>NC_142816.1:2865245-5442745 GCF_057945365.1 Rhopilema esculentum
AGTCCAAGATTTTGATGCTACAAAAATATGTTTCTACTGATGGACAATACAAAGGAGTAACACTAACTACATTCCATTGGAGGAGCTTGCCAAAAATGCCATGTGGATTGGTCAAAACGTTCTCATTCTTTAAATGGTGGCCTTTACCGTAAATCCTCGAATAAGCCCTACTCGAAAAAGCCCCCTCCCCCCTCCCCTCCCCTAATTTTATAAGCCCCCTCCCCCGAATAAGCCCTCGTCCAAAAATATCAAAAAAATAAGCCCTCGGGGGGGCTAATTCGAGGATTTACGGTAATGACATCTTTAACTGTTGAAAACACTCCAAACAGCCCCAACAAGCCATTTAAATTTTATAACAATAATAATTTGATTTCGTTCATTCCGGAAAGCAGCCATCTAAAAGAAACCAGCCTCGTTTTTCTATTTACTCTGCTTCTTACTGGCTTTGATTTTGGCATACTAGGAGTGCATCTAGGCTAAAAATATAAAGTATACAACGCGATGAAAATGTAAGAAAGACCATCCACAAAATTACAAGGCACCTGGTATTGGAAAGTCCGAATGCACGTGGGGTGCAAAAGGAGGATGGGCCTATTGAGTTTTTGTGCTGAAAATTGAAAAGATACGGTGGCATTGTAATAGCAATAATACTTACCCTTGACTTGGGCATGAAAATAGTCTGCTTCCCATTTCAGTTTAGAATAATTTACATTTCCCGAGCTTTTAAAAGTTGCAGGAGCCATTAGCAATGTTTCTAACCTTTCGCACTGTAGTTTAGTCTTCTAGAAATAAATTAAAAATGGCGCACAAAATTACAGCCAATGAGCGGAAAGGATTTTCTGCATATTTAAACTTTTCTAAGAAAGCGCCTTCGTAGAAAAAATTTGTTTCGCATATTTTCATAGCTAATTTTGAATTTGGCCAACAAACATGTTTGGGTAAAAAGTTTGTAATTCTTACATGAAGGCTTTGAAAGTTTTTTCAATCTAAATAAATACGGTGTCTATGGTAGCTTAGTTAAAATATTGTCTCGTTGTAAAAGCGTCGTATTTATACTGCGACTACGGTAACAAAATTACAGACCAAAAACGCCATTTAGGTAAAGGAAACATGACAAAAAACGAATTCTCAGCCAACTTTCATGCTTGAAAGCGTAGTCTCTTTGTAATAGTCAGGATCTAGAAGAAGTGTTAGTGATGATGTTTAATGTGAAAATGATAAGAAAAAAGATTTTGGTGGAAATGACAGGTTAATAGATAAAGTGCTAGATGGAAAGAAATTCTTGGTTAGAAAGTTTATTTCTATCGCAGAATATGAAAATATATAAATCACATCTCGATTTTACAAACCAAGAAAAGATTGATGTAGCAACGACGAGCTTGGTGCACAGCAGGACCTTTCATGCCAGTATGCCAGGGGGGGGCCTTTTTCCAGAGTTTGCACTGATCCTTTTTACAAGAAATAGCCTAAGGAGATCATTTTTGTGGCAAGTGTATTGCTATGGTATCATAACGAGTAGCAAAGTGTGTTTTGGGTAAAGAACTTTGTGCCGTCGACCAGAGGCCATTACAGCATTCAAGAGTCTTTTAAAAAAGGGAGAAGATTCGGGGATTATTAGTCAAGGAAAACTTGAGAGACAATTAGTCAAGGAAAACTTGAGAGACAATTAGTCAAGGAAAACTTGAGAGCTGAATTCTAGGTTTCTCTTTTTTTGCTTCTAATGTTTTCAAAACCGCCTAGTTGTTCAAATATTGATCATGTTCCTTTTTGATACGATCCTTTTCCGAGCTTTTTAGAAACTGTCGATTGACGATTTGGTACTGTAGAAATTGGTAAGATGGTAGCTGAGAGTAGGTTTCAAAGCTACTCTTAGAGAGAACAATATCACCGATTTCAGAACTGGTGAAAAGGTCAAGCCACTGTTTCCCCTGTCTGGTGAGAAAATAGTCAAAACTTTTGACAAGGCCTCAGCCATTCAAGATACATTACAGAGCACATGGATCGATAGCTCGTTTGGAGGGCATTTAGTATGTCCTCAGGCACTTTGAATTCCGTATTAGAGAAATCAAATTAAGTAATATAACATTTTATTTTGTGTTGCTACTGTGGAAAAGCAATCTTGTAATCAGCTTTTGTTCTGATGGAGAAAATGTTTCGAATCATTTAAAATATGTAGCCTACTTTTTGTAATGTTTTTCACAAGATGAATTTCAATGCAGAGATCAAGAGGAGTGGATCAAAGGAAGCTGGAAAAGATTATTTCGAATACAATAACTTTGAATAATATATCTGCTTGAGGTGTCTGTTATTAGAAAAGACGACACAATACAATGTTGACACTCTATTGAAAACGTTTCTGTTGTTGTTTTGGTTTCAATCATCAATAAATTTAATACAGCAAAGAAATCTATTAAGCTTTCTTTTGTTACTACGAAACTGGAAACTAGGGCTTTCCTTGCACTGATAAAATGCTCTGGTGGTTTCAAACAGATACAATCTGGTTCTCCCTCGCTTAAGCATTTAAACAGTTAGACATATTCGACATTGCCTATAGAATAATTTGCAGCATGAATTCAACAGTGCTCTTCCTGAACTTTGATGCCTCGAAACACCAAACAGTACTTGCTACAATTGCTGCGTTGCTAGGTGAGTATGCTTTTACAACCTGTTTTGAAACACACCTAGCTTTGAATGTAAATTTCCAGTTTATCTAAGATTTCTAGCTGATATTCACGACCTTATTGAATTTTGATATTCTCCTGCATCGATAGTTGAAATTGTATTTTCATTGTATCAATGCGCAATTTTGGAAACTTTTAGCTATTCGTACTCTTAGAAAGTCGTACCCAGGGACGCTGGAGATGGGGACGCAAGAGACCATCTGCCCCTGTTTTCCTTTGATCGAAGGGGCAAAGAGGGGCAAAGTTTGCTTTTCATAAATGTGACCTTGACGTCGGCCATTTGTGATTATCTAAAGATTCAGACGAAATTCTGGCTGTAGTGCCTTATTCAGGATATTTCTCAAAACTTTTATTAAATTTCCTTATGCTAAAAGTTAGCAAATTTTAAGACCATACAGTAGATCGGAATAAAATGACTGTTACGAATGAATTAATCGAGTCTGAGCATAAATTAATTTATAAAGCCTTGATCGTTCCGACAACCCTGGTCGCAACCCCTCAAAAATCCTGGTTACGCCACTGCTTCCCCTTGGTTTGTAATACTTTCAAGCATTGAGATTAAAAAACCAGTGTATTACTTTAAGTCCAACTGTTTAAGTCTTAGTTTTACCTACACTTGGAATTTTATTTCCAGGAGAATCAACTTCATCTAGGTTATAGAACAGGCGTCCTTGCTGAGAGCGATTTATTCAATGAAAATCCCCAGAGAAAATTCTAATCTTGTTTACCCTTTTTATGTTATTGCCTGGCCCAATGAAAACATTGTCTAAAGTTTTCTTTTCACCGTGGGGATAAAAAATTCCCAAAAGTTAAGCTCAACCATCCTTATCTCTAGAAGTTTTTTGAATAATAATGCATAGGGTGAGATTAACGAATTCACAAGCAGTGTTGTGTTTTATTGTGAGACATTTCTTCTACTATCCTTTACAAAGAGTGAAAAAATTGTGTTTTTCTTACAAAAGACGTACACCTCCCCATAGCGTTCCAACCCTAACAATAGAAAAATGATTTCAATCCGACTGCTCTCAAGCAATTCTGAGAAACCTATCTACAACGGACAGTTCAGGCCGTTTCTAAATAGCGCCCCTGGTCGTTTCTAAAGAGCCAGCTTTATATTCGTCCTTCTTTCTTGTTTCTAAGAAAGAATAGTTAAAGGCCTGAGAAAGTAAGTCACACATTTGAAACATCGTTTTAAACATTAAGATTTCGGCTTTAAATCTTTGCAAGTTAAGTGATCCTTAAATATGATTCCCATCTTCCTTCTGATTTTTAGGTGGTTCTCTTGGTTTTACACTGCTCCACGTTGGATTATGTCAGCCAAAGAACACCAGTTCCATTTTGATTCATAATCTTGTTTGCGCCAGTAAGCAAAATCCAATTTCCACTAAATTTTTGTCATATTGTCTTTTTTATACAAGAGTAACCGCTTAAGTCAGGAAATTTCACAAAACACTTTATCCAGTGGCTTATGTAGGGGGCTTAAGATGCGAACAACACCTTTTTGAATCGCACCTTTTACTTTGGCATACTTTGAAAGCTGCCTACAAAATTTATGCAGCTATAATCTACAGATACTAAAGTACTTACGTGGCTTAGGCCATGAGTCAGTCAACTATTGGCGAATCAATGAGGGTCTTAGCCTTCGTCTTAACCCCATCCCCTTCCCCCTTCAAAGAAAGTAAGTTAATCGATTTCATAACACTGACAAATGGAAAATAGAACAAACCGTATACTTAACATTTGCTTGCAAAGTGTCTGATATAGAAATTGCCCAGAAGGGGGCGTTTCTGTAATTGAAACTGCATTGACTAAAACAACATCCATTGCCCATTTCATTTAAACGATGTAGCCACTCATGGCTATTCACCTTACATAATGTCTATAGAGAAAATATTTTCTAGGTATTGCAGTACTTTCCTCTTGGTCGGTTGGATTTGCATTCTCTTTTGGCACTTCATCAAATCCATTTTTGTCATACGAGAACTTCTTTTTGGTCGACCAAAATACTGATGTCCTTATGACGTGGGCTTTTCACTGCTCCTCCACAGTTTTATTTGTGACCATTGTGAATGGAGGGTTTGTCGAGCGCATGAGGTTTCCAGTCTACATTGCAACAACAATTTTCCTCGCAGGTAATATTTGTTTCTGCTTATCTTATGTTATACTGCAGGGCCTACGCCATGAAATTGAAAGTGGGGGGAGCCAAGGCTAGCAAAAGTAGGGTTCCAAGGCTTTTCCCCTTTTACTGCAGCTTCAAAACTACTTGTGAGAGGCCATGGCCCCTCTTGCCCCCCAGGTAGCGTAGGCCCTGAACTGTACCATATCAAGATTCCCCTTGCTTTTATGAAAAAAATAAAACAACGATAATTAGCAAAAGTACGAGAAATGTCGTCAACACGAGAATTTCGCGCGCTTTTCGAAAATAAAGTAACCCAAACTCCCATAAGAGGTCACGTGACGCTATCACTTATACAGTTAAATAAATTTATACACTAAAGTAGGAACATGAATCCAATTTCTTTTACCAATTTCTTTAAGTCTTTTCTTTAAAATTCTTATCTGTATGCTATCATCAAACAACTTTGACAGGACATTTGTAGCAACATAAACATCACATTCATGATTATTATTCTTATCATATTCAGACAATTGGTAGTCGAGGTGCGATTGCATTCTTCAGTCGTAAATTCTGTAACTCTTGGCTTTCGTATTTTTACCTTTTAACGGGTTCAAAGTACGTTTTTCTTCCTGACCAAAAGCAACTTCTTGAACGCACAAACTCTATGTAAGGAAGTATTTCATTACTATTTAATTTTCTAGAGAAAACTGTTCTTTTTAACGAACAGAACATTTCTACCATATACTATACTTACAATGGAGTAATGGCCCATAGACAAGAATTTTTCTTCTTGAAAAATTCCTTTGAAAAATTTACCTGAAAATATAGAAATTTTTAGCACTGAATATCAAAACACTTTAAGTTCCTATCATATTCTAACTTTCCCGTAAGATCTTTGTAAAAGCCGAGGATAAATCTGGGGGTGTACGTTCCCACAACTTCTGAAAATTTCTTAATATAGAAGATCAATTTTTTTAGTATAGTTTCTAATATAATTTTTGAATAATTGTGTCAAAAAGGACATCAAAACCAAATTTTTTCTCTAGCCAAAAGTATAAAATAAATTGTCATATTTTATTTTTTTTGGTTTCCAGGCTTTGTTTATCCCATTGGCTGTCATTGGTCATGGCACCAGAATGGATGGCTGTACCATGGAATTGGTACTGCAAAGGGACAGCGGATTCGCTTTATCGTAAGTTTGAGATAATATTTACAACTCCAGGGACTGTTTCACTTGTTCGTAGACTTGTATGAATTAAAAGATTAGCTACACGTTACACATTAAACTGCACAAATGCATTTTGTATTTAGCAATAAAATCAAAATATTCATTTTTGGACCGTAAAATTGGCATCACTGACCATCAGTGCATGCTCAAATTGGTTGAAATTCATTGACGACATCAATATTGGGGTATATTTTATGCTAAGGTGTTGAAATTAACCTTTTTACTTTTCACAAATGAATTTTTCAAGCGAGGTGTATTCTATATTGATAGAAATTGCAGTAAGGCAGAGAAACTGTCTCAACCTCATGCTAAAAATTTGGCTTGCTGTGTTATAGTGCAGGGAAATCCGAGCCGGGGAAGTAGCATGGGGTGCACGTTCCCACATTTTCTGAAAGATGTCCCTTTTCATATATGTTTTTTTCGTTTGGACCATTAGAAATATGTCATCACTCTAGGCTCAAAAGTTTCACATTATCCTTGACTTTTGTTTTTAGTTTCGCTGCAACCTTGACTTACTAGCCATTCACTTACTAGCAAAATGTTAGTAATTGTTGTTAAAATGCATGTGTTTTTCTTCTTTGGTAAAATTTTGATTGCCTTACTTGATTAAACTTTTAATAAAATTTTAATAATAATTATTATTTTAGTTTCCTTTGGAAAAATTTTTAAATACTTCGAACTCGGATTTTGCAGGACCGAGGTGGATCAGCTGCATTTCACCTCAGTGCAGGATCAATCGCACTGTTTGCAGGTATTTTTCTAAAACCAAGGAAAGAAAGGAGAGGCGTCTTTAAGCTACAATTTGTTGGTGGACAAACAAACATTGTGAGTCATTTTTAAGCAATTAGAATTGGAATGCTTTCGAGATTAGAAAATGAAACCTCACAATGTGTTTATTACGTTTTCATAACTCAAAACAATCAAAACAGCAGTTATCAGAAAAACGCAGCCTGAAAATTCGAAAGAAGGTCATGTATGATAGCCTCAGTTCCATATATGCCTAACTGACACAATGCTTCTATATCATTGAATTGACATGATAAGATTTGATAATGCGCGAGAAGAGGTTTTACTGCGTAGCTTCTCCATGAGAAAGGGACCTGGGAACTACCTTAGGTTTTCAGAAATGTTGCACTATATTGCTGTCGAAGAGAGAAAATAGCACGAGTTATTTCATTAACTCTTTGTTTTCAACTAAAAGAAAAATCTGTAATAGCCTTTTTGAAGAATCATATTTCTTTAGATACATAAAAACTTTTGATTAGAAACAAACAGTACAATTTCAACCATTAGAATTTTAACTTTGAATGAAGTACAAAATGAAATTCCTTACTAACTTATACTTTCTTCCATCTGAAGAACATCTTTATTGGAGGCTTAGCAGCCATGATATCAATCCTAGCAAAAAATATTGTGGTGAACAGCGATGCACCAACGATTGCAATCATCAACAGTGTAGTAGCAGGTTGCACGAGCTCTCTTGTTGCCATCATGTTTAAAAGAAGTAGAATTGCTGGTGAAAACTGGAACACAAAGACGCTTTTAAATGGAGCATTTACAGGCTTGGTAACTTACAAGCTGTTCGTGATTATAACTTGGCGGGCTTTAAAATTATGTTCATGCAAGTTTCAAGATTCTATGAAGTTTATTTGTTGTATGCTTAAGTCAATCAACGTTCAAGTTCTGAACCAATCAAATCATAGAAAGGCACAGAAATTTTATCGACCGTGCATGCAACTGCCATCTAAATAGAGATACAGTCTTTAACCAAAGCGTGTATCGGTTTCTCTACACACCATCTAGCAGCTTTGTGCCTGAGTTGTCAATTCATCAAACGGAATAAACATACGTATATAAGCAGTACGGTCTTTATATACTTGTTTTCAAAGCCCTATTCTATCTGTATTAGATTCTTACTTCAGAAAAAATATCTTTTGTTTAGTTAGGAAACCATTTTTGAAAATACAGTGAAAGTCGCTGCAATGATTGTCCCTTATATCCAATATATCCAACAAGTATTTAAAACCTACTTTCATCTTTTAGGTTGCAGTGTCTGCTAAGCCTCACAAACTGCACCCTTATGCAGCATTTGGCCTCGGAATGGTGGCTGGCATTGCATACATTGGCTGGTCAGTTGGCCTAAAACATTTTGCTTTTGACGATGTCGTCGATACTGTCACTGGTAAATACAATTTATTTTTAAAGTAGATAACAGCGCAAATAAGCTATTTTGATTCAATCGCCCATCGTGAAAGCTATTCTCTGCCTTTTGAAAGCCCGAATAGGCACTGTTCACCGAGTTTCTTGAACAACTATTTCCCTGCCATTCCCTCCTCCTTCTTTTTATCAAGATCTATAGATTCTTGTTTTTGTAAAATGGTTTTTTTTATAACTAGCCACTAATACGTTTAGAATTTGTAATAGCTGTATCATTAAAATGCTAAAAATATTTATGATTCTAATGACACTAATGTTTCTTACAGTTCACTTAGGAGGCGGTGCTTGTGGTGTATTTGCAGCATCGTTATTGGATAGAACAGAAGGTTTGCTCTACAATGGGTCGAATGAATCATTCAAGAGCCTAGGATGGAGTCTTGTGGCACTCCTATCTTACATAATTTGGAATGGCCTGTCAATATCCCTAATTTTGCTACCTTTCCATCATTTAGGACGCCTAACCTACAACGGCGAAACTGGTAAGTGAATATGGTCCCTTTCAATCCATATTGTGACGATGCAAAGATGTACTTAAAAAGAAATATAGGGCCAAGATAGCAGTATATTTTGTCGCGGTTTGTGGTTAGTCTACAGTCCCTGACAAAATTTCTTTTATTGCCCTGTTGCTTAAAGCTTACTTTAAAATTTGAACTGTTTTGAGTAAGAACGACCGAAACAAATACTCTCTTCCAAAACAATGTTGGTTATAGAGTTAGATAGCAAAACCATTATAATGTAATCCATTTGACTAGAATAAATCTCGTAAAAATGCACGATTCTAAAGTTTTTTGGGGGAGGGGGGGAGGGAGGGAATGCAGTATGTAATATTCAAAATTTATTGTACTGTACCAAGACTTTTGCTTGGCAATTCAGCAGTATATACGTAATATATTGATACGGCATTTTCGCTTTGCAACAATTTTGATCGTGTAATTTTTGCTTTAGAACTTTTTGTAGTTTTTGTTAACTTGACTGGTCTTCATTTTAGTGCAAAGAGATGGGATAGATAACGCCATATTCAATGAGCCTGCAAACCCAAAGGTTGGAGGCAGATCTGCCGTGCAGCTGCAAACCACGATAACAGCCTACAGTAATGACAATGAAGTCAACCATAATGGCCTAAATTCAAGTGACAATAATTTCAGTAAGTCAACATGGAGCCCCACAACAAGTTTTTCTTAGCAGTAAATATATTTTTCTGTATTATAAGGTTGTGGTTTTATCCTATGGGTTGTTGTTGAAATGTATGTTTATACCGTCTGGCGGTCTTTCATTCAGGTAATTAGTTTAGATTAGCGTAACAAAAAAGTATTTTCAATTCTATCTAGTTGTGAGATGATAAATTGTAATAACTCATCTGAACTGTGTCTGTCTGGGAAGTTTCTATAAGAGAGAGAAGCCTGCTGACGGAGTATTTTAATTCTATAGTTGCACAACTAGACCCGCTTGTCAATTACGGCTGAAGCAGAAAAGACGAAAATGAAAAACATTAAATGGCTGTAATCCTTGACATAAGGGCTGGAACATAACTTCAAGAAGGATGACTTTTCTTTAATCTACAACTAAATGTATTATAATAAGTGATTATTTGAGGTTGATTAATTCTCTATCTCCCTCTTTAATGTGGAAACATTCTAACAATCATGCTTCAAAAGAAAATGAAAAACACAATTTGGCTACATTGATTAAAGTCTTCAAGTTGGGAATGTAGGCAATCACTATCGCCTTTATACAAGCTTATTTTCGGACACCTCTTGTTTTCATTTAGCAAACAAATACACCATGGAATCACAGAATGTGAGATTCCAACAGTGGGTGCGAGGCAAAAAATGACCCCATGCAGAATACTTAACTCGAGCTTGAGGTGAGTTTCTTCACAAGATGATGTGGTCAAAGACTCTGTTAAAATGCCTTGCCCTTTTATTTTCAATACGGTTGATGATTTTACAAAAAGGAATCGTTTCAATTTGAGCAGGGAAAAGGGGCAGGAGTTGAAGAAAAACACCTTTAACCTTTTCAATGTATCGATGTTCATAACACATACCGTAGCAGCCCAAAGAGTGAGAGCGTCACCCCTTCCTTTCTTTAAAAGCATGATCTATCTAGTTTTTCTAAAAATTTACGAAAGTTTGTTAGACAGAGGAAGGTCTGATTTTATTTAATATTTCCCTCTGTTTAGAAAATAGCATGCTTAGAGAGGGAACACAGAAGTGTTATCATATAGAGTTGTTCTTGAAATAAAGAAGCTGGTACCGTCAAGGAAACGTCAGTCCTATTGTACCTGTCTTATCATCAAAGCTACACAAACTAAGTCCTATGGGTAGCAATAATAATGATAATAATAATAATAATTCATACTAATTATAAGTCAATATGCGTCTAGATCAACCTTGTCGCATGGTGCCAAAAAATCCTGGTAACTTCATTTATTAATTGATGGTTAAAATTCTCCAGGTTCATTATCATTAGACAAATATTCGTTTGAATAAAGTTGAATAAAGTTGAGTTAGTCACCCCATTGAGTTTGACCAAAGTTGAAGAACAGAGTCGAGAGACAATGGCAAACATTCTGTCTGGAACCTCAAAAAATGTCATGTTTTTGAAAATTGTTGTCTCATTGGCCAGAGACAATCTTTAACACTGCAGACGAAAGTTCCTCTAGATAACAAACTACAGTGTGATTGTCGTGTGGCAGACAGTTTATTGCCCCACAGATACAGTGCAACATGATACTCGACAAAAAGTATGTTTTCAAAAGATATAGTCACTCGATTAAAAAGTACGTTGTGTTTATATCTTAAGCCCAGGCAAAACGACCGGACATTTTCACTGGACATGCACTGGACAAATGTCCAGCGTAAATGTTGCGTCGTTTTGCCACCTTTTCCAGTCTTGTTAAGCGATGTTGAGTGTTGTTCAGTCGATTTTGAAGGCAGCCAAAAATGTTCACTGGACAGGATTAAATTTCTTTTGTTCACTGAACATCATCAGGTACCAACTTCTATCAGAAGGTTGGCTACCATGACCCTCCAACTATCCCAAAATCTGAGTTTTGGTTTGTTGTCATGGTCATAGAAGATTTTATCTATGTTCACCGATGTTGTAGAGAAAATGCTCAGTCGGTTTGCATCTCTACTGAACATTGTCCAGTTCGCGCATGCGCAATTGATGCAATGGATTGTATTTGGCGTCAACTTATTTCCCATTTTTAGATCTTCAACAAACTTTCGAAGCAACGTTAATATTCAATGATTCAATTTGACGAATGGCAGAAAAAGACATTTCATTAGTAACGACGGGTCTTCTGAAGAGATTAGCTTTAGTTCCGATAAGGAAAGCGATTGCAGAGTGCACGAGTACGGTGATTTTGATGAACCTAGCAAGTCCTAGCCATTCTTCGATACTACAATCTATATCATACGACAATACGGTTAGGGCTATGACAAATTTATTTTCAAAGGTAAAGAGATGTCCCGTTGTCAGTTATCCCAACCGCATTCTTTAACAGGGAAAAAGTTCACTAAACAATGTTCATTCGTTTTGCCACCACCAATATTTTCTTGATATCCATACTCTGAACAAGTGAGCAGTGTCGAGAGCGTGACCAGTTGTCCAGTCGTTTTGCTGGGGCTTTATAGGGTTGGATACTGCTTTTGATGCAAAGAGATAACTTATTGTAAGGTAAAAGTGACTCGAGAAATGTATGTTAGATACTTTTTCATGATAAAGTTGCAAGATACCAGGCACCGCGCAGCCATTGGGCTAGCAGGGGCTATAGCCCACCCACTTTTTTGCAATAATAGGCTAGAAATTTTTTTAAAAGGTCTTCTCTAGCACAACTTTGGATAGCTTATTCCTATGCAGTTCTTCTTGCCTGGAAACCTTTTTTGTTCATTTTCTAGGTGTTTTATCATCTTTAACATTAACGATATGAAGTATTTTTTAACTGGGTTAGCTTGGTTTTTCATTACCCTCGAGCTTTTTCTATCTATTTTTATAGTTATTGGTATCTTCTCTGAACCAGACTGTTTATAAAAATTCAATAGAAATAAGCAAGTATTTTCTAAAATTGGCGTTTTCCGGCGTTCAAGAGGGCGTGGCCTCAAAATTTTTTTGGTCACACCCATGTCAGCCTCTCCGCTTTTAGAGTGGTGCGCGGTCCCTGCAAGATACTTCTAACAAACAACAAGAAACTCGTACCAAGCGACTAGGTCGATGAGGTTGAATAGACATTGAATAAATAGGGATTTGAACAAAAAATATTTACTTATAAATGGAGCTACATCAGTGGTTATTAAAGGGAAAAATAGTTATGTAGATTATGTTATTGGGAAATTACATTAAAGGGAAAATTAGTTATGTAGATTGTGCATTATATGATTTTAAAGCTAGCAAGTCATGTCTATGCTATGATAATAACGGTCTTTTGTCTCCCGAAGTTACTGTTTGACAGAGTTGTCTTTTAACTAAAAGACATGATTCCAAGATTTTGCTTAAGATACAAATGTATTTTCAAACATAACCGAGCTCCTTGTGTAAGAAGCATATAGTTGATTAATACACCTATCTTTATCTAAGATACAGTTACTTTTTGGGCACCTTCCCTTATCTTGAAGATTTGCTCCTTTCTTGAAGAAACAAGTTAGTAATATGCAGGGCCTCCGACGAAGGGGGGGCCGGGGGGGCATGGCCCCCTCACTTTTTTGCAAAACAATAAAGCTTTTTTTTAAAACCTTTGTTGTGATTGTTATATTTTCTCTTGGCCCCTCCACTTTCCAACCTGCGTCGGAGCCAATGATATGTATTGTGAATATGTATTAAGACAGAATGTCTGAGGTTCCCAGTGAAAACGTAGCCAAACTGGGCTTTGCAAAGCAAAGATCCAATGGGCTATTAATTTTCATAAACATATTAAAAGGTAAGAAAATTCATTTTACCTAAAAGTAGTTCTAAGATGCTTGTATAGAGAATTTCCTTAATGAATTTCAAAAACGCTGTACACATTATCTTAGATTCTCTGTTTCGTGACTCACAATGAGTTTTTCGAAATATTTACAGAAGATTAATTACAGAACATTAACAGGAATGCGATAACAGTAATGATAGATAATAATAAAAGATGAAAGAGATCGACATGTATTTGAAATCAAAGTCAATTGAAAAAATATGATAAAAGCATTTCCAATTTCATCAACGATATGGCTTCCTTTTAGGAGTGTAGCTGGAGAGATAGGTGTAAATCCTTTGTTAATGTAGACACGAGCACGTGTCTATTTTGAAAAAACTTACTAATTCAGCGGGACAGGAGAAGCTAAGGCCCAATGTTAGGCTGGTGCCGTCGAAACGAAATTCATATTGGGGGGGGGGGGGGCTTCCCATTGTATTGCTTCCCATTCAGTACACTGTTACAAAGGAAATATACTTGACAATTATTTAGGGGTCTCCAGCCGCTTCCCCCGCTCTCGCAGGCACCGAAGAGCGTTGAGAAAAGTGGGGGGCTAAAACCGTTAAAAAAGGGGCTTTTCTGGTAGTTTGATACTTAATATTTGGCATTTTTTGCAAAAAGTGGGCGAAAGCCCCCCCCCCCCCCCCTGCTCCGCGGTGCCTGTCTCGACGGCCCTGTTAGTGGCCAAAAGTGACCTGAGTGAGAGTAGCCAGAAGGGGTCTAGTGGCTCTCAACGCAAATTGTTTGAAACTTTGCCCTTTTCAATACAGGGAGACGACCCTTCAACAAAAAATTTGATGAGTTGTGTCGTTGGCATTGTATCAACCTACTGAAGATTTGTGGTTTGTAGGCACAAGCTTTCTGATCATTGGGAATTGGCGCAAGGATGGTGCTATGGGGTGTCGTCGTGGGGGGGGCACCAGATTGGGAAGACCTGTTGCCTCCTTTCAGTTTAGAAAGTGGTTTAACAGGTTGTGACTCAGCTATCTCTTTTTATGATCGGAAAGATTCCTAGATGCTAACCAATGCAACATTTGTGGCTTGTTGAATAATAAGGAATGTTGCTGAACGTCATATATCCTAACCATTTGCTTAAAAATTTGAGGACCAGTGACCAGTGGATGAGTCATCTCCATGGAAACAGTTAGTTTATATCCCCCACTTTTCTACCTAAACATTTGTATTCATCGTCATATTACGTCAAGGTTGCTTCTATGTGAGTCATTGTCGTGCATCCAGATAGAGACCGTTTTTCATTGG
This sequence comes from Rhopilema esculentum, assembly GCF_057945365.1. NCBI lineage: Eukaryota > Metazoa > Cnidaria > Scyphozoa > Rhizostomeae > Rhizostomatidae > Rhopilema > Rhopilema esculentum. The sequence goes on from NC_142816.1 coordinate 2,879,696, forward strand.
CTGGATGTGTTTTCTAATTCTTTAGTAACCATTTATTCTGTAGTAACCACGAAAACATCGTCGTTGGCGTTACAATGGCGAAGGTATGTCACTATTGTCCTGAATTCAAAACCTATTTTGAAAAGATCTTAACGCTTTGCAGTTTTGAATAAAAGAACTGTTCAGGTTGAAAAAACCGCGTTATGCAGGCGATAGAGAAATAAATAATTCGATTTTTCTCAGCACATTCTGCATTCCTTCGAGAGACACGAAACGTTTTCAGAACGATAAACCAAGGTTTTCTTTCGAATTAAGTTTGGAAGGCTGCTGCAATGGAGTCTTTAATAGTATTATGTAAGTAAAATATAATTTACAAAGTTCTGTACTACACTTCTGTACTACTACAACCAACTATACACTAATAAACTTCCTTCAGGTCTGGTCGACACCCATCGAAAGTGCTTTTGATGGCTAGTGTTGTTTTGTTAATTCTGAGTTGTGATCCACTTGAGGGTTGATTACCCAATGCAAGTATCGTGCTATCCTCGTATTACAACTGAGAAACATCATATTTTTTAAATCGCTACATTTGCAATGATTTAGAATTCGTCGATCTGAGTCTCAACTTTATTCGCGAAACAACATCAAGGCAGTTGGCTTTCTTCGTAACTTTAAGCTTTTTACTTTTTGATGTAGAAAGATAATCCTATATTCAAATCGTTAATAGTTATCAAATCCATCAATAACACCCAGATTTCTAAATTTAGGCCCGTTTTATCACTTGCTGTTAAAATGTTAATTTTATTGTTGGGGACTGATCGACCGAATCTAGTGTCCTGTTGCTCATGGTAGATACCCTTATAGAAAATTGGCCGTAATTGTTTAAGAAATGAAGTATTTTGGTGGGGAGGGGGCAATGCCCATAAAAACAAGCAAATTAGCCAACAAATGACATAATTTACCTACAAAAGCGTGTTTTTAACCGAAAATTTAGCAATTTAGCAGGGGCACTTGCACCCCTCCCCCATCCCCGCAATTTTCGCCACAGGTACAACCAGTCAAGATTGGATGAATTTGTAAGTAAAAGGGTGAGCTGAAAGGTTTTTGGAGATCTCAACATGATGTAAAGGAAGAAAGTTTTCCATTTTGTTGTTTAGCCCCATCAGCCAATTCCTGCCACCTTTTCTTCTAGGGTCCTAATGGTACGTAAATTTAGGCTTAAAGATAAACTGACACGCAAAATTGACTTGACCTCAAATGAAAGCATATCGAGCATAAATACCTGATACATTATTATGTTTTTAATATTCAACACAGTTTTCGAGCTATTGAGCGTCAAAGTTAGCCACCAAACATTTTCCGAGCACGGACGAGTTTGCCCGAGCCTTCCGCATATTCATGACGTCACAAACACCATGTTCACATCACTTGAGCAATACGATGGTCAGGAAGGCCGTATATTTATGACTCTGCGGATGAGCATCGATACATTAATTGAGTGGGTTTTGGCTCCATTTCAACAACCTGATTGGAAAACAGATTATGACTCCTTTACAAACCTTTCATAATAAGATTTGCAAGAATATCGTATTATTCAACGCGTTTGAGGCCCTTTCTCCGTCTTGCAGGACCCAGTGTGTGGCAGGCCAACATATCATATAATGGTAGCGATAAATATATTGGCAGGATTTTTTATTTTCTAGAAATCTAAGTAAAATACTTTTATTTTGTTAAATACGGCTGCTATTAGACTAATTTATCAGGGCTGCCCCCCCCCCCCAAAAAAAAGTTAATCTTGATCTTGGTTAACTTCAATATACGCAGTAAAGATTTCGAATTTAAGTCACTCATTTTCGGCATAATTTTTATTCAATCACATGAAAGATTTTTAGGGGTTAAGAACCTGGTACGATCGGGTCACTATTTGCAGGAAAACAACTTGGTAAAATTTTCAACTCCCAGGCCGCTGCCACCCTGTAACTCGGGTGAACCGATGAGTTTGCCAACCCAAAATAAAATAACGTTCATGATTTATATGGATGTAGAAATAAACTATCGAAGTAATAATTTTTTGAATATATTTGTAAAAGAAGCTTGATTCATGATAAAAGGAAAAGATTCTTACATTCGTCCGCATGATTGACTTCAGAATTGAGAATTTCATCGAGCAGCTAAAAGTGCCTATTCCTTCCAAACTTAAATTCCCTCCTAACGTAACGCAATACCAGCCAGCACATATCCTCTGTACATTTCATTAGCCTCGAATTTTCATGTATCTGGGATCAAAGGCTACGTAGACCTCCTCGAATAGTAACTGAACAAGATGAACTGAACTGTCCAGTCCGTGAGTGATTTCCATTCAAGGAAAAAAACATGGTGTTTGTGACGTCACACGCACTGGTAGGAGGCCATGTCCCTCAAAAATGATAAAATTCTTTATTTCTTATGAAAAACTCCTTTTATTCTTATTGTTTATAAACAATGATGCCCAATCTTTACTTCAGTCAGAGATAAAACGTCAATTAGAAAAAGTTTTTCACACTTTATATAACTGTTTCCTTCTCTTTTCTAGTCGCATTTGTGGGATATACACTATTGCAGCTTGGAGCTTCACAACCAAAGAACACATCTTCCATCATAATCAATAATGTGTTATCACTTGGTAAGGCTAAAATTATCATTTGCCCACCATAGCCTCTCAGTTGAAGCGTGGAATCAAATGTAACATGCAACTTTGCTGTTATTATGGACATCAATGACGTGAAGGTCTTTTGCTGATAAAACCGTGCCACCTTTGTCATGTTTAATCTGCTATACACGCTTTTTTATACAAAAAATCCTTACAAGAAACATCAGGTACAGATTTGCCCAAACTAAGAACAATATAAGAAATAAGGCAGGCTGAAATTCGGCAAAATTCGAAAAATAAAATATCAGCAAAAATTGAATAGCAATAAGGCAACAGAACGCGATAAGCAAAATAGCATTCATTACTTTATCAAGCACATGTTATGTCCAGACATATTCTACAGGAACATACTTAGACTTTTTAACAGTGTTAATGCTATTTTCTCGTTACACGAGGTACTTGAGGTTTGAGTTTAATTAATATGTGAGAACTTTCCCATCTACTCTCAGAAACTCTGGAAGAGCTGCGAGCATGGGGACGAAGCACCAAGAAAAATAAGCATAACAATAGCAAAAAGCAACTCCTTATAATTGCAAGTCTAAATGGGCAGTCGTCCCCTCCCTTTTAGCACTGTCATAGGAATATTCTCCTTTTCAATATTAGCTTCGCTTTCGTGGTTATGACGTACTTAACTTTAGGATATTCATTGCTGCACGCTGTTAGTTAGAGGACTTTTGATTTTGGCGATGGAGCAGAAAACACAAACGAAGAAAGTTTTCTCTTTGTCACGCTCCTTCGGTATAGATCCTGCTACAGAACACTGTCTTCTCCCTTTTGAACTCGTCAGTAATGCTGTTGTTTGTTTTATGAATACAAAAGGTGCTTGTATCCGCACCAAGCACTGTGCACCAGTCTAAAATTGGATGGGATTAAAAGGGCGTTGCCGAAAAATTTTGAGGGCGTTGCTCTCCAGAACGCTGGAAAACACCCCATTTTGATAATACCTTCTTCTTTCTACTTATTACTTACAAACAGTCCGATTCAGAGAAGAAATCAATAACTATAGATATAGATATAATAAGCTTGAGGACCATTAAACACCAAGATAACCAAGTTAGAAAAAACATATAATTGAACAAGACAAAACACCAAGAAAATGAACAAAAAGGGTTCCAAATTAAGAAGAACTGCTATTACATATGACCCGTTAGAGTAAATTTTCCAAAATTGAGTTAGAGTGGACTTTCTAAAAATTTTCAAAGCTATTATTGCAAAAATTGAGGGGGGGGCTAAAGTCCCTGCTAGCCCAATGGTTGTGCGGTGCCTGATCCGCACTCCACAGGATCTATTGAAAAGGGCTGTGGTCCAGCGTCCTAATGATGATGTAGGCATTACTTTAGATGCACACGATGTAGTAAGATATAAAGAAACAAGCCAAGTTACTAACAAGAAAAATTCTCAATGATGACTGGAATTATTGATACTGAAATGGCATCAACACTTACACTCTGAAGATGCATTTTGACAAGGATAAGCATCAGAAAGCTCGAGCTTATTTTCAACTCCATAATCATCATAATTTCAATCAATTCGCAGTTTTGTTTCGTTTCTCTCTTTTGCATGTGAATTACCTCCCGAAACATTGTACAGCCTTGATCACTTTTTATGAATTTGCATTAAGGATAGCCTAGCTACCCTAACACAAATGAAAAACGAATTTTTTTTTGTATATATACAAATCCAAAGAAAATCCTCAAAAATCATCAGCATAGGGGGACTAGTTCCCCCTTAAATTTCCCCCCTACTGGACTAGTTCAACCGTATACGTTAGATGGGCTTTGACCAAAGATCTCTAAGAATTTTAATGGTTCTGTGTTAACCTTCCACCGTTAATATCATTGGAACAAGTATACCTATTTCTTTATGCAAGCAAATGCAATTAAGGCTACTGCTTCAATAGCTTTTCTCTGTTACAGATGTACTAACGCTATAGCCAATAAAATCAATGCCATTTCTTTGTTCTAGTGATATCTGCGATCATGTTTTGGGCAACTGGCTACGCTTTTGCCTTTGGTTCATCTGGTGATTCATTCTTGTCTTACTCTCAGTTCTTTCTAATCGATGCTACACAAGCTGATTTTTCTGCCTGGTTCAAGCATTTCACATATCTCGCTCTCTACATTGCAATTGTCAACGGAAGCTTTGCCGAGAGAATGAGGTTCTGGATCTACCCGTTCCTTACAGTGTTTCTCTCAGGTAAGTCTTGCCTAAAACCATAATAAATTTTAGAGCAAATGGAGTGAGTTTCAACTCGTTCTAGATCAAGAAAAGTGTTAAAACTTTCCCCCAGGCGATGCCTTTAAAGGCAATCAACAGATACTAAAAATGGCCTAAACCATCTGTCTGTCAGCCATCGAAGTATCAGGTTACTCACCTTACAATTTTTTAATTGCTCTTGACTGAGCATGTCTGCACCAGAAAATTAAATGTCCTTTTGCTCTTGTTTCTGTAAATTGTCTCTGAAAAGCAATAAAATGAAGATATAAACTGCCTGCGTCGTAGTAAATTACTATGTTTTCAATAAACTTTCGTCTTTTCTTAGACAGTTGAAATGCTATATTTTCTATAGATAAAGTCGCACCCAACAATTCTCCTACAATATAGATTTTATGCATACCTCGTGTAAATACCAAGCTAGAAGATTTTCTCCTACCTCTGCATGAATCTGGAGCGACGTTTAAAGCAGGTCGAAGTGGTGTAATGTCCAACCATAAACCGTCCATAACTCAAGTGGAAGCATATCCAACCAAGGTTAAATTATGCTGATGATCTGATAATTTACTCGTTTCCTTTGTACGATAGCTTGTTTCTTTTGACCGTGACAAACACCAACCCTTATAAAAAATACCCAGTTTCTACCTCTGCTCTCATCAAGTCTAGCCAAACGTTTCATTTAAGACTTTTCTATGTATGAAAGTAATGCTACTTATGTTTATCCCTTTTTATGCAGGCTTTGTATACCCTGTTTCAACACACTGGGCATGGCACAGCCAAAAGAAAGGTTGGCTTATGACTGAATTCAACACAAGCGACAGCAAATTTATAGTTTATCAGGTAGAAAAGCTTCATTCCCTTCACCTTGAGGGCTACTGTAGTAATGAAAGGATACTAGACCCAGATCCTTTTATCAAATAATGTTATGTCGTCGTTTTGTCATTTTACAAAATAATCATCATCGCTGACGCTGAGTAAAGTAAATATGCTCTCTGTATACCTCTGCAATCTGCCTATTAAGGCCACCTAAATATAAAGTATTAAAACACAACAGCAACAACCTTTGAAAGGCCTTTTATCATGATCACCAGACACCAAGATGTTCTGACAAAAAGATAAACATGACAGTAAAATAAAATTGGAACTTGTCCTGAAGGGCATTGGGCACTCATGGCATTATATTATCCAATGCTAAAAAATTTGTCCGGCATCCTCATGTTTTTTCATTATACTGCTGAACCTGGAAAGAATCCTTCACGCGATTCTCGTAGTAATTATCCTACGTTGAAAGTTTGAGGACTGTACATAAAGGCAGTAATGTGCTTAAGATTAGAATAATTTAAGTTAAAATATATTGGAATAATTTAGTATTGGAATAATTTAAGATATCATTGAACAAACAGTTGCATAATCGATTTCTTTTCTTCTCATTAAAGGATGTTGGAGGTGCTGGTGTCATTCACGTTTCTGCTGGAGGTATTGCTGTAATTGCTGCAATTTTGTTGGGAGCTAGGCCAGCACGAAAGAGCCACGGAGAGAGAAAGCTGAAGGATATTGGGGGCGAAACAAACACGGTATGTTATGAAGCAAGTCGTTATGACGATATGGTACTCTATCCTCAACCCATACAATGAAGTTATTTGAAGATTGCCCTCTCCTCAAAAAAATTTCCAAGTGCCAACCAACGTAAAATGGCCCTCAAGAAGTGGGATTTTATCCTAGGTTGAATTTTGCACTGACAGGGTAGTCTAGTGACGCTGTTTCATCGTTGACGTTACAATTGATTTGCATGAAAAATATGATAAATTTGATCGTGGAGCTTCTATCTACAAGGAAAAATGGAGAGACTAGTTGATTTGCATTGCCAAGATTGTGTTTGAGATTAACTCTGATCGCCAAATTGATTAGATGATTTTTCTCAACAGAACATTTTCCTTGGTGCTTTGCTAGTTCTGATTGGCCTTGGAACAAAAAACGTCATTGAGAATACATCGACACTTCTCCGATCCCGTGCTCTTGTGAACTCATTTTTGGCTGCGTCGATGAGTGGCTTTACATCATTTGCGCTGAAGAGAACCGCTGTCTTTGGAGCTAACTGGAATACAAAAACCCTCCTTAACAGTGCAATAATGGGACTGGTAAGTCAAGCTCGATGTTGTCACGAGTAGCAGTTAGAAACTATATGCATTTTTCCGGCAACTCTACCCCCCAGTAAAGCAATTTATTTTGCATTACACATAAACTTTTCCCAATAAGTGTGCATCCCCTAAAGCTCAAAATTTTTGGCTAACTCAGACAATTATCATTGTTTTTTGGGCGTTCGTGTTATTAGGATGTGTGAGACGCACGGCTTCACTGAATCATCAAAAAAATTGTCAAAAAATGCCAGACAAGCTTGGCCATGCCAGTCTCGATTCGCAGCAACTAACGACATAACACTTACCCTTCCTGCTACGATGTCATATGTCAACGTTTCATAGTTTGGTTTAGATGTATTTTATGAAAAACCAAAGCATCAGTACCATTTTCCTGGCTGGAGAAAAATTTAACCATTTGAACATTCTTCTGGACAGTGATTGACTTGCTATACTAGATTTGCAGATACCTTACGAATCTAAGCAGCTCTGATTTGCTCTTTAGTTTAAATAAATATCAGGCCTATCTAATGATATCAGTGATCAAGGGACAGAAATTGTTTGGTAGGTCACCCCCCCCCCCCCCCTCCCCCATCGATTAAAAAATTTCGGAGTTAAGATTTGTCTGTAAAATTGAAGTGATGATTGGCGTTAGTCCTGTGATCGAAAAGGGTGTGAAATGGGAAACATTCTTTGACCTCAGGTCCAATGTAATTGTTGTGGCGTTATTTCTGATGACGTCACATTATGATTTTGTCGGTGAGTTTAACATGATCGCTCCCCCACGAAATGATCAGTTTCCGCCCCTGTAGTAATCAATACCTTGTGCTTACTCTACCATTTCTGTCTCATAGGTATCCGTTAGTGCTGCACCTGGAAACATGTATCCCTATGCTGCCTTTGCTATTGGGTTCGTTTCTGGCTGTGCCTATGTTGTCTGGAGTGTTTTGCTCAAGACCTGTCGGGTGGACGATATCTCTGATACGATTACAGGTAAGAGTTATCTTTGTGTATGTTATTCTTGCACAGCTTTAGCTTTGATGGAAATTTCTTTCATCCGGTATGCCATTTAGTGCTCGATGCCGTATAGGCAGTGATTGAATTAATGGTGAAGCACGAAGATTTAAGATTGTTTTATGTGCCAAAGCGTTTCTTGCATTTTATGTAAGTCTTTTGTTTTCTTCCATATTGAGGCTTATAACAGATTTCTTTACTGAACGCCTTTCAATTTTAAAAAATCCCAACAGCTAAAAATTTCATAATCATCTATCAAGACATCTATTGTTTCATCTTAAGTTAAAATTTGCTGTGATAATCGAAACAAATCTTAACCTTTGATATGCTAAGGCTATGTCAGTAACAGGTAGATAACCTTGTGTTACCTGTGTTTTTCGTAGTAAACGTCGGTGGAGGTATCTTGGGTGTACTGGCTGGACCACTGTTGACAATAGGTGACGGCGTTTTCTACGCTGGTACAATCAAGACTTTTAACGCTTTTGGACTGAACATGCTTGGATTGGTCGTGTTTTTCTTCTGGCATGCTGCATTTGCTCTCGTTCTCCTTGCAGCCTTTGTATGTGCAAACAGACTTACATACAAGCCCCACAATATTTGTAAGTATTAATTTTTTTATTTCGCTCTGCTGCTAAATTGGCTTTGCCACGACTAACGACTGCGAACAAGGTCGTTGACCAAAGACATTTCAGAACCACAACCAAGGGGTGTAGCTAACAGGGAGTGTACAGGGGTGTGACACCTCCCCAGTTCTAAGTAAGATTGTCGGTAAATCTCCAGTTGGTTCACAAAATCTATATGGAACTGAAATAGAACCTAAATGTTTCTTTATCTACGTCTTTGTCGGTAAACTATACTCCTATGACCCTACACCCCCTAGACTGGAAGGTCAAGCTACGCCACTGTATTACCAGCCTTTTGATTAGTGGCAGGATTTTTGGAATCTCTAGCACTTGAATCTCTAGAACTTTTTTTAGCACTTGAAATCTTATTCATTGCTCAATGCTTTAAATCGATTTATGTAGTGACTTAAAGAATTTTACTTTTTTTCCACGAAGTTGTTCATGCAAGAATATGTAGAATATACTGAATCCAACAGCCAATGACCTAGCTTTATGGGCTTAACAAGCTTTGGAATAAAATGAGGGGATAGTGATTTGTTTAGAACGCACCACTCATCTTTAAAGACAAAATAAGTGTATTTGTCACGCAAAATGGCCAGGGTCATGATCTTAACCCATAAAAATTTGTTTGCACATTGATCTTCTTAGCGTTCTTTCTTATCTTGTTTTCTTCAACACACCCGTTAACAAATATAGAAATTTGTAATTTGCTTATTCCAGCCCATGAAACTGGTTTTGATATCCATGAACATGATGAGCCTGCCTACCCTGCTAAAGAGACCTTCCCGGAAGGAGACACTTCACCAAAGAGCTTGGCTGTTCTTACTGACATGGGAGAGTACAATTTCTATGGGAAGCCGGTGAGGGCAATTGTGAATGGCTCCTTTGCAGAAACAAAGCTGGACAAGTAAATATGATGGGTGTTCCTAACGATTGAATTGACAATTTTTTATAGTTATCATCAAAAATGTCTTCTGCATATTTTCCCAATCATTTTCTTCCTGTGTCCTTTGATAGTGCTAATGTTTACTGAATCCAGCTTGAAAAGGGACAGTCCTAGCTCGGCATGGTGTTGGTAGTACCTTGGGTCGTGGCGTCAATGTTAATTCTTCACTTTACTTCACAATGTTAACTATTTTCTTCACTATTTTTTATCAGCTAATACTGCAGAATATGATCTCTTTTCCTACCAAGTAAACTTTCATATATCTTTAGATGAATTTTTTGAACCATATAATACCTCTCCTTCTTTAGGCCCGTTCTGCTTAAATAGTTATTTCTCTGCTCTAACAGTAATCTGTTGTGTTGACTGAATCTTTGAATAAGATGGATATGTTTGCGAAATTGCCTTTTCAATTTTATGCACAAATTTTGACAAGTCAACAACTGTCGTTTCATGTGTCATTGTAGAGATAATTTTCTTGTCGTGCTTTCAGTATTCAATTAGGCCATGAAAATATTAAAATACAATTGCTGACTTGTGCAGACCAATTTAAAGTTCGCATACAATATTTCCCTCTATCAATTCTCCCAAATTTAAGCTCAAAATGAAAAAAGAAAAGATAAGAAAGACAAAAGAAAAGGCGTATTTTGTAGCTGATTCATCATCCTTTACGTGATTCTTCTCTGCTTGTCTCCTAAAGCTTTAATTTTTAATCATAAATGACGTAATCAAGTGACTCTTCGTGGTTGCAGAAAACTGGTTAGAAAAATTCATTTTAATGTTAAAAAATTAAAAACGGTCGATGTATAGTTGCTGACTTTTGATAAACTTTTATGTACTTTTTTTTATACTCAACGTATCTTTTAGATTATTCATTGTTACTTTTGAAATATGTACCACCTAAAGAGATTGTCATGTAAAATTCCTTCCTGGCGTAAAAGATCTACAAGTAAAAGATCTCATTTATATCACTGAGAAGCTGCTTATAATAGCATACAAATTTTGACGGATTATCAGTCACTAATGTGTCACTAATGACCTTGTACTGGCTGGTCCATTTTCCTGCTTTCTTTTCTGATCTGTTTGATGTGAAAGAACACAACCGAAACATTGTAAATATTATCATATGCTAAAAAGTTTCTTGGAATTTGGTTTCCCTTGGATCTTTGGAGTTCATCAAACATTTGTATTGGATTTACCAATTAGTTGAAAAAACTGTATGAGCATATATTTAACAACTTTGCATTTTGGTAATTTTGTAGCTGATTAGGCATTTTATAAACTACAGAATTCATTTTTGTGGTGTTAATATTTGATATTAGACTCTGTTGGTTTTTCTGAAAATATCACTGAAATTTGGGTTTGGTAAATTGTATTGCATATGGGCTTGCTGCCTTTTCTTCTGAGAACTAAATAGATGAGCCGAGGACAATGAGAAATAAAAAAGAAGGGGTAGAGAAAAGGCCCATGTACTCCAAAACTAATGCTGGTAATACGGGGTTAAGCACTGGCGTAACGGAGATATTCGGGATAAGTCTCTAGGGAAAAACTGAGACGGGGCCATATTTATGGGCTGCAAGAAATTAAGCATGTCAAACACAATAACATGATACGGGATGTAAAAATGATGATATTTCCCTTATTTAACAAAGCTGAGTGATTCGCTTCCGTTAATGAGCTTTTACTCAAGCCTTTTGACTATAAGGTGAACATGAGCGAAATATACAGAGGGATATATGAACAAACAAAATAATCTGGGATCTCTTTGTGATTTGGGGCCCTTTGATAACCAACTAAGGTGCCCTAAACTGCGTTACGCCACTTGAAGCTTTATTTGGAGAGCTTTATCTGTCAGAAATTATTTTTGATAATGTTATACGAACAGTGACAAGTGATAACATCACGTCCGTACAAAATGTCCAGGTATCGAATTTTTTTACACTATAAATTTTTCATATCTTTGAATGCTTAGTGGATCTTCCAATAACGATCGCTTAATTTACGGTTGTCTCCAAGAATTTGTCGAGGAAGACCGATTGATTTTAACAGGTATTGTTAAAGCGACTCCTGCTTCTTAATTTGATGTGACATGTTTGCTTAACATAACAATGCTTTATTTAATCAAATCATGCTTTGATTAGAACTTTCAGCCAACCCTTTTGAGGACATAATTTTTAAAGGAAAGCATGAGATTAAACAAGTTAATAAGATAAGATGAAATATGAATATTTTGAAACTCCAATCAGTCTTAATCTACAAGCCAACTGCTAACCCAACATAATTTCTTTTTGCATCCGCTTCTTCCTTCTTGCTGGCTAGCCATTCGTGATTTAAGATATCATCAAGAAGTGGCCTATCCATTGGGTCGTTCACAAGGATCATTTTAATTATATTCTGCAGCGTTCTTGATGGATGTTGTTTAACCGAATGAAAACTGACACCTTTCTGCATCTTTATGATCTGTTTGGAGTCGCTGAATGGCATGTAACCGATAGTCATTGCATATATCACTACTCCCAGACTCCAAATGTCCACTTTGAACGGGTCATATGGTGTTCCTGCAATGAACGATAAGAAAATCAGATAGATTTCCACTGTGTTATCAACTTTATCTAAAAATTTGTTGTATGTTTTCGTGGCATTTACTTTACATGATATTTCTGCAATTATTAGAAGATTTTTTGCTGCATTGAAATGCTGTAGGAACCCAACAAGTGACCTGAAGGAAATATTGGCTTTAAGATATACTGTTGCTCTTTACATTTGCTGAATCTTTTATGAGACAAAACTGGGTGAACTCTTGAAAAAAACATCATCAAAACCATGTCATCTTGTTTGTAGCCCTAAATGAACTTAATTTTTATTGAGAAAACAAATGTCAGACAAAACAAGACAAAACAACATATTTTATGAGAGAAAACAAAACTACAAAACTCAAAAATTGGCTTTGTGAAAAGCAGACGTACAAAGCAAACAAAGAAAGTGAAACTTCAAAATAATGGCCGATGATTTTAAGCTAGTTAATTTATATTCCCGGATGTTGTGTAAAATAAGCCAATCAGAATCGCGAGCACATGACTGTAAACTTTGCCCAATCAGTGCTGATGCCTTAAAAAATTTTCTTCAATTGGGTCCTGAGGTGAAAGTGAACTCTTCTTGTCTACACAAACGCTGGTTTCATTTTTATTTAAATAGATTCTAAAACTGCTAGATGGAACGTAATTATCCCAAATATGTCACCATTGCAGTCTTTGGCACAATGTGGGTATTCTATTAAATGTTGAAAACGATATCCACTTACCTGACAATATTTCTAGCGGTGCATACGCCGCACTTCCACAGTATGTGCAACTCAATTTCCTTGCCTCGATCTTTCTAGCAAATCCAAAATCTGATAACTTTGCATTGAAATTACGATCCAGAAGTACATTTTCCAACTTCAAGTCTCGATGTACCATATTGTTCTGATGAAGATACTTCAACGCTGATACAATTCCTTTTGTGATCCTTTTAGCTCTTCTTTCCTCGACAAAGTTATGTTTAACTACAAGCCGAAGAAGATCCCCATTCTCAATCTTTTCCAGTACCATATAAACTCTGTCTTGCGCCTTTATAATTTCAAAACATTGCACGATATTTTCATGTCGTGCATGATATGTAATCATTACTTCTCGTGGTAAGAATTTACGCTTTATATCAGACGGTGCCTTTTTACGGTTCACAATTTTGATTGCAACGTCCTTTTTAAGCTTTTCCGAATATCCTCTTTTAACTTTGGCATAGGCACCTTTTCCGATCGTTTCGTATAAATCATATCCAAAATGCTTCATAATTGCTGAATCATCAAAATGTTTTATTTCTATCCTTCTATTGAAGTTCTCATAATGTGAAGCATTTTCATAATTTTCATTTGATGATATCTGATATGAAGTCATTTTCAACTTCGCCTTCTTACTACAAAAATTTCCCATCCTAATAAACAAAATTTAACTTAATTCACTGATTAAGTTTTTCCTATCTTGATTGTGACGTCAAATAGTAAAATGCTTCATTTGGAGTTTGCATTTTGTAACGACAAATAAAAGAATGACATAGACATTTCGACTGGGAAGATGGCTCAGTTCAAAGATCAGATCAAAAGAAGTCCTTTTGCGTGTCAGCCCCCAGTCTCCCTTTCAACTTTCCAACCCTGATTTTATCAGGGTCGTCGTGCCTGGGGCAGGGGGGCCCTGGCCCCCTCTGTTTTCAAAATTTGACAGATTTTTGGAAAGTCATTGTCATTTCGGAAAGTTCTCAAACTTGAGCTGTGGGTAAAAGGGAGAAGTGGAACGAACCTTTTAGTGACATAAATTACTTGAACTAAAATACTTACCGTATTATCGAGAAGCAATTCACTTTTGTAAAAAAAATATTAGATTTCCACAAAAAAATGACTTCTCAGGATTTACCAATTTCTACTATTGAGTGATTTGCTGCTCGGATTTCGTCAGTTAAAATCTGAACCTTCAAGGGCCAAATTTGGTTATGGAAATTTGCACTATTGGTCATAAATTATATTTTTATTTAATATTGAAGACCGGGACAGTGTCAGTTTGCACCTATCACCAGATTTGAAAACTTTGTCCCAGATTTGAAAATTTATTCAATTATGTTACATAAAGTAAAACAAGGAAAAAGTCATTCGATAACATCGCTTTCCGCCAGTGTATAATCATTTTAAGAATAAAATTTCATCATTAGATTTTGCTCCAAAGAATGCGTTTTCAGGTGATTTTGAAGCATTAAGATTATAAAAAAACTTGTCTTTCGGCGGCAACTATGGTGCCGCCTCAGGTAGTAACTTTTTTCTACTCTTGTCGTAATCTACGGATCTATAGGGATGTGAGATGTCAGGGACTATCATAGTAAGTATGGAGAAACAGAGACAAGATAAAAGTTCATTTTTAATATCTATCCAGCTAAGGCAAAGGTTATATGTTTGTCTTCCCCCCTCCCCCCACTTACACTAACACGAAATGCTTCTATTTGATTAAAATAAATTAAAGAAATTTTGTCCGAAAATTTTTCTTTCTGGCCTCCCTAGAATTCATTTGCCACGACGCCCCTGGGTTTTATACCTATGTGAGCCAGATCATGCATAAAAAAAAGTTTCCAAAATGTTTGCTCCAATGCCTCTCAGCTCAAATTTTCAATGTTAAGATTTTATTTCTGTTTACTCTACTAGCACCAGAATTGCATTTCAACGAAGTGACATTTTCTTTGATCAATCTATCGTTGAAGAATTGAACTTGAACATTACTCGCCTTGTATCGACTTTGTTTAAGCTTTAAGACATTATCGTTGTACTAAGATATGAAGTAATTTGCGTAAGGTACCTCAATGTTCCAGTGACAAATTTCAACGAGAAATGAAGGGCGTTAGTTAACTGTCTATGGCATCGCCAATGGGTGGACTGTTTTCCAAGAATTCGGTTTTGTAATTTCTCGAAATCCATTGAAAAGCCTTTTTGGAGGAGGGGGACTGATCAGATCAATTTCGATTTTCGTTCTTGCAGAAAAGAAATGCCGTCGTTCCAAAATTGCTGTTGAGAAAGTTACCTTTTCAAACGCTTCAAAATAGATAAAAAATACCAAAATGTCATTTTCAACGTTTTCTGAGAGTCTGAATGGCGTGGCCGAGAAAATTTGTTTTTGTCCATCCCAGACTTCTTATAATCATAGCCAAAGAGTTTATCTTCTGCATCCTTGTCAGATTTCCAAGAATGACATTTAAATCGACAGACCTTGAAGAATAACCATTTAATTAATATCCATTTCTATTCGGTTTTTGCTGTTTATTTGCAAAACTTGCTTCGGGTAATGCCAAATTTAGTATTTTCTCAAGGAAAACTATTGTTATATGAATTTCATAGAATTGCTTTACAAGATATGATGACACTTGTTTAGGATTTATGTATATATTATGAAAAATAAAGTAATCTGAAAAGCTTTTTCTATTCTTTTATCGGTTTTAATTCTGAACTTAGCCTTAATCATTTTACATTACTAATCTTTAAATAACTGTGTTAGTGAAAAAAGCATTTCTTCAAAAAATTCGACTTCAATAAATTTTTTTCAATCTTATATTGCCATTAAATTAAATCATGTGTACAATTAAGTTCATTAATTCACTTAACAGAATCATTTTCTACGGAGCAATCGATTTTGATGTAGATGGTGTAAAAATATTTCAAAATATGTTGATGACTTCATAAGGAATGCATGACAGACAAATCATCATCATCATCTTAGCCCGTCATGTCACTGCTGGCAAATAGGTGGGCCTCCACGAATGTTTCCACTTATGACGATCTTGGGCCTCTTGCATCCATTTTTTTCTACTTTCTCTTCGATGCCGTCCATCCATCTGCGTTTTGGCCTTCCTCTTGTTTTTTTTCCGTCCCTCGGCGTCCACTCAGTTGCTTTTCTAGCCCATTTGTTGGTGTTCATTCGGGCAAGGTACCCAGCCCATTGACCTATACTTCTTTCAAAGGAGATTGACAAATACGTTTTTCTGTATATGCAAGCATATTGTATATATTTTTCAAAGAGTCAACTCTTATAAAGTTACATATGTAGGTATATTTTTACACTACTTTAGGTATTGTTCTTAAGGTCTTTCGGTAGTATTGTGGGTTTATGCCAACATATGCAAGCCAACATATGCTACCCTTTTTTTGTTATGAACCTGAAAAATTGACATAGCTGTTAATTTGTGACCGATCACACTTTTACCGATCTAAAAATGAGTTGTTCCCTTTAAAAAAAGTTTCCTTTGAAAAAACCCTGGCAAGCCGCTGATATTCTTAAATAACTTTCGAGGCTCCATGTGTACTGTTAACTTTCATGAGAAAAAATGGGTATCAATTAAAGAAATAGAAATAATTGTTTGAGAAAATAGGTTTAAGAAAACTTAGGACTCTGTTACCTAACAGCTACTTTCACAAAATGTGTGTTGATTCTCTAGTCACTCTAGTCCAACCCATTGTTGTGAAGGATATAGAAAACCTCCATTCGGGTCCAGGCCCCCGGGACACACGGCAAGAGGGTCTCTCCCACTGGTCTCTCCATATTTACCATCATTTCCGGCAACTCTTCATGTGGGTGGGGAAGGTGGAAGGTGGGTGGGGAGAATTTGACCAAAACCTATGCTTTCGAAAGCGTAACCTTCCAAAAACGTGAACTTTCGTGGAAAGAAAATTTTCCAGAGCGTATCAGTGTAGACAGGGCTTGAATAATCTCTACAACTTATGAGTATGGTTCATGATTTGGTCCACAACACATAATATTCTTTAGTCGAAAATAGTTTAGTTTCGTTTCGTTTTTTTTGTAATGATAAAACAGCGGAAATAAACCCACGCATCTCTGGTCATATTTATTCATAACTTGATGGCATGTTGATGCAGCCACTCTACTTGAGTGTGGGAGTCCACAGATAGTTTCTTTGTCAATACTTTATTTCTAATGACCTGGCCTATTACGGTAATTTTGATATGCAACGCGGTAGGTAAAAAACAAGTTTGGAAGTCTCTAAACGGTCAAGGGTTTTCCGTAGAAAATTAATCAATGTACCATCTATAAATGCAGTGGCATAGATAGGGGGGTCAGAGGGGGCCAAAAAACCCTGTACAGCTAAGCTACCATTCTGCCGGAAAACGATTGTTTTTTTACAGAATATAGCATTGTTGTATATTTTTATTCAATCATAAAATTTCGAAAGGAAAGATTTTGAAGCTGCACATTACATAAGAATATCGAAGTATATCAGAAGATCTTTCACTTCAGTTACGATGTCGCTATGTTATGTTCAAGTTTGTCATTGAAAAATAATAATGCTTATTAGATTTTGTATGAAAATCTAAACTTCTCGTCCCTCCCTTGAATTTTGCTATCTACGCCACTGTATAAAAGATTAGAATAAGGAAACTCTTTGTATCATCTTGACTAAAGTTAATTCAATTCTCTTACTGCAAATTCCTGCAAAAAATAACCTACAGACTATCTTTAAGATTCAAGCGTTCTGTTAATTCAGCGTCAAAAGTTGATTATTTACGTTTTGAACTTGGGGGCGAAAAGAACCAGTGTCTTACATTGAAATTCACGGTTCTCTTCTTATCTGAGACACAATATTGTTTATGAATAAACGATACGTTTATGGAAAAATTATCCTTGGTCTTGAGACAGGATAACACTAAAGCAGTAGCGTCGCCACGAAGGGGACTGGGTGGACGTGTTCTCGGCAGGATCAACTTTGTATTTCGTCTAAATTCGATGAGAAAATGTCGGGGGAGGGGTAATATTTTGGCAACATACTTTTTGTGATGTAATCCTATGATTTTCAAACTGCCTCTCCATAGCCAAAAGCTATTTATAAGCGTTCCCTTAATGTAAAATTGGCGTTTTTTGTTGGTAAAAGAGCGTTTTCTGGTGCTAAAAAGGGCGTGGCCTAAATTTTTTTGTCAACCCCCCCCCCCCCCCCCCAGCGTAGTGGTTGGCGCCGCCATTGCACTAAAGGTTCAACGGCTATTAGTGGGAGGAAGACTTTCAATTCCAACATTGCAGTAGCTTTGAGGAAGGCCAACACTTGACTTAAAAATTCTATAAAACGCGAAGCGAAAGCAATTTGCCTTTGTGCTTAAACTTTTCTTTTTTACTAACTGAAAATGCACAAAGCCATATTCATAAATGGTTTTGCAAAAATTCCAGTTCTAAGAAACCATTATTCACAAATTGCAAGCAATGTATATATAGGAAATAGCTTCATTGACCAGAATTGACCAGAGAAAAATCGTCAAGCAGAACAGCATAATCGGAAATATTTATGCAATAGTTGTTTTGTTAAAATATTTCGACACAACATAGTCAATATAGTCATTCTATAATCAGTAAATTGAAAAAGTAATCTCTTAACTTGAAAAATTAGAATTTCTTTAAAATGTTTTAGATAATGATAAATCAACTACAGAATGCTATAATAGATGACATGCAAGAAAAGATTTAAAAAATCAGAAAATTATAACTTTTAGCCACGAGTATGAAAGTCTTTAGGATCGGTAAGTAGTATGGCATGTAATTAGCTTGGGATATTTTGCATGTAACTTGTCAATATCTGGGGCGTTAATATGGGGCGTTTATATGGGGCGTTAATGGCTTTAGTGTGTCGGCGATTTCAGACAAGATACAGTGAAGAAAACGAGGCAATTTCTCCATTTTGATATAGATGTGCTTGCCTAGAGTTGCCATTTTTTGGCAATTATTTTTGTAGTTGCATATTCTTCCAAATAGGTCATAGTTGCTCTATTAATTCAAGAAAATACTGCAGTATAAAGCCATTGGCAATAGCAGCAAAGTATACGTGACTGGTGGATAAACAGAGTTACCTGCCTAGATAACAATGAACATGGTATAGGCCATGATTTTAAAATTCTATGGAACTTGATAAACACAAGGGGTCTTGTCAAAGCAAGTACTGAGGCGTGAACAGAACTGCGAAATGTTGTTTGCTTAACAGAATGAATACCTGTGGAAGCATATTTTTAGGTGTCGAGGCAACACGTGTGTATCGGTTGTACAATGAAGTGGTGTCATTTATTGCTAGTATAAAAAACAAAAGGTAACGTGGACAAAAATTGTTTGTCTCCGAAAAGACTCGATCAAAACAAAAATCTGGAATATTTTCTTAATTGCGTTCGGTTTTTCTTGATGAATACAATTTTTGCATTGTCCTTTTGGCCGGCAGAACTTATCGTTCGATAGCATGACGTCAGGAAAAGGTCACGTGCTTTAATGTTTACGAATTAACAGCTCACTTCCTTACTTTTGGAAACTAACTAAACAGAATCTGAAACGCTGTCGTGGATTACATAGAGAAATAGGCAGCGAGTAAAGAAATTTTCTGGTAACGGAGACTGATACGATTTGGCTGTTTTGAACCACTGTTGGGCCCCATGTCAATCAGATTCATGAGTTTTCACAAGGTATGTAGAGGAAATTTTTATGTTGGCGTTTCGAATTTTCAGTTCCAATGAATTGCAAGCAAGAATGTTATGTTGCCTTAAATGAGAAGTTTGTTTCAAATTCTTAGCTGCGAATCTCCGCAGTTTTATATAGCAAAACATGCATATTAACTTTTAGAAGATAGTTCTGTGTTAAATTGTTCAATCGTTTAAACTCGTGTTATCCAAAACCCAGTGATCCAGTGATGTCTGAGGTTAGTATCAATGGAATTTTACAATCAACTGCGGTGGGAACCAACGCCGCTTCGAGGGTTTTTCAAATTACGTTTGAGTCGCTAGGTTTTTCCCAACACGCGACTTGTTTTTTTCTCATCTTTATCTTGCATTTTTAATCTTTTTTTTGCTAAGCGCGTCGTTTCCGATACAAAATGCAGAACATGACTGGATAAACTCTCTCATCCGATTTTTACCTCAATTTTTTTCAAGTCAGAAACATTTAGGTTGTTATCTGGGCGAAAGAAGTTTATTTTAGTAGCATGATCCATACGAGATCTCAACAAAAACGAAATGATTTCCAGAGATTTTCTGTTAGAACAACAGGATTTCAACCAAAGGCGTGCGAGATTTTCATGGTGTGGCTTGCCCAATGGCGTGATGTAGATTCTATTGGTAATAGTGGTGAATGTATTGAAGTAGAGAATGGATTTAATGGAGTAGTGAAGAATCAATAAGGTCCCATTGAAGTAATAGGCTCACAAGCAACAAAAACTTCTATCAAAATTTGTGTTTATATCAAAGTATCGTACGACTTTTTGCCAACACTTACAGATTAGAGGGCTCAGCTTTCCCACAGCCTCTCCGTCTCGTGCGCTTAGAGTCACATCATTTTTCATCGTTAGTCATCCGGGAAATCATCCGTTATGTATACCATTGCATCAGATTTCTTGGTAGCACTTCAATTCGCCATTCTTGGAGGACAAATCTGCTTTACTGTTACTCTCGAGACCTCAATGTTTTTGACTAACTTACTTTATGCAGATATGGTTGGGTCTTTTACGGTTTTAAGCTTGATTCTATTACGAATGAGATTCAGTTTTGAACTGAAATAAATAAATATATGACAGTGGAAAAATACATAAAATGAACTCTATCAATTGAAGGCTATCACTAGAGAGACTAAATAATTACAACGGAATATGTCAGCTATAAAAAGAAATTTGCCATTTCAAGACACCCTCAAAATCAAGAGGGCATCAGCCAGGTTACTGCCGTACCCCTGAATTGGGGCTACCTAACACAAACCTGGCAGGTTTTCCCACTTCCATTATTCCAGGATTTGCAATAGCTTTTCAGTTAAATAACGTGCTATGGGCAAGAAAGCTAAAATCAATCGACCAAGTTGACGTAATCACGAGAAAATGTTCGTCGTAGGCCACTATTTTATGCTAATTAAGGAAACCTCATACCATGAAAAAGCAAATATCAATTTCTGTGGTTACATTAGACAACCCGCGCCTTGCTGAATGCCAATTATCCACAAGTTTATATGTTTAGTTTGGATGTGGGTACCTTGAACACACTTTTAGGGTCTTTTAGCTATTAAGAGACTTCCCTTTGGGAGCGTAATGATGTTGGTGGATAATGAAAAACGTTAACAAAAGTTTTCTTATTTTTAATTTGTATAGGCATCCTCAATATGATACAACGTATCTGAAAGAGGCGAGTGGATGGGTGGGTTTCAAAAAAATGGTTGTTCTTATAAAAGCTTTATGAAAGCTCGCATTTTTGCACCTAGCCCAGCTAAACGATTAGAGAAGGTATCAAATAGCAATCCTAGAAATGAAATGATAATACAAAAGATCCCCAAATTTGACGTAGTTTTCTGTGAAAAGAACAAACGTGATAGCGGGACTCTTGAATACCTCTCCAGAAATAGCAATAAGTAAAGCCTAGTCACTTTTGGTGACCCCTTGACACTGCATCTCTGGCAACACACTTTTTACTGGGTTCGTTTGAAGGAAATTTTTTCAGGGAAATTTGCAGCATTCAAAATTGGAGGTGCCAGTGTAGGAAGGGGGTATCATGTCTTTAACGTGTACTTTCTAAAGATCTAAATCTATCACTTGAAAAGAGTTATTTATCAAAAATTTTAAAAGTAACGTTTAAATGCGAATTTTCGCCATATATGCGAATTTTCATGCTGGGAAAAAAGTTGCTATTTCAAATTTTTGTATTTTATTTTGATGGGAAATTGATGGTAGTCTGAAGTGGTAGATTAATGGTAAATTTTCTTGAACTGTGATGGTAGTCTAAAGAGAATGTCTGGGAGTTTTTGAAAGATTGAAGCAACGACAGGCCACGAACGTTCAATTCTAGGCTCGCTCGCTTATAATCGTTACTCGATTCCCTTTGCCTTAAGATAGAAGTTTTACAAATTTTTCCTCCAAAACGCTGGCATTCCCGAACCTTACTGCGCATGTTCTATCAATCCATTTTTCAAGAGTCCCATGTTCATATCCCCAACAAGTTCCCATAATTGTCAGTCCAACATTAAAATGTGGAATTCGAAGAGCGAAGCGGAGTTGCGAAGTAGCGTTTCTTCGTTGTCATCTGGGCGCTCTGTGGCTCAAATACCCATTCTACTTATTACATAATGCCTCTTTTGCTGTTATTTGTAACATTTTTTGCGCAAGAAGTTTTGGTAAATTCATATAGTAATGGCAGCAGGAGTGCAGGTTTTTAAACTTTTGAAGCATTCAGTACCGTCGGAAAAAAATTTATATTGGGGGTGGGGGGCTGCCTATTGTTTTCCTTCTCGTTCAGTACACTGTTATAAAGGAAACATACTACAGTTTGACAATTATTGAGGGGCTCCAGCCTCCCCCAGCCCCCCCCCCCCCCCGGTTCCGACGGGCCTGCCATTCTGAACATTAGGCCACGAATCTTGTTTCATTTTAATGTCCTCTCTGTTGTCTTTACATGTTGGTAGGCCTATTTCCTTTTTGGACTTTGGTCACAGTTTGTTAGGAAACCGTTCGATGCATTCACTGTAGCAAATGTTGAAGGAAATTGGTTTTCATATACAAAAAGCTAATTCACTTGCAGGTCTAATCGACTTATCATTGTTTACAGATTATTGTTAAATCCTTACATAACTTGGTCTCACAGGCGCAGCTTTGGTCGGCTTGAAAGGACAATTTCCATTGAGCATTGCATTGAGCTACTAATGCCCTTTTAAATCTAACAAAGTAAATTTTTCAGAGAGCAAAAATAGCGTATAAAAAAGGCAATATGAATTTTAAAACGTGCTTATACCGTTGCCTATCAGGATAACATAGATAATTTCAACACTAAGCTAAAATCCTGTAATGTAACTACTGGAAGGATGAGTGTTCTGTCCACAGTGATCCTAATAAGCTTTAGATGCATCTCTTACGACTAGAAGATCCAAATTGGATCATCTGAGCATAAAAGAGACATGTAGTCAGTTTTGTAGGGAAAATATGCATCCATTGGCCTAGCGGATACTAACCGTTTAGGGGGACAGTGGTGGCGCCAGGGGAGGGCTAGGGGGGCAAATTTGGATTATTGTCGGAGCAAATTTGACAAAATAACCTACGAAAACTGCTTATTTTAGTCATTTTAGCCCCCTGTCGGAAGCTCCAGCCCCTCTGTCGGAAGATTTCTGGCGCCACCTCTGGGGGGGGGGCTGGGGGGGGGCTGGGTGGGCTTAGTATGAATCTGGCCCAAATGATATTACTTTATCGAGTTAGAACTACTTGAACGGGGCCTGAAATATGATAAATTTTGCTTGATTGCGGGCTGCAGCGTTAAAAAACCATGGAAGTGTCTACCATCCAGAAAAAACAGAACAATCTCCTTTTTTGGCTAAAGGTCAACAGCACAATCTAGTCTCGAAATTTTGTTTAGATGTCGCATTCGTAAATACAATCGTCAAATCTTAGGCCCTGGCAACTAACTATATGTGGTGGAGACACAAAGCAAGTCAAGGCTGTTTTGCAACAAGTTTCTGTTGACCCAAGAAATATTTACCTCACTAATGTCTCTAACAAGAAAGACAATAACATGGCGTGGTTTTATATTGTTTTCGAATGAAGAATTTATAGCAATCTTAAAACATTTGTTGGTGGACGCGAAATATGTAGTCGTTAATGAAGAGAGACTTCCCTTTGGTTAGAAAGCTAAAAGGATTTGTCTATTGGTTATAACATATCGCTATAAGATAATGAAAATTGTGCAGACTGGTCTTGAGAAGCATATCACTGAATGAAGTTACATAATTTAGTAACCAAGTTATACGTCAATTTCCATATGCTTAGGCTTCACTGCTTTCCCCACTTTAAGGTTAATGCGTTTTTGCAAACAGAGGAGAGACAGGGAAGGGCAGAGACCTCATCCTGGTAGAATTGATAAAGTCGTTGAAATTAGGTACTTGCCAATCTTAGAGAAAATCGTTGATGCTTAGGAAAAGCTTGAAGTGATAGAAATAAAATGTCATTAACCTCAGCTATTCTCTGTATAAGTAACGAAGGCAGCACTGCAATTCAGTTCCTATGATATCCTTTCCAAATGAATACAGGCCTGTTTTACCTCCAAAAACCAATATGAATGGCCAAAAATACCTCGAATCGTTTAAAGAAAAGCTTCAGTTTCACATTCAAGTTCAGTGGTTGCGAAATATGTATGCACGATGATGCTCCTTGTCATCGTTGTAAAATTGTGAAAAACAAATAAAGAAACTTGAAAAGAAACCCAATAGAAAACTTTTGGAAAGTTCCAAAGGACAAAGAGACAGCAAGACAACCTACAAACATAGAAAGTTTGAAATCTGCAATCACAGAAGTTTGGACCAAAGAAATAAGGCCTGAATATTGTCGAAAACTTGTTCTAGTAGAACCCCTTTTTTAAACCATTACTATGATTTTTATACGTCCAGTAAATTATTTAACTTTTACTTTTCATTTTCATTCCTTCTTCATAGCTTCCAGGGTACTGGCTCCAATCTTGATCTGCAAAATTTTAACTACTTTCTTTTCATGCACATATTTCTCTAAAATCCAATTAGACGATAACAAATAGATTTGCTTTTGGAACGTAACTTCGGATTACGAGTTAACGTAGAAAGCTGCCATACATAATAGAGCTGTACAGGGGGCTAGCAAGCCAAGACAGTACCACTAATTTGATGTAATATCTGTTTCATGTGAATATTTCATAGCTTACTTTTCGTTTTTTGCATTATCACTGTTCCTTAAAGTTTATCGAGTCCTATTATTCTACAACAGACGGAGACATGTCTGTCATTTGTGTCTCGCAAACATCTGGCAGAATTGAGCTAAACATGTGTATGATAATAATCGATCTTCCTAGACAAAGACAGTCGCTTTCATTTTTGTCTGGTAAAGTACGGTTACAGACGGTTTGATACTGTAAGAATGTCTTTGTAAATCTTCGGTGTCATTTTAATGTATTAATTTGTATGTTCTTCAACCACGTGCCCTTGTTAGATTTTCGTTTTATTAGGTTCAATTTCACTTCCGTTGTTTTAATGGGATTCTTTGGAAAGTGGCCCTGTAGGAGCCTATGCTTGGTACCTAGCCATACTGAGTAATGCTTGTTTTTAAGGATGGAACCCTTCAATCTTGAACAAATTTAAATCAACAAGACGGATGTGGCACACTTTCCTGCTTGCGATTACACCCAGCCACATGACCGAAAGATTTGTATTATCATTCGAGGCCTTCCTGAACTATCACATGATCAGCTTTCATCCATGATTGGCTTATTCTATTAGTACTGCTTTCTGATTGGCTGATTTTTCATCTTCCCAGAATAACAAACGGAGTTGGAGCATTTTTGACTTCGGGTCGCCGAGAAAGTTGCAAGGAGATACAGAAGTGGTATGGGGTGAAAAACTTAAAGAGAACGAGAAGGCAAGCAGAGTTGTTGCAATAGGTCCAGATATAAAGCTTGGAGAAGGCCATCAAGCCGCAAACATGACGATGGCTGCAAGTTCTGTTGTGTTGTCATCTTCAACACTAGAGAAGGTTGCTAAAGCCAAAGCCACTATTGAAAATTATTATACAAATTTGATAAATCAACACAGGGAAAGGAAAGAAAGGTAACTTTTCTGTCTAATTTTTTTGCATTGTTGTTATTCATGGCTATGATGGTGTATGTCGGTTGTAAAATGGTTCACCGGTTCCTTCTGTTTAGTGCATTTATTTCGCATTGCTAGGCCAATGAATTGGTTTGTGGCCGAGGAAGCGACCAGGATTAGTTTGTTGAATAATATACAATAACCTATTATTTGAAAGCAATAATAAAGCAAATACAAATGGATTCTGTTTTAAATTGTTTGGGTTTTATACTCCGTGAACACACCAGCTTCAGGTGTTGTAAGCCCCTAATACAGATCAGACTTTTTGACTGAATGTAGGAAATATTTGTACAAAAGATAAATGTTGCCTTTAGCAAGTAAACAAACTGGAATCCTTTGATGCTTCTTTGAATAAAATAACATTGAATGTAACTATTTGTAAAGAATAATGCGAAATATGTTGAAAACCTGCTACATCTCTTTCCCAAAGTGTTAACTATTATTTATAACAAATTACCCGCTAACAACAACAAGAAGCCTGTTGCACATTTATGGCTTTGTTTTAAATGATTTCTTACAAGTCTCTTGGCAAAAGGACAATTGTTAAAAAACCATAAGTCCATAAAGTAAGTAACATTGTTTCAACTTGAAAAATATCACATAAACAGATGTTTTTGTGCAAATAAATATGATGAATATGATACGTTTTGTTAATCCAGCTGCTAAGAGGCATGAGTATCTTTTTAATATTTTGATGCAGCTAGATAATAAATTTTTAGAAACAGACGATTTGAACACCCCTAACTTTTCTATCTAATAGTACTGTATATTAGCCTGCACTTAGGTATTACATACAATAGTTAGTAATATTAAGAAAAAGTTCAATTTATAACTCATTAAACAAAGACAAAAGAAAAGTATTTCAGCAGTGTGACTCCCAATGAGGGGCTAATTGGGTAGTTTCCACAAAATTTGTAAAATAATGTAACCCAAAAACTGGCATTTGCTTCTTCCTGGTTTTCGTTACAGTTGAGTACCTTGCCAAAAGTGAAAATCATAAGACTTGGTATCAATTCATCTATCACTGAAATTAAATATTAGATGATATTATTGGTAAAACATTGTCAGATATTAAATGATGATCTTAAAATTGACACATCTCATGGTTTCTGACTAAACAGTACATTTCTTGATGATATTTTCAGAATTATGTATCAAAGGCTTTATTATGGAAATTTCATGAGACTCAAAAAATATAATATGACATAAAATAAACATTATATATACTTACGAGGCACTAGAACTGTTTACACTTGTTGCGTCTGTGTTCATTTTTTTATGTTCTCAATCTTTTTTTGGTTACTTTCATATAAATGTCTTGCAAGTTATTTTGTTCAAGTGGTCTTTTTTTCAAAATAGCATGTCGAATGCCAAGCTTTATGTAAAAATATAAAGTTGGTATTATTTTTTCTGGTCTTACTTTTTTACTTTCATTCAACTTTTTAATTTCATTTTAACTTACATTTTTTTGTTGATTTCTGCCATATGCATCTGCAAAGTTAAGGCTAAACTTTTTGTTCTTTTCTTCATCATTCTAATTGCTTTAATTATGATGCATTGGCTTTCCTTTGGTTTTAAGTTACAGAAGAAAACATTTTATAGAATATTTTTTGTGACCTGATTTAGTTCTCTTTCAGGGAACAGTTTTTGGTTAAATGTGTTTTTTTTGTGGCCTCAAATGTCATTGGTTACCAAATGAATACTTTTTGTTGTGGTAAATTATGTTAGATTTAAAAAATCAAATGAAACTGCCTTTTCAAATCCGAACATGACATACTAGTTGTTTTTTCCATGTGGTATCATGTTTAATATTTTATTCTAATTGGGCTTATTTGATTATATTTGAGTTGAATCACCAGAATCAAACATGTTAAAAAGCTTTTCATCATTTCTTTTCGGCTGGTGCTGGTTTTTAAAGGTATTGGACAACCTTTGCCAGTAGGACAAATATCAAAGCAGGTATCCTAATTCAAATGAAAGCTTGTTCATTTTGTCTCACTGGGAAGTTTACATTTGATATTGAGAGATTCCCTAGACCATGCTGTTCTTATAAAACTCTGCTAGTAGGGTTTTATTTGCAATGCCAGAATGGCAATGCCTGCTGGTGTTATTTTGCATTCTTGGCAGGTGTTAGTATTACAGTTTATTGAATAAAGAAGAAAAGTTAATGTGGCTGCTGAATAGCTGTGTTACAGATAATCTTTTAAAGCTTGATATTCAATGCTATACCCTGATAGTTGGCATGGAGTGAGCTTTCAGTTATATTTAGCTCCCTATAGACATATCCCCAAGGGCAATCTGTAACGAGACTGATATGAATTTAAGATATGAATAGTCTCATCTCCTAAGAAATTAGTAGGCTGGAATCATTGGCCAGAGAAGCTATTTTGATAGCCTATAGAACAAACTGGCAAATACCATAACTAATGACAATTTGTGTCTTGAAATTGATTTTATATTATGCCTTGTTTATGATGTGTAAAAGTATCACAATAAATGGATGCCCATAGTTTTCAAAATCATGCAAAGTTGACAAAGAAAAACTAGACAATTCTACACAATGTTAGACATTTCTAGGCTTTTCAAAATCAGATAAATGAGAGAAGTTTTCCTTTTGATATCCCAAGCATGAATTTCGGGAAATCCATTTAATTGTGCAAGTCTAATTTAAGCTATTTGGATTAGCCCTGTTCATCTAAAACATGTGTGTGGTAATATCAAATTTCACCATGGAAGCCAAGGTTTTGAACCTTTCTTTTATGTTTGTGTTTCATGACTAAATAAAGCAGAATTTTCATCAATGCCATATGGAAATCTAATTGTCAGTCTGAAAGACACATTTTTTGTACCAGGTTAGCCAAAAACTCTATAAAAGGAAAATCTTTCCATGCAGACAGGTTGAATAATGAGAACAGGGAAAAGTATTGAACAACTTTCTTATTGGAAATGCACAAAGTATTCAAAGATTGCATGTCCTTGACTATAGCACCTGGTTAACTCCAACATCAAATTTTTTGCCTTTGCAAAGAAACAAAAGGTGTAGAACCAGTTTCAGGCCATCAAGTAAGGGGCAAATGACACCGCAATGATATCAGTTCTGCTAGGTTTGATTGTAAAATTCCACTTCCTAGAAAAATTGTTTTGAAAGTGTATTCACTAGCTAGAATGTAAAATTACAAAACATGACAAAGAAATGACAGATTTAACCATCTTAATAATGGGACTACCTATTTTCATAATGTAACGTTATCAGTCATGATTGTCATGTCATCAGTATCATTTATAGGCTCAGCAAATATAATGTCAAGCTATTGTCAGATAGTGTCAAAGACATTGTGTTCACAAGTATGTCATCTACATTATGTTGGGATCGTATCACAAAGTAAGCTAAGTGAAATGGAATTGATATTTCAGCACCAACTGTGCTGAGGTCATATTCATCGATCACATCTTCTTGCTTATTTCTGTGGGATTTACAATACCGGAATTAAAATAATTTATATATTGTACTAAAGTTTTAAGGCTTGATATAAAAGTTTGATTTTTACTCTGTCTTTGATGGCAAAGGTATTTTGAACACTTTGGCAAGTGATTCTTTGATGGTTATGAAAACGCGTTTAAAACTTCTTTCCAAGCTTCTTAAATCACGTTAGCGGATTGCTGAAAATCAAAGAACTTGTTTCACGTTTTGTCAAAGTCCACTCAAGTGAAGTACCCTGCTCTTGTCACACCTAGTTAGAGAAAGGTCCCGTTCTGTGAATGGTCCTCGTTGGTACTTTGCGATTGCGAATGGGTGTAGAATTCACGATTAGTAATTCAACACGTTCTTCATTGTCAGGTCATCTTTAAGCTCTGTACAAAACGTTGAATTAATTTTATAGGCTGGTCAAACAGTTTTAATACCCCCAGCTTCATATCTTAAACACCAATAAAAAATATTTGGCAAAGATATCATTTATTTCGTTGCCGAGTTTCATTTCTTCGTACCAAGTCTTTGTGATTCATAAATCTTTTAATATGCCAAGAGTTTTGATAATGCTTTTCCTTTTTCAGAGTAAAGCAGCTTGAAGATGCAATGCAAAGGGAGGGCCTTAGTGATAAAGAGGTAATTCCTTAGCTGTTCATTTTAATCATAATACTTGCAGAAATTTATAGGGACTGTAGGTTACCGTAGGGGCATCAGACTCTGTAGCTCGTTTACATCGAAGAACTTTAAGAGTTGGGGCCGGGTTGTTGATTGGAGAACGCAACAAAGCCTATTGTTTAATGCAGCCAATGGAAATTGGATTTCGAATACTCTGGTAAAATTGTTTTGCTATCCTTCTTTTCTTTTGTTTTGTTTCTTGATGTTAAAATGCCAATCGATATCCATAAGTAATAACGACACATTTCATATTTATAATTTCGCCAAAATAAGGATAACATATTCAATTGCTTCGTTATGCAGTTCAGCTTTGATAGCAATTTTTGAAAAATTTGGAAATCTGTAACGTAACTTCTATGTCGATTAATTATCACATCATTCGGAGAATATTTACAGTGTAAGATAGATAATTTTTATCAATCTAAATTTTACAAAATATTGCACACTTGACTACACAAATAATTAACTTTGGGTTATTGTGCAACTAAATTCTATCGGAGGCGAAAAAGTTATCTATGTTTTCTAACTAAATGTAGATAAACTCTTTTTGCTTGGTCTAGCGCAAACCTACCTTTTCAATTGAAACTCAAAGCTATTGCTGAAACAGAATGTTGGGTATTGATAAAGATCGTTGTGACGTAATAGAGTTATCGTGTTTTCATTGCATGACGCTTTCTGGTGGTTTCATCTCTCGCCAGTACGTTATCTAATTATTGGGGAAACCAGCATTATTCGTACACAAAGCTTGTTCATATTGAGAAAGTTTTCCCGAATTTTCCCATTGCAGCGGAAATCTTGGTTAGCCGGGGACAAATCATCGACCTCTTAAATGCAGATTTTTCCGCCTTGTTGGGCTAATAATTAAACCATTTCAGTGATTAGTGGGGATTGCGCTTGTGCAAATGGTAGGGGCCCGGGTTGTACGCAAGCAAGATCTCGGGTAGCCGTGAAAATGTTTTCTTATGTGAACCCTTGTGCTTTTTATGTAGTGAAGCTATGTGAGGCGGGATCTCGGCTTAACCGAACGCCGAGAAACTTATTCAGTATGAACAGGCTCTTACTTCGAATTCAATTTTTGAAAGATATTACGATATCTCGTTATGTCTACCTTCTCATGTTTTTATGTTTTTTATATAGAAAGATGAAAGGAGGTCGCTGTATGCAATTAGGGAAACAGAATTTTTACGACTGAAGAGGACGAGAATCGGACGGGACGACTTTGAATCTTTAAAAGTTATTGGTAAAGGAGCCTTTGGCGAGGTCAGTAAATCTCCGCTGTGCTGCAATCAGTGCCTAGTGTATTGTTAACCATTCCTTTGGGCCATGAGCTACAACGTTCAAGCCTTTAAAAGCTATGAAAACAGGGCGTGGTTTAGGTGTGGTAATTGAATTCTTTTGTTTTCAATTACCGTTCGAACGGCCGTCAGCCTTGTGATTGCTTCTGTCTTCATGTAATCTTTTTTCTATTCTGTACTCCCTTCTCGGACTTCCTCACTGGTGGCATCAGCTACTGCAGAGTGAAAGGATAATGGGCGTGACCAGTGAGACTACGCCGTTTTTGTCACGTTTCAGTGGTTTGTACCAAGGAAGTTTTCCTTAGGCAAAAATATGATCTACCCATACCTAGCGCTTTTTAGTTAATTTCTAGAAACAATATGTGGACCGCATTTTGGCAAAAGTGATAATGTTTTCGCTCTTTCACGGATCATAGCAAGTCAACCGAAAATCGGCCTTTCTTGAGAAGCTACGTGGCAAGAGAAGATAAGAAGCCATGAATCTGCCAATGTTCTTGTCAGCCACATCGTGCTTGATATAAATGAATTAGCGCCAAGTTTTGAAATCGACTATCCAACCACCTCATTAATACTAATAATTAACGCTTTCATTTATTATTAAGTCTTTGCTTTACAAAGTGAATCTGAAATTACTTCATTGTCAGTGGTTGATTAAGATGTGTCCCTTGCAGCAATTTAAATTATTGTGGAGCCATTTTATCAGGTTTTACGAAAACTGAAATGTTTTATTGTCCCCTCTAGTCTTCATTCTGTTTCACTGCTGTCCATTTTGCATTTTTCTTTCTAAATCTTCTGTTTATTACAATATGTCTGAAATTGTAAGGGTTTGATACACAATCGCATTAATTACAATCTTTATGGGCGGGAGCAAGGATGCTGTCAAAGATGAAATCCCCATTATCGGCGAACTGTGTCATCTGTAAAGTGAGTTAAAAGATGTCTAGTTTTTTCTACAAGACAATGAGATTTTTATCCGATCTTTTTATCATGTTTTCTAGGTACGGTTGGTGCAAAAGAAAGACACTGGACATGTTTATGCAATGAAAATCTTAAGAAAAGCTGACATGCTCGAGAAAGAACAGGTTAGCCTTGATCTTTGCTCTTGTTGCTATGCTTTTCCATAAACTGGTTGTCACTACTCCCACGGTTCTGACATTAGCCTGAAAAGATGTTTTAATTCTAATCTTTCCTGTTTTAAAGGCATGGCTTAGATGAATACAGAGTTCTGTAATGAAATATGGCTTGATTTTATACCATTTCAAAACATTACAGTAAAAGGGTTGTTTATTACCGCAAACAATTCTGACTGCAAAAGTTGCATTGAAGGGGTCAAATAACAGAAGAGTCTTGGCCCTACATTGAGAAAAAATTTTTGAAGCCTTTTTTCCTATTCTAATGTTTTTTGCTTTCCAAAGTCTGGACAATAAGTGGTGTATAATTGCCCAATCTGCTTTATTGTTGTTTGTTCTTTGAAAAGATTTGACAATCATGCGGGTTTGATAATATAAGGCTTTTTGAGGGTACTTTTATGTATAGATTTTCGCATCGTCGATATATCACAAAATTTAATGAAACCCTTTTGTAAACTGGAAACAGTACTTCGCAGTTTGCTGTGATTTGGTGTTACAAAACATTTGTTTGAACTGCAGTGTACACACAAAGTTTTTGCTTTTGACTGAAAATTTACTAGTGAAATCACACCTATGTTATTGTTGATAGTTAGATCTGAGCTGTCTAAACTTTCAGTAATGGTTCAATTTAATGCGTTTTTTACAAGGATTTGCAAGGATCAGTGTTTGTCAAGGTTTTCAATGATTGCCATGATTGTTTAGATCTAATTCATCAAGTTTTCTTAAACAGGTTGCACATGTAAGAGCAGAGAGAGATGTCCTTGCTGAATCTGATAATCCCTGGATTGTAAAAATGTACTACTCTTTTCAAGATGCGCAATGTCTGTTTTTAGTGATGGAATTTCTCCCCGGAGGTAATATTTTCAGTTCGCGAATTATCTAGCTTGAAAAACAGTAACTAAAAATTTTCCAGCAGTGGAAATGCCATTTCTTTTTTACTGACTTAATGATCTTCTTTCGGTGTGACTTCATGTTCATTTTTCTATGTGCCACGTCTCCTCTAGATGTAGGGGACTAGAGCTCCCTAGATTATTTCCAAGGTCTTCGAGGTCTTCATCTTTGAAATCTCTGCCGAGCTACTGTAGATTTTTGTTAACATAAGTCATGGGCGTGCTGTTCCACTCTTTAGTTCCAGTTTGTCGCGCTTTATGTCCCACTTTTCCTTCCTTGCGACGCCTTGAAAATCTACCAAACGACAAACCCTTTAAGCCAAACAACTTTCCTTCAATCTTGGAGCCAACCCTGAATTTTGTGCAAAAGAGGGAAGCCACGTGTTTTTAATTTGCATTTATGTTTCTGTAGTAAACAAATTATTGGAGCTAGGCCCAAACCACTCTAGTCAAGGCCATTTTAATAGGGCCTAAATTCAAATGAGTTCTTTTGTTTATCAAAATTCGTTATTGTTGTTAACAACATTTTGAATTCAGGTCTACCACTTAGGAAATACGATTAAAGTTTAAAGATCCTTATTCTATTGTGTAACTATTAATATATTTTGAAAGCAAGTGTTCCGAACATTTTAATACTGTAAAAATAGAATATTGTATTTTCTAGTTTGTTTTGTAAGCTTGGAGATGAGTTTTGATTAGTTTTGGTTGGAATATAAACCTAGGTAGAGTAGAAACGCATACTAAATAGTTTCTTTCAAAGCATTGAATTATTGTCTAATACCAGTTAACAAGAGAACACACTAGGTTAACAAAACAGCGGTCAGGTCATATTAAATTTTAAGTAAGTCCCAACTGGTCGCTAAAATTATAATTTGTTTGTTGTTGTAACTTAGATATCTAATCGTAGTGTCAATGAAACCAGGGCTTTTGCTAAAATCAAGGATTTGATTACTAAGCAGAAATCTTAGGCTTTTTACCTGTGCGAAAAACTGACAATGCTAAACCTTAAAGGATCTTGACAACCAGCATGCTTTGCGGTTGCTGTTTTTTACGCGAGGAGAAATAGGGTTGTATTTTGTTTTTTCGTACAATACGATATTAGGCCAGTTTAAAATGCCTCCGCAAGACATGCCGGTGGCGCAAGGCAACCCTCCGTCCCAGAATCAAAAAGCATGTTAATGGAGCGAAGTGATTATTCGCATGGACTTTTATTTCAGGACGGAGGGCTGTCTCATACATTTGACCTTTTTCGCTTGCTCGTCTCCTCAACAAATCTGGTATTATGAAGTCGGACATTATTGTAATTACAACCCTGTTTTCATCCAACCCACGCGACCACAAGCATTTTGTTTTTGGGAAGCATACCAATAACATAGCAGCGGCTTCTGAATGTTTCATTAATGTTTAGAGACTCAGCAGATTAACAAGAATTTTTAAAGCGCCACCTATGTTGCAAATTTTGTCATAAAAAACTTTCTCCATTACTTTTTTAAAATTCTCACTTTCTCCGTCCTTCACTCTCATTTGAATGGTATTATAACATTTTCCTAAACTAGATCCGCTTTTTATGACGACGAATATAAATAGGAACACCCTCCTTAGTGAAAAATTGTTTCCTGCTCATTGTCCAATTCTCTGTTTCTAGTTGACGTCAATGATTTTGCATCTTGCTATCCCCTTCCCTAGTAACACGTGACTTGATAGCAAAGCTCTAGTTCCTTCACATCTTCACATTGTTCAAGGTGTCAAATCGATTAAGGTGGTCGAATTTATACTTGTTACCAGTATTTTTCTAATGGGTGCTATGGCAAGGAGCTAGAGGTCAAGAGGTGCTATCCGTTAGATGCAAAGCGTAAACAATTCAATTTGTGAAGCTTTTTATGAATATTTGTTTATTTTTCAGGTGATCTGATGACGATGCTGATGAGGAAAGATACATTCACAGAGCAACAAGCACAGTTTTACGTTGCTGAGTCTATCCTCGCGATTGATTCAATACATCAGTTAGGATTTATTCATCGGTGAGAATTATATAAAAGTAATTTCACAGGGAAGGCTTATAATTCACCACCCCAAATTAAACCAGTCGTTCATCGTGAGGTTTGCTTTGCCAGAAGCACTGGCAATTCTTATACTGCCTTCAAAGGGCATTCAATTAGGCCTGCTGTTTTGAGTTACTCAATACTTGGTGATCTGCAGTGCCGTAAGAAAAGGGTGGTTACTCCGCCTGAGCTAAACCAAGCACCCGCATCTGAACAGCGCTATGAATAAATGCTACTCATTTTGTGCAGAACCAAGACTCGCTTATAAACATCGCCATGATCTAATGCAATTCAATTTGCATCCTGATCAGAATCATGTTACCGGGTGTAACCGAGTCTTGTTCGGTTACACTTCTGAATTTGTGACCACATATTAGGTATCTTTTAGGCCTTAAAAAGGGATGCTTAGCGTCACAAGTGCCACAAATGTAATTTGTTCTGTTGCACGTTTAAGCAGTAAAGAGATGCGATAGTAAGGGGACTGAGCCACACATATCTAGAATTGTTGTTTATTACGTCGAACCGGCACAGATCTTTCGCAACAAAAACTAAAGCTCTTTATTTTCTGGCCTTTCCACCCATCATTTTTTATTGAATTCAAAGGCGTGAGCCTCATAAAACGCAGAAAAAATGCTTTGATAGTCAACAGATTTTTAATATGTAAACAGTGAGTGGCTCAGCTAATGTCAAAAAACTTTGTACAAGCCCAAAGATGGTATGTTACCTGTCTAGATATCAGATCTGAAGCTGTTTAGATATCAAGGATGTACAATGGACTTAGCATAAACTCAATTCAAAGGCGATGGCATCTTCTGAATTCTACATGCTTTGACGTGTTTTAATAATCAAGTTGCTTGACCGCCACCAGATCTCTTTCGATTTTTGCTTTCTGTTGTCAAGTTCTTAAAAATGTCGCATTTGTGCATTTTTCAGGAAGAAAGGCTTTTATATAGCACAGAATTTGTAAATAGGTGTAAAGCATTCGTTGAATTTTTCTAATCCAGTCCGATCTGTTTGCCTTTGTAGGGATATCAAGCCAGACAATTTGCTTTTGGATGCAAGGGTGAGGAAATTGCATCATATATTCATATTGTAAATTATTGAGTCCATATTTCAAACATTTCAGATAATGAATGTTAGGCGTTTAATCTAGCGCCTTTGTAGATTTCATCTCGGCGACATTGAACACCAAAGATAATGCTTGAAATTGTTTTAAGTATATTTTTACAAATATAACTGTTGTATTATGGTTTAGATTAAGCTTTGCAAACGGAAAATAGTGTAGACTGATTTTTTTCTTATCAAGCAGACTTGTTTATAAGCAAAGAACATGGAAACCACTTTTCAAACGTGATGCATAATTGATTAAGACAGCTAGGTTAGCTTATTCGCTATTTCTGCGTAGGCCCTCTGATCATTAATGAATTGTGCTACACTCGCTTCTTTTCAGTTGATATTTTCTATGTTGCCTTTGTTTCTAGGGTCATATCAAGTTATCTGACTTCGGACTCTGTACAGGGTTGAAAAAGGCACACAGGACAGATTTTTACCGGAACATAACGCCAGCAAACGTCGATGCTCTATGTAAGTGAAATTGCATTTTTTAATCAAACAACCAAATTTTCAATCTTCGGTCCGCCGGTGTTGAGTGTAGTGAAATCACTAATTGGATAGACTGGTTATTTGATGACGTCATATAAGTGTTTTTTTAGATTTATCTTATTTGACCATATAATCCATAGAATATCTGTTAGTGTGTAAATGAATTGAATTTGCTGTGAACTGGTAGAAATAAGGAGAGCGAAAGATATGGAGATTTCAAAAAGATTTCTATTGTTATTGTTTGGTTCATAAGTTTTGAAATCAAGAACAAATAACTGTAATTTGACCAGAAAGTTTCTGTACACATTTGGCTATTTTTGAAAAGATTTAGCTATTTTCACATACAGGTCTGTAAAAAATGTTCTTTTATATTTTGCGTCGCAATTGAAAAAAAATTCTGAAAAATCTTGTGACGTCATGCCAATATGTATTTTCTTTGGAAAAACTGGAGAAACTGTACAAAACTGTGTATGCAATGCACATCTTATCTCTACGTGTGCAAGCTCGTTTAGTTATACTGGTTTATCGAAAACAAACGTATCTAGATTATTTAATCCTCCACTTTGCAGCTTAAGATTTTTTCGCTCTTATCTCAATAACAGCAGGTCTGTTTCTATCCTAGAACCCTTTGTCGGTGCCTTTGTAACATAAATTCACTAAGAATTTCCCTGTCCTTACAAGATAAACCGAAAACTCTTCTGTGAAACTGTTTTGCTACGGAAAATATCTCTTTCTCATCTCGACGTAGCAATGTGGGTAAAAGGATAAATAGAAAGCTCTTAAACGGATATTTTCCATTCACGTATTAGGATCAGGTTAACCAAATATTTCATAAAAATTCAACAAAATTGGTGTTAACTGATCTAAATTTTCAAAATTTTCGTAATTCCACCTGTGATCTCTAACGCTAAGATTACTCTTTGATCGAATTCTTGAAAACCAAATAGTATAAACACTGTCTTTAACCCTTATGCCGAAGAAAACAAAGTTCATTCCGGGTTTTTAATTAAGCTTAGTATTTGTTGCTACCTAGCTTCCGAAAGTAGTTTTTGGATGCTGAGAATCTATGCTTATGGAGCAGTCTCCTGGTCCTTCCTCTCGATGTGACCACACCTCGCGATTCTTATGCCTGAAAGTGTAGAGGGCTAGCGATTCCCCACACTCTGGGTCAAAGTTTGATCATTGCAGGAAATCGAATCCTGTACCCTTGCATCCGCGTAATCCACAATTTGAAACTAACAGGGCAATGATTTACATCAGCGCAGATTTTTTTCTGGCTCTACTCGCAACTTTCCCCTCAGGCATTCCTAGTTTGAGGTAATAAGAAAGAAACAAATGAACGGATTAAAGGATAACATTGCTTATTAAAAGATATCTAGCTGTATGGAAATAAATGTATTTTTTATCTGCCATATTTCAAGGAATAAATGATTGTAATAACACGGTCATTCACCTAACGTTTTCATTTAGATGCTGCCCTTAGGCCTAATAATATATCATCTTTTTCCTGTAGGTGATCCACTTGGTTCGAAACAAAAAGCATTAACTTGGAAGAAGAATCGAAGAGCAATGGTAAAGCCCTTTGTCTTTTTTAGCTTTTAGTAATCATCATTTAATATATTAGGTCCTAATGCTTTTAGTGAATGGAAATCAGTGATTGGATAAACCGGCCTCTTTAAATCTAGTTGTTTCAGACGATTTTCTCCTATCTACTGCCTATTTGCCTTCTAAACATGATATTATGTCGAGATTTTTTCCAATATCATTTTATTTTAGTTTCATTTTATAACTCCGTTTTGAAAACAAAATTTTCTTTGTGCCCAACTCTTGTCTTACATGACCAGTAAAGCTTCTAACTTCACTCGATTGCTTTTATTTGCAAAAACATGCTCTGTATTCATAAGCCTATATTCTTATTTCCCCAAGATCTGTGCCCATTTGACAAAGCTCCTATTCATTCTAACGTTAACACTATTTGTCCCTAGGCATATTCAACCGTTGGTACGCCTGACTATATCGCTCCAGAGGTCTTTCATCAAACTGGCTATGAACGAACTTGCGATTGGTGGTCCCTCGGTGTAATTATGTTCGAAATGTTGATCGGTTATCCACCATTTTGCTCAGAAACACCTCAAGGTAATCCCTGGTCCTTTACTTTATTTTTATCCAATCGAGACTTATAAAGGTTATTTGTTTTGCTAATCTAAACACACTCAATATATTTGGTATTCATGTGCCCTACCTAAGTACTAGAGAGCCTTTCAAGCACTGGAGTGAAGACGCCAGTGGAAATGAGAAGCAAGAAAATGTTTTGGTGTAATAATGCAATGTTGCTCTTGGCCTTTCAACCCCCAGTCTCTCCCCAAATCTTTCCGAATATCAGAAAATTGTCTCCCAAAATCGGTAGATAAATCAAAAAGTATATTATCACGTTGATTTGATCAATCGTCATATGATCTTGTTGTGATCAATCATCAATCGTTATGGTGAAGATTTCAACCCTTCCCTAATTATCTATTCTACTTCTGCGCCGATCTTTTTATACAAATGGAAGGAATTCTTATGTCTAAGTTGGGAGAAATTTTTTTGAATGATATTATAGTGTGAAAAAACAACGGCACTGTTATTGAGATATCGAATTTTAAAAGTATATTATGTGCTGCTTTTAAATCAAGGTTATTAAATATATTACTTTATTGCTATTAATTAAAAATCCAGCATTGTTCGAGACGCTTTTTGTAATATGCAGATATATTTTTATGAAATTTTGTAATTATCTTGCTCATTTGAAATGAGATTCTTAATTTTGGAGTCACACCAGATTAAATTCTTGCAGAGAATGTTTCAAAACTATGGATACGAGGTGATAGGAGTTACTAGTTACCTCGTTAAATTCTTACTGATGAGGTCGCCTGGTTTTCGTATTGATTATCTGTATTCACATTTAGCTAAGACCTTATTGAAACTCCAAAAAAGATTTTTTTAATCAAGTTTTCTCTTTATCTTTCCTTAATCATTGTATCTCTTAATTTCAGAAACGTATAAAAAAGTAATGAACTGGAAAGAGACCCTGGTATTCCCTCTCGAAATTCCAATAACAAATATAGCAAAAAATCTGATCCTCCGGTTTTGCACTCATCCAGAAAATCGCATCGGACGAAATGCAGTCGACGAAATAAAAACGCATCAGTTTTTCAAAGGCGTTGATTGGATAAATATAAGGTATTTTCGTCGCTTAAAAATTTGTTTATTGCATTTTGGCTCCTATAGATTATGTGTTTTGAGAAATGTATCCTCAAGAAAAATGAATAATTACGAAAATGCATTCATGTGAGATAAATTTCCCGAATTTTTTCTAACTAGCCAGCTATCTTTATCATTTTTGTTACTAACCAGCTTTCTTCTTTCATGTTTCTTTCCTTCACAGTGTTTTTGTGATTGCCTTCGCCATAATTTTATTATAGGTATTTTTATTAACGTGTTATACACGTCATCGGAAATTTCGCTTTTGGTGTAAAGAGCAGGACACCTCTTTGTTTATTAATCGTACTTCGCCGTGGTGAACTTATATCCTGTTCTATACACCAAATACGTGTGCTGCTCTGTCTATACGAAAACGAGCACCTTATGACAGACTGGTAAACAGTCGTTTTCAATAGAAATTATATACTTTAAAATTGGTGTATAACTTTTGTGTTACGATATTAGTGGTATAAAGTTTTTTCAAAGGATCATAATGTACAGTTTTGGGCCAAGAAATTTGGTGTAAAGACCTGTATTTGGCTGGAAGGTATCAGCCCATTTTTAGTTTTGGTTCGGTTTGTCATTTATTTGTTAGGCTTAAGATTTTTGACACATTTGCTGTTCTCTTTTTCAGGGATCGACCCGCTGCTATACCAGTAGAAGTAAAATCAATTGATGACACATCAAATTTCGACGACTTTCCAGAAGTAGACTTAACTTGGAGTACGTATACATCATTTGCTCTGTTTTTATTGAGAAGAATGTTGAATAAAACTTTATTGATTAACTGGTTTGCTGATTTGCCCAACTGGTCGATTGCACGCAATTTTAGGCACAAAATCCGGGCGGACATGAACAATCCGGAGTGGTACCATAATTTGCTTGATGTCATATTTATAGGAGAGCGTTCCCTGACCCTAGGCGACCTGTGATTGGTTGATGCAGTCAAAAACTCCTTGACGTGTATGACACGAGATTAATCGGATTATCCGAACCGGATTCTTCAACTTCGCCCAAAATCCATTCATAGGTGCAATGTAATGTCAGTAAAACCTAGCAGAAAGCAAAATTTTGTATTTAGCTTATTTTGGCTGGCTAAAATTAGCCTAATGAAACATCCTAAGCTCGTTTGCTATTTTCTGCATGAAATGATAACAGTGATGTAGTATTAATGGTACCTTTTCGCTATTTTTCATATTTCTGGTCCACTTTTAACTGGTTTCAGTGGCAAATAAGGAAGTCATAAGTCTCAATGAATGAAATTCACGTCGAGGGGAATCTTAGCTTTGTTCCAGAGAAACCAGTATTTGCTCGAGCACAATATTTAATAAGGCATGCTAGTGTTAAATCTGGGAAATATTATACTTCGTTTTTATACATTATCTGTTAAAGGCATTGAGTCATGGTAAATAGGCCTTCTCTATAGGGGGTAATTTGGTTTTTAATTGAAATTTACTTCAATTCCGCTTTTTTGTAGCTGAATCTAGCAAAGAAAAGGCTGAACCGAATGCAAAAGACTGGGTTTTCCTGAACTATACCTTTAAACGATTCGAGGGCTTAACTCAGAGAGGTATTAGGCCCTTCCAATTTTGACTGTGAGTTTGTTTGTATAATAGGTAACTTAATTTGAAAAACTACCAAATACCGTAAGAAAATTTCGTTTAGTGATGCGAATAGAATCATAAACAACGATTGGAGTATATTTATGCTAGATCGCAGGACATTAAACAAAGTCGGTCTATTTATGGGACTTAAGTGCTGACGTACAAATATGTTTACTATTTCGTGGTTTGCGTGTTCGGTTAAATTTTTTTTCTTGTCAAAGTAGAAAAAACGTGGTTTCAGCTAACTAATTCGCAGTTACTTTCTCATAGATTAGTCGGCAGTTTTTGAAATTATTACGGCTAGCAGTGGTAGGGGCACGGGAAACAGGAATGCATAAGGAGCTTAGTGTAGTTAGGGGCAGGGGCGTGTGTGCCATTACCATTTAGATAACATCACCCCCTTCTTTGGAAGATGAAATCATAAGGCGGTTTAGAAACCTCAATTGAAAGGCAAACGTTAATTAGAAGGTGATGGAGCCTAATACATGGACAATGTCAATGAAACGTCTCAAATTTCTCTTAAATATTTGTTTATTATTAAGGAAATATGAACCCTGGAAATCTTTCAGAAATTCCAACATTCCCTCATATTAATCCCAGATTTATTCGCAAATCCGTGTGGAAAAAACATGATTCATATCAATTATAGAAAGACATTTATGACCAAAATCGATTGTGATTTGAACACTCTGGCAGTGTGATTCAGATGAACCAACCAGCATCAATTGGCCCGTCAGAAAGGGCCAGTGTGTGAACATGCAGCTAACTTTTTATCCTTGATAATTATTACATCACATTTAAATCTGGCAAATGAGTTGAGGTTGCCCCTCATAACATAATTGATGCTGAGTTTGTATCTTATTCCCAGTAATTTAACAGTCTGTGATGTGCGCCAGTAAACATTCATGCAGCGCAAGCGTTTCTGGAGCTACTTAGCCATGGCAGCCTGTCTGGTTATGGGTCGGCTAAGCAGGAGCCTCCGCAGAAATCTTGCCT
Organism: Rhopilema esculentum; assembly: GCF_057945365.1. Lineage (NCBI taxonomy): Eukaryota > Metazoa > Cnidaria > Scyphozoa > Rhizostomeae > Rhizostomatidae > Rhopilema > Rhopilema esculentum. Next base: position 2,922,414 of record NC_142816.1, read on the forward strand.
GATCATGTAAATGGCGAAATTCTTTACAGAGTTGGTCTCGTTAAAAGTGCCTCGTTCCCGCATTCCCTTTAAAACAGCCACCCCACCTCCCCCCCCCCCCCCTCGTTCTAAAACTTCATCACTTTGACTACTTCTACGTGTGTGCCAGCAAATGTTTTCACCACATACTTTATCAGAAACACTTTCAAAATCATTTTCATTTCAAAAGAAGGTAATACCAACTTTTTATAGTGTTCATGTTTATAGCAACTGCCAAGACATTGCTACGATCCTCTATTATTTATTTGAAAGATGCAAGACAAAGATGCTCTGTGGCTATTTTAAATATATATTTCTCATGTGTTTCAAAACGAAACTCAGCAACGAAGACGTGGCTACGTTTTTCCTGTTACCAATCCTTTCTCCAACAGACACCATAAAGGAAGGCCATAAACCTGCATAATCGTATTTGCTTTTAAAATTGTTGAGAAATATTTCTGAAAACGTTGCTTTAGGCCAAAGGCAATTCTGTATAGTGGATCCAGTATGTCTCCAATCAAAGTATTCCGCCCTTTTAGTTTGTAATGTTTCAACGTTACTCCATTATGCACATCATTTAAGTGGAATTATGTCAGGTTTATTAAATTTCGAATTAGGTAGTTGACAGCACTCAATAGTTTGACTATCCTGTTGATTAAGGTAAAACTAGCAAAAGCTGTGCTTTTTCTGGTAATGTGTGAATAAAAGTAATCTTTAGTTTTCATTTTGTTGTAATGTTGGTATTAAGTATGTTGGAATTCATATTGATCTAATTCTTTAACTGTTTGTTCTCTTTACTCACTACCTAGATAGCTTAAAGCGTTTCGTTGCCGTGTGTGAGCAAAGGGTCTACCTTTTGTATCCATTGTAATGTTTGGCTATACTATGATGAAAATGGGTAAAACGACTAAAATAGTTAGCCTCAACAATAATGTGTAGAAGATTGTCGTCGCTAATAGGTTTTAGCCTGGGGTTTTTTGTATATTTCCCACCAGCAGTTGTAGAGGTGTGGAACAGATTCTATGGTGTATAGGCATTGTTTCCCTAAAAATAGCAATGCTTTATCGCAGGTCGCAGGAGTCAATTATTACATGCTGATTCCGTATAGTCAACCTCATACAAAAAGCTGTTTTTTAGTCGATAGTCGTAGAATGTAGGGATCGTATTGTTCTCTACTTGAAATACAGTAAAACCCCGCAAACAGCAAATAGGAAAATAAGAACCTACAGACTGATTTGTGGAAAATAATACCCAAAGATAAGAACCAAAAACAGACTGATTCTTTCCATGTTCTTATGAGATTGTACATCATATTAAATAAAATTCTCAAAATCAGAAAGTATAGTTTTCAAGTCATCATTGTGGTTTGATTAATTAATATTCAGAGCCATGTCATTTCATCTTCATTTTTTAATAAAGTGATTGAAATTGGTTTGTCACCAACAAAATACCATATCCTCTACAATTTGAAATTCAGTCAGGCCATTCTCAAATCTAGTTACTTTTATGTTGTGCATCATGGTTGTTAGTGTCCTTGCGATAAGAGCCACACCCTGAAAATATCATGAGTATCACATTTAAGAACCTAGTCAGTCTGTTCTTTAGAAAAGTAGTTTCTTGTTTGCGGGGTTTTACTGTATTGTTTCTTTCAATACCCCCGTCTTTCCATGTGGGGAAAATACCGCATATTTGCAAAACCATGGAGGCAATGACCAAGAAGTGAAATGTTTTGAAACTAGTTGCAAAGTGTGTAGTGATCCGTAAATATCTGTTTACGTTTTCAATCAGGAACGTCTGTCCTGTGGTCTGATCCACCTGAAGGCAGAGACAGATAATGGATATTTTGCACAGTTCTATAACTCAACTCCCTTATAACTTGAACCTTTTCCCAATCCAAACAAAAATCTTTTACTAAGGAAGGATTCATATGCATCTAGGCCAGTGCTTGATTTATCTAGCTTAGGAGGGTTTTCCTTTAAGAGTTTGACGTATTTAAAGTTCACTCTATATGTATACGATGCAAATTTGCTGCTCAAAATTCCGGGTCATTTCATAAATAGGTATAAATTGGGGGTTGGTTGTATCTAAATCTTGATGCAAACATGTTGCTTGAGTAATCTTGTAACCTGACCTCTAAGGAATTGTCTAGTTACTGCTCGACCTTGTCATTAATAAGCATGATTAATAGTCATAAATTGGTATGATTAATTATTTCAAGTAAAGGGTTAGGGTAAGAGTTAGGTTTAGGGCTAGGTTTAGGGTTAGGGTTAGGTTTAGGGTAACCTAATTACGTCATCAGGTCGAACAGTATGGAAACTAGACAGCTCCGACCTCTAAAGCTCAGTATAGTGGTTGCACCACTCCCCCAATCTTCCGTTGAATGCGTGGAAATGAGGCTATACACACAGGAAGAAACATGGCTACCAAGAAACCGAACTGCCTGATTGTGTGCAGCGGTGCTCAACAAGGTAAAGTCTTGGGTATTATTGTTACTTTCTGTAAGCATGTCATTGAGAAGGGGATTTTAGTAAGCTAACATTTGTCTTGTGCAAAATAGGCCTGGAATTTTCAGAAAGAAAGCTGTGAGACACAGAAAGAAAGCTGTGAGACACAGAAAGAAAGCTGTGAGACACAGAAAGAAAGCTGTGAAACACAGAAAGAAAGCTGTGAGACACAGAAAGAAAGCTGTGAGACACAGAAAGGTTTTTGTAGCGTGGGAGAAGCGTTTTTTCCCATTATTATTCAAAACTCATATCAAAACATTTGGTCGATATAACATCTGCAAAAGGTTTCAAGTTATAACAAGAGACACTTTTGTTTGGTGCAGTTATATTAGAGCCTCTGCAATTTTGCGGGATATGAATGCGATGCAAAGTCGAAATAGCACATTTCCTTCTTACATAATTTTGTTTACGTTAATCTTAGCTAAAATCTGTTAGCCTTGCATGCCTAATTCTAAAACTGGGCTGTACGCAGGGTTGTATGGTTAGGGGCTTAGATCCCTTGTTATTGCCAAAAAGTCAGTCTTTCCGACTTCATGCTTTTTGAGAATAATCTGCAGGCCTAACTTCTTTCCTAGTCTGCAGAAGGGGGTACGCGGTTGAACAATGTATCTTCACACTTGCACACATGCACCTATTTTTATTTGCTCCTGTACATGCAAGATCTTGTAAATAACTGTCATGCTCTGCAGAATAGATTCCTTTCCTGGGACTAGATTCCTAGCTAGGGTGCAAATACACTTAAACGCACATCTAAGCCAGTATGCAGAACATTGTGATGGCACACCCCTAGAAGCAGACGGCTTTGAAGGCACATGTAAAATGTTCTGCTCCACCTAGAAGGAAATGAATAAGCACATTAATTATTAAAAGCTATTGTTTTGCCAATATTTTTGTTTTAGTGGCAAATAGAAATGGATCGGAAATTAAGCAACCACTGACCAAAACTTAAATCTAGTTAAATCTTGTCTAGGCAATCTCCTAAAAATTAACAATAAGAAATGTGAACATTTTTAGTACAGAACTTGAAAATGGCCTTGAAAAAAGCAAACATTTTATAACATATTGGCTACAAGCTTGAGACACTTCTCAAAGCATAAAACATCAGAATAAGTCTAAAATTTTTGGTCGAAAAATCTAACACTGGATTTCTTACCAGTGCAAGCCTACTTTTACCGGTCAGTACATACGCTGGAATTCATTTTGCCCAAAATAACGCAAAGTCAACCTTGCCAAAACAAAAAATTTTTGAAACTGCTTTCAACCTTCTTGAAATTGTGGCATATAAGAGTTTAATGCATTCTAATATTGTTTGGCAATAAATCTTTGTAAAAGTAGTTTCCTTTTACTCAGCTAACTTTTCATTTTTTTTGTGCAGAACACTCATTATAATTTGTCTGGAGGAATTTTGAGCTGCATAACCTTGCTCAGTGTCAAGTTTTCTGCCATTTAGTGTCCTAAATGTAAATGATGTGAAGCACAACAGACAAATTTTCTCTAACTCAGTGTTTTTGCTTGTCCAACTCTCAGTTTTTGGCTACCGAAACACTCACCAGAAAACCATTTTCATTTCATACAGTTGTGTGGCTGCATCTAACTTGCCCAGCTTTTTTTTCTAATAAAAGTCCTTAAATATTTTGCAACTAATACTATCTCATTGGAGAATGTTTTGCTTTAGGCATTGTCTATTTTGCTACAAATAGAATCCTCTTTGCATAATTTAGGCATTTTTAACTCTGTTTTCTTTGCCCGTGGAAAGATTTCAATATTTTCCTGCCCAATATTTGCTATATAGTATTATAGCTATCTCACCCAATTCATGCATTCAAATGTTTGTTATTGTTGAAAAGTTGATAAAAAGTGCCACCATCTTGAATGCTATTTCCCTGTGATAGGAAATAAAAAATGTTCAAATTGTTTCCAAGATGGTGTTCATCAATTTTCATGATGCCTTCAAACTGCTTGACATATTTCTCTCCCTTAACCAGGCAGATAGCAGGGCCAAGTCTAAAATGTAGAACCAACCCCATGAGATATAATTATACGGAAATGGCTTAAATACAAACAGGCAAAGTTCCATTCAAATTTGGAAAAAAAAATTAAAAATGATTGCTGCCTTTCGTTGTGTTTTTCAACTTGTGAAACATCTGGTTGCCTTGCTAATGCAGCAGCCTGTCTGCATGTCTGATATGGATAATCTGCCCAACATTCTTCTTTTTGCTAGAAACTATAAGAATGGCAGACTGGATATCAAATTAGACCGTCTCATCTTGTTATATGAAATTATATTAGTTCCTTAACCATTGCTTAATTATTAAAGAGATTTTTTATTTCTTTTCACTTTTATTTCGCTCAAAATAATATCATGCTGAAAATTATTTAGTTAAATTGAAATGGTTTTTCAATTTTTATTTTGCTTTTCAAGTTTTGTGATATAAAAGGCTTCCTTTATTATGGTTTGATGATTTTAGAAAAAATTATTAAAATGTATTTTTACTCCTACACTGTAATAAAGATGTAATATTCTACTGAATGTTATGTCCAAACTTTATTTTGTAGGTGTTTCAGCTCAGTCATTTATTCACTCGTTTACACTCACCCATTCTGCTTTCAATGTTTTCATTGTTACACCAGAGGTATGTGATCAACAAAATTTAATTTAGCAACTTTGTCTTTTGCAACACATAAAAAGTGAAGCATTTGATGCACACATAGCTATATAACATGACTATAAAATGATTACCGAATTCCAAACAAGTTATGATAAATTTGCATTCTTTTTTGCAGCTAATAAGTGCAAGTTTTGTTTTTTCTTTCTTTTATAAATTGCCAAAGAAAACAGAATTCCAAATCACTTCCTTTTATATCCTTCTTTCTATAAGTGTACAAATGTAATTTGCTATTCCTAAAACTTTTTTTGCATCATTTTAATAAGATATTTTGTGATATAATTATTTTTCACTCAAAATATATTCATTATATATTCAATGCATAAATTTCTTAAAATCATGTTAATAGGAAAATCTCTTATAGGGAAAACAAATTGAGTTCAGCAAAATTGATGATAACAGTAGAAGATGGCTGAATGAGTTTCGAGCTAAACCATTCAGTGTGCCTGGAAAGTTAGAAGATGTGGAATGTAAGTTTAAAATTTCCAATGTTTTGTAACCATAGAAAGAGAAAAAAATGTTCTTCTTAATATTTCTAAATTTAACCCATTATTTGCACCTCATCTTTTATGGATTCCTATCTTCTCTGACAACTTTCACCCATGCCTTTCTATGCCGCCTATGTCCAGCAATTGTACCTTATCCCCCATTGCCTCTTTTACCCAGCTCTCTGCACCACCTTGCGTGTCCCTACCACTATAATCCTCTATCTAACAACCCAGCTATGGCCTATCTTGCTTCAAGTTTCAAGTTCAAGTTAAAACTGCCTGCTCAAAATGTCATAAAATTGTTTTATATTTGCGCAAACATTGCATACAGTACAAAAATTTCAGCTCTCTAGTATAAATGTGAACCCGCATTTTACAACCGAGCCTTGTCCATTCAGGTTTTGTCTTTGCTGGAAACCCCTATTTTCTGTAAAAGGGAGAATTGCCACTTGTGCGGTCTAGTTAGGCTGGAGATCATTGGGATATGAATAGTTTTCAATAGAGTTTCTACAAAGCAGTAGTGAAAGTTTAGCTAACAAGTTTTGGAAGAAGCTAAATTTGCCTTAATTTGCCTCTCAATCAAGTTTGTGTTTCTGTTTTCGCATGACTGACCTAAATAGTATTTTAGCAAGTTATGAGGAACGTTATTCTTTGTGCGAAGGTTTTGCTATTCTGTTTAGGTGATATTGTCCTGGGAAAGAAGCTAGGAACGAGCTTTTGGAAACAGTTCCCGTTGTTTACAGTTTGCTTAGAATTCAAAACAATTTGCAAAAGCGGTGCAAAATAGAATTTTTTTGATGGCAGTTTGATCTCGAGTAGATGGACTATTGCTGGACAATCCCAAAAAATAAATGACTTTTCTGTATCAATTCTATCTAAGGAGAGGATCGACTCTCAACCATAATTATCTAATTTCAAGCGTCAATTTGCCCTTTTTGACTAGATGCATTAACGGTTAGGTTCTTATAACAGTCATTTTTCTAAGCGAGGTTTGTGTACTCCTTTCATGTTCACATTTTTGCTTCTGCAGCGATCCGATATTCAGCACTTCTGATACCAAGTGGACTAGGATGCTGCTACGATTTAGCCAATCACAAAGATTTAGGAAAAATATTAACCGAATTTATTGAAGACAAAAGTGAGTTAAGCATGTTTTTTATTGTTAATCATGGTAAAGATCGTCAGTTATTTAGTTATTTACTTATTGATATAACTTTATTTTAGTGACCCTTTACTTCATTGCGATCTGTACCTATCAGAGTATGGTGTTTTGGATCTTGGTATCAAATTGCAGACTGACTAGCACCAGGAAGTATCCCCCTCCTCTTGTCCTCTAATGGCGCCCACTGGATATCGTTACAGATGTATTTGGGTATAGGAAGTTATTGTAGTTAACTGCCTTCATTCTAATATCTGATGGCAAATAGCTTCAGGAAGGTACATTGAAAGATATTTTTGAGCTTGTGAGGGATACGAAATTTCCAGCTGACAATAAACCAACTGTCATTTTGAACGTAAGCCGTACTTAGCCTTTAAGAACAGGACCTTAGTGCCTTCGACAGATACCAGGCCCGTCGGAACCGGGGGCGGTGAGGGGGTGGGGGGGGGCTGGAGCCCCCTCCCTAATAATTGTCAAACTGTAGTATGTTTCCTTCATAACAGTGTAATGAATGAGAAAGAAAACAGGGCAGCCCCCCCCCTAATATAAGTGCCGATGGTATTGGATACTAAGGTAACTTATTTCTCTCAAATGCCTCCAGATTGGCTAATTTTGATTGACGGATGGCTTAAGCCTCTTCGGAATAGAGAAGAACTCTCAGCATTAGTTTACGTGACATTATTCTCTGAAACTATTCTCAAATTTTCCAGCTATTTCAAAGAATTCCAAAGGTCGGAGGTGTGATACCCCCAACACCCGGTCCCCCGGCATAAACATACCTGAGCTACTTAAAAATATAGATGCCAAAAAGTTTCTATTTCCTCTCGCTATACATATGTTTTCCATTGTACACAAAATATAATTGAAGTTTACACTAGTAAAGTTTTAGAGTTCCCTTGTTTAAGAATGAAGTATTAATATTTTGTAGTTTAATAGAACAGCTATTTAATTGATCCTCGGTATATTTTGTTGCCAATAACTTTTTTGAAAACTGATTATTTTATAGAGCCGATTTGTGCTGTTGGCCATGGAACAAGTGGCTTATTTGCAGCAACTTCAAATTCAGGCCAGTATTGGAATTTCAAAGATTACTCTCTGACGGCGGTATGCAGGCAGTTTGAATTACAATATCTTGTTTTTATCAACTTTCTCGTAAATGGATAAGGGTTTGAGCTGCAGGTTTCCATTCGGTTTTTTATAGTCCTGATGGTTTTAGCACAGATGGCATTAAAACATAAAACAAACTCTGTTTCCGAGAGAAATGCTTTGGAAAAGTTATGTCCATTCTTCTAGTTTGATTATTTGATAGCCATGCTGAAATTCCTACTGATAAGTACGATGCTAAATGGGATATGCATGCGTTATTTAAAGATCGCCTACAAGAGACCGACCCTTGAATGACAACAAGTTTAGAAGACATGAAAAGCTACTGAAAAACCAACATTTTGAAGATTGAATGGAAATTATTCTTTTTTAATGCTTAGGGAACCTTTTCAAGTTCGATTGCCTAAATAAGACATATAAAATCATTGCCAAAAGTACTTGGAACACCCAGCAATTTGCATTGTTTTTCAATTCTTTGCCGAAGCCTCTATTTCCACACCCTCTCCCCCTAAACAATGTTGATAATTTAGAAAAATATCATGGAAGTCGCAGAAAAAGCGTTCTTCCTAATCCCCTACGTCCTTTTGTAGTTAACCAACATTATTCAAAAGAGGGAGGGGAATGACTGAATTTTTTCTTGAAAATTGACGTTGGTGTACCAAGTTTTTTGGCAAGCATCGTCCTTACTTTGGAAGTGTTGCAGCCACTCTTCTATTAATTCTTGGTAGAAAGCTAGACCTCAAACGTATATTTGAAAGCACTGGTGCTAGATATCTATAGAAATCGTAGACATTCAGGTCAATTGAATTCAACCGTATGGTATTGAAAGCAAAGGAATGATTTCTCAAATGCTGCAAAAACCTAAAGTATAGCTAAAATTCTTATTAACTACGTAAACATGACTTTTGATTTTTGAGTAGCCGCAAATTAAAAGGGCTCGGAATTTACCCTGAATGTTTAAACAATGCTAGGATGGTTGTACACGCTCTTCCCTCCAATCAAAATGAATGCATACCCTCTTTTATTTATAGGTATATAAACAAAAGATTCTTTTAGCTGCTTAATTTCTTTCAGACCCCCTGCCTCCCCCTGCCTCCTCCTTTCTTCTCCCTATCCCTCCCCCTCCCTATTCCTCCCCTCCCTATACCTCCCTATCCCTCCCCCTCCCTATCCCTCCCCCTCCCTATCCCTCCCTATCCCTCCCTATCCCTCCCCCTCCCTCCCCACCCCACAATGTAGTTTACCTGAATAAACGGGTCATATTTTCCCTGGTAGTCGTAGAATAATGTGTTCTAACAACATTGTAAGGAGAGAGGGAGAAAATTTGTACATGTACTGTAAGTGCTCCAAAAAAGTTTAGAATTAAGGTGAATTTTTGCTAAAATGCAATGCAGCATGTCAAATTTCTGCAGTAACTGTTTTATTTTAGTAGCCTTTCTCCTGATAATATCGCTCCTTTCCCCGACAAATCCCCCGAATTGTTTCAAATCTTGGCTGCTTTGTAGGTATTATTGCACCCTTTTAATACAGATTCTTAGAAACCTTTCACTTATTTCACTTATATCAACAAACATACATGCCTTTTTGCCCGGTTTCATTAAAGAGCCCCGCTTTCACTAGATCTTGCACCTTATGTTTGAATTTTGTACCACTTTCACGAGGCTGATTTCAGGTTTGTTTTCATTTGCAGCCATCATTGTTCGAGGTTTGTCAGTTACCAGAATTTGCCCATTTGCCCGTAATTGCCGAAGACCTTATCAAAGAGCGCGGGGCTACATACAGCAGTACGTATAACGATCCAACCTTTTTTTTCTTTGTTGATCACTTCGTTAATATTTTCGTTAAAGGCAGCTTGTCCATATAGATCGCAGCTGCATGAACGGTTGTTGAAACTGCTGATAAAATGATGTCATGAATTCAGCTGTTCTGTGATTTTATTGGTTTAAACAAAGCTACTTTTGCATTGGTTGGTTAAGACTGGACTAATGTATGTTAATTATTCATGTTGTCCCCTAAAGGCATGCTACTTTTATTAAATACTATTGAAAGGGCGGGAAAATCAGAGACTTTGTGGGGTTATCCCTATATTTCTGTGGTTGTTTGGTTTATACCAAGCTTCATGTATCTTGGTCAGTCTCATTCAAGCTACAATCTTTTTGAAGCATGATGCTTTTATGGGCAAACAACCAAGAGAAGAGAGAAAATAAGTGATCTAAGCCTTCAGATAGCTGGCACCGATTGAGCTATTGTCGGTTGTAAGGAAGTGTTCGTTGTCTATAGGTTGGTAACTAGAGCAAGCTTTGCCTACAGGAATAAATCTTTGTAAGAATAACTTTCGTAAGATTATCCTTTGTGTATTTTCTGGTGGTTTCAATTATACAGAAGTGTCCGTCGTTTGATGTTTCACTATATTCAATGATTGACCATAACCCTACATTTTTTATAATAAAATTCACAGCATTGAAGTTAGACTGTGGTGTTCCCCAAGAATCTATCATAGGCGCTATTCTTTTGAGCGATATCCTTATACATGCTGATCACAGTTATATCGGGATAATTTCTGGAATTGATTTCTTTGCTTTTGTGAATTTTCCTTATCCATTACTCGACATATTTATTCACTTTTCACGCTATTAATTACTGCTAACGAATTTATCTTCTTGGTTGGCTATCAGAGCCATGTGGTCAAAGTCCTAAATTCTAAAATTACATTTTCATGATTTGAAATCTCTAATTGGCCGCTCTAATTTCTTTTGATTGGCCTGTCTTTCTATGGTTTTTCACAATCATTCACAAGATCTTGTGTGATGAAGAAAAAGTCCGTACCCGAAGTGTAGGAAGTGTTGTTTTTTAGTTTCAGCGTTTATAGTACCAGTTGGCGGGAGACTTAAATGCAAGAAATAAAAGAAATGTGCATATAATTTCAAGGTCTTGATAACACTTTTAAGTCTAAGGCTGAAAGAAGCAGTTTTTCGTTAACAATTCGAATTGATTTTGAATTCTGAAGAAATATGTGCAATTTTTGCAATATCAAGTAAACCAGCTTTCCATTAATAATTCAAAAAGGCCAAGTTTTTATCATAAGCTGCCCACTCTTACGTTCAAAAAGCTTCCACACAGTAACCAAATATGTGATTGTTGTGCTAATCATTTTAGTTTGGATTGGATACAGCCATAGAAATCAGCCGTGTATTGTTGTCTGGAATACATTATCTAGCGCTTTGACTCCAAAATGATTTATATTGACTCATCTTTACGCTGCCTATCTACAAAGCTCTTTTTATATATGAAATATTCCTCGGCTAGACTGCAGTTTAGCGACCCACTTTTTTGTTTCCTGGTCCAAAGTTGAATTGAATCGCTACTACCTAGCAACGATGACGCGAGCAACAGTGAGAATGAAGATTTGCAGAAACCATGACATTTGTTTATAACTGGATATGGAGTAAAATGAAACAATCTATGATGAATTAACGGGGGTTTGGGGGCGGTAGCCCCCAAGGCAGCTAAAAAAATCAAAGAGCGAAGTCATCCAAACTGATTTTGAAACTGATGTATAGCTGCAATTGTGCGAGAGTGAATCCTTAACTGGCTGAACTTCTGAGATCCGAACTTTCGATTGTTTCAGAAACCTTGGTAGATCGAAAGGTTTGTAATTCAATTCAACTTCCGACCAGGGAACAAAAAAGTGGGTCGCTAAAGTTCAGTCGTCCGTCCCTGCTTTCATTCTTAGAAAATGAATTGCATGTTTCGTAGTTTCAACCATGGCCACATATCCTTATGTCAACCTCATTTTATCTTTTAGGCAGCCAAAATGACTGTGTTCACGTGGTCATTGACCGTCATGTGATCACTGGACAGAATGATAACTCAACGTTATCTGCAGTACAAAATCTTATACTTCTTTGTAATGCAAGGTACACAATTTTATTTGCACTTTCTACCGAAATCACAAAAAACACAATATTTGAATAGATCAATTCCTTGATCATCATCATTCGTCATCACCAATCGTCGTCATCATCAATCATCATCTTTAATCAATAAATCAACCAAACATTCGATCGATTGACCCATTCAGGTGTTATAAGTCTTAGTTGTTATGGTTGCAGACTACAGATCAAAGGATACCGTAAATCCTCGAATTGGCCTCCTGGGGGCTTATTTATTTTTTAAAATTTTTGGACGGGGGCTTATACGGGGGGCTTATACGAGGGGGGGCTTATAAAATTATTCTCGACAATAAGAAGACATTATTAAAAGACCTTGTCAATTTTAGTAGGAATTTCTTTATTAGCATTTAATTAATTGCTACCAAAAGTACGAATTTATCGTGGTAATTCAATAAAACGTCATAGGCAAGCTCAGATGGCAAAAACCATCAAATTGAGGGGTCCAATTCGAGAATATACGGTAGAAGTGGGGGCTTGTTGGAAATTTGTAGTTCTAGGGTGGGGGCTTATTCGAGGGGGGGGGGGCTTTTTCGAGAAGGGCCAATTCGAGGATTTACGGTATGTGGCTCGAATCCCTGACATGATCAGACTTTCGCATTAAGTAAGAGAAGTCGCTAGCGCTCTTAAAATTCAGGTGTATGAATCATGAGATGTGGTCACATCGAGGTGAAGGACCAGGACATTGCTCAATTAGCTTGGCTTATTGTATCCTAGAACCTAAATTCAAAAGTTAAGTAGTAGCAAGTACAATATAGTGGAATCCCGATATAACGAACTCGGAAGGGAACCAGAAAATAGTTCGTTCTATCGGGAGTTCGCCAACCGAACCGAGAGAAAACGTTTGTTAAGTCTTTTGCAGTACACGGCTAAAAAGCCTTAGGTGGTCATCTCCAACTTCTGTGCACATTTAACTCCAGAAAACCAATCTTAGTTGAAATAAGACTACTAGTTAGTTATAAATAATTAAATTCTTACTGTTCATCTTATCATTTGGGACCAAGAGATTGCAAAGCTGGTATCACTTCACTTTTTGTTGGCGGCTGAATGACGTCTTCGATTACTTCACATTCTATTTGTTATCTTCTGCTTCTCCATCTGGATCTCTCAATAAAATTTTGTCGTTGCTCATTGCCAATGTCTCATATGTAAGAAGATATTTGTTGTTAGTTTCAATTTACTCATTCGTAGTAATTCCTGACGCAATCAAACTTTTATCTCGTGGTCTGAGCCTTATCAGCCAGGGCTTGAAATGTATCATCAGCATGTTTTGCCAATGAAAATAATGATTTCCCCCAAGAGAAAGTGATAAATTAACATCAAAAATAAACAAATAAAGATAACAGACGAAACAATTATGAAAAGTTCATTATATCGAGGATAATTATGATGAAGGGACCCAAAATTTGGTTCGTATTATCGAGACTTCTTTATATCAGGGGTTCGTTATACCGAGAGAATTTGCAAGGAGTTTCTTTGTTAGGCAGAATCCAAGAGACCAGACATTTAGTTCGTTATACCGGGAAGTTCGTTATATCCGGGGTTCGTTATATAGGGATTACCCTGTATAAATTAATCAACCATCAACCACTCGATCATTAAATTCAAAATATCCTAGCAGTAAAGCTCGTATTTGTACCCGCATGTAACAAAAATTTTTCATATAAAACCACGGCAAAGTGTAGTATTTTTTATCTCCGTTTTGTTGTTTTACGTGTATTTTGTTTTAGACAAGGAAGACAGAAAGCAAGTAACTGAGAATCGACCTTCGTTATTATTGCAAAACTGCAATAACATTGGTTCTTCGAGGAGGCAAAAGAAATGAAGATTACTGTTAATTATCCTACGGTACGTCTTCTTGTGAAATATAAACTGAAATTATGTGGATAAATCACTTGAAGCAGTGTAGTATTATTTCAACCTATTAAAATATATGTACTTTAGCGTCGTTGGAGATGTTCTCAGTTCCCTGTGCTGATCAAATTCATAGAATGAAAGACCTTATTATTGTCCAGACAAGAAGATTATTGTCTAGAAGCTTAAATTTTGTTGTGATTAAAGAATGTAATGTATATAGTTTTCATCTTAAATGTTTTTGAGCAGGCTTAGAAGCTATACTTTGCCCAAAAAGTTATTTGCAATTTTTTATCTTTGTCGATGTATAATTGCCTTAATGACTTAAGATTGTTATAGTCTACGTAAACGTTGATGATGTCTTTTGGCAGACGACAACAAGTCTTGAATCATACATCGCCCCGTCTGTGTAAATCATCGCCTGTCTTGGGGCTATCTTGGGGCTCAGTTCACATGCTTTTTGACCCAAAAAGAGGGTTGCCGCACTCATTAGAAATCTTTTCCTGGTTTGTTTTCACGACAGGATTGTTTATTCTTTTGGTTCCATTGGCACATGTTCAAATTGCCCATTTTTTACTAATTGAAAAAAGGATAAGCCATGCTTTAACAATATTTTTTGGATTTCGATACACGCCCGAGAAGTCGTCTATACGTCATCTGCCCACGTTCTGTTGTATGATTGGTGTGGTGTTGTACCAAAAGATTACTTTAATGTACTCTAAAGCTTTCTCTCCTTGGGGCTATTTGACGGTAACAGGTAACAGTAACTTAGGAAAGAAAAGAATGTCAAGAATCCACTTTAACGCCATTCCTCTTTAATGCTAAGATTTTGATCATTATGAGTATTGGATGTCTTGCATCAAAAATTTTGAAGAAAAATATTAGAAATTATATTCGACTAAGAAAGGAAATCTTAAGATTAGCTTGTGAGACCGGTGTGACGGGACGCGATTCTTTCCGAAGCTGGAAAGACACTTCCACTCGATTTTGATTTTCCTCAGTGTCTGTTTCGTCACTTTTTAAACCGCCAATGACTAGGGCCTAACACATGGAACAATAAGTCATAAGCAATATTGGAATTAAGGTCTTCTAATTCTGCGATTATGTTGAGAACTCTACTAAAACTCTACATACATTCGATGTTATGATGGCGATCGAAAGCAATTGGTCACTCGCGAAAGCGCTCATCAATTTGGCAAATTCTGCCGTGAATGCCACAAGACACATGTTTACTTCTCAGGCATAATTATACGAACACGTCAAGCCCCTGTATGCACCTGCTGTCCTAGACAGACAGTGTTGATGTTTTGAAGAGCCCCCTCTCCCCTAGTTCGATGTTATTTTTATAGAAGAGGGGCAATAGATGTTGGGCATGTGTATTTGGGCGTTTATCTCAGCTGTGTTCAAGGTTGTAGGGAAAAGATCTTATCTTAAACGTCCATGCTCTTTCAATATGATTTTCATATTGAACCGTCCTTTTCTATACAGTACACTGAAGCGCACCTAGCTCTGTCTACACACGGCATCGAGCACTTCATGACAGACTGGTAAGCTGTAATTTTCTTGATTTTCACATTGAGGTAGAACTAAGAGGTTGAGACTTATGCTCATGAAGTCTGAAAATCGCATGTGTTAGTACAACTTATAATAATAATACGGATTATAATTATAAGTTGTTTCCAAATCTGCTTGCCTGGGGAAAAAACAGTATTTTTGTTGACCAATTCAAACCACGCCCGATCGAGTTGAAAACCAGCTGTTTACGAGGCTATTTACGAGTTTTTTATGAAATTTACTAGTTGTCATTTAAGCATGTTTAGGCAGAAGACTGGGTAAATTGTGTCTAGCCGCTCCGAACCGACGCCTCTTTAGCAATCAAACAACCAAACTGCTTCTTTATTTGGCTTCATCCTTCTCTCCTAACATCCTTGGCCAACGAAACCAACTTCAAATAAGTTTATTTGTCATGCTGGTGGCTGACCTGGCTGTGGCAAATAAATTTCACTGGGAGAGATTAGAGGATAGGGAATTTGACGAAAATATGGACGTGGCATGTCTTCTGTAGGTGTGGCCTTAGAATTAGATTCCTAGTAAAGGAGCGGAGACTACATCATTATCTTGTTCCGAAGGGTTGCGCCTTCTTAACACCCCTTACGGCGACATCCGTGATCGCAAATTTGCAAGTATGGTCAACACTGGCGATTAAACACTCGGAAGATAAAAATGAAACAAATACGGGGATGTATTCTTTCAGAGGCATAAGTTCACTGTTCAGATGAGGGGGGGGGGGGGGCAAAACAAAAAAAGCAAATTTGACGACAAATGTCAAAATTCACCTACAAAAGCGCTAAAAACTGTGTTTCAACGGATAGTTGAGCAAAAGCTAGAGAACAGTGCCTCTCCACGGCCCCTCAATTTCCGCCTCTGCATTGCCACGTGTTAAGAATGTGTACGAGAAAAACAAAGCTATAAGCTTTTACGGTATTTTCAATTATTTGGTGAAAAGCTTCTCATGTTAAATGTTTGCATTAGTGTAACATGAAGGCGCACATTAACCTCAAACTAGTAACATGCTTTGCGTAACTCAAAAAACCCCTAGTTAATGTTAAATATAACCTTTAATCATCATACAGGGTGATTTCTTTGGCCATTTAGCGTTGGTGTAAAAGCTAGAATGATGACTTTGTTCACAAACTTAGTAAAATCTATTAACAAAGGAAAGTTTTACAGGAAATTACTTCATACGAAAAGAAATTTTATACACTTTAACCGTAGGGTAAAGACCGGTGAACGAAGCCTAGCTTTGAAATGATAACTTTATATGAAAATAAATTTTAGACACATTAACCGTAGGGTAAAGGCCGGGGAACGAAGCCTAGCTTTGAAATGATAACTTCATATGAAAATAAATTTTAGACACTTTAACCGTAGGGTAAAGGCCGGGGAACGAAGCCTAGCTTTGAAATGATAACTTCATATGAAAAGAAATTTTATACACTTTAACCGTAGGGTAAAGACCGGGGAACGAAGCCTAGCTTTGAAATGATAACTTCATATGAAAATAAATTTTAGACACTTTAACCGTAGGGTAAAGGCCGGTGAACGAAGCCTAGCTTTGAAATGATAACTTTATATGAAAATAAATTTTAGACACATTAACCGTAGGGTAAAGGCCGGGGAACGAAGCCTAGCTTTGAAATGATAACTTCATATGAAAATAAATTTTAGACACTTTAACCGTAGGGTAAAGGCCGGGGAACGAAGCCTAGCTTTGAAATGATAACTTCATATGAAAAGAAATTTTATACACTTTAACCGTAGGGTAAAGACCGGGGAACGAAGCCTAGCTTTGAAATGATAACTTCATATGAAAATAAATTTTAGACACTTTAACCGTAGGGTAAAGGCCGGGGAACGAAGCCTAGCTTTGAAATGATAACTTCATATGAAAATAAATTTTAGACACTTTAACCGTAGGGTAAAGGCCGGGGAACGAAGCCTAGCTTTGAAATGATAACTTCATACGAAAAGAAATTTTATACACTTTAACCGTAGGGTAAAGACCGGGGAACGAAGCCTAGCTTTGAAATGATAACTTCATATGAAAATAAATTTTAGACACTTTAACCGTAGGGTAAAGGCCGGGGAACGAATCCTAGCTTTGAAATGATAAATTTATATGAAAATAAATTTTAGACACTTTAACCGTAGGGTAAAGACTGGGGAACGAAGCCTAGCTTTGAAATGATAACTTCATATGAAAATAAATTTTAGACACTTTAACCGTAGGGTCAAGGCCGGGGAACGAAGCCTAGCTTTGAAATGATAATTTTCTAGGACCAGAAGAGATATTTTATGAGATATTTCAAGGGAGGAAAGTTATTAGAAAGGGTATTTTTAAAAAGATTCGACGATAACAATGCTGGTGTTTATATACAAGAATTATCTGCGAATTAATCCATAAGAGTTAGTTTAAATGTTAAGCCCATACCATTTAAATCTCATCGATCTCGTCTTATAACCAACCTTTAAAAAAATTACTAAGTTAAATCTAAGCGAAGAATGGAAAGTGCCGTAAAAACCTAAAAATAAGATCGGCAAATAGGCCTTCACAGTTCAAGGGTAGATAGACACGTTAGGACTAAATGGTAGAAATAATTTTGGTTGGGTACCTTGTCTTCTATGTAGGCAGACCACCACTAGAGGTGTATTCCCTACGCGCGCGTTGAGATCGCGCGTTACGAGCGCACGTTCTTTGGTTGATTGCAGAGAACGAATTCCACCCGTCTTGTTAGAAGAGTTTTAGCCTATTCTTGGTGCTTTCGACGCGCTCGTTTATGCTAGTAAAGCGAAAAACCTCAAGTCGCGATCGGCCTATAAGGCCTGCTTGGACAAGGGGAGGTGTCCTAGCATGAGCTATTGTCCAGTGTTTTGTCTGGCTCATCTTTAATTAGCCTTTTTAACTGGTGGCTCTGTGTTTGTAAACAAATAGCAGATTTTGTCTTCGTATGCTCAGTGGTGATTCACTTTTTGATCAAAAAATTAGAAAAATATGCCTAAAAATTGGCAGTTCACAAGAGTTTTATTCATAATCTTTCACAAAACAACTAATTCTTCAGTGTCTCACAGTTTTTTTGCAACAAATCATTCGAATATGAAAAAATAAAACAATATTTTCTACAATATGTGTGAAAGAAACTTCTTAAGCTCTCGTTTAGGACTAAACTGATTTAATAGCATCACAGTAAAATTTAAATAAAACAAGTTACAATCTACAGTGGTTGAACTTTAATTAAATTTTATGATGTCCTTGCAGTTGATTTCAATCGCTTCCTTATATTAATAAATACTTCAAGAAGATCAACTGGAAAATGAGACATAACACAATGAAAACTAGGCGAATAATTAAGATCTATGATGCCATAATTTTGTGTCCTCTCGTCAATGATGATATCAATCCCTAACATGTTGAAATCAAGCACCATTCTTAGCTTCTGGATGAGAAATGAGATCACACGACCGTCCAGCAGTTCCTTGTTGTCACTCGTCGCAAAGTTGATTGCGCTTGGGTCCTTCTCATGCAGTTTTGGAAAATACTCACCTTTTGTGATGTTGGTGCTGTCAAAAAACAGTGTTTCTTTATCTGAGGCATGAAGATTCCGTACTGAAGGCTTTTCACATGTGTAGAACTTATCTCCAATAACATAGACTTTGAACATCTTTCCACCATGATTCAAGAACTCTTGAACTACACAAGGAAGTGATAAATCTTTCAGATTTTCCTCTGAAAACACAATCCTCATGTCATGGCTTTCTGATAGCCCTGCTTTCCCAATCAGCTTCTTGGCAATTATTGGATACTTGATTCCTGCATTCCTAATCATTTCCTTCATTGCAGTGATGTTTTCATTCTTCAGAAACAAATATTTTGGCAAGAAAACACTTCGATTTCCAAGTGTAAATTCACACTGTTTAGCTAGCTCTAATGTCAAGCTCCTGTTTGCAAGCTTGATGCCATTTTCGATGGGGTCTATAAGGGTAACATGGTTATTTGCACTGTGGTATCCCAGGAGTTTATTCAGATAGGATCTTCCTTTGCCAGCATCTTTATCAAACCACTTCAGTATTTTGTGAAAAATTATATCAAATGGCCCTTGTTCTTCGATAGACCTCTCCATATCTATATCTTTTATTGAAACATCAATTGTTTCCCCGATTAATCCTGTAATCTTTAATCTTCTTTTTTCCCATTCTGGTAAACAAATCCCCACTCTTACTTTTGGTGACAAATCATCTTTTAGTTCTACACTCAATGCCTAAAAAAGAATAACAAGATATTTATTACACACCAAAATACAATAAGGGTCTTTCATTAGCAAAAAATTAATCATTATACAAAGTGCTTGGTGTCTGAATAAAAATGCTAAAAATGTCAAAGACTTTACTTCTACCTTCAAGTCTTTAAATTTTCATAGTCCATAACTTACACAGTTAACCTTTCTGAAGTTTATTTTGTATCTTTTACTTCAATGACCACCACGGCAGTATTAAATAAATAAAAGGAGAGGCAAAACAAGATGGGTGAATAGACATTTTTCTAAATAGTACTTATCCAAACTTACAGATTTCTACATCTTCCAGTTTTGGGATATCCCAGAATTAGGAAAACAAACAGCTCACCCTTTGCCTGGTCAGAAGGGAGGTTGGAAAACCAGCTATTGTGAACCACATTATGGATAGAATTATACCAACCTTTTATACACTTTTTTGGAAGCATTGTCAATACTGGCAAGACAATGTCTCTAATTGATGTTACATACATAATTGACAGCAAAACTTACTTTTGCTGATGTCTTGTTTGTATCATTAACCAAACCATGGTATTCTATCATATCAGGTATCATACACCCAACAGTTGTTAACCCTACAACAGATATAAAGCAGGAAGTTAAAAATATAATCTACATCAGTAAGAGATAGCTAAATAATAACCAAATTTGCATGAACCAGCAGATTATTTTTCTATGGAAAACAAGGGCAGGCAATTTATTAGACAGATCTTGACATAAAAAACTAAACTACCTGGCAACTGAAAAAGCCATTATCAATCTGTATTATAGTTTTGTTAAATGAATGGCTTTAAACATGTTTAAGTACTGAAAAAGCTTGAATAATCCAATTTCAGGACTAGGGTGTTAATTTTAATACCTCAATGTTATTTCCAGACTAGATTTGGACTGAACCCACATTCATTTGGGTAGAAATATGCATAATGGTCTAACTCTTTGATATGGATGAATTTGATAATATAAATGAGGTTGCATATTCTATTCTGCAAATTTTATTCTTACCTGAAAACAAGCAAACAACTATGAGGTAGACAACAGCAACTGAATCCTTGGCAGAATCTTTACTTGTCATGTTTGCAAATATCCCATCCATACCTAAAATTTATGATTAGTGTCTATGTAATTCAGGCCATTTACTCCAAATAAATCAATACTCAGACAGCATATTTGGATGGAAGCTATTAACTGTGGTAAGGAAAGCCATCAATAATTTATCAAATTATTTTCATACATATAGTTTTAAGGCCATGAAATTTTCCAGTAAAACAGGTCTTTAAATGGATTTTTCAAAAGCCAGACATCAATTTTTCATAAAATCTTAATTCTTTGCCTTCAAATGATTGTTACCTGTTAAAATCAACCTAACCTGACCTAACCGAGGGATGATTCGCTCTTGCAAATAGCGTACAAGATTTTCCCTAAAACAAAAGGATTTCTAGGGATTTTCAGATAAAACAATTGGACTTTCACAAAAGTTTTACAAGATTTCTTAGAGTGATTTGCCCCTTGAACCTAACCATACCTGTTTGATGACCGAAAATAAACCAGAATTTGCATATTTTTTTTGATAATTTTCTTTCATCTTTTAAACTATATTTTTTTATTAGCAGCTTTATACTATTTTGATTACATAAAATCATGAACAGTCACCAGATAAGTTTATGGGGGAAGAGCATGTGCTCATCTGGCAATGTCTTGGCCAATTTGTAACACATTTAACAGATTTAAGAGAATTTAATTGTGCTCTTTTAGGTTTTGGGATCCAAGTTCAAAAACTCTACAAATATATTTTTGTGATGTCATCATTCAAGTAGTCACAACAAGAGGAAGGAAACTGCTAGATAATCATAGCTTCTTAGTGTCAAGATGCTTAGTAGATACAAATACTTAAAATCAATTTATTCTCTCAACCATTGGCCAATAAAAACATTGGGGTTGGTATCATCCAATGACATCCCTGATTGACTACAATCCTTGTTTTATCAATCACATTAAACAAGCATAAATTTTAGTCAAATGAAAAATTAAATTGACTGCAATAAAAATCAGACTGCTATTTAAATCCAAACTGTTTGGGTCTGTATCTTATTTGAGCATGAGTAAATGGTAATTTTTGCTTAAAAGAAACTAGATTGAAATACCGCATGCACATAGAAATTCATTTTTAAAATGTTAAAATTATTCAGAATATGAATTAAAATGTTGTGCTGGGCTTTACTTGAAACTGAGGGGAGCTTTCTATGGTTTATCAGACAAATTTACATCATCAACTAGACGTAATATATATTGTACTTAAAGATTTTTTTAAATGTTGATAACCAACATCAAAACAGCATTTAGAACAGACTGTTTTTTAATGTTAAATATTTTCTGTGTGGCACCAGAACATAGATTTACAGGCACAGTCAATGAGCTTCAATGGTAGCTCCATATTGACTGGTTTTCATCAAAGTGCAAAAAATCAATTTAGCTTAAAGATCAATAACTTTGCTACAACAAACAAATAACAATTGATTACATCATTGATATTCTTGAGTAAAAACACCATATAAATTATAAAGACAACATAAAAACTATAAAAGGGTTTTTGAGAAACAGTAATTAATTTTTTTTATTTTCCTTGAATTCACTAATAATTCTGAAAGCATTTTCTTATATTAAAGCTCATTTGTCAGCCACTAGCAAAGCTTATAGGGATAGAGAATGGCGGCAAAATCTTTAATGTGTGAAAAACCAAGTGATAATTCACTCTTTTAAAATATATCTGTATTAAAGTTTCACCAAAAACAAAAAGATTTTTAGGGATTCAGCAACATTTGAGAGGTTTGCTGTTGAAAGTATGAGCAATAGAGCTCTAAATTAGGTAGGGAAAGGTGTAAGTATTTTAGGAAAGTGGACCATGGTTACGGAATTTTTAGGAAAAGCACCCTTTTCCTTAACATACTGTTCATTTTCATAATGTCTTGCATCACATATGTGCCCATCTTTGTCACTGCCTTCTTCTAACTTTTCTGTCCCTAGGTCACAATAGTAAAGCTGCATTTTTATTTTTTTAATAGATACTAGAGCATGACTTCTAACTAACTTCTAGCAGCAAATTAGCAGTTTTTCTTCACATGCCCTAAATCATAACAAGCTTTTCAGACTTTATTATGACTTGTGGTTTTTGTGAATTACTGATGCCAAGCCCAAGATGTTGCCATTCACAACGCAGGTCTTTCACGGGGGGCACTCGATTTATTGCTAAGTAACGTAGAATCCCTGCTGAATTTTAGATCATAATATCTGAGAATATGCAATTAAGCTTTGTTTGGAACAAATTATATATTATATATAAATTGTGAGAAAACCCGCTGAAGGCATTACTTACTGGCCTCGTGAGACAAGCAAAAATGGAGCTTTGTGTTTTACTCTCGAATTCTAATTTAGCCTTCGACAGCTCAGAAAGACTTTGAATTTCATAAAATTCCGTTTCAATTTAATAAAAACCAGTTTCACAGATTCCCCCAGTTATTGTAACAACTTTCAGTCCAAGAAAAGCAAAGTTTGACATCAAAATCACCTCGTAACGCCATCTGTCAACTATCGCAGAAAATCATAATTTAGCCGTAGGCTCCTTTCAACTCAAGATACAAATGACTTCATAGAGACAAATAATATATAAGCTAAGCTTGAATTGTTTATGTTAGAGTAGAGTTTTATCAAAACAGGTTTTGCAAGTAGGCGCGAGACTTAATAACCAGCTTTAGGATGCTTGACAGGTCAACATTTGCCGAAAAATTTTGAAAACTTTGGCAATAATTCCAAAAATGCCTGTAAGTTTTTAAGCCAAAAACTTACGACTAAAATTTATATTGTTTTTTAACTAAACTGTACATACCAAGTTTTCTTGATTTGCTTCCCTTGACTTCCTAGTGTCACCATGTATTTATCGGCCTACCTATTCACGCCTCTAAAGTTGACTTTTTACCAGGGCTTTGCGAAGTTTTGACAATAAGCGAAAGCTTATTGGCTTCGATTTCATCCTGTAAAGCTACATTTGAGTATAAATCTTCATTTCTCGCATATTACTGTAGCTTTCTTTGGCAGAAAGTCTGAAGCTAATGAGATTCACAGCGTGCCGACGAATGTTGTCTTGTGGTGTCAGTTTGTGACGAAAAACATGTGAATCGCGTTAATCATTAATCAAACAACATCGCATCACTAGAATCATGATCATCTCAATGTTTCGGTCTGTGGTTTCGGCATGGAAACAAGGGGACCCCAGCACAGGCCCTGATTGCAAGATGGGATTTAGACAAAAAATGCCACACGGGTGACTAAATAAGGCCAAAATGCGCATAAAATGGCCATATCAAAAAAATTCCTAAAAATACACTGCGCATGCGTAAATTTCTACGCAATTTTTCAAGCTCAAACTAGAAACTGATAAACTCTCTTCTTCAAAAAATTTACTTTGCTAATCGCTAGGTTAGCTGACAATACTTGGCGTTTCGGTATACACTTTCCTCTTCCCATTTATAATTTCTTTGCAACTCATTTTGTTTACCATAAAAGAAATGTCCTCGAAACTTCTGCTGAAAAAGGCCAGATTTAAGGAGTAGGCCAAAAACGTTTGCCAGGCAATTTTACTCTGAAAAAGACCAATATGACAACCCTGGCACATACCCCGGGTTGATTTGTTTTAAATCTAGGCATCGCGGGAAAAAGAAGCTAATGAGTGACTAATGAAACTGAGAACTGAAGCTGAAGATTTCGGCCTGATCGATTTTGAAATTTGTCTAAATTCAACGAGAAAAATGTTATGTGAGGCGTAATTTTGCCTACGTATTCTTTGTAAACAAACAATGGATGGGGAAAGCAAATTATCAAATAGGAACATGGTGAGAATGATGCAATCAAGCCCAGATAAAAAGGATAGAGACTCGAGAGAACTAGTAGATACGAACTTTTCTTTTGTAAAACCACTTAAAATGGGGGTTTTACAAACGTGAGTTCTTTGTAGGCAGAAATTATCAAAAATACGGCAACGGCAGATAAGATCAAAATTCTTCTTTTTATGGCAATGATACGACTAACGGCTAACAGCAAGTTCGACAAATAACGACACGGCTTCAACAGGCACGACAAAACTAGCGACAGAGCAGTACGGCAAAACTTTCGACAAGACTACTCCTAACTTATGAAACAACCCTTTATATAACCTAAGCAAACCTTAAAATAATAATTACGTAATACAAAAACATATTTACAGACGCTGATGCAATCACAGCGCAATGGTGCAATTGTCACATGATACTGTCCGTAAGGGAACCCTGTGTCGTTACACTTTATTCTTACTAGGTTCTCATAGGACGCCTCTTAATCTTGATTTTGGGGTTTTACCACCCCCACCCCCCCAAAAAAAACCACTCTAGGCGTTCCTCAGTTGTTCCGACATCTTTGCGAGTTGGAAGAACAAAGTGAACTCCAAGCATCGTACTTTTTCCATTAATAAAATTTTTCTAGTTTCTTATACTTTCAGTGTCGTACGTATGGGGCATGGAAATGGCTGAGAAGTCTGTCTCACCCAAAGCTAAGTTATGACAGGCTCGATATTATCAAATTGGAACTTTAAACCAAGGACAGGGACGCCGGAGAGGGGACACGGTGGGTCAGCTGCCCCTGTTGCCTTTTGATAGGAGGGGTAGGGTGGCAAAAGTGCCCTTTTCATGAAAGTGCCCTCAAAATGGCCTTTTGTAAGTACCAAAGAGATTCATATGAAATTCTAGCTGCATCGCCTAATTCACGAAGACATTTCTCAGAACTTTACAAGGTACATACAGAAGATCGAAAGAAAGTGGCAGTTACGAAAGAATTAGTAGAAGCTGGGAATTATCTTTCAAATACCCCTTTATTCAAGTCTGCTCCTTTGCCCCTTGAGCGTTCCGGCATCCCTGACTTGTTATCTTGCATGCAGTTATGCATAGCTCTTGGAATGTGGGGGTCTAGGAGAGATTATGCACAGCCTATATACCCACTTTCAGCATATGAGCTGGCAGATGGGATGAAACACATATTCCTCCTTGTAACTTCCCTTTCTCGGATTCCACTTCATCTCGGATAAATCGTTCCTCGTCTCAACACAAAATGGAAATTACAAAACTTGGTAAAGCAAGGCCTTATCTCAATGCTCTTAATATGGGCTGGAAGGCAGGGTTGTTTTTCATGTTTCTATTCAGTTCTTTATTAATCATAATATTCAATAATAGCTTGTTTTTGAAGAACATTTTATTGCAGTTATTGTCCAAAATTATTGCCAAAATTACGTCATTTAGCAACATATACATTGTAAGAAGGCATTGTCTTTAACACCTACACATAGTCATGAAATGAATCAATGCTACAAAAACATTATATAATAAGTTTTTGTGATAAAAAACAATAACTTCTTTTTCCTTTTCTTTCTGTTCTTGCCATGAATCATGCTTTTGACGTCACGAGTTACGTTATGACCCAAGGACTTCTTTGTCGGATAAAAACAACTTTAAGCTTTCTATAGAACACCCATTACATATTACAAATGCATATTGTTCATCAGGTTTTTTTAGGAAACGTGAATAGCTAGGATATTTAAAGACTCATTGCTAACAATGAGCCATTGCGCTACGCAAGCATCCCATAATGCATTTTTAGACAGTCTGAAATCAATTTACTGCCATTGAAGACAGTTTACTGCCATTGTTTGGTTCGTCGTCACGCTCGCAAAGGCCCATTGTTAGCAGTTTCTCATAGAAAATAGATCGGAAGTGCCTGATCAAGCAACGCTCAGAAAGCTCAATTTTGCCTCAGAGTTATACGGGAAACATTACGGTTGCACGGCCACTGACCGGAGGAAGGTCCGCGAAAAACAAAAGAGGCTCCTGTGACACATCTAAGCCATGACCACTATCTATTGTTTTGTGAGGAAAGTTTGCCTTCTTGGATGTTTTTATTTGGAAGAAGGTTAACAACTTTTCTGGACCCTGTTTCGCAATTGAGAAAAATCATGACTATAACAACTTTTATGAAACATATTCTTTTATGAAACACAACAAGAATTGATTAAAACAGTATATCCAATCTTGACATTCAAAAAACGCAAATAAATTATCAGGAATGATAGATGAAAACCAGGCATAAGTCATGTGATTGTATATCCTTGTCAGTCTTGTAAATTTTGAGGACATAATCCGTCATACTTTCAAATTCTTGAGACTCTTTTTTCATAAGAACCAGTAAATTTGAGTTCAGGCTGATTGTTCTTAATTTTTTCGAAAATCTGAGGCTGAATTGTTCTTAATTTGTTCTTAAATTTATAGGGTATAAGCAGTGCGATTTCTAGCTTTTCGTTCTAGGGAGGATCTTGTTGCCATGTTTGAACATTCACCAAAAAAGCACCCACATATGGCTAAAAATCCTCGTTTTTGATATAAAACGTTGTTCAAAATTTCATTTTACAGTAGCTCAGCCTAAGCTTGTTCTTAATTTGTTCTTCACTTTTGACCAATTTTGAGGCTCGTGTTCTTAAAAAATTGTTCTTATAAAAAGTGTGCTTCATGGCTTTTCAAAAATAACAAACTTATTAAAGTCTTTCACAACAAGACAGCTGAAGAAACTTTGTAAGCTCAACAAAATTTTTTGATTCAAATCAATTTCAACGAAATACTATGCTACTACCATAATGCCTCACGCAATTATTACCGCACAACGCAATTTACAATTCTACGCCAGTTCTTTTTTTGTGTCAGTTCTACTAATCTATGTCATGTTTTGGTCTTTTTAGAGAGATCTAGTATGATACCGATACTGTTGAGACCCTGACACATGGTTTGCATTTACTTTGGTCTTCCCTGCGTCCTTTTAACTTTTCTAATGCTCTTCAAGGGCTTTTCTTGCTGGTGTCTCGGGATGCAGTCACATCTACAATCCCGGACAAAATGGTTGAGACTTTTCAAGGAAAGTTTATACTTTCACTCTCTTTTAAAATATAACTCCCCCCCCCCCCCCCCAATTCGATGTTGAATACACGATTTTGAAGGAGAAATGACAGAACTACAAATCTAACATCGATTGGGTTGGGGGGATGGGGGTGGGGGGTTCGAAACTATAGATAGACATAAAGTAGAAAATTGCAGAAATTGCATTTTGTCTCAGCAATTTTGCCCGGGATTGTAGGCACGTTACCCTCCGTGCTCTTATTTGTTCACTCCATGTTTGAAATTTCATTCTGGCGTAGAGCTCGTTGCTGGTAAAATTTCTTTGCCAGTTAATTCCAAGAATCTTTCTTGGATGTCCAGGTTGAAAAGTGTTGGCACTTTTCTAGCTTTTTCGTCAAGGTTCACAGTTCACTATATTACAAAAACACACTTGCAACACAGTTATTAAATGTTCTCAGTTTGATCTTAATAGGGTTATTCTTGCTGCTGAAAATTCTGTTGAACATTCTATAAGCATTAATTGCCAAAATCATTCATCTGTTGATATCTTTTTTTGTACCGAATAAACTTTCAAGAACTTTGCATTCTTTCCATCCTTCATTTCTCTTTAGTTCGGTGTTATATTCTTCCATTCTAGATTTATTTATTCGCATGCTTCTTTCTCAAATATAACAGAAATGATACTTTTAATATGACAGATTCGATGTTCTGCAGTAGATGCCCACGTGATATCATCAGCATACTGGGGATTTTATTTCAAAATGGCTGTTCTTGCTGGATAGATCAACGAAATGTAACGAATCTAAGGTACTGACAATTTATTTTACATAGCGTTACATGCAAGCCTTAACTCTGAAAAGAACAAAACTTTTTTAAAGAATACACTATATCAATTTCAACTATAATTGTATTAGAAGATCCTTAAAAGATGTTGGAAGTAAACGAGATTTTGGTTGGCAAAAATTGACGCTATTTCTATTTATGTAAAGCAGGATGTGCTCCATCTAATATTTTCCTAGTACATCTTATCACTAGAATAGTCAGGCCAGATACCATTGAAGCAGAGGGTTTAGGGGGCTTAGCACCCCCATACAATCCCTGAAATATACTTTGAACAATATTATGAATCATCAAGTTCTTGGCTTTTAGCATATTGTGCCCTTTTAAGCCCCAAATCACACCTCAAAGGCAATATGCTTTGCATCCTTTAGCAATTTTCTGCCAGAGGTTGAATATAGCGTCGTGGTATATGATTGTAAAGGGATTGGGTCCAAACTAAAAGAAATCGGCTTTTGTAGGTTATGAAAGGTTGAATAGAATTCGGAGTTTTTAATATCATGGAGTTTTCTGAAATTTTTAATTTTCATCTAATTAAAATCGTCATTTAGTTAATCGCATGACATTAGGTAACATGTCCCCTGGAAGCTGTAGTGTTCACTTAGATCTTTGCCAGTGGCGAGGTTCGAGTCGAAGCAAGCAGCAAAGTAAGGAGTTCTGATCCAGTGGTTAACTTGAACTTTATCTCAGAGTCAGCAATTTCATTCACTCAAGGCAAAGAGTTTGAAACACGAGAGTGTAGAGGTATTGTCACATGGAGTGAAAAATTGACACAAAAAAGAAATACTGAAAGTGCAAAGAATTTGCCAAATTGCACACTATGGACGGGTATTGAGAATAATGCGTCTAAGATTAATTATTTCGCAAATCTTTGAGTCGCAAGTGATTCTCAGAAAAGTAAGCAAGATGATGCAAAAAGGGGGACAGGGCCAATCACTGGCTTCTTGGAATACAAAAGAAAAAATGCAACTTCTGGCGGATTCCATATTAGGTCTCAGATACAGACAGCAAACAAATCTGGCGGGTTCCATAAAAAACTAGATTGCGTGCGGTACAATATGATGCTATAATAACGATCAATGTAAGTAAATTGTACCAGAAAAAATTTTTTAAAATAAATAATGACGTTTCGAGCATAGTACGTTTTTCCAGTGACTTTCTCTTTGCACTGTCCGTTGGGGCAAATAAGAGGCCAACAACTACCATTTGGCGAGCATTTACGTAATGTCAGGAACAAAATCACCTCAACAACAAACACGACAGTGATCCTGATAGCAACATTTCCAAACATTTTAACCTGGCGAATCACACAGAAGATGACATGGTAGCTCTTGGCCTCTGGTTTGCCCCAACAGACAGTGCAAAGAAAAAAGTCACTGGAAAAACGAATCATTTTTAAACTTGGAACTTTATACCCTTCTGGACTTAATAAACAGTTTATGTATCTTCAATAACCCCCCCCCCCCTCCTTTTTCCTTATTCTTTCTTTTCTTCACATTAGTGTGCATATATATACATATACATAAATTCTGTATTTGCGTATATGTATAAATATATTTACTTTTATTAGCTTTTTATGTATATTTCTTTTCCATGCTCTTATATCCCTCTTCCTATTCCATTTGTCGAATTCCATATTCCTTTAACCTTTTTTAGTTCTATCATCGCTTTTCAATTTTACTTGATAACGGGCTATGCTCGAAACGTCGTTTTTTATTTTAAAAAATCTTTCCTGATACAATTTCCTTACATTGATCGTTTTTTTTAAATTTGGCGGATGATTACCAAAGATCCAAGGGAACCTTCTTATTATGTGAAATATTCGCACAGCTATATAGAAAATTAATTTAATGAAAGCATATTCAAGCTGGCCCCACCTGTTTCCATTGAATATCGAAGAGAAGATTTGAACTTTTGCTCAAAATTACTGAAATCCATATCAGACAGAATCATTATTTAATGTTAAATTCCAATTGGAGTAATTAGCGCTTTTTGTAAGTAACAGTTTAGCTTTGCTATTTGTCCTACATATGTTATGTTGTTTAGAAATTGATAGATTAGGATAACATTTTACCTAACCATGCCCAAGTGTTCAGACCACACCCACTAGGATCCCTCCAGTTTTTTGTGGTCGATTAATAATCCTGAGCCTGTCAGCCACTGAATTTGGTTGTAATCTTTTCCACAGGAAGGTGTCTCTCTATTCACGAAACATTTTTTGTTTCTTATTAAATATTGTCTTTATGTCTTGCTGAAGTACGTATCTAGGCCCAAAATGTCTGTTAAACTGGTTTTGTCTGAAAGCGCAATCGATCTTCGAACTGTCCGGGTACTTTCGTGAGGGGAGTGTATACACTGCAGAGATAGCAGGGCATTGCCAAAAAATATTGCTAAATTTGTGACCATTATCGAAAATTATTTTGTACCATATCATGAAAAATAGCCGCGTAAAGAAACTGGGTATTTTTGGAGGGAGATAAAATTGTATCCCAAGATTCAAAAATGGGGCCTTGAATAAAGGCCCAAATTACAAGAGATGTGGGTGTCGTTCTGCAAAAGCAAAGCAATCTAAAAAATAGAGATGAAAAGTATCTAAAGCAGAGCCGCCGAAACGTATTTGTAAGTGGAAGGGCCAAGTATTAAAGTCTTGAAAGGGCTAAGGAAAGACTTATGGTATCTTTGGGATGGTCAGAGACTGTATCTAAAAAGGATTTGACTGAAATGTCAACAGAAGAACTACCAACTAAAATAAACGATTAAGCAATTTTGCTCAGTTGGGATATTGTTTTGTAACATCTGATCTTTTCGGCAAGTGTAAGTGTCTCTGATGTTTTGGGTTGTTCAGGGCCTAAAATAAGAAATTTTTACAGATCCACATTTTTTAGAAAAATTGGGCGTGGGACTTTGTTGGGATTGGCATCATGGGGGTGGCAAATATAAAAACTGCCATCATAGTGCAAATAGCATATCCTAATTGGGAAAATTTTTACATGAATAAAGTATAAGTAGAAAAAGCGGATTCTTTACAATAAATGGGTCGGGTTAATAAGAAAATTAGCTACATATAGCGGTCCTAATATGTGAGCAAAAGGTTATCGAAAGAAACTCTTTTACATGGTTTGTTCGGATCTCTGTCAAGGTTTTCTTATTTTCTTTCACCTTCAAAAACTCCCTTAAATCAGCCATGCTCCCCAGGTATTTTTTTGGTTTTTTAGAGCCATATCTTTGCAGCTTTTCTCGGAACTCCAAACTTGCGAGATCAAGCATATTTATTGCAATATCCATATCTTTGTTAAGCTTTTCTGGAGCTATGCTGCTTTCCCCACCAGCTTCTATCTTGTTGTAGGTAGGAATCAGCCTCTCTACATCGACAAAATTAGGGATTGCTGCAAGAATCCGAGCCATTGTCTCGTCTGGTAGAATTCCTCTGAGATCAAGTCTCAGATCTCTGTGATCTTAGTTGTTTATTTCTCAAAATTAAATGCATGATTAAATAAAAAAAATATTTTGTCCGGGACAAAAGCTGGATGAAGCTTTTTTATGTCTCGTTTACTTATGACTGCATTCAGCCCATCAAATTCTTCAGCCCATCAAATTCTGTTCTTCAAAAAGTGTTGATACTATAAACGAAAACCTCGTTACAGCTGGCAAATAAACTCTTCTTTCGCTGATGTACAAATTGTGCTTGTTTGTTCTTATTCTCTTTTCACCCCCATCTTGTTTGTAATGCAGACACCACGCACAAGAATCAGATCTCAATTTTGGAATTACGCCAAATTTGTCATACGATTGTGCTAGATTTGCAAAAATTATGCTAGATTTCAAATCAAGGCAACCCTGCTCGAGAAAGAGGCTAATGCATGCTCAGAATATCAAAAGTGGCCAGAGTTGCAATTTGGCCTTTTTGACAACCTAGTGTACTCATTCTTCATAAACAAAAAGGCAATTTAGATTCATGGTTTGATTGCCAAATTTCTCCATTTTGACAGTTTCTCAAAACCTCTTGGTCGTCATAAATTGATTTGGCCGAAGAAGCAAAAGTTGGCTGAATTCTGGCAGCATGTTGCAAAAAACAACAAAAATGCAAAAGAAACATTTTTGCAAAGATGATATTTAAATCTTTTTAAAATAATTTCAAAATTGCAAATGATGAATGATGAAACAAAGTAAAAGATAACAGACAGTTCTAAATAAAAGCAAGTGAAAACTTTTGTAACCCACAAAGCAAGTTTTGATTACGGTATCACTCCCAATAATTAGCAAAAATTTAGCTCTTCTGTATACTGCGTTTAGCTGGCTGCATTTGGCTGCCAATTATAAAATATGTGGCTGCCAACCATTCAAAACAACTAGCAAAATCCTGCAGGTGGAAAGTCACAATTTACTCCCAAAATGAAACCACAGATGCTGGTGTAAAGTGTTTGCATTTGGTAACGATAAACAATGGATCAAAAGAAACAATGATTCTTTTAAATAACATCAGAGTTACGCCAGAGTTATGCCAGATTCCAAATTATAATAGATTTCATGCTAAAGGACGTTTTTTAGCCAATATTATGCAATATTACGCTAGATCAGGTCACACTGGCACCAGCCCACAAGGGAGTGGCTGGAACGGGACTAGGAGTCTTGCCCCTTAATTTTTCATGGCCACGCCCTTTGAAACACCAGAAAACATCCCTTTCAGGAAATATTTGCTTCTTTATGTCCTTATTCAGATACATATACACATATAAACATATACAAAACCGAGTTAGATAAAATACAAATTTATCTTTGACCACACAAGATAAATCACCGTCAAAAGGAACAAAAACGTGTTCCCAGCAGAACTGTTACTGTGTGCCGAGTCCATCTTATTTCAGAATAGCACACAACAATATCATAAAGCGCAATTGATTTTTCTCCGCATGTACTGAAGCTTCGAGCTCTGAAGTTTCTTGATTCTTCATTATTGTCCATTGCTTATTTCTTATCGCAATTTTCTTATAAAAAGTGAGTGCAATACATAAGGCTGGGATTGGGCATTCACTTCGAATCGAAAGAATGTTGCCATTTCTTTTTTAGGCGTTTCGACTGGTATTTTATGCTACACTTTAAAGAACATGCATTATTTACAAATCCACATTTTTTACAATTACAGTTCCACAATTTTAATTTACAATTCCACAAAGTGAGTCTAATCCACGCTTATTTTAAGCCCTGGGATTGTCTCTGATTTGTTATCATTTTTTGTTAAAATGAGAAACCTTTGCGCTAAAGTGCTGTCAAATACGCGGAAAACAGCCAAGTCAGATGACTTGGACTGGACTCAGTTAAAATGGGCCAATAAAACGTGGTATTTTTCTACAAACTGGTTCTTAAGACACAAGTATTTTTAAATAAAGAGAAATACAACGTGTTTACTACCAGTTGGGAAGATATTTACATGGAGATGCCAACGATCGATTATAAAACATGGATGATATTTGGTAACATTTTAACAGATCATAAACTTTCTTGCAAAGCAGACATGTAGGACCATAAAGACACATTATTTCTCTACCGCTGCAAGTCTTGCTGAAATCGGTCAGCAACTGGGTACATTCACAATTCTTTATCATTTTCCTTGCAATATTTATCGACAGCTTGTAAAAGTGTAATTGTTTGTGAACATTTAATGTAATTTTGCGTAATGACGCAAACAAGTTTTGATGAAAATTTGGTTAGGCCTGAATGCTAAGACGTTGGTGTCACGAGAGCTCTTGCCCTTTTTGACCGTGAAAATTTTTTAGATTTTTTGTTTTTCAATTTCTTTGCATATCACGAAAGCGGCAGTCTTTGTGCATCCAACGATACTAGCAATTTAATGATAGCTTTTTCCTATCATTGTGATAGAACATTGTTTCTAGACACTGCTCAGAAGTCAATTCTTTTGTTTCGGTCGCTACCGTCTTGAGGAAAAACCCTCACACTCACAGAGTTTACATCGATAAGATTATTATTTTTCGACGAACAAATAGACTTCAAGAAAAAATTCGAGGAAATTGATAAAACTGTTTTCATGAAAACTGACTTTGAAATTTGTAAACAAATTTCTCTAACTACAGATTCGCAACTAATTTCGAAACTGTCCTGATACTTTCGTGAGGGGAGTGTATAACATTTTTTTGGGGTCTCTAAACTTAAAGGAGTAATGGAATGAAAAATGATTTTTTTTGGCTTTAAGGTTTCCGTGCTGATTTTTAAAAATGTTTGGAGTGCGTGTCAATGTTCGAAATCCGCACGATAAAAACTACTTACTTAAAAGTTTTCATAGGTTACGAAACAAAAGAGATTTTCTTATTGTTTCCCTTTTCTCCCCGATTGTTTCAGCCATTATGGATTTTGTAGACAGCCATTATGAATCAGATTGCTCAAAACAAAACCGCAAAGGAGGAAAAGAGAATTACAAGTTTGCGCGGACAGGCTAGTAACGCGATTACTTTCGAGAGAGTGGTGTAAAACAAACTCAATTGGAGTCATTCAACAATAAACATTTTTAAGATGCAGTAGATGAAGGATGTTCAAAAATGAATTCCAGGTACTATTTTGGATATATTATATAGCTGAACAAAACTTTTTGCTTTGACTGCCAGTTATTTAGTAACGGCCTAAACCGTGTACTAACATATAATGAACAGGATGTGATGTAACACAGGGTTATAGTTCTAAAAGAAAGGGTTTGCCATGGAAACTGGAAAGGGAAAAAGATGCAGTGGACTAATCGTCGCGCAGTTCTGCTATTTTTGATCAATGTTGGACCCGCTTTGGGCATGAATTTTAGGCTGAGTACCTGCTTGCATTGAATCTCGGGCTGACGATTCTTTTCCCCATCTCGATTGAAAGTTCCACCTTAAAAGGCAAGATCGCCCATTTACTGATTCTTTTTTAACAGATATATTATCTTCTTTCAGCCAAATCACGGGTTACTTTTACGCTGAGTTAAGTCGTATTTAGTAAATGTAGGTATAACAGGGAAATCTTTTGCAACCCGCAAACCAAAATCAGCTGTTTTGTTCTGTGTTGAGAATTAGTCAACTTTCGTTTACTAATTAAATCACCCAGAAAAGTACTGGAAATAGTACGAATATGTCAAGTTGGCCATCAAGTATTTTTGAGCAAATTTTGCTGAGAACATGAGCAGATTTTAAAGCGCTTGTGTTGATAAATTGTGGTTACTAAGTAAAGATAAGAGATCTGAAGAATGTTTGCTTTCAATACTTTATCATACTTCTACCATAAATTCTGCCAATTTTCACATGAACTTTGTGAATATTTTTTTTACTTTTTCCTGTCAAGGGGACTGTGGCTTATTGTTTTGGATATATTTCTTATGTCAGCCGACCTTGTTCTTTAGAGGCAGTTTATTTGATATTGATCTTGTGAAAGCCCAGCTTGCAGAGAAGGGCAGTTCTAGAGGATAAATGCAGTGTATGACTCATGGTTTGCAAAAAGAGTTCCTCAAAATAGTGCTTTAGTAAAATGTGGCATACAAGTTCACATTTCAATATTCATTGACATCGTATGTGCATCTGCCATACTCTCCAGACTGAGAGAGAGATCCCTGTGGTAGTTTTTTGGATTATATTTTGTAAGAGGTCTCCCCGTTCTTTGATGGATGCTTTTTCATTACACTTCTTTTGAGAACTTTATTGGATATATTTTTTGCAAAAGTTCCCCTTGTTCTTTTTATAGAAGCAAAGCCCTGCATAAAAGGTAGCCTTGCACTGACACTATCATTCTTTGGAGCTGCTATCTCCAAAAATTCATTGTCATTTTTTTCAGGGAGGTTCAGCACTGGAGATACTGACTATCCAGGCAAAGGACATAACTACAAAATGCAAACTGCTAGGATCTTCATTGAATGGAGGCCAAAGAGACTTCGACAAAACTATCAAAAGTTATATTTTGACATTAGAAGGGGAATCAACACAGACCAAACTAGTCATTCCAAAAGATGACAAACAGAGTTTATGTATTTTGCAGTCATATCTGATTATCCAGTTATGGGTAGCATCAGGTGCAAGCTTCTCACTAGAAGCAATGGTATCAGACTCATCAAATCAAAAAAGAAGAATATTAATGTCAACAAATTACAAAGATGTTTCCGTCACTTCATTTCATGTAAAAATCCCTCTCACACTACTTAAACGTGGATTGTGGCTCAATCTTTGTCTTGATCTCAAGTCAATTGTTGCAGATAGTTTCAAAGGAATTACATTTAAAAGTCTAGAGAGTATAACAGTATGCGCAAACTGTAAGCTGAGGAGAATTTTTACCATGAAAACACAACCAAAGGATGATTTTGACGCACATCCTAATGAACAGTATATTGAACTTGATCAGATCCCAAAGTCAATGCAGTTTCCTGCCACATCAGAATGCCAACATGCAACCCAGGTATGAAATTAGCTGTTGAAAAATTTATCATGTACCTTTTCAGTAAGCTCGAGAGCAGGATAATCTTAAGGTATTGAGCTCAAGGTCATGAAATAGTCAGCTAATCTTGAGATTGTGAGCATAATCTGGAGATAGTCAGCTTATCTTGAGATAGTGAATTCAAATAAACTGAACAGTTAAGGCTGCAG
This sequence comes from Rhopilema esculentum, assembly GCF_057945365.1. Lineage (NCBI taxonomy): Eukaryota > Metazoa > Cnidaria > Scyphozoa > Rhizostomeae > Rhizostomatidae > Rhopilema > Rhopilema esculentum. Next base: position 2,959,410 of record NC_142816.1, read on the forward strand.
ATGTATGCACCTTTTTTTGTTTCAAGATCCATCATCTTATACCAGTGTCTTAACTTGCATGTGCATCAACTACAAATAACATCTGGGGCAAATCAAGGCTAGTAAGTGTGCCTTCTGGGGGCAATTGAGGGCACATCTACCTAGTTCTCATCTGGATCACATTGAGGGCACATCTAAATTTAGTGAGAAGATGTATGAGGAGGAATATACTTTTTGTATGATTTTAAAACTGCTTTTACATAACCAAAATTGAGTCATGGGCATTTTCTTCATGTAAAATTGGTGTTCCTTTTTGTTAAAAGGGTGTTTTCAGATGGCAAATAGGGAATGAACTAAAAATGACTGTTTTGCCCCCCCCCCCCCCCAGAGCCCGTTGGCTGGCACTGCTGCTGTTAATTACTTTGGGTGGATAAGGTTTCAAGTAAATCATCTTGTGATCCCCTAAATAAACAGGTGCATGCTACACTACACACTGTTCTTTTATGTAGCAAATAGGTTCAGCAGAAGCAATATAATACAAAATTGGTGTAACAATATCCTAAAGGATAATGAAAAATTCCACTATAAATGTATGACCACATCAATGGCAACAAAATTTATGGTTTCAAATATATCAAAACAATGAGTTTCTTGTCGAGCAACTTATTTTTACAGTTTGCTTAAAAATAATAAAACTTTGCCTGGCCACCAGAATATTATTTTTGTGTGCCACAGAACCAAGGGTATTATATTTCTTGTCTCCTTGCACTATCTGAAGAACCACAGATGGTTCTATTGTGACATGCAAAATTTAATTGTTATCCCTCATAACTATTCTAGACTTCAAGCCCACAAATATTATCTTAGCACACTGATTTGCCTTTATTTGTTTGTTTGGTTTTATTTGTTTGTAATGATTGGAAATAAGATTTACTTTAGGGCACCAGCCAAAAAACATCTCACCTGCTTGTCAAAAGTAATATCTACAAATGGATAAAAGCTCTTTTAATAATTGTTGCCTTCAGTGCTTAAGATTTTGTTCAATCAACACCTATGTTTTGCATTATTTTGAAAATTTATATTCCCAGCTATGAATTGATAAACCTCATTAAGATTTATTCTTTCAAATCAGCATGCTATCATCAAATATTGCATCATTGAATTTTGCTATTAATACTTATAAAAATTCTGAGAATTTTCCTTTATAAATCCACATAAAGCTCTTGGGAGAGTTTTGTTAAAAGCTTAACACAAATCTCAGCAGGCATTTTAAACAAAATGCTTGCCAATTAATTATTTATTTATGATGGTTTTTTTATTAGGTCTTTTGGTAAAAAATCAATCCAGAGATAATCCTCATGTATGTTTAGTACATTAAGAATTTATTTGCCCAGTTAATATTTAATGCCACCATGCCTTGTTTTTTGCAGAAAATTATGGCATTTCATATTTTTAGTTCTTTACACAATGCTTTTAAAGTTTGACTTATGTGCAATATTTATTTTTTTTGCTGGTACAAATGACCATTAAAGTAATTAGTTAAGGGTTGGTTAAGTTAAGGTATTTTTCTTTAGAGTTGTTGTTTGTGATTCCTAAATTAGTAAAATCTAACATCAATCTTTTAAATCTTTCAAATATTTTCCTTTACTCGTAATTGCATTCACAAAGCAGTTTTGTTCTGAGCCTGACCCCGTTCATCTCCTTCAATCATTTATGTCTTCCTAGGGATTCGGTGTGTTGTTTCCCACTGTTCAAGACTTTTTCCACTTTTTCCTGGAACTTAACCTTTATCATGTACAACATCAAGCTTATAAGTCTATCAGCTATATTTTGTTATTTTTTTGCTAGTTTTGCTGTTTGCTAATTTAATTTTTTCATAAGCAGTTTTTGTAGGAAGTGTGTTTTTAAGTGAGTTTTATCTTTAAAAATGTTTTAATTTTTTGCGTTTATGTTATTGGGAGGATGAGGGGCCCAATGTGTGAAGCCAAAAAGGGAGGTGCCAACAAGTGTATTTTGCTGCTTTTAATTAAAACTGCAGGACAGCTTAGTTTTGTTAGTTAAATTTTTGTCATAGCCCGAAATTTCGTTAATACCTAGGTGTTGAACATGGTCCAGTTGGAAGCGGCTAACATCAGATTCAGGGCAGGTTCTGGCACAGGATCACGAAACTCATCTAGTGCTGACCAGCAGAGGCTTGATAGATCGCAAAGGACTCACATTGCGTTTGGTTCCCGTGTCGCAATTCCAAAACGTGCATCAAGATCCGGCAGCCAACCTGTTGGGATTGAACGGCAGACATCTTCTGCTTCGTTGTCAAGTAGCAGTGGCCTTGCTTTGAACATGTCCCACAGTGATCTTAACGAAAGTACGTCAAGTATACCGCAAGTTGAAGTTCAGAAACCGATACTGCAACCGCGTCCGCCAAAACCAGCCTCAGGAAAAGCGGTAAGGAGGCCAAATCCGCGAATAAGGAGTGCAGAGAGCGCAAGTCTTGTCAAACGCGCGAAACTGAAAATAGAAGCTGATGGAATCGGGGGTGAATCAAGAACGGATCAAAGTGAAGTTATTGATAAAAGTACCGCCAAAAATCGCAGCCCGGATGACGCTGATCGAGAGACTGATAAAACACCGCACGGCAAATTAGATGAGAACAATAATGCGAATGTTTTAAATGAGAAGAAAAATGTTGATACAACAGTTAGGAGCATGTCACAGAAAATGATAGGAATGAGGATGGGTAGTCAAGAAGATGAAGACGAGTACTTCAGAACTCGACATGACAGTGAAAGTCACGAAGAAACTTCACGATCAAAGGACGGGAGTTTCTCCTCTACCGCTGAAAGTGACGCGTTTTTTCTGTATTCCTCTCGACCGCGCTCAATTACAAACAGTTCTAGGAGTAGATTGAATTCGGACAGCAATTCGAAAACAAATGGTGTACCTGATGTTGTAGTTGAAAAGATTAGCCCATCAGAAGTCAATGTTTTTGCTTCACTGGAAAGTGATTTTCACAAGGAATCTTCAGATAGCGAAGGCGAAGATCCGATTACACGGATGCATAAACTAGGGGGCAATCGAAGAAATAGTCCATCTCCAATCCTCGTTGATAGACAAGGAGAAAATGGAAAAGAGAGGATTCGAGGCAGTCTTTTGAAAGAGGTTGGTAAACTGTGTTACATATGCTTCGATAATCTGTTACTTCTAGTGCCATACCTTGACGTTGTTTCAGTAAGATTTCTTTAGCAAAATACCCATTCATTCATCAGGTTCTTTAAGTAACAAAATCTTATTCTTACATGTCATGTTCTGATTTAACGATTTCGGTTTTTTTTGGCCTAGCGGGACTATCACGATCGAGTCGTTATTTCTTGTGCTTATTTTGCAGATTTCACCCCCAGCAGCAAACCGATATGACCACTTAAAGTATCAGTCGGTACAATCCGACTCCATGTCGTGGATGTACGACTCGGACTCCAGCCAAGTCGTGTCGCATAATATCAGCGATCACAGCTTTAAGCAGCAGAGCAGTCCAATCAAGGTTGACAATGACAAGTCCCCAAGAATCGCTCGCCTACGAGTTCTAGACGCCTTTTCCGTTAGCAATGAACATGGAAGCGACAGTGAAGATATTTTATCAGATGATAGTGATGCAACGTCTTACAGCACTTGGAAGGAGCCGCCTCCGCATATCCGTAATTATAGGTATCAAGAAGAGATGCGAGGGGTCGGCATGACTCTGGATTTGTCTACTACACTTCCAATGACTCCTTATATTGAAGAGCAAAGGTAATGAATCTATTGTAAACATTGACAGTTTTATTAAATATGATTTCAAGGCAAACCTTTCCAACTGTTAACTGTAGCAGAAAAACAGTTTTTAAGGAGGTTATAATGTAAAACAAAAGCGACACCATAGTTGAGGCATACTTCATTGGTCTAGTCTTCTTACGACTCTTTGTCTCTTTGTCTCAATTTCGAATCTTAAAAATAAAGCTATCTGAAGGCTGTAATTTTATTTATCTCTTGTATGATCTATTTATGTAACTGTAATCCTATTATCCTCGATTCAAAGTCAATGCGACATTTTCTGTTACCCAGAGCAAAATTTTGACACCACCATGGCTAATCAGCTATTTTCTTGCAAGTTCCTGGAGGCACAACCCTTTTTATTTTTACCTTGTATTTCTGTCATTTCTGTAGCTATTACTCCAATTTTAACTTGATTTATTCTGTTTGGTATTTGCAGGTACAATAGCATATTACCATCTCTTCGTTGCGTTTTATTTTGATAGCAAAAGTCAAATGGAGCTTTTGCTTGCCTTAGCATCAAGCATCTTCTTTTTCAAAACTTTGTTACTCCCGAATTTTTGCTGCCATTTCAGTTGCGACAGATATAAGAGATAATTTCTTAAACATAACTTCTATCAAACAACCTGCTTAACCAGGGCTCTTTTATGAATATTTTTGCTAATTATGATCTTCATGAGAAATTCACAATTTCTGTAGTGCATATTGTATAACTTTCCATTGTTTATCACATTGCATTTTGGATGATATAATTTTCATGCATATGTTATATTGCTTCATATGATATTCAGATTTTCCATTTAGCCCCATAAAAGAAAAAACTTTTGACCATGTTGACGGAGAGTTATCATTCACAGGTTTGTTTTTTGTATTTTATGTTATTATTCCCAATATATTCCCTTTGAAATCCTTACTGGCCATCCGACAGCTTCATTAGGATGTACAGAGGCTAACTCAAGATGGTTAACGAGCCATTTTCGTTCCTCCAAGAAAATACATTAACAACAAAAATTTGGTCGGATAAATTTTCGGCGGATAAACTTCGTCGAAACAAATTTCGGACAACTTTTCAGAATTTTTTCGTGACAAAATTTCGTCGTGGATTTTTAACACAGAGAAAGCAACATATAACCAAAATCCTAAGTGACAAATCCATACAGGTTGCTTTATATTCAATCCCATAGGTACTGACTTCGTGAAGACATGGGGACTTTCCCCCAGACAGCTTTTTTAATTTGGCTTAACCCTAGACAGCTTTTTTACAAAGAGGCTCATGCCAGGAAAATCAAATAAAAGCGGTTATTTATTCAGTTTATGCAAAGGCAGGGTCAACAGAGATGCTTTTAGCATTCAAAGAGTCTCTACTCTATTTCTAAAGGGTATGACAGTTTATAGACAGAGTAAATTAAAAGTATAAATATAGTGTGAGTATAAGTATAAGATTCGGAAAGCATAAGACCATCTCCAAAAGAAAATGTTGGTCTCAAAATTGTGCTTCCTGTAAAGTTCAAAATTTGGGTTGAAAAATTCAAATACCTTGAAAGAAATAGTACAGTTGAACATAAAAAGACAGAGGTGGGATCCTTTGAAACCGGCGAAAAAATTGTAACAGTAGCGTAGCAAGGGTGGTAAGATTTGGGGGAAGGGGATTGGCAAAAGCGAATTGAGCAGGGAACATTGGGGTCCTCACCCTTTTGGTCAAAAGATAACGCCCTTTTTCAGCCATGATGATGATGATGATGTTGATGATGCGAATTCTCAAAAATCTTAAATGCAAAAAATTTCGTCATGACAAAATTTCGTTTCATTTTGAATTTAGTCGAAGAAATTTTCGTCAAAATATTTGTCCAAAACTTTGTCACGACGAAATTGTTTGTAGTTAATGTAATTATTAGTTCTTTATGAGACTGTGAGATTACGTTCTATTTAAAATGCATATTGACTCAACATAATGGAAAGGCGTGGAGACATCGTTTATTCCAATAATGGGTGTTTGACCGTTTTCTAATGAAAAGTACCTCTTATGCTATAAAATGATGTCCAATTTTCGCTGGGCCCCAACTTTTCAACACATTCAACACAATGATCGCCTAGCCTTTTTTCTACTTGAATTACATATTCCTATTTTCTTTTACAGAATCTGAAAAGATGGATTTGACAAAGTCACAAGATATGGAAGGAGAGTTAGATTTGTTATACGATCCTGTTTTAAATTGCTATTATGACCCAAAAACCCACAAGTATTACGAGTTAGCCTGAGGTATGTTTCAAAATATTTTATTTCGCACCACATTTTGCCAAAGTTCAGTTTAATATATCGTGAAAAACATTCAATTTTAGATGAATTTCTGTCGTTTTCTCAGTCTAATTATTACTTGATAAAAAACAGCATGTGGAGAAAGTACAACAGTAAATGTCGTTCCAAGGCCTCTTTGCCTGTTAGTCCAAAAGATTGCTAACATTTGCGACTTCAAAAATACTTCACATAATGGCATGCTCCAAAAACTTATTCACCAGTTATTTCAAAAATTACTGTCTAGCCCATTGTTGCCAACTGTATTTGGTTGAGTCGATGCTAACACGAACTCACACAATTGTGATCATTTAAGATGCGTATCTTTTATTGTCGCTATATTACTGAGACAAGGCCTGCAGAAATAGGAAGCCAAAGACGCGATCAACTAGTAACAACTATAAAGAGCCAAGCAAATCCTTCGATATATTGACTAAAACACAGTCACGGTACGAATAAGTTCGCTATCATCCTGACACTCAGGCATTCGTTGCCTGTTTTTATGCAACGCTACCCCAGTTTATGTTGGATAAGAAAACATTTAATCATGTGTGATATGCTGTTTGTCACTAGTTTTATCATCTTCAGGACAAGATTTTTCAGGAATCCTTACAAAGAGAGCTTATAAATTCAAGTACCTACAGGTCATTTTTCACGAAAGGCACGTATCCATCCAAATACAATCAAAATACACCATAAATATGAACCAAATTTGAAATCAGTAACCCTCCAACTCTTTTACGTACCTTATTGACAGGACTTTAGAACCATTTGACTCTTGAAAACCAGGTTCTTTTTCGCGAGGATTACTGTACTCATTTTCGTTCTATTAGACAATAACCTGTCAACCAAATTTGGGCCAATCGATAAGGGATATCACTTAGAGATGCTTGTTGGTTGGCCAACAGTATTGGTTGGCAGATGGCTTAAGCGTTTGTCTGTCTATTGCCTTTAATATAGATTATAAGGAATGTACAGTCTTGATGTACAGTACAGTCTTGATGTACAGTACAGTCTTGATGTACAGTACAGTCTTGATGTACAGTACAGTCTTGATGTACAGTACAGTCTTGATGTACAGTACAGTCTTGATGTACAGTACAGTCTTGATGTACAGTGCAGTCTTGATGTACAGTGACGTATTATTGTCGATATTCGAGAAGGTTTTGCATAACACTGATTTTGTCATCTAGATTTATCAATGATTATCATGATGTATAGTCTAAGAATTGCAGGATGTTAGATACGAGTTTAGCTAAAAGCGTTTTAAAAGCAAGGCTCGTTTGTAGTGCAAAGCAGTGTTGCTCTTGTATGTGTTTTAGGGATGACGTAGCAATTATCAAACCACCTACATGTTAAGAGCTATTGTTGTCATTAGCTTTCTCTTGTCTAGAATCTGTCACAATATCTACAGGATTGTCTAAAGATGGGACGAATAGTTGATAAATTACAACCGCTATGATGCTCAATCATCAAATACTAGCTTTTATCTCTCCTTATAACGGAGAAACAAGAACGCACCCACTTATTGTTCCCAAAGTGAGACACTCAATGTTACAAGATAAATGTTCAGTTCTTAACTAAAGTCTATTGTAAATCCGTCAGATCATTGGAAAACAGTCCAAAAATTATCTGCTCCATATCCATCAAAGGTAAAAGAGCTGTGTATCAAGATCAATTTTACTAATCTGTTGAATCTAAATTGACCTATGGATATTAAAGCACTTAAAAAATCAAGAAAGTCTCGATACAATTTCTAAAAACAACACATCTTATAAACAGTGTATTTTCTAACTACCTGCAAATTCAGATGTATTTCAGACCCTAAATATCTGACGGCAACTCCGTACGTTTTAGCATTGATTGTCTCCTCTTGAGTTCCTTGTCCCTATAATTGTTTTAATGGTATTATATTTAGATTTAGTTATTCGTTTCACACTCTGTTTGGGTGAAATTTTAACTTTTCTGCTTCTATGCATGAAAATTAGATTTTATCTGTGGTTGTAAATGATTTTTTGTTCGAATCATTGATTCGAAAGGTTTTAATACTGGAGTAGCTGTTGTATGTATTTAAGAAGGGATGTCAAAATTTATGTATATTGAGCTTGATTACTTGTAAATTTTAGAAAAAATTGGAAATCGCAATCACTTCTAGGTTGTAATTGTGTAAAATTTAATTGATATGAATGGTTTTGAAGATTTGTAAAAGTTTTTGCTTTCTTCAAATAGTTCTTTAACACGGCATGAATCAATACCCACTTTTTCATAAGAATATTGTTTATAAAAATATTCAGGCTCAGAATTATCCGAACGAAAAGTTCTTAAGAATATCGAGGCTGCGAAAAGTCTTTACCATTCTTATGAAAAAAGAGTGTGATAAGGGCATTCGTTTTCTACTTAAATAAAAACTTATGATGAAAAGTTTCGCTATTTTTCTATTTATTTAGTAATCTGAACAATAAAAAAAGAAAGAAAAATAGAAAGAGTGAATTGTAGCAAGTCTTGATGAAGAAAGAAGCGTTATCTTCTTTTTTCTTGTGTCCTTTGGACAAGTTAATGTTCAAATGAATTCGATGTGTCACACTTTTAAAGCATACCTTCCAAAATAATGTAATATATGTGATTGCTATTGACAAAAAAAGTTTTTCAAATGTTGAATGATTCACCATTTGCGATTTTAGTGGTATTTATTCTCTTATTAACACCAATTTTCTTTTATCTTGTTCACGGCCAGCAAAATGGGTCAAAGTATTAAGACTTTGCCACCATTTTCTGAAGATACATTGCTTATCCAAGGACTAGTCTAGAAACAGGCCTCTAAAGGCAGTCTGTCCCCTCCATAATTGGCTTATTCCAACTTGAAAGCTCCTGAGAACAATGGGGGACAGACTGCCTTTAAAAAACTTTTTAACAAAGCAATAAAACTTCGACATTATGCATTCATGCCCAGGAATGTAATTTAAAGCAAAGACAGCAACAAGAATAATAACAAACATACGCTTGATCAATATTTAAAAGCCATACTCACTGCAATTTAAAATCTTTGAAGATAATTAGAAATAAAAATAACTTGATCAATTAAAACAAATACATATCAACACACCAACACCAAATCACTAATAAATTAATTGATATGTAACGCGATCCATATTCTGAGGAGAAAATCCACGCACCGAGGAGAAGGAAAAATCAGTATTAACAAGATCGATCGTGATTAAACATAATCCTGGCGAAAAAATCAGCTTGAACCGTTTCAGCCAATCAGGGCCCTGTATTTGCCATGGAATTCATGGTCAGAAATTTTGCATGTTGACAAGCGCTAATCCTCATGACAGGCCTTAATTATATTTGATTCCTTTGATATACCGCACGCGTGATACGCAATTTTATTGCCTAGGTAGATCTCACCGGTTCTTCTACGCTCGAGCCTGAGGGGCGAATTCAGTCTTTGAAAATCTGGTACAATTTCCGTTAAAATCATATGGTTTTATGTGAAAATCCCTAGAAGTTATTTTGCTTTCGTAAAAATCATGTACGCAATTTGCAAGAGTAAATTGCCCCTCCCAGTGGCCTGCGGTACGCAAAAGGCTTCAAGCTAAAAATTTGACGCATAAGGTGAAATATAAATAGGTCATTACGACGAATAGATCGAAACGGGCACAGTCTTATGCCAGTACGTCGAACGGGATAATTAGCAAGGTGCCCTTTCGCCTATTCTATCAGGTCGTGTTCTTACCGCGATAGTCGATCGATGGTAGATCCCCTTTCTCCCCGTATCCCATCTCAACCCAACGACAGTCTCGTTGGTGACTATCAGGTAAATATTAAGATTCGCGTTTAAAATTCTATAGAGTTTTTTTCAAGCGACGATAAGCTGATTTAAAGTGGGTTTTTGCCTAAGAATAAGCACACGCATATGTTTCCGAAAAAAGATTAACCAAAAAACAGTCAAATAGCTCACCATCGAGACTAGAATATATTACGTCAACTTACCAAGTGAAAGTACCATCTTTCCCGCATTTTCCGACATTGAAAAGAACCAACTAATTTGGCGCCAAATTCCATGCCACTTTCCACGTGCTCCTAACCACCACTGAGTGGATTTGAAAATGATTTGTAGAAGAGCTTCTCATGGAGCTGTGGACACTCCATTGAATACGATTAAGATGATATTCACTTGTTTCACAAAACCTGGAGTTATAATAAATTTCTCAAGCATCCTCGTGTTCCAGTGAAATGTAGCACAATTTGCCTAGAACAACACACTTGCCAAGCTCTCCCGCGCGAAATGTACAATGCTCAGAATATCTTTCCAACTGTGAATTCTACACAGCCACTGACAGGTTTATATTGCCTCTGTTTTTCACGGAAGCGCCGCGCTATTCGAGCAGCAGTTTTTTTCTGGTTGGCAACATTCACATCGCATCTCACGTAAAGTCTTCCAACAGCCAGTATCGTGATATGCAGTCTTTGCAAACGTTGAGTAAAAGAGGGATGGGGGGGGGGGGGTGGTTGAAACCAAATAAAAAGAGGCTCAACTGGTGGTCAATTTCTTGATATTTTGCGTTTTCGAAAAAATTTGGGGTTATAACCCCCCACCCCCTGCTCCGCTCTGCGACACCAGTTGTTGTGGGAGGCTATGAATTCAGCTAACTAATAACCAAAATAGAGACATAAAGGGAGTCGATCTTGCTGTTCATATTGAGATAAATTTAGACATTAAGATATTTGGACATAGTTCCTTTGAAAACCAATAACTTTTTTACATTTGAAACAAAGCGCCGTAAACTGTATAACAATTAGTTGAAAAAAATTTATTGGATATTTTTGGGTGCGGTTTTAAATGTTTTCCATTATTCTCAAAGTCGCTTGAAGTTTCATGAGAATACTTAAAGACTTTTTACATTCGAAAAGCTTAAGTGAAAATTTTTTGCATCCGATCTAGTCACACGCCCGGTGGGCTCAGTCAATTCGTTCACTGTATATCATGTGTGGTCGTCCTGAAAGGAGAAACTGGACCCTAATCACTAAATCTGGGATGCGTAAATTGTACCCTACTCTCTGACTTTGCTAACCTTTCGGTCCCCCTTATTGCTATGAATATTCAAGCTAGGGCAAGTATTTTTTAAAATCAATTCATGTAAAAACCATTTTATTTCTTAAACTTATGTCAAAAAGCCGAAATCAGTAAATTTGATTTTAACAACAATTTCTTATGGTTCTTGATATAAATTGACAAAATATGACAGCTGTGAAATTAAAAAAGCAACATATTGCTTACTTCACAACAATGCGTTCAATGTTGTTTATGAAGAAACGGAAAAGTTGTGCCAAATTCCAAATGATACCCTGCAATGAGTATAAATTAGAAAAAGACTCTTAACTTTCTTATCTAGGATAAGAATAATAGATACGACAATAACAAAAATTATCTGTAACATCTTATCATTATATTCCTACCATTTTTTGGTTCCTCTGACTTAGAGAAAAAGCAACCCTAATTTAAGATTCTATGTCCCCGAATTCTAGCTTTCAGACCACCCTTTATCGGATTTTTTCGGAACTCACATGATGTGCGTTTGACCAGCTAACTGAGCCCGCCGTGGTCAAACGTTGAAGTGGACTCTGAATACGCTTATTAAGTTTTCAGTTGTTAATACAGTTAATGTTAGAACCGATATCATCGCATTATTTATCATAATTTGTTCGATGATGGTCGTGAGTCCTGGAGGGGAAGGTGTTCTCAGGGTAGGCTTCTAAGTACTATAGGACACAGAAAAAGAAAAAGAAATTTACAAACTGTAAATAGAAATAAAAAAAGGGATTTGGCCGTGCATTTGGGGAATATTGCACCTTAAATTTTTTGCATCAAAAACTTTTCGTCATTTTCAATTTAAGTTTTCACTTACTGTTATAAAGGTAATTTCGACACTCCCATTAACTGTTTACTAAATATTTCAAGGTCCCCAATTTGTTTTAATTCTTTAAAAACTTTTCCAGACTAAGTGCTGAACCTCCGTTTATTTTGACCTATTGCTTTTTCTTGAAAAATCGTATATGGCGCATTAAAATTGATGTCCAGTAAATCCTCTAATTAGGCACCAGTATTCACGAAGCTCTTGTATTTGACTGAAGGAGCTAATTTTTTTAGACAATGAATGCGCACCTTTCTTTTTTTATGAATTGGAAATTGGTTTTTTGGAAATTAAAAGAAATGAACAGAGGGAAATGAACAATTTGAAAATTGTAAGAAGGAATGCCCCTCTCCTCTTGACTTACCCCTTTTCCGACGGCCTAGTCCATCAAATTTTGCAAACTTTTTAAGACTTTTTCCGAACATAATTTTGACAACACTATGCGGTTTGTTTGGACTATTTAATCTAACCTTTTTTGCTGCAGCTTTTTTGAAGGGCGCTAGCTTACGTCACGGTCACGGATAAGGGAATGTATCTTGGAGCCTTCGCAAGGTATTGTGTTCAAGTGGATGTCCAAGTTTCAAAACATAACCCATTCCCTCAACCCATATTCAAATTCAAATTCAAAATTAAAATTTATTTAATTAAGCAACATTCTTAAAAGGTCTGTTGATCATTAAGCAAAATCTGTGTACCTAAACACACTATTGTCATTGTTATTAACATAAGAAGCAGAAAATCGTTAAATAATGTTCGTAAAGTGTTTTCTAGGACACTGAGATAAGGGCTATCGAGCCTGTTACACATGCTTATGTCTTCTGTATAATTATTAATATTACAAAACTTGAATTTCCAATAACAATTAACGACAGTAACAGAACAAAATTACAGGAAAAAAACTATGAAATTGCATAAAAGGGAAAAGGGGAAAACACGGTAACTGATAAATTGAGGCAAGTTTTGTATAAAGAGACGAAATAGGGGTTTTTTGACCACATAAAATGTGATCATTGCAACCCTCATGCCTACAACTGCTGTCGGCATGCTACAACGAATTCGCGTATCCAGGCGTCAAGGCTTTGTTTCCAAGCGTTACCACATGAGCTTCAACAGTATCCAAGAGCTCGCATGATTATGAAAAATAGTATCTAAGCGTTACTTCGCAAACAGGAAGCTACACTTTGTAATATGACTTGTCATGGATATTCCAAAATACAGTCCACAATCAGATCATGCGATTTTTTTCAGGTTTAGCATAAACCTTTTGTTAGCACAATGATATATCTTAAGAATTATGTAGAAAGCTTTTTTATCTATGTAGTGTTGAGCAAGATTTAGTTTTAACATTTTTTCTAGAATATCCATATCATCTATTGTTTTTTTGCAAATTTCAACATGGTAAGACTTATTTTGATGTGTGCCAAGTACTACATTCAAACAATATGGTTGAAAAATCAAAATAACTCCAAACACTTTAGGAATCGACCCCGCTTGAAGATTCTATATACAGGGGTTTTTGGTCTATTCGATAATTATGGGTAAGAACTTTCCTTGTGCTCTGATGCTTTTGGGTACCTAATTTTTTTATACTGATCGGTTCAATCAACACACACATAATAATATCAAAAATAGGATTTAAAGAACAGATATGTTTTTCAAGACAGGTCTCCAAGAGTAAAGTTCCTGTTTAATTTACCACCCTGTTTTTTATTCGTTTCAAAGTTATAGACGGACATTTTTGTTGCAAAAGATCCCGTACCTAATATAACTCCTTTCTAGTTATACACTCCTTTTTATAAAAATACTAATTTTGTGGCGCCAAAAAGAGTATAGGGATATAGTTTACTTTTAACAAGTATCCTGTCAGAGCAAATTTTAGAATAGGGGAGGGGGGGGTCTCTAGTGAAATGGCTCCATACGTAGTTTGTTACCATTATATCTGATGCCACAACGTTAGCGAAAAAGTGGGGGGGGGGGGCTAGCCTGAGTTCCAGATCCCAAACTAAAATATTTTTAGAGTCTGAGGTTCAGGCTACAAACCCATCTAGCCCCGCGGCTCTGGCATGCCCGAATAGCCGAAGCTTAGTTTCCCATTGTAAAATAGAGCAGGATTGTGAATTTTTATGTTCCCTTCCTAAACGTCAGAACCTGTATGGTCCATTGGCATGTTGATTTGCTTGAACAATAGTTCCCAAAAAATTTGAATTTATTTAAATCTTGCTTAACCCTTCCCACATGTGGGTCCCCCCAGTGGTCCCACACACAAAATTTAGGCTAAAAATTCAAAATTTACGAAATCTCTCAAAAATTCATGTCAAATATAGTTTTTACACGCAAAATTCACAAATTTGGCTCTCTTGTCATTTGCATTCGCCTCAATGGAACCTTGTTGTGACATTATCTGCCGTTCTTCCCAAATCAAATGAAAATTTCTTTATCATTAAAGTCAAAATGAAACCCCATGGATTTTCGTATGAGAGAGAGGGGGGGATGCAGACACCAAAGAATTTTCAAAATAAATTTTTAGATTATTTCCAGCTTGCCATACCAGGTCCAATAATGGCATAAAATCGTGCAGTAGTGTACATGTATAAATGTCTTTTTGAAGTATCCATTAGATGCTATTTTTCATAATCATGCGAGCTCTTGGATACTGTTGAAGCTCATGTGGTAACGCTTGGAAACAAAGCCTTGACGCCTGGATACGCGAATTCGTTGTAGCATGCCGACAGCAGTTGTAGGCATGAGGGTTGCAATGATCACATTTTATGTGGTCAAAAAACCCCTATTTCGTCTCTTTATACAAAACTTGCCTCAATTTATCAGTTACCGTGTTTTCCCCTTTTCCCTTTTATGCAATTTCATAGTTTTTTTCCTGTAATTTTGTTCTGTTACTGTCGTTAATTGTTATTGGAAATTCAAGTTTTGTAATATTAATAATTATACAGAAGACATAAGCATGTGTAACAGGCTCGATAGCCCTTATCTCAGTGTCCTAGAAAACACTTTACGAACATTATTTAACGATTTTCTGCTTCTTATGTTAATAACAATGACAATAGTGTGTTTAGGTACACAGATTTTGCTTAATGATCAACAGACCTTTTAAGAATGTTGCTTAATTAAATAAATTTTAATTTTGAATTTGAATTTGAATATGGGTTGAGGGAATGGGTTATGTTTTGAAACTTGGACATCCACTTGAACACAATACCTTGCGAAGGCTCCAAGATACATTCCCTTATCCGTGACCGTGACGTAAGCTAGCGCCCTTCAAAAAAGCTGCAGCAAAAAAGGTTAGATTAAATAGTCCAAACAAACCGCATAGTGTTGTCAAAATTATGTTCGGAAAAAGTCTTAAAAAGTTTGCAAAATTTGATGGACTAGGCCGTCGGAAAAGGGGTAAGTCAAGAGGAGAGGGGCATTCCTTCTTACAATTTTCAAATTGTTCATTTCCCTCTGTTCATTTCTTTTAATTTCCAAAAAACCAATTTCCAATTCATAAAAAAAGAAAGGTGCGCATTCATTGTCTAAAAAAATTAGCTCCTTCAGTCAAATACAAGAGCTTCGTGAATACTGGTGCCTAATTAGAGGATTTACTGGACATCAATTTTAATGCGCCATATACGATTTTTCAAGAAAAAGCAATAGGTCAAAATAAACGGAGGTTCAGCACTTAGTCTGGAAAAGTTTTTAAAGAATTAAAACAAATTGGGGACCTTGAAATATTTAGTAAACAGTTAATGGGAGTGTCGAAATTACCTTTATAACAGTAAGTGAAAACTTAAATTGAAAATGACGAAAAGTTTTTGATGCAAAAAATTTAAGGTGCAATATTCCCCAAATGCACGGCCAAATCCCTTTTTTTATTTCTATTTACAGTTTGTAAATTTCTTTTTCTTTTTCTGTGTCCTATAGTACTTAGAAGCCTACCCTGAGAACACCTTCCCCTCCAGGACTCACGACCATCATCGAACAAATTATGATAAATAATGCGATGATATCGGTTCTAACATTAACTGTATTAACAACTGAAAACTTAATAAGCGTATTCAGAGTCCACTTCAACGTTTGACCACGGCGGGCTCAGTTAGCTGGTCAAACGCACATCATGTGAGTTCCGAAAAAATCCGATAAAGGGTGGTCTGAAAGCTAGAATTCGGGGACATAGAATCTTAAATTAGGGTTGCTTTTTCTCTAAGTCAGAGGAACCAAAAAATGGTAGGAATATAATGATAAGATGTTACAGATAATTTTTGTTATTGTCGTATCTATTATTCTTATCCTAGATAAGAAAGTTAAGAGTCTTTTTCTAATTTATACTCATTGCAGGGTATCATTTGGAATTTGGCACAACTTTTCCGTTTCTTCATAAACAACATTGAACGCATTGTTGTGAAGTAAGCAATATGTTGCTTTTTTAATTTCACAGCTGTCATATTTTGTCAATTTATATCAAGAACCATAAGAAATTGTTGTTAAAATCAAATTTACTGATTTCGGCTTTTTGACATAAGTTTAAGAAATAAAATGGTTTTTACATGAATTGATTTTAAAAAATACTTGCCCTAGCTTGAATATTCATAGCAATAAGGGGGACCGAAAGGTTAGCAAAGTCAGAGAGTAGGGTACAATTTACGCATCCCAGATTTAGTGATTAGGGTCCAGTTTCTCCTTTCAGGACGACCACACATGATATACAGTGAACGAATTGACTGAGCCCACCGGGCGTGTGACTAGATCGGATGCAAAAAATTTTCACTTAAGCTTTTCGAATGTAAAAAGTCTTTAAGTATTCTCATGAAACTTCAAGCGACTTTGAGAATAATGGAAAACATTTAAAACCGCACCCAAAAATATCCAATAAATTTTTTTCAACTAATTGTTATACAGTTTACGGCGCTTTGTTTCAAATGTAAAAAAGTTATTGGTTTTCAAAGGAACTATGTCCAAATATCTTAATGTCTAAATTTATCTCAATATGAACAGCAAGATCGACTCCCTTTATGTCTCTATTTTGGTTATTAGTTAGCTGAATTCATAGCCTCCCACAACAACTGGTGTCGCAGAGCGGAGCAGGGGGTGGGGGGTTATAACCCCAAATTTTTTCGAAAACGCAAAATATCAAGAAATTGACCACCAGTTGAGCCTCTTTTTATTTGGTTTCAACCACCCCCCCCCCCATCCCTCTTTTACTCAACGTTTGCAAAGACTGCATATCACGATACTGGCTGTTGGAAGACTTTACGTGAGATGCGATGTGAATGTTGCCAACCAGAAAAAAACTGCTGCTCGAATAGCGCGGCGCTTCCGTGAAAAACAGAGGCAATATAAACCTGTCAGTGGCTGTGTAGAATTCACAGTTGGAAAGATATTCTGAGCATTGTACATTTCGCGCGGGAGAGCTTGGCAAGTGTGTTGTTCTAGGCAAATTGTGCTACATTTCACTGGAACACGAGGATGCTTGAGAAATTTATTATAACTCCAGGTTTTGTGAAACAAGTGAATATCATCTTAATCGTATTCAATGGAGTGTCCACAGCTCCATGAGAAGCTCTTCTACAAATCATTTTCAAATCCACTCAGTGGTGGTTAGGAGCACGTGGAAAGTGGCATGGAATTTGGCGCCAAATTAGTTGGTTCTTTTCAATGTCGGAAAATGCGGGAAAGATGGTACTTTCACTTGGTAAGTTGACGTAATATATTCTAGTCTCGATGGTGAGCTATTTGACTGTTTTTTGGTTAATCTTTTTTCGGAAACATATGCGTGTGCTTATTCTTAGGCAAAAACCCACTTTAAATCAGCTTATCGTCGCTTGAAAAAAACTCTATAGAATTTTAAACGCGAATCTTAATATTTACCTGATAGTCACCAACGAGACTGTCGTTGGGTTGAGATGGGATACGGGGAGAAAGGGGATCTACCATCGATCGACTATCGCGGTAAGAACACGACCTGATAGAATAGGCGAAAGGGCACCTTGCTAATTATCCCGTTCGACGTACTGGCATAAGACTGTGCCCGTTTCGATCTATTCGTCGTAATGACCTATTTATATTTCACCTTATGCGTCAAATTTTTAGCTTGAAGCCTTTTGCGTACCGCAGGCCACTGGGAGGGGCAATTTACTCTTGCAAATTGCGTACATGATTTTTACGAAAGCAAAATAACTTCTAGGGATTTTCACATAAAACCATATGATTTTAACGGAAATTGTACCAGATTTTCAAAGACTGAATTCGCCCCTCAGGCTCGAGCGTAGAAGAACCGGTGAGATCTACCTAGGCAATAAAATTGCGTATCACGCGTGCGGTATATCAAAGGAATCAAATATAATTAAGGCCTGTCATGAGGATTAGCGCTTGTCAACATGCAAAATTTCTGACCATGAATTCCATGGCAAATACAGGGCCCTGATTGGCTGAAACGGTTCAAGCTGATTTTTTCGCCAGGATTATGTTTAATCACGATCGATCTTGTTAATACTGATTTTTCCTTCTCCTCGGTGCGTGGATTTTCTCCTCAGAATATGGATCGCGTTATGTACAATCTTACAGGCAACAGCTAGTTTGCAATCCAAAAATTATAAATATATGTAAATGTCTCTTGACATTGTAATCTATGGTGTTAGCAAAGTAAAAACTTCAAGGAGGAGTTGACAGTACTACAAAGTCATTTTACATATTTAAATAAAGATACAACAGATTGTTGGCCAGGGAAATGTGTAAAACATTTTTATTCAATATAGATTAAGGACTGTGCCTTGCAGAAGAAAGTAAAAGAATGATCTTTTTTCATTGACTTTCTTGAATGGTAAAAGGTTTCTATGTTTAATCAACATATAATCAAAGGAAACAAGGCATCACAAAATATATTTCCACGAGGTTTGCATTTCAGCAATGAAGTTACATAATTATTGCAGCAGTCCTCTGCTTTCTTCGTACTTTACAGTTTGTCAGATTTACGGACGCATGTATAAGTCATGATACTGGATTTCTATCATTGATGATTGCGAAATAAAGTAAAATAATAAATATTTGATATTTATGTACAATGGACACTTGATTAAAAGTTACAATCTTCACAACAGTATGACAACAATTAACAAGTTATATTTGATATAATTTGAGGAACAATTGGAGGAACAGCATATCTAAGCAAAATGAAGTGCTTCATTTATTGCAAACCAGGTTATGACTATATGTGAATAAAAGAAAGGTCACAGTAGCAGGCTGCTTGATGGACTCTAATGAAATCCTCTAGGCAAAAAGTCGATAAAAATGTAGTAAATAAAGAACATTGGAACGTAACTAATAAGAACATAACACATTGGGACAAACATCAATAAAGACACGTGAATGTACTTATGAATACATGTTACAATGTAGAAAGTGATAATGGTGGTGAAGAACCAAAGATTTTTTGCATACCATAGCCATAAAATTCCTTCTTATCTAGACATTGTTTAAAATAATCTTACATAAAAAGGTTGAGAATTGTAAGAATGTCTATCAGGCTTTTGTTGGTTTCAAATGTGCATGCTTTATCAACATGACAATAAAATGGGAAAGGACAAGTTTTTCCAAAGAATGAAAATCTTCAAAATATAACTTTTTATGATGGTATGGGATTATTATCAATTCCCAGCCACAAACCCATGACTTGCTAAACAACACACTCTGCACTTTAGGAAAGTGCTTTATTTCTCTTTAGCTCTTAGGTCACACACAAGATGATCTGTGTTGGCAGCAGACAGTGCTATAAAACACTGTGCAGAATAATATGTGACCATTATAACAGCTCGGGCACCAGGAATTTCAAAGCAGAACTTGTTCATCCCAATGACAAAGTCAGAAATGAGGAATAGGGAGGCTCCGACACAAGCACATAGCTTGGTCCATGACCAGATATTCTCAAGAATATCAACATGTGCAAATGCTCTCCATGCCATGGTGTTGATCAGCACGATGTAGATTGTGACACCTGGAACTAGGATGCCATTAAGGCCAGGATACATCAGATATATGCCCAAGAAAGATAATATTGCAAACGGGAATGATTTGAGCAAGCAGTTTTCCGACTCAAGGGCAAATGCATAGATGTATGCCAAATGAGCCAAACCAAATGCTGCCATAGCAGAAACAAACTGGGTCTCATGCCAAATGAGCAGTGCATCACCAATGACTGATAGGATCAGTCCAAAAAGGATGAGCCTAGAAAAACAGGGGACAAATACCTTTATGCAATGAAAGTAAAACTGAAGTTCTGTTTTAATAGAAATAACCATCACAGCATAAAATTCATATGAAAGAAAGTTTATGACATGCAATTAACTATTTATGAGCATAAAACCACAGTCGTCTAGTAGCTTTCCTTGACAATGATACAAAAGCTGAAATAGTAAGTCATTAGTGTTCTTCTAAGGTGCATTGTAAAAAATTTTTTCCTGGGATCAATTTTTTATATAATGTGGAGCAAGCTCTGTACGCAATGAGCAAACACATTTAAAAATATCAAATCCATTTGATATTGTTGCTTATTAATCAAAGCAAGTAACAATTCTGTCTTTCACACATGTCCACTGCTAAAGTGGATGCATGGAAATAAACTACAATTTTCTTTGGGTTAGAAAAACATCATAAGCTAGTGAACGATAGCTACCTTCGATACTTTTGCTGTGGTTTAGAATTCATTCCTTGTAAAATCACAAAAGCAATAAGACATAGCACAGGCAGACATTTGACCAAAGCTGCAAAGGATGATGGTTGACTTGCAGGTAGCCAGGCAACAAAATACACAATTGCTGTCTTGATGAAAGGCACCAATTTTGGACCAACACTTTTCAACTAGAATACAAATAGTCCTTAATGTAATGTCCCATAAATCTATTTTACTTTTGGTCCTGAGCTCAGTACAAAAAGGAACTCTTAAAGGTTATGAGTAAAAACTCTGTTTTAAGCAAGCTACAAAAGGATAAAATTAGCAGCCTTTTTGTACCTAATCTCCAACTCAATAAGTTCTCTGCTCCAAGCAGAAATCAGAAACAATGCCTTTTGTTTAAAGGCCCAATGTTATGTTGCATAATATTTTCAATTTTAACATCATGTGTACCAAAATTAAAAACTCTCTAATTGTTCTGGCAGCCTTGCAGACAGACCAAAAGCAGTAGACATGCTAGAAAGCCATCCAGGATGTTATCTACACTAGGTGAGCAAAAGTATTGCACCACTTCGACGAATGAATAATGGCGTCAGCGTTGGAACAACATGCCCTTCAAAATTCAAACCACTCTGGTGAAGCCATTAGGCATCATTCCATGATTAAAATTCAATCAAACAAAACTTCAAACCATTGGCAACACATTTTATCTTAATTTTGAGAAAAATATCTTTTAAAATATCAAAAAAGTAAATTTTTCATTGGACAGTCTTGAAGCTTTGAAACCCTTGTAAAATTTGTTAAATTCAATTAAAAACTTTTGCAGCAGGTTACTTTAAATTGCCACATGATTAATTTAAATAGAGTTTGGCAAGATCATATTTAGATGTTTGTGATCCGAAAAAATAATTGTTGACCTTGAATGTAGTGAAAAGTGACACTTTCACGGCCCTTTTTAACAACAACTTTTCAGGCACGTGCGTGTCACTATTTTTGACTGCTTATCGTCAAAATTTTTGTATTTTCATTCAAAGCAGAGATGAAATGCTGTTTTGAGCAATTTACATTATTATTTCTTCCCTAAAAAACATTGCAATTGGCTGGAAAAGATGGAGTTAGAGACTACTTGCATGTTTTATGGATTGAATTCTGTTGCAACATTAGGCCCTTTTGTGTACAAAATGGTAAAACAAAATTAGGCCTTTTTGCATTACGAAGAACGTGCGGCCAAGACTTTTAACAAGTACTTTAATAACAGTCAGGAAAATTAACAGTTTCAGGCACCCAAGCAGAAAGTAAGTATCTGCGAGTTCTCTCTAATGAAATCTTGCAGGTTTGTGCAAAGAAAGTCCTTTTTTATTGCAAATATAGTACAGGTACTCTTATCATCATAGCCAAGTTTTCTATTCAACTTGCTATAGCTATTTGAATTTTGGTTGGCTATAAAAAGTTTGAGGCTGTGTGGTGGTTGGTGGTTTGAGGCCATTTTGTGGTGGTTGGTGCAATACTATTGCTCACTAGGTGTAGATAGAAAATCGTGAAACAGAGCCCACCCCTTGCCCCCTCCCCAAATGAAAGCCTGAATTTCTGCCATTGTAATCAACCTCTTGTTGTTGGTAAATTTGAAAAGTGCTTTGCATTTTCTTAGCTAAACTTGACACATTTTCCGAACCTTGTCTCAAGTATAATATAAATGCTACTTATCAAACTGTTTATTTCATTTAGAAGTGAAATGAACTATGAGCCTTTAGAACAATTTATCTCTCAGGGCCCTCACCTAAGTGGGGGCTGGGGGGCTATAGCCCCCCACTTTTTGCTAAGCAAAAAAATTACATTACTTTTTATAATTGTGTCAACTTATGCGCATGCAGTAAATCTTTTTTGAGCGAGTTGTGTTACCGTTATAGAAATAGTTTCCATTATCAGAATTCTGGCTGTGCCATAACACTTCTTGACTACTTTCCTTGTTATTACATTCGAGAGATAACCAAAATTCTCTTATCTTAGACAATTTGCGTTTTTCACAACATTACACATTTAGTAAAATTAAAATTTCTAGGGAGAATTATCCTCAGAAATCTGGGAACTAAAATTTTATTCGTCGCCCAACCAGTTCTGTTCTGTTGTTTCTGTTTTTATTCTGTTTTTTAGCCCCCAACCCACTTTGAAATCCATGACGGGTGCCCTGTTTCTTGAATGAAGCGTTTGTACTTTTGAGACAAACACCTTATTTTTATCACGAGAAGACAATCCAATTGTCAGTCTTGTACTATTGCTGTTGCTAAGTGGATTTATTAATATTCCTGGTATTTCGGAAGTTTTGATTTCACCGTATTCAATGCACGCGGACTTGTTTTCATGTCGACATACAATAATTCACCCACCATGGAACACAGGGGGTGGCGAATTAAGTAGTCTAAAGACGTAAACAGGACGATCTGTCCAGCGATTTTGAAGGATTTGCAGCATAAAATGTACTTAACACCCCTATGCTTTGCGTTCCTAA
This sequence comes from Rhopilema esculentum, assembly GCF_057945365.1. Classification (NCBI taxonomy): domain Eukaryota; kingdom Metazoa; phylum Cnidaria; class Scyphozoa; order Rhizostomeae; family Rhizostomatidae; genus Rhopilema; species Rhopilema esculentum. Next base: position 2,982,569 of record NC_142816.1, read on the forward strand.
CAGTATTTGACAACGGATATATATTGTAGATAAAATAGCTCTATATTTATTACATGAAGATACCATAAATGAAAATGTTTTGACAAAAAGATTTCAAGTGCCGTAACCTGCCATGTATTGCAGGTGTGTTGAACACAGCTCGATGTTTCTTGTAAACAAAACAAAGTACTGTCATTGCGAAAAAAACCAGATGCTATATCGCATAATATTCTTAAAAACTAAAAAGAGAAGATATTTAGCCCGGAAACCTATTTACAAATGGATAACAACAATTACTTAAGCTGAACCTGAAAATTTCTGTTTCAAATCAGCTTAGGAAATCGCTTGGCAAACATGATTTCGCTTGGCAAAATCTGACCAAGGTTTGGTACAGCTGCGGCAAAGCATGGATTGATACAATGGGAAAATCGTGAACTGAAAAATTTCATGAACGAGGTAATAAACACATACCACCAACAATGGCGAAAGAGTTATCGGCTTGTTTGCATTTTCCTGCATCATTTTCTGTTATGTCGACAATCCACGCTACTCTAACCGTATACAAATTTCATCGGCAGGTCCCGCGTACCCTCTCCTCGCCGCACGTTGATCAATTTTTTTTATTTCCCTCCAGCTCAGCTACACCTTCTAAACTCCCTCACATGATCCGTGACGTCACAAATTCGCTAACCTTGAAAAGACTTGTGGGTAATTCCCAGCATTCCGTTTTTTATTCGTCCATGCATTGCTTAGGCCGGTGGAAAATGGCGTCAAGATAAGGACGTTCCAGCTTTATTCATGTCGAAGAATAACAAAAGATACTAAAATTTGAAGTTATAAAGTGGGAAGATAAATCATCAAACATGACACAGTTCCTACCACCAAATTTGCTGGCGCTGTTTCAAGCGCGGGATGCTATCCCATTCTTGCCTCCGCCAAATAAGAGGAAACCTAACGAACAACCGTACAGTGGAGTCTCCTCCTACCTGACTTTATTTGAGGTAACGTGTCCCATTTAACAACAAATTTCAAGAATTTTATTTACCTTCCTGATATCTGAGGTTGTATAAACGGATGAGATTTGCAGGCTTAATGAAGTTTTGCTTCTTTGATGCAGCTTCACTCAAATTCATTTAATTCAGCATCATATTTTACGATAAATCGCAAATATGTTAACCATATATAAATTTTGATTTAAGATTGTTGAATACAAAGTTAAAGACTGATGAATGCAATATGCTTTACCTAAACAAATTTGTAGTAAGTTGCCTAGGACACTGAGAGAACCAAAAAGGTTTTTCAGAGCCCATTAGAGATCATTCTGTGGACTAGGTTATTTTAAAATCAACTGACTGAGTGAACTTTTAGGCGGTTACATTTCAATCCCACACCTTCACATAGAAGTTTGGGTGAGTACAAGGTAGGGGTCGAAATAATTGAAATTTAATTATACAAAATATATGATTGGCCCCATGCTGAATTATAGTTTGAAGTCAGGATTTTGTGGAATGTTTGAAAGTGCTTTTGCAGGTAATAATTCCTATGCACCCATTGTGAGACAAATTGACAAGTACTTTGCCCATTAGAAGCTTGCTGCACACATTGGATCAAAACTGGGCAGTTTGCAGACACTGCACACTTTGTCAGCACTCTTGCACACATGCACACATTTATATTTGCTCTTGCACACACAAGATCTTGTCGAAAACTGCCACACTCTGCAGACTGAATTGCACTGAGTGTACTTTTCACCTATTTACCTATGCTGATAAAATTACTTTAACGGGGCGTTTTTTGTCTTTTAGAAACAAATTTTTGCTTCCTTTATTTAAAACAAGCGTCCTTTTACACACTTTTCCACCATTCCTTTGCAGGACCCAAAAGACACACCCCCACCAACAAGAGGTGAGACAAAACAAGAAAAACAAGAAAGAAAGGTAATGATAAAAATATATTAATGAAACAATCTATATATTTTGAAAGCATGATGTTATGTCAGTTTACACTTCAGGGTTAACAATAGTCACTGTGATGTGTTTATGATTGAGAATACATTGAGAGTTAGTCTTTGCAATTGCCATTAAGATACATAACAATAGGTCTGTTGTAAAGTCAAGAAAATTTATTACTCAAAAGGCAATCAAAATCTGTCAGGATAAAGTGCCTTTAAACTGCCAAATGAAAGGATCAATATGGAAAAAGACTAATATTTAGTGCTAGTATGCATAGCTGTATCAGAATTAATGAGTCAGACGACCAGATTCTGTTCAACATTCCAATTATTAGAAGGGTGATTATGAACCTATATCAGAATCCAGGCAGGCCAACATTGAATATGATTTTGGTTCAGTAAGCCAGCAATAAAACACAGCCAAAAAATTGTCTTGCTTCATTTATATATATACTAACAACTCTGCCTTGGTTGATACAACCTCTAATTATTGGTCTCATCTAAACAGTATATATATATTTGACCAAAAGTTTAAATATATATATGATTTCATATTTTTAAAACTTCAGGTTACTGAAAAAAGGTTACTCAAAAGCTTACAAGCTAGAATCATAATGTATGAGGGTTCCTTTCCAAAATAAATTTATATTGTTTGGTCTAAGTGAACAGTCAGACCATTTAAGCATATATGTATCTTTAAAAGTTATGTTGATATGTTACTAATTTTCACTAAACATTCTAAGAACATATACCCCCCTCTATCTAGAGATCAAGGCTGGAAGTTTATATAGATATGCATTATTATGTGTAATTATTTTAGGTCAGGGCTGGTCATTCGTGGGGAGCAATAGCTCATGTCTCTCCACACACCCCTCACAAATTGCACAGAGCTGTGAATCACTCTTCTAAACATGGAGGAAAATCTGCTCCCCTTGAAGCTAAATTTGTTTGCAGGTTCTAATTTTGAAAACAGGGATAGAAAGTTAGCAACATTGTTGATTGAAAGGACTTTAACAACATTACTGAAATTTTGTAAATGTTGCTAGAGTCCCTCTCAATCAACGAAATAATATATATATATATACTGCATTGATTTTTCTAATTTTGATCCACATTTTGATGTGTGTTCTTGATCAAGTGAGGTGCGTGATTCACAGCTCAAATGTAAAAGTGCATTGACCAGGCTTGCTAAGTACATTATTCTTCAACCTTGCTTTCCAGAGAAGAGAGAAAATGGCACTTGTGGAAAAGGAATTAGAAGAAAAAATGGCTGACTGTATGATGATTGATTTGTGACTTTATTTGAATTAAAAAGCCTTTGCCTAAAGATTTTGCAGTACAGGGAAAAATTATGATTTGCTCTGCATTTAAAAAACTTTTTTATTAGCTTTAAATTCTGCAAAAGCTATTTGAATTATAAGCAATGGCAATGGCAAAGGTAACAGTAAAACTGTAAATATTTATAACATAATACACCTGATGATTGTTTACACATGAAACTCAGAGTTGTGTCACAATAGTCTGTTCATTTTATTTTAGTCTATCTAATCGCTCTGATAAGTTGAGCACTCTAGACAGCAATATGATAATTAATATAATATATAAATAAATGTATATAACATTATATATATGATTTAGATATAAAATATGAGTGTTGTGTGATATATTTTTTTAGCTCATAGAACAAGCATGCCAAGGCTTTTTTCAAAACTAAGTGAAAATCCTTTTATGTGTTGATATTGTTTGGAATAGTGTAATGAATGTTGCTTGATTCTTTACCTTGTTTAACCAGATACAGAAATATTTAAATTATATATATATATATGACCAGATACATTTATGAATATATTTATAGCTAAGCTATGCATGTCCTTAGTAACATTTAACAATCATATGTATATATATATATATTGAATTTAATTTTTTTGTTACAGGGGACCCTCATTCTGACGCAAATGCTGATGGTGACCCTTTTAAAACACTATTCGTGGCTCGAATTGTGAGTGTATATATATATATATATATATATTGTATTTTCATGCTCTTTTCTTCATTCATTCATTTACTCATTCATTTATGTGTCCAAGCATTACTTTGTTTTCTTTTCTATCCTTTTATTGATATTTTATTCATTCATGCCTTCATTCATTTATTGGTATATTCATTCATTTACACATATTAATTCATGCATATATTCATGCATTCATTCATTCATTCATTTATTGATTCATTCATTCATTCATTAATTGATTAATACATTCATCCATTGATACATTCATTCTTTAATACATTTGTTTGTTCTTTCATTGTTTACTTTATTATCCATCTGTTGGTCACTCTAATTTATTTCTAGTGTTCAGTTTCATATTTATTCATACATAAATTAGATATTGTTTTTTTTCCATTTTTTAGAACTTTGAGACTACTGAATCAAAACTAAGAAGAGAGCTAGAAGTTTATGGTCCTGTTGTCAAGGTAAGGATATGCACACTTAATCAACATAGCATCATTTTCCTTGTTTTATTTTGAAGGTGACTAATGCAGGCTTGACAACAAAAAGCCCAAAGAGTCAATAGAAGTTGCCATTCTTATGTTTAAACTATGCTTGTACATATGTATTCCATGTTACCTATCGATAAGTTGTAATGTGGCAATTTTCAACAATGTGATAATGTCTTACCCTTCCAACTATGTTCCTAGTCCACAAGATACATGATACAAAGAAAAAATTCTTGCAATTGAATCAATAACTTACATTTTGTGTTTATAATATATAAACAATTAAAATTATAATATATCATTATAAAGATAGAAGATGATATAATTGTCAGAAAGGTTGAGCAACTGTGAGCAAAGCTAAAGGTATGACAAAATTGTCAAACATTGTTATATAAGATTCATTTTTCACAACTGTTGCACAAGTTGTTTCCCACTTTGGCCATTCCTCAAGATAAGCAATTGAAACTACATAGACTGAAAATATCCTTACAGGAAAGTTTAGCCTCTATCTCTGGAATATGCCATTCGCTATCATATTTTTAGCAATTGGTTACCAGACTCAATAAAGATTTAAAACTGATATGATGCAGCCTTATTAACCTTTCCCATATTTAAGTAAAGTTTTATGTCAATTTTATGGTTGTCTTTATGGTTTAAACCAGATTTATATATATTGTATATCTCTGTTTAGATCAATATGATATATGACAAGGTGAAAGGCAAATCATTGGGCTACGCTTTTGTAGAGTTTGAACATGAACGAGATATGCATGGTGAGTGCTGTTATTTCAGTGGTTGATTTTTGTATTTACGGATTTGAAACCAATAGCCATGTTGCATTGATTGTATCTATTTAACGTAGAAGATTTTGTTACTCTGAAGAAGCTTTTCTGAATAGATACGAAATGAAAGGATCTAAATGTTTTTTTGAAAATATACTAAATCATTCAAAATTTGGTCAATGAAATCAAATGGCACTTTTCTTGTAATTGTTTAAGATAAAGCTTCTTTAGAAAAACAACCTCTTCCACCAATTTTAGATGATATAAAATTTTTCAAGTTTTATTATCATATGCATTATTATTGTAATAAATTTCATGTTATGTATCCTTAACTTTGAGCTGTTGAAGCAATAAAATTCCATAGCTCTTTTGATATTCAGTCAAGTTGTTAGATTGCTATAGGTTAATATTTAATTATATAGGAGTTAATTTTTTATTAAAGTTCTGCCATGTTTTTGTACCCATTTCCTGTTAGTGCCCAAACCTGCAATTTCTTGGAATCAAGTACCTTTGACGTTTCAAATGAACTGAAAAACAGGTTCTTTTAAAATATTTATCTCAAAGATGCACAAAAGATTTGTAGGAAATCTCTAAAAAGTTGGATTCAAAAACAATTCTTTGAAATATGCTGAAAAAAAAGTTTCTGTTGTGGGGTCTGAAATATATTTCCAAACTAACCCAAAAAGTTTTGTAATTGTTTAACTTTTTCTGAATATTGAATGAAAAGAAACTGGTAAGTGAAAGGTTTCTAATAATTAATTCATTATTTCTAAATTTTCATCTGTTTACTGCTTGCAGTGACCCTCGTTTGATACAAATGACGAAGGGATGAAGCCAAACCAACTAGGGTTAAGTATGGTCATAGGTAAAATGGTGGGTATATTGCTACGCATAAGGACGTAGTAATGACTCCTGTTTCTGTCTCAAAAATACATAAGTTTTTCTGTCTGGCTCACTCCAAAACATATACTAGATTTGATAATCTTTGGGTATTTATCCACAGTCTGTCTAAGTTCCTTATAGAAAAAAAAGATTTCAATTAAAATCAGGCTTGAAAAATGATTGTTTAATGCTACTAGAGGCAAAGCACAATATTTTTAGGTGACTGAAACTGAGAACTGCATTCTTTTACAGCCATATTTGCATATTTTGGTATTGTTCATTTACTTAAGCATTTTAAACTTTTCTCTAGCTGTTTGTAATTGCAAGTGAATAATTTATACATACCAATATTCTTTGGGCAGATTTGTTTTTTTGCCCTTTGATTAAATCCTTAAATCATATATACCTCAGCAGATAAAGGTGTAATTTAATTGTTTTGGAAACCAAAGTTTTATGTGACAGAATAATTGTCAAACTTCGTTCCCGTTGAAAAGAATCTTTATATGTCATAAAGAGACCATATTTTCAAATTTATTAGGGAGCCCCATACTAACTAGGATTGTCCTGTATTTTTTGGAAAGATCAGTAGCCCAATGACTTTGTCTCTGCTAAAACGGGGTTGGGTGGAGGATCTGGAGATTGTGATCAGGGGTGTATGTATGCCAGTCTAGTTTTTCCTCTCCACTGCAATTTTCCTTTGCTAATCAACACTTGCCACTACAATTACAACCTCGCACGTTGTAGTAAATCGTCCCTAATTGCATGAGGTTGTGTTTACCCCCTTAAGAGGTTTAGACTTACATGCACCCCTGGTTTTAGTCTCCTTGTTGTAAACGATTTTGATTGGAAAAGGTAAGTAGAGAAGTGTCTTGCAAATGTGCGCTCATCCCAAGTCACGATTCGATCTTCATTCGATGAACCCGATTGGCTTCATTCTGAATGTTGGTGAGCCTTTGATTTAATTTGATTTCTTGTAGCCTTATTTGATTCTGTCATAATCCAGTATGAATCACTAATCTGGCTGAATCCAGATTCAACCCCAGCTGTAGACAAGCCCATCCCCTAAACAGATAGCAGCTATGTTTTTTTAGCTTAAGATTGGAAAGATTGAGATTGCGAAAGACAGGGTTTTGTTGGATTGCCTTTCCCTTTTGATCAGTTATGAATTCAAGAAGGCTCTTAAAAGTTAAGACCACTTTTGAAATAATAACACAATAACCCAGTCAATAAAAAGTCCATGTTTCAGGCATTGCTTTATAAGTCTTGTGCCTACTAAAACAAGCACTGGCCTTTATAAAGTGTCATTTTCCCTGAACCGATCAACAGCACTATGTAAGACGACCATTTTAAAGTCACTCTAAATGACCTTATTAGAACTGTCAACATCCTAAAGTAATTGTGATAAACCAAACCCCAAACACATCCAGTCTAATTTTAATATTAGAACTACAACGTGCTTAATACTATGCAGCGAATTCCTACCTGTGTCCCAGCAATAAACTGATAGTGCAATCATGCTATATTTATTATTGATGGATTACACGGTAACCATTTGAAGATGCTTGTTTAACCTAATACAGCATCAAGTCGTCTCCTTGAACCCAAAGGATTACTAACATAGTTTCTGCAGGCTATGTGCTCAAACTGTGTGTTCTTTTTAGCGGCCTACAAAAATGCCGATGGTAAAAAGATCGATGGACGCAGAATTCTTGTTGATGTTGAAAGAGGAAGAACGGTCAAAAGCTGGCGACCCCGAAGGCTTGGTATGCTTGTTTGCATTTGTTTTACCTTTTTTCCTTGCATGAAGAGCAAAGTATTTGTAGGTGACTGTGAATCATATTGATTGCATACTGATTCACCCTCTTGACCCAACAGTACCAAAGAATGAAGAATAATAGTACCAACGCTAATTTTTATGAAAGCTTGATATGCCACCAGTATTGAAGGGCTCTCTTCGTCCTACGACTTGTTGCTGTGATTAAAGTTTTTAGCATTTGAATTTGCGAACTGCCCTTCTTCGTACGTATCCTAAGTTACATATGGGGCTTTTGAGAAGTTATAATGACTTTGATCCAGGTGGTGGACTTGGAGGCACTCGTCGTGGTGGTCCAGATGTAAACATTAAGATCTCAGGAAGAGTTGACAGTTACGAAAACAGGTAGGTACCGTTTTCATTTTCTTGTGTGGATTTAAAAGTTTAATTTCTTTTTTTATTTTTATTTCCCCATCAGAAAGTCAAAGTAAAGTTGGTGTTGATTCTTAAAAGCTTTAACTGCACCAAGTAGATTTTTAAGGTCAAAGATACTTTCACATGTCCGTCATTGTGTGGTGTCCGTCATTCCCAGCTAACTGGTATTCGCAGGTATCCGGTATTTGCATTTATCCGGTATTCGCAGATACCCGGTATTGTGACATGTCCGGTACTTTTACGTTTTTTTTAATGAGATGTTTTGGGAGATTTCGATTATTGGGAGGCGTCTGTTTTGTTTGAAAAACAGAAGTTTTCCATGTTGTTCATTTTTTATGAGTAAGCTGAATACCAAAATTGAATGCATTTATATTTTCTATTATAAAAATTTTTCAATCAGAGAGGAGAACGAAAGAGAACGAGACAGAGAACGTGATGTAGACAGAGACAAGAGGCGACGGAGTAGATCACGTGATAGAGAAAACAGAGATCGACGGTATGTATATGCTTACAACTTAGTTGACTATTCTAACTCAATGTATAATGTGCTCTATTGAGAAAAGCTGGAAACACATTGGCGATTGTTGACATATCTAGCAGTCATTATTTTTAAGGGTTTAAATACTATTTCAAGTGGATAATGGTACTCTAAAGCAACTATACTTAAAGCTTCTGACTAATGATTTAGCGTTACGTGGAAATGACTTTGGCTTGGCTAGCGCGTTGATTTTATTTCACGCCTGAATTTTGTTTCAGGGACCGTAAAAGAGAAAGGGATCGTGATCGTGATAGAGATCGTGATCGTGACAGAGATCGTGATCGCGATCGTGTAAGAGAAAGAGATCGCGACCGTGATCGTGATAGAGATCGTGACCGTGATCGTGAAAGAGATGACCGTGATGACAGAAGAGGTCGTCGTGACAGAGAACGTGACCGAAGTGATCGTGACCGTGATCGTGGTCGTGATAGAGATCGCGATAGAGATCGTGATCGTGACAGAAGTGATCGTGATGATAGTGATGCCAGAAGAAACAGGGATCGTAGCAGAAGCGGTTATGACGAGGATGAGCGCGGCAAACGCGACGAAGATGGCGAGGAACGTGATCGATATCAAGGCAGCCGTGATGGTTATGATGATGATAAAGAGAGCTATCGCTATGAAGGCAGCAGAGATTACGGCAATGATTATGGAAACGGAGAAATGCAGGTTGGCGATGAATAGCTGACCCTTGTACTATCAGAAGGACCCACCTACTATTCCAAGCCGTTATTATTAGGCTAGATATCCTTTGTTAGTATTACCCGCGTAACTTTTATCTTGGAATTTGAAAACGGCTGTTTATAGATAACTAGGCAATGAAATGGGTCTAAAAACGGACATCCGATAAAATAGTTGTAATGAAACAAGGATGATTTAAGAATAATGTATCGATAACTAGAGATGGAGGTTGTAACTCAAGTTCTTAGAGGCTACTACTCCTTTGCAAGAAAAGAAAAATTGCTTTTATGGACTTTGTTTTTCTTTCTGGTCCCCATTCTAGTGGCATCAGCTTTAGATTTTACATTTGAAGAATTTATGATTTTAACGAAGAACTAGAGATAATTAGTGTAGTATCTTGATTTATTCTCTTTGAAAAAGCATGAAGGCTGATAACATCGACAGCAAAGACCCCGCTTGCTTTTGAGAAAAAACTTTTTGAAACATGTTACTAAAGCTTTTTATCTGACACTTATCTGAATATGGAACGTCAGAACATAGATCGAAAACTCTAAGCTTGAAAATAAATATACTTATTTGTGGATCGAATTAAGCCCATCAGAAACGCGAGCACATGACAGTTAAGGTTGCCTAATCAGCCTACACAATAGCGGTTTTTTCATCTTTTACCCTCAACTGTAAAATACACAATTTATGATTTAGTTTTGAAAAACCTATTTGATTACTGAACTTTGGTACCTGCATGAATACTTAAGAAAGAAGGGGGAGTAGCCATAAGATTTCATGTCCCTTTATATTTCTCATCGATTTAACATATTTGTAATAATCTTTATTAAAGTTGGATCAAGGAAAATTCTACCAGGCAGTTTTTTCATCGATTGTTTAATTTCAAATTGATTCCAATCTAATAAATCGGTTCATGGACTAGCTTTTGCTTTCAACTGAGTCTATAGATTTGGCAAAGCGAGCTAAGAAAAGTAAGAGAGGGTCTTTACAACTCTGGCCTCTATAGGTATTTCAGAGCCTTAAAGGGAACGAGATAAAAAATGTGACCGTGAATGAGCTAAAGGGGTATTTGAAATATGAAAGGGTCCAGAAGCTCGTTTGAGTCACCCGCTACGTTTGTGACAACATGGTCCACTTGGGTGAATGTGGTCGATACGAGTTGATCCTCCACTTGAAATTACAAACCCAGTGTCATAGAATCGAAAATTGGGTTGGAAATAAAAAATTTCGTTATGACGCTTGAAATGATTTCATAAGGAAATAATTAAAAATCAATGGTTTATCAATCCATGCTTTATTGAATTTCTAGTTTTATTCGATATCCTTTTTCTATTTAAAAAGTAATTGATCATTGTGACAAATGCAAACTTTTTGGAACAAACACGTTTAGTTCTCTATTTATAATTTTAAGATATATCTTAAACATTGCAAAAAACTGTCATGACTATTGAAAATACCAATATACAAGGTTTCTGTGGGTTGCTGAAAGCGCAGACGTCAGAAATCAAGAAATGTCATTACGACGACTAACTGATCAAATGATTCTTCAATGGAAGATTACTTTAATACAACAAGTTGTCATTCATAAATGTAAGACATAAATGCAATTTTAATAAAAATAGCTAAAGTTGAGATTAGCATCCTAACCTTTAGTGTGAAGGATATTGCGACCTGGTCATTTTGTTATATAAAAACCGCTAATTGCAACAAGCATCACTACCTTAGGGAGCATTGTCATTGTTTAACTCGCCTTTATCTAGTATGTCCCCAACCTCGAAGATATTTGGAATTTCTTTATCATGGCAATTATATTACCTGTTTGTCCGAACTAATTGTGTTTGCATTGGTGCTATACTGCTCTTAAAGCGAGTTTCGAAAATTTCTGCAAATGGATTTGGCCTTCTCTCACTTGATATTTCTTTTCTCTTAAATTTGTGCGAGAATCATGTCCCCTCACCATTCCACGCTCTTCTTGTAGCAATACACCCCTACCCCTAACTCTTCGTTCACAGTCAGGGTCCACGAAAGGGAAGATCCCCCTTTTTACCCCTTTGTCATTACGTCATTTCTGAATGGGATATTGCTCTAATAGACTCAGCTTTATAATTAATCCAAATATAATTACAATAAAAAGGAATCAAGCTATGTCTAAAAAAGATGTCCATAAATAAAGTCGCTATTCTGGGTGATGCTCCTTCGCAGGAAGTCAAAGTCTATTTCAAGGCTTAATACTGGTCCTTCGCATCCTCTCGCGTTTTTTAACACTCTTATCTAAATGTGCAACTGTTTCTTGATACAGCGTTGTCTCTGTCACACTTCGCCGTTTTCTATTTTTGTATTTGGCTGTGTCGTTATATTTATTCAAGGTGTATAGCATTGTTTTTACTAAATCTGGATAATAGTAAGCTAGATTGTTCATCTCGCACGGATCTTGCCGTACATTAAAGAGGCAAGGCTCCACCTCAGGCCAGCATCCAATCGAAACATTGGTAACAGAACATTGGAGCTCAGCATCCCAAACTGTTGTTGGGGCGTTTGGGCCTTGTTTGTTTCTGCGCTGAAGGTAGAACATGACTGATTTCTCCTTGACAATAACTTTATGGTCTGCCACTCGTACTGCCCCTCTATCACCGTAAATTCCATAGAGAATGTCGTTTCTGCGAAAGTACAGACAGAATTAATCACTCGTATTGAGTAATTTGAACATGTGACCATATTACAGTATACTGAATTCAATGGCACATTTGATTGGCTCGTTGTTTTAACCAATCGGTGCTCACTAATCCAAAACACATTTTAAGAGTCCAAGACGTCAAAACATAGGACAGGCTTAGTTAGCGGGCTTTTACACAACATAATGATCATATCAAGTGGAACTATTGTTTTAGCTGCGGTAACCAAAAATAAAAAAATTACCTTGGCGAGGGAGCTTCGCTGTCAATCAAATTCCACACGTCAAAGCCGTCTCCTTCCACGATATGCTGGGGGTTGCCACCAGCCAATGAAAAGAAAGTCGGCAGCCAATCAGTGATGTGGACGAGTCCATGTGTAACTCGTGCTATAGGATAAATAGAAAATACCACTGCAATGCTTTGTAACCAATAAAGATGCCTTTTGCCAGCTCATTGAACGCTAATCAAAGACATGTATGCAGGTTTTTGCCTGGCTAAGAATTTCAGACCTGAGGAAAAATTTCAGACCTATAAAGGCTGTGCAATTTTTATCATCAAGACGACGTGAAGTCATTTGAAAAAAACAGTTCTTCGCAAGGGCTATGGGGAAAAGGGCAATGAAATGAGATGAGACAAGATGAGATATCAATGGGACGAGTTAGAATATGAATGCAATGAGATGGCATTATTAATGAGATTATCAGTTGGATGAGATGGAATGAGAAAATGAAGGGTGAAATACGATTATCAATGAGATGACTATGGTTATTAGTTCCTTTTTCACCAGAGCATCGATTGATTCTTCAAGAATCAGCCTTTTCAGAAAAGGTTTTTGGGCCTGTATTAAAGGCCTTTTCACACCTCTAAAAGAATTAATAACATCCACTATTGATAGCAAGGAATACTGACTGCAATCTCATGACATCTGTTGTTAGAATGACGAATACACTTACCTTTCTGTGTTATCCTGTTACTGTATACAAATCCGAGAGCTCTTGAGCCTCCTTCCCACATTGTTCCGTTGCCTCCTTTTAATGGATAGTTTGACGGGTACGTGTAAATATTGTTGTTCTGTGTCGCACCAGTTAATGTAGTAAAGAATACTATGGCATCGTGTAGAATTTTTGTGTCGTATAAAAGTCGCACCAGATGACCAACAGCTTTGTCAAGCTCCATGACCATCCCTACATAAAATTTATTTTTATGATTGGCCTGCGATCAACGATAATCATCTCTCTATGCAAAATAATTTTAGAAAGCTGACTTTTGATGATTTTTGCAGAAGTAAAATATTTAGTAAAACAAACTTAGAAAATAAATCCCGTTAACAAAGAAAAAGTATTGATTAGTTTAAATGCTCTGCAATTATTTAATGTATCTAATTTCAGCACAAACTTAAAAGTAATGTTATTCTAGGTTTTCCCTCCTACATCACTTATGTCAATCTAACTTGAAAAATTGTTTTGAGGGCTTTGGCTCATAGGCGGGAAAACAATTTCGTGGAAATTTTCTAGACATACCTGCAAAAACCTGGCGCGGCTCACTCATGATATTCGCTGCACGTGCTAGGTATTCTGGTGGCACTTGGCCTGGATAATCAGCCCTCATCTGAGGAAAATTCACTTGCAGAAATAATGGGTAATACTGATCGTGATCTCGAAGGATATATTCTGCCTCTCGAACTGCATCCCAGGGATAAAATGGAATCGGCGTATCGCTGCAATCAATCTGCAAAGAATGTAAGTTTTCAATATTCATTTGTTACTAACCGAGTTTTTTGAAAAATAAAATTTTTCATATCAAGTTATTCTAACAATTCTTCGATTTGTGGAAGTGGATAACTGTTGTCATAGCCTTTTCGAAGTGAAATTGGCTGCTGAGACAAGCCTTTGTTTATATAAAGAGGAGGACAATAGCCAATTGTTTTAAACAATGGAAAGTCGCTCTGACTGCTCTAATTTGCCTGTCCGAGTTTCACTAATTAGAATCATCGGGGAAACACACTTAGCTCCGGTGATTGTATTGAGTGCGGTACTCGGAGTTGCAACTTGAAATCAACCTATGCCCTTCACGAAAATATGTAGAGACCTGGTTTATTGCATCGAGCACTTTATAACAGACCGGTTTCCAATAATCTGAAATAAAGCTGGCACCTATCCTTATCGTTGATTTATATTATTAGCTTCAATTTAAAGCTTCGTGATACAAAGATTGTAGCATTAGCTTGCTCATCATCTAATCCATTTTAATCGGTATTGCCACAGCTAGTCAATGGTCTCACGCCGAACTTTTAGCTCTACTAAACTATGAGAGTAGCTTTCAGGAAGAAATCACCTCTTGTGTTCTTTTCTTTTACATAATCAACTTCTGCGTATGAAACAGAAGTAATTGTATGTTTGTTATTATGTGTTCCATCTACAGTAAAACATGTGAGAGTGTAGAGAACGTGATACCTGAGCTACTGCCGATGCTACTGCTATAAAGTTTTGTTGCTTGTCCGAAAGCTCTTTGTACAAAGGTTTACACAGAAGGAAGACATTTTGAGATTCAGTTATTTCGCCGTTGTATGGAGGTGTTTATTTATCAGAAGTGTCCGTTATCAGGATGTGTCCGTTTTTTAGAGGTTTCCATTATTGGACGGTGTCCGCCACTGGCAAGTGTCATTTATTGGTGGGTCTCCGTTGTAGGGAGATGTTTGTTATAAGTAGGTGTCTGCTGTAGGGAGATTTCTGTTGTAGAGAGTTGCCTGATGTTGGGAAATGTCCGTTTTAGGGAAGTGTCCGCTACTGGGATGTATAGGGTGCTTAGAGGTGTCCGTTATTAGGAGGTACCTTCAACTAAGGCTTCAATGTACATCTCATTTAATCAATAATACACCTAAATGTAATAAAATCGTGTAAAAGCTATTGAAAACACCATACCATTCCTGCTTCTCGTATGACGTATTGCTGGATGTCAAGATAGTTCCACATATCATATGAAAACTGCTGTCCCGGCCCTGCAATATGAATTTTCAAGTTATCTTTTTTTGCGGACAATATAGCATCAAATACACAAAAAATACTTGCAAAATGCTCAAACTGTAAAATAAATCCAATCTTAAAATGTAGCTAGTGAAACTGCATATTCACCCATCCAAATTTCGTTCTAAACAATCGGCCCTAGGTGTCATAAGTAGGGGAGAACTGGCAAAAAGTTTTGAGGATTGCACCTATCAATATTTACCCCATCCATCTATACTCTGATTACTCCTCAAGCCTGACTTGATTAGAAATGCTTATTTTAATAATGAATGGAGAGGACTGACCAACATAAATGGCATTGACATAGTGCTATTTTGGTTGTTTCACATCAAAGCTCCATTTCGACTACACTGAGTATAAATGACAAGAACATTGGGAGGGGAAGGACATTTTTTAGGAGAAAGGTGGTTCTTAACTCTCCCCTTAACTGTTAGAATTGACTTCTGTTCCAGCTCTTCCATGTTTAGCACAAAGGTTACATTAACATTGTCAAATCTGTTATGCACAGATTTAGGCTCCAAATGGATAATGATATTTCCCTCATGAAGAATGGGCCTTACATTCAGACTTTTTGTTTATGTTTTGATCTTCATGTTATAAATTTTCAACTTTTATGTCTCTGCTTACCAAAACCAGCATAGTGATAAAGTATGTCTTCCTATTAATGCTTTCAATTTTGGCAAAGTGTGAGTCGATTATAACTTCAACTTTTACCCAAATGTTCCTTTTTTATTCACATAAAAATTATGGTTGATATTTTGTAGCTAAAAGTGAAGTTGACTGCTTTGAGTAATGTTGTTTAGCTTCTTAAGTGTTAGGTTTTTGCAAACAATCTTTTGGTGGTGCAAAACTTGTAAATGGCTTTGAAAAAAGCAAACATGTTTGCTTTTTTCAAAGCCATTTTAGGTTTTTCTTAAGTCACTGTCAGCATTGGCCTAGACTACTCGTACTGCCCTGGCAAACTTTCAATTCTTCTTCCTCTTAAACTTTCCCTCGGTATTCATAAGGTATTTATTTTACATATAATATGACTATAATGAATTGTAACTTACTGTAGTTTATTGGATGCTTTCCAGTTTTCAAGGCTGATACAGAATCTTCGCATCTTGGTGTGACGTAATAATCCTGAAGGATCACTCCATGATTTGCAATTCTGTCAATATTTGGTGTTGGTATTTCTGCGTTCCCATGAAAGCTGACATCATCCCAGCCCTTCAACGATAAGTAGAGTCTTAATTATTTTCTACAGCTTGCTATTTTATCAATGAAGGTTTAACAAAAATTTTGAGGGACTTTATAGCTTATTACATAGAAATCCCTGTTTTGTTCATGAAAATTTAAACAGAGTAGAATCTAGGAGAGATTTTTCTACCATTTGGGAAAAAATCTAGGTAGAAAGGAGAACTTGGTTACCGAAAAAAAGTATTTATGCCACTTCCAGTAATAAATATCACCTTTTACTAAAAGGTTGTTTGCTATTGTTTGGTAATATTGTATGATGCATTTCAGTTTAAAGGCAAAATGCACAAGTAATCGCCAAGGTTCGTTTTTTTACTAACGAATCAGTCAGAATCTTCTAAATTTGTCAAATACAAGTAAGTGAGATTTTATCAACCAGTGCTTCAAACGACTGATCTAACAGACGAGAGCAACATCACTTCATGTAACCTAGAAAGGGTGTTTGGTAAAAACAAACTGTTTTTACATTGACGACTCGATTAAGTTCTCGTCGCCAAACAAACTAAACTATGTTGTATCAAGCTTTCATCCTTGTATTCTAGCCTATTTGGAAGTAATGATCGCACGACTTATGTTGTTTTATTCTTGTTACTATAAATGTCAAATAGAACATGTTTGCGCCAAATAACTCACCAAATCTCGCAATACAACGAGTATGATATGTGGCTGCAATCTGTGGCCCGAGCAGCTTCCACTGTTGACTAATGACAAAACTAGACCTAAAATAAACATCTGCTCCATAATCATCCTCTTCCCATTTTTGGACAAAAACTTTAGGCCAACTTTATGGTTTCCAGCGGGCATTATTCAGCAAAGATTCCGATGCGTAAACAAAACTTGATTTGGGAGTCTGACACCATATGTTCAAAGAGAAAATGCGCAACGTGTTTATATCAGGCGAAAAAACTCTAGTTTTCACACCATCTTTAAACAAACTTTCTCTAAACCTTTTAATCTTCTGTGTTTAATATATTTGAATAAACTAAGCAGTCTGTAACAAAGTTTGTAAATTTCCTAGTGCGCTGTAGAAGCCTAAAGATATGCCGCGTAGCCATACAGTTTTAAACGCCATGAATTTTTTATGAGCACCCGTTTGTTCCAAGGATCAGAGATCGCGCGCAATTTTCAAATATACGATTCTTTTGGTTGGTGCCTGCGATAGAATTCCCTCATATTTTTCAATTCATTTCCATACTCAAACTTCACTGCGTTTTTTTTTACAAAATCTCCATTCTTTTAATAAAAACCCCATCTAGGCATTTTAAAATTATGATCTTTTATTAAGGGCTTAATGATCGCAGAAGCTTCGGGCTGCTGAAAGAAATATGGCACCTTGAATGACCGTCATGCTTCCTGTAACTCTTTTAATACATCCAATTTGTGCATTCATGGTCTCATTTTAAATAGTTTGATTTCTTTTTACATTTCCTTCAACTCGATGTACCATTTTGCGAATATAAGGCGTCATGAAAGTTGAAAAGTCTTAAAATTTTGCGAGAGTTCAACTATTTCAATTTTTGGCATTATCATTGCAATAAACTCGGTATTCATTGCTTTTTCTGTTATTGCTACCATTAATTTTGGTAGATACGAGCAATAGAGCAATTGCTACTGTGGTGGAGCAGTGGGTGTCATGGAGCCTTACGCCTTTGGTGTGTCATCAATTGGATGACGATATGTCAAATTCTCTTCCGTGCTCTTTGCTTCGAGAATTTTGATCACTCTTTAAGAGTAAACCATGAAAATTGTACAGCGGTATAATTGCGACCTAGTTTATTTCAATTCTCTGTTTTTGGTCAGAGAAAGTTAATTTTAAGCAACAATTTGTATCCCCAGTCTTCACAAATTCTATGGGTATATTTCAAGTGAGTTCGATTATCCAAAAGGGAAGGCCAGAATTTGTAATGCCTGAGTCGTTTCTTTACCTCTATTTCTTAGTGATCAAGCATTTCACGTTCATTTATATAAACAAGTATTTCACACCAAACAAGATATCAGCTGCTTGAACGTAACAGCTGCACATTGAGCCAACTTAAGTTGGTAATTTTTTATTAAGCTGGTGGTTGTGTTCCCTGGAGCGGAGGGGGCTTTCAAATCACATTCTCTAGTGGGACGTGCAAAATTTTGAGTCCATTTTGACTCGTAATATTCCGGCAATAAGTTTCAAACTTTTAGCTTTAAACAGCAAGTACAAAAGAATGTTTCTGTTTCTCAGAAGAAAAGATCCCGCTAAGTTGTCTGAAAAAAATATAACCCTAATTGAGGAGAACAGTTCCTCATTCGCGACCAAACGATAAAGTTTGCAGTGGTAATTGCCTTGAAAGTTTTCTTTCTAAAAGATGATTAACCAAACATTACAGTCTTGAAACAACGTAAAGTTAAGCATCATTGTGCAATAAAGCTACTCTTCCGTAGGTTGTTTGTTTTTATTTCTTGTTTGGTATTGATTTCTTTAGGGGATGCTTTTTCTTCATACGCACTAGAGACAGGGGAACACAAGGAGCTATTCCGAGACAGATAGATTTGTATCGGGGAGGCCACTCAGGCTCTTCAGTATCGAGGCTTAAATGAAATATGTTGCTGAATTTATTGAAGATTCGACACGATTACTTTCTTTTCCCCTTTTGCTGGGAATTCCCTTTCTACTTTTGCTAAAGTCAACACAAGTTAATTATTTGACTTCGTAATCGGTTAAGTAAGCTTCTATTCAAAAGCTACGGGTTGCGAAGTTGCAGTGAAAAAGTATAACGAAATTATTTGTGCTGATATTAACATTACCGTGAACTTCATTACACCATCAAAGCTGTAGCTTCATAATACTGTTCTGCTTACGAGGTTAGAAAGTGATTTCGAGGCTAACATAATTGCGAGGATCAGCGGCTTCCGATTATTCCCCACCTGTAGTGAGTGCGCAACGATCAATGATCATTTCATTCCGCAAAGAAACTTACAAACCCAGTGCCGTACAATGAATATAGGTACCTTCTAAACTGACCCCCCAATTATCTCGAACAACAAGTCAAAAAACGCAAAACATTCAGCAGAGGCTCTGATCTTTTACCCCTATGTCAAGGGCATGAAATATTCACACGGTGAAATTGCCTATGGTGAAGGACACAGGCCTTTTGTTGTGCCTCCTTACAGTGAAACAAAATTTTTTTAGCTTTTATTGATATCAGCGATTTAGTTTAGGTTGAAAATATTGGTGTTCGATTGGTAATATTTTTTACACGTTTTTTTGGATATTGGTATGGAAATCGATGGCTGAATTAGGACGTTTTCAAATGACATGACGTTGAAATATGAAGAGGAGAAAGACTTACTCACAAAAAAAACTTGTAAGTAGCCATTCACTTATACTATTCCTCAAAAATAACTTAATTTAGCTAAAGATATCTTTGAAATAATAAAATAATTCCAACGTCAAGATATCGTTTGACTGAGCTCACTTATAGCTGATTGCAAAGCAAAGTGAAAACGTCTTCTTCGATTTTGATAAGATGACAAGGTTGTTGTTAAAGAATATTTATTAGTTAGTAGTCAGAATGAAATTTTGAAAACTCGGATAGAGTCTCTGACAAGCCATGGGTGAATCACTTTGAAATTCTTTTTGCTATTGCATGCTAGTAAGAATATAAATTTTGAAAGAGCCAGTATTTCTTAAAGCCTTTGTGAGCACAATTTCAATATGTTTTAACAGTTACAATAATCCTGGCTCAACAGTGATTCATACAGTAGCACTGCAGAGGTAGATTCTTAATCTCAATGCCAAGGAATACGAGTAATTTCATTTGCTAATGATTAATCTAATATACAACGGAGACAACCTTAACTTAGCGATTATTGGTTGTAACAGCTTCAGTCAATGCTGAAATTTTTGGAATACCTGCACCAAATATCGATCATTTTGTGAAGGGTTTCCTTTAGCCCATAACAGTGCTGCTAAATTTCCACTTTCTTAAATTTGCCGGCAAAACCAGCCTGGTGTCCTTTTGTGCTAACTTTGGATTAGAATATCATAGCCTGCAATATTTTCATGATATTTTCATTCCAGCAATTTATGAATAACTCCTTTTGTTTATTGCTCTCCTTCCTCAATCCTAAATGTTACTTGCCATCCCTCTAACTTGCCTGATTCCTCTGATTTCAATAACAAACGTTGTATGAGGAGGAATGGGGAGTAAATAGCATAAGCATTGATAGCTTGAAGTGGTAATCAAAGCCTAGTGTCGTGAGCATTTAAGCTTATTGTAGCTGTTCAAGATGTCCAATTGTTTTTAAAACGGTTGCAGTGCTATTAGCTTTGTTATGATAGAGCACGTTATATAAAGAGAGGCAATGACTCTTGAAGTTTTTATTTGGACACAGTTCAGTGCATGAATATTTAAGTTCCACCAAATACGAAAAGAATATCATATCGGAGGATTTTATTGTACGTTTGTGGTTTTGAAAAATAGGAGTGCAAGCCAATCTTGTAAAGAGAAGCTGGAAAAAGGCTAGACAAAAGATGAAACATAAAGATGAAGCAGAATCGTTGATATATTTCCAGTTTGATATGATAACAAAAGCTCAAAGCTGGATAACTGGGTGAATTCGATCATAGTCCCTTTCAACTCTAGAAATTGTCCATCTATAGATAGATGGAAGCAATTAAGAAGTTTGGTTAAAAATAGTCTTGCAAGCAGAGCTTAGCAAAATTTCCAGAAATATAGTCTTGATAAACAATGATGGAAGGGTGTGGATTGGGTGTGGCCCGTCAGTTTGTTTTTCTAATCTGCATTATGGTCATCAGCCATTGACAAACAATTTCTCTTGTAAAGGGTTACGAGATCTGGCTAGCAGTGACAAACAGTTACTCTGCATTTGGGATTACCGCAAAAGGTCATCTACATAAGCTCTTCTGTAGCATCAAAGTAGAGATCTCTTTGCTCTTATGAAACCTATCTATCAATACAGATCACGAGATTAATAAAGGAAGAATACAAGTTGATCATAACCAAAACAAAAGAAAGATTAATAAAACACCCTACTCTCCTAGTGATTTCGCTGGTTTTGTATTGTAGTGATCGAGTTGATTCGGATTATTGTGTGAATTTGACGCCTAACCATTGATAGGTTTCGCCAAGCTCAACACGTCAGACCTTTTTACAACTGCCGGCTTAGGGTAGGTTCGAAAAACATAAAGCAGTGTGACTTTCTTGTGAAAATTAACAATCTTCGTTCGAGAACCTTGTTTGAAAATCACAAACCAATGATATAGTTGCCGCAGACAGCCAAAGTATCATAATTTCCTATATACAATGTCTAAATGTGAATGAGTTCTTCTCGCCAATTGTTAAGTGCATCGGTTTCAGAAGAAACAAAAAATCTGCATCCGTTTCCGTACTGATAAAGCATTTCTTAGTAAAAGAGATAGCTAGAATTAATCCTTTTGCTCCTAATTTATGGGTCTTTTAGTTTCTTCTCTACTTTCCCGTATAGCACAAAATTTGTTTAGACCTATCTCTCCTCCACATTGGATTATGACAACAATCAAAGGAAAAACAGGGATTGCGAATGCATCATGAAAATTGTCTCCAATTCCCCAAGTCTTTTGGCACTGATTCTACCAAAAAAGCTGTAGTGTAAAGTTGCACAGTAGTGTACAAGGCTTGGAAATCTCAAAGCTTTGATGCATTGCTTATAGGTTGAGTCTACAACAGACTATAACTTTCGGGATTACACTTGTACTTTACTAACTTTCCTTTGCAGGCATCTGTTCACTGTAACTCAGCAATTGCCTGGACCATCTATGCAAGTCCAGTAACATTTCTCTCCCTACCCATGCACAAAAGCTAAGACTTCTTGCAATACACACTTTTTATTTGAAAAAAAACTTTATAACTCTTGTCTGTCAAGAATATTCCATTCTCCATTCGCATTCACGTGCTGAATTTTCAAAAAACCTAGAAGATTTCTTGAGTGATCAGGAGCCCTTAGGCCTACCACGTTGGCAGTTCCAAAATATTTGTGTATTAATTCTAATTCTTTTATTTTTCTCAGCTCTACATTGACTGTTGTACACAACTCCCTTGAGTTTCAACCAATCAAGAATCAATAAATATCAGTTGCAGCTATAACCACACTGTCTGAAGATATTTTCTTATTGCTTTGGTCTTATATGCTATTTTAATCTTTCAGGTAATGCAGATGCTGATTTTTATATTCCTGGCGTGGTTTTCATGTCCTGTGAATGCTGCTCAAAAACAGAAACGCCCAAATATAGTTTTTATAGCAGTCGATGACCTAGTAAGTCAACATTGATACTTTGTGACATATCTTCAATTTGAGTTCGTAGATTTCTTGTCGAATTAAGGTGGAAGATCCTGCTAAGGTGGACTAGGGGTAGGCGATTCTCTAAATGACTCTTCTTCGACTGCGTCTTAATTGGCCTAATGGCTATTCATCACTATGCTTTTTGAAATGTTTCTAGAGATAAGCAAGCAAGTTTTCATAAACATGACTTTGTTATTGATATTGAATAATTCCATAAAATTGCTTAGCTTTGGAACAACGTACACGATATAAAATATCTCCAATGATTAACGGAGTGTCCACAGAACATTATATGTTGCTTTTTCCGTATCAAATGACTTGTAAATGGCAGGTTTGTTTTTGGATTCAGGTAAAGACAAACTCTATGTCAACTAAATCACATATAAATGCAAAGAAATGTTAACTAAAATTTCGGACGAAAAGTGCTTTAATATGCTATGTTTCCGGTGTTTCGAGCAATTCGAAATATTGCGGTACTAAAAACTTATGTTGGCTTAAGTTAATTTGCCGGCATGAAACGCTTAAGTTTAAAATCACATTTTGATTCCATTTTGAAAGCACAATATTTTCCTCTATGCCAAGAAATTTGCTTCCAAAACAACAGGGATACATCAAGCATCAAATTGTCGACACGTAATAGATCTGGTCTCCTTCGCAGCTTTCTATAAATAACGTGCTGCACAGCCGGGCTGTTTTGACTTCGTAAATGCCAGTAACTGGTATTGCTATACCGGACTCGTTTTTAACGATCATCCCACCTGTTATTTTTGTGCGTCGAAACAAAACATTTGACACGTAAACGAAGTTTTTTATAGCGATTGATAAAAATGGGTCCTAAATGTAGTTTTTGTAGTAAGACTGGTGAATTTATCTGTTCAGTCTTTGGACATTTAGCTTTGATTTGTTATCTAAATTTCCTGGAAACCCATTAAGAATAATCCAAGTAGCAGAAGATTTGAAAATATTTTGGCTTTTAAAAAATCATTCATTGATCTCTGTATCGTTTCAATTTGATTAGGTTCCTTTTTCAAATTTCACTGGGCATTGAAATAGTTAAAATGATAATGTTGCTATGTATCGAATGGACTAGTGAAAGACATGCAAAAAACAAAGTGTTTTGTCAGAGATATTTGAAAATCTAAAACATCACAAGCCTATATACAAGCTTGGCTAAAACAGGAAAAGTTTAAATTAAATAAAATACATTCAAATCAACAGCATTCTTTGTATTTATAGTTGCAATTGCACAGATTTGGAATATTTATCAAATGTATGCCCTGAAATACAGCTGATAGAAATATGTTAAAAATCTTGCATAAATATCATAAATCTAAAATACACTGTAGAGCTTGCTCTCCTTCGCAGCATCCACCCATTGCGATTCCCATATATTAACAAATGTTCGTTATTCTTAGATTGTATTTGAGGCCATTTTTCACAAATTCAATAAATTTTCTATATTATTCATCATAATTCTATTCCTCGATCTATCTAAAGTTGTTAATTTGTCATTTATCTATAATTGATAACTTTTCATTAAACTAGGGTTGGGACGATGTTGGATTCCACGGATCGCCTCAGATACCAACACCAAACATCGATACACTCGCAAAAAGCGGAGTTATTCTAAACAGCTATTATGTGTCACCGTCATCTTATGCGACAAAAGCAGAATTTATGACCGGGAAATATGCCACAAAATTAGGTGAGGCCAGCCGCTTTTTCAGATATCGGATACTGTATATGTAAAAAAGATGTCAATAACTCTGAAAAGTAATGAATTGTTAACGATATAAATCAATTGCAATTATAGGGAATAAAAAGTATAGCTAAGTAAAAATAGCAAAGGCTATGGTAGATAAAAAGCAAATATTTTTGCCCCTAGCTATTTGTATAGAAAGTTGATATTGCCGTGAACACGTTTGTTTGTTTTTTTGTGTTGTTAGATATTTAAAAATCAAATTTGAACCATCTTCCACCTCTTTTGATGATTTCAAGAAACCTACCTGTTTGATCGCAGATTGTGGAAATCATCTGAATGTTTATTTTCCAATGAACTTTGTGTTATAGGTTTTAATGTATGAACAAGCCCTAAAGTTTTAAGCCAAGATTCAAAAATGCAAAAAATCAACTCATATATCGAATGATTCTTCCAACTAATCTGCTGCTCGTTTTTATCACTAGACCTCCATCTTAATTTCAGGCGTACAACATGGAGTTCTTCATAACATGCAGCCCGCTGGACTTCCATTGGCAGAAAAAATTTTACCCCAGTATTTACGGGATGTTGGCTACAGATGCCATGCAGTTGGCAAGGTATGATGACGTTATCCTAAAATCATTCTATTTTTTCGTACTTTCATTTTATCGAAAGCAGGGTCCTTACATTATAGAAATATGTTGAAACATGAGGTAAAGAGCGACATGTTTTGCTTAAATAAAAACTGGGCATACCCTGTTTTGAGTAACAACTGTCTGTATCCCATTTATTTTCTACTCGTTGCTGTAAATTGACATTCTATTTTTCGAAAACGATAGCATTTCTTGTTAACTTTAATTGGTCGTTTGTATCAATTTTTCTGTGATGATGAATGTGTGTTTGAGATCAAATTAGGCCTGATATGAGATGCTTCAAGGAGTCCAAAAAGTTTCTTAAAAGCAGAGCATTAAGCCTTGAAATTGTGTATCTTGCTCCTAAATGTTTGCTTTTCTGTGTCTCTTGTTTTTGCAACTTATGCAGTGTTCTACTCTCTACTGTAAAATATGCGAAGTTTTATTCTCTACTGTAGTGTATACAATGTAGGATTATTGTAATGTATGCAATGATTTACTCTCTCCTATAATCTATGCAGTGCTTTAATATCTAGTCTAGCGTTTGCAATGTTTTACTGTCTATTGTAATGTATGCAATGTTTTACTTTCTAATGTGAAATATGCAATGCTTTTTCTTTACTGTAGTGTTTGCAATGTTTTATTCTTCTAATGTTTTACTCTCTACTGTAATGTATGCATGTCCCTTTTTTAGTGGGCACTGGGTTTCTACGCCAAGGATTACACGCCAACGTACCGAGGATTCGAAACATTCTACGGCATGTGGAGCTCCTCCGGCGCAGATTATTTCACCCATTCTGCTTTAGACTCTGCTTATGGCCTTGATCTTAGACGGAACCTAGAGGTAGGTCTATTGATTCTATTGCTATGGATAATTGCTGTAAAGACTTTTTTCAACAGGAGAATGAAAAGCGTTTGATCTTTGAGTAAGAGCACCATTGAGCCTCTTTGCCAGGTTTCTTTAACTGACTATTTGACACGTCTTAGAGGCTGCTTTGCTAATTGGAACATATATGAATCATTTTAGAGTTAGGCTAACAATTAATTGCTATGTATTCTAAATTTAACGATGTTACACAGTTTGTCAATAGGTAACTTTTACCAAATTACCTTATTTTTTCACTATGGCTTTATTTTCGACTCGGAAAAATTTAAAAAACAATGTTAGGTGAGAATTAAGATACTGTTGGACTTGTCTTTGCAATTTTTTTGATTGATTTTAAACTAGCAAGAATATATAATTATATCCTGTCGAACACGCACTTGCTGGCACAAATACACAAGTAATAGAATTAGATTAGCATTTTGGCTTCTAATACCTTCACTGCAATGCTCTGTTACAGGTCGTGCGAAATGAAACTGGTCATTACAGTACAGAATTATTCACAAAAGAAGCAGTTAATGTAATCAAACGTCACGATGGGTACCAACCCTTGTTTCTGTATGTCTCACATCAAGGTGTTCATGCTGGAAACCCAGATGACCCTCTTCAAGTCCCTGAGAGATATACAAAGAAGCTGAAATACATCAGAAGTGAAAGTAGGCGAAAATATGCAGGTACGCCAACTAGTTATAAACTGGGGAGCAATGAAGTTCTGTTGCAAATACAGTATGCTCTCGTTAAGTGGGACCCCGGATAAGTAGGGCGCCCGCTATGTAGTAAAGATTTTCCCGGTCCCTTGAACTTGCTTATCCTTTTCAAGCATTCGGATAAGTAGGACGCCCGCTTAGTAGTACACTTTTGCTCGGTTCCTTGAGTGTCCCACTTGTATAAACATTATACACTTCCGACTAGGTAATTCACACAAAGTATCCTTTTTGGCTCTTTGACGATTATGTTGAAATCATTTCTTGAACGTTTCTCTAAGTAGAAATTTGTCGACCCTAACATTGTTCACCACTTCAATCTAAATCTAAGGCAAGGAGGCACTTTCATTTTAATGAAAGAAGTTTCACAGAATTGTTCGGACATTGTTCACAAATTGTCTAAGCTGATTCTGTTCTCGAAAATGTCTTTTGTAAACTAACTAGTCAATACGCGAATGCATTTCTATCGCAGTTTCCTACCTTGAACCAGATGAGGAGTAGCAGCCTAGAAAATACCTTGATTGAGCTTCATCTATGAGCCAATGTAGCTCCACGGTGCAAGTGTTACTTTCGTTAAAATCAAAGGCAAACGACAGATACTTAAGTGGTTTGAGTTATATCTCGATCTTCTTTTGGCCAATCAATGAATGTGTGAGTGGCATCACGTTTAATGATTGGTCAATTTTGATTGACTGATGGCTACAGTATCCGTTGATTTCCTTTAAGAAGTGCTTATAAGACAGGTAGGTTTAATTCACATATTGAAGGTGTTTGAAATTGTTTTTAGGTATGGTCGCTGCTTTGGATGAGTCAGTACTGAATATTACCATCGCCCTTGAGGAAAAGAAACTCATAAATGACACTATCATTATTTTTACAACTGACAACGGAGGAGCAGCTGGTCACATGGAACTGAATGTTGCCTCCAATTATCCACTGAAAGGAGGCAAATTCACTGTATGGGAAGGAGGCATCAGGGCCATTGGGTTCGTCTACAGTGACCATCTGGCTAGTTCAGGTAAGAAAAGTTTTTGTTTATGAACCGAAATTTTTTATGGCTAAAAAGATGATGCGCATAAAGTCATAATTCGTAACAAAGAACGTATTGTGTTTTGTTTCTGGTATCTCCAAACATAATAGAAAACCATATTGATGTTAGATTTATAAGAACTAAAGAGAAAAGTTTGTTCAGGAAATCAATTTTTTTTCATTTTTACAAATTCTGCTGCGCTTATTACAATACTTTCCTTATTTACGTTTCGTGATTGAAATTCTTGATCTCTACATTGCTCTGTCAATGCTTGAAATGTTTGCTATGGAAAAGGTCTGTAGAACCAGGCTACAAATACTAAACACACTGTCTAGGCTACCAAGAAAGAATAAAAACTAGTTAAAGCTTAGATAGGCAAAAAGACAACTTGGCCTAGTTTTTCGTTCCTGCGTTCTTTTTCCTTACTGAAGCAGCCTTCTTGTTTGGACGAAAAATGAATACACCATGTGATGAGTCAAATGCCACGCGTGTAATTTGTTAAGCAATTAACGAGTATGTCTCATTGGTCGATTCACCTTGATTGTAGGTCGTGTTAGCACAGACTTGATGCACTCAACAGATTGGCTACCAACACTTCTGCGAGTAGCTGGTATTGACAAATCAGTTACAGGAAAGATAGATGGTATCGACATGTGGGATATGATATCTGATGGCTACGGCTCGAAGCGTTTTGAGATCTTTCATAACTTTGATCCACTTCAAAGCAACCAAGCTGCTCTTCGTGTTGGTGACTACAAACTGATCGTTAACCAAGATGTTGGGTATTTTGGTGACTGGTATCCAAGACCCGCTGAGGTAGTCATTCATACCTATTTTTCATTTCAATCTTCTATTTATCCATCTTTCGTTTTCTAGTTTTTCAGGTATCTGTATCCTTTATGCTAGTCAGTTCACCCTACTTAACCTTATCATTTTTTTTGTTTTCCTTCCATAATTTTCACGTTTTTTAACTAGCGCTATAACTTTTTCAATCTATTCCTTCCATCTTCGCTCGCATGATATTTTTTCATCGTCATTAACACCCTTTTGTCATTAACACACTGAAGCGTAAATCAATAAGACTTGTCATCTTCTTTTGATTTCCTCTTTGATAAACATGTCATTTTTCTTACGTGCCATCATATCATTCTTTTTTCGCATATATTTTTGTTAATTGTGCAGTATCTATGCGATAGGAACTCTCAATTCTTTCACGACCTAATGATACTAGTTCTAAATCATGCAAGATAAAGATTTTTAGTGATGTAATAGACTTTATCAAATACGTCCCTATTCATGTCTCATGTTTACGCTTTTTTTTATGTCCATAGGTTGGAGAGCTGGATAACCTAACATCCTCAAACGCTCCTGTGCTGGCCGTTCTAACTTGTGATCTTCGGTACTCACATCCATATCTTCTTATGCATGCGCCTCCGTGCAATCCAATGAAAAGGCCTTGTCTTTTCAATATCAAGTGGGATCCATGTGAATATCACAATTTGGCTGACTACATGCCTAAAACAATGCGAGTCTTACTCGACAGGCTTGTGTTTCACCGGACATTGGTTGTCCGTCCATACTACCCTGCCTATGACGTCAAAGGAGATCCAGAGCACCATGATGGTATTTGGGGATTCTGGAGAAATGCTACATTGGAGTCACTGGTTCCAATGATGAAAGAAAAACGGCCTAAGATGATTGGAAACAAGACGTTGGCAAGGCCAAATCATGTTTTGCCAGTTAAGCATTCTCCCTATTCCAGTACAAGAGCGACTATCAGTCTCTCCCCTGAAACACTGAGTATTACAGCTGCCGATGATCGTAACACGGTAATAGAAAACAAAGTTACTAGGAGTAAACAACCAACCATTCCGGATGAAAAGAATGTTAAAGAGGTCTTCGATGTCGTTAGTGACTCAGGCGATATTGTAAACATGGCTGTACAAAATAGAAATACAACAAGAGTTATAAATAAAGACTATTTCCATATGAATGACCATATTATAAACAGCAAGTCGTCAACAAAACTCGCTGAGGCAGGTCAGACAAATGTGATAGAAGTTAAATCAAACGATACTGCTCCTAGCCCATACCAAAGTATTGTTGCCACAGACAACAGTCAGACCTTACGCAATAAGACCTCTTCTTCAACTACTATTGAAGAGGATTATCTTACTCAGTCTCACATTCAAGATGAGACGCAAGGAACAAAGGAGACTTTCGTTTATTCATCAGGACCGGCACCCACCCAACCACAACAGCAACAGTCATACGTTGGGACCTACATGCAACCTACCATTTCACCAGTAACAGAGAACATGACAATCACAGGCATGCCTGAAAACACAAGTGACGCAAACGGAATTGGCAAGACAGCAATGCCAGACCCAGATCCACGCTTTGCATCAGCAACAGGGAGCATAAAAATTTCTGGAGACCCAAGCAAAAGTAACGGTTATATTTTGAGTAAAGCGACGGCACATGGAAAATCATTAACGCATCTCAATGTCTTGGATGGTGCAAAGCAAACATCGACCGTTAAGTATGAGCCAAATGAATCTGAAGGAAAAGGCTCTACTGGCAAGAATCTAAATACAAAACCGTCTGCAACCGGCTCTTCAGCTTCTCCATTCACAGAATCAGGTCTGTCATTCTTACCACGTCCGTCTACCAACACATTAACTTCATCTTTCAAGCCTTTTTCATCGTCAGGTACAAACACAGCTGAACAATTATACAAGAACCCTTCTAGCTCTGGTGCTCCAGCTGCAGCTACATCGCCAGCAGTAGCAGCTCCTCCTCCTCTTCCACCACAAACCCCTCCACCTCCACCTCCTCCCCCACCACCTCCTCCTCCACCTCCACCTCCTCCTCCACCTCCTCCACCTCCTCCACCGCCTCCTCCTCCACCACCACCACCACCACCACCACCACCACCACCACCACCTCCGCCACCACCACCTCCTCCACCACCTGCATCATTACCTCAAGCACCACCATCGCTACCTCCACCACCTCCCCCTCCTCCGCCACCTCCTCCACCACCACCACCTCCTCCGCCACCACCTCCCCCTCCTCCTCCACCACCACCACCACCTGCTCCGCTACCTCAACAGCCTATAGCTCAATCGCCACCACAAACCCAACCAATTCAGCCTCCCCTTCAACCACCACCTCCTCCACCGCCACCTCAGAAACAGCTACCACCACCTCCACCCCCTCCATCTCCTGCAGCTGCAGCTGCTTCTCCTGCACAAACCACTGCACCTGCCCTTTCACCTTCTTCTCAGCTGCAATCATTTCCTCTACGTCCTGCTGTCCCTGTGGCACAGTTCAGACCAGCTTCAAAGCCAGCACAGGCATCCAAACCGGCTGTGCCAAAACCAAAGGAACAGCCAGTACAGACAGTCACCGGTGAACCAAATGACGAGACAGAAAAGGCAAAAAAGCTGCCCAAGCCTGCCCCATTGAACAATCCTCAAGTGTTTGCAGCTCTCAATAATGATGCAAATGCTGATGGTAAACCAAAGGAAAACGGAATCTTTCAAGACCTAACCATGTTAACCAACGTTAATACCATCCCTGGGAACGTTAAGCCTGGACAAAAAATTAATAACCCTATTGTTGCACCGCAATTCAATAAACCAAAGAAGCCTGTTTATCAGATGGCACCAAAGGTTCCTGGAGGCCAAGCTGCACCAACGGGCGGAAAGAGCTCAAAATCTGGCTCTGGATCAAAATCAGGGTCCACTACCGAAAGCGAGACTTCTGTCGGAAGCATGGGAGAGACAGGAACAAAAATTGGCGGAATCAACGAAATCCTTTCTGCCGAGGCACCAGATGTCAAAACTATAAACCCTGGACCAGACCTTGCCTTCTTGGATGCACCAACGACAAAATCAGCAAAAGATGAAACTGTCAAAAATTTCAAATCTGATTCACTTGGAGATTTTGAGTTTAGCTTAAATCATAAGGATGTTCACAATGATTTGCCTGAGAGTGAAATAGCTGGCTCTCGACCATATCAAACTGTATCAGACCTAATCAGTGACACAGGAAAGTCAGCTGAATGCCCTGATGGACGCAATTGTATCCATAAGGACGAGCAAGATGGAACGAAGGATACAACAGATGCTGCAGCTACTGTCGATGCCACTAAGCAGAAATCCCCCGGAAACGAAACTACAGTGAAGGCAAAAAATATGATCACAGATTGTAAGTTAAGAGGGGATTGTAAGACAGAAGCAACTAGCAAAGATGTAGAGAAAGCAAAAGGTGGAAATCTCGCGCAGACAGCAAAGGAAGAAGGCCTTGCAAACGGAGATCAGTTTAAACAGCTGGATGAAGCAGAGATCCAAAAGCTTTCTGCAAAAGAGAGGCTGCATAAGTTCTTTGGTAGTATCACTGTCGATAAGAATGTGTATAATGTCGTCGGAACAGCGGAAATGGCAAGTGTAAAGACAAAGAGCAAACCAGAACCAAGCAAAACAGAAAAGCTGGTGGTAGACACGGATGTTCGCAAGCATAACATCGGTTTCAACGTGTTGTTGCCATCTCGTGTTATCAAGCACTTTGCTGCTCCACGATTTAAGGAGCATTCAAAGCTGCTAGGTCCAAAAGGCAAAAAGACACAGGTTGCTAGTGGAGAGAATAGTATGAAAGTTCACGGTGGTATAAAGAAAATTACTGATGCTATCTCAAGTGCGAACAAAAGGAAATTTGTGGCATCGTTGCAAGAACCTCATGTCGTCATAAACAAAGCAAGCATAGCAACAGTCGCAAAAGGAGAGAGTGGTGACATTGGTGCTACCAAACCACTTCAAGGGCTTTTATTGGAAGCGAAAGCAGCAAAGAAGACACAAGGAGATCTTGGAGCATCTGCACCTGGCAACACGGCACTTGGAACTGATGCCAGTCACGAGGCATCTGCCAGTAACACAGCATCGAGTGCCGGTAACAAACCAATACAAAACAACCTTGGCTCTATTGTCACTTTGGTTGGAAAAGTGAAGGCAGATCGTCTGAATGGGAAGAAGCATGCAAAAGCACAATCGGATAAGGCAAGCAAAGATAGTAATAGTACGATAGCTGATGGCCATAAGAAAGAAGGAGTTAAGCAAAGGCCGGATGTCAAGCACTTGAAACACAACTCAAGCGAAACAAACGCAGCTAACATTGCGGAGACTGGGCCTAGTAATTCTATCATCGTATCATCTGTAATAGTTGTTATTATTGCGTCTTTCGTTGTTGTTGGCATGGCAGTCGTTGCTATAGTTTCAGTTGTTGCAAGATATTGTAGATTAGGAAGAAGACTGGACGCTAGTTAAGACACTCTTACGTAGACATTAGATGCTGGGCAGATGCCTCCATGATTTGTATAAGTTGTCCAATAATATCACATGTTTGTATCTCCTAAATTTTAACTTACATCGGAACAATTTGATAAGTTTGCACCTGGAACTCTCAGATCAAAAAGTAAGAAATTCCTGATTTTCCAAAGAATCCCTTTTTGTCAGTCGCAAATCTCGAAAATGGAGAGCAAGAAATCTTTCGTGAAACTGATTTTAGCTTAAGTTTCGAAACTGCTTTTTATTTCAGATTGTCTTATTATATATAGAGTTATATAACATAACTTTGCCCTACAGAAGAAATAAATAGAATAAATGAGGAATGAGTGAAGTATGAGAATTTATGAGTGAGGTTTTAACGATGCATTTATGTAAGAATGAGTGAGGTTTTAATGATGCATTGACCACAATCAACAAGCTCTCGCAAGTAAAAATGTACAAAAAATTGAAAGCAGGTCACCCCTCCCCCCTCAGCTGGGTTGAATGTATTCACAGACTTGGTCCCTAGAAATCTACTCCTTGGATGGGTCTTTTCATCTTTTCCTCTTTGATATTGTGTATAGAAGTGATTTTCCATTTAAGAAATATATCAAAACTTAATAGGATTCTTTAACTGTAATTCAAGGTTGCAAAATTTAGTTTCTTTATTGATAAGTGGAACAGTTCCATCTTCTGCCAATTTTCCCATATCTCCTTGAATATATTTCTGCAGCCTTAAAGATTATACCGGAATAGTAGAGACTTCACATACTTCAAGTTTTATGGTAGTAGAGACCTGAATAGCAGAGACTTCACACTCAACAAAGGAAATGATTTTATCTGTAAAGACGAGTTTTAGAAATGTAAGACTTAGCTATTCGGCTCTTGTGTTGAAATGTAATCTTTATTTATACTTGTTTAATTTAGTGTCATGTTCTGTGTTTCTTTATTGTAATTAAATATACTCTATGATGCTCTACATTGCCAATTTCTTCTTGTCTTCGAATAAATCTTCGTATCTAACAGATGTTGGAATTTCAAAAGGACGTTCCAAATATACTTTAAAGTTGTAGGCACTCTTTCCGAAAATTCTTCGTTTCATTTCTAAATTAGATAGAATCATTTTGAACATTAATGCACCGCTCTGTACCAGAAGTATTTTTGAAGTTTTCAAGAAAATGGGTGGCCATTTAGGCTGCTGCTACAAAGCTTGCCAAATTTACTTGAAACAATGAACAAGTTATGTTGCATATTTTTCATTTCTATTCCGAATTGTCATTTCTTCGACCCGAAAAACTTATTTCCTTTATCACTTACGTTGTTTTATGGTAGACTACCTTTGTGCCAAGGGGAAGATTGGGTGACTACCATTTTGGCAAAGATTGTTGGTTTTTCTTTTGGTGAGCAATGCACACAGCAAAATGGGAATGATTGTCTTCATGGTCAGAATGCGCTGCTTTAATGAAAATTTTAAAACTGTATTTTCGTCGACCAGATCATCATTATCATCCAATTGTTTTGCTTTATCTTTCAGCAGATTGGATGATTTCATCCTCTCTAACTGGTCCAAATATTTTAAATAATTTTTTCTCTTTGCCCTTTCCTTTAAAATCTGGATTATTTTCCTAATATAGTTTAAAAGGTCTCGAAGAACGTCCACGTTTCTGATGTTATCACACAACAAGGTGTGGCTTTTTAGTAAATGAAGCATTGTATAAACTGTGTTTTGTTTATATTGATCTTCCGGCAGGGCGTGATCACAAAAACTTTGCTCTTTCAATTCTATTCATAAAATAAGTGGTAATTTAAGAGGTTGGAAATTGTATAAAATTTTTTTGGAAAAGATATTTGATAATTTTACATTGCTTGATAGATAAATTGGGTTGTGAAGAGCAACTTCTCTTCTTTAGTGAAGTTATTTCGTATTAGAAGGAATCGTCCATATTGATTTCTAAAGCTTCCGCACGTTAAGGTTGTGTATTTGCGCACTTATAAGAAACTCATGCAAGAGAAACCCTATGATACCATACTAACCTTCCGAAAAATTATTCGGGCCCCTATTTGTTTGTGGGCCTCCGGGCTCGGGCCCAGTGGAAAGTGCGGCCCTGTCTCTGCATTACGTTCAGGTTTTCTTCGAGAGCATGAGATGAGAATTTTTGAGTTCTGCTTTGAAAGGTAACAACATATCTGACAAGTTAACATCATTTTTCAACGAAGTTGACCCTTGACCTTATCTTTATAAATTTATACAATTTTAAAAACCAATTTGCAGCAAACTGGTTTTTGCCACTTAAGAACAATGAGGTTGAAATAAAATGTCTACCTCATTGCTTTAGATCAGTGGCTTGGGCTCGTTATGATAACGTGACCAAGTTCCATTACGAGATCAAGTCTCTTTTTCATCATATGCCGCCATATTTCAAATGCGGAAATTTTCAGAAAAACAATTTTTAACGCAAGGAATTTGGAAAAAACCGCTAGAGATAATTTATTTCTTATCAATGATTTTCATCTCAACACATTTCAAGCAGTTCAAGCAAGGCTTCGAATCTGAAGATGAATTTGGCGCTGAATGGTACGCGCTTAAAAAAATTAGGCCGGTTTTTTATGAGCATGGAATTAATGACCAATGCATGAAGAAACTTGAAGAAAGGAACCGAGGTGAAATTTTATTTTGATATTGTATGAAACAGAGATTTATGCACAGATTTCTCTGTTTGATCTGAATTCGAACGAACCCAATCATCCCTAAACACTTTGTACAGAGAAATTTAAATCAAATCAAATCAAATGTGCACAGCAAACACAACAATCATGAGATTGAATAGTCAAGCCCAGCAGGCCTTAAGAAAAGAGCACTCTATTCTAAGTTCTTCAAAGTCATTTTTTTGTTATATATACAAATATAATTTGATCCAAATTTACAAGACTATTTTTTTGTAATCAGTCTATTTTTGAATTTTACAGTCAACAATATTTCATGCAATTTTGACACAAAGTTTGTATTTGACAAAGTTTTAAAAAACTGATAGCGCTAAGGAAATATTATAAATACCATCAAACATTATCCATAGCCTATCAACATTTGAAGCTTTGCAATGGGCCCAAGATTCTGAATTCCAAATTTACGAGTTACTCATGAAACAGGCTTGTAGAGATAAATCATGTAGTCTTATTTTCTTCAACTCTATGATATACATACATAAATACATACATAATTTTATTCGATATGCAGGTTTCGCTAATTGGCAGTATGTAGCTGATGTGGACTTGCAATTTCAAGAAAAAAAGGGCTCACAGACAAAAGGTGCTTAAAGAAATTATATTGTCATTATATTGTTTTGTCAAATAAATGTTTTGTTTTGATTTTGGGTCATCATATAATAAATTGTTGAAAATGCATTTTGTTTTGGAAAAAGCATAATCATTCAATTACAAGTATACAAAGGCCTTCCAGCCAAAAGTAGAAATGATGGCTAAAAAAAGGAATTTAAACACACATCTGCACTAAAATACTGCAAAGAATTCATATTTGTAAATGATAAGAAACTAATGAATTTCTTGGCATTCTGAAATCTATATTCATCCATTCATATCAAACCATACCAGAGATACTGAGGTATGTTAAGTATTTTTGAAGTCAAAAATAAGTTTGTTCCATGTTTTTCCCCTTAATTTGAAAGATGCCCATAAGAACTACCTGCATTTCTAACCTATACAAATCATATCTATTCCTTGACTAAAGTTCAATGGAGCAAACTTTTGTTTGACTGTCATTTTAATCCCAACCGGACTGTTCTTTTTGTTGCTAAATTTTTTTTATTAAAACAAAAACAATGACATGAAATAAATAACTAGCTAGGTCTTTAAGACTTGTGGCTAAATATACACATTTCTATATGCATTTAATACACTGCCTGGAAAAAATCACAGAGAATTTTACAGAATTAAAAATAACTTCATAATGATCATCCTTGTTTAATATTTGAGCTGATTTCCCATCCTAATGTGTACCCATGTTGTTTTCTGTGCTTGTCAAGCCATGTTTCTAAGGGCTTGTAATATTCCAGAAGTGCATTGGGATCCAGGTCACTTTGACCAATTGTTTCTTTGAGAATTTCCTGCCATGGTTTAGACCTTCCCATTGACAACATAGAACTGAAAAAAGGTTAAAGTTTAATAGTTTAAGTATGCAGAATAAAGTATATTTTACAGCTGAGTCTACTGCAATGGATGTCACCATGGAAAGAGTTAATCAATGGAACATTCAATGTTGTTAAATGCAGCTGACAGGGCCACTTTCCCCCACTCATTAAAACAACAGGCTGAATGTAATTCAAACTAACTGTAATCAAGCCCCTATCATAGGAGATATCAATTTTCTCAGGCCACAAAAAGATTTCAAGGTAATAATGTTGAAGTGATTTAGGCCCCTTATTAGTGTATTTTATGGGGAAACTTTGGTTCTTTGGTTCTTTTGGTTAGTGTTTTTTTTGCATGGGGAAACTTTGGTTCATTAGCAAAAACCAACACAATTTTAGTTGTTAGACATTTTCATCCACTTACCTTAGCTGTTTCCCAGCTTTTTTCGATTTATAAATGGAACATGTGTGGAGCTCTCCTTTATGGCCTGCAGTTTTACATAATGCTTTCTGTGTCATGTACTGCAGAATTTGACTGAAAAAATATGGGATGTACTCTACATTCTTGTCAATATGAAAAAATGCACCAGGATCAAAATCCTCCTCTGTTCTTTTCACCGGGGCCTTGACACCTTGATATTTGTTTCTAAGCATCCACCAGTGTTGGTTGTATTTGGTTGCAGGGATCTTCCGAGAGAAGACATCCCACCTCCAGATTTCTATCATGTATGCATAGGGAAGAAAACTAATTTTCTGTAATGCCTGTTTCATTAGGTAGTTGATGCTTTCCTCTGTAAGATAAAAAAACCATTTTACAATTAAATAAAAATAACAAGGGCAGTTGATATCGTTATCAGGAGTTTCTTTCACTGATATAGACAGGACATATAGCTTCACAATCTGACATTCAAGCTAATGTTTACTTTCTCAACGGATTCTGGTAGTAGGGAGTTCAGGCTCTCATAATCTGCCAGGTGACTTTTTGGAAAATGCCTGGATGTCACGTGACTGATGACGTCATTTAACGGTAAACAATCAGACAAAATCATCTTTAGCTCCTCACTGAATGGTTATTTTTTAACGCAACTTACATATTTTGACTCGTCTCATTGCAAGCTTTCAAATGATATATATTTAAGCAAGATTTGCCGACATAAGTATTTTTATTATGACGTCATAACAAATTTTGCATGACGTCATCAAATATTTTATTGTCATAAAATGATACGTTAGCATAATTTTGTTTTAATATGACGCTGGCTGTCAGCAAAAGCTTTTCTTCCATATGTTTTTCAATTAAATATTAGTATTTAGTTCAGTTAAATTGAATTTGTGCCCACCGCAATAGCCAAAGTTCGAAACAGGTAGTAGTCACTATCTGACGAGTGAGTCACTTCTTACTCCGAAGTCGCAAAGTCTTGCTCCCACTCTGAACTGGACAATTATTTCTCTGCATCTGCATTTGACTGTTGCTAAGTCGGAAAATATCTTCGCACTATTATAGACTGTCGAAGATGTCTTCGCACTATAGGTCTTTAGCGCTGGGTATGAAAGTGTATGATTTTCTTCATTGGTAAATTCATCTCCTGCGTCACCTTCATATTCTTGTGATGTAAAGGAAGCTCTCGGAGATGAGGAAGCTGCTTTCCTGCGAACCATTTAGACTTTAAACGGTCGAGTATGTCGTCCAAATTTCAACATCAGGCTTTTGGGACATGTCTTGTAGTAGTTGCACCGAAACAGTGTAGCCAAAATAACCTTGTTAAGTTGATACAATATAATT
The DNA here is from genome assembly GCF_057945365.1 of Rhopilema esculentum. Taxonomy (NCBI): domain Eukaryota; kingdom Metazoa; phylum Cnidaria; class Scyphozoa; order Rhizostomeae; family Rhizostomatidae; genus Rhopilema; species Rhopilema esculentum. The sequence continues at coordinate 3,021,524 of NC_142816.1, forward strand.
CTTTTCTGATTGAGTGATTATGGATCTGCTGGAACTGCTGCAGATGATTTTTTTCAGATTTGCTAAATATCTTTGTCCCTAAATAGCTTCTATATGTTGTTCCACTATATTCTGCTGTTTCACGAATGTCTTTGCTTTTGCGATAACTCCTTCGGAGAGACTTTTAATGATGACTTGTTTCTGGTTCCTCGTTAGCTTTTTTCACAGTAACCTTATCAATGTTGTGCTTATATATATGCAGTTGTCTCAGCCAACAATTCCATTAATCTGTGATAAAATACAGCAAATTTTGGAACCAAAAGTTTCAGCGATGCCTCAAATCTTGACGATTTGTTTGTTATTTATGCACATAAACCGCTAATTTGTGGGTTTGCACTTCTGTGTTGCATGAACAAGCAGCACACATAAATCAGTTTCTTTTGCAACAGCAACTACTTTTGCATCTTTCGAGTTACCTTGCAAAATATTCTGGTTTCCGCCTTTTTGTGGTTACATCTTGAAGAGACTTCTACTTGCTTTTTGAAGTCTCCGATGCGACGATAAATTGAATTGTCAGGGGCCTGTGACCCTCAGCGCTTCGAAAGAATTCGGGAGCAAGTCTCATAAGATTCTCTTTTTTTCATCAATGTAAAAATACTCTTCTTACTTTGGAATATCTTTTGCTCTCCACTTTTAATATGCACTTGTCTTGATGACTCTCTTTTGCCGTTTGCTTGCTCGTGTGCTGTTTCTAAATATTTAGCGTTGACTTTGTTTCCACTTCCATTGCTTTAGCCTCATAAGGAGAATTAGCACATCCATGGATGTTCTTGAACCAAACACTGAATGTTTCCTTGGGTTTGATGCTACGAACTCAGGCCGTCTCATCAAATCTCCATCTGGCGTTTTCTGGTGGCGTTTTTACAAATTGTTCTCACGGACTGATGACATTAGCGCTAACATGGAAGAAATATCTCGAAGAAATGAGCTATTCTGCTCGAATTGTAGGTTGTTGCTGGCAACGAAAGTATAGTCAGAAATTTAAGCTGCATTCTGTGGCACAAAGATCCAGGAAAACAGCGAAAGCAGTCTCAATAATGAACGAAGACCACCAAGCTTTCGTGATTGGCAAGGCTGCCTCTATCGAAAAGGCATTTTCATATCCCATCAAAACCAAAACTCTAGTCTTGCAACTCCTGAAGGTGTACTGTGACAAGGAGATAAAGCTGTTCTTCTTAATTTCATGTGCAAGGAGCCAAATCCATATATAAATCCACCATCAGAAAAATGCCAGATGGAGTATTTTATTTATGAGATGGCCTTATTTCGCAGCAGAAGATAGCCTTATTGAAAAAAGTCATGCACCTTCAGCACATCGGTAGGATATCTTGGATAGCCTATATTGCCAAGACATTCTTTCGATTTAGTGTAACATTCAAATGCGGATGCAGAGAAATCATTGTCCGGTTCAAAGTGGGAGCAAGACTTTGCAACTTCGGAGGAAGAAGTGACTCACTCGTCAGATAGTAACGACTTCTTTATTTAAACTTTGGCTATTGCTGTTGGCACAAATTCAATTTAAATGAACTAAATACTAATTATTTTGATTGAAAAACATATGAAAGAAAAGCTTTTGCTGACAGCCAGCGTCATATTAAAACAAAATTATGCTTAACGTATCATTTTATGACAACAAAATATTTGATGACGTCATGCAAAATTTGCTATGACGTCATAATGAAAATACTTATGTTGGCAAATCTTGCTTAAATATATATCATTTGAAAGCTTGTAATGAGACGAGTCAATATATGTAAGTTGTGTTAAAAAATAACCCTTCAGTGAGGAGCTAACGATGATTTTGTCTGACTTTTTGCAGTTAAATGACGTCATCTGTCACGTGACATCCAGGCATTTTCAAAAAAGTCACCTGGCAGATTATGAAAGCCTGAGCTCCCTACTACCAGAATCCGTTGAGAAAGCAAACATTAGCTTGAATGTCAGATTGTCAGGCTATATGTCCTGTCTAATATTTTAGAGTTATGGTATTTCTTTTAAACATGACACTTCCTTATTAAAAAGTTTATGTTTGAAGTACAGTTTGATCACAGATATTCCAGCCATAAATGCATTAGAGCAAATTTTTGGGTTAACTAACATTTTTGTTATCGGAACGTTCGAACATATCGTCGAAGACACCAGGGGAATCCAAAAACAGCTGTACCGTATGGTATGCAAGAATTTTTAAAGAGAAATTTGTTTGCAAGCCTATAGATCGATATCTGGAAGATGTATGTTTTAAGGAATGAATGGCTGAGCTACCTTGATCGTCATGGTGTTGAGGTATAAGTCCAAGGTCGTGTAGATATTTTGGCGTTGTGATTGAAAGAGCAACTGTATCACCAATAGACTCCTGAAAGCCTTGGTTTGCAGCTACCCGGAACACATAAGGCTGTTCAAGATAAGACAAATAATACTGTATATGACCCATTTCATGGTGAACTGTAACAAGGCTTTCTTGTGACGGACCAAGGCATGGCATTTTCATCCTAGAAATTAATAAAATGTAGTTTTAATCGTCTCATCATTGGAAAACGTCACAATTTTAATGTCGTTTCAGTTAAAATCGCCCATCTTTGATCAGCATCAACAATCAAAAGTCATTATCGATCAGCATCACTAATCATCCTCGATCATAATCACTAATCATCCTTGATTAACATTGCTAAGCATTATTAAACAACATTATCTATCAGTATAGTTACACGAACCAACGTCATGGGGCTTGAGACCCGCCACAAATTTTTGAAGTGCGCTAATTTTCTAAAGGTCTGTGCTCTATGTAATGGCACATTATATAGACCAACCTCTGTGCTCTATATAATGGCGGCAATCAAAACCTCACTCGGCCTTTTTTAAAACAACTCTGCCTCAACCATTAAGTAACTATCAGCCACGAATTCAGATAGAAAAGTTGACGAAAACACATTGGCTATAACACATTGGCTGTTTGTCACATTCCAGATTTCAGTGTTGTCATGCCCATTCTACGGCAATTTCATCTTTTGAAAAGGTATCATTAGCATAATAAGAATAAAAATCTTCAACCAGATTATTCATTCTAAAATTATAATAGGTTTTTTCAATTCGTAAAATTATAACAGATTTTCCCTTTTTTCATCCAATTCGATTTAGTAGCCAACCAAAATTTCAACTTCTTATCAAATTGTTGAGACTATTTTGTGATTCCTTTAAACTACCCATTCTCGTTGTAAGATTTATCGGCATTTTTATATTTAAATTTTGTATGTTATTTAGTCGAAATATCATTCATTTCCTGATTTACAAATGATATTTTTACCATTTACCAAATGGTAGTTTTCCTCAAGAGAGGTGTCCTGGAGGTAGAGGCTCCAAAGATAACTTTAAAAGGGTGTAGCTTCCCATCCAACATGTGTGGATATCCTCAAGTGTGACGTCATGTACAAATTTAATCTAAACTTTTTTATTTTTGATCACATTACCTCCAAAAATGCTAGAAAATATTTTAGAAAGCGCAAAAACCGTTTTATGTGTGTTCAAAATTCGGTAAAATATTTACAATAAAAGATTTAAAATTTGTTAATGAATTTTTCTTACCTTTACTTCTCTCATAACGTTCAGAGCCAAAAATCTATTACAAATATTTGATTGGAGATAAACCTGTGCCCACTGTGGCCTTTTACAGCTTGTGACAAACATAACTGGCCTTGTATAGAACTTCTTTTAGGCTTTTTGGTCTTAGCTTACAAATTCTTAAAATATGTTTTTGATGTCATCATTTGAAACCTTTACTATATATTAGAACAAGCCCCCTACCATGGTTTTAGATTTCCAAGCATGGTCAAGATTCTTTCGATTTATTCTTTGTGAGGACCAAACCTCGCGTGGTCAAATGCTCGGTAGGCAGATATTCCCATAATGCTGCAAATCTCTCTTGGTCACCAGCACTTCTGCCTCATAGGTTGGTAAAAAACAATTAATTACTTTACTTTATTCAGTCAACTTACCTTACATCACCTTGGCCAACATCAAGAGCAGATGCTTGACATGGGAGTTTCTTGTTGCCTTTTTTGCTAAGCAACGACTTTTTCCAGAATGTTTTTGGCAATTTCTTCATGCCTAGTTGAGAGTGTTTCATGTTAAGTCAGAGTTTAAAAGGCTCAATCTACTTAAATAGGGTTAGGAGGAGAATTTTTAGGAATGATGATTCATAAAGCTCAATAGTCGCCGTTTTTTATAGATTTTACCACAGCCATTACTCTCGGGAGATCAAATATATGTTCCTGGGTGCTCTGAGACATGCACGCAATAAACGTACCAGACTCTCTTCTGGTGCTCACACTTTCCAAATCTCTTTGCCTAACGCACGAACTCTATCCCACAAATCTTCCTTCCTCCCTTTACTTTTTTCAGAACAAAAGTAAATAAACTTGATCTTTCCTCTTTCGCTTCCTAATCCTTTATTCCTTTTCCTTGTTAGGGCCTAGCTATAGGCTTGTGAGCCTTTCCCTAGCATCATTAACTAAAAAGAACCACACATAAGTGCTAGTGATGCAAGTGTAATGACACATAGTGAAGACACACATGATTCTCTTACTGGCTTCATCCATCGACTATTTTAATTGATGGTTAATTAGTCGATCTTATTTCTCAAATAAAGCCCGAGGCATCTGTAATATCAACCTGTCAGTGAACTCCGAGTAACCGACTGGTGGGAAAAACTAAATTTTATATCTAAGTTGCATCTTCCTGGCTTTGGGCTTCTTCAAAACGATTGGATTCGATTTAAACATGAAGTACATAGAAGAAAGAAGAACATGGATGAAGACAAAAGAACAATATGAGTACTAGGAAGAACAAAATATGTAAACCTATCTCTTTATGTCAAGCAGCCGTAGAAGTTATCAATAACACTTTACCTAGCGACAGGAAGAATTTTTCTGCAAGTTTCAACATTTGCATTTTTCCAATGCCTTTTTCTCGCATTTTCTTTGTCACATCAGGTATTTTCTTCTTTTGAAAAGGCACCAAGAGCTTATACAGATGTTGCCAGTGTGAAGGCCACATTCCAAGCAAATGTGCTGGAATCATGCCTTTTTCATCGACGACGTCATTACCAAGAATCTCTCTGCAAGCATAAAAAAGCGACCAGGATCATGAAGTGAATCGTCTAGTACAGGTGTGCTTTACTTTGCTTTACTTATTTTTATCTTTATGGTATCTAACCAACAAGCCGTTCATGACATGTACATTACCTAATAGTGACCGCTCGCCACACGCTGTACGCCGCACGCTGTACGCCGCACGCTGTACACCGCACGCTGTACGCCGCACGCTGTACGCCGTACGCCGTACGCCGCACGCCGGTCGGGTACTGCAAATGTCAGAGGACTTGAATACCAAATCAGTCCCAAGAGGTATTTAATCATGCTGAAAACTGCGTGCGACAAAGGATAAAGGCAATTTTTGGAAAACACAATGGTCCACTAACAAAACATAGTTTTATACTTATACTTTATACTAAAGCATCTTGAAACATCAATTCTTCAAGAGTTTTTCGAATATTGTGAGGAGGAAAGCATGCGAAAGTCTTCTCAAGATTTAGCTACTGTCATAGTACATCTCTATGGCTACCGTTCGTTGCTACAGTCAATGAGCCTGCATAGAAGTGCTTGATTTCTGCGCATGCTCATTGTCTGCAAGAACTTGAGTAGCTCATTACAAGACTTTCCAAATTTTTTCTCACTTAACAATCACCCCACCCTCTTTTTAACTTTTCGATGAAATGTAAATATTCTCTAAGAGTACCTCAGCCTAAACCTCACGAAAGCATGCAGCTTCTTGTACAAAGGTTCCACTTTCGAAAACATTGCTGCCATTTTGTTCTTAAATTTCTCTGGATCCATGTCGTAGCATGAGCGTGTAAACACTCCATAATCTTTGTAACCTCGATCTTTAGCACCTTTGTTTGCAAGATGAACCAGTTTCACAAAAAAATGGCGAACTTTCTTGCCAACTGCATCTCTCCATGCTTTCCACGCCCATTCAAGAAGCTTCAGTCTTTCTTTCTTGACGTTGTTCATTATTGGAAGCAATCCTTTATTGAGTTGGAGTTTCTTTGTTTTACCTTTAACTTTCATTAGCACCTGGAAAGGAGAAATACGAAATACGAGTAAACTTCCAATGCTATGCAGTACAATACAATGTCTTTAGACAAAATTAAAGTTATTTTCTTTCGCATTATCAGAAGTTTGGCTAAGTATTGGTAGTTATGAAAGATGGGTATTTGTTAAAATTGGAAAGTACTGGAAACATCATTCGATGTTTGATTTGAGCTAATGTTCAATTTAAATGCAAACAAACGATTAATTTTGTAAAGTTCAGATTAATTTGATCTTCTGTTATTAGGTGTTATCTTGTTTAAAGTTATTGAAGGTAACAGCCTTGTTTAAGAAGGTTTTTGCATATTTGTTTATCTCGTCAATCGCGACCTTACTGCGTTGGACGTATTCCCTATAGTGAAGATAGTCTTTCTACCTTGTAAAGTTAAATTTCAGATTTAGAAGGCAAGCGAGTAACTTGCATGTTCAAATATCAACTTCATCAAACCACAGATCATCAATGCATTACCAACAACTTTTCCCAAGTTTCAAGAAACAAGTTCCAAGCTTTGGAAAATTTTAGTATTCTCTTAAAATTCATTTTTTAACTACTTAATTTTGTATAAAGAATAGAAGCTTTACATCTTGTTTCATAAACATATCCATAAATTATTTAATTCATTTTTTTCAATTTTATATTTGATTTATGCGCTGCAAAAACCTTGTACTAGGATCAATGTTTTTTGATATGGAGTAAAATATCCTTCAACTTATTTTCTGCATCTGTCCTTTGAATGGTTGACTGTATTATATTGCGTTGCATTGCATTGTGTTGTTTTGTATTGTATTGTATTGCATTGCATTGTGTTGTTTTGTATTGTATTGCATTGTATTGTATCAAATTGTATTGTATCAAATTGTATTGTATTGCATTGTATCAAATTGTATTGTATTGTAATGTATTTTTTCTACTGTATTGTTTTGTATTGCATTGCATTGTATTGCATTGTATCGTATTGTATTGTATTGTCTTGTATTGTCTTGTATTGTCTTGTATTGTCTTGTAGTAAATTTTATTGTGTTTTTTCAACTGTATTGTTTTGGATTGCATTGTATTGTGTTGTATTGAATTGTATTCTATTGTATTGTATTTTGTTGTATTGTATTGTATTGTTTTTATATTGAATTTTCCTTCAGTGGGAATATTATTTATTCAAATCAAAATAAGAACAACCTACCCTTGCTGAACTATATATTTTGGTCATTATCTTCAATACTTTATTCGTCATCATAATGTGCTTCAAGTCTTTCGGCGTCCCAACTTGATTTATCAATTTCAGCTGCCTCATCAAATCCTCTGGCAAATTTTTGGAGCTTTTTACCGATTCATAAACTTTTTCTGCTTTACTTGCCATCATCCTCATGCTCCTAGAAAGTTTGTTTGTGATAAGATGCGCTTTCTTTCTCTTTTCTTCACTAACCTTACCTACATCGAGTTCCCATTGCACATAACTAGCCAGTCTTCTGAAAATTGCCATGTAATAGTTATACTGCTCCAAGAACTTTCTAACATACTCTACACGTTCCCCGTTGATAGTTGATACTCTTGTTAGGGTCAGTATAGTAAACAGAAGAATAAAAGATGTTTTGAAGCAAATTTTTGGCATTGTGAATCTCTTTATCAACTAGCAAACGTTTTCCAGTTGTTTAAGAGTTGTCCGTCTTCCCCTTATCTTGGAGCTGTGTGTGATTTGTTATCTATCCTTGATGCAGCATTGATTGCATTAATCAGTTCATTATCAATTTTATCATTGGATCATTTTATTACCTGATAACTTGATTCAGATATAACACATCTTTTGTTAAGGTTTTACCAATCTTGCTTTTATCCGCACGCGTTTTATCTTCGGCAGACAATCTGTAGATTAATTCAGCAATTCTGTCTTTGATGATAGGATAGAAAACCAAATATATCCGCCTCTGTATTATATGACCCTCTCAAAAATCCATAAAATTCAGTCGATCTGCAATCAACATTACACTAACACTATACAAAGTTTTGAGATAAAATTCTCTGCACTATTGCTTATCAAACCACATTTACCTATTTCATATCAAATAAATTCTTTAAACTTTATATTTTAACTTTAAGTATTACTTTTACATTATTTATTTGATCCCCTTGTTTAAAACGACATCCCTTTGACCTGGTAAATCATGTGCACAGAGTATTCATTTTTGAATTGACCACCAACAAGTCTATTCATAAAGGTTTCCAATGCGCTATTGGTTAATAACGATACGTCACGTGATACAATATTATTGTCAATAATTTGTAGGTTGTTCAGACTCGGTCCGGACTTCTACCAGCATATCGTGAAAATTTTTAAAATTCCAAAGGCATTTCAGCTCACGCAATGAAGATGGAAAGTTTCCTCTTTCATTTTACAAGTGTTTTCTGTATTAACGGCCTGCAAATGGAAAGCCATTTAATTAGAAAAACAAAAAGGAATATCTTACATTCACAGTTTAATATCAAAGCGTAGGAGATACTCTTAAATTTTCTTTTTAACTTAACCTTTTTAGCTGTTTTATTAGTTTTCCTAATCAGCTACCCAACTACTTAATTCGTTTTAACCATGAAGTTTCCAATTTGAACGGAGCATATAGTATAAGTTTTCAAGTTAGCATTTTCAGTTTTGTGTCCTTTTTGCCTTGAAACCAGATAGAAATTCCTTCCGCTAGTTCACATTTCTTTCTCTGCGAGGGCACGATGCCCACTTGCCCTGAGATTATTGATATCCAGAAAGGACAGGAATAATCATCAACAGGTTGAGAAAATCCTTCTAAAAATAAACACCGTTCATGACTCGACACCCGCGCATGCTATTCACTGGTTTGCTGTTGTTGCCTACACGGTTACTGCACAGAAGAAGTACATACTTCTCGCCGTTGCCTAGGCCCTTCAAGTTTTTGTATAACCTTGCTGTTAGGTAGCCTAATATCGCTTTGAAAGATTCGTTTTCTATCTTCTATCTTGTAGTCGCGTAAACATGATTTATTGGAAGAATGGAGCAAGCACATGAATTTGTATTATAAGGTAAGTGTTTAAAAGCCTTTTGTTACCTAGCAAAACTTGCAACAGAATTTGGAATCCAATTCAACTCCGCTGAAGGTGATTTTTGATATAATTTTTGGGACATTTTAGCAGACTTGCTTCTCTTCAACTTTTTAAATCAGAAGGTTATTAAAAGAAATATTATTCACTCAATAGCTATATGATACTAGTATCATACTAGAATTTTTCTCGAATATTTTCATTTCGTTCTTATCTGATTGCCTCTGTACTTTTATATCTTTTAAAATGATAAGAAAGACGATAAAAAATATTTCCCTGTCTTGGATCATTAATCTTTGATTTTTCCTCATATAGTTAGTTAGATTAACTAAATGCCTAGATCGTAACTTAAGATGAATTTGTGGATTATCGTTTTTTGACTTTAATCTACTTTTATGAGATATTGCTATCTTCAAAATTACACTGCATTCTCGTTTATCCGAATTTCGTTTATCTGTACACTGTTTTAGGTATAATGTTTTATATACGAACATATTTTCATTGGACTTAACATTAAAATAAGCACACCTCTAATTAATTTCGAGCCCTAAATCGAATCCAGGAAGTTATGAAAACATCCCAATGAGATTATCTTCTTAATCTCTGTTAGTGAACCTTTCTGTTAGATCAATGAATGGATGTGTCAGTTATTATCTGAGCATCATACATAAAATTAGTTTCCAATTCACGTGTTTGTTTTACCAGAGAATGCAAACATCAATACAATACATACAGTAGACAAATCTGATCAATCAAATACCAGCAATATGGTTTTTGCCCTCGTCCTGAAATAATTTTGTCCTGAACAAAATCTTATCCTCGATCATCCGAACTCTTGTATGTGCCCACAAAAACTTGTATGTGCCCAGATCAAAGCTGAAAAAGGTTGATCAGTCAAAATCAATAAAAGGAAGTAAGATATGGAATGAACTTCCACTTAACATTAGACAGTCAACATCACTGGGAATTTTCAAGAGAAAAGTATATCAGCATTACCTTGACGTTTCAGATTTAAATACTTAAACTTTACTTTAAACAAAATTGTTACTAGGCATTTTAGAAACTCGAAGAACACTTTTTTAAAAAAATAATAGTAACTCTCGGCTTATCCGAACGGATCTTCTAGCCTTTTACCAGGTATTTGGGAATTGAGGATGCATTGTATATGTTTACCAGAAGCAGGGATGATTATCGTGATAACTTGTGCACATAATAACCTTAATATTGTTTTTTTATGGTTTTTTATTACATTTTTTCTAAGAGAATGTGCAGTAGAGCTCACCTCTATCTAGTTGATAAAGTCTTAGATATCATGCAATACAGCAATAATATCCGTTAAAATTAAATATAGCCCAGTAAAATAGAATGTGTTACACTCTGATAAGAGACCTCTCAATACAATGTAAAACAATTCAATACAATGTAAAACAATACAGTATAATACTATACAATACTATACAATACAATACAATACAATACAAGACAATACAATACAATACAATACAATACAATACAATACAATACAGTAAATGCTTTTTCGAAATCTCTCGTGCCATTTATTGATAAAGACAGCATTTGCGAAGCTTTATTCACAAAAATCCTTTAATTCACCAAAAAATATGATTCAAATACCACCAATTGAAGAAACAATATACAATCTGTCGAAAGTGCATTTCTGAAAAAGAATGTGTTCTTTATAAGTAAAAGAATTGTATATACAATTAAAGTTGTATAACTATTAAATGTATGCTGTTTATCAAACAACAGGCAACAATGCTAAGACGCCCTTCACAAGTGGGATGTTGAGAGATGATCATCAAACCAGCCTCCGAGTATTGGTTGTGCCTATGTGGTTTTCTGTTCTTTGCAGCGAACTGCACACGTTTGCCAAAGAAGCCGAATTTTGTCCTTGTTGTTGCTGATGACCTGGTAAGGTTTTCTACATAATGGCAACTTCCAATGTTTTTGCAGTGCTACCTTGCCAATAATTCAATTTTTTTCCTGGAATACAGTGCTTCTGTATAGCCGCAGCTTTTGTGTCCATACTAGGGTCTCATACTGGTCTTTTCAATTTTATCTAATGCAGACTTATACTGTTTTCTAACAGTCCCAAATTTCACCGTGCTCACTTTAGGCGTGAATGCTCAGAACACGACTAGTATTAGGTACACGGGTGCTAACTTTACATAACGTTTTCCTCTTGCGTTGCGTTGTTTATTCAAGGACCTATCAATGCTTGCTCTTATGATTTCGTGCTATGTTACATATTTGATGATAAATGTGTTCACTTTCTAAAGCTTACAGTAAATTGGAACAGACTTCAAACTACTCATCAGTTAAAGTTTTAAAAACCGAAATTTATATATACTCATAATTCTGTGTACTTGCTCTGCTGGACGTGTAAATTATTACCCTAATTCCTGGTACCTAGGTATTTTGGAAAATACCAATTAATACGCGTTCCGTAATATAATTCCCCCAATATGGCACACAATCACTGTCTGTCTTTTTAATCCTGTCCTATGAGATTCGAAGCAATCCGCTTTAGGCTGTATTAGAAAAATGCTATTTTTAGTGACATTTGCGTGATCTAAAAGTGAAAGAAGTCAACATTTTACTTTCAAATTATCTACAATCCCGGACAAAAATGGTTGAGACTTTTCAAGGAAAGCTTATATTTTCACTTTCCTTTCAAAAATAACTCCCCCCCCCCCACTCCCCAAATTCAATGTTGAATGCATGATTTTGCAAGAGAAATGATAGAACTACAAATCCAACATTGTTTTTGGGGGGGAGGGGAAGATTCGAATTTATAGGGGTGACATAAAGCAGAAAATTGCAGACATTGCATTTTGTCTCAACAATTTTGTCCGGGATTGTAGCTAGATGTTGAACGTGTCTTGTATAAATATGTCCTTGACCAGAAGTATAAACCAAACCAAGCCATTATTTGGTCATCCTGTGTATCATACTCTGGTATTGTATCGTATTCTATTGTATTGTGTTGTATTGTATTATATTGTATCGTATTGTTTTGTATTGGACTGTATTGAACTGTGTTGTACTGTATCCTACGGTATTGTCCTGTATTATAGTGTATAATATTATATTAAATTGTAATGTATTATAATGAATATTTGACTATAGTAGATTATATCATATTATATCATACTTTCTCGTATCGTATCATATTATTTTGATCCGTATTCTATTGTTTGTTGCTGTTTTTGCAACATTTTGTAGAATTCGTTTTCACGTTACGATATCACAAGTTACAAAAAAGTAAGGACGCTCTGTTTTTAAGGGCTGGGATGATGTCGGCTTTCATGGATCTCCAGAGGTCAAAACGCCAAACATTGACAAGATTGCTGCAGAAGGGGTGATATTAAACGATTATTATGTTCAACCAATTTGCACCCCGACCAGAAGTGCACTTTTGACTGGCCGATATCCAATTCGAAACGGTACGTACAAACTCTTTTATTTTGATTTACGTGATAGTGGTTGTGTGCTTTGTGCTGTCTTAAGACTTAAAGATTTCACACAGAAATTCCTTAAGGTTGCTTTAAAAAGCCATAAATTTTAGGACATAGTGGAAATTTTTGTCTAACACACTTCAGTGTATAAAAGTCAAAAGTAGAAATGCTAAACTAGGAAATATGTATTCAGTTGTTGATCGAGATAGGCCAATCAGAAACACAACGACTCGACTGCAAAGGTTGCCCAATCAATGCTGCTTGCCTATTGAAATTTTTCTAGTGGAATCATTGGATAACAACGAACTCTTTCTGTCAATATTATAGCATGTCAATATTCACTTTTTATGTACATTGTACATTCTAAAATTGCTGTTATGTTTTTATCTGGGTCTTCTAGCCAATGCTGCCCGACGACAGAATCACGTATTTTGTTCGTTGTTTAGAACAGCCGAGGAGATTTTTCTCTCGATCCTTCGATCTTTGGGTTGTGCGTCCTACGAAGCCTTATGTCCTACTTTGTCCTCATGAAATCATCGCTATAATGCACTTTGCAGCGTTTGTGTACTGCAGTTTGTACAATGTCAAAATGCTTGTCGATTTTAGATTGAATTCGTGTATATATTCCCGTGCAATTTTTTCACAGTTTTCCCTTCTCGTTTACTTTTATTTAATGAAAAACATTTTGCAATTAAATTTTCAAGGAATTTCTTGAACCACAATTTTTTTACATCTTTGCTATAATTTTCTGAATGTTAACTACTATTAGATTTTTTAGTTTTTCTTTGCTCTTTTCTTGCAAGGTTTTTTAGATAATTAAAAATACAGATAAATCTTACCATTTCTAAAATTTTGAACTTCACAGGTATGCAGTCTAGTGTTATTATGACGTCACAGCCTTGGGGACTGGGTTTAGAGGAGAAACTTTTGCCACAGCAGTTAAAGGAGCTTGGTTACAAAACACATCTGGTTGGCAAAGTACGTTAGCTTCATTTTGATTTTGCGGCGTTTGATTAAGCCGATACACCATCTGCCTTTATCTTTATTACCATCTACGTAATTTTACTGATTTAATATTTTTCTTTCAGTGGCATCTCGGATTCTTCTCAGAGCCCTACCTGCCGCTAAAGAGAGGCTTCGATTCCCATTTTGGATGCTACGCTGGAAGAGGAGACTTCTGGGATCATTCAAGCGAGGCTGGAACGTTTGTTGGATTAGATCTGCGTGATGGTGAAAAGGTATAATAAACAAAGTGTTATTATTCAGCAAATAAAACACCTTTTGAGGATTTCCGAGCCAATTTTCTTTGCAGTAGCAAAGTTTTATTTATTTTGATTTACAGAAGAATAAATGTATATTGTATCGTTTCTGCTTTGGTGTATAAACCAAGACGGTTCTTAGCTGCAACTCTAAAATTTTCATTTTGTTCTTCGATCTAAATTCTATTCGTCAATGTATTCGAGCGGTGAATTTAGTTTTTGAAAATGGTTTTCAAAATTGTCTTGAGGAAGGAAGAGCACTTTCACATGGACTGTAAAATATGGAGCAAAACTGTACAGAAATGTGTTAGTTGACCTCTGGCCTGTTTCTCTGACTACGGTCTTTCTTCTCTACTTCAGCCAGTTTTTAATGAATGGGGCAACTATACAACGGAAATGTTCACTGATGTCGCCATAGGCCGAATTATGGATCATGATGCCAACAGCCCTTTGTTTCTGATTGTCTCTCACTTGGCTGTACACAGTGCTAATTCAAAGGCACCTTTACAAGCCCCTGATGAAGAGCAACGACTGTTTGAAGATGTCAAACACCCTGGTAGAAAAAAGTATTTAGCAATGGTCTCTTCACTCGACAAATCAGTTGGCAGGGTAACTTGAAGTTCTTGTTATTCTGTATTCTGTTATTCTTGATCAACAATGAATATACTTTTGTATGTGATGAATTTGTTTGGTCACCTTAACCAAGAGCTATAATTTTTTTTCTTCAATGCCATAGTGATTGATAAGGTAACTTCATTGTTGTTTCTTTCTTGCAATTTATGCTATTTCCTTCTTATGTATAGAACAACGAATGCTGCAAGTGTAATATACTTCTTCTTTTTTCTCCTCACCTTCATCATCATCTTCTTTTTCTTCTTCCTATTCTTTTTCTTCTTCCTATTCTTTTTCTTCTTCCTATTCCTTTTCTGCTTCTTTCTTATAGCTTTGCTTCTTCTGCTGTTTCTTCTTCTTCTGCTTCCTCTGCTTTTCTTCCAAATTCTTCTTGCTCTTCTTCTTGTTTTTCTTCGTCTTCTTTGTCATCTTCTTTCTTTCTTTTTCTTTAGCTTCTTCCTATTCTTCTTCTGCTTCTTTTTTCTTTCTTATTGTTTTGCTTCTGCTGCTGTTTCTTCTTCTTCTTCTTCCTCTGCTTTTCTTTCCATATTCTTCTTGCTCTTCTTCTTGTTTTTCTTCGCCTTGTTTGTCATCTTCTTCTTCTTCCTACTTTTTTCTCATCTTCCTATTCTTCTTCTGCTTCTTTTTTCTTTCTTATTGTTTTGCTTCTGCTGCTGTTTCTTCTTCTTCTTCTTCCTCTGCTTTTTTTTCCATATTCTTCTTGCTTTTCTTCTTGTTTTTCTTCGTCTTCTTTGTCATCTTCCTCTTCTACCTTTTTCTTTTTTCCTCTTCTTTTTCGTTTTCAAAGTAGATAAAAATTGCTTTCCGCCTTCCAGATTTACGATTCTTTGAAGGATGCTGGTATTCTTGACAACACTATATTCATTTTTACAACCGACAATGGTGGAGCTTCAAACGGCTTTGATTCAAACTTTGGAAGCAATTACCCTTTCCGTGGAATGAAGACTTCACTCTTTGAAGGTGTCCTTTTGAAAACTGATCTTCTGATTATACTTGCTTACATTATAATACAATCAATAGGCCATCCAACAGAAATTTCTATGTGACAAAAAAACTCTATGTGCTTTTTCCATAGGGGGAGGGGGAATTATTGTAGGTTATTGAGAACCAAAGCCCAATCACCCGAAACCCTTAATGCCAGTTTCCAGTCGGAACTTCCCAGTTGCTATGTTTTGGTGGATAAAGGGGCTTTGAAATAAACATTGTAGCATCGGAATTGCGAAAGAACGTATCTCAGTCATTCATTGCATATTCTAACTTAATGCCTTTTTTTCAACTCGTGTTCTAAATTTGGGGGCTCAGTACTTCTGTACTCAATGAGTTAAAGACCAACCAATCTGATCTCTCATCTCTCTCTACATTTTTCGTCTGAGATTCGTCCGAAAAATTCGTAAAATTTATTTTCCAACAAAGGATAATCTTGTTTAGTTTCTTGAACAATTTTCCCTTCATAGGTGGTATTCGGGCAGCTGCATTTGTCAGTAGTCCATTGATTAAGAAAAAGAAGCGCGTATCCAAGGAGCTACTCCATGTAACGGACTGGTATGCTACCATTTTATCTCTTGCTGGTGCCAAGCCTGATGAGAATACAGACGGAAAAAATATATGGAATCATTTGTCTTTGAATTCAAAACCGCCTAGAAAGGAGCTTCTGTTGAACATAGATGACATGGTTTATAGAAACTCAGCTCTGAGAGATGGAAAATGGAAAATTCTTTTTCAAGAGCGTAAGTCCTATAGCTTGCAATGTGTTACTAATTGTAAATTGTAAGGGCCTTTTTACAGAACTTTACCCATGGGGATCAAATCCTTTGTTCTTATCAAATGGGGAATTCCCTATTGATTACAACAAGGAACCATAACAATGACTGGAAAAGCTTTCACTCATTTAGAAATCTCATTAAAATGCCCTATAAATAATTCATCAGAAACTTGCCTTCTCCAATTTATAAGGTGACAGTGTTACAATATTTTAAACTTCTTCACCTTAGAATTCAAGTATTGTCATAATTCTATCAACGAAGGCTGGTGTATGATTGTAGAATTCTTTTGCTCCCTTTTTGATTAAGAAGACAATAGTCACAGCCCTGGTCCATGTAGTAACCTAGTAGACTATGCGCAGGAGCATTACTTAATGTGACCCATGTTTATATAGAGTTTCAGATTACAGTTGACAGTATTACAGTTATGTGTATAGGCCGTTTGAAGTTAATGTAAAGTTCTCGTTCTGTTCTGCTCAACCCAAGCATTGTTCTATCTCCTTCACATCTTAACAGCCCACTATGCATAAAAATAATGGTTCGAAATGACTATGTCTCACGATTAGGAGGTTTGCCTCGATCACACACAGTTGCATATTTAGACCTGGTGGCAACACCAAGAAAGTTGAAGACAAGAGGAAGAAAACTTAATCAATGATTAACTGTTCTGGAAGGTTTTCAACCTTCTTCCAGCAAATACCCTCAGGTTATAATGCCCCACCTCAAGAAAACCACAAACTTGCAGCCATGTTTCCGGGCTCTGTATCGTTCATTACATTACATTTCTCTTTCTTCTCTGGTTTATACAATTTCTACCAATAGATTTGATCACCAAGTGGATTTTGCATCTTTTTTCGAATCAAACTCTGAAATTGCTCTCTACCACATTATAGGTTTATAGTTCATCGTGATCAACGTTAGAAAGAAAGGAAATTGTTTAATATTTATATCGGTGCAAATAGCCAGCAAGTTTTTCATTTGTAAGTTAACAAATCTGTAAATCTGACGACTAACCTTTTGTTTTGGCGCCTTTAGCTGACGAGTGGACTGACTGGTTCAACCCACCGGATTATGAACGGGACCAGTACGACAAGCTTAGCAGAAATTCGGACTTAAAAGCTTCATCAGTGCACTGCGGAGAGAAACCAGCCGAAGCTCCCGATTGTACAAATGGCTGTCTTTTTAACGTTAGGAAAGATCCGTGCGAGTACAATGATCTTTCCGAGTCAAAAAGTGAAGTTTTTGGAGCACTGAAGGAGAAATTAGAACAGTACCGGAAGGAAATGGTTGAACCGAGATACAAGCACGACGAGGATCCAAATGCGAATCCTAGAAACCATGGCGGTATTTGGACTCCTTGGATTGAACCAGAGGGACATCCAGTCGAACACAAACCTTTATCGCCCGATGAAAAACTCCCCGGCCAACCCGAGAAACAATCACAGGATGCGAATAAAGATGCAAACACACCAACACCTACCCCTGCGCAAGCATCCGAAGGAGCTCCTTCGCAGCAAGCAATGATACAGCAGCAGCAGCCCCATCAACCTATTGCACCGCAAATGATGCCAACTGCAAGAAAATCAAATTCTCGTCTAGAGGTTTTTAAAATTTCTATTGTTGCTTCTATTCTAGAGCTACTTTGTACTTTTATTATGGTCCATAGACAGTATTCTCTGCCTGCGATTTCAGCAAAAATAAAGATAGTAAAAGTTATGATGATAATAATAATCATGATGGAGATACATTCGTTAAATGATGACGGAACTAAAATACACACATAACCTGAATGAGCACAAAATACCTCTAAATGTGCGAAGTCAGTTTTAGGAATATTCAACTGATTTAGCTTATTTAGATGAATTTCATGGTATTATTTTTGGTTATGTTGTCAGAAATAAAAGTTTCTAAAGCTACAATCTTTATAAAGGAGATTCACCCCAGTGTGTGGCTCGAATTATCCAGAGTGAGAAGAGTCGCCAGCTCTCTGTAATTCCAGGCATAAGAATCACGGGGTGTGGTCACATCGAAAGAAAGGACCAGGACACTTTTTAATAAGCACAGCTTCCCCGTGTCCTAGAATCTACCATCAGAAGCAAGGTAGTTACAAATACAAAATGCAACATCGGCCACCACCGACATGGAAGCCAAGCTATGTCTTTGTCTAATAACTTAGTAATTTTTTACAGGCAGACAAGAAACCGCTGTACACCGATGATGAGGAAACAGGCGAATTTTCTGTGACACCCAATCAGGAGGATGACATGTACGAAAACCCAGTAAGGTGGTTTTCTATTTTGAATGAGGAACCCTTAGCTAAGGACATGGACTATTTGATGTATGATAACAATGACATCGGCGATAAATATAATGATATTGACACAGATTTTAGGTAGAAAACTCTAGGAAAAAAATAAGGCTTTTTTGGAGGTTTGTGGATCCATCTACATTTGACATGTAGCTGATCAGGGGCAAAGCTAAAGAAAATTGTGACAAGATAGTAAATCATAGAATGGTACAATTGTTTTTCGCTATTCAAAATCTTCGAAATTTAAAAGATAGTTGCAATAGATAGAATCTAGAAATTTTTTGTATTTGCTGGTATACCCAAGAGTTTCGGTGCAGCAACACCCTCGCATCCCCCTTTGCCTACACCACTGTCATTGATATTAACTTACTGAATTTACTTGGTTTTTGAACATTCGCGAGTGGCTCATATTGGTAACAACTCCTCTTGAAATTTGTCTTGGATATTTTAATCATTTCTAAGCATCCACTTTATGGTTTCCAAGTGCTTAACAGAGAGATCAAGTCCAGAAAAAAGACAGTCCCATGTTTGAAAGTCCTAACATACTTTCTTGAATGGTTAAAGATGTATCAATGCCCTAGCTACTCCTTATTTCGTTGTGTACCTTGAAAGGTCCTTGAAACTTTGAAGTACTGAGGGTAGGGACTGGACACTTTTCGGCACTGTTTAGACATCAACGTAGGCGCGGTAAATATCAGTCTGTTTTTTTAATTGAGAAATCTATAAGTTAGAAGTATCATTGATGTAAAATAAACCTTTATGTAAACACTATGCCTTAGCTTTTGTAACTGTTGATGGCATAATCCTCTCTTTGTACATTAAATTTGGATTAAACTAGAAAACGCATTGCTAGATCTGCCTACATTTAAAATCAATGACATAGAAAGTAATTAGTGCAATCAAGCTACTGGTTGTCAACTGTAGGCCGTTGATTTTGTAAAATTGTCGATACAAAAAGAATAGATCATTCTTATCTTTTATTGAATAATAACAGCACTAAAATAGTTTATTTATAAATTCAATTAACATACAACCTAGATCTTTTTTAGCAGCACCAGCAAAATAAAGCTGCGTCCGAAAAACAGCAATATCTTGCTTGAATAAAAAACTCAAAATCCTATTACATTAAATTAAAGGTAAAAGTTTAAACAAAGCGTTCCAGTGTCGGTACAATTTGTTTAAAGGCAGTCTGTTCTTTATTGAGCTCAACTTTGTTTTCACGGCAGTGAAATTCACGCACCGTCGAGCTTAAAGGCATTGAGTCATGGTAAATAGGCTTTCTCTATAGGGGGTCATTTGGTTTCGGCGTGATCGCTGCTGTTTCATGTGATATTGGCATCCGTTGTTGACAACTTGCTATTGATGGAAACTGTTATGTTAATCAGTACGAGGTGAGTTCATGTGACCAGTTCAAGGTCAACCAATAGCATCGCAGTCATGGAAATCATGACTCAGCGGATTTTGGCACTTAGGGTATACCCAGTCTATTTATCGTGACTCAATGCCTTTAATCGATAATTAAACGATCTAAACCAATCAGAGAGAACGTGGATTCCGGAGCTTTTGAATCAAATGGCTGTATTCCCGTTGAAGTGAAACTGTGGCTAGAAAAATTTTGTTCCCTGTTTGGTTTGTGCGACAGATGTTTGAACACCGAAAGGAAATGCTTCCATTATCGTCATTCAATTTCAGTAATTAAATCTTCTTGCCATTTCCGATAGCTTTTTGCTCGCAGTTTCAAATGCCGCCCACTACCGCAGTGGCTTCAGCCATCTGTCGATCAAAGCTGGCCAATAGATTTGCGCAATACCACTCACACGCTTTTTGATTGGTCAACGATTGATTGGCAGATGTCTGAATCCACTTTAGTGTCGATTGCCTTGAACGTATCATTCGATCTGTTCAGATGGTTGTAGAACACTTCCCAGACCCTTGCACTGAAAAGTAACTTCAACGTTTTGTTCATTCTGTGTATTTGCTAGTTCTTCAATCCGCAGTACAGATTCGCTCGAACTAGCGAGTCCGAATTGGATAATGGAGTTCTAAAGTGTGACGTCACCAAAAACCTATTTCTAGAATTATAGAATTTTAACCACATAGCATAAAAGATCACCATGAAATACTTTCAAATATGCAAAATTGGCCAAATATGTCTAAAATCGGTTGAGATATAGCCGATGAAGGTTTGAAGTTTGCTAACGAATCACTGTCAATTTGGCTCTGTTCATAAAGTTATGAACAGAGACCAAATCACAAAGGTTCGATGGGAAAAGAGCCAATACACACGCGGCCATATTTCAGCCAATGCGCAACATATTTGACTGATTTTGCACATTTAGAGGTATTTCATGATGTTCTTTCTGGCTATGGGATCCAAATTCAAAAATTTCAAAAATAGATTTTTGTGACGTCATCACTTTAGAACTCTATTCTATTAACCTCTTGTCACACGTGTCATGGAGTTTTTTGACTTCATCAACATATTACAGGTTGCCTATGTTTAGGCAACGCTCCCCTGCCAATATGACATAAGCAAAACATTTTAAGGCCGATTTCCATTTGACATTTTTTGTGCACGCGGGCGTCGCTCCCAAATCTGAGCATGCGGAGTTAAGTGCTGCTGTCAAGTGGCCGAGCGCACAAAAAAGTTGAGACCCTGTAAATATTCTGGCGCCCACAGCGGACGCAAAATCGAGACCACTTGATTTTAACTACGCATGCTCAGATTTGGGCGCTACGCCCGCGCGCAGAAACGCAATATCTAATCTTCTACTGTGCAGAAACGCAACAATCAAGAGAGGTCATCTTTATAATTATTTTAACTTATCTTAAATTCTAATACGTCTAAACATCATACCATCTCAAATCCAACTATTTCAACACTCGACACATCCTATAGTCTAATTAAAAGTTGTTTATAGTCATTAGAATAAATATGCGTAAGTGCATTGATGTTTAAGCATTGATGATGCTTAATTAATCTCTAACGTAAAACGATGTTTCCTTTGTCTATTTGTTATTGTCCAACGTGCACAAGGTTATAAATTACTAGGCAGCCAAACTGAAAGACTCAAAAAACAAACACGCTTTTTCACACAGAAACGAAGTGAGTGAGCTGCTCACATGAAATCATCAGTTGCTCAACAATACATTTCGCATTGTCTTCCAAAAGTCTTGCTTGATCCGAGTTTATCTAGCCAGGTATTAGAAAAGGATATCAAAAGAAGAGTGAACGTGAAACTCTATGATATATTCAACGCAACTGTGATCTATAATAGCTTTGATAACATGCTGTTAAGCGCCATGAGAATTAATTTTTTTACCAGCAATGAGTTATTCAACTCCTTGTTTACCACATACCTTCGCCCAAATGCGCATGTGCACAGATAAATAGAAAATAGTCCTATTATTCTATTCATTTGTCTTTCTATCTAGGCTTATAGCAGGGCCCCCGACGAAGGGGGGCCAGGGGGGCCTTGGCCCCCCCACTTTTTTGCAAAACAATAGAGTTTTTTTCAAAATCTTTTGTTATGGGTGTCAAATTTTCCCTTGGCCCCCCCACTTTTCAACCTTTGTCGGAGCCCGTGTATAGTCCTATTATTTTATTCCATTCTATCTATTATTCTAATAGATCATCATCAGTTTTATTATGACCATGACAACAAACCCTCAGATTTTGGGATAGCTGGAGGGTCATGGTAGCCAACCTTCTGATAGAGATGGTACCTAATGATGATATTTTATTCTAGCAAAGAGAAAGTGCAAACCTTCCTTCCACGAACCTTCCTATCTCAGAATTTTATCTTGATATAACGCGAAGTGAAAACAACATCATCGATTATAACTGCGCATGTGCATATGATGAAAACCAACGGAACTTCAAACAAATGCTGCCTCGTCTCCCTTAACAGAGAAATTTGATTTTTAAACTTTGAACCTCTTTATGGGGTCAAAGAGCATTGTGTCTAGTGCGCGGAAGTTGTCTCACTCATTCTGACCATCCTTTCCCCAGCAAGGCTATTCCAAAGTGAATACAAAAATCCACGCTCGGCTGCTTGTCGATTTGTTCTGCCAAATTAATCGTTTTGTTCCTTTCCCATGTTGGATAATGTTGTGTTATGGCGGTTATTGTCCAGATAATTCTATAGACTCTGGAAGAAGCATTGTCTGTGCCTATAACCACTAGAGAACATAGAAAGTCTGCAACTTCCTAAAAGGACAACCAAGAAGAAGCAATTGTCGCGTAGCTCAGCCCAGGACAAGGTTTGTGTTTATAATCCATTCTAAAACATGCTATGGGTTAGGCCATCTTGCCACGATCAGGATATCTCTTTTGTGCCTTTTGACCTCATTTGACCTTTTAAGTGATATTTTGAAAATCTCTTGCAGTTCCCTCCATGAAATAACGTTTTGGCAAAGCTACTTGGTGATTTGACATTTGTTCCACCCCCTTTTGATCGGATCCGTACCCAAAGTGGTACGGATAGCCTTTGCGTTTACACAGGACCTGGCGGATCCGATCCCATTTGGATCTGCTATCCGTACTCGAAGGTCCTTAATAGAAGTCTTGATAGTTGGGGGGGTCATAAATTTTTCAAAAAATAAATAAGCGGGGGGTCCTAGTTAGTAGGGGGGGGTCGGAAATGTGAAAAATCACGTGATGATTCTTTTTTGGGGTCAAATGAGATTTTCTTCTGAATACAATCCATAGCAAAATGACAATTATCACCACGTAATAATGCATTGTTGTATTACTAAAATGAGCAGGCTAATTATCATTGTGTACATCAGCCAGGCCTATGTAAATTTTTTCGGGTGTTATACTACTTTTCTATGTTAAAACTTTTGTACAATGCAACCTCTTCATTTAAAAGAAACCTTACAGAAATTTCACACCTGAACAAAGGACAAATGAATAAGGGATATGAATGTTTGCATCCAAAAATTAATAAGCGGGGGGGGGGGTCCAAATAAGCTCCGGTAGGGTCAGAAAAATATCGAAAAATTAATAAGCCTCCCACCTTCTATTAAGGACCTTAAGGTACCCGTTTGGGATCGCTTTTGACGATGGTATCCGATCCCAAAAAGGTCTTCTGTAAACGGTTGGGATCGGATCCAAACAGGTACGGATGCAAAATAAGGCGGAAGATGTCCATTTCGAGGAACTTCGTAAGAAATTTATTGTTTCGAATCTTTAGACTGTTTCGAATTTATCCTCAGCAATCAAATCTATTTATCAAAATGTCTGCTTTTTCAAAATGCATTAAGAGATTGATAAAGGACCAAAGAGCGAAGATTTTGGTTGGACTGATGAAGAGACGGCTCTACTACTGAAAGTTGTGGTGGAAAATTAAGTAAACAAAATCCAAGAAGCATCTTATGCGGGCAGACACAATAGCCTTCAGTCGCTATAAAGAATCAATTTGCGCATCGTGAATCCATACGGATCCGATACCGTGTGAACGCAAATATTTTCAGATCCGATCCTCCTCAAAAAACACCCCCTCAAACCATCCCCTCGAACACCCCCTCAAAAATGAGTTCGGATCCAAATGGATCCGATACTGTTTGGATCCGATCCTGTGTAAACAGGGCCTTAACATACAGACAATACTTTTATAATGCGTTTAGTAATAACACACTTTTAATCCTGTTAAGTTATATTGTTAGATCAGGTACCCAAAAGTATCAGATCACAAGGAAAACTCTTACACATAATTATCGGATAGACCCCCCTGTATATTGAATTTTAAGTGGCCCCCCTGGGTGCACATTGAAATTGTGTATTGTCACTATCAGAACTTTAACTTAAAGACTATATTTTATTACCTTAATCTTGTATTAAAGTTTTTGAGCATTCTGATTTTGGATTCGGAGAAGTATCAATTTGATATGTTTTGAAGCAAATTGTGATATTAGGTAATGAAAATATGGCTCAAGAAACATGTCCCAGCGCTAGTTCGCTGTAACCTAATATTTTTTTGTCCCCTCTGCTTACACGCAGATTATGCTGGCAGCCTCATGAAAAATATTTCTGTACTTTGGTCTTTGTGACAAAAATAGAGCGAAATTTTATGACCGTAAATAATTCATAGCTGTTTTATCAAAACTGTTCCCAATTTATGTATATTTTATACACTATTTGATGTACAAACCAGGATGGTTCAAATCTGCCTATACGGCAACGAACACTTTATGACAGACCGGCAAACAGTAATTTTCAATTTCAAATGTTTGTTTGCATATAAGAAATAAAATATTTTATCTTATGTTTGATTTTGCTACATAAATTTTCGTTTTCAGCAAAATGATTTGCGCCATCCTTTCAACACTGTTCCTTGGGATTGTTGTTGCTGTTGTTGTTGATTACATCATCAGTTTGTTCCAACTCAAGAAGTACCCCCCTGGGCCTTTCCCGCTGCCTCTCGTTGGTAATCTTCACTGGCTAGGAGGCCCACCAACACAACTATGTGATGCCTTGAGGAAGAAATATGGAAATGTTGCAAGTTTAAGTATTGGCAGAAAACGGCTTGTGATTGTACAGGGTTTAAACGAAGCTAGGGATGCGCTTTCAGCCAAGGGTGAAGCTTTCGCAGGTTTGTAGGAACAAGCAATTTTTATTCAACTTTCCTTGTGATTTGAATGTTCAGACACAGGAACATAGGGAAGGTGAAGGGTGTGATACCCCTTCAACGATTTATGTATACCTTTTGTAATTTTTGCAAGGCGCATAGAGAAACACGAGCTTTAAACACAAGTCCAACATTGATTATATAATTGAAGCGACGTTTAGCGTCTGCAAGCAACCACCAACACAACCCATTACCTCCTTACATCATCACACAGATCGTTAAGACTTATACACCCTGAGCGGTACGTTTATTCGCGGTGAATATCAGGCACCGCGGAGCAGGAGGGCCGAGACTATAATCCCTCCCCCTTTTGCCATAAACGTAAAGAGTTTAGAAAAGAACCATCATTCAAGCCTCGTTTTATACAGTTATGGCCCCTCTTTCGCTAATCTCAAAGTTGCGCTGTGCCTGCTATACGCAAGAACTGGCAAACTTCTTTCCAACAATATCTTTTAAAACTCTTCCAAGGGGGTTTTTCAATGCACATATCTTGCTATATTATTTACCTACCAAATTTAATGTTTATTTATTCATCTTCCGAAGGAAGACCCAATGATAATTACGCAGTCGACCTTATCACAGAAGATTTCAATGACATTGCGTTTGGTGCATATGGGCCTAGACTGAAAGCTATGAGGAAGATCGCACATGGTGCACTTAAGATGTACGGAGAAGGGCTTGCCAAACTTGAAGGCAGCATATTGATGGAGGTTGAGAAGCTTTTCGAAAGATTTGACGAAAACAAAGATGAAGCATTTAACCCAGATGTGGACTTATGTGAGTATCAACTATGCTTTTTAAGCATAATATCTGACATATTTCATTTGACAGATCAGTAACATCATTTTTAGCCAGCAATTGACTATAGAGCACAAAGTTCTTCTGAACCCAAACTCGCTTTCCCTTGCCAGTTGCAAACTTCATGTCAGCCTTTCCTCCGCCAGTTCCAAACTTCTAAAGCCTTTGAAGTTATTTCTTCTTTTCATTGTTAAGGTTTGGCAGTGTCTAACATCATTTGTACCATTCTTTTTGGAAGACGCTATGAAAAAGATGAAAGCGAACTTCAAGACGTGTTGAAGTTTACTTCTCTTACCTTGAGATATGATTTGACAGCACTAGTGAATTTTGTTCCTCTGCTGAGGTTATTGCCAAACAGGCTTTTGTCTAACTTCAAACTCGGCGTTGCCATGAAGGATAGATTCTTTGACAAGAAGCTCAGAGAGCACATGGAGTCATTTGACCAAAACAATTTGCGAGACTTCACAGATTTTGTGTTGCATAATTTTGAAAATGAAAGAAAGGCAGATAGCAAGATTCAAAGCTACATACACGATGTTAACCTTAGACAGATTCTCAGCGATCTACTTCTTGCTGGCGGAGAAACGACATCGACCGTATTGCGTTGGAGCCTCCTTTATTTAGCGACCTTGCCAGAAATCCAACAGAAAATTGCGATAGAGAGAAGGCAGAAGATCGGAAGCAGACAGCCTCGTTTGAATGACCGCAGAAACTTGCCTTATTTCGAGGCAGTTCTCATGGAGATTTTGCGCATGTCCACTGTTACGCCACTGATTTTACGTAAAACAATCACGGATACGCAATGTGATGGGCAAAGCATCCCCGCCGAGACCGTTGTTTGGTTCTTTTTGCCTGAAATCAATTCTGATACAAAAGAGTGGAATGAGCCTGACGTTTTTAAGCCAGAGCGATTTCTTGACGAAAACGGTGACATGATTCATCGCAAAAGTAAACGTGAAATGTCATTTGGACTCGGAAGAAGAAGCTGTCTTGGAGAAGTACTGGCCAAAGCAGAGCTGTTCATTTTTCTCTCCAATATCTTGTATAGATACGAGATCAGAATGGATAAGGCGGACTTCCCAGGATTTGATGCGGTCTTTTGTGTTGTTCGTGTGCCGAAACCTTACAAAATTAGGCTTATGAAGCGCAGTATCGGCGAAGATTAATTGACAATAAAGTGCTAATTAACACGGACTCGTTTCCCATTCAGAGTTCTATGAACAATAATGGCTGACGCTTTTTTGCTGGGTACACTAGACTGTTTTGCACGCTGCCATGGCTACGATTACCTTAGGTTGTTCATTTTAAGCTTTGAATATTTAAAATTCAAAACATACTAAGACGGGCATATAAAATAGACCTATACAATTAGCTTTTTTTACTGTTTTTAATACGGAAGTTTCTGTTGGGGTTTTAAATATCTCGTTACTGCAAATTAGAGTTGTAAATCCATAGCAATGAGAAATGGTCTGAAAATTTTAAGGTCGATCAAAACAAAAGAAAAGGTGACGATATAAGAGTAAAATGTCTCCGATTCCAATTTCATGATCAATATAGCCCGACGAACTCATTTCCAATATTTACTGTAGGGATGTGCAAAGCAAACGTTAAATCCATAGTTAAAATTTCTATTCGAATATGCATGCTCAATTTTCTCACTGGACGTCCTTTCCCCTAATTTAAAAGGTAACAGAAGAATATATAACTGCCACACGCAGGGACATAGTGAGCGGGGATGTTTAGGGTGTTACACTCCTCCCCCCTCCAGAACCTTGAACCCCCTAGCCTGGAAGGTTAAGTTACGCCACTGGTCAGAAGGAGGCCGACCTCGCCTATTTCCAACAGACCTCTTTCTGGTCAATTGAAGAACATAACTTTGATGTTGTAATTTCGACTGCTTGATTACGGTATTGGTGAAACGTTATTAATGATTTGTCAGAGAAGGGATAATTGTAGCATTTTCTACGGTGTGTAGCCCCTACTGCTTCGATCTCATCATTGAGTTGAATTGTTGAACACCATAGCTTATGTAATGATTCAATTCAATAGAAGCAGGAGCCACACATCATTTGTCATAAGATAATGGTTAGTTTTGTATTTAATTTGCATACTTGTAAGCAATGATGCAAACATTTCTCGCTGCAATTTTTATGCAAACAAGGAGACAGTTCTTGCCTTTCTGCATCTTGAATGTAAACATTTGTTGTCAAATATCTTTACTCCAGCGCAGTGAAAAGCTACAATTGCTTGCGAATTGATGCAGTTTATATCTTTGATCAAAGCCAATTTCAATAAAATTTTCAATGTTTAGGCTAACTGACGTGCGACATGGTATTGCTTGAAACATACACTAATCTTTGCATTCTTTTCAAAAGTACTGTACAAACAGTTACTCGATGCCGCAATAGAAGTTTAAGAGGAGTTCTTTTCTATTGAATTAAAAGTTATTTCCGATGCAATGTATGAGCTTTGCATAAACGTAATCCTTAAATACATAAGATTAGGCTCGAGACGAGTGGTATTTTTCTCCCACACTCCCAGCTTTCTAACATATGGCAACTACAAAATAAAAACTAAATAATAATACTGAAAAGATATTATTAATACTAAATAATCAAACAAACAATATATGACAAAAATCAAAACTTCTTGTAGATTGTATATTTAATTTCAATACAGTAAAAGATTAGCCGAAATTTCCATCGGATTTTTTTCTAAATAAATGTTATTTTCAAACGTATTTCCCACTGAAGAAAACAAGATAATATGCAATAAAATTAACATCACAATTACAATCATGTTGTTATCATGAACGACTTATCAAATGTGTAATCGCGTGACCTCTTGTATCATCAATTGTCTTGGATGAGATATCGATCTTAATATCAAAAATCATAAATGGATTGTTCTTTTTCCTACTTAATTATGGCGTGGTCAGCAAAGATTTCTAAAGGGTGCCGCCAAATTTGCAGTTTCCTTAAAATTAGACATGACACAAGGTGTTATCTTGTCAGAAGCCTGCAACACCCCCCCC
Organism: Rhopilema esculentum; assembly: GCF_057945365.1. Lineage (NCBI taxonomy): Eukaryota > Metazoa > Cnidaria > Scyphozoa > Rhizostomeae > Rhizostomatidae > Rhopilema > Rhopilema esculentum. Next base: position 3,050,664 of record NC_142816.1, read on the forward strand.
CCCCCCCCCCTCAGATGAAAGCCTGAATTTTCGCCACTGGAGGATAACAGATATCTTTCGGAAAATCTAAAGTTTAAGCACATGTTCAATGACTGATTATAATTATGCTTTACCTATTACTAGCGCCATTACGAAATGAGCGGAATTTCACTCGCCCCAAACCCTTCAACGTAAAGACGATTTTTCCAATTCTTAACCCTCCAATTTACACCAAAGTGAAGCTACTTTTACCTTAATTCTAGTTCAAAATAATGTCTAATTATTCAAGTAAGAAATAAACACTTACTTACCACCATTTATTTTGTTTATGGGACTTCCTTTCTCGTAGCTGATGATGAGGTACCAACATCTTATTCATTGTGGATTCCTTCACCACGTAGGCCCCAAACATCCACAAACGCTTAAATTCTCTTTAGTTTGCCGTCTAGAGAACCTTGAGTCACGTGCTCATCGGACGAAGACGCCTTCAATGACACATTCATTCAAATTAAGTCTTTAACATTTGGTATCACAGCCAATCTGACGTCTATATCTGAAAAAGACATATTGTTTGGGAGGCAAACTAAAGAGGGTTAATTTAACCGTTTTTGGACGTTTGGGGCCTATGTGGTGAAGAAATATTCTCATCAAAGAAAACACCATGAATAGGACGTAGGTACCTCATCGTCAGTTATGAGAAAAGAAGTTCCGTGAACAAAATAAATAGTCGTAGGTAAGTATTATATCTTACTTGAATAATTAAAAATTATTTTCAACTGGAATTTAGGTAAAAGTAGCTTTGCTTTGGTGTAATTATGAAGTGTTTGAAATTGGGAAAATCTTGTTTACGTTCAGGGGTATTTTTTTTATAATGGCAGGTATACAGTTACTTATCTGCTAACTCCCCTGAAAATACATGTCAATCACCGTTTTTGCCTTTAAAAACTACCTCTGAATCAGCATATCCCTAACATCTTCTCTCTTATCAAAAACTCATCCTCTTACCAAAGCTCCACACCACAAGAATCCTCCCTCTCCTCACCCTCTCTTTTATCAGCCCCTCCTTCCTCTCTCCAGCCTCACATCCTGGGGTTCCTCTCTTCAACACTTCTCCTTCTTCCCAGTCCTCCCTCTCTCTAGCTTTTCCTCATCCCCTCCGACCTCTCTCTGTCCCCTCTTCCTTTTTCTTCCCCCTCCCCCATCTTCTCCCCCTTACTCATTCTTATTCCTGAGACTGATATGAGTAGTCAATTGAATACTCTATTTGACGATTCAATAAGAAATAATCATTTTCAAATCACAGCAACGATTTTAATCCAGCGACCTGCTTCAGATGCTGTCAATCTATGTGCTCCCACTAGGTTGTATTAAATTTAAACAATAAAGTTGTTTGCTTTTCATATGAAAAAATCAGTTTTCCTTACAACTTGACTGATGTATTAGTTTCATTGATTTCGAAAGCAATCCAAAGAAGGTTGTTGGAGCAAGTTAAAATGTGTTTACTCAAATTCTATAACATCCACTTGTGTCAATAAATTTCGTTGGCTTTCTAATTTCCTTCATAAGATCATATTTGCATTGAAAATTCTGTCATGCAGCTGTAAAAATACTTTGTTTTAAAGCACTTAAGTTTTGCAAAAGTCTCGTCAGTTCCTAGAAGATAAATGAATTGGTCTTTGGAATCAGTTGGCGGGGCTCAGTTCCACCTGGATTCGAACAAAGTTTCGCTTTTAATAGACCTTTGCACACTTGAAAATTGGCAGGTGATATTAATCAATTGTCGGAATCCGTGAACGCTGATTGGCTATGACCGAAGGCTAATTATTCTGGACCAATCTCTTCGCATTTGAGCTTTCTTTACGAGCAACTTCATACCGTCAACTAGCTTTAACTTAAAGCTGTATGACAAGTTACAAGAAGTAGACTTCGACACGTGACAGGTGACAGGGACCGTGATGTTAACCGGAGAGTTCACAGAAAACAGACTGAGAACAAGGATTGCAATATTCGTGAGAAAATCTTTTGACGTAAAGAAGACGTTCGTTGTAGTTGAGTTTCATTCGCTTTGTTATGAGAGAATGTACTTGGTTTTGTTGAGATGGAACGCTGAGTTGAAGGCAAATGTTGTGCATCCATCCATATCTGTAATGTGATCCGTTTTTATTTTGTATGGTGGACACGGAAGTTTCTTTGAACAGATGTTATTTGCGGGATAAAAGACATTTAACTTGCCAAGTACTGACTGCATAACCCTGGTGCCCGTTTCATGAAATTTGAATGCGAGCTTGTACATATTAGACATAGTACCTGGTCGATCACAGCTTCTCAATTTGAACGCAGCTTTACGTGATATCGTGGCTAAGCGAAAGTGTCTGGATTGAAAACAGTTGGTAAGTTGTACCATTAACTATTGCTTGCATATTTTTCCCGAACATTTTATCATTTCTTCAAAACCTCTTCATTCTTTTTGAAAACCACAATATCATGAAGCTAATCTCAATTTGGCTCTTCTGCTTACCATTCTTGTCATTCTCTGTCACTTAATTCATACATTTCATTTGATTTTTAAATATCCATACGGGCTATAAATTCGTTACTGACAATAAAAACTGATACACAATGTGCTCTATCTAGAAACCTTAACTATTATACCTTTACTATCGACGATCGGAGTTATTATGCGAATCATTGTTAGTAGTAAGTATTGTAAGGGAATCCTTCGGTACAATATTTTTCTGCGTTTTCCTGCCATTGTCAAGACCTTGTAAAAGCGGTAACCCAGATCCAAACATTTACCAACTACAAACTTATGTCCATTCTTTTACTATTAGATAAAATTTTCTAACACAAAACCAGTTTCACTTTACCTTGCCAATTAAACTAACATTGCCCCTTTTATCAAAATGCAACAGTGGAGGTTGACCCCGCGCTCCCCTCCCCGGTTTCCCTGAAACAAGCATTAGAGTATGAGACGCAAAGGCGCGTGTATCTGAAGCTAGGATTACAAAGTGCAAGTTTGAATTAAAACACATTAATTTCTCCTTGATAGCTTCAGCACAATTTATATTAGAAATAACTTGATTGCGTTATTTCTATAATCGTACATAATTTTCTTTATGGTTGCATTAAACTATGAGCTGTAGCATTTCAATTAATTTTGTTTATACACGGTATCAATTCAGCCAAAAAGAAACGTTATGATGTATAAAAAGAAGAACTAGCTTAAAATTAAAAGTTTGTTAAGGCTACTCAGAGATTTAAAGTATAAATTGTCTGATCTTCCATGGACTCGTGCCGAGCTGATCTCTTATAGCTCAAACGAAAAATCTTAGTTCTTTTTTAAGCCGTACGATGGAAACGACATCTCTAATGGGTTATGGGATTTCATTCCAACTCCTAACAAATTACCATCATGTTCTGTTCACTAAAATGTACCTTTGTATATTTCTCAATATCCTGAACATCCTGATTAATTTATAATAAATCTAATGAGCTTAAAATTATTAGAATAAAGTAGAAAAATAACTAAAATTCAACAATGCTGAAATAGGCTGAAACTGCTGAAGGAAATTAATTAAAAAGTGAAAGCTTCTTTAATCTTTTGAAAGCTCCTCCAGCTTCTTTTTTTAAACATCTTATTTCAACAATATGTTTGTTATATTCATAGCTTCCAATTTAGCCCACGTGCTTTGGAGAACGCTCTAGAAATTAAAGAAAATAGGACATTTTTGGATTAGGCTCCTTGACTTCAAATCTTCTCAATGACCGTCATCATTGCTTTCTTCCAATCTCTAGACTAACCCCCAAATAACCGAATCTCGTAGCATACTCATTGCCGTGAGCAATATTATCAGGCAGCACGCAGCCATTATTGAACTAGCAGGGGCTATAGCTCCCCCCCCCCCTCCTATAGCCTCATCTTTTTGCAATAGTAGGCTAGAAAATTTTCGGAAGGTTTACTCTAACGCAAATTTGGTCAGTTTGCTGTTTTTCTTGACTGGGAACCATTTTTGTTCTTTTTCTAGGTGTTTTATCTTGTTTGATGATATGACGTATTTTCTAACTTGGTTAGGTTGGTGTTTTTTTACCCTTTTTATAGTTATTGGTATCTTCTCTGAATCAGACTGTTTAGTTTAGTTTAGTTTAGTTTAAATAAGCAAGTATTTTCTAAAAGGGGTATTTTACGGCGCTTTGGATACGCCTATTCCAGCCACTCTGCTCTTAAGTTGCGTGGTCCCTGAATAATATTACAATGATGTTCGTATGAAACAGACTTTACTGTACGGCTTTACGCCTTACTTTGTTCTATCAAGCCAGTTTATGAAGCATTATAATTTTCAGTTGAGCAGGTTTTTGAATAATTTAGTATCTCTTCTGTAGCATGAAATCATATTTGCCTAGTTTTATGTCTGGCATGTCTGGCACTTTTTGCGTAAATTTTACGTGATTTCCAGGCGCCGTCTTACCCGGGTGGCAAAGTGGCCACCGACACCCGGGTCCTTGCCTTTCAAAGAAAAAACTGATGACGGGGCATTTTTTACAAAAGCTTCTAATACGTTTAATTCTCTCTTTCACCTAAAATATCCAGGGGCGTACCAACCGAGGGGGGTGTGGGGGGATGGTACACCGCCCCACTTTTGGAAAGTTGGTCGGTAAATTTTATGGATTGTCGGTAAATGCGTATCTTGACTATATATAGTATATTGGCGTGTATACATTGTCTAGCAAGAGTTGAATTTTGGTCGGTAAATTCACCCGTTTACATCCTCCCTACTCCAAATTGTCAAGGTACGCCCCTAAAAATATCTACTAACGTTCCACAACAAATTGTAAATTTCGCTAAACTAATAACAAAATATGTTAATGGTTAATTTGAACCAAAATTAATAATAAATTTAGAGAAATTGAGGGTCAGTGCACATCGTACATGGAGCCACCGAACATTACAGTATAACAAAACTCAATGAATATCAGTTCAATCCCGTTCGTTAGACGATTCAACAGTCGTAGGCCTAACATAAATCCCTATCTTATACCTGTCTTGCATCTTATCGTTTTATTTCCTTTCTTTACTTTTGTTATAATTCCATACGAGCATCTGAATTGGTCGCCCCTCGGCTTTTTACGCATCTTCGAAATAACAAATGCTTTCTGGAGATCCACATGGTTTACAGTTTTCGACGTTTACATTAAAATTAAAATACACGCTGATAATTCAGAAAGACTGTTTGCCTTCAAGTGTTTTTAGCTCACAGGTCTTTTTTCACGAAATTCTCCTAAGTTATCTCCAAAACATTTTTTGTCACTTAATCATATTCGTCAATAATTCACAATGTCTCCTAAGACTTTGCATATATTTGTCAAAAAAACGATATTCGTCTGTAGTTTGACCTAGCTATTTTGCAACAACTTTCAAATGATGAGACATTTCTACAGTTAGGGTAATCAAAATGAATCAAAAAATCTGTTAAGAATTCTGATAAACACTGCACATATTAATTACAAGTGAAAAGACACAATTGGGAGATTTAACTGATTCACATAAGGTATAAAAGGGTGCAAAAACTGCACCAGAAATACTACCTGCATATCAATTAAGTGGTAACTTGTTTTCAAATGAATGCAAACTCAAGGCTGTTACTTAAATAGGTGTAGGTGTGGCTACCCAACCTCAGTCTTACCCGGGTCCTTACGGCCTCAGAACCACTCTGCATTCAAGATACCGTACCGCCGTTGGTGATTTCGGTGATTTTCAAGTCTTCAGCGTAAGCTTAAAATCTTTGCGATGTGTTTTTCATATGTTGGTTTTGAACAATTTGAAATACTTTGTGAGGGTAATATTCAAATTAACGAATTGCTGGCTTACTGGTGATTAAGTGAATTAGTTAGATGTCAATAATTCTATTTAATTCTGCATATTGCGATAATATATTGAAATTTTAAACTGCTATAAAGCGTTCGGCTATGTAAAAATGAATGAAAACTTTCTTAATAGATTGAATCTTTGATTGGTGATTCCTTCTCTTACCCTTTGTAAACAGTTTCTACCGTTTTTCATTATGTTGTGTTCATACAACACCATGTGTTTACATTGTGCTATTTATATAACGTTTTCATCTAGCATTTATGTTTAAGAAAAGAAATAGCTTGACCATAACAAGAAACACGGTTTGCTTATAGTTTAAGTACCGTTCTATACACAAACTTTCGATTTATACGCGTAATCTTCTGGTAAGACACCACAGTAGCATGACATATATAGATTAAGACAGCAGGGTAATGAAGACATTACAGTTCAACGGCCGTGAAGAAAGGTTATGCAAAGATGCCGTAAATTTAAGAAAGGCCATTGCGCATAACTTGACAAAACTGTATAAAGTGAGATGAACATGACGTTGTGTTTGAACTTTTCCTTTTTCCAGACAAAGCGGACAGACCAAGGCATAGATGTTTACTTAATTTTCAATTCTAAGGAACTTTTCTTCAAAAAATACAACAACAATTTTTAGGATGGCAAATAGGACAAAATTATATCCGGTGGAGGGTTGGAGCTTCTTCTTAACCCTGCACGTAGACACATTTTTATCTCGATGCAGAGCAAACAGAATGGGTCCAGGGATTGAGCCTTGAGGAAAACCAAAGGCGCTTGATTCTCATCTGAATTGAAACATGCAGAAAGAAGGCTAAAAGTATTTTTATTGTTTCTGTGGAATGCGTGCGGAAGAATATTGCTTGGGATCAATCTACGGTTTTCGATGTTTACTTACACATTTTAACACATGTTTGTTCCTTTTAGTTTAAATACAGCGCAAAAGATTTCCACAAATCCTGCAACTGGTGTCAATCAAATGTGACAATAGCTAATGTTGAATCGTTTCTTTGCTTCTCTTTGCCTTAACAATGTGCTCAAATTGACAAATTGATTTAGTTTGTTTTTACCTGTGCGCGATAAATCTAAAAATATCGATATCTCGACACTTTATTTGGACCTTTCTCTAGATTTAATTACTTCTTGATTCCATTTGCTAAAGAAATTTTCTGTACGAAAACTTTTGTTGACACTGTTTGAATCCTCTTGTTGACGGGCTGGATTCCTCCTATCATTTCAGATTGCTTCATCCAAAACCAAACACTGCTCTCAGTCAACGATTCCGTGAAAGGTCTGCTGTTGATTATCAAGAATACAAGATGTCCTACTCGTACAGTGCTATGTTGGTGAACATAATTGCTTCCAGTATATTTGCATTTTTCGGGACTATAGGAAATGCTTTGGTTATTTTCGCGTTTTTCAAAGTACGCTCGTTGCGGACAATCAATAACATGTTTGTTGTACAGTTAGCATTCGTGGATTTGATGAAGGCTTCGATAATTCTTACAACAAAATCCGTGCATCAAGCAAAGCAAGTCACTTCTATGAACGAAGTATTCTGTCAAATTTCTGGAATGTTGCGTGTCATTGGCTCGTGCCAATCCGCTGTCCTGCTAGGCGCCATTGCGGTGGTGCGTTATTTCAAAGTTGTGAAGCCGAGGCTGTTCGAGAAGATATTCACACTTAAAAAGACGTTAATCTACTGCTGCTCGATATTTTTTGCCACCCTTTTATTGTCTCTGTTGCCAGTTATTGGCCTAGGCAAGTTTCGATTCAGCAAGTCTCACGGAGCTTGTTTTGTTAACTGGGACAAAATAAATATTCCTTTTCGTAGCATTTACTACATGTTTAACGTTGGGATCACTTTCCCTGTCCTCATCTTTTGTTACTATAACATTTTCAAAAAACTCCGGGAACACAGTCGGTCTGTTATTCCTCGAATTAATAAGAAATCCAAATCAACTGTGACGGCCCCTAAAATTGAAGTAACAAAGGCTAATTCCAAGGAAGGGAATGGCGAAAAGTATAAAACAGAGATGCCAGACAGCCATACAAGTGACCAGCCAGCTAACGAATCAGCTTCCCATCTACAAGTCACTGGCGGAGAACAAGAAAAAAAGAAGGAAGGCTTGCAGAAGAAAACTTACAAAGTGAGAATTAAAAAAGCAAAGGCCTGGTTTCGTATGAGGAGAGAGAAATCTGACGTCGAGCTGGAAGTAACGAGGATTATGTTTGCAATAGTGATTGTTTATATCTGTTGTTGGATGCCAGCTGCTATTGTGAACATCATTAACCTATCGAAAGTTGTTGCTATACCTGGTGATGTGTTGTTACTTATTGTCACCCTTGTTGACCTCAAAGTCTGCCTGAACCCCTTGATTTATGGCATAGCAAGCAAACAGTTTCGCAATGCATTCTTAGCTGTGTTGCTAAGGAAACGAGTTGAAGACACAGTGAGCATGAGCGGCGTAGGCAGCTCCTCTAAAGCGCCGTCCCATGACAACAGCTGCCAAGATAGTAGAGACATGACTGGTAGTGCCTCGTTTGAATCTTCGTGTGATGAGAAGAAGGCTACGTGTGATTATTCAAGTGTAGATTCCAAGGCAACATGTGTTTAACTTTAGCAAGACGAATTGTCAAAAGTAGGTAAGCTAGATTCATGCATATAATTTGCTTTACTTCGAATCCAGGATAAAAAATTTATTTGTAGTGACAAAGAATGTGACTGGATCAAAATGTCTGACCCGTACTGACTTAAAGGCAATCGACAGATGCTAAAGGGGCTTTGGTCAGCTTTCAATAAAAAAGTGATTAATCAGTGATTAATCAAAAACCCCACCTTCAACCGAGATTTGATTATTGAAAGGAGCTGTATTTGTACAAATAAGGAGCTATGTTTACTACCCTATACTTGGTATGGTGCCATCTTTGAAATTACCCCACACAATGAAAATATCCTGCATATTCCTGAATATTCGCTGCGTTTTGCAAGGTGCTTGCAAAGTAAATGCAGCTTTTAAATAACATCTTCAAGAAATCACTAACGAACAAATATTGCATCTCCTATTGCTCTTGAAAGCAAATTAATCCAGAAAAACTTGTTAAGGAGGGCAATAAAGAAAAGACTGAGAGAAGGACAGGTGTTTTTTCCAATTAAATTATTCTGTTTTCCTTGCTTTGTAGCGTTGTGATTATTTAGTAAACATATGTTACAAACTCGTCAGATCAACGCTTTTGCCTGAAATGTGGATTAGTCACTGTAAACATCATGCAAGCTTGTCTCTTAAAGAGAGCTTATTCCGTTAATTTTCTTGTTATAATATTTGCCATACAGAAAATCTCTTTTTCCTGTCACAGGTGTAGGTTTGTTTGCTTATATCGGAGTTTTCTCAAAAGAGTCTGCGACACCAATATCAAATCCGCTTGAAAGCAGCGATATTAGTTTATTCATCCAGTCTTTATGTACAAAGATACTGCCATATCTAAATTCACGTGTGCTTTTTCAAAGCTCTGTCAAATTTTAACCTGAATGTTAAATCATATCGTCTGCAGATTAAAAGCAGTGCAAACTTTCGTTATTTTCAAGAAGCTCCTCAGTGCAAATTTTTGTTGTTCTCATTTAAAAGATCAAGCATCTTGCACTTCTACAAGAAAGCAGTCGTTTATAAAAGCACGATACTGTAGAATGGGCATGCCCCTAGCCCGACTGGGAATTACCCAGCAACATATTCACCATGTAATAGAATGAGAAGTCTCATTTCCAACAGGAAAGAGGAATTGCCAGTTGCCAGAAAGTCATTAACTTTTTTGGCTATAATAGTACTTCATACCTTAATTTATAAGATGTTTTAAAAAAAGGTTGTTGATTAGGGTTAAACGTTAACTGATTTCTATTTATTCTCATTCAATTCTATATTTCAGATCAAGATGTAAAGCTATTTAAAACTTCTGTTCTATTTCTTGGCAATTCACCTAGTATCAAGAAACTTAGAAATAAATAGTGTGTTTTATTTCCATATCAACCATCGTAGCTCTTATTCATCTTAGCCGTATAGTTTCGACATATATTTATTTCCATTTTTATTCAAAATCTAAAATTATAGTTTCAGAAAAAGTACACCTGTTAACAGGGCAATCTTTTTCTGCGATGCAGTTCAAATACCACCTAATATGCAAGAAGCAAGATCCCTAAGCAAGAAATGCATCCTATCTTAATTTTAGAGCTCACGACTCTCTTATGGAAAAAAAGCGATCGCACTAAAAAGACGTCTTATGGAAATCAGGTTTTCTTCCTAAAAAAACAAAATATTTCCATCTTTCAACGAAGTTAGCCAAAAAAAGCAACTCTGATCCAACGATACTCCCTAATGTGTCCATAACAGATGCTGATATTTTCCTAATGAATTATAAATTTATAGAAATAGAAAATATAAACTAACAAACAAAGGTGTGAAAAAAAATGCAAAAAAGATGAGAAACTAGAAAAAATATTTGTGTAAGGTAAACTGGATAAGGGGTTCTCGAAAACAGGCAAGGATATAGTCTTACCAAAACTCACATTTCTCGACCAAGAACTTTTTTATCCAAAACTTAGTTAAAAACACTGAAAACAAACAAGAAAAACGTGTGAATCATCTGTCGACTCTCTTCGCAGTTGCTTTATCCTCTAAAAAGGCACTTTTACAAGAAAGGGGTTTTTGAAAAAAAGGCAAGGCTAAAGCCTTACCAAAATATCCAATTCTCGAGCAAGAACTTTTTTATCCAAAACTTGGTTAAATACACTGAAAACAAACAAGAAAAACGTGTAAATCATCTGTCGACTCTCTTGGCAGTTGCTTTATGCTCTAAAAAGGCACTTTTACAAGAAAGGGGTTTTTGAAAAAAAGGCAAGGCTATAGCCTTACAAAAATACCCAATTCTCGACCAAGAACCTTTTTATCCAAAACTTGGTTAAATATACTGAAAACAAACAAGAAAAACGTGTAAATCATCTGTCGACTCTCTTGGCAGTTGCTTTATGCTCTAAAAAGGCACTTTTACAAGAAAGGGGTTTTTGAAAAAAAGGCAAGGCTATAGCCTTACGAAAATACCCAATTCTCGACCAAGAACCTTTTTATCCAAAACTTGGCTAAATACACTGAAAAAAAAACAAGAAAAACGTGTGAATCATCTGTCGACTCTCTTGGCAGTTGCTTTATGCTCTAAAAAGGCACTTTTAAAAGAAAGGGGTTTTTGAAAAAAAGGCAAGGCTATAGCCTTACCAAAATACCCAATTCTCGACCAAGAACTTTTTTATCCAAAACTTGGCTAAATACACTGAAAAAAAAGCAAGAAAAACGTGTGAATCATCTGTCGACTCTCTTGGCAGTTGCTTTATGCTCTAAAAAGGCACTTTTAAAAGAAAGGGGTTTTTGAAAAAAAGGCAAGGCTATAGCCTTACCAAAATACCCAATTCTCGACCAAGAACTTTTTTATCCAAAACTTGGCTAAATACACTGAAAAAAAAGCAAGAAAAACGTGTGAATCATCTGTCGACTCTCTTGGCAGTTGCTTTATGCTCTAAAAAGGCACTTTTACAAGAAAGGGGTTTTTGAAAAAAAGGCAAAGCTATAGCCTTACCAAAATATCCAATTCTCGACCAAGAACTTTTTTATTCAAAACCTGGTTAAATTCTCTGAAAACAAGCAAGAAAAACGTGTAAATCATCTGTCGACTCTCTTGGCAGTTGCTTTATGCTCTAAAAAGGCACTTTTACAAGAAAGGGGTTTTTGAAAAAAAAGGCAAGGCTATAGCCTTACCAAAATATCCAATTCTCGACCAAGAACTTCTTGATCCAAAACTTGGTTAAATACACTGAAAACAAACAAGAAAAACGTGTAAATCATCTGTCGACTCTCTAGGCAGTTCCTTTATGCTCTAAAAAGGCACTTTTACAAGAAAGGGGTTTTTGAAAAAAAAGGCAAGGCTATAGCCTTACCAAAATATCCAATTCTCGACCAAGAACTTCTTGATCCAAAACTTGGTTAAATACACTGAAAACAAAGACTTTTTTATCCAAAACTTGGATAAATGCTCTGAAAACAAACAAGAAAAACGTGTAAATCATTTGTCGACTCTCTTGGCAGTTGCTTTATGCTCTAAAAAGGCACTTTTACAAGAAAGGGGTTTTTGAAAAAAGGCAAGGCTATAGCCTTACCAAAATATCCAATTCTCGACCAAGAACCTTTTTATCCAAAACTTGGCTAAATACACTGAAAAAAAAACAAGAAAAACGTGTGAATCATCTGTCGACTCTCTTGGCAGTTGCTTTATGCTCTAAAAAGGCACTTTTACAAGAAAGGGGTTTTTGAAAAAAAAGGCAAGGCTATAGCCTTACCAAAATACCCAATTCTCGACCAAGAACTTTTTTATCCAAAACTTGGTTAAATACACTGAAAAAAAAACAAAAAAACGTGTAAATCATCTGTCGACTCTCTTGGCAGTTGCTTTATGCTCTAAAAAGGCACTTTTACAAGAAAGGGGTTTTTGAAAAAAAAGGCAAGGCTATAGCCTTACCAAAATATCCAATTCTCAACCAAGAACCTTTTTATCCAAAACTTGGCTAAATACACTGAAAAAAAAACAAGAAAAACGTGTGAATCATCTGTCGACTCTCTTGGCAGTTGCTTTATGCTCTAAAAAGGCACTTTTACAAGAAAGGGGTTTTTGAAAAAAAAGGCAAGGCTATAGCCTTACCAAAATACCCAATTCTCGACCAAGATCTTTTTTATCCAAAACTTGCTTAAATACACTGAAAACAAACAAGAAAAACGTGTAAATCATCTGTCGACTCTCTAGGCAGTTGCTTTATGCTCTATAAAGACACTTTTACAAGAAAGGGGCTTTTGAGAAAAAAGGCAAGACTATAGCCTTACCAAAATATCCAATCCTCGACCAAGAACTTTTTATCCAAAACCTGGTTAAATACACTGAAAACAAGCAAGAAAAATGGGTAAATCATCTGTCGACTCTCTTGGCAGTTGCTTTATGCTCTAAAAAGGCACTTTTACAAGAAAGGGGTTTTTGAAAAAAAGGCAAGGCTATAGCCTTACCAAAATACCCTTTCTCGACCAATATCTTTTTTATCCATAACTTCGCTAAATACACTGAAAACAAACAAGAAAAACGTGTGAATCATCTGTCGACTCTCTTGGCAGTTGCTTTATGCTCTAAAAAGGCACTTTTACAAGAAAGGGGTTTTTGAAAAAAAGGCAAGGCTATAGCCTTACCAAAATACCCTTTCTCGACCAATATCTTTTTTATCCATAACTTCGCTAAATACACTGAAAACAAACAAGAAAAACGTGTGAATCATCTGTCGACTCTCTTGGCAGTTGCTTTATGCTCTAAAAAGGCACTTTTACAAGAAAGGGGTTTTTGAAAAAAAGGCAAAGCTATAGCCTTAGCAAAATATCTAATTCTCGACCAAGATCTTTTTTATCCAAAACTTCGCTAAATACACTGAAAACAAACAAGAAAAACGTGTAAATCATCGGTCGACTCTCTTGGCAGTTGCTTTATGCTCTAAAAAGCCACTTTTACATGAAGGGGGTTTTTGAAAAAAAAGGCAAGGCTATAGCTTTACCAAAATATCAAATTCTCGACCAAGAACTTCTTGATCCAAAACTTCGCTAAATACACTGAAAACAAACAAGAAAAACGTGTAAATGATCTGTCGACTCTATTGGAAGTTGCTTTATGCTCTAAAAAGGCACTTTCACAAGAAAGGGGTTTTTGAAAAAAGGGCAAGGCTATAGCCTTACCAAAATACCCAATTCTCGAACAAGAACTTCTTGATCCAAAACTTCGCTAAATACACTGAAAACAAACAAGAAAAACGTGTAAATGATCTGTCGACTCTATTGGAAGTTGCTTTATGCTCTAAAAAGGCACTTTCACAAGAAAGGGGTTTTTGAAAAAAGGGCAAGGCTATAGCCTTACCAAAATACCCAATTCTCGAACAAGATCTTTTTTATCCAAAACTTCGCTAAATACACTGAAAACAAACAAGAAAAAAGTGTAAATCATCTGTCGACTCTCTTGGCAGTTGCTTTATGCTCTAAAGAGGCACTTTTACAAGAAAAGGGTTTTTTAAGAAAAAGGCAAGGCTATAGCCTTACCAAAATATCCAATTCTCGACCAAGAACTTCTTGATCCAAAACTTGGTTAAATACACTGAAAACAAACAAGAAAAACGTGTAAATCATCTGTCGACTCTCTTGGCAGTTGCTTTATGCTCTAAAAAGGCACTTTTACAAGAAAGGGGTTTTTGAAAAAAAGGCAAGGCTATAGCCTTACCAAAAAACCCTTTCTCGACCAATATCTTTTTTATCCATAACTTCGCTAAGTACACTGAAAACAAACAAGAAAAACGTGTGAATCATCTGTCGACTCTCTTGGCAGTTGCTTTATGCTCTAAAAAGGCACTTTTACAAGAAAGGGGTTTTTGAAAAAAAGGCAAGGTTATAGCCTTAGCAAAATATCTAATTCTCGACCAAGATCTTTTTTATCCAAAACTTCGCTAAATACACTGAAAACAAACAAGAAAAACGTGTAAATCATCGGTCGACTCTCTTGGCAGTTGCTATATGCTCTAAAAAGGCACTTTTACAAGAAAGGGGTTTTTGAAAAAAAGGCAAGGCTATAGCCTTACCAAAATATCCAATCCTCGACCAAGAACTTTTTTATCCAAAACTTGGCTAAATACACTGAAAACAAACAAGAAAAACGTGTGAATCATTTGTCGACTCTCTTGGCAGTTGCTTTATGCTCTAAAAAGGCACTTTTACAAGAAAGGGGTTTTTGAAAAAAAGGCAAGGCTACAGCCTTACCAAAATATCCAATTCTCGACCAAGAACTTTTTTATCCAAAACTTGGCTAAATACACTGAAAACAAACAAGAAAAACGTGTAAATCATCTGTCGACTCTCTTGGCAGTTGCTTTATGCTCTAAAAAGGCACTTTTACAAGAAAGGGGTTTTTGAAAAAAAGGCAAGGCTATAGCCTTACCAAAAAACCCTTTCTCGACCAATATCTTTTTTATCCATAACTTCGCTAAGTACACTGAAAACAAACAAGAAAAACGTGTGAATCATCTGTCGACTCTCTTGGCAGTTGCTTTATGCTCTAAAAAGGCACTTTTACAAGAAAGGGGTTTTTGAAAAAAAGGCAAGGCTATAGCCTTACCAAAATACCTAATTCTCGACCAAGATCTCTTTTATCCAAAACTTCGCTAAATACACTGAAAACAAAAAAGAAAAACCTGTAAACCATCTGTCGACTCTCTTTGCAGTTGCTTTATGCTCTAAAAAGGCACTTTCACAAGAAAGGGGTTTTTGAAAAAAGGGCAAGGCTATAGCCTTACCAAAATACCCAATTCTCGACCAAGATCTTTTTTATCCAAAACTTCGCTAAATACACTGAAAACAAACAAGAAAAAAGTGTAAATCATCTGTCGACTCTCTTGGCAGTTGCTTTATGCTCTAAAAAGGCACTTTTACATGAAGGGGGTTTTTGAAAAAAAGGCAAGGCTATAGCCTTACCAAAATATCCAATTCTCGACCAAGAACTTTTTTATCCAAAATTTGGCTAAATACACTGAAAAGAAACAAGAAAAACGTGTGAATCATTTGTCGACTCTCTTGGCAGTTGCTTTATGCTCTTAAAAGGCACTTTCACAAGAAAGGGGTGTCTGAAAAAAAGGCAAGGCTATAGCCTTACCAAAATACCCAATTCTCGACCAAGAACTTTTTTATCCAAAACTTGGTTAAATACACTGAAAACAAACAAGAAAAACGTGTAAATCATCTGTCGACTCTCTTGGCAGTTGCTTTATGCTCTAAAAAGGCAATTTCATAAGAAAGGGGTTTTTGAAAAAAAGGCAAGGCTATAGCCTTACCAAAATACCCAATTCTCGACCAAGAACTTTTTTATCCAAAACTTGGCTAAATACACTGAAAACAAACAAGAAAAATGTGTAAATCATTTCTCGACTCTCTTGGCAGTTGCTTCATGCTCTAAAAAGGCACTTTGACAAGAAAGAGGTTTTTGAAAAAAAAGGCAAGGCTATAGCCTTACCAAAATATCCAATTCTCGACCAAGAACTTTTTTATCCAAAACTTGGCTAAATACACTGAAAACAAACAAGAAAAACGTGTGAATCATTTCTCGACTCTCTTGGCAGTTGCTTCATGCTCTAAAAAGGCACTTTTACAAGAAAGGGGTTTTTGAAAAAAAGGCAAAGCTATAGCCTTAGCAAAATATCTAATTCTCGACCAAGATCTTTTTTATCCAAAACTTCGCTAAATACACTGAAAACAAACAAGAAAAACGTGTAAATCATCGGTCGACTCTCTTGGCAGTTGCTTTATGCTCTAAAAAGGCACTTTTACATGAAGGGGGTTTTTGAAAAAAAAGGCAAGGCTATAGCTTTACCAAAATATCAAATTCTCGACCAAGAACTTCTTGATCCAAAACTTGGTTAAATACACTGAAAACAAACAAGAAAAACGTGTAAATGATCTGTCGACTCTATTGGAAGTTGCTTTATGCTCTAAAAAGGCACTTTCACAAGAAAGGGGTTTTTGAAAAAAGGGCAAGGCTATAGCCTTACCAAAATACCCAATTCTCGAACAAGAACTTCTTGATCCAAAACTTCGCTAAATACACTGAAAACAAACAAGAAAAACGTGTAAATGATCTGTCGACTCTATTGGAAGTTGCTTTATGCTCTAAAAAGGCACTTTCACAAGAAAGGGGTTTTTGAAAAAAGGGCAAGGCTATAGCCTTACCAAAATACCCAATTCTCGAACAAGATCTTTTTTATCCAAAACTTCGCTAAATACACTGAAAACAAACAAGAAAAAAGTGTAAATCATCTGTCGACTCTCTTGGCAGTTGCTTTATGCTCTAAAGAGGCACTTTTACAAGAAAAGGGTTTTTTAAGAAAAAGGCAAGGCTATAGCCTTACCAAAATATCCAATTCTCGACCAAGAACTTCTTGATCCAAAACTTGGTTAAATACACTGAAAACAAACAAGAAAAACGTGTAAATCATCTGTCGTCTCTCTAGGCAGTTGCTTTATGCTCTAAAAAGGCACTTTAACAAGAAAGGTGTTTTTTAAAAAAAAGGCAAGGCTATAGCCTTACCAAAATATCCAATTCTCGACCAAGAACCTTTTTATCCAAAACTTGGTTAAATACACTGAAAACAAACAAGAAAAACGTGTAAATGATCTGTCGACTCTATTGGAAGTTGCTTTATGCTCTAAAATGGCACTTTCACAAGAAAGGGGTTTTTGAAAAAAGGGCAAGGCTATAGCCTTACCAAAATATCCAATTCTTGACCAAGAACTTCTTGATCCAAAACTTGGTTAAATACACTGAAAACAAACAAGAAAAACGTGTAAATCATCTGTCGACTCTCTAGGCAGTTGCTTTATGCTCTAAAAAGGCACTTTTACAAGAAAGGGGTTTTTGAAAAAAAGGCAAGGCTATAGCCTTACCACAATATCCAATTCTCGACCAAGAACAATTTTATCCAAAACTTGGTTAAATACACTAAAAAAAAAACAAGAAAAACGTGTGAATCATCGGTAGAATCTCTTGGCAGTTGTTTTATGCTCTAAAATGGCACTTTCAAAGGAAAGGGGTTTTTGAAAAAAAGGCAAGGCTATAGCCTTACCAAAATACCCAATTCTCGACCAAGAACTTTTTTATCCAAAACTTGGTTGAATACACTGAAAACAAACAAGAAAAACGTGTAAATCATCTGTCGATTCTCTTGGCAGTTGCTTTATCCTCTAAAAAGGCACTTTTACAAGAAAGGGGTTTTTGAAAAAAAGGCAAGGCTATAGCCTTACCACAATATCCAATTCTCGACCAAGAACATTTTTATCCAAAACTTGGTTAAATACACTGAAAAAAAACAAGAAAAACGTGTGAATCATCGGTAGACTCTCTTGGCAGTTGTTTTATGCTCTAAAAAGGCACTTTCACAAGAAAGGGGTTTCTGAAAAAAAGGCAAGGCTATAGCCTTACCAAAATACCCAATTCTCGACCAAGAACTTTTTTATCCAAAACTTGGTTAAATACACTGAAAACAAACAAGAAAAACGTGTAAATCATCTGTCGACTCTCTTGGCAGTTGCTTTATGCTCTAAAAAGGCAATTTCACAAGAAAGGGGTTTTTGAAAAAAAGGCAAGGCTATAGCCTTACCAAAATACCCAATTCTCGACCAAGAACTTTTTTATCCAAAACTTGGCTAAATACACTGAAAACAAACAAGAAAAACGTGTAAATCATCTCTCGACTCTCTTGGCAGTTGCATTATGCTCTAAAAAGGCACTTTTACTAGAAAGGAGTTTTTGAAAAAAGGCAAGGCTATAGTCTTACCAAAATACCCAATTCTCGACCAAGAACTTTTTCATCCAAAACTTGGTTAAATATACTGAAAACAAACAGGAAAAACGTGTAAATCATATGTCGACTCTCTTGGCAGTTGCTTTATGCTCTAAAAAGGCACTTTTACTAGAAAGGGGTTTTTGAAAAAAAGCAAGCCTATAGTCTTACCAAAATACCCAATTCTCGACCAAGAACTTTTTCATCCAAAACTTGGTTAAATATACTGAAAGCAAACAAGAAGAACGTGTAAATCAACTCTCGACTCTCTTGGCAGTTGCATTATGCTCTAAAAAAGCACTTTTACTAGAAAGGGGTTTTTGAAAAAAAGGCAAGGCTATAGCTTTACCAAAATACCCAATTCTCGACCAAGAACTTTTTCATCCAAAACTTGGTTAAATATACTGAAAACAAACAAGAAAAACGTGTAAATCATCTCTCGACTCTCTTGGCAGTTGCATTATGCTCTAAAAAGGCACTTTTACTAGAAAGGGCTTTTTGAAAAAAGGCAAGGCTATAGTGTTACCAAAATACCCAATTCTCGACCAAGAACTTTTTCATCCAAAACTTGGTTAAATATACTGAAAACAAACAAGAAAAACGTGTAAATCATATGTCGACTCTCTTGGCAGTTGCATTATGCTCTAAAAAGGCACTTTTACTAGAAAGGGGTTATTGAAAAAAGGCAAGGCTATAGTCTTACCAAAATACCCAATTCTCGACCAAGAACTTTTTCATCCAAAACTTGGTTAAATATACTGAAAACAAACAAGAAAAACGTGTAAATCATATGTCAACTCTCTTGGCAGTTGCATTATGCTCTAAAAAGGCACTTTTACTAGAAAGGGCTTTTTGAAAAAAGGCAAGGCTATAGTCTTACCAAAATACCCAATTCTCGACCAAGAACTTTTTCATCCAAAACTTGGTTAAATATACTGAAAACAAACAAGAAAAACGTGTAAATCATATGTCGACTCTCTTGGCAGTTGCTTTATGCTCTAAAAAGGCACTTTTACTAGAAAGGGGTTTTTGAAAAAAGGCAAGGCTATAGTCTTACCAAAATACCCAATTCTCGACCAAGAACTTTTTCATTCAAAACTTGGTTAAATATACTGAAAACAAACAGGAAAAACGTGTAAATCATATGTCGACTCTCTTGGCAGTTGCTTTATGCTCTAAAAAGGCACTTTTACTAGAAAGGGAATTTTGAAAAAAAGGCAAGGCTATAGCCTTACCAAAATACCCAATTCTCGACCAAGAACTTTTTCATCCAAAACTTGGTTAAATATACTGAAAACAAACAAGAAAAACGTGTAAGTCATCTCTCGACTCTCTTGGCAGTTGCATTATGCTCTAAAAAGGAACTTTTACTAGAAAGGGGTTTTTGAAAAAAAGGCAAGGCTATAGCCTTACCAAAATACCCAATTCTCGACCAAGAACTTTTTCATCCAAAACTTGGTTAAATATACTGAAAACAAACAAGAAAAACGTGTAAATCATCGGTCGACTCTCTTGGCAGTTGCATTATGCTCTAAAAAGGCACTTTTACTAGAAAGGGGTTTTTGAAAAAAAGGCAAGGCTATAGCCTTACCAAAATACCCAATTCTCGACCAAGAACTTTTTCATCCAAAACTTGGTTAAATATACTGAAAACAAACAAGAAAAACGTGTAAGTCATCTCTCGACTCTCTTGGCAGTTGCATTATGCTCTAAAAAGGCACTTTTACTAGAAAGGGATTTTGAAAAAAAGGCAAGGCTATAGCCTTACCAAAATACCCAATTCTCGACCAAGAACTTTTTCATCCAAAACTTGGTTAAATATACTGAAAACAAACAAGAAAAACGTGTAAGTCATCTCTCGACTCTCTTGGCAGTTGCATTATGCTCTAAAAAGGCACTTTTACTAGAAAGGGGTTTTTGAAAAAAAGGCAAGGCTATAGTCTTACCAAAATACCCAATTCTCGACCAAGAACTTTTTCATCCAAAACTTGGTTAAATATACTGAAAACAAACAGGAAAAACGTGTAAATCATATGTCGACTCTCTTGGCAGTTGCTTTATGCTCTAAAAAGGCACTTTTACTAGAAAGGGAATTTTGAAAAAAGGCAAGGCTATAGCCTTACCAAAATACCCAATTCTCGACCAAGAACTTTTTCATCCAAAACTTGGTTAAATATACTGAAAACAAACAAGAAAAACGTGTAAGTCATCTCTCGACTCTCTTGGCAGTTGCATTATGCTCTAAAAAGGAACTTTTACTAGAAAGGGGTTTTTGAAAAAAAGGCAAGGCTATAGCCTTACCAAAATACCCAATTCTCGACCAAGAACTTTTTCATCCAAAACTTGGTTAAATATACTGAAAACAAACAAGAAAAACGTGTAAATCATCGGTCGACTCTCTTGGCAGTTGCATTATGCTCTAAAAAGGCACTTTTACTAGAAAGGGGTTTTTGAAAAAAAGGCAAGGCTATAGCCTTACCAAAATACCCAATTCTCGACCAAGAACTTTTTCATCCAAAACTTGGTTAAATATACTGAAAACAAACAAGAAAAACGTGTAAGTCATCTCTCGACTCTCTTGGCAGTTGCATTATGCTCTAAAAAGGCACTTTTACTAGAAAGGGATTTTGAAAAAAAGGCAAGGCTATAGCCTTACCAAAATACCCAATTCTCGACCAAGAACTTTTTCATCCAAAACTTGGTTAAATATACTGAAAACAAACAAGAAAAACGTGTAAGTCATCTCTCGACTCTCTTGGCAGTTGCATTATGCTCTAAAAAGGCACTTTTACTAGAAAGGGGTTTTTGAAAAAAAGGCAAGGCTATAGTCTTACCAAAATACCCAATTCTCGACCAAGAACTTTTTCATCCAAAACTTGGTTAAATATACTGAAAACAAACAAGAAAAACGTGTAAGTCATCTCTCGACTCTCTTGGCAGTTGCATTATGCTCTAAAAAGGCACTTTTACTAGAAAGGGGTTTTTGAAAAAAAGGCAAGGCTATAGCCTTACCAAAATACCCAATTCTCGACCAAGAACTTTTTCATCCAAAACTTGGTTAAATACAGTGAAAACAAACAAGAAAAACGTGTAAGTCATCTCTCGACTCTCTTGGCAGTTGCATTATGCTCTAAAAAGGCACTTTTACTAGAAAGGGGTTTTTGAAAAAAAGGCAAGGCTATAGCCTTACCAAAATATCCGATTCTCGACCAAGAACTTTTTCATCCAAAACTTGGTTAAATATACTGAAAACAAACAAGAAAAACGTGTAAGTCATCTCTCGACTCTCTTGGCAGTTGCATTATGCTCTAAAAAGGCACTTTTACATGAAGGGTGTTTTTGAAAAAAAGGCAAGGCTATAGCCTTACCAAAATACCCAATTCTCGACCAAGAACTTTTTCATCCAAAACTTGGTTAAATACACTGAAAACAAACAAGAAAAACGTGTAAGTCATCTCTCGACTCTCTTGGCAGTTGCATTATGCTCTAAAAAGGCACTTTAACAAGAAAGGGGTTTTTTAAAAAAAAGGCAAGGCTATAGTCTTACCAAAATACCCAATTCTCAACCAAAAACTTTTTCATCCAAAACTTGGTTAAATATACTGAAAACAAACAAGAAAAACGTGCAAGTCATCTCTCGACTCTCTTGGCAGTTGCATTATGCTCTAAAAAGGCACATTAACAAGAAAGGGGTTTTTTAAAAAAAAGGCAAGGCTATAGTCTTACCAAAATACCCAATTCTCGACCAAAAACTTTTTGATCCAAAACTTGGTTAAATATACTGAAAACAAACAAGAAAAACGTGTAAGTCATCTCTCGACTCTCTTGGCAGTTGCATTATGCTCTAAAAAGGCACTTTTACTAGAAAGGGGTTTTTGAAAAAAAGGCAAGGCTATAGCCTTACCAAAATACCCAATTCTCGACCAAGAACTTTTTCATCCAAAACTTGGTTAAATATACTGAAAACAAACAAGAAAAACGTGCAAGTCATCTCTCGACTCTCTTGGCAGTTGCATTATGCTCTAAAAAGGCACATTAACAAGAAAGGGGTTTTTTAAAAAAAAGGCAAGGCTATAGTCTTACCAAAATACCCAATTCTCGACCAAAAACTTTTTGATCCAAAACTTGGTTAAATATACTGAAAACAAACAAGAAAAACGTGTAAGTCATCTCTCGACTCTCTTGGCAGTTGCATTATGCTCTAAAAAGGCACTTTTACTAGAAAGGGGTTTTTGAAAAAAAGGCAAGGCTATAGCCTTACCAAAATACCCAATTCTCGACCAAGAACTTTTTCATCCAAAACTTGGTTAAATATACTGAAAACAAACAAGAAAAACGTGTAAGTCATCTCTCGACTCTCTTGGCAGTTGCATTATGCTCTAAAAAGGCACTTTTACTAGAAAGGGGTTTTTTAAAAAAGGCAAGGCTATAGCCTTACCAAAATACCCAATTCTCGACCAAGAACTTTTTCATCCAAAACTTGGTTAAATATACTGAAAACAAACAAGAAAAACGTGTAAGTCATCTCTCGACTCTCTTGGCAGTTGCATTATGCTCTAAAAAAGCACTTTTACTAGAAAGGGGTTTTTGAAAAAAAGGCAAGGCTATAGCCTTACCAAAATACCCAATTCTCGACCAAGAACTTTTTCATCCAAAACTTGGTTAAATATACTGAAAACAAACAAGAAAAACGTGTAAGTCATCTCTCGACTCTCTTGGCAGTTGCATTATGCTCTAAAAAGGCACTTTTACTAGAAAGGGGTTTTTTAAAAAAGGCAAGGCTATAGCCTTACCAAAATACCCAATTCTCGACCAAGAACTTTTTCATCCAAAACTTGGTTAAATATACTGAAAACAAACAAGAAAAACGTGTAAGTCATCTCTCGACTCTCTTGGCAGTTGCATTATGCTCTAAAAAAGCACTTTTACTAGAAAGGGGTTTTTGAAAAAAAGGCAAGGCTATAGCCTTACCAAAATACCCAATTCTCGACCAAGAACTTTTTCATCCAAAACTTGGTTAAATATACTGAAAACAAACAAGAAAAACGTGTAAGTCATCTCTCGACTCTCTTGGCAGTTGCATTTTGCTCTAAAAAAGCACTTTTACTAGAAAGGGGTTTTTGAAAAAAAGGCAAGGCTATAGTCTTACCAAAATACCCAATTCTCGACCAAGAACTTTTTCATCCAAAACTTGGTTAAATACACTGAAAACAAACAAGAAAAACGTGTAAATCAACTCTCGACTCTCTTGGCAGTTGCATTATGCTCTAAAAAAGCACTTTTACTAGAAAGGGGTTTTTGAAAAAAAGGCAAGGCTATAGCCTTACCAAAATACCCAATTCTCGACCAAGAACTTTTTCATCCAAAACTTGGTTAAATATACTGAAAACAAACAAGAAAAACGTGTAAATCATCTGTCGACTCTCTTGGCAGTTGCATTATGCTCTAAAAAGGCACTTTTACTAGAAAGGGGTTTTTGAAAAAAGGCAAGGCTATAGTCTTACCAAAATACCCGATTCTTGACCGAAAACTATTTTATCCAAAACTTGGTTTAATACACAAACTTGGTTTAATACACTCTGGTTTAATACATTCTAGGTAAAATAAACTAGAAAAACGTTTAAATCATCTCTTGATAATATTTACTGATGTATGCTGTAAACTTTTCCTTTTACAGGATTAAAGTTTTCGTAAAAAAGCCTTATAGTGTCCCTTGGAATAAGTACACTTTTTGAGTATCATATTTTGTACTTAAGAGTCAATTTTAAAAATTAAAGAACCAATGCTTCTAAGCAATATAAGCATCGCTGGTCAATTGATTTGTATATTTGTCTTCATTCTAGAGGGATTATTTTTATCTGTTTCTAAAGGACTCTGCAATTAGTCCATAGAGGGAAGTCCGTTGTGCAATTTTAATCTTGTCTAGTATCCAACGAAGCCTTTTTCTTGTTCGTAAAAGGAAAAGGCTATATACTAGCTTAAAGTGTACAAACTGCATACTTAGAGTGTCCAAAGTTTACATTAAATAGAGTTGAAATCTGTTGTTAATTGTGAGAAATAGTTGCTTATCCGAATTATGGCATTGTGGAACGATTCGTTTTTTAAGAACTCGAGGCTATAACTTGGTTAGAATCTAGAGCAATATATAAGATATGTTACGTGTCAGAACTATTTCATACTGCCTCTGTCGAACAATGTTATCCCTTAAAACGACAGCTGTTGTTCGAATCGTTGTATAATACATATTTAAGTCCTCAGAAGTGTTCATGACTTTAATTTACGTCAGACAGCTCATTATCACGTTGATCTGCTTTTTGTGAAAGAAAAAAGTATGAACAAACTTGATGCTTTGAAACACCATTTAATATATTTTTCCAACATAACATTTCATTTTCTTACACATAGTGAATAAAAAATAATTTCCCTTTCTTTAGATACTAGTTAATTAATTTTTACACCCTAAATACAACACTTGATAGTTTTATCAAATATACAACAAAATACATTGCAAGATTAATTCCCATTAAATTCTATAGATTAGGATAAAAATCATATGATGTTCATTCATTCTTTATTGCGTTAAGGAAATTTGGACCCTAGGCAACAGAGGGCCATTGACTTTGGGTATATTTCAAAGGATAGTTAAACTTGTCTTGCCTACTGCCAACGAGTGGATATAAACTATGCTGTTTCCTTGGGGCTTTAGAAAGTTCCTCCTAAGTTGGACATTGTTTCAGAAGTACTCCTCTCTATGATAATTATTAAGAAAAGAGTCAGTGCTGCCAAAGGGATATTCTACAGCCTGATGGGCAGAGCAAAGGGTTGGGATAGTATAACATTGAGAAGGGTGTGGTTACATTTCAAATCTATGTTGTATTCTATATGATAATATATGGTTTCAAGGTGGATAACATTGCTATGCATAAGTAATTTGAATGAATTCATTGGCTCCAGCACCATGGCTCACAAACTGGGGGTTTGGGTGATGGTCTCCTTCAACTTGAATAAGCTTAACGAATAATGAAAACATGAGCTAGGGAAAATAATTTTCAACAATTGCCAAAAAAATAAACTTGGGGTCTTTCAAGCTTGTTGTTCCTTTTTTCGATTATTCAAACCAAACTAAAGTTTACTGCTTTAGCACAGTAGGAAAACTCTCTCTGTAGTTGAAGGAACAACTTTTAACACTCCTCTTCAAATATCACTATTCTACACAAATGTTTGAAAATTAAACCTTACAGTTAAACAACATAAGATAGACTTACAAATAAAAATAACAAATAAGTCATTTTTAGATAAAGCTTATTATTAATATTATACTAAAATTTTCATAATATTTATTCCACGATTTCGTATTATTACATGTGGTAAGAAGAACTATATTTTTGAAGCTTTAAGGTTGCATTTACTGATTTCTAAGCTGATAAGACGGTCTATTTTACAAAGCAATTTTGCGAGACTGCATTTATGACTGATCAGGATTAAGTAGGGTCGCAAAAGACGAGCAAACTTCAGTATGAGTAATAACCAAGTCTAAGAGTTCTAAGGCAGGCCAAAATTAGTGAAACTTTATGCATTTCTCTGTACAAGACATTCAATTTCAGAACACTTTGATACTAGATCGATCGAAGTTATTTTACAAGCAAGCACATATTTTGCTGGATTTTCAATAGCCTAATTCACTGCTCGAAATAGCCCTAAATAGGGATCCAACTATAAGTCTGAGTACAGCAATTTAGACTAAGACATATTATCCTTAGCATGAAATATGGAGCGGATACTTTAATATACATATACGACATTTTAAAGTGCATTTGTGTTGAATTCATTATAATAAGCTTCTAAGATATTTACTAGTTAGTGCATGAAATTCTTCAATATTTGCATTGTAAGGAAGTAAGTACGAGGATTTTAAGGCCTGTAAAATTGCAAGAGACCGTCAAAATAACAAGAGACCTGCAAATCATATTTCTTTGCTGCAAGAAATGATCTCTTTTAGGTTAGTCCCCGTTTTTTGAGATCAGTGAGAGAGAAGGCGCATGTAATGGTTTAAAATAGTCAGGTGTTCAGGAAAAAGCTGTAAAGAATATCTGAAATAAATATACACTTCTTTTTTAACAGGAAAATTTCAAGTATAAGATTTATCGCATGAGTATAATCTTCAGCGATAATTATCAGAAATCTTAAGTGCATGAATTGTCACACAAACAGTAGAATTGGACAGAGGGTAATTGTGTGCCCAGAATTTTCAGAATATCTATAAGACAGCCAATTTTGGTCATCTTAGGTGTCCCTTGTTGACTAGTGCCTCGCAAACCCCACTAGGCTCCATATTCGAATAGCCAATGACGAGTGAACCTGATACAGCAGGGTTTTTCGAATATGACGTCAGGACAGCCATCTTGGAAGAAAGGTGATACACGATTCAATAAAGGCACCAGACGCCAAGAGTCAGTAGCAGACGAGAAACTGGGATTATCAAGAGCCATTTGTCACCATCAGTGGTATTCTTTAAAAATATTCCTCACCACACAAAATGGCTGCCTTGAAAGACATCCTCGTTTGGTGATTCTTCCTGTTCCTCCTGCGCAGTTTCAATGCCAGCTGGTAAAATACTGCTCAGCGACGGTGAATGCGACTTTAAGTCTTTCCAATATTCGTAAATTGTTTTATGAATAAATATATATTGTTCATCCTTCTGCACCATGCCTCCTCTGAAAAATGGAAAAACAAACAATTATAACAAATCGCTGAATCAAAAGATGCATCTTACGTGGCCTGAATTTTCCAAACTGACAGCCCAGGATAAAACAGCAATAGAAATAAGAATACACATCTATTCACGGACACCTCCCAACAACGGACAATTACAACTAACGGACAAATAGCTTTCTCGCCAAACTTTTATCACCTGCCCTGGAAGTCTTGTATAGTAACACAATAAAAGCGGACAGTACCAAACAACGGAAAATAACTTGAGTTGTACTTGAGTTTGGCTCGACATTTGAAGGTTTACCGTGGCTTTTTACTAAAGGCGGTCTGTCTCCTCCGTGATTGGCTAATTCTAACTTGAAAGCCTCGCCTTAAAAGAGGGACTTTCTCTGCCTTTTTAGCATCCGACATTAGCTGAACACGACAAAAATGCCTAATCTTTGTATCCTGGAAACTGACTTAGACGTTTGCCACCGAATCGAAACTCATAGCAACTCCTCGCTCAGGGAGAGTGCGCTATGGTGGTTCTTCATGCTGATTGGTTATTTGTGCATTAAACCAACGATGCATGAATATCATGGCCACAAATCTGAAAACAATGGCGGACAGACGGTACTAGTTTTAAACCATTTTGTCGAGATATGTGGAGACACTGACCGTCTAGCTCCGGTTGCTGTAGTGAAATGCATTTGAAATCACTCGATCGACTCAATCACTTATAATCAATACAAACAGAATCGACTAATCAAAGGTAAACATACCGATCAAGACGCATCGTGCTGACTATTTTGAGAATATTTGCAACTTGCTCATCCTGAAACAAAGTGAACGATCAAAATAAATATCACTTAAGTAAATGATCAATAACAGTCAAAACCATCTTAGAAAATGGGGTTATCTTTTCTCGATTTGATCATCTACTGAGAGAGGTCCTTTTAAAGAAATCCCCTGCAAGCAACTTCTTACGTAGTTGTTACCTATAGCCAGTGTATTATAAGTTTATTTATGTAAATTGCAGTTATTTCGTGTAGTTAAAGTAATATATTGTTTGAAAGGAATATCAATATATGAAAACTGAACTGTGATTATCAAGCAAGAGAAATTGATTAAAGTTGTTTGAAGGTAAAAAATTCCAGCATGATAAACCCGATAGCAGTGACGGGCAAGATACTCTACAAAAGTTACAAAAATCCTATTATTCGTACCATATTACAACATATAGTTACTCTAAAAAGTTAGCACCATTGCATATAGAACGGCAAGAATACTATTATTAACGTCTGGCGAAAAAACTGGCATTATAACACCAACAAGGGTGTATAACTAAACAGAATGAAGAAAATTAAAACCATTGTAACACAAGTTATCATAATATTTAAACAAAAACTCACTTCTACTTGTTCCATGGCGTGACAAATTGCAATAAAACAGCCAGTTCTGCCGCGACCAGCGCTGAAGATAAGAATTTCCAGTTGATTAATGAAAAAGTGTAACCTTGAGAAATTAACATATTTGGATTCTTTGAGGAGGGGGGCTGCCTGAGAATTTTCTGCCCCAATGGAATTTCATAAAATGCCTCAAATTGCACTCAGCAGCGATTATCGACAAAAATAGGATTTTGGAAGGGGGGTGAGGATGGCTTTTATTAAGTTTGACAGAACAGATTTAAAACATAGATTCCAAAGTTGCTACAAAATGGCTTTGCAAGCTGTTGCATACGCGTATTTGATGTAACCAGTAAAAAACCTAGTGGCGGAGCATAGTTATCACGAAGGAGAGATAGTGGGTATGTGCTGTAATAGTACGGTCATGGCTACATGGTGCCAATGGATAGTGAAGTAATAGTGTACACTAAAAGATCTGTTGTCGAGTAATTTTACAAGGGGAGGAATCGATTCTCTCTAAATAAAGGTGTGGAAAATAGCAGGGGTGTTGTTAGAATGTCAACACAGGGGGGGGGGGGGGGGGGAGGGCGGTTGGCGCATCAAAAATGTTCGATGCAACAAAACAGAGCCGATGCATGAATCTAAAAAAAGTTCAATTGAACGTGATGAACTGGAAGTTATGTTGGAGTCAAAAGATTTTGGACGATAAGATTCTATAAAAGTAGAAGCATGCATGTGCAATCATAAGCGCGTTTAATATTGAATGTCCTGGCCTAGCCTAAATCACTGAGTGTAATCCCATAAACAAAAAGACGCAGGTCAGTGCAGATTTCCAGCACAACTAAAAGCAAAACATTGACTATGGGCCTACCTGCAATGTACAACAACAGGACCACAGTCTTTTGTATGCTGCGCAGTATCAACCGCACTTCTAACATCCTTTGCTAAGGAAATTATATCTGAGCAAGACTTTGGAACTTTATGGTCCGGCCATGAAGTAAACCAGTAATGCGTTATAAGTCGAGACTCTTCTAAGAACTGAAAGAGGACGAAAACAATTTCTAAGAAATCATCTTTGGAGAATGCTTTGAATATTAATCTCTTGAAATATTTAACAAGGGGGAGGGGAGAGAAAGCTAAACTGATACAGATCAATCTCTGATGTAGTGTCAGGCATTTACATCCCATCGTTAAGAAACTAAATAGGTTTCAAGTCATACAATCGAATCAAAAATTTCATACAATTCTATTCTTCCCTGGATGATAATTTCTATTTTAGCACTGAAACTAAAAAATGATGTTTGATTCGTTATTGTTAAGATCTAAGGGTTCATTTCTTAACGAAAAACACTGACTAGAAATAAAAACAAATAGAACAGGGGATTTTCGGAAAAATTCCGCGTTAAAGAAGTAGTCCGGTTTCAAAATAAAGAAAAAGACAAAAAAACCTACCTTTCCGTGACTTATATATAATTTTGTGATGACGTAGCCCCCTGCGTCAACTTTAGAATCAAAAGTGACAGTAATATCATCGTATTTTACTTGGGTTTTGGAATTAGGACTGGGCCAATACTCGGCGCATTTCTCCTGCAAAATGAAGGAATTGCAGATAAGACTGTTCTAAAAATACAAAAGTTGGCAGTACTACCGATGTAGATGAAGAACTATTCTAGATTGGCGAGGTTGTATAAACTTACAATATTGGGCACATCTTTGTAGTCGAATGCCTACTTTCAAATTGGGTATTATCATAAATAGTTCGGCATCAACCCCCCCCCCCCCCCCTCCCATATCCTATTCAATGCAGAGAAAAAGACATTGAGCCGGGAGGGGGTAGAAATATCAACATTGTCTGTCCAGGACTGTCGCCCATGTGCTTAAGTTGAGTTCTGAAAGGGCTGAATCTTTCAATGACATGCTTCATCACTAAGTATTCTTATCATTAAAAGGGTACCAAGGTCTCCATAAAAGCCAAGACAGTGTTAGGGTTTC
Organism: Rhopilema esculentum; assembly: GCF_057945365.1. NCBI lineage: Eukaryota > Metazoa > Cnidaria > Scyphozoa > Rhizostomeae > Rhizostomatidae > Rhopilema > Rhopilema esculentum. The sequence goes on from NC_142816.1 coordinate 3,081,040, forward strand.
ATACTCTCTTTCACCCTAGATTTATGCTTATACCATTGCTATTAAAACACATGCATCCCAACGCTGAATGATAGAAATATCGACATGTTTTCCCATACATGCATGCGGCCTGTCAAGCGTACAAGGGTTTGTCTCATCGACTGTACTGAGCTCTAGCTAAATTTACGGAAACCTTAAATAAGAATTTGTGATATAGAAAGAAGTACCAAGTTACAGAAAGAAATGATGCCATAGTTGAAGCATGCTGCAATACAGATGGCTATTAAAAATTATTCTGATGAAGAAATCTCTACAAAACTATAATGATTCTGGCTTAATGGTGGTTGTTAAAACAAAAATGAAATTTTTTAATAAAAACAACACATGACAAAAATGGTACAGATGCAGATGACAAATAAAGGGTCATTTCTAAAGTACTTTGAACCTAAATTAAAAAGGCCGTTGAATGAAGACGGGAATCCGTTGACAAATAAGTGGTCTACAAAATGGATTCCTTCCAATTTTTACGTCATAAAAATCTTCTCAAAGTTATACTCAACCTACCTCATTTTTCTCTTTTAATTTTGTTATCATAACTATATTTTGGCACTTTTGTTCCCAAATCATCCGCCAGAAATTCGCAACTGTGCTTTGTAATGGACCTGCAAAAATTATTTGGAACTAATTAAAAACATTGAATGGGGCATTACGGTCCTATCAATAAAAGTGCTTTAACAATGACCTCTGCTCATTCCCCCCCCCCCCCCCGCCCAACACTCCGACGTGACTGAAAGATCCTATCATTAAATGAATTCTTTCTATCTAGGCAAGATTTGGTTCTTATTCTACATTAGCAATGGAAGAAAACAGCTGTCAATTACCCACAAAAAATTTTCCCGATTTTCTGTCTATTCTTTGCTACGTCAGGGTACTTCAGACAATGTGCTCATATATTTAAGTCTTACAACTACAGTCATTTTTGCAATAAATAACACAATACAAAATATAAGTCGAAAATATCAAATTATTACCTTCTGTTGCAATATACATATTGGCAGCGTTACCATATCCCTAAAATAAATGAAGCATGATAGTGAGGCTTTTACATAAAGATGGAATCTGTAAAAATCATACTGTGAACGGAAGTTTAGTTTTAAGACTAAAATACTTAAAAGAAAGCTAGAGAATGGAGACAGTATACACATTAAAGGCATCAAGGATGAGATTTTGTATAATTATGTAAAAAGGTATTTTGTATAATTAGACAATTTTCTGAAAAATAAACTTCCTGTCTGAAAAATAATCGGGGTAGATTAATTATAAGAGGTAAGGGTGTTTTTGAAAGGAACGAAAATATTTTTCGAAATCCAACTCGCTCCAACAAACCACAATTTTAGCTTGCTCGAATAAAAAGCCTCACTGAGTTTGAAACCTTAAGCGAGGCATTAATATGCTGATTAAATGAAATAATTGATACAAACATTACATAAATGCAATACTGTCTATAATCCTCTATTAAAGATAACCAATGAAATTAACAAACCAAATGCTGTTTATTTGATAAACAAGAGTCAAAGTTATAAAGTTTGTGGGCCTAATACGAGCAAAGTTTGTGGGCAATTTCTATACCGTATGCTGGTTTAAAAAATGCAAGACGTTACAAAAAGTTAAGTTTAAAAGTTTAGTACTCGTACAAAAAGTAACTTGAAAAATTCTAAACATACCCTGATATAGTTTGCGTTAATATAAGTCGAGTTTGGGTCACCATTTATTAACTTTAGTTGAACTGCTGTTTTTGGATCTAAAAGAGAAAAGAAAAATGAGGTTCATGATAAAGTTAATGTAAAATTTCTAGGGAAGTAGGAAAAAGTGGAATAATTAGGAACAATCAAGGTAGCGAGTGGATGGCCAATTTATAGACTTAAACCAGTATAACAATGCAGAAAAATGAGGTCATCGTGAGAGATTAAAAAAATTAGGTCCTGGTATGACACTCTTCAGAGCACAGAAAATCAAATAATGGCAAACTGAGTGAAAACTTACAACCAAGTTTGCATCAAAAATAACCTAAGAGGAAAAATTTCACCTTTGACTAGTTCCTTAGTATAAGCCAATTTGCGACCACTAGTCCCGCACGCGAGGAGCAGCGGACGAAAACGAAAATTGGGCTAATAAGTTGTGAAAACAAAGTGACTTACTAGGAATATAATCAGGATATCTATTTTTCAAACTAGCATTTGACATCGACTGTTTGTCTCTTCTATGCACAGTGTTGGTGGGTATAGCCTGGAAATGGATGAGACAGGAAACATAATCAATGAGATTGGAATTTTTAATCGAACAACCTGATTCATTGGCGATTGATCTGAATGACCATTTGGGGTGGCCATAACCAAATTTAATAATTTCGTTCATCTGTCTTTTCTTTGTATGACAAGGGAATAGTGATAAATGTCTTTCAAGCTAATACATACCCAAAATTCCCTAAACAGTAATTCTGTATTCTCTTTTTCGTCTTCTAAATCGCGAAATTTCATGTACTTGGACATACTCAGCAATGATTCTTCAGTTGGGCTAAAAAACCAAATGTTTTTTAAAATTCTTTAAATCTGATGATTGAAAGTTATTTCCATACAACCTCGATTTTCATTTAAAACCCCTTACCTCCCAACTCCCCTGGCTACTAAAGGCAATGTGTCACGCGTCGCGCCGTCCATTGGTTTACCGAAACAAAGAATAAAATTTTTAATTCTGCGAATTTCTGCGAAATTTAATTTCGCAACAAAGGTGGCCTCTAGTTATACTAATTAAGTACTCTTCTCTAAATTCAAGAACCCTGGGATAGCTAACAGAAAACACGGTACACTGTCTTGTTTAGAATATAGGCCAACTCCCTAACATGCTATCAAAGGTCGACTATGACTAAAATGTCCAATTCGCTAGTAATGTTTAGATGAGACTAGCTAAGATGTATTTTGACACGCTCAAACAAGGTCTTACAAACTAAAAGCTTTCGAAAATCTGCAGATATAAAATGTTCAGCAGCATTCTTGCAAGACAAGATTATTCTTTTTTGAAAAATCTAGTGAAGGACAATCACCTAAGGAGTAGGAGCATTGTTTGATTAATGAGAAAGATTCGATCCTGGGCAGATGGTGATCAGATTTTGAACTCCCTTTCTTCTGCTATGTTTATTTTTTTGCTACTATTATTATTTTTTCACATCATTAAGTTGAATCAAAAAGGGGCAAAAGGTTGGAGGATCCATGCACGCTATTTGATACGTGTCAGAGTTGTGATGCAACAGTTGTGTCCAAGATCGAAAAATTAGCTGCTGTTTTTTCTCTAAATTTTGTCGTTCGCATCATGTTTCAATTAATCATTGTTACTTCATTGGCAGAAAAGAAAGAACGGTTTTAGTATCACTCTAAGATATTAGGAGTATTGTGCTTGATTTTATGTGAGGATTGATTATGCAAAGTTTGCCAAGGGCAGGGCAAAATCTTCAGTTTATTCTCCTGCTCTCGTAGGAATTTCTAACTGAATAGAAGTTGTTGGGATTGAACACCATTTGAAGACTATGTTGAGTACATATCAAAAACAAGCAGGCAACTGGCCTTGAACCTTTAGGTAACATTAAAATACATCGGAACTGAGAGCATCGATAAAGCCAATTCCCCTATTGCATTTTGTGTAGTTTCGTGTTAATTTTGTTTTAGAATCTACAGAAAAAACGGGTATTTTTGTTGGTCTAATACGGAACTTAGCATCTAACAGAAGCATCGCAATTACAAATACAGACTTACCTTTCGTGGCCTCGGTTTGATATGATATTCTGCCCTGGAGTCAGATCAATAACCAACGAAGCTTGCGATCCACGTCTGAAATACAAAAGTTTTTAGAGCGATGAGAAGTTTATTTAACCGATTCAAAACAATCCTTTGAAAAATATAAAAGTTTTCCTATAATGCAAGAGTGTAACAGTTTTCATATGTTTAAAGGCATCTAGTTATTGTTTAAAGGCATCATCAGTAGGAAGTTCTTTGCTTTCGGTGTGATCACTGTAGATTCATGTGATTTTGGCACATGAAACTACAACCGACCGTTAAAAAATCCTGTTTCCACACCAGTACGAGGCAGCTTCATGTGATCAGTCTTTGGACCACCAATAACAATACAGCATTATTTCTCAACTCAGTGTATTGTGATATACCATCTTCTTTTATCATGACTAAAGGCCTTTGAGTAAAAGATTAACATAGCATTCATCAAATGATAAGGAAGATATTAGCTTTGTTTCTGGTATTGTTTTTGAAATTCTACAGTATTGTGACATAGAGTATTAAGAATTAAGTAACCCAAAAGTTTGAGGCTTTTATTTAGCGACCCAGATTGGGTTCTAAAGCAGGAAAATTCTCGTCTTGAACATACCGACTTTGAAGAAGCCCGGGTCTTTTGTGCTCTCGATCTCCGGACCATTTCTGCACTTTACGAGGTGAGCCATGGATAGTGTAAAGGTCTTTCATCTGAGGTTGCACCATTGTAGGGGACATGGTATCAATAGGCTTTATTGTGTGACATACAAATGTGTCATGTTTCTCACGGTTCGAATGGCTAGTTGACCCTCCATCTTTTCTATTTTTTGATCTTTTGAAGAAACACTGCAAAGAGTGAAAGTTTTCAAGATTTAAATGAGAGCAGAAAACGGAAGGGTGTTTCTGGAAAGAAAAGTATGTTGGTGAAAACAAAAACAGACCTACTCCACAGAACTAGGAATATTATCAAACAAATTAAATAGATGTAATTAAAAAGAAATAAAGGCAATTCTGCTTCTCTTGTATCGGCAGCAATTTCTTTAATATACAGCGAAATATTAAAAAAATGGAACTCAAATTAAAAGAGAAGATTCCAAGGGGTTCCATAGGAACTTCGGACAATAACCTGGTGAATACCCTATTTCATGTCAATTTTATTTGTTTTTATATCTTTCTAAATTATCTCGAAAACAATATAGGATGTCGAAATGGGGTGACGAAACGGGGTGACGAAACAGGATGTCGAAACGCGGTGTCGAAACGAGGTGTCGAAACGCGGTGTCGAAACGGGGTGTCGAAACGGGGATTCCAAGCATCCATAAGGCCTTTGAGGATGCTCCTAATTAAAAGGACATTCTGATCATTGGCTTTTTACGTTTACAGCTCTTCCTATAAGGCAGACAGTTCTATAATAAAGACTGGTAAACAGTAATTTTTATATTTCTGATAATATTTCAGAACCGCTAGACTAAAATACATTTGACTCAAAGTTGAGGATACATTTAGAGAAATTGGAAAAATCGCCATGTTAAATAATCACATGGTAAACAAGGATACTTTAGTGGGGGTTGATCAAAATTGGAGGTGGGAGAGAGTGCGACCTAAGAAACAATTAAGAAAGGCATTAAGAGCACAGCTGAAATTTTGAATTTCTACGTATGCTTTAAGTCCATTGTTGGGTTGATATTCAAAAATAAACATTATAAAAAAAATATCAGGACCGAGCAATAAAAAATAATATGACACTTGCAATCATCATTATAGTAAAAAATTATAAAAATAAAAGAAGACTAGCATTTTTCATCATATAAAACAGCAGACTGATATTATTATTCCAAATATTTCCCGCAAGTACAAACGTGAAATCTTCGACATCAGATTTCAAAAACAATGTAAAATACGTCTACAGCTTCTATTATAAATTCATACGTACAACAACAACAGCCATGACTATCATGAACAGAAAGGTTGCTGTGGCAACGGCTGCAACTGGAAACCAGACCTCTTCAGTGATGTTAGGATGCAGGGTCATTATTTCAACATTCCTCTGAAAAAATACGAAAACATAGTAATAATTTGAGCGCCAAGTACTAAAAACAGTTAAAATAGTGTCAAGATCAGTTTCATTAACCCATATTGCAAATGGCATTGATGAAAATTCCGGAATTTCTTCACGCGTTTTTTGGGTACATAAATTTCTTATTGGCTTAAGCCGATTTCGCAGACTAAGTCTTGGGGGACATCTATTAATATTTTGCATTGCGGGGTGAACGGAGAATCATTTATCAATTAAAAATTTCACTTGTTTTGGACGGATGTTGTAAATTTTTGATAGCAAATCAAACTATTTTAAGACTAATTGTAATAACGATTGTTGCTGTTAACCTTAAAATACACTTTTATGGTTTGAAATAGAAATATGACAAACACAAGAAAAGCGTCTTCACTTACAAACAGTAAAATCCCTTCGAAACTTGAAGGTATACATGGTATATGGTTTGCTCTACATGAAAAATATTTCATAAGAAACAATCTAAAGACTAGGAAAATACCTTGACATAATACTTGGTGATGTTGTAATCTTGTAAGAAGCCTGCCATCTTTTTTGTTTCAAAAAGCCTTACAAGATCTTTGCCATCGATAAGATCATCAGCGCTTGCTTTCGACGTGGTCTTTCTGCAATACACTTCTAAGGTCTGTAAGGCTGACTTCACCTGAAATACACACAAAGAATGATGAAATATTCCATGTGTTGGAAAAAATCTGTTCGGTTAGAGAAACACGCTCAATGGCAGGGCAAACTAAACTGGGGCGCCACATTACGGTCTGGTCAAAAATAGCACGAATTCTACTTCTTAATAAAGAGTTTGCGGACACTTGAAATGATGCGATGTTGTTACTCACAGAGAATGTGCTTAATTATTCATAGCCTATGGAAATTAGGAATTTTAAATTTTTGAAGCGGGCAGCAAGGAAAAAGGCAGAATAAGCTATACCACAGACATTTGTACAGGCAAGTTAACATGGCGCCATGATTAAAATATGTTTTTGGCTGTTTACATATTTAGCAAAGGCACTTACTTGCTAATGAAATTGCAAAAATTCTGTGGTTGAGAAATCAGGTTTTTTGCTTAGTCCAATTTTTGAGATTTTAAAACTCGCTTTTACGGACAGTAGGCTCAGTATTAGCGCATTATCCCGGCTTTTCAGAAAAAAGATAAACACAAATGGTAAAGACTGACCAACCGTCTAGAATATTCAAGATAATGGCAATAAATCTAGAATTAGGCCTTATTTTGGGCTTTCATATTTAAGAGTTTTCAACGTGGTAGGATTGTCAATAACCGATTGACAGTGTGTGATATAAGATTCTGTTCTGGATTTTCCACTGGACTTTCACATTAAAGCAAATAGTGCGAGTCCGCATTTTTCTCCAGAGATCCTGACTGGCTAGGTTTTCTCTTCCACCGTTGAACCAAAACTGATTGTTCCTCGCGAACAATAATTCACCATCGTCATCCCCGCCGAGGTAGAATTTTTGATATCTCGTTTTAACAAAGCACTAAAAACTGCAAATCGTCATGGCGGAGCTTGAAGACGTGGAACAATTTCACTGACAATGTAAAAGGAAGCTGATAGCCAGTACCATACAATCATTAATATTTATATGCACGCTAGAACAACGGGAGTGCCTAGTAAAATTGTGAATCAACATTTAGTGGAACATTTCCTCCAGACGACTGTGAATTATTTGATCAGTTGCATTTTTGTCTAATTCACATGCGTTTACAAGCTTCAGAGACTTAGAATACACGAAATAACAGATGGCAGCGCAAGACAGTTCAAGATAGTACCTTGGGCGAAGAAAGATCCATGAATTCCCCATGCCCCCAAATACAGAAACTTCATGGCTGAAACCAGAGAAGACGCCAGCCTGGCAACAACACGTTCCAAAAACAAGATTATACATGAAATATTGCTTTGCAGATCCAATAACGTTTCTATAAACATCTAACTTTTTAAAAGCCATGAATAAAAACGAATGCAATTAGTAACAAGGCTATTTTTCTCCTCTTTTTCAGAGCTTGATGTTTTTGGTTCTTGTATGTAGCCTTGGCGCAAATATTTTACAGGTAATGCGAATATCAATAAAAATTAGGCAACCTTAAGGTTGGTCTGATGCTAATGCAACAAGGGGATGTAATATTTGGCCAACCAAATAGCCCGTGTTTGTAGGTCTAATTATAAATGGTCATTGACCATCTTGGAAATTCTGAGATTCCCCTAATGGGGAGTTCTTCCGAGGTTCTGAGCCCCGTCATATCGTTTTCAAAGACGCCGCTTCTGGTGAGTCCCTGAATAACACCAAGCAGGCCTACGTTTTCCGATGATTATGCAAGGAGATTGCTCTAAAATTACCTGCTTGTAAGAGTAAGAATCGAAATATCAGAATGTAAACAAAATGTCGTTTTCTCAAGGATAATAAAAATTCAGCCTTCTAATAATAATCGCCAATAAAGAAGAACATTGAGTAACTCCCTTAAATGATTTACATAATGTGAGAAAAATCTCGCAATGAAAGGATTTAGCCGGGTTGTCCCACGTGGCCTAAGCAATTTAAACAGGAGTGATTACACTGTCTACTGGCTTTTCATGAGAAGAGAACTCATTCTTATTTACGATTTCACAACTGTTTCGTTAACATTTAGGCCGGCTTTCGACAATTCGGTTGAAAAATCACTGTTAAAAAATCACAGCTTGCACAAGACCATTGAATTTGGTGTCTAAATATGTTCGCCCAGGAATCAATAGATATTTTTAGCTCACATGAAAGCAGGTTGAAACGAACAAAACGATGGTATTACCGTAAAAGAGAATCTTGAAGCAACAGCCAAAACAAAATGTGTCCTATCTTTCTTCAACTTTCCAAGAAACAAAAGAGTGCCTTAGTTAAGTCTAACTTTCCGTAGTAATGTACAGAAAAACGCACGCTTTGTTTTGCAAATATTCAAGAAAATATAATCTTAAAAAAAATTAAGAGTCTGTCTTATAAACGTTGAACCAGTCCCTTGCTGACTATTGTGTCATAAGCAAAGTTAATAATTCCGTTCAGAACGATATGGAAATCACAAAAAGGGGTAATTTGGCATGACTGATTTAGAGTACCGTGTAAGAAATTGCATCGCAAAAGATACGGGACACTGCCCACTTTAAAGAAAAACAGTATCTTGCATTGAAATTGCTAAAAGATTTAACCAAAGCTTTGTTTGGTGCCACAAAAAAAACTACCCTGGTGCGAAACCGAAACGATACGTCAGTATTAAGGCAGACCAGTTCAGCATGGGACACTGTTATCACACAAATTAACAAACTGAGATATGAATATCGGATTTATCCTATGTACGACTTTTGCCTTTAATTGACTGGGAATTTAAAATCAATCTGATTTAGTGAAAGTCTGAGTTATCTAGGGTGCGACTTAATGGGACAAAACTGTATCTGCCAAACTTTACGTCTGTGCCTCTCTCAGATTCACCATTGGCGTTTTAACTCCGCTTTCCAAGCTTGCATTTAGAGCTGAGTAACACAAAAATACATAGTTGACATACCTTTTTTGCATCCAGTATTGCACATGTCGCATCCTTCTGCCCTGTGCTCAGCGCTATTTTCTGCAAAAACTGGCTCTGTCTTGACTCTAATTGGGGCTTTGTGATTCCAAGGCTCTGAAAATGGAACAAGATACTCTTCAGTTTTAATTCAAGAAAAATTATCAACAAACCTTGGTCCTATTTCTGAAATGCTTACGATTATCAGTCAGCTACACCAATGACTTATGACGAATGGCTTCTTTTCAGAATGCACACTGTTAAACTCGCCAAAACCTTGACGCAAGGCACAAATATATAAATCAATAAACATGTGACAGTCAGATATAAATATATACTATTTTTTGTGAAAACATGATTCCTAAATTATCTATAAAACGACAGAGTCACCACTTCTCTATAGCCACCACTAGTATGTTAAAACCATTCCTGATGATAAAGAGCTTGTATGGTTGGTAAAAACATCAAGACAAAACAAAAGCTCTGTCGTTATCCTATATGACGACCAACCTTAAACAAACACTTTTCTGTCATCTTTAAAATACACCAAATGAGTTGCTTAAACATGCCTGACTGGGATAGTACTATTGCAACACACAACTATATAGACGGCTCCACCCAGGCCCTAATATGCTAAATTCAACTTTTACAGCTTGACTCCAACACCAGAACTCTCTTGAAAGAACACCTGCCTCGCATTTGGCTATAATCTGCTAAAAGCCAACGGTCCACGTGATTTTTAGGTGCAGAAGTTTCCTTCCGAATTTGCTAATTTTAATAAAAAAAGCCCTGTATACCAGCATGTGATTTATGTTGCACTGACCTCTGGTGATGGGTTGAAATCTGCACAAGCAGTTACATAAAAACAGCCATGGTAAAGCGAGGGGATCTTATGTTTTGAATACAATCATTCTTTTATAAGAATACACCTTATAAAAACACTGACGGTCAATTTGCTGAAAAGTCAATACAACGCAACAAACACGCCAAGCTCCAGATAAAGAGTAGGGAGAGAAAAAAATTAGGATTTTTATATTTTTCATATTCTAACGTTGCTTTTTCCACACATATATCCTATAAATTGTTGCTAAGACTAATAAAAAACAAATTTCCAAGACATTTTGATAGCACAGTTAATAGGCTGTGAAAAACTGGTATGTGTTTTAACATGGGAGTAAATTTTAAAAAACACATTATTTTCTTCTTACATTGTTCTTAATTTTTCTTGGAAAAAGAGCCTCAATCCTTTTATAAAATATGGTTATATCAATAGTGTGTAGCAAGTAATCAGAAACAAAATCAAGTGTTTTGAAAGATGAGCTTGGCTGGCTGCTATCAAAACAAGAATATTACATCTTGTTAAAATACCTTATCCATTACAACGTAGAAAAACTTTCACTTTGCAACAGATATTGTGATTATTCCAAGAATGCATATGATAAATTTTAAATCATAAACCGACTTGCAAAAATCCTTAAATTAGCGTCATTACTTAAACTGTAGCCAAAATTCTAGGCATTGATTTTACCTTTATCCAATATTTTTTTCTATTTATTCATTCTCTCTATATAAGACCTAATTTGCTTATGTTCAGTTCAGTTGACTTTTTTGCCCATGTAGGATCTAATGTCTAAAATATAGTTGAAAACAAATACAGCCTGGGTTAACATTGTGATGATAATTGGCACAGAACTATATTCTATATTCAATATTCTATATTGATCATAGCTATATTTCAAGCCAAGCTTAAAGCAAGGGTTGGGTTTTTGGAATTCCCTTAATCAAAGGATCTTTGCATTCATGTTAACTGCAATGAGTTTGATCATTCCAAAACAAATTAATTGATTGATGTCTAATCTTTTCAAAAATTTGAGAAAAGGACACCATAACTGGTCTTGATGATTCTAAGCAAAAATTCTGTATTTGTTCCACCAAGTCACAAACGAAATCAGACTTTTTTAATTAAAATAAGAAACTATCTTTTTTGTTTGCATGTATACTTTGTGTATTGACTAGTTGGCTCTGACTATTTTCTGCCCTGCTGAGTAGTAAAACAAGGTAAGGGACACGATTTCAACACAAAACTATGGATTTGGAATACATGTTATCAACTCAGTTTAAAGATTGGGAAATTGCAGAAAAAATGCACTGCTACCACCTGCTCTTACACATGGATTTTGTACCTAATGAAAAAGCCATAAGATGCTGTTAAAATTTCATAGAAAGTTAGCATTTAAATGTTTTAGATTAACTATTAGTAAAGGAATCATTTTCTTGTATAATGATTTTTTCTGTCTTCTTTGCTTCTCTGAAATAACTCATTGTGTTCTAATTTATGGAAGGCGGAACCTTATGAAAAAGGTGGAGCAAATGAAAATGGGTCACATACCATACCCTTATTCTCTGAGTGTTAACATATTCTGTATGGTTAAAATAACTTTTTCATGATCAAAAGGCCAAAAGTTTATAGAAAAGCAGGATCTCTGCTCATCTTAATTTGGGAGGAATTAATATCAATCCAAAAGTTTAAATAGTTTACTTAACAGAAAGAAAAAATCTGATACCTTGTTTATTAAAAAGTTCTCTTGTTCCCAGAAAACCCAAGAGTATTTCTAAAAATTATGCAGGTCTTACAAATTAAGTAAAATACAATTGTCATTTGATTGTTGCCCAAGAACTTCAAGGAGTATAATGACAGGCAATGAGCATCCACTGTTCTTTCTGACCACCATGATCAGTCACACAATTTAAAATCTTTGCCAAGTCCCCTTTTGCTTACTCTCAAATTATTGATCCACCACAAAAAGGCATGTTTTGAATGCTTAAACTATTGGAATAACTTGACTATTAAGTAAAAGGCATCTCTCAAAAGTTGTATGCTTAATTTCTTAAACTTCACATTAAATGCTTTTCAAAGACCCTACCCAGTTGTCATTTCATAGCATAGCGATATTTCATATTCTAACCAAAGAAGTTAACAAATTTCCATTTCTAGAAAATTATATAACACAAATGAGAAAGCTGCCTTTATTTGTATGATGCCAGGCATGGGTTACATTTGCAGTTTATACTCACAGCCAACAACATGAAAATGCACACTTTTGAGAACTATCACTGAAATCAAAGACCATCTCTAGCTATCAGTGCAAGAATTTTCACTGCATAAAGATCAAGAAACCAAAACCAATATAACAACCCCTTTTTTACAGTGGCATTCCTATAAGAACAGCTCAGTTTCAAGCTAAATGAACTATATGATAGGTTGCACATTTTCCTATGGAACAGTTTAGAGCCATATAGTGAAGAAATTGTCAGTTAGCAGGACTGGGCCTCGTGTAAGACTAAGGGACAATGTTGTTGTGTTGATGCTTGTGGATAGGGTGCATCCACTACATCAACTGAAGTGAAATTTGGTGAGACAGAGAATCACTATGCATTGAGAAGATTTTAAAATCTTGTTGTTACTAGAGAGTAATTTTCCATTCATAAAGCTGTTAAGATTGATTTCACACCCATATTCTGATACCAATTTCATGGAGAAGAAGCCTGTTCATACTGCAGTGGGATGAAGAGAAGAGTACTTCACAACAGGCTGCTTTGCTCAAGAGACTGGACAAAGATGCTTTATGTGAAAACACAGGTTTGATTCAGAATGATTCTGACTAAGCAGCATTGCAAAAAGGATGTTTGCTTATGGTTACATGACCAAACCCCTTTAAAATATTTAGGAAAAAAATTAAATTTGCTATCACTTTCATACAAACTATTCAGGGGATTTAAATTGGTGCTATGAGTCAACTAATGGAATACAGTCCTGCAACTTTTCCCAAATAATGATAAATTTTTTTGGTTAAAAGCAGGGCTGCATAAATTTTGCCTCAATTACATTACAACAAATTTTAGTCTCAACTCCCAACCACTCCAAAGAATATCTGTATGTTATTTCTTATTTTACTAACTAGAGGGGGCAATTTCCCCTACAGCCCTAGTACCCTTTTTGATTAAGACAACATACTGCTGTCCCATTATAAGAACAGAGATTTGAACTAGTAGCATATTTCCCTTAAAAAAGGCCATGATCCTCTGGATCCACCTCTCATTTAAAAAAGCTCTCAATTTCTTGCTTTCAATAATATTGGCAGAGACTTGTGCAGTGCTGGAAATGAAATTATTTTGATCGAAAATGAAATTATGCTGTAAAATGATTGACACATTATCGACTCGCATGCAGAAAATAGTATGACTGACACTGTAAATCCTGATCTTGTCTCAAGAAATTATTGCGTTCATAGAAACACGCAGAGCAGTTATCATGAGTTTATGAGTCTGAATGTAAACTTATATACATATGTACGTTTCTAGCTAGGTGGTTTGTGAAATTATATAATACTGAAGATTGATTAATCATTCTATCCTGGCGCGGTGCCACCCTCTTTTTACATATCAGCGCATAAATCAGCAAGGATTCAGGCAACAAAGAGGTCAATACTCACAATAACAAGGACATAAGCGTCGGGAACAGTTCTCTTAAAGCTCTCGTCATGCTGGGTCGCTCTACGTTTCAGAAAAGAAAGTTTGCTCACAACCAGATGTCCGAGATCGTCTTCATCGTTTTCTGCAGATGAGCTGGAGGTGGCCGATAATTCATCACTTGTCTTTATTATCGGGCGTCCTCCCGTCGTGGTAGTTAAAACCATTGCTAATGAAAGAAAAAGGAAACTTTGGCAAAGAATCCATTAACGAAAATCGACTTGCTTGGTTGTTAGGAGAGAATGCTAGGCCTATCTGGACAATGACCTAATCTGTTTAACTATTCCATGTCATTTTCCTCAAGCAGGCGTGAGATGTTTGGCTTCGGTGCCTGATTTCGAGTCAGGGAAAAAAATTTCATTCAATCGAAGAAGAAAAAAATTAAATTGCTTTCTTCTCAAAATTTCTTCACACAGCACTTTCCTGATAACAACTATTTCAGCATATTCATTTCAATTAATCATAATAATGATAAAAATCAAATAAATTAAAATCATTCATGAAAATAATTTGATCTTAATGAAATAATGTAATTAAATTGTTCCATTTTAATCAAAGCCTTAAGTACGTTGAGTTTCAGTTTTCTTTAAATTCATAAAAATGAACACTATACTATATTTTCTTTCTCATTTTTTACATAAACTGCAGATAATTTTGGCTGTTAATGAAGCATTTTAAGCATTCAAGACCATATCATAGATCTTAAGTGAAAACAATATTATCAAGATTAATTTAGAAAAAGTAATCTCAGATTTAGCAATTCTACATTAAACCGTTAGGTTAAGCACAATGTAAAAACCCATGTTAATAATTAAACCATTCTACAAATACTCTCAATATATTAAGTGAGCTGTTTACAAACCAGAACTTTTGCTAGGATATTTAAGAAGGGTGTTGCCTATTCTATTCTTATACTAAAACAAACACACAAATAGAGAAAATATTGTCAAACGCAAATTTTAGTTGTGAGTAACAATATAATTTAGCAGCTAAAAAAAAGTTTTCTTTGCCTTAAAGGTGTTTACTTTCCATCAGTTTTCCTTTCCAAAAAAATTTTACAAATAAATAACAGCTAAATCCCATTTAACAAATGTTATTAATTGAGAACTTGAGCCAGTGTTACAGGCCCTGAGCTTTTTAAACTTATTTTGCAAATAACGATATTAAAAAAATACAGAAATTTTTAAAAACTGAAGAATTGACAGTTTCCAAGATAGTAATTTTGTGGGTTATTTCGCTTCAAATTTCAAGTTAGGAATATCAAAATTTAATTTCGGCTACTTATCAATAATTCAATGATGAATTTATCAATTTTGAGGAAAACTGGGTTTAAATAATCTCACTCTATCAGACAGATATAAACTAGATTGAATTATAAATTAAGGTGGATATTGACAAATCGAGTTTAATAACATTTAATGCTAGTATTTTGCAAAGAAAAGTTTGAATGAACACCTCCAAATACATGACATTAATCAACAAATTTGGTTCTGTGAACTTGTGGACTGATCTTCCGGCGAGTGATGTTTTCAGCCCATTAGAATCTCCTAAAAAGTAGATACTTACCTCGAGACTCGTGGCCATGAAGTAGCAACTGGTTCAAAATGAAAATACACAGAAAATTTCGCATGATAAGGCAAGATATCGGCTATTTTGTCAAAAACCATGACTTAAGCGGAACGGCAGCTTCATTGTATAAATTAGATTTGATTAGAGCGCTCCTGCGCAGTAACGTTGCATTGCGCAGCTCATTGCTCCTTCACCAATTCATTTCCTTGCTTTTTGCACCAAACAAAAATAACTGAGGTGTTCTCCTCAATTTTCAACGAAGTTTTTCATGAGAAGGAATTTATTCATAAGAAGGCCCTGTTCTGAGAGATACTATAGATCTGGCTGAGCGGCCTTCATTTTGCAGTTTCATCCTCTATCATTTTACAAAAAAAACCCTATAAATAATTGTAAACATTGTAAAATCTACTCATCCCTGGCGTATAAAATGAGCTTCATATTTGTTTTCTGATGGGGGCAAGCGTGGTTCATTGGGGGCTTTTGCACCCTAGCCTTTTACTAGCACCACCTCCGAGAAGCTTATTCCAGGGAAACTTGCTTTGTCTGAAAATCCCCAGAAATCCTTTTGTTTAAGTAAGAATCTCGTGTGCTATTTGCAAGAGTGAGCTGCCCCTCTTAATTTGCAAATTTATGTGCTAGAAGTAACTAAAAGTCGTTGTATGCTTTCCATGCTGTCATTGTATGTATTTCCGTGTTACATCTTTTACTGTACGAATTCTCTCAATAATTTTAGACAGAAATAGTTCGTTCACTTTATGTAAAGTAAGTTTGGTGATAGGCAGAGGTCACAATTTGGTCAAAAGCAAGAACCAAGAAAACAAAATATTCTTTAAGTAACTTTAAACGTGAATATTTGAATTTGAAATCAGTTGTCAATAAGAGCAGACAAGTGGAATCGAAAGGCAGAAGTCCCCCAGTATCCTTCTATTGACAATCTTGTCCGATTTCGACGCAAACAGTGTATCAGAAGAGAGGTCCATTTTTCCTGGTCCCTTCCCACTCCCATATCGTAATGAAACAAAAATATTCTGTGAGCGATAAAATAACCAGCCCATTATGAACCTTGTTTGTTTGCAACACAGATTTCTATTTTCGTTAATTATCTGTTCTGTAGTTCTGTTTCAAAGTTATTGATAAGGTGTGCTTCTGCTGAGAGAGGAAAAAAGGGGTTTTGATCAGAGGCCACAAAGGCCACATGCCCCAATTTTTCAGTCACATAATCTAAAAACCTATTTGCAGCTCACGGAGATGCTTCCCTTTACCCTGCATGTGCCCTTCGTTTGGCATAAAAAATCTTCGGCAAGTCTTTTAAGCTTAACAGCTGAAGCTACTTTCTTTGAGCTTTTATATTATTGACAAGTCGGGGTTTTATGATTGTGAATACCCTGTTTTCTCCTTCCATAGATGGTCAAAGGCGTGTGAAAATAATAAGCGATAACATGTTTCGCTTCAATTGAACTGCTTATGGCACAGTACAATGGCGTTTAAAAATTAGATAGTTTCTCAAGAAACATTCATCCTTAAAAAGGATCCTAATCAAAGTTAAAAAATTTACGGGTTTCTCGGCGAGTTGAAAAAGACTGATAAACGATTTATTTGTCATTTGATTTCAGTTTCTCTCTTGGTGACACCTTTTACATGAAACAAATATCATAATGAGCTGTCCCGAACAAAGCTATCTTAGCAGCGACCGTATCAAAACTTTTAGAAAAGCTCCCCTTTTTCTGAGATAGTGCCCCACCTACCCTGGGTACCAGACTCACTATATATAAAATCTATATAGCGTATGCCCCAGTGGTACCCAGGGTATGCCCCACCCTACCTTGGCGCCACAAACTCTGAAATGCGTTCCTGTGTTTCTGACAGACTATTTACAAAAATGAATTTTTGGGTGGGGGCTTATTGAAGGGGGGGGGCTTATTCGAGGAGAGGGCGTATTCGAGGGGAGGAGCTTATTTCAAAATTTAACATTTTCCTCAAAGGTCGACATAAGAACGACATAATTTTCTCAATAAAATAAGTTGAAAAATTAAAAAAAGGCTTTTCTGCAAAGGAAGCTTAACAGTCAATAATGATTTCTTCAATGACGATCGTCGCTTTTTTGCTTTTTGGTCTCCAGTCAAAGGAAGTAATACTGTATAGCTATTGTCCTGTGGGGGCTTCTTGAAATAAGATATTATTCTGCAATTATGCTTACTTTGAATAAGCCCCATGGGGGCTTATACGAGGGGGGTTAATTGATTTTATAGGTGAGGGCTTATTCGAAGGGGGGGCTTATTTGAGCGTGGGGCTTATTCGAGGATTTACGGTATTTCAAACTCAATGTCAGAACGAGCCAAACATGAATAAATCACTTGTAACAGTTAACCTCAATGATCAAGGTAAATTTGCAACCAAAACGCTTGGGCGTATTTTCGGAATCTTCAATTATTCAAATTGGTTCGCATTAGTCTGAGACTGAACATCTGACCTTAGGTTTCAGCTGAAAAATTTCCCACCACATACTGTCTTACAAGAGTGCATACGACAAATGGTGTGATATTATTTGACATCCGATGCATTTGACTATCGCTAGAGGAGCAATGGGGCTCGGTTACTTGGAAATAAATCGCAACATTTTTCAAGCCCGCTGATATGCGTGTCATATGTTTTCCCCTGCACAAACGGGTCTTGGACCCACCCACCTCTTGAACACCCCCCCCCCACCTCTTGAACCCACCTACCTCTTGAACCCACGAGTGTTTCCTCCCATCCACCTCCCAAGCAAGAGATGAGATGAAAAATCTCAAAGAAAATAATTGTCGGTAACATTTATAATAGTTAAAAATGTTAACATACTCGGGTCTACAGAACCTTGCAGCAGACAAAGTAAACAAATTTAATTTCGAGCAAAATATGTAGTATGCATACTCTGTTCCATAACGAGACAATAAAAACATGGTTTACTAGTGACGCAAATAAAACGAAGCACACAAAATTAAATATATGTTTGAATTCACAGGCGTTAAATACAATGACGAATAATTTACAATTGTCAGATAAAGTTAAGACCAATTCACAAGTTAATTACAAATTTACAATACACGATTCCATTTATATTGAAAATCTTGCCTTTTCAAAATTATTGATTATTTGTCCAAGGCAGTTTAGTTTGCATCTTGACTAGCAGTTTGTTATGTTTCGCACATAAGGGCATTAATAGTAACGGAGTAGTTAATTCGTAATGGCGTGTGACGTAATTTACTAAAGACGTAACATAAAGTTATTGATTATGACCTATGTAAAGGAAAAACATTATAAATTATGGTCTAGGACTCAGTTGAGAGCTTGAGCAGCCCACCATGGCAGAAAGTTTGAAGTGAGGTTAAAACTTTGAAGTGAGACTTGTTGGGTAAGCCGAGCACCTTGGGAAATCCCTATTTTTACACTCATTACGTAATTTTCGGTGTGCGGGTAGAATTTCAAAATGCATTTCTTTGCAAAGTATATTGAGGCTTTATCAACAATCATCTCCAAATTTCTATTCACAAAACACAATTGCTAGGTACTAAGTCACCCAGGGAAATGAACAATTTCTTCCAACAATTACCCCAAAAAACTAAGAGTGTCAAACTCAACATAAATGATAATATGGTTTAAAATGAGTGGTGTGAGCTTTATCTACAGAGGGTTATTTAATTGTTATCAATACAAGTTTCAATAGAAATTTAATTACTTTGCAAGCTACATTTTATTGTACCAGGATCATGGCGAGGCATGCAGGCCTTGAGTTCGACAAACCTTCCATAACTACAAATAACTCACTGCTCGATTGAACACGAAATACGATGTCAAAACATAGTCTCCAGAACACAAGTTTGTATTACCCCCCAACCAATATGCGAATATGTCGATAAATTATTAAGATATCGTGTACAATGTAGGGAAACAAATCCCAACTGGTTTCACTTCTCAAGTCTCTAAAAAGCGCCAGCACCAGTTAGTTGTAGGTTTTACAAACAGCTACTACTAGATTTTAGATCATTTCTGCTCCAATTCGTGAACTTTTAAAGAGCTCTGTAGTAGAAAAAAGGCTACTTCTTGTGTATCGGTTCTCTTTTCAAAGACAGGCTATAGTTTTCATCTTCAGAATTATAGCAAGCATTCAGCAAGAATTTTCTCATGGAAAGGCGGGATGATAACTGGTATTTCATCGCAGCGATTTGATATTGCCAAAACTGCAGCTCTGTGAAAGAACAACACAATTGGTTAAAAAAAATCACTGCAATTCTCTTGCACTACAACAGCAATTAAGTTCTTCAAATATAATATAAAGAAACGAGGGCACTTAGGCCGCACTGGGAACCGTTTGCTGATTGCAACACAATAGCGAATGAGCGATGAGATAAAAAATTTTAAACGCAAAGGCAAAAACCAGAGAGTATAAAAAAACACAAGTGTAGAATTACTAGAAACAGGAATTAAGTAGAAGGGACAGAGGTACAAAAAACATTTTTCTTTCTGGGAACCTGGGAAACAGGATAACAATTTTTCTGCTAGGTGAAGTATTGTGTACTATAGCTCTACCAATAGTATGCACCAATTGTTACGCAAGGGCTTCTAATATAATGGGTCTAGAGAAAATTTCCAATAAAATGTCTAATTTGGTTGATTATTGTCTCTGGAGAAGATTGACTATGCAAAAAAGTAAAAATGATTTGTGAACCAAATGAGAATATGTTGATTGACTGGCAGAAAACTTCAACCATAGATGGTGTTTTCCTACTTCATGTTGCAGCTTTATCTGTTAAATAAGTCCTGGACAAGGAAGTTGAAGGTTGCTTCCAAGTTTTACAATTTTTTTATATTTTTTAGAAAGGAGTAATAGTTTTTATAAAGGTTTCAAAAATATAGGTATAAACTTTTCTTTTGTATAAACTTTTGATCTGTTTTGTAAAAATCAAAAAAATATTTTTTGCTAATGCAAAAAACAGATGCTTTTTATCAAGTTTTGCTGAAAATTTTCTGCCAAGCCAAAAATTTTCTGGGAATCTAGTTCCCAGGTTCCGATACATTTTGCAGCTCTGAGAGGAGAATTCGCCTCTTCTGTCGTCAAGATAACTTCATTTTATAAAATCGAGGACTCACCTCATTTTAGGTAAGCATTTAGTCAAAGAATCCACTCGAACTAAGGTCATTGTATGATTCTATATAGATGCAAAATCAAATCCTATCGCTATATCTTACCTTTCTTATTAAATTTTGTTTCTTCTCCTTGTGGCTTTTCATTTCGTATTCTTTCTTCTAATTTTCGCGTCTCAGAAATATCTGTCTCCAATACTGGCAAAGCCTTAAAAACTCTCCCATCTACATTATTCGCTTCAGGCTCCTCATTCAAATCATTATCGTCACAATTCTTGGAGTCCTCAAAACTCGGGATATCGTTTTCTTCGGACACTGGGGCGCAGAGATTCTCTCTACTTGCATTCAAGTCTTCTGATGCCCGACTTGACCGCCCATTCTGTATGACAACACCACTGTCATTTGAATCATTCCTGGCGTGTGTTTTCTTTACGACTATGTCATTTCTACCTGACATAAGCGTCGCAGACGATACCGGTGTTTTCTCAGATTCAGAATTCGAAGGAATAACAGGAACTGGATATGTTGTCGGTGACAAATCGTACGAAGAGGTGCTACCTACTCCATGGTCCTCATATGTACAAATATCAGACAAGTCTGTTAGCTGATCTTCATTGTGATCCGACTCCTGTAAAATGCTAGATTTATCATTCTGAAGATAAGAGCACTTTTTATCTCTTGCAACCGGGCTTTGCTCAACTGTTTCTGTGTCAGAAAAAACAGGAACCTCGGGTACTTCCGGGTTTTCAAGATATTCATTTAGGGCCTCTAAGAACTCATCATCATTTCTTGATGCATTATATTTACTTCCTGTTTGGAACATAGCATTTGTCATTTTGGCTACTGATCTCCGAATACTTTCTCTCTCAAATTTATCTAACTGTCCTGCATCTTCATCTGAGATGCCTCTTTCAAAAGACAAAGACAAAGGTCTTTTCTTTGTAATGCCCTCTCCAGACATGGCACTGAAATTAACAAGTCCATTTTCTTTAGTGTCAATCGATTTCTCTCTTTGGTCGACTTCATCAACATCAGAAGCACGTGCATCTAAATTATTAAGTTTTTCAGTAACAGCAACTTTTTCAGCTGTCTCCTCTTCTTGAAATTTTTCATTTATTGAAGTATGATGATCACTACAAGACATATTGTCTTCATCTTCAGCTTCCTTTGCAGAAGCACTACATAAATCCGAAGCTTCATCTTGTCTCGGTTTGTCCTTCCCCTCGGCCTTAGTATTTTTATTAGTATTATCTGCTATCACTGCTTTCTCAAGTCGCTGTTTAGCAAGGGTTTTTCTTCTTCTCATTGCAAAGTAGGCCTGTGTTTGGGTAATTTGAGTTAGGAAGTCACCGAGAAATGGAATGCAGGGAGGATCGCTGACACTGCGAGTTAGTTCTGCTCTGTATACTGAGAAATTATCATTTTCTGACATCAAGCTTGAAAGTTCACCAAATAGCCTACAATAAAAATAAATGAGTAATTTTCACATGGACAAAGATTGGCAAATTATTTCATGTATGACCTAACGTATCCCACACTTACGCTTTGCACTGTGGGTGGGTCGCACTATACTCTGAAAGTTGAAGAATTTTTCTAAGTCCTTTTCAATAAAACCTCCAATTCTAAGCAATCATCTCCTAGCTTTTGGAATATTCGACTTGTGAACCTAAATTGTGAATTTTAATTTTACTTTCCTTTTATTTAATAATCATAGCCTTCAGACAGACAGTGTAGAAGGATAACATCAATTATTTTAACCTACATACAATTTGTGTTTTGTCATATAACCAAGGTTTATCTGAAATAAGATGTAAAACATGAATCTTATCACCCTTGACTAAAAGTTACAACGTCCTTGTTCGTGATCTTGATAAACCAATGGTGAACACGCCTTAGCAACAGTACTTGGCAACATCTTTATCATGCGTAACAAACACACGTGATAATTCACACTGTTGCCAGGGAAACATTATAGTTACAAGGTCACTAACAGCGAGGCCGGACTTCGCCGTAAAGAAAAAACAGGCCACGCCCTAAACGAAATTATTTTCTTATCTATAAGATTAGGCTCGCCAAAACACAAATTTTTATAACGAGGTTATTGGAAGATTTTCTTGACCCATTATAAATGGTATCCTACTTCGAATAGTTGCGCATCAAAGCAGTAAGGGAAGGATTTTGCATCAAATGCTAAATGGAGTATGCTGGTGTCTGGTATTAAGGATTCTTCTTGTATATCATGGGTAACAAGAAAATGTGAAATTTGTAGGCAAATTTGCAAGAAACGGGCGAACTACTGGACATGGTTCATTTGGACATATGCAATTTAGGATGGGGGAAGGGGCTAGCAGCTCAGCCAGAGTAGAGGTGGTGCTAAAGACCAAACTTCAATAACACAATCCTTATATGCTACATACCTGTGGGTGAAGGATAAACCAAACTACCGTCAGAAAAATTGCATGCATCTTAAACTGCTTTTTGGGTGAAGTTGTCGCAAAAACAGAATACCAGAAATTTGGGTGGCTTAAGACCTTCCTTGCCCCCCCCCCTCTCTGTACCATAAATACTGGTCAGAGGCATAGCCAGAGACTGTCACAAGACTTTAATTCACAGTATTCAAAACACTGGAACAATAAGAGCTTTCAGCCTAGAAGTTTTTATCTTTAGATCATTAAAAGATAGAGTTTAGTAAAATGAACGAACCGCAAGCGAGATATTGTTCTGGATGCATTAGGTGATCAGCACTTGCCTTAAAAGGGCTTTCTCGAGGTGGGCATGTATTTAGAGTTCAAAGATGAAAACTTCGAATACAAGAATAAGTAGTTTTGTAGCTAAACTTGGAAGAACTTTATTCAAATTGGCGCTTGTTAAACCAATAAATACACAAAATATGGACGGCTTCTGAATGCATTATTAGTCCGGGCTAGGTGTTTATTTCTAATATTTCCCGGAAATTATTTAAGAGGGAAGTTTACGGTGAGAGCAATGAAGCCAAAAAAGGGAAAATCATAAGCAGGTGAGAAGAAGAATATCGCTTTAAGCATGGAAAATGTTAATGTGAGGCAAAGCTTTGTTAGTATGGATCAATAATTGAAAACCGCTAAACTATCACCTTTTCCGCCTTGCTCGGACATGTTTCCAGCTTGTTTCCAGTCGGTAAATTGGTGTACACTGAAGGCCACCAAGAACAGCTTTTAAAGCATCGTAATTTTTGAACTGTCGACATTTGGCAGCGAGCTGGAATTATTTAAAGGATAAACAAACTAACAACAAAGTAATCTTTCAACAGAAGTCGAAATATATGTCATAATAGTTCTGGAATTAACTGGATCTCGCATCACTTGTCGACCGATTTCGGTATAATAGTGAAGGAAACTTTACTACATAAATTGCAGTCGAAAGATTTTAAGAAAATGATTGTCGACTTTTAAAACTTTTAACTTTTGAAAACAAAACAATCTACAAATAGTTTTTTCCCATTCATAAGCTTAATTCTGAGCCATGATAACTAGCAAAATTTTTTTAAATGTAACATTATCTGATATGACCCATCAATTCTCCATTGGCCTAACCAAAAAGGCAACCAATGTTATTATTGGAGTATAGTATTGAATACAAATATGTTGGACAAAGTCAAGTTTCGTGATGAAAATATAAAAAACATCAATCTGGCTGCCAGGATGGCTCAGTGGTTAGGTTCGCAGATAACAAATCCAAAGATAACTTTTCTTTGTACCTGATTATGCTCGAAATGTCAAATTTATATCAAACTTTCAAATGTACAAATTGTTATTGAACCATATCAATTTTTGGTATTCATTCATCTACGTACAACACGCTAAACTAAATTGATTATCAAACAGATCAAAAGATCTGTGGTTTGAGTTCTTGACATGACCAAACTTCCACCTAAAAGTGAGGAGAGTCAAAAGCTCTCTGAAATTTCAGGTGTTGGAAACACGAGGTGTGGTCACATCGAGGGAAGGACCAGGACACTGTACCATGAGCACAGCCTCGCTGTGTCCTAAACCCTATTATCGGAATCTAGGAAGTAGCAAGTGCAAAATACAAATAAAGAACTACCTTGATCATCTTTGAGATGGCTTTGGCTCTCAGATATGCAGTTTCTTCTACTAGGATACTCGTGGCAACCAACATGGCAACTCGATTAAAGAATTCAACCATATTCATAACATTTGGAGACGTGACATACTGGAAGACAAAAGATTATATTTTAACATAAAGTTACCCTTGTACAGCACACTGGCTAATCGATTAAAGAGTAGATGTAATTAAATTTCGATATTTGTCAACAAAAGATGTGTATAAAGCCTCATAAAACACTAGCAAAATATCAGGAGAGTATGGTGAAATTTAATAATTCTTATAATCTAGCATTTTAACAATTTTAATTTTTTTTCTGTTTCTCAGAGCATTAAATGACAAAATAAGGATCGAAAAAGTGAAACTTGAAAATATACATCCCATTGTGGATGAAAAAAGGCCGATCAGAAATGCGAGCACGTGAAAGGTAAGTTTACCCAATCAATGCCGGATACCTAGATAAGATATTACCAATTGATCCCAAGGGTAAAAAATACCTCTTTCTGTCTCCAAAATGGCAAGTTGTTAACTTTTCGGGCACTGCCAATTATTAGAAACATCGCCATTGTAGTTTTTAGTACAATCTGGATTTTCAAGTAAATGTTGCCCAGTGGCAGAATCACGTTTTAGTTGTTGTTTTTGATTTGCAAGACTGAGGAGGCTGTTCTCTCAGAGGGTGGGTTTTGTTTCTTATGCTAGAAGGGACATGCTGTTTTATTCTATCCTCCAGTCTTTGGGCTGTGCATCTTACGCAGCCAGAATTATACTGGCACGTAAGCCCATAAATAACAAAACTCGTATGTTTGGTAAGAACGCAATCCTTTTGAATTGACGGATGAAAGGGTCATAATAATAATAATAATCGAATGTTTTAACAGGACAATATATACTGTTATCATTAGGGTCCTGATACTTGATAAATCATTAGGGTCCTTGATCGTTACAAAAATTTTCTACTTTAAAAGACGATCGCCCTCCATTTTATAGCTTATTTGCTAATGGCTTTTTGCGAATGGCTATGAAAAACAAACTACCTTATTGATAGACATCCATCCACAGTTTGCTAATTCTTGCCACGTGATCCGAATCAGCAACTCCTTGTCAATCAAAGCAAGCTCCTCTGCAATATCTTGCACATTGAAGTCTGTGAGTTTCTGAGACAATAGATCGGCCTCTGCGGAGACATCCGAATGGCAGCTGTTTAGACTACTGTACGATTCAGAGCTTTGGAAATTGACGTATTTGTCCTGATTTAGGCCACAAACGACAGGTGAAAGAAGCTTCAATATAAATCGTCTTCCAGGTGAACAACCTACAAGGAAATTGATTATTTATCGACTGGCTTTAATAAAAACTTGTTTTCAATTCCACTTTGTTCTTACTCTAGTGTCTCTATAATAGAAGGGGGTGTTCATTCCGACCGATTTTCAATAGAAGGGGGATGCTAATAGAAGGGGGTGTTCATGTCGACCAGTTTTCAATAGAAGGGGGTGCTAATAGAAGAGGGTGTTCATGCCGGCAATCCTTCTTTGAAATCGAAGTACCTTTTAGAATATACTCTCAAAATTTGGTTTCAGTTTCTTGCATAGTTTTAGAGAAAATTACAAGATAAATCAAATTTACAGCTTTTAACTTCCAAGTCAAAAATTATCGGTTTCCTTTGTACGGTTGAGATTTTACAAAAAACTATGGACAGCAACGAATAATGAAAATCAAATGACTTCATTTGTAAAATTTAACAGAAAGGGGTTGCTAATAAGCGACAGGTGGAGGGCAAATTCTTCTGAAATTAATACACGGGGGCCCGTCTATTGGAGACACTAGAGCATGTAACTTGGTGAATGATGTGAAATGTTGAAAACCCTCAGGTTCAATGAGCTTCAAAAAATTGAGCTCCAATACAAATGCAATTAGATATAGATATTTAAAAGAAATAAAATAAAATCAACATAGAAACGATTAAAACTGCTATTTCTACATCATCTTTGAATTTTTTGGTAAAGATGCTTGAACCTTTCTCAAAAATGGATCCGCTATAGTACAAACGATCCGTTGCAAAACAATACGATACAAAAAAATGCAATACAGCGCAACATACAACAATATAATACTGTGCACTATTATACAGTCAATTGATAACAATAATAGCAAAGTGACACAAATATAACGCAACAAAAGGTTATGCAACACAAATGCAACAGAATGGAGCACAATGGAACACAATATAATATAATACAATACAATACGATACAATGCAATATAATACAATACAATACAATATCATCCAAGCAAATTAATGCAATATATGCGAAACAAAATGTTAATTATGTACAAGACTTGTTTTCTTAGGAAGAGGCAACGTCAAAGTGCTTTATATTTCAGGACAAAAGTCAGTTTTGGGAGCCTCTAAAACGAGATGCGATCTTCAAGTTGCTGCAGATATGGCAACTAGTCTTGTAAACAATTTCTACATTTCTTTATATTTGGGGATTCCCTATACCACATTTCATATCATTCGATTAATTTGCTGCAAGCTGAACCTGAAACTGCAGCTGATATATTCTCTAGCTTGTGCAGAACAATAAAAACTGCGCACCGCAAACCTTCTGCATCATACAAGCTAAATCTTGATCGCTGCTTCTACATGCGATTTGTATATACAGAATACTTCAATAACAAATCTAATTTCGTTGCAATTTTGATCTTAAGCTCTTTGCATTCGCAAAGCTTTTAGAAAAGAAATATCAATGAAAACGCTTAATCTACAAAAAATTCAAATACAAACCAAAAATCAATTTTAATGCCAGGAAGGCGTTTTACAAAACAAAATATTTACCAACGGCGGGAAAAACAGAAGTGAGTCTTTCAATCGGAGCTTTTTTCACCGCTAACTTTAAAACCCAATTAAGATATATGAAAATTAATTATTTATCTAAGGGACATCTTTTACATAGTATCGTACAACGATTTAGCCTGCAGTGCGAAGGAAAGTATTCAAACATACTTGGTTGTCTGTCATCTTTGAATGCCAGCGCAGTGTCACTCATCCGCCGTTCCAGCACCGAAGGCTGCCCCTTCGCATTACCGAGAAACTTTGCGACAACGATACTGCAGGTGCTGCATGACTTTCTATTCAACGTGCCGTCGAACTCAGATATTTCTATGCCTACAAGTTGAACAGAAAATGGTTATTGTAAGGTCACTGAAGTATT
Organism: Rhopilema esculentum; assembly: GCF_057945365.1. Classification (NCBI taxonomy): domain Eukaryota; kingdom Metazoa; phylum Cnidaria; class Scyphozoa; order Rhizostomeae; family Rhizostomatidae; genus Rhopilema; species Rhopilema esculentum. The sequence goes on from NC_142816.1 coordinate 3,108,976, forward strand.
ATAAAACAAGAATACTTAGAGATCTATAAGTTTAAGAAATTTTCAAGCGTATAAAAACTTCTGTCCATGAAAAGGGGCAGGCATTTATTGAAGGGGTCAGCCATCAACGATAAGGGGACTGCTTCTAGTTGCACCCCTCTTTTTACCTCCAACGTTATCTATCAAGCGGTGATTCGTGCACTCAATGGAATTTCTTCCCTTTTCGGTTGTGTTTGTTGAATAACTAGATTTTTTCCTCTGTTTTTTTCTACTAAACCGGGGTTAAACAAAACAGTGTGAGCACGGGTTTTCAAATAAACTGCTTTAACTGCAGAAAAGCGAGGCATTACAATTGTTTCTCTTAAACTACTGGTTAGTAGGCCTAGACACCCTTGGACGTGGTGTTGCTCTTCTTCTGGCTGCAGAAAAGCTTCAGAGACTTTCTAATCTGAGAACTGTATGGGCGTGGCTGGTTTGTGTGCTCCTATGACCATAATGGGTTACTAAATAAGGAATCAAAACAAACCAATATCCTATACAAATTACCTAAAGGGAAATATCTTGCTGAAACAGACCAAAATCCTCAGATACGATGACTCGGCAACCCAGAAACCCAACCGCATATTCGGAACATTTTAACAGAATACAAGGACAATTCACCAGCATATGGCGACATGCCAAACAACACCATCTTACACAAGACATCAAAACACCACCTTGGTAAAAGCATAATTGGTAAGCGGAACTTATAAAAACAGGAACAACTTGCAGTCTGCAGGTACCACAAGGAAGCAAAAGGGGACGGTCTGGGTTTGAATACGATAACGAAACTCGCAAAATATTTTTGTTCTACCGATTTAAGATGTACCAAATTCGTAAAACAGATATCTGACAAAATTTAATAGATTCTGAAGTAACATGCCGTAACCACAGAGTTCAAGACAAGACAGACCCTCTAAGAGTAAAAAGGGTGAAGACAAGGGCTACATGATTGTAAAGAAAGCTGTAGATGGAAAATAGATATGGGGAGGAATTTCTCATATATATTTTCATGCTAGCGAGAATTAGTATACTCTTTTTTTAAGAACAATTTTATAAGAACACGAGCGTCAAGATTGGTCAAAAGTCAAGAACAAATTAAGAACAAACTGAGGCTGAGCTTCTACAACGTTTATCCTCAAAATCAAGAATTTTGACACGTAGAATTTGTCGGTGAATATTCAAACCTGTCGGCAAATGAGGGTTGTCTCACTTATTTTGTTGGCAAATAAGCCTGCCTACCTCCCTAGAGTGAAAAAGCTAGCACTCGAACTACTTACACCCTGTTAAATTAAGAACAAATTAAGAACAATCCAGCCTCAGATTTTCAAAAAAATTAAGAACAGTCAGCCTGAACTTAAATTTATTGGTTCTTATAAAAAAAGAGTGTATTCGAATTTTGACAATGAGACCTCAAACTATGAAAAAACATACAGCAACGACCATTGTGAAAATTTCTCACTAGAAAAATTGGTCATAGATGCAAACAAAGACACCGAGACACGATATAAACCGACTTTTAATAATAGTTTATTATATGAAAGCTAGAACAGACCCTAAAATTCTTTATTATTTGCAGGAAAGTCTAATCTGAAAAATATTAAACTGCTAATTACTGACATACGCAAAGCCTAGAGCTACCAATGTCATGGGTCTATCTAAGCACTTTGGTCAATACTTTCTTCCAACCTTCTACATCTAGAAAGTTGAAATCCTGCAGGAACCACTAGGCGATAATACCGCCAACTCACGACAAAAATGATCTAATGTTAGCAATGAAATCAGATAAAAATCTTATGATCCAAGCTTATTATGAGGACAAGAACTTTAAATTAATCCCGAGGACCTTAACCTGATTATCTCAGCTCTACGCATCGGCCCAAGCTGAGTCCATCTGCTACGACGGCTCTTCCAATCTCAAACTTCAACATAAGACGTGAAATGGAAAGCATATCAACAGCGGATTATACTATAAACGGCAATCTAAAAGGATATTGCATTTCAAAGCACCTGCGAGCATGGCTGAGAGAAGATTCGGCAATTGAAGCTGGGAACGGTTTCTTTCTTTGACGGTTAGAGTAGGGACGCGCTATGACAGGTACAATTATGAAGTTCGTAATAAGCGGGGTTCGCAATAGTAGGATTCAACTGTATATTCTAATAATGGTGGGTAAGGGTTCCTAAGCGCTTGAAGACCAGCGACACTGCCCCCATGTCTGCCTTCTGCTTGGCCGCGCTAGTCTACTTCTCAGAGGTGGCGCCAGAAATCTTCCGAAAGAGGGGTTGGAGCTTCCGACAGGAAGGCTAAAATGACTAAAATAAGCAGTTTTCGTACGTTATTTTGTCAAATTTGCTCCGACAATAACCTAAAATTTCCTCCGATCAGGGGGGGGGGCTAGATGCTTCCGACGGAGGGGCTGTAGCCCCCTAGCCCTTCACTGGCGCCACCACTGCTACTTCTCCAAACTGTCTGATGAGGCCAACAATGAGCGAGAAACTTGGATTCCTAACAAAAACTGTCACCGTAACTATCCCTAACGAACGACATCAGCCGGTTTGGGGTAGTGTTAATTCTACCAATAACGGAAAACAGTTGCAAAATGAAGAACTTTGGCTAGATTAAAATGCGCGTTGTCGAAACCTCCCCAATACATCACATTTCCTAAAATAAATTATATGTTCCCCTAACACACTCCTTTTCTGTAAAAACATTGTTTATAAGAATATTGAGGCTCACAATCATCAAATTTTAAAAAATTTAATATGAATATTGCCCGGCTTCAGTTCGCATAATTGTGTCTCATTTTTTCAGCAGTTGCCTGTTTCACAATGTTCATAAAACGGAATCGCAGAACTGACATATGTCGTTTCACAAGAATGTCTGTCATATGTTTTTTATTCGAGAACGGACGATGTTCCCCTGAAACCATATCAGATTTGAAAAAGTAACAATACTTTGAGAATACATTCAGGCTCAAAACGAGAATTTCAAAAGAATATCCAGGCTGAAAAAATTTATAAAACATGAGGGTAGAAGCCCTAATGAAAAAGAGGCCACCACTAGCACTGTATAATGACAGCCATATTGATGAAAAAGATGAATGAATTGGACAGTATCCTGCTGATCACAACGTCAAAGCTTAAATAGTATTGAAAAACTACCAGTAAAGCATTGTTTTATCAGAAAAATGCGTGGGATGCGAGCACAGAACATATAAGTATCTGGATTGTAAAGGCGAGATTTCTGAAGCGAATTCTCAAAAGAAAACAGGATTTGTGAGAAGCTAGATTGAGAAGTATTCAAAATGTGGCAGAATGAAAAACTAAACACCATAGATATCTATACAAATTCGTATGTTAAACAAAAAAGATGTCAAATTCAGCAGTAACTGAAATTGAAACAAATAGATTTAGAAAGATATGAAAAACGAAAAATTGAATGGTTATAATTGTTTTTGACACATCAGAACTGACTCTCCAATGACAGACAAATAAAGATTGCTCAATAAAGAATTGTTGGCAATTAACAATTATGAAACGCTGTCAATCTAAGATCATAATATGGTGGAAACTGGTAATCGTAAAGAAAGTTTTTAAGTATTCAAACCAAAAGCAGATGACATTTCATATAGATTTATAAAGAATGCAGCAAATATTGAGGTTATCACTGTAGGTAATGAGCAGAACCTTCTTAAGAACCCTCCTAAGAACAAGCAAGACAGGCTTCTTGTTTCTCTGTTTTCACAATGACGGTGTAATAAAAGAACTGTAAATATCGCTTTGTAATGCAAAGAGTGGTGGGGAGATGTTCTTTGAAAGTAATCTTAGGAAAAAATCCCAATTTTTCTTTATGGCAAGTATTTGATAAAAAAACAAAATTTGCTCTTTGTGACCAACTGCCATTAAATACTCAAAACATTTCCATCATCAGATGAAAAATTAGAAGAAGAAGCAATGTTTTTCTAGAATTTTTCTCTGATGTTAAAAAACTGAGCAGATTTTGTCAGTAAATCAACCATGCAACCACAAATGACTTGCAAAACTGTTGTTTAGAGGTCTTAGAAACAATATATAGTATGAATATGTAGAAAAATGAATCATGAACAACCCAAGCCTTAAACCATAAAAATATAAGAACATCTGGTTCTTAAAAACAAGAGAGTGACTGAGTCTTGAGGAAAGAAAATGATAAGAAGTCAATTGAAAAGCTTAGTGATATTTCTGTTAAGATCATTCTCCAACAAAGAATGCAAAGAATGGTGGAATGAATGAAATATGCTTGCATAAGCAGTCACAGAATAGATTCCACCAACACAACGAAGGACATCATTATGCAATGATGGCCCATCTTAACTTTGTGCAAATAAGCAACATAAATAATTAATCATATACCTAATAATCATAAAAATCTGCTAGATCAAACCTTTCCAAGATCAAAAACACAGTTCTTTGTTATCTAGATGAGTGTTTGCACAATAGGCACCATATGGTAGGTGAGAAAAAAGGGCAAATACAGAATTCATTATCATTGGAAAGTAGCCTTTTAACTTGACTGGCCTCCCTACATGCTAACAGGCATTAAGTCGAAACAAATCATCATTTTTCAATGAAAGAGCATACAAATTATTTGAAAAATCCAGAAGATGCTTTTCATGCTTGATTTTTATATAAACAAGGATAATACAGCTCCAAGTGGGAACTCAAAAAAGAGATAATGTTTATGTCTATGTGTAGCCTGCTGTGTTTCAAAATAATTTCAAAAATCACCACACAGTTTAAGGTTGACTGTTTCTCACACATCACAGTGTTGTATATATATAAACAAATAAATTCTAAGGAAGAGCACATACCAGTCATTGGGTTTTAATGCCAATGATTATAAACATAGAGAGACCCAAAAAGCACCCTTGTGGTCTAATCATTTATTGCCAAGTTTACCATGAATGAACAATTTTGGTCCATATTTCAACAATTTGAATCCATTTATGACAATTAAGTTATATAAGATCAAACCAAACATAGTTACATTAATTGAAAGGGGAAATAAAAAACTAATATTTTTGGTCATCATCCAGGACAATATCTACAAATTCAAACAAAATACCATACAAGGGGTTTGACTTTTTTGCCTAGAGTCCTTTTGAGATAACATCATCTTGTTGGTTAAATTATCTGGTAGAGTTTTGGTAGACAAAACTACGTAAATAGACTTGAATGCAAAATAGATGAATAAATACCTTCTTCCACTTTTGGGAGTGAGCACATTGAACAAGAATTCTTCTTCACAGATGCAGTCAAACTTTGTGATCTCTTTCTTGCATCTTTGATAAATGTCTTCTTTCCTTGGCTGCTTGGCTTTGCAAAAGTGTTTACAGATGGGCTTCTGGGACAAGATGCTTTCTCTTGCTCAACAGTGTCTGCATTTAGAGCTGTATCTGATGGTGCTCTCTCAATTGGAAAAGGTCTGGGTATTTTATGTTGCATTGTACCAAGAGGCCTTTCACTCTTTTTCCTCATGAACCTTTTAATTGCCTTCTTGTTTGGCAGTTTTAATGCATTCAGAAATTGTGGAATAGTTGTTCTCCTTTTCTTACCTTTGTCAGCAGGATTTGCACTGACTAAAACTTCCACCATTCTTTTGTTGCTTAGGATAGGTGGTGCTGCAAGCCTGATATCATCATCTTTCAAGGTGTATTCTGGACTTGTGCCAGGTTTGGCAAAGTCCAACTGGGGGTCAGCCAGTGACTCCTGACTGCTATCAAACGGAAACTGATATGCACATCCTTCACTTGGTTCACCTGGATCACTCTTCTGTCTATCTGCATCACTTAAAGTTCTTCTCCTTGGATGTGAATCAAATGAGAGCTTTCTTCTTAAAGACCTAGCAGCACCAATTGACCTCCTTGTGGTTATTCCTCTTATCAGTTCTTGGAAATGTTTCTTTGCATCATTTTTTCTGTTAAACTCAACATTACTTGGTTGAGCTCGCAAGCATGCAATATCCTCTTCAATTTTTGCTTCTTCTTCGTTTCTCGCATGTGAAACTTCATCTTTCAAATTATTGCAGGAAAGAACGTAGCTTACATCAGAGCTATCAAAATTTACCAGCAGGTCGGGGTTTTGATCTGGTGCATAGAGAGACACGGACCTACGTCCAATCTTTCGCGACCGACATTTTAACCTCATTGGATTAAATCCATATTCCTCGTCTGGGGTAACATATATTTCGTCAAGTTCTAATTTTATCTGCTCTAATTTTCCCTGACAAGGTAAAGATGGTGCTCTTCTATGTTTCGGCTCGAAAAAATTGTCTGGCATGGAACCTCTGGGCCAATCCAAACTCTTTGAGAGTGTCTCCCCCTCAGGAAATCCGCTATCAGTCAAATTTTCTTCTGTTGTGATTATATCCCCTGCATGATCTATTAGAGAAATCGGCCATAATGCAGACAAGGTCTGGCCAAGATTCAAAATAGGTCTGATGCTCTTTCGAATGTCTTCGTACTCGTCGTCGCCAAGCTCATCGCCATCAGTTTCTGAGTCGCTTGAGACATAATTCCTTTCGTTTTCGTCTTCGAAATCCCTTTCATTATACCCTGATTCCATTTTGCGAAAAATTTTAATTCTAAATTGTGGCTACGAGTGGCAATCAGTTTTCAAGTGTTCAAGATTATGTTGTCCCTCTCGATGCCTTACAGGACACGACACGTTATCAATAACAACCGGACCGCCAAGTGAAATAAGCGTCTATTTTCTATTCGAAATCCAAAAATAAAAATATTCAGAACCGCCTTGGTAGCTGAAATATGTACCCTTCACATTCACAGTTTCTAGATTGGATTGTCTGATACTCCAGCACACAGTTTCGACTCATTTATAGACAGAAAACTAGGCGCGCAAAATGCCAAAAAATTCACTCACGGTCCCTTATTAAAACTTGCTTGATACAAGTTACTGTGATGTGCTTTCAATTGTGAAATGAATCCTGATCCATGCTTTTCATAAAAACAATTATCATTCATTGAGTTGATCCTGTCACACTTTCGTCGTAAGTTTTATATTGTTTCCAAAAATATACACACGCCACCAACAGGAAAAGAGTGTTTGGGCCTAGTCACATCAGAGGTGTGTGTTGACCATACGACGTTGATTCCCAGTATTTTCACTCCATTGACATAAAAAGTGGATTCATCTTTGCCTGATTAACCACTCGTGATGTGGCTTATTCTGTCATTACCACATTTCAGCATAGATCTCTCCATACTTGCCATTGGTGGGAGGGTCATGATCACAAAACATGACTAAAACCGCACTATTTTCTTTTTGTGTTGTACTTCTGCCAAGTCCACTACAATGTCATCCTTCTACAGATGATAATCAAACTAGATCCTAGGCCCCCTCCTTATCAAAAATATCAGTCAGACATATGACATTTAGCAAGAAAGACTTCTCACATCTATTTTATTGGTCAAGTTAATGAAATTCAAAATGGTAGATAGCCAGGTGCTCAAAGCATCCCGCCCCTTTGTGTGTCACAAGGAGGGGTTCCGGCATTTATTACGAAGAGTTTGGATTAAGAGTGACGCAATAAAAATCAATTTGAGAAATTTGTTACCGATACCGACGTCACAACAACTCTTATCACCAAAATTAGCCGGGTGACAGATATGGTTCAGTCCTCAGCACAACGAACCATAATTAATTGTCAAATAAGGAGTGATTTAAAGGTTTCACTTGGGATTTTTCTGAAATGTCCTTATCTCCTGCTTTTCGGAAATTATTCTCAGTTTCTTTATCATGTATTCATAAATACCACCATTTCCATTCGATAACAATTGCCTAAGGGGCTAGGATCACTGATCCTTACCTTTCAATCAATCAAACAATTTCAGGTACAGTGTTCGTGGCTATTTGACCTAGTCGTTAGACCCGTCGTTGGATATTACCGGAAAATTCTTATTTCAATAGAACAGCATTCCAGATGGAGGATCTAGCCACAAGCGTGAACCAAAATGGGGAAGGTCCCGGGACCGCGTACCAGTCTAAAACTGCAGGTGCTGAAATGGGCGTGCCCGAAAATTTTTTGAGGCCACGCCTTCTAGAACGCCGGAAAACGTCCCTTTTAGAAAATACTTGCTTAATTCTATCAAATTTTTATAAACAGTCTGGTTCAGAGAAGATATCAATGACTTGACAAATAGCTAAAATTAGCTTGATGGTAGTAAAACACCAAGCTAACCAAGTTAGAAAAATACATCATATCTTTAAAGAGGATAGCACATCTAGAGAATGAATAAAAATGGTTCCCAATCAAGAAAAACTGCCACTACATAGAGGTAAACTATCCAAAGTTGTGTTAGAGTAAGCCTTCGAATAAATTTTCTAGCCTATTATTGCAAAAAGTGGGGGGCTATAGCCCCTGCTAGCCCCAGCAAGGTACATGGGAAGGTCTTAATGTTCACCCATAATTTCCACCGGATAAATTCCTACCCTCACCCATGTTCCCAAGACCCTTGGCAGCTCACACACAACAATTAGGCTAATTACATAATGTTCCTGGATGTTCGTTGTTGATTTCTGGCCTTTAACATTTTTAACCGATTTCATAATTGCCAAGTTGTCAAAAATTGTCAAAAAAGCGTTTTTGTTCCGCTTCGGCTGTAATGTTTGCTAAAACAGAAACACCTTTAAAAACTCTTGAAAAGATCAGATACTTTGCTAAAACCTTGAACAGATACTTCCCCGATAACTCGAGCCCCCGATAACTCGAAATCCAGATAACTCGAAACCTGGATGTTTCGAGACCTGGATTATTCAAACTTTTTTACTTCCTTTTTTAACCTTCGCCAATACCTTCGAACCCACGTTGATTCAAACCGGAGCTTGCGATGTTATACTGTTTATACCTAAAGATTCCATAGCCAGGTTGCCAGATTTGTTGCGCGCTGACTACCTGTTGTTGGCTACAGGTATCTACCTTGTATAGGCTAAGCAATGCAAGCGGCTCAATTTATTGAAAAATACCCGAAACATCTCCTGCAAATTGATTATGGCTTCTTAAGGCAGGTTCTGGCTCCATTGTTACCTGCTAAGCTAACAAACTTTCTAAGTGGGAATTCACTGAATGCATAAGTGCATGAATAGATATATTAATATTTTCCTGTGCTGCCCGTTAGCGATTTTAACCAACTATGTTTTGGTTCTGTTGAAGTACCAAGTGCCAATAAGCTAGCATCCAACCCCCCCCCCCCCCCCTCCCCTTACGTTTCAAGTAGGGCCACTGAGAGCCAGCTCGGGTCCAAAAGTAAAGCTATATATAGGAACTTAATTTTCATGGCCCTGGAGATTTCATCCCACCAACACCCTACGACGCCGCTGATTTCCAGACGGTAAGATATGCTATGTGATTTCCAGACGGTAAGATAATGCTATGTAGTTTGCTGTTTTTATCCTTATCGAACCTTTCTCGTCATTGTGTCACATTCAATGCAATCAGAATCACAAGGAAAAAGTCTGACAAGAATGTTTTATGTTTTGAAATACATAGATTACAAAGTTTCGAGTAAGGGTTTCCCTTGTTTGATATCTTCACTTTCGGGCCATCATGAATTCCACATGCATAGTAAGACTCTATTTAAAAAGATACAGGAAGCTGTCTCCTCTCCATTCAGAAGGAATATTCCATCTACACTCAGAGCCCGTGCCACTGATTCTAAACTGGAGGGGCCATCTCTTTAAAGAAAGTATCTTCTTACCACCTCTAGCATTGTAGCAATGGTTTGGCTTACGCTGTTTTAAGTGTGGACTTTGGTTCAATATATTTGTAATAATCTGCAGGTTTATCTACATAAATGATTTGAGCTGATTTGAATCTTTTATTAAGTAAAAAAGTGAGGACTCCCTGCCCCAGTGGCGGCGCCAAGGGGTGGTATGAGGAGGGAGGGGGGGGGGTAATTACCTCCCCACTTTTGTCGAAACATGGTCTACATATTTCGTCTAAAAACGGATTAAAAAGCACTAGGTAGGGATAGGTCAAATTTCCTAAGGAAATTTGACCTGAAACAAAGCACTGAAACGAGGCCAATAGGGCGTGGTCTCACGGGTAACACCCATTACCCTCCCACTCTGCAGCAGCTGGCGCCGCCACTGCCCTGCCCCCTCTCTGTGGCGTTGGCCATGACTCTCCCGTACCGCGCCTGATAAGAGGGGTGTTGTAGAAAGTGGGGTTGATAAGGGTTCTGACAGGAAGAAATCGTGCAAATTGTGATAAAAGCAGGAAACTTAGCAAACCTACACAAATTGATATTCTGAAAAAGACAGACATGGTCCTACACCTCACAAATACCATTTTTAGACACGTGCAATCTCAACGGTATCATAGTAACCTCCAGATGTGCAGTTAGCTATACAGCCACGAAACATGGTAAACCTGCAGACTTTGATATGCTGAAATAGGTTATAGTTTTAAGCGGTGTCCTAGTTCGAAGATACCCTTTGTGATATTTTCAAAGTGAAGGCCATCATGTCATGCCCTAGAGGACTAGAACTTTCGAGAAATGCGCCAAGCTAATGAAATAACTTACATATACAGATACTTATGTATATGCAGCAAGCTTCAGCTACAAATCATGTGCATGGGCATGGCAGATCAGCTCTCTTGCATTGACATTTCGCTGATGAGCATTCTGGAGTTGCAATGCTTCAATTCGTTGATCATTTTCCAGCCCCATATCGTAGTATCAGGCAGCCTTTTGTATTTTTTGGCAGTCCCCAAGACTTACCTAGAATCAGAGGTGGCGCCAGAAATCTTACGACAGAGGGGCTGGAGCTTCCGACAGGGGGGCTAAAATGACTAAAATAAGCAGTTTTCGTACGTTATTTTGTCAATTTGCTCCGACAATAATCCAAAATTTCCTCCGATGGGGGGCTAGATGCTTCCGACGGAGGGGTTGTAGCCCCCCTAGCCCTCCCCTGGCGCCACCACTGCCTAGAATTAATATGCATCGCACTAAAAAGGAACGGGTTATAAAAGTCAATAAAAGCATCTTCGATGTCCTATCTACTTTTGACACTTTTGCGTGTCAGTTACCAAGCAGAAAGCTAAAATCATTTATTAATGCATGCAGTCGTGGACTTTAGCTTACTACAGAATCATGAACATAGATCAATTGAATGATTTAAACAGCTGTCCCTTCGAAGATTTGTAATGAGCATTCAAATAAGAAAAAGACAGTGCGAGGTCAATTGGTTTAGAATTCTTGGTGAAAAGGTATCGTCCACAAAAAGCGGGGTTCATTAGGGTCATGGCAGGTAGTAATGCTGCTAAAGTGATCTTTTGGAAACAACGATTGAAGTGATGAATAAAACGTTAGCATTTTTGTATAAATCTAATGAATTTTTTATTGAAAAGCTGAAGAAACATTTAGGAGAAATTCTAAAAGAAGCTGTGAAATTCATAAACTACATCTTTTAATCAATGTTGAGCAATAATTTACTAGATGGTTTGATAGAACCACTGATTTAAAACCTACAGAATTTAAACAAATATTAGCAAAAAATATGCAAAAAAGGAATTGTAACTTGGTCACAGCAGTTGGTTCAGTTTAATATTTCAAACCATATAAGTATTTCAAACGATATTTCTGTATTATTGATATTTGATTCATTGATCATTGCTGACTGTAGACTTGCTCCAGGTCAATTTCGTGCTTGAGAGAGGAGTATTTGTTACCCTCCTGTGGACTTCTGCGAAGGAGACGGACGGCAGGGAGGGGATGCTGACTGTGACTGGTTTGTCAACTTTCTTTTCCTCATTTTGTGGATTCTTTCTGTCAGGGGTTAAGTACTGTTCTGAATAAATTTAGTTTATTTATGTTACTGACGTCACACAATATCTGTAGTTTATTTATGAGATGATTATGAATGGCTTCCAGAACATTGAAAGAAATGTATCAAACAAAGAAGAACATGCCACACACCCTTAACAAATCAGAACCCACATAGGTCATACGGTTGCTGGGCGCGAAACTACGCATCAAGTACAAAAGGAGTGTAGTACAACGTCCAACCCCTATGTTGCATTTTATGAAACGATTTTTATGATCTCGAGGAAAATTATGTGGACAAATGATGAATACTTTCCATAAGGATTTTTGTAGAGTTCAAGCGATAATTTTACGTTATATGTTTATCAAGAATAAATCCGATCTTAATTGTTTTTACCAATTCACCAATAAAGTAAGCAGCATCACCATAAAATTTCAAGAATGAGAAAGGGCCTGTATTTTGATTTAATTCAAAAGTTGTATATAGACTATTTTGTCATGCATATAAACTGGGGAATACATTTGGTGTAAAGAACAGGATGGTTCTAAGGCGCAACGCAAGGATTCACGCTAAACGCGATCATTAAACTTTCCCTTTTTGAACCGAGCCCTGCGAAACATCTTGCAATAATTAGGCTGTTTCAATCAAAACAATTAAAGGAGAAGGCGAGGACTCCTGTTTCCAAAAACTGAAGTAGAAGTTCGATGAAGATGTTACCAGATATCATGATACCAGAATCAGGTAACCCCTTCAGAAGGTATTGAACTAGTTATAATACACTTTTCTGAATTTTCACACAGCAATGTCTTTTCGCGTACCTTTGTCCAAGTATAAAATGTTTTCTACCCAAAAGAAAATATTTCATACTTCTAAATCGTCAAAATTTATACAAAGAAATTCGAGGCTGCATCGGTATTATTGCCACTTCATATCAGATTGTTGCGTTCACTTCACACACCCAAGAAATCAAACAAGCTCCCATACCACCGCTAGGGGGACGGGAAAATAACTCCAAAAAAATAATACGCCCTGTTGTAGAGAGAAGAGGATGCCAACCTGATACCAACAGCAATCTGATAAACAATGAATCCGTTATTGTACCATTCACAATCAATATCGGCGAATCAAGATCGTGCAAAAAGGTCAAAGTTCATTATGTAAAGTCAAGAAGGTCACCAAAGAGGTCAAAGTTCAAAAATGACACGGTCGGTACAAGAAACCAATATACAGTGATATTCTAGCGATGAAAGTTTCAACATATTTTCTCTGGTGACAAGGAGATTAAGTAAAACTTTACAGTTTATGTTCTGTTAAAAGATATCGCATTAAGACAAATATTAGTCTATGTTTATTAACATAGTTAGTACTCCAAATTTTTCTATAGCAGCCAGCATTGTTTTCCAGCATTTTGAATCAAAAAATATTTATATCATTTTACATAGCGCAGTATATGACATTATCAGGGCAAGACCGGGGTAGAATGATGTACCAGCACATAATTAATCTCAAACCATAATTGTAATGAAGAGGCTCTTTGTCTAATTTGTTTAATAGAAACTTTAATAAGTTATTTCATAATAGACAGTGAAACCAAACACCATTATAGCAAAGAGGATTCTCCAGATCATCTAGAATCTGACTTTTGAAAGAGGTCTTACTTCGAATGTAAAACGTTAAAACAAATTGAGAATGTTTAGGCCCTAAGCTTCTCATACGTGCAATTAGTATCTTTCGTAAATTGAGTTACTCGAAACCTGATTGAGTTACTTTAAAGAAAGTAAAGACTATTTTACTGCTAATAGAATTAAGTTAATGGCTACCAGGCTGTTGTTGCTCATGTTGTTGCTGCTGCTGCTGCTCATGATGCTGTGGTTGTTGCTGTGTCTGTTGTTGCTGTTGCTCGTTATGTTGCTGTTGCTGCTGATCATGTTGCTGCTGCTGCTGCTTTGGTTGTTCATGGTGTTGCTGCTGAGCCTGTTCCTGTTTGGCGTGATGTTCGTCCTTTTTTTCCTCAACATGAACCTCCTCTGGCTTTTCATGGTGTTCATCGCTTTCGTGTTCATTGTTTTCACCATGATGTCCCTTTTAAAGAAGACACAAAATTTCCAAAATAAAGACAACAAACCTAGGTTACTCTGGTGATAGATCTCTGAAGGCTGATCACATTCGAACTTTGTACAAAATTAAAAAATACAACGAGCAGATTTTATCAAATCACTCTCGGTAAAAAAATATTATTATCCTTCATTGTAGAACTTTAAGGTTACGGTAAACGTTTTGAACACGAAAATTGGTTTTTCCTTCCTAAAGGCCAAACGGCTCAAGGAATCTGGATAAACTATATATCATTCGATGCACAAGATTATGGCGTATCTAGCCAGATAAAAAGTATTGGCAAATAATGTTAAATGTTATTTTCCATGCGAATTTACTGGTCAAAGAGTGTACCACCTTCAAAAGCTATTATGTACCCTTGCGTTTGAGGTAACAAAATCTGACTTAGACCAGCAGGAAGTGCAGGTCCTAAGCTACCAAAGTGTGTCTCAGATTTTTTAAATTCCTCCTCTTCTTGAAACTATACCCTGTCAAAAATTGGCAAATAATTTGTCCACCCTCCCGCAGCTGTATTTGGGTATAAAAGACGGACCAGAGAAAATAAAAAAATTTTGAGACACACTTTGTTTGCCCAACGTCTGCCCTGGCCGTGTGCAAATTTTCGAGCCATTCGATTGGTTCCTTGGGTACATAATAGCTTTTTCGTACCTGCATGTAGAGGAATTTCGAGTCCGGAGAAAACGGGATTTTGCTGGTCGCACTTGCAAGATACACTCGTAAACCACAGTGTAATCCGGGTCAAGTCACTTGAAGATTTAAGATCAATAAGCCTGTTTAAATAAACACGGCCGTACATTGGATATATGGATGTGCCATGCGATATTGTAAATGAGACATGCGACCACAACCGCAAAGCAACGATAATCGGCTTAACAGGTCAAGAGATTTTCAGGCCTCAACTAAAAGTTTTGCTAAAGAAATTATGGAAACCTTCGTTAACATGGAATTTTTTCCACTTTCAAAATTTCTGTTTGTTTCAAATTTGGTATCATTGTGCGCCTTGAAAGTTCGGCTACTTGAATGTGAAAAAATCGAAAAAATGATGTTTTCATCCAGAAAACGTTTACCGTAACCTTAAGTTAGCTTTTCAATCGACGTTTGATGCCTTTCCCAATATTTTCTAAAAATTGCTTTCAAAAAACTTTTTCTTTTGTTGGAAGGAACCTGTTTTATTATATTTCCCAATCTTTGAGTTTTGCATACTACGTAGCCAGAATCACATTGGCACGTGAACTCATCAATGACTGAATTCTTTCGGTTGATAGAAACACAATAATTCTAAATGGAAGAAAGAGCTTTTCTCGTATTGTAAACAATACGAGTATTGACATTAAATCAAGCTTCATAATGTCTAAAAACGTTTGAATTTCATACCACCAAAAATTGTTTAAAATAATTAAAACGCCCAACCACCCTCATAAATTAAGTCTCCTTTTAAACGAAAAGCTAAAGTACATCTCACATTTGAAACCCAAAGTCCAATCAAAAGTCTCGATTCTCGAGAATGCTTTTATTGGGCCTGTCAAATCTTCCAAATGAAATGTGTGAAAAAGCCTCACCTCTCTGTTGCGTTCAGCCTCCTCTTCTAATTGTTTCTCATATTCCTTTAACTCATCTTCACTATACTCTTCATCATCTACAACTGGCTTCCATTCGTCATCTTTTTCGAATTCTGGATCATTTGTCGACTTGATAAATTCTTCTTTTGAAACGAGACCGTCATTATCTTTGTCCATCTGAAGAAGATCATGATAAAATAAGCCTTTTGGATCGCAAGACATCAAGATTGCACCAACCCGCCGAGAATAGGGGTAGGGGGTAGAATGCATTCAAATGCCCCAGGCTCTGAACTAAGAGGGGTCGCAAAAAATTATTTGTCAAACAAGGTTCCAAAAAAATAAAAATAAAAATAACAATCACAGCTTTCATGACGTCATCACGAGTGCCATCATCTATTTCGCCCTAGGTCCCAGAAAAGCTATAGGGCGGTCCTGAATTACACAATAAGCAGCAATCTGTTTTTGACTGATGCTCTTTGGGGTATAAAACCAAAGTCGAATGGACATTAAATCTTATTAAAAAGGGGATCTATCAAAAAACGCAGACTTGAGGTCTTCGTGAAAATATACTGATTGTTTTATTTTAATGAGTTTTTTTATAGCTGAAAAATTATGGATAGAAAATGGTTGAAAGAGATTTTATAACTTGAGAAGCAACAGGTTGAAATTGTTCACCCGTTCTGTAATTAAATCTTGTTATTTAATCTATAAACTCGATTGAAATATTTTATTGCACTGGGAATTTACCAATAGAAATGGTTCTAGCAACACGTGTTTGCAATATAGCGATATTTGCTTGATAGTGTAAACAAAAAAGATTGTATTTCGGCTTCGTGAGTGTGAAAACATTCTATTCCAACACCTGTCATATCGTAATTAAAAAGCATTGGAGCAAAAACCGTTTACCTGCTTCATAACATGTTCTCGCATTCTTTCCAGTTCCTCTTGCCTTTCACGTGGGTCAGTATTTGGATCGCTTTCGTTGTAAACCTTGTCAACCTTAAAAATACAACAGAAATAAAGATAGTACACGTTCAAGATATAGTCACGATAAAAACAATGCGAAGATGGCTCAGTGATTAGGGTAGAGGACTGCAGATTCAAGGGTCTGTGGTTCTATTATCTGACGTGATCAACTTAGGAGAGTGGCAAGCTCTCGGCAATTCCAGGGGTAGGAATCGGGAGGTCTGGTCGCATCCAGAGGAAGAACCATGGTATTTCTCTATAAGCATAGCTTCTCAGTGTCCATAAAACTTCTTTCGGAAGCTAGATAATAACAAGTACAAAAAAACAACAATAAGTGCCGCTAAATACAGGCTTGCTAAAATTTCAGTAGATCCCTTTACAAAGGAATACAGACTTTTTTGCAAGGTTGACTAATCCAAAGGACAAATAAAAAACATTCGAGACTCGGTTTTATCTTAGTTTCACTGAAAGGGCACATAGAACACAAAATCTAAAGACATACTTCCTTTAAAAAAAATCTAGCTCAAGGCCTAGTTCCCAAAGTTTGTTATTTTGGATCTCTTTTAATTACATTGACAGTTCCTTAATAGTTTCGAAACATGGATTTAAGGACAGTGCCTTTTTCATTACACTTTGTTCAGGGTCCTTCAATTCAACGAACACAATTTCTTGTATCTCAATAAGAGCACCAGGTATTTTAATCAAATCTGAACTAGGCCCACTTCGTCATTAAGGGCGGAACAAGATATGACAATCAATAAAGAAAATTAACGCAATGAGCTAAAGTAATGAAGATACTAATGAAAATATTTACGACATAAAATGGCACTTACGTACAATTAATTGAAAACTACTCAAAAATTCAATTTGGAAATTTAAAATTTATGAAAATGACCTATAAATATTATAAATAACCATGAAAGCATGTTTCAACAACAAATGAAAATTTGAAATAATTATACTCATCAATTACGTTTATGACGACAATATTTATCCCAGAGAACATTTATGATAGCAATTCATTCCAACAACAAATAATTATTTAACAATTAACAAAAAAATTAATGAATTTAGTTTTAACTAGATATAACTGTTTAAATCGGTTAGAGCATTTTGGACAAACAAAATGTTTGGAATTGAGTAGAGAGTGTATATGTTGCAAGAATTGCTGGAACCGAGCTGAATTTCTGATAAGGCTCATTTAAGTCAACCTTACATTTAAGTCACCTAGCCTTATTGTCAGCCTTAAATCGTTTCCTTCTTTTGCTGCGAATTTGTGACTGAGCATTCATTGATCAATATAGCATTCTTAAAACCCTTATTAGAATAAATGGCTACATTTGATAATCATAGCAAACTTCTCATGGTATGGATCATAGCCTTTTTTAAGGGAATTGTATAAATCGATAGAGCAAAATCGCGCCAAGAAAGGAATTCTCTCGCATGTTATGAATATGGCAGACAAGATTTTATACCTGTTTTTATTTTAAAAAACTGAGGAAAGATGTCCTAGACCAACGCTGAAATTTATTGAACATAAGGTAAGAAGAAACTGTAACGTACTTTGTAGTTATTTCTAGCTTCTGAAGTTATTTTTGGAACACTATGCTTGTATTTGTATTTTATATTTTGTATTTGTATTTGCTTCTACCTAGCATCCGAAGGTAGGAAGGACACTGAGAAGCTTATGCTTATCTAGCAGTGTCCTGGTTCTTCCTCTCGATGGACACTGAGAAGCAGATTAGCCCCCCCCCCCTTCGACCATAGCCGGTATAAACCTTGTTGAGTGGCACTTATCAACCTTTACTTCTAGATAGACATAAATAGTGGCATTTACTTTAAAACATTAAAATCCACTTCGATGTTTCAAACAAATTTTAGTATGCTTGTTATCGCACAATCTTTTTTCCAAAAAGAAACGCCTTCGCCATTATATTAATTGAGGACTTGTTGGATGCAATTTTTGTCATTGTTAGCCTTTTGTTATGTGTTTTTGTTAGTTGAAAATTTTCGCTAAAAACTTACATCATCAACAAAGAATGTCTCAAGTTCGAAATTGTCCAAGTATCCATTTCCATCCTTATCTATGAAATAAAATACATTATTTACTTACATCATTCAGGAAAAAAGTTTGAAGTTCAAAGAAATCCAAGTATCCATCTCCATTTTTATCTAAGGATAGAATTAAAAAGTCTTCTTTCATAGTAATTCTGTCTAATTTTCAATTAATTTACAGATAAAGACATACCTAGGCTTATGTCAAACATGAGAATACAGTGAGAAATCCGGCAATAAACTCTTTGAAATGTACTGCACTAAATATTATTGTGCCTAGAGCAACAAAGCTGGCATTTTTTGTCAAAAGTTCAATACAATAACCCAGAATCCTTTATCTGTAAAATGTGCCTGCCAAAATTAAGCTATGCAGAATTTGATATTATTTTGATATTCTTTCAAAGCTTGACTACAATAACTCAGAATTCCTACTCTGCAAAATGTGCCTGCAAAAACTAAGCTATGGAGAATCTTATTCTTTGTTCATCAAAGATCAACAACAATAACACAGAATTCTTTCTCTGTAAAACGTGAAAACTGAGCTATTAAAAATCAGAATTTACTCAGGCCTTGTAAGTAGAAAGTTCAAGGAGCTTGATTGATCAAGCACCTAGCATGTTTGTGCTGTCTAAAAGATAAATGAAAAAAAAACCCAATATTTTTATCGATGATATTTGATGGTGCTCAATTTAGCGCCTAAAAAGTTGAAGGTGCTCAGTTTGCCAAGTACCTGCTTTTTGCTCCTCACAAGGCCTGGATGTAACAGGGTTGTACTGCCAAAAACAAAAACCAAAATAGTCTATCCTACTGATATAATCTGTGAGTACAATCTGTGTGTTGAATGAAGCAATCATCTATTGCTAACTGTCAAAGTTAAACCTCAGTTCCTATGCAAATATTTATATGGTAGGAGAAATAAAAACTTTTTGCTAGGTAACGTTCAAAAATAAAGAAAAAAAGCAAAGACATTTTGCATATCTTTTTATAGGGCAGGCAAAAGCGTGACTAGGAAACTCAGGAATCATAGTACCCCTAAGCAGGCAATAAATGTTTGCAAGGAGCTAGAACCTCTCAAATTAGGCCACCAAGCAAAGTGTTCAGATAATTTTGGCATTCCCAAATCATTATAGACCTCAAATTGCTGATTATATACATCATATTTTTCTTACTGTGAAATTATGTACAAGCACGATTCTTTAGAAACAAAACTGATTTGATTGAGAAATGTAAGAAACAGAGATGTTTAAAACAATTCTCAAAGTAACTTTGATACTAATAGTGTCAAATGATCCTCAAAATCTATCAAAATCAATCTGAATACTGCCATATTGCAAAATACTTAAATTATAATTAAAAACTTCTATAAACTGAAAAACACTCTACTTCCCTAAATAAAATTTCCAGATCTGAAACTTTGAATTTTTAGACTGCAGCCATCAAAGTGCATCCATGCATAATCTTAAACCACTCATAAGCTATATACACAAATTTACAACTTAAATCATCAAACCCATGGAAGAGTATTAAAACCAACCATAAACTTAGCATGAAATGGAAGAGTATTAAAACCAACCATAAACTTAGCATGAATTTAAACAAAATAATTACCATGAAGATTGAAAAACGTCTTTGGGTCAAAACTTTCAGGATCCAAACCATCTTCTTCCTTCCAAACTTCTTCAAGCTCGGCTTTAGATCCCTAAAAATTGATGTAATAAATCTGTGAGAAAATCTTGGAAAAAAGATTGGATAAAACAATGCATACCCATGCAAAAAAGAAAACAAATGGTAGCTTTGAAACAAGTAGACATAAAGTAAGCTAGTTATGAAAGCATAAACAAAAAATCACACAATTTTGAAGTTACAAAACTGCAAAGTAATCTTGATAAAGAAAACTGACATACAAGATAATCTAAAAATGCATGGTACTTTGGAATGGGATAGAATTAGTTACATACAGGCTCATGCATTTTCTCGTGTTTTCTTAACTTCTTCAGCTCATCTTCATGCTCGGCTTCTTTCTTTTTCCTATCTTCTTCACTCAAATTCTTCATCTCTTCTCTCCTTTTGTGTTCTTTTTCTAGTTCATATTTGTGGAAGTCCTCACGCCTCTTCTTGTCCTGTTCCTCCATCATAATATTGTGCTAACAAGAGTAACAAATTTTACTTACATCATATTATTCTTCATCATCCCATACACATAAAAAATACAGAACTTTAATACAGAACTTAAATATAAGCCAAGCAGAAGTAAACTATATTCAGAACTTTAAGTTTGGAAAAAAAGTTTATATAGACAATGAATCAGTAAAACTAAGAATGATTATAGAAGCATATACATCAACAAAAATGGACCCCCTAAACATTTTAAAATCTTCATATATACACTGTGTGAAAACCAAGCATTATCTGACATCTCCCCCAAACTCCTTGACACTAAAATCCGCCCCTGCTTTGGCCTGAGTTAAAAAGTATTTGTTGCAAAAACAACAACTATTTCAAAATGATTTATGAAGCAGGGCAAAACCCAACAATGCTAGCAGAGCATTTGAAGGGAAGCAAAGCATACTTAATTTTTTTCTCTTCCCCCTATTATTTCCTCAAACATAACTTGGGCCATTCTTTCAGAGGCTGTATGCAAAGCATGCATTATGGCAAGCTCAAAATCTGCTAAAATCGCTTGACAATTATTGGGAAATCAAGCCCCTGACTAGCATGTGTACAGAATTCACTAAAAATAGGGGAAGTTGGTAAGACAGATAAGCACTGACTTTCTTGACAAGACTAATCATCTAACAAGACTTTTTTATTCAAATGTCTCAGTTTTTATAACTAAATGAGATTTCTAAATGAGATATTTAGGAAAATCATAATAATTTCTTTATAGACATATTCTTTGGAGATGTTTTTGCAGCTGAGTGCTGACAATGTGTTCTTGGGAGTGGATGTGATGAATCAATCACAGAAATGAAAGTAAACTGTTATGTCTATTTCAAATATTACATCTTTTTTCTTTGTTGTGGTATTTGCTATTAATTTTATCATCAAGCTGCGGTTTCCAAAGTCTCAATCTATTAAAAGTAAACTATCGTTGAAAATCAATAGATGTTAATGAGAGAAAATAATTGACTTTTTGCATGGTAAGAAAAGTATCTTTTATTAGAATTTATAAGGCTGTTGTCCAAGCAAAGAACATTTTAGTTGACCTACCTATGTATAAATACATATATGATAAATGAAAAATATCTTGTAAATAACAAATTAATATTTTATTTTGGTTATATCTGATACCATAATAACAGAAAACAGCTTAGATTTAAAGCTAAGCACAGGAGAACCTGGTCTAACAGCACTTGTAAGAACATGCTATTATTGAAATATTCTGCTGAGACAGCTGTTCATTTTACCATACAAAAATCAGCACTGATTAAATATTAATAGATCTGTTGGGAAACCATGTGCAAATAGAATTTCTTTTGTTTTAAAATATATTACATCAGCAAAAATGCAAACATAATGCTGAAATACATAGGCAATGTAAACATTGTCTATGCCAAAGGTCAAATTATAAGCTGTGAAAAGACAAACTTGTAAGAAATTTATTTAAAAAACAAATGGCAACTTTCAACTTTGCTCTTTGCCATTTCTATCTGCGTAATTAAGGCACCATGCAATTACATGTTGTCTTCAAAGTGATTTCTTTAAGTTTTTGTGTCTTAAAACTATAGAGTACTTCTATGCTAGGTTGCTTTATTTTCGTTTTTTACTTTTGGACCAAAACCCAGACTCTCTTTCTAATTTATGATCTAGATCTAATTAAATAAATGAAGTTTTAAATTGGATCAAAAGGTGCCTCAAAGATGCAGATGGTGATGGCTTTAGGGGCTATCACACTCTCTAGAGGTCTTAAACAATAGGTATGTATGAAAATATATAATGGAGGGATTCAGAATTCTCCCTCTCCTAGTATTGAACTAAAAAAGTTGGCACACTTTGCTGTGTGTCATTTCCAATGGAGGTAATTCCTTTCAAACAACAAAAATCCATGTATTTTTTGAAAAACATAAATGCTCCACACAAAGTTTCTGCAGAGCTATTTTTGCCAAAAATAGCAATATATTTGTAACTAACTTATATTTGTATGAACCAAACATTACAAACCTTATGCAATAATTTCTTTAAATCTTCCTGTTCAAATGTATCGCTATTTTCATCAAATAGAGGACTCCAAAAGTTTCTTTCATTTATCCCATTAAGATGGTCCCTTTCCTGCCTTCTTAATCTTTTTTGGAACTCAATCTCCATTCTTTTAAGTTCATCTAGTTTACTTCTAACTTTATGGGAAACCAAGTCTATGTGATCTGCAATTGCTCCTGATCGAATTTCATCTTCTGAAGCATTGTGTAATTTCTTTTTGAATTCATCATCTTCTTCTAAGATTTCAACAACCTGAAATGGTATTATAAACATTGTTGGATATTTGTTCACTAAAAACAGCTGCTGAACTCTCTTTTCCATGAATTTTTTAACATTACTTCTGTCATGAATACATAAATAGGAAAAGTGTTTGAAAATCTATCAACAAATGTATCACAAAGAGAGCTACTGGCAAAAGTTGGTAATTAGTGCCCCTAACGAGGCCAAGGAGCATGATCAGGTGATCATATTATGGCCACAATACAATCTAGGAAGCTTTTACAGAACTGGCAAAACATTTTGTTTACAAGCTTTCATGGACACTTTAGGTCAATAAAATGTGATAGAAACATTCAAAATTAAATCTCAAAGCCTTTTCGCGAATTCGTGACAGTGTTTAGCATCATTCCTTCATGCACTGGTATTACATGTCTAATTACTTGATAATTAGGTGCAGTTTCAATTACTTTTTAGAAGCGAGGCCTTGAAAAACAACGATAAACTTTGCTCTGATCACGGCGAACAATTCAAAGCCAATAATAATTCAATTTTCATTTGTTCGATAGCTAACTAAATAAAAAAATCCCTGCAAAGTAGAGCTGATAAATGACAATTTTATTTAGTTCTCTGAACACTTTCATCTTACCTGGCCTAAGTACCTCAAGTACTCGGCTTCTTCTTCTTTCTTTGGATGTTCTTTCTCCTCTTTTTCTTTTCGTATAGGTTTTCCATATATTTCATTTATAGCTAAAACACAAAAAAGGAGCAATAAGATGGTTTTATGGGCCATTTCTCTGCCGACTGTAACCAGCAATCGCTTCTTTGATGAATGGCCTAAACCCTTTTGATCACAATAGAAAATCAGGTTAACCAGACGTGGCTTAATTTACGTCACAGGTCACGTGCCAACAAAGTGTTCCGGTTCGAGGAAAAATGACATCAAATTATTTTCCTGAAAACTTCCAGTCTTTCTGCCATTTTGGCACGAAAATATACAGAAATGTAGTATTTCTACCGGAAAATTTCATTGTGGGAAGGGGGAGGGGTGTCACATCCCCTTGAACAAGAGTATTTTGGAAAAAGACTGCTGTTGCCAATCTATTGATTTCAGCTACACCTAGAATTTAGCTATTTTCATTTCATTTTATAAATATAAATCCGTATGACATAACTCAATGTAGTATTTAGTTAAAAATTTGGTCTTATCAAAAATCTATGAAACTTTCAATTGACATTTAACTGAGAAGATGATTAAAATTTTGCAGCAATAGCTAAAAACTACTTGAGGTTGAGATTTCTATTAAAATTTATAAATAAGATGATAAATTAAAACATCATCTTATATAAAGTATCATATGTTAAAATATAAGATGATTATTACGAAAATTATTACACAACAATACATTTCAAAGTATCACAATGTACACTATACATAACTTCTTTAAAATCTCAGATAATCAACAGCCTGATAAATCTTTTTATGTGTCCTTGGTTCTTTCAAAATACCAGTTATCAGTTTGCACTTTTTTGTATTTGTATCTCTTACCAACTACACCACCAATTCTAAATCGTGGTTTGATACTTTCGTAATTCTTCAGACCAACGCAATTCTAAATTCAAACAATTCATTTAAGACACATTGGATTATAGTTTATGATTTCTAGGCCCTTTCAAAATGATATAAGTTTTTTATTTTGCATTTCATTTCATTTAAATTCCGCTTTTGTTTGCGAGGGGGAAACAATTTTCAGTGCATAAATTAGCATTAATTCTCTTCAATGTGAAAGGAACTTACTGATGAAGACACAGTCCATGAACTTGGTTAGAAACCTTGCTTTGAAGACAATGTAAAAGTTGGGGTTTAAGCGTGACACCAGTGGCGTACCCAAGGGGGGAATAGGGGGTCCGGACCCCCCATTTTTCTAAAATATGATCCTCGAGATTTGTCCAAAAATGATGTAAAACTCATTGGGGGGAGGGGTAGTATACTGTATGCTTGTGTCAATAACAATTGTAAAATGCTTCGCTATTTACCGTAGCTAGCATTAATCAAATAATGGGGTGACATTTTGCAAAAAGGGCGTTTCCCCGCATTTGCGAGTGTATGAAGGGCGTGGTACAATAAATTTTCTGGGGCTCCGCCCTAGACCCCCCCCCCCCGCCCCACTGCTACAGCCCTGGGTACGCCACTGCGTGACACTATAGTTTCTTTGTTTCTAATGGACTTCCCCGCAGTCATTGACCCTGAAACGACTATTAAATGAAAGGTTTAGTATGATTAGAGACAGTGGTGGAAATTATGGGGGCATGGAAATAGAGCAACTAGCAAATGGGCCTTGTTTTGAAAATTGGTATAATCCCAGCAAATTCTCCAACTATCATAGGGGGTTTGAGCTTTTTGACAGAGAATCCAAATGATACCAGGGGAGATAAATCTTTAAAAAGTACACTCTTTTTTTATAAGAGCAATTTTACAAGAACACGAGCCTCAAAATTGGTCAAAAGTTAAGAACAAATTAACAACAAGCTGAGGCTGAGCTTCTGCAAAATCAATATTGAACGACGTTTTTTCTCAAAACGAGGATTTTTAGCAACGTGTGAGTGCTTTTTCGGTGAATATTCAAATTTGTCAGCAAATTAAGGCTGTCTCGCTCATTTTGTTGGCAAATAAGGCCTGAACACCTCCTTAGAGCGAAAAAGCTAGCAATAGCACTGCTTACACCCTATTAGATTAAGAACAAATTAAGAAAAATCCAGCCTCAGATTTTCGATAAAATTAAGAACAGTCAGCCTGAACTTAAATTTACTGGTTCTCATAAAAAAAATGTAACCGGCGTGTTCTTTACACCAAGTCACAATTTTTTTAATTCTGTGCGTTTCTGTGGAGCTTGAATTGGTTGCAACTTTTTAATAAATTTGTACCTGCATAAAAGCAAAGAAGGCATATATCCCGATAAAAACAACTTTACTTCTTTTATGAGATTAATTCTATAAGAAGACGAGCCCAAAAATATTAGAAGGTAAGAGAGCATTGTAAAACATTGCTATTTTGGATATATCTTTCATAAGGGGGTGTATTTTCTGCTGAAGTATAAAGGGTATTTCCAATACATCTCATGCTGTTCTGCAGTGAAATACTCATATTTTTATAAAAACTAGTTATTTGAAGTTCAGGCTGGCTTTTTTCGAAAATCTGACGCGGGCTCAGGCCTCGTTTGGCAACAAAGTGAGCGAGACTTTCTTTAATTTTGCCGGCAAGACAGGGCCTTCGACGACGCCATTGCCCCCACCTTTTTGTAAATTAATAAAGCTTTTGTTATGGGTGTTCAATTTTCTCTTGGCCCCCCTACTTTCCAACCTGTGTCAGAGCCAATGCAAGTTTGAAAACGCACCCCTAGATAGCAAAAATTTCCTTGTTTTGGGATGAAACATCGTTCAAAATTACATTTACAGTCTCAGCTTGCTATTAATTTGCTCTCAACTTTGTAAAAATGAAAGTCACATTTGCTTTCCTATAAGAAAGAGTTGATTGTCTCTTGTCTAAATTGGTTAATTCGGACCCTGACAACCACGAACAAATCTAGCCTCAAAATTTTAGAAGAACCAGCCTGAGCCACATTTGATTGGTTCCTTTAAAAAAGAGTGCACACGAAGCCCACATGAAGAGGGTTGGCAAAATTGTAACCCTGGCATGCAGCCAACAAATTTAACGACCTGTTGCGAATTCCTTGCCCCTGCCTTGCTCCCTTCCCGTGTGACCTGGCAAGTTAAATTTTTCCTAGTGCTGAGCTATACCTATAGTTTTAATTTCCTTGTCGATCAGCAACCACACCGCGCCAGTGTCACATATGTCGTATGAATCAGCACACTGGGCACTGGTCTACAAAAGGCGAGCTGTTCGTCTCAGCATGACTAGCGTCAGAGGATGATTTCAAAGGGCCCTGCGCTCATCAGGTTTACAAGACAAATCACAGAATTGAAGAGAGGCCATGGAGAAATTTGCAGAGTTCGTCGCATCGATTGGTCAGTCAGACGTTAAGATTAGTACAGATATGAGCAGCGTTGTTGCTGGCAATTGCTTACTTGAACAGCTCGCTTCAGACAGACGAAAAGAGACAGTAGAGAGAATGGAGAACCAAGGACTGGATCTTGAGGCAATAGGTACAGTGTTTTTCCAATTATAAAACAGAAAAATCTGCAATTTTTCGTATTGATGATAGTAACGTGTAATCTGGAATTTCAAGGGGAAAAAATTCTTCATTTTCCCACTGCCAAAATTTTTTTTAAAAAAAGATAGATATGGATGGACAGTTTTTTGCTTGAATTAGAAATTATTTCGATTTAGCAGGCAGTTGGATAATTGCACTTTGACTGTATTAAATAGAATTACAATTAAAGCCGTCTACTAGAAGCAAGACAAAAGCGTTCTATGCAGTGCGCATATACCTGCAATATGCAAAGAAGCAACATAGCCTATTGCGTAGATACTGCAAACAAGGTATTATTTTTGATCCGATCAACTTCGCACTGCAGTTGTCATTAACGATAATTAGCCAGGTAGTTTAGGCATCCATGCCTGTTGAGATGCTATGTGCAGCAAAGATGCTATGTGCTTGTCCGAAGAGCAAGGCACAATAGCAAAAAAGTGCTAGATTTTAACTAATGCTCTTGGAATAATTCCTAAGAATTTTTAAGATGAAATAAAAGGTTTCCAACAAAGATCGACAGGATTTTCATGGAATGATCTGCAGCATTCACCATTTTACAGCTCCCTAGAGTAGCAAAGAGTAACGCATCCAAAGAAATACAAAATGATTGCAAAATCTAATCTTTAAGTTCTGTTTTAAAGTTTATACCAAAGTTATAATTGAAATCGAAAGATGGAGATGAAGACAACTACACGTTTAAGACAGTTATAAGAAAGTATATTAAAAGAAAGTTGTGCTCGGTTCTTCAAAAAGTTAGGAATGTTCAGGGCTGGATCTTTGAAACCTAAGAAAGTTGAAAAATTTAGATATTTAAAGTTTCAAAAGAAATTGTGGTGTAAGAGTGAAATATTTCAAGGGTACAGTAATGTGCTGAACAGGAAACGACGAATACAGTATACAGTATACGTTGAGCGTTTTTGAGAAATATAGCATATTTCTTGCATTTCATCTTCTCCATCATTGCGCATGCTTGGTAACGTAAAACTTTCCAATTTTACGTTAAGAGAATGTTAAAAAAGTTTTAGTGCTGAAATTAGGAAATAGATAAGAAAGTCTGAGGGCTGGGCCGAGAAAAACTTTCTTATAAAAAAACGTGCGTAAGAGATATCCACTAGGACGAGAGGCGATTCACTCTTGCAAACAGCTAACAAGATTTACACCAAAACAAAAGGATTTCCGGGGATTTTCAGGTAAAAAAGGATTTCAACCAAAGGTATACGAGACTTTCATAATAGATAAATTTGCCCCTCGTACTAGGGATATGATGAAAACACGTGTGATCGGCTAACAAAAACACATAATTTGTTTTCTTATTGTTTTTGGATTAATGCTCAAGTGAATGATGAAAAAATGAACGAATAAATAAATTTATAGAGCCAGAAGAACATTTAACATAAACATTGACTGAAGAAAAAACTTGAAGTTTGCTAATTTTCTTGAATTGTAAAGGAGATGACTACACTGTTATCAGAATGATAACCTTGTTTTTGGATATATCATTGATTCTATATAAAACAATGATATCATGGTGGAAGAAAGAAAATGGTAAAGCATAAAGTCTTTTAGTGTGCTAATGTAAATGACTAAAAACTCATTATGATCTTTAGATTATAAGAATGTTTTAGAAATGTCACTGAAACTACGGGCATAAATGTCCAATAATATTAGAAATGTCAGTCTGGAAGATGAGAAAATATCCAGCTCTAGGCAGTGTTTAGAGTAGTAAGCTTCAAACAAGCTCACAGTCATACATAAAGTGTGACACACTGGCGTTTCATCTGATACTGCATAGCACGTGCATAGCATCCGATACTGCCCGAGTAAGTTGACGTTGACTTGAAAGCTTTACGAGCTCCATGTTCGTTACCATATGTGTTACGTCATCAAAAGAACAAAATCATATTACGGTAAAAGATTTTAAAGCACCTATCGAAGGTATTGTAAATGTATTATATTGGAATAAAGCATTGTTGAAAAGGGACAAAATGGCACATATCATTATGGTCCACTTAACTTTGGCATGGTCCGTTGCTAAAAATGTGACTTTTGTAACTATTGCCAGCCTGGAAAGGTAACTATTAACAGGGGCCCTTAGTTATCGAACACAATTGAATGTTTACAATTCCATTCCAGTTTGGCTAGACCCACACTAATTTATCTCTGCCACAGACTAAGGTTCTGCATCAATTGAAACAAGAAAAATTTTAAATTGTTCATACTTTTAACAAAGATTTTTGAACACGTTTAGACTCTCAAGACGTTATCCCATGCATCCTACATATTCTTGTACCTCAAAAACGGGCAAAATTGTGCCTAAAAACATGAATTGCTTTCTAGCTGTAAAAAGTCATAATTTTCTTAAAAACACAAGCCTCAGAATTGGTCAAAAGTTAAGAACTGAGGCTGAGCTACTGTAAAATACAATTTCGAACAACGTTTTTTCTCAAAATCGAAGGTTTTTAGCAAAGTGCGAGTGTTTTTTCGGTGAATATTCAAATTTGTCAGCAAATTAAGGCTGTCTCACTTTGTTGGCAAATGAGGCCTGAACACCTCCTTAGAGCGAAAAAGCTAGCAATCGCACTGCTTACACCCTATTAATTTAAGAACAAATTAAGAACATTCAAGCCTCAGATTTTTCAAAAAACTAAAAAAAGCCAGCCTAAAACTTGTAACTTAAATTTACTGGTTCTTAAAGAAAGAAATGTATAAAAAGACATACCTTTCTGGCTGTGAAAACAGCGCAAATATCAGGCCCTTGACAATCGACCCTCCATTTATTAAAAGACACTGACAGGCTAGAATTTATTGTAGCCATCTTGTCTTCTTGAAACGGTAATTTTCATCTCGATCGTCTGGTCTTCTTTCCTGAACTGAAAGAGCTCAGAGGCTTCGAGAGAAACAAATACTTGAACATATTTGATTATAAGCGTTAATTAAAATCGACTGAAAGGAAATTAATCTGATTTGAATCCAAGAACAGATATCAATAAAATTGAAGTGAGTGTTAATTGTGTTAGTTTGACATAAGTTTATTGACAATACGTCACAGTAACCGTTGAAAATAATTTGATTTTGTGATCGTCGTGAAGCAGTTTCTTCTTCTCGCCATCCGCAGAGCTACGAGGAATAATGTCGACAACACAACAAGAGGCGAAGCCAAAAGATTTTTTCGGAGGGGTACAGAAATGACTTTTGCCGAAAAAGGACGTGTCTGACTCTCTAAGGGTGTGGTCATCAGATGAATAATATGATATGCTGCTTTTATGAGTTTCTATTTCAAAATTCATACTTTAGTACCACACTTTGGAAGTTCAACTACTGAGGAAATGTTTATACGTTACAAATAAGGCTGAAATTAAACTACAGGAGGAGAAAAGAATTTCTTTGTTTTCCCAACAAAAATTTGTACCAACGGACAAAGTTGCCCCTGAATCTCTCCCCATCCCCCCTATGGTGACGCCTCTGAACACAGGTCTTTGCATGAAACATTTTATAGTAAAGGTACTAACAAGAAGTTAGAAAGTTTTAGTATTGGTCAAGAAATGTTTAGAAACTTTTTGAATTTCTATATCTTTGAGGAGAAAACGATGTCGTTTTTTAATGCCATGTTATCAATCAATGTTATACCTGAATTTCAATGCTAAAATCATTTAGTCTAATTTGCCTTTTAACCATAAAACTCACTATTAATGCGGATATTCCGGCTTTTTCTTCTTTGATGTTGGAATTTCGACAGTATGGCAGTTCTACAAGATGCAGAGTCCAATATCATCGGCGAAATCAAAGGAGTGTATGACACGGGACAGTGCATACAGGAAGGAGAAAATCGGGTGTAGAAATAAATCATCAAATCATCAAAATCAAATCAAATTAAACTTTCTCATTCAGCAACAATGATGCATGCTTTAAAGGTATACAGTTGCTAAGATTATAATAGATACGCAAGATATTACATAGCAATACTAGGATGGTTATATAAACGTTGCTAAGGACACTGAGGTAAACCCAAACAGTTTTCGTGCTCAGTGCCCTTCAAACTAAGTTTTCAGCATCAGACAACATTATGAACTTCAGTGTGCATTTTTCGCCAAAGGGTGTGATTACAAATATTTTGAAATTCAAAACGAAACAAGATCAAATAAGTAACAACTTTTTACATGGCATCAAATTAAGGGATATTTTGTACCTAAAGCGACTGATCACACGACTCAAAATCTCTCTTGACATTCCAGATTATGGGCAGCCTAAAAAATGGTATGAGAATGGTATCGTAAGATTCACAGGGTCCAGAACAGCTGAGAATAGAATAATATTTATAACAATCAAAACGTGGAAAGAGCTGGGTTTTTAACGAACTTTTACTTGAAGAGCAAAAAAGTAAGTGGGTCTTCTCAATGGCCTTCTTCCCTATTTGAAGACCCCAGAATTCTCTCCGTCTCCGCATCAGATTCTATCTTAGGGCGTTGTCTTTTAAGTAAATACGCGTACTTCGTCAAAAGGGCGTTGCTTTTTAGGGCTTTCAAAAAAGCAGTGCTTATGTGAGTGAAACGTGAAAATGTTTGGCCATCTGACAAAAATTGCGATTTATAAACAAAAGCAAAATCTAAATGCATTTTAGACCACTAGTTAGTAAAACTCTTACAAATAAGGCAAATCAATTCAACCAACAATGACCAAATCTCCTACAAAAGGGTGCCGGGGGCGAGAGGCAAAACACCTTATTAAATCTCTTACTCCTTTGGGAAAAATCCTTTTGTTTTCATCGAAAATCCCTTAAAATCCTATTGTCCTTAAAAGACATCGTACGCCGTACAGTACACGGTTGGGGGTACCTGCCCATATTGCCCCTCTCCCACAACTTCTATTATTCGATTGTAATTGTAGTCTAAGCTAGTTTGATTGCTATGATGTTTTAGCTTCATAGTCATGATTATCATGATATTTCCAATTGTCAAGGAATTAAAAAACGATCTGTGTTATCCTACATTGCAGGCCGTAAACACATAGCACAAAGGCACGGCATTGATTCCAGCGCAGATGACATCATGATCGAGAAGCGTAAAAAACGACGAAATAGAACGACGTTCACAGCTTTTCAGCTCGAAGAAATGGAGAGGATATTCCAAAAAACACATTACCCTGATGTTTATACAAGAGAGCAACTTGCATTAGCTTGTGATCTGACAGAGGCACGTGTTCAGGTACACTCTTTTTTGTACATAAGAACACACTTTATAAGAACACTGAGGCTCAATTTGCCAAAAATATAAGAACAAGGCTAGAACATGCTCAACTTCAGATGATAAATTTTAAAAAACAAATCGCATTTTGAAATTTATGTCACGTCAACAGAACAAAACTATGCAATTTATAAACATAAAAACAATTTATTTTTCAACTTTACCCAGTAAAACGTCTTAGAAGTTATAAACAGTATGTAACTTTTCAAATATTTGCAAAAAAATCACTATTAAAATAAGAAAAATTATAAGAACACTTGAGCCTAAAATTCTCAAAAATTCTCAAGAACATCGAGGCTCGGCAAAAATTATCTGGTTCTTATAAAAAAAGAGTGTAATGTAAAATATCACTTTGTTCAGAATCCTTGTCTCTGGCTATCATCTACAGGATTACGTTTTAAGATAAAGATTTTACCTTTCCTGTCCATGAATGAAAAATTTGTGACTGAAAACCCAAACAATTGGCGCCTTCTAGAGTGGAATGTTATGAAAAAATGTTATAAATTTTGAAAACGCAATTGTGATGAAGATACAAATAAACTAATAAAATATTTGCACCAAGGTACCTATATATTGTGAATTTCAAATATAGTGCTATGTAAAAAGAAATGCTTGGACTGGCCCCTCGTCGATTCATTCCATGAAAATCTCGTACACCTATTGTGGGAATCCTATAGTTTTATTTGGAAATCTCTTGAAATCCTTATGTTCTTGGGCAATCACCATTTAAAAGAGTGAATTGCCCCTCGGATAGAGACCGTACAGAAGCTAAAAATACATACACAAAACCATACATCAAACTCGAGGCACTTTCTATCCTCTTCACTCAACAAGACCCACATTCATCACCAAACACCTTTCAACCTTCACCTACACTTCTCACTTGTGTCCTTTCACCTATCAACTTTAGGAGTTGTTAGCCCAGCTGGGGCTCGCGGTTTCCTGCACGACAAAACGGCGCGCAAATATTCCACCGCATACCAAACATAGAAATGAAACAGTGAATCTTGACAAGTTGCAGCCTGTTTTTAAGCCGAAAGGCTGCCTCTACGTGGGAAATTTTTCTTCTTTAAAAATGAATAAAGTAGGAGCTTTTCACGTGAGAAAAATTGTATATTGGAGCATTCTTCAAAGTGTCCGCTACTATGTCTTTCACTTCACAACATGCTTGGACAAAACGTAAAAAAACATTTTGACATTGGGCAGAGGTCAAGCCAACAGTTGTTCCTTCCTGGGCGTTTTTTGCTACACTCAAACAGTGGCGTCGTCACGGGGTGGACTGGGGTGGAGAATGCTGCATGAGATAGTTGCTTGTTCAAAAATTTCAAAATAGATGAAAAATACTAAACAAGAATTTTCCAAGAGTCTGAAGGGCGTGGCCGAAAAAAATTCGTTTTTATCCACCCCAGTTAATGTTAGTTTGATATAGTTTTTGTGTAGGGATCAGCTAGATTTTGCCACCAGTCTTCGCGGGTTCCATTGACCGAGGACATAGCGAAAAATATTCCTGTATAGAAATTGTAACGGTTTGCCAATCCAGTGTAACAATACACTAATTGAAACATTGAGCCAATATCAACTGAAGCTAATTATCTAAAGTTGCTGCTGATGGTTTCAAGATTGCTAGCTAACATGATCCAATTTGATGACATCACAATTACAAAACTCAGCATTCAAACGGCTTTCATTCTGGAAAATATTCCAAGAAGATTACACATTTCTTCCAAGCCAATACTAAATATATCAAGGTAACAATAAAACGACTCTCAATACTAAGATTTCCAGATGCGTTTAGTTACAAAAGCAGTCTATTGCAATGATACGATTTTACTCGGTCAAATGCGGGTACAATATTTCGACTTCCTGACAAATTTTAAACTTTTTTTATTTTTCAAACCTTTGAATTTTTATGAAAAGCGTTTTCTTATTTCAAAAAAACTCTTCTCATATAATTTCAGCTGTTTAGACAAACTATTAATGATTTAAAAAGTTTTGTTCCTCTTGAAAGTTCCAACCATCGGACTTCGATCATTTTCGTTGATATTTGTCACTACATATGAAGGCGAACGGCCTACACAACTCTGGAATTTGCCCACCCTTGTTTATGTATATTTGGCTTAAATTAATGTTAATCACTTGCATTCATTAGTACACACTGGCTAATTTTTCAGTCAGTGTACACCAAATGCCAGGCTTGGGACAAACACAATAATTGGTAACAAGTAGACGCTAGGTCTTTAATACGTGTAAACAGAAACACGACAGCGTAAACAAACGGTTTAACAGTTTGCCGAATGTGTCATTGTGTGATGATAGTGGCAGCTTTTGGCGCCTCCTAAGCCAGGCACCGGAGGTGTAATATTTGGTTGCTAAAATCTGCAAACATCAAAGAGATCGGCTAAAAGAAAAAATATCGAATTCTAACTTGTTGACGTCACCTATCGTAGTGTCCTTGCCTCTTGTTGCATTCATCAACCCCGAACCAGGTCAAATTTCTGCACGAAAATGAGAAATTTCCTGCTCAGTCTAATTAGATTGAACTTTTGCCAGAATTTATCTTGTAGGTCTTCGACCTTTACACAGTAACGAAAGAATTACATATAGCCTTTGTATTTAAATGATACAAAAGTTCAAGCAAACATCATTTTGTTTGTAATATAATTCTAGTGTTGCAACCTTGAGCTCGAAGATTTCAAGTTTCAAAGATCATCGTTACCAACACCATCGTAATAAATCATCATCACTCTACAATCAGCAATCACTAATCAGCAATCAACGATCACCAAGCAACCAGCATGCAACATTTTATCAGCAGTGCTACACAACAGCAATCTATACACTACATTTAAGATAGAATTTAACATGGCACATTAAACACGGCTTGAGTTAAAAACTATTTTACACGATAGCAACAATTTACATAAGGTTCCCTACATTGTCAATGTTCAGTTTTGCTACTGACGTCCAGATAATCGAGGGACAAATAACTCCAAGAAAATCTCGTACGCCTTTTGTCGAAGGGGCAATTCACCCTTGCAAATAGCGTACGAGATTATTCCTAAAACAAAAGGATTTCCAGGGATTTTCAGATAAAATAATAGGATTTTCACAAAGAGTGTACCAGATTTTCTTGGAGTGATTTGCCCCTCGCCTTTTGTGAAAATCCTATTGTTTCATCTGAAAATCCCCAGAAATCCTTTTTTTAGGGAAAATCTCGTACGCTATTTTCAAGAGTGAATTGCCCCTCGCAGATAATAACCAAGGGTATAGAGCTGGGAGGCTGTTGTTTTCGAAAAATCTTTCGCGAGGCCCCTCCTTGTTCTTTTTAAAGCCAAACGCATTTTTAGCAACTTTGTCTCACCCTTTCCTCGGGTGAATTCTGTTTTTAATCTGCGGTTCCTAACAATTAGATAAAAAGTTGAATTCAATTTTTTCTAGGTATGGTTTCAAAATCGTCGTGCAAAATGGCGAAAGAGGGAGCGATTCCACGACGTGTCGACATCAATCACAAACATTCGATCTCTTGCCCCTTCGCCCTATTCATCATCAGCGCTTCTTAAATCGCAAAACTACCCCAATACGTCAGAGTGGGTAGCTCAGGCACCTCCAAGTCCCCTTGGGCGCCCTCTCAGTGGTTGCAGTAATCAAGCATACGGTTCAGCCGGATATGTACAATTGCATCATCCCCCGTCTCTTTACTCGTACCCGTATTACCAAACCAATGCAATGAACAGCTCCCAAGTCAACTGTCGTGAGGCAGCCAGCCCTCCTTATTCGAATGGCAACGCTCCAATGCTGGCGTTACAATACACAGGGTACCATGCCATCAACGACTACCAGCGAAATGTTCCTTCGCAGCAGTTCCCCTACGCAAGACAGCCAACGCACCTTAGGCACATGTCCGATTCAAGCAGCGGAGAACTGAACGTTTCTGATGAAAACAGTCCGGACGATGTTTTGACTGTTAGACTCAAGAAAGAAAACAAATATCGATGAAATTTGTAATTTATCGAACAAAGTAATGATGTATTTGCTTGTCTTCACAAGAATATCTTACCAAAGGGCATTTCAAAATATGTTAAAAACTTGAGAAAATTTTGCCTCCTCCCAAAATAATTGAAGTTAGGCCTTTTTTCAAAAAGCCAAGCTCATCTTAGCTCATCTTAGCATCAAGCTCAAGCCCCCCTAATATTATGCCAAGCACCTGCTAAAGTGAAGTCGATAACCTGTTTTTGCATTTCTGGGTCGCGTTATTCTGTCGGCCTTTTTGCATCATATAAATTGGAAATATCATATAGTATTTTGCCTTCCATCTTTATTTCCTAATCTTTCAAGGGGTAATGCTGAGTTCTGAATTGAAGGTTTTTTCTTGCAAGCCAAGGCACACTTTTACACCCTGGAGTTGAATTAACCTGGACACTAGTTGTGCATTTCCCTGAGTTAGAAATTCCCGTTGCACACAGAAGCAGTTTCTTCGATTAACAATTTGCAGGACAACCGCGGACACAATTCCCACTGGCAAACTGGCCAGTATTGAAAAGGGAAAACGCGATTCCTCAGCAAGGGGGGCGCAAATTCGTCCATCTTGAAGAGTGTTACAAAACGGTCCTAAATATCTCAGGACATCTAAGGCAAAATCGCCGTTGGTATCTTGGCTTGCTAGAACAAGAACCTAGTAAGCATCAGTCCTCTGCTAAATCAAACCACGTCAAATCACCTCAACTTTCTTGGATAAATATTGCAGATGCAGGAGTTATAATAAAGCGGCTTTAGACACCTGTCAATCAACCATTGACCAATCAATAGACGCGTGAGTGGCATTACGCTTATTGATTGGCCAATTCTGATTGACAGCCGGTTTAAGCCACTTTGTTAGAAAAGATAATTAGATAAGCAAGAGAATCATTAGCTATGTTAGAGCCACAAACTTGATTTAGGTAAATATTCATAAATCTTATTGTAAATTTAGATTTGTAGTTTATTATTAGTTCAATGTAGATTAAGAAGCAAATGAATGGATGTATCAAAATGATTTTTAGTATATAAATGGAAGAACCTCAAAAAATGTACTTTTTTAGCTACATTTTCTGATTTCAAGGTATTCTTTTCTACCGGTAATTTGAGTTGCGATATATTGATTCCTCGTCAATTGTAACAAAGAAAGATTGATTGTAACATCACCTATGGACTAGAAACACTAGAGAGCCACGGCGAATTTCAAGATATAATTTCCTCCTATAATAGCAGTGACAGTTAGGTCCACTTTCAAAGCTGCAGTAAAAGAGAAAAAGCCCTGGCCCCCTACATTTGCTAGCCTTGGCCCTCCCAGTTTGAAGTTCGTGGCGTAGGACCTGTAACCAATGTACTTTCAATTTTATGTTGAAATTTTTCTGTCGCAAAACGTTTGGTGTAAGTTGATCAAATAGAAGTTTTCCAGCTCTATTTTCGAAGTGCAAAAACATCCTTCAAGCCGAATCATCACTGACGTATGTTTTGTAGCGTTCGCTGAAGCGCTCGAACAAAATTCTACTCATTTCAATCTCCACTGATTTCGATCAAATTTCTGCGCGCGCGAGAATCTTAGGGCAAAAAAGTTGTCTTAGGCCGTCATTTACCAGTTTTGTTTATGAGAAAAAAGAAATTCAGTTATATTAACATAAAAAAGCACAAAGATTAGGGACGCAAATTACATGAAGACAGAAATCAGAAAGGTGAATACCAATAAAATCGGCATTTGAAAAATCATGTTTCCTTGTGGAAAAGAATTATTCCCTAATCTACCCAGTAAAGTAAGTAACTGCAAGTCAGTTTCACTGCTACTAAGTTTCGGTTGCTGTGAAGATGTCATCTTGCAAAGGCCTATGTTTACCTCGAATAATTTCGCTTGACGAAAAGTAGAAACTAGTTCAACTATTCGTCAAGGGAATTTTTCGATGTGCGAACGCTTTTCTCTCGAGATTTTTCTTTCTGCGCATGTGTCGTCGCGAATTTTTCAGACGAACGATGCAAAAAACTGTCAGTGGAGATTGGCCTTCACAAATGGGTTATAAATATCCATCGCTATTGAACGACACAGAATTAAGATGGCAATATCTTCATAAATTGGCATGACAACTTATTTCATAGAATTAAGATTTTGCTCTATAAATTTTTTGGTAAAATGGCAATTTTGATCGTTAAATCTTTAATTTACTGCTCGGTCAGGTACAACATTGTTGAACATTCTTTGTTCACAATGATGGTATCAACGGTAAAAACACGAGGGTACTAGGTACTCCGCAGCGTCCAACAGGATGGCTGGATATGATGGAAGAATTGAGCGTGATGTCCTTGCATCAGCTTAATGAAAAAGCATTGATCAGTGCACAACAGATATTGTTGGTTCAGAGGATAGCCAGAAGCAGGGACCGCAGAAGCGGAGAGGCGGCTACGGGGGCTTTAGCTCCCCCAAATAGTTTTCAAAATTGACTTAAAACCATAAAAATTGCCCTGCCCTTGGCTTTCAGCATGTTCAGCCCCTCAAACGATTTAGCCCCCTAAATCCGTAATATGATCCGCAGTCCTTTGCCAGAAGTTGTCTGAAACTGAGCTGAAAAACTCTTGAATCCTATCCAGTCTAATTTATTAAAAAGTGACACTGTTGACATTATGCCTAACTTGTACATAATTCGAATACATAATTGCAGATCAGTCCAATTCATTTAGTACGTTGTTGCCGAGAAAAGGTTTTTGACGATAAAGATCAACATGTATTTCATGGCAAGGGGTGGAAGGCTCTGGTTATATAAGCAATGCAACATAAGAAGTTGAGTTTGTCACCTACGTGTAAAGAGCTGTTAATTGTAGTAAAATGATTTTGTATAACAATATTCGCTTCTGTCGTAAGACCACTCCACAATGGCGCGAGAATGATCGAAAACTATCGTTATGCAAATTATTTGTATCTCAAAGGGCGAATAGTTTTGAGATTGATCCTGAGTAGAAAAACGACTCAGAGAACAATTTGGATCATGGTTTCCAATGTTTTCCAGGGAAAACTAGCCCTGGAAATACTTCAACTGTTATGTTAGCA
Source organism: Rhopilema esculentum (assembly GCF_057945365.1). Classification (NCBI taxonomy): domain Eukaryota; kingdom Metazoa; phylum Cnidaria; class Scyphozoa; order Rhizostomeae; family Rhizostomatidae; genus Rhopilema; species Rhopilema esculentum. The sequence continues at coordinate 3,148,448 of NC_142816.1, forward strand.
ATAAATCTCTGTAAAAGTTGTGTCCTTTTACTAAGGCAACTATTCCTTTTGCATTTTAGGAGAGCACTCATTATAAACTGTCTGGAAGAAATTTGAACTGCAGAATCTTGCTCAGCATAAAGTTTTATGCCTTTTACTGTCCCCAAGAGTAAAGAGAGAAAAATACACAAAAAATTGTCTTCTATGTCAAATCAATATTTTTAGACGTCTTCTCCTCTTTCCTTTGTTACTAAAACACTGTCAATAAAACCTTTTTTAAATTTCACAGCGATTTTGTGGCTGCATCTAACTTGCTGAGCAATTTTTGAAACTTATAGTCCACTTTCTCGTATAAATTTTGTAGCGACTCGTATCTCATTATGCAACTTTTCTTCTTTAGATATGAGCTATATTCTACAAATAAAAAACAATTTTCAGCAATAAATGCATCTTCAACTATGTTTGCTATGAAGTACACCTATTTCACCCAGTTGTGCTGATATTTAGAACAAGGTGGTGCAATACTGCAGGTAAAGAGTTAAAGAATTGCATGATACTCGTTTTACTTATCGTGTAATCCAGTTAAATTAAATTGTTGTGTCGTTATTTTGTATGAAGTTTCAGAAAATCTATCGTTCGAAAGTCGCAAAGTCGTTGCAGGCCAACAAAACAGAACTGTGTCACTCTTAAAGAAATAAAATGACAAAATTCTTCAAAGTCTTTTTATATTCATATTTATATCAAGGATCTTTTTACGTTTCTGTAAACTTTCTGAATTCAAATAGCAAGAAATTTTGAGATAGCAAGCAAGTCTGGGAGCTTGTGAAGAAAATCTGTGTTTTTACATCATTTTAACCATTAATCGAGTAGCCGAGTTGTTAAGGCGCTCGACTGTCATGCTAGCACTCCGGGTACGGCTCGCGGACTGCCCTCAGTTCACTCGGCTGAAAATGAGTACCTAGTTGAAACTTACTAGGGAGGTAAAAGCGGCGTGGAAAGTAACTGGCCATCCTACCACACAATGCCGTGGCCTAGGACGATGCGCCCCTAACAGTGCATTCCCCAGTAAAGTTTGAGCGAGCGATGAAACGACACATTTATAAAGGAAACAAGAAAAAATGAAACAACGGTTTTTAGTTCGTAACAAATTGGTTAATAATTGAATCAACTTTCTTATTGAAATGAAGCACAAGTAGGCAGATTGAGCATGAATCAAAATAATAGCATATCGTTATTTTTGCAAATTTTATGCAATGGAAGTTACTTTAGCAGCTTTGCTCCTTTTTGCCTTTTTCTTTAGGCTTCTAAGCTTTTTCTTTTTCTTCTTCTTGTTGGAACCATTTGTAACACAGAGTGTAATTCCAACTTTCAATTTGAAATTGCTGGCCAATTGTGGAACTGCATCTGATTCATAACCAGAGATAGACACTTTCCAGTCGGCATAGACAGAGGGATACAAAGCTGTTCTCTCCAAGAGATCCAGACATCTATCTTCCTCCATATTCACCGGACAGATTTCGGGCTTTGATGTATCATAAGGGTTTTGAAACGTTTCTTGTCGGCAACCTTCATTGCTACCACCCTCGAGGTATTCAAACTTCAAATTCTTGCTTGGGATGATCGTATATGTTTTGCCATTCGGCACCAGTTGGTTCCTCCCCTCTGATTTTGCTTCAACATTGACTCTCCTTCGTATTCCACTCATAGTTGGCAAGAAAATTTCAAACTTCTTCACCGTGATAACAGAATCCTTATCCCCAGTGTCAATCCACTGATTCTCCACCAACCAGTCACTATTTGGGATTTTGAACCTTACTTGTTTGGCAGCATACAAATTAGATATGTCGAGGTAAGCCTTGTCAGCTTCTGTTGCTGCACTGATTGGTACTTCCCTAAATCCTACTTTTTCCTGGCAAGGTCTTACCTGACGAGAGACAAGATTAGCAATATTCGTGTTTAACCCTTGACAAAGGTTGGGCCTTGTTCCGCCTTCTTTATACTCCAAAATGTCGCAGTATGCCTCTGTAGCCTGCCAAATGTTGATCTTATACGATATATAGGAAATCAAGCCAACAATTCTCAAATTGTTGACAGCGTTGCTGCTTGAATCCTGTTCAGCAGGGAGCTGCTCGTACCCGGCTGTTATGCTTGAAGCGGCATCAATGGATGTAGCAGCCCTCATATAAGTAGCTAGTGCCTCAATGAGCTCAAACTGAAAATCGTATATCTCTGCATAGGTTTCGATCATTCTCTCTGCAAGCAACTTTGTTTTGGGACATAAGCCAGACGCCCTTACAGTTGCCTTGACTGGTTCAGCAATCAGCGTTTCCGTATTCATAATAACATCACAGGTGGCTTCAATAAGGTCAGTCCAGGTTGCTGTCATGGCTGTCAACTCTGGCCTAGTAACCTTTGGATCATAGGCCGTATAGTCTCTAATGAATTTTTGCTTCTCTGATTGAAAAATGGAGGATGACTCTTCATTTCCAATATTATCGACGACTTTTTTTACAGACTCAAGAAATTTGGCATTTTCCTGAAACTTGCCTGATATCTCAACGGTCTTTTCAGTTAGTCGATCAAAAGAGCGTTTCACTTGGACAAGCTCCCCTGCTATAGTTATTGAATCAGCCAGTTTGGCACTGCGATCCATAAGATCACCCACGCTTGACCCTCCGAAAATCTTCTCAAGAGGATTCATTAACACAGCAGCAGCTAGACCAACTTGAACGGTATCTTCAGCTATCTCCAGGGCGATAGCCGCAATTGCTCGCTTTATAAGGTCATCAAGGTTTGCCCCTAATTCTTGACTCAGTGTCGAAACACTTTTTCTAAATAATTCTAACCTTCCATTAACGAAATCTACATCAGCACGTGCTTTATCTCTGTTGAAGCTTTCAACCTTCTGGAAATACGTCCTGACGCCTTTAAATCTGTCGTTGGTTGTTTTAGTGACTTCGCTGTTAAGCCAACTAAACAGGGAAGGAAGGGCATTTTGTGTGTCTTGGACAATTTGCAATATTCTGTCAATTTCAGTTAGCTCTAAAAACGTTTTATAATCAATCCTGGTATTCAGAATTTTTGTCACGTGTCCATTATCAGACACAACTTGAGACTTTAGGAAAAGCCTTATCTGAGCAACTACTCTGAAGAGGGTGCAGATGCTCTTTGTTTCGTCGGAAGGATGGCCGACAGTGGCTCCACAACCTTCTTTCATCGTTGTTAAATCTGGTGTCAGAGATATGAGCTCTGTCAATGGATCCGTTTGTCCGTTTCTAACATTTTTGAAGAATGTTTTCAAGTTATCAATGACCAGCTTTTGAATGTTTTCGTTGGTTCTTGGTTTTACTCGAGCGAATTGTTCTGGGTCGTTATGTCGCAGAACGAGAAAATGGATGCGATAAGCGTTCCATTTCTCACTGCTCCTACTTTCATCTTTTACTTTCTCATACGTGTCAACTATGTCCACCAATTCTGGTAAATGTTCACAGAATATTTCATCTCGAGGCTGACTCAAGCAATCTCGTTCGATTTTATCTCGAAGTTCTCTTGCAGAGCGTCCTGTTAAAGCCTTGGCAAAGTCTTGTGGCCTCTCAGACAGTCCAACAGCAAGATCTCTTTTGGAATTTTGATCTCTGGCAGTGTACGATTCGCGACCTGAAGGATGCAATCTGAGAATTTTAACACGTAGAATGTCGGCAATGGTGATAGAAACTTGCTTTTTCACTTGATTGGTTTGATCACGGCACAGATGTTCCATACCACTGTCACCAGAATCATCGGCATAAAGAACGTTGTTGTCAATAAATTTCTTTCGAATTTCGTTAAGCTTTTCATCACTTTTTAATTGGTTGCTTCTGATGAAATCTTTACAGATGGTTTCAATATCTACTTCACTGCTTGCAGATGCTGGGAACAACTGAGATGTTAGCATAAGCAACAAAAGCGTCTTCATGACTGTCGCCTAGAAAATATCGAGAAATTCTTTATTCTGCTAAGTCAAAACAAGCGCAAATATATAGGCAGAGTTAGATTTAATAAATACATAAATGGAAATATTCAAAAAATGTATCAATGATCAATATAGTCGTGGAATAGCAATGAATAACCAGTTAAAAAAGACATTCTTAAAAAGGATTGTTGAAACATATTTTGGCACCAAATTAATCCCTTGGATAATTTTATGTAAAAACTCTCAGAACATTTCTGCAAATTTTCTCTATTTTGGATAGTTAAACCGCAAAAATGGCTGTTTTACATTTTTAAATGGCTGATTAAGAACAGCTCGCCTGAACATCAGGTTAATGGTTCCTAAAAGAAGTGTGCGAAATAATAAAGATCCTGACCTCATAGAAAAAAACAGAAGATATCTTTATCTCTCTTGAAAACTTCAACAATGTTATTGAATAGTTAGTGCTCAGTGCTCACTGGTTTGTCAAGAACGAGGGACTTTCAGGCACACCTTTTCTTCCTCTCACGTTACGTTCGTTCCACACCTAGAATTAATAATGTCTTACCTCTGGTCGTTACGAAATTAACAATCAGAGGAGTGGCGGACCATGAATGGTTTAGTATGTTATGTTTCTGCTTTTCCGTATTATTTTAAAATACTATCTCAGTTTTTGTCATGGCTCACAAGTAGATAAATGCAGAATTGACTTTAGACCTAGCCGGACATTAAGCCGTTGCATATAAAAAATGCAATAGCGGAAAATTCAGGCAAATAAACACACATAAAGATGATGACGTTGCTTATGTAAGAAAGCCAATCAATATATGCATCAGAGGATACAATTCACAGTTGTGTAATTGTATTTTCAATCTTTCAATCGATTCAATCTCTGCAGACACATTTAAAAGTTAACAAAGAGACTCAAAGACTCACCAAAATCAGGAACTGGTTCTTGCCAAATTCAGTTACAGATTTGCGAACTTAAATACTTTTTTTAGTGTAATCAAATGTGGTAATCCGAACAAAGATCATGGGGACCTATACGGTTCATTTGAGGTGTTTGCTTACCTTTGAATCGAACAGAGCTTAATGAGTTTGTTTTTCTTAAGGAAGGCAGAACCTAGAATGCATGGTGGGAACACAGGTACTTCGCGCAGGGGTCGAGATGCATCGTAGTATACATTTTCACCAATATATCCCCATTGAAATTAAACGAAATACAAATTCGATCCTGCCGAGAAATGGAAGGAAGGTTAAACTTTTTTGTTAACTCTGCTCTAGCTACTGTGAATCTTTTGCACTTCCACAGTGCTTCCTCCGCAGTGGCATAGAAACAGCCTTTATGATTCAAATTACATAACAGAAGTCCTTGAATTAGACCGCCTTGGGGATATTCAATTTGATACGTTTCTTGATAGGGGCTTTACGATGGGGCTGTTTCACGATACATCTAAAAGTTGCTATACAAGTAGATAGCTTTCAAAGCTTTTTAACTTTTATCAAGTTCACTTTGAGAAATGAAGCATTTTGCAAATCAACTTAAACAACGACAACACTGTGAAAATGTTTTTTGTGCTGCATGAGTTCCAACAAACACATCCGCTTCGTTTGCAACATTGATAAATCCTATCTACTTCTAAATGATTACTATAATCGGTGCTTATAAACTTTTCAATTATTAACAAATTTGGAGATAAAACAGCCCACTCATTGATACATTTCTATTTTTCGATTCGTTTGAAAATTGACTACACTCTTTTTTATAAGAACAATTTTATAAGAACACGAGCCTCAAAACTGGTCAAATATTAAGAACAAATTAAGAACAAGCTGAGGCTCAGCTTCTGCAAAATGCAATTTTGAACAACGTTTTTTCTCAAAATCGAGGAGTTTTTGCGATGTGTGGGTGCTTTTTCGGTGAATATTTAAATTTGTCAGCAAATTAAGGCCCTCTCACTCACTTTGTTGGCAAATCAGGCCTGAACACCTTCTTAGAGCATTATATTATAAAGTTCCATTACCTGTGAATGGGTACATGTTAAATCAAATCTATCGTACAACGGTCAAACAAATTTATTGATTAACTCGTAAACAATGAGATCAACCTGTGTAAGCGTACGTATATTGGGAAAATAAGCAAACCTCGTGAATTTATTGTCTTAACTTGACAAAAAAAACAAAAATCTTTCATGATCCTTTTCAGATATTCTAAAGTATAACACACTTTTTATAAGAACCAGTAAATTTATTGTCTCAACTTGACAAAAAAACAAAAATCTTTCATGATCCTTTTCAGATATTTTAAAGTATAACACACATTTTATAAGAACCAGTAAATTTAAATTCAGACTAATTCTTCTTAACTTTTTCAAAAATTTGAGGCTGGATTGTTCTTAATTTGTTTTGAAATTTACAGGGTATAAGCAGTGCGATTGCTAGCTTTTCGCTCGAGAGAGGTGTTCAGGCCTCATTTGCTAACAAAGTGAGTGAGAAAACCTTCATTTGCCGACAAGTTTGAATATTCACCGACGAAGCACCCACACATGGCTAAAAATCTTCGTTTTTGAGATAAAACGTTGTTTAAAAATGCCTTTTACAGTAGCTCAGTCTCAGCTTGTTCCTAATTTGTTCTTAACTTTTGACAATCTCTTTACTGTTGGGAACATGCCCCCAACAGCTTCGCTAACTGCTGATTACGTAGGTTAGCTAATAACTTTCGTAATTAGTAGCCAGTTTAGGACGTATAATTAGAGTAGATTGCTTGCTGCTCTATTGTTAGCTAATTAAGGATCGTGCAGAAGCTTCTAGAAAGTTCTCGTAATCCCTGAAATAGAACTGCCTACAAAGAAATCTTAGCTTTGTTTCGCAGTTAACAATTCGCGAGCTTCTCGTTACACATGTTAATCAGATTGAAAAATTAGCTGGGTGATTTATTATCTATGGAAATAAGTAGCCATAGACAGATCAAAAATCATAATATCATATATCATAATATGATATCATAAATTATGGGAAGATTTCAAGAATTCGGCAATATTTCAAAACCTGTGGCACGAATTAGCGATGATAAGTCTTATTTAAAGGGCATTTTAAAAGCTTTCGATAAATGTAGTTAAATTTGCCGATGTCTATAACTTTTGTGACTTCATAGATAACATCATTAATATAATTTTTTATTTCCAAAAACTGGACAGACAGTGGGCAATAGCAAAAGAACATTTAAGATTGAATCTTCTCGGTGGAAATGAAGCCAGTAGAACGATCAAGTGTCATTGGGCAGTTTATAAATAGGTGTAAGGAGAAAGTTAATAAATAGGTGTAAATAACTCACCATTAAATTCATTCAATGGTACACTCAAAATATTGGAAGTTCCTCTTGCTTGATACATTATGCTTGCTTTTATTGCTCGAAAATTCAAAACATGTTAAAAAAATTCAAGTAATATATGAAATCCGCTACTGAGATCCCAACTTTTATCACAGAAATTTAGTATGGAAAAGATAAGGTCTTGAAAGTAATCTTTTGAAAGTAACAGCGAAAATTGTTTCTTATGTTCTCATAAAAACGGAAGATAAAGTTTCTTTGAAAGAGCAAACAGAAAAATGGTCCAAGATCAAAATATCGACAGATAGCCAGCCTTTGGTTGAATTTTACTTTGGTTTTCTCAAATGTTGCTGATACTTGGAAAGGCAGACATAAGTTGCAGAAAGACACTCCGCACTAGAGTGGACCCAAGTTAAAAACGATATGGCTGCATCTCAGATGCATCCGCCGACGAAACTTATTGCTATGCAACACCTGCCGCAGTAGCTGGTAGTATGTCAAGTCGCTCTGTAAGTCAGAATCTTTTGGAAAAGATGGTATGCTTTGTTTGTAACAAGAAAAGACCATCGGACGAGAAAACGTTCAATGAGAAGGGACTGGGAAGATGAGGTCAGAGGGTCTGGATGCAATCGGGTGCCCCTAGGAAGAGCAGCCTTTTAGGTTTTTAAACCTTTATTATTTATATTATACTATTGTAATAGCTGATAGGGCATCGTGCCTAAACATTTCTATGATATGATATGATATGATATGATATGATATGATATGATATGATATGATATGATATGATATGATATGATATGATATGATATGATATGATATGATATGATATGATATGATATGATATGATATGATATGATATGATATGATATGATATGATATGATATCATAGGATATGATGTGATGTGATATGATATATGATAGGGTATGAGGAAAGGTTCGCCCATAAACTACTAAAGTAGAAAAATGCATACTTGAAAAACCAGAATCATCGTTTCTATGTTGCAGCTAATCGATCACAGATTGCTGTTAGTGGAGATTCGCACAGATAGATATCTTTGGGTCGTCCCGATAGTTCAGCGGTAGAGCACTTGACGTAAAAAGTCAGGGGTCGTGGGTTCGAGTCTCGCTCGGGTCGGTTATTTTCCCGCACTCTCTATTAATTATCTTCAAAAATCCTGTTGTCTGTAAACAATCTCTTAAATGTTTAATAAACACTATCGCGAGTAAAGATATTCAAAAGTACCACTGATGAAAAGGCTCCACGGCATTTCTGAATATTATCAATGAAACAATGTAAAAAGCAAACAGATCTCGTTAACAGTCTTTTATACATAGCAATCTTTTCATCCAATTCGATAATTCTAAATTTCACAACGTAATGCTACAAAACTTAACCAAGAAGAGCACGTGACCTGTGTGGGGAGAAAACACGTCTTAAAAATCAATTGTACGCACTAGTGGGCTTGCAAAACTCGTCTTCAGTATGAGAATCATCGTAGTGCATCATGTCACGATGTCTTCTAAGCATGCTGATGGCAGCCTCGTTAATTGTAGCTGGCTTGATTCCGAGGTCTTCAAACGACATAATATGTGAGCTGATTTGGTCACTAAGGTAGTGCTAGAAACAGAATTATAATTTTTGTTTGTGTCAATAATTCTTGCAAGGATTGTAAAATGATATCAAAAATGAATATCTCACATAGAATATTTATTTCCTTGAATAAATGGATCTATTTTACGAAAAGCCGTGAAAATAACAAAAGTAGCTTCTTTTACAAAAACAAGAAACTGTTTCAGGTAGTTTCAAAGTTGATATGAAGATAAGCCTACCCTTGTTACTTTATCTCTGGTCATTCGTGGATCAAATATTGACTGTTCAAGAAAATATGCCACCATTCTAAAACAAAACACGGTATTATACCATCAAAATAAGGCTAGATTACGAGAATTCACATCAGCAGAACATAGCAATTCTGCATACCCGATTAGCCAATCAGAATTCAAGAATATGACAACAAACGTGCCTCGCAGCTAGATTTAGGCCTATTTTGGACGTTTTTAACACTACCTACAAAAAAATCAACGTGTAAAATGTGCTGAAAGATAACTTTAAAAATTGAATCTTTAATGAACTTACGAAAAATAAAGAATCTGTTTGCGAAAACGACACCACTCATCAAAAACACCACATAATTGACGGCAATTTCAAAATATTAAACGTACCATACTATACTTATAACATATTATCAAAAATTGTGCTGTTCCCCTATTGCATTTATGCTTAAAATTATACAAACATAGATTCGCAAAGAAGGAAATATTTTTCTAAAATAATTTAAAGGGTGAGAATCTCAAAAACAAGATGTGAGTCCCAGATATGGGTTGAATGAGTATTCGGTTTGGCATGAAAGCTCATCTTCTCTCACACATGTTGGTTGAAAACATCTCCAGCAAAGAAAATCATATTGTTTCACATATGTTATTTGAAAGAAAATGTCACATTTGTTTTTTTAGTTGGTGATGTTAGGGAAGGCCCACAATCTTATAGCGAAGCCCTAACAAGATAAAGGAGGGGGAGGAGGGGGGGGGGTGGTTGGAAGAGAGGAGCAAAGATCAAGCTTGTTAATTTTGACTTGTTTAAAGAAAGGTTTAAAGAGGCAAGGAAGCAGAAAAAGAGTCAGGAAGAGAGTAGAGAGATCAAAAGTTCACAAAGATCTGGGAAGGTACAAAAATATCTGGGAAGAAAGGATGGGTGGCGGCACAAAGACTTGGACTAATAGGATGCATTTTAATGAAGGTAGATACATCAATATAAATGACTTACTTGTAAATATTTTCAGGAATCTTGTAGGGTCTGAATGGCTTGCGGATAATTTTGTAAACATATTCAACGATATCATGGAGATAATATTCTTCAGGTCTGATTGATAAAAAAGCAAAATATTTCTCATCATATTAAACAATAAAAGTACAACAAACATGTTTAGAAATGAAAGGCATTACTTGATTCAAACAGTGGATTGGCCTCACAGGAAGAAGGAAAAAAGAAAAGAAGGGAAAAGAGGAAGAAGACAAAAGGGGATCTGATAAAAGACGGAAACATTGTCAACATCGAATAGTTAGAAAAGAGGTTAAACATTGTGATTACAGTGGCGGACACTTGGAGGGGGGGCGGAGGGGGGCGGACCGCCTTCTCAATAATTTTGAAGACAATGGTCTTTTGTTATAAAACAATGGGGGAATGTGACGTCATCTTATCAAAACAATAGGCTTGCCCCCCCCCCTCAATATTTGATCAAGTGTCCGCCCAATTGAGAAGAAACAAGGCAAAAAATATGGACAAAACAAGGCAAAAATATAGAGAAAAGAAATTAATTACACTACGTCTTGGTAAAGAGTAGAAAATTTGACCATGGGTGGGAGTTTCAACTAATCTTTGTCTAAAGTAGTTGAAATTTTATCAAGAGAGAAAAGCTAGAAAGGAAACCTAGCAACAAAATAGACAAATTAATATCCTACGAGCAAGATAAAGCGGTGTCTATGCATAAAATTTCCATCTATTTCGTTCGCAGTCTGTAGACTCCATTAAATACAATATCGAGTCTTCTATCAATAAAGGCATCCCAAAACATCACGAATGAGATACCATTCCAAATTAGATTTCTAAAGAATGTAGCAAATGGACTGCTTGAAAAATTATTTCAATTTCAAAAACTTCTCATTGCCACAGAAAAGGTAAAGAACCAAGCTAACAGTTTAACACTGGCAGTAGCAAAAATTCAGATCTTAGAAAGTTCCCTCGCCAAATAGGCCTTAAATATTCTTAGGCAAAACCTTATATCTAGAAGATGGATCAAGTAAACCAGCCCAACATACCCATAAAGCTCGTAGGTCTTTCCTGCAGCAGATTCATCCAGCGCTGCATTCACAATAGCTTGAGCAACGTCTGCAACCTATGGAGCGAATTCAGAAAGAAGTTTACAAACAGCAGTTGCCTCGCAAGCGTCGAGACAGATGCCTGGTATAACATGGCTAGAACTGCCAGTTACTTAAGGGTAGTCATTTAAAAACATATATTCATAATGGAAACTTGAATGAGTATGACTACCATATAAAAGTTACTAGTATCCGGTCCTGTTTGCTTTTTTGGGGGGAGGGAGTGTTGGAGCGTACCCAAATACCGTTTTGCATTGGAATGTGCAACCCACGTAGATCTTCTTCAAGATGAAAAAAATTAAACTATATCAAACAATAGGAAATTATGGAAAAGATGTTAATTCTACTGGTTTGCAACTAGGTAAAGTTCCTGCCAACAACATAAACACAAGTGGAATTTTGAAGTGGAATCTTCAACTCAATGCCAAAAATTTTCAGTCATAAACATTGAACAAAACATTGAACACACTCCGTGGAACTCGAGTTGTCTCACTTCGGAAATTTTCAACGTTCAGAACTTGTTTTGTGGAAAGAGCACTTTTTTGACAAGAGAGAACACCCTGAAATAGCCCCAAAGAGCACCGAAATTCATTAAATCTGTTGCAAATTGACGGAGGTATTACCAATTACAGTTTCCAGTTTGCTATCGGTATATAAAGTTTTGAACCAGGAACCAAGCTACTGTGGTTCTACAAATACATTTCATGACATCATTATCCAGAACCCAATTATGAAAATTCAGGATATCTTATTCTGAATTGGCGGTTCTTTTTAGACATTATAAAATGACGATTTCAGAAAAAGAATCAGAATAAAATCATCTGACTGAACCAGTAATACCTGTCATGGGCAAATAACATCAAAACATTGAAGAGCGGCTTTGCTAGGCCTATTGAGGGACCCGAAAGCTGAAGGGCCGAAGTTGCTTAAAATACAGAGTTTCCTGATTTAATTGGATAAATTCAAAAGGTGTAGACCACAATAAGATTTTGAATTGCCTACCAATACTGGTCTCTTCTTTGTTTCCATGCCATTATCAATAAGAGGCTGACCAAACGGGAGATTTCTGAGGTCTGGAAAAAATTGCAATCATATAAACAATGATTTTTAGACGAGGTAGAAAGGGAATCTTTGCTTCGTGCCAGACTGGTTCTTCCTATGTTCCATTTGGTAGCTTGCTGTTAACGACAAAATCCAGCAATTTCAGCAAGAATTTTCTACATCTTCTTTACCAGTGCTTTAAATAGGCCGAACACAAAAGTACCTGGAAATGCTGTAAAGTGTCCGCACTACATTGGTTCAAGTTGGATTCGAGGCACTTTCTGTTGCATCACAACACTTCAATGCATGATTAACTCTACATTTGAAAACTTTTCCCCAATACTTTCAACCTTTAAACTCTCAACTTTTCAGTTTGCTGCCTTCCTAATGCAGTTTATTGAGATTATGAAACCTTTTTGCAACAATGTTCGGCAAGAATATATTTTAGGTTACGTTTTGCTTATAACACTTAAAACAATTTAAAAATCATTGAAACTTTGTCCAGTCACTTAAACATTCACTTAAACACTTAAACAAGCAGCAGTGAGACCGGAGTTTTTTTTCTGTTAACGAGGTTCCCATAACTGGGTATTACTTGTATAAGGGCTCGAATGCAAGAATGAAAGTTTGGAAAAAAAATTTTCTCTGATTTATTTCAAGCTGTCCATGAAAGGAAGTTTCACGTTAATGATTACAAATCTAGCTGCAAAAATTATATTTGAACTGCTTACTTACATGCATACATGTTGAGAAATTTGTCTTCGTGTCCATAACATTCTGCTGGTCGAAGGATTGTTGCCTCTGGAAATTCTTGCTTGACTGCGCGCTCTCCTTGTGCCTGAGATGAAAAATATTTCATCACAAAATTTTCTCTCCACAGTATTTTGTATGGTGGAAAAACAATTGCATTGTCACACAAAATATTGACTCGAAAAAAAGAAATTATTTCCAATTTCTTACCCCTACCCTCGGTATCAGAGTTTCTAAGAAATATGAAATTTGTGAAAACTCAGAAAAAAATACACAAACCCTTTTTCCTTCCCCATTTTTCTCGCTTACTCTTGTCTTCTTTTCGCTTTTCTTCCCTTCCCTTCCCTTCCCTTCCCTTCCCTTCCCTTCCCATCCCATCCCATCCCATCCCATCCCATATCTCATCCCATCCCATCCCATCCCATCCCATACCATACCATCCCATCCCTTCCCTCTTCTTCTCTTATCTTCTACTCTTCTCTTATCTTCTTTCCTCTCCTCTTTTCTCTTCTCTTTCCTTTCTTTCCCTAATCTTCTTTTTCCTTGCCTTGCCTTACATTCCTTTGCTTTTTCTTCCTTTCCCCTGCCTTCCCTACCCTTCCCTTCTCTTCTCTTTTCCTCTCTCCTGTCCTCTCATTTTCATTTAATCATCAGGGAATATATCTCATATCCGGGTTCTATTTATAGTTCGAAAAGAAGATTATTCGAAAAGACAAGACCCCTACATCTGGTACTTGTACTTACAGGTTTCTTTAAATAATTGCCAATCTTTATGGCTACCCGTATAGACAGGTAGTAAAACTGATGAGAAGGCCCAGTAAAACACCGATATTCCATTAATTAAGTGCTTACTCTGATATCAATAATAATAAAATGGGCTTTGAGAAATTTCACCCAAGACATATAAAACGAGAAATAAAAATAAACAGAATCGCCTCTCACCTTGGTTTGCAGAAATTTTGATGGAGAATTCGTTGCAGCGTTCAGTGCAGACACGTGAATGAAACGTTTGACGCCAGCATTTTTGGCAGCTTTGGCAATCGCTGCAGCGCCTTCTACATGAGCATCATGGAACGAGAAATTCCTGAAATATGATGGCTGCAATTAGAGTTTAAGTAGAACTACACATGAAAATGTTCTCAAATCTAAGAATGAACGAGCAACTTATAAACATTCAAAAATACCATAAACAGAAAAATAACACAAGATATCTTGGTGTGATTAAAATTGTACAAATATACCAAACTCAATGTTACGGATAAAATGAATTCTCAGTTAACAATTACAGGAACTTATGAATTATCAGTGAAAAACCAACTAGGTTTTGCACCATCGTTTGGCTAATTCTTGCCTGTCATCTTTGTAGCCTGTAACCTAAATACTTTAATACTTCCCTAACAGCACTTTAATATTTTTTCTACGTAATTATATGCCAAGGTGCAAAATATCTGTAGTTATTTATGATATTTCTGACATCTGTGTTATGCAAGTACTTACTTGGTTTCAAACTCTTTCCCTATAAGATTGACAACAACGTTTGAAAACTGGACGCACTTCTCAATTGAAGGGACATCTTTAAGGTGGAAATTCTACAAGTCAAAGAATCTGAATAAGTAAAACCAAACATCAAAATTGTTAAATGATTCAGCATTATCTTATCAAAAGGAAATCATCACACTTTCTTGATACAAAACTGCTTACTAATGAGTTTTTTATAAGAAATTACCATGAATCTTCTTACCATGAAATTACCATGAAATTACCAAAAAGTTTGAATTGCATCAACAAATTTAATAAACATTAATAAATAATAAATAATTGAATTCAATGGGGGAGATGCTTTAAAAATATTTTAACTCTTTTAGATCAATATTTTCTTGAATAACAACCAACTTTTCTGAACATATTTCTTGAAATTTTAAGGAAACAAGGTTTGAAAAAGTCAGCCCATTTGACAAGAGGCGAAAATTGAAAAACTTTAACTCACATTAAACATAATTTGTCCAATATCACCCATCGGCTTCAAATGTCTAAGATAATCCTCCATGCATCTGTATGGAACAATAAGCTGGGTGCCACATCGTGCTAAAGAAAATAACATTCATATTTTTTATAAAGATATACTCAAGAAAAATAGAGGGTGAGCCAGAAGATCTAAAATAGGGGGTATTTTTTGCAAATCACACAAAAAACTATGGTCAAGAGAATTACAACTGCAACATACTTGGCACAGGTAGAGTCAAGCCATATGCAAACAAAATATATTGATGCAATAATCTTCGACATATTGGACATATCAGATTCTCCACAAGGAATTATAAAGAGATGACAGTCTAATTGTAACCAGAATCCATTATTTATATATTCATTCCTTTATTCAAAACATAACAAGTCACTTTCCTTTAAAACACCAGTGTATATACCTCAGTATACAAATATATTTAATCACACAGATTCATAAGAAACCCAATGCATACAATTCATACCACAAATGGTATCTTTAAGTGTTGCACATAAACTTCAGTTGGATGAAAATCTGTTAAACAATTGCTTGTTTTTTCCAGATACATATCAAATTTTTAGAAAACTTAAAGTTAACATCAAACGTGTTAGCAGAATCCCTGTAAGCAGAATTCTCCAACCAATTCAAACCCCTACAGATATACTCTTTTTTCACATAATGAAATCAGAGCAGCATTTCAAATGACCCCATCAATTTAGTATGAATTGATAGAGAAAGGAGACAGATCAGTTGCAAGAATTAGGAAACTGCCTTCTAAACACATTGCTTTGGGACATATCATAAAAGTAGCCATATGCTTAAATGCTCCAAGAATAAACTACAGCTAAAATTGACACTTAAGTATAAGCAAACCTAATCTATTGACAGTGTATCTCCCAAGAAACCCAGTTGAGCCAAAAACAGTTGCAACAACGCCATTAAATGATGATCGACCTCCAGGACCTCTCTTCGGATGAAAATCTTGAGAACTTGCATGTCTCTGAAAAAGCATTTTTTCAATGTTTTATTCACAAATTATATGAAAAAGGCATTCAAAACATATGACCTTGTAACCTGAATTTGATTTGATTTAATTGGAAGGTTACCCTTCAATCAAAGAAATTGTTTTTGGGCCTTACTATCTCATTTACAACAACATTCAGATTCAAATTTCAGTGACAACTAAATTCATCTGCAAAATGTCACTTGTGTTCATTATTTCCTGCAACACTTATATTTGTGCTACATAATGACTTCAGGATCATAAAAACAATGACCTGCGAACATTCTTAACATCAGCATGTTTACAAACTGTTTTAAAATGATGACCAACCAATACCCTTTCATAAAACTCTTTTTGTTACAAGAATCAGCAATTTGATGGTCAGGCAGCTTGCTCTTACTTTTCCGAAACTTTGAGGCTGAATAGCTCTTAACATAACTGGATTAAGCTCCTCTAGATTGGGAAAAACTCCTTGTTTTTTAGAGTTTTTCAGGGGGTTTCACAACTGGATTAAAATTATATTTTTAGTTAAATACATCAGCTTCAGCTTGTTCTCAGTTCATTTTTTACTTTTGACGAATTTTGAAGCTTGTGCTCTTATAAAATTGCTCTTACAAAAAAGAGAGTGTATTGAAAACAATCAAAAGTTTGATTTTTAAAAACTTTTTTAAAATGACTGTTGTGGTTTCCTGTGCTCCTAAGCAGGTGAATATTTTATAAAAATAAATCTTAAGCCTCTGGAAAAAACTTATGATGTGTAAAATATGTATTTTCTGCTGCTAACCTTTGCCCAGGAACAAATCATGTTGCAAGACAGCAGGTTAAAAGCTTTGGGAATTTTTAAATAGCATTTGTAAGCCTCCAGGTGAGGTTGTGTGAGTGAGTAAATCTATATTTGCGAAAATGCCTGATGGGACTTGAAAAAATAATTCTCTGCAATGAAAAAATAATTGCTCTGCACATACCCAATTTGTGCAGTCTGGTATGAGTCATATTATAAATTTAATACATGAAAAGTTCTTAAAAGCATAATTTGTAAAAATGAACATTGTTCACAAAATGCACCATTGATTTCATTAAAAAAATTAAAAGGTTTATAACACACAATTCTACTAAAATGTTCCTAGCCATGTAGATATCAATTTGTTGCCAAGAATTAGCATACCTTTTGCACAGCTGTCTCTGATATAATTGGCACATAGACATCAAAACCTTAAAATTACAAAATAATTATGCTTGAAATGTTTGAGCCATGGTGTAACATACTAGCTAAAATCTTAAACGAGTAAACTTGATGTACCAATAGAATGACCTAAGTTGAAAAACTGCACAGAAGTGGATTTTAATGGACAAATTTATTGACAAGAAAAATGAGAGTAGGGGAGTCACACATGAATAAAATTTATCAGGTATTTTAAATTGGAAATGAATTTTGTTTTACAAAAAAATGCAAATACCAATCAAAAAGGTTATGTTATTACGGTAGGCTAAATTCTCATGAAAGTAGAATGAGTACCATGATTTCACAGCCGTGAGAAAAGACTAGGATAAAAAATGCGGATGATATTTTGGTTCTGCTTTGAAAAGTAAAGAGATTTGCGAGTATGGATCATTGACCTTGCATGTAATGGAAATAAAACCATAGCTTAAAAGTTTCCTTTAAAGAAGAACAAACAATGTTTACTTACGCACTAAACTGCGTGCTCTTGTAGCCAACATTGTGATGATTTCTAATCACATCGAAGAACAGTACACCTTCTCTAGGTGAGCTTAGATGTTGAAGGCCTAGCAGAAACCTCGATTCAATTCTTTCTTGAATACGAGACCCCAATAATGGCGCCGAAGCAAGATGGCATTTACAATTAAGTCTGAAGTGTCTCTCACACCATAGTCAATCACTCAACTAATGACAGGGCAAAAGTGGGTAGGGGAGGGGGAGAAATAACAAAGGACGAGCTGTGCTTACATAAAAGGATATAATTTGATACGGACAACTGATAATTCTGTTTGCAATCTTCACACTAAGTTTGGTTTATACTCATGTCAAATATCTTTGAATAAATCAATGATGGAACTTTCTTTTGTGATTACTGATCCTCTAAACTTGAATAGTAAAACAGCTATGTCGCACATCATTTTTTCTGTAAAGTGTAAATTTTTCACAAAATACTTCATTGCTAATTGATAAGGCTATAGCTTCGTTGGTGTCCGAAGGAGTGCTTTCTTGCTCGGGGGATGCTCTTTTTCACTCACAGTAGCTCTTAAAAAGTTTAGCTTTAGGTTTCCAATGTATTTAAATACGTTGTCAAGTACAGAGAAATTATCATCTATCAATTGGCAAATGAGCCAAAACTTGGAAGATAGATAGGAAAATACCTCTAACAAAAAATAAACAAAACTGTAAACGGAAATGGTAATTGAATTATTTTGTCTTGAATAACCCATCTCGCTAAAACAGCCATTTAAAAGTCGCTTATTCTGATATTTTAAGGTGTTGAAGTTCAAAAAATGTGCATAAGTGGAACTCTCTAAAAAAGAACTTAACGTTTTCCCTTCAACTCTTAAAATATTCATCTCTCTTGAAAAGCACATTCTCCTTTGCGGAAGTTTACTGTATGACAATTTCTGCATGAAAACAGAAATGATAGCAGTCACGATTTTAAAAAAAAAGCTAGGGCACTGTAAAACTGTTTCTTTGTGAGAAGGCTTTTCAGTTGAAGATAGTCAATACAAGTAAACACACATTTTTAACCGCATCTAATCGTGCCAACTAAACCTGCAATCCAAACCATCTATTCAAATTACTTTAGAATAATACATGTTAACTTTTAGTAAGCCAATTAGCTTTTAATCTGGTCCATTAGCTATTCGTTGTCTTTCTAATTTATACCACGTTCAACGTGTTAGCTTTCTTCAAAGTACGGCCATTTTTTACAATAATTTTCTTCTTTTGTTTTTTTGTCTTGCTCTGCTTTTAAAGTATTCAAGCTTGTTCTTCGTCACTTTCGTCTTCCTCGTCAGCTGTTTCCAGCCATTGTAACCAGTTGTTGACCTGGGACAAAAATATGTTCTTAAAAAATGACCTGAAATGTGTTCTTGAGAAAGACAAAATCACTGCCTTGAAAAATGAGAAACACAATCAGTGGTCATGTAAACCTTCGACGGGATGAATCTCAATGAAGTATCTGTTGATTAGAAAGCATGGTTGGTTGAAATGCAAGGAAAGATTGATAATATTTTCTAGCAACTTGTCAATAATCCTGGTACTTTGTCAATAACACACATAACCTATTCTACCAGCAAAATTTAACTGCTGTTGATGAAAGAAGCACATTGTAATAGTAAATAGAACAGAATAGTGTGAAAAATACTGCCAAGGTCACGAGAAGAGGTATTCTTTGAAAGTAACAGCGTGAAGTATTCAGGAAAAAAGACTTGAAAACTTACCTGGAACAAGGCCTTTCCCTTGCCAGGGTATTCATCGTTTATGTCTTCTCTCCATCTCAAAAAGGCATCTTCTTCAATCATCTCCAAATCATAAAAAGCCATAAAAAGCCGCAAAAGCATTCCTGAAATAAACAACAGCCCATCAACAACACTCACATGCATAAGACTAGTACAAATTCATATTGCAACCCTTCTTTGCAGTTAAATACGATTCCTGCAAAAATTATTTGAAACTCTATGTAGCTGAACTATTGTTCAAAAAATTGACAGTACCTGGTAAAAGAAAAAGGCAAGATCCTCTTCCATTAAAATAATTTTACTCGCAGAGCTTACTAATTTAACTTTATGAAAATCTGACATCTAAATTAAACAAAATTGTTTAGAGACAGGGCTTCCATAGCACGTCGACAAATATAGTACAGTGCATGAAGACTACAAGAAGTAGCTGAAGGCATGACCTTTAAACGATACTTCATTTCCCTGAGATATCCTATGTTTTAGCTTCTTGGAAAAACTTGAGTCTGACAAATTATCAAGAATTACCAGTGTATCATCGACAGAGAAATGTATTCATACTTCTAGCATTTCAAACGTAGATTTATTTCCTTCATAGAATAAATGTGGCATTGGAAGAAATAGCTTATAATTCAACACTTTAGAAAATATTTGACAAGCAAAGATATAGCCAGATACCTTTAGGAAAGTTGTTGAGGAAGCAGAACTGTTGCAAACCGTACACAGCTTCAATCTGAAAAACCAAAACAGAGATGAAACAAACTCCATTCCCAACGAGGATCTCTCAAAAGTTTATAATCTATTTTCATACAATAGGGCTTAAAAACAAATGCCCCAAGACTATAATGTAATTCTTTACCACGCCTGTTCAAATATTTTGAAGAAATTTCCTTACAATCAGTGCTTGTTAATTGAAATGATAATTTTTGTAGCGACTGATATGCCAAGAATTGTATCCAATTAACGACCCATATTCGATTACAGGGTTACTTAGTCTCACCTGCAGCTTGCTGTGTTCATCAAGGAATGATTTGATAAGCGGCGAAAATTTTTTGATGGATTCTTTCTCTTTCTCCTGCAAATCTTTCTCGGGTATCTGATTGGTGTCAACACCAGCAGTCAAGGTACAGTCCGCCAATACATGCTTCAGTATGCTTAAAAAGTAGGGCAACGTTAATAAAAGAAGTGGACAATCTAGATGAATGATAAATTCTTATTGTTTTCAAAATACGTATTTACTCTCGGTAACGAACAATTGGAAGCAACTGCAAGGTAAACGCATTTATGCTACATTAGGCTCATATCCAGTATCAGACCGTCCTTTTTTCATAATACTTTGGTGAACTTTTTCAACTTCCAACGCAGACACGAGCACGAACAAAGAAATAATTTGATAATCGTTTAATGCTGCTGCGATAGAAAAACGAAATGCAAATCACCATGAAAAATGGCAAGAAATAACTGGAACGAAAGTTCTCTACCGAGCTACCATTTTTGGGATTCTTTAGGATTGAGTCACAAATGTCCTATTATAACGTCTTATAGCTTTATTACATGTAAAAAACGATAGAAAGGAGTTATTATCAATTATATATTATCTGTTTTACAAATTACTCACCATAGTAAAAGCGACTGAATGAACATTTTTTTATCTGCCATGGCGTTTTCCATATTTTCCTAAAAAATTGAAGTTACAAATAAGCACAGTCTTAAAAAATATTCTTGAAAATCAATCTATACGTGTCTAAAGTAGCAAAATATTTGTACAAGTAGTTATGTGAAATACTAAGCTGGATTTAAAGGGGCAGTTTACTAAGCCCTCTCCAAGCTTTCAGTTCATCCAAATATCGATTATCGCAGTTTCTCGAGTGTTTTTAAAAAAAATCGTTGATCAAATTGAGTCAGTAATTAGCAAAGCATTTGGCATCGATTTAGACACAGTTTTAAGTATGCTACATACTACATAATACTTTTTATTCTATACAACATTCTATGTAGCAAAGAAGGATTTTTAATCGAAATATTACCTTAATCCATGACTGTATTTCACCAACATCACTCTGCGTGTTCAAAACTTCGGACAACTGTGCTTGGATACACAGAACGGGAAACAGAAATCCCACATTCTAAAGTGAATACATGGAAATATATATAAAAATTACTCGATTTCATAAGTTTTTCATAAAATGCTCCATATCGTATAAGCAGAGCTTACATAACGATACATATAGATTTAATTCGTAATAAAAAAACCGCAAGTGCAACAGGAATGCGGAAGCAAGCCTTTATTTTGCCTTTGTACATTCTCAAGAAATGGTTCAACGACAGCTTTCCTAATTCAAAAGTCTTGTAAAACAAAAAAAAGCTCTGAAAACAAATCGCTAGAAAGAAATAGGCCCGGATAATTTCGGTGAGCACCTGGATGAATTATACAATAGGCTATTGTTACATGCTCCAATCAGTGCTTGTTTTATTCAAGGTTGGTGAAAAACATAGCTGAACAGAGAAACGATAGGGAGCAAGAAAATAAATGCCATGGCAAAGAGCTAAACGGAACATTGCGCCTTTAAACAGCTGCCTATAAGGTTCCTAACAAAAATATCAGTCACAACAAAATCAAGCTTTGGCATATTTCACCTCCTTTATATAAAACACATAGGTATTTCTCGTATCAAGGCAGCAACTAATTCCCAAATTCAAATCGGAAAACTTGACAGCGTTTTTGTGCTTTCTAAATGTCAATGAGAATACAATGAACTCACCGATTCTCTTGCAAATTTCAGCAAATCACTTTCTGTTTGCATATCAACTACAAAGAAGGAGAACTAAAGATAAGACAAGAACACGTAAGGGCAAGGTCGATTGAACAGAAGACAGAAACAATCGACGTTTTGATAAGAATCGAATTCCCTGAAAGTCAACTTGAGTAAACAAACAGGTTGAAGACAAAACCAAAACTTTAGCCACATTCGGAGACTCAAAAAACAAAGTGTATTAACAAAACATAAACTTAATGATCAGAAAACTTTCGAAATCCTAAAACCAAATAATTCTGCAAAACACATTGAGTTTTTAAAGAAAAAAACATGAAAACACAAACCAGGTAGTGTGCTCATAACATCGATTTTATATTCTTCAACTTTTTCACTGAGCCATTTCTTGAAATAACAAAAATGCAACACAATTATATATATTCATAGTTTCACCTAATTTGTACCCTAATATCTAGGTACAGAGAGCCTTTAATAGCTGGTGCGGAATAAACATTCTATATATAAGTTGTTTCACACGATTATATTTGAAAGTAAACCAAATTTTAGAAACTACAGTCAAATATAGCTCAAGCATGAAGGTTGGGGATGCTAGAGGGGAAATCCACTATACTCATCCCTTTAAGCTCCATGCTTTGACTTGATCCTGGAACCAGGAACCAGTAAATATGTTAACAACCATTGCACCAGCAGAAAAATATATCTAAATATATTTATATAAATGCAAACCAGCCATCTAAGAAAATATCTGTTTCTTTGCAAAATGTTGTTTTACCTCTCCTTTGTCGGCAGCCAACTTATGAAGGGCCTTGAAAAATCCGGGAAACAGCTCGCCATTGATAAAGAAATCACGTAATTCGACTAACGACAGCACTTCCTGGAAGATGAATTAATTTTTTCACACGCTGAACTACAGAAATGGCGTTTCAAAAGTTTAGAGGGATAGGGGACAGTGGTTTTTAACTTTACAGATCGTAGAAATTATATATAACTAGTAACAAAAGCCAAAATCCAAAGATTTTGATAGATGTAAGGAGCTGATTAAGAAACCAAACATAAGGTTAAAATTTTTTCACCAACCTTGCTCATCATTAGTACTTTCAAATTACAAAAACATGAGAAACATTTCACCGATATGTCATGACATGTCATCAACATATTGAATACATCAAATGTGTCGTTTTAAATAATATCAGCAATGATTGGCATTAACTAGAAATGTATCTGAATCACACGTGGTCTCTAAGGAAATGTAAGACAACAAGGATGAGTTCTAGCTCTTTTGCTACTTACCTCTTCAACGATTAATGTTCCGATTGTCGAAAAATAGTCCACTCCATTTTCCACTCTATTGGTCTTAACAAAATCAGCAGTTGCAATCAAGGCCTTTAAAGGGACAAAAATTTATCAATTCATTTTAGCAAGAAATCAGGTTCAATTATGAGACCTTAGAAATGAAAGATATCCCTATGTTATGGTTTTTCGGATCTTTGAAACATAAAATCTGCAAACAGGCATCAAATTGACAAACTACAGGCCAGTATTTCAAGACTAAGGTTCTCATAAGAATAAACATATTCTCTAAATGTAATATGTGAACATACATTTTGGAGTACATCCGTTGAAATGACGTCATTCTTCTGCAACTCTACCAAGAGCTTACCAATGAAATTCCAGTATTCGGTATCTCTCGCTAAGGATTCCTTCATAACTTTGTTTGCCAGCATTTTGCTGTACCTAAATAAAAGAAAACCGATAAAAATAAGTCTGATTGAAATGTGAATAATAGAAATAAATCCAGAAAACTAAGAAAGACTGGGTAATAGAGGTTGTAACTTTACAAAAGACTGACTGAAATAGAGCGTTGGCTTCATAGAATAAAATATTTATATAGGTTAAAGGCAAATTCTTGGAATGGCTGGCCATTGAATATAATATGAATTAAAGGTTTTGCTTTTTTGAGTAAGTAGATCGGTCGTTCAAGTAAAACTGGTCATTTTGAGAAAGTAAAAAGTTTCAAAATAGCAAATCTGGTCGTTTTAGAATGTAAATTTATGTAAATTTTTAATTATATTGATGAAATATTGAATTTTTCGTTAAGTTATATGGCAGACAGTGAATAACGGTAGTAGTTCGAATTTTTTAATAAAGGACTTCTAACCCTAAGAGCAAACGTTAAACTTGCTTTGACCTGGTGTTGTTCAAGACAAGCAGTCGTTTGTATATAGATGACCATTCAGCAGGATTGAACTGACATATTCCAAATGAGATCCAATCCAATATAAAGCAGACAATTAAAAAAACAGTTATCGTTACTTACGATTGGGCATTTGTGATAAGCTTCAACGCCTGAACGGCATTATCGACATTTCCATTTGTTCCGTTTTGCTTCAGGGTGAGCTCTACTCTTCTTTCATATTCCGGTTTCGAAAGTAAGTTCTTCTTCGTCTTTGATTTTTCCTGTTTGTCCTTGATAACGAGGTTCACTGCATTGGTTGATGTTTTCGATGGCGATTTATCCAGTTTTGTCTCCTCCTCCTTCTTAGGGGTCGCAAGTGAAGTAGTTGGACGCAAACTTATCTGGGTTGAAAACAAAATAGGCTTAGTAGAATCCCGTCACATGGGATGAAAGAGTAAACAATAGTTAATGTTAAGAATGTCAGAACAAGCGGTACGAGCCCATAATGTTAACGTAAGTATAAATATGACAAAAAGGCAAAAAATACTACATTAAATGCAAACAGAGTGAAAATTTAAGCAATCTAGTACCTTTTTAGATACTGTTATCTCGATAACCAAATGTTGGAACTACAATATCGATACGACTGTGCATAAAACTTGAATAAAAGCTTTATGTCATTCGAGTAAGCACTCGTTTACAAACAGGTCATGTTATAGATCTAGCCGTGCTTAATTACGCGAATGTTTTTAGTTACTTATTCTAAGCTCGTTTACCTTGCAATACGAAATAAAATTCAACATAATTCAACAAATCCAACATACTAAACAAATTATTAAACTTGTTAAGCATTTTTCTTTCGAGGCATAAAGCTAGACATGGCTAAAAGAAGATAGCAATCAAAAGCTAATTTAGGCCCGTGGATAACTGATAAAACACACTTCATTGTGCTCTGCGGTGCTACGTTTGACGTAAGTATTAGCACATCAATAGCTAGAGGGGGCACCTGGTTGGTAATGAAATAGTGCCGAAAGAGAACAAGCGCTCTTTTGGCTGAGGAGACAAACACCTTCCTAAGAAAATACCGCTTGCTTACATTTCCAGCCTTCTGCATAGTACTTCTTGTGAATGGGAACGTTTTGTTATCCGATTGTCCATTGACCACTTTGTTTGCTTGGTTCTGCTGTGAAACCTGGTTAAAGTTGCCGTCAACAAAACCTGTGCTTGACGTCACTGGCGTGGCGGATGAGGTTTTTGGAAAAGGATCAATACTCCAAGGTGAGCTTTTGGGAGCAGTTGGTTGCAAGATGTCGTTGAAGCCATCGTTGTCAAAGAAATCGTACTTTTTCGGAGGTGTTTGCTGCATCTGTGGTAGGTTTGTAGGAAGGGAAGCCGTTGCGTAGGATTTAATTTGCTTCGGAGCAAGATGCTGCGCAGCCAAGGTGGCGGGGGTACTAAGTGCTGATGATGTTGGCTTGTTTTTCAAATAGCTGGGAATAATAATAATAATAAATAAATGTTAACTCAGGGCCTTTTACACGATTATGTATTCAAATAAAGACCAATATTACGAAACTGAATCTTGAAGACAATCTGAGATCTTACTAGCAATATTCACTAACCGAATAAACTAAGTTAATGAAGCTTTTAAACTGTAAAGATCATAAATTCTTTATCAAGCAGATAAAATAGTTCTTAATCAAACATGCTGGATACAGAATGAATCGGCTATACGTACTGAGGCTCAAACAAATCCTCCCTCTTTTCTTTGATTTTCTTCATCACTTGCTGGTTCTTTGGTACGGGATCTTTGCCAAAAATATCCTTCTGTGCGTCTTGAACCAGCGTCAAGTCAGCCATTCTAGGACCAAGACCACCAGGTGGGAACATGCCTGGAGGCATCATTGGAGCCATCGGGTGTCCTGGCTGGCCAAACAAGGCTTGAGGCGGTGGCATACCAAAAGGCATCGGTGGGGGAAAGGGAAGGTGCATGAAATTATGTGGAGGTTGACCAGGTGATGTGGCATATGCTTCCCATCTTAGTTTGGATACTGGCACAGGTCCAGCTTCAGAGGTTTTCACTCTCCTTGATATCCAGGCATGGTTGCGAAGGTCCAAGGTATCTTGTAGCATAAACCGGATCCGGGACGGCAGTTCAGGGGAATCTGCCAACATCTTCATCCGATCAAAATATTGATTCATGATGTTCTGTGGATTTTTAGAAGAATCATAAAAATAAATTTCAAAACATGAAAAAGATTTAAAATACCAGGCCTAGCCTAGTTATACAGAAAAAAATGAAAAATTTCTGCTAAAAAAACCCTTGAATTTTGAAAATTTTTTCCAACTTGGATTTTTGATTGGTAGAAGATAAAGGATCACTAATTGACCAACACCAGGATTGAATCTAAAACACCATTTCTTTTCTTACGTTTATCTCAAAATGTTTAAACTGCATTTTGAAAAAAAAACACTATGCAATGACCTCAAAAATAAAACTACTCTAGCTTGTATTATTTAGGAAGATAACAAAGCTATGCTCTTGTACCAAACTGTTACATTCCAACTTCATTAGGTACATAAAAATCGATTAATATAATGGACTTGACACTACTCGATTAAAACCTACAGGCGAGTCAACCTTCCATGGTTCACAAAAGGCCAGCATAAAACCACATATTCGAGAGTGCAAGTGAACATTTATATCGCAAAACAACATACTTCAGCTTTAGGCACATCAAGCCTTTTGCCAACGGTTGTCATTATTTGACAAAGGCACTCGATGTCCTCTGACATGTCCACAAAGTTAGCTTTCTTTTTCTTGGCCAACAGTTGTTGTATGCATTTGTGAAGGATCGCCTCATGAAGCATTCCCAGCTTTCCAAGCTCGCCTAGAGAACATAGACAATTTTCTATCAGTCAGATGAACCATGGAGATAAATTTGCAATCCTGGAGGCGTTTCAAGGAGGTGTGCTTGGATTACTGGATGACGAGAAGCCTAAACTGCTCAGGAGGCCACATAAAATAAAACTTTTCATATCCTAACAAGGTATGTTTCTTTTCCTTTACACATTGAGAGTTCAGGAGCTAAGTTGATGGCCCAAGGAGAGATCGTCCTTTCTCTGTATTTTCATTTTTCAAATGTACCAAGATTTTACAACAAGTTGCATCATGAAATTTCAACAAATAGGTCAAATCAAATCAAATCAAAATCAATGTATCTTTTACTACAGATTTGAAAACAAGGTTCATGGTTTGGAAACCATTTTAGGAAAATACCATGTCAGTGTATAACAGAATGTTGGCCTGCATCAAACATGCAAACAGACTCACCAATAAACTTGATGTTTCCAAGCATCTTCCTCTTTGACAATGCCTTTTCTTCCTGCTGCTCAGTCGTGAGCAGCCCTTCTTGCTTGTCAAAGACTGCAAAATACAATTTATCTATTTACATGTTTAATACAAAAAGGAGTCTGATTCCTTTGATACAAGCAATTTTAATTCACTTACTCTAGAGAATCCTATCCAATTTATAATGACACATCTTTATTAACTTTAAAATGAAAATTATGTTTTATTACCAAAGCTTTCGAAACAAACCTGCTGAGGCATCTGCTCTTGATTCAAACTCCTCTTGGCATTTTGAAAGCAACAAACGTCTAAAACTCTGCAATTAAAGAGAACAGCATATCAAAGTGGAAACTTGAACTTTTTCTTAGAAAGTTCTGCAATTAGATACATATTGTGAATAAAATGCAAACAGAAAACAATTTTGAACAGAATGAAGAAAAAAGAGACTATCATAGAAATAATTACCTAGAAAACAAAATGAAGAATATATACTAGTAATAAGGGAGATTTTTGGCTAACAGGTAAGACACAAGGGAAAAAACTGTTTTGGGAGGAAGAAGCTCACATCAAGTTGTAAAGCAAATATATAATCAAAATTTATAACAAATTAGACAGTAGAGTCAAATTAGTGACAAATAATGAAGATAATGAAGTGCAAGTCATGAATTCTTACTGTAGTGTTTGAAGAAGAAGAATCATCAAAATTTGGTGCATCATGGCTGAGCCGTAAACAGAGCTGTGCATAAAGGCTGCTGTACTTTGGTTCCTCTAACGCTTTCTCAAAAATCTGAAGAAAAAGGAGAAAGGTCCAAATTTTAAACAAAAAAGCTATCAAAAAAATGAAACAATGATTCACAACTTTTGATGTAATATTTTCTACAAAATAAATATCAAAATCTTCACAAATCTTTTCCTTTTATGGATGCCACGCAATATTATAATGACTTATAATATATACATATAGAACAAATAATATTGATTTTTGACACCTAAACATACAAAATGAACCAAAGGGATTAAGATAGACATTAGAAATAAAACATACATTGAAACTCACCAAAAGAATAATCCCTTTAAGAATTGTTTTGCTGGTTAGACCAAGATTTAATAGCTCAAAAATTAAGCGATCAAATTTTTCTGGTGTTAATTTATTGAGAATACTGAAAAAGAAAAAAGAATATTAAGAATGAGACATTGGTAAAAGCAGATATTAGCCAAAAATTTTATTTCGGGTGGCAAGAACTTAATAGCTTCAAGCTGGCTTAATTATTGCATTTTGATTAAGAATCATGGATATGATGCACAAAAAAGCAAAATTGTGATAAAGGGCTATATTTATTTGTATAAAAATGAAACATATATTCTTCTACTTTTTATGTTACTTGTGTTGTATTAACAACATGAACATATCAGTTTCATTAAAAATTACTATTTTCCAGAAATAATAATTCATGGTTTAAAATTATGCTTTACCTAAACATTGGCTTTGCATGAATAAAATATTAATGAATCCAGGACCATGACAAGCTACAATGCCACGGTGGGGGCATCTAAAACCCATTTTCTGACAAAGCTGATGAGCAGGGCTGGAAATTTTTAGCACAAATTCATTGCAGGAAATTGCTGCTGTTTGCTAGGAAATTTTCACTGTAAAATCTCCATTGTTTGATTTTAATATGAACATTAAATTTATGTTACTCTCTTTCTATGGAACGCTGTTTTCTTGTGAAATACATACAACTGTATAATTTTTGTTCTGCACTACTAACAAAAAATGAAGATTATCTTTCAAAATACAATCATCTGGTATTATCAGTGTCTATTATACCAAATTTCCAGCAATTCAGGCATGATTTCCAGCTACTAATTTAATTCAAGTAAGCTAAAACAAAGTTCATTTTTCGTTTTGCATTAGCCATTCTAGATAAGTAAAAACACTTGAAGACAGCAAATCTGAACATGTGAACACACTTGAAGGTAAACCTGCCCCAAAACTGGGTGGAAGTGTCCATTATTATTCATATTTTCTACTGGCATTTGCATAAATTTTTAATCGCTAGCTTAATTGAATGTAACTGTTTTGAGCTTACATCTTTGCGTCTAACACCAACCCTGATTTAAAACATAAATTTTTACCATTGAAAAATAAAATAGTATTCTTACATGTTGTTTGAACTACTAGCTTTGATGATAAAATTGAGCAAAAAACACGAAACCCACAGCAAAGGGTAGGATACATCAATGCATCAATAGTATCTAGTTTGCTAGTACTGATATGAAACTAAATCAAAGTTATTATAAATTTTAAGATCTACTAACTTTAACCTTGAAAACAAACTATGAGTATTGTTCTTGATCACGTTTTCCTTTATCATCTTATAAAGTATAAACGAGATGATTGCTGTTTGAATAGCTATGATTAAAAATCGAGGACCAACAATTAGTTCGTTAGCATGACAGTTTATTTTTAGGACAAATGTTTAAAGGGATCAAGCAAGTGAAAATATCACTGTCAGTGGCTGGGAACTTCGTCAAAGTTTCGCAGGAAATCTTAGATTTTTTATTTTGCTGCCAGGAGGAAAATTTGTTTTTCAAGCCCTGCTGATGAGCCATTCTTTACTAGTAATCGAGATGAAAACTTTGCCAACTGAGCACTCATTTTTGAAACAAATTATTTTGAAGTAGGATGTCAACCCACCCATGCCCCAAGAAGCCATGGCCTTGAAACAACAAACTAACTATGGCTCAAAGTTTGATACTGTTTATGCCTCGGCCTTCCTGAAACCAATTCGTTAAGAGGGTATTTGAGCTTGCCAAAAATTATTACAACACAAATGTCTGCCATTCTGAAATAGAAGATATCAAGAAATAAAGACAAATACAGAAAACAGTCATATAAGGGAATTTAATAAAAAAATCAGATAAACACACCCTCTAACTTTTCTGAAAATAGCTTCGTTTCTGTCTTGTACATCTCGCACAACATTAAGAGGGACCCAACGACCGGTATTGCTGGCTTTTGCTGAAACTGGAGATCTAGATGCAGGCCTATCATCTTTGAAAGCAACATCACTTTTGACATCTCTCTTTTCACTACCAGACTTATAAGCTGAAGATGGTGCAGTACGTAAATAGTTCTGTGTTACTCCATACCGGTGGGGTGCAGCCTCCCTTTTGTTTGAATGAAGTGAGATCCCGCCCCTTTGGTCCAGTGCGGCAGATTTTCAGGACAACAAATATTGAATTTTCTACAAGACAATCAGAAAAATTAATGCTGCTGGGTACACAGGGGAAAAAAAGTAAACAAAGTATATAAAGTTAAACTATGGAGGATTATGACAAAGCCAAAAAAGGGTGGAAAAATGAGGGCCAAAGAAGATGAGGAAAGGACGAGGGTGGGGAGAGAAGATAAGGGGCATGATGCTTTAAATATGGAAAAGGCACTAAGATTTTAAGAACTTGAATGTTGGAGCCATCTCAGGTGAAAAGCCGAAACTTGATAAACCTTTCCCCAAAAAAACATTGAAAAAAGGGTAATATGGGTGAGGCTCCTGAAAGTCCTCTGTTTTCCATAATATTTCTTGTGGTTGACTTAGCCCCCCCCCTCCTTTTAGAGTCAAAATGTCTAAAAATGATTACTTGTTGCCTTTATCAAAGGATTACAATGGACAAAACATTATTGGAAAGCTTCATCCCATTTGAACCATATACATATATATATATATATTTGTTTTTGAATCAGTATATATTTCAATACAAGGACAAAGATACGGGGGGAGGGGGGGTGGGTAGGAGGCTTGGCCCCTGACAACTTAAATTGCATAAGTAAAATATCTTTATTTTGTGGAATATGGCTGTTGTTACACTGATTTATAAGGGCTGCCCCCAGACAAAAAGTTGTATCTTGGTCTTTGTTTCAATAGCTTCCAAAATCCTAAGAGATCTTGCCTGATGCATCAGCAAATCAAAAAATAAAAGCTGATAACAATAAAAAATATCATCAAATCATACTATTTGTAAACTTTTAATTGTGAGAAAATTGAAAAAAATCAATTTAAAAAGGGCAATCAAAACGAAGTAACCAAAAATTGGGATTATAAAATCACTTAAAGCTAATATTTGGATATAAAAAATAAACAAAAAAAACTCATTTACTTCATTTATCACACAACTCCTATTGCATGCTTAACATAACTATTAATTTTATTGTCTAAAATTTACATTATTGTTATGAAGAGAGAATAGTCTTTAAAATTAATACTTAATAGCCAAGGCAGAAATTAAAACGTTTAGAAGATTATCTCAGTGGAAGTTTCATAGATTTGGATCAACCGGCAAAATTGGATTTCAAGACAGCAAATTGACAAGATAAATTTTATAAAAATATTTAGAGCTAAACTACAACTTTGCTCTGATACTAGCTTGCTAAGGAAAATTGACATTCTTCGTGGAATACTTTACATTGAGAGACTATCATTTAGAAAATTTATTCTATTTTAGAATTTCAACCGTCAAGAAGGGATATGTTTCGTGGTCGGTCGTTGAAAGTCGCAGTATCCTTGACGCCGAAAACGCCGCGATTTT
The DNA here is from genome assembly GCF_057945365.1 of Rhopilema esculentum. NCBI lineage: Eukaryota > Metazoa > Cnidaria > Scyphozoa > Rhizostomeae > Rhizostomatidae > Rhopilema > Rhopilema esculentum. The sequence continues at coordinate 3,180,787 of NC_142816.1, forward strand.
CCCACGTTCAAACATTCCACTCAAAGCCTGTCATGTACTTGTAGCCGGTGTATATTAGATAAAAAAACATCTTATTTAGTTTTCAGTTAATACTTAGTTTAAAGGTATTACATATGAAAGAGGTCGAGGAATACGGCATAATCCCAGATGCGTACCATTGTGATGGCTTCATTTAGGCCTATTATAATCTTCCCTTTAAATAAATCATTCCAGGGTCGAAAATCGTGCCAATCTAAATCTGATGCAGTGAAAACTTATTATACATAATGTTCTAAAAAATCATAACTATATTAATCTGATAAAACATGTAAATACCCACCAAAAATCACTTGTTATAAGTTGACTATTAAACGGTGCTTATGCTCTTCCCAAGACAGGAACAATAAAATAACGGATGTATTCACCCATGATGCAGTTCACTTGTGATCAAAAAGAGGCTTTCTTCTCACAAGTCATACATTTCAAGGAGCATTAAAAATCCTAGCATCTTAGCAACAACGAAACACACGACCATTTCTTACTACCAGAGATGTTTCTTGGAAATGAAATGGGATGACTTGGAAAATAAAAGACAAGACAAAGTATTCTCTTCTTAAAAATGTTCAGAATAACGTAACCCGGTCATAAAAAGTACTTTTCCTGGGTTATTAGACACACAGTATTTCTAAACTATATGATGTTCTCATGTGCAAAACACTTCTTTTGTCTACAGGCTACATCTATGACTTCCAAGGGGCTTTTTGGGTCTCAATTATCAATTTAAAGTGAAAAAATGTCATTGAGGTCAATGGGAAATTTATTGGTCGTTTTAAACAATTAAGAGATCACGGCATAATTGGAACCTGCACCAGTCACAGGTTGCAGATAATATTTCAATTGAGTAATAATTCCTTGCACGTGAGAAAAAGATATTGAAGATTCATGATAATTATGATATACTGGTGCATCAGTAGACAGGTAGAGTACACGTGATTGATCGTTTTGCATTGAGGGCAGTATTGTGACGTATTGCAAAGTGTGAATGGCAAACTTGGATGCAAACTTTTCCGAACAACCAAATCGTTGAAAGCTTAGAGATGATGTCATCTGAGATTTCACGCATATTTTCTTTATAAAATAAACTCAAGAAAAGTATTCAGTTTCATAATTTTTTGTTCACTTTCGTACTTAAAGTTTCTTATCGGTTTATTCCATACGAAGTATTAAATATATACACGATAGAAATGATGATAATGAGCAAAAACGTATAATTACATTACATAAAGTAAAACAAAACATTTAACCAGTCTCAAGAAACCTTCGTCTTAATAAATCTTTTTTATCTAGTCTACAAAATAACCATTTCGAGAAGTTTCTTAAGGTTGTGGGCGACGGGTAAGATCTTTTTCTTGTCTAAAGGGTCTTTATCGATGGTTGTATTGTAAAAGAAATACATGGGCATTAATACGTTTTTTGCAACTACACGAGCTAGCAATATTAAGGAGCAATCCTATAAAGCTTTAGCTGTAAAGAAACTTCGATCTTCAAAAACTGAAAATTCACCTTACTGGAAAATTGGGTCTTGATGTCCTTAAATCAATAAGTTAGAGGTTTCGAGCTTAAACTTGGAAAAAGTAGATAACCCAAATGTATAACCAACATTTTCGGGATTATACACTCAATGGAGTTCGTTTTGCACAAAGAAAAGAAAAATCAACCTCATCAAAACATTAACTCATAGGGCACTGATGATTTGTTCCGAGTCTAGACTCGACTCGGAACTTTAACAACAATTATAGTTTAATTTTGTTGGTTACTTCCCGAGCAATATGACTTTTTAGAAGTTGTTACTGTGTCCTGCAGGTGTGACCATATGAACAAAGAAAGGTACGACAGGTTTGCAATCAAATCGAGGCCGCGGGTGTTTCACCACAGTTACGTAACAGCTGTTATTGCGTTGCCTTGGAATTTTTTTTTGCATAATCTTTGGTGTCGTAGATTAAGCTTTGCTAAAAATTAGCTTGTATCTGAAAAGGTGTACGGTTAAATTGTATTGCAATACTGAAAAGTTGTGATCATTTTTTTAATTTTTAAAATTCCTTCTCATTTTTATACTATATAGCCCTATAAAATGTTTCCGTTAGACTTTAATTGTGCAATATTTAATTTTTAAAAATCGTAATTAACATTGTTTGAAGAGGAATATATTGGTGAACAATTTGTCAAATCATAGTGTGTACCAAAACTCTTAGCAGGCAGTATGACCTATCAAGCTTCATCAAAGTCGTTAAGATGGTCATCTTCGCGGATAATACTCTAATAAGAAGATTTTTCCACTTGCGCTCAAAATTACTCTCGTTTTTAAGAGGTTATTGCCTTTTGCAATAAAATGATTGTGATCACAGAGAGAATTGACCAATAATGGAGCAGTCTAGCGATCTATGGAAATCAGCGCGTTTCACATACTTTATTTGCTTCGGGCTACTTTGTGATATTTCGACCATCAAATTGCTCACACAGCCGTTTTTACGATCACAGATTTCTTTTTTGTGTTGTAAACGCAGCTGTTTAAATATATTGGCATTTGGAATGAAAAATGGCAAACCAAAAACACCGATACTAAAAGCATGCTCGATTATTGCTGCCAAAAACATGGTTTTCATGTCATTTACGTCATAGAACTCTGAAATGGTGATTTTGTGGTGAGGATACATTTTCATGAATAAAATGACCACAAACATTTTACTCGGTTGAGAAAACCTTAAGAAATCGAAAAAATCGAAAATCAAATTGATATTTCCGGTAGAGTAGAATTATGACGTAATGAAACTAGATGACTCAAAGATATCTTTCGTTCGCCTTTCTGATGCTTTACGCTCTGAAGATAGTTAGACAAATAATTTAAGTGCGTTTTTCAAAACGTTTTCAAATGCATGTTCAAACCTTTTGTAATAATAATATCAGAAGACACATTCATTATTTGGGGAAATTCAGAAATTGATAGTGGGATTGCTTTTAAAAAAATTGTATTATGATATTTGCTTCCAGCTCTCTGAGAATTGGATATTGGCTATAATTATACAGTGGATCATATTCGCAGCAAATACTAACAAAATATTACTGGCATTAACGAGGATAAAAAAGAACAGGAATGAAAATCTTCAGGAGGTCACCAGCACTGACGCCCAGAGTGGGTTGAATGGCACTGGCGCCCAAAGTGGGTTTATAGGTCCTGTCAGGGAAAGAATGCGTAAAGATGAAAGAAAGAGAACTTTACAAAATAATGAATGCTAAAAACAAAGCTTATAACTCTCGAATAAATACAAAAATATGTTTTACTGAACAATATGTTTGTTCAATTACTATGCACTGGTTTGCAAATGCAAAATACAGTAGAACCAAACGCATTAAAATCTCATAATGCAACTTTAAGCAAGGCAATAAACTCATATCTCTGGAACACGAAATATTGAAGTTGAAATTAGTTTCCATTGTCAGAATTATATAAATATCATCGGGGGGTTCAGTGTTGCATTTCATATTGAGCATGAAAGACATGGCCTAAAGCTTGCATAATTAATTCTTGACCGGATTAAAGAAATAGAACTGAACACAAAAAAGCCAATAATTATTGAATGGCACTTCTCATTTTATTGTAGAGTAAGTCTACTGTAGAAAATTCAAATTGCGAGAAGGGACGTCAGATAAAAATCGGTGAGGTCTCCTTTACAATTTAATGGTTTCACCTGAATATTCAAAGCGAGACCAACCCAAGATGGGGGCATATTCGAGAGGTTTATGAATCTTTACAGCTGAGAAGGTGAGTACTGCAATAGAACACTAATTCTGGGTAAGTCTAGTCAACGTTTTCGTTAGTTTGTGTTTAAAACGTGTGTAGTGAAGCCAACGGTTAAAAATAACACAGGGAGTTAAATAGCAAATTCATCTTTTCGTCTTTTCGATTTGGGTTCCGAAGTGTCTTCTTGAAAATTGGGTAAATAGTTCCTTTTTGTTTGGCGAAAGAATTCTGCGAGTGACTTCCCAAGTTTAGCGACTTCTGCTTCCGGCTACAACGAAAATAGACCGCATGAAAGCGTTAAAACCAACACGATATTCTCTTAAACTACTGTTACGTATCTAGAAAGAACCGAACATTTAAACATAAAAGCAAGCTTGCTTCATAGCCTTAGCAAGTTAGCAACTCGGGAAATAATACAAGGACAGCCATTCGGGATAAACAAAAAAATCCAAGGGAAGTGACCAATGTCCTAAAGTTGATCAGTGTCCTTTTGGTAAAGCTATTTCAAGTTAAACTTTTCGAACTGAATAGCCTCTTAATTGTGTAACGATTATTCAAACTTTCTTCTATTAATTTAATCCCTGGGTGGTTTGTTGAGCATATATATAAATGCGTATCAATAACTTTGCTATGCATGAGAATAGAGAATTGGGCTGATTGCAACTCTGTGTTACTAAGCAGGGATCTGGGACCTTCAGGGTTGAAACTTGCAATGTTCGTGTCTTGAGGATAGTTTGATGGCAAAGCTATTTATCAAACTGAAGACATGACACGGTTCAATTGCTCCTCGAAGCATCTCCTGTGCCAGTAACTAGGCCACGCAATGTCAAGAAAGGATATTTGAAGTGTTTGATACATATTATGGTGCAAACTCAAATTAGTCTATCCAAGATCGCAAATGTTTAGGAAAGAAAATTCTAGCGAACCAATCTGATATATTGTATTATGTAAACAAAAATACTGGACTAACGTACCGGATTAAAAAGAGAACAGTTAGCGAACACGAGACTGACATCATCAAGGAATTCTTGGATGGTTTTGTAACGGTTAGGATTGCTCTGTAAGAGTTTAGCTTTGATCGTTGTAAGGTCCATTGGGTGAGTGATGATTTTGTAGTAATTCGGCACCTGCGAAAGAAGAACGAATCACCAAAAATGTTCCATGATAGGAAACTCTCCAAGACTTACAACGCCGGCCAAAAAAATTGTTTCTATATTAAGCTTCCTTTTTCGTGCATAAAATATCAACTTCCGCCTCTCTCAGAAAAATGTGGATATTTTCAGCAGGGTTGCCACATTGGCCTTTTTCAGACCAAATTGTCCAACTTTGGCCTTTTTCAGAGTGTATTTGTTTTTGGTCTATTGCTAACATACGGCCTTATTCGGCAGAAAGTCTGAGGACATTCCTTTTCTTTATATCAACTTTAGCACCATAGGTATCAAGCAAATTTAAAATATAAAGGGCAAAATAATACGGTGTAAACCCAAATTTCAAATATCTGGCCTTCTTTTTGCAACCCTGATTTTCAGCAAATATTTTTCAAGACATATGAAAACGCACAGTCGAATTCCGCAATCACGAAATCTGTAGGGACAAAGAGGGTTAGTTATAACAGGAGTATGATTAAGGGCCACACTGTTAGCTCGTAATAGCGAGAAGCTCGCAATAAGCGGGGCTAGTAGCGGGAATCGCTTTTCATCCTTACTTTCTACGTCTTCTTCTAGTTAACAAACATTGTTTCAAGGGGAAGGGTGAAAGATGACTGAATTTGACCTTGAAAATTGACATCAGCCTTCGGAGATTTTTGGCGGTGATTGTCTTTAAAACTAGAAAGGGAGCTGCTGTGTAATAAATACTTCTCTGATGTGGGTTGTCATTCTAAGGATAAAATCGAACTACATTCCCGGATCTCGCTCATTAGAGCATACTTGTCAAAAAATGACTGGCATTAGAGACCTATGCGAAGGTCATCCTGTCTACAACTTTCATTTTCTATACTTCTATTTCTTTAAGCTTTCTTCAGTAAACAAAAGAGAACATGCTGCCCCAGGAATGTGGTGGCATTGACACATGCATTGGTATTTAAAGGCTTCATCCACGTGTAGAGCAATAACAAGTGAATTCATTAAGTTACAGAAATGAGCATTCAAAGAATAAACGGAGGAACTGGCATTTTATATTCTGAGAAACCATCATTGTTACAAAGACCAAATAAATCTTTGGTGTCGCAAAATCGTTGGTGAAGATGGCACGAAATAACGAAAACATCGCATACTGAAGCACTTTTCGTCCGACACTCTTTAGAGTATACGTCGAATACGCAAAATTTCAAATCATTGGGCAAGCAAGGTCGTCTTTCATTTAGGAGTTTTGTAACCTGTTTACATCAGAACAAATGATTCCGACTTGTGTAGACAAAAAGAGTTTCTTTTCTCTCTTGGACTCTTGAACTAGGTGGGGGGTTAGCGGTCGCTGATTGGTAAAATCAAAAGAACAAATCAAACGAGTCTTTCTTGCTTTCACGTGACTTTCGATCCAGACCTAGATATAAATGTTCTGCCTACTTTCGGTCATTATCCACTGAACAGTGTCAGACGAAGATTATTTCAGTTTGCTGTGTTTCCACTTTTTCGTGCAGTCATCAAATTGTTAGAAAGGTAGCTCTTGGATGTCTGCGATTGATGTAGCAGTCAACAGATCTCGATCTTGCTTCATTGGTCTTCATTGACAATGAGAAATAGCAAATGATATGTTTGTTATTGCTCTAGATAAAAAACTTCTTTAACACGACAACGATATTACCTTCTACGCTGGTGACCTCTGCAAAATACACGGCTATCATAAACCGGGTAAAAAAGGAGTGGACCCAATCCGACCCCATGTAAGCACCTAGGACCGGATCCAGAAACACCTAGTGTAGACAGGGACTCACAAACAGGACTTATATGTAAGGAGCCTCGGGGGATCTAGGCAACCCTGGATAGCCAGTTTTTACTTTTTAGTATGGTTTCTTAGATTCTTTTGCAACATCATACCCCTCCTTGGAATGACTTCAACGTGACCTCTTTCAAACGACCACCTATACAAACAACTAACTTTAATGGTAAGACAATGTAAGCTAGACAAGTTTACAGGCTTTCTAAAGACCAGTTCTCAAAACGTTTCATCATTAGTCTAAACACGACCCCTCTTTACACTGAAAGGACTACATTTCCCAGTAACCAAACAAAAATAAGTTCCAACTTTATGTGACACTGCCAAAAGTCACAGACTATGCCCTGAAAGCTTATGGGGTAAATACCAACCGAGATCTTTCAACTCAATAAACAATACAAGGCATTGCAAGAATTTCCAGATACATAGCATGCAGATACATAGATATAGGGCATTATATGCAAGAAAGGCTTTAATTATGCGGCACTCAAGGCATGGAGTGATACACGTGCCAAAATTCATGAGCTTTCACCGATAGATCGTTTTGAAGAAGAACAAGAGACATCTGAAGATCCTATCTGTGCTGAAGGGTTTATTTGTGTATAACGAACTATGAAACGAAAAATAGAAAAACATTTTAAGGTCCAATGGTTATTTTAGCCTTTTGATATAGGGTAAAATAGCAAATTCCAAGAATCCATGAAGTGACATCACCAGTGGCAATTCGATTGGATTTGATCTGCAACATGGAACTTCTCTGGAAAAGAACTGTATGATTAGCAATGCAATTCAATTTATATAAACAAACCTGCTTGCTTACTCTGTGATGGAAAGGGAGGCTGTCGGGATGACACAGCAGCTCGAGTAGTAGCTTTTCGCATGCCTGAAACGAGGCAGGAACAGTTTCAACAAAAGTGTTCAGTAACTGCATCATAACAGCAACAACGAGGCATGCAAGTCTTGTTCAACGTAACTCGATGGGATGTTATTGCAGTTGGATCACACAATTTATGTTGGCAAATAGGATAAAATAGTTAGTAGATAGATAGTTAGTTACTTACTTACTTAGCTAGTTAGCTAATTAGTTAGTTAGTTCAGTTAGTTTAGTTAGTTAGTTAGTTAGTTAGTTAGTTAGTTAGTTAGTTAGTTAGTTAGTTAGTTAGTTAGTTAGTTAGTTAGTTAGTTAGTTAGTTTAGTTAGTTAGTTAGTTCAGTTAGTTTAGTTAGTTAGTTAGTTAGTTAGTTAGTTAGTTAGTTAGTTAGTTAGTTAGTTAGTTAGGTAGTTAGTTAGTTTAGTTAGTTAGTTAGTTAGTTAGTTAGTTAGTTAGTTAGTTAGTCAGTCACTTAGGTAATTTGTTAGCAATGTAGTTAGTTCCTTAGTTAGTTAGTAAGTAAGTAAGTTAGTTAGTTAGTTAGTTGGTTAGTTAGTTAGTTGATAAATTAGCTAACTAGCTAGTAAGTTAATTAGTTAATTGGTTAATTTAATTAGTTAGTTAGTTAGTTTGTTAGTTGGTTAGTTAATCTGCTTGCTAGTTAGTTACCTACTGTTGCGAATTTTCATTCTTAGCTGTTAACTCAAGAATTTTCTTGGTTATTGATCTCGAGCTATGTAGAGCTCGGTAGAAATTACTTCTTTCAAACAATGACATGAAAGCACAGTCGAGCTCAGGGGATTAAAACAAGTGATAATTAGAATTTTAGTTAATTTGAACTAATTTTTCTCCGTATAACCATACTTGAGTAGGCCAACTTTGAAAAAATTTAACAATTCATATTTCTAAGTAACTGTTAATTCTTTCCAAGATTTGAATTGCGTGATGAAGACTTAAATTGAATTATTAATACATGAAATTTCAATTACAATTCAATAATTTCAAAATATCTACCTTGAGTTCGTGATCCATCAAACCATTTGAGTTTGAAGACCGGCCTGAAAGGAAATACTATAATTGAAAAATCCGAATAACAAATATTATTAGAAAATAACAGGCTACATGCACAACGCTCTAAAAGAACATGTTCCGATGAAAAATGATTTCGATCAAACTTAGCAACCCACCAGCCTTCTTATTGGCAAGCATAAAATTGCTTTTGGCACGATGACATCGTGTTTCGCACCTAACTGGATATTTGGGCTCTGGTGGTATCTGATGAGAAGAAACCCAGAGGTTTCCATTGATTAGCTGTTCAACGAATTGCTGCACAATTTGGCATATCAAATTCACCGATAGATCGGACTGTACAAAACATCGAAACAAAACATATTGTAAATCTTAAAGAAAGTAATTTCTTTTCTTCTTCCAGAATACAGTGTATGGCTTACATTTTCAATGACTGAGAAAAATTTACTGCAAATTTTAACAAGAAGACTGAACAAAACAAACACATTCTGCGCCAGATTTTAAATGGAAAAATTCATTATCCAGGACCATTACTAGCTATTGTGCTCAAGAAAGGGTGTCCAGGTTTTATTACCGAAAAAGTGGGTGAGCCACTCTTTATATGTCGACAAGTTTGGGAATTCGCTGATAAAGCGTCCCTAGACGAAATCTTTCAAAGAGAGTGTCGCACCTACATGCAACCAAAGCTACGGCCTTGGTCAAATAAGATATGATTACCTGATTCCTTAAACTTTTCCAGTACTTTTTCGACATTTTCACACATTCCGCAGCTCCATGAATCACTAAAAATGTAACAGAAAGCATGGAATACTTTTGTGCTAGATTAATGAAAAAAGAATTAAAGTTGAAAGGAACTTTGCAAAAGGAGAATAGAAAGAAAAGAGCATCAAAACATGGGAGAAAATTCTTGGAATGGCGCATGAAATCATAAAATTAGGGGAAAGCGCAAAACAAGTGATAGGAAGTAAGAAATTAATTATGGATTTAAAAGCAAAATAAGAGACAATGGACGAAGAAAATATAAAGGAAGAGCCATTGGGGAAAATGATAGAAGTTAGACTGGCAAAGACTGACTTCAAATGACGACGTGGCAATCAAGAAACTTAGAAGGATTGAAAGAGGAAAAGAATCTAGAAGGAAATTCAGATGAATTCAAAGAAACAACTGTAGAGAAGAAGAAAGGAAAAACACGGAAAAAAACTAAGAAATTTAAAAGGTAAGCGAATCACGATGAAGAAGATCGAAGAAGAATGCAGGAAGAAATGAAGGGGCGTCAAGGATGTTAGGTAGCCGGAAAATGAGACAATAGGAACTTAAGCTCTGAAAAGAACAGGGGATTAAACCGCGAATTACTTTGAAACTGTTTCGTTTACTATCTTAATTCTCTTTACAGCCTCTTTGTGTCACAAGCACTGTCATTGATGTCAAAGTGACAATCTATTCAAGAAGCGAGGTCTCAGAAACAAAGATTTACCATTATCTTTTCTTATCTAAAAAGATTTAACCACGTAATCAATGCAAATATCAGCAAGTTGCTGTTGGAAGACAGGTTATAAAGCTAGCGAAAACTGCTTCGCGATGTCAATGCAATACATAACCTAATGAAATTCATGCATTTTCACGTTAATTTCCGTCATGGAGTTGAAAATTTTATAGTACCAGCATTTTCTAAAAGTTTTGTGCTTATTATGTAAGAGCATTTTCCAAAAGTTTTGTGCTTATTATGTAAGAGCATGTGACAACAAATAGTTATGTAACATACGATTTACTTGCATAACTTGGATCATAATTAACCCATACTATCTAACAATGGCAAGGTTTCGGCAGCGAATTCTCAAAGGCGTATTATAAATATGTATGAATCTATAAAACATGCCCTTAATTACCACTTTGACGAGCAGCCTCATTCAAACCACGTTCAAAGTCTTAGCTAGTTACTACAAAATTTATTCAATTTATCTCGATTTAAATTATTTTCAAATTATTCAATTTATTCAAATTTATTCAAATTATCCAGAGTTTAAAAGCTCTGGATAGAATCATCTGTCTGTTTTGCACAATTGTCAAGTATTGGAATCTCTCTATTGTAAGGAGATGACCGTTGTTGGCAGGTGTCAGATATTTGACCGTGGCGTTGTCCTTGAATGTTTAGACGGAATAAACTATCATAACATTATCATTAGATGTTATTTCAGTAGGAGCAAGAAAAAGGTAATCGAAGGTTGTAAAAGAAACACAGAAAAGTTCGCGAGGCCTCCCACAATAAGATTCCAGAACACTTCAGTTCGTTACTTGGAGGTGTCTAGGTTTTCAAGTAATTAGAACAAACGATGATCTGACAAATTCTTTGGCTTTATCGCAATCTATCGATTTGCTTCATTAAAAAGCCTTACATTTACTCAAATATTGAGTTTTAAAATAGCCTTATCGTCAACTGGGAGGGGTTAAATGAGAGAAATGCCCAGTTCTGCAGCATACGAGGTCGGCGAAAGTCTTTAAGAAACCGGCTGAAACAAGCCAAACTCCCGGACTTGCCACGGCAGATCCGCTAACTATTGCGACACGAAGTGATTCACATCGGATACTGTCAGCCTTTACGTCACACCGGATAGTTTCAAGGAAAACCACGACCGGAATGCACAGCTGCTTGTTGGGACCCTTCCAGAAGACTTTCATTAGATTCCAAAGTTTGGACTCTAGGGTCGCCCGGGCAGGTTAGCAAATAACAAAACATTGAGAAGTGCAAATGAAGGCTTAGTTTTTGTCGGTTAGAGGCTCTAATTCACAGGCTTGCGACAAAATTTTAGACCCTGAAACAGCCACGTAGCTGCAGGGGGTGCACGGGGGGGGGGGGCTATGCCCCCCAAATGAAAATTTTGACAACAGCTTGCCCCCTCTGGCTACAGTTTTTCCAAATGATATTTTGAAAATTTGGCATATTTATAATTCCATGACCTTGATTTTGTCCAAATATATCTGTTTGTTATATATCTGTTTTCTTGTTTTAAAGCCTGCCCCCCCCCCTGAGGTATGGTTCTTGCCCGAGTTTGCCCCCCCCCCCCCCCCTAGCCGACACCTACAGCTACGTGGTTGCCCTGAAGATACCTTGAAAATAAATGCTGTGTACAAGCTCCTATTTCAGTTAGTTTTTGGAAGATTAGCATTAAACAGGGTACTTAATATATTTAACAAAATAACTTTTATTCAAGAAAACGACAAAATGTTACCAAACAGTGTGCTTCACTTTTTTCATCAGCTGATTGAAAAGATTTTGCTTCTGTTTGGCTTCTACATACAGAAATGCGATACACGCGGAAGACGATTCTTGGGGCCTGTTTATATGAGCAAATTTATCCCACCTCTCAACCCACAATCTTGATGAAATCATCGATTGTTTACATAAAGATTATATCCCACCTTCAAGCTGTATATGGAGAATATCATCCCACCTTCCAGCCTGTGTGCTGTCAAGTGGGACGAAATTTGATCGCGTTTGTATAAACATTTCATTCATCCAATCTTCCAGGCTCATCCCACCTTCCAGCGTTTATATGGAAGAAATTCATCCAATTACCAAATTTTATGGAAAAGTTAGAGTCCGTTCAGTATTCTGCAGCCCTAGCCGTTACAGGGGCATGGAGGGGAACTTCACGGGAAAGGTGTACGCGGAGCTTGGTTGGGAGTCATTAAGTTCCCGAAGATGGAGTAGACGCCTAACATTGTTTTATAAAATAATAAATAACATGTCCCCTGCATATACAACAGATCCTATCCCGCAACTTCAACAGTCGCAATATGCTCTTCGCAAACAGGATGTCGTTGGGCGAATTAGAGCAAGGACAGAGAGATTTCAATCTAGTTTCTATCCCAGTTGTCTGTCTGATTGGAATGATCTATGTCCAAAGATCAGATTCGCACCAACCAACGCGATTTTTAAGAAAAAGCTATTGTCCATTATCTGCCACCCTGCTAAGTCTGTCTTTGGGATTCATGACCCAATCGGACTATCCTATCTTACTCAACTTAGGCTTGGACTAAGCAAGTTGAATTTTCACAAGTTCAAGTACAATTTTAGAGATACCATCAATCCAATGTGCCCTACAAACGACGGTATTGAGAACAAGGAACACCTTTCTGTTGCTTTGCCCTTCCTTTGAGATTCAACGCCGAAATCTTCTCGCACGAGTTTTTGCATTACTGCGACCACTTGGATATGTTAATATTCCAAACGAGCTCTAAACACATCTTTTATTATATGGTGACAAAGACTTCCCAAATGATCTTAACAAAAATATTCTTGAATTGACTCTAAGATTCATCCATGAAACTGGTCGACTTCATTAGGACCGCATCATAGTTTGTTTTACCCAATGAGGTGTATAGAATACGCTAGAGGGTCAACTCGAGGCAGCCCTGACCACAGGAAGTGAAGCCAGGACAAAACTGATTTGCACGGCAAGAGCGGAGAAGTGCCGTACAAACTCTTGTATGAAGCGTGCAAAATTAAGCAAAGAATTAAGGCGAAAATTCAGTTTTAAGTGATTAAACTGGAAAATCTGAAACACCTACGAACCTAAATTGTTGAATAAAAGGAAAATTGGAAGGTAAAGCATAATTCTGGACATTAACAGTGAAGGTACCGACCGTTGTTTTGGAGGATCTATAGCGTTTTTTTCGCAGTCCCTAAATATGCTAAACAAAACGAGTTTGTTGATCTGAAGGGGAATACCTGGTTTGTTTTTATTTATGACTTCTCTCTTTAATTTTTTTGGCATACCTTCACAAACAAACAGCCGTATATTTAAAGCCGATATTTTTGACGAGGTGTATCAAGTGATCACCTTGCAAGGCATCGGTCATGAAACAAGGAGGAATCTAGCAAGTACCAAAGAAATAAAATTTAAGAAAAAATGTATAAATTTTACAGAAAAGCGACAATATTGAAGTACCTAATGGTAAGGATAGGCCTAATCGTCAACAAACCGGTGAAGTAAAATTGATCCATCCCCACTTATATCCGTAGAAATACTGGCTGGAGTCGTTTATTTCCAACCCTATTATAAGACTGTTTTTTCTTATCAGTCAATTCTTAGACCAAAAAGAAACGCACAAAATAACAATCCTAATAGCGAGATGCAATCGAACGCCATACACTGTGAGTCACTTCTTGCCGTGCAATGCGGAAATTGATAGGCCTCACTGCCTCCCTACAGAGTTATCCCTCTAGCGTATTCTATACACCTCATTGGTTTTACCTCGCATAACCACCATGTACGTCATCGTAAAGCATCTTGTTTGTAAAGTTCCGTCTAGTAGATGTAAATTTAATTCTTTTGTAGTATCCTTATATTCTTCTGTGTATTTTTATGTAATGGGTGGGTCGGGGGAGAGGTGCTGCATGCTTGGGAAGTCGTGGTGGGGCCACACACTCAATAATAATCCCTCAAGTGAGGCCTGGGACACAATTTTTATAGCATTGTTTAAATTCGCATCAAATTATGTGTGTCGGTTGGTGGCTCTCAGGTGCGGCTTTGCGGGCGGGTGGTGCCTCTTCCTGATTCACCTGGTAGTTTTTACACTTTCTATGTTTATTTGCCACGGGGTTGTCATGGTCTATTGCTCCCCGTGGTATCAACGTCCCTGTAGTGTTTTTCAAGTAATTAGTAGGTAGCGTAATAGGTAACTTGTCTTGTAAATTTTTAGCGGAATATAAAAAAAAAATCATCCAACCTCAGTGAGATCCCACCTCCCAGGCAATGGGATCTCACCAAACCGGGCTGGCTTGTTTTCCATATAAACACAAAACGAAAAACACAAAGGATCCTATAAAATAGTGGGATCTCACCTCTCAGCTCACAAACTGGAAGGCGGGATGATTTTCTCCATATAAACAGGCCCTTGGTTTTCTATTGCCATTGGTGAGCCAAGCACTACCAGGCTTTCAGATACAGTAAAGCTTTCAGATGTCAGCAGGCCGGATTTCAAAATGCCAGAAGTTTTCAACTTTGCTGTTTGCTTATGTACTGTCTTCTCATTTTATAGTCATCGAAAAACAACCCCCTAATTAAATATCATATCAGTAAGATTTATAACTAGAAGAGGATTTCTCGTCAACTGTCTACTCCAATGATTTTTCACTTCATAAAAAAGTATACCACTGTGTAGTATTGTCATGGGATGTCATTGACGCAGTTGATTTTTGTCTTTAACTTGGGTTGCAAATCAGTTAATTAGAAGCTGATTGGCTGATACCAAATTAAGCCAAAATATGTTATCCATAAGGTCATTGTGTTAATATCATTGTTGGTGACCAAGCTGATTTGTGACTCGTTTGTTTATCAGGCACACCTATCACATTTAGCCAATGGACGACAAGATTCTTAAAATTGTTAAACTCACCGTACGTGAAGAAATTTAAATGAAAAATTGAAAGAAATTTAACGTGAAACAATATTGCAAGGTTTGGCAAGCCGATGTTGAATATGATAGTTTATCTTACAAAAACTTAGTACATACCTTGGTAGTGTCGTTAGCGATGGCACGTGGCACTGCAGGTGGAATACTCGCGGACACGTGTCGCAGCACAGGAGTTCTCCTCCGTTTCGACACACTGCGCAGTAGTCGTCGTTACCCATCCCTTCGTCGAATCCGCTCTCGCCACTTTGTGCATCTTCGTGGTTGCCCTGTTAAAAAACCAAAGTTTTGGCTCAGGCACTCATTCGGTGCGTTGTGTTTGTAAATGTGGGACATCGACAGAGCATCCACCATTTGCTAAGAATATAGTCCTTAGCAGTGGCGGACACCTGGAAGGGGGGGATGGCGGTCGCCCCAAATATTTTGGAGAACAATAGTCTTTTATTGTAAAACAATGAGAAAATGTGACATCATCTTATCAATACAAAAGGCTTGCCCCTCAATATTTGACAAAGTTTCCGCCCCTCATCCTTAGCCCCCCTATAAAACTTACAACTTTTACTGTGTCCCTGCACTTAACGCGAGATGAACCCAAAATATTTGTAACGATAAATGTGCTTAACTATGTTTACCTTTGAATGTTGTGCTCTACAATAAGTCAATGATGTCTCCATAGCAACTTTTATTAACAATAAAAAGCTTTCGCATTGGAAAAAACAGATCTTACTTTGAGTATAAAGGTTCATTAGCTACTGCAAACACGACTGGGACTTAACATACATCCCGAAAAATATTTGACAATAAACAGGGATGGATCTGATCTGTATTCTGATGGAGGTGTTCGCCAAATGCAGAACGAATTATGCAAACGTATTGCGGCGTAATATTTCCCGAGGAATATCCCCATAGCCTCCTTGTGGCCTATTGTAGCCATACTTTGGCTGTTACACTGACAAACAAAGCAGCGATTTAAGTTTACAATGTTTTAGATTCAGTTGGCTTAAACAGGTCTACATGAATGAAACGCGCATGGACTTGCCCTCTGCTAGTCAGAACACGATAATATTTGGAAACACATAGGATAAAAACACCATTTGTAGAATCTGTTTGGACAAGGCAAAGCATGTTCATAGACGAAAGCTACCAGAAGAGGTCTTCAGTGTCGTATTGCCTTCTTTCTATGAATGTTTGGCAAAGTATTATTTTACAATTAGCAATAAAGAAACTGGATTCACAAACATTGCATAGTATTTCAATTATTGGTTAACAAATGAATTTGAATAACTCTCGCCCTTTTCCATCTCCATAGAATCCATCTGATGTGTAGATTGAATAGGCATAAGCAAGTATTCTGATCTTAAAAATAATATTTGTAAGCCTTTTTTGCATCTTGCAAATGCTGCCACATTTATGAACTGTGTAATATTGATAAATATCCTGTCCCCAGTTTCCACCAGGATCTGGTGGTAATTTATGCAACCCTTCCAAATTATGCAATTAGCTGAAATTATTAACGGTTCCAACCTTTAAACTTTGAACTCTCCATGCATCATCTTATATACGTCCTGTTTGGTTTCAGTGAATAATTCTCCGAAGGCTTTTCATATAAAATAATTTTCACAAACTAGACCAAGCCCTCTGTCTGGACAGAATATTCATCAATATTGCACAGTGCGTAAATGTGGCGGCATTTGTGGACTGGGGCACAGGCTACGAGTACAGTGGCCAGTTCCTTCCCTTGCTGTCCTTACTCTTCCATATACCAATTTGCTGCCAAATGGAAAGGTAGGAACCATCCGAATCATGGGTCAACATAGGATTTCAACACATAAACTTCATCCATACAGTCAAGGGCTGCAGCCATTTATAAGAATCTTTGCAGTCAAAAGGCAACGTGATCAAAAAAATAACCTGGCTAGTTGAGTGAAGCCTTTGGTGTGCAATGCACGTTATTAACAGCAATAGGTTTGAAGGATGATCAAAGAATACAATAGAAAAAAGTTGGACGACAGTTGAACACATCCAATTTTTAAAAAGGAAGTTTTGCTTTGTTGAAACAGCTTTTAAGACATCCAATTTTGCATTTACATTGTCCAATTTTCAAAGATTCAATTAATCAAATTAAATTAAATGCACAGTGTATTTCAGCCTTAATTTTTTTATCTTGAAACCAACATGCACCCCTGAAAAACTATTACATATAAAATATTTCAAAGCATGACTTCCAAATAATTTGCATCTCTAAAAAAAATAAGCAAGGAAATATGACATTTTAACAGAATTGCTGGCTGTTTGTAATACCAAATTGCAATCAAAATGGATTTCAAAGGTACATATCTCTCCAAAAAAATTACACAGGCAAAAAAAGGATATCTTGTTTTCCACAAACCAAAACAAAATAATGACCAATGCTTTTTTGCTTTCTATATTACAAAAAAACCCATGTTGAAGAAGGAGGAATCTAAAAAGACAGAAAGTTGAGATGGAATTGGTTTAAAGTTCTGAAGAAAGACAGGTGATATAGATCTGGAAAACAAGGAAAAGGAAAAGTGTTCCAAACTTTTCAAGCTCTTGGAAGGTAAGATGAGGGGAAAAGTTTGT
Organism: Rhopilema esculentum; assembly: GCF_057945365.1. NCBI lineage: Eukaryota > Metazoa > Cnidaria > Scyphozoa > Rhizostomeae > Rhizostomatidae > Rhopilema > Rhopilema esculentum. The sequence goes on from NC_142816.1 coordinate 3,198,414, forward strand.
GAATTTGGTATGGAGAATTGGAAAGGGGGAGCATAGGAAAAGTTTTTGGAGATTGGACATGAGAAATCACAAAGGAAATTTCAACCATACAGATTGGAATTATAATACAAATTGATTGCTTTGGAATATAAATTGATTTGAATATAATACAAACTTCACAGCTGCTTGTCACCAAATCAAGTCTCTGAAGAAATTAGGACAAGTTGACAAGTTATTAAGTATCCAATTCAACAGCCACAAGGGGAATATAGTATTTACCTAGCTATGAACATTTTGGGATTGGGAAATTAATTAAAACAACATGTTTATCTGACGATAAATGTTGAGGAATTTGGTAGCAGACAATTTGAGAATTGAAAACAAGATGCAGCCTGCGAAAGCAAGATACAGTGGACAAACGCTAAGAATGTTAAAATGAAGAAGACAGATGGAAAAGCCTCCCACAGCTTGAACTCAATCAAACTTTTGTCAGCTGCTACTTATCAGGATCTGCCCACTACTGAGTTCATCCCACACAAAACATAACATGTTATTCATTAATCTTGGCATTAACTGTCATGCTGAAAGGCTACAAAACAAGTTTTAAAATGGCAAGCAAAAGGCTATACTACAAAACCAGCTGCTACAGAAGGAATCTTGAGAAAACTAGCCAATTTTCTTCTGGTCATTTAAAAGATTGCATTGACATCCCACATAGAAATATCAAGAACACCACAAAAGGTAGCAAGAGAAATATCAAAGAGCACATGTTGCTTTTGTTACGTTATCAGTTTGAGTTCAAAATAGAATTATGCAAGTCAAGAGCTTTTGGACAAGATGTATCTATTTATCAGCAAAGATAGTTCTAAGGTGATGAGAGAACCCCATTTTCAGTTGTGATTGATGATGGGCAAGTATTCTGAGGACCATTTTACCTTTATTTAATACTAGTTTTTGATGGTAACATGGAACAAATATCAATTTTTGGCAAATTAAAGAAATCATTTAAATTTTTTATGCAAAGAGCAAATCATCTATCAACGATTGACTAAATTCACAAGAAGTGGGCATTGGAGTGGTACACTTTGACATGGATTGTCCCCCATATAATATGTACTGATAGGGATTAGGATACTGATAGGATTTTGTTGTTTGATGTTTTTGCAATCTTGTTGCCACCGCAAGGAGCGAGTACTTTTGGTTAAACATGCTACCTACAAAGCAGTGCTTTCCATATATGGATGGAATTATTGAGGCACCATTGCATGAGAGCAGTAGAAAAAGGGTTTTTTATTTAAAACAAAGGGTTTTGTAAATTTTTGGGGCAAACAAAAGTAACTATGGCCTTTTAACAAATGTTCTCTACTACTTTACTGCTGGAACAAATGAACAAGATAATTTGGGATTTACAATTTGCAGATAGGCTTAAAAGCAGTCTGTCCAATGACTGGGAAATATGAACAGGAAATATGAACAATAGCTTATCCTACCTTAACGGATTATGCTGCTTGCTTTGGCTAGCCTAGCTGCGGCAGTGGATGACATTTGAAAATGCGAGCAAAAAGGCTATCAGAAGTGATAAGAAGATTATATTACTGGAATTGAATGATGATAATGGAAGCATTTCTTTTCTCTGTTAACATATCTGTCACAAAAACAAAACAGGGAGCTGAATTTCACAGCTTCACATCAACGGGAACACAGCCATTGGAATCAAAGCTGTCTTTGATTGGTTCAATTTGTTTAATTATCCATCTAGGACAATGGGACAGAAATTTCACCCCCGGGAAAACAAAGTTGAGCACACTAGTGGACAGACTGCGTTTAAGATTAGTTTTCTAGTAGAAAAATTGCAAGACTTGCGAGGAGCAAAGTAGCTTGAAAAATTGGGTGCTTTTATCTTTCTAGGTGCTCAAACAAAGATGTCACCAAATAATATCAAATACCATCAATCACAGATTTGATTACTTTTTTTTACATTTAAACAGCATAAACATACTATGCGCTTGATTGATTGAGCTCCTTGAACATTCCAGGTTTGGCACGGGTGCTTCATCAAGCTCAAGCACCTCTGATTGCAAGGCCTGAAAATTTGCTGAAATTGTTTTATAGTCAGAAATTTTGGACAATTATATTAAAAAAATTGATAAACTTACCAGAATGACAAAATTCCCATTAGTCTTCAAAGCAAATCCTTGCATACAATGTTGCGACCCACTTGAAGGGCTTTCAGCTTTTTCCTGCTTGACAATGGGCATCTCACTAGCACTATGATGCCCTGAACTGTTTGATCCAGGGTCGCTACTGCTTGACCTTGCTCTTGGAATTTCTTCAGGTGATTGTCGGATTTGATTAGCAGATATATATCCTGAATCAAGAACCACAGATCTATGTGAGCCATATTTAAGGAAGAAGTCAGTTTGAGGCCTGTCTTGTTTGGCTGTGGTTGCACTAGAAAGGCTTGGTGATACCCTTTGATTAGCAAAATTTTCAAATGTATGTGGAGACTTTTTTTGCTCATTTCCCATACTTTGAATATTCGCCAAAGTGGCCTTCACGCCATTGCCTAAGTTTGATTGTAAACCATTAACACCATTATGCTTTAGCCTTTTTAAATGTTGAATATGTTTATCAGACAATTCTTTGTGAAGTCCAGAGGATCCTGTGCTTAACTTTCTATGATGTGAAGCAGTATCAGACTTTATCAAGGTGTTTGCATAGTCACCATTAAGTTGGACAGAAGATGAACGTGGAGCACTGCCGACATGAGATAAAATTATCTGATTGCCACCACGATGGTAGCTGCTGGAAGAGGAGGTACCATGTTTTGGAGCATAGTGAGGAATACCTGGTGATGATAGTGCTATGTACTGTGTACCAACATTTGCTGATGTTGAATTGTCTGATATACGTCTATTCACTGCGGACATGGCTTCAATAGGATTTAATTTGAGTGGTGCTGGTTTGTTGCCACTGTTCACTAATTGCTTCAAGTTTGAATGATGACTAGAACTTGTTGTTGCCAATGACCTTACATCTCGTATTGGCAAGCTTGATGCCTGTGTTACAACTGAGGAGGCAGTTGTTGATGCAGATGTAGATGCATTCGCACTTTTGTTGCCAATACCATACTGCTCCATTCGTCTTTGCAAATCTTCCTGTGAAAAAACAGTTCCAATTTTTGTCAAGTATCCACACATTTTCTCAACATCAAGGGCAAAACGTAGATCATTATATGCCAAAGGTCTCTGCTTATACTTAAGGCTGTTCAAATTGTGCAGCCTTGTCCCTAATACTTTTCTACAGTAAAGCAGGGCAACATCACTACCATTTTCAACTGCATATCTTGCAAAATCATGGTTATGCTCCAAGATTGTACTCATCTGAGTTAAATCTTTTTTCTGTTTTGCTAACAATCCCAACTTGCTCTGGACTAAGCCCTGAAGTTCTGCTACAAGCACCCTTTCTCTGTGTTTTAAGGCCTTTATAACAGCTTCAACGGACTTTGCAATCTCTTTTTCGATTTCTTTTTCCTTTTCCTCTAAACCCAAACCTACAGATTCGACGTCCTTAATTGTTTCGCTCAGGAGGCCCAAATTAACTTTTAAGTACTGTAACAATTTCTTTAAAACCTCTCTATGTTTTCCAGCTGCTTCGTCAATGAATTGATACCTATGATCTTTATGTTCAACGAGCTGACAATCTCTGCAAGTTAATTTGTCACATGTCGCGCAAAATAATCTAAGTTGCTCGTGTGGGTGCAATTTGCAAAATAGTGGTTTTTGACCTGGGCTTGTGGCCTGGGTGTCCACCTCTCTCAACCCGGTGTCCTTTTCGTATTCTTCCATGCTTTTGATAGTATGTTCCCGTGTAACTTTAACACGTTGATGAGCCTGAACACAAGCATCGCACAGCCATTCTCGACAATTCATGCAAAAAGATGTTGCGATACTATCATCCTCGCACGAGGTACACACTTTTTCATTTTGGCCTAGCCGTTCAATATCGTTAACGGTCACTGCAGCTTCGATAATAAACTGGTTGTTCAAGAAACCTGCAACTCCATTATTCGAAACAAGAAACTCTTGTCCACAAGAAGGGCATTTGAGTCTTGGATTTAATGTATTAGAACTTTCTACGTCCCCTGAATTGCTCTGCTCTTCGTATTTCTCTTGAAGGCATTTCTCGCAAAACGAATGCAAGCAAGGCAGTAGCTTTGGCGAGGAATTTGCTGTAACAGGATTTAAATTACACAAGCCACAGCAAAAAAACTTATGGTTCCCATCCTTCTTGCAAGTCACTGCAGATAATTGCTCCGACAGCGTGTTTGTAGAACAATATTCTTCATTTTTATCGCCGTCTGTTGACATGCTTTCGTCAAGGACGCCCTCCTCCAAGTTTTCTTTAGTTTTCGCCTGTGCATTCTCAGTCAAGTTTTCCTCCGCTTTAGCAATTTCTTGGTCTAAACTTTCTGACTCTATCTTGTCTTCATTTGGCCTCTCCATTTCATAGACAAAACAAATAAAAATCCACCGTCACATTTGAGACAACCCAGGCGGCCTGTATACGGTGAACAGAGTTTTGGCAACAGCAAAACTGGCCAGATTCCAAGTCAAAGATCTTTGACAGGGCAACCGAACAAATGGACTGCAACTAGAAAATGTCATCTTTCAAAAGCATTATCGCCTCTAGATGATTTTGTCACATATGTTGACTGCGGATGTTTGAAATTTTTCATCTTTTCAATAAATCTTTGAATATTTCAGTTTACTTTTAATATGAAAATCAAACGTTAACTGATTTTCCAAAATTGATTCGAAACTGATTTCCCAAAATTATACCCCTATCTTTGAAATTAACTTCCTTAATTCTTTAACTTCTCTTCCTTAACAACCTAATTGAAAATGAATGATGCGTTTGATCCTCTGCTAAAAGATGATTCAAATTACATTTTCCCTCAAGGCCTCTTCTCTCAAATATCCAAGGTAGATGTGTCCTGAACCCAAAGCACTAAAATTGCATAGACCTGGCCCCACATTCTCCATCGCTGGCGCTCTAGCGTTAACAACCTAACACGTGCAGGATAAAAGACATCGTATTTTTGCATTGATAGAGACAAATGTTGTGTGCGTGTGGCTTTTTGTTTTGCAAGTTTGATATGTCTGAAGTCCTCAGGCAACTTCGACCTGGCTTGTTTTTTGAAAACAAAAACATATATCGATTAAAAAGTCGGAATGCTAGGACGCTCTTCAATGTTAGATGGACTTAGCTTTAAGAATGTTTTTGAGGCTCAATCCCTCCCCTTCATTTAAAAGGCTTGTTCAATTTAGCAAGTCGTGAAAGAAATTAATAACATTTTCTAATTCTCAAACCATTTGAGGGGGAATTCGCTGACCACCTTGAGGTAGATGGCACAATGATCTTGAAAGATTGACATGTTGTGACGTATATTGTGAATAATTAATCATGTGATTTTGATTGACAGTCGAATTTATGATGTAATTTCCGGCGTGTGGCCATCGAACTTTCTTTGTTTCGTGTGCGTGTTTTCGAAGCGTAGCAACAACCTTGGCCATCTGGTTTTGATTGACAGGCAAGTGCTTACGCAGTCGTACACCTGACCAATGTCGAAATCACATGTTTACGGCCGAGCGCATGAAAGTTACCAGCAGATATGCATTTCTACATTATTTCGCCGAAATCTAGATCAATATTTAATACCTCTTAACTTTGATTCACCGCAGTTCTCAAGAAACCTGTTCGATACATTCTTTAAATGGAGATTTAACAATTTCTTTCTAATATCAAAACTTCTCATTCAAAGAGTTTACAATCTTCTTCTTTTGCTAGGCCGTGTAAAGAAGATTCTATACTATTGCGGCGGTAGCTCCAAAATTATAGCCGGGGTCAAATTAAAGGCCGGTGGTTTATTAACTTTACGGCTGACAATGACTGTAGGCAGCCAAATACCTATGCCCAATAACCTATCCTAGATTCCAAGCTTCTTGGTCCACTCTTGCTAAATCTAAAATAAGCTAGACATAAAATCTGCTAAACTCTAACTTGTGTACTTAAAGAGAGCGTCATTAATATGTAATCTTTTAGGTTTTCGAATCTGCCCATTATTTCCACCAATTAAGCCCATATGGTCAGATGCACACCAGATGCTCATGAAACTACAATAACAGCCTTTGAAAACTTGGCCTCGGTTGCTTCGTGTTTAAGCCAAGGACAAACATATCCTGCTATTCTAAGGAAGAACAAAAGAGTTCAAACCAGTGAGAACAGAAACAAATTTTCTCCATCAAAGTGAAGTTATCAGTACACTAACAATAATAATGTGTTGTAAATGAATTTGGTTAGATGGCAATTTTGCATTGTTCTTTAATCTTGTTCAAATTTGCTTCAAGAACTTGAAAGACTCTAAAACTTTAAAGTTACTTGATCAGTAATTTTTCGTTGCATAGCTTGCAGTTTATGATCATATGTTTCTGCCAAAGCCATTTTTGCCTACACTTAATTACATAAATTTGAAATTACCATGACTTAATGCCTTTAACATTCTTCATTTCAACTTTATGGTTAGATTTAAACATGTATGGTCTTCTGTATTATTCCTAGTAATTAATATAAACTTGAAATGACGAAGTCAAAAATGAAGGTGACGTCAAAGTTGATAAAAAAGAAATGCACGGTAATGACGTTTTCAACAAAACAGGAGAAGGACTCGAGTGTTCTTGAATTGATTGACAGCTAGTTGCAGATGTCATTCATGTGATTGGTTTCTCTTCAAATAACGATCTCCTGTAGAGTGGGTAAGACAGAATCGAGCTTAGGCCATTAAGACATGATATACAGAGAAGCTAATTTTTGTGCTATTTTGCCATTGGTTGACCTGAGACACATGATCACATGAGGACGAATCACATGAAGATATCTCGTACAGATTTCAAAGACAGTATCTGTGAACGACCCGTAGTGAATAATGGCTGCGGAAACCACATGAAACTCGATATCTTAACATTTCAAACCTTTTTAACTCTTAAATTTTGCTCCTTTTTGATTGAAACAATAGTTTACCACTCAAATGACGACCTTTCCACTTTAATCATATGGAATGAAATATGCTCAAGATAGAAACATGCATCAAAAGGAAGAAATGTCAGTTGTTCAAAACTCCCTTATAGGAACATCGCAACAACTCGATTTCTTACTTGCCACGGGTCTTTGATTGAAGAGACAAAACGAAACGAAAAACATCGAAACGAAAAGTGAATGAAACGAAACATCATGGGGATCCAGGAGTAAACAATAAAAGCGAAACGAAACGAAATGAAATGAAAAGGCGCAACAATTCGCAAGACCATATATATTCATACTTGCGGAAGGATCTGTTCTGTGCCATTATAACTAGTTTTAAATGCTGCAAAGATATTCAATGCAACAGTCGCGCAACACCATGCCTGTTCATTGTCATGCATGCGTATCCCCAGTAACGCATTAGATTCATGTCGCATCTTACTGCAAATAATATTTCAACCAAAAGGTGTGTCCTCGTCATACTTTATTTGCCCGCTATTTTGTTTCTCATGCATTGCTAATTACAGAGCAGAGCAGTGCGAATTTACCTTCTTTAAAATAGACGCCAATCTGAGTTGAACCATTGCCGAGCCAAAAGCTCGGCACGGTGCATTACAAATTTAAAAACTTTGATTCTGGCTAAAATAAATACCTTCTTTTTATTCTAGAACACCCGCAGTTGGTACTACGAGTCACCCTGAAAGCTAACTTCTTAAGAAACTTAACAAACCTTTCGAATATTTTCACCCTTTTTGAATTTTTCCAATACTTGGTTTAAATCAAGGATCGAAAAAGCGTATAGAAATAATAACAGTTTATAAAGTATAAAACATAAAAAAGTTCCAGTAAATTCATGTAAATTAGGAAAACCTTTATTACCATTAAAAATTTAATTTCATCATTCCACTCATATTTCTTATAATAAACTTGTTATAAAAAACATTTCTGGAGAAAACAACTTCGGTATTCTAAGACAGAATATTGATAAACAATTAGAATTTTGAAAGGAGAACTCTGAAATTCTGTTATTTTCGATTAATTTGATTTAGTGGGTTGACATAAAACTCTATACAGAATCAATACTAAACTCTTTTAAAGTTTTACAATTCTTCAGAACCAACTTCAAGACGTGCATAATGAAGTAATATACTATAGCCTAATATAAGATTAGCAACATTTGGAAAGTATGAAACATAACATATAATACACTCATTTTTTTATAAGAAACAAAGGTCGATGTTGAGTACTCCAGTTTCTTAATGTTCTGGAAATTTCAATACTCATTGTTTCTTAAGAGTTTCTTAATTATGATGTCATGAAATGTTCGTGACCTTTTTTATCACGTCAAGAGATTCGCTTCCGTTCCGATGCTGTATTTAGATGTGGGAAGTGTATTTTTATCCCTTGTGCCTCAAGTTCTACGCCAACAGGGCAGTCTTGTTCTTGGATTTTACAAAATTTCGTTGTTCTCAGTTTTATCACGATTTAATAATTTCGTAATTTTTTTGCTTCGAGTATTGAAGTTTCTTAATTTTTTCTGTCTGTCCAGTACTCGTTTCTTGTAGCCAGTTTCTTAAAAAAAATGATTGTATAACACTCATTTTAAAGTAATCGACATCAAATCAGAAAACTCAAGAAAAATAAGTATAAGAATATCCGCAGCGTTATAAAACAGTACCCGATATATGCGCGTAAAGGTATGCTTTTGAAAAAAAATTTAAAGTGACAGTACTTGGATTTGCAGGGGTATGTTGGCAGACTGGTAATACTCTCTCGAGGCCATTAATCTTCGAAAGCTAGGGAATGCTTTCAACCAGCACCTGTTGATCAAAACGGTAGATTGACAAGATAAAATTCCAAAGGCCATTGAGAACAGATTTATTGAACCAGCAGATTTTACAAATCAAAATTTCCACTCGAATAATCGAATCAATTGGACAGTTACCAGCTGTGGAAGAATCGGACTCGTCGTTAATCATTCAATTTTTATGTTTACACGGTCAAAATCGATAAATCTAGCCGTATAAACGCAGCTTAAGCTTGAAAATAAATGTTTAGGGTGGAGTTTTTTTTCCAAAGCAATCAATATGGCTTTGCCGACCCCTTTAGCGCTTTATAGAAGCTAGCACAAGCTTGGCTCTGCCTGTCAAATCATTTGCAGACAAATATATCAAACCAGGACACATTCGATAATGGAATAATAGAATCCTGACATGCGATTGTGTTGTCGGATTCGATTTTGATGCTCAGATTCGATTTTGATGTTCGGATTCGACTATGATGTTTGGATTCGATTTTAGAATCCATTTCGAACTCGGAATTTCGATAGCGATGGTTTCGGCTCGGCCACACGCATTGGCGGTGCGTAAACAATGAATAAAACTCCATACATGAAAACTAATTCGTGAAACAGAAAAGCCATTGCATTAATTTCATAAATTTCTAAGTGCTTGATTTCTCCGTCCGAAGGAAATTCTCGCAACAAGACAGCGGAAACGCGGATTTCCGATGCAAATGATGAGCGAGATTGAATGATTGCTCACTGGCGTGGTTTGCCAATGCGGATTTCCGACAGGGATGTTTTTAGCATAAAAGGACGGAAAATTATGTTTAATGGCATAAAAAGAATATATGCAAGACTTTTTGGGCGCTTAACAGGGGTTGTCTCACGACTTTGTAAACATTCAAAAAACATCCTGACTTGTATCCATTCTAACTGAAACACTGGAGTGAAAGCGGAGTGCGTTCAATCAATTTTGTCGAAGTTCGACGATCTTTTGTGAACTCATCATTTTTTGTTAATTCTGTTATCTGGGTTCGAGTTCTGTAAGGTTATATATTGCGTTCCCAGCTCTGATACGAAATAAGTGCAACTATGGGTCTAAGCCTTGCTCTCAAAAAGCTTTAGTTTAACATGTGAATATTCAGTATATTCCGATGAATTTTTATGAAGGTAGAACAAAAGGATTACTTGAAGATTGTCATGTAGGTCTTAAAGAACGAACTACTTCAATACTCTGCATAAATCGTATTATGATTCATTTGTGTCATTTCTGAGAACTTTAATTTCGTGCAACTCTTCCTTAAAGGACAAGTGACACACTTTTCACCCTATCTTTTCTTTTCATTAACTTATAGATCATCGTTTAGAAGTAAGTTTTTCCTGGTTTAGAACAAAAAATTCTAATCAGGGGGCGCAGGAGGCGCGATTTTGCTTTTTATCACGTGACCCTATGACGTACATTGTGATAACTCGGAATTTTCCTATCATTGATAGAGAGTTTTCGAAACACGATGCGACAGGTCCAGACGAACTAAATTCGTTTAGAAGCGTGTTGTAAACATTAATATTGCACTGTATACCAGTAGCAGCAATAACAGATTATCACAATCTACGTCACGGTGTCACGTGATTCATTTCCCGCCATAATTTTAAAAGGGTTTTTAAGTAGGAAAATGAAATCAGAAAGGAAAAATATTTCAACAACACTCTCATACAGCATTTTACTTTAAGTTAAAAGAAAAAAAAAATTTGGCGCCAAAAACGTGTCACTTGTCCTTTAAGCTGTGATTGTTTCAAGCCTTCCATTCTCGAATGGAACTTAGGGACAAAAAATGAATAAAATTCTTTCTATTTAGTAGCATCAAGAAAAATTTTAAAATGCGAAAGTTGGGAAAGGTGAATATGGATGTAAGAGGCGCTTCGTCAATATCGATTTTTTAAAAAGGGAGGTCGTTCTTTTACACAAACAACTTTCTTGAAATTTTAATTCAAAGACTTTTTTGCAACATGGGGGTGGTGCGCAAGAGAGCCCGTTGACATTACAGGCACAGAAAAGAGCAATTCCGGGGTTAAAAAAAGTACTAAATAGAATTACTATTCTTGTTCAGGAGACGAAACCTTCAGTCCTTTGTTTTGAAACAATAACGGCTTGAACCAATCAGTGTGGCAGGGTCATAGCGCATGCGCATTAATAACATTATTCGCACAGCTGTTCTCTCTGGCACCACAAAACTTCGCGCCAGGGCTTCAAGTGACAACGCGCATGTGCAATGAACCTGAAACAGGGGCTAGTGCATGTCTGAAAGACGGGCATGATTAATCTCCCGAACAAATTCAGCGATGTGTGACCATGGGGCCCCCACTGGGGTTTTGCGTTGGTGGCCTTGCCAGTAGGATGCAGAAACTGACATGTAGGGTGCACGCAAGAGACGACATCAATCTGGATTCCCCTCCGTTAACTTGAAGGCAGATGAAGTTAGATATTGAAATGATGGACTAAGATAGGCCGCGTTCAGTTTCGTGTAGACACTCCACTAACAATGAGAAGGATATTCCGAAAGATTGAATAAACATACTCCAACACTACTATCTATTGAATTAATTGGTACTGCCGACAGTACGACACAGATAAAATGGTACAAGTTTACAAAATTGAAATGAAATGAAAAAAAAAGTTTCCGGACATTAAAAGTCCGCATTAAAAATATCCCTAAAATAAGTTGCGAAATAGCCAGGCCCTCGTGAAAAATCACTGCCTTCTACTTTAGCTTGCATATCATGACTGGGTTGAGGTATGGGTAATATTTTTCTATCCTTTAGAAAAACCACAGAGAAAGTCTATTGTGGAATACCCTTAGTAATGGATGGCCTAAATTTGACGTCCCTAATGATTTTCAAAAAGGAAAGACGCAGCAAACAATTGTACGTACTACGATTGCAAATGAATCTGTTCAATTTGTTTCTAATCTACTTCGTTAAATAGTTGGTATGAATTAGTTTATAATTGGTTAAAAACAAAACCAACTGTAAATAAGTTTATGATTATCGTTATGAAAATTCATGACAACAGGCAAAATTAATTCTTGTAAACCTATTGGGGGCACCGACCCCACAGACGCTATGCCCCTATTCTTCAGTTTTTGCCACAGTGTACTGAATACCTTTTCAACGTAAATAAACATGGTATTTTTAAACATTGACCATCCACGCCTATCATCTCTTACAGGAATGCAAAAAACCACTAGCGAAATTCTTAGAAAGTTAAAACGTCACAAGAAAGTTTCTGAAATGAAGAAAGAAGTCTAAAACTCTTACACAGAAATAAGGAATTTTGTTGGCGGGGGTCGTGTTAGCGACATTTTAGTGGCTGATGTGCAGATTTACGTAGAAAGCGGAGCAGATTAAAAGTAGCATGTGCCCCAGAATTTGAAAGGCAACCGACAAATACCTGAGCCACCTGTCAATCAAAGTTAGCCAATCAATAAGCCTGTGAGTGGTAATAGGCTCACTGATTGGCTAATTATTGATTGATAGATGGCCTAAGCCATTTTAGTATCTATCGATTGACTTTAACGAGCTAGGGGTCTGGAGCACAGGCTATTTGAAAAGGTTAAATAGGGGAAGGGGGTTGATCAATTATAACATATCGTCTGACTATTCAACTAACACCTTTACAAATATCGGAAAATTCATGACATTTCCTTCATGTGAGAATTGGAAAGCTAGTTTTGGCTACACACGTTATTCAAATAACTTTTAAAACAATTTTTACATAATTTATGACTACATGCTAAATATTCTCTAGTCGAGTCTTTTAAAGAAATGTAATTTAATCTACTGTCAAGTTATAAGAGTCTTCCTCTGCATTCGATAGAGCCACAGTAACACTGCAAGACTTTGCCAGGGACGCTACCTACCTCGTATGAATAGTCCCATGTCAGCTCTGTCAACGCAGGGACGTTTCTGCAATAGGGGTAACAGTGTAAATATAAAATCAACATAGAGTCTACAAAAGGATCCTTCTTTCAGTTAATACCTTCAAAAGGAAGAGTTTATTATTCGATTTTAATCAGTTAGCCTTTTATATTGAATAAATATACGGTTAGGACATTGCTGCAGCGAAAACAATCGTTTACAGCACGCATTATCATTGCAGTGAGGGCGTAGCACCCGCTTACCTCTTTGAACCCTCAAAATGTCCCGAATGTCATGGCCTAACCAGCATATGTCACGATAGCAGCAAGGGGGGTAACACTCTTATAATTGGGGTCTAAACAACAACAACAGCAACAAAGCAATCCTCAGAAAACAGTGAAAAGGAGGCAGAGGTAGGGGTGGGGATTTTTTGGGGGGGGGGGGGGTTCTTTGTATTCACTAGGCATCCTTTGACGGTGTGACAACTTTATAGTCTGGTCTCCGAATAACCAAAGCACAAGTATAATCGAACCCCATAAGTTGAAATCAGTCTGTAGAGCTCTACAGCTGTAGAGCTCTGCTATGCTCTACAGTCGCCACTGCTATCATAAATTCGAGGATTTACGGTATATGAAAGACCCGAATACCAACCATTTTTAGAGGATCTTGCAGTCAGACCAAATCGCTGAAACAATGATGCCACAGTAGCTATAAATGGTCTAAAGAAAACACAGGAAATAAAGACTGTACTTACTGCTGAGTGAAAAATGCGACTAATGGAAACCTCAAATCGTGGGTGTCATAGAAGACGTTTTGAACAAAGAGATTCGGCATGCAGCTATGCTAAAATAAGAATAGGACATAGAATGATAATCACATAGTAAAATCATAATAAATATTTGTAAATAGCAATGTAGGTCTTCAATAGCAAACGCAACAAGCTGCAGGCATTTTCAAATAGGGAAAATTCTAAAGGGAATGTTAGAAATTCTTAATGGAGTTAAGAAAGCAGAACATAAAGCATAAAGTTGCAAAAAAATCCTAAACTGGCATGCCCCAGATCTCTGTTTGAAATGGGGTAGTTTTGATGCCATAAAATATGTGGAAAAAAGGGGACCTGAAGGGATAAAAATAAATTATAATTAAAAATAAAAATAAATCAACAGATATGAAAGTGGCCTAAACCACCTGTCAATCAATATCAGCTAACCAATGAGCTTGTGAGTGGAATCACGCTACTGATTGGTCAATTTTTGATTGAAAGATGGCTCGATCCTCAAAGAAGGCCTGAGTATCTGTCGACTGCCTTTAAGAATACTCGAACCTCAACTTATCCAAAAAAAGACATCGGGCCTCGGCTGAAATCTGGTTCTTATAAAAGAGTGATATAGCATTAACCAGTTAGAATATATACTCACGTTCAAGTATCGGCCGACATTTCCGAACGACTTTGCGTCGATGACGTAGCACTGGTCCTCACCAAACAAAAGTCTTGTCGATTTTTTCTCAGCTTCCTTATTATCCGTTGCAACATCCTGTTCTTGCTGCGGCTCATTTTGAGTTTGTTGTGGTCGCTGCCCTGGAGGAGTTATTTGAATCCTGTGTGATGTTGACTTTCTTGCGAAATGGCCACCTTTTTGAAAGAAATAGAATCAAACGTCATTCGATGAAAAACAATATCAATGTTCACTTTTGTCGGGATTTGATATGAAAAATAGCAACAGAATGAAATGAGAACAAATATAACTAGCATTTGAACTCAGACGGTAATCTGGCGTTATTGGAAAGTTCTCACCAATTATGCATAAGGTATATGTGAGGGACTATCCTAGTGGGTACACAGCCTGCAAAGATTGACTGAAACATCCTATCTTCATTTCATCCCTAAAAACATTTTAAGCTATTGAGTCAAATATCATTCACACCTCCTATCTTATACCTTTATCAAGATTGCTTAGAGAAAGAGAATTGGGTTGGTGAATATGACAGTTAAAAATGACGTAAGTATATATTGGGATTTTAGTTGTATTGGTTGTTACTGACAGAGAAATCAACGGGCAAAGACCTTACCAAACGGGTTGGACACCCTGTTATTGGGGGTTATCGGGGTCTAGGAGCTCTTGAACACCCTCATTGGAGGTTGATGATAAACTTTAACCTTATAACTTCAGTATTGACAGTTCTTTCTCTTAACTTTAGATACAGTTTGTTACTAGCTCTATGTATGAAGTCGTTTGTGAAAGCTCTTTAACTCCGGTCTTTTAATTCCCCCTTTTCATTATTGATGGTGCAGAAGTATTTACTTTGACCAAGCAACGCTTCAATACTGAGAAAGCCAACCATAATAGATCAAAAATATGAAAAAATGCTGTCAAGATACTCTAAAATAAAACACAATGCAAAGATCTTCAGAACCAACCCGTGGAGCTTCTTGGCGATGTAAAAGTCTTTCCTGATACGAAAGCCTGGCTGACGTCATTTTTAGCCACGTTTTCCAAAACACGTGGTTCTGGTTTGTTCCTTTCATCCTTTGAAAGCTTTTGAAATAAAATTGATCTCGTTGACTTCCTCGCCACTGCCTTACGAATCTTTGGCCCAATCGTCTCGATAGCTTTTTTCACCTCGTCATTCCAATCAATTTTCACTGTCAGTTTCGCTTCTTCCAAACGCTCTCCGGTTTCGATTCCAGCTTCTGTTTCCGGTTTCAAATCAGCATCGGGACTTTCACCTCCGATTTCGAATTTCAGTTTGATCTTTGGACTCTCGCCTTCTGACTTTTCATCTTTTTCCAGGTTCTCAATTGAATCTGCCTTGCTTGGCGATTCTTAAAGTAAAAAAGGACAACGGCTGTTAATCTTGTCTCTGTTAGTTCCGACATTGCATTGATGATGGACAAAATAGCAATGTTAGAGTTTATAAAAAATATGACACACCGCTACTATTGATTAAGATTGGGGCTTAGCTGTTTTAGAACGTAGATACGTGTCCAGCTTATTTGTTTACACGGGACAGTAATGTATAAATTCGCGATGGGCTGCCTAGACAATTTACTACATCTGGTACCCCTGCAACAATTAAGTAAAGGTGTACACTGAAATTTTTTAACAAATTCGAGACAACATTTTCATCAAAATGAAATATTGCGCATACCAAAGTCATCGTCCAATCAAATTAATAACACTTCAAATCAATTTAATAACACTAGAATGGCATTTCTAGTTGAGAACTGTAAAGCAATACCTTGGCTTTCTTGAGACTTCTGCTTTTGAGTGACAGTCTGTCGCAAAGCTACAAGCCTGTCAATCATCTTTCCATTGCAGTCGACCCCCGTCTTCAGCCTATGAATCATCTGATCCAGAGAGGATGGCGTACTGATTCCTTCTTCTTTTAGGGAGCCCAGAAGCCTTTTTGAGGTTTCAGCTTCATTTTCAGGATCACTCTCAAGAGTCAAATCAATTACGTCATCAGATGTGACTTTCGAAGGTGTGTTTGTAGTTGGCCTTTAACGAAGATAAACATTGGAAGGAGTGAAATAGGCAATAAACTCTGCAACATAGTTGGAAAGATAAGACAATATGAGATTATATGAGATTGTATGAGATTATAAGAGATAACATGACTGTTAAAACCCTGACGTTTTGAGCTTTGTTTTTTAGCATCTTGAAAGCTTCTCACAATTTAAGGCATCTTTACTCATTAATGACTTTGATGCCTTTAGGCTAGGCTGGTGGGTTGGATCCACTGATCTATAAAAAGACTGGATCGAGATTCCTTTTGTCTTAAAACACCAAAGTCTGATGCCCGTTCAATTTTAAAAGGAAGAGGGCCTCAAACAATAGCGGGAAGCCATTCCTCAAAACTAATAGCTACTTCAATGATATGGATACGCGAGAGCTGCAATGCTGCGTGTATAATTGCTGAAAAAGAACAAGGCCAGAGCAGCTGAAAACATTGCTAGGGGTGACAGAGAAGGCTGTCTCCTCGCATGGGCTGTTCTGGCAACACTCTGGTCACATTCGAAGCTCGATCCAATCTTTTTTATAGATCAGTGGTTGGATCATAGCGGGGAAGGGGGCTTTATAAGATCATTCCCTGCTAGAATTTATTACAAATTGGTTTTCGCGAAGCTTATGTTAGAAACCTCTTCCTTTAAGGTTTATGATAGTTTTAGCGATTTACGCCGATGCCCCAACAGCCCAGCTTGCACTCGATAATACAAAAATGTAGCCTTACGACTGATGTCTATTCTGTGTGCTTCTGAAGAGGGTATTTTTCGCCTTACAACATATACTGTAGCATCTGTCCTGTCCTGAGCAAATTAATAACTAAATACTTTTGAAAAAGTTAGTATTGTACAAATTATCTCTTGGCAATGGACACCTACCATGCTAGGACACTAGACACATGTTGATAGCAGTTTTAATTAACTGAAATGTACATATCCTTTTAAAATAATCATTATACATACATACATACATACATAGATAGAGTTATAAACAGGTTTAACTTGATTATGAAAACGAGCGGCTGTCACTGAAAAACGCAGCTATTAGATAAACGGTAGCTATATGGTGTTAAAACAGAAACTGTTAGATTGTCCGGATAACTATCGGATAACTGTCCGTAAAACTGTAAAAAAACGTAATGTGAGACCCCATATCTCAATAGAAACATGATTTAATGTAATAAGCTGTAACCTTCTGTCATTTTCACATGGCAAAGAGTGGGCTAAAGGGACAACTTCAAACCTCCCCATTCTATGGATTTCAAATTTTCAGCAGGAGACAAGCGTCACATTACAGGTTGATAGCAGAAACAATCAGATAATCTTTCAAGCTTAACGACAAAAATGGCGCTATGATTATTACGGGGATTTTTTCCCTTCGTTAACACTCTTAACTTTTGGACTCCCTTTAATTGCTGCTCCTTCACAGCAGACATTGGAAATGAAGCCCATGAACGAAACTCAGAACTAAGATTTGTAGTCAAAAGGATATCTTGCATAAATACCCGCTACTCTGTGTAATAACAAATTTATGGCAAACCATTGCAATATACGACGGAAAAGGATTGTGAGCAAACTACAAACATGATACCCGTCAGATACAGGTATAATGACCTCACTAATTTTAAATCGGCCTAAGTGTGTTCGACGTATATCAGAGAGCCCAGAAGATACCGTAAAGCTAGCTTCCCACACCCAAACCCCGCCTAGCCTTTGTTGTTTTTTCAAAGAAGATTATCCTGAAGTATTGTCCTGAAGAAGGATAAACATTGTCCTGGAATAACGCATTTTGCTTTTAGTTGAACTAATGTCTAAATCGAATTTTCCTTATGTCAAAATCATTTTGCTGGTCCTAACTGATAGATTATCTTAGCAAGATCAAGGACCATGTTTACAGACAGGTTAGCATCATATTACAGGGACTATCACGGCATCAGAGATGAGGGGAGGGAGGGGGCAAGCCGCTTTCTAACCCCCTTTATTTCCCAATCTAAGCTAGCTACCTTTTCAATGAGGTGTGGACAGAGAAACAGTGCAAAACTCTAGTCCCGTCAAAGCCGGTGAAATTTTGCAAATGAATTCAAAGTGAGCAAGGTCATAGGCACCAACCACTACGTCATTAACCCCCAGCATCGAACAACATCCCCCCAACATCGAACAACATCCCCCCAACATCGAACAACATCCCCCCCAACATCGAACAATACCCCCCCCCCCCAACATCGAACAGATTTCGCTGACGACTGTGGTAACCTTGACAGAGCTGCTGCAACCGAACAAACGTAATTATTGCATACCTATTGGAAGGTTGTTGAAACGATGGAGTATTTGTTTCCTGGAAAGAAGAAAGGAGAGAACTTAGTTGTAACTAAATACAGCCTTGTGGTTAATGGAGGAAGTAGCTCAGGCTAGTTTCATTGCAGAAACAAGCTACTCATGACGGTCGCATCAATTGACGGTTGCAGACAGCATATACTTTTAGAAAGCAATCGCGACTATCAGCGATAGCCAAGGACGATAGCCCAAGACCATCTGGAATTTTCAGAGACTGCCAGAGAGCGCTAGAGACAGTCAGAGACTGTAAATGAGAAAGAAAAATGTATCCATTGAACTTATTATTAAGTTTAGCGGTAATTTCATCGACCAAAGACTACAAAATCAATTTTTAAACCGTTTCTGTATCATTGCTCAATAGTTGAGTCAATCAAACAACGTAAGACATTGAAAGACTTTATGACCATATGAGAAAACAGACAGCTTGCAACCATATGGAAACTAGGCTTAAGGAAATCGACTTTACAATTAATTCAATGAGGTTTGGTTGCAATTAAAACTTAAACACTTAGAGGATATAAACTGATAGAGCCCGTAACAGGTTATAGAGTTAAAAATATTGACGTCATTAAATTATATAGTTGAAGAATTTTCAAGTTTTTTTTAAAATTTGATTTGGAATGTCAACTTCAAAACTATAGCTGCGCCCATGAGCAGCAAGTATGAATCTAGCTTTTTTATGTATCTTCGTACTAATTCATACACAATATAATTTAGATGCTTCTGCCAACCATGTGTGGATGACATAGAACTCTTTCAAATACATTAACTTGAACTATAGACGTAAGAAAAAAGAAATCGAGAATTGCATCTAAAATCTGATGACAATACGAGGTTAGATGTTAGGAAAGATTGCTGTTTCTCATTCCCCTGTTTTAAGCACATCGGTCTTTTCAAAAGGTTTTCACATCTAAAAAGAACATACCTTTGTGATTGATTTATTGCTATCTAAGCTGTCCGAGGACTCAGACGTCGAAATATACCCAAACTCACTCTCATCACTGTCACTGGAGAAGAAGATGAATATTTGACTATATTTCTTTATATCATTTGAAATATTTGATTAGGTTTTAATGTAAGGGGGACCGAATGGCTAAAAACACGAACCCTTTTTGTCTACAATGAATGTACAGAGAGAGGTTCCAGAATCATTTCATATTTTGGAGCACATTGGTGGGAGCATGAATTTAAACACAAATTAATAAACAAATGAATGATTAAATGAATGAATGAATGTATGAATGAATGAATGAATAAATGAATGAATGTCTAGATTAATATATGAATGAATGAATGAATGAATGAATGAATGAATGAATGAATGAATGAATGAATGAATGAATGAATGAGTGAATGAGTGAATGAGTGAATGAGTGAATGAGTGAATGAATGAATGAATGAATGAATGAATGAATGAATGAATAAATGACTAAGTGAATGAATGAATGAATGAATGAATGAATGAATGAATGAATGAATGAATGAATAAATGACTAAGTGAATGAATGAATGAATGAATGAATGAATGAATGAATGAATGAATGAATGAATGAATGAGTGAATGAGTGAATGAGTGAATGAATGAATGAATGAATGAATGAATGAATGAATGAATGAATAAATGACTAAGTGAATGAATGAATGAATGAATGAATGAATGAATGAATGAATGAATGAATGAGTGAATGAGTGAATGAGTGAATGAGTGAATGAATGAATGAATGAATGAATGAATGAATGAATGAATGAATAAATGACTAAGTGAATGAATGAATGAATGAATGAATGAATGAATGAATGGATGTCTAGATGAATATATGAATGAATGAATGAATGAATGAATGAATGAATGAATGAATGAATGAATGAATGAATGAGTGAATGAGTGAATGAATGAATGAATGAATGAATGAATGAATGAATAAATGACTAAGTGAATGAATGAATGAATGAATGAATGAATGAATGAATGAATGGATGTCTAGATGAATATATGAATGAATGAATGAATGAATGAATGAATGAATGAATGAATGAATGAATGAATGAATGAATGAATGAATGAATGAATGAATGAATGAATGAACGAATGAACTAATAAATGGATGAATGAACGAATAAATGGATGAATGAATGAGTGAATAAATAAATATTTCTAATTCTCAGTTACTAAGCATCGAAAAAAAAAACACCAAATGCCTGATTTAAGTGCCTAATAATTCTAAATAAAACTACGTTGATAGCTGGGGCTTTATTGCCACTAAGGAGTGAGACATTTTGTACTAAAAATGGATTTATGTATGCAAAAAATTCTAAAAAACCTCCTGCTGAATCCAGAGGCAATTGCGCGCGATACGTGAGAGGAAAACACGAGTCCCTTTAACAATCTGTTTACGGTCAGTTCTTCCCTTGCTGACTTTAGACTTCTCAGTATTGTTGACAGAAAACTTATTCCTATAGGGTTTCGAACAAGCATCAAAATCTGGACTTGGATGAGAAGCACGCATCCCCTCCCCCCTCCATCACTTGGAAATGTCGCCTTAAGGGCAATTAACCCTAAAGTTCTCAAATGCAAATACCTATCATATTCCTTGTTACTGCTCTCAAATGACAAACTCCTTTCCGTTTTCTTCTCTTGACGAAGTTCCGGGACATCTGACTCGTATCCTTCTTTCGCCTGCTCAACGACCTCTAAAGTTGAAATAGAAATGAAGGTTTTCATTCAGATTACAAAAACTATAATAATTCTATGTTAATTTTGTTATAATGAATCAATATGCCATGTAACGGACACGAGGTGACAAAGTTATTGTCCGATGTAGGGAGATGTTTGGGTTTAACGGATACTTCCACACCTTTTGCAAATCATTTAAATCTAAATCGTTTCCTTGTTCCTAGAAAGCGTGTCTACCAATCTTTGAAATGAAAGTGTCTACCAATTACAAACCAATCTTTGAAAACACGAACAATTTTCACATCCCTTGCGACAAGACAATTAAATATCCAACAGTCAGGGTCCAGAAAAGAATCATTTCTTCCACAGCAACACAAGACAACGCGTACAACAGGGCCGTTTTCAATGCCTCGCAGTGCTTAAATGTGTGACTGCCCTTTTCAGTACACCTTGAAACACGAGAAAGCTGCCAAACATCTTAAAATATTTCGGAAAAGTGTTTCCCGTGATTACAAAAAAGGGAGATAGGCCAGCCTACTGGGAAAGTGAGACTTGACAAACTGGTGAATAGCCAGATCATGAAAAGTACTGTTTATCGTCTGTTACAAAGGGGTTCGATATCGTATAGGCAAAGCTTGCCTGATGATCGCTAGATGATCGCATTAGGCGCGAAACTCGGACTAGCAACTTAGAGCTGTCCTGTCCTATACACTAAAAGCGTAACCAGACCATGAAATAAACAAAGAAAAGACACTCGGTATACCAAGCTCATTGGCTACAATGGAGATTTGATCCAGTGCCGACAGTGTTTAGATTTCGCATCCCCCTTCATTTCAGGTGAATGTTGATGTCTCGACTATCAAACTACAAAGATCGGCATGAACTAAGTTTCAAAAAAAGATTCAATTCTTATGACAGAAACTTGTATACCTTAGCAATTATGAAAATTACTATTATACAAGTCTGTTATAAATGCTCGAGACCGAATAGGCACAGCTGTACACGCTTTGGTGTATAGAACAGTACGGTTTTAGCTGCTACTCCGAGTTTCATGCTTAATGAGACCATCAGGGAACTGGGGTATCCGACAGGAAGGCTACTATCAGAATCCTATTCTGTAGGTTTTAATTGACTCCTCAGTCACTGAAATAGAAATATAAGATACAACTGCAGTGACAAGAATTTGCTTTCAGGTTCACCAAACAATGACCCGAAATTTAAACCACATGAATAACAACCTACCAATATGATCAAGCTCAGCCAGGTATTCGTCACCAAAATCTTTCCCTTCCTAGAAAAAACAATGCAAACTTGCCAAATCAGTGATTTAGTAAATAAATGATAAGGAATCGAGTATCGCCGAAGAAAAAATTAAATAATTAGCAGATGGAACAAGGGAAAGAAATAGAATCGAAGGTAAACAATTGAATAAGTCTCTATCAGTAGCGGAATCTTCAGGAAACAATTTTACTTACTTTATCGGCCATTTCTTCGTTTAAAATTTGTCCACTGTATGTGCAGATGAAGGTTCCTCTTGGAATATCGTCAAGACATCGTAGGCCCCAACCTCTATGAATTTAAACAATGCAACATTGATAGGCATTCGAAATTGTTAAGTAATACTATTATTTATTCATTCTGTTGATTTTTCGTAACAATTTCGATTTCTCTTCTAAATTCACGGCTACGACTACTCTCGTAAACTTCCCGTTCCGAATTATCTTCTAAATTCTGCGTTACGATTTCTCTCGTAAATAACCCGTTCGATTTCTCTTCTAAATTCTCGGTTACGATTTCTTTCGTTTTTTTTCCGTTTCGATTTCTCTGCTGAATTCTTGGTTACGATTTCTCTCGTAAAATATCCCTTACGCTTTCTCTTAATTTTCTTGATAAGACTTTCTTTTGGTTTGTCATAGAAGATAGGAAAAGAAGAGAACTCTCTGTGCTCAAGATTCCTGCATTGGCAATTGGCATCACTAGTTTGATGGACAGATTTGCGAACAAAAGTTGTCTCATTAAAACGAAATTGACACGACGCCATCAACAAGCTTGTTGGCGTATTAATGCAAAAAGGGAGGGACAAGGGGAACAACTTCTATCTGGAAAATTGCTTGCTTTGTGTTTCATCTATTGGGTACTGGAAAGAGGGGTGTGGGGGATGGAAACATATCTAAAAACCGTTCTGGCTCTCGCTAATATGTAGCAGCCCAATTTCTAGAACAGTCCAATTAAAGAGTGTTATTGTTAACCATATGAAAATCTTTCATAAAAATTTAGATGTTTCTAGACCCAGTAAACGGGCAACTTTTTAAGGTTATCGGCCGGGCAAACTTAAAATGAATACCATCGCTAAATTCAATGCGATATGTATATATACAAAGACTGGTTGATAGCCAAAGGCTTGCTGCTAAATCTATCTCCGGGTTTTGCACCTGTTACAACATTCAAAAACCCATTAAGTATTAGCAGGGCAGCTGCAAGTAAAGACTGTAAAAATCCAAGAAAAGGTCACATAGACATTGAAACTAGATTTCCTCCAACTCCAATTTCAAGAAAATCTAAAGAATCGATGTTTTCTAACTTGTATATAAAGTAAGACATTTTCTCCGGGTCAAACTTAATACCATAAAATTTCTTTCATTTTGAAGCTAGATATAGTTAATAATAGAACCCAATAGAAGTTCCTATGAATTTTTCGACAAGCTGAATAAAAACATTGTGTTTAGATCTTTGAAAAAAGTCAGTTTAGAAATAGCTTTTGTCGCTGCCATTTTCCAGACACTTTCAAAATACGACAATGTTATGTAAACATGATTCAAACACATTCATTCTCATTCAAGAAAATATCATACAATTCAACTGAGTCTGTAAAAGCTTTCCAATGTTTTTAATCCAAAGTTATTTAGAGATCAGCTGAAATGTTATACGCTTATCGCTGCGAAAAACAGAATTTCTACACTGGAACATCAACAGCTGCAGATTTCAAGACTGGTGTTTCGAAAGTTGCTAATATTTCATTTTCTGCCTTAAATTGTTAGGAAAAAATTATCCCGGTGAGCACTTTTACTCAGGCTCAATGATAAAATACGACTTAACGGATCATTACAGAATTTTTAAGCCATTTTACCTAGACCAAATTTTATCCCATTTGACCGAAAACAAATGAATGTCTTTTCGTCCAGCTTTTTAATCTTGGAGTGCTTAAGTGTTCCGTGCTATGTTACAGCTTTTTACGCTTTTTTGAAACTTTAGAGGGAGGATGAGCGACTGACTTGATAAAGTACATAGATGGACAAACCTTTCAAAATAAAGTATTTTTTGCAAAAATCACGACCAAAGTTACTAAATTGTGTGTTTTCGCAATAGGAACCTGCAGGTCAGGGTACCATTGAAATGAAACTAATTTATCAAATATGATGTCAAATATTCATCAACAACGTCTGCTTACACACTTAAAAAGACTCGGGCACTAAGCTTAACCATGATTAGAACGATCGCTTCAAGTTTCTCCTCATTGATGTGGCACTTTTTTGTTCTCAATTTTTCACTGCTAACAAGTCTAGAGTAGATTGCCGTCTTGTGAATAATGCAATCTTCCTGGCAATATATTTTGAAAGATTATTGTAAATAAATTTCAAAAAATTGTCTATGCTAGAACTGAATGGCAACTATTTTGACTTCACTGCTAACAAAATCATAAATCACTAGCTACAAAAACCGGCGATGTTCGGGAGGACTGGAAGATTAACTTTTTGCTAACTACAAACAAAAGCTCATTCTCCACCTTAGATATGGCAAGTGACATCATCTTAGGATGTTCAATACTGGTCAGTAAATCCTTTTCGGGTAGTTACGATCGTTAATCTTTCATATAACTTTTGTTAGACTTTTATTTTACTTAATAAATGAACCTTTGCGATTTCAAATCCAAGATAGGTAACCTGTAATTTTGTAAACATGCTGGCGTCATCAGACATCAAGTTTCTCCTTCAAATTTGCGTTTACTTTTATTTCTTATACTTCCCCATTTCGGGTATCAAAAATTTTGAAAGACTTTTTTCCTACTTATCAATTGATAAATAAATCATGTATTCATAATCAAGACCGTTACTGTCTTACTTGTCTTCCGTCATGAAAACTTGCAATCTGACACCAATTCCATTTTGAACGACTTTGTTGTAACATGTTGCCGAGCACGAGCAGTTCCTGCCGCATTCGTAAATCCTGAAAAGTCAAAGAATGTAAGTAATGTAAGTAAAAGTTTGCAAGACTACACAATAACAAAAATTTCAACGTTTTAAGACAATACTGAATGACTTTGTAAAACTACTGGAAAGAAGCTGGCATGAAAAGGAGTTCTACTTCACCATTTCATTCAATGTTGGTGACAGAGGGTGCTTCAGTGGTAAATCAGAAAATAGCAAGGTACAAGAATCAGGAGGAGTAGAAGTGGAGTGAGAAATTGGGGTAAATAAGAGCGGAGGGATAAGAAAGGAAAGAGTAATGAGAAAATGGAAAAGGAGAAAGAAAAATAAGATCGGAAAAAGAGGGGTAAAGAACAGGGGTAGTGTACCCAGATAAACAAGCAAGGAGAAGTGAGAAAGTGGGGGAAACGAAATGGTGAAGATTAAAAGTAACAATGCCTATGGAGAATTGACCACATTACATTGAAATGAGGTATAGGGACTATGTTGATACAAGTTACATTAACAAATACAATTTTGAATGTTGCTTTTGTTACATTCAAAGGAATGATCAAGCTTTTAACTCTTAAAATGCGCACTTTAGAGAAAAGACTTCGATCGCGCTTTAAAATTCAACAGAATTACTCTATATGGCGGAGAAAAGAATTGCTTCAGCCTAAAAAATGTTACCTGGACAAGTTGACCAAGCAAGGATTTTAATGCTTTCTCCAAACATGGTGGAGTTTCTATTACCGTAATGCCTCGAATAGGCGCCCGGGCGCTTATTTAATTTTTGAGGCTCTAGGGTAGGCGCTTATTCGAGGGAGGCGCTTAATCGAGGGGGACGCTTATTTAAAAAGTAGAATTGGGTGCAAATTGTATTGTTCAGTAATCTTTCTGGTTGAAATGCCTTCCAATTATTTTTTCGTTGAAAATTCGAATAAGCACCCGTTTCTGAAGGTTGAAGGATGGGCGCTTATTCGAGGGGTGGGCGCTTATTCAATAACTTTACCTCTAAGGTGGGCGCTTATTCGAGGGGGGCGCTTGTTCGAGGCATTACGGTACATAAGCATAAACGCCTTCAATGCATTAAGAAATTGCAAGAGATCTTGATGTTACTGTTCGAGGTTTTACTGTTGCTCTTACCCAGTAGTGACACCCTCTCTGAGCCGGCGATACTGATAGCCACAATGTTCGTCTTTCTTGCCATTGATTGCGTCACTGGAATCGATTGTTAGCCGTGCACATGCGCATTTAGTGCGGTCCTAGGAAACAAGAAATCTTCCACATAATAGAAGCATTAAACTGTGGTTATTAAAATCAATAAGCAATTAAGATCGTCTTTTCATTTAGGTCTTTTACGATCCTTCTTTATCAAATAAGGGAATCATGTTTATAACTATGATTCGAGCTATGATCGAAGCATTTAACCTTTTGGTAACCTTTTAAGAATCTTTTGGTAAACAATGTATTTTTTATTGGAATCTTTTGAGTCTGTCTATAACAAAACAACAATCAAAATTTTTGGCAAAGATGAGTTCGTTTGCTCACTCAAACTCCTAAATGATCTGCCAGCACCTAAAATGCAGAGAGCTAGCAGGGACTGATTTGTCAAAAGAAAGAACCAATCAAACGCGCTAAAGCAAGAGGGATGTCACACTCCTAACGCCCCTCAAAGAGATGGACCTTGTTTGCCACTCCTCGGGTCAGTGATCAAAAATATTTGTGACATCTCCAGTTTTTCATGGTGACTACGAATTTCCTAATTCAGCTCAGGCAGAATGAGTGGGGGTGATCATCTGCAGTTTGGATTTCGAAAAGGTCATCATTTGAGAAGGTCATGAAAAATGATCTGCCAGCATCTTTGAAAATGTACCTGACAGTTATCTTGGCAGTCACACGAGGCTAAGAAACCAGAATCGTGATTCATATCGATACCGAGGCCGATGATCCGCTCGCTAATGTACTCCACATTTGGCGGCAACTCGTCATTGCGTTCGTTTACACATGAAATTGGAATCTTTTCCATTCCGTTTGAAATATCATCGATCTTCAAGCGAGGTGTCTGCAAGATACAAAAAGCGTGATTACAAAAGAAATCACTCGAATGAATAAAGACCTAAACAAGAAGATGCAAATTTCTATATAGTCAAATCTTTCAATTTTATTATTCTACTTCACTACTTTCTTAAGAATGCACAATCCTTGCCAAAAATAACTAGAACGCCTTCCCATTGCAGCATGCAAATAAACAAAGCAAGCCTAAAACTACCTTACCAAAATATCACTGCCGCTTCCAAAATTTCGACCCCCTTCCCCCGTACAATGTTGATTTATTTTCTCAATACTTTCAAACAGCTTTCAGCTTTCAAACAGCTTGAAGAATTGTTTACCCCCAGGATCAAAACAGCCCAATTGAACAACATTGTAATAGGGGGTAGGGGGGATTTTTCAAAAAAGCTTCAGCTTTGCGCAAGTGTTCCAACAATTTTGGCAAGGATTGCAGCTTCCATAGGATCACTAACTGAAGCATAAAGCTAATTAACAAGCCAGATTTCAAATGTCGGCGACAGTTACATATTTTCGTGTGTCTGCATCATGTTTTATCTGACATGATGTTTTATCTGAATATGCGCGCTGTCAGCAGATCATATCATGGAATCATCGAACTTTGATAATTTTGTTTCGCCAATATTATCAGTAATCTTTCTATACTATGGTAATGTCGTCAAAATGTAATGTTTCTATTGTAGGCTTCCCGAAAGCAACGAAGATATTTTGAAACAAGCGAACAGAGAAAATCACAGTTGCTTTTTCATCATGCAAACATTAACTTTGATATTGAAGGCAAAACTATAACTTGCCGATGTTTTTCTTTTCTAACAAGCATAGCGTCCTAAAAACAGCCGTAGTATTACCCTCTTTCCAATATTGCCGCTTTATGGGGAGTGAGCACCGCTATCCACCTCAACAGCAATACCCGAAATGGTTGCCAGACCTATAGCTAGCTGCTTAGGTTAGAAAAAGCGGTTGTTCCAAGAATGGTGAAAATAGACACCCACCGCATAAAACCAAGAACTTTGTACTAGTCAGATATTCAAGAGAGGTAAGCAAAACAAATCTTGTTCTTCGCTTTTAATATTTTATAATGAAAAAGGCGGTTTCCCCCATATGAGAAGTGGGCTCAAATAAGAAACCTTTCACACATGAAGTGAGAAATTTATGTATGTCTGAAACTCCACGTAGGTAAGCGAAATGCATCAAATTCGCTATATATAGTTCAGACAGCCTTTTTTTAAGTGAGAAGGTCAAATTAGTAGTTGCCTATCTCTTCTTTCAGCAAACCATCAGATTATATCAACGGTGTGCTTCTGCGTGCATTGCACGTGTATTCAGTTGCAAGATCGAAAAGTGTTAAAGCAAACCAGCTCTTTCATGGACTAAAAAGTAAATCAACGCAGATGCCAAAATGAAAAAGACTACCTCTTGGTTAAAAATAGGCAGGTGCTGGCATGAAAAAGCACGCAATACGAAATAATGCATTAACTATCAGTGATAAAAAAGGCTCTGTGCAGCCAGAATTTCGTCTCACTCGACATGAGGTCGAAAAAACAGTTGAAATAAAGGCAATCTGCTCTTGTCTTGCAGCGAATTTGGAAATATGCAGCGGCAGCAAGCGTTATCTCGATTAATTTGTACGACGTTTTGAGATCAAAATCAGGTTTTCGTATTATGATAAACCAACAACACCAAAGAATTAAATGTTTGAGAATCCATAAGCCAAAGAAATTTGCTATTTTTGCCCTGTATTTTTTAGATAAACTTTTTCTATAAAGGTGTTTTAGGTGAAGACAGGAAACGATGTCAAGACAGTCTTTAAACGGTTTGAACATGAAAGGAGCAATGAAGCAAGATATGTGCGTTCTTCAAGCACCTACAATATGAAGTTACGGTGCTGCCCATTGTTTGTATTCATGATATTCAATAGCATTAATGAGCTTTCCACAATAAAGATAAACATCAGAGGGAAAGAAAGCTGTTCTGTTTTGAGAGTATGTTCTGGCAGGGGCGGATTCCCCGGGTGGCTCGGTGGCGATCTTCATAAGGAGAATTTTTTTGAATTTATGCATAAATCCATAACTATACGCTTAAACATTGCTGATTGGCAACCATTGCAATCCCGCCTAAGTCCTCTGGAACTGATTGAAGTTATGTAAATTAATATCAACTTTAAGTGACCACATCTATTTAAGGCGTTGTCACGCCCTTTGGGCCCTTTCAGAGCCACAAAGCCACGCCGGAAGTACAGTTCCGGGCCGTCTTTGTGTTCTGGTTCGACTATCTACAAAAACGCTCTCAAATTTCACTTCTGAAGTATCCTATAGTGGTGATTTTGTTGTAGCACAATGTTCATGCTATTAGTTAAGCTACAATCTCATCCAGGCATTCAAAAAAATACTGCAAGCAACTTTAGATTCTTTCTTCTTGATAAATCATTTTCCTACATTTTCAAATTCATACTACAGCATGCATCAAAAAAGGTAAAGTTCCTGAATTCTTGCTTTGAAAAGTTAAGTCCAATAATTTGACTGCTTGATAATTGAATTTTTTCTGGAGTCGAGCAAAACTAATTCACAACTACTCTTTCTTTACAATAAAGTTACAAAGCGATGACGTCAAAAAACTATGTTTTACTTTTTTTTTAATTTTGACTTTAAAAGCCTGAAGCATCGCGAAATTTGCGAATCGAATTCATTAATTGTTAGCTATAGGTTCCCATTTTAGAAAACAAAAAGAGAGTTATGCGAACCGAGCAAAAAATGGTTCGTTTAGTTTGCCTCCTCTACACAGATGCGTAAACACGAAAATGCAAAAAAAAGTTTTAGCTTTGGAATGTTGTTTCTTCAGCTTTTTTAGCACCAAAACGTAAACCTTTTTTAAAACAGCAACTTTCAAAAATTGACACTTTTGAGAATGGTTGTTATACCTTATGCATCCAAAAAAGAAACGCGAACAACTTGACGAAACTAAAGGAAGGTTCAAGTCAAGTCAGTTAGGAGGAAATTAAAGGATACCTACTTTGAAAATAGGTATTTGGTCTCTACAGGAAATCGAGGCATCAAACGAAAACTCATCTATTGTGACATTCGTAGCCTTGGTCTGAAGCACTACGAGTAAAGGGAAGACTTCATTTTCATACATTGCTATAATGATTAGGAAAATCACCGTTTTACCTGTCTGTCATGAAATACTCGATGTCGTATGGGCAGAGCCGTACATGCCTTGGCGAATGAAATAGGACGGTTTTAAGTTACAAGTATATATATAAACTAACAACAGAGAAATGTTCATTTTTCATTCACAAGTTGATGACGGAGGTAGCAGTTCTTTGGTGTAAACAAAAAAATTATCATCAATGGTGGTGTTGAATGGTAAGGCGTTATGCCACGTGACTGCTAGCTGAAATCTGATTGGTCAATTAAGTCAGTCTATCAAAAAAGAACTTGCAACAATGGCAACCATAACAAGAAACGTGAAAACAGCTTTCAATTTTGTTATCATTTTAATTCGACCAAAATAAAATAGCATAAAAATTCACTTACAATATTTTGTAACTTCTGAAAGGTTACGCTACAAAGGATAGAAACCATTAAAAATAACAAATTACGAGTTAATTATTTGATACAGCGTAATTTCAAATAAAGCATCGCAAAATGCAATACAGTTATGCTTTCCTTATATTCTTTAAAAGCTACATAAATCTTGTTTTCACAGAGATATGATGGCTCGGAGAAGGAGGAAGAGGAAAGGAAAAGCAATGAAAGAAACATATTTTTAATGTTAGAGATAACACGTGGCTGGTGTCAAGGAATACGAAGTGGATACATAGAACAGAACAGGATTGTTAGTCAAAATCCCCTGTCCAAGGTTCAACGATTTCAGTTTTCGTTCATCCTTAACCAATACGTATAAATCGCTTTGTTGGGTCACAGAATGGTGCTTTTTCATACAATCCATAGTTAGAATATGCTGTCTTCGCACCACCAGCAAAGTAAATATAGAATATTTCCCGCGCCATTATAGAAAGAAAATATCTTACAGATAAAAAAGGAGACCCAAAGGATACCCCCAACAAACCAATAACGAGAAACAGCAGGTCACCCCAAGATAAATCGAGACACCCATCTTCTCTTTTACAGAACTGCCATAATGTACCACATAATATACTTACAAGTCTC
Organism: Rhopilema esculentum; assembly: GCF_057945365.1. Classification (NCBI taxonomy): domain Eukaryota; kingdom Metazoa; phylum Cnidaria; class Scyphozoa; order Rhizostomeae; family Rhizostomatidae; genus Rhopilema; species Rhopilema esculentum. Next base: position 3,230,107 of record NC_142816.1, read on the forward strand.
TTACTGCAAGGAGCGCGGTAATAAATGTCCCTGTGATAGCCAGGTCGCCTTTTTGCTGTTTCCCTGTAGATAAAACAAGTCATTATCAAAAACTCAGTGCAAAGACCTTTTGTACCATGATTGCCACATCTTCACCGATGAGGTGTAAGGATGACTAAATGGTTTTGGTCAATTGGGTTAATTCATCCTCGCAGGAGAGTCGCATGAAAAGTACTTTAATTTAGTTCTTAATGTTATCATGTTTTCTGCAAACTTCGACTTTATTACAAAGATATCAGCAGTTGAGAGAAAAATTACCAAGCTTGAAAACGACACACTCGATGCCAGCGTACCTGCTTTACAAAATAACGAGCAACTGACAGAAAACAAACAAAACACAATACCTATAAATCTAACTGAAATAAGGAAACTTAGGGGCGCACGTAAACAAGATAAGGCAAAATATAAGTGAAACAATTTTAGTATGTTACCCAAAAGAAATGCGATAATGAAGATCAGTGTAATCATATACAGAGGGCTGTAGCTATTTTCAAACGAAATATTTCTTGAACTGCAAGCAGAGCGTGAATGCAGTCAAGGCTTGATTAAATGTTTTTGTAGGTTTGGATCAAAATGTTTCAGTGTTTTCATTTCGAGTTCACGAGGTCTGAAGATAATCAAAGTTATTGTACTACTTGTACTTTGAAGCCGTTTTGCAATCGAAGTTGAGACTATTTGAGCTCTACAGCAACAACTGAAAGAGCGCCGTGAAGACGTCACGAATACATTCTACGACTATGAATTGAGAAACAATCCCTCCACAGTTGCTTAAATGTTGTTTTAAATAACATCAACTGTTATGGATAAAAATATCTTACAGATAAAAGAGGAGACCCAAAGGATACCACAACAACCAAGACGAGAGTGCCAAAGGAACAGTTTCCAGTATATAAAAAACAAAACCAACGACGCATCGCCACCCCCTCTCCCCCAAAACAATGGAAATTATAAAGTTAAATACCATAGCTATCTGAAATGAATCCACTGGACTACACCGCTCCTCCTAACTTTGCATGAACAAATATTGTTCAATGGGGGAGAAGGGAATGCAGTATAAAATATTAAAAAATGTGGTGTACCCCAAGACTTTTGGCAATCATTATAGCTCAATGTGTGCTATCACATTGCTTTCAAGCTCATTTTTGGTTCACTAACAACTAGACAAAATTCTGAATTAACACATTTAAAATTATGTCAGTGATGCATACACCATAATCTCCACATATTTTCATATCGACATTGTTATCGACAAGTGCAGGATACCGTAAATAAAGAACAGTAGAAACTTTGCTTTAGAGAACAGGGCCATTCTAAGTTGCAACCCCAAGCTTCATGCTTGAAGCGAACATCATGCTACTGTCTGCTTTCATAACGACTTTTGTAATCAAAAAATTACCCGATACCTTACCTAGTCCACCCAAGCAACAAAGGGACCGAAAGTGGATTGTGTCTTTTTCTCTCGCTTTGCGGAAGATAGACTTCAGGAATACACTTTGTTGAGCACTGATGGGGTCCTACGAAACATTATTGTTCACACTAAGTCCTGTGGGAAAGTTGCGAAATGAAAGGTAATAATATTGAAAATAATAGCCATGATTGTGACAGAAGTTGTTAATTTAGCAATAAAATAATTTTCACACGCAATGACGCAAACATAACAGTTATCCGTTATGATTTTCCACGTAACCGTAAACACATAACGGAGGCGATGAAGAAATGTTTTTCCTTGGAATTAAAAGCGAAACAAGTAATCCATGATGTGTCCTACAATCACTGTCCAAATTACTTGGAACACCCAACACTTTGCGCTGTACTTTTCTATTTTTCATTTGTTTTCATGAATACTACCACTTCTGCCCCCCTTTCCGCCCAAAACAATGTTGAAAGTATAAAAAAATATCAAACAATCCACAAGAAAAAGCGTACTCCATAACCCCTTTCTTTTTTCTATAGTAAATCGACATTGTTCCTAGGGGAGAGGGGGATGGCTGAATTTGCCTTTGAAAACCTACGTTAGTGTTCTAAGACTTTTGGCAGTGATTGTACGTTAATATGCGTCAACCCTCCATGCAAATTCATCTCCCACAAGTATGACGCATGCTAAATATGCATACCTCGTATCTTAGGAAAGGATTGCGTTAAGTTGATAAGAGCCACCATATGTGTCGACGTCGTCGGGCTTTGCGTTGCTCCGATGTGTCCCACGATTGGCACAAGGACCTTCGTTGCTTGTCCAGCACTGCTTTGAGCTAACTTCAAATACTGCATTTGTTGCTGTGGCGGGCGGGGAAGGATCATGCGCTGTCTCGTGACTGACGCAAAAGGCTGCAACAATTTTTCTTGGCTGGAACTTCTTCGCTTCGCTATAAGTTGGGCATCAACACTTCGCTGTAAAATACAAATAATTCGTTAAAGAGAATAATACCCAATAAAAGATGCTTCAAGGATAATTCTGTATGGAGTAATATACAAGTCCTAGAATTGCCTGAAAATAAGAATATTTCCTTTACGAAACATTGGAACGAAGACATTATCCCCTTCATGGTCAACATTGTTAGGAAAGCTTTGGAAAATTAGAAGTGCTGAAAATACATAAAAACTCTGCAATCTCTTACGAGTTTGGATCGCCGGATTATTAATTTGATATTATATTAGATCAAGAAATAGTATAATGGCCAGTGGCAGAACGGAGACACCAGGGGTCCTTGAGGGAAAACTGAGACGAGTCCCTATTCACGGACTGCAAGGGGGTCCCATTCAAGGGTATGGTGTAGAGCATTTCAACACAATAACAAGATAAGGAAATGATACTTTTCTCGTTAACTAGGGGGGGAGTCGGGGTCTGCGTTAAATGCTTCAGGTAAGGAACTTTAAGAACTTCGGTAATAAGGTGAACTTGAGCAAAGTCTGGATACCTTTGGGGGTCTCTTTTGATCGCGAGACCTTAGTTACCGAATTAAGTTGCCCTAAACTGTGTTACGTCACTGATAATGGCTCCAAAATCTTGCATGACTCAGGTTTGCAGTTAAGCCTAATTGTAGCGCCTTTTTGATGCACCAACGGCGACCTATTAATGTGACCGCCATACTTAGGCGACCTTGTAATGGGAACGCCTTTTGAATGCACCAACGAAACAATTTCAAAACGGAAGAGGGGCATTTTCTATCGTTGAAATTCAACAAAGGGTGGCATTTCTAATCGTTGAAAGGTCATTCCTGGCAATAAATGTTTCGACACCAATCTAGTACACGCGAGAACAAGAAAACGAATGTTCCAGTGATTTCCACCATTCTAAAGCCTTTCAGAAAACATGTATTTACCTCAGGGGAGCTGAACAACTGTGCCATACTTTTGCTTCTCGTCACTGGAACCGAAGGCGATCCATTCCCGCTAAAATTAACACGAGTTTCAGACCCCAAAGCACCGCTTGAACTGTGTCTTACAAATCCTGTCCCAAGTGATTTGGAATTCAATGATTCTGATTGAAGGGACTGGCTGCTTAGCTGTCTTTCAAAACGACCTTGGTTACTGTTTCGTAGCAACAATTGGCTGTCGGATGCGGTTGATTCGATTGAGCTTTGGCTGGAGTGTCGTTGGAAGGTTTTCGCGGTGCCTTGTCGTGGATTCTTAGGTGACGGTAAGTTGATCATGGCTGCGTAACAAAAGAGATCAAATTGAATGAAATGAAGTCAAAATACACAACTAACAATTTCTACAAGTAAAAGAGATTAAAATGGAAGTACAAGTTCAAGAGATAAAAAATTGGTATATTCGTGCTTTTAAACCACTGCTTTTGTCTCTATTACTTTATAAAAAGTGTTTTAGTTCTTACAGGATTTTGACGTCATTTTGGTGTAAAATTATCATAATGTGTTTCCAATCTTTTACACAAATACCATAACACCACACCTTCATCCAAAAAAATCAGAAATTTTCTCACACTTTAAATACATATTATCTTGTAGTTCATCGCATTTTCTACAAAATATACTAAATCATTTAAAAAAACGTTCTGCGAACAAATAAGCAAATTATTATGTTTATAAAAACTCTGTTCATAAAAACTCTTTATGCGTGACAACAGAAAAAACTGTGGCTCTTCTTTATTGGTCTGATATTCTACTATTCATTCCACTTTTTGAGAGAAATGATATTACGAAGCAAATCTTTGTGTAGAGAAATTATCAATGTATAGTGACCTACAAACGTCATAATGTAAATGATGCAATCAACTAAATGATGGGGGGGGGGGGGAAGGGACCTTGATTCTAAAGAAGTCTATTTAAAAAATATCGAACCATTACAAATTTTCCACTAACCACCAATTATGGGAAACCTATGAATTCTTGCTCTGTCTTCTGCTTAGACGAACTTGAATAAAAATGGCCTTTGGCATTAACGCCCACCAATAACCCATCAGGTGAAGGGAGCCCACCAATAACCCATCCATATTTAGACTGACGGGGTGTGCCGTGTAATAAGTTATCCATTAACGATTTTGTGTCCAACGAATTGTCAATTTTGAGAAAGGAATACTAACATTTTCTCATTAGAGCTTTCTACATTTTTTTCAGAAAAGCAACGTGAAACTTAATAATAAAACGGCCCACCCGCCAAAGGTGGGATCTTTCTTAGAACCTTTTTTGGCAGGGAGTTCTTTCGAATACATGAGGTTTTCAGCGCTTAACATGAGCTATACTGGGTTGATTGAAGATGATATCAGCTCTGTTTTAATAGAATACCTTCAATAAAATATATTCTGAAAATAACGCTGCTTTCAGACTAACTGCAGCAGCTTCCCATACAAATTCCTAACTCTCCCAATCAACTTGTTTGTATTTTCTTTGGTTATTCTAAATGAAAAATCAATTCAGTAGCTTTTTGCTATTTTGTGAAAGCGATGGATTTAAGTGCTCCAATGCCTATTTGAAATACTATAGATTGAAACCTCACATTTTAAAGTCTTATTTGCTTTAATGAAACAACCACAAAGCTTTTTCCTTCCCTCTTAATCACTTTTTTCGCCCAGATAAGTTTATGGCCTCAATAGATGTGAAAGCGGGACAAAATCGTCCACACACTCTCACAAAATCAACCATACCATGGAAGTCAACATCAATTACAAAGTCTTACCGAGTCATGGACCTGGGGGTGGTAATTAAAAAGCAACCAACAATTTTCCTATGTTGCTTTCTTCCAGTGGTTATCGGTAGTGTCCAGTAATTAAGATGGACAAATGGAAAACTACAACACCTAAAATCGTGGTTGTCATGGAAACAAATTCGGTAACAGGGTTCTTTTTTACGATGAGATTGTTACATTAGATGCTTAAATAAGATTAAATCTGCAGAAATAAACAGTGTATTCAGCTGTTGAAGGCTAATTGTACATGTTGGCGTGTAAATACAACTGAAGTTCTCACCAACACATACAACATGCATCCCAGGTGTCCTTCATTCCAATGTGGTTATTCCACGATGATAACTTGATATCAGAGTTATATTTCAGATATAAGCCGTTAGTAACTGCTAAAGATGCAGAACGAGACGACAAAAATGGACAATTGTTGATTTTGCTTATAGTATTCATGGTAATTATCAGTTCACTAACATTTCAATTAGCAATAACGGAATGTAAACAAATGGCATAGGTATCTATTGCAAAAATACATTTTCGAAGAATTTTAAGTGCAGAATTTGAATTAGTAACAACAAACCAACAAGGTATTTAAGACGATGCGAACTAAGTGCATGGTCAAAACTGCAAGGAATTCCATTTTGTAAAGAGGGAAAATTGGTCGCTTGAGAGTGATGGTCTTTTCAAACAAACGGGTTTAGTTGCTGTAAAATGGCCAAGAGGTACTTGTTTTGTCAATTTGTTAACTTCAATTGCCCTGGAACTATCAATTTGATGCAACATAGAGTACTAAATTAACTTTTTGGACGCTATGTGGTGAAGAAGAAGGCCGTTTTACGTGTGTGGTCGTTCAAGCTACTTTATCTGGTCAATTTAGTCTAAGAGAAATGGCCGTCCAAGATAATAATCTTTGTGACCGAGACTTTCATGTCTGAGAGAGGTTGTTGCAGTATAGAGTTAAAAAGAGATTTGGATTCCAGATATAGAGCTTCCGTGTTCGATTAAGGAACAAATGACGAAGCAGCCTCGGATACACATGAAATTCAACTTATTGGATACATGACAAAGTGTATTCACTTCAGGCAGAGTGATGGGGAGGGGGTTTAAGATGAAGCGTAGTTCTATAAAAGTACTTGCTGCCTTGGCAACCAAACAAATAATTGAAATTGAGTAATAACAATACAAGGACAAGTACTGGCCTAAAACAGCCGGGATGATAAATGGCGGAAAATTACCTAAACTCAAACCTAGACCCAATGAAGAAGTGCTTATGGAGGATCAACGATAAGATACAGTGTGCAAATCAAATGAAACTTACACCCAATGACTATCAGACTATCTTTATTATCTTGCCAAGCTTAAGAATATCAGCAACATAAGATTTGATGTAATACGAAAGTTTATGATTTTACAAATGTGACGTCATTTTAAGTCCCAGTCTCCGTGCAGAGATTGGCTTTAACTAGCAAAAAAACCCAAAGTGCTTTGTGTTTACTGACATGTTAGTGCTCCATACATGTGAAAATACTGCCAGTTTAGGAAGATTGTTAATGAAATTGTGGAGATTGAAGGAGTCAACATTTTCACTTAAAGGGTACGTAAAAATACTGAAAAATTGAGAGGGTAGGCGAAACTTATCGTTTGGAAGGAATGCTTGATTGATGATTTGACTTGACAGTACCTATTGATAAGAAACTTTAGCCCTGATGATGAAAGGTCTCGGTTAATAAGTAAATTTTGGAGGCCTCAGTTTGAAAAAGCGGCTTTTATATGCGGCTACTTACTGTAGCGGATAAAATTTTCCACCATGAATGGAACGATGCAATTTTGAAAACAAATACAAATTAGAAAAGTGACAAGTTTTGTGAAAGGCAGAGGTGTCAATTCACTTCAATTTAAGAGAGGATTTTCGCCGACGAGGAGCCAATTTTATAACAATAACATTGGAACATAAAATCGCAAAAACCATATCGCAAAAATGGTGCTTCCAAAAGGCAACGAAATAGCTACAAGGGGAAGGGGGAAGTCAATCAAATTATGAAGTTCAAATCGCCGGCATACGAATAGATGTAATCTGAAATAATAGGGCACCCGTATTTGTTAGCTAAAATGAACACAACAGGTAGAGCATACGCTGTACAAAAAGTTTGTATGAATTAGTTATAAAATTATTCTAGCTAACAATTGTGCATTGTGTTACGATTGGCAATTAACTAGAAAACAAAAGTCCGTCATCGTAGTAGTACATAGATAAACGGAAATGAGCCGCCAAGATGTTCCCATAGTTTACTTGAGTATGGTGGCTTTCGTCTATTCGGCATTTTAAATCTTGGATCTTTCGGGCGAGTATTGTTTTGACCATTCTTGAACTGTCATCTTTTCTTTGCAAAGAATTGATTATGAAAACACACAGTAGTAGTAAATGACCCTTGCATTTTGTGATAATCTGCAATACCAACACCAATATGATCTTCCCATCTTATCTGGTTTTAATTTGCAAAACATTTGTTCAATTCTAATTCATATGCCATATTTCTGATGCTACTTTCCAACTTGCATTGATCTCAATATCTGCCGATAATTGGGTGGACGTACCAACTTGCTCCAATACTCTCACAACAGCATTCAACAACAATGCAACACATTTGCAACGTTCTTCAAGAATTTTGAGTTATCATTTCATGCTTCGCATAACATGCTTCTGTATAAACTCTGCGTTTCTGGAGATGTTTCCCTTCAGTAGAATAAGGCAACTCGACGTGATCTTTCACATTGGTGTGGTTCAAAGTGCAAATTATTTGTGCAACTGATTACTAGATGATGTGAGCATGCGCGCAAGTGCTTAATATAGTTTCGCGCTCCTTGTACAACTTGGAAATGGAAACAAAGAAAAATAGCGATAGAATGTTAATATTAACAAGAAATAATAGAAGACTATGATATGATTGACTGACAGGAATTGAAGCCCAAAGAAAGTTAAATGTAGGAAGTGCAAGTATTTCATTATTGCTTGAAATAAAAGGTGGCAAAAATTGACACTTCTCAGAGAAAAAAATGACATTCTACAGTCAGGTGCTGATCGATCTAAGACGCGGGAGGAATAATGACACATTTGATTTCTATGGTAAGGTGCTGATCGAAAGTAAAACGCGGGAGAAATAATGACACATTTGATTGGTGCCTTGCTTGCGATCTTTGGCGACATCAAACTACTTGCATATTTGAAAGGCAGTGTGTCGCGCTGTTCATTTTGTTGAATTTCGAGGGTCCTCGAAATAAGAGAAGCGTGACAAATTAGAACAACTCATCGTTAGCATCATTAAGCGTCTTTGTTACGAAATGAAAACTCACTGAAATAGAAATTTTGTTCTTTGTTTCGATAAACCAATGAACGGCGCGACGTACTGCCTTGAATATACCAACGGGTAAAACCAACTCTTTCTGTCTATACAAGAAGTTATTGTGTACTTTAAAGTAGAAATATTCCAAAACGACAGACAACCCTTCAAGCATCACTATGTTTTGCGCACTATCGATTCTAGATTCATACAATTCTGGAATCATATGTTGACGTATGGTCGAATCATCTTTAATTGGACATGCTGTCTTATCTAGTACGATTAAGGGTGAGAAAATAGACCTATTACAGAAACTTATGCTTCAAATTTCTGTATATTATGGTTCACAAGCATCCACAAAATTTTTTGGTTGTTTTTTGCGATCCAATGTATCAGTATTTGAGTAGGATCACAAAACCCCTTTACCCGTTTTAAAACGTTATTGTAGATTCTCTTAGGCGGTTTTTTGACCTTAGACTGAAACATATCTTCAAAAAAGAAGAGACAACCTTGCGAGATTTATGCATAGCCTCTAGAATATCTGAAAGCTCAAACTGTTGCAGATAGTGTGATAGATACGGTTTAAAAATAACGCTAAAACGGTGATTTGAAAACAGAGAGAAAATCACTGTAACAGAAACAAAGCCCAGCCTTTCAGCACGTAAGATGGAAGATTTCAGTCTGCCAGATTCTGTGAAACTCGCAATGAATAATTTGAAAAAGAGGCGAAATATAAGTTTGGCCTCTAATTTATTTTAAAATCCGATTTCACAACAAATGTAATTCTCGTCGTCGTTATGCATTGCCCCTGCCTATCACCTTTCACTTCTCAAGACCTTGTCACGTTCAATGACATAATTTTGAGTAAAGGGCCTAAATTGACGACAACGAAGTAGGTACCATCTCTCCCCTTGGGAAAAACACCTTTAACACGGAAATGTCGACTCCTTCAACCTTTATATCAAACCAAATATTATTCATTATCTAAAATATCATATATTTATTCAAAATGAAGTGCAAAATAGCTATATAATTAGATTATTTTAATGTAGTCTATTAAAAATGAACAACAATAAAAATAGTATACGGAGTTTGAAACACCTACAACAATGCAAAAACAAGTTTTGTAAATGGACAGTTCTCAGACTTTTTGCTTGTGTCCCAGAGACAGGTTAAAACTTTTGCTAGGCCCATGCTTTCAAAAACATTTTTTGGTAATGCTCTGCGAATTTTCCAGGTCGGTAAAAGCATGAAATAAATAAATGAAACTTTTTAGATATGAAAAGTTTTCTTTTAGTGCATTTATATCCCGCTAATTGTACTAATCTGAAACAAATAACAAGTGACCTTTGAACTAATCACCCCCAACCTCCGGCTGGATGAAATATTGGCCTATCACCTAAGCCCTTTGAACCTTTCTTGCGTTTGATCTTGTTTTTGTACATTGTGATATCTTTCTCTAAGTAGGCCGCCCGAAGGGTCCTTGTGAGCGATGACTTTTCAGCATGTTGCTACACGTCAGGCTGACTTAAAAACCAAAAGCTAAATTTTAAACCAAAACAAGAAAATAAATATAAAAATTCATTGAGCTGTTATTTACCATCACTGCCAGGGTTCCGATTACTCCCAGCTGCATTATCAGGGCTGTTTGCATCAACCGATGAAACAGACCCATGTTCAGACAAATTGTCCATTTTCCGCTTCTTAGATAAAGTCTGATTGTTTTTGCCTGAGTCAGATCCGACTTTCCCACCAGACGTTGGACTACCACCTTCATTGTCTGCGGATACATACAGTGACTTCTCGTCTTGCTCCATGCTAGCGCTTGAAGACTGGAAGTTCGAAAAGAAATAGTTATTCTATAAAAACTGCATTTTAACTAAAGCACTTTTTTAAAATCCACATCAACACAGAGCTGGAAAATCATACCTTTTTCAAATTTTGAAGGTAACTTTAATTTCGCATCTAAGCTGAAGGTTGCCAAACTTTTTTATTTAGAGCCTAAATATACATTTCATTTTATAAATCAGACTCAAACATTATTTAGGCTATTCAGCGAAAGATCAATTTCCAATGCCAAAGTTTGCAAGTTAATTCCTAATGCCAAAGTCTTGAACAAGTAACAACAGTTAATCGGACACTTCCCCACAACGGACAGGAAACCTGGTCTCGCAAATGTATGTTAGATAGAAGTTTTATTGTACCGTTTGATACATTAACAGCAAACATGAAAATACAATGACAAGACACAAACTGACCAGGTAAACCAAACTGTTCTTCTAATCACTTTCATTGTTTATTTTATTGTTACTATTTCACTATATGACTTACTTTTTCTTCAACCGGACCCCATTCTTTTATCTGTTGGATTCCTGGAATAAATTAAGCATTTGCATGTTTACATGATCATGAAGCTCAAAATCGTTGCAAAGTGATGCAATGGCCACTAGAAACAGCTGTGACCACAAGTTTAAGACAAGCGGGACCCCACATCCAATAAGAGTACCCTTTAACAACGTCATGTTGACAAAAGGGCAAAGGTCAAACAAAAAAGCAAAAGGTGAAAGGTCAGTCAACAATATTTACAGCAAAAAAGGCCAAAGGTCAGTGTATATAAGAGCGTAGCAGCAATCGCATATACAGAGTTCAAAGGTTAAGAGACAATTATCTATCCAATTATTGGTGCGAAATGCAGACCTTGTGGATCGGTTTTGCTAAATCTTGAGATTCCAAAACAGGGTTTCGTTATTGCATCCTCCACGTACGGTTCCACTTTTTTCATATTCGATGCCACAGACTTTTTCTTCTTGCTTGACTTTTTGCCCTTGTTTTTCAGCGCTTCCAAATCACGTCGTCCCTTGAAACAATACAAAACCATCAATTGCATTTAACGAAAGACATTTTACATAATGAATCTAAGAACTACAATGCCTGCCAAAAGTCTTGGAACAACGATGTCAGTTTCCAAATTCAAAATCAATCATCCCCCTCTCCCCCACAGAACAATGTTGGTTTACTATCAAATGGGCTAGGATTTCAGGAAGCATTTTCTTTTGCGCTTCTTTTATGACATTTCTCCAATTTATCATTATTGTCCTAGGGGAAGGGAGTGGATGTAGTAAATTTTTTTCCGAAAAAAAAGTGAAAGATATAAAATGCAATGCAAATTGCTGGGTGTTCCAAGTACTTTTGGCAGGCATAGCTCTTTATGTAGCACAAATAAGCGCTATCTTGTGAGGAGTGGCGTAATGTTGGGAAGCAAAAAATGAGTAGATCAGAAAACTCACATATACACCAGAGCTCTTTTCAGTTTTTCAAATACTGCTTCAGAAAAAATCGTCTATGAAAGCTTGATAAAATACAATATGTGGCCTACGAATCATACATAGTGCCAATTCTGCAATTAATGTTTCAATAAAGGAAAAATTAAAATAAAAATGGTCTAAACTCACCAGTTCCGAATACAATGGTTCTAAACGAGTGGATCCGCGGTAAATCCATTCAGTTCTTTTGTCTACATCGAATAACATCTACAAGAGAATATCCATTTCCATTGACTCCAAAAACCAGGTTACATTTAAGCAACAGTTAGGAAACGTATCTCAATTACTTTGCATCCATAATAAACTTGCTGTCTCTTAATAAATGAGAGAACAAAAAAAAGACAGATTGCTATTGGTCATTTGGTTTGAGGCACGTGAAAACTAACGAGGCACGTGAAAACTAACGAGGCACGTGAAAACTGATGAGGCACGTGGGAATCGCTTATAAGAACCAATTCAAGCCTTCTGGTTAAAATGATGTGCAAAGATAGGAAATTTTAGTGCGTAGGCAAAACATCACTTTTCTCGAAAAATTATGTGTCAAGACACGAAGGTTGTGGCATCAGCTCTTAGTCGAGCGCTAAATTATCTAGAAATACACACAGCTATGTTAAACATGATCCTTAAATAAGGAGAGGAATGCGTAAACAGGAAAAGTCGCTTTCATATACAAGATTTGCTAAATACAGTAGAATCCCGTTATAACGTCCTCGGTTATTACGTACTTTCGGACATAACATACTGGTGTGCCTGGTCCCGGCAAAAGGTGTGCTTGGTTTTAGTCAATTTTTACTTACCCTCATTACAACGTACTTTGCTTATAACGTACTTAATACACTGGTCCCTTAAAGTACGTTATAACCGGATTATACTGTATCTACATACCTTGACGAGACTGCAGTCTACCGCCACTACTTTAGCTTGCAGCCTTAAAAAGAGCACAATGATAAATCAAAATGAACTCAAACAAATATGAAAAATTTACTATGATGGCAAACATGAAGTTATATGGGCCTAAACGGTTAAAAATGGACCAATTGTCTTAACATAGATCTGTTAGGTCGGTTGACATAATAGCCATGAATAAGTGAAGTTCCTTTTAACAGAGTTCGTTTTAAATCTAGATAAATAGATCGGTAATCTAAAATAAAGAAAGAACCGAAGCATCAATTCATACCATTTGCCATTCCATTCCGTTTGTACACACAGTCCAGCTTTTAGCTTTAGCATAGGTCGCTATAAATTAATAACACCAACAATGATTAGCTGCGCCATACTGCATACAAAATCGTTGAAAAATTTTAAGGTTCAAATGAGGGATAAGAAAAGAGGAGCGAGAGGGAAATAGAAGAGAAAGGAAGGGCGGTTATAAAGCATTATGTTCACACGATGGTGTTTCTTTTGAAAAACTGGTAAAAAATCAATATACATCTGTTAATTCTATTCAAAATTGGTAACATCATTCTCTAAGCTGTAATGTTAACCTCTTCACAACTCAGCTACTTACTATTCAAATAATTTTTCATCAAACATGGAAACATCTTGAACTGCACGAAGATTCATGATGACGACAAAGGAATTCAGAAGGAAAATCTTTTAAAGGAACATCACGATATTATCATTTCTATATAATTGCGCATGAGCTTTCAGTTGAAATACAACAAAGGCTGCCATCTTTCGGCAGTCTCCTTTGGAAGGAAATTCTAAATTTTAGGCTGGAGTTAACAAATGGAACTGCTTTTTTAAAAAAGCTAACCTCTGGAAACTCTTCTAAATATTCCTTGATGAACTCTCGACAGTGTATTGAAACGTCTTGCCACACATTTTCAGCTAGGCAGAATAAAACGTTAAGGTTGTCTACCATTTCAAAAAACACATAAGGGATCATGTTAGGATATCAACTCTTGGCAAGTGTAAAATCTTTCTCGTATACTAAGCCAGATAGCAAAATGAAAACTTTCAAGATATAGATTTCACCGGCAAGGTCCTACACAGATTGCCTGAATTACAGCATGAGTCTGCTGAAAACGAGGCTTTTTATAATTCATGCAGATATGTGATTACTTCTGATGAGAAGGGACAAAAATGTTAGGAGGGCTTTTTCTACAAAATGCTATCAAATGTTGAATCCGATATTGTTGTGAAGATTATCAAATGAAAGATTTAATAGACAAAAACTGCGAAATATTTCATTAATCAAAGGAGAGATTTTCGAATATTTTCGAAAGCAAGGGGAAATTCTTCTGAAGGTGATATAAAAAGACGGAGTACGTAAATATACGGAAATATGCCTGATTGTTGAGAAAACGTAGATAAATTTGTCTGCTATCCGTTTAAAAAGGGTCAAGGCAAAGTGGAGCCAAGTTTAAGGAATCAAAGAAAAAATTACCGAAATGAATATTTCTTGCTGTTTTAGAAAAATGAGCTAATAATTGATACCTGAATGGATGACCAAATGCATTTTCTTTTCGGTCATGTACTGTGCGAACCCATCATCAAAGAAAACAAGAAACCTGCGATATAACGATATAACAAAAAACCTGCAATTTTTAATAACATTCAATAACAGCTAAACCAAACTATACAAAATACACTCTTTTCTATAAGAACCAGTAAATTCAAGTTCAGGCTGACTGTCTTAATCTTTTCGAAAATCTGAGACTGGATTGTTCTTCATTTGTTCTTAATCTAATAGGGTGTATGCAGTGCAAGTGCTACCTTTTTCGCTCTAGGGTGGCGTACAGGCCTCATTTGCCAACAAAGTGAGTGAGACAGCCTTAATTTGCTGACAAATTTTAATATTCACCGAAAAAGCACCCACACATCGCTAAAAATCCTCGATTTTGAGAAAAAACGTTGTTCAATATTGCATTTTGCAGAAGCTCAGCCTCAGCTTGTTCTTAATTTGTTCTTAACTTTCGACCAATTTTGAGGCTTGTGTCCTTATAAAATTGTTCTTATAAAAAAAAGTGTAAATATTTTTTGCAAGTAGAATTTATTAGTGGTGCAAAATACTTTCTTTTTACTTAGACGCCAAAAACAATAATGGTTCTGAGCCATCCTGTATGAACAAGATTTTGGTCACCACCCATGTTTGAATCGCTCATGAATCAAAACATTTCAGAGCTCTGTATCATCTTTAATTGAGCTCAAAAAAAGAGTACCTCAATCTGAAATAAACACGCACCTATTCCTGTTATCTTCGCAAGCTCTCTCCACAACCACTCCACCATACAGAATTTCTCCTTTCGCCATAACTAAAGAATCTGAAGGCAGAAACACGTGACGATTATCTATATCAACAATAATATGCCATAATTTTATGGACCACGTGCTTTTCAAACGGAATCTGTCAGCACAGTGGAACCCCAATTAAAGGGACCTTCCAAGTAACAGATACATCCTAGTAATGGAAACTTCCAAACACCCTCTCTTAGGGCACGGATATGGTAATGTTAGGGCAAGGACATAGCAATGACTCATTATGGACATTCTTCAGACAGATTAACAAAAATAGATCGTATCAAGTACTTGAAATTTGTCAGCTTACTTAAGGTCATGTACTTTTTCTGGATCCTTGCATCGACAGTGTCTCTTGGTCGAATAGCTAAAAAAGACAAGCAATCAGCAATGACAAAGAGTAGAAACGTATATATAAAAGTTAGCCAAAATCTTAAAATAAACTTCCCTTTCAGATATGAGGGAATGTATCAAGTTATGGCAAGGTAAAAGAAATTATTAAACAACATAGAGAATGGTCTGGTTTTTCAAAAATAGACTAAGCATTCAAACCATATTTTAAACATGAACGACCCTGGAAGGAAATTCCTTATAACCAATTTACTTACCCACGACACGACTTCCAACATTCAGAGAACTTCCTTTCGGATGTGCGATTGGTGCCAAACTATTGCCAGGTAAAGTCCCATGCATCCGTTGGCCTGAGTCAAACTTCACTTGGAACTTTTTCTATAAAAGAAATATATCAAGACTTCACGAAAGAGCGTAAACCTCACTCAAAAAAACTGATGCAGTCTTTGCCTGACGCTTCCCGGAGCATAGAATGTTGGACCATGACAAATATGTGTAAAGAAACATATGTTTCAAAATTTCATTTTCAAATAATCACTTGCTAAATAGTGGATCTTGTATGATATGAGTGGCCTTCTCATTTCATAAAACCATGATATTACTGCAAGGTACAGTGATAAAGTAGCAAACTATCTAGGGGTGCTGGGGCAAAGCGTACTCAGAAACTGCCATCTTATTTGGGTACGATAACAAAAAATCAACCCACAATAAATTTCGTAGAAATTATTCTATTGCTAGAAAAGAAAAAAAAATGCAACCATTTCAAAAATTTATCGATCAGAAGCATCAAACTATAATCACCTGTCCATATTTAGTCGCTATAATTCTTGTTATCTTCGCTAGAGAAATTAGAACGATAATTAAGTAAAATCGATGAAAATAGAATGTTTAGTATATACACTGACCAATATGGAACAAGCAAGGTTACAAATATCGAACAATTTTCGATCTATGTTCTGACGTTTTATACTTTGTAGCGTGCCAGATGAAAAGCGTAATATGTTTCAAGATATTTGCTCCTTCTAAAAGCCATTGTTAGATTCTAGCTTCCTATATTATCATTTTTTTATTGAGGAAAACATAAACCTTGTTACTACGTTTAACTATTATAAAATACTATTTTGTGCTATATAATTTACTTGTAGTTAATAACTTTAATATAGCAACTGTTCTAATAAAGAAAAGAAAAGAGAGCCAATATATACCTGTATACCAAATGTCACTCTTTTCTGGTTTTCCAAGCACACTGTCTCCCTCTTTAAATTCATAGCTGAGCAAAGTTAAATGAAAGTTATGAAATATGGTGGGCAGAAAGTTTATCAATACAGGAAATCATCATAGTTGGAGAATCCTGAAAGGACATTTGAAATGCCTTAGTCTCAATGATATCTTTTTAATAAATATAAACAAACAAATTAACATACATACAAATTAACAAACATATATACAAATTAACGAAAATATATATACAAATTAACAAAATTTTTAATGTATTTTGGTACAAATACAACTCAAATTGGGAAATAATGAGGACAGGTGCAAAAAAACAAACTCTGCAATTTCATCGTTTTCTTAAGTAAAGATATTTCACTTTTTACAGTTTTCAAAGATAGTTTGGAGAAAAGTCAATTTTGAAGGGACAATTAAATTCTGTACAATTTGACTCTAAGGGACATGATTTTATTGACTACACAGTTGCTGTTACAAATTAACAAACTATAAATACCCTTCATCTGCAAAATCGTATTCATCGGTTGTTTCCTGTTGCAGACCTCGTTCTTGTTCATCTGTTTCTTCTACACTCGCAGATGACTTGACTACAACTGATTTGTCTACTGAAGAAGGACTATTGCTCCCTTCTGAAAGTCTTTCTGATGTAGATTTTGAATTTTTAGCTACACTACTAGAACCCTCTGGGATGATTGGCTTAGCTTGGTCTTGTTCATTCTTATTTGATGTTTTTAATGATGTGAATGACAAACTTGCCATCTTTCCTGCAGGGTCTTTTGGAGGTGATCGATACAAATTGCGATTTATAAAAGTAATACTAGAGTTTACTTTAGATTCTGTACCTGCAGTAGTTCTTTTGAAGGTTTGCGAACTTGAGCTGGTAACTTGAGGCTCTGATAGATTATTTGATAATGCAAGTCTTTTAGGGCCAACAGATTCAAAAGAACTACTTTGAATGTCACTTCCATTGATACTAGAAGTTCTTTTAGCCCCAATTGATGTCTTTTCATTTTTCACTACATTGCTATCCCTACTGACAATCTCTCCATGTCCTATTTGATTTTTTGACCTAACCTGGTCTCTTTGAAAATCTGTCTGTGCTTTTGAAGAAGCAATATCTCCACTGCAAGACAAGTTCTGGGATGATTTTGAGAGCTCTTGGAGCTTTTCAAGAAGTGGTTTCTCATCTTCTTCATCAATTACTATGACATTTCTTTTCCTAAAATAAAAACAAGCAGCTATCAAACTGAATATTCTGCAAAACATAGCTGAAGACATTGTTAAACTACTATTTTAAACATCTTTACAGTGAAACTAGACTGCAGTTTTCTAAGACTGTTTGGCTAGATGATGCCTTAAATTTTCCACCTCAATTCTTCAGTATATCATGGAACTGTTGTCTTTGATCTATTTTCCTTTTCATGAGATGCTAGTTACTGTTGTTTCTAAGCTTATTCTTTAAATGGATACTTATCTTTAAAATAGTATATAAAGAGAGAGAAATACATAAATACAAAAAAGTTCGACCAGCTGATTGATTGCATTAAGCATTAAACTTGAAGTAGCAAAGTTTCATCATGTTCTATGCATCACAAAAAAACCTACCTATACAGCATCAAGTACTTTATGACTATCTGACAGACAGTAAATTTGTTAAATACAAAAATACATCTTGCTTGTAATGACTAACCAAATTCTAAGAACAAGCAAACATAAATGGATTAAATACTCACACAACTTGCACTTTAGAGTCAGGAGGCTTTTTATCAGCAAATATTAAATTCAATTTTTCTTCAATATCAGTCAATTCGGTTTTAATAATACTATGTTCCTCTGCAAAAAGACAAAAACCAATACTAAGGAAATGGAAAAGAATAATATGTATTATATACTGGGGTCATTCCATGTCAAATCATCAGACCTATGTAACCCATGGTCTTAGAATTTCCTGATTTTCTTGCTACAAAGAGCCATTTCTGAGAAAACACCACATACAAAATTTCGTCCTTATATCTCTTACGGTTGCGATTTTGTAACCGTTTCAAAAGTGACCCATTTTAGCCAAATATGCCACACCCAGTTTACCAAGCGATGGGTGCGGCTTTCTATCAATAGCTGTAACTTTTCTTTAGTTGTCAATATTTGCTTGAAAATAATGTCAATTATTGATTTGATACTGTAGATTTCAAATATTGCATCAGAATTTGCCAATTCTCTAAGGTGAAGCAGATAGTCATATATTAAAGGCTATCACTTGTTTTGAAAATATTCCCAACCGATGTATTATATACTGGTAAATTTTTTATAGGAAATAACAGTTACAAAGAAGCTCTTTCCAAAACACACAAATAGCAACTTAATTTATATTCAAATATTCTATAGCTGTATAGTGACAAAAGAAAATAATGTAATCAGGTTTTAAAGCAACTCTAAAAAGGTATTATAAAATTTAAGCAAAACTAAATAAAGTAGACCATTTCCAAAATATTAAAATTTGACAAAAGTAATAGATACCATACCATCAATTTTTTGCACTCTTTCAACAACCTTTTGGGCAATCCTGAAAGAAAAAATTGAAAATCATTAACAGATTTTCCCACTTTAGCTTTGGTTGTAGAGTTTGAGCTAAAATGACATTTCATGTCTTCTGGTAAACAAAAAAGCTCCTGCTTATTGAAACAAATGAATTCTTCTTGTAATAATCAGAGCCTTTATTTGATTGATTGCACCTCCAGTGTGTCAATCCACAGGTGAAATGTATTTCCTAAACAGAAACTGATCGTGATGATATAGATTTGTGATGGACTAACACAGGTCTATTTGCTCAGGCCTTTTTGTTTGATGCAAGCGATCACTTGGATTGGGTCATAGGCTCTGAAATGAGAGGCTCATTTCAGGGCCTGTTGGGTCAGCATTCATGCAAACCCAACCACGCAAGTGTTTGATTGCTCACGGTAAATAGTAAATTGTGAGGAAGAAATGTCTCTTCAATTAAAAGATTTCTAGCCGTCTTTTGTGACTCAAACAAGTGGCAAATAACATTTCTATTACCATCATAAAATTTATAAATGAAGCACATATATATTGGGCAATTAATCTTTCTTGGAGTGCATTAAAGTTCATTGTAACAATTCATTTTCATTTATTACCTACACAAAAGTTCCTTATAACAGGATCATATGATTTTTATAAAAATTACAGACACTTTAAGCATTGTTTTTATTATAATTATCATTATTAGAGCGATTGCTCATGCAAGAGAAATCACACGAGCACTGGGCCACTCACATGTGCTATATCTTAAAAAGAGGCCTGTTTGTTGTTTGCTGTCTGTTAGTCAGACTGGAGATTTGCTAAATCTACTTTTGCCTGTTTATCCTTTTTTTTGCTGAACAGAATTGAAAACCTGTCAATTAAACCTGTATTGCAGAGGTATTGCTCTGGATTATATCTTGGTGAAAGTTGGATTTAACTGAGGAAACAATTTAATGGGAAACTGTTAGTTTCTTGAAACATTATTTGAAAAGATGGGTGCTTCCTTCTCAATCAACTTAGCTACTATGAAAGTTGCTATTTAAAAATTCTCCTTCAAATGAGCAAACTTTTTAGTGTCATGTCATTTCATGTCTTTTGTCCTATAAACCAATACAGAGTTACTCATAATGTTGAAAGTCCTTTAATATATACAAGTTTTTTATGTTGTGAAAATTATAATCAATAATCAATAATTGATATATACACAAAATAGATATGGCTGTTCAAAACACTTTCCCAGACAGCAACATCTGCCACTTTGAATTTGCTGGAACCTATCTTCTACTCAGTGTCACAAGGCTGGGTGCAAGTTTACCAAAATATGATTAAAATATACCAAGTTTGACTGAGAATAAAATTTTTGAAAATTTGAATTATGACAGGACGCAATGATATGAAACCAGTCATTATTTTCTAGTCTGTAGATGTTGTCAAGCCATTCTTAGGGAAGCACTTCGTAGTTCTTAAGGTAAGTAAGTTAAGCATAACCATGGCTAGTATAGAACGAGACCTTTGGCATAACAATGTCATGCATTCAAACAAGTCTTTCAATGTTACCATTCAACTTGGAGGTCATTATATATTGCTATGTATGTGGTAATCCAATGGAGAGTAATCCCCTAGATTTTATCTCTTAATTCCTCTCATACGCACACCTGGCTGACTCATAACCGTAGGGAATAAATGACTGTTCGTTCACACCCACAAATCTAATCGAATCTAGACAAACCTCGACAAACTAAGACCAAATGAAACCTTTGTTCTAAAGCTTGTTTAGTCTCACCTTGTGCACAGGTCAATGAAGCCCAAATCCTGCAACTGTCTGTCGACTATTTCCTCGATTTCCTGCTCTAAATTGTAGTTCATTTTTCCTTCTTTTTTGACACCAACCATCAACTCTAATTTTACTTTGCCTTATTAAGTAAAAACATAGCCCAAGCGAAAGGACAGCTCAGATAACAGTTGCCGCCATACTTCACTTGGTTGATACACCAGCGCGCGCATCTGGTCACGTGTACAAAAGTAAATGTTCTTGAAGCAGGTGGCTCTTTCCCCCCTGTCGCCCCCTGTCGCCCCCTGTCGCCCACCTGTCGCCCACCTGTCGCCCCCCCTGCACCCCCTTGATTTGAAGTGTTTTGTCAATGTTCACAAAATGCTGTCATTTGGAAGTACCGTTCCAATCAAGCTAGGCCTGAATCAGCTCAACATTTGTTAGATTCTGTCTACTTGCATGTTTGCTGGGGGTACCAGGTATCCATGCTGAATCATACGATGACGCTTAAAATAATTGCAAATCACGCTTTCACGGTACTGGAAATTACATTTCACGAACATGCCCCCATAGAAGCTCTCTGAATTTTTTAAAAACTATTTAAAAGAAGTAATTTCTTGTTGGCAGAGCCACCGGCATTTGGAATATCTGAAAGAAAGGCAAGAACTCTAACAAAGTTTTACAAGCATTCCACCACCTTTTTATCCCCTTTTACAATTTTTGCCCCCTCCCCTCAAACAATTAGATTTACGTTTTAACTATCATTTTCGAAACCAACTTTTCTATTATTCAAAATTTTTATTCCTAGTTTAAAAAAGTGTTATTGTTGTTTATCAATATTGTGTATTGATTTGCAATTACTTCAAGTAAAATTCACATAAGATGGCACATGGCTCGAAAGCCCCTATGGGTTATTTCCACGTGTCATATCATTCAGCTATAACTTTATAGATACAAATAATTATTTTAGATATCTGAACCTTGTATGCATTGAAGTATAACTAACATTGTATCTTGATTAATTTTTTGACTAGATCAGTATATTGTAATTAAGCTGAGAATACACATGAAGTTGAATTTGAATTGAATAATGGAGACATTTATCTGGTCTGGTACCGGAAACCAAGACTTTCTCCTTGTAAAAATGAAAACACTCCATTTCGAAGTTCGCTTGCAGCATTCATTTTATCGCAATCACGCCATGAGTAGTGCTGATTCACAGGTCACGCACGAATGTCTATTCACGCATTCACGCATAATGAAAATTTGTTTCACGAATTCACGCATCGAAATTACGCCGATCACGCAATCACGCCAAAATACCTGGTACCCCCTTTGCTAGTCTGCTAACTTACTTAAATGCTTGTATGCTGTTTTGGTTTCATATTTGTTTCGCTGTTTCGCTTACTTTACCAAATTTGTTTACTTGTGGTCTGTCTTCTCCTTGTTTGAGTAGATAAGCAACAAGTTTTTTCAATAGCTTTAATTTACTCGTTTCCAGCAGAGACTGTACTTTTCCTTGTCCTAAAAATTTGAGTAAATGGAGAAAAACACGATTTATTTGTGTCACAGCAGCAATCTTGTTTAGGTATCTCAATAAAATTATTAAAACCCGAATAAGGTTGGCATGTAATACACTTGCGTAAGGCATAAAACATCTTCGATTGTCCCGATTAATAACGGTGTTCCTCAAAGGTATGTCATTGGCCCAATACTCTTTACATTGCAACTGAACGATATGCCTAATGTGAATTCGTCAAAGCCAAGACTATTTGCTGAAGACAAAATGTAAACTAACCTACATAATATTTTGTCAAACAACGGAGCATGAATGTGGAATAACTCCCGTCATCTTTGTAATTTTTCTCAAACCATAAAACATTTTCTAAGCAAGCCAATAATAATTTTATTTCAATATGCAAAATACTAACGTGCTCACACTTAGTTTAAAGTTTTTTGTAATCATGATGTTCCGTTGTTTTGTTAGCAATCTAGTTCTGTTAACTTTTGCTGTTTTTATTTCGTAGCCCAAATTTTATAAGCCTAAAGCCCTGCTTCATCTCGTTTGCCAGGAAAGGCGTACTTTTATCATTATTTTTATTAACCATATGTTCTTATTCTTTGAATGAATTTGGATTGAAATCCAGGCTAAATGGCAGTCGACTGTTGGTTTGAGAACTTAAAGGCACAGACCCAAGAATCAATGCCTTTTTCCCGTCCGTAGTAGCCCAGTGGAAGCGCATCGGTGACCAAAGAACTGCACAAAACGATTGGTCAAGATAGATAGAGATGAGTTACAATTAATTGTCAAGTGCATTCGACAAGTTGTTTACACGAGCAAGGTTTTCAATTTGCTTTTCTTTTACTTGACAAGTGAACTTGTTGAGCAATTGACGGGTCAGAACGAGTAAACTTGTCAAGTAAAAAATTTTGAAATATCCAAACCTTACAGTCTTCAAGTCCCGTATAATACCTGAGTAGCGTATCGCTTTTCTCGAGCGTATATAGACTTTGATCCTTATTAGATTAAATACACGGATAATGGCCAGGCAACACAGAGGAACATGACAAATATATTATGGACAAATGCATCATTATCATTACAAGACAAATTCATATTTTACAACAAAAGGTTATCAAAATTTTACATTTATGCTGAGGTTTATTATCAAAGCTACAGTCTTATGAGGTAATTTAAATACAAAATTAATTGACTTTAAAAACTACTATATAAAAATTCAGATAATTATGTGACAGAAATTGGTTTTCTGCTACCATAGTTTCCGTACTCTGTCTTGTACATGTGTGGAACGCTGAAAATTTCTTCCGGTCCAGGGCCTGTAGAGAAAAACAAAACTTACTGTGAAACTGTACACATCAATGGTAGGAGATTAATACCAAAAAGGAAATTGATACCCTCAAAATTCTTATTCAAACTCATAATAATTGACACATTCAGAGCCATTGTGCTTTATGGAAGTCCTCAGGTACCATTTGCTGACAAAACTGGTGAGCCAGCATTTATTTGCTGATAGAGTTTGAAAATATGCCAATGAAGCACCCTTACATGGCAAAAGAATTATCGTTTTTGCAACAGAATTATTTTTCCATAGTAGGAGGGAGGGTGCTTCACCCCTATGCTCCACCATAGTAACACTGGCCACAAACAGAAGAATATAAACTTCATTTGAACAAAGCACTTTATTTTGATTCAAGTTGTCTTGATAGTTTCATTAATGCTACTTACCAGACAAAGTCCAGGGCGATGGAACTGGACAATGAAAGAGTTCCTCTCGTTTATTTTCGTTTGGAGATGTAAAATTAGCCATAACTTCAGAACACAGACCTCTGGAAACAAAGAAACATAGCATTGATGAAATGGTTTTGTAGTGTTTCTTAAAAAAGAGTTTTGCATCTAAAGATAAACTCTTAGTTGAGATAAATGTGACATCAGCTAAAGCATCTATCAGAAAGTTAACACATCAAGAAGTGATGATATGTTTTAGTGAAAGTAATGAAAAACCATAATCATGTTAAAAAACAAGGCAAATTATCATTTAAAAAACTTTAACTGTTTGAAAGAAGGTAAAATATCAGCTTGCGCTATAACCAAATAGAAATCTAAGTGGGAGTTTTTGTTAAACCAACCCACTTGACCTAAAACCACAATGAATATATACAATACCAAAAATAAGTCTTAAATAGCTTCTTACGTGTTAGGGACAACTTCAAGACTCTTGGGGATTCTTGAGACAATGGTTGGTGTTTTGAACCATATTTCATCTCTCATTGGTCCTTTTTCCTTTTTCACAGTGTTAGGTGGCAGTGGATTAGTTTTTGACCCATGGCCCCATGCTTTCGGGTAGCTTTCACATTCCCAGTATGTTGCGTATTCTTTTTGAGGATATTTACCAAGTTCAACTCTATAAAAAATGAGTTTCATAGTTAAACAATATCATGATAAAAAAATATAGATATATCTAATCAGATGTAATTTTGACAGCTATAAGATTAATCTGAACTAGTGCATGTTCACTATTGCTAAAAGCAAACACTAGGTGATTCATGCAATATGATACAATACAATGATTAAATGTGCTAAAATTTATTATTGAATTACATTGTCCCTTGACAAATCTCAGTGGATGTAAAATTTAGAACACTCTGTAGAAAATGACCATAAAACATTTAATATCATTTAAGATAAAAAAGAGTAAATTACTTACTTTGTAAAAGCTCTATGATTTTTTTGTGTTGTTGTTAAGTACATATCTCCGTGATAACTGAAAACACCTCTCTCCGGGACAAGATATTTTTGCCCCATCAATTCTTTATTCTGTGTTGATGGAACTATTTTCTAAAGAAAAATATATATCTTGCTAAGCAATTTTTAAATTTAAGTTTGATTGCTTAAAATGCAACAGAGAAAGAGTTTTACTTTCAAAGAACAATAAATTATCAAGAAGAACTAATGGTAAAATACATGCATACACCAAGTTGCACCTGCATAAAATCATTAAGAGCCCTTTCGAATATATGCATGTTTTTTGTTGACAACCTGCAAACATTCTGATGTTTTCGAAGCATGTAAAATTTTCTTTGAAGTTGCCTAAATTCAGTGTCTTTACCTAGCCTGTGTGCAGATGGCTGGTTTTCCCAGAGATGAATTTAGTTGACTGAAAAATTCAGTTTTTTACTGGTAGAGAGACCTCAAATTTTCTCTTCAACTAAATTCATCTCCTCCTTGCTAAACCAGTCAAGTCTGCCCACAGGCTAGTCTATACCTTGCACATTTACTACCTGCAGAATTTGATTGATTATATAAACAACATTTATGTATAATGTTGTGCTGGTGTTGTGCTGGGCAAACAATAAATGCCAATATTTATAATCACAAAAATTCTTCTTAATTATTCTAAATGTTTTTGTTCATTATTTAGCATTAGCAAAAAGTCATTATGAACAAAGTCATAGCTTTTTTATTAGGTAACAGAAAAGGGAGAAACAGGAGATAAGGAACACCTGGATTCTCCTGGGCAAAACTGGGAGAGTTGTTAACAAACCTGCATCTATCCGCTAAATCTAAACCTGGGATATTTTCTTACCTTTAATGGTCCTCCAGTGTGGTGGTGCCTGTAGGTTGGAGGCTGGATATCATTGCAAAAATGCCTTGACATTGAAACCCCTGGTATTCCAGTATATTCAGCCTTCATCTCACTTGATTGGTTTCCCATTGTCAAAGGTTGCCTCCATGGTTTAACTTGGAGCTAAAATGAAAAAAAAAACCAATTGTATGGAAGATAATATTTAGAGGTCCAGGATGAGTGTTAAGAACATTGACTTTTTTCTTATTTTTTAAAGCAAAACAAGGTCATTTTAAATCTTATTTTTAACAATCCTTCCACTTATCTAATACAAATTACATATTCCATCCATCAAGATACGTCATTGAATTTTTATTAATATTTTAAAGAAAATACTGTATAAAATGATATCTTGGCAGAGAATTGCCTACTTTTTTTACCTAGGATTCAAACAGGAGACAGAGGAACATTTTTGTAAATGACCTTGAGACTACCAAGAATAATCCGTAATATGCTTTGTTTGGAAATTGGAGAAAAAAATCTTACAAAGCCTAAAAATGGAAATTAATGTAAACAAAGATTGCAAATTACCTTTTTGATTAGGTCTTCCACATAACCAACATTCCAATGACCTGGTGCCTTTTTGTGAATTGTGTTTGATAAACTAGTACTGCTTGGTTTGTAATTATGTGCTGTTCCAGTTGTTGTTGAGAACTGGTCAAGAGTTTCTCGTTGTGCCAATGGAGGGGGAAGTACATTTAGTACTGTTCGCTAAAACAAAACAATAATAATTGCAATTATTAGGAAAACAGTAGAAGTCAAAACATAAAACCGCAACTAGGTGAGCTACACTAATAACATGAAACTGTTGTTGGGATAGGCCTGGAGGCTATGACTTTAAAATTACTCAATACAGGGAGGGCCAATATATATTCATTGGCTATGCGATAGTTTGTGGTTCGCACAGTTTTGGTGCAAGATTTACGATTTCACGGATGTCGCTATTTCCTACACAAAATATCTTCTGAAGCTTTTGCGATTAACAAGGGTAAAACACGTTTCCTGAACAGAGGGAGTGAGCGCGAGAGGGCCTAAAAAATTGCAATGGAAACTCACCTGAAATCCGCTGGGAGGAAAGGGTAGGTTATCGTTGTAGCCATGGGCTACACCAGTTGATGTTAAGTGAAGGTCATTCCTTGATTCTGTCATAGCCATCTTGTTCTGTGCAATTTCTAAACTACCGTGAATAATCCTATTTAGGGTGCAACTTATAACAAAACGGACTGGGTGACTGTTGCCTAGAGAAACAAACAACACCAAACCGAGGATAGCGTCTTCGTTGGTATTGGAAACAGAGCGCGAAAGAGAGGTTGACTGATTTGACGTTTATCATAAAGAGAAGTTTATTTTTTGTTTGAAATTATCAAAGCTGGCCAAAATGATGGTAGGTAGAGAACTGCATAGGCAAGATAATTCAATTGTTCTTGAATGGATTATCCAGAATAGTTCGCAAGCGGAAAGTTAGCTCCTTGAGAAGAATGCAATGAAGACTGACTTCTTGGATGACGCTAAAAATTTAAAGGTAAGAATTTGCGCATCATTTATAACAATCTAAGAAATTCTTAGATAACTGAAGAAATATTACTTAGGACAAGAACCATTGACAACAGAAATTCGGATGGCAGTGATTTGCATTTACCAAATAATTATAATAAAAGCAAAAAATTAATGTCAAAATTCTGAATCGTTAGTTTCATACGAATCGCAATTCAAAATTTTCTCAACGTATTACAAAATATCTTTTCAGTATTTATGGGAGTTTATGTCCAATAGTTTTCAGATCAATATAACCTCAGAACACCGTGTTATTTCATTTCCTAAGATGAGAAACGTGCAGCTTTTGAAGTTACAAAGTTCTTCTACCATTACTCCGTGCAAGTTTGATCACTCAGTTATCTGATGCTAGCAAGGTCTCACCAAAAACCATTTAATATCGACGTTTAAACGATTTTAGCGTGAATCGTAGTAATATGAACCTTCTTCTCCTTATCGAGATGTAAATCACTTATATCTTTACAGCAAAAATTGCCAAGCATATTAACCTTTGTTGAGTTTAAAATCTTTAGTGATCATAAACTTCTCAATACTCAAAATGATGGGATAAATCACGAAAGATTTCTTCAATCGGAAAAAAGCTTCGATGTATCGATGACACATACAACAATCTTTTATTTGTAATTGACATTACAAGCATCACACCCTCTGGTCTATCATATTGTGACTTTTCGCTATCACCATCACCAATTTTACACCACTAAATTATGGAATATGTTTACTGCCTACAAAGATTGACATAATACTTTCTTTTTCAAACAGAATCTCTATAAATCTTTCAATATGTCTACTGCAAAAGTTTCTGAAGACCCTTGGCTAAATCCCCAAGAAATTTTCCTGACTGACCTCAAAGACGACGAGGAAACAACAACAGCAGTTGAAGCTGTCAATGCTGTACGGGCTGCTGAAAGCGAATCGAAAGATGAAGCATGCAACGAATCCGATGTGGATCAG
Source organism: Rhopilema esculentum (assembly GCF_057945365.1). Classification (NCBI taxonomy): domain Eukaryota; kingdom Metazoa; phylum Cnidaria; class Scyphozoa; order Rhizostomeae; family Rhizostomatidae; genus Rhopilema; species Rhopilema esculentum. Next base: position 3,258,722 of record NC_142816.1, read on the forward strand.
GTTGAGCTTTTCGTGGGTAACTTGCGCAAGGATGTCGAGCAAGATCTGGTTATATCAAAACTACAGAGTCTATTCTCGACTATTAGCGTGGAGTTAAGCATTGAAAAGTTTAGGCCGCTGCAAAGGGGTTCCAATAAAGCAAAGCATTTATTTGTAAAGATGGAGAACATGGAAGATATAGAGAAGATCGTGGACAATTTTGATGGGTACTCGGATTCTGAAATCGTGTTTGCGGAGCGAACATTAAAAGTTTGTCCGAAACATTACAAGCCATCTAGAAAGCGAAGAAAAAGAAAAAGGAAAAACTCATTAGCTAGAAAAGAAGATGAATGCTTAGAAAACTTTGATTTTGATAAACTTGATTTACGTAGGGTGGAAATGATACGACGATGTATGTCCGCTCCTTGTATTGTTGAACAGCAAAGTATGGCAATGGAAGAACGCAAGAGGGACTTTTTGGTGATGGGTCAAATATTAAAGTGTGAGGACCGGACTACAGAATACAAGAGAGGTGGTGGAAAATATCCAAGGAAATTTCTAATGCATGATGTCAGAAAGTATGCATGTGCCTTTTTGAACAGTGAAGGTGAATTTTATTTCATGTTAAATATAATGTACTAATTCAATAAAATTGAAGCTAAAAGAGAATATTCAAGGAGGTGATCTCAGATTCACTATTGAAATTTAGGACACTTGAAAATTCATATGCTCAAGTCTCATTCCTTTCCTTTTGTTGAGATGTGACTTATATTTACCTATGTATGAACATGAACATTTATCATTATGAATCATTATCCTTTCAGTGGTGCCTAGTTCTCTGACCGCGCACCACGTTTTTAGTTAGTTCGATTAGCAAGATGGCAGATATTGTTATGTTAACATTTGTTGATGTTGAATGCGTTATGTTACCAATAATCCAAAGAGTTTTCTCTAAGTTTTACTTCTGTCACGAGTACAGATTTAACATCTTTTACTTATATATGACATGATACCATTCATGCAATAATTCATACGAATAGTTTCAAATTTCAACACAGCTTTAAATTTCAGACACATTCAATATGTAAACGAAAACTGCATCTATGAAAGTTTACCATATTTTATTTCTGGCCGATGGCATGTAATTGCTCTCGAGTTATTTAACTGACACAAACAAGAAAATAACACACAGAAAAACTATAGATATAAAATAATATAAATGCCAGGGCCTGGAAGAAGTTTCAAATAAAGGCTTTAAAATGCTCTACAACTTTATTATCTTTCCTGACATTGTGGTTGCTTTTTAACTTTAACTTTAACTTTTAACTTTAACTTTTTAACTTTTCGTGCGCAACTGCAATTGCTAGTCACAATTTCAATATCGTCTTCAGGATCATTTTGCTTATTTTATGAGAAAATGCAGTATTTATCAATATAGAATAATTAAGTTAGTGAGCCGTTCACTTAGGCTGATGTATAAGACACTTCATAAGAAAATCTTGTTAACGTCCTACTAGCACAAGGACAAAAAATTGATTTGAAGTCAGCTTTTCAAAACAGGTCACTTCAAAATCATCGATTAATAGCTTAGAAGAAAATGAAATATTTGCCCGTCAAGTGTGATAAGGGTTACTTCATACATAAACGTCATTAAAAATGCTTCTTTCAGATACCTCACTATCTATTTTTAGGAGGAAGCCTGTTCATTGGAGTTGCTGATGATGGAAAGGTTTTTGGAATTCCTTCAAACAGAAAAGAAGAAGACATCATTCGTGTTCTAATTGATAATATAATCTCCGGATTTCAGCCCCCTATTTTTCCCAAGTCATACTGCGTGAATTTTATACCAGTCTTACCGCACGCAGACTATGAACCAGTTGACACTAATGACCACTGTTTTAAGGTGCTGGAGGTCAAGATATTTCCTCCTCCTGCAAAAGGAAATTCCTATTTATACGAAACAGACAAAGGAGAGGCGTACATAAGACGTGATGGAAGTGTGCAGGGGCCACTCAAAGCTAGTCAAATCATTGAATGGTGCAAAAATGACAACAAAATGGATTGCGAAAACCATTCTGTAAATGAGAAGCTAGACGAAAGCTTGAAATGTACTTCAGAAGAACACAGCTCCGGAGCTGAGTTGCTTAAAATTACTTCGTCAAACCTGGAATACCACGAATTACAAGGACAAGTTTTCAATCTATCATCCAAAGAGCAGTTTGGTGGGATTTCGATAAATGGACGTCATCTTGATATGGCCTCGTTAAAAAAGCTATGTGAAATTGAGGCTCATATAAGAGAGCGGCAACAAAATATAGAAATGGAAATCGGAGTGCTAAAAGACCATTACGCTGCGCGTGAAAGAGTTTTACAAGTAGAGTTAGAAAGGGCCAAGTGCCTGCTTAAGAAGGAAAGGAAAAAGAGAAGACCAAAGTCAGCGACATGCACGTTATTATGATATAATAAGTCGTTCAAAATAAATGATATAAAATGGTTTGAATATATAATATTTCAAAGTATTGTATGAATTTACAGAAGTAAATGATAAAATATTCACATAATCTTAACAATGTGTTCAGTTAATCGGAGACAGCATTTCAAAAATATGCATCTTTCAATTCCTTTTTATTATGCAAAACATAAAGAATATACTGATCGAGTCTTACAGGGCTCACGCCACCGGGAAACCGAGAGGCCATGCCCCCCACTTTTTGTGAAGCAATAAACGTCAAAGCCTCAATGAAAGGTGAAAGAACCCTTGACCCCTCTTTTGTTAACTTTGCCGCCCCCCCCCCACTTTCAAACCCGTGGCGTGGGCCCTGAAAAGGTCCAACAAACCGTATTTAACGATGAAAGCCACATTACCCAAGAACCTTGTCGTTAGTGTGGGAAGAAGAGAAGTGAAACTGTCTTGTGAATGTCAAAACCGGGCAGAGAAAGCTGGGACGCTTGCTTCTTTTGCCGATCAGGTTTCTTCTTTCTGTCAGGGGTGTTTATCGTGTCCAAATAGCGGGGGAATGACAGAGATCAAATGAACGTTTGCTAAGTTTCCATGTTCTTTTACCAGCATAAAGCGCAGGCAGCATAAATTTAATTGAACGAAAGTCTTTACTTCTAACTGATTTTTTAATGGACATGGGAAAGTTCATGATAGGCTTTCTAAAGAGGAAATAAGAGATCGTTGGGTGAAACCAGAAAAATACTATGCTGCCACGATCTTAAGCGTAAAAACTCCCCTTCTCTAAACTTTCTTTTTCAGCATAAAACTTTACTAAAACTTTACAGAGAGTTTACTGATCTTTACATTCATTTTCTAATTTTGCAAAAGTTGTGATCATCGTCTTTACAAATGGAATTAAAGCAGACTTCAATCAAGAAGAAGTTAGTTATGTAAATGAGTTCTGATGTTAAGGGGGTGCGTTCAAAACATTGCCAAACCGTCATTGGATCACCAGAACCTTATTCTGTGATTGTATCACCGTCTGTCGTTCTCCGAAAACAAAAATCGGAATCACCGGAGGAGAGATGTAAGAATCACTTCCCAAACCAGATGATGCTTAAAACATCTGCACCCTGTAGGTTCCCCGGTCAGCGATCAGAATGTTTCCACTTGTAGTGATGCAAGCGCCACACGGCTTACTGAACAACGTGTGATCTGTTAATCCTGGAATTCCAAGTTTCTTGAGGTACTTCCCTTTCAGATTGAATAATTGCACGTTAAGATTCTTGAAATCTGCAACAACAATATGGCCTTCTGAATCAACAGCGATCCCTGAAGGACACATGAATTGCCCTTCCCCAATCCCCTTGTTTCCAAATTTGGCTATGTAGCTTCCAAATTCGTCAAAACGCTGAACTCGGTAATTGTTTGTGTCCGATACAATAATTTCATCTTCATTTGTCACAGCAATATGTCTTGGCGAGTTAAATTTTCCATCGGCACTCCCATATCCACCGAACTGAGTGATAAATCCGCCGTGCATATCCAGGATCTGTATCCTGTGATTATCTCTGTCTGCCACTACCAACCTCTTCTGGTTATCAATTGCCAAGGCACAAGGACCTTTTAACTGGCCTTCTCCATTTCCTCGGTTGCAGAATTTGTCAATAAACTCCCCTTCATAATCGAAAACCTATTAAGAAACAAACAGATTTGATACTGATCATATACTTCAAAACATAATCCAACTTTTAAATGCAATGAAGCTTTTCGGCCGATATGCATGAAGGGACCAGGGGGATGTGTTTTTAAAACATTGGATATGCTATTCACCCTGGGTGCCAGAGACTCGGTGAAAGAGTGGGTTGGGGAAAGACCACCTTTCGACCATTTCTTTTACTAAGGCTCTGGTAATTGATAATAATTGAACATTGTTGATAATTGATAACAATTTATATTATACTCTTTTTTCACCCCTTCAACTTTCAACAAAAAGAGTTGACCTATATACCAAATTTGGCAAGGTTTGAATTTTTAATGAGCCGACCTGATTGCATTCGTTAAAGTTCACAAGAATGAACATCTGAAAATACCTGAATTCGATGGTTCCCATGATCAGCAACATATATGTTTCCAGTTTCATCAACAGCTAAGCCTGCTGGGTACCATATCTCTCCATCAGCTTTTCCTCTCTTCCCAAACTGATGTAAAAGTTTCCCGTTTTTGTCAAAAAACTATAGTTGAATAGAAAGGTTGATATTTCCATAAAAAATCTCAAAACTTTGACTATTTAGTTATCAAAAATGGCATTTGAAAGATTTCTAGGTAAAGAAGAACAGAATTGGATAAAACTAACCTATGATAAAGAAGGTTAGGAACTTTTTTTAAGATTCAGAAAATTTAAGTTTATTTTTTGCTTGATCACAAGATCTCTGGTGCTTTTAATATAAAATTACAACAATGAAACATACACTGTCTTGCTTTAGTCTTCTACGAGGACAAATCCCTTTTGCTCGAATACTAGTTTAAGATAAACGGAAGTCAGTATTCAACGACCGCAAAACGATACAATCTTATGATGTAACTTCCATACAACTTTAGCCTCTGTTTTGACAGTTAAACAATGTAGCTCATGAGGATTGCACGGGCCTATCTGCTTGTCTGAAGATTGCGGATTGCACGGCCTACCTAAATCTCCACAGTCCCTATAGTCCCAAAGTCTAATGGTTCCCAAACTGAAACTATAAAATACAATTTGTTGTGTAAACAAACCAGAATTCGATGATTGTTGTGATCGCTGACAATAATTGTTCCTGATTGGTCAACAGCTACTCCCCAAGGCTCAAAATTTTCATCGTTGTTTTGGCCTAAAACTCCTTTGGAGCCAAACTTCAGCAACATTGGGCCTACTCTGTCTATCTCGATTCCGGCTGTGACCAAAACCTCGAATGGACTGCCCATAATGGCCTTCTCTCTCGCATAAACGAACACAAAATGTGTTCCTTTGTGGCTTGGTTTGTATTTTGCAGTGTAGGTACCATCATTATTGTCAGTGATGTCAGCAAGGGTCACTGAGCCAAAACTATCACGAATTTTGGCAACAACTGGATCACCACCTGGAGGTAATGTTTTTTTGTCAGATTATGCTTTCATATAAAATCCTGAAGTTGAATCGTTTTCACAAGGGGCAAGAAAGCAAGGCAATATTTTCACATGTGTACCAATATCTTAAAATTGATGATCATAGTATGTATTAATTCATGAAAGTCTAAGGTGTTTATTATCTATAGCCTCCTTTCTCCCATTTATATAGACAAAGCCTCATTTTAGCATTCACAACGGACAAGGAGGTGTGAATGATATAGGAACAGTACAAAGATAAATTTGAAGAGAGATAAGCATTACAGATGAGAAACTCGAAGAGAGAAGACGGAAAAACTGATGGAGTTATTCAGTCACTAAATATGTTTATAACGCACTAGTGGAGGATTTAGGCAATCGTAATATAAATAGACCAAGAACCATACATAACACTGAATCTACGAAAGAAGTGGATCTCTTCTTTAAATGAAACTGCGACTGCATATTATCGGCAGTTATAAATCTTGATTCTTCCTATTTAAACACAAGTTGAGGTAATAAGAAAGAAAATGTTTTCGACAAAAAGCAAAAAAACGAGTTGTCAACATAAGAAAAAAATCAAAACATTCTCATTTCTTACCAAGCATGACATCCGCTGAAAATCTGTCTTTGGCATAAATGTTGAAAGTAGCCACATGGCCTACTTTTGCAATTTTGATTCCAGAACCATCCGCAACGGAAAATGCAGGAAATGTTGCGCTTGTTTCAAGCTTTCCAAACTTTGTCACGGCATCCTGGAGTTGCGAAAAGCAAAAATGTGCAACATAAAACTATTTCAATCTTATAACGCTCAAAAAAATTAATTCAAATTTCAATTATCAGGCATTTTAATTTTAATTTGCTTAAATCACTACCAATAACCTAAAACTGTTGATACCATTCGGTTCTATTCATCAAGTATAAAGGGACCCAAGCCACATCCCTGTCAGAATGCACAAGGGGGGGGGGCAAAGTTCGGGTAGCTACCTAAAAAAGTTGTCCGGGATTGGATTTTTCAAAGTAAAATTTAGCAATGTGTATAAAATTATTGTATTAATTAAATTGAACAAATAATTTTGCAAGGAACTGAATTTACTTATAATGTGCAGGTGATTTAAGAAAATGATCGACATCAGGAACTAAAAAGTAGAGATTTTCGATGTACCTTGAGTTCATTATCAACGGCGTCAAAGCTAAGAACATCATTTTCCTCGGGTTCTGTTTGCGGTTTATATTCGCTTAGCTTCTTCAATCTATTCGCCATTATCCTTTTCACCAACATCATTTCTGCCTCGTTCCCGAATCGCAGAATATTCTCGACGAAGTCGCAGCTACTTAGAAGGTTATCGAGGTCCATCTCAAGCACACTTTGCTGATCCTTTAAGACCTGAAGTGCAATGATAAGTAAGAAATTGAATGAAGGGGGCGATTCAGGTTAGACAGATAGAGGGATAGAGGTTAAGACTCCTAAATATATTTTAGTGGCAAAAGCCAGTTTCATTTCTGGCTTTTTTTGCTTGCTAGGTCAGCAGTGTCTACTTTCATATAGTAATCGGGTAAGCATTTTAGGCAGATAGACCCCCGAGGAATAGTGTTAAGGCACGACCATCGGTCTATAGTTTTGCTAGCCAACAGATCCAAATGTTACAGACACACAAATGTTTCAGATACAGACCTTGAAGTAAAAACAGGAAGCATTTCCTTGCCAATTTAAAAGCACACTATCTTGACAATGACAGAAATTAAGTGACAGGGCAAACGCAATAAATTCCTCGAGTTCTTGTTTTAGCAGTTTTCCTCTCCAATTTATAATTTTAAAATATCCGATTTTTGAGGAACCTGATCAAGATGTATAGGGGACTGATGCCCCAAACCTCCCTATAAGTTCCACCAAAGAAATTCTATTCTAATGAAGACTGGATCTAAATACTCTATTAATTGTTTTCCATGTCTATGGATGTTATCATTTGGTCGATGCTTTTTACAGAATTTTTTCTGTGCAAATACCTTTTCTTTTTGCTGGCACATCTCATCAAGGGTCTCTACAAGCCGTCTCTTTTTCTCTTCCAGAGTGCGAATGTGCTCATCAACAGTCGCTGTGATCAGGTTCTTGACAGCATCGCGTCTAATATTTGATAAATATAAGTTTATCTCAGTTTCCATTTAATCAATAGTATCCAACTGACTGACGTACCCATCATTCAATAGCTTATTGACACAATAGTAAAAATGATTTTCCTTCAAAAACCAAGCAAGCATATGATTTTTATCTCTTTCTATCAGTATACAAAATTATTTTACCTAAATACATTAAACAAATACAATAAAGCTGAATTTTGTATAGATTGGGCTATCGATTTAGTATAATTCTTTCTTCTCTGTACACGTTTCTACTCAAACTCTACTACAGTCACACCTTTAGTGTTTCTTCCATTTCTCTGGTTACACGTGACCTAGAAACTTAGTTCCAGTTCCCTCACCTCTCCAAATTATCAATTCAGAATCAACGCAAAAGAAACTAAATTTACAACCTGCAAGATGTAATGTTAGCACTCTAGCAATCACCTGTCTGAGAGTGAGTTTGTCACTTCAATAACTTCGTTAAGAGCCAGCTTGACTACAGGCAACTTGCGTTTCGTGCTGTCCAATAATTCGATCACAGTCTCGCGATGAATCTTTACAGCCTCCTTCAGATCAACATAATTATGCTCTCTGTGATCATAAATTGCGCAGTCTCTACATATTGCGTCATCGCAAGTCTCACAAAAATATTTCAGCATCTGGAAAAACAATGCCACTTTTCTATATGGTGTGAGGCAAAGTTGAAAAAATACAAGGTTTTAAGCAAGACATGCTTAAAAGCCTGTTGTAATAACAAAAAAAATTACGTCTATATGTTTTATGGCTATTTGGTAGGTAAGCCAAAGAGAATAGAACATTTAACTTGATTTTGTCCAAAAACACAATAATTACCCGCTAATTCGATTGCCTGATGATTTCAACACTTTCAATGACAAATATTGTCTTAATCATGTCTCCTAACACCAAATTTTATTAATTATCAGTAAAACTAATAGAATTGTTTTCCTTGAAAAATTCAAATAGTGAGAACTAAAAGAGCTTGCTTTCATAAACCTCTACTGACCTCTCTATCATGCACACCACAGAACGAGGGACACTTCAATGCGTCATAAATTGCGTTGTTCTGGAGTTCTTCAAAACAAACAACCTTGTGGTCCTTGGTCTGTCGAATTCTTTCATGAGCTGTGACACACTTGGGGCACAGGTTTTCAACACAGTCAAGGCAGCGAGCATTTGCCATCGACTGATCTTCACAATTGGTGCAGCATGTTGGCTCTTGCACAGCTAATATGTTGAGAAGGTTGTTGGCGAAAGAATGAGATGGAAAAGCGTCGACGCCTTTTGTTGGTATTGGGATGTCAATATGGCAGCGTGGGCATTCCAAAACACGTTCTGCGTTCTCCCTGATTAAAAAAAATGCATTTGTTAAAAAAAAGATAAAGCTAGTTTACCACCATTTTCAAGAGCTACAAGCTAAGTGGAGAGTACAATGTTAGGTTCAGAGTCTCGCACTTCCTGGAGTCACATCATCGTATTTTAGGGCTTAATTCTTCATAAAACTTTGACCTTTATCTGGCATATCTACCCTTTAGTGCAAATAATTCTCTAATTATCAGACCTAGTTTTATGCTTTCAGGATGAATCGATATACAAGTAACAAGGCATTTTGCATTTTGAATAGAATGTAGAAACAAACTAGAAATCAGTGTAGTATTTGTGTTAAACAAATAAACAGATTTTCAGAACAAATTAAACAATACTGCAGCTTTAGTTTTTCTGCATTTAGCAAATGTGATAATGTCGTTTTCCATTCAATGAAGGAATGTCTCAGTTTTTAATGTAAAATGTGAATAGATATAGCTATTTTAATTTAAATTTAATGAAAAGCTATTTTAAAGGTTAATTTTGCAGCAAGATTCTGTTAAATGTCCTCTTTATTTAATTCATTCAGCTTTAAGGGAATGCATTCAGCTTTAAGGGAATGCATTCAGCTATAAGGGAATCTCGAAAAAACCTTAAGGGAACCTTGGCTTAATTTTATACATTTTTATTTTATCTTTATAACTCTAGTCCTGTTTCTGGAACTAACTGGAAACAGACCTGACAATAATTCGCTGCAAACCCGATTTTAGCCCACCCTGACTTTACTGCAGGTTAATCAGCTACTAACAAACATTTTATCTAGGATTTTCCAAAGTTATCAAACGGGTGGACATACTGTTGATGACATAACATTTTTGCCAAAAAAAGCAGACTAGAGAAAAACCTATTCATTATATCATAACGAGATCAATGCTTCAGTTTAGAGGTGAATTTTCCATGGCTGAGGGCACTTTTTCAATCTGACAGACTTAAATTTATACAAATGATTAACATGGCATGTACATGTAGTTTAAAAACCTATAAATGTTTACTGTGTATGGCTGATTTTAGGCAACCAAAAGCACGGATCGATATCAACTCGCAAATTTCTTATGTCCCACATTTACAAGAATTATCCTCTTTTTATCGAAGTATCAAGATCATCTAAGAAAAGGACCTAGAATAATTATCTTCTTGGAATAATTGATTATAATCTGCATCACGCAAGCATTGGTAAAGGTATTGATTAAATCAAAAGTTATATATCAAGAGTGTATCGGTTACCTTATTGTATTTTCAATGCATTCTTCGCAGAAGGCGTGAAGACAAGGCAAGACTTTTGGATGCTTGTATGTTGAAAGACATACAACGCATTCCAGATTGTAGACGTCTTTAACATTTCCGAAGGTAACATTTGCAATGTTTATTGCCATTTTGATGCTTGATGTGGGCAGCGCAGACATGTCCAGAGCATTTTGCAGAATATCGGGAATACACAGTTGATTCACTCGAGTGATCGTGGCTGACCAGCTGCAAGATAAAATTGCCCTGAATCAGTTCCGCTTCATTGATTAGAATTGATTTGATTTTGCCTGTCTCACTATGTTTGTTAACATTCCTATTAAAACTCCCATCATGCACCGCGTAAGTTTGTAGGTCAGCTCGTAAAGAAAATCACAAATAAAAAAAGACGGGTGTTATATTCCGTTTAAAGGATCTGAAGAATCGCAAAACAGGGCAGGGGCTATTTGTATATGCTGAAAAACTTTTGCTCTGGTTAGGCCTTGTATGCCGGGGCGAAATATTAGCTTTCTACAATTTGTTTCTGTTGGTTATTGTTTATTCTCGGCATGTTGCGGTGTTCTCTATCTGCAACATTTCATCGACTTTTAGACAAAAGTATTACACTTTAGTCTGTCTAGCAGTTTGCAACCTTGGCCTTTCCATTATTTGCTTACTTGTATATGCTTGTACCAGGAGAAGAAAAATCGTACAAATCACAAATCCGAATTTCAATATTGGTAAAAACGTTAGCCACTCGAATTTTGTGACTATTCATAGATTGAAAAAACTATATAATCTGAAAATCTCGTTTTTGTTTGATTCTTTGTAAATTTTTTATTCTTTTTCGACTAGTCTATTTTAAATTTAATAAAATTAGAACAAATTAATTGTATCCTTTTTTCAACTACATCTACATTTTTGCTTTGTCTTTCATCAACAACGACGCAGTTGTCTTATTATAAATGTGAGACATCTTTCTTTGTTAATTTTGTGTCAGCAAAAATTTAGTTTTGTTGAACCAATTTGGTCATTACAAACAGACTTGAAAAGAGTTCGCAAAAATTTTATGAAACTTTACCTACATCCCAGTCAAATTTTCCAAGGAATTTTTGTGTTAAGCCTTCACTATGACCAAAAGTACCACACACAGGAAATCAGTGACCCTTCAAAAATGTTTTTCTACATAAACTGTTGCAATTTTACAATTCCTACAGTCAAGTTGCATGGATTTTCATTTCGTTAGATTTGCATTTTTACTTGCAGCACCCCCAACCCATTTGACATATTCGACAGCCACTGCCATCAAGCCTTCTACGCTCATAATTATTCACTGGGTCTCTGAAAAGCAGAACAAATAACTCTTATAAACTTGTCTTATTTCTGTCAAGTAACATTACCAAATTGTATCCAAAGCAAAGGTTACGTGATTTGATTGCCCCAACTCAAATTAAAGTCCAATTGAAAACATTTTCTTGTTTGGGCTAATTTGAACTTAGTTGCGAAGGAATTAACAAATGACATGAATAAATGAAAATATCAGTAAGTGCCTAGCGTATCCTATGCAAAATATGTGATTTTAATTCTGATTTATCCTCTCGCTAAGTCTAAAGACAAAACCAAAGTGGTGAGAAACTACAAGTCTTAAATTGGCGATAATAATTAAAGATGTTTACAGATAGTTTTATTAAGCACAAAATTATTTTGAAAGTGGTAATGACTCTATGGGAATAGAAAGATAATTGGCAGATAAACTAAATAGTGACCTCTTTTCTTCTTTCTTTTCTACGCATTCCGCAGTCACAAATCTCTGCTGTTTGGTATTTGTATAAGTCCAGTCTCGTTTTGGTGTATAGAACAGGACAGATCTAACTTGCTAATCCTATACAGCAAAAGCGTATACACCTTGACCATACGTCAAACATATTATGACATAATTTTCATAATTTTCACTACGTTTATTCTCATTGTTTATGATAACTTTCTCACTGATTGGCGTTCAAACAAAGTACTAGTAATCTTTCTTTGCTTCCTTTCCTGTCCATCTTTCTAGTTAGTGCCAGATTCTTTAAACCTGCTTCCTTTATCAAATCTTCCAAGAATCTCATTAATCATAATCTCTTGTCCATCATATTCTTATGTCCATTATCAACTATTCACTATAGGTTTTATCAACACATTCTTATTTCTAATTTCATATGGCTATAAAATTTTCACCTTTCTTACTTAAGAGCCACATGGTACACCATGAATATGGACCGCCAGCAAGAAGCTACAATGCAGCAAAAATGACTTCAATATTTTCGTGGCGTTTTTTGGGCTTGTTTCCTTTAATGCCTTAAGAAAATTATCACTTTCTCAGTATTTATTTCCGATCCCAAGAAAGGCCCATGCCCTTAAATTCCTCCTGAGCTACTATATTAACCAGCATTAATCATAAATTGCATTGGTAGAACTGTAATGTTCATAATATCTTGAATAAGTTTATGGTGACAAAATTCCACATAAAACTTGCTAGAATTCATGTTATAGACCAAACATAATCTGGGACAAAAAGAATTTCTTGGCCAATATCCTTAAAATCATACAATAGAAATTATAGGCTAAAAATTATAGCTGTCTAATTATTGTAAAGGTAATGCTAAAATAAAATTAAGAAGAATCATAAACAAATGCTGACATAAGAAAGGAAACTAAAACTATTATTCTTTTCAACGCCGATTAAAGGCTGATTTCCATTAGGCGAATTCTTTCGCGCGAATCGAATTTTCGCAAATTTAACTCAGCGTGGTGTCATGTTCTCAGATTTCGCAGCGAAAAAATTCGATTCGCAGAAAGTAGATCACGGTCCTACTCTATCGCTACGAATATTTTTCGATTCGCGCGAAAGAATTCGACTAGTGGAAATCGGCCTTAGGTCTTATTGAAGAACCTGTATCAACAATGATACTGATCATTTAAGTAAGAACTTAGGTCCAGTTAATATTATTGGGCAAAAAATATTTGTTTGTATAAACCAACAACAAATTTGTGATGTTCCGCGAATGTCCTAGCAGCGCCAAGGATGGTTTTGATAATAGTTAGGCAGGCCATAAACAATTAATTTTATTCAAGTGGCTCGAGAAACAATAAATGTACAAGATATTTCTACTTGTATTAAAGCTGCGATAAGCAATTCATTTTACAGATTTTTTGGATAAACTGTTATCCTCGATATGCACACTTGTTTATTGCTTATTTCTTTGAATTAAATATGGCAGAAGTAATATCAGATTTCCTAAATTATGTCAGAATCTTTATTGCAGACAGCGATCAAAACTTTTAAAAGTCATAGAGAAAAGTTATAGAAGATATAAACATTTTTTATCTTTTATAGAAGGCAATATACTTTACGGCTGTTGGTTGGCTTGCAAATGTTCACAAACAAATCAAGAAGTCAGTGAAGTTCACTACCAGCTCACTGAACACTGTAAACAAGGCCACAGAGGGCTAGGCCATGCTTATCGTGGCAAACTCGCGTTTTCATTGGTTGTGAATCACTCTTTTCTTTCAATTCATCTGACACAATTTGACATCAGCTTTGCGCCACTTGCTTCTGCCAGATTCGAAGACAAGACGCAGCCAAGCATATTGCTTCATTGACAAAAGCACTCAAGTGTGAAGTTACGCTTGCGTAGTCGTCGAAGTTTCGATGAATCGCGAAATATCGATTGTTGAGCGTAATCTTTCCAGGCGTGCCTAGCGTTTGTAAGGAAATGGGTATTTGGTCTGTATGATATTCTCGTTATTATTCTCATCTCAAGTATTTCCTTTTACAAATATTCGCTGAAAGGAAGTTTCTTTTAGAGTCACCAGAGAAAGCGGTTTGTGGCGGAGTACAAAAGTTGCCTAAATTGTCAACAGAAAACAGAAAGCCAGGACGAGATAAATCTCTTTTTGCAAACAAAAGAAGATAATGGCGAATTCTCGAGAAGAGCTGAGTTTATCATTTAACAGCAAAAGACGCAAGGATCTGGATGTAAACTGTGGTATATGCAAAAAGACTTACAACATCCCGCGGGTTCTCGACTGTCTGCACTCTTTCTGCGAGAGCTGTATTGAGAACAACCTGGAAATTGAAGAGACAGAGGAAAATACAGAGTATTATGTGAACTGCAATACATGCAATAAACAAAGTATTTTACCAGAAGAAGGTGTCGCAGCTTTGCCGATGAATGTTTTCGCCAAAAATGCTTTAGATCTACTAATAATCGACGAAAGCAAAGAAAACGCCGTCAAATGTACAAACTGCAACGACGACGAAGATGCGATCTCTCGTTGCGTCGAATGTACCGAATTCTTGTGCACTGTTTGCGTTACGGCGCACCGAAGGTTTCGACTGACGAAAGATCACCGAATCATTCTCCTAGATGCGCTGAAGTACGACAGAAGTACGGTGCACCGACCCGTGCATTGCGCTTTGCATGAACCAGAAGTATATCTGTTCTTCTGTGATGTGTGCCAGAAACTGATTTGCAAGGAATGTACCATTTTGGCACACAGAGGGCACAAATTTGAAAGTATGTATGGGTTGTTTTTATGTTGGTGTCGAAAACAATTTTCAATATTTTAAGAAAATATGTATGCATAACAAGGGCGAACTTTTTAGATATTTCAATTCTAGAGCCCTCACCTCCTTGTACAGCTAAATATAAAGTTTTGTATGCTATTAAATCAAATTTTGATTTTTTCCATATCCATAGTATTAGCGGATTCATCATAATGTGTATATCTGAATATGTGATAGTGTAAGCAAGCCTTGGAAATAAAAGGCACTAGTTTTACTGCGGTTCATAAACCAACGAGTTGTGGCAATATCGATATATATTATTGTAGGTCTAAGAGACGCCCTGGAGGCGAAAAAACCAGCCCTGATAGAAGAGCTCGAGAAATGTGAGAAAAAAATTATACCACCATTGGAAAAGGCCATTGATGAAGTTCAAGATATGTCAGCACGTCTGCATGCACGAACAGTGGCTGTAAAACAGGCATTGCGCTCATGTGCCAACGAGCTACTGCAGCGAATAGAGCAGAGATGCGAAGCAATGCTAGATGAAGTGGAGACGTTGCACCGTGAGAAAGATGGCATTTTGCAGAGGCAGAAAGCTGGTCTAGAGTTGCAGCTTACAAAAAGCACAACAGCACGTGACTTTGTTGACTATGCATTCAAGCATGGCAATGAAGCTGAAATTTTCCAACTTTATGACGTCATGCATGTTGCGTTGGAAGATGTGAATAGCTACATTTTACAGTACAAGGAGCCTGAGGAGAATGACGTCATAGATCATATTGTTGATAGCAATGATGTTAGAGAAATCGCTAAAAACCTGGGGAAAATATCAACAAGCAAGATTTTTTTGGCTCACTGTCGCGTTGAAGGCCCGGGTTTGTCTACTGCAAAGGTTGGCATAGAAACACATTTCACGATATACACGCGTGATGTTGATGATGAGCCGTGTATCGAACACGACCACGATGATTCGATTCGCACAATTATCCAAGCACCAGAAGGCTTCTACGTGAACAACAAATTCACAAACAACGGTGATGGCTCATACACAGTCAAGTATACTCCAGTTACGAAGGGTAAACATCAGATTACCATCAAGATTAGGGGCAAACAAATTCCAAACAATAAGCACATGGTGAAAGTTTTTGAAGGCATTGACTATACTGAGGTAAGCGAATGTTTACTTGTCACAAAAGTTCCCGGCGAGGGTAACTTACATATATATAGGCACAGGATAGGCCATTTTTAGGGAGTGCCTTTTTTGAGTTAGAAAGCAATTTTGACGGATCACTTTCAAAATGCAACTTTCAGAGTATTCCATTTTTATATGGTGCCATGCATAAAGATATTTCCTCGCTCATAGGTACAACGTTTCTTCTTGCCTAAGTCCGAGTTATGGTAAAGCTTGATATATTCATGAACGGGAAGAGAATGTTTTCTTTAGAGCTGCTAAAAAGTTTATCGAAAGTTGTTTGGAATGAAAGATAAAGCCTTTAAACTTACATTTCTAGATTGAAACCTCTTTTCTGATGTTCGGGCGCCGTGGGAACAAGCCAGGAGAATTCAAAGAGCCTTATGGTGTTGCAGTAAATTTTGCAGGGTATATCTACGTGACTGACTTTCTGAACAACCGCGTGCAAGGATTCTCTAACATGGGCCAACATTTCTTGTCGTTTGGTGGAAAAGGAAGCAAGGAAGGCCAGTTCATTGGTCCCACGGGTATCGCAGTTGATTCAACTGGGATTGTCTTTGTCGCTGATTGGGACAATCACCGGATACAGTTATTCAGTCCCAATGGGAAATTCATTGGCAAATTTGGCTCCCTTGGTTAGTATTCTTTCTCAGGGGGATTTTCATTAACGCAGCTACCAAACATTACAAAATTTCATTATCCTTTAGGAAAACTTCTAATTAAGAGCAGCTAGTTAGATGAAATCATTGGATCTTTTAACACTCGCACCATCTGTAATAATAGTCTTTGGTGTAGCGGTTTCCACCTGTATAAAAAATGTCTAGCCCTCGAACAGTAGCTATATGCATTGTTTGCGCTAGACTATGAGTTGGTTTCATAGAAATGAAAGATACATAGGATACCTATAACAATAATATATAACAGAATTAAGCGATAGCGAATATATATGAAATATCGAATAAAGACTTCTAAAGGCTTAATGAAAGGTTTTAATCAACAAAATTATTTTTGGGGAAACAATCTTCATGAGTTGGGCAATTTGTCTTGTGTTTGCACTTATGCTTTACCCCTAAATATCCGTGCATTTGATATACACTCCAATTTCTCCTCCTCAGGTAATCAGGCAGGCAAACTCTGTCATCCAGCCGGCATCGCAGTGGACCAGAATGGGCTGATTTTAGTTGCGGAGCGTGATAATAATCGTGTTCAAGTATTCACTCTGGATGGGAAGTCAGTTCTTATTTTTGGATCGTGTGGGGCAGAAATAGGGCTTTTATCGGCTCCGACACACGTCGCTGTCACCCAAGACAATAACTATGTTGTATCCGACTCCGGAAACAATAGGGTGGTTCTTTTCGACAGATCCGGAACCTACCTCCGACATATCGGATGCAAAGGCTCCGACGCAGGAGAATTTAACAAAGTATCTGGCATTGTTATAGATAACGAGGGATACATAATCGTATCAGACTTTTACAATCATAGAATCCAAGTATTCAAGCCCGATTTGAGTGAAGCAACTGTGTTTGGCGAGGAGGGAAGCGGCGAAATGCAGTTCAAATTCCCAACAGGTGTCACACTTACCAATGAGGGTAGAGTCATTGTGGCGGACAGACACAACAATCGAATTCAAGTCTTTTGATTATTCGGAATATCAAGGAGACTTGTTACAGCTGTGAAGTCAGTGGCAACAGGAAAGAAGGATGACAAATGCAGAACAACGAAATAAAAAGATATCCTTTAAGGTTTCGAATAAAAAGTCTCAATTGAAGGTGTGGCTCCTCCACAGACACAAAAAGGACAGGTTTGATTGGCAAGCAAACAGATAGTGTCTAGTTGCTGACAACTTATAAAGAGCATCTAAAAACCTGGAACGCAATTTTCTCCCTGACATTGGTCCTTACTAAAGTTTCCCACACCATTTATGTTATTTAACATTGATCTGCTCTTTTGAACTGTCTTCAAACTCAGAGGAGAAGGTGAAGAAAACATTAAAGGGGGTATTCAACGTTACCATAAAAGTGCTCTTCGAAATGGTGCGATCAGGGCAATAAATTTACAAACCTTTGTTAATATAAACTATATTCTTCATAGGCTGAATGCAGTAGAGACGCCAAGTGGGGACTGGGGTGTGGGGCACGTCCCCCACTTCTCTGAGGGAACGATTTTGTATTTTGTCTAAATTTGATGAGAAAATGTTGGGGGAGAGGTGGTATTTCGGAAAAGTATTTTATGACATAACTCTTTGATTTCTAAACTGCCTTTATGTAACAAAATGTAAGTCATAGGTGTTGGCAATTGGTAAAATTAGCGTTCCCTGCTGGTTAAAGGGAGTTTCCTGACAGAACAAAAGAGTGTGGCCTAGATTTTTTAATTTTGTCCCCCAAAGCCTAGTGGCTGGCGCAGTCACTGGCTTAATGTTCATTAAACAAGGCTGATTTTATTGAAAAGGGTGCAGATACTGAGAAACTCAACAGGTGCCATAGAGACTCTAGCTAGGCACGCCGAAATGCAAGGATGAAAGGCTGGTGCAATGGGTTGCAAATAAGCTGGCATTTCTGTGTCTGGGGGTGCTTAATATTGCTGCCTGCCCCTGACCTGCCTGCTCTAGTGCGCAAAGGCTACCCCCGGATTCAGTATGGTTTTCAGCCAGTATGGTCCATTGGTGACCAAGTGACTAATGAGGATGAAAATGAAAAAGTATCCGTTTCTGAAATCAAATTTTTGCATATTAATCGTTTATAGACGATGAACAACCAGTACCCAGCTGATAGAATATTAGTCCATATGTTGTGTTTAACACTGGTCGAAATGAAGAAAGATTAGTAAAAGCAAATAACAATTACATTATGGACATAGCAAACGAAAACTGCATGATTGGTTTGAATACACTTATCTTGAAGGAACTGGGTTTATTAAAAGAACAATCGTTGACTGTAGCTAACTTTTAATTCACATTTGTTATAATTGCCTTTCTTAAAAATTTGTCTTGATGTATGATGTGTTTTGTGAAATAAGATATTAATGCCAAAATTAGATTATCAAAAAACATACCTGCCATTGCCTCTTTTTTATCCAATTTCTTCTTTTAACGCTTCATGTGCTATATCACCTTAAGAAAATTAGAGAATAACTCAGCTGTCTGCTATGTCACCTCAAAAGGAATCTGAGATATGGAACGTGCAATATATGGAAATAACGTCTGTGCATGCAAACGTTCTGTTAGATTCTCAAAGAAAAGTCACCTCAAAAACAATATGGAAGTAACACAAATATAAATACAAATATAAAATATTGCTCAAGAAGATAATTTAGAATGAATAAACAAAATGTCATATCTTTAGTCATATTTTTACATCTATAACAGATACAATTCTTAAGAGAGGCACATGTCTAAGAAGATAATTGAGAATTAGGGCTGAACATCCAAATAGACTTTCTAGTTTTTTAAATAGCTACACTCTAAATCTCTTCATTTTCTAAATTTTGTTGAGGGAAAGGCTCCGAAAAGGATGATTTTTTCATCAGCTTTTGAACTCGCCACCTGTGATTTTTTGGTCCCATCCAACGATGAGGAAGCTAGCTGGCATGCAGTGCGTTTTAGCGACAATTTTCGATCAATTTTGCTAAAAGAAGCATTTTTTGGTGATATGATTCATGCAAGAGTTGGGTGTTACTTTTACAAAATTGCAAATAGTTATCATCTTCTTCTCTCCCAAGGTTGGCATTCAATAACTTGAACCTTCAAAGTCGTTATCAATAATAATAAACCAATTAATCGATATATTATTTACATATCAAACGATTTCATACGAACCTAAGGGGGTAACAAACAGAACCGCTCAACATTTTGGAGTTTCTGTAAGCATTTTTCAGGTGACTATGGGGTAAGAGAAAAATTTCTAGTGAAACTTTTAACATTATAAACATTTCACCGTACTAAAAGAACGTAACCGATTCTAATGACGTTATATTCGACTTAACATTGTTGCTACTTAAAGTAGAATGCTTGATGACGTAAAAAGACTGAGATAAAAAAGGCAGAAAATCAAAAAGAGGTTGAATGTTGTCTTTTAACAATAAAACTCTTCTATGCAATGCAACATAGTGTAAAGACAGTGTAAAGATAGTATAAGACATCGAAATAGAGAAAAGTTTTAGCAATTAATAGCCGCCCGTATGTCTTACCGTGATGTTCATCTTAAAGACCAATTCTTTGAGATTCTCCCTCTTCCTTTTCCAATGAAAGCCTAATGGCGGAGTACTCTGTCAGGTTTGCCAAAAGAGTAGAATGTTAGGGGCGACATGCCTCAGTTTAGGGGTTGTGCCATGGACTCTGAGTCAAAAGAGCTGCTGTTGTCAAATAGTCGAGTCCAAATGTATGGAAGATCGGGATCTTCCACCCTCCAACAGAAGTATTTATGGAGCTATAGCCTTCTAACCCTCCTCTGGTGCCACTCATGCCTAGGATAACTCTCGCTGTAAAGCATAATTTTGGGTCCTTATATGTGTCAGTTTGTCTCTAAAAGCCTGAAGGTAACAGGTATTTCAGCACATGTATGAAAAGATGCTCAAATCTGTGTTCTACTGGGAAAATGACTCAAAATCTTTAATTATTTGAAAATTGAAATGTGTCTTGAAATCGGCGTAATGCGAAAGTTTCTGTTCACGAAAAAGGGCGATATTCTAAATTCTAGATTGCAAACATCATTTAAATTATATGAAATTGCTTCCCGGCGAGATCCCTACCTTCGTGAGGTATCTGTCAGGTTTGATACTTGGTTTGATACCGAAACCGGACCTGCTAGGGTGACCAGCTCCTTCTGGTCTGCACATTGCCTCCGAAAATCAGTTCGAGGACGGTTTTTGTTGTGGTTTTAGAAAATACACTTTTATTTAAAGGTGTTTATCACAATGCTTGATTGAACACCATTTCTGTGACTGAACGTACTATTTCAATAGCATTGTTCTTTGAGTTGTTTTGTACTTGGATGTTGAAAGTTTGATACGGAAAGCGTGTGGTAAACAGTTTTATTTTTCTTCTTTTATGTCTGTTGAGGCGAAAAACACAACAGTTTTCTTATCCAAAAGCGAGAAAGAGTGGCTTGAAACCTACTCTTTCACTGTTTTGATCACCTTTCTGTTACTAGCATTGCCCCCCCCCCCACTTCAAAGGAAATGCCCCTGAAAATCCTGAAAATTCCTGAAAATATCATGAAAATTCAATTATGTCCCAAGCTCATATAATACTTCTTTATTTTACATCTATTTGAAAAAATAACCCACAGAACCATCAGCTTTTATCATAAAAGTGTACTGAAAACAGTTTACAACAAGGCAGGTTTATCTTGTTTAGCAAACGGGATAAATAAACAAATATAAATAGTTGATACAATATAGTCGATACAATTGATAACGCTAATGTATTTTAGAAAGTCGTGGATGCCTTGGTTTTTTAAGGGCTGACCTAACAAAACCGTTTGCAATTCTTTTATGGTGCCTAGCTATGTAGCAAACAAGGGCTTCAAGGATCCTCGGTGTCAGGGGGTATAGTAAGAGTCGGGCATTTAGGAAACTTTTGCCTCTTTGTGAGGGAAATACACTGAAGCGAGGGTAATCAAAAAGGCCATGCTTCGTTCTTTTCATGAAATATTTCTAACAATTTCAAAACCACTTAGACTTGGATTTATCAGACTTAGCATTTTAAGAGATAGAGGGTCCTGTTCGAGGTCTTTTGACGGAATTCAGCCAGTCTTGTCTAGCGTCTCAGCAAATATAATTTGCCTATCAGGCGAAAAGCCAATGCTAAATATTTTAAAGGGAATTCGTGAAATCGGGCTAACATTTAGATTTGAAAACAGCAATCGCGATGGTTATGGTTTATTAGACTGTTCACCGGTGGTTTGGGGACGGCAAGGCCGAAAACGTTTGCGAGGCTCTTTTTCTTTTCAGTTTTAAAATTTTCTTAAGTGCGGGACCCCTTCAGGCTATAAAAAGTGCAGGGCCTGGGATCATGGCCCCTCTGGCCCCCCTTTATGCCACCACTGAGGCTGTTCTATAACGTCGGTGTAAGTGTGTCGTAAAAACGTAGCTCTGCATCAGTTCAGTGACGTTTTGGTACCCAGGGCTCTTCTGTATAATTATGTATAGATATGAAATGGTTTACATTAGCGATGCAGTACAGTTAGCAATGGTTATAGAATACTTTTGACTTAAAGAATCTTCAACGAAACAGCGTGGTTAATATATGTTAGGTTTCTGCTAATTGGGGCGTATAATTTCCAAACTTAGGCCTCTTGTTGAAACCAAACACAGAGCGGCAGAAAAAACATTGGAGATCCAAAAGAATCATAATGGCGGTATCTGTTACTAGGAGACGTGCTGCTTTGAGTCTGCGCTATAGGACCTGCATGACACCCGGTTTGATTTATGCACAGTTTCAAGCGAAAGGTCATGATCATTGAGCGCTGAAGTATACAAAAGTGCAAATACCTGCAGGTATACAAAACGCCTTTTTGACGGTTATCAAGAAAAAGATATCTCTGCTGCAATAATGAAAGAAGCATTTCTATAATTCTGGAAAATCTTTTATATGGAATGGAATTATAAGATTGCTCCACGGAATGGATTGGAGAGTTTTAAAAGTTTAATGCATGTTGATTTAGAAAGACTTTGAAAACGTACGTAAGTATGTTATCTTGCAGAAGCGAGGTTGTAAAAGTAAATGGAATGTTCAATGATATTGCACCGTTGATTGTGCAAAAATGGAGATATATCTTATTCTTGTTAGCAAAGCAAATCACAACGCACAAGGAATCGGTAGGGATATATGGTCACAGCGCGAGTACTGGAGAGTTAAGGAAGTTTGAATGTTTGTTTATGGGAACATTATGCACAGCAGTGAGCTTACGAGATACCTCGCAATTTTCACATGCGCATTTACTATGATCCCTATTTTGCTCTTTAGATAATTGTTCAACAATAACAAAGTAAGGCAACTTAATGTTACATAGGGTATGGTAGATGATATTTGATCCGGTTGGTTATGAGGCGAATCTTTATGAGTTCCATTAGATTTCCTTTTTAAACTTTATAGCAGCTCACTTGACTGAAAGAGTATTTGCTACAATTTAAAGTATAAACAAATCAGTGTAGGTCTTCTCTATCTCAAGAGGAAGAGATAAAATGCCAATTTTAACTTGTTATTGCAAATAAAGTACCTGCTTAAAAGATAAAATGTACAGATTTTCCGAATTTCTTAACATGCAATGGATGTTTACTGGTATATGCATTATAATATGAACCATGGCACTTATGGAAAGAAGTAGCCACCGAAGGAATACGTATTGAATGAGGATGAAAAAATCGATCATAGGAAAGTTAATATCCATCTGAATTGAAAATCTTATCTCTTGACATTGGATTCTTGTCGTCGTATTGCTTTGTTCCTGTATATCTTTAGTAACAACAATCATTGCAAGATTCACAGAATCCGGCGGACAGCCTATTCTGCGGTTCCTCTTTCTTACACATTTTATATCTAATTCTGTTTGGTGATATCTTCTGTCTAATAGAATAGCTGCTTGGTGATCGCATTCAGCGTGAAACTGTAGCGTGCTCATGGAGCACTTTATGAATAGTCAGTAAACACTGATTTTTCTGATACTAAATGTTTTCTTTTAGACAAAAGTACGATGTTCGATCATACCAGAAAATGGATTTTAAACACACTCTTCTGTTACTTTGTTATCTCTGCAACATTTCTATTAGGTAGGTTGATAACATACTGAATTTATCCTTGCTTAAAAATTTAATGGTACAGAATATTTTATCTTTCCTTTAGTCACAAATTTATAACTTGCTCACCACTAATACGATTTAAGCCAGAATCCCCATAAATTCGTTAATTTTCACCGCTGAAAATTCGTAATTAGAGAAAAATCTGATAAGCCACTTTCAGCCAAAATATACTAGCTATTTATATTAGCCCCAGTTTTTTATAATGTTCAGAGAAGACAGAAATAAAACTGATTTGAAATTTAAGAAGCTTTAGGACTGGGCTAAAAAAAAATTAAAAAACTGTAAAATTCCATTTTTAAAAAACGAGTCCAAAAGTTGTTATTTTGTCGATTTTTCTTTGGGAAGGATAATATACTTTGGATTTGGAACTGCATGGGTTTTTTATATCGAGCTTATCAATGTCAGGTTTTCAAATATGCATAGAGAGAAACTCGTACTCTGATATAGTTGATCTTTTGAGCTTTTATAGATACAAAGTTTGTCTCTACCTAGCATCTATAAACGGTTAACGAAAACTTGTCTCGACAAAAGGCAATTGACAGATTCTAAAGGGCCATCTTTCAATCAAAAATTGACCAATCAGCGAATGTGATTCCACTTACACGCTCAGTGATTGGCTAACATTGATTGAAAGATGGCTTAAGCCACTTTTATATCTGCAAATTGCATTTAAGAGGCGAAGAAATGCTAGGAGACAATCTGGAGCTGCTAGTCGCAAAATTTGATTTAAAAACTGAATAGGTTCCTTTTTATATTTTTTCAATCAGTCGCAGCAAGTAATGAAGAAGATGATTTACTGGACGAAATAATACCTCATCATGTTTACAAGAGAAAATTTACAAACTCTTCTCCGAAACGTCAGTCGATTATGACACCTGACTTCGGACAAGGCGAGCAGTTTTTGCAGCAAATGCCACAGGGTGGAGTGTCTCAATTTGCCGGGGGACCAGCAGAGGAACTAACAGACAAAGCTATGCAAATGCCTGGGGCAATGGTACAAGGTCAGAGTTTCGGCCAAGAAGCAATTGACCCCCTGCAGGGTTTTGCGGAACAAGGCCAAGCACAAGAAATGCAAGCACTAGGCCAAACCCAGTCGCCGGTGACACAGCCGGGGGGCTCCTTCGAACAAGGAGTTACGCAGCAGGTATCAGATGGAGGTGTTGTCACAGAAATGCCTGAAAACGCGAAGAACTTTAACGAAAATGCGGCAATCGAAACAACGCTATCCAATAACGGATTTCGAGTAACAACAGACACAAAGGAGAAAGCGAAAAATTTCGCAAAGGATGTTAAGAACTTTGGGTTATGGGAATATTCGTCGGATAACACAGCGGCCTCGACGGACCAAACGGCGAAAATACTTCAAAGTAAGCTGGAAGAAGATGATGCATTGCTTAAGGGGAAGGATTCGGAAAGCTTAAGCACAACACAAGTCGCAAATGCACAGGGAACCAAAGTGGATGATTTGCTGAGTCTATTTAACAAAAACCCAACAGAATCATCGCAATTCAAGGGGCTGGAAAGTCTACAGGAGGCCAGCAAAGGGCTGGAAGCAATAGATTCTGCCACCAAAGGGTTTACGGGCCTTGGGGTGAACGATAAAAGTTTAAGTTTTTTTGGTGGGGACAAAAATGTTGATGGAAGTTTATCATCGTTGTCAAATGATGTGGCAACCTTAGAATCGGCGCTGGGCAACCAGGGGTTGAATCTTGGTGGAGGAAGCAGAACACCGGAGGCTGTTTCCGTTGTAAACATACCGAATACATATAGTTTAGAAGACGAACATGGAAACTCGTTGGACGCTAAGGCTGCAGGGGTAAGCGGAAATCACAAACCTGACAAGTCAAAAACAATGCGGCTTCTAAAAGCCTTACTAAAAAAGAAGTTACGGGCGCAAGCAGTTAAGATGCTTTTGAAACAGAAGGCTCTGAGGGCTGCGCAAAAGTCACGTGCAAAACCAACGAAAAATCTGAAGGAGCAGTTGGCATTGTTTTTGAAGCAAAAGGAGCTGGGAACTAAGGAGGAGAAAAGTAACGAAAAAGAGGATGCTGGGAAGGATGAGGCAAGTGGAGAAAAAACTGAAGGTGTGTCGGAACTTGATCTTAAATTGCTGAAGTTCATTAAAAATATGCTGAAAAAGGGAGCGAAAGAACAGAAAGGAATTGGTGAAAATCAAATGACTCAATTCATGACTGCGTTGGAAGCTGTTCAGAAAGGGAAGGGAGATGACGCAAAGCCAGAGGACAATGGAAAGAGTGGTGATAAGGGCAAAGAAGGTAAGGATTCTGAAGCCAGCAAGAAGCCTCAAAAGGCTGTACAAAAAGAAGAGGCCGCAGAGGAAGGAAAAGAAAAACAAAAGGACGATGGGGAGGAATCCAAACCAGAAGAGAAACAAAAAGGGAAACAAGAAGATAAACAAAAAGAAAAGGAAGATCTTAAAGCGAAGAAATTGAAGGCAATCAAGACTCTTTTGAAACATATGAAGCCAACAACAAGATCAAGCCATGGGTTTTTTTTCGATCCAGAACAACCACTGAGTGAAACTGGTGGACTGGCGCCCAATTCCTTGATGAAATACCTGGAACACGAGTCCGCTTTGCTAAATCAATTCCAAGAAGGAAGTCAAATTAGTGATCCAGCAGCGCAGTTCAAACAGTTGGCAAAGCTGATGATGAAAGCAGCCAATAACGCTAAAGGAAAAGACGCTGTTGTTGATTCGAGGAGGACGACTGTCAGTCCTACAGGGAGCTTGGCGCCGAGTGATGATGATAAAAAGAAAGAAGATGAAAGTGCCAGCAAGGACACTAGTAGTAAGAAGACAGAGGGTAAAGAAGAAGAAAAGGAGAGTAAGGGTCAGAAAGAGGATGAAAAGAAGATTGAGAAAGAAAATGGAAAGGATGCAAATGGTGACACGGGAAAAGAAAGCAAAACTGAAGAAAAGAACGAGAAAAGTGAAGGCAAAAAAGAAAATTCAAAGAATGGAGACAAAGAAGGAAATTCATTGAATGACTCTAAGGCAGAAAAGGAAGACAAAAAAGTGAGCTTTACAAAAGAGACAGGGAAACCGGAGGATTCCAAGAAGGAAGATGATGATAAGAAGGCTTCTTCAAGTAAACAGGAAGAAAAAACCAGTAAAGTGAAGGAAGGAGAGTCAGAAACAAAATCTGGAAAAGATGCAGATGATGGAAAGAAAAATGAAGAAAAAGTAAAGGAAAATGACAGCAAAAACAAAAAAGAAGACGAGAAAGAAGAAAATTATAAGAGCAGTAATAAATCCGAGGAGGTGAAGGAAGTTAAGGCAGTTCCAGAAATAGATGGGGCAAGGACTAATAAAAAACCTGTGGAGAAGATGGATGGGAAGGCTGATAAGGGAAGTGACAAGTCTTCAAAGTTTAATGATAGCAACGAAAAGAGCGAAGAGAAAACAACTAAAGACGGTGAAAGCAAAACTGATGACGATGATAAAACGAAGAAGGTTAAAAAATTGCCCGAGATGACGAAGTTGAGAAATAACAAAAAGATTGTTAGCAAAATAAACAGTGCAACAGAAAATGAAACAGTATCGTTCAAAGAAGAGGATGGCAAAAAGGAGACAGCTAAAGAGCACGGAAGCAGTTCTGCTAGTCACGAGGATTCTGTGTTGAAGGAAGCGAAGTTAAAAGAAGAGATGAGAGAAACTGAAACCGGAAGTAAAATAGCGGAAGGTCAGAAGAGTGTTGAAAAGAGTGAAGAGAAGGAAAATCGTAAAATCTATGGTAAAGAGGAAAGTGCAGAGAATAAAAATGCCGAAGGAAGCGAGGCTCATAGCAAACAGGAAAAGGAGTCATCAGAACAATTCGACCTTTACGTATCGAGTAAAGGAAAAAGTAATACAGGTTCTGAAAGAACTGGAGGCACAACCGATTCTACGATTTCTGAGAGCAATAATCTAAAACCACAGCTTCCGTTTTTAAATCCAGGAAATGCACATTTAGATGTACTTGAGAATGACGCAGGATTAAAACAATACTTGCTTAAGAAAGGGAGCAAGACGGGATCCTTGCAGAGCAAACAGTCAGATGAATCAGAGAGCTCAAATGAAAACAGGCTTCTGCAGCTTAAAGATAGAACTGCTGCTACTAAGAATAATATTGAACACAAAACTTCACAATACAATAATTTAGGGATGCAGCAGGGGGTATATACTCATAAAGCACGACCAAACGCAGTACCTCCTGCTGGTCAGGGAATCCCTATTAACAGTTACGGCAAAGCAATTAAACCATTGTCAAGGCTTCAACTGAAGAATAAACGAATTGAGGCTTTCAGGAAACTTATGCGGGAACGAAATCGACACAACGCAAACAAAGAGGTAATGGAAAGTGGCTCATTACGTCATATTGCACCGCTTCTAGCCGACCGCCTTGTGGATGCTCCTTCAGTGCGGTTAGCAGCATTGGCGAGATTGATTTCAATGGCGAAATACCATCACAAAATGATTGACGTGGTGGCTTCAAAGAAAACACTACCAGCGTCAAAATATCCACTAGAGAAGACCAGCCAGATGTTAACTAAGTCAGTTGAGTCAGCTGATTTGTCGTCGGATCTCATAAAGCCTGCTGTTGAATTACCAAGAATGACCACTGGAACCAAGTCTTCATTTATACTGACGCCATCCTCCAAACCAACTGAAAGTGAACCGCCAGAGTCGAAGTCCAAAGTACACATGATGAAGCTTCGATTGCGAGCAAATTCTGTCCTAGTTCCATCAAGGACTTATGATACAGAAACATCGAATCTCAAATCCCTGCTGCATGAAACCGAGTCAGCTCCATCTGCAGTGGGATCGAGACTCATATCGAAAACAACCCTTGAAGAAACAAATAACCGCGTGGATCCAGCTGACGTAACTCGGTCGCGGTTGGCAAAACCAAGTGAAACATCAATCGTCC
This sequence comes from Rhopilema esculentum, assembly GCF_057945365.1. Classification (NCBI taxonomy): domain Eukaryota; kingdom Metazoa; phylum Cnidaria; class Scyphozoa; order Rhizostomeae; family Rhizostomatidae; genus Rhopilema; species Rhopilema esculentum. Next base: position 3,287,458 of record NC_142816.1, read on the forward strand.
AAGCTATGAAAATATTGGGAGACAAAGAAACAAGCAGCGATGAAAAGGATAATGTAGCAATCAAAGATGCATCTAGTTTACACGAAGAACAACATGGAGGTACCGAGAAAACGTCCGAAAAAGGACATACAACTATAGTGAACAGTTTTTTCAAGAAGCCAACAGCCAGTATGCGAAATTCATTGACAGATCTTTCTAGTACTATGAATTTCAATAAAAAAAGACTAATAGTATCTCCACCCACGGATATGGAAAAGTTTTTTGGAAAATTAAGTAGTCCGGGTTTAAAAGCTAGAAGTTCGGTTCATGAGGAGGAAGCTGGGAAAGCTTTGATCCGGAAAGCGGATACCAAAAACATTGTAAGGACATTAAAAGCGGATACTGAAACTGCTAATCTAATGCTAAGAAAGCGGAGTAGGATTCCAAGAGCTAGAAGTATGAAGCGGTTTAATTATCTGAAAAGGCGGGTATAAAGGCTACAAAGTCGGATACTCAATTCTCAAGTGAAATCGACCGGAACAGGTAGCAAGCCTTACAAAAATGGAACAATGCACACTTCACACACGCCATCATCCATGCAATGCATAGTGATGTCTAGCAAAGTCATTTCAAACCGGAAACGGCATCCGAAACCGGAATCTTATTTCAAAACCTGGACGACTTTATAAGTCGGTAGCATCATTGCTTTTATAGAGTATTCCGATTGTTAACAATATACTGCCTAACGATAAAGCAGTGCATACGGGATAAAGTACTGTCCCGGTCACTTCTCACATAACGTCCCGCGAAGGGATCAATTTTTGTAAACAAAACATCGTAGATGACTTTGTAATTCAAGGCAAGAAGCACAAACGCAAAAACAAGCAACAATTTAGGCGGACCGGAAATTGTTACATGAAAAAATAATGTTAGATTGATGGTACATTCTGATAATTTTGAATATAGGGTGTGACTGTTGTATTTAAAATTACGTTACATAGTTTGTGGGTTTGGATTCCCATTGAAAAGAACGTTGTTGCAGATACCTTTAAGGACTTATTAAAAAGAATCAAAGTTTATTTAGCAATAATTAGAGAAGGCTAATAACCATTCATGAGCAGTGTAGCAAGATCAATAATCCCCCATGGAGCATGGCACAAAACTGCTAAATTGCCAACGCGCTACAGCCAAGGGAAGTAAAAAATGTCCTGCTTCTTTCGGCTGACATACGATCTGGCAATCAGGAAGAAAGTTCTAGAATTAGTTACACACATCAATACCCAAAACCAGATGAAATCTGGGAATTAAATACCCATTACCCATGCTTGCAAAAAATTAGTAATTAGTAATTAGAAATGGCTATCATATAACTGCTAAAGAAATTTGGTAGAGGTGTTATTTGTTAGACTTTCATCGAAAATCAAAAGAATTGTTTGTAAAAAGAGAACAAAAAACAATCCGTTGGCAGCAAAACCCAAGTATGATTTAAAACAATATTTCCTCAAATAGTCTATATATCTATGTTGATGTGTCAAAATTTAGATTGATCAGAAAAGTTCGAGGGGCGTTTCACTTTCCCTTTCCAAAATGGCTAAAGGACCCTGAAAATTGTTCTTTTACCCTGAAAATTGTTCTTTCAAGTCTGCACGTAAGTGTTTGTTGTTGATTAGCAAAATCTAGTAAAACTTTAGTGAAAGCCAAATGTAGTCGCTTTTTATACGAGTTATATTTGGATATGTATATAGCTTCCCATTCAAAACAAATCTTACAAAGGAAATGCAGTAATTTTAAACTGAACTTTTATTTTCAAATTAGAGTATTTTGTAAAATGCTGTTGTCTTTGTGATTGTGTCTGTTTTACGAGCTTTGAAGTTAAACGTTTTGAATCAAACGGAACGATCAGTATCTTAGACAAGTTCGGCTGGTTCAAAGCCCAGGGTCAGACACATTAAAAAGCGATCCAAGTGGTTAATACAATCAAAGGCCCTCTCCACACGTATACGATATTTTTGATTCTGCAAACTGTTCTTAACGTATAGGGCTCATTTCCACACGCTGCCGATGACTTCGCTATCGTATTCGCAACTTTTCAAATTCGCTCTCCAAAGTGTAAACTTTTGAATACGTTACGAATCCGATTACGTGTGGGCGCTCGAATCTGGATTTATCCTAATCCGATGACGTATACTTGCTAAAGTGTGTCATGGCGCATGCCCTGACGGAAATTGATTCGAATACGCTACGTGTGGACGCGAATATTTTTGAATCCGTAAAGAAAGGATTGCGTAAGCAACATTTATCAACAGTATTTGAAAGGCCTTTCATTCAAGTCAATTGTTTCTAATTGATCTTCGTTCAAACACATTTTCATATGCCTAAGTAGTTAATTATCTGCTGCATGAATAATGACTCGTGGAAGAAAGTTTGCTTGACCTGGTCTTGGATTGTTGCTGAATATTTTTAAGTGAAATAACAAAGATCACACCGAAGAGGACACCCACTTATCATTAGGCGCTCACGAGCTTAATAAGAAAGGGAGCAAAAGTAGATCCTTGCAAAGAATTTTTTTCTCATCAAGCTCACGAGGGCTAGGAAAAAAAATGAAAAATAGTCTTTTCGTTGATTATATATCCAAGGGCATCTAAACCTCCCCTGGCTTGGCCTGGGCACAGCACATTGACACAACACATGTCTTCAAATGGCGCTTCGGATAGAATAAATCAAATTTTGTAGAAACACCATCCGTTGTAGTTTATCTTCGCTGAAAATAATATTTCATTCCTTCTGGCTTCTTTGCATAACATTGGAAACTTTGCTATCGTTTGGAAACGATACCAAGATCCTTCGTAGTTAAACAATGTAATGTGATATCTGAGTAAAAGTAACGAAAGGATCTAGCAATAGGAAATTCTAGTGCGCATGCTTAAAAATTCGTTATTGGCAAAACTGGCCCAAAACAAGTTTAGAACAAGTTTCAAGCAATTATTTTCGAGGAAAGTTTTTAATTCTAAGATAGGGCCGAAATCATCTTTTTATAACGATAAAAGTCAGAGGTAAATTCAAAGAAAAGGTTAAGTTGAGATGGAATAAATGGCCTTTTAAGTAACCAACACTAAATGGATGCAACAATTACACACGCATTTTGCTGGTGATGAAACAATGATAAACAATATACATAAAAATGTAGGTTCCATCCGGCGACATTAATTGAAACCTAGTTTAAAGCTTTTGGCACGTTGTGAAAATCTATCAAAGCAGAGTTCAAAGGTGATGGTACACGATATGGCAGTGCAATGGCTTCAAGAAGTCCAAAGGTCATGAATCATGAACTGACAAAAGTGGTATTAGATATAGCTACATTTTGATGGAGTCTTCCTTGGAGAAATCATAGCTATACAACAGCGAAGTTAAGTCTCCATGGCATTTGGGTTATCAGCAATGTCCTCATGAAACATGAATTCTTGTTGATATTCTTTGAGGAACTGAGTCGATCTGCCTTCGTCGAAAAACAAGGAATACACTCGCTTGATATCTTCAACATCGACCTCGGTTCCCTACAAAACAAAGAATTACAAAGCATATAGAAAAAGGAAACTGAACAGTCCGAGCCTTAAAATGTGATTAAAATCCCAAAGATGAAACAGAATGACAAATCAGCAATGACGTCATTTTGAATTTAAAGACCCAAGATGTATTGGGCGGAAGAGCCATGTTTTGGCATTATTATTGAAGAAGGTGATAACGAAGAAAGATATTAGTTCGAGATGTTTGATGTCGTGGAAAACAGAACCTCTGTATAGAATATCGTAAAAACAGTGTGCCGTGCCACATTTATGTGCCGTGAGATATTGTCTCGTGTGCCGTGGAAAATTCTCCGATTTCACCTAATTGGACTAAAAACAGGCCCAGGTTTCACACTGACTGAATAAAAATATTTATTTTTGTTACAAAATACTTTTTTGTGTTCATTTGATCCCTTTTCGGACCCTTCGAAAAGACCTATTTTATATTGTGAATATAGGTCGCAGAGTTCCTTCATTTTTAATATTTTCTGTTGGAGGTGTGTCTCATGAAATGGATAATTTTGCTTTGAGTTAAAAAGACAAACAGTGGTTTATGGCGTATAGTGTTGGTTGTATGGGTGGATCCAAGGTGAATGCCCCATTTTCATTAATTCTTTAATTTAAATGCACAACAGGTATAATACAAGACGGTTGTAACTCTCAAGAAAAAAAGAAAACAAGAAAAGCTTTTACGAAAGCTTGGACAATAAGTTATTGTTTCCTTCATCCAAAATTGAAATGACATACCTTCCGTTTTCTGCAACAAAGATTTGACGCGGTGATTAACTGAATGGAGTAACGTAAACTTGTCTCTTGGCCAATTTTAGTCAACACTGCAATAGCATCATCTGAGATTTCTACATCTTCTTCCTCGCATCTGTTGAAAAACATGAGAAACTGGGGTAAAACTGGGGTAAAACTGGGGTGAAACTGGGGTAAAACTGGGCAATAGATCGAATTTTCCCATAAAAATGTTGATACAGGTCAAATAAACTTTTCTCTGCAATTAACTTTGTAGACATTAAAAGGAAAGACAGATAGTAGGAAAGTGCAAACAGTTATGGATAAAACCAAAATATTGTTTCTTACAAATCATCAATTACAGTAACTTTACTTTTGTAGATAATTCACAAATTTGAATTTTTAGAACATAAAATCATAACAAGCGAAGCACTGGTTTGAAGTTAAATGGTTAGCTACTTTGAGAGGTCTAATAAACGCTTTTTGAATGAGAGTTTTAAGATACTTATTCGTCGACAAACCTGATGGTAAGTATTTTTCTAATCTCTTTTTCATCGTATGGTATTGTTGAAATGATCAAAAGGCGATCCAACAAGTCTAGGGGTATGCCATGAGGGCTTGCATAGTTGGTTCCACGAATTCTAAGAAGAAAGATGAACCAAATAAAACAGGTAGAAGATTATTCAGAGAAAGGCAAAAACACCCAAAGCTTCCTCGATGTTTTCCAATTTGCCAGATTAACATAGTGCTGCATATTGTAATATAATTTGTAGTCACAAGAAACACCAACGGTGAGCTGACTGAGATATTTCCATTGTTCTTGAAATCGCTTTTTAAAAACCAAGAGTTTTTAATCAAACTTGTTACCCTGATTATTAATCCAAACAGTCAATAGGCCAAATTTTTACAAGCTGTCTATGAATACTAAAAAAGTATCCAATCAACAAATTTTATTTTTAACACATTTCAAGTTGCTTTAGAAAAGAAAAAGCAAGATAGAAACCAAATCTTACTTTGTTATTCCTCTGTTTGTAGCCATGATCAGAATAGGAGACATATCACTCTCGAGAGCACGATTCAAAAATGAAAAACACTCGATGTCTAACATGTGAACTTCGTCAATAAAAAGTACCTGAAAAAGACGTTATACTGGAATTATATAGGCACGGATAGAGCTAACCATAAGCAATTTTTGCGAAAATTTTAAAATATCAGCTACATTGACCCCATGTGTGTTGATGGGCCGAAAAGAAATTTGAGTTTTGGATTCGGATATTTTCACAATACTTTATACAGCCCTTTCCTTATCAAATTTTGCGGAAGATTTACACTCAGCGATCGATAAGAAAGTAACTCTCCCAGAAACATTGTGATTATAGCTTTTCACAGAATGATCGAGGGCAATATGGATGACAATTTTAACATTTACAAAATGCAACACATATTTCCGTCTATTGGTTACCAAAAGTTTATAACTAAACTACCATAACAAGCAACCACTCCCATTTCGCTACTAGACAGTATGTCTAACTTTGTTTGACTTTGACTCCATCACATCTCCCTAGCCTTGTTATTCAGTACTCATTCGATACGTTTAGTGACATATTTGACATCCTCGCCACTGAGTCATAAAGCCCGCTTTCCAATATTTATGCAACCACGTAGGATTTCGACATTTGTATGAAAATATTACTCACACAATGCGGATTTTCCTCCCATCAATACTTTCCTCGCATTTTCAAACATTGTGTACACATTTGACATGAGTGCTTTACGTCACAAAGTCCAGGAAAAGTTTCGTTCTTTTTCAACTACATGTGATACAGCTCTATACCATTTAACATGGCTCTGATACCTACATTTGATACGGCAACTTGTGAATAGAGCTTTAACTTGTTTCTAAAGGTAATGTGTCCAACTAAAGCAAGTGGCTCTGCGGGAGTATTCAGGAACATGTGATTTTTCATATCATCGCCCCAGCCATTACGGTCGTTCTGTTTTTTTACCCTGCTGCGAGGTTAGCTTTTCATGTGAGCAGTTTTGCATCGCAAGAATACTAACCAATCGCAAGCCGTTATTTTGATGGGTGGCTTGACAAGTTGGGTATACGCAGTCCTTTTATATGGACACATTACCTTTAAGCGGCCGTGATTCATATCCATTCGCTATAAATAAGAAAATTTGATCAAGAAAGCATCATACTCCTGGCACAATTTCTGCTTTTCCTTCTTCCCTCCATTCAGCTACTTTTGTGTTTATTTGATCTCTAACCTCTCCTTTTATTTCACCAGTGTCTCCTATTTAATAAAGAATACATTTCAATACTATGAGAATCTGCAACAAAAACAGCGATCTTATCTACTTGAAATAAGGCTTCAGCTCGGAAATTACTTCACAAATTTCAAAATTTTATGTTGCATTTGCCATGTTGATATTACTCTGTCCGAAAATGTCCATTTGTTGGTTCTTAAGAAATTTCACGATAGTAGAGATGGCAGTTTTTAAAGTAATTGACACAAAACAATCCGCGGTAAATCTTGACAACTTCATATAATAAAAATCAAAAGAAAGAGTAAAGGGTTTGTAAAATTTTCTACTGCCTTAAAATGCAACTGTCAGGAAATCTGTTGTAAATTTAGCAACAAATTTCAGCTCAGTAAAACCTTTTATGATAAATCTTATTGAAAATGAAGTCTATTCACTCTTCATAAAGGTTACAAAACACTCTACATAATCCTTTTCATTTAAAATAAGTCATATTCTTGCAAAATCTCTCGTCGAAGGCAATAAAACCAAAAATCTTGATAGTCTCCGATGATTTAGTCAATTAATTCTCTCAACAAGGCCTTAAAAGACTGTCTAAAGGTTAAATCTGTGGTGGTAGTCTGAGTCAGAAATTTGGAGGTTGCCTTGATCAGCTCTCGTATTTTTTCACATTTCATTACTCTGAGCAGCTTTTGGTAAGTAAATCATGGTTGCTGGTGAATGAAGTGTGTGTTGCATGTAAAACAAGAGTGAAAAGTATATAAAGAGCATGGAGATATAAACAAAAATAACTAGTGTAACGAAGTCAAAACCTGAACATAGAGAACACTGTGAAGTGGATGTTACCTGAGAAGAGAGCGAGGAACCCTTGGGTCCTGCTATTGATGACGTCAATCTCATGTAGTGTGACAGTATGGACAACCTCTTTTCGTTTCTGGAGTTCACCTTCCGGACATTGGACGAACTTAGTCTGTGGGAATCCAAGACAAAAATGATATTATCCATAAATTATAATATGAAAAATTATTGCACAAAGAACACTGAAGGAGTTTTAAATACAAAAATGGTCATTTGAGAAGGAACGATGGGGATATTGTAAGAGGGTATAGGAAAAATAAGGGGAAGGAAATATGTTTTCTAATTTCATGCTTATTCTTTTTCATCGGGCAAAATTATTGACTAACTCGAACAGAGGAATTTCTAAGCATCTGTTTGTGAATTTGTTTCAACAGGAAAAATATTGCTCCCTCGTTATGATATATGTCCCAAATGGTGAATTGATTGAATGAATATTTTGGGAATAAACTTCATTTAAGTTTCACTGACGCAAAAAATCATATTGATAAACCATAAATATATTACTCTGAAAAGAATAATTGGTTTTCCTAAAAATCAATTATAGAAAGGAGAAACACGAGTGTAATGAAATAATAAAAAAAACAGTCGTTAACCTCGGGACCCATTGCATCATAGTCACGTGCTCTTGTGAATGCCCTTCCGAGCTTTGAAATTTTGCCAGTTGCTTTGTCAATTGTGATGACGTCACTGTTGGACAAAAATACGTGACATTCATTGACAGTACGAAATAGCTTTTTAACAAAGAACCAAAATAGGTACGCCCTTTTCTCTCTAACGTTTACTTCGATCTATACCTACATACTAAAATCAGCTCAAATTTTGACAATTACAAGCTATTTGTTTTATATTATGAGGGAGTCGAACGAAGAGTTTCCTTATGGCTATGCTAAAATACCAGAGAGAGCTTTTTCGTGCTATTTTGCTACGAATCTAGATGGACAATTTCCCCACGCGAGATATCCAGGCTTGTGATTAAGAAGCAAGAGCAGAATTTACAACATTAGTTCCTCACCCGGACTGTACTTTCTCTTTTGTCAACGACTCAATCATTTTTGCACCAAGGTCGTAGATGGTTTCCATTTCCGTAGTCTTTAAAGTCAGTTTACCCACTTTGACACCCTAGAATGACATTAACAATAATCACTTGAGTTTTGGTGACTGGTTTTTTGACCCATTGATTTGAGGAGATCCCGTGTGTTACACGACAAATCATATTTAGGTAACTTTGAACCAGTAGAAGAACGCAAAGATCTCACTCAATTCTCACTGAGGAGGCTGCCGGAGGGGCATTCAGGACAGTCATTCCATCCTCCAGTGGCAGAGTTGCTAACGACAGGTTAATCTACCTTGTTCAATGATGTCATTTATGTTTAATAAGGTTTACATAATACCTAAGGTTGATTTCTGTATTGTGTATATAAAGCAAGGGTTTGTTGTTGTTATGAAAAGAAAACTATCATATATAAAATTAGAACAATATTGTTCCGTTTTCTTTTTGAAAGTGAGTTAACCACTATTCATTTATGAACCAAAAAAGTAATGCAGAAATTGGCCTAACACACCAGAGCCTTGTAAACGTAAAATAAAGGAAGGTTTACTCAACTGCACCAGTGGCTGGTCGATCAATTTGAATTTCAACAACTTCTCCTTCAATAATCTCTGTTTCTTCCCTAGACGATAAATTGAATATCTAATTAACAAAGCTAAATCAATTTAATTCAGTGAAGAGTCTCTTAGGGGATAAGAATATCTCATGACAAGCAGGATAAGAAAAATCACTGTCGTTAGTGCAATCTAAAATTTAGATGGGAAAGAGACAGGGAGCTGTCTGATTAAAGAAGATTTCCTTTAAGCAGTGAGTATGACAGGTACTTCCTTAAAGAAGATAGGCACTTTACGGGGGTCTGTTTCAAGCTTATCAAAACCATTACATACTTGATTCTGATACCAATGGATTTTCTAAACGCCTGTGTCAATGCTTCTGTCTTGCTCATTTCTAAAGAAAATATTTCACTGCCAGCCATCGCAGTAAATGGTGTATCAGGGCCTAACGACTGGGCCATCCCTGAAAAGAAAATAAAGCTGGTAACATGTTTTTATTTTTCCACATGTCTAATACAGTACAATATAATTGAAACCATTACATTCTATACTTTCCTACATTCACTTACAAATATGTAAAACAAATTATGTTCATCTGATGACATGCTATAATTATTAAGATGTTCAGCTGAAACATCAAATTGAGTATATCAAATCATATATTAAGTCTTATATCATAAGAAGTAAAAAAAGGAGCAAATTTAATTGCCTAAAACTCAAATCAATTGATCAAGAAAATTTCATTCTTGATTGAAGACAAATCTGCACAAAAATTTTCTGGTCTTCAAAAATTAATAGAAACACAATAACAAAAAAATTAGCAACAAAATCTCTAAAATCAGTCTGAATGTGTTGTTTGGTCTACCATGACTTACCCATTGCAATTGCAGTTTTCCCAGTTCCAGGCTGTCCAGCTATTAGAATGGCTCGACCAGCAATCTTCCCTTCCTGCAAGAAAGTAAAATGCAATGATTTAGCATATGACCAATATTTTATGTTGGTGTACTCTGGGTAAATTTGGCAGACTTGTAACAACAAAGATATTACTTCAACTTTAGAGTAATAAATTTGACTTATGTACTTTGCATTTGTCAACTACCAAATTTGAAGCCCTCCATCAAAGGCACACTTATTCATTATTTTCTCTACAAATTATAACTGATTTGATAAAATGATGCATGTGCAAACTGGGGTTCTCCCTCTGGTGACGCCTCATAAAATTTCTATACAAGGTAATCATTCTCTTCATTACCTCAACAATGTCCTAGGTAAGCCATTAAGACCTTTAGCAAGATCTTGGTTCATATTTCATATACATTTATTGTTCCAGCCACTGACAACTTGTACTTCTGTTTTTAAAATTTCAATCTTATCTGATGTTTTTAGAAACAAAAAGTTGGATGTTTATCTGCTATTAAATGCTCTTGTACCCAAATAGCAGGACTTATATTATATATACAAAGATTAAATTATAGTTTTCAGTTTTCCTTGAATGAACTGCTTATAAAAAACTTAAACAATAGCTACATATAATACAAATGTAAAATAGATTATAGGATGGTTAAAACTGAGGGGTAGAAGGGGTTCATTGTCCCTAACAGAGGTTAAAGGTGAGCCAAAGAAACACACAATGCTTCTAAACCATTCTAATTTACTCCTACTACTTACATTAAGGTAGAATGTCACATATTTTCAGCTGTAAATGCAAACTTTTATTGAAAAAGGTACACAAAATTGATGCAGATAAGATTGAAAAAGACTTACTTTTATCATTTCCACAATGACACCAGCTGCCCGTCTGGCTTTTGCCTGCCCAACCATACCTTGGGATACCTAGGGTAGGAATGGGTCATTAGCAAGTGTTGATTTTCATAAAAAAGGTTTGAATGTAAATTTTAGATTCTTTAAGGTCAGGTCTTATAGTTGGTAAACACTGCCTAAAATTATATTTTTGCTTTTTCAACCAAATACTGAGAAAAGCTGAACTAATTGCTTTTCCAAACAGGTTGAATTGAAATTTTCTGAAAATAGAGCAATATATTCTCTTATCTTTAAATGAGTTTTAATACTAACAACCTATTATTTTTCCTTTTATCCTTTGATTTAATAAATAAAATAATTTTTGTTAATTATAATTAATCAATTTCAACATTTTTGTTATTTATAATTAGCTTATAACTTATTTCAAAATGTGTATTTTGGCAAATAATTATCTGTTGTATTGCTCTGACCATTTACATTGACCTGCTTACTGTTTTATGGTCATCACAAGATTCTAAGAAACCACCAGGCAGCACAATGCTATCTTTCTCAAGGCATGTTATCCTTCAGAAATTTCTCACTTTCTTCTTTGCATTATATTCTTTTAGAAAATGGTTTTACTTGCCTCTCTAGCTTCCAACGCATCATCAAGACCCAGGCCTCTGATATGAGAGTGCGCACCTGACAAAGAATAAAACCTCATTTAAATGCAATGATAAAGAAAATGCAAATGGAATATGAAAATTTTGAAAAGTTGAAAATTTTTTCACACACTATGATGATATTACTTGAAAATTGTAATACACATCCATTCAACACAACTTTTATAAAAACTTCTATTTAAACTTGTTTTGTAACCTAAAGCGATCAAGTCAATAGAAGTATGCAAAAATGTTCAATTTTGGCTGCAACCTTAGGAATAAGTAGAGAGAATGATCTTATTAAATTGTATTTGCAATGTCAGAAAAAATTGCTATTCTATACAAACATTTGCTACAAAAATTATATCTATTATAGATAAGATAGGAATTTGAAATTTTTCACACAAACCTATCCTTTCAATTCTAGTGACTTCTCTAACTTCCTGAACTTTGGAAACAGCTGTGGCCTGAATAAAATACTTCTGAATTAAAAGGCAATTTAGCAAAAATGGCAAATAAATCTTTTTGCTCAAAAAAACCTTGGACATAGTTGTAGTTTTGAAGCAAAATTTCAAAAGGCTTTTCTAATATAAGAAGCTGAATACCTTTATAAAACAGCATAAAAAGTATTTTGGTATGTCACGAATCATGAATTTTCTGCTTCTTTTCAAATATTAAAACTAACAACAATTATAGCTGACTGTGTATAGGGAAACAATTTTTTTGCCAAATAGAGAACATTCATTTTGATGAAAAATCAATGCAAGCATGCATATGTAATATTTAGTCTGGATTGCTGAGCAAATATTTTTATGATATATTGTGGATGTTACAAAACTAAGTTTGTGTTAATTTGTCCTTGCCCATTGACAATGTCAGATAAGTACAAGGTGCCCTGAAAAGTACAAAACTTTTACAATGAAAGTATAAAATAAATGTACATCAGACTTGCCATGGTTCTATAAAGGGTAACTTAAAAAAAATGCAGTCAAGGTAGTCAAGTAAATTTATGAAACACCTCTAAATGTACAAAATCAGTCAAATATTGAAAAATAAGATGAGATATGGCCAATGAAAGATTCTAAGTATGTTAAAGTATAACTGTTATTTTGGCTCTGTTCATAAGTTATGAACAGGGATAAATTACAAAGGTTTTATGGGGAGAGAGCCTGTGCTCACTTGGCCAAATTTCAGTCTAATTTTAACACCTTTAACTGATTTTGTATATTCATAGGTATTTAATGCTTTTTTAGGCTATGAGATCCAAAATCAAAGATTCTAAAAATGGATATTTGCAACTATATCATTAAGAACTCTGTTAGGCTCAATGCTATTTAATTCTCTCATGTGATCAGTCAGGATAAAGCACTTTTTGATGACCAGTCAAGGTATGGCATCTACAGTGTGCAAGGGTAAAGAGATATCCAACAGGACTAACAATTCCCCAATGTCTTTTAAATTGTTCTGCTGTTTATGGCTTGCATATATCTAGCATGAGCCTTCCATGGGTTCCATCTTGGGTGTGCAGGAACCAATTGTGGTTGCAGTTTGGAAAAAACCATTTAACTTAAGCAAAAGAGCATTCTTTGACATTTTATTTGTTCTAATAAACAATCTTAAATAAATTCAACAAAATATGTCCTGTCCTTATCTTCCAAGTGTGCAGAGGGTGTGGTGACAAAAACGTTTTCCTTTTCCAAGGAGCAACAGCCCCAAACTTCATTCTCTTTTCTTCTTCCAATAAATAGGTTAGATTTGATTTATTTATGGTAAGGTAAAGAAACAAAACAAATTTTGTTGAAATGCTAGCTAACTGCATGTATTTGTGTCGTTTTGTCCCATTTTGAAAATATGTCAATTTTTGCCAAAATTTAAAGCACATCATACCGACTTAATTGAACTTCATACGAGTTTCTAATTATCTATTTTGACATACTGAAGCATAAACACGATATTTTGAGACTGACGCTTTAGTGAATACGGATAAGATACTGTGAGTTTTAGTGTCTCTTTGCTCAAACATCATACATTTTCGTTTTGGAAATTTTAGGCCTAGCATTAACATATTTTTGAAAGATATGCTGTAGTAAAAGCAAATCAATTCAAACCCAAACAAACTATTCAAAGACTTGCATTACCATTTTCCTTGCTAACTTTCAATTTGAGAGCATAAATATCTTAAAGCAGATTCCAAGAAACCAAAATTTGTTACTAGGCACTCACCGCCATCTTGTCTTTTCCCGCGTGAGGTTGATCAAGAGACGCGCAAATGAGAACGAGGTATTTGTTCTGCTCGTAAAACATGGAATGATAAACACGGAATCGTTATTCATGAATGCCCTTTAATTTCAAATTCACCCTTTCACCTTTTCACCTAAATATATTTTTATCTTTGAATATTAAAAGGACTTGGATAAACTAGCAAGCCCAGCTTTTTTTTGATACAACGGTATAGGATTCTTTCCTTTGGAGAGCATTTAATTCTATTAACATCAACTATTACATCTCTAAGCGCATTGGCAATTCTCTTATTTTCTAATGTTATGATTTGAATGCGTGTGACGAAACTTTGAGATTTCAGAAAATAATGGAAAACCTAATATTACGGCTAGTTCTTTTCACAGTACACTGCCAAATGTTAAAACCTTTTGCCAGTTTTGCATAATCAGCTTTTTCTGATGCTATTTTCGAGCAATACATAACATTAAATATGATCTGAATAAATAAAAATGATAGATACTAATTTCTAAACAAATTAAAGCAAGTGTTCTTTAGCCACTGAAAAACACTGGGAAAGTACCAGTCATAGAAATGGTATCAGTCAATTTTGCGAAGGCGCATTCCGAATCCACGTATTTGATCAACACAGGGTACACCCGCATGGCCTAGCACTCTAGGTTATGAAATGATAACCTGGGGCACGATGCCCTCCAAGAAAATGCAATGGGACTTTAGATTTTGCTGAATTTTCCAGTGTAGAATGGATAAATCAATCAGCAGTAAACGCTTGCAGTGCAAGAACCTATTTGAGTATTTAAACACGCTTCCTGTGGCAGTGTTAGATGGCTTGTATTGTCACCCTTCGACCTGTATGGCAGTGTTTAGGGGCTTACCAGCCATTGCAAAACAATATGTTATGCGAACATTGTTTACAGACCAGCCAATTCCGGAGCCATTTGTTGCCACTTGGGTGCAAAAAGATTGTAGTCAACACCATATTGGAGCCTTGAATAAGCTAAAGGGTTTGCACATATGGAAAGAGATGCCCAAAGGAAGTTCTGCAAGCAGGTAATGACTAAGAATTGATATGTCTTTGGAAAAGGAGCATTTCAAAGAGAAATAGTTTAGATAGTTTAGTACTGGCTTTAGGCAAAAATTAATGTTGGACTTGGAAAATTTGATCCCCTGGCTGGAAAACTTGTATATGCTCACAGCACTGCTAGACTTTATGTGCTCACACCTGTCCCAAAATATCACTAAAGTACTTTAGTTAAGTATATATGGCCATCATTGCTTGAAGCTAATTGCCATTGGTTGCAGTGATATGATGCATGGGTGAAATCATATGTTGTCTAACCTGTAAAGAGGTAAAGTAAAACATGTTTTCCAGCCAGGTCCAGCAAATCTCCATGACATGGCGATGGCCCCTAAAAATTAGATACCTGCAATTTAGATTAAAAAAATTGATTATTGTGGTGTGCCTGTCATTTCAGGTGATTTTTGCATATCAGCACTTGAGGTGCTATTGAAACACCAAAGGTCTTGTCAAATTTAGCCATGCTCTGGAAACTGGGCAGATCCTTGGTTCTAGTATGCTCTTTTGCCATGTGAATTAAGGCTAGCTTGATGTCATGTTTGATGGGGCAGCTCATTTTTATGAGGACTATTCAGTCAACTCTGTAGTGGAAACATTGTAAAGGAAGAAACATGGTAATAATGTTTGTCTATTAACATATTTTCAAAGGAGGCCACATTCAGTTTTTTTGATGCAGTCACAGTAGAAATGCAACAAGTATTTGCCCATTAACTATGCATTCCCTTCAATTGTACCATTTCAGCTTTTTAATGCATGTAAGTTTTGTTTGGATATGATCCAAATTACCGTAACTTAGGAATCACTTGATTGTGTTTTTGAGGTGTCAGGAGCATGGGTGTCATTTCTTCTAGAACGCACTGTTAGAAATTTCATAATAATGAGCTGATCCTAGGTGTCTCACATAACCCATAAAGCTATCAATTTACAATAAGGAACATTATTCTTTTCTTTCAAAGTCCTGTAGCAATAAGATTTTCTAGGTGTTTTCTGTGTGGGCTTTTGCTTGGAGCCTGTCTGGAAGAATTTATCAAAAAAAGCACCAATGACAGAAATTGTTTGTGAGCCTCAATAAAACAAGAACCCAGAAATTGCCCTATAATTTCAACATATAGCATTGCTCATGCATTTCACTTGAGGTTCATTATTGTGTTTTTTTGTATAGGTATGAGGTCAATAGTAACTTCAAAAAAAATTTGAAAGTTGTTTTATGTGGTGGTGGAAAGCCACAGCCAGACACTTCAAAATATGGTGAAGACAAACATGGAAGGGATATTCCATTCCTTGAAAATTATGCAAAAGAAAGATGGGAATCAGTTCTATATTACATGACTGGCTCAACAACTGAAGGAGGTATGATCTATAAATTATTCAGTTGCAAAGAGTTTTTTTACATCAATGAAATTTACGATACAAGTTAACTAGTAACTATACATAAAAAAAACTTTATAATAAAGACAATACCACAGAGTGAAATGTTTGCAGAGTTTGTTCGTTCATTTTGTGTATGCCTATGTAGATAATTTGACATAAATCTAAGCATACTAATGCCTTTTCTTGTTTTTGAGAAGGCAGATTTTATATAAGCGGAACAAGATAAGGTCACCTCCAATATGATTCCAATTTGTCAATGTTTATCAGCCTTCATTACTGGTATGTTATCAAACAGTATTACTGGGTGGTTAATATCTGATTTTTTGTTTGAGGAAGTTAATTCAACTGCTTTTTTCTTTGGATCTGGATTGAATGACATCATCCAATCAGGAGCCCACTTTCTTACCAGGTCTAGTTCTTGGTTCAGGTCTTTGGAAGTTCTATTTTGGCACTTATTCAATTTTTGAGGCTCCAAGGTGGGTGCTTATTTGAGGGAGGCGCTCAATGGAATGGGGCGCTTATTTGAAAAATAGATTTGGAAGTAACTAAAAAAATGAATGCGTTTTTAATTGAAGCATGTTAATATGATGAAAAGGAAAAAAACAAGAATGAAAACTACAACAAACTGTGTTGGCCATTCAATCTATCTTGCTGAATTGCCTTCCAATTATGTTTTCGTCTAAAATTTGAATAAGCACCCTTTTCTGAAGGTTGAAGGATGGGCGCTTATTTGAGGGGGGTGCTTAATTCAATAATTTCACCTCAAGGGTGGGTGCTTAATTGAAAGAGGTGCTTATTTGAGGGGGATGCTTGTTCAAGGCATTACAGTAGTGAAAAGTGATGTATCATCTACAAAGAGTTTTACCTTCAACTATAGATACGAAAAAAAGGGGCCCTAGTGTTGCCCCAATCTGTGTAGTGGCTTCATGTTGATCATTTTTCACAATAATCCAATTGGTAATAGTAGATATGACCATTATATGGCTGTTTCTTCTAGGTGGAGTGAGTGAAGTTGTAATCAATGTTCTCTTGAAAGCTGGACTTCTACGCTTGCATTCAGAGGAGCGGACCACATCAATAACTTCAGCTGGGTTTCAGTTTCTGCTAATGGATACTGTTTCACAAGTCTGGTATTTTATGTTACAGTACTTGGAAACTTCTGACCAACACAAGGCAGACTTGGTCGAATGTTTGTCATTCTTATTTCAAATCAGTTTTTCTACCTATGGGAAAGACTATTCTGTTGAAGGATTAAGCGAGAAACAATTCAACTTTTTACAACATTTACGCGAAATGGGGCTAGTTTTTCAACGGAAACGAAAATCAAGACGATTCTATCCTACAAAACTAGCAATAAATTTAGGGTCTGTAGTGACAGGCGAAAACAGCACTGAGTCAAATCAGCACCGTTTTGTTGTTGTTGAAACCAACTATAGAGTATACGCATATACCGATTCGACTTTACAGCTTGCTTTGTTGAGTTTGTTTTGCGACATTTTGTCACGGTTTCCGAGCTTCTGTGTCGCTGTTTTGAGCAGGGAAAGCGTCCAGCAAGCCTTAGCAAGTGGAATCACTGCAGAGCAAATCTTAAATTTTCTCCGAACTCGGGCCCATCCTATTATGCTAAATCGAAATCCTGTCATCCCGCCAACAATTGCTGATCAAATTAGACTTTGGGAAATGGAACGGGAAAGACTGCAGTTTACTGAAGGAGTCTTGTATAGTGAGTTTCTATCACAAAGCGATTTTGAGACGCTGCGTAAATATGCTGACGATTTAAATGTGTTGCTATGGGCGAACATGAGTAAGAGGCTAATGGTTGTAAGCAAGGCTGGTCATGACGACGTTAAACGATTCTGGAAGAGACACAAGAATAAATAGTCAATATTTTTGTAGCTGTTTGTAATTCCTATGCAAAAAACGTTGGCGTTTTATGAATTTTTGATAGTTAAAATAATTAGCGTTGTTCTAATACATTTATTGACGTCATCTCCAAAGACATCAATAAAGATTGCTTAAAGTGGCAGTTTATGACTTCACACAGAGATGCTATAGTGGCTGAAGATAGCCAAAGATGAAGAGCCTGCGATATTGGAGGACGTCATATATTTTTTAAGGTTAGGGGAGTACATTCTGGAAACCCCCGGTTCAATGACCCCTTGTTTCCTGTGTCAAGTAATCGTAAATTCAGTAAACTTTATAAGAGGGGATCTATCCCCTTGATAAATGTTAAATGTAAAGGAAAACTTATTTAGACTTAAAGCTAGTAAGTTCGCGAATTCTTTCATGTTTAGAACCGTATGTGACAAGTAAGTTAGCCTTATTCCTACAATTATACGTCATTAAATGTTCTGTTAATGTCTTGGTAATGTTAATGTTTGCCATAAAGCAATGTTTCAATCCATGCTTTTTCCTGTGCTTTTTATGCTTCATCGTAAAATGAGAGGCAATCTGTTAGGTCGGAAGCTCCTTTTATTATTTCCTTTCAGGTTAAACTGATTCCAAAATGATTATTGTTTTTCTTGGGACACATGGCTATTATTCAATGGAAATTTGTATGGGCTAGACTGTGAATGCAAATCCAGATCTCTAAAATATCCGCTACAGTTCTGGAATTTTCTTCCATTTGATACAACTTGTCTATTCTTCGTGTGTTTAAATGAGGAAGGCACCCTTGTATTCTCCTGATTTTCAATTTTCATCAAGATTTAATTAAAGACCCCGTTTACACTACTGAAAGAAAAATGGAACTCTTTGGTTTCTTATTTGGACACGATACCTCTTTTTTCGTCGCGTCTACACTGTACCAAAAAGGAACGGAGCTAAATTTGAGCCCGTTTACACTTGAGTAGGCAGAACGGAACTTTCACGCGAAGCATGCGCAGTGGCGAGACAATGACGTCTGACATTTTAAAAAAACCTCGCTCGAACCCTAGATTGAGCTCCGTTTCCAATCGTAACCAAAAAAATTCCGTTCCTGACCGTTGCACTAGAGAAACAAGCACAATTTGGGAACGGAACCAAAGAGTTTCGCATTTTAGCGAAACCAAAGAAGAAGGGAATCGTTCCCAAACTAGCACGGAACCAAGATTCCTAGTGTAAACGCAAGGCCTATCGTCGTTTTTTCAGGCACGGAACCAAAGAGTTCTTTGTTCAGCTTCCTTGTAAAGGACCATCTTTTGGCACTGATTGGGCAACCTCGCCCTTAGTGCTCGCGCCTGACATACAGACTCAACCTCGTTCGTTACCCTAAAAACCTCCTCTGGCCAACGATTAAATCCTTGAAAACATTATAAGAAAAACAATGCAAATACGGCGTGGTATGGGGGTAAAAGCTGATGTTATTTAGTTTTCAGTGCTCTTCTCGTCCTTCAGTGCAGGCACCGCCTTTTATAGGCTCTAGTAAAATGCCATATGGGTGCAACATAACACTTTCTGGGCTCTAATTGAACATTTTTCCCGTCTCTACGTTTCCAATTCAGCAAAAATATCGTTAACTGACCTACTGAAAACCAAGTTCAGATCAAAGAAGAAATACCAACATGAAAGATTTAAATTTTTTATTCAATTATGTGCAAGGATGGCGATAGACGTTGAATAAAATCATACTTGTATTGTACATGTGTGTCGAGGCCTAGCATCTCCAGATTCAGTGATTTCTAGCTCATTGTCAATCTTCCGCCAGAACAGCACCGAAATGTGCACTTGTTACCAATTTCCTATAGCGAGCTAGCAGTCCTTTTAATGGCTTCTGCGGGGGGACCCAGCTCTGTAGCCTATCCGCTGCTTCTTCCGGGGAGATTTCCTGAAAAAGACGAAGCAGATGAAAAGAAACGTCACTTTATAGACATTAAAACCTGTTAGGAGAGTCTTTCATCTTGTATTTAGCCTAAAAGATAAGCTCAAGATTTTGGCTTAAGAAAAAGACATCTTCTGATATGTCATGTAAAAGCCCTACAATACTTGTAGTAGACTCAAAGTACACTACCACAGAAATACAAATTTACAGCTCCTCTATTACTGCTATCTAGTAGCAGAAAAACACCATAGATTCACTACAAATTCACTAATATTCAAAGAATGTTACCAGATCTATTCTTTTTCCGGCCAGATCAATGTTGATTACGTCATCGGTTTTGACAATTGCAATTGGTCCACCACAGTGTGCTTCTGGTGTCACATGACCCACCATTATACCTGAAATATTATTCTTTTTCTTTCAAACGGTAAAAAAGTTAGAGAAAAGAATATAACGTGATAAAAGATGGCATAAAGTAACCGCAGGCAGTTCACTAGTATATGAAAACCAGGCTAAACTTTCGTCCAAAGGTGTTTTGCCAATTACAGAGGCTGTTACCGTAGGAATGGCAAAAACATAAAAAAAACTGATTTGTCGAGTGTCAATTAGTATTTTATTAAGTAAATTGGTATATTATGGGAAATAACTTCATACATACAAAAGAAAATAAAATTATGTTAGGGCCTTGGTTGCTTACCATGAGATGCCCCACTGAATCTCCCATCAGTTACCAAGGCAACATCCTTTCCCAAGCCAGCTCCAATGAGCGCGGCACTAGGCCCAAGCATTTCTGGCATTCCAGGGCTAAAATGACGAATAGAATTCAAATTTAAAAACATTCAATCTAAAGTAAGGTTTTTAAGGAAGCAAAACAAACAGGTGCAAAAAAAGGCAAACTAGTTGAGAGCATTATTTTTGTGCGTCAGATATTGCCAAATTTTTCAGCCCTTATACGTAGCATGAACACCCAGGGTGTTCTACCAGGGCTCATAGACTTTTCCCTCAGATCATTCAATTCAAGACTAAAGTTCGTTGCAAAGGCTATAAGGTCATTCATCTTGGGAACCGATGATTCAATTCTTAATACTATCATACAACACTAAACAGGATTGAAGAAAGAAACGACAAGTTGAATTCATATAAAGTATCATGTTTTGTAATAGTAGGGATGTCAGACAATGGAAAAGTGCGGTGGTCTGCAGTTCATCTCGTGAAGCAACTTGAAGAAGAGGTTATGAATTACATTGTTAGCCTCGTACCTGCCTTTAGGGCCCTCGTAGCGTATGACAAGAACGTGACCAGCCTTCACCTTTTGAAAAGAGCCAGAAATTATGCTATAGAAATTATGCCAGAAATTCAGTAGCAGAGATTTCCACAACAAGCTCAACAGACAAAACTACGGAAGAAAAACTTTAAAAAGTTAAGTTTAGAGATTATTGGACAAACTATTGTTTTATAGAATAAATTACCTCCCCATTCATAATTGCATCCAACGCATCATGCTCGCCGTCAAACACGATGGCCTAAGAAGAAGAAAAATAATGTGATAACTTTTTAATCAGAATGACTTTGAAAGTATCTGAATATCAAGAGGGCTAAAGATAGAGCATGCGTAACAAAATTTCAATAACAATATCCTATACTTGTAACGCTCAACACACTTGTTTAAATAGCATATTAAGCAGGGCAGTTCTTTGAGAAATTCATTCTATCTACATAGAACATCAAACACTACAGACAACATTATATTATAGGCCTTTACGTTAAAAAATACAATTGCAGCTCTCTTTTACAGAATTAAAAGCATTAGTAGTGAAATATTTTTGGAGTGTTTTTCCTGTGATATTCTTTTCATGTTGGAATAATTTGTACATGAAATGTCTGAAAACGTCAGCACATACCCGCCCTTTGAAAGAATTTAGTTCCTTGCCACTGATTTTTAATACTGCGCTGTCAGGTGCTAGCGAGCCCTGGAAAAAGGTGAATAATCCTGAGCAAATACGCTATAGTGGAGCATTCCTGGAATAAATGTCATCGTTGTCGAAGATATGGAATAT
Source organism: Rhopilema esculentum (assembly GCF_057945365.1). Classification (NCBI taxonomy): domain Eukaryota; kingdom Metazoa; phylum Cnidaria; class Scyphozoa; order Rhizostomeae; family Rhizostomatidae; genus Rhopilema; species Rhopilema esculentum. The sequence goes on from NC_142816.1 coordinate 3,309,411, forward strand.
CAAAATTACAATATTAGGCAATATAAACATTTTAAGACAACATAATGAATGCTCCCCTTGATTGGAGATTGAGGTGTAGATTGCGCTGACAGTAACAAGAAGGTGAGCAAGAAAATTGATACTCTATGAAACGGGGAGGTGGATCACTGAGAGAGGTGGGGCACTGGGGAAGGTGGAGCACTGGGGGAGGTGGAGCACTAGGGGGAGGTGGAGCACTAGGGGAGGTGGAGCACTAGGGGGAGGTGGAGCACTAGGGGAGGTGGAGCACTAGGGGAGGTGGAGCACTAGGGGGAGGTGGAGTACTAGGGGAGGTGGAGCACTAGGGGGAGGTGGAGCACTAGGGGGAGGTGGAGCACTAGGGGAGGTGGAGCACTAGGGGGAGGTGGAGCACTAGGGGGAGGTGGAGCACTAGGGGAGGTGGAGCACTAGGGGGATGTGGAGCACTAGGGGAGGTGGAGCACTAGGGGGAGGTGGAGCACTAGGGGAGGTGGAGCACTAGGGGGAGGTGGAGCACTAGGGGGAGGTGGAGCACTAGGGGGAGGTGGAGCACTAGGGGGAGGTGGAGCACTAGGGGAGGTGGAGCACCTAGGGGGAGGTGGAGCACTAGGGGGAGGTGAGGGGCGTGGACAATATGATCCCTTGAAATTAACCTCGATTTATGGATTAGATTGAAACAGTACTGAAAGAATTTCATCGTGTAGAAAAAAGTACATTTAAAAACCAATATCAAATTTTATAACAGGCGCAAATAAATTGACAACAAAATTAGCATTGCATGCTTAGCAAAACTTACTCGAAGAATGATTATATGTCGCCCTGGAGAAGCAAATGGAGATGTCATCTTGTGTATGACAATCTAATAAAAACAGAGAAAAAATCAGATTGAAATTTCTGAGAAACCAATACTGAAAGGCTGAACGTCGAAGAAAGATGATAGCATTGAAAAACAATTTGAATGGTCAGAAGCCAATAATTGATACTAGTTCAACACCTGTATAAAAAGCATAAACAAAAAGAGAAAAAACTTCTTTAAACTAAACAAGAGTGCTTTAACAAAATTGATAAATATAATAACCCATTCTTGCAAATCATATTCAGAAACAAATAGAAAAAACAATTTCCCATTGTTTTCAGTAGAAGGCAAAACCACATGAAAAGTACAATTCTGTAAAAGATAGCAACAATGAAAATGTATGTTATATCTAAACAATTCACTTTGCATAACTCTTTGTGATCCTTATACAGAAGTAAATAGTAATTAATATATCAGCATGATACCTCGTGACATTCATCCTCTTACGTCACCTTCAATCACCATCTGGATATAAATTTTCGACATACCTTTTGATAATTATTCAACTTTTTATACACTGAGTTGTGTCAGATCAGTAATTTATGACGCTATGTTCCAAAAGCACCAAAAGCTCATTTGGTAATTAGCATCAGAAGGTCGAAAGTAATCTAGTACGCTATGTTCCAAAAGCACCAAAAGCTTATTTGGTAATTAGCATTAAAACCTCGGCATTTTCAAGAACACTTGACCAAGAATAAACACATTGTTAGGAATATCACTTACCTTCTCAGGATCTTGGTATAAAGATCTAATATCAACATGTTGCAAATTTTCCGCAACTGTTTTCCCAGTAACCGTCATACAGTCACCATGTATTAGTCCATGATCCAAGAGTTGTCTCATTACAGCCTGGAAATCAAACAACAGAGAGTATGGTCTTATGAAATCCATACATTACAACCCAGGTCCCCTGAGACATGCGCAAGACCAGGCATTCTTCCAATGCTCACCCTTTCCAAGTCTTTTTGCCAAAGTCACGAACTCTATCCCAAAACTCTTCCTTCCTCCCTAGATCTTGTGAACTTCCTCCCTAGACCTTTTCCCTGCTTCCCAGACTTCAACAAACGGTCTTTAAAAAAACAAAAAAGCTTGATCTTTCCTCCCTCTCTTCCTAATCCCTTCTCCTTATCCCTTGTTGAGGCTAAGCTATAGGCTCCTGTGGCTTTCCCTAGCATTACCAACAAAGAATTTATTTTCAATATCGTATATGACAATATAACATATAACAGCATTCGATAATATACCACAGTATCATGAGCAGCAATCGTACCAGAAAGTCGGCAAACAGTGTAAGAGGTGATTTATTGCACTGAATATTCAGAAAAATGCTACCACTCAAAGGGGAGCTTATTCTACAAGTTTTTGCAACAATACGTTACAAAATGTCAAGGTAACTCGAAATTTAGACAGAAAAACACCCACTCCAGTTTATAATGAAACCAGTATACCGTTAACGGAAAAGGCTCTATACATACTTCCAATAGCAGAGGAATACTAAGAGAAAATAACTAGCAACTGGAAAAAACTCTGTAGCTTCCGAAACAACATTAAGAAACATGACAAATTATAAGATACTTTTTTGCGAAAGAAGAGGATGTGGATGAAGACAACTTTTGACTAAAATTGAAAGATTTTCTGAATAAATGCTAGCATGCAATCCTACCATAAGGTTTTTTCAATTGGAAGTCAACTCTTTCCCTTCTAACGGCTCCGTGACCCACACCCCTATTTCTATTACCCTTGTAAAGCAGTCTAACTATAATAATTGACAAATAAGCATGAAGATATTATGCGTACCGGTACTCCGCCTATAGCATCAAGATCTCTCATGTGGTACTGCAAACAAATACATATAGATTAATATTAACCAAAAAAAATTGACTTAATCATTAACTATGAAGTGAATAATCGACAACTATAGCAAAGTTCACTGAAACCTAAATGATGTAAAAATAACTATGAAAATCATTATTGTGACTTTTATTCATAGTGTAATGTTCTAAACGAGGCTATTGTATAACGAGGTTTATGATTATGTAACACAAGTAACAGAAGCACGTCTCTTGTGTGCGTGACCTTCTAATTGCGAATTGCTGGACACTTCACATAAAATTGTGTATCAAGGCACCCTTTTTTCCAAATCATAGTGTTGGAAATAGAAATGACTTGGAAAATGTGAAAACAGCAGATAAAAAATATTCATCCCTTGTCTTTAACCAAGAAAAACAATCTAAGAGTGCGCTCCATTTTTTAAAAAGAACTAGGTTCTGTGTATCCCTAGATCTATGAAAATTTGTAAAAATTATTGGAGTGTAAGGCCTGATATATGTACCTTGCCATGTGGTCGAAGATTTGAAATCAAAGGAACTCTTTCACCAATTTTGTTGAAGTCTTGGATACAAAAGTCAACATCTGCTCTATTGGAAGAAACAATAAATGTGCTATTCACCCAGGCTCAAATTTGCCAATTGGCAAAGTGAAAATTCAAGGCGTCGCAAGATTGTGTCTCGCACAAAAAAGATGTTGGGTCATAGCATTTTTCGTTGATTATTTTTTCCACATGAAGCGCACAATCACTTTTTAGTGTGTTTCATAGTGTCGTCATCTCATTTCGTGTGTCGTCAGCATAGCTTGACCATCTTTTGAAAAGCACCTTTAAGTTTTGAAAGTTGGTCATTAACTATAGCGAGATTAGCAGTGCTTCTGACATATGTCCTACCAACAAGCAGGAATTAGAGTAAAAATTATGGGGCGTTACTAAAAAGAAAGCCTATCACAAAAGTAATACTATTCATACGTGACGCCCTTGTTGATTTTTTTTATTTTACTTTGTAAAAATGTTACCATGATGTAGTTTGCCATTCTCTTTACGACCTGTAAAGTACTTAGTTTCATTGTGATTATTCGTCCTAAATAGTTATTCGTCTTAAGTAGATACTGACAAAGTACACTCACTCTTTTGCTAAAGCAAGTAAATGTAAGATTCCGTTTGTTGATCCCCCAAGGGCAAGCATTACCGTCACAGCATTCTCAAACGCCTACGAAGAAGCGAATACAAATAAAAGATTTTTGTAAATAGTATAAGGAATATGCAAGCATTTTGGAAATCCCAGAATGGCAGTCTTTTTAGGACAGAATCTATTTGGAACTTGTCTCGTGTAGACGATTAAGGCTTCTTGCTATGGATAAAGACATGATACAGACGATAAAAATTCCATAGACTTCTTGTTTTGGAATGAGTTACGTGGTGAATCTGTTTGAACAAAACCACGAGTCCATCAGATAGCAGCCAATATCTCATGAGAATAGCAGCCTAGATAGCAGCCAATATGTTATGTATCAATGCAATAAAGTTTGCAAATGTCACGTCCTAGAGCAGGAGAACTCGGGAGGTCTCAAATAAGGATGCAATAGGACCAATATTCTTATGTAGAAAAAATGAGCTTGATTCAGGTTCAACTAATACCGAATGTGGGTAAGATGTGCATCCCTACTCACTACACCCCTCGACCCTAGTAAAGACAGTTCTAGCCCTCTTCATTGTGCTTGGCTGCTATAAAAGCTAGTGCAATTGCGGTTAATCTCACTGGCTTTGCCAAAAACATACTGCTTGAACAATAAGCGTTTGAAACTAAAATCTATTAAATTTGACTACTTTTATAAATTACAATTTTTTTAAATAATTTGCCTCGATACTTTTTGCAACGTTCTGTCAAAACTGTGTATCAATATCTTTTCGCGATGAAAAAACTTTCTGTTAGCAAAGAGTTACACCCAATGATACCTCATTGGTTACACCTAGTCAACAGATAAACTAACATACCTTTCTTGTCATAATGTCTTTTGAATGCAAATCATTTTCCATCATTTTGAACAATGTTTGGACTGAAATTCGAACTTCCTCAGCTTTTCTTGGATTTACCTATAACAGAAACAGTTGCCCCAGGTTTTGAACAGATTTAAATATAGCATAATTATCGTCATTTGTTGGGAATGTGTTGTGCTGTGTTGTGTTGTGTTGTGTTGTGTTGTGTTGTGTTGTGTTGTGTTGTGTTGTGTTGTGTTGTGTTGTGTTGTATTGTATTGCAGTGCTATTTTATTAAGTAAATTTACCTTGTGATGCATTATGATGTCATTACTATGGATTCATTTTGTTTTAATGGCATACTGTTTGGTGTGGTATAGTGTTATATAGTGTTGTGTGAAGAAGTTGTAAACTGCTGTATGGTGTTTTATAGTGTTGTATTGTATTGTATTGTATTGTATTGTATTGTATTGTATTGTATTGCATTGCATTGCATTGTATTGTATTGTATTGTATTGCATTGCATTGCATTGCATTGTATTGTATTGTATTGTATTGTTAAATAGCAAAAATCTTCAAATGCTATTCTCAGTGTGGTACCTTGTTTTCAGGTGTAGCAGCAAGGCCAGATGCACTTCCTACAACAGATGTACAGAGAATCAACTCAGAGTATCGAAAAGGTTACAGATCAACATATTCTTGGGCCTAGCGTGTAGTCTAGGTAGGAATTTGGCTGCATTATTTTGTTGAACAAGTGAAACGGCAGTTCGGGAGAAACGATTCTGATTGGACTGAAATACTATTGTCATTTATCTCGCTACATCAGCGATACATCAAGAGAACAAAGACTCTTATGTCTTTGTACCGACAGTACTGACAGTGGAGGGCGGAAAAAGCACAAAATTGGGGAGGAAAACTTTTAATTGCAGTGGTGACAGAGTCACTCCCTTCAGCATAACTTCTGTGCCAAACATTTCATCTAGATATTTAATTTCAATTTACAAATACTAAGGAAATATAACTTGGCTTCTCAAGTAGCTTTGATCCATTCTTAGAAAAATAAGGTGGATCATAATTTAGAGAAAATGTTGGAGGTGAGTAACTATCCTCCTTTTTTTTACAGCCTCACGCTAGACGTGTATGTAGATACAGTTCCTCACTAAAATCTTGTTGACATTATCAAAGAGCATGCCAGCCACAGTATTCTAATTAAGTCAATACGATATATGATCTATGATATGATAGATCGACCTATACGACTATATCTAAATCTATCAATATAATTAAAAAGAAGACGGGGCAAGAGAAGTTGATTGTATAACCTGGTATGGCCATTCCAAGGGCCTCGATTGCGGAGCTCATCGTGTTTGCTGTAAACATACCACCTAAAACGAGGCAAATATGCCATGGCATCTCGTTGAAGATAAATTTTTATTACCATTAGGAATATCCATACAGCCTCAGCGGTAACGATGATTTCGAAAATCGCCATAAGAACAAAAAAGAGGAAACATGACTAATTTTTCAAAGAATATTTCTGAATATAATTTTCTGTTATCCTTCTGTAATTATGCGCCATTTTGTACTTTAAGGACTGACAGGAAAAAATAATTCTGTATAATAACTTATATTTCCGCTCTTTCATGCCATACGGAAATAATATGGTCTTTTATGACGAACTAATGAAGAGATGGAGCAGTTAAAAGGGAAAATATCAAAGACAAAATTATGGCACAATGTTTCTCGCAAACACAAAAAAGAAAGATGAAGTATATATCTAACGACAAAGAAAACATGCAACAGATATTGAGATGATATTTATTCTGTCCATAATGGTCTGTTGCATATAATGATGGCATTGAAATAGATAGGACCAATCAATAGTTATGTAGTTGGCTCTTATCATGATTAAATTTCGCAACTAGAAATCATACTATACTTTGCACTGCTGAACCATAAATTCATAATGTGCTATATTATCAATCGAAGATGATTACATATGGAAACATTTTGCAGATTCGAAGTAATATACTCAATATGTATTTTGCCTACAGTCCATTATACACTTACGTTCAAAAAGTATTGGAATAAACTTCGAAATTTTGAAGACATTTGATGCAACAAATTTGGAAAGACCTTTAAAAATATTTTCCATTAAAAAAGTACGGCAGCTATTTCCATGAAATTTTTGCCAGATATTGTTGATGTTTCGATCCCTTTTATGTACGTCATACAACCCACAAAACATCAACCATAAAATTTCTATAGGCCTTGTGACATAGGCATGGTAGCTCTTGAAAAATCAAGAACTGAGTTTCGAGAAGCGCTTGCAAATTGCTTTCTGCGAAAATAACACGAATGGACGTCGTATCACTTGTTGGTTGCTCAATGAGTGCAGCTTTTGTGGCGTGTAAAAAGACTTTCCTTACAAGAAGAGTAAAAAGCTCAACAAGGGTTGGCAGAAGAAGTTTACGACGCCGAGAGACGAAAGGTCCTTTTTGAAGGAACTGCGAAGTAATAGGTTTGAATCCTCACCAGGCATAATATCGTCGTGTAAAAAGAAGTTAAATTTAGGAACATAAGCAAAAACGTGGCTGTAAAATCATAAGAAATACAAATTTTCCAGCTTTATAAGAAGAAATGCTCTCTCAAAGCAAATACCTATAAACTGTCGCCGACGAGTACTGGGGCTTTCCCGGCAATGTAGCTTTAAAAGTAGCTTGAGTAAGTTCAATAATTCTATAAAATGTTTGATTTTGTAATTTTTCTTTGTAAATTTCTTTGCTATGCAAATGTGAATCTAAAAAACTGAATTCATTTGGACATCTCTAAAAAATTGCTAAGGCCGTGTGAATTTGCCGTTTTTAGGCCATACAACTCTTTTACAGATTTATCTATTATTTATGGGAAAATCGTAAGAATCCGTGCTTTCATAGTTATGATTCAAAAGTTTAGGTTTCTTTTCAACTTTTAACCTTTTTCCATTTTTGGGATACACAGGCCTAAATTAATTGATAAAAGACAGACTGCTAATATCTGAACAAGGTTGCGTTACAAAACCCGAATAGCGCAACGCCATAGTTCTTATATCGAATTGGTCCCGATACTTTTTGAACGTAAGTGCAGAAGATAGGCCGGAGGAACCTCTTTTTCGCATCTTGTGGGTTACCAAGGTAACCAGTTATCGGCATGGCCATTTGGAGAATGATACTAGAATATACGTGAATTGTAGCAAATCTCATACCACATGATCCAGCACCTGGATTTGCGCTGCACTCAATATCATGAAGTTCTTCGATGTCAATCAAACCAGCACCAAATGAGCCAATAGCCTATCACAATTTAAAAAGAAGCAACCTACGTTTAATGGCCTCATTGAACTTGACTTTATAAAGTCGATAAATGTACTCATGGTCGTTCTTAGGTCTAAAGGATATGCATACAATTTATGTGTGAGAAAAGAATTACCGAAAGACACTACTTATAAAAACTTGTAGGCACCCTTGTTAGTGACAAAGGTTTACTTCTTATAACAACTTGTCTAGAATGGAATAACAGAGAAGGAGAGGTTTGCACAAATAGAAAGCTAAACAAAACATAAGCCAGATATTATTCTTCTTAATGGCAAAGCAAACCTCCATGACGTCACCCTGGTCCAGTGCCCTATGCTTTTCAGTGCAGCCTGGAATTATAGTCCCACCATACAGGGTGATCCCAATCTGTTGGGAAGAATCGAGGATACTTTTAGACAATGAACAACAAGAAAAATGAGGAATAGAACGATATAAGTACATTTTTGTTAAATTTGAGAGCTCTATACAAGGTTTATCAAGGAAACAGCAGCATAAAGTCCGGGTAGGTTGCTAAATCTATTAACAATTCTGAAGGCATGGATATAAAAGCATAAGCAAAGTATTTTCAGAAAAAGAACCATTCCCGAACCCAATGTAGAAAGTGATCTCTGTTGATAACTAGTATATCAGGGAATGGCAAGGTAAGGTAAACTTTTCATTACCAAGTTGTGCCTGGCTATTGGTAGAAGTACACCAGGGTTGGTTTTATCACAGCCGCCAAATGTGATTATTCCGTCCTAAATAATAAAGCAACAATCTGACTATTAAGCATACATAGGATGAAGCTTACAATATTGAAAAAATAGCAAGAATTCTTAAACCAGACTTTTCTGCATTGGTTTTAAAAAGGGAAATTACAATGGACACAAAACCACTTTCAGCAAAGCACTTCCAGAGTACAATTCTCATTTTGACATTGAGAATTTAGCAAGAACGATAGAAGGATGCATATACCAATGTATGGACCTTGGCCAAATATTATTGCTATATTAAGATAGCACTGCCCGAAATGCGTTAAATGTTGCCTCTATGTTATCTATGACTGTGAGAACAAAGATAAGAACTAAGATAGAAAAATTTGACTGTAAAAGTCAAGAAAATTATAGATGATGCAACATTAGCTTGCAAGTGCAGTCTTGACAGTGGAAACAGCAGATGACGTTATATTGTGAAATATAATTAAAAAAGAAATTTAGATGAGTTTATAACAATGGAATTATAGTAATATCCTTTTTAAAGTAATGCAACGCTCTATTTTTTTAACTATCTTTTGCAAAAAGATTTTCGTCTTTGTCATCATTATCTAGAATATTACCCAGAATTCCACAACAATGTTAAGCTACAGGCTTACAGCTGAATAGCCTTGGTGCATTAGTTCGATTGAATCTGCTATCAGGTCACGTGATATCAACGAGTACTTCATTCCAACAGATCCCTTCAATAAGAAAAAAACGTTTGTATGTGAAGCAACAAATATTAGATTACAATGTCTTCATCTTTGTGTGTTAAATTTGGAAATTTGAAAAGCTTTATTGTCTATGGAACGGATAAACATAATCCTGGACATTTTCGGAATACCTTTATTAAATGGTTTCAAGAAATCAAAGATTAAGAACAGATGCCATTCTTTTTACAATAAGTTCATTCTCAGAAAAAATGTACCAGGCAGAGACACTTCTTTTTACAAGAAACTTTATTAGATACGACTATTAGATACGACTATTAGATACGACTATTAGATACGACTATTAGATACAACTATTAAATACAACTATTAGATACGACTATTAGATACGACTATTAGATACGACTATTAGATATGGCTATTATATATAACTATTAAATACAATTATTAGATAAGACTTTTAGATACGACTTTCAGATACGACTATTAGATGCGGCTACTATAATCAACTATTAGATACGATTATTAAATAAGACTATTAGATACGACTATTAGGTAGGAAAATTAGATGAGTATTTTGATAAATTAAACAATGTTGCATGTTACTAACATACCCTAAACCTCTTGAAAAAGACATGAATATCAGAAAAATTTCATTTCACCAAAATTGCAGGACTCTGTTCACGGAAAATTTATTTTAAACTTTTCATAACAATATTTTAGTATATAGCCGATCAAACCACTCATTGTTCCATCTTCTGTTCCAAATTTCAAATGAAATCAAATTACATTTAAATGACATGGTTAAACTTGAGATTCAAGACATATTTACCATGGTTTCTGCATCACTGATGACGGGGGTGAAACAGGTAAAAGCCTTGCCTGGAAATGATGCATAGACAATTAGAGAGGAAATGACAAGCTATTATAACGAAACAATCAAAGAAAAAATTGTTGTTATTTGTTATAAAAACAGTCTGCAACGCGTCCCTTGTCTAGCTTAAAAATGTAAGATTTCTCTTCTAAGCAAAAATGAGATCGGCTATTTGAAAATATAATGTGGCCGGATCTTCAGCCGAGTTATATTAAAAACGCCAATAATACCAGTTTTCTCGCTGATCAAGTCATCTCGACCCACAGAGCCAGTTAAAATACCCCATTATCTATAGACACCGAATTCTCCTATGGGCAAAAAAAGGCTACTCAGACTCATGTGATCATGCAGAAGAGCACTCAGACATTTTTCAGAATAATTGTTGTATACTTTGAGGAAACCCTTGAAGTAAATTAACCTAGAAGTTTCAGAATCTTTTTCACCTGATTCTCATTCTTTAGAAGGGGCGCACAATTTCCAAAAAAGGGACGCCAGACTTGCTACAACTCGGTGAGGGAGGGACAACTGCCCCTAGTTGCCCCCCTAAATCCGCCACTGGTATGAATAAGAAAAAGTTTGACGACATCTATCTTGAATTTAAAAGCATACTAAAAATTATACCTCCTAGTTTCTCAATTTCTTCGACAGCTATTTCAGCCAATTCCCTAAAACGATGTCGAATTTACATAATTGTCTTACTTTACTTGAATCTAATAGCCTTAAAAAAGGAATGGATGAAAAATTCATAACCGAAGGCTCAAAAACAAGCCCTGAGTAAGTGCTAGAGGGTTTCAGTGCTAAAGCATTTAGCAAAGCATAGACATTCATACTTTCATTTCAGATTACAGATTCGTTAGAAGAGCCTGGGAGATAAGGGGTGCCAAAGAGCCATGCTAGAAAAGATGCCTTGGGTGGTAGTGTTAGCCCTCAATTCTCTTGAATGAAGAAAAAGGTTGATGGAGAGTGGCGTTAGGAACCAGAAGGGTCAAATTAGAAGATACTACCTCATGTTGAGAAAATGTACTGGCATTTTTGAGCAAAGGGCTAAAGTTACGAGTTTTTAAATACAGTGGAGTCTCCACATAACGGACACCGCTCGGACCAGCGACCAGTGTAATTGCCTGCTTTATAGAGGTTCCTTTATGGGCATTTTGACCGTATGGGACAAAAAATCTGTCCGTTGTGGAAGGGTGTCCGTTGTATAGGGGTGCATTTCTTGATTTCTATTTCTATTGTTCTTTCAACCCTAAATTCTCGAAACCTCGCAGTCAGTGAGGGAGTTATGGCAAATCTGTGGCAGGCACTGCGCAGCCATTGGGCTAGCAGGGGCTATAGCCCCCCTGTCTTTTTTTGCAATTATAGGTTAGAATTTTTTTTTGTAAAGTTCACTTACTCACTAAGAAAATTAGAATGTTGTATTTGCTAACTTGGTTCTTGAAGCTAATTATATCAATTTTTATACCAATTGATATCTTCTCTGAATCAGACTGTTTATAAATAATAAGTGCATAAAGCAAGTATTTTCTAAAAAGGGTGTTTTCCAGCATCTTCAAACAATTTTGGGTCATGCCCTTTCCGACCCTCCCATTTTTAGACTGTTGCGTGGTGCTTGATGTAGTATATTTGCAAAACAATTTCTGTATACAAACCTGAAGTGAAAATTGCACGGAAGAGCATTGCTGTATGGGCAGCCAACCGTTATTATTGGTTTCTTAAAATCCTCATCCTGGATAAAAACAATTTGTGACAGTTTTACATAAACAAAGGCATTGAGATTCTTGGCACAATGAAATTGAAAGCAAAGATTGAGAGAGAGAGAGAGAGAGAGAGAGAGAGAGAGAGAGAGAGAGAGAGAGAGAGAGAGAGAGAGAGAGAGAGAGAGAGAGAGAGAGAGAGAGAGAGAGAGAGAGAGAGAGAGAGAGAGAGAGAGAGAGAGAGAGAGAGAGAGAGAGAGAGAGAGAGAGAGAGAGAGAGAGAGAGAGAGAGAGAGAGAGAGAGAGAGAGAGAGAGAGAGAGAGAGAGAGAGAGAGAGAGAGAGAGAGAGAGAGAGAGAGAGAGAGAGAGAGAGAGAGAGAGAGAGAGAGAGAGAGAGAGAGAGAGAGAGAGAGAGAGAGAGAGAGAGAGAGAGAGGGAGAGATGAACTATTTGGCAGCATTTCTAACACATAATTATCACACTGCCATAAGCAGATGTGGAAAAGCAAAAAGAAACAATTGCATTCCTTGTAACTCACAGCTGCAAACAATTCTGGAAATTTAATCTTATATCACTTGAATAGCAATCATTTGATTTACAGATTTTGGACTGGAAAACATTCAGAAATACATTTACGGAATGCAATATAATCTGAATAAAGACACCTAACAACCTTGAATCCAGTAGCTCTCATGTGACTTCTACAGCCTGCCTTCAATTGAAAATAATTTTGTTAATCTAGAGATAGTGTTGGTTGCACCCAACATGAAAAAGGTGCAACAATTAAAAATTAAAAATCAGTATATGTTGCTAATAAAAAAATTCCAACATGGTATATATGAAAACAAATCTGAGCATTTCTAATAATGCTTTGCAAAATCCACTTTGGCTCTTTATCTTTACTAACTACTTTTTGGCCAGGCTTCATTAAATGAAGACATCACCTGCAAGGATTACAAACTACATCCAATTGATCTGTGCTGATATCATTTTTAAGTTGCAGCTTAGGTTAAATTGTTTAAGAATTGCCCATACAGGCAATTTCAATTTTGTTTCAATATCACTTTTTTATGAAGGTTCTGTTGAAATTCACAAAAGTCTCTTGGCCTCACTGTATACTGTTTGCCTACTTTCACCTGTTTGGTATATTTGAAAACATTGACTATGCCAAAAGCAAAAAACTTAGTTGCACCCAACTTGGGTACTCTGTCACAGCTAATATGGTCAAATTACCCTCTTAACCCATCCATCAACATTGCTAGGATCTCCAGTGAAAGGAAGACTGTTTTTCTGCAAAATAAAAAAATCAAGAAGGATAAGAAGTACAGTCACACAAAAATGGAAAAGTTATAAACAAAAAGATATGGATAAATGCTAAAATAGCATATTTGGAGTGATTGCAATAAAGATCAATTTATAAGTGCTAAATTCCATTCCTTGAAGTGAGCAGGTGCTCTGTTCCTTTCAGAAACATCTAAGATGACATCCTTGAGTCTTAAGTTTCTACCTAGCACCCAAAGGTAGTTTTAGGACACTGAGAAGCTTTATGCTTATTGAGCAGTGTCCTGGTCCTCCCTCTGGATGCGACCACACCTCCTGATTCCTATGCCTGTTATTACAGAGCGCTGGCAACTCTCCACACTCTTAGTGATAGTTCTAGTTGGGTAATGGCAGGGACTCGAGCCACGGACCCTTGGGTCTGTAGTCAGCGCCTCTAACAACTGAGCCATCCTCGCACCGAGGAGCATTTTTTATGCTTTCCTGAATCTTCAGAGGCAAAGTTGAGAGAGGGAAGAACAGGGGTCCACATCCTATGGAAAGCCAAGGTATTACTTTGACATTGAGTTTTCAGGGATCTGGCTTCTCTTAACTCCCCCTCACCCTCACTACGATACTGACCGAGGGAAGAAGAGTAATACTTCAATCATAAATGTTGTGTGATTAAATTTCAATTATTTTGACCCACTCCCTTGTACTTAGTCAAAACTTCTAGTTTGAGGTGTGGAATTGAAATGTAACCCCCTAAGTCAGTTCACTCAGTCAGTTGATTTTAACATAATTCAGTCCACAGAATTATCTCTACGGAGTAAATTCTTGATCCTATAACCATGGTTGAGCACAAGTCAGATACTGTACTTTCTCAAATAATCTTACTTTCTTTGATTCAGACTTTTTTATGCCATTGTTAGTAACCTGCAAGGCCTCTTCTTAGCAGCCCTTCCTTAGGGAATTGAAAAAAAACTGTAGTTTCTCGAAGAATATGCTAGTCGGTAGGTTTTTAATTCTGAGCATCAAGAATTAAAGGGCAAGCAAGGCTTTAGGGCAAGCATAGCTCATTTCAAAATATCGAGTCAAAATACTGAGACATGAGATGACTCCAGGGCCATTCTGTGATAATCTATTGGAGGTGGCCCGTAAAATTGTTATCACAAAGCTTCCAGATTTCATTGAGCAACCCTGAAAAGCTGTGCCTCATATTTCATTTGATGCATTTCCATGCCACCAGAGCTTTTTTCAAATCAGAAGGAGAGTATCATCTAGAGAAACTCAATCTGCTCACAAAATGAACATAACAAAAGTGGTACAGGTTCTCTAATTTAGTTATAGACAGTAACCTTTTCAACTTGTGACAATCAGATGGTTCTGATGCTGACGACCAGCACACAAGTTAAAGTTGTTTTATGAAAACTAAAATCCCAATTCATTAGCATTTCAAAATTCCAATGAAAATGTTGTTTAGGCCAAGATAGGAAAGCAACATTTCAAAAAGGGTTGTCCTTAAAAATTGTCCAGTTCCCAGAAAAATGTGTGTGCAGCCCTATGTTTTTGTGTGCATTAGACGAGCCTTTGAAAAAACGTCACGTGTGTGCACATGCCACACTCTGCATACTGGCCACAGCAAAGTCCGTGAAGGGAGGGGGTACTAGAGGGGCTTTAGCCCATATTGACCCCATAATTCAAATTCTTCCTATTAGACACTTTTAATTGCATCCAAATTTTACCTTCAGACCAGCCATCTCTCTCTTTGCACTTCCTGTTTCCTCTTCCACTTTGTGCTTCTTTGTTATCTAAGGTCCCCTG
This sequence comes from Rhopilema esculentum, assembly GCF_057945365.1. Taxonomy (NCBI): domain Eukaryota; kingdom Metazoa; phylum Cnidaria; class Scyphozoa; order Rhizostomeae; family Rhizostomatidae; genus Rhopilema; species Rhopilema esculentum. Next base: position 3,324,477 of record NC_142816.1, read on the forward strand.
TGTTTCCGGTTCCCTGGACTTGGCACAAAAGCACAAAAGAGGATCTTTTCCAGTTCAGAGTCTGAAAACACAATCTTTTCCAGTTCAGAGTTCAGAGCCAGTTATATCAAAATTAATTTTAAGTCCAAGGGAGGGGGTGAAAGTAAAGGCCAAAACTTAAATAAAGAGGCTGAATTAATGCATGCGATGATTTCACTAATTTTTAGAAGGACATCTTCATCTGCTACAACCGCAAGCCACGTTCTCCTGTATCTTATATAATTGTATCTCAATAAATTTTCGAAATCACGTTTAATTTTCACCAAAAAGTCAATTTGCTCCATATGACACGACCGAAAATGAACAGCAACAAACGACCCCTTTATAGAAATGACCCCCCGCCCCGCCCGACGCCCTTTGCCTGTGGCATTGAAGGAGAAGGACCGATGCGGAGGACAACGCTCCACCATTGCGGTGACAAGGATCAAGTGACTTGAGCTGGAATTTTATGGCGGCGGGGCTAAGCCGAAGATGAGAGGAAAACTTTGATCGAAGTTGCATGATAATTACAGATTTGCTGCTTACCTTGAACTCCAGCATCCTGTTTTTTGTTTGCAAAATTTACCAACATGCCTGCTGTGAAAGGGGAAGGAATGCGTGGCCTGTCTGTGTTCATTTCAGACATTCGAGGATGTAAGTAGGCCGTCACCATTCACGATATGTGGGGTGATATAAATTGAACTTTCCGCCCACTAAAACAAACCCTCTGCTTGCTGAAACTTTCTGTAGATATCTGGTTTCTAGAATGATAGATTGTTCTGTTGCATTAATGTCTAGCTTGAGATGAAGGGCTTGATATAGCGATCAGAAGAGTAGAACTAGGAAAGGGTTGGGCATTCGGGCAACTTGGCAGTACGTGGATTCCATTTGAAGTTGCCAGGCCAATTGCAATCGCTTTGATGTTGCAATCGCCTTGATGAAAATGAAGTTAGGTTATTTTCATTTCTGTTTGAGAAAACTTATAACCCAGCTATTTGCTCAGAATCCCTAAAACGTGTGTCCGTAGAAGCGTGTGTAAGCGGTTCATGCAGTGTTTGAATCGACCATGAGCTCACAACACAATAAAGGAAGTACCAATGCATGCGAAGATTGATAGATCGACTTGCCTTTTATTGTTTTTTTATGTGTAGCATGTTTTCAATTGTACTCGTGTTTTTTAGATATTATCTTTATGCATTGCATTCTAGTATAAATAAACATATTTTTGTAAGAGGGCCTTAAAACCTACAGCAGAATCTTTTTTGACTGCTTGGTTGCTTATTAGGAAATGTTAGATATTGTCAGCTGTGCATTATGTTCATATCTCTCAAGAAAGATATGTGTGATTTTGAAAAAAGAGATAAACAATAGAGTTATGCATTTTTTTACATTTATCTTATGTTAGGGCATTTATCTACTCGCAATGATGAAAATATTTACATTTTAAAGGTAACTTATGGAAATAGGTGTAACTCCTAAAGACAGTTAGATTGATTGAAGAATGAGAAGTAATAATATTGTTTTTAAATGAAGGATTGTGATAGTTTAGTATATTCCTTTTGACTTAAACTACTATCATTGTCCCATTTATAGAAAGCGGAGTTTCATTTTCGGTATTATTTATTTTGATATCTTTGAAGTGCTGAAATATCTTAATGTATACTTTAGGAGGGCCTCTCTCCTCGACTAACTTCGCTACTGAGAGAGTTCCTCCTTTAAATAATTCCCCATACATACATATCCCACAGATAACTTGTGTTCCATATCTTATTGTTATAGTTATTGTTTGATATTTGACGTTGCTCTATTTTTATTAGTTTTTTGTGGAAATTTATGTTGTGGAATTTAAAATAAAATGAACCTGAACCTGAACTGTAGATAAGAAATAGTTGATCATGAATCAAGAGCCATGTATATATATACTGTAAAAGTTTAATAAATTATGAAATTTTATAGATATATATATACATGAATAGAATGAAGAATAGCTTGAATGGTAACTTTCATTAAGTCAAAACTGCTTCTGTCATATATATATATATATATATAAATATATTTTTATCTATTGAGTGCTGTTGAAGACAAAAGTAAATGTTTTAAGATATATATTAAATGCCCATTTTAAGTCTATATAAATAAAGAAATCCCATAAAAGAAGAAGGAAACAATCTATTATTTTGGACTAATTCTGAGTTGTACCTCTGTCTAATTCTGAGTAACTTTAAATGTACCTCTGTTCAAGTTGTTTTTATGGTGGTAAATGGTTTCTCCTTCTTCTAAAACTGGCAGGATTTGAGAAGATTTTAGCTTGTCTTTCAACTAAAAATTTTTTATGAAGTGTTTTCCAATAGGAAGTTTAAAACAGATGATAAGAGATTGATTTTTCTGAAAGTTATCAAGCTCTGAGGTTCACCTGCCTTAAATTGAAGTTTATGTATGTTTTAACGCTGTTGTCATTGGCATCTGAATTTTGTTAGATTTGTTTAAAAATTTACATGAGAAATTTCTTTAGCAACAGTTGAGCATTAACAATTTTCTTTTTCAGGTACTTATGTAGTAAAATTTGCAAAAAAACTGGTTTGCTCCCCCCCCCCTGAAATTTTATCACTATAACATCCCTACCCATTGGTTGCATTTTTTTTGATATCACCAAATTATACTAACATATTTTTTTGCACCTTCCAATCATTTTGCTTTTAGTTTTCTCACTTTTCAAAGTAACATTATTTTAAATTACTTTTCTAGTTTTGAAGCTGTGATGCACATGTTTTAATAAAACACATTCATCATAATTTTAGCCAAAATATATAAAGTTAGCATAGCAAGTATGTAATTATCAGTGACAAACAGCACATTACAAGATTGCTTGATATTTAAAATTTAATTGAAACTAAAATCAATTAACATAGATTTAGAGACACATTGTTTTAATTCATGTCACTAATTTTTCCAGGCAAGTCCAAAGAGGCTGAAATGAAAAGAATCAACAAAGAGCTTGCAAATATCAGATCAAAATTCAAAGGTAAAATTTTTCAAGAGCTTGTCATTCATCTTTCTGAAGTATGCCCTCAAGTATTTTTTTTCTGTTGTGCTTTATATTGTTGTATTTTTTTGCTAATATAAGAAATATTTAATTATTTTATCCCTTTAAGGTGTTTTTATATTGAATATTTACAAACTTTTTTGAAAATATTGAGGCTCAAAATTTGTTAAATGTTGGAATGAATAAAGATTCAAAGCCAGGTTCAGAATCACAAATTTTTGATAATATTTGTATCTGTTAGAATACAAATACAATTTATACAACACATATAAAGAGGCTTAGCAAATTTTGAGCAATATTTTTGAAGGAAACAGTGTGTCTATCTCTTCTTTTCATTCAGTTTGATTGACATTTCTTTTTGCTCAGGTGACAAGCAGCTGGATGGATATCAAAAGAAGAAATATGTCTGCAAATTGCTTTTCATTTTTCTGCTTGGTAATGACATTGATTTTGGACACATGGAAGCTGTCAACCTATTGTCTTCCAACAAATATACGGAAAAGCAGATTGTAAGTTGTTTTATTGTCTTTTTTCTTTTTTCTCTGTTTTTGCATTGCTTCCATAAGCATTCCAAAGAGAACCTGTTCTTATCATTAATCGTTCATTATGTATATGTTACATATAGTTTCCATGCCAAACCAGTGCTACACTGTCATGGTAATTTATATGTAGATACCACCAGTTAGATCTTTCTCTTAAACCAGACAAATATCTTATCTTTAATCTGCAGTATTATTTACAGATTAACTTGTTCAAAGATGTCTGACTTGAAAGATTTGTATTCTTCAAACAAATGACTCAATTTGATATAAATTTCAGTACATAAATGTTTAAAAGGAGATTACTGAAGTATGCAGGCATTGATTTAATATTCAAAGCATTTATCCATTGCTTTTGAATGTGCAGATTATGTATATATTTTATTTGCGTTATGTAACTATTTACAGCAGGCTATTTTGTTCTGGATAAAGCTTCAGTTTATAGGTATGTGAGGCAGGGTTGGAAAATGTCCGTCAGCGCCTGCAGCAAGGCTGCCAGGAAATTTTTAAGACAAATTCATTTCAGGAAATTTTTGCTGTTTGCCAGGAAATTTTTAACCAAGAAATCTCCATTTTAATACAAACATTAAATTCATGTTACTCTCTTTCTTCAAAACGCTGTTTTCTTGTGATACACACACATATATACTGTAAATTTTTTTGTACCGTACTAGTAACAAAAATGAAGATTAGCTTTCAAAATACAATCATCTGGTATTATCAGAGTCTGTTATACTAAATTTCCGGGCACGATTTTCAGCTACTAATTTAACTCTAGTAAGCTAAAACAAAGTTTATTTCTCTTTTTACATTAGCCATTCTAGATAAGTGAAAACACTCAAATACAGCCAATTGTTTACATCAATTGTTTTGAAGGTGAACTTGCCCCAAGCCCTGTGTGGATGTGTCCATTATTATTCACACTTTTTTACTGACATTCGCATACATTTTTCATTGCTAGCTTAATAGATTATAAGCGTTTGGGTCTTAAATCTTTGCCTATAGCACCACCCCTGATTTAAAACATTTATTTTAACCATTAAAAATAAAATAGTATTCTTACATGTTGTATGAACTACTAGCTTTGATGATAAACCCACCCAGAGCAAGATGTATAGATATATCAATACTTATAAAGTATCTAGGTTGCTAGTACTGATATGAAATTTAATCAAAGTTATTGAAGATTCGTTCTTTTTAAACAAAACTCCCTTTTTAGTATGAAAGATTATTTCAGGACAAACTTTTAAACAAATCAAGCAACGTAAAATATAACTTTCAGTGGCTGGAAACTTTTGTTGAAGCTTCGCAGGAAATCTTGAATTTTTTATTTTGCTGCCAGGAAGAAAAATCTTTTTTCAAGACCTGATGTCAGGGCTCAGAATATAGTTTCTTAACAGATATTTTCATGGTTTGTTTATAAATGATATGTTTGCTACAATGATTTTAAGGGGTATCTGCCCCACATATCCTATAAAACCAATGCTTTGTTGTAAGATAAGAATGCTTCAAAGTTCATGTTACCCAGGCAGCCAACCAGCTTGTAGCTTTGCTTTAGTTTGAAAATTCCTGAGGGCTTTTCCTTTAATGAAACTAATGTAAAGCAAAACTAGTGTTGTCAGAAATTTGTTAAGTCAGAAAGACATGTCAAACCAATTGGTACAAGAGGAATTTAATGGTTTCATTATATTTTCAGAAAACTATGACTATCTTCTCTAAAGCTGTGTCTTGTCTCAATTTTGAAATATAATATTGTCAAGTTAATCTAGCATTGGGCAGCTCATTTTTATATTTAATGGAATTCCATAAAGTTTTATGATAAGGTAGATCTTTTGTTTGATATGAAACATTTGTGTTCAAGTAACATTTTTCATCAAAAATGACAACAGGCTTCTTTCTTATCTTTTCTAATCCTTGCTTTCATTTTGAATGTGAGCTATAATTGTCAAATGCTAATGGACCTACACTTTTAAGCTTGTATATAGTGGTAAGCCAGTTAGAAAACTATTAATTTTTTCGTAGAAGTAATCCATGTTATGGGTTCATTTTTAGTTTCACTTTCCGGTTTTCTGTTCTGTTTTAAGTCTGCATTTGTTTCTTTTTCCGCTTTTATGTGATATTTACATTTTTCTTTCAAATCCTATTTTGATTATACCCGTTAAACTACTTAATTTAAATAGAAAAAGTTAGTTGAATTTATAAACTTTAGCACCTTCATATCAAGGTAATTTGTAGGTTTTTCAATATTTATAGATGTGTAGAACTTTTTGAAATTTGGGAAACTGGGAACACAACACAGAACCATAGGATAAGAAGTCTTTTTTCCTAACTGTATTTCATGGCATTTGCTGCTTGTTTTGGATAGCCCATCCACAGTAAGGTCCAGGGGATGTGAATTAGGTGTTTTGGATTATTTTATTCCTGTAGCGGTGACATGAGTGTCTGCTTGGCTGAAAATGGGAAACACATATATTTCAATTGTTTAATTAAATTTTTCTTTGGAACTTGTTAGAATTTAAACATATACCGTAAATCCTCGAATTAGCCCGTGGCTTATTATTTTTATTTAGGTGGCTTACTTATTTAGGTGGCTTACTTATTTTTGATATTTTTGGATGGGGGCTTATTCGAGGGGGAGGGGCTTATACGAGAGGGGCCTTATAAAATTATTGTAGACATTAAGAAGACATTATTAAACGACCTCATTTATTTTAGTAGGAATTTCTTTATGAGGATTTAATTAATTGCTATCAAAAGTATGAATTTGTTGTGGTAATTCAATAAAACACTGTAGACAACCTCAGATGGCAAAAATCATCAAATCGAGGGGGTCCAATTTGAGAATTTTCGGTAGCAGTGGGGGCTTTTTTGAGGGGGGGCCAATTCAAGGATTTACGGTATACCTAAAGTTGTTAATTCATGAAAAACATCTAACACAGTTTGATGTATCAAAACATTTTCTAAGTTGCAACTTGAGTTTCTTATTCCAAAGCTAATATGGGGAAAATTTATAGCGCATTACAGCATTATTGTTATTGGTCTGTCATAAAGTACTTGATACCATTTAGGCAGACCAGTGCATGGTTTGGCATATAGAACTGAAATGTTTAAAGTGGCAAACTCTCCTTTCCTGTTTTTTATGAACTTTAATTTAATTCATTGCTTTCCTGTTTTAGGGATATCTGTTTATCTCAGTTTTAATTGGTGCAAGTAGCGACCTGATGAGGCTGATTATTCAAGGAATCAAGAATGACCTCGTGAGCAGAAATCCAATCTTTGTCAGTCTTGCCATGCAGTGTATTGCCAACATTGGAGGTCAAGAAATGCTGGAGAATGTCAAGATGGATATCCCAAAGCTTCTTATCTCTGGGTTTGTGCTTCGCTGCTGTATTCATAATTATCCAATAAAATTCTCCAGATTAAACAGATTCTTCATAGATGACATGTGGTCACTGTGTTGAAAATCCCATGTCAATTTTCGCATGCTTCGTTGGTTAATTTCGATGAGGAGTCTCCTGTAGGAGATTCCATAAAAAACAATCAAGTTTTGATGGTTGATTTTATCTAGATCAAATAGTTTCTTTTGGGGATGAGGCTTCATTAGTGTTAGGACAAGAATTTACACACAGATTTGATAGCTTTTAGAATTCCCACCTTAAGTGTTGTTATTGTACACACCTGCATTTATTATAAGTTTTCCCCCAGCATATAAATGTATGGAAAATTTTCTCACCTCGAGCTTAATATGACCCTACACTGTTAATTACTCATATTCTCTTTTTAATCTTATTCTAATGTTCTTCTGCTTGCTAAGCAACCATCAATGCTAACTACTCAACGGGTCCAAAGTTAGTACACTTTCGTTTATTTTCTAGGAACTGGAATGTAATTTATTACTTTTAATGCAAATGACGCAACTATATGTCGTTTTACAGGGATTCAAGCGACTCTGTGAAGCAGTGTGCAGCACTTTGCCTACTAAAACTGTTCAGAATAAGCGAAGATGTTGTGCCAAGAACATCAGAATGGACGTCTAGGATCTGTCAAATGCTTAATGATCCGAATCTGGTAGGACAATTTCTTTGATATCGCACTTTTTATTTGTAGCCACTATCCATTTGAACATATGAAAGTTTCGTTCCAATTGTAGGTCCAGGCCAGGGCACCAAAAACAGTATTTACATGTCGTTTGTCTTTTTCTGACATATATGACAGAGGTTTTCTGACAAAAGTTTTCTGACGTTTGTCTTTTTCTAAATGATGATGAGCTGATCAATTTGAAATTATTTGTCAAATATGAAAAAATCTATTTCTAGTTTCGACTGAAAACCTTTTCTACAAGACTTCAATAAAGAAGTAAATGAACCACTTTAGGGATTATAGTTTTCAGCAAGTCCACATAAAAGTAAAGATATTCATAATGTCGATTGAAATTTCCTACAGAATGGCCGTATTAATCAGATTTGTCTGAAGTATTAAGGTCTGTTGTTATGAATCAGATATGGTATGTGAATGATCTTTTTGGGTTGATCTTAAGACAGTTACTCTCTCTTGAAGAAAAAATCCTTCTTCCACCAAAAGTATCTTATATTGAAATCTAGTTAACGCCAGATTAAAATAAATATTTGTTCCCCATTACACAACAGACATCGGCTAGAAATGAAGAGGATTTCTGTTTAGTACGTTTTCTTGAAAGAGGACGTCACAAAAAACTATTTCTTGGAATTTCCAATTTTGACCACATAATGTAAAAGAACAAGTTTGCTAACAGATTACTGTTATTTTGGCTCAGTTCATCAACTTATAAACTTTGACCCAATTACATAGGTTTGATGGGGCCAGAGCTTGTGCTCATCTGGTCATATCTCAGCCAATTCGTAATACCTTTAACTGATTTTGGAGATTAAGAGGTATTTCATGATGCTCTTTCAGGTTATGAGAACAAATTTAAAAATTCTAAAAATATATTTTTGTGACGTAATCACTTGACAACTCTATTGATCTCTAGACGTTCCTGCTTCTTGTTTGCCCTCTACTGTTAGGTTGTGCACATATTTTTTCGTTAGTCCGCAAATCTTACGGATTTTGTACTTTCATTCTCCAGTCCCTTTCTTCGTATATATACTTTTTTTAAGATTTGTTCAAACATTATCTCCCCAGGGTGTCGTAACAGCAGCCTCGAGTTTACTGAAAGAACTTATCCAAAAGTACCCTGATGACTACAAAGGTTGCGTCAATTTGGCAATTTCCAGATTAGCAAGGGTATGTGCCTAGAATGAATACCTTTCATTGCTCAATGATAAACTTGTTTGTCAGTGTTAGTCGACTTTTTCAACAGGCAATAATCAACCCATCACTCATCAGTCACAGGGGTGGACAATTCGGTCTCCCGCGCACCCTGGACGACTTGTTTTTATCAGCGGGAGACCGCTAATCGTTACACAGGGTAACCGCCGGGTAACCAAGTTTTTACTGCAATTGTCAAGCCCTGTCACCAGTGTTCCATTTTCGGAGACCACAGTCCATATGCGGGAGACCGCAGAAGGAGCTAATAGTCTGGCACTGGGAGACCATGTTATTATCCACCCCTGCAGTCGGCTGATCTACAAAGCAGATGATGGCTTGATTTAGCAGTCAACAGCGTATGGATCAAGCCATCTATTTTTACTCATTAATATACGGGCACAGTGTGGTATTTGTAAAACATTGAAACGTACACCATTACAAATAGCGAATCACTATAAAACATCGTTAAATATCGTTTCGATCCAGCATTCATGTATTTGTTTTCTCTCCTTTCAGATTGTCACTTCTTCGTACACGGATCTCCAAGACTACACATACTACTTTGTCCCTGCACCTTGGTTGTCTGTCAAATTACTACGACTTCTTCAGTTCTATCCGCCTCCAGGTTGGTCTTTCATTTTTTCACCACAGGCTAATTATACCCATGAAAAGGCAAATTCAGTACCACTACGAGGCGTTCTTATAGATTAATTCGAGGCGTTTAAACATATTATGGTCTTTATTGTTTGCTCCTAGATATAGTGTTCACCGATTTTTATTGTTTTTTGGAACTCCTCCCACAATTTTACCAAAGATTTGCTGAATATCTCAAATGCCTTTCTCTTCAATTTAATATCTTTGGTCTGTCAAACACAATTGCTGATTTGCGAGTCAATTTTTGTGACTTCCTAACCCTACGAAGTTCTCTCTTTATTTGCGGGTGTTTAATCTATCGTTTATTCGAACAGTTTGTTGATGGCACAGAATTTAAGAATTGTTTTGAAAACCAAAAAAAATTAAGGCCTACTAAACCTTTAGTCTGACATCCCTTGGAGTATAGGAATGTGAAAATTATAGTAGAATATGTAAGTTAGAAAATATGTACCAAGTCGTAGAATCATGTATTGTTGAAGTTACCCACTTAGCGGTGCATGTTGGTTCATTTAAATACTGACACTGGAGTCCACTTTGTATCAAGTTTCATCATTTTTCTGTTTATTGTCAGATGATGCTGCCCAGATGAGTAAATTGACGGAGTGTTTAGACACGATCCTAAATAAAGCTCAGGTCAGTTTTTAAAATTTTTTTCCTCTATATATTTTGCGTTTATCATTTTAAAGTGTCCTTATAATTTTGCTTGAAAATTCTTATCAAAACCAACACAAAAACCAGTAGGAATACTCTCTAGATGCGATCGATTACATGTTGTGACTAAATATAGCTGATTTTCTGTGATGCAAAATTCAAAGTTTCTTAGACTATTGAAGGCACTTGACGCAGATAAAATTGGCTTACAGCCACTCGACCACGAGCAGTTGACCAATCAAATTGTGCACAGAGAAAAGCTCGTGAACAGTTTCCGCCTTTCTGCAAATCGGTGAAATCCTAGAGCAGCGCGCAGTGGTTTCACGTGAGCAGTTTCCAATCCCTTTCTTGTGCGCTTGCTCTGATCAATTTGGCCTAAGTTATTTTTAGATTCGCTTTACTTATGCATGTCAAATGCCTTTAAGTCATACCAGTTTGAAGTCCATGCTCTTATAATATAACTATGTAACTCTCTGACAATGAGGGTTTACTAAAGTTAAAACATTTATCCGTTTAGCCAGATATTATAGTTGCTGTAAAATTTAAAGTTTCAAGTTGCCAAGGGATCTTAATAAACCTGAAACTTTCAATATCTTTCTGACATAACCATCAGTTTGCATGGCAACAAATACTGGATAACCAGATCAATTAAAGCTTTTAATATTATTTCTATTTTGATTTAAACTGTTGCCATCACAACCACAAGAATATTTATAGTATTGGACAAAGTATTTTGTTCATCTTTGGCTGTATTTTTATTCAAGCTGCCCATTGTTCAGAAATCTCTTGTGCATAGTTGAGGTTACCTTAAGTCCCTCTCTTGACACCAAGCCACTGTTTTAGTTGGTTTCTTTGGTGCCCGAAGAGCAGATGAAACTTTGTTGTATCCAGTTTGCTGCTTGACCCTACAATCCTTGCTTACAGTTTCGTGTATAAAAGAATGATACCGCACCACCTCTCCTCCAAAACATCATCGATTGTAGAGTTCAATAGTTCAATATTTATCTGAATGGAATCAAGTGGACCACACCGAATAACTTAACATTAAGTAGCTATATAAAACATTGTTTCCGGAGGGGAAAGGGTTGCTATCGGCATTGCTCAAAAACTGTAGGGTACACAAATTTTTTTCAGGGATTCTATTTTCAACACAATCACTATTTTTATTCTTGTTCATACTTATGATTCATTCCCCCAAAGTGTGGATTGAAAATGATTCTAAAGGAAAAGTAACAGGCAGAATTTGTAGACAATGTTTACAAGTTTCTTGTCGTTAACTGATGGTGTAACGGAATTTTTTACTTTTCACCCAAGGAGCCACCGAAGTCAAAGAAAGTACAACATTCCAATTCGAAAAATTCAGTTTTATTTGAAGCAATTAGTTTGATAATACACATGGACAAGTGAGTATAAATGCTGACAAAGTTTGATGCATTGCTATTGTAGTTATCAAGACCCTATTTTGCTACAATATTTTGCATAAAGTACCTCTCTTGTTTACGCCTATAACTCTATTCTGCCTATAAGGCCTATGAATACCCTTATATGTTCAAAAAAGGAAGACCATTTCTATGATGCTATAAATTGTCAGTTCTTGTGAATCAAACATGTTTAGGTATCCTGACAGGATGGATCTGTAAGCCTAAATAACCCTCCTTGAAACAGCTCCCCTTAGCCCATCCTTGACTGGTTGTTTTATTTTTCCCCTAGCGACCAGCATTTGTTAATTCGTTCTTGCAACCAATTAGGACAGTATCTAACTCACAGAGAGACAAATTTAAGGTAAGTACCATTTTTATCATCTTAATTTTAAGAAATCTTAATTTTATTTCTTAATTTTAAGAAAAGGCAGCGAGTTGTTTTGTCTTTACTGGATTCAAAGACACCTCCTATTATAGAAGACAATCTTGTATGACCAGAATTACTGTGTATTGTGGGGCAATGTCCATTAGCTTTACGTCATATACAAAATTTCACTGAATACGGTCATGCCTTTTCATATTACTTAAGTTTATCATGTAAATGCATACAAATGCTGATTTATACATCATGGGGACCAATTTCACAGATGTCTAGCTTTAGCTTTACTGAAACAACCATATTGCAGACATCTGTTGCACTTGTGTTGCCGTCCTTTGTAGAAAGGTTACCAATGTTTTGGTGGCTGCTTTTTCAATTGCATTTCCGTAAGTATAAAGATTGTAATGTGCGTGCTCAATATTATAAGACCCAGATAACCCCCAAGACTGAGGATGATTCAGCCTGTAAAATCATCTGATATTGATGATTTTTTTGTTCGTTTCCAGATATCTTGCGCTTGAAAGCCTATGTTCGATGGCCAATTCTGAATTCTCGGCCGATGCTGTTCGTAAACATCAAGAAATTGTTATTCAAGCCTTAAAGGTATGTTTGGTAGCTCTCTCTGTTTGGCCTTTCATCGAGAGGGGGCAGAATGCTCGGTCCCCATGCTGAGAGAAGTCAGATTTTGATGAACCCTTAACTAAGTCATGGTCTCTGCTCGATGTTTTTCTACTTCAAGGTATCGAGTCTTTGTAAATAGGTGCCATGCCAGGGGGCTCGTTTGTTTTCGGCATGATAAACTTAGTTACCAGATAAAAGGACCATTGAAAACAAACTCAAATGCTCGCCGATGCTCGCAAAGACATGATTGTTTGTTATTTTCACTGTTCCTTGTAGCTTAGTTGCCTTTCGAAGGTAACAGTACCTAAGGGAAACTACAAAGTTCTCAAGTTTTTGTCCCAAAAGGATATCTGAAGTTCTGATTTGCAAAAAAAGCTGTGTGAAAATGGGTAAATCTTGAAAGGCCTTGTGAAAATGAGAAATCTGAGAAGACTCGATTTAAGAAAAAGTCATTTAGTAAGTGTCAAAGCCCGTGTAAAAAGACTGAAATTTGCAAAAACCCAGCCTTTAATAGGTCTTTGAAAATAACAAGATCAGGAATTGAAAGAAAAAATTCTAATGAAAGGCACAGGAAGCACTCCTTGAGGAACACTTCCCTTAACGTGGTGTATAAATGAAAACACTCACCACTTGATGCAGTAACAAACCACTTAATGTTTTGAATGTACCAAATCACACAGTGCTATTGTTTTAAATACCAATGCTCGAAAAACATTCTTTCTCCATTTCCTATTTCAGTCGGTCATATAGTGCTCGATACTGTACAGGAAGGACTGTAAGATATACACCCTTTGATATTTTGAGATATTCTAGCAGGCAACTGCTCTGAGTTAGTATTGATATCGGATATTGTTGCTTTTTAGAACGAGCTAGACGTAAGTGTCAGACAAAGAGCTGTTGATTTGCTGTATGCAATGTGCGATAGTTCCAACGCTACGGAGATCGTCACTGAGATGCTGGACTATCTCAAACACGCTGTGTATTCGATTAGAGAGGAGCTGGTGAGTGTGGAACCTACTCTACCTTGTAAGGCTGTATCTGGAGTCTACTGTTAAGTTAATATAATGTCGTGTTGCTCAAAAAGGCAGCAGTTTAAAATCATTAAAATCTGCTTTGGTTCAGTCGACTTTGTGAAGCAGATGTTTGTGAACCTTAATGAAAAATATGTGGCATATTTTAGATCCAAGATTCAAGTTTGATCTTCCATTTCTAAGAAATAATTAGGAGAAGGCCTAGAATTTTTGCTAGATTTATTCACTTTTTCCTGTATTTCAATTATTTTCGAGTTTATTTAGTTTCTGTTACTATACTCGTTATTTCTTTATTTTTAGGTATTGAAAATTGCAATTCTTGCTGAGAAATATGCAACAGACTATTCCTGGTATGTTGATACTATTCTTGAGCTGATCAGAGTTGGTGGAGATTTTGTTGGCGAAGAGGTATGTATGCAAATCGCTTTTCAAAAATATGGGGCGTTGCAGTTGTCTAAACATTGCATTCCATTGCAATAGTCTGTTGCATTGCAATGCAATGTTCAAAAATCGTGTATGAAATGCAAAAGACTCGTGGTTTCGTAGTCAGCTAGGGGAATAGTTTCTCCAATCACGTCATTCCCCTAGAAGCTATCCTTTTAATATTTTGAATGTATTTTCTTGAAACTCTCTTCGCGTCTTCTTCATAGGCTGTTTTTTCTTTTACCCTGTGTCTCTGAACTTGCCTTCTACAATTTTCGAATCTTTTCACCGCTTAAGACCTCGGTTCAATCGCCTAAAAAAGCTCTGAGAACATTTTATTCGGCAGTTCACTTTTTAAAATATGTGAACTTTTGATTAAGCAGATTAGAAGAATTCCTTTAAAATTGCAACCTTCGGACAGTCGCGAATTTTATACTTTTTATCAGCTCTTTATTGTAATATAAGTCCACTTCTGAAAATACCGAAAGACATTGTTTTTAATGACCTTGTAATTTTAGGCTTTCTGCCTTTCTAGATAGTCCGCATTTTATATGTTCACTGAAATCACCGTTCTGTATTTTATCATCTACAGGTGTGGTATCGTGTCATTCAAGTTATAATTAACAGAGACGACATCCAAGGCTATGCTGCTAAAACGGTATTCGAGGCATTGCAGCTACCTGACTGCCATGAAAACATGGTCAAAGTTGGTGGATATATCTTAGGAGAATTTGGAAACTTGATTGCCGGGGATCCTCGGTCGAGGTAAGTTGCCGGGGATCCTTAACTTTATTTGGCTCTAAGTAGGAAACCAGGATTGTTTTTAGACACTTCGTGTACAAAACAGGGAATGTGACGATATTACGGATTTGTAAAGAAAAGTAATATGCACAATAGGTACCTATTTGAATCGAATGTATTGTCTGGAGTTGGGGATCTCCGTTGTCTGTAGGGATCTTCTTCATGGTTTTGGCTGCTAGGGTACAATTGTTTGTCCGTTGCTTGGAGGTTTCCATTGTTTGAAGTGGCTGTTGTTTTGTGTTCTCCTTAGTTTGTATGTCTTCATGTTTGGGATGTCTTTCCAAAAATTGTTGTTTCAATATAGTTGTACAATTTCGTTACTGGTGATGCTTTGTAAAACAGCAACTTTGGGATACCCTGGGAACAAATCAGTTGCAATAATCTTACAAAATTTCATTATGACAAACCAATATGAAATATTATGTCTTTCTAGAAAGTCTTAAAGTGCCACTGAACTGAAAAAAATCAAAATTTGTTTTTTTGATGTTCTAAGTCAAGTCGGTGCTCCTGAATCCGATGCTGAAGTTCGCTTTTCGGAATTGTGAAGTGTTTTGAAGCTACAACGCTTCAAAGTTGCGATTTTCAAGACTTTTTGTGCGAAAATTTGTGCGCGGTCTGTGAGGAATTTCAGGAATGTGTGACGCATTAACGTTTATAAGTCGCAGAAGTGATGCGGGCTTCCGTACTGAAGACTGTATTTCGAGTGCGATAAAAAACCAAAAAAAACGTGAAGTGGATGGAAATAGTGCGTTTCTTGTGAAAATTTCGAGCCCATACGAAATAAGCAAACTTTTTGCGTGCAGTTTTTACCAAGACTTCATGCCGATCAATTACCTTTTATGAATTATTGAGCGTGTCGAATAAGAATGCTTTTACGAACAGCTTTACAAATTATGAATAAAAGTGAGCAAATTGATCAAGGAAAAAGTTGATCTATTATAGAACCACACAAATTGCACATTTTTCGGCGCTTTTCCCACTTTCCAACTTGCGTTGCCACTGTCAAAGCATCAGTTATTGCCAGGGCCGTCAAGATGGGATAAGTTGCCCCAGAACCTCGTGGTCAGGGGACCTCAAAAAGTAAAGAAGTTTATTTTGAATGGAATTGATTAAAAGTCCATAAGTAGCACGGTGGGATATTTTTAAGCTTCTATTCATACCCCATCTTTTTGGCGTATCAAACTGCCTATCTCTATCAAGTTTCATGCTGGTATCGCGATCTAATGGTTAAATTGTGATAATTACTGCTAAGAGGTTTGGAATCTAGTATCCCAGTCTATAAATAGCACAAGGGAAATTTTTCGGCGTCTATTCGCATCCTATCCTTTTCAGCGTATCAAACTGCTCATCTCTACAAAGTTCCATGCTGATGTCGCGATCTAAAAGTTAAATTATGACAATCACTCCTTAGAAGTCTGGGACCTGGTACCCCAGTCTATAAATAGCATAAGTGGTATTTTTCAGCGTCTATTCGCTTCCTATCTTTTTTGGCGTATCAAACTGCCTTTTACTACCAAGTTCCAAGCTGGTATCGCGATCTAATGGCTAAATTATGTCAATTACTGCTTAGAGGTTTGGAACCTAGTTCCCCACTCTATAAATAGCACAAGGGGAATTTTTCAGGGTCAATTCATATCCTATCTTTTTCAGCGTATCAAACTGCCTATTACTACCACGTTCCAGGCTGGTTTTGCGATCTAATGGCTAAATTATGTCAATTACTGCTTAGAGGTTTGGAACCTAGTACCCCACTCTATAAATAGCACAAATGGATATTTCTAAGCGTCTATTCACACCCCATCTTTTTCAGCGTATCAAACTGCCTATCTCTATCAAGTTTCATGCTTGTATCATGTTTTACACAATTTGTAACTTTTTATCTTCTTACAGCCCTCACTATGGCTGAATTGACTATATAAATCTGAATGCGTCACTCGCCCCAGCCTCTTTTCGCACGACCTACACGCAAAAGAACCCCAGAAACCCCTATTTGTGGGCTCCAAATTAAAAAACTAAACTTTTTTTCGAAATCAGCGATGATTAGTCTACCAGAATCAACAATAAAAAAATTCCATTTTTTTCAATTCAGTGGCACTTTAAATATCGTGGATATTTTTCATTCATCGTCAGCTTAAGGGATTGTGAGAGTGTTTTTAATAAAGGGAATGTTAAAGAAAAGGAAAGGAAATGAATAAATGAAATGAAATGAAGTGAAGTGAAGTGAAGTGAAGCGAAATGAAATGAAAGGAAAGGAAAGGAAAGGAAAGGAAAGGAAAGGAAAGGAAAGGAGAGGCAAGGTAAGGTAAGGAAAAGAAATATTTATTCTAGCCTTTTTCTTATTCCTTAGCCCGATGGTACAGTTCCAGCTTCTTCACGGCAAATTCCCATTAGCCACCGTGCCAGCGAAAGCTCTCCTGCTTTCAGCGTACATAAAGTTTATCAACCTTTTCCCAGAAATCAAAGGACATATCCAAGAGGTGAGTATATTCTCATGAACCAAACTTATTTGCATCTAAAATTTCTCCAATCAAAGTCTTTCCAACCAAAGCATCTGAACAAGCATATTATGTAAAAATGCTAGAACCTACTCGAAGCTGGAACTAAATCTGCTCTCAATAGGTATCGGAAATGTAAAGATAAAGTTGGAGTTCTATTAGATAAAGACACAGGCATTCGATATGTAAATCAGTGAGTGCATTTTATGTTCGAATAAAGTGCCAGGAGGAAGGTCTTTAAAAAGTCGGAATTTAAGCATGCGTACCCCTCCCCACGTTTATTGAAGTGGGCTGAGAATTGTAATTAAAACTTGTTATTTTTTATATACAAGTGTTTAGTGATATAAAAAATTACCATTTTATGTAGTCAAAATAATTAAGTTTGATATATATACTGCAACGGATTTAGCCCCCACGATGTCCCCTAAAACATCACCCCATGATATGACCCCGAAGCATTTACCTCATAATTTAGCCTTATAGGCCAAACTTTCAATGTGATGTTTTCGTAAAAAGGGTTTGAGAGCAATAAATCTAGGCAATGAGATAATATAGAGATCCGGTTGTAGTATGTTCGCGCCTTTGTATAAAGACGCTTAGCTGAAAGGAAAACGACCATTGAGCTGTAAAACTGTCTATAAATGATTTCTTCTGAAGATCTTAGAACTAGATCCTTAATTCCAGTAACGCCGTTGTGTTTGTTGTTCTGTAAGATGTAAAATGTCATTGGTTTATAGATCCTAAGAAGTGACACAAATCTTCGAAATGCCGATACTGAATTACAGCAAAGAGCATTGGAGTATTTACGTTTGAGTTCAATTGCCAGCCAAGATGTCTTAGCTACAGGCGAGTGATTCTAATATGAAATTTTTTCTTTGAATATACTGTATACATTTACAGTAAATCCTTGCAAAGATGAAGCTACTTTGCCAGTTGTCAAAGAAAAGACTTCCACAGTCGGCTTGTACGTTTTTGGTATAGTCGGAGATTCTTACACTTGGTTCTTATCTAAGATTCTTACACGTGTATTTTTACAGCAAAGCTTCGCAATCACAAACGGTCAATCTCTGCAGCCATTAATATACAACTCTTGTATCTTTGTTGACAGTTTAGTAAGCTCTTTTAGAATTTGGAATATCATCTAAGAATAAAGCAACTACTAATTGTTGTGTTTTTAAATTTCAATTTTGTAGGATTATTTTAAGTATTTATATATAAACAAACAACTGACAAGCTAAATTGCAGCAGTTTCTGAAATGGCAGCAGTTTCTGAAATGGCAGCACTTTCTGAAATGGCAGCACTTTAGAAACTCTACGGGACATATTTACTAGAATTACTTTTATCCGTGTTTTTAAACGCAACTAGAAGATTTAAAACAAATATATTGTATTTTATATTTGCTATGTCTATAATTGTTTATTTATTCTTAATCAGTACTGGAAGAAATGCCCCCATTCCCAGAGAGGGAGTCATCATTGCTAGCAAAGCTGAAGAAGAAGAAGGGTGGAGCGGCTCTTATTGGAAAGGAAAAGGAAGAGGAGACTGCATCAAATGGTCCATCCGAAGCTCCTTCGTCATCACCTCCTGTCACAACACAGACCTCACCAATAAGGGTATGCATCAATCATTATCAGCAAAATGATATTCGCATTTTTCCTTGATGACAGTTAAGTTTATAAGCATATTTTAATATCAATTTTCTATTAAATTCGATTTCATCCATATATATACCTAAATAAAGAATTTACTTCCAAAAAGCAATTTTTGTGTTTTAATTTTCTCATAAACTTTTTGAAACCCTAACAAAATCGTTTTATGTTGGCTAACGACATATCGATCAAAGAACTTGAGGAAGAATTGAAATTTGATGCTCAATTTTTTGCTATGCAAATGGTCGAGTATGGAATCTTCTAAGGACGTGTAAATGGTTGATTTTCAGTCCAAACCCGCAGCTGTAGCTTCACCCCCGGTATTGGCTTAATCCTCTGACGTAATGTCGCCCATCGCGTAGGTTTTTGCCACCCTGGTTGCTCCTTTTCAAATGGTATCTTTTTTATCTAACAAAAATCACTTGTTTTTTAGATGCCACCGATGTCTTTTCCTCCAATCAGTGAGTTATAACGTTCTATTTTCAATATTTCAATTTTGTTTCTACAGTTGTATTTTTTATGCTTGATCTCTTTTTACAACTCAAGATTGACGAAGGAGGTGCCAAATGGATATATTTTTAATTTATGATTTTGTAAGCTTGTTTCATAACATCAATGAAATGACTGTTCAATTATCACTGTTTTATGTAATTATGTAGTTGTATTCTGTTGTATTTGTTGCTACCTAGCCTCCGAAGGTAGTATTTTAGGACACTGAGAAGCTTATGCTTATCGAGCAGTGTCCTGGTCCTTCCTCTCGATGTGACCACACCTCGTGTGTCCTGATCCTTGCCCTCGATGTGACCACACCTCGTGATTCCTACGCCTGGAATAACAGAGAGCTGGCAACTCTCCTCCTCACTCTGGGTGAAAGTTTGGTCATGCCAGGGACTCGAGCCACGGACCCTTGGGTCTGTAGTCAGCGACTCTAACAACTGAGTCATCCATGTCTTGAGCAAGATGATATTACGCATATAAATGTTATTAAAAGTCACTTTTTATATTACTTTAAGAAATGGCGTTTTGACTTATGGTTTCTTTTATCTTCATTTATAACATTATTCCATTTTTTAAGTATTTTTGCTTTAGCGTTTGAGTGGAGTTTTTTGATTCTTGAAAATGATGTATGCAGATTTCCGGTTAGGCAGACCGCATTACTTCGAAGAAGCGTCTTGGGCGTCCTTCAAATGTACCATACTTTTGTGGGTGTGTTATTTCGCGGTGGCATTTAAAAAAGAGAAACTTTCCAACTTTCCTGTTTACAGGAAACTGAAAGAGCTCAATGAATGGATCTCCAATTATTTATTTTACTATATCCATATTTTGCTATAAATGCCCTTCCAACGACGGGACTTAAAGGCAATCTGTCTCGTTGTGGATTGGTTAACGAGAACAATAGCTGGAACAATAGCCTAAACACGATTCCAGCGCTCCGCCATATTTTTTACAATGCGATAAATTAAAGAGGGACTGGAAACAATAGAAATCATTTTGTTCTTATAACCAATCAACGTCGTGACAGATTGCCTTTAACATTATCAGGCTGTGTTCATTCGATGTGGAGCTGAAGAGAAAGGGAGGGGGGTTGCTTGGCGATAAACGGTATTTTTCTAAATTTCTTGTTTTTATCTAACAGGTGCTCCAGCTCCCCCTGCTTCCGAGACTGCTCTGGTCGACATTTTCGACACCCCACCTGAACCGGTCATACCTACTGGTGGAAATATTGTCGTCTCTCCAGGGGCTGATCAAGCTGTTAGAAAGTATGTAATTTTTTGAATTAAATTTACCAGAAATAGAAGTGTCTTGAAAAAATAGGCATTGATCATAATTATCTTTGCGATCAAGGTAGAAAAGTTTGTTGCTGTCATTTTGCTAGGTCACAAATGAACCTTAGAATTCAAGAACCTAAAACCAGACCATTTTTCTTTCATTAACCATCATGTATACAAGATTCTTTCCAGGCGGAGAAATATATAAGATTCTTAATTTGACAGGTTTCTTCGTGAAATTTTATTTGTCAACCAAGCCTCATTTGTAATGTTAGTCTGCGTGTTGGCAATTTCTCTTTTTGTCTTTTTTCCATAATATTCCCTCAGACATTTACAAAGGGCCTATATTTTGAACTTCAACTAAAACAATTAGGTAAATCTAAAAATAACTACGATTTCGAATATTTTGTGTGTAACAGCTAGTAAAGTAAAGCAAGAAAAGATAGAAGTTTGCAGATTATGATGTTATGGTTCTTGAAATGTTTTAAAGATCGCACCATTGTTAGAAAGCATCATCTTTTCGTTATGTTGAATAGGATAGTGTTAGTCTTTGTCAGTTCCCCGCATCATCCGCATGTTTCAGTTCAGAACATAAGGTCGGAAATAAACGCAAAGTTAAACTCAGTTGAACCACTGAGCGACTGGTCGCGTTCGCCGATCCGCTGGTTTGTTGATTCGCTTTCGCCAACGTCGCGCGACCAGAGCGAATCTATTGGAAGTCGGCCTTAATAATTGCAAAAGAAAAAATAAAAGCTACTGAGATATCAGTTATAAAAAGCAAATTCCTTGGTTAAATTAGGAGTACACTCCAATATAAGCAATTTGGAAGGTCTTCTAATAACTTTCTTTTTATATTTTCAGATTTGTTTGTAAAAACAATGGTGTCCTATTTGAAAATGAAATTATCCAAATTGGAATCAAGTCAGAGTATAAGACAAACCGAGGTTTGTATTGACTTAAATTATGACGTCATTAAAGTTTCTTTTAAGATCATATCAAGACATGGGCTCCGACACAGGTTGGAAAGTGGAGGGGCAAAGGATATTATCAAATAGCTCCCAATGTGAAGAAACAATTGAATTCAGCCCAAATTGGTTGGTGTCTAGTCAAATGAGCAAGGGCTCCCTCGTCATTAAATAAATTGCTTAAATTTGGTCTTGTCTTTTATATTTTAAATCAGATCAAAATAACCGTAATCTGAAAATCAAATTCGTGTCTTTCACCGGCCCTGTCCCATCCAATTTGTAACAGATTAAACTGTTTTTGCGTATTTACAGTTGTGACGTCATCACTCTTCTAACATTTTCAGCAGCCTGTATTGAATTGGATTTTGTTGTTAAAATATCTTCAGAATTCTCCACTGTCTCTTTTGATATTCTTCCTTTAAACAACGTAGAAATGCTTCAAAATTTGCATTTTATTTATCACTGTTTTCTTGAAACTTTGGCTTACCTGGGAGCAATTGTTTACCCTTTCCGCAAAGTTTTAAAAATTTGACTTAGCGATCGAATTTCTCTGCAGGTCAAATCAGGGTTTTCTATGGCAACAAGACCTCGTATTCGTTGACTGCGTTTTCCACTGTTGTTCATCTTGATGACAATTTGAAGTCGCGTATCTTTTTCGTTTCTGTGAGATTTGTTAAAACCCGTATTAACTACATTTCGACGTGTTTTGACCCTCGTACCATTGTTGGTCATCATGCGTCCTGGTTTCACTTTCATCATGGTTTCACTTCAAGTTGTATTGTATAACCCTGAATCGACTCAGTCTCTCCTTGTTACTTCTGCTCTTTTATCTTGCTCTCCTCTTCTTTTTCCCTGTTCTTCTTTATTGCCACTTATCTTTATACATCAGATCTGTCCTTCTGAAGAATAACTGCCCTATTGTCTATAGGAATCTTTGTCGAATATTTTTGTTTGGCTTGAAAAGCAGTTTAACACTATAAGGCTCGAGCTTTTAATTCTGGGAATAAATTTAGTAACAATGCTAGGTATTCCTTAAATACGAGCAGGGTTATTGGTAGTAAGTCAAGATGTTCCGGGGAATGTTGATGGCGGTGCACAAATACAACAAGGCATTGAATGTGAATGTCTCTCGGATTTTGCGGACCAGCCATTGTTGATTGTTCAGTTCAGGTAAGACATCATCTCTTGAAAGATATGCTTGTAAATTGAGGATTTTTTGTTCAAATAACCAATGCTATGAGTTAACAACTTTTATCATAGTGATCTACCTAAAATGTCAGTAAAACATCTACTTTTCAGAAATTCAAAATCTCCAAAGTACACGCGATGCAAAATTTAAGAACATTTAACGTTACCTGTGTGTTTTCCAAGAACAGGATAGCACATTTTCAAAGCTATGATACGGCAATCAACGGAATTTCCTGTTGTAAAAACCATTCAACCTTCCGTTAAGATTCAAGTAGCTAAATTTGATTTCTGCTTTATTTTCAATCCTTTGAATACAGAGAGCCACAACCTCTGCAGCTTTTTTATCGAAAAGTCAACTAAAAATACAAATAAGTTATATACAGAACGCATTACTCAGCAACATAACAGCAGTTAAATCATTTAAAAAACAGGCAGTAACCTTAAATGATTTATTAAGAAAGAGGAATTAGCATAAAATAATAAAAAGCCTGAATTCAGGCTGAATGTTCTGCTTTATTTTCGTGGACAGTTTTAATAATACCGTTCTTTTCTTCGTAAATTTTCTAAATTGGCAAACTTTTTTTAATTTTTTTAAAGACTAGGAAACCTTTTCCCATATTCAACCAGTCTACGAAATCAAAATGTTCCTGTTCCATAAAGATTTCCAACGTTTAGTAAACTACAGCATGCTTTCAGCGTATTATATAATTAACACAATGTTCAAATCATTTATCAATGTTTCTTCTTCGTTCCGCAGTGTTACTGGAACCGTTCATAAAATCGTTCTCAAGCTACCGATATTCTTAGTCAAGTTTGCTGCTGGTGCCTCAATGAATGCGCAAGACTTCTTTAACAGATGGAAGCAGCTTAGTCGGTTTGTGGAGATAAATGACGTCATTTTTACGCCCAGGCCGATCGTATTTTCGTTTTCCTTTGTTTCTACAGACTTCTTCTCTTTTCCGGCTCTGATTTTGACACAAGTAGATAACCGACATTACTAGGAGCCCTCACTACACGAATTCATCTTCAAATATGCAATGCTTCATTCTGATTTTATCCCCCCTCTCCACGATAAATCTGTTACTGAAAATGCATACATTTAAAGGCAATCTGTCACGACGTTTATTGATTATAAGAACAAAGGGATTTTTTATTGTTTCCAGTCCCCCTTTAATTTATCGCATTGTAAAAAATATGGCGGAGCGCTGGAATTGTGTTTAGGCCATTGTTCCAGCTATTGTTCTCGTTAACCAATCCACAACGAGACAGATTGCCTTTAAACACCTTTCACGATGATCTGAACCTGCATCGTTTCCATGTAGACCCTTAACGTACAATTTGTTTTCATTTTGATAAAAATACAAGCTCGATGAAATGTATCCTTGTAGACCTGGCCTAAAACATAGAATTGGAATCGGGAATAAGGCTAGCAACTTTCATACATATTTCTTAATCGAATTCAAAAGTCTGCAGTTGTCAAATGCCTTTTCTTGATTCAAACTGTAGCTGAATCCAAAACCTGTTCCACGGCTGTTTTGGTACAGTAATTAAACAACAAATTAAAGAACGTATAGTTAATTGTGGAAAGTTTGGCCTAACACTGATAATGCCCTGAAAACATTTGTTACAAAGAAGACTGATTCATTTTACTGTAGACGTTCTCTATTGATTGATTTCCGTTGTGAAGCCAACGATCTTTCCGGCTTGTAATTATTTATAGATACAAATGTCCTTTCATCTAGTATTGATTTACAATAAGTCTTGTAAGTAATACAAAATAGGATTCGAAAATATTGGGATTCCGTCAGTGCAAAGGCTTTGAGAGCACAGTTTTGGATGTTTTATTGTATTGTAGTGTCAATGATTATTTCCATGTATACAATGCTCAACAAACCATCATATGAGACCCAATCTCCTGTGTAATAATATGTATGAAATATATTAAGTATACTATAAGAAATTAAATATAGAGTAGCTGTCATTGATCAAACTTTGAAAGTATTATTTCTGTACGCATAAAAATGTTTGAACACAAGGTGAAATGAATTGTTTGAGTTCTGGCGGTAATGTCCTTGTTTTTAAACATTTATTTTTGCGGATAGGCCTGAACAAGAAGCCCAGAGGATCTTCAACGCTGCCTTCCCGATCGACAGAGAAGCCACAACTACAAAAGTATGTGATTTCAGTCAGTTTCACTTAAGTGAACTCCCTTTAGAGTTTTGTTTTTAAAGTGAACTGCCTTTTTATAGCTTCGTGGAGCTTTTCTTAGGAAGGAAAATGATACATATTAAAAGAGAAAAAGTTATTTAAGATATATTTCTCTACTGCTATCTGTCTATCGATTTTTATATCTGTATTTAAATTTTTTTCCGGTGTATTTATATACTCGTATCTTCGCGCAACTTTTCAGGAGAGAAAGTGATGGATCATATAAGTCAAAAATCGTCTATTGATCTGAATGTTTGTATTCTAATTTTTTATTGTATGTACTTATCAAACCGGTTCTTGTTTACAGCTTCTCGGAACCGGCCTGAGTTTGCTGGAAGGAATCGACCCGAATCCGGATAATTTCGTGCTGGCTGGTGTCATTCATACAACCTCGTTTCAGACTGGCAGCCTCCTCCGCTTAGAACCAAATAAACAAGCAAACGTGAGTTTCATCTTCTTTTATGCATTTTCACTAGATTAGATTCTAGCTGTTTTTCTACATATGTATGCCTCGTAGTCAACTGCACCAGATTTCATTTGAAACTTGATTTGCGCTGAAACTTTAAAATAAAGTTATGTTAACACAAACCTTTCGCAATTTCCTGCGGAAAAAAAACAGGAAGATACAGTTCTTCTGTCTTGGTTATAATTCAGGCAAGCCAATCACTAAATTTGCATCATAAGATATAGGGGGGAAATTTTTCTTAGTGTTTTTTTTACTTTCTTGTTTTTATATAATGATCTTGCGAAAAAACATCAACAATGCGATGAGTTTAAAAACACAGTATCGGTAAAAACCATTAAAAGCCTGTACACGAAATGTAAATGCTCAAACCTGGCATTGTCAGGGAACAGCTAACCCTCGCCACAGAATAGGAATTAGGCAGAAGGGGCAATCCTGCCCATTAGGTGAAGCCTGAAAATGCTAGCGCATGCGTTAACTTGTACGAGGCTTGTATGTATCTGTGCGAGTAGTATCTGTCGGGGAAATTTAAAAAAGAATGAAAGTAGACAACTTTATTGAGACGAAATGCCCTTTGATAGTAAACAAATTCAATTATTCATCATAATTCGTTTACTATCTGATTAATGAATGATATTTTGTCATGGCTATTTTAGTTTGCAATAACTGTCTAATGAAATCGAGATTAAAAGGTAATTAAAAAACTCTATAGGCGACTCAGGCTTCGAAAATAGCAAAAAAACCGACGAAAGTTCCCTATCTGTCTATTTCCTATTCTGTGCTCTCACACAATGGCGGACACTTGGTCAAATATTGGGGGGGGGGCAAGCGTATTGTTTTAATAAGATGACGTCACATTTCCCATTGTTTTAGAACAAAAGACCATTGTTCTCTAAAGTATTGCGGGGGCGGTCGCCCCCCCTCGCCCCCCAAGTGTCCACCACTGCTCTCACATTGATTATCATACTCGACCCTCTCTTAAACTGATCGAGCTTTCTCTGCCTGTTTGTCATTTTCATCAAATTAATACATCCAATCGTTAATGCCAATACGTATGATTATTTTGTCTATCTTTCAGATGTATCGGCTGACCATACGTTCTTCAAGAGACGCAATATCAGCTTTCCTGGCGCAGAATCTAGAGGATCAGTTTTAGTTAGCAATAACTGTATACGAGTAAACTGTGAATGTTGCTGGCTCACACGAAAAGGTCGCTACGAATCCATTTCGAACACTGTTTAGACTGAAGAAACCGGTGATTGATTTATATATGAGACATTTAAACACAAATTTTAAATCAACGATAATTTCCAATTTCAGAGAGGTAATGTATCTTTGCTTATACTGGGGTGTTAAGCGTAAAAGGTCAACTAACATTGAACTGCGTTTGGTTTGTTTTTAAGAATTTCTTGAAGCCCTTTTTCAGTAGCTTTACAACGCCTTTATCGCAATTATATGCGTATTCTCACATTGAAATACTTTTTCTAAAGATATTTGTATAGATGAAGCCCAATTCAATATTCGAACTATGCTCCTGTCACTAAATAACTTCCTGTAGTTTAAGGTGATTTGTTACTCTATGTGGTTCATATCTCTCAGTGATTCATTTTGTAAAGATTAATTGGACCAGAATTTCCAGTCTTGGCTTTACCAATTATTCAATTACTATGTACAAAATTACTGCTGATTGTATTATCATGTACCACAGTATATCCCTCGTTAAATTGCATTTTCTATTGTATTTAGCTTTTGGGTGAAAAATCCCAGCCCAAGAGGAGAATAACGAGATGCCATAGAAGTAGTTGAGTTTAATGAGGAACGATAGTTTTATTACCTCAAACTTTTAAAAACCTGTGCTCATTTAAATAATTTTATCTCCTACTTTCACACAAATTTTGTACATTTTGTGTCAACGTGTTTACTTCAGAATACAGCTAGTTCTGTTCTAGACTGGTGTTCTTATCTTAGGCGCTGAAAGGGTCGATGCATTAACTTAGTAATTTGATAAATGATCTCTCACTAAAATAACAGAATTCATTAGCACCTCTCCGAAGTTTTTTCTTTTGCCTTCTAAAGTTTTCTCTATCTTCTTCAAAATAACGGGTGCTTGTCCATGGAAATACATTCGTGCCGTTTTTCCACAACAAGAATTATGCAAAGGCAGCCCATGGCCCACTGCGCCGGATTATCCCACAGAATTTTAACGCAAAAAAGGATCTAGGGCGTTAAACCTAGTATGTATTTTTACCTGAACGTAATTTTGCACTTTTTTTGAAATGGTAACCCGAATTTTAAGCACTATTGAAATTCTCAATTCCTCCATTAGACTTACTACTCCATGAGCCTCCGTTTCGCTACTGCCTCACTGTAGCGAAACTGAGGCTCATTGAGGAAATCTATTTCTCCATGAAATTGCTCCAAATAAAGGACAATCCCAAAAAACAGTTAAATAATTTTGTCTCAAAAATCCTTTACAGTTGTCAATGGCTCATAAACGTAATATCGAAACCACGGACACCTCTCAATAACATATACTAATTCTGGTCTTACAGTGGTCATTGCTTACCAGGTTTCACTTCGGCGACCCAAGCATGTAAACTTGTTGCAAGTCTATGATGAGCTGTGACTGAGTTTGCACTCAACTGCGGGATGCAAAATGCAAGTAAGGATTAGTGCTGCTTTACGTTCTTGTCAATCAATTAATTAATTTCGGCCTACAAGCCTTATTAATCAATGTTTGCTAAGGAGGCCTTTGTATCAATGCCAAACTAGTTCTTTGAAGGCCAGTCACGCATACGTCCTTCAATCATCCATTTATGTCCTAGAAACATCCACTATCCTTGAAATGAAACAAAAATGCGTAATCGGGATCTTGTGACTCTCTACATCGAGTATTTCAATGACTCCATTGGTCTCATTCTTGGAGAACACCTCAGTTCATCCTTCCTGTTAAAGGAACTAATTATTCGTCTCGAGATTGTCCATCAATCACTTTAATAACGTAACAATATTAATAAAGACACATCACCTTAATCTCAGTTCACCTTAATCTTAATCACCTGACTTCTTTTTTATTTCTGTTATCGGTGAAAATGAAAGAGGAACTTTAGGAAATGCTAACCACTCATTATTCCATGCTTCCTCAGCCAGGTAAAGCTGATTTTGGTTTTGTCTAACGTGCCTAAATATCTGAACAAATGGACCCTAGTTGCCCAGTTATTTGTTGAAATTCGTTCATATTCCCCTAATAATGTTACCAATGGCAGGTCGCAAAACTTGCTTTTGGCTCATGTTATCAACTATAATTTAATGGTTGGGTTTCATTTCAATTCATGGCTGACATTTATAAAAAGTTTTTCTAAGCGTTCTTTTTTGTTTTTACATTTATTGTAAGCATTCTCTTTCTGTTTTTGGTAAGAAATAATATGCTCATGAATTCATAATAAATTAATATCAAAAAACACAATAACGGGAATAATCTACAACCCCAAAGTAAGTCTGTTAGCGTCGATGCAAGTGGGGTGAAGTTTATAAATTTGTAACAAAATTGGGGAAAATTCCCCTAACTGCATAAGTAAAAATCGAGATGACAAAGTTAAATTTTTGTATAAAGTTTTGTGCAAATAAGAAATATAGAGTTCTAAAGTGATGGCGTCACAGAAATCTGTTTTTAGAATTTTTGAATTTGATTCCCATAGCCTGAAGAAGCATCATAAAATACCTCTAATTAGGCAAAATCAGCCAAATGTGTCGTGAATTGGCTGAGATATGGCCGCGTGTGTATTGGCTCTTTCCCCATCAAACCTCTGTATTTTGGTCTTAGTTCATAACTTTATGGACAGAGCCAAAATTACAGTGATTCGTTAGCAAACTTGAAATCTTTCATTGGCAATATCTCAATCGATTTTAGACATATTTGACTCGTTTTGCACATTTGGAAGTATTTCATAGTGATCTTTTATGTTATGTCGTTAAAATTCAAAAATCCTAAAAATAGTTTTTTTGATGACGTCACACTTTAAAACTTTATTGGTGCAAAGTCTTTGGAGTTAACAAAGCCTGTCGTGTTTCTATCATGTTTCTTTTGCAAATCAGCTTTGGCACTCCTCCCCGGAAAATTGTTGATGACGTAGCAAAATCTTGTTGAATTCAGAAAGAGACCATATTAAAAATAAGCCAGCCTGAATCTGACACCAAATTTGTCAGTTGTTCAAAATTCCCTTGTCAGTTGTTCCAAAATTGTCAAGGAATGCATTCATCAATACACGGTTTTAGCAAAAACCCTTCTATTTTTGAGAAGAATCCCCAAAAATCGTATTGTTTAGTAAGTTTTCCTGCGCTGTTTCGGAAGAGTGACATGCCTCTCGTTTTGTGAAATTTTGGGGTTGGAGAAGCCATAGAGTGACTTAGTGTTGACGTCATTAAATGTTTTTTTATGTTTTTGAATTTGGACCATATGTTAAAACAAGCACTAACAAACCTAAAAATTTGTTGAGACAAAGAGGCCTAGCCAAAAGTGAACAAGCTTTTCACCTACCAAACGGTTCTAAAACTTATGATGGCCAAAACAACTGCTATGTCTAATAGCAAAGTCTAGACAAGTTAATTTATTTGCCAACCTATGGTTCACTTTAAAGATCGTTGTACGAATCACAAGCTTTAAAAAAGCATTACGTCATTGTTGGGATGTCATGTAAACGTGCTTAGCAACTTTACTTTGGCCCTTTTGTGGAGAAGACCTTCCATAAAAAAGTAATAAAAACAATTTAATGACATCTTATTGTAAACTAATAAGCACACGGGAATGACAAATTGATTTTATCTTGGAGAAGGAAGAAATTAGCCGGTAGCTAGGGTGCATGTAGCTCCTGTTCTGTTTATTTATTGCCCTGGGAAATTATCATAAAACCGTTGGCCTGCAACACCCACCTGAGAGGTGAACACAATTATTTTTACCTCGTTGGGTGAACGTCATTCTTGCGTGCGCAATTGGGAAAATGCCTAGCCGGTTCCAAGGAGATGATGAAATCTTCTTTGTAATTTTACAATTCAAAGAATTAATGGGTTTCCTTGTGGTGATTCATTAGCGTCGCTGTTTGTGCTAAATTGCGTATTTATAATTCATCGCATAACTTTATACAAACCGATGCCTTGGCAACCGATAGAAGTAAGTGTAATCGAGAACGGGGGTAAGCCAAATCTGAACAAGTATGTCTTGCTTTATCATGTGCTTTATACTACGGAAGACTTCCTTTCATGATTTAATTAGTTGAAGCAAATTTTTCGCAGTCAAATGCATGTAGAAAGCAGTTAAACCTACAGCATGTATCGACATCATTTGTTTACTAAAATATGCATTAAACTCGTAAAATACTCAAGTCGGTAATTTGACAATTCTTAAGACGCCCAGGTACTAAACACAATATTTGCTTGTGGACAAAAAAGCGCAGCTTGTTCTCAGCGCAATGCATTGTTTGTTCAGAGGCTTCTGAGAACACACTTAGTTTTTTATAAGAAACCCGATAGGAAACCGGTCTTACTTACAATATTTCTTTAACGCAAATACTGAGGATCGAGGGCCAATTCACTCTTGCAAATAGCGTACGAGATTTTCCCTAAAACAAAAGGATTTCCAGGGATTTTCAGATAAAACAATAGGATTTTTACGAAAGGTGTACGAGATTTTCTTGGAGTGATTTGTCCCTCGCTGAGCATCATTAAGAAATTTAGCTCAAATAAATGAATAAATAAATCAATAATTAATGAATAAATAAATATGTAAATACAGGTAAACAAAATGCAAGGATAGAAGAAATCCCAGCCTGAAAAACCAGCAAGCTAAATCTTCATTTAAAGCTAGCTCAAATTGAGACGATTAACAATAAAGATTTTTAATAAAAAAAGCTTGAATTTAAGAATCGTCTTCATGAAAAAATGTTTCCTTAGGAAATAAAATTTTTGTCATTGCAAATAAAGTAAAGAGCCTTTAACTTCTGCTGGAAGACTCCCTCGATGGTTCTTGCATGACACCATAGTTAATGATGACATTTTTTATATGAAACTAAGAAAATGCTGAATTTATACTTTATATATAACCATCATGCTTTTATAGGTTTCACAGAGTAAAGAAAACGAGCCAACAAAAACAAAACAACAATATATAAAAGCAATTTTCTTTTTTGTCACAAAACTCGGAGATTCTCTTCGAAAATTTAGTATATTTTGCGGAAACTTAGGAAATCATCATTGTAAAAAGTAATTATATTGTTGATAAACTGTTACCACTTACTTTCTTAACATTGAAAAACATGATTAGTTTGTTTCATATATGTTTCATACAGAAACGTCACTTCAACCAAGATGAATCATGACGATAATTGTCAGTAAAAACCTTTGTCCTGTTCAAGTTTCAACCCTCACCGTTGTTTTTTTCAAAATATTATATAATATTTCAATAAGTATTTCACATAATTGAAATTTTTAACGATTGAGCTAATACGAGCTCTTCAAATTCAGCTGATTCAAGCTAATTCAGTTTGTCGATAGATGACCCCCCGGATTTGCCAAGTTCTTGGTTGACTCTCTCATTCATCAATATTGAAAGAAAAGAGTGGGTCAATTTGTTGACGGTTGCGAACCTAAGCAAGTTTATATATCTTGACGCAGTAATTCCCTACAGAACATAAATTTGTAGCCATTTGGACTTAATTGTTGCAGTGTTGAAGACCGTAGTAAAATTTCAAGATGGGTTGTGGAACGAAAATGGTGAAAACTCTAATGTTTGTCGCAAATGTTTTATTTGCGGTAAGTAAAAACTCTCATTTTTAGGTGTTCTTAGTTAATTGTATTCAAACACACTAAAGTTTGTATTTTACATTTTATGTGCGTAACTGAATCTACGATTTTCCATTCCGTAATGTGATGTGTTCTTGGAACTTAAAGAGGAGTTGTCACCTGCTTCTTGTGTCACCTATTTGTTAGCTCAAGTTTATAGCGGGCTTGTCGTCTTTCAAAAATCAATATTGAACACCTAACATTATTATTCCGTTGTCCGCTTCTGTGTTTCAAACTTAATCCTCCGTGAGTACAATAGATAACCAAATATATGTTCAATGAACCATTTCACAAAGAAAAGTGTTTTTACCTGGAAATTATCAATTAGATAGCTTTAAAAACCGTCAAAGATTTGAAGCACAGGTCCCTAAATACAAAATTGAAAGCTTGTCAGCGATTTATAGCTGAGTCTTTCGGAGACATGCATGAATCTTTGGACGAAGTTTTGCAAATTCAAAGTCACGTTCAAAATGAACCGTCTTTAGGCACTATAATATGTTATTTGAAGTTGCGATGGCGATGGGAGTGTAAACCAAGAAAAGAATTGTATTGTAAATAAGAAGGCTATCTGTAAAAAACAACAAAAGTCACTAAATGTCGCCATGCATTTTATATAAAACATAAAAGCATTTGGAAGTTTTCAATTTTAAGACAATCGTTTCAATGAATAAGATTGAATAGTGCTAAATTTTCTCATAACACTTTCTCAATTGAGCTCTAAATTTCTTTCTTCTCGACGGTAGTGTCAATGAAATTTTACAAATTCTTTTATTATAAAAAGCACCCCAGCATTACATTTATTGTAAAGCGGTTTGACAAACCTTGGGTTTTCCGACAGTCGGTTTTAGATAGCGATTTTCCATTGCTGCTTCCCAATAAGATAAAGTTGTGGTCTCTAATTGTCGTCAAATTTTAAATTTTTACCATCTTGAATAAGCTGATATGCACGTGAATTCGTTATTCAAGATAAGCTGGCAAATTAGGCCTATTTGTTTATGAAAGCATTTTTGGTCTCTCTTATCTGCGGTTTTAACTTAAATTCAAGCTTTTTTGTATCTTAAAAACGTTTACTTTGCTAAAATATAAAAGATCAAGACCCACTGCCCCAGGTGGCTTCGTAATCACCTCTGCATTTTGTTACTTCTATTGTCCTATTTCTTTTGCTACTTCGGTTATGCTAGAATACTTTTCCGTGTTCTCAAAAAAGCGAGGGCAAGTTCCCCACCCTTTAGCAAAAATAAACTCTTTCTGGCACATTTTTAGCTGCCTTTCGCAGAAAATGAAGTAAAAATCATCTTTGTCCCCCCCTCCCCCCAACTGCATCATGCTGTCAGCCTATATAATTTCAGGACCAATTTTAAATTTGAGATGAAAAGAAAAGGCAACAGGCAACAGGATTCTTTCAAGTTTTTTTATTTAGTCAAAATAAAGTTCTAAATATGAAATCAGTTAAGGAGTGGAGTCTTCCTAGATATGTTTAATAAAGCCAAAATAGTACGACATATTTTATTTGGAAAGGTTTTAGTCTTATTTGATTTACTTGGAAAAGTAGTTTACACGGAGCGACCTTTAACATTGATTGTGGTGACATTGCCAGGATCTTATGTATTGTTTTCAACATTGATATAATGAACTTTGGATGGAATGATCTGATTTCAGACAAGCTCAAACCAGCTCAAACCAAACTGATTTTGTTTCAAAACTAATACCACAATATGTGCAAGCAAGTTTCAGAGTTCTGTTCTATTTTTATCGTCTTTGTATTGCCTAATATTTACCAACAATCTTCCTAAAAATGGTATTTTAAAACAAAGGTCTAATACCGAAGTATACCGAAGCATCACTTGCTGTTGGATGAAGCCGAATTTTTCATTTGTTAAGATGTTTTACCTGAAAATGGCTTTTCTTAATATGACAAGAAAAATGATGACGTCACAAAAATCTATTTTTAGAATTTTTTAATTTTGACCATATATTATTTCTTATTCAATCAGTAAATTTATTTGCAAAAACAGTATATGTACACAGTGGGCTGAAATAAAGCAATTTCGTTGATTTCATGAGGCAGTTAATTTACGGCAAAAAATAATGGCTGTTTTGATATTCATTTTGGAGATTACAATTATAAACATTGCATTCTTTAGAAATATTATGAAAATTTCTTATATATATAAACGATTATTTCCTCAGCTTGCGGGATTGGCATTAATTGCACTAGCTGCCTACGTGAGAGTAGAAGACAATGATTATAACAGTGTATTTGGAAAGGGAGGACCATTCGCACCTGCGAATATCATGATTGCTGCAGGTGTTATCGTGTTCATCATTTCATTCTTAGGCTGCGTTGGAGCAATTAGACAGAGCAAATGCATGTTAATCATGGTATGTATCCAAATAGAGTTAAAAACCAGACCTAACAAAGAGGCATTAAGAAAGAGGACGTGGTCTTGCAGAGCTTCACACCCCTATTAATTGGCAATAAATAAACCAGGCCCCAAAGTTCTGGTGAGCCACACTCCTATTTTTATCTAGCCCCAACCTATCTAAAGGCCGATTTTCATTTGCGTCCGCTGTGAAACCCTATCAACTTTCTGGCGCTCACAGCGGACGCAAAATCGAGACCACTTGACATGCTCAGATTTGGGCGCTACGCCCGCGCGCACAAATGATGTCAAATGGAAATCGGCCTTAAGAATACATATTCTGAATCACTAACAACGGCAAACCAGGTCCATGGCAAAATAAATTTAACGCGATACCCGATCAGGAAAAATAATTTTCTTGCTTTCTTTCATCAACTGTGAGACCAGTGCAAACAGCTTACACCAAGCAAGGATTTTTATTATCTTTAGGTAAGGCCAATACCGCACGCCTAGTAGCCCTAGGACATCTCTTATCTCCACTCATCTTTAATATACACCACCCCTCCGTACCCCCACCCCACTCATTTTGTAATTATCGCTCCATGATTCCTGCCAAGGATACCTTCAAGAATCTTAATGGAGCGTTTCAATCGACAAATTCTTATAAAAGAGAATATGTAATAATTTTATCTTTCTTGATGTCAACTTAATGTAAAAATTTCTTTATCTATCTTTTTATTTTTCTTGATGTAATTTTGGCAATATCTTTGCAGTTTATTGTATGCATCGTGATCGTGTTGTTGTGTGAAACAGCACTCATTGTGTTGGCGTTTGTCTACAAATCAGAAGTGAGTCCCTTATAACTGTTAACTATTTCACCACTATTAACAACCATAACCTTTGTTGGTTAGAGCAATGACTTTTGTTTCATTATTTACTTTTTTTTCTTGGGTCGTGAAGATAACTATCTGTTCGAAAAACTCGGGGAAAATGAAATCGAATTGTTAAATTGAGTTGTAAATCTGTCAGTGGTACGAGATGCGAAACATCTCATTATACCATAAACTGATGTTGATTGAGATACCACTTTTGTAAGATACTAACTAGGAGGATGCGGACATTTGCTCCTCCCGCCCCAGGGACGTTGTTTGTTGGATGGTAGGCTACATCTTTTGACTTATTTCAGTAAATGCATGTCCCCCTGCTTTAATACAGTTATTAGTGAGTGAACAACAGTGAGTAAATAGTGAGCAATTTGCTTTGAGATTTTGAAGCAGAATTATTATGAATCAGTCCCCAATTCTACTGCAACGCATCTGAAGTTTCATAAAACACGTTGTGCTGATTGGCTGAGACATCTTGCTTAGCTACGAAGTGGCAAACGGTTATGCGTAGCTTTATAGACTCGTCTGATCACAGATTTGGATTCATTTGATAAGGTGCATACCCAAACAGAAGTATTGAGCTTTACCCCGTCAATATACACCTGGAAGTATTTCCCTCTCCTTAGAATGTACCTCGTCTGCTCATGCTATGTAATATTTGAATAATAGAAGTAAAGGATGATAGCATAACTGATTTCGGGAACTCTTAAACAATGTTTGCTGCATCAAAGCAAGTTAAGGTGTTGAAAAGGATTGGAAAATTTGAGGATACCATTGACTACCTCGAGAGAGAGGAGTTTGTCAGGGGTTCTATGACCCCCATACTTCTTAGTGTGGTCTAGTGCAAAATCATATCCGAACCTTTATTCTCTATGATCCCTCTATTTTTTCCTGGTCCCCCTGTGATAAATGATTACGTCATCTGTTTATTCTTTGTGTTCCTTTTCAGGCCAAAAAATACGCCACAGATGCTATTGTTGAAGCAATCAGGGATACGTATGGAGAATCGGGTCAGAGTGGCATTACAACAGCTGTCAACAACATTCAGACTAATGTATGCAGTAATAAACACTAATTGTTTCATTGTTTCAGTTAAATAAGGATGCCAATGATTCTTCTAGTCAGTTGCCAACATTTTGTTAATCCATGACGCCATTTTTTCGAATTCAAGGAATTCGCAAAGTGCGCAAAAAATTGTCAAAATTTGCTAACCAAAATATGCCTTTCACTGAAATAACAAATCTATTTTATGCATAAATAGAACACAGCTGGTCCCCTGGGCCTAAGAAATGACAATTATCATATAGACTTACAGATAATTCAATTCTAGTGGTTGTAACTAGAAACAGTTTGTCACGATTTAAGCCTTCTGTCAATCAGCCATTAGCCAATCATTAAGCGTGTTAGTGATATCACGCTTATTGATTGGCCGATTGTTGATTGACAGATGTTCTTGGCAATTGATTGGCCAGTTGTTGATTGACAGATGTTCTTGGCAATTGATTGGCCAGTCGTTGATTGACAGATGTTCTTGGCAATTGATTGGCCAGTTGTTGATTGACAGATGTTCTTGGCAATTGATTGGCCAGTCGTTGATTGACAGATGTTCTTGGTAATTGATTGGCCAGTTGTTGATTGACAGATGTTCTTGGCAATTGATTGGCTTAAGCCACTCAAAGTATTCTTCGATTGCCTTTATGTAATCTTTTACCTCATAATAAATAACTCAAGTAAACGGAACATTTCAAGGGTTTTCAAACATAATAGATAACAAAATTTGCTTTTTACTTTAGTTCAAATGCTGTGGTGCGAATAACTACACCGATTGGTTGGGATCTAAATGGGTGAAAGCCAACCCTACCTTGAGGGTGCCAAAAAGTTGCTGTGCTGATACAAATTTTGCTTCATGCCAAAATGCATCGATGCCTGCAACACACATCCATTCCAAGGTATGCTTATTCGAAGTTTATAATCTCATTGCGGTAAGCAAGAATGCGAAACCGGTAGGGGTTGAGAAGACAACCCCCCTCCCCCTCAGATGATTCCCAAGACCTAACTCCGTAAAACCATACGCCGAATCAGGATGCTCTCAGCTTTCAGTAAACTCAAAAATGTTTAGCGCCACCCCCCCCCCCAATTCGTTAAAATTCCCCACGGTCCCCGCAGAGTTCTGGATTGTTGAGGGCTAGTAATAGTTGAGAGTTGGTTATTAGAAATTGAACGCATATACTGAGTCTCTGTAGCAGTTCCGAAGGAAAGGCAGAGTTAGTTGAAGATCGTCATTTTGAAAACGAGTAAAGGGATAGTTCTTGTACATGTATCGTGTAATCTCCAAGCAACGAACAAATCCATAGAACAGTCAATGATTCTGCTTTCACAGGTGTTAAGATTCTGCCTCCACCCGAACGAACTTTCGTACCTTTATTACTTGCAAGACCTTTTTACGTGATTGGATAGATTTTCTAAGTAAGCTATAATACTGAAAAAGAGAGACTAGTGCATATAGTAATCAACGCAATAAGAGTAAAGATCGTGTTAAAATAAATACCA
Organism: Rhopilema esculentum; assembly: GCF_057945365.1. Taxonomy (NCBI): domain Eukaryota; kingdom Metazoa; phylum Cnidaria; class Scyphozoa; order Rhizostomeae; family Rhizostomatidae; genus Rhopilema; species Rhopilema esculentum. The sequence goes on from NC_142816.1 coordinate 3,362,713, forward strand.
GAAGGCTTGCATTATTCCGAAACAACTTTGCAAAACGCTTGATTCATGAAATCTAAAAGTATCATTTTGATGCATCTCTTTTTCTAAACAGACGAAATTCTGCTTATTTTTGTAGAATTGTGTAACGGAACTGACTGACTGGGCTGAGAAGAATTTGACAATGGTTGGAGGTCTAGCCTGTGGTGTGGTCGTAATAGAGGTATATTAGTATAATTGTTTAAGATGATTGAGATATGTGATTAGCCATTTTGGCTTTCTAAATCACAGGTAACGAGTCCGGTATTTGAAAATTTTAATCTGAAATTTAAAAAAGAGATCTATTCAGGTTAAATCTTTACTGAAAATTTTGATAAGGAAGCTATTTTGAAAAACTCAAATTTTGAGATCTGACGTGGCTATGATTGTAGAAATTTTAAAATTTATCAATAACAAGAAAGAAGAATTTATCGGGGAATTCACTTTTGATTTAATTTTAAATATGAAATAATTCTCTAGCAGTTTATCTTAAAGGCAACTCACTTCTATTTAAGATCGGGTGTCAAATGTATACATTCTTACTCACATTTTAGCTAAAACGATGTTTTCTTTTTCAGCTCCTTGGAATAATTTTTGCAGCCATATTGATCAATAAAGCAGACAGTGTTCATGTCATGTGATCATGTAATATGTTTGTCATATGATCAAACATTAACCTTTTTAAGAAGAAATTAAGATTCCTGTTAAACGAGATCCACGAAGGAGCATTTTCAATTTAATCGACCTCAGAAAACGCTATTTCAAGGTTATATTTCTGATACAAAACATTTGTGCCTCATCCATAATAGCATAGCACATTTTATTGCCTTCTTTTTATATTTAAGACAAATCAAATTAATTGTTTGCTAATAATTATCACTAAAAGTGCATTCAAAGAAAGCAATATTCTCATGTAGCACCTTGCAGTATTGAACTGATTGAAAATTTTGCAACATGAAAACCATTCTTTATATTAAAAATGCATGTTGTAACTTTATGCATATTTAATTTTCTCCTCTTCCACGAAAGGATCTCAGCATTATCTCTGTATGTTTCAAAAAATTGTTAAAAGCCATTTACCAAACGACATTTTCAGTCTATTTATATGAATAATATCGACAAAAGGTTTTGTAGAAGTATTAAATTTGAATGAAGACCTAAAAAAGAAATACCGAAGTTGTCTAAATTCTACGAGATTTATATTTGTAAGTGAATTAAATGATAAGAATTTCTTTCGTAAACAAGTTCTCATATAACCTGATGTTGTTTTCAATTTTTTTGTTAACTAAAGGCTCAGTTTTGCTTTCAAGAATATAGGCAATGGATAATCCTTTAGGTTTTTGGACTATTCTTCCCCAGGAATTTTTGCTACGTAATTAAATAGTTGATTAATTGACGAATAAAAATGAAAAACAGAAGTTCTCTCTAAAATAGAGCCGCAGCTACCAAATGGGCTGTGACATCCTTCCCTAAATTTTCAGATTGCTGGCTAAAAGTCCCTTAGTTTGTAGGTGAATTCACCCATAGGTAGGTAAAATAAGAAAAATATTAACGTATGATGTTAGCTCGCCCCTTGCAAAGAAGAAAGTTTGTTATTTGTTTCTGTTATTCACATTTCGCTTTGTTGTTCTCTGTTCAATAATCTTTGCAGTGTTTTTAATTCATTGCTTATCGTAAATTTTGTTTTATCAATTTTTTTGATGAACTTCTTTTATAAATTGCAGCGTTCGATATATGTGATTTACAAACCTTTTTTATCTGATTTTTTATTTGAATATCCTGTGCTATCATTCTTGGAGAAAAAATTGCACGTCACTATTGTCATTACTAAAAGGTTTTCTAGAGTCTCGATTAAATCGTTACACACAAAAAATGAATCAATAAACAATTAAGATAACTGTAAATAAAGATTTCTGAAAAATGCCCAACTACACTACATGGAAACTCAACCAGCTTTACTATTGTAATTGAAGTAAATAATGTACATATAATGATAGATGTTTAGGCCGAAATGGCCCTTAATCTACTACAACAAAACAAACATCGTAATTTTGAATGGTTAATTAAAATTGCTACATCTGAAATATTACCTCAAATGGCTACAAGAATCATAACAGCTTAAATATACAACAGCACTGATCAGCACATTTTTTCAAAAGGTCTGATAATTTTCACGCTTTTGGAATGCTTGCCTTCAAGGATTTGAATCAAATCAGTATCTTCTTGACTCATCATCCAAATAAACTTGTATTCATGACTAAGATTTTTTATATTGGGATACGTCTCTTTAATTTTCACAAACATTTTATTCCTGTCTTCAGAGTAAAGGGGGTAGACCATTACAAAGTGAAATTCGTCTTTAACAGGGGCGGATCCAGAGCAAATTTGAAGGAGGGGCAGTTAATGGTGGGGGCGCTGAAAAATTTTCAAAAATTGATGACGAGAGAACAATTTCAGATCCTTTTTTGGAATAAACAACATAACTTTGAGGTAATCCTTGAAGAAAATTAACTTATCGATCTCAAAAACTTTTTCACCTGATTCCCATCCTTCAGAAGGGGCGCACAATTTCCAAAGAAGGGACGCCAGACTTGCTTCAACTCGTTGAGGGGAGGGCAACTGCCCCTAGCTGCCCCCTTTAAATCCGCCACTGGTCTTTAATAGCGTGGATGGAGATCGAATCACCATATCTGCAGATTCTTTCATCCTTAGGGGTATGCTTGTTGCCATACCTGCCAGTCTCAATGTGCAAATTGTGCTTAATTACAAAGGATCAGCGCCATTTTAACAAGCTACCTAATGGATAGGTATAGGCAATGGGGAATTCCCGGGAAATCCTATACAATATTATCATTACGTCTGTTGTTGTTATCTATATACGATATGAATTAAATAGCACATCCCTACTCCAATTTCATACCAGCAGTGACGTTTTGATTCACCTAATTCCCGCTGATTCCAAAGAGAAGTTTTTTGGGGAGTGTAATATTTTGCGAATCTGAAGGTTGGAGTTTCTGTGTAGGTACCCTTGGTTCCAGAGCGTTGACACTCTGATTGTTCTAGTCAGTTTAGACAAATAATTCCAACCACATGTGTACTTGTGGGCCCGGACTGCAAGACTGTCAAGAAGCGCCTTCGCATCAAATTGAAAGCGCGGGAAATCTGAAAACGAGGCTGGAGTGCACGTATGTTTTTTATAAATGTTCCAAAAAAAATTGGGAATTTACGATGTGTCCAAGCTAAACTTGTCATAAAAACCATTCCTGGTGGAACAGAGAAACAGAATAAACGTGTGGACATTTATTCAGGCGGCTGGAGATTTAGTGAGTAACATTTTACAAGCTTATTGTTGGCTTAATTGGAGATGGGAGGTCGAATTTAGAAATGAATCTTAGAATTGGATTCAGCGCGCTTTAAGCTACCTCATTGCTCCTTTATTGCTATATGAGCAAATAGGCAAAACATTAAGCTCAAAAATCTGTTTGAAAATATAACAATTGTTTTAAGAAGTCCAAGAATACACTCAGGATTTTAGTATTTTTCCCACGTAAGATTCAATTTCCATGCAATTTAATTTGTAAACTCAAGCTATATTTTAGAAGCCAGGCACTACGAAATGAAAATGAATTCAAAAGGGCTCCACAAATACATTGAAGTGTTATTGTTTTTTAGCTTGAAGTTCAAGTGATATATGAAGGTGTGGGGATAAAGAAAGTTTGGTAAAAAGAGGGTTTTTGGAAGGAGATGTGCCTTTTGACATCATGTTCACCTGAAACATTGAATTCGTCTTACTTTACATAATGTCTTTTATGTGCAAAAATGAACCCAGACCCAGGAGTCAAATTTTGCTTTATCTTATTGATTACCAAAAAAATATAAAAAGAGTAGAAACCAATTGAAGTCTGCAATATCAGGTTGGGACTGTTCCAAATATCTGAAAAGCTACACAAACATATTGTCCAGAAAACGTATCCTATTATAGGAACTAATGACAATAACCTTTTTGTTGTTAGTTTCTTTCTATCCTATATAAAAGTTTACAATAATGAATTACTAACTAACAAACTGCTACACAACACTACAAAGACGATACCTGAAGGAGCAAAATATCACGACTACCCCCTTGCTTTTAAGATGGGTCTAAAACACAACTACAAAATGATACTTATTTAATAAATGATTTTACAAAATAGAAAAGAATTACAAGTTACGAGGAATTACAAAAAAAAGAATTGCAAGTTTTTGTTTCTTATTCGAAACATTTGGTAGCATGGATATAAGCTAGAGTTGCTTTAAGAATTTTTGCATTTGAATCAGGAGATAATTGTTAAGGGGTGTAGAGGATGACATTAAAAAACGCTGCATTTGAGAGCCTTATTAAACCATGAGACAAGAATATTGCATTTATACTGTTGATAGTTGTTAGTTTTACCAGATACCAATATACGCTCACATGGAACAATTCAAGGGAAATTGGGTTATGGACTTAATTGATTCCGAGCATTGCAGGTGCATTGATTTTCAAAGTACAATGTCATTCACATATACAATTTCATGTCACATATGCATTACAAGTTGCCAACAACTGCTAGATATTCAGAAATGAATGATATTCTTAGTGTTAAAATCGTGTTGAAGGTTAATTGAAAATATCATTCACAGCTTGTTATTATGTCCCTGTCAGTTGCTTCGATTTGCTTGTCCTACTAAAGATTTTCTCAGTTTTCTCTAGTATCTGTAGTTCTGTACTGTAGTTCTAGTTTAAGGGTGAGCAACCCACAGCCCGCAGGCCAGAATCCGGCCTGGGAAGAGAATTTTTTGTGGCCCACAAGAAGTGAAAATCATATTATAGTTTTTTTGGTTGGCAAGGATGATTCTCAGAAGGGTTGCAAATACTGAATGAAAAATATAGATTCAAAAAAAGATTATCTAATATCTTCATCAAACCTGGGAATCATTTGTTCACTATCCGTTGTCATGAATTCATTAACAATGTCATGAACACTGCTTAAAGACAGGACAGCAGAATCTTTGAGGGACTGGGCGAGGTCAACAAATGCAGCAAGAACGAAACTTATTGGGCGTATTCAAGGCAGTTCAGCAGGGATCACAGATGTCTCTATTTTGTCATGTCTCAAGTACTCGTGTGGGGTTGGGGGGGGGGGGCTATATGTAACGTTTAGGCTTCTTGTTATGGCGGTGAATAGCCAGCTCGTGGGTAGAGCAATGGGCTAGGCCAAATAGCCTAAGCCCCGAATAAGTAACGCACAAAAGATACTCTCTCTTTGATATTTTCTCTAATGCTTCAATCAGATAACTAACTTATAAAGTTATGAACAGACACAAATAACCTAATAACATAAACGGAAGCTAATTAACAGGACAATATGAGCATCACACTACATGTTGAAAGACAAACACATTGCGATAAAGAGGCATTGTTCACTAACACAACATGGACTTAACAGAACATGTGACTTTAACACGCAATGCAACGGAAACATTATTAAATTTGTTAAATACGAAAGCCAAACCGTTACATTTATAAGATGAACTGGTGTTTACATATATTCAAATGAATGGCCTGAGCTAAAAGGCCAATGCTAAACGGAGAATTCTGCCAAGTGGAAAATTCTGCACTTCCTTTCTAGAATGATTTCTCAAATCCCTAAATAACATCCTTTTGAAATTTGGTTGGTTTTTTCGGTTTTTCTTCTTTTGCACAAATACAATTGTAACAGACTTATCTATTGTTGCAAACTATCCATGTTAAAGAGAGGTTTGTAATTATAGTTGTATTAAACTTAGATGAAAGTTTTTAAAATGATGAAGGTTTTTAATTATCATTATCATCATTTCTTTACAACTATTGTATTTGTTTATCTTATTACCTTGAGCTCACTTAAAGAAAAGCTTTGAAGGCTCTGGCCCAGTCTCCAAAAGGTTGCCCACCCCTGTACTAGTTCAACCAATAATTTATTTCAAAGAAACTTTTACTGAATATGTTACTTTATCAAACTATGTTTTTGTATTTTCAAGTGTCAGATCATTCTCCTTTCTAGGTTTCTTTGATCCAAAGCCATACTGTATAACCTGTACTAACAAGAAAAGTATTTCCAGTAATGAAAACATTGATGCCCCAATCCATATTCCCATTAGGCCTCCAATATCACTTATTAGCTTATCAGCTGTGTACATTTTCGTTTCCTTCACTTTGTGATATGTCATGTCCCCAAAAAATATATTCAGTCTCATAAAGTTTCTCTCTACGAATTTATCTGTCATTTGACTAATGTTCACCCCCAATGCTTTACTAAAGAGCTTTTTGTATATTGGCATATCTGCAGCTGATGGCCATCTTGAATAGGAGATTGTTTTTGTGAACTTTGTTTCAAAACAGGACAATGGACATTTACAGCTTGCAAAATTTGTCTTTTCTAAATTTTCATATATTCTAAAGCCACACAGGAAATCTTCCTCAGTTTTTGGGAATGGTTTTTTAAGTTCTTTCGGTAGGGATGTGTTTGTATAAAAATCTAGAAAATCACATTTATGAGAAACCTTAAATGCAAGGCAGCTTTCTTGACAATTTTGTATGGAGTATTCTCCAGGGTACAGCAGTAGTGGCATGTTGTCTCCATTTGTGCACTTTGATGGAAAAGGTGGTGGAAGTCTCTCAATTTCAGTTTTTCCAAGTTCGACTTGAGTTGAGTGTCCAACTGGGATGAGAACAGAGCCAATTGAAGGAAATGGGTATTCATCGTGATATCCAATAATTGCTTCAACGGAATCTCCATTGTTGCTTTTTGTCCATGGTACCTTATCTGAAGTGTTAAGAAAGAAAGTGATTGCTAATCCATGTCCTGGACCTGCTCTACTTTGAAAATATGTTCCATTTGGATTGATTCGAAAACAATATCCTCTTTCTACTACTAGTATTGTATCAATATCTGTTGAAAGGTTGCAGCCAGACTGCATTTTGAACATGCAAGATCCTGACAGATTTTTCAGAAATAGCTTTTCCTTTTCAGGCATTACCCCCTTTATATTCTCATGAGTCCCCAGCTTTTGAAATATGTCTTCTTCACGCATATCCCGAGAAAAGCCAATTCCTTCTACATCGTCATACATCTCAAAACTTTTGTTATGAAGCTTGCCAAATTTATCCAGTTTCTCTTTGCTCATACCAGCCCCACAAATAGTTATTGCTGGAAATCTGATTCTTGGTGCAATAACTGTTTCTTCTTTAGTTACTGATGGATTGCTGAAATATCTCTTCAAAACTGGTGTGAGGAAATATGCCAAAAGGGCTACAAACAGAATCATGAAACAAATCCATACAAGCCTCAGTACTTTGGATTTTGTGATGAAAATTCTTCCGAAGCCATGCATTGATGCACTTGCAGCGGAGTCTTGCAAATCCATTTTATCTGTCATTTTAACAAGTTTCTTGTTATACAATTGATGATCAGACAACAACTGTGCAAGTATGGGCTTATAATGTCTATTAAAGTTTTATTTATAAAGGATCTTCAGCTTTGATTTCACCTTTCTTGATCTATCTATTCTTTATGACAATGATCAAAGGTACCTTTCCACAACTTTGTTAGTTTCAACACAAAGGATCTGAAAAACCATCCTAAACATCCAATCTTGACACCTGTGTCAAAAGGAAATAATGCCATTGTCAAAGGTATTAAAAAATTAATACTGTTTGAAATTTTTCAATAAACTTGAAAATGCTGAATGCTATAGCTATGTTTGTATGGGATAAAGTTTTGAATTAAAAAAATATAATTATTTCGGTCTCATAAAATCTAGAGAGTCCATTTCTTTGTACTTTTTAGTATCAGTTAACTATGCAGAAAACATATGTTAAGCATGCCTAAAGATTGCATAAATAATTATCTTCTTTCTGAGCGATTTGCTTTTAATACTCTCGCTGCTTTTGTGGTACATGTTGTTTTTATTAAATATTCATCGTAATTTTTTTGTTTTTTGTTTGCATTTTTGTTTGCTGTCGATCATTGCCTGCCAACTGCACCAGATTGATTCTTATCGAGATGAAAGAGTTTCTGATGAAAGGAACATAAAAGAATAAAACTATTTTTCTTTGCCAATTGAAAGAAAGAAATATAAAAACTATAGTTCCAAATTTCATCAAAAAATATAATAAGTAGGTTTTGGCGATGCCAAATTCGTTTTGAATCTATTTCATCAGTTTCAAACAGTTTAACATTCATACCAAAAAGTAGAAAAGCCAGCACGACGAAAAAAGGAGACATCTATATGTTTCGCCATAAATCATTGCAATCAGCAATAATCCAAATTAGACATAACCAGCTTTAATCCAAATTTGACAATCAGGAAGACGGTATAACCAGAAAGGCATAATCAGTAAGACTTCATCGGTTATTAATTAAGGCGTTTCGACTCTAGCTAGAGTCATCTTCAGTAAGCGGTATAATATAATAAAAGTTAATTATGAGTATGGAAAGAGTCAACAATAGGATCGAAAAACATGTGATATACTATATGTATGTCCTATATATTCATACATGTAGTATATCACCAGTCATAAATACATATATCACATGTCATACATATACTTTAAGTTTTTGTTTGTTAAATGACCTGAAATTACTGCTATTTCCGAACATTGACTGCCTTGGATTACTGGTCTACATGGCTAGGGGCGTAGCTAATTGGGGGTGGGTTAGGGGGTGTGACACCCCTAGATCTTCATGTGTTTGTAGTTAAATTTTCATTTGTTCTTTAAAATCTGTGGTTGACGGGTAAAATCGTTTGGTGAACTGGCACCTTGTTATTCTTCATCTATTTGTCGGTACATTTTACTACTGATGACCCTCCACACCGCCAATCAGGAAGGTCAAGCTTCTCCAATGTGCATGGGCATTTGAAGTCTCGCAACTCTTCGTTTATCTGAACCGAATCAAGGATAAATGTTTCTGTAGAAAAAAACGGAAGGTTTCCTATATAGCGCCATCGGTTCTAGCTCCAGGAGTTTTTGATAAGCAAGGTTTTGGAAAACAATCTGACTGTGTTTTATGCTCTGAGGAGTGTCAGACGAAAAAGCTTTTAGTATGCCGTAAAATGTTTGCTTTTTTCAAAGCCATTTTCAAATTCTGTACCGCGAAAAAATCTGACTGTATTTTTTATTAATTGATTTTTAGCTTCCCGGAAGGAACAAGTTTGTATTTCGTCTAAATTCGATGAGAAAATGTTGAGAGAAGGTTAATATTTTGTCAAAGTGTTTTTTGTGACGTGAAACTTTGATTTTGACTTCCTTTTTGTAGCCAAACTTTAGACATGGCCGTTCGGAATTGGTGAAAGTAGCGTTCCATCAGAGCCGACACCAGCAGTGATATAAAGGGGGCGGAGATCATAATTTTTCCGACGAAATATCTACTTCAATGGTGAATTGATGCTACGCATGCGTATCTACTTGTTAGTTCCCATTTGCAAGGTTTAGGTCTAGTGGCCAACTGTACAACCCAATTTGCTATATTTTAGATGCAGATATATTTCCTCAAGTTGTTGTCGCCTTCTTGCTAAAGTGACTAGTCAAGACAAATGACCACTAAATCATTCTGCAAGGGTCAACTTTGGCTATTTTCAGACAATGCAATATAAATAAATCGATTAAAAGCAAAACTGCTAATAATAAAATATGAAAAGCTAAGAAGATTATTATCAGCCAGTCGTTGCGATATGACTGGTCGAGAGTCCTAACATTTTCCGACAAGCATTCAGATTTTCCGACAAACAGCCTTAGAAGGGGGCGAGGCGCCCTCCCATGTCCCCCATTGGCATCGACTATGCGTTCCATGTTGGTAAAAGGGCGTTTCCTGGCTGTACAAAGGGCGTGGCCTCCTGACTAAATGGTTTGATGTCAAGCACCATTATCTAACGGGCATTCAAACGAGTAAACATGCTTTGATAGCTGTCGAGAAAAGTTCAATAATACGATGATTAAATCGTTCGAATTCTGTTATTCATTTGAAGTTGTTCTGTAGATTTATATAGGTAATGAACATACCTGATTCTTGGCTGAAGTTTTTTGTAATCTACCAACTGTGAACAGAGCTTCTTGTGTTTGTTTTCGATACACTAAACCATCTGACGCAGGGAGTTGCTTGGCAGATGAATTATACCGAATTGCAATACCTAAATTGACAATTATTTGATAGAATCTTATCTTGTTTGAAGTATTGAATAGGCCGTATATAGGCTCCAAACATTTAAGTATCGCATTCGACATGTGGCCGGATTGTCTCCAGAAATTTTTTACCAACATTCAAGAAACAAAACTTGCTGATATTCCGACACAGTGAATGACCAATGTCAACTAGCGATTCGTTGGATGCCGTCTTGAAATTGCCATAATTTTCAATGTATATCGTGTGCATCAGAAGAAAATTCGAATGCAACACAGGACAATCAAAATAAAATTTCTGCTAGACAAAGGAGCTGTTTCTTGTTAGAGGAGAGAGCTGTGAAAAACTCCTGGGATCTGTTAATGCTGTGCAAATAATATTTTAAATAGCTTTGAAAAAAGCAAACATTTAGTAAACTAAAGCTTTTCGTCTGACACTCTTCAGAGTTTAAAACGTCAGAACATAGATCGAAAACTCTACGCTAAGAAATATATATACCCAGTTGTGGATCGAAATAGGCCAATCAGAAACACGAGCACATGACTGTAAAGGTTGACCAATCAGTGCCGCTTGCCTATTAGAATGTTACCAATGGAGTCCTAAGGTGAAAACGAACTCCTTTTGTCTACACAGTAGCGGTTTTTTCGTGCTTATGTAGATAGATTCTAAAACTGCTAGGTGGAACGACGATCGGGCTTTACCAATAATCCGAAACATGTCGCCATTATAGTTTTTTGCACAAACTGGGTTTTCTAGCAAATGCTGCCCGATAGCAGAATCGCAGGTCTTATTAGTAATTTTGGATTTGCAAGACCGAGGTGGCTGTTCTCTTTGGGGATGTGCCAGTGTGATTCTGGCTACGTAGGACGCACCACCCAAAGATTGGAGGATAGGATAAAACAACACGTTCCATCTAATATTAGAAACAAAACACATCCCCAAAGAGAACAGCCACCTCGGTCTTGCAAATCCAAAATTACTAATAAGACCTGCGATTCTGCTATCGGGCAGCATTTGCTAGAAAACCCAGTTTGTGCAAAAAACTATAATGGCGACATGTTTCGGATTATTGGTAAAGCCCGATCGTCGTTCCACCTAGCAGTTTTAGAATCTATCTACATAAGCACGAAAAAACCGCTACTGTGTAGACAAAAGGAGTTCGTTTTCACCTTAGGACTCCATTGGTAACATTCTAATAGGCAAGCGGCACTGATTGGTCAACCTTTACAGTCATGTGCTCGTGTTTCTGATTGGCCTATTTCGATCCACAACTGGGTATATATATTTCTTGTGCCCCTCTTTTAAAATGTTTTCTATGTGCTTGAGAGGTTTTTAATAACTAACGCATATTTGTAAACATAAACGAGGCTAGAATAATGTCTGAAATGATAAGTATAATATTTACGTATCTTGAGGTGGAAAGCCAAGGCAAGACATGAGACTTCATACAGCAAGCAAACTCATCTCTTATTCACACACGTGTTTACATGGTGTCAACGCGTTGCCCAGGGGGCCTGGGACCTACTCTACTACAATAAGTGTTGCTCACTGGCTCCCCTGTAGAAAAAAGGGGTAATAGGAGAGATGTTCGCATGACTGGGGTGCATTTCTGATTCCTTCTTGCCTAAGTGAACGCTTTTTAAATGACCCCATGCAATGATAGCTGCATGTGGAACTTTATGCGATGTACACCTCAGCGCGTAGTGCGGGTAAGATTTGTTTATCTATAATGCTACAAACAGTCTATAAACAAAGCCCTGCAAAGCTCAAGCTTATTAACAAAATTATCAATAGATTTCTAAACCTTTTGAAACCAAACACTAATATTTTTATCATTACTAGTGGTAAACAAGGAAACAAAACTGAAGAGAGGCTTGCATTTTTATTTTCAGGAACAATTGCCCAAGTTATGAACTGTAAACAACTTCAAAAGAGCTATCTATTTGAAAGAAAATTTTTTAAAGAAACTTTGGCCGGAAGCATAATCTTTTCTGCAATCTCTTATCAGCAAGATAAAACTCCCATTGATCAATTCTTCATAAACTTAAACGATTTGTTTTTTCATTGCAGGTTTACTTTCTTTAATGAAAAGGTTTTTCACCCTATGGGTCCTAGAAGCAAATACAAATATTTTTACATTCATGCATTACTAATGAAAGATGCAGGTGATCGATTCTTAAGGAAATACGCTCTACATGGATTCTTTAGTTCTATTCTTTCAGCTGGTATCGAAGAAGTCTTCTAGCTTGAAATTTAATTTCTTCTTGCAAGACTGTATGTAGAGTTTCAAGGCTTTCTCCAAGTGCAAAGATGGATCCCAGGACAGAAATTGATTGATATTCAAACAGAAGTTACACAACAAGTTACAGGTTCTTCAAAATTTCAAAGATGGATCAAAGAACAGAAATTGACTTGAAAGAATCAGCAGCGAGTTTGACCATGCATGGATTCGGAAGATTGCTGTCGACCAAATCAAAGGCAATGAGATGCATCTGGCTGTTGCTAATGCTTTTCTTTGTATCGCTTGTAATTTTGACAGTGACGCCAACAGTACGGGGATACTTCAAAAGCCCATCTTTAACAAAGCAGGAAACAGTCATGGTATCTAAACTGCTTTTTCCATCTGTTACTATTTGTGGACCATCCCTATGCAAAGAAAAGGTTAAAAAATATGCAAAAGAGCATAACATTACACTCAAAATAAATCGAAATGGTCGCATAGAGAACATTCACGAGGTGGTGATGCACTCTCCTTCCTTAGAGCCTTTTGCACCAAACATAAGCAAGGTTATATCCAGCAACGTTGCTTTTGAAAAAATTTTGGTGGCCTACAGAGGTTACTGCTACAAACTTAATCCAAATGGAACATTCATTCAACATCAGGCTGGTCCCGATTACTCACTTCAAGTCATCCTTGATCTTGATGTTTCGAATAGTATATCGTTGTCTACACTTCACGCGGGCGACTCCGTTGAGGTGATTATTCAAGACCACAGACAATTTCCTTCTTTAGACACTGGTACAGTCCTTGCCCCTGTTGGTCATTTTACACAAATAGAGATTCACAAAACAGAGATTCAAAGGCTCAAACCCCCGTATCCATCAAAATGCAAAAACGGCGAAAACATGAAGTTGCTTTTTAAAGGTGAGTATACAATAAGCAATTGCGAGCTGTCCTGCTTTCTCAGAAAAGTCGCTCAGAAATGTACACACACCACCTTTCTTTATAACCACCTACTACCGAAGGAAATGAAAATGCCAATTGCAAAAACCGAAAGAGAAAATGAATGCACAGACCACGTATTAGAAGATCTCCAAAAAACATTGTTCGCTTCCTGCAACTGTGGCCTGCCTTGCAGAGAAACAAAATTTCGCAAATATTCTTCGCAGTCGAAATGGCCATCCACAGAATATATAGATGAGTACAAAGAACTGGTTGGCCGTTTTCGTTCAATCAATGGAAGTAAGCAGACAGAGAATTATATTCGGAATAATCTTATCGCCGTTAATGTATTTTTTGGAGAAAAACAATACAAAAAAGTAACTGAAATGCCGATGTACACTGCTGAACGATTTGTTGGAGAAATCGGTGGCCAGATGGGGATTTGGTTGGGTGCATCAATCTTTTCGTTACTTGAGCTGGTTTATTTACTCGCCCAGTTTGTTGGTGTTTCTTTGAGAAAGAAGGAAAAAAAGGTCACTGACTTAGAAGAAAGTGGTGCAAACTAGGAGCCATGACGCTTATCAAGGAGAAATTATTGGCAGCTTTAAATGAAAATTATAAATGCAATAATTTTCGTATCCGATAAAGCATCTTGACGTTAAAACTTGTAACAAAAATAAAACGATTTTATCATTTCTTTCTTTGTTTTTCTTTTTCACGAGATACTATACTTTACCCATCTTTTTTATCAAATATAAAACTCATTTTATTTAAAGACTCATTGATAACAATAAGCCTTTGCGAGCGTGATAAATTGTCCTACCGATGACCCAAACAATGGCAGTAAACTTCTACGGATTAACCAGAATTGATTTCAGACTGTCTGAAAATGCATTATGGGATGCTTGCGTAGCGCAATGGCTCATTGTTAGCAATGAGTCTTTAACGATATTTCTTTTTTACTTTCTCAGTTTAGAAATCAATTTATTTTCTTTAAATGCATTTTTCTGCAAGTTATGAATAATGTCATTTATTTAATGATAAAAGTATCATATTTATATAGGTTTCAAACTTGGGCACCCTTTATATGCATCATCACTCATAGACAATTTTAGATTTATGAAGTTATTTGATAAATGCCGTAAGTATAATAAGAAAATATGTTATTGGCTGGGTTGGACACTTGGTCAAATGTTAGGGGGGGCAAGCCTTTTGGATGACGTCACGTTTCTCATTGTTTTAGAACAAATTACCATTATCCTCTAAAGTAGGCGGTCGCCCCCCTCACCCCCCCCCCCAGGTGTCAGTAACTGGTCACGAGTATATACTAAAATTTATCTCTCCTAACTATTATGGTGACATTTATTTTCAAAGTTTAGAATAGATACAACTTCTGTCTTCCACTAACTTTTTTCTTTCTTTTCGCCTTCATGTGGCACTTTTTCACTTCTGGAAATTTGTGAACCTGTCATTAACGGAGTACGTCCTTAAAAGCAATCCACAGACATTTAAATGGCTGGATACATCTGTATAGCAACTACTGGTCAATCAATAAATATCTGAGTTGTATCACGTTTATTGATTGGTAGTAGTTTGTGATTGGCCATTGATTGGCAGATGGCTTAAGCCCCTCTAGTATACCTGTTGAATGTCTTTAAGTTTAGCAGAGTTGTCGTTTTAATAACCTACTGTCTTCTATAATGCACCTTTTGCTATTCCAATGCAATAAAAGATGAATTATGACATAAACATACATTTTTCTTTAGATGCGTGGAAAATCTGCTAAAAAGCAGTCAGCCCTCTTGCGTTGCCACGTTAAATGATGCATAAGCACGATAGGTCCAATACGAGAGCCTTGTTGCACAACTACGCTATTGCTTGTATACGCCGCGAAACTCGTTTTCTTAAATTCGTCACTTTAACTATAAAATGCCCGCAGATACCGTAATTTTTCTATTGAGTTTTGCAATTCGCTATAATTTATACGGCAAAGTGCCAAAAAAGATTAACTAAATAGCTCTGGAGCTTTCGAAGAGCATATTGCATGCCAGAAATGCCAAACTTTTATTCCAGATCAACAAGGTTATGAGCTGTACAATGCAACAATACAACGATTCTTTGATAATAGGGAATATCATGAAATTCTCAACATGCAGCCGCAACACTGCGACATTTGCTTGCAAATGTACCATGTGAAAAATGAGCCTGTCTTGTGGAACCTGAAATTTAAACTGACCCCCAACAGATTGCAGTGATTTAGAGTTTTGTTTAACGATACCAGTTCGAGAGACACTATTTCTGCCAGGCAGTCTATATTTCGATGCATTATTGGATGTATTTCAGTGCAAATTATTGTGAAAAAGCGAAATTTCTATTGCAGTTTGCTTCAATATGCTCACTTGAAAGGCGGATGACAAATTCCTTCAGTATCAGGTATGTTGGCTTTTTAATCTCTTGTTTCTCTACCTAAGGCAGTCAAGAGGGATTGTTTCTATCTATTCGTTATTTGGCAACTGAAAATGGTTGCAGTTACAGACAGTTTTATTCTGCAGTGAAAAGTTTTACTTATAAAAATGTTTGGACATTGGGTTTAGTTGAAGATATAATTCAAATGGAAGATGAAGGTTACATTCGCTAACGACTAATTGACAACCACAATACTCAGATCGGAACTTTGCAATTATTAAAGTTTGTCTACTTCTCAAGAATATCAAGGTGAAAAACGCTAAAAGTACAGCATATTCTTAGAAAAAGATAAAAACAGCAAACTTGATCGTACCCCCTTTTCTTCTTAATACCTTCCTCTTTCCCTCTTTTACTTGCTTAGGGCTTTGTTATAGTGTGCCGGGCCTTTCCCTAACATTATCCACTAAAAACAAACACAAATCCTTGTATAGGAGGATGTGACACCCCTGATTCTTCATGAGTTGGTCGGAAAATCTTCCACAAAATCCTTAGTTTGCTGCAAAATTGTTTGTCGGGAAGTCAATTAGCCCCTAAACTTTCTTCATCTGTCTTCGCCGGTAAGTTTTTCGCTTGAAGACCTTCCATGATGATTTCGTTATTTAGTTTTGTATTAATTTGTAATTAGTGCTTTTTTCAATATATACGGTGGCAGCATTTATGCTTCAGATATAATTGTTAATATTTACGGATGTCTCCTTAGAACCGATGAAAAGACGCGACGAATTATTAACAACATAAAATAACATAACATACGGCCAAGGTTCCTTCCACGAGACGCTAACTTTAAAAAAAACATGTACAAATTAATGTCAAGATTAAGTAAATTCCAACGTCAGAATATTATCACATTATGGAAAATATCAGGGATACTCGAAATTCTACCACAATAGTCCATCCTTTCCTGCCATTACATGACGAATCTATTTACACATCTGTCATTTAGATGCATTTGCATACCCTTTCTTAACTTTGTAAAAGTTGTCATGTTCTTGTTTGTAATTTTCCAATGTTGCTTTAACACAACGGCGCTCTCCAGGGCTACGATTCCATGATTCTTAAAGGCAATCTGTCTCGTTGTGGATTGGTTAACGAGAACAATAGCCTAAACAATAGCCTAAACACAATTCCAGTGCTCCGCCATATTTTTCACAATGCGATAAATTAAAGGGGGACTGGAAACAATAAAAAATCCCTTTGTTCTTATGATCAATCAACGTCGTGACAGATTGCCTTTAAGATACCGCTAGACACGATTTTGATATGCTTTAGTTATCTGGATGTTCCTCGGTGATGTTATTTCTATTTACAAAATACTTGATTGACTGCCATAGCAAGAAAAGAAGCTCCACCACCGAAAAAACAGACGCACCTACCCAAATTCCCATCTGTCCACCAATATCAGATATGAGCTTCACGGTTGTAAATTCTTCAACTTCGGTGATCTTTTGGAAGCTCAATTCACCAAAATATACATCGATCTTAAGGAAGTTATTTCTGATAAATTCATCTGTCACTTCGGTTTTGTTAAGTCCAAAGGCTGCACTTGCTAATGCTTTGTACGCTGGGAGATCGTTTTTAGGCGGCCATTTTGCTGTTGAAACAGTCTTGTGGAACTTTGTTTCCATGCATGGTAACTGGCAGTGACATGATTCAAAGTTTGTGTCAATCAGATAATTGTAGATGCTAGTGCTGCAGGCAGCTGCTTCACTTATATTAGTTGAATTTTTTCTCATATGTTCCGGCAAGAACATATTATTGTGAAAGTCAATGCTTTTACATTGTTTGTGTGCCATGTTCAGTGCACATGTAATATGACAATTTTCAATTGTGTATGTTCCCTCTAACAGCAGTGGTTTATTTTCCCCATTTGTGCAATTCGAATGGAAGGGACTTTTGAGCCGGGTTACCACGGTTTTGCTAATTTCGATTCGTGTTAATTGTCCTACTGATGCAAGTATAGAACCTGAACCATGAAATACAGGCTCGTCAAACTCCTTTATATCAACGTACACCGAGTCGCCTTCGCTTGACAATGCCCATGGAACAACGTCAGATACATTAACAAACAATATGAATGAAAGCCCATGTAAGGAACCAGGTTTTTTCTGAAAATATTTTCCGTTCACGTTCACTTTATTGCAAACACCTTTGTAAAATACTAGTACTCTTCCGATGTCACTTGTGAAATTGCATTTCTCTAGAGTGGCAAATGTGCAAAATCCTGAAGTATTCGTCATGAAAAGACTCTCCATGTCAGGTATAATTCTCCAATAGTTTTCAACCGTTGATAAATTCTGTAAGATTTCTTCCTTGCGGAGATAGGGGTGTGAGAACTTCTTGTTGACGTCAAAATCTACCTGGATAGTTTTATTGGATTCTTCTGCAAATCGTTCCAGTTTGTGTTTGCTGACGCTAGGCCCACAAACCGTAACACTGGGAAAACGAATTTTTGAAGTGATAACCGTTTCACTTTTTGTCATGGATGGGTTACTTAGATAGTATCTCAACAGTGAAATAAAACAAATATTGAAAATGACCAAGTTACAGATCATGATCACCAACCAGACGAATTGTATTCGCTTCGATTTGCTAATGAATATCCTTCCAAATCCATGCATTGACATATTCGCAGCCGAATCCTTGAGCTCCATGACTTACACTTTTATAACAAGACGTTTTAGAAATCAAGCTAATTTTTCCAACTACGAGTTGGCGCTTTTAACAAATAACATGCTTTTAACCTGCCTTAATACATCTGCATTTAATTCAACGATATCATCTACATATAAACATGAATGTTGATTTTATGTAGATGATCTGATTGGTTTGGTCAATGGTGCAAGAGTTTCCTGATTGGCTTCTTCGCTCTTTCACAAAAAAGAAAAATTAAACTTTTATAGAAGGCGCTACAATGCTTGAATATTTGATCAATTTATTCCCTTTATATCCAAGCCGAATGTTTGATAAAGCAAAGGACTTTATTGATACAGAAGTATGTATCTTCAAACCCTATTAAAAATTGTTTTGATTTACCAGTAACAGTATGGTTTTTGAGGTTTCCTTTGTGCAGAAAAGAAACCAATTCAAATGCTAAACAACTTAAAATGTTTGTTGGTTGTGAAATATTTAGGATGAGATTTTTAATCTGTTTTTGCTTTAAATGTTATCTTAACAAAAAGCTTTATTACAACCATAGATCAGTTTTTTATGAAATAGCATATTTTCTTTGTTTTCCCTATAATTTAGTTTAATCAATGAGAAAGTTATGTTTTAAAGAATGTCAAAGAAATTAAAAATGCTTTCTTATTTCAACCGTGCATTTATTGAAAGATTATTTGCATTTGGCAAAAACATATTGTGAATACAACACTATTTGATAAAATCTATCGTTAGTGTCAAGCAAATCATGTGATAAAATACAATAAATCTAGAAGAAGTCAGAATTATGATATTTTCAAAAAGCTTGTTGCTATTTCAACAAACTCTTTGTCATTGAAACGAGAGCGTAACTTATCAAATCTTGTAGCACTTAGAATAGAAATTCAATTTAACTGTGTCCCTTTGGCTATTTTGTTTAAAACGCACCGCAACTAAATAATTTTTTTGCTACCACGCGCTACAGTATCGCTTAAAACAGCATCAAAAAAATTTTAATGCATTTAATTTTGAAAACTATCGGAAATTGTTTTTGCAACGTAAAAAGACAGCTGCTTCGCAAAAAGCGTTGTCCTCTGCTTTGACTCGCAAAAAGCGTTTTACTTTATGGCATTTTACTCTGCTTCGACTCACCTTGTGAAAAATGTGCTTTTCACGTAGAATGTCTATTCGTAGATTAACCTTCAAAGTTACAAAGAGGAATGGGAAGATAACAATGTAAATTTTTGTATTATGCATATCTTGTTCTATCCACTAAAGTTTTTCATTCCTCGTTAAGATTTGGCCCTCTAATGTTGTCACCACCTTGAACCAGGCCCAATTCCAGTAGCAAATTGGGCCTTGTTGTGAGAAAGATTTTTTGTCAACACATAACATAATGGTATCTAACAATCTGGAAGACGAATGAAATGCAAGAAACCCATTCGAAGAATGGCCATTGAACATCTTTTCTTGGAACTAATTTTACGATCTTCCCCCACCCTTAAATCGGTGAAAGTAAACATGGATGCTGATAATACAAGCCTATCGTTTTTATCAAATTCTTTGGCGAATATTAACGAAAGTGTACACGTAGATCTAGAATATCTAGAAATATGGCTTTTTGCGAAGCAGCTGTCACTTTACGTTGCAAAAACAAATAGCGCGCTAGCTAGTCGTGGACAGAAGAATGTCAAACGGTTTCAAAAAGCTTAACACTTGATCCTCTTTCAAAATCAATGGTTAAGATGAGATTCTGCCATTGAATAATATTTACATGAATACCGAGATTGTGGCAACATGTTTTTGGATAATTGGTAGAGCCGGTAGTCATTGCTCCAGCTGCTTTAGAATCCAGTTACGTACAACTGAAAAGCTGCCGTTGTGTAGACAGTTTTCACTTTTGAACAATTTGTGATATTCTCTACAGGCAAACGGCACTGATTGGGCAACCTCGCCAGTCGTCTGCTCGCGTATCTATTTGGCCTATTTCGATCCACAACTTGGTATATATACTTCCTAGTTTAGAGTTTTCGACCAATGTTCCAAAACATTTTACTGTGAAGAGTGTCATATGAAGAGCTTTAATAAATTAAATATGAAATGCTTTCATCAGATTTCTGAATTATCGGAGTGCAGGAATGCGATGTACATAACCTGTATAGCAAAATGATGACAAGTGCAATCGTAAATACATTTGGTCCTAAGAACGATAACTTATTGAAAAGGGAGGATCTTCTTTAGAAGACATAAATTTTTTGTTTTCACATTCCAATACCCTAACCCTCCAACATTCCTGTATTAAAACATTTCAACAGTCCGATTACCATTGAACAGTCGCAGTGCCGGCGCCAGCTATTACAGAGTGGGAGGGTAATGGGCGTGGCCAGTGTGACCATGCCCCTTTTGCCTCGTTCTAGTGATTCGTCCCTTCTCTTATCAATATATCAGTATTTGCTACGCTGCTTGCACTGCTGTGTTCATTAATATAGAAGTTAAGTTTGTTTCAAATAGCAAAAAAGGGAAAACCCTTCTCTCCACTACGCTCTACATTTACTCGTATCTCTGTACAGCACTTTGTCATAAAAATTATTTGTTCTGTTGTTTAGTAGTGAACTTTAGTGGACAATTCAGGACAATAGAGACCTGGAAGCGAGTTGGCGTTTTAGAAAATTTAGCTAGCACGAGCAAAGAAGGCGACATTTAGGTTTCTACTGGAGATCCTACCATAATCGTTAGTGTGAGGCACAACTCTGTAAGGCTCGCGACTTCAATTTTATAAACGATACAGGCGCCAGCCCCCACGCTGTGTCGCCTATGCATATTTTCAATCCAATTTGTGTCGTCATCTGCACCATTGCCCAAAAGAATGGAACCAAGAACCGGACCTTGAGGAACACCTGTTTTTTTTCCTTTCCATTAACTCTACTTTATGCTTTGGCTTTCTCCTAGCAGGTCATCTGGGATCAAAAGCAAAGCACCTCCCTCTACTTGTTCAGTTAGAAACAAACAAATGCTTTGGAGAGGAGCGTGCTGTGATCCAGAACCATCAGGAATTCCGCAAAGGAGTGGAGCTAATGACCGCAGATTTCCCTTGGCGATTCAAACGATAGCACGTCTCTATTAGAATTGGTTACTTGAATTGAAATTTATTTTCGCTCTGCTTTGCGCCTCGTTTATATAAAATTCGACCCAACAAAACATGGTGTTCAAACGATCCAACATTTCACATTAAGGTCATAACGGAATACCTCTTTCTTTGCAGAAAGTTGCCACCAGGTTGTAGTGACTGCTCCTCTTTTCCTTCTTTTCCTTAAAAATTGTTTTCTAAATAAACAAATTATTGTTTCTAGTATGTGAAAAAGCGAAATTTATATTGCAGTTTGCTTCAATATGCGCACTTGAAAAGCGGATGACAAATTCCTTCAGGATCAGGTATGTTGGCTTTTTTACCTCTTGTTTCTCTACATAAGGCAGTCAAGAGGGATTGTTTTTAACTATTCGTTATTGGGCAACTGAAAATGGTTGCAGTTACAGACAGTTTTATTCTGCAGTGAAAAGTTTTACTAATAAAAATGTTTGGACATTGGGTTTAGTTGAAGATATAGTTCAAATGGAAGGTTACATTCGCTAACGAATAATTGACAACAACAATACTCAGATCGGAACTTTGCAATTATTAAAGTTTGTCTACTTCTCAAGAATATTAAGGTGAAAAACTCTAAAAGTACAGCATATTTTTAGTAAAAGATAAAAACAGCAAACTTGATGGTACCCCCTTTTCTTCTTAATACCTTCCTCTTTCCCTCTTTTACTTGCTTAGGGCTTTGTTATAGTGTGCGGGGCCTTTCCCTAACATTATCCACTAAAAACAAACACAAATCCTTGTATAGGAGGATGTGACACCCCTGATTCTTCATGAGTTGGTCGGAAAATCTTCCACAAAATCCTTAGTTTGCTGCAAAATTGTTTGTCGGGAAGTCAATTAGCCCCTAAACTTTCTTCATCTGTCTTCGCCGGTAAGTTTTTCGCTTGATGACCTTCCATGATGATTTCGTTATTTAGTTTTGTATTAATTTGTAATTAGTGCTTTTGTCAATATATACGGTTGCAGCATTTATGCTTCAGATATAATTGTTAATATTTACGGATGTCTCCTTAGAACCGATGGAAAAACGCGACGAATTATTAACAACATAAAATAACATAACAAACGGCCCTTCCACGAGACGCTAACTTTAAAAAAAACATGTACAAATTAATGTCAAGATTAAGTAAATTCCAACGTCAGAATATTATCACATTATGGAAAATATCAGGGATACTCGAAATTCTACCACAATAGTCCATCCTTTTCTGCCATTACATGACGAATCTATTTACACATCTGTCATTTAGATGCATTTGCATACCCTTTCTTAACTTTGTAAAAGTTGTCATGTTATTGTTTGTAATTTTCCAATGTTGCTTTAACACAACGGCGCTCTCCAAGGCTGCGATTCCATGATTCTTAAAGGCAATCTTTCTCGTTGTGGATTGGTTAACGAGAACAATAGCTGGAACAATAGCCTAAACACAATTCCAGCGCTCCGCCATATTTTTCACAATGCGATAAATTAAAGGGGGACTGGAAAAAATAAAAAATCCCTTTGTTCTTATGATCAATCAACGTCGTGACAGATTGCCTTTAAGATACCGCTAGACACGATTTTGATATGCTTTAGTTATCTGGATGTTCCTCGGTTATGTTATTTCTATTTACAAAATACTTGATTGACTGCCATAGCAAGAAAAGAAGCTCCACCACCGAAAAAACAGACGCACCTACCCAAATTCCCATCTGTCCACCAATATCAGATATGAGCTTCACGGTTGTAAATTCTTCAACTTCGGTGATCTTTTGGAAGCTCAATTCACCAAAATATACATCGATCTTAAGGAAGTTATTTCTGATAAATTCATCTGTCACTTCGCTTTTGTTAAGTCCAAAGGCTGCACTTGCTAATGCTTTGTACGCTGGGAGATCGTTTTTAGGCGGCCATTTTGCGGTTGAAACAGTCTTGTGGAACTTTGTTTCCATGCATGGTAACTGGCAGTGACATGATTCAAAGTTTGTGTCAATCAGATAATTGTAGATGCTAGTGCTGCAGGCAACTGCTTCACTTATATTAGTTGAATTTTTTCTCATATGTTCCGGCAAGAACATATTATTGTGAAAGTCAATGCTTTTACATTGTTTGTGTGCCATGTTCAGTGCACATGTAATATGACAATTTTCAATTGTGTATGTTCCCTCAAACAGCAGTGGTTTATTTTCCCCATTTGTGCAATTCGAATGGAAGGGACTTTTAAGCCGGGTTACCACGGTTTTGCTAATTTCGATTCGTGTTAATTGTCCTACTGATGCAAGTATAGAACCTGAACCATGAAATACAGGCTCGTCAAACTCCTTTATATCAACGTACACCGAGTCGCCTTCGCTTGACAATGCCCATGGAACAACGTCAGATATATTAACAAACAATATGAATGAAAGCCCATGTAAGGAACCAGGTTTTTTCTGAAAATATTTTCCGTTCATGTTCACTTTATTGCAAACACCTTTGTAAAATACTAGTACTCTTCCGATGTCACTTGTGAAATTGCATTTCTCTAGAGTGGCAAATGTGCAAAATCCTGAGGTATTCGTCATGAAAAGACTCTCCATGTCAGGTATAATTCTCCAATAGTTTTCAACCGTTGATAAATTCTGTAATATTTCTTCACTGCGGAAAAAGGGGTGTGGGAACTTCTTGTTGACGTCAAAATCTACCTGGATAGTTTTATTGGATTCTTCTGCAAATCGTTCCAGTTTGTGTTTGCTGACGCTAGGCCCACAAACCGTAACACTGGGAAAACGAATTTTAGAAGTGATAACCGTTTCACTTTTTGTCATTGATGGGTTACTTAGATAGTATCTCAACAGTGAAATAAAACAAATATTGAAAATGACCAAGTTACAGATCATGATCACCAACCAGACGAATTGTATTCGCTTCGATTTGCTAATGAATATCCTT
This sequence comes from Rhopilema esculentum, assembly GCF_057945365.1. NCBI lineage: Eukaryota > Metazoa > Cnidaria > Scyphozoa > Rhizostomeae > Rhizostomatidae > Rhopilema > Rhopilema esculentum. The sequence goes on from NC_142816.1 coordinate 3,387,228, forward strand.
CCAAACCCATGCATTGACATATTCGCAGCCGAATCCTTGAGCTCCATGACTTACACTTTTATAACAAGACGTTTTCGAAATTAAGCTAATTTTTCCAACTACGAGTTCGCGCTTCTAACAAACAACATGCTTTTAACCTGCCTTAATACATCTGCATTTAATTCAACGATATCATCTACATATAAACACGAATGTTGATTTTATGTAGATGATCTGATTGGTTTGGTCAATGGTGCAAGAGTTTCCTGATTGGCTTCTTCGCTCTTTCACAAAAAAGAAAAATTAAACTTTTATAGAAAGGCGCTACAATGCTTGAATATTTGATTAATTTATTCCCTTTATATCCAAGCCGAATTTTTAATGATGCAAAGGAATTTATTGATACAGAAGTATGTATCTTTAACCCCTATTAAAAGTTGTTTTGATGTACAAGTAACGGTACCAGTTTTGACGTTTCCTTTGTGCAGAAAAAAACCAATTCAAATGCTAAACAATTTCAAATTTTTGTTGATTGAAATATTAGCGAAACAGCCGCCACTTTACGTTGCAAAAACAAATAGCGCGTTAACTAGCCATAGACAAAAGAATGTCAAACGGTTTCAAAAAGCTTAACACTTGATCTTCTTGATCTTCAGCCAGATGCATCTCATTGCCTTTGATTTGGTCGAAAACAATCTTCCGAATCCATGCATGGTCACACTCGCTGCTGATTTTTTTAAATCAATTTCTGTTCTTTGATCCATCTTTAAAATTGTGAAGAACCTGGAACTTTTTTTATAACTTCTGTTTGAGATTCAATCAAGTGTCTCTTCTTCCACTACCCATTTGTCGTTTACCTATTGATATTAATTAGCAATCAGTTCTGAATGCATTGCAGGTACACAGGTTGTGTTCATTCATATCGATACCGCAACGATACAAGGGTTCTAAAAAGTTTTTCATCAACTGTTTCCGATTACGAAGCAATGTATCGCAAAACATGTCTTCATTGAAGGTGCCCCTTTTTCTTCTCAACCTTCAGGTAAATGTAAACTGGGGTGCTATAGGAATTGCTATTAGCCCTTGCTCTACCAAAGTTGGCGCTATATCCATGATGTATTTGTAACATGTTACTACCTAGCTTCCAAAGGTATTTTTAGGGCACTGAGAAGCTATGTATATCGAGCAATGTCTTGGCCCTCCCTCTAAAGCTGACCATGCCTTGTGATTTATTCGCCTAGAAATCAGAGGCTTTATATGAAAGCTTTTCGTATTTCATTTTATTAAAGCTCTTCGTGTGACACTCTTCACAGTATAATATTTCAGAACATAGATAAAAAACTCTACGCTAGAAAATATATATACGAAGTTGTGGATCGAAATAGGCAAATCAGAAACGCGAGCACGTGACTGTTGAGGTTGCCCAATCAATGCCGTTTGCCTGTAGAGAATATCACAAATGGTTCGAGAGTGAAAACTGTCTACACAACGGCAGCTTTTCAGTTGTACGTAACTGGATTCTAAAGCAGCCGGAGCAATGACTACCGGCTCTACTAATTATCCAAAACAGGTTGCCATTATAATTTTTGCCACAATCTCGGTATCCATGTAAATATTTTTCAATGGCAGACTCTCAACTTCACCAGTGATTTTGAAAGAAGATCAAGTGTTAAGCTTTTTGAAACCGTTTGACGTTCTTTTGTCTATGACTAGTTAACGCGCTATTTGTTTTTGCAACGTAAAGTGGCGGCTGTTTCGCTAAGATTTCACAAACAACAAAAATTTGAATTTGTTTACCATTTGCAATGGTTTCGTCTTGGCACAAAGGAAACATCAAAACTGGTACCATTACTGGTACATCAAAACAACTGTAAATGCACAGACCGCGTAATAAAAGATCTTTGACATTGTTTGCAAACAAAAAACATTGTTTGCCTCCTTGCAACTGTGGCCTGCCTTGCAGAGAAACAAAGTTTCGCAATTATTCTTCGCACTCGAAATGGCCATCCACAGAATATGTCAGTGGCCACACATCCATAGATCAGTAGGAAGAAATGATTGGCCATCTTCGTTCAATCAATGGAAGTGAGCAGACAGAGGATTATATTCGGAATAATCTTATCGCCGTTAATGTATTCTTTGGAGAAATACAATAAAAAAAGTAACTGAAATGCCGATGTACACTGCTGAACGATTTGTTGAAGAAATCGTCGGCCAGATGGGGATTTGGATTTATAGGGGTAGTAACACCCCCTCCCCCACTGCTTCACGAATTCATCGGTCTGTCTAAAAAATCCTTAGTTTGTCGGTAAAATTATCTCTCAGTAGGCGAAATTGCACCTAAATCTTTCTCCATCTATGTCTTTGTCGGTAAATTTGTCTGTTGATGACCCTCCATACCCCCCTAGTCTGGACGTTCAAGCGACGCCACTGACGGAGTACGTCCTTAAAAGCGATCCACAGACATTTAAATGGCTGGAGAAATCTGTATATCAACTACTGGTCAATCAATAAATATCTGAGTTGTATCACGTTTATTGATTAGTAGTAGTTTGTGATTGGCCATTGACTGGCAGATGGCCTAAGCCCCTCTAGTATACCTGTTGAATGTCTTAAGTTTCAGCGAAGTTGTCTTTTTAATAACCTACTGTCTTCTATAATGCACCTTTTGCTATTCCAATGCAATAAAAGATGAATTATGACATAAACATACATTTTTCTTTAGATGCGTGGAAAATCTGCTAAAAAGCAGTCAGCCCTCTTGCGTTGCCACGTTAAATGATGCATAAGCACGATAGGTCCAATACGAGAGCCTTGTTGCACAACTACGCTATTGCTTGTAAACGCCGCGAAACTCGTTTTCTTAAGTTCGTCACTTTAACTATAAAATGCCCGCAGATACGGTAATTTTTCTATTGAGTTTTGCAATTCGCTATAATTTATACGGCAAAGTGCCAAAAAAGATTAACTAAATAGCTCTGGAGCTTTAAAGAACTTGCAATGTCCATGTTCCAACTAAAGATAAGCAGAGAAACCAGCATATTGCATGCCAGAAATGCCAAACTTTTATTCCAGATCAACAAGGTTATGAGCTGTACAATGCAACAATACAACGATTCTTTGATAATAGGGAATATCATGAAATTCTCAACATGCAGCCGCAGCACTGCGACATTTGCTTGCAAATGTACCATGTGAAAAATAAGCCTGTCTTGTGGAACCTGAAATTTAAACTGACCCCCAACAGGATTGCAGTGATTTAGAGTTTTGTTTAACGATACCAGTTCGAGAGACACTATTTCTGCCAGGCAGTTTCTATATTTCAGTGCAAATTATTGTTTCTGGTATGTGAAAAAGCGAAATTTCTATTGCAGTTTGCTTCAATATGCTCACTTGAAAGGCGGATGACAAATTCCTTCAGTATGAGGTATGTTGGCTTTTTTATCTCTTGTTTCTCTACATAAGGCAGTCAAGAGGGATTGTTTTTATCTATTCGTTATTGGGCAACTGAAAATGGTTGCAGTTACAGACAGTTTTATTCTGCAGTGAAAAGTTTTACTTATAAAAATGTTTGGACATTGGGTTTAGTTGAAGATATAATTCAAATGGAAGATGAAGGTTACATTCGCTAACGACTAATTGACAACCACAATACTCAGATCGGAACTTTGCAATTATTAAAGTTTGTCTACTTCTCAAAAATATTAAGGTGAAAAACGCTAAAAGTACAGCATATTCTTAGAAAAAGATAAAAACAGCAAACTTGATCGTACCCCTTTTTCTTTTTAATACCTTCCTCTTTCCCTCTTTTACTTGCTTAGGGCTTTGTTATAGTGTGCGGGGCCTTTCCCTAACATTATCCACTAAAAACAAACACAAATCCTTGTATAGGAGGATGTGACACCCCTGATTCTTCATGAGTTGGTCGGAAAATCTTCCACAAAATCCTTAGTTTGTTGCAAAATTGTTTGTCGGGAAGTCAATTAGCCCCTAAACTTTCTTCATCTGTCTTCGCCGGTAAGTTTTTCGCTTGATGACCTTCCATGATGATTTCGTTATTTAGTTTTGTATTAATTTGTAATTAGTACTTTTGTCAATATATACGGTTGCAGCATTTATGCTTCAGATATAATTGTTAATATTTACGGATGTCTCCTTAGAACCGATGGAAAAACGCGACGAATTATTAACAACATAAAATAACATAACATACGGCCCTTCCACGAGACGCTAACTTTGAAAAAAACATGTACAAATTAATGTCAAGATTAAGTAAATTCCAACGTCAGAATATTATCACATTATGGAAAATATCAGGGATACTCGAAATTCTACCACAATAGTCCATCCTTTTCTGCCATTACATGACGAATCTATTTACACATCTGTCATTTAGATGCATTCGCATACCCTTTCTTAACTTTGTAAAAGTTGTCATGTTATTGTTTGTAATTTTCCAATGTTGCTTTAACACAACGGCGCTCTCCAGGGCTGCGATTCCATGATTCTTAAAGGCAATCTTTCTCGTTGTGGATTGGTTAACGAGAACAATAGCCTGAACAATAGCCTAAACACAATTCCAGCGCTCCGCCATATTTTTCACAATGCGATAAATTAAAGGGGGACTGGAAAAAATAAAAAATCCCTTTGTTCTTATGATCAATCAACGTCGTGACAGATTGCCTTTAAGATACCGCTAGACACGATTTTGATATGCTTTAGTTATCTGGATGTTCCTCGGTTATGTTATTTCTATTTACAAAATACTTGATTGACTGCCATAGCAAGAAAAGAAGCTCCACCACCGAAAAAACAGACGCACCTACCCAAATTCCCATCTGTCCACCAATATCAGATATGAGCTTCACGGTTGTAAATTCTTCAACTTCGGTGATCTTTTGGAAGCTCAATTCACCAAAATATACATCGATCTTAAGGAAGTTATTTCTGATAAATTCATCTGTCACTTCGCTTTTGTTAAGTCCAAAGGCTGCACTTGCTAATGCTTTGTACGCTGGGAGATCGTTTTTAGGCGGCCATTTTGCGGTTGAAACAGTCTTGTGGAACTTTGTTTCCATGCATGGTAACTGGCAGTGACATGATTCAAAGTTTGTGTCAATCAGATAATTGTAGATGCTAGTGCTGCAGGCAACTGCTTCACTTATATTAGTTGAATTTTTTCTCATATGTTCCGGCAAGAACATATTATTGTGAAAGTCAATGCTTTTACATTGTTTGTGTGCCATGTTCAGTGCACATGTAATATGACAATTTTCAATTGTGTATGTTCCCTCAAACAGCAGTGGTTTATTTTCCCCATTTGTGCAATTCGAATGGAAGGGACTTTTGAGCCGGGTTACCACGGTTTTGCTAATTTCGATTCGATTCGATTCGTGTTAATTGTCCTACTGATGCAAGTATAGAACCTGAACCATGAAATACAGGCTCGTCAAACTCCTTTATATCAACGTACACCGAGTCGCCTTCGCTTGACAATGCCCATGGAACAACGTCAGATACATTAACAAACAATATGAATGAAAGCCCATGTAAGGAACCAGGTTTTTTCTGAAAATATTTTCCGTTCATGTTTACCTTACTGCAAATACCTTTGTAAAATACTGGTACTCTTCCGATGTCACTTGTGAAATTGCATTTCTCTAGAGTGGCAAATGTGCAAAATCCTGAAGTATTTGTCATGAAAAGACTCTCCATGTCAGGTATAATTCTCCAATAGTTTTCAACCGTTGATAAATTCTGTAATATTTCTTCACTGCGGAAAAAGGGGTGTGGGAACTTCTTGTTGACGTCAAAATCTACCTGGATAGTTTTATTGGATTCTTCTGCAAATCGTTCCAGTTTGTGTTTGCTGACGCTAGCCCACAAACCGTAACACTGGGAAAACGAATTTTTGAAGTGATTACCGTTTCACTTTTTGTCATTGATGGGTTACTTAGATAGTATCTCAACAGCGAAATAAAACAAATATTGAAAATGACCAAGTTACAGATCATGATCACCAACCAGACGCATTGTATTCGCTTCGATTTGCTAATGAATATCCTTCCAAATCCATGCATTGACATATTCGCAGCCGAATCCTTGAGCTCCATGACTTACACTTTTATAACAAGACGTTTTAGAAATCAAGCTAATTTTTCCAACTACGAGTTCGCGCTTTTAACAAATAACATGCTTTTAACCTGCCTTAATATATCTGCATTTAATTCAACGATATCATCTACATATAAACACGAATGTTGATTTGATGTAGATGATCTGATATGTTTGGTCAATGGTGCAAGAGTTTCCTGATTGGCTTCTTCGCTCTTTCACAAAAAAGAAAAATTAAACTTTTATAGAAAGGCGCTACAATGCTTGAATATTTGATCAATTTATTCCCTTTATACCCAAGCCGAATTTTTAATGATGCAAAGGAATTTATTGATACAGAAGTATGTATCTTTAACCCCTATTAAAAGTTGTTTTGATGTAACCTTGCCTTGTGATTTATTCGCCCAGAAATCAGAGGCCTGATATGAAAGCTTTTCGTATTTCATTTTATTAAAGCTCTTCGTGTGACACTCTTCACAGTATGATATTTCAAAACATAGATAAAAAACTCTACGCTAGAAAATATATATACCAAGTTGTGGATCGAAATAGGCCAATCAGAAACGCAAGCACGTGACTGTTGAGGTCGCCCAATCAATGCTTTTTGCCTGTAGAGAATATCACAAATGGTTCAAAAGTGAAAACTGTCTACACAACGGCAGCTTTTCAGTTGTACATAACTGGATTCTAAAGCAGCCGGAGCAATGACTACCGGCTCTACCAATTATCCAAAACAGGTTGCCATTATAATTTTTGCCACAATCTCGGTATCCATGTAAATATTTTTGAATGGCAGACTCTCAACTTCACCAGTGATTTTGAAAGAAGATCAAGTGTTAAGCTTTTTGAAACCGTTTGACGTTCTTTTGTCTATGACTAGTTAACGCGCTATTTGTTTTTGCAACGTAAAGTGGCGGCTGTTTCGCTAAGATTTCACAAACAACAAAAATTTGAATTTGTTTACCATTTGCAATGGTTTCGTCTTGGCACAAAGGAAACATCAAAACTGGTACCATTACTGGTACATCAAAACAACTGTAAATGCACAGACCGCGTAATAAAAGATCTTTGACATTGTTTGCAAACAAAAAACATTGTTTGCCTCCTTGCAACTGTGGCCTGCCTTGCAGAGAAACAAAGTTTCGCAATTATTCTTCGCACTCGAAATGGCCATCCACAGAATATATAGATCAGTACGAAGAAATGTTTGGCCGTCTTCGTTCAATCAATGGAAGTGAGCAGAAAGAGGATTAATTCGGAATAATCTTATCGCCGTTAATGTATTTTTTGGAGAAATACAATAAAAAAAGTAACTGAAATGCCGATGTACACTGCTGAACGATTTGTTGAAGAAATCGTTGGCCAGATGGGGATTTGGATTTATAGGGGTAGTAACACCCCCTCCCCCACTGCTTCAAGAATTCATCGGTCTGTCTAAAAAATCCTTAGTTTGTCGGTAAAATTATCTCTCAGTAGGCGAAATTGCACCTAAATTCCTCTCCATCTATGTCTTTGTCGGTAAATTTGTCTATTGATGACCCTCCATACCCCCCTAGTCTGGACGTTCAAGCGACGCCACTGACGGAGTACGTCCTTAAAAGCGATCCACAGACATTTAAATGGCTGGAGAAATCTGTATATCAACTACTGGTCAATCAATAAATATCTGATTGTATCACCTTTATTGATTAGTAGTAGTTTGTGATTGGCCATTGACTGGCAGATGGCCTAAGCCCCTCTAGTATACCTGTTGAATGTCTTAAGTTTCAGCGAAGTTGTCTTTTTAATAACCTACTGTCTTCTATAATGCACCTTTTGCTATTCCAATGCAATAAAAGATGAATTATGACATAAACATACATTTTTCTTTAGATGCGTGGAAAATCTGCTAAAAAGCAGTCAGCCCTCTTGCGTTGCCACGTTAAATGATGCATAAGCACGATAGGTCCAATACGAGAGCCTTGTTGCACAACTACGCTATTGCTTGTAAACGCCGCGAAACTCGTTTTCTTAAATTCGTCACTTTAACTATAAAATGCCCGCAGATACGGTAATTTTTCTATTGAGTTTTGCAATTCGCTATAATTTATACGGCAAAGTGCCAAAAAAGATTAACTAAATAGCTCTGGAGCTTTCAAAGAACTTGCAATGTCCATGTTCCAACTAAAGATAAGCAGAGAAACCAGCATATTGCATGCCAGAAATGCCAAACTTTTATTCCAGATCAACAAGGTTATGAGCTGTACAATGCAACAATACAACGATTCTTTGATAATAGGGAATATCATGAAATTCTCAACATGCAGCCGCAACACTGCGACATTTGCTTGCAAATGTACTATGTGAAAAATGAGCCTGTCTTGTGGAACCTGAAAGTTAAACTGATCCCCAACAGATTGCAGTGATTTAGAGTTTTGTTTAACGATACCAGTCCGAGAGACACTACTTCTGCCAGGCAGTTTCTATATTTCGATGCATTATTGGATGTATTTCAGTGCAAGTTATTGTTTCTGGTATGTGAAAAAGCGAAATTTCTATTGCAGTTTGCTTCAATATGCTCACTTGAAAGGCGGATGACAAATTCCTTCAGTATCAGGTATGTTGGCTTTTTTACCTCTTGTTTCTCTACATAAGGCAGTCAAGAGGGATTGTTTTTAACTATTCGTTATTGGGCCACTGAAAATGGTTGCAGTTACAGACAGTTTTATTCTACAGTGAAAAGTTTTACTTATAAAAATGTTTGGACATTGGGTTTAGTTGAAGATATAATTCAAATGGAAGATGAAGGTTACATTCGCTAACGACTAATTGACAACCACAATACTCAGATCGGAACTTTGCAATTATTAAAGTTTGTCTACTTCTCAAGAATATCAAGGTGAAAAACGCTAAAAGTACAGCATATTCTTAGCAAAAGATAAAAACAGCAAAATTGATGGTACCCCCTTTTCTTCTTAATACCTTCCTCTTTCCCTCTTTTACTTGCTTAGGGCTTTGTTATAGTGTGCGGGGCCTTTCCCTAACATTATCCACTAAAAACAAACACAAATCCTTGTAAAGGAGGATGTGACACCCCTGATTCTTCATGAGTTGGTCGGAAATTCTTCCACAAAATCCTTAGTTTGCTGCAAAATTGTTTGTCGGGAAGTCAATTAGCCCCTAAACTTTCTTCATCTGTCTTCGCCGGTAAGTTTTTCGCTTGATGACCTTCCATGATGATTTCGTTATTTAGTTTTGTATTAATTTGTAATTAGTGCTTTTGTCAATATATACGGTTGCAGCATTTATGCTTCAGATATAATTGTTAATATTTACGGATGTCTCCTTAGAACCGATGGAAAGACGCGACGAATTATTAACAACATAAAATAACATAACATACGGCCCTTCCACGAGACGCTAACTTTAAAAAAAACATGTACAAATTAATGTCAAGATTAAGTAAATTCCAACGTCAGAATATTATCACATTATGGAAAATATCAGGGATACTCGAAATTCTACCACAATAGTCCATCCTTTTCTGCCATTACATGACGAATCTATTTACACATCTGTCATTTAGATGCATTCGCATACCCTTTCTTAACTTTGTAAAAGTTGTCATGTTATTGTTTGTAATTTTCCAATGTTGCTTTAACACAACGGCGCTCTCCAGGGCTGCGATTCCATGATTCTTAAAGGCAATCTTTCTCGTTGTGGATTGGTTAACGAGAACAATAGCCTGAACAATAGCCTAAACACAATTCCAGCGCTCCGCCATATTTTTCACAATGCGATAAATTAAAGGGGGACTGGAAAAAATAAAAAATCCCTTTGTTCTTATGATCAATCAACGTCGTGACAGATTGCCTTTAAGATACCGCTAGACACGATTTTGATATGCTTTAGTTATCTGGATGTTCCTCGGTTATGTTATTTCTATTTACAAAATACTTGATTGACTGCCATAGCAAGAAAAGAAGCTCCACCATCGAAAAAACAGACGCACCTAACCAAATTCCCATCTGTCCACCAATATCAGATATGAGCTTCACGGTTGTAAATTCTTCAACTTCGGTGATCTTTTGGAAGCTCAATTCACCAAAATATACATCGATCTTAAGGAAGTTATTTCTGATAAATTCATCTGTCACTTCGCTTTTGTTAAGTCCAAAGGCTGCACTTGCTAATGCTTTGTACGCTGGGAGATCGTTTTTAGGCGGCCATTTTGCGGTTGAAACAGTCTTGTGGAACTTTGTTTCCATGCATGGTAACTGGCAGTGACATGATTCAAAGTTTGTGTCAATCAGATAATTGTAGATGCTAGTGCTGCAGGCAACTGCTTCACTTATATTAGTTGAATTTTTTCTCATATGTTCCGGCAAGAACATATTATTGTGAAAGTCAATGCTTTTACATTGTTTGTGTGCCATGTTCAGTGCACATGTAATATGACAATTTTCAATTGTGTATGTTCCCTCAAACAGCAGTGGTTTATTTTTCCCATTTGTGCAATTCGAATGGAAGGGACTTTTAAGCCGGGTTACCACGGGTTTTGCTAATTTCGATTCGTGTTAATTGTCCTACTGATGCAAGTATAGAACCTGAACCATGAAATACAGGCTCGTCAAACTCCTTTATATCAACGTACACCGAGTCGCCTTCGCTTGACAATGCCCATGGAACAACGTCAGATATATTAACAAACAATATGAATGAAAGCCCATGTAAGGAACCAGGTTTTTTCTGAAAATATTTTCCGTTCACGTTCACTTTATTGCAAACACCTTTGTAAAATACTAGTACTCTTCCGATGTCACTTGTGAAATTGCATTTCTCTAGAGTGGCAAATGTGCAAAATCCTGAAGTATTCGTCATGAAAAGACTCTCCATGTCAGGTATAATTCTCCAATAGTTTTCAACCGTTGATAAATTCTGTAAGATTTCTTCCTTGCGGAGATAGGGGTGTGAGAACTTCTTGTTGACGTCAAAATCTACCTGGATAGTTTTATTGGATTCTTCTGCAAATCGTTCCAGTTTGTGTTTGCTGACGCTAGGCCCACAAACCGTAACACTGGGAAAACGAATTTTTGAAGTGATAACCGTTTCACTTTTTGTCATGGATGGGTTACTTAGATAGTATCTCAACAGTGAAATAACACAAATATTGAAAATGAGCAAGTTACAGATCATGATCACCAACCAGACGAATTGTGTTCGCTTCGATTTGCTAATGAATATCCTTCCAAATCCATGCATTGACATATTCGCAGCCGAATCCTTGAGCTCCATGACTTACACTTTTATAACAAGACGTTTTAGAAATCAAGCTAATTTTTCCAACTACGAGTTCGCGCTTCTAACAAACAACATGCTTTTAACCTGCCTTAATACATCTGCATTTTATTCAACGATATCATCTACATATAAACACGAATGTTGATTTTATGTAGATGATCTGATTGGTTTGGTCAATGGTGCAAGAGTTTCCTGATTGGCTTCTTCGCTCTTTCACAAAAAAGAAAAATTAAACTTTTATAGAAAGGCGCTACAATGCTTGAATATTTGATCAATTTATTCCCTTTATATCCAAGCCGAATGTTTGATAAAGCAAAGGACTTTATTGATACAGAAGTATGTATCTTCAAACCCTATTAAAAGTTGTTTTGATTTAGCAGTAACAGTATGGTTTTTGAGGTTTCCTTTGTGCAGAAAAGAAACCAATTCAAATGCTAAACAGCTTAAAATGTTTGTTGGTTGTGAAATATTTTGGATGAGATTTCTAATCTGTTTTTGCTTTTATTGTTATCTTAACAAAAAGCTGTATTACAACCATAGATCAGTATTTTATGAAATAGCACATTTTCTTTGTTTTCCCTATAATTTAGTTTAATCAATGAGAAAGTTATGTTCTAAAGAATGTCAAAGAAATTAAAAATACTTTCTTATTTCAACCGTGCATTTATTGAAAGATTATTTGCATTTGGCAAAAACATATTGTGAATACAACACTATTTGATAAAATCTATCGTTAGTGTCAAGCAAATCATGTGATAAAATACAATAAATCTAGAAGAAGTCAGAATTATGATATTTTCAAAAAGCTTGTTGCTATTTCAACAAACTCTTTGTCATTGAAACGAGAGCGTAACTTATTAAATCTTGTAGCACTTATAATAGAAATTCAATTTAACTGTGTCCCTTTGGCTATTTTGTTTAAAACGCACCGCAACTAAATAATTTTTTTGCTACCACGCGCTACAGTATCGCTTAAAACAGCATCAAATAAAATTTTAATGCATTTAATTTTGAAAACTATCGGAAATTGTTTTTGCAACGTAAAAAGACAGCTGCTTCGCAAAAAGCGTTGTCCTCTGCTTTGACTCGCAAAAAGCGTTTTACTTTATGGTATTTTACTCTGCTTCGACTCACCTTTTGAAAAATGTGCTTTTCACGTAGAATGTCTATTCGTAGATTAACCTTCAAAGTTACAAAGAGGAATGGGAAGATTACAATGTAAATTTTTGTATTATGCATATCTTGTTCTATCCACTAAAGTTTTTCATTCCTCGTTAAGATTTGGCCCTCTAATGTTGTCACCACCTTGAACCAGGCCCAATTCCAGTAGCAAATTGGGCCTTGTTGTGAGAAAGATTTTTTGTCAACACATAACATAATGGTATCTAACAATCTGGAAGACGAATGAAATGCAAGAAACCCATTCGAAGAATGGCCATTGAACATCTTTCCTTGGAACTAATTTTACGATCTTCCCCCACCCTTAAATCGGTGAAAGTAAACATGGATGCTGATAATACAAGCCTGTCGTTTTTATCAAATTCTTTGGCGAATATTAACGAAAGTGTACACGTAGATCTAGAATATCTAGAAATATGGCTTTTTGCAAAGCAGCTGTCACTTTACGTTGCAAAAACAAATAGCGCGCTAGCTAGTCGTGGACAGAAGAATGTCAAACGGTTTCAAAAAGCTTAACACTTGATCTTCTTTCAAAATCAATGGTTAAGATGAGATTCTGCCATTGAATAATATTTACATGGATACCGAGATTGTGACAAAAATTATAATGGCAACATGTTTTTGGATAATTGGCAGAGCCGGTGGTCGTTGCTCCAGCTGCTTTAGAATCCAGTTACGTACAACTGAAAGGCTGCCGTTGTGTGGACAGTTTTCACTCTTGAACCATTTGTGATATTCTCTACAGGCAAACGGCATTGATTGGACAACCTCACCAGTCGTCTGCTCGCGTCTCTGTTTGGCCTTTTTCGATCCACAACTTGGTATATATATTTCCTAGTTTAGAGTTTTCAACCAATGTTCCAAAACAATATACTGTGAAGAGTGTCATATGAAGAGCTTTAATAAATTAAATATGAAATGCTTTCATCAGATTTCTGAATTATCGGAGTGCAGGAATGCGATGTACATAACCTGTATAGCAAAATGAAAACAAGTGCAATCATAAATGCATTTGGTCCTAAGAACGATAACTTATTGAAAAGGGAGGATCTTCTTTAGAAGACATAAATTTTTTGTTTTCCACATTCCAATACCCTAGCACTCCAACATTCCTGTATTAAAACATTTCAACAGTCCGATTACCATTGAACAGTCGGGTTTAACAGTTAGTATGTTCTTTGTTAAACCTAACACATTATACACCACCATGAACGAGACGTTCTTGTACATGACATATTCAGTGACGTAATTACATAATTCCCATTTAACAATCAGACCGAAAGCAAATGATCCCCAGCACGAGATCTTGAATCATCTATTCATTGTTATAATTCCCATAGTGTCTATTAAACCGTTACTTAAAAATGGATGAATCCTTACCATTTAATTTATGTCAGCATCAATAAACACAACCATTGTTCCTGCAACGCGTTCAAAACTGATTGCTAATGAATATCAACATGTAAACGACAAATGGGTGATGGAAGAAAAAACACTAGATTGACACTCAAACAGAAGTTACAAAACAAGTTACAGGTTCTTCACAACCTTAAAGATGGATCAAAGAACAGAAATTGACTTGAAAGAATCAGCAGCGAGTTTGACCATGCATGGATTCGGAAGATTGTTGTCGACCAGGTCAGAAGCAATGAGATGCATCTGGCTGTTGCTAATGATTTTCTTTGTATCGCTTGTAATTTTGACAGTGATGCCAACAATTCGGGGCTACTTCAAAAGCCCGTCTTTAACAAAAGTAGAAACTGTTAGGGTATCTGAAATGAAAATGCCAGCCATAACTGTATGCGGACCAAGCCTTAGTAAAGCTAAAGTCACAAAATTCGCAAAAGAGAAAAACATAACCATAAAAAGTATTTATTTCCATGTCAAGTGACACCTCGCTTTTTACAGGCTGTATTCTCGCAAGAAAATCTGCCTTGTATTCAATGGGATGTTTTTTATGCATCCCAATTTTCTATCAACCCTTTTATCGAAAGGTATTTGTTGTGGAATTGAGCATTTTCTTGTTTCTTTATGATTTGACCCTCCTGTTAAGTTTCTCTTACATATCCTGGAAAATATTTGAAGCAAAATAGAAAAAAATGAACTCTCGATCATCCCTTTTTCTTTTAAAGCCAAAAATCTCGCAGTCAAAAATCTCACAGAATTTAACCATTTGGCTGCTACATCTTTAATACACCACATCTATGAGCATAAACATTTTAATTATCATCATCGAGAACCCTAAGAAAAGCAGATTACTCTCTATTTCAGTGTCATATTTCCGTTAACTTCAAACTGCATCTATCTTTAGAATCGACTGTGGTAGCCTAAACTTCAGAGGGACTTGCAACGATTTCATTGTATTTAAACCAATCAAGGAATTTGTCAATGTTGGTTTCTGTAAATTTTTATAGTTATTCAATAGCTGAATGCTCTGGTCTTTCCCCTGAGTCCTTCACGTTATGCTACGCTTCTTGCACTGCTGTATCTGTTAATTTAAAAGTTTAGTTAGTTTCAAATAACAAAAAGCGAAAACAAGCGAATCTTCTTCTCTCGACTTCATTCTACGCTTATTCGTCTTTCTGTAAAGCACTTTGTCATGAAAATTATTTGTTCTGTTGGCTAGTAGTGAACTTTAGTGGACAATTTAGGACAGTAGAGACCTGGAACCGAGTGGGCTTTTTAGAAACTTCAGCTAGCACGAGCAAAGAAGGCGATTATTAGGCTTCTACTGGAGATCCTACCAAAATGATTAGTGTGAGGCACAACTCTGTAAGCCTCGCGACTTCAATTTTATAAACGATACAGGCGCCAGCCCCCACGCTGTGTCAGCGCCAGCTCCCACGCCAGTTACACCGCCTATGCATATTTTCAATCCAATTTGTTTCATCATCTGCACAATTGCCCAAAAGAATGGAACCAAGAACCGGACCTTGAGGAACACCTGTTTTCCCTTTCCTTTCCATTAACTTTACTTAAGACTAACCTTTATGCTTTGGCTTTCTTCCAGCAGGTCATCTAGGATCAAAGCAAAGCACCTCCCTCTACTTGTTCAGTTAGAAACAAACAAATGATTTGGAGAGGAGCGTGCTGTGATCCAGAACCATCACGGAATCCCCAAAGGAGTGGAGCTAATGACCGCAGATTTCCCTTGGCGATTCAAACGATAGCACGTCTCTATTAGAATTGGTTACTTGAATTGAAATTTATTTTCGCTCTGCTTTGCACCTCGTTTATATAACATTGGACCCAACAAAACATGGTGTTCAAACGATCCAACATTTCACATTAAGGTCATAACGGAATACCTCTTTCTTTGCAGAAAGTTGCAACCAGGTTGTAGTGACTGCTCCTCTTTTCCTTCTTTTCCTTAAAAATTTATTTCTAAATAAACATTTCTATTGTTTAGTTTTTACCTTCATTGCCTAAATACCAAAAACAAAATGTTGGGTAAAATGTTTGGCCGTGACTTAGGAAGCTGTCTGGGCCAAACGATTTGATTTTTCGCTCGATTTTTCACTCGACTTTTACTCATGCCAACAAACATTTGAAATGAAGACAAAGAAACGCAAAGCAGCTGATGCAAATGTCCTTTTACATTCTCTTGACGAACTCTATTGTCATAAGATCCTGTTCGTTCGTTTCATGCAGTAACCGTCACTAAATATTTTTTTTTCGTTTAAGCAAATTACTATTTTTAGGTATACTTTTGTTTCGTTTGATTAATTCGATTCTTAAAATGGAATTCATCACTTTTAAAAGTCCCCAGGCTAGTATACTTCCCTGCCCCTTTTGGCCGCCCCGCTCTCGAATATAACCCTAGCTCTTTTAAAAATAACTAAGCATTAGAGTTGATAACTGCGCACGCGCTCACTCGATTCACTTGACAAGGTGGCCAAACGATTCGATTTTCATTCGACAACACCTTTTTCACTCGACTTTTTTGATAAAGATCACACTTCACTCGATCTCACTCAACACCATTCGACTCGCTCCACAAGGTGGCCAAACGACTCGATTTTTCCCTCGAGTCGTTTGGCCGGGGCTTTAGCGTCTTGGTGAAGGGTCTTTCTCTAAAAGCTAAGCTTTTTGCATCAAGAGACAATGATCCAGACCAGACAACCCATTCGGAACTGTTACAAAAAATAGAATGCGAGGCGAAGTACTTCGGATCCGTTTACACTTCGCCACTAGCACGGCGTGTATTTAATTCCGGTTTGGCTTTCAGTATCCATAAAGCCTGGTTTCCATATAGCCGTAAGGCTGCCTGCGACTGCCTGCGACTGCCTGCGACTGCTTTCTGCCATCTTCCATCTTCCACCCTTACAGTAGCGCCGGCAAATGGAAACGTTCTGTTTTCAATTGCCTGCGGTATCGGTAACTATGCCGGTAACTAGGTAAAGTTTGAGCGGGAAAAACTGGCGGGCAAAATTCAACAACAAAGCCCTGTTTCAATTGGTTCTTGCACATCACATGATCCGTTTGAACAAAAGAATGCCGCAGGCAGCCGCAGGCAAGGCGTTTCCATTTGTAATTTGTCTGTCGGCGGTACCGGGAGGCTGCCGTAAGAGCCGGGAAAAGTTGAACTCGTTCAACTTTCTCCCGGCTCTCCCGGCAGTCTTACGGCACTTCAAACAGCTGCCTGCGGTACCGTTAGAAAGCGTTTCCATAAAGAATTATCTGCCGGCGATACCGTAGGGATGGAAGATGGAAGATGGCAGAAAGCAGTCGCAGGCAGCCGCAGGCATCCTTACGGCTATATGGAAACCAGGCTTAAGTAAAAGAACAGGAAGCTAACCAAATACGGCGTCATGTTATTCGTGCCTCAAGGGTTATACAAATTTTTATGCAGAAGTGATGCAAGGACAAGCCAACGTCAAACCTTGGTTGGGACCCCTAAATTGACGCAATATGATTGGAAGCATAACGCTTGTAATATTATAAAACGATCAAGCTGATGTACTATATAGATTATACGTGAAAATGCATTATATTATTTATCGATTCATATATGCAAAATTCGTTATTTGTTCCATCGCACATGTGGTATTCATTCAATCAGATATCGGGACACCAGTTATTGCATCATATATCTCACTTTCATGAATACAATTTTTTGCGTATTTGTGCGCAATATTAAATGGCAGATGCAACTAGTAAAATGGAATTGCCGGTACTTGAATAGTAGCTTGCGTGACGACTCTGTTGACAAAATTGAAAAAAGGAGAGAAAGTAGAGTCTGCGAAGCTGATCCGATTTTCTTGTTCACAGGTTTCTAAAATTCAAGTAACCGAATTTGATTGGTTGGGTGGATTTCAATTGTTTTTTCAGTTTTTAAATTGGCGCCTTCGATCAGAAGTACAAATGAATGGTATCAGGATAATAGAATAGGTCTGTTTGTTCTTTTGAACAACTAAAATTAAAGAAAAGCATTGCACGCTAATGGAGTTGTTGTTCTAGTGCTTAGAATAAAATGTTGATTTGGCCATTCAATTTCCATGGCCATTCAATTTCCCATTGATTGGACTATACAATAGATCTATCGTTAAGTGTCAAATCGGCAACGTAAATGTGATTCCCCAATCATATCACGCCACAGAGGTAACCCTAAACGGTGCACTGACAGAACGTTGTGCTTCTAGAACTGAGGTTGGATAGAGATACCAAGAAGATTCCAATATTCTGCTCAGTTGCCGAAGGAAAGAAACCCGAAGGAAAGAAACCCAAAGGAAAGAGCAAGCGGTAACAAAAATCGCGGTTATTAACAACTTTAAAGATGGATCAAAGAACAGCAAACGAGTTGAAAGAATCAGCAGCGAATTTGACCATGCATGGATTCGGAAGATTGCTGTCGACCAAATCAAAGGCAATGCGATGCATCTGGCTGTTGCTAATGCTTTTCTTTGTATCGCTTGTAATTTTGACAGTGACGCCAACAGTACGGAGATACTTCAAAAGCCCGTCTTTAACAAAAGTAGAAACTGTTAGGGTATCTGAAATGAAAATGCCAGCCATAACTGTATGCGGACCAAGCTTTAGTAAAGCTAAAGTCACAAATTTTGCAAAGGAGAAAAACCTAACCGTCAAATATAACCGGATTGGACTTATAGACAACATCGATGACATATTAGGGAGAGCCTCCTCTCTAGAAGATCTAGCATTTGATAACAACACCATGTTTATTATCAACCCTGACGAAAATGACATTGCCATCGAAAGAGTGCTTGTGGCCAACCAAGGTTACTGCTACAAAGTAAATGCGAATGGATCTTTCGTACAACGCTCGACTGATATCGAGAAATTTCTTTTCATAGGATTGTTCCTAAATATATCAGATGGAGTATATTTACGCAGGTCTACAACGGACTCCGTTGAAGTGAACATACAAGATCACAGACAACTTCCATCACGGGATTCTGGGACGGTTCTTGCTCCAGTAGGTCATCTGACCTCTATTGAAATTAAAAAAACTGAAATTAAGAGGCTAAAACCTCCGTACCCATCAAAATGCACAAATGGCGAAAACTTGAGACTGCTTTTCAAAGGTGACTATTCGATTAGCAATTGCCGACTGTCTTGTTTCCTTATCCAAGTTTCACAAAAATGTTCTCGTATCCACTTTTTTGATAGCATCCTTTTACCAAAGGCGATGAGAAAGCCGCTCGCAAGAAATGAAAGCGAATTATCATGCACTTATTCAATTCACGAAAGCCTCTATAATTCGAATTACGCTTCCTGCAACTGTGAACTACCGTGTACAGAAACAAGATACAATAAATATTCATCATCTGCAAAGCTAACATCTTCTGATCCAAGTATCCATAAGCACATCGTGGCTATTAACGTCTTCTTTGGGGGTATGGAGTATGAGAAAATAACTGAACTTAAAATGTATACTACTGAAAGGTTCGTTGGAGAAATTGGAGGCCAGATGGGAATATGGATTGGTGCATCAATTTTTTCTTTATTTGAGCTGATTTATTTGTTCGTCCAGTTTGCGGGTGTTTTGTGCCGGAAGAAGAGAAGGAAATCTTCTAACCTCGATAAAGGGATGTCAAAAGAAGCGAATGATTCTGTTTTATGAGGTCGTCATAACAATTGTAGAATACTTTCTATGCACCTCACTTTTATAAGACTACCTTCTAATGATAGGCTGCTAATGATAGGGAACTTGAGTATGTGGAGAAAGAGGAAGCAAACTAGAGAACCAGAAAGGAGAGAAGGGTAACCCTTTAATTTTCAAGAACCAATTTTTCTTGTTTGAATCAGGATGGAATGTGCGAAAACTATCAAGAGTGAAGGGGATTGGATGGTTAATGATCCGAAGTTTGCCTGTAAACAGACATCGATTTCCATGTCATATGACACTTCGCTTCCAACAGGCTGTATTATCGCAAGGGATGTTTTCGATGCATCTCAATTTGATATCAACCTTTTTATAGAGAGGCATAGTTTTCAATTCCAGCGTAAAAACGATCTCGAGACAACTTTTCTAGGCAAAGAGACCGGGAAGTTTAAGCTTTAAGTATTAAGCTAAGAACTATGAAACTCTATTTTCAAAAAGAACGAGTTAAACACATGTGTAAGTATTTGATGGTTATAATGTATGTCTTACCCTATTCCAGTCTCAACCAATTGCTTGAATTGTTAGGAGAGGAAGGCATGCCTAATTTACTAACATTGTGTAAGATTGGAAGGGTAGAATTTTTTCCAATTGCATTTTTGTATTCTATTGCTGAAGAAACAGCTTGTTAATGTTTATCATATTGGTAGACCTGCCTTGCTTAATACTGGCTGCATGTATTTTTGAAAGGGAAGATGTATGTTTTTTCACAGATATTGCTCGTTTCGCATTATTCCACCATTTGTTCATTAGTTTTTTTCAGAAAATCTCTCCATTGGGCAAGTATTTTGATCGTTCGGCTTTCTTCATCTGTATTTCATTCTTAGCTTTCATTACAACTTTATTTGTTTTGTTTTTAAATTCTCTTAGTTTGTCCGACCTTCACATTCAGACAAGTAACGAATGCTGCATCTTCTAGGGGTTGTAATAGTTGTTGAACACGCACATATTGTTGTCAAATAGGCCTAGGTCGTCTGCATAATGCGAGTCTGTTAACTTAGAAGTCATTTGCTTCTAGCCTTTTTCTGTGAGAAACCAAAGTTTTTATGGATGTCTTTTTTATATATATCCATACAAGATATTACAAACATAGGCTACATTGTACTATGCTTTAAATAACTATGCAACGCTACAGGACGATGCCATGGGAGCAAAAATAAATGACTACACCACGGCCATAACATAAAGACATGGAACTAGACTAACACCTACGATACAGCTTGCTTGTACCCCAATCACACCGAGAAGTCAAACCAGCCCAAACCAAACCAGATCATTGATTGTGCGTTTGATTGGATGCATTTGATGGTTAAATCTAACCTGGTTTGGACAAAGCCGGCTCAGCCGCGTCAGTGCGAATGAGGTATAATCAAGCTACTTAGGCTACTTACAAATTACTATAAACGATAATTACAACACAACGCTACAAATGAGGAGATAGAAGCTGGCTTCAACACGACTGAACCACATTAAACACGGTGGCAAAACGAATAAACTTTCCACTAAACTTTTCACTAAACAAAAGTTGAATGAAATGTTTAGTGAAATGTTTAGTCGTTTTGCCAGGGCTTTATGGCCGGTATCATAAATTTTTTATTCTTGTATATAATACACCACCGTGAACAAGATGTTTTTCGACATATTCTGTGAGGTAACGTAATGGACCATTATTTCTAGCGGTGCCTCTATCACAAAATTTAATGATGGACGAAGTTTAAGATGCAGAACCAAAAAAAGATCACAATCGTTTAGTATTAAATCCACAACCATTTCTTTTTACATATCCACCAATCACATTTCTTACTTTCAACTCTAACTCCAACCAACTCCCTAACTAATTTCGTGTTACAACATATGTATTCACAGTGACTGGTCGATTGATATTTACCATGGGTATGTCCTTATTTGGTATAGAGAATCATAACATGTAATTTCCTACTGTTCTAAATCAAATATTAAATCATCATTTTGATTATTACTCTACGTGCTGCCGCGTATATAGGCACGTATTACACTACAATATAACATTGTAACTGCGTGGGGTTTTAAGAAAATACTAAGGATATACACATTACACGTACGTGTCAAAAGCGTGTGCACGCTGTTTATTCCATTCAATAGTAAGAATTGTTTATGTTGTCGATCTGCGTAAATTTAACTTTGGAAGAGCCTTGATAACGTTGAAGGCAGTATGTCCCCCATTGTCCTCAGAATCTCATTTCATGGCCACGATATTCATGCATCATCGATTCTATGCACAAATAAACAATCAGAATGAAGAACCACAATAGCGTAATTTCCCTGAGCATCACGAAGGGGACAGACTGCCTTTAAAGTATAGTCAATAGAAAAAACTCTTTTGGTTTTTCTATTGACTATGGTTAAAGGCAATCTGTTTCCTATTGTACTCATTTCTTTACCGGAGTGTTATTAACGCACCGTTGAACTTGAGTGCCAATTAAACGCTTTAAACCAATCAGAAACAACTTGAATTCCGGATTATCTGAATCAAATGGCTGTGTTGCCATTGAGATGAGCAGCGTAATCCGTTAAAGCGGGTAAACCAATTAGCTATTATATGCGTTAGTACTCCAGCTTCAATAGAAATGATTATACCGGTGGCAAAAATGGTATCAACAGATATTGATATCAAATCAATAAGTACAGCCTGCTCCTGTAAACCATTAAAACACCGGGTGCTAATGAAAAACAACACACAGAATACAAATGAAGTGTCGAAGAAGAAACACAAGATTTACACAGTCTTGATAAAACAGAAGTAATAAAATTCCAGATTTTTCAAAGATCTAAAGATGGATCAAAGAACAGAAATTGACTTGAAAGAATCCGCAGCGAGTTTGACCATGCATGGATTCGGAAGATTGCTTTCGACCAAATCAAAAGCAATGAGATGCATCTGGTTGTTGCTAATTCTTTTCTTCGTATCACTTGTAATTTTGACAGTGATGCCAACAATTCGGGGCTACTTCAAAAGCCCGTCTTTAACAAAAGAAGAAACTGTCAGGGTTTCAGAAATGAAGATTCCAGCTGTAACAGTATGCGGGCCAAGCTTTAGTAAAGCTAAAGTCACAAAATTTGCAAAAGAGAAAAACATAACCGTTAAATATAACTGGCTTGGACGTATAGACAACATGGATGACATATTATGGAAAGCTTCCTCTCTAGAAGATCTAGCATATGATAACAACACCATGTTTATTATCAACCCTGACAAACATGACATTGCCATCGAAAGAGTACTTGTGGCCAACCAAGGTTATTGCTACAAAGTAAATGCGAATGGAACTGCCATACAAAAATCGGTTAATCTTGGGTTCACCTTCGATATTATTTTATTTGTAAATTTATCAAATGGAGTACAATTTAATACCTCTCCAACAGACGCCGTTCATGTTCTCATACAAGATCACAAACAATTTCCGTCTCTGGATTCTGGGAGAATTCTTGCTCCAATCGGCCATCAGACTTTTATTGAAATGAAAAAGACCGAGATTACGAGGCTTAAACCTCCTTACCCATCAAAATGCACAAATGGCGAAAACATGAAGCTGCTTTTCAAAGGTGATTATACAGTTAGCAACTGCAGATTGTCTTGCCTCCTTAGCCAAGTTTCACAAAGATGTTCTTATATATTCGCTTGGCATAGCCACCTTTTACCAAAAGCGATGAGAAAGCAACTATCAAGAAATCAAAGCGAAGCTTCATGCTCTTTGACAATTACTGAAAAGCTCCTTGATTCGAATTACGCCTCCTGCAACTGCGAGCTACCGTGTACAGAAACGAAATTTCGCAAGTATTCATCAACTGCAAAGATGACATCAGAGGACCCAAGGATCCATAAGCACATCGTTGTAATCAGCGTCTTTTTTGGGGGTATGGAGTATGAGAAAATAACTGAACTTAAAATGTATACTACTGAAAGGTTTGTTGGAGAAATTGGAGGCCAGATGGGAATATGGATTGGTGCATCAATTTTTTCTGTATTTGAGCTGATTTATTTGTTAATCCAGTTTATTGATTTTTTATGCCGGAAGAAGAGAAGAAAATCTTCTAACCTCGAAAAAGGGGTCGCAAAAGAAGTGAATGATTCTGTTTTTTGAAACGTTTTAGGATACGCTGTTTTCCTATTAAGGTTACGGTAAACGTTTTTGACACGATATTTGGTTTTCTCTCCCTAAAAATCAAACTATTGATGGAATCAGATTACACTATACATCATTCGATGCACAAAAACATGGTGATTCCAACCATAATTATATTATATTTTCCAGGCAAATTATTGCTTAAATGAGTGTACCACCTTCAAAAGCTAGTTTGTACCCTTGCGTTTTAGGTATCAAAATCTGACTTATATCAGCAGAACGCGCAGATCCTAAGCTACCAAAATTTGTCTGAGATTTTTCAAATTCCTCCTCCCCTTGAAACTGTACCCTGTCAAAAATTGGCAAACAATTTTTCTTCCCTCTCATAGCTGTATTTGGCTATAAAAGACGGACCAGAGCAAATCCAAAAATTTTGAGACACTCTTTGCTTACCCGACATCTGTCCTGGCCGTGTGCAAATTTTTGAGCCATTCGATTGACTTCTTGGGTACACAATAGCTTTTTCTTACCTGTATGTAGAGGATTTGTGAGTTCGGAGAAAACGAGATTTAACTGATCTTGCTTGCAAGGTACACTTTTAAACCACGTAATCCGGGTCAAGACACTAGAAGATTTAAGATCAATAATATTGTAATTATATAATAATATATATGTGCCATGCGATATTGTAAATAAGACATGCGACCACAACCACCGCAAAGCAACGATAATCGCCTTAACAGGTCAAGAGATTTTCAGGCCTCAACTAAAAGTTCTGATAAAGAAATTATGGAAACCTTCGTTTACATGGCATTTTTTCCATTTTCAAGATTTCTGTTCGTTTCAATTTTGGTATCATTGTGTGCCTTGAAAGTTCGGCTACTTGAATGTGAGATAATCGAAAAATGGATGTTTCCATCCAGAAAACGTTTACCGTAACCTTAACGTCATATGGTTCATTTTGCGCAATTCAATCTGGGCTTGGTAGTCACGGCGCTATTCGCAAGCAGCATTTAAGCCTAGCGCACACTAGCGATTTTTGTCGCCAACGACGGCGATTTTTGTCGCTGGCGACTAAATATTTTCCCCTGAACACTTGCGATTTTTTCTGCCTTGGCCAATGACTTTTGGTCTCCACCTCGTAATGAGCCTCGATAAAAATGACCAGAAATTAACAATCAAATTTTTCATAACCCATGCATGTGCCTGGAAATCCTCAAAAATTACAGGATGGGAAAATTTAGACAAAAACAATGAAAAATATTGCCAGCTTTGATTTAACCAGGCCACATCTAATGGCAAAAAATTAGGCCCAAAATTGTGGATTTAGCTTGGCCTAAATTAAGCGACTTATTTAATTTTATTCTCTTTTGTACTATAAAGAACCGAACACATGGGTTTTATGCACAATTTGTGTGTTATCTGTTTTACTGTTAGTTGCTAGTAGATAGTAAAACCTAGATCGTTCGAGATTTTTAGCTTTATAGGCAACCCACGCTGCTGAAAGGATATATTAATAGAAGTGCAGTTGTTAGTTCAATTAGAGAGAAATCTTGTTCGTGTTTATCCAAATACGTTTACAAATAATTAAGAGCAGTAGTACCCGCTCGTGGCACTAAGAGCATCAGCAAGCTCAGCCACGGCTGCAGCTTTTGCCGTCCTATCGTCGTATTGTCGAAAGGATATGGCGTATAGGCTGTATTCTCGCAAGAAAATCTGCCTTGTAATCAATGGGATGTTTTTAATGCATCCCAATTTCATATCAACCCTTTTACCGAAAGGTATTTGTTGTGGAATTAAGTTATCTCTTGTTTCTTCATGGTTTTACCCTCCTGTTAAGTTTCTCTTACATATCCTGGAAAATATTTGAAGCGAAATAACTAAAAATGAACTCTCGATCATCCCTTTTTCTTTTAAAGCCAAAAATCTCGCAGTCAAAAATCTCACATAATTTAACCATTTGGCTGCTACATCTTTAATACACCACATCTATGAGCATAAACATTTAAATTATCATCATCGAGAACCCTCAGAAAAGCAGATTACTCTCAATTTCAGTGTTATATTTCCGTTAACATCAAACTAGTATATGCATTTATCTTTAGAATCGACTGTGATAGCCTAAACTTCAGAGAGATTTTCAGTAATTTAATTTGATTTAAACCTATCAATTTGTCAGTGTTGGTTTCTGTAATTTGTAATAGTTATTCAGTATTTGCTGAGCGCTCTGGACTTTCCCTTGAGTCTTTCACGTTATGCTACGCTGCTTGCACCGCTGTATCTGTTAATTTAAAATTTAAGTTCGTTTCAAATAACAAAAAAAGCGAAAATCCTTCTCTCGACTACGCTCTAAATTTACTCGTATTTCTGTAAAGCACTTTATCATAAAAATTATTTTTTCTCTTGATTACTAGTAAATTTTAGTGGACAATTTAGGACAATATAAACCTGGAACCGGGTTGGTTTTTTAGAAACTTTAGCTAGCACGAGGAAAGAAGGTGACATTTAGGTTTCTACCGGAGATCCTACCAAAATGATTTGTGTGAAGCAAAACTCTGTAAGCCTCGAGACTTCAATTTTATTAACAATACAGGTTTTTAAGTTGGTGTCCACATTGTTTATTTTTACGTCTAAAAAGGGCAATGTATTCAGACGCCAACACACCACCGTCAGCCAGCACTACTAGAATTGAAGCCATTGCATTGTATTCAGAACCGGCACCAGAGGCTTTGGTGAATATCAAACTTTCCCCTTCCAGGTAACTGGAAAATGATGGAAACCTTCATTTTCAAAGTTAAGCACTTTAGATGTGAATAACACCGGCTTTCAATCATTGCTTTTTGATAGTCAACTCCTGTTACAGTTAAGTGGATATGCCTTTCTTATATGCATTCTATCAATTCAATTTGTATTATCATCTGCACAATTGCACAGGAGAAAGGAACCAAAAATAGTACCTTGAAGAACCCCTGTTTTTACAGCTTTCGATTCACTTTACTTAAGATAAACCTTTATGCTTTGGCTTTTTTCCCAGCAGGCGATCTTAGATAAAAAGCAAAGCACCTCTTGTTCAGTTAGAAACAAACAAACGCTTTGGGGAGGAGAGTGCTGTGTTCCATAACCTTCATGAAGTCCGCAAAGGAGTTGAGTTAGTGACCCCAGGTTGCCCTTGTCAATTTGAACCATAGCACGCAGACCTGTCAACCGAAAATTTTCAAAACCTGGAGATTTCAGATTTTTTTGTTGAGAAAAACAGGGAAATTTGCCCACAAAACAGGGAGATCCCTAGAATTTGTTGAATTTATAGACAACATACCTGTCAAAAATGTCATTTTTGACAAACATTTTATGACAAGAATTATCATGGGTAGCGTCTTCCCACTGGCTTTTAACGTTTTTGTTGATTTGAAAACACTGACAAAAAACTTTGTCGAGAAGAAAGTCATTTCAATCGTTTTTGCTATAAGAAAACCTTTGCTGTAGGACAAGGAAAAACAGGGAGAAAATCATAAAAAACCGGGAGACCGGGAGAAAGCAAGCAAAACCTGGAGTCTCCTGGCAAAACCGTGAGAGTTGACAGGTCTGGTCACGTCTCCATTAAAAGTTGTTACTGGAATTGAAATTCATTTTTGCTCTGCTTCGCGTCTTGTTTACATAACATTGGACCCAACAAAATGAGTCTACAAATAAACATATTTTTGTTGTTTAGTTTTTACTTTCTCTGCCTAAATACCAAAAAAATATGTCGGGTAAAATGTTTGATCGCTTGACCGTGACTTGGGAAGCTGTTTAGTGTCTTGGTGAAGGATCTTTCTCTAAACACTAAGCTCGTTGCATCGAAAGAAAATGATGCAGACAACCAATTCAGAGCTGTTACGCAAAATAGAATGCGCAGCGAAGTATTTCAGGTCGGTTTTCACTTCGCCACTAGCACGGCGTGACTTTAATTCCGGATCCGGTTTAATTCTGGTTTGGCTTTCAGTATTCATAAGTAAAAGAGCTAGAAGTTAACCCAAAACGGCGTCGTGTACGTCCGGCCCTGAAGGTAATGTGTCAAGCTAAAGCAAGCAACTCTGCGGGGGTTTTCAGAAACATGTGTTTTTTGATTTCAACTTCCCAGCCATTACGGTAGTTATGTTTGTCTACTCTGCTGCGAGGTAAGCTTTTCATGTGAGTAGTTTTGCAATACTGACCAATCGCAAACCAATATTTTGATGTTACTTGACAAGTTGGGTATACGCAACCCTTCTATATAGACTTATTACCTGTAAGTGTGAAACAAAAAGCTAGGTAGAAGGGTTGCATGGACAGGCTAACATCAGACGTTTGGCTACATTATAAAACGATAAAGCTGATGTATTCTTTAGATTATATATGAACATACTTAAATGAATTCGTAAATGATTCATGCGTGATATTATATATCTATCCAAATATGGAAATTGCTTTATTCGTTCTCTCACACATGTGATATTCATTCAATTAGAAATCGAGACACCAGAAATTGCACCATATATCTCACTCTCGTTAATACTACTTTTTGGGTGGTATTTCTCGGCCATATTAAATGGCAGATGCATCTAGTGAAATGGAATTGCCGGTACTTGAATAATGACTGTTCTTTGATTGTAACACCTCCGTAAAGGCACTATTCCTCAACTCATTTCCATGGCCATTCAATTTCCCATTGATTGGACTTTACAATAGATCTATCGTTAAGTGTCAAATCGGCAACGTAAATGTAATTCCCCAATCATATCACGCCACAGAGCCTATTGGTAACCCTAAACGGTGCACTGACAGAACGTTGTGCTTCTAGAACTGAGGTTGGATAGAGATAACAAGAAGATTCCAATTTTCTGCTCAGTTGTCGAAGGAAAGAAACCCGAAGGAAAGAAACCCAAAGGAAAGAGCAAGCGGTAACAAAAATCGCGGTTATTAACAACTTTAAAGATGGATCAAAGAACAGCAAACGACTTAAAGAATCAGCAGCGAGTTTGACGATGCATGGATTCGGAAGATTATTTTCGACCAAATCAAAGGCAATGAGATGCATCTGGCTGTTGCTAATGCTTTTTTTTGTATCGCTTGTAATTTTGACAGTGATGCCAACAGTACGGAGATACTTCAAAAGCCCGTCTTTAACAAAAGTAGAAACTGTTAGGGTATCTGAAATGAAAATGCCAGCCATAACAGTATGCGGGTCAAACATTAAGCAAATACCGGGTCAAGCAGTTCGCTGAAAAATCTAATATTACCCTAGAAACTGACGAATACGGGCACATCAGCAACTTAGAGGAGATTTTATCAAAAATTGATTCTCCTGCAAAACTTGCATACGACACTAGCACCTTCATAATTAAACCGAAATCTGGCTTGGAAAGATTAAGTATCGAGTACCGTGGCTATTGCTACAAGATAAATTCAAATGGAACATTTGTTCAACGAACAGCAGGCCCAGAAACCTCACTTGAAATTGTCTTGTTTCTTAATGTGTCAGATGGCATGTCTATTTCATCACGTCAACCTGGTGACTCCGTTGAGGTAATTATTCAAGACCACAAACAATTTCCATCTGTGGATTCTGGGACAGTTCTCGCCCCTGTTTGTCATTTGACACAAATAGAGGTTAAGAAAACAGAGATACGGAGGCTCAAAGCCCCGTACCCTTCAAAATGCACAAATGGTGAGAACAGGAAGTTGCTGTTCAAAGGAGAATATACAATCAGTAACTGCATACTATCTTGCTTTCTTTCGAAGGTTGTTCACAAATGTAAAACGATATATCACTTTTATAATCTTCTTTTGCCGAAAAAAAGTGAAAACCACCTAGTAGAAGAGGGGATGATTTTCTTTGTCAGGGCAACATCCAAGAAACACTGAGAAGCGAGAATTATGCTTCTTGTGGATGCAGATTGCCATGCAATGAAATTAGGTTTCGTAAAAGTGCTTCATTTTCAGAATGGCCGTCAACACGAGATCTTGCAAGGCAAAGGGTCTCTCTTAGCTTGGACATGAGTTTAGATGAGAGTAACCTGACAGAAAAATTTGTTCGTGACAACTTTATTGTCATCAATGTTTTTTTCGGTGACATGGAATATTAGAAAATAACTGAAATTCAGATGTACACGCTTGATAAACTAATTGGAGAAATCGGAGGCCAAATGGGAATCTGGGTTGGTGCATCCATCTTTTCTTTGCTTGAGCTGCTTTATTTATTTGTGCAGTTCGTAAGATTCTCCTGGAGAAAGAAGAGAGCCACTAACCTTGAAAAAAGTGGTGTGGTAGAAGAACAGTGATTCTCTTCATTAAGTAACATGGAACATTGTAAAAAAGTAAAAGTTTTTCTTCAGCTTCTTGAGACTAAACAAACCTTTAAATTAAGGCATTTGTAGGCCAAATGGTCCTTTACCTGTGCCAAATGGCCTATCTGTAACATATTGATGCAAAAAAAGCACATATTGATGCATTTTTGGTTGCATCGTTGTATTATATTATTGAAATAAGCTCCTAACATAAGCAATTTTCGTAGCTGTTCTTAGTCATAGTCTAAATCTATTTTTATGCATCGTAGGGAAAGATGTCCGGCGTTGTTGAGTATGTTTTCACAAATACTGCCAAGCGGGTGGAGTTCGAGGGGGGGGGGGGTGGGGGTTGGGGGCTCAGCGGGCTTAAAAGTAGCCCTCGCCTACCTTTTCCTATTGTTTTTTTAAAAATGTTAACCATTTATACACATGCAATATATATGTAGGTTATAATTTTACCCTCTACCAACCTCAACAAGTAGCTTCAAATGTCAGGGGAATCACGCAAACATGCCTGGTAAAGTAGAATTGTGGAAGATTAGAAGAGAAAAGTTTTTCGTGTTTTTAAATCGTTGTTGAGAATCAGCTGATGTAAAGAAGCACTTGAAGAAATAACTTGGTCTCTGTCTTTTGTCTCTCTGTGGATCCCCATTTGAATCTATCTCCGATGCAATACTGTTTCTCTGGATTGTTTTTTCTGACGATCGCTTTATTGTTTTGCTTTAATGCTTTAAAGGTGCGAGCATGGCTCAGTGATTAGGGACGTTGACTACAGACCCAAGGTCCGTGGTTCGAGTCTCTGACATGTCTACTTTTACCCCTAGAGTGAGGAGAGTCGCCAGCTCTCTGTAATTTCAGACGTAGGAATCACGGGGTGAGGTCACATCGAGAGGAAGGACCAGGACACTGCTTGTGCTTTCCTAAAACTACTTTAAGAAGCAAACAATACAATATGTTTTGCTAATGCATCATGATATTGGTATTGATATTGAAAATCTCTCCAAATTCCCTTCTATTTAAAGTGTCTTGAGAAGAAAAGAACGTTGAATACAAAATTCAAAATCAATGAATACAATCTTTAGAAAATTGTCCTGCTGTTTCAGTAGCTAGGCTTTTCTGTAACTTTACTTAGCTCGTCTTCCGTGAATTGATATCTCTCTATTGGTAGTTTATTAGCTTTACGTTGCCGATTTGACACTTAACGATAGATCTACTGTATAGTCCAATCAATGGGAAATTGAATGGCCTTGGAAATTGAATGGCCATGGAAATCAATTGTCTTTATAGTGCCTTTACGGAGGTGTTACAATCAAAGAACAGTCATTATTCAAGTACCGGCAATTCCATTTCACTAGATGCATCTGCCATTTAATATGGCCGAGAAATACCACCAAAAAGTAGTATTAACGAAAGTGAGATATATGGTGCAATTACTGGTGTCTCGATTTCTAATTGAATGAATATCACATGTGTAATAGAACGAATAAAGAAATTTCCATATTTGGATAGACATTCAATATCATGCATGAATCATTTACGAATTCATTTAAGTATGTTCATATATAATCTAAAGAATACACCAGCTTTATCGCTTTAAAATGTAGCCAAACGTCATAATGTTTGATGTCAGCCCCTTCATGCAACCCTTCTACCTAGCTTTTTGTTTCACACTTACAGGTAATAAGTCTATATAGAAGGGTTGCGTATACCCAACTTGTCAAGTAACATCCAAATATTGGTTTGCGATTGGTCAGTATTGCAAAACTGCTCACGTGAAAAGCTTACCTGGCAGCAGAGTAGACAAACAGAACTACCGCATACAATGACTGGGAAGATGAAATCAAAAACACATGTTTCTGAAAAACCCCCGCTTGCTTTAGCTTGACACATAACCTGTAGGGCCGGACGTACACGACGCCGTTTTGGGTTAACTTCTAGCTCTTTTACTTATGAATACTGAAAGCCAAACCAGAATTAAACCGGATCCGGAATTAAAGTCACGCCGTGCTAGTGCCGAAGTGAAAACCGACCTGAAGTACTTCGCTGCGCATTCTATTTTGCGTCACAGCTCTGAATTGGTTGTCTGCATCATTTTCTTTGATGCAAAAAGCTTGGTGTTTAGAGAAAGATCCTTCACCAAGACACTAAACAGCTTCCCAAGTCACGGTCAAGCGATCAAACATTTTACCCGACATTTTTTGTTTGGTATTTAGGCAGAGAAAGTAAAAACTAAACAACAAAAATATGTTTATTTGCAGACCTATTTTGATGGGTCCAATGTTATGTAAACAAGACCCAAAGCAGAGCGACAATAATTTTCAATTCCAGTGACCACTTTTAATGGAGACGTGATCAGACCTGTCCCGGTTTTGCCAGGAGACTCCAGGTTTTGCTTGCTTTCTACCGGTCTCCCGGTTTTATATGATTTTCTCCCTGTTTTTCCTTGTCCTTCAGCAAAGGTTTTCTTATAGCAAAAACGATTGAAATGACTTTCTTCTCGACAAAGTTTTTTGTCAGTGTTTTCAAATCAACAAAAACGTTAAAAACCATTAGGAAGACGCTACCCATGATAATTCTTGTCATAAAATGTTTGTCAAAAATGACATTTTTGACAGGTATGTTGTCTATAAATTCAACAAATTCTAGGGATCTCCCTGTTTTGTGGGCAAATCTCCCTGTTTTTCTCAACAAAAAATCTGAAATCTCCAGGTTTGGAAAATTTTAGGTTGACAGGTCTGCGTGCTACCGTTCAAATCGACAAGAGCAACCTGGGGTCAATAACTCAACTCCTTTGCGGACTTCATGAAGGTTATGGAACACAGCACTCTCCTCCCCAAAGCGTTTGTTTGTTTCTAACTGAACAAGAGGTGCTTTGCTTTTTATCTAAGATCGCCTGCTGGGAAAAAAAGCCAAAGCATAAAGGTTTATCTTAAGTAAAGTGAATCGAAAGCTGTAAAAACAGGGGTTCTTCAAGGTACTTTTTTTGGTTCCTTTCTCTTGTGCAATCGTGCAGATGATAATACAAATTGAATTGATAGAATGCATATAAGAAAGGAATATCCACTTAACTGTAACAGGAGTTGACTATCAAAAAGCAATGATTGAAAGCCAGTGTCATTCACATCTAAAGTGCTTAACTTTGAAAATAAAGGTTTCCATCATTTTCCAGTGACCTGGAAGGGGAAAGTTTGACACTCACCAAAGCGTCTTGTGCCGGTTCTGAATACGTTGCGATGGCTTCAATTCTAGTAGTCCTGGCTGACGTTGGTGTGTTGGCGTCTGCATACATTGCCCTTTTTAGATGTAAAAATAAACAATATGGAAACCAACTTAAAAACCTGTATTGTTAATAAAATTGTTAAGTCTCGAGGCTTACAGAGTTGTGCCTCACACGAATCATTTTGGGAGGATCTTCGGTAGAAACCTAAATGTCACCTTCTTTGCTCGTGCTAGCTAAAGTTCCTACAAAACCAACCTGGTTCCAGGTTTCTATTGTCCTAAATTGTCCACTAAAGTTCACTACTAGCCAACAGAACAAATAATTTTCATGACAAAGTGCTTTACAGAAAGACGAATAAGCGTAGAATCAAGTCGAGAGAAGGAGATTCGCTTGTTTTCGCTTTTTGTTATTTGAAACGAACTTAACTTTTAAATTAACAGACACAGCAGTGCAAGCAGCGTAGCATAACGTGAAAGACTATGAGGAAAGACCAGAGCGCTCAGCAAATACTGAATAACTATTACAAAATACAGAAACCAACACTGACAAATTCCTTGATAGGTTTAAATCAAATGAAATTGTTGAAAATCCCTCTAAAGTTTAGGCTATCACAGTCGATTCTAAAGATAAATGCATATACGAGTTTGAAGTTAACGGAAATATGACACTGAAATAGAGAGTAATCTGCTTTTCTTAGGGTTCTCGATGATGATAATTGAAATATTTATGCTTATATCTGTGATGTTAAATAAAAATTCTCTTAAAGACTGGGAGATATTTGGCTATTAGAGAAAAAGGGATGATCGAGAGTTTATTTTTTCTATTTCGCTTCAAATATTTTCCAGGATATGTAAGAGAAACTTAACAGGAGGGTAAAATCATGAAGAAACAAGAGATAACTCAATTCCACAACAAATACCTTTCGGTAAAAGGGTTGATAGAAAATTGGGATGCATTAAAACCAACCCATTGACTAAAAGGCAGATTTTCTTGCGAGAATACAGCCTGTTAAAAGCGAGGTGTTACGTGACATGGGAATCAATATATGTTAACAGCAAACCTTGGGTCACTAACAATCCATTCCCCTCCTACTCTTGACGATTCCTAAAATCCCATTCTGATCCCAATTGGACAGTTTAACAATAATCTTTGATTTATTATCTATGATATAATTTAACAAAAATATTTTTCATAATTTTTGGATTTCTATATTCTTTTCCCTACTTTCCCTCCCCGCTATCCACGGCTCCCAGACCTCATAATTGGCAGTCTGGGGGTTTGCTTACAAAAGGAATGGTGACTAGAAAGCATTCTACAATTATTACGAACTTTCATAAAACAGAATCAGTCACTTCTTACACTTTTATCGAGATAAAAATGTTCCTTTCTCTTCTCCCGGCACAAAAAACCCGCAAACTAAACGAACAAGAAAATCAGTTCAAGTACGGAAAAGATTTATGCGCACCAGACCATATTCAGCAGCAGCAAATCAACGGCAAACCTCGGATCACTGTTTCTTTTTATGTCCTAAAGCAAAATTTTTTTTGTAAATTTTAATGTCTGCATTTCATTTTCTGTGGTTCCCTACTTTCCCTCCCTTCTCTACACGGATCCTAGTCCCCTATTATCAAAGCCCGTGGGTTGTCTTATAAAAGTAATTGCAATTAAAAGCATTTTACAGAAGGTCGTATTCCTAATGACGTCATATTGGCGTTTTGCGCGCTGCATTCTGGGATTTATAGGTACGCGCCACTCGTACGCAATTGTACCTTGTTCTCCCCGATGTTAACGTAGTCCAATAATGCATCGAGCAATGTTGCAAACTTGCTCATAACATGCCCCCCTCCCCCCTTCGACCAGCCTTACAAGAGTATTTGGCATAAAGAATTTGTGCTTTGATTTGATCCCTATGTTCAATCTAAAGATAATTCAAATTCTTGACGGAAGCACCAGCCTCTTGGTGCATAAGAATGAAAGGTCTTCTTAAAGAGACATTATGTTCACTTTTTGTGTTGTTGTATGTTGTAAATTGTTATTGTTAAACAACTAATTAATTTTAATCTGTAACTTATGATATAAAAGACCAAGAGCTTTCTCGAAGGATATTCTAGCTATGCATTATGAATTTCTAAAAAGACTAGGGCAACTTTTGTCAAAAAAATGATTTGCAAAGCTAGTTAGATAGACAGTGTCATTTTCACACCGGGCTTAATTTGGTTACTTTGCAACTAAATGTTGCGTGCGAGTAGCGCCGTGACTACCATGACCAGAATGCAATGCGCAAAATGAACCATATGACGTTAATAGGAATACGGCCTTTTCTTCCGACGACTTTTCAAAAAACAGAATCATTCACTTCTTTTGCAACCCCTTTTTCGAGGTTCGAAGATTTCCTTCTCTTCCTCCGGCATAAAAAACCAATAAACTGGATTAACAAATAAATCAGCTCAAATACAGAAAAAATTGATGCACCAATCCATATTCCCATCTGGCCTCCAATTTCTCCAACAAACCTTTCAGTAGTATACATTTTAAGTTCAGTTATTTTCTCATACTCCATATCACCAAAGAAGACGCTGATTGCAACAGTGTGTTTATGGATCCTTGGGTTCTCTGATGTCATCTTTGCAGTTGAAAAATACTTGCGAAATTTCGTTTCTGTACACGGTAGCTCGCAGTTGCAGGAGGCGTAATTCGATTCAAGAAGCTTTTCAGTAATTGTCAAAGAGCATAAATTTTCGCTTAGATTTCTTGCTAGTTCCTTTTTCATCGTTTTTGGTAAAAGGTGCTTATGCCAAGCGTTGATAGAGGAACATTTTTGTGAAACTTGGCTAAGGAGGCAAGACAATCTGCAGTTGCTAACTGTATAATCACCTTTGAAAAGCAGCTTCATGTTTTCGCCATTTGTGCATTTTGATGGGTAAGGAGGTTTAAGCCTCGTAATCTCGGTCTTTTTCATTTCAATAAAAGTCTGATGGCCGATTGGAGCAAGAATTCTCCCAGAATCCAGAGACGGAAATTGTCTGTGATCTTGTATGATAACATGAACGGCGTCTGTTGGAGAGTCAAAAAGATGTACTCCATTTGATAAATTTACAAATAAAATAATATCGAAGGTGAACCCAAGATCAACCGATTTTTGTATGGCAGTTCCATTCGCATTTACTTTGAAGCAGTAGCCTTGGTTGGCCACAAGTACTCTTTCGATGGCAATGTCATGTTTGTCAGGGGTGATAATAAACATGGTGTTGTTATCATATGCTATATCTTCTAGAGAGAAAACTTTCCCTAATATGTCATCGATGTTGTCTATAAGTCCAATCCGGTTATATTTGACGGTTAGGTTTTTCTCTTTTGCGAATTTTGTGACTTTAGCTTTACTAAAGCTTGGTCCGCATACAGTTATGGCTGGCATTTTCATTTCAGATACCCTAACAGTTTCTACTTTTGTTAAAGACGGGCTTTTGAAGTATCTCCGTACTGTTGGCGTAAATGTAATTCCCCAATCATATCACGCCACAGAGCCTATTGGTAACCCTGAACGGTGCACTGACAGAACGTTGTGCTTCTAGAACAGAGGTTGGATAGAGATACCAAGAAGATTCCAATTTTCTGCTCAGTTGTCGAAGGAAAGAAACCCGAAGGAAAGAAACCCAAAGGAAAGAGCAAGCGGTAACAAAAATCGCGGTTATTAACAACTTTAAAGATGGATCAAAGAACAGCAAACGAGTTGAAAGAATCAGCAGCGAATTTGACCATGCATGGATTCGGAAGATTGCTTTCGACCAAATCAAAGGCAATGAGATGCATCTGGCTGTTGCTAATGCTTTTCTTCATATCACTTGTAATTTTGACAGTGACGCCAACAGTACGGAGATACTTCAAAAGCCCGTCTTTAACAAAAGTAGAAACTGTTAGGGTATCTGAAATGAAAATGCCAGCCATAACTGTATGCGGACCAAGCTTTAGTAAAGCTAAAGTCACAAAATTCGCAAAAGAGAAAAACCTAACCGTCAAATATAACCGGATTGGACTTATAGACAACATC
The DNA here is from genome assembly GCF_057945365.1 of Rhopilema esculentum. Lineage (NCBI taxonomy): Eukaryota > Metazoa > Cnidaria > Scyphozoa > Rhizostomeae > Rhizostomatidae > Rhopilema > Rhopilema esculentum. The sequence continues at coordinate 3,424,579 of NC_142816.1, forward strand.
GATGACATATTAGGGAAAGTTTTCTCTCTAGAAGATATAGCATATGATAACAACACCATGTTTATTATCACCCCTGACAAACATGACATTGCCATCGAAAGAGTACTTGTGGCCAACCAAGGTTACTGCTACAAAATAAATGCGAATGGAACTGCCATACAAAAATCGGTTGATCCTGGGTTCACCTTCGATATTGCTTTATTTGTAAATTTATCAAATGGAGTAAAACTTAATACCTCTCCAACAGACGCCGTTCATGTTATCATACAAGATCACAGACAATTTCCGTCTCTGGATTCTGGGAGAATTCTTGCTCCAATCGGCCATCAGACTTTTATTGAAATGAAAAAGACCGAGATTACGAGGCTTAAACCTCCTTACCCATCAAAATGCACAAATGGCGAAAACATGAAGCTGCTTTTCAAAGGTGATTATACAGTTAGCAACTGCAGATTGTCTTGCCTCCTTAGCCAAGTTTCACAAAAATGTTCCTCTATCAACGCTTGGCATAAGCACCTTTTACCAAAAACGATGAAAAAGGAACTAGCAAGAAATCTAAGCGAAAATTTATGCTCTTTGACAATTACTGAAAAGCTTCTTGAATCGAATTACGCCTCCTGCAACTGCGAGCTACCGTGTACAGAAACGAAATTTCGCAAGTATTTTTCAACTGCAAAGATGACATCAGAGAACCCAAGGATCCATAAACACACTGTTGCAATCAGCGTCTTCTTTGGTGATATGGAGTATGAGAAAATAACTGAACTTAAAATGTATACTACTGAAAGGTTTGTTGGAGAAATTGGAGGCCAGATGGGAATATGGATTGGTGCATCAATTTTTTCTGTATTTGAGCTGATTTATTTGTTAATCCAGTTTATTGGTTTTTTATGCCGGAGGAAGAGAAGGAAATCTTCGAACCTCGAAAAAGGGGTTGCAAAAGAAGTGAATGATTCTGTTTTTTGAAAAGTCGTCGGAAGAAAAGGCCGTATTCCTATTAACGTCATATGGTTCATTTTGCGCATTGCATTCTGGTCATGGTAGTCACGGCGCTACTCGCACGCAACATTTAGTTGCAAAGTAACCAAATTAAGCCCGGTGTGAAAATGACACTGTCTATCTAACTAGCTTTGCAAATCATTTTTTTGACAAAAGTTGCCCTAGTCTTTTTAGAAATTCATAATGCATAGCTAGAATATCCTTCGAGAAAGCTCTTGGTCTTTTATATCATAAGTTACAGATTAAAATTAATTAGTTGTTTAACAATAACAATTTACAACATACAACAACACAAAAAGTGAACATAATGTCTCTTTAAGAAGACCTTTCATTCTTATGCACCAAGAGGCTGGTGCTTCCGTCAAGAATTTGAATTATCTTTAGATTGAACATAGGGATCAAATCAAAGCACAAATTCTTTATGCCAAATACTCTTGTAAGGCTGGTCGAAGGGGGGAGGGGGGCATGTTATGAGCAAGTTTGCAACATTGCTCGATGCATTATTGGACTACGTTAACATCGGGGAGAACAAGGTACAATTGCGTACGAGTGGCGCGTACCTATAAATCCCAGAATGCAGCGCGCAAAACGCCAATATGACGTCATTAGGAATACGACCTTCTGTAAAATGCTTTTAATTGCAATTACTTTTATAAGACAACCCACGGGCTTTGATAATAGGGGACTAGGATCCGTGTAGAGAAGGGAGGGAAAGTAGGGAACCACAGAAAATGAAATGCAGACATTAAAATTTACAAAAAAAATTTTGCTTTAGGACATAAAAAGAAACAGTGATCCGAGGTTTGCCGTTGATTTGCTGCTGCTGAATATGGTCTGGTGCGCATAAATCTTTTCCGTACTTGAACTGATTTTCTTGTTCGTTTAGTTTGCGGGTTTTTTGTGCCGGGAGAAGAGAAAGGAACATTTTTATCTCGATAAAAGTGTAAGAAGTGACTGATTCTGTTTTATGAAAGTTCGTAATAATTGTAGAATGCTTTCTAGTCACCATTCCTTTTGTAAGCAAACCCCCAGACTGCCAATTATGAGGTCTGGGAGCCGTGGATAGCGGGGAGGGAAAGTAGGGAAAAGAATATAGAAATCCAAAAATTATGAAAAATATTTTTGTTAAATTATATCATAGATAATAAATCAAAGATTATTGTTAAACTGTCCAATTGGGATCAGAATGGGATTTTAGGAATCGTCAAGAGTAGGAGGGGAATGGATTGTTAGTGACCCAAGGTTTGCTGTTAACATATATTGATTCCCATGTCACGTAACACCTCGCTTTTAACAGGCTGTATTCTCGCAAGAAAATCTGCCTTTTAGTCAATGGGTTGGTTTTAATGCATCCCAATTTTCTATCAACCCTTTTACCGAAAGGTATTTGTTGTGGAATTGAGTTATCTCTTGTTTCTTCATGATTTTACCCTCCTGTTAAGTTTCTCTTACATATCCTGGAAAATATTTGAAGCGAAATAGAAAAAATAAACTCTCGATCATCCCTTTTTCTCTAATAGCCAAATATCTCCCAGTCTTTAAGAGAATTTTTATTTAACATCACAGATATAAGCATAAATATTTCAATTATCATCATCGAGAACCCTAAGAAAAGCAGATTACTCTCTATTTCAGTGTCATATTTCCGTTAACTTCAAACTCGTATATGCATTTATCTTTAGAATCGACTGTGATAGCCTAAACTTTAGAGGGATTTTCAACAATTTCATTTGATTTAAACCTATCAAGGAATTTGTCAGTGTTGGTTTCTGTATTTTGTAATAGTTATTCAGTATTTGCTGAGCGCTCTGGTCTTTCCTCATAGTCTTTCACGTTATGCTACGCTGCTTGCACTGCTGTGTCTGTTAATTTAAAAGTTAAGTTCGTTTCAAATAACAAAAAGCGAAAACAAGCGAATCTCCTTCTCTCGACTTGATTCTACGCTTATTCGTCTTTCTGTAAAGCACTTTGTCATGAAAATTATTTGTTCTGTTGGCTAGTAGTGAACTTTAGTGGACAATTTAGGACAATAGAAACCTGGAACCAGGTTGGTTTTGTAGGAACTTTAGCTAGCACGAGCAAAGAAGGTGACATTTAGGTTTCTACCGAAGATCCTCCCAAAATGATTCGTGTGAGGCACAACTCTGTAAGCCTCGAGACTTAACAATTTTATTAACAATACAGGTTTTTAAGTTGGTTTCCATATTGTTTATTTTTACATCTAAAAAGGGCAATGTATGCAGACGCCAACACACCAACGTCAGCCAGGACTACTAGAATTGAAGCCATCGCAACGTATTCAGAACCGGCACAAGACGCTTTGGTGAGTGTCAAACTTTCCCCTTCCAGGTCACTGGAAAATGATGGAAACCTTTATTTTCAAAGTTAAGCACTTTAGATGTGAATGACACTGGCTTTCAATCATTGCTTTTTGATAGTCAACTCCTGTTACAGTTAAGTGGATATTCCTTTCTTATATGCATTCTATCAATTCAATTTGTATTATCATCTGCACGATTGCACAAGAGAAAGGAACCAAAAAAAGTACCTTGAAGAACCCCTGTTTTTACAGCTTTCGATTCACTTTACTTAAGATAAACCTTTATGCTTTGGCTTTTTTTCCCAGCAGGCGATCTTAGATAAAAAGCAAAGCACCTCTTGTTCAGTTAGAAACAAACAAACGCTTTGGGGAGGAGAGTGCTGTGTTCCATAACCTTCATGAAGTCCGCAAAGGAGTTGAGTTATTGACCCCAGGTTGCTCTTGTCGATTTGAACGGTAGCACGCAGACCTGTCAACCTAAAATTTTCCAAACCTGGAGATTTCAGATTTTTTGTTGAGAAAAACAGGGAGATTTGCCCACAAAACAGGGAGATCCCTAGAATTTGTTGAATTTATAGACAACATACCTGTCAAAAATGTCATTTTTGACAAACATTTTATGACAAGAATTATCATGGGTAGCGTCTTCCTAATGGTTTTTAACGTTTTTGTTGATTTGAAAACACTGACAAAAAACTTTGTCGAGAAGAAAGTCATTTCAATCGTTTTTGCTATAAGAAAACCTTTGCTGAAGGACAAGGAAAAACAGGGAGAAAATCATATAAAACCGGGAGACCGGTAGAAAGCAAGCAAAACCTGGAGTCTCCTGGCAAAACCGGGACAGGTCTGATCACGTCTCCATTAAAAGTGGTCACTGGAATTGAAAATTATTGTCGCTCTGCTTTGGGTCTTGTTTACATAACATTGGACCCATCAAAATAGGTCTGCAAATAAACATATTTTTGTTGTTTAGTTTTTACTTTCTCTGCCTAAATACCAAACAAAAAATGTCGGGTAAAATGTTTGATCGCTTGACCGTGACTTGGGAAGCTGTTTAGTGTCTTGGTGAAGGATCTTTCTCTAAACACCAAGCTTTTTGCATCAAAGAAAATGATGCAGACAACCAATTCAGAGCTGTGACGCAAAATAGAATGCGCAGCGAAGTACTTCAGGTCGGTTTTCACTTCGGCACTAGCACGGCGTGACTTTAATTCCGGATCCGGTTTAATTCTGGTTTGGCTTTCAGTATTCATAAGTAAAAGAGCTAGAAGTTAACCCAAAACGGCGTCGTGTACGTCCGGCCCTACAGGTTATGTGTCAAGCTAAAGCAAGCGGGGGTTTTTCAGAAACATGTGTTTTTGATTTCATCTTCCCAGTCATTGTATGCGGTAGTTCTGTTTGTCTACTCTGCTGCCAGGTAAGCTTTTCACGTGAGCAGTTTTGCAATACTGACCAATCGCAAACCAATATTTGGATGTTACTTGACAAGTTGGGTATACGCAACCCTTCTATATAGACTTATTACCTGTAAGTGTGAAACAAAAAGCTAGGTAGAAGGGTTGCATGAAGGGGCTGACATCAAACATTATGACGTTTGGCTACATTTTAAAGCGATAAAGCTGGTGTATTCTTTAGATTATATATGAACATACTTAAATGAATTCGTAAATGATTCATGCATGATATTGAATGTCTATCCAAATATGGAAATTTCTTTATTCGTTCTATTACACATGTGATATTCATTCAATTAGAAATCGAGACACCAGTAATTGCACCATATATCTCACTTTCGTTAATACTACTTTTTGGTGGTATTTCTCGGCCATATTAAATGGCAGATGCATCTAGTGAAATGGAATTGCCGGTACTTGAATAATGACTGTTCTTTGATTGTAACACCTCCGTAAAGGCACTATAAAGACAATTGATTTCCATGGCCATTCAATTTCCAAGGCCATTCAATTTCCCATTGATTGGACTATACAGTAGATCTATCGTTAAGTGTCAAATCGGCAACGTAAAGCTAATAAACTACCAATAGAGAGATATCAATTCACGGAAGACGAGCTAAGTAAAGTTACAGAAAAGCCTAGCTACTGAAACAGCAGGACAATTTTCTAAAGATTGTATTCATTGATTTTGAATTTTGTATTCAACGTTCTTTTCTTCTCAAGACACTTTAAATAGAAGGGAATTTGGAGAGATTTTCAATATCAATACCAATATCATGATGCATTAGCAAAACATATTGTATTGTTTGCTTCTTAAAGTAGTTTTAGGAAAGCACAAGCAGTGTCCTGGTCCTTCCTCTCGATGTGACCTCACCCCGTGATTCCTACGTCTGAAATTACAGAGAGCTGGCGACTCTCCTCACTCTAGGGGTAAAAGTAGACATGTCAGAGACTCGAACCACGGACCTTGGGTCTGTAGTCAACGTCCCTAATCACTGAGCCATGCTCGCACCTTTAAAGCATTAAAGCAAAACAATAAAGCGATCGTCAGAAAAAACAATCCAGAGAAACAGTATTGCATCGGAGATAGATTCAAATGGGGATCCACAGAGAGACAAAAGACAGAGACCAAGTTATTTCTTCAAGTGCTTCTTTACATCAGCTGATTCTCAACAACGATTTAAAAACACGAAAAACTTTTCTCTTCTAATCTTCCACAATTCTACTTTACCAGGCATGTTTGCGTGATTCCCCTGACATTTGAAGCTACTTGTTGAGGTTGGTAGAGGGTAAAATTATAACCTACATATATATTGCATGTGTATAAATGGTTAACATTTTTAAAAAAACAATAGGAAAAGGTAGGCGAGGGCTACTTTTAAGCCCGCTGAGCCCCCAACCCCCACCCCCCCCCCCCCTCGAACTCCACCCGCTTGGCAGTATTTGTGAAAACATACTCAACAACGCCGGACATCTTTCCCTACGATGCATAAAAATAGATTTAGACTATGACTAAGAACAGCTACGAAAATTGCTTATGTTAGGAGCTTATTTCAATAATATAATACAACGATGCAACCAAAAATGCATCAATATGTGCTTTTTTTGCATCAATATGTTACAGATAGGCCATTTGGCACAGGTAAAGGACCATTTGGCCTACAAATGCCTTAATTTAAAGGTTTGTTTAGTCTCAAGAAGCTGAAGAAAAACTTTTACTTTTTTACAATGTTCCATGTTACTTAATGAAGAGAATCACTGTTCTTCTACCACACCACTTTTTTCAAGGTTAGTGGCTCTCTTCTTTCTCCAGGAGAATCTTACGAACTGCACAAATAAATAAAGCAGCTCAAGCAAAGAAAAGATGGATGCACCAACCCAGATTCCCATTTGGCCTCCGATTTCTCCAATTAGTTTATCAAGCGTGTACATCTGAATTTCAGTTATTTTCTAATATTCCATGTCACCGAAAAAAACATTGATGACAATAAAGTTGTCACGAACAAATTTTTCTGTCAGGTTACTCTCATCTAAACTCATGTCCAAGCTAAGAGAGACCCTTTGCCTTGCAAGATCTCGTGTTGACGGCCATTCTGAAAATGAAGCACTTTTACGAAACCTAATTTCATTGCATGGCAATCTGCATCCACAAGAAGCATAATTCTCGCTTCTCAGTGTTTCTTGGATGTTGCCCTGACAAAGAAAATCATCCCCTCTTCTACTAGGTGGTTTTCACTTTTTTTCGGCAAAAGAAGATTATAAAAGTGATATATCGTTTTACATTTGTGAACAACCTTCGAAAGAAAGCAAGATAGTATGCAGTTACTGATTGTATATTCTCCTTTGAACAGCAACTTCCTGTTCTCACCATTTGTGCATTTTGAAGGGTACGGGGCTTTGAGCCTCCGTATCTCTGTTTTCTTAACCTCTATTTGTGTCAAATGACAAACAGGGGCGAGAACTGTCCCAGAATCCACAGATGGAAATTGTTTGTGGTCTTGAATAATTACCTCAACGGAGTCACCAGGTTGACGTGATGAAATAGACATGCCATCTGACACATTAAGAAACAAGACAATTTCAAGTGAGGTTTCTGGGCCTGCTGTTCGTTGAACAAATGTTCCATTTGAATTTATCTTGTAGCAATAGCCACGGTACTCGATACTTAATCTTTCCAAGCCAGATTTCGGTTTAATTATGAAGGTGCTAGTGTCGTATGCAAGTTTTGCAGGAGAATCAATTTTTGATAAAATCTCCTCTAAGTTGCTGATGTGCCCGTATTCGTCAGTTTCTAGGGTAATATTAGATTTTTCAGCGAACTGCTTGACCCGGTATTTGCTTAATGTTTGACCCGCATACTGTTATGGCTGGCATTTTCATTTCAGATACCCTAACAGTTTCTACTTTTGTTAAAGACGGGCTTTTGAAGTATCTCCGTACTGTTGGCATCACTGTCAAAATTACAAGCGATACAAAAAAAAGCATTAGCAACAGCCAGATGCATCTCATTGCCTTTGATTTGGTCGAAAATAATCTTCCGAATCCATGCATCGTCAAACTCGCTGCTGATTCTTTAAGTCGTTTGCTGTTCTTTGATCCATCTTTAAAGTTGTTAATAACCGCGATTTTTGTTACCGCTTGCTCTTTCCTTTGGGTTTCTTTCCTTCGGGTTTCTTTCCTTCGACAACTGAGCAGAAAATTGGAATCTTCTTGTTATCTCTATCCAACCTCAGTTCTAGAAGCACAACGTTCTGTCAGTGCACCGTTTAGGGTTACCAATAGGCTCTGTGGCGTGATATGATTGGGGAATTACATTTACGTTGCCGATTTGACACTTAACGATAGATCTATTGTAAAGTCCAATCAATGGGAAATTGAATGGCCATGGAAATGAGTTGAGGAATAGTGCCTTTACGGAGGTGTTACAATCAAAGAACAGTCATTATTCAAGTACCGGCAATTCCATTTCACTAGATGCATCTGCCATTTAATATGGCCGAGAAATACCACCCAAAAAGTAGTATTAACGAGAGTGAGATATATGGTGCAATTTCTGGTGTCTCGATTTCTAATTGAATGAATATCACATGTGTGAGAGAACGAATAAAGCAATTTCCATATTTGGATAGATATATAATATCACGCATGAATCATTTACGAATTCATTTAAGTATGTTCATATATAATCTAAAGAATACATCAGCTTTATCGTTTTATAATGTAGCCAAACGTCTGATGTTAGCCTGTCCATGCAACCCTTCTACCTAGCTTTTTGTTTCACACTTACAGGTAATAAGTCTATATAGAAGGGTTGCGTATACCCAACTTGTCAAGTAACATCAAAATATTGGTTTGCGATTGGTCAGTATTGCAAAACTACTCACATGAAAAGCTTACCTCGCAGCAGAGTAGACAAACATAACTACCGTAATGGCTGGGAAGTTGAAATCAAAAAACACATGTTTCTGAAAACCCCCGCAGAGTTGCTTGCTTTAGCTTGACACATTACCTTCAGGGCCGGACGTACACGACGCCGTTTTGGGTTAACTTCTAGCTCTTTTACTTATGAATACTGAAAGCCAAACCAGAATTAAACCGGATCCGGAATTAAAGTCACGCCGTGCTAGTGGCGAAGTGAAAACCGACCTGAAATACTTCGCTGCGCATTCTATTTTGCGTAACAGCTCTGAATTGGTTGTCTGCATCATTTTCTTTCGATGCAACGAGCTTAGTGTTTAGAGAAAGATCCTTCACCAAGACACTAAACAGCTTCCCAAGTCACGGTCAAGCGATCAAACATTTTACCCGACATATTTTTTTGGTATTTAGGCAGAGAAAGTAAAAACTAAACAACAAAAATATGTTTATTTGTAGACTCATTTTGTTGGGTCCAATGTTATGTAAACAAGACGCGAAGCAGAGCAAAAATGAATTTCAATTCCAGTAACAACTTTTAATGGAGACGTGACCAGACCTGTCAACTCTCACGGTTTTGCCAGGAGACTCCAGGTTTTGCTTGCTTTCTCCCGGTCTCCCGGTTTTTTATGATTTTCTCCCTGTTTTTCCTTGTCCTACAGCAAAGGTTTTCTTATAGCAAAAACGATTGAAATGACTTTCTTCTCGACAAAGTTTTTTGTCAGTGTTTTCAAATCAACAAAAACGTTAAAAGCCAGTGGGAAGACGCTACCCATGATAATTCTTGTCATAAAATGTTTGTCAAAAATGACATTTTTGACAGGTATGTTGTCTATAAATTCAACAAATTCTAGGGATCTCCCTGTTTTGTGGGCAAATTTCCCTGTTTTTCTCAACAAAAAAATCTGAAATCTCCAGGTTTTGAAAATTTTCGGTTGACAGGTCTGCGTGCTATGGTTCAAATTGACAAGGGCAACCTGGGGTCACTAACTCAACTCCTTTGCGGACTTCATGAAGGTTATGGAACACAGCACTCTCCTCCCCAAAGCGTTTGTTTGTTTCTAACTGAACAAGAGGTGCTTTGCTTTTTATCTAAGATCGCCTGCTGGGAAAAAAGCCAAAGCATAAAGGTTTATCTTAAGTAAAGTGAATCGAAAGCTGTAAAAACAGGGGTTCTTCAAGGTACTATTTTTGGTTCCTTTCTCCTGTGCAATTGTGCAGATGATAATACAAATTGAATTGATAGAATGCATATAAGAAAGGCATATCCACTTAACTGTAACAGGAGTTGACTATCAAAAAGCAATGATTGAAAGCCGGTGTTATTCACATCTAAAGTGCTTAACTTTGAAAATGAAGGTTTCCATCATTTTCCAGTTACCTGGAAGGGGAAAGTTTGATATTCACCAAAGCCTCTGGTGCCGGTTCTGAATACAATGCAATGGCTTCAATTCTAGTAGTGCTGGCTGACGGTGGTGTGTTGGCGTCTGAATACATTGCCCTTTTTAGACGTAAAAATAAACAATGTGGACACCAACTTAAAAACCTGTATTGTTAATAAAATTGAAGTCTCGAGGCTTACAGAGTTTTGCTTCACACAAATCATTTTGGTAGGATCTCCGGTAGAAACCTAAATGTCACCTTCTTTCCTCGTGCTAGCTAAAGTTTCTAAAAAACCAACCCGGTTCCAGGTTTATATTGTCCTAAATTGTCCACTAAAATTTACTAGTAATCAAGAGAAAAAATAATTTTTATGATAAAGTGCTTTACAGAAATACGAGTAAATTTAGAGCGTAGTCGAGAGAAGGATTTTCGCTTTTTTTGTTATTTGAAACGAACTTAAATTTTAAATTAACAGATACAGCGGTGCAAGCAGCGTAGCATAACGTGAAAGACTCAAGGGAAAGTCCAGAGCGCTCAGCAAATACTGAATAACTATTACAAATTACAGAAACCAACACTGACAAATTGATAGGTTTAAATCAAATTAAATTACTGAAAATCTCTCTGAAGTTTAGGCTATCACAGTCGATTCTAAAGATAAATGCATATACTAGTTTGATGTTAACGGAAATATAACACTGAAATTGAGAGTAATCTGCTTTTCTGAGGGTTCTCGATGATGATAATTTAAATGTTTATGCTCATAGATGTGGTGTATTAAAGATGTAGCAGCCAAATGGTTAAATTATGTGAGATTTTTGACTGCGAGATTTTTGGCTTTAAAAGAAAAAGGGATGATCGAGAGTTCATTTTTAGTTATTTCGCTTCAAATATTTTCCAGGATATGTAAGAGAAACTTAACAGGAGGGTAAAACCATGAAGAAACAAGAGATAACTTAATTCCACAACAAATACCTTTCGGTAAAAGGGTTGATATGAAATTGGGATGCATTAAAAACATCCCATTGATTACAAGGCAGATTTTCTTGCGAGAATACAGCCTATACGCCATATCCTTTCGACAATACGACGATAGGACGGCAAAAGCTGCAGCCGTGGCTGAGCTTGCTGATGCTCTTAGTGCCACGAGCGGGTACTACTGCTCTTAATTATTTGTAAACGTATTTGGATAAACACGAACAAGATTTCTCTCTAATTGAACTAACAACTGCACTTCTATTAATATATCCTTTCAGCAGCGTGGGTTGCCTATAAAGCTAAAAATCTCGAACGATCTAGGTTTTACTATCTACTAGCAACTAACAGTAAAACAGATAACACACAAATTGTGCATAAAACCCATGTGTTCGGTTCTTTATAGTACAAAAGAGAATAAAATTAAATAAGTCGCTTAATTTAGGCCAAGCTAAATCCACAATTTTGGGCCTAATTTTTTGCCATTAGATGTGGCCTGGTTAAATCAAAGCTGGCAATATTTTTCATTGTTTTTGTCTAAATTTTCCCATCCTGTAATTTTTGAGGATTTCCAGGCACATGCATGGGTTATGAAAAATTTGATTGTTAATTTCTGGTCATTTTTATCGAGGCTCATTACGAGGTGGAGACCAAAAGTCATTGGCCAAGGCGTGATATGATTGGGGAAAATTTTCTCTCTAGAAGATATAGCATATGATAACAACACCATGTTTATTATCACCCCTGACAAACATGACATTGCCATCGAAAGAGTGCTTGTGGCCAACCAAGGTTACTGCTACAAAATAAATGCGAATGGATTTTTCGTACAACGCTCGACTGATATCGAGAAATTTCTTTTCATAGGATTGTTCCTAAATATATCAGATGGAGTATATTTACGTAGGTCTACAACGGACTCCGTTGAAGTGAACATACAAGATCACAGACAACTTCCATCACGGGATTCTGGAACGGTTCTTGCACCAGTAGGTCATCTGACCTCTATTGAAATAAAAAAAACTGAAATCAAGAGGCTAAAACCTCCGTACCCATCAAAATGCACAAATGGCGAAAACTTTGTGCACAAATGGCACAAAAAAGACTGCTTTTCAAAGGTTAGCAATTGCCGACTGTCTTGTTTCCTTATCCAAGTTTCACAAAAATGTTCTCGTATCCACTTTTTTGATAGCATCCTTTTACCAAAGGCGATGAGAAAGAGGCTCGCAAGAAATGAAAGCGAATTATCATGCACTAATTCAATTTATGAAAGCCTCTATAATTCGAATTACGCTTCCTGCAACTGCGAACTACCGTGTACAGAAACAAGATACAATAAATATTCATCATCTGCAAAGCTAACATCTTCTGATCCAAGTATCCATAAGCACATCGTGGCTATTAACGTCTTCTTTGGTGATATGGAGTATGAGAAAATAACTGAACTTAAAATGTATACTACTGAAAGGTTTGTTGGAGAAATCGGAGGCCAGATGGGAATATGGATTGGTGCATCAATTTTTTCTGTATTTCAGCTTATTTATTTGTTAATCCAGTTTATTGATTTTTTATGCCGGAGGAAGAGAAGAAAATCTTCTAACCTCGAAAAAGGGGTCGCAAAAGAAGTGAATGATTCTGTTTTTTGAAACGTTTTAGGATACGCTGTTTTCCTATTAAGGTTAGGGTAAACGTTTTTGACACGATATTTGGTTTTCTCTCCCTAAAAATCAAACTATTGATGGAATCAGATTACACTATACATCATTCGATGCACAAAAACATGGCGATTCAAACCATATCAAAATAATTGGCAAATATGGTAAAATGATACTTTTAAGGCAAATTTATTGCTTAAATGAGTGTACCACCTTCAAAAGCTATTTTGTACCCTTGCGTTTTAGGTATCAAAATCTGACTTATATCAGCAGAAAGCGCAGATCCTAAGCTACCAAAATATGTCTGAGATTTTTCAAATTCCTCCTCCCCTTGAAACTGTACCCTGTCAAAAATTGACAAACAATATTTCTTCCCTCTCATAGCTGTATTTGGCTATAAAAGACGGACCAGAGCAAATACAAAAATTTTGAGACACTGTTTGCTTACCCGACATCTGTCCTGGCCGTGTGCAAATTTTTGAGCCATTCGCTTGACTCCTTGGGTACACAATAGCTTTTTTTTACCTGTATGTAGAGGATTTGTGAGTTCGGAGAAAACGAGATTTTACTGATCTTGCTTGCAAGGTACACTCGTAAACAACGTAATCCGGGTCAAGACACTAGAAGCTTTAAGATCAATAAGCTTGTTTAAATAAACACGGCCGTACATGGGATACATCACTGATCTAAAAAAAAGACTGGATAGAGCAACCTATTGTTCTCGCCAAGTCTTTGTTGAAGCCAATTAATTCAGATCGGCGCCATGACAGTGTGACCCAAAACGCGGGAAAATCAATTGTAGTAAGTACGTTGCAATGGCGAGTAGAGGTACACAGTGCTGCGCTTTTGGCTGTAACAAACGGAGAAAAAGAAAAGCTGACGGAGATTTAGTCAATCGAAGTGACAGCGAAGGGAGTAATGACGAAGAAAGTACACTTAAGAGGCAATTTCCGCGAACATTTCATTCGTAAGTTTGTATTTTACTGCTTCTCTATAAATTAATCCTTATATTGGCGGTTCTGCATAGTGACTTGGCACTATCTGGTAAAGGCCTTGCCCCCCCCCCCTAAAAAAAACTTAAGTAGCATAAGTAAATTACTTTTATTTTGTAACATGGCTGTTATGACACTTATTTATCAGGGCTGGCTCTTCCCCAAACAAAAAGTTGTATCATGGCCTTTGCGTTGGTTGTTTAAAAAACTTTTTTTAACTAAGTCTTAAAAACATGAATGAAGAACAGTTGGTTATCAGGTTTGGACAAAATATCTCACATCAAGTGGAGGGGCAGGGCCTTCTGCACTTTTAAAAACACTTTTCCCCACTTTTCTTGAAAATATTCTATTTTATATTTTTAAAACAGATTTCCAATTGATGATGAAAGGAAAAGGCAGTGGCTTGTTAGCATGCATCGAGACGACTGGAAGCCCTCCAAATATTCAAGAATCTGCTCTGATCATTTCAGTGAAGAATACATGGACAGGAATGAGCAGAACACAAAGTTGAAACCAAATGCTGTGCCAACACGATTCAAAAAGTTTCCAAAACATCTTAAGAAGGCAATTGTATTTCATTTAATTTAGTTTTCTACAATAAGATGTAAGACTCATCTTGGTTCTTCAAAAATTTTGATCTAATATATCATCAAACAGTGAAAATTTCAGCTAAATGCAAATATTTGTGTGCTAATATATTATCAAACAGTGGCAGTAATGAATAAATTTTGCGAATCCAAGTTTATTTTTAAGATCAATGAAGATTATCAATACCAGGTTTTACCATGAAACTAAATATACCATAATGATATTTGCTAGATACAAATAATTAACATTTAGCAATACTCTCTATCCTATAGGTTACAAAGGCAAGAAAACCACCAAATCGTTCTCTTCAAACACCTGAGCCAGAATGCAGTCAACTGCAAGAGCCACAAAATGGGAATGACATTTGTTTGCCAACAATACAGCAATTTTTTAAAAATGATCATGGCAATTATTGTGTCAAGTCACCAAGGAAGCTGAACCATGAACTTCATAAAAAGCAAAAAGAAATTGAAAAGCTTCGCAAAAGGTTGAAAGTAGCCAAACAAAAGTCTAGACGTCTGGCAGCAAAAACAAAGTCTTTGAAGGCTGTTGTCAAGGAGCTCAGGAAGAGGAATTTCATCTCTGAAAACTGTGAAGAGCAACTGAAACAGTCTCTTTCTGGTGTCCAGCTTGCATTGATGAAGAGGATTCTTTCTGGCAAAAACAGGAGAGGGTGCAAGTATCCAGCCCAATTGCAATCATTTGCTTTGACTTTGCAATTTTATTCTGCCAAGGCTTACGAGTTTGTAAGGAAAGCATTTAACCTTGCCCTCCCACACCAAGCTCAAATTCGAAGATGGTATGGCAAAATTCCAGCACAGCCAGGATTTACTAAGCCTGCGTTTGATGCTATAAAAGCAAAGGTTGAAACAGCAGCAGTTAAGGGCAATAGGGTAGTAATTGCTTTAATGCTGGATGAGATGTCAATTAGGAAACAGGTTACATGGAATGGTACCAATTACTCAGGATATGTTGACTTGGGTAATGGTGCTGAGCTAGATGACACTGCTCCTTTGGCGAAAGATGCATTGGTTTTGATGGCTGTTTGTGTCAATGGGCACTGGAAAGTTCCTTGTGGCTATTTTTTTGTTGATGGGCTAAGTGGCAGTGAACGTGCTAATCTTGTTAATGTATGTCTCCAGAGGTTGTGGGATACTGGTGCTCGTGTTGTCTCTGTAACATTTGATGGTCCATCCTGTCATTTCAAAATGGCAGCAGAGCTTGGTGCCAGTTTTGTTCCTGCATCTTTGCGACCAAGTTTCCCCCACCCCATAGATTCTCAACATGAGGTCACCATATTCTTAGATGTTTGCCATATGCTTAAGCTTGTTCGTAACACCCTTGCTGAGGGTGGCATTCTTGTTGATCACAACAACAACAAAATCTCATGGCAATATGTAGAGGCTCTTCACAAGCTACAGGAGTCAGAGGGTTTAAGACTTGGTAACAAACTCAAGGCATCACATATCCATTGGAGACAACAAAAAATGAAAGTAAATCTTGCGGCACAGACGTTTAGCTCTAGTGTTGCTGATGCTATTGAATATTGTGCCAATGTTCTCAAGCTGCAACAATTTCAGGGTTCCTCAGCCACTGTCAAGTTTATTCGAGTTTTTGATAGGCTTTTTGATGTGCTCAACTCCAGGAGTCCTCTTGCCAAGGGTTTCAAATCAGCTCTTAGATTCAACAACAAGGATTATTGGAACCAATTTCTTGAAGAAGCCTTTGATTACATTTGTGGTCTAAAAAATACAACAGGTAAGCATATGTATGAGACACAAAGGAAAACTGGCTTTATAGGATTTCTAGTTGCAATCAGGAGCACACAAATGTTATTCAAGACACTGGTTGAAGATGCAGCTGCACCATTAAAATACCTTCTGATGTACAAGTTCAGCCAAGATCATTTAGAGTTATTTTTTGGAGCTATTCGTTCTGCTGGAGGTTGTAACAACAATCCAACTACAGAGCAATTCACTGCAGCATATAAAAGGCTGCTAATGAGAAGTGCCATACAAGGAGGTCGTGGGAACTGTGATGAGCAGGACAAAACAAGCATACTGTATGTAGTTGGTGACACATGCACAGTATCAGGACAACAGCTTTCACTAACAAATGTGGCACTTATAAAGAAATATGATCTTACTGAAAGACCTACATTGCAAGAAGACCATGACTACAGTGACACACCAAATATGGCATTGTTGTCAGAATACAAAGAGGCTGCAATTTCATACATAGCTGGTTATGTTGTCAAGATGGTTAAGAAATTGAATGCTTGCATGACATGTTGTGATGCACTTGGTTCCATCTCTGGCAACCCACCAACTAATTTCATGAAAATGAAAGACAGGGGTGGTCTCTTTAAAGCTTCAGCCAGCACAATTTTAATATGCAATGAAACAGAGCGCCGATTCCAAAGAATGCTTGCAACAACAAAAGGGAACCTACCAGTTCAGAAAGGAATTCCAGATGCCATTGCTTTGTCTGTTCTGCAAGACCTTGATATTTCAAAAGTTTTCAGAGAACTAGACGATCACATGCTTGAATGCTCAGTTGGAGATAGTCATGTCTTTGCTTTAATTTCAGGAATCATCAAGTGTTATTGCAAGATACGGTTCCACCATCTGGGAAAGTCAAAAAATCAAGAAGCATCTGGGCCAAAAATTCGAAAGAAACTGAGCAAGCTTGTCTTGTTCAAGCACCAGAAGACATTTGTCTTTAACTGGTGCCCAAATTAAACGGTTTTTTTAAAAACCACCAAATCTACTAGGTTGGTTATCTGCCTATGCACACACACGGTAAGATTTGCAACAATTAAATCCCCATATTTTCCAAAGGTGAATAAGCATGTTTTGGTTTTTAGCACCCAAGTTAAAATCGCTTTAGGCCGCCTCAATCTAGTTAACATATCTAAAAGTAAACGAATAAAATCAAATTTCTCTGTTTCGCTGATTGAGTCGCCAAAGGGTTATTCACTAGAAATATCTCTAGTTTATCAGTTTGGTTAGAAAATAAACAAAACAAAACTGCTTTCTTGATAGAAACTTACCTTCGTTCATGTAAAGCGGAAGATTTCGTTCCGAAATTTATAGTAATATTTTACTAAGCCCCAAGTCATTCCACAGCTCGTTTGGGTCACACTGTCATGGCGCCGGCTGTTTTCAATGGTGCTTCACAACAAAGCGCTGGTTGCTCGATCCAGTCTTTTTTTTTAGATCAGTGGGATACATAGATGTGCCATGCGATATTGTAAATGAGACATGCGACCACAACCACCGCAAAGCAACGATAATCGGCTTAACAGGTCAAGAGATTTTCAGGCCTCAACTCAAAGTTCTGATAAAGAAATTATGGAATCCTTCGTTTACATGGCATTTTTTCCATTTTCAAGATTTCTGTTAGTTTCAATTTTGGTATCATTGTGTGCCTTGAAAGTTCAACTACTTGAATGTGAGATAATCGAAAAAAGGATGTTTTCATCCAGAAAACGTTTACCGTAACCTTAACGTCATATGGTTCATTTTGCGCAATTCAATCTGGGCTTGGTAGTAACGGCGCTATTCGCAAGCAGCATTTAAGCCTAGCGCACACTAGCGATTTTTGTCGCCAACGACGGCGATTTTTGTCGCTGGCGACTAAATATTTTCCCCTGAACACTTGCGATTTTTTCTGCCTTGGCCAATGACTTTTGGTCTCCACCTCGTAATGAGCCTCGATAAAAATGACCAGAAATTAACAATCAAATTTTTTTTAACCCATGCATGTGCCTGGAAATCCTCAAAAATTACAGGATGGGAAAATTTAGACAAAAACAATGAAAAATATTGCCAGCTTTGATTTAACCAGGCCACATCTAATGGCAAAAAATTAGGCCCAAAATTGTGGATTTAGCTTGGCCTAAATTAAGCGACTTATTTAATTTTATTCTCTTTTGTACTATAAAGAACCGAACACATGGGTTTTATGCACAATTTGTGTGTTATCTGTTTTACTGTTAGTTGCTAGTAGATAGTAAAACCTAGATCGTTCGAGATTTTTAGCTTTATAGGCAACCCACGCTGCTGAAAGGATATATTAATAGAAGTGCAGTTGTTAGTTCAATTAGAGAGAAATCTTGTTCGTGTTTATCCAAATACGTTTACAAATAATTGAGAGCAGTAGTACCCGCTCGTGGCACTAAGAGCATCAGCAAGCTCAGCCACGGCTGCAGCTTTTGCCGTCCTATCGTCGTATTGTCGAAAGGATATGGCGTACAGGCTGTATTCTCGCAAGAAAATCTGCCTTGTAATCAATGGGATGTTTTTAATGCATCCCAATTTCATATCAACCCTTTTACCGAAAGGTATTTGTTGTGGAATTAAGTTATCTCTTGTTTCTTCATGGTTTTACCCTCCTGTTAAGTTTCTCTTACATATCCTGGAGAATATTTGAAGCGAAATAACTAAAAATGAACTCTAGATCATCCCTTTTTCTTTTAAAGCCAAAAATCTCGCAGTCAAAAATCTCACAGAATTTAACCATTTGGCTGCTACATCTTTAATACACCACATCTATGAGCATAAACATTTAAATTATCATCATCGAGAACCCTAAGAAAAGCAGATTACTCTCAATTTCAGTGGCATATTTCCGTTAACTTCAAACTAGTATATGCATTTATCTTTAGAATCGACTGTGATAGCCTAAACTTCAGAGAGATTTTCAGTAATTTAATTTGATTTAAACCTATCAATTTGTCAGTGTTGGTTTCTGTAATTTGTAATAGTTATTCAGTATTTGCTGAGCGCTCTGGACTTTCCCCTGAGTCTTTCACGTTATGCTAAGCTGCTTGCACCGCTGTATCTGTTAATTTAAAAGTTAAGTTCGTTTCAAGTAACAAAAAAAGCGAAAATCCTTCTCTCGACTATGCTCTAAATTTACTCGTATTTCTGTAAAGCACTTTATCATAAAAATTATTTTTTCTCTTAATTACTAGTAAACTTTAGTGGACAATTTAGGACAATAGAAACCTGGAACCGGGTTGGTTTTTTAAAAACTTTAGCTAGCACGAGCAAAGAAGGTGACATTTAGGTTTCTACCGGAGATCCTACCAAAATGATTAGTGTGAAGCAAAACTCTGTAAGCCTCGAGACTTCAATTTTATTAACAATACAGGTTTTTAAGTTGGTGTCCACATTGTTTATTTTTACGTCTAAAAAGGGCAATGTATTCAGACGCCAACACACCACCGTCAGTCAGCACTACTAGAATTGAAGCCATCGCAACGTATTCAGAACCGGCACAAGACGCTTTGGTGAGTGTCAAACTTTCCCCTTCCAGGTCACTGGAAAATGATGGAAACCTTTATTTTCAAAGTTAAGCACTTTAGATGTGATTAACACTGGCTTTCAATCATTGCTTTTTCATAGTCAACTCCTGTTATAGTTAAAGGCAATCGGTCTCGTTGTCATGCTAACGAGAGCAATAGCTGGAACAATAGCCAAAACACGATTCCAGCGCTCCGCCATATTTTTTACAATGCGATAAATTAAAGGGGGACTGGAAACAATAGAAATCCCTTTGTTCTTATAACCAATCAACGTCATGACAGATTGCCTTTAAGTGGAAATGCCGTTCTTATATGCATTCTATCAATTCAATTTGTATTATCATCTGCACAATTGCACAGGAGAAAGGAACCAAAAATAGTACCTTGAAGAACCCCTGTTTTTACAGCTTTCGATTCACTTTACTTAAGATAAACCTTTATGCTTTGGCTTTTTCCCAGCAGGCGATCTTGGATAAAAAGCAAAACTTCCTGTGTTCCATAACCTTCATGAAGTCCGCAAAGGAGTTGAGTTAGTGACCCCAGGTTGCCCTTGTCGATTTGAACGATAGCACGCAGACCTGTCAACCGAAAATTTTCAAAACCTGGAGATTTCAGTTTTTTTGTTGAGAAAAACAGGGAAATTTGCCCACAAAACAGGGAGATCCCTAGAATTTGTTGAATTTATAGACAACATACCTGTCAAAAATGTCATTTTTGACAAACATTAAATGACAAGAATTATCATGGGTAGCGTCTTCCCACTGGCTTTTAACGTTTTTGTTGATTTGAAAACACTGACAAAAAACTTTGTCGAGAAGAAAGTCATTTCAATCGTTTTTGCTATAAGAAAACCTTTGCTGAAGGACAAGGAAAAACAGGGAGAAAATCATAAAAAACCGGGAGACCGGGAGAAAGCAAGCAAAACCTGGAGTCTCCTGGCAAAACCGTGAGAGTTGACAGGTCTGGTCACGTCTCCATTAAAAGTGGTTACTGGAATTGAAATTCATTTTTGCTCTGCTTCGCGTCTTGTTTACATAACATTGGACCCAACAAAATGAGTCTACAAATAAACATATTTTTGTTGTTTAGTTTTTACTTTCTCTGCCTAAATACCAAAAAAATATGTCGGGTAAAATGTTTGATCGCTTGACCGTGACTTGGGAAGCTGTTTAGTGTCTTGGTGAAGGATCTTTCTCTAAACACTAAGCTCGTTGCATCGAAAGAAAATGATGCAGACAACCAATTCAGAGCTGTTACGCAAAATAGAATGCGCAGCGAAGTACTTCAGGTCGGTTTTCACTTCGCCACTAGCACGGCGTGACTTTAATTCCGGTACCGGTTTAATTCTGGTTTGGCTTTCAGTATTCATAAGTAAAGAACCAGAAGTTAACCCAATACGTCGTCGTGTACGTCCGGCCCTAAAGGTAATGTGTCAAGCTAAAGCAAGCAACTCTGCGGGGGTTTTCAGAAACATGTGTTTTTCGATTTCAACTTCCCAGCCATTACGGTAGTTCTGTTTGTCTACTCTGCTGCGAGGTAAGCTGTTCATGTGAGTAGTTTTGCAATACTGACCAATCGCAAACCAATATTTGGATGTTACTTGACAAGTTGGGTATACGCAACCCTTCTATATAGACTTATTACCTGTAAGTGTGAAACAAAAAGCTAGGTAGAAGGGTTGCATGAAGGGGCTAACATCAAACATTATGACGTTTGGCTACATTATAAAGCGATAAAGCTGGTGTATTCTTTAGATTATATATGAACATACTTAAATGAATTCGTAAATGATTCATGCGTGATATTGAATGTCTATCCAAATATTGAAATTTCTTTATTCGTTCTATCCCACATGTGATATTCATTCAATTAGAAATCGAGACACCAGTAATTGCACCATATATCTCACTCTCGTTAATACTACTTTTTGGGTGGTATTTTTCGGCCATATTAAATGGCAGATGCATCTAGTAAAATTGAATTGCCGGTACTTGAATAATGATTGTTCGTTCATTGTAACACCTCCGCAAAGGCACTATAAAGACAATTGATTTCCATGGCCATTCAATTTCCATGGCCATTCAATTTCCCATTGATTGGACTATACAGTAGATCTATCGTTAAGTGTCAAATCGGCAACGTAAAGCTAATAAACTACCAATAGAGAGATATCAATTCACGGAAGACGAGCTAAGTAAAGTTACAGAAAAGCCTAGCTACTGAAACAGCAGGACAATTTTCTAAAGATTGTATTCATTGATTTTGAATTTTGTATTCAACGTTCTTTTCTTCTCAAGACACTTTAAATAGAAGGGAATTTGGAGATGTTTTCAATGCATCTCTCTGTATTCAAAGGATTGAAAATAAAGCAGAAATCAAATTTAGCTACTTGAATCTTAACGGAAGGTTGAGTGGTTTTTACAACAGGAAATTCCGTTGATTGCCGTATCGTAGCTTTGAAAATGTGCTATTCTGTTCTTGGAAAACACACAGTTAACGTTAAATGTTCTTAAATATTGCATCGCGTTTACTTTGGAGATTTTAAATTCCTGAAAAGTAGATGTTTTACTGACATTTTGAGGTAGATCACTATGATAAAAGTTGTTAACTCATAGCATTGGTTATTTGAACAAAAAATCCTCAATTTACAAGCATATCTTTCAAGAGATGATGTCTTACCTGAACTGAACAATCAACAATGGCTGGTCCGCAAAATCCGAGAGACATTCACATTCAATGCCTTGTTGTATTTGTGCACCGCCATCAACATTCCCCGGAACATCTTGACTTACTACCAATAACCCTGCTCGTATTTAAGGAATACCTAGCATTGTTACTAAATTTAGTCCCAGAATTCAAAGCTCGAGCTTTATAGTGTTTAACTGCTTTTCAAGCCAAAAAAAAATATTTGACCAAGATTCCTATAGGCAATAGGGCAGTTATTCTTCAGAAGGACAGATCAGATGTATGAAGATGAGTGGCAATAAAGAAGAACAGGGAAAAAGAAGAGGAGAGCAAGATAAAAGAGCAGAAGTAACGAGGAGAGACTAAGGCCTGGTTCAAACGTCGCACTTATCATGTGCCGAACTCAACTCTGTTTGGAGCGACACTTGAGCATGTTTAGCGCGACTCCCGTTTCAAACGTCGAATTTAATCATGTCGCGCCAAATGGGTTTTAAGATTGTTACATGAAGTATCTTGGTTGAGGCGCACAATCTCAAATATTTGTTTGAAACGCAGGCGCCCTCCAAGAAAGAAATGAATTTTGGGAAGGAAAATAAATTAAATATAATTATGCATTGAGTTCGGTACATGACAAGTTCGACGCTTGAAACCGTGCCGTGCTGGAGCCGTGCAGCTCGGCAAGCTCTGCCGATCCAAACTAGTCTGCCGCTCCTAACTAAATCTGCCATACCAAATTGATTAAAACGTCGCGCCCCTCATGTACTTAATTCTCGAGCTAGGTTCGGCACATGAGAAGCACGACGTTTGAACCACGCCTTATACCAATATCATAATGCATTAGCAAAACATATTGTATTGTTTGCTACCTAGCTTCTTAAAGTGGTTTTAGGACACTGAAAAGCACAAGCAGTGTCCTGGTCCTTCCTCTCGATGTGACCTCACCCCGTGATTCCTACGTCTGAGATTACAGAGAGCTGGCGACTCTCCTCACTCTAGGGGGAAAAGTAGACATGTCAGGGACCTAATCACTGAGCCATGCTCGCACCTTTAAAGCATTAAAGCAAAACAATAAAGCGATCGTCAGATAAAACAATCCAGAGAAACAGTATTGCATCGGAGATAGATACAAATGGGGATCCACAGAGAGACAAAAGACAGAGACCAAGTTATTTCTTCAAGTGCTTCTTTACATCAGCTGATTCTCAACAACGATTTAAAAACACGAAAAACTTTTCTCTTCTAATCTTCCACAATTCTACTTTACCAGGCATGTTTGCGTGATTCCCCTGACATTTGAAGCTACTTGTTGAGGTTGGTAGAGGGTAAAATTCTAACCTACATGTATATTGCATGTGTATAAATGGTTAACATTTTTAAAAAAACAATAGCAAAAAGAAGGCGAGGGCTACTTTTAAGCCCGCTGAGCCCCCCACCACCACCCAACCCCCCGAACTCCACCCGCTTGGCAGTATTTTCGAAAACATACTCAACAACGCCGGACATCTTTCCCTACGATGCATAAAAATAGATTTAGACAATGACTAAGAACAGCTACGAAAATTGCTTATGTTAGGAGCTTATTTCAATAATATAACACAACGATGCAAGCAAAAATGCATCAATATGTGCTTTTCTCGTGCCTTTGTCACAAAATGTTACGGATAGGCCATTTGGCACAAGTAAAGGACCATTGGCCCACAAGGGCCTTAATTTAAAGATTTGTTTAATCTCAAGAAGCTGAAGAAAAACTTTTACTTTTTTACAATGTTCCATGTTATTTAATGAAGAGAATCACTGTTCTTCTACCGCACTACTTTTATCAAGGTTAAAGGCTCTCTTCTTTCTCCAGGAGAATCTTACGAACAGCACAAATAAATAAATCAGCTCAAGCAAAGAAAAGATGGATGCACCAACCCAGATTCCCATCTGGCCTCCGATTTCTCCAATTAGTTTATCAAGCGTGTACATCGGAATTTCAGTTATTTTCTGATATTCCATATCACCAAAAAAAACATTGATGGCAATATAGTTGTCACGAATAAATTTGCCTGTCAGGTTACTCTCAACTAAGACCCTTGCAAGATCTCGTGTTGACGGCCATTCTGAAAATGAAGCACTTTTACGAAACCTAATTTCATTGCATGGCAATCTGCATCCACAAGAAGCATATTTCTCGCTTCTCAGTGTTTCTTCTATGTTGTCCTGACAAAGAAAATCATCCTCTCTGCTACTAGGTGGTTTTCTCATCTTTTTCGGCAAAAGAAGATTGTAAAAGTGATATATCGTCTTACATTTGTGAACAACCTTCGAAAGAAAGCAAGATAGTCTGCAGTTACTGATTGTATATTCTCCTTTGAACAGCAACTTCATGTTTTGGCCATTTGTGCATTTTGAAGGGTACGGGGGTTTGAGCCTTTGAATCTCTGTTTTCTTAATCTCTATTTGTGTCAAATGACCAACAGGGGCGAGAACTGTCCCAGAATCCAGAGATGGAAATTGTTTGTCGTCTTGAATAATTACCTCAACAGAGTCACCAGGTTGACGTGATGCAATGGACATGCCATCTGACACATTGAGAAACAAGATAACTTCAAGTGAGTTGTCGGAGCCTTCTATTGGTTGAATAAATGTTCCATTTGAATTTATTTTGTAGCAATAGCCACGGTACTCGATACTTAATCTTTCCAAGCCAGATTTCGGTTTAATTATGAAGGTGCTAGTGTCGTATGCAAGTTCTGCAGGAGAATCAATTTTTGATAAAATTTCCTTTAAGTTGCTGATTTGCCCGTACTTGTCCTTTTCCAGGGTAATATTAGATTTTTCAGCGAACTGCTTGACCCGGTATTTGCTTAATGTTGGTCCGCATACTGTTATGGCTGGCATTTTCATTTCAGCGACCCTGACTGTTTCCAGATTTGTTAAAGATGGGCTTTTGAAGTATCTTCGTATTGTTGGCACCACTGATAAAACCAACAGCAATACAAAGAAAAGCATTAGCAACAGCCAGATGCATCTCATTGCTTTTGACTTGGTGATTAGCAATCTTCCAAATCCATGCATGGTCAAACTCGCTGCTGATTCTTTCAAGTCAATTTCTGTTCTTTGATCCATCTTTGAACTTGTTAATAACAACGAATTTTGTTACCGCTTGCTCTTTCCTTCGGGTCTCTGCAACTGAGCAGATTATTGGAATCTTCTTGGTATCTCTATTCAACCTCTGTAGAGGCACTACCTCCCGCCAGTCAACGTTCAGGGCTAGCAACGGCACAACTGTGCACTTGTACTCTAGAGTTAAAGGCATTTAGTCATAGTAAATACTGGTTCTCCGCGGGGGGTTTGTCTGTTTCCATGTGATAAGTTTGTTTACATGTGATCAGACATTCTTTGTCGAAAGCGAAAGGCATTTGAAAAGCCTTTTTGGCTTTTGAAGGTACAAATGGGGAAAGAAGTTTTGAAATCTTTTGTAGAGAGCAAGAGAAAAGAGAGAAAAAGAAAGAACCTTTAGAAACGGCGGAACAAAGAGCACTTACAATATTGTGTGTGCAGTTTGCTTGACAGCCAATCCGATTAGCGAAGCTATCATAATGACTCTTCCTTGGGTATACGCTTCCTATTTACCAGGACTCAATGCCTTTAACGTTAAGAATCAGATTCACGTTGCCGATCGGATATGTAACAATAGGTCTATTATATGGTCCAAAAATGGAAATCTAAATGGCAATCGAAATTCGGTGGGGTAGATTGCGATAAAGCAGGTATTATAATGATCAAAGGGAACCTTCACATGAATAAATTAATGAAAAAAAACATGTTATTTTCAAATACCGGGAAATCCATTTAATTAGGTACGTTTGCCATGAATTTTGTATAAAAATACCCAAAAATTGTGTTTATGACGGTGAGATGTAATGGTGCAATTACTGGTGCCTCGATTTCTAATTGAATGAATACAATATGTGTTATAGAATAAATAACGAAATTTTCTTATATGAATATGATATCATAATATCATGCATGAATCATTTACGAATTCACACAAGAATTTTCATATAAGATCTATAGAGTACATCAGCTTAATCGGTTTTTTAACATAACCAAACGTCATAAGGTTTGATATCAGTCTTTC
This sequence comes from Rhopilema esculentum, assembly GCF_057945365.1. Classification (NCBI taxonomy): domain Eukaryota; kingdom Metazoa; phylum Cnidaria; class Scyphozoa; order Rhizostomeae; family Rhizostomatidae; genus Rhopilema; species Rhopilema esculentum. The sequence goes on from NC_142816.1 coordinate 3,450,982, forward strand.
TATGTAACATTTCTGCGTACGTTTTTGTATAAACCTTGGGGCCTGAATTACATGACGCCGTGTTTTGGTTCACTTCCGGTTCTTTAACTTATGGATACTGAAAGCCAAACCGGAATTTAAGTCACGCCGTGCTAGTGGCGAAGCAAAAGGCCGATCCGAAGTACTTCGCTTCGCATTCTATTTTTTGCAACAGTTCCAAATAGGTTGTCTGGATCATTGTCTGTTGAGGCAAAAAGCTTAGCTTTTAGAGAAAGACCCTTCACCAAGACCCCCAAAAGAGCACCTCAAGTCACGGTCAAACATTTTACCCAACATTTTGTTTTTGGTATTTAGCCATAGAAGGTAAAAAGTAAACGACAAAAATGCTTACTTAAAAACCAATTTTTTAAGGAAAAGAAAGAAGAGAGGAGAAAAAGAGCAGTCTTTGACACCTGGTTGAAACTTTCTGCCCAGAAAGAAGTATTCTGTTATGAACTTTATGTGAAATGTTGGGTCGTTTGAACACCATATTTTGTTGAGTCCAATGTTATGTAAACGAGGCGCAAAGTAAAGCAAAAATAAATTTCAATTCAAGTAAGCACTTATAATGGAGATTTGCTATCGTACGAATCAACAAGGACAATCTGCGGTCACTAACTCCACTCCTTTGCACGCTCCTCTCCATAGCGTTTGTTTGTTTCTAACTGAACAAGTAGAGGTGCTTTGCATTTACCAAGATCACCTGCTGGGAGAAAGCCAAAGCGCAAAGGTTTATCTTAAGTAAAGCGAATGGAAAGGAATAAAAACAGGGGTTCCTCAAGGTATATTCTTGGTTCCCTTCTTTTGGGCAATTGTGCAGATGATGATACAAATTGAATTGAAAGAATGCATATAAAAAAGGCATATCCACTTAACTGTAACAGGAGTTGACTATCAAAAAGCAATGACTGAAAGCCAGTGTTATTCACATCTAAAGTGCTCAACTTTGAAAATGAAGGTTTCTATCATTTTCCAGTGACCTGGAAGGGGAAAGTTTGACACTCACCAAAGCCCCTTGTGCCGGTTCTGAATACGTTGCGATGGCTTTAATTCTAGTAGTGCTGGCTGACGGTGGTGTGTTGGCGTCTGCATACATTGCACTTTTTAGACGTAAAAATAAACAATGTGGAAACCAACTTTAAAACCTGTATTGTTAATAAAATTGAAGTCTCGAGGCTTACAGAGTTGTGCCTCACACTAATGATTATGGTAGGATCTCCAGTAGAAGCCTACTAGTCGCCTTCTTTGCTCGTGCTAGCTAAAGTTTCTAAAAAACCAACTCGCTCCCAGGTCTCTACAGTCCTAAATGGTCCACTAAAGTTCACTACTAACCAACAGAACAAATAATTTTTATGACAAAGTGCTGCACAGAAAGACGAGTAAGCGTAGAATGAAGTCGAGAGAAGGAGATTCGCTTGTTTTCGCTTTTTGTTATTTGAAACTAACTAAACTTTTGAATTAACAGATACAGCAGTGCAAGAAGCGTAGCATAACGTGAAAGACTCAGGGGAAAGACCAGAGCGCTCACCTATTGAGAAACTATAAAAAATTACAAAAAACCAACATTGACAAATTCCTTGATTGGTTTAAATACAATGAAATCGTTGCCAATCCCTCTGAAGTTTAGGCTATCACAGTCAATTCTAAAGATAAATACATATACGAGTTTGAAGTTAACGGAAATATCACACTGAAATAGAAAGCAATCGGCCTTTGCTTAGGGTTCTCAATGATGATAATTGAAATGTTTATGCTCACAGATGTGGTGCATTAAAGATGTAGCAGTCAAATGGTTAAATTCTGCGAGATATTTGACTGCGAGATTTTTGGCTTTCAGAGAAAAAGGGATGATCGAGAGTTTATTTTTTCTATTTCGCTTCAAATATTTTCCAGGATATGTAAGAGAAACTTAACAGGAGGGTAAAACCATGAAGAAATAAGAGATAACTCAATTACACAACAAATACCTTTCGATAAAAGGGTTGATATAAAATTGGGATGCATTAAAAACATCCCATTGATTACAAGGCATATCCTCTAGCGAGAATACAGCCTGTTATAAGCGAGGTATCACGTTTACAGCGGGCTTAATTTGTTTTCTTTGCAACTAAATGCTGCTTGCGAGTAGCGCCGTGACTACCAAGCCCAGATTGAATTGCGCAAAATGAACCATATGACGTTAAGGTTACTGTAAACGTTTTCTGGATGAAAACATCCATTTTTCGATTATCTCACATTCAAGTAGCCGAACTTTCAAGGCACACAATGATACCAAAATTGAAACTAACAGAAATCTTGAAAATTGAAAAAATGCCATGTAAACGAAGGTTTCCATAATTTCTTTATCAGAACTTTTAGTTGAGGCCTGAAAATCTCTTGACCTGTTAAGCCGATTATCGTTGCTTTCCGGTGGTTGTCGCATGTCTCATTTACAATATCTCATGGCACATCCATGTACGGCCGTGTTTATTTAAACAGGCTTATTGATCTTAAAGCTTCTAGTGTCTTGACCCGGATTACACTGTGGTTTACTAGTGTACCTTGCAAGCGAGATCAGTAAAATCTCGTTTTCTCCGGACTCACAAATCCTCTACATACAGGTACGAAAAAGCTATTGTGTACCCAAGGAGCCAATCGAATGGCTCAAAATTTGCACACGGCCAGGACAGATGTCGGGTGTCCCAAAGTGTCTCAAAGTGAAGCAAAAAGTGTCTCAAAATTTTTGTATTTGCTCTGGTCCGTCCTTTATAGCCAAATACAGCTATGGGAGGGAAGAAAAATTGTTTGCCAATTTTTGACAGGGTACAGTTTCAAGGGGAGGAGCAATTTGAAAAATCTGAGACAAAATTTGGTAGCTTAGGATCTGCGCTTTCTGCTTATAGAAGTCAGATTTTTATACCTAAAACGCAAGGGTACAAAATAGCTTTTGAAGGTGGTACACTCATTTATGCAATAAATTTGCCTGGAAAGTATCATTTTACCATATTTGCCAATTATTTTAATATGGTTGGTATCGGCATGTTTTTGTGCATCGAATGATGTATAGTTTAATCTAATTCCATTAATAGTTTGATTTTTAGGGAGAGAAACCCAAATATCGTGTCAAAAACGTTCACCGTAACCTTAATAGGAATACGGCGTATCCTAAAACTTTTCAAAAAACAGAATCATTCACTTCTTTTGACATCCCTTTTTCAAGGTTAGAAGGTTTACTTCTTTTCTTCCGTCACAAAACAGCCGCAAACTGAATGAACAAATAAATCAGCTCAAATACAGAAAAAATTGATGCCCCAATCCATATTCCCATCTGGCCTCCAATTTCTCCAACGAATCTTTCAGTAGTATACATTTTAAGTTCAGTTATTTTCTCATACTCCATATTACCAAAGAAGACGGTGATTACAACAGTGTGTTTAAGGATCCTTGGGTTCTCTGATGTCATCTTTGCAGTTGAAAAATACTTGCGAAATTTCGTTTCTGTACACGGTAGCTCGCAGTTGCAGGAGGCGTAATTCGAATCAAGGACCTTTTCAGTAATTATCAAAGAGCATGAAGCTTGGCTTAGATTTCTTGATAGTTGCTTTTTCATCGCTTTTGGTAAAAGGTGGTTATGCCAAGCGTTGATATAAGAACATTTTTGTGAAACTTGGCTAAGGACAGTCTGCAATTGCTAACCGTATAGTCACCTTTGAAAAGAAGCTTCATGTTTTCGCCATTTGTGCATTTTGATGGGTAAGGAGGTTTAAGCCTCGTAATCTCGGTCTTTTTCATTTCAATAAAAGTCTGATGGCCGATTGGAGCAAGAATTCTCCCAGAATCCAGAGACGGAAATTGTCTGTGATCTTGTATGATAACATGAACGGCGTCTGTTGGAGAGTCAAAAAGATGTACTCCATTTGATAAATTTACAAATAAAATAATATCGAAGGTGAACCCAAGATCAACCGATTTTTGTATGGCAGTTCCATTCGCATTTACTTTGAAGCAGTAGCCTTGGTTGGCCACAAGCACTCTTTCGATGGCAATGTCATTTTCGTCAGGGTTGATAATAAACATGGTGTTGTTATCATATGCTATATCTTCTAGATAGAAAGCTCTCCCTAATATGTCTTCCATGTTGTCTATACGTCCAAGCCAGTTATATTTGACGGTTATGTTTTTCTCTTTTGCGAATTTTGTGACTTTAGCTTTACTAAAGCTTGGTCCGCATACAGTTATGGCTGGCATTTTCATTTCTGATACCCTGACAGTTTCTTCTTTTGTTAAAGACGGGCTTTTGAAGTAGCCCCGAATTGTTGGCATCACTGTCAAAATTACAAGTGATACGAAGAAAAGAATTAGCAACAACCAGATGCATCTCATTGCCTTTTATTTGGTCGAAAGCAATCTTCCGAATCCATGCATGGTCAAACTCGCTGCTGATTCTTTCAAGTCGTTTGCTGTTCTTTGATCCATCTTTAAAGTTGTTAATAACAACGAATTTTGTTACCGCTTGCTCTTCGGAAACTGAGCAGAAAATTGGAATCTCCTTGGTTTCTCTATCCAACCTCTGTTCTAGAAGCACAACGTTCTGTCAGTGCATCGTTCACGGTTACCAATAGGGTCTGTGGCGCGATATGATTGGGAATTAGATTTACGTTGCCGATTTGACACTTGACGATAGATCTATTGTATAGACCAATCAATGGGAAATTGAATGGCCATGGAAATTGAATGGCCATGGAAATGAGTTGAGGAATAGTGCCTTTACGGAGGTGTTACAATCAAAGAACAGTCATTATTCAAGTACCGGCAATTCCATTTCACTAGATGCATCTACCATTTAATATGGCCGAAAAATATCACCCAAAAAGTTGTATTAATGAAAGTGAGATATATGGTGCAATTATTGGTGTCTCGATTTCTTATTGAATGAATATCACATGTGTGAGAGAACGAATAAAGCAATTTCCATATTTGGATAGACATTTGATATCATGCATGAATCATTTATGAATTCATTTAAGTATGTTCATATATAATCTAAAGAATACATCAGCTTGATCGTTAAGAATACAACAAAACATAATGCTTTCTTCGATATCGTGACAATTTCGGGGTCCCAACCAAGGTTTGACGTTGACCTGTCTTTGCGACCCTTCTGCCTAGCTTTTTAGGTCACTCTTAAGGTCCGCCTTTCACGAAGCCGTTTTTGGTTATCTTCCGGTTCTTTTACTTGTGGATACTGATAACCAAACCGGAATTAAAGTCACGCCGTGCTGGTGGCAAAGCAAAAACCGGTAAAAGTTAAACAACAAAAATGTTTATTTAAATACCAACTTTTAAGGAAAAGAAAGAAAAGAGGAGATTTATGTTTGCTATCGTTCAAATCGACAAGGGCAACCAGGGGTCACTAACGGACTTCGTATGGAACAACACAGCACGCTCCTCTCAAGGCATCTGTTTATTTTGAACTGAAAAAGTAGAGGAGCTTTGCTTTTTATCCAAGATCACCTGCTGGGAGAAAGCCAAAGCATAAAGGTTTATTTTAAGTAAAGTGAATGGAAAGGAATAAAAACAGAGGTTCCTCAAGGTAATGTTCTTGGTTCCTTTTTTATTTGTGCAATTGTGCAGATGATGATGCAAATTGGATTGATAATATGCGTCAGTAAGGCATATCTACTAAAATGAAATAAGAATGAAATATCAGAAAGCATTAATTGAAAGCCAGTGTCATTCGCATCTTAAGTGCTAAATTTTTGGAATGGGCGTTTCCATCATTGTCAGGTGTGGCACAAATTCCAATAAGTATCTAACACCCCCCACCCGCCAATCATTGTTGCTTGAATCCGTCCCTGTTCAGCTGCGCCTGGGAAATTATTGGCAGTGTGGGGCTCATCGGAATTTGGACTTGAAAAGTAGTTACTCGACTTGAGATCTGAGGGGCCTATTTGTATGAGGAAATTTATCCCATCTCTCAGCCAGTAATCTGGCAAGTGGGATGGAATCATCGAATGTTTACATGCAAATTCTATCCCACCTTCCAGCTGTATATGGAGAATATCATCCCACCTTTCAGCTTGTGTGCTGCCAAATGGGACGAAATTTGATCGCGTTTATATGAACATTTCATCCAATTTTCCAGCTTCATCCCACCTTCCAGCGTTTATATGGAAAAAATCCATCCCACCTCAGTGAGACCCCACCTCTCAGGCAGTGGGATCTCAATTAATCGGGCTGGCTTTTTTTCCATATGAGCGCAAAAAGAGAAACACAAAGGCCTAGTGCAAAAGATCACTGTATGCTAAACCTGACAACTGCAGCCTTTAAAAGTTGCAGATTATTTCTGATTCAACTTTATCACCAATTTTCAACTTTTAAAATTTATCAGAAAACCTTTCCAAGACCAGAAACTAATCATTACCTGATTTACAAGAAAAGATCAATATTTTTAGCAAGAATTAGGGACACAGGAGAGTTTTTAGCTGTAAAAAAATTGTACTGCTTGAGCTGCGCACTTGGTAAAGAAGGGGCTGTTTGTTTAAGGGGTACCGCTTTGGATTATGCTTGGCAGCGCGACCTTGGGCTCGAGTCCTTCCCTGGTATTTCACTCGCCCAAATTTTTCTTTTGGTACACTATTCTAAATCCTGTTCTCCTAATGTTTTGATGATAAGAAAAAGACGGTTCTACGTTGCAGCTCAATGTTTCATTCTAAATCGGATCAAGAGATAGTTGGAAGATATTTGATAATTTGTTCGTATTTAAAGTCTAGTTTATGGTTGTAGGCTTAATTTGTTTGATGTTATCTATCTAGAGAGTTGGCCATCAGTAATCAAAGGTAGTCTTTAACCTTTTGTTTGAGAATAATACGAGAAAAACTCACTCACCCGTTTTTAGAATGCTTTATATTACAATATATATGGTTTTACTACTGTGATATATAGCCAAAAATAGAACTTAATCCCAAACGAAATAAAATCCTTCCCAACTTTAGAACTATTCAAAATAAAATCTCAGAATACACAACGTTCAATTGTACTTGTGACCTTTGCAAGAGATACATGTGCAATAATAGTTATGTAATTTATGTGATGATAATTTAAGTCAGTTGGTTTTAATTAGCTATCTACACATTGTACCAACTTTTAATAAAGAAATAAAACAATGAGGTAGCAGAGAAATAGTAATTCACTTCAAGCCACCACGACGCTCTACTATTGCTGAGAAAAACTAATAGTCCGCCTTTACATCTTTACATACAGGACCTCTATATTGTTGCATAAAGTTCAAATAATGATGTTCCCAGTCAATGTTGTGTCACATACAGAAGTGACTAGCGTGGTACCTGAAAGCGTTAAAGGCATTTGACATGCATAAGTACAGCGAATCCAAAAATAACTCGATCAGAGCACGCGCGTTTGATAGGAATTTTGAAACCACTCACGTGAAACCACTCTAGTGTCTCGCCGATTGGCAGGAAGGCGGAAATTGTACACATGTTTTTCTCTTGGCCTAATTCGATTGGTCAACACATGGGGATCAAGTGGCTGTAAGCCACTCTTATCTATGTCGAATGCCTTTAAGCAGTCAGTTGGTGAGTGCCCTATTTTGAACATAAGAATTTTCCATAGAAGATTAAGTCAGACGAATCTTAGAGGTATGTTATCGAGCACGGACGTTCAGGGGTTATATGACACTGAGTGGTTAGAATTCTTAGATATATTGATTGACTTCCAATGTTAGATGTTACTGTTCGCATGCAATGTCGATGCTTTGTATAATTTTGAGAAGAAGTTGAAAACAAACATGCTTGTGTTGAACAAAACAGATTGTATTCAACAGTATTGTCAAAATCTACAATGTATTTCTCATCATTGCATTTATTTTTCTTCTATGATTTAAAGAAACAAAGCTTTGTTCTAAGATAGCTTTTAAAAATAGCCTAACAATAAACCCGTGCCTATTTGTCGGTTCCAATCTGCCAGTTAACGAGGTTGGGCGAAAGGTTGGGTGAAACGTTGGATCGTTTGACTACCAACGCTGGATCACCTTCCAACATCGAAAAAAATGTTGGGCGAAATGTTGGGCGAAATTTTATCGTTTGACCTACAATGCCTGCCAAAAGTCTTGGAACACTGAAGTCGGTTTGCAAGGTCAAAATCTTTAACCCCCCTCTCCCCCACGGAACGATGTTTGTTTACTATAAAACTGGCAAGTATTTTCTTTTGAGTTTCTCTTATGATATTTGCCTAAACTATCAACATTGTCCTAGGGGGAAGAGGGTGGAAGTAGTAATTTTTTGGAAAGGGAATGAAAGATATAAAATGCAACGCAAATTGTTGGGTGTTTCGAGTAGTTTTGGTAGGCATTGTATATGCGGTAGATATGTCAATGGTAGCAAATCTATGCGATATAGCTGACACAGATTTATACTTAAATCTAAGTTTGTGCAAATGGCCTTTCAAAATAAATGTTTAAGAGTAACAGCAAGAGTACCAGATTCAAAAAAGGTTTTGAGAGTTTAGAGAGAGTTTACTTCAGTCCGTCCTCCTTAGGCCAGCATGGCGACTCTTTTATGTTGAAACCTGTTGGTTTGGAACATTAACTCTGCGTGTTCTTGTTGCAATCATAGCGAATATCGTTTGTCCAATTAAAACAATCAACTCTAGTAACGAGAAAACTGAAGCCCCAACCAGCAGTCCCATATACCCACCAATATCTCCGATGAGTTTCCCGAATGAGTAACTTTCCTCTTCAGTAATCATACTATACATCATGTCACCATAATAAACATCAATCCGAAGAAAATTTCTTCTGACGAAGTCATCTGTCACTTCGCTAGCATTCAAGTCCAACGCCTTTGAAAAAAGCTGTTTATATATCGGTATGTCAGCATCTGATGGCCATTTGGAGTAAGAGACAGTTTTGTCGTACTTGACTTCATGGCAAGGCAACTTGCAGTTGCACGATTCATAGTTCTCTTCTCTCAGATGTTTAATTACTTGAGTAAGACAACGTGTTTGCTTCCTGCCATTCGTGAATGGCATTCTCTTATCTTTTGGCATGAAAATATTTGAGAAGAAGTCAAGACTGTTGCATTGTTTTGATACTTTTGAAAGAAAGCAGCTAGTTTGGCACTGAAGAACAGAGTAGGAGCCAGGAAAGTATGCATGGTCCCCTTCTCTATTAGTGCAACCTGATGAATAAGGCTGTTCCTTTCTGTTTACTTCTGTTTTCCGTATTTCTATCTGGGTTATCTGCCCGACTGGCGCAAGCACAGAGCTAGTAAAAAAAGGGTAATCTTTGTGATTATGCACAATGATGTCAACGGACTCACCCATATCATGCTCAAACCACGGCACAAAGTCAGAAATATTGAGAAACATGACGAAAGATACAGCTTCGTCACGCCCAGAACTAAACACTTTGCCTGTTCCATTCGGGTTGTATGTGTAACAATAACCTCTATAGATGACAAGTGACCTTAGAAAATCCGATGAAAAATTGCATGGCTTGTGAATCCCCATCTTGCAAGATGCATGCAGCTTTTTCAAGAAGAGTGATTCATCGTCAGGGGCTAACTTCAAGAGATTCTCCTCATTTTCTAACTTCCGCAGAATTGCTTCCTTGCGAAAGTATCTGTTTACTCCAATCGCAGCGGAACTTTCATCAAAATCTATTGATATATTCATTTCATCTGCATTTTCTAACAACTTTTGCTTACTTAGAATAGGACCACATATTGTAACAGCAGGCAAAGTTAGCTCTGTAGGTATGATACTTCCTTCCTTGATAAGTATGCCATACTGGAAGTATTCAATTGTCATAAGGCCGCTTAACGAAAACAGAATGCCCAGAGACGCAATCATTAAAGATACCCAAAACAGTCTCGTCGTCTTTGATCTGGTACGAGCAATCCTACCAAGCCAGTGGATAGTTAGATCAGTTGCAGTCTCTTTCAGCTCCATTTTCATCGATATTTCGTCACCAGCTTTTCAAAGAATGTTTGATATTGTTTTTCTGATGAGCAGTAGATTGCTGATTGCCAATCTATTTGAAGCTGTATGTTTGTGTTCCACTTGTTTGTTTCCTGGCTTCTGCCAAAATTCCAAATTGATACCCAACCTTGAAAAGTATGCATATCAAATGCTGCATCTATATCGTCATAGTTAAAATTGTGTGCAGTAAAACGGTATGATAATAATAATGATTTCAGTTTAAATACGAAAGCCAAACTGGTCATGTCAAAATTGGAAACCTTGGCTGGTACTAATGCCGAAATCATAATCATCATCCTAATCAATATGATCATCATTGCTATCATAAGATTATCTTTATCTGTTACCAGAAATCATTAGCAACCATTAATTGTAAACGATGGTCACCTCTTGAAATCAATCATCATTGACATCATCGTCAGTAATCATTTCAAATCATCACCATCATCACCATCATCACCACTATATTCATAGCTCATTACATCATTGTATCATCCATATTATTCTATATTGCAGAAAAGCCGTGCAATACTTTCCTTTTTTATAAGAACCAGCAAGCCTGTTCTTAATTTTTAGAATATAAAGTACTAATCGCTAGCTATTGTTTTCAGGCCCCATTTGCCAAAAAAGTGGGCTATCCCTCAAGTTTGAAAGTTCACAGACAAAGCAGCTCTAGATGGTATAAAACTTCTCGTTTTTGAGATGAGATTTTCAAAGGGTCTCGCGAACTTTTCAAAAATTTCATTTTACAGTACCTAAGCATGATCTTGTAGGCACAGATGCACAGATGATCATACTTTATTGTTTTTCCAACTTGGCACAGATGCACATATTAGATACCTGATGAGATGCTTTCAAAATTTCATTTTACAGTACCTAAGCATGATCTTCTTGGCACAGATACACAGATTTCAAAATTGAAGTTTGCTCCTTAACATGTAAAGAAATTTCAGCATAAAAAGACGTTCAAATATTTCATTACATAAGCAATACCCGAATCAGTCTTTATGACTCTTTCCAATCTTCGATTGCAGTAACTTCATTTCGTCAAGATGTATTACTAGGTAAGGCAATTCAAGCGATAATGTACATGAATGAATGATGTTAGTTATATAATATATGTCTACTTACTAAGGAACGCATCAAAAGGTGCTGATGCTGGTCACAAATTGTACCACACAAGACTGCAAAAACACATGAATACCTGATTTAATATTCTTGTAGCTAGCAAGTTGTCATAGCAGAATCTGGCAGCTGGATTTCATTTTTACTACCAAGCATTTGTCTCATTAATTTTGCTTAATAATTGTTCAATTAAAAGTTTTCTGTAAACATTTCCGACTAATTTTAATATAGCGTTGCGAAGGCTCATCTGGTATTGTTAAGAATCAACAGGGTTTGTAAAATCGAAGTTTGCAGATTTGATTAAATTGGCAAACATGACGAACTTGTCCGTTTTATTTTCAAAACATTGATAAGGTGAGCAGTCCACTTGCGACCTTTGGTATTTGGATCCACAATTTTCAGCTGTCATCTGTCTAGTTTAATCAAGAATAAAACAATTTTTACCGATTTTGCATTTGTTTTTAATCAAGAATTTGTGGTCCTTTTACAAGAATGCAAGATGACAACAGCTTGCATAATAATGTTTTAATTTCCTTGCATGTAGGGTTTGCCTGCTTTGAAATTAAATAAAACCTTTGAATTGGAATTATGTTTAAACAGATGCAAAATGTTTTTTTTAAATTGTTTGCATTGAGTACTTAAATCTTTTTCCTTGTAGTGAGTTTCTTATAAAATTTGAGCGTACTCGTCCAGAAAGCTCAAGGTACCTTACCCTCTCATTTTTTGCTGCCGTTAATCATATCAGCTTTGCTAGCCAGGGTAAAGAGGCAGGGGCGTAACTTGGCCAAAAGGTTTGGGGGGGTAAAAGGGTTTCTGCCCTGCAAAACTGATGGGTGCCCTGCAGACCTCGTAGCAACGGTTTGTTTATAGGTTATTAGTGAATGCTTTACCAGTGTACATTGGTCTGTACCAAGGACAAACTTCTAAGCAATAAAAACAAACTTGAAACTTCATTGCCTATGAAATATCTATTTCTCTACGTGAGCGTAATTTTTTTTAATTCATTTCATTTAATGTTGGTTTGAAAAATACTAGCTAATAAACAGCTAATGGGAGGGAGGGATACATGATGTAGACAGCGCAACGAAATTTAGCCCAGGGGGACTAACAAGCAAGTTTAGTGAGGTAGGAGGACCCACCATGGTTGGGTCCGACGTGGAGAAAATTTTTGAAATTATACCCTGTAAAAGGGCTAAAAAGCATCTTTCAGACAAAAATTTAGCAAAATACTATTGTGCTAAAAGAACTGATTGTTTATTGAAAATATTATTGTTTATTGGGAAAAATAGGGAGGGGGAATATCATGCTAAAACTCTAGTATTAAACGTTGGGGAAGGAAAGAAACGGCAACCTTTCGTTTCAGATTGCACATAGTTGTGAATGACAGAGGAAGATGTTGTTTTGATTTGGGGAATTTTTTTCCTGCACAGAAATGTGTAGTTTCTTGTATCGAGAAGGCCATGTTTACAAGAAAAATGATAAAAATATACGTAAAAAAGTTAGCAATTAGATGAAACAAAATTGGTATCTAAACGATTTATTATGTTTTTTAGTTCATGCACTGTTAAAAAGTAATATATAAAATGATAAAAAATTTATTTCTTGACCAAAGTGGGGGCTTTCAGCCCTCTACTCCCCCCAGTGGCGCCGTACCTGTCATGAAAATATTTTACAACTTAAATTAATTTGCATGGACTCAACCTTACCCTCATAAACATATGCATCAATCATTGCATCCATTGGCTATGACTTTCGGTAAGAAATGTTTTCGCTTTGCAAATAACGGAGCTTTTTCTTACATACCTGTTACGTTCTCTAAATTGCAGAGGTTCATAAAAAATACGATATTTCCATTTCAAAATTCCTAAACGGCCCTTTACGAACTTCAGAGGTGGCATTTCTGCGTGGCAATAAAGCTCTTCTTGGCGCCCTGCGAAATCTTCGATTGCCCTGCGAAATCGACTATTTTTTGGATTTGGGGGGGGGGGTGTCGCCCCTGTAAAGAGGTCTTTGACATTGTAAAGACCGTTTCAAAGAATAAGATAAGGCAGTTCTTATTCCTAGTCGCAGCTTGATGTTATGGACTCACAAGTCTCCGCTTGTAATGATTTACGTCTTGTGTGTAAATGTGTGTGTGTTTACGTTATGTGTGTGTGTGTTAACGTCTTGTAACAACCCTACTGGCTACAAATCTAGCGCTTCGGCACTGATCAGTTGGTTAATGCCGACACCAGGGAGAGGCCCAGTTGTGCAAGTTGACTTGAAATGGCGGCAGACCAATACTATAAGCTTGTTGTTTTTAGCGCTAGATGTCTAGCTTGATGTTTTAAGCTGAAGCAAAACCACTCAAGCTTGCTGTAAACATTTCGAAGGCTAAGCTGTCTTGCTGCGGCGTTCGTAAAGGCACTGGGCACTGACCTAGGCAATGTTTACGTTTTCAAAAAAATTGCTTTCGGTCTTATTCGTCAAGATTCACGGACAAGGAAGTCAAGATATCAAAAATCCTTTTACGGATATGAATTGAGCGTAGTTGATCATAGAAAATTGCTTTCACAGGTAGATTTTGCATTGTCACGATCCCTATTGAACTTAAGATAATGCGGTCTCTGTTCGTAAATAGGCTGAAAGTGATGGAAGTTCTTGGTGAAAATGTTTATAGGGTTAGTTGTGTCTATTAAGTTGTTACATTTGCACCTCCAATTACCTCGCCTGTTTGTGCTCGTGAGGTGTCCACCCTCTTTCCTCATAGTGAGAGCACAAAAAGGGGGCGGTGCCCACACTAAGGGTCTCGGCCTAAAATTATTGACAAACATTTAGATGCATTGAAAGTTACAAAAAGGACACTTGACGCTTGATCGTCATGTTGGGGCGTAGGTTCATGTGCCTCTGGTACCTCTTCGGAAACATGTTTGTACGTAGTAGCAACTCTTCTTATTATTTCTTAGGACCCCTATTTGTTTACAGGCCCCTGGGCCCAATTGGAAATGTGGCCCTGTTTAAATATATTTGTCAATGTAACTCTACTCGGTCTGATTCCTCAAAAAGTAGAAATTTTCCCAAAATATTTCAAATTATGTCTCATGCAAAAAGTAGAGCACTTTGATTGCTTTCAGTGAGTTCGTTCTCTTTCTAATTTCGACAACTTTTTTAGGGTTTAAAAATGTTCTGTCGTGGATTCTTTTAAAATTCAGCTTATCCTTTTCTTTTAGATATCACTTGGGAATCTCACGGAGGTGTCTGCAAACAATGACAAAAAGGTATTTTATTGAGTTCAAAAATGTTTTCAATAAAAAGTCATTTCCCATCATTTCTCAACTTCCAATCTGATTTTGTGTAGCCTTGGGCAGAAAATTTTTAAAAAATGAATAAGATCTTTTTCTCAAAATATCAGCTTGAAATCCATCAAAAACACAGGATATGGATTCGTGAACATAAATTAAGGTATTTTGGTTTGTTTCGCATCTATTTTAATAGAGAAAATACGACAAATGACAAAAGTAAAGGCATGAAAATAAATTTAAGAGCAAAAATATTAAGAACCAAGATAAGAAACTACAGCTAAACGAAGCAACCTTGAAAGTGATGAGCAAATATAAATAAACCTAGGAGATCTAGAAAGTAAAAAAGGACCAGTAGGGGAATGCATTAATAGTAGGAAAAGTTCGGCAAGGGCAATCATTAATGAAAGAAAGTTTCTAATAAGCCAAAAAAGCTGAGTAATGTAATGGATATGAAAAAACAAGATTGAAAAAATAAATAGACCAAGAAGAAAGCACCTTACCCTAAGCAATTGCTGGAAAAACGAAATGAAACTGAAAAATGAAAATCACAAAATCGATATCAATGGAGTCAAGGAGAATATTGAAATTATTAACGATATCAACAACAAGCAACACGTTAAAAATAGCGATAAAACAAAGATGAGGTTCATAAATAATGGTAATGATATATAAGATGATATATAGAACATTACTAAAGTGAAAACTAAATATGACTGGTTTAAAAGAAATGATAAATAAGAAATGAGAAAATGCAGCCATTGTTTTTGGTTCAATTTTATAAATTTTTTAACAGTTCGAAAGTCCTGCTTGTTCCAAAAACCCAAATCAATTTAAAAAATTTTCCCCATTTATTCAAACTGTTGCGTATTCATTCTTTGCCAGTATTCTGAGGAAATGGCAAGTTAACGTGACGGTCGAAGAAAGAGATTTTGAACGATTCACATTTTAAAGATTTTAATTACACCTCACCGCAATTTGTTAGCAAATATTTGAATTTCTTTGGCATTCCCCACTTTTCAAAAGTCAACAGAAAGATTTGTAGGTCTCAAGACAGATGAGAACCGTTGATTACAGATTTAAGAATATGGTGCTCGCGTTTCTGTATTAACAAGGTTTTATACTTTAAGTGGAAGGGGTGGGGGAGGGGGGAGTGGCCAGCGTAATGTAATTCTAAGTATAGGAATCAAGAGGTTTTGTTATATTGAAAGGATGGATAACAAAGCTACTCAGTGTCCAACACCTACTTTGAAAGCTTAGTACCTAGCGGATAAAGATTAGCCCCCTATTCGATATCAAACATTTTGGAAAGCGCATCGTCCTGAGCTACAGAATTGTGTGTTAGGGTGGCCAGTTCCTTTCCACGCCGATTTTACCTCTCTAGTTTCAAATTTCAACTGAGTGAACTGAGACCCGTCCGCGAGCCGGGAGTTTGATTGTGAGTTTTTTGTTATTCTTCATTCTACAATAAACGCTAATCGCAAAAACCTTTTAAGAACTTTTTTGAGAAAACACCTTCTATATTTAGATGAAATTAAAATTACAAATCATGACTTCAAGGAGATTTCTAATTTGTTTATTAGTTTTGTATTTATTATTTTCTTTATTAATTTGCTTTTTACTCAGCCGTTTAATTGATGCTGTTGCTGTCATAATTCCAAATTTAATGATATTAGCAGGTCCAATTTCTTTATGACGTCAATACTGAGAATGTATAGAGCAGTGAACAAAAACATGCTAGTTAAATTAACTTCAATGTTCGTTAAATTTCAGCGTACATTTTTCGTTTCCTGGCTTTGGCTATTACGAATCAGTCAGTTTAACTTTCCGCATCCATCGCAACTAATAACCATGCATTCTTTGATTTAAAAAGCATGGAAATCATGAGCTCTTTAAAGATCGAAAAAGAAAATACAGTGCTAGCATTATGAACTTTCTGAGATAACCCCCATGGTTTGAATATTTAAGACATAATTGTAATTATTCTGACATATTGCAAGGTCTCATTTCTGTAATTATAGGTTAGTAAGAGCTTTTTTTTCTAACTCCTGTAGTTTTATGTTACTGATTCTCCGCATTATTCAACTCAACGTACTAATCCTCAATATTGTAAGGTCTCATTAGACTTATTATCAATATCATAAGTTATTAGAAATACTTATTCTAAGGTTTTATGTCATAAGGTCTTACGGTAATGATTCTCAGTATTATATGCCTCATAGTACTAATTCTCAATTTTGTAAGTCTCATTAGACATATTATCAATATCATAAGTTATTAGAAATACTTATTCTAAGGTTTTATGTCATAAGGTCTTACGGTAATGATTCTCAGTATTATATGCCTCATAGTACTAATTCTCAATATTGTAAGTCTCATTAGACATATTATCAATATCATAAGTTATTAGAAATACTTATTCTCAGGTTTTAAATTTATAAGGTCTTACGGTAATGATTCTCAGTATTATATGCCTCATATTACTAATTCTCAATATTGTAAGGTCTCATCAGATTCATTATCAATATCATAAGTTATTAGAAATACTTATTCTAAGGTTTTATGTCATAAGGTCTTACGGTAATGATTCTCAGTATTATATGTCTCATAGTACTAATTCTCAATATTGTAAGGTCTCATTAGACATATTATCAATATCATAAGTTATCAGAAATATTTATTCTCAGGTCTTTATATCATAAGGTCTTACGGTAATGATTCTCAGTATTATATGCCTCATAGTACTAATTCTCAATTTTGTAAGTCTCATTAGACATATTATCAATATCATAAGTTATCAGAAATATTTATTCTCAGGTCTTTATATCATAAGGTCTTACGGTAATGATTCTCAGTATTATATGCCTCATAGTACTAATTCTCAATTTTGTAAGTCTCATTAGACTTATTATCAATATCATAAGTTATTAGAAATACTTATTCTAAGGTTTTATGTCATAAGGTCTTACGGTAATGATTCTCAGTATTATATGTCTCATAGTACTAATTCTCAATATTGTAAGGTTTCATTAGACATATTATCAATATCATAAGTTATCAGAAATATTTATTCTCAGGTCTTTATATCATAAGGTCTTACGGTAATGATTCTCAGTATTATATGCCTCATAGTACTAATTCTCAATATTGTAAGGTCTCATTAGACATATTATCAATATCATAAGTTATTAGAAATACTTATTCTCAGGTTTTAATGTTATAAGGTCTTACGGTAATGATTCTCAGTATTATATGCCTCATATTACTAATTCTCAATATTGTAAGGTCTCATCAGATTCATTATCAATATCATAAGTCATTAGAAATACTTATTCTCAGGTTTTAATGTTATAAGGTCTTACGGTAATGATTCTCAGTATTATATGTCTCATAGTACTAATTCTCAATATTGTAAGGTCTCATTAGACATATTATCAATATCATAAGTTATTAGAAATACTTATTCTCAGGTTTTAATGTTATAAGGTCTTACGGTAATGATTCTCAGTATTATATGTCTCATAGTACTAATTCTCAATATTGTAAGGTCTCATTAGACATATTATCAATATCATAAGTTATCAGAAATATTTATTCTCAGGTCTTTATATCATAAGGTCTTACGGTAATGATTCTCAGTATTATATGCCTCATAGTACTAATTCTCAATATTGTAAGGTCTCATTAGACATATTATCAATATCATAAGTTATTAGAAATACTTATTCTCAGGTTTTAAATTTATAAGGTCTTACGGTAATGATTCTCAGTATTATATGCCTCATATTACTAATTCTCAATATTGTAAGGTCTCATCAGATTCATTATCAATTTCATAAGTCATTATAAATACTTATTCTCAGGTTTTAATGTTATAAGGTGTTATGGTAATGATTCTCAGTATTATATGCCTCATATTACTAATTCTCAATATTGTAAGGTCTCATCAGATTCATTATCAATATCATAAGTCATTAGAAATACTTATTCTCAGGTTTTAATATCATAAGGTCTTACAGTAATGATTCTCAGTATTATATGCCTCATATTACTAATTCTCAATATTGTAAGGTCTCATCAGATTCATTATCAATATCATAAGTCATTAGAAATACTTATTCTCAGGTTTTAATGTTATAAGGTCTTACGGTAATGATTCTCAGTATTATATGCCTCATATTACTAATTCTCAATATTGTAAGGCCTCATTAGACTTATTATTGATGTCAAAAGGTTTTAGAACTACTAATTTTCAGGCCTACTGTCACTAGGTATTACCGTTGATTCTCGGTATTTTTCGCATGGTACTACCTCTCAATATCACTAAGTCTCGTTTGATTTTCTACGGATATCATTATTCCTCATAGTACTAATTCTCATGTATAAATGTCGTAAGAATATTATCAGTATTATTGCCTCATAGTACAAGTTTTCAGTGTTGCAAGGTCTGGTTAGAGTATTTACCGATTAAATAAGTTCTCGTTGAACTAATTCTTTAAAGAGTAGAAAACCGATCATATCGTGTTTATTTTTTTGTCGTATTACGCCTCTCGGTACTTACCTCAATATTAAAAAGGTCTTGTTATTATTTCTTAATCACTCTTAGTTCTCGAGGTATAAGATCCTTTAAGCTGGTCTGAAGATAGAAATAGTTTAACTGTCCTTAGCAAAACTTTTGTGAACCTTATCATCTCTAGTCACGATTTTGACAATGTTTGCAAAATTAAAGTCGATCATATGTGTAAACTTTTGCAAGACCTGGTTTACATTGTTTTATCAAAATATGGGCACAATAGCTTATAGTATTAAGATCTTCAAAATAATCTAAAAAGGTGACCGTTAGTTTGAATGCTGTCTTATTCTCATATCTCATACTGGTTCTATTTCTTACTTGACATCCGATAGCTAGTACTTTATGGAATTCTATTGCCTTTCTTATTATCTGTATGAATTTCACTTGAACAGATCTTGAGATTCGCAAATCAGTACATTACCCTCTAAATCCTCTGCACACTTTATGTCGTATGTTTAGTTTAGGGTCGTTTCAGCTGTGCAATTTTCAAGGTTTTCTAAGACGTTTATTTAGAAATTGAAGTACCAGGCCGCTTTTGCAGTCGTACCTTTGAAACCAAAAACAAATTTTATGACAGTTATTTGCCAATCTGAAACTAAAAATATTTGAACTGGCATTCTATAATTTTGGTAATTTGTTTACTTTATTTTACTCATGTTGCTTATATTGCAAACCTACATGCAGAATCAGTAAGAAGCATTTATAGTTATCGTAAATTGTACTTTCAATAAACTTCTTTGAGGCAGATGTTTGATGACGTCATTGCAAAATGGACCCAGTTATTCGATACTGACCAGCTATAAAAATCTGGAAAGCAATGTCACACTTACACAAACTAACTGGATGAGACTGGTTGAAGATCACGTTATTTATTACACCAAGTAAGTGTAATAGGCGTTCTACTTTTTGATAATATCTTAGATATTGTGAATCAATAACAGGCATTGTAGAGAATATTCTCCACCACAATAGATTTGATTCCCTTTATGTATTTTCTAACTGGTCTTAATTTCTAGAGCCTGTAGACTTTTACTTGATTGCTGCTGTAGCACAGATTGATCTGAATCTATTGAGGATTTTAATAGCGATTTTACTTAAGTACAATATAAGTTCATATTGTAATGTGACGTAACGTAAGGGAGTGCGACGCAAAGTGGCGTAACCAAGTGCGCCAATACAAAGTCCGTCCACCCTAAGTTGCGTAACTCAGAGCACGGATTATAAATAGTTTGCAATAATGTGTTTGGCTTCACAACCCTTGTTGTTCAAAGAAGCGATCTAAACTTGGAAGATGCAAAAAAGGAGCTAAACTTGAAGATAACAACACGGCAAAGTACGCGCGCTTAGTTTGTTCCGTAGGCGGCAAATCGCTCAAAAGTATTTCGGAGCAAAGAGAGTTAACCCTGCTTGCTGGAAAGTCTTATTAAGATCAGCCATAACCGAGCAAGGAGGTTTGGTAATCAATATGGATCAGCGTGTTGTACGTCGATGAACCATTAGTAAAAGTAAATATATGGAAAGAACGACATTTGACACTGGAAATTTAAATATTGCAAAGCTGGACTGTACCGAGAAACGTTCTCTTTTCTTCTCTTAT
Source organism: Rhopilema esculentum (assembly GCF_057945365.1). Classification (NCBI taxonomy): domain Eukaryota; kingdom Metazoa; phylum Cnidaria; class Scyphozoa; order Rhizostomeae; family Rhizostomatidae; genus Rhopilema; species Rhopilema esculentum. The sequence goes on from NC_142816.1 coordinate 3,471,551, forward strand.
TATTCTGTGTATATATATTAGGTGGTATGATAATTAAGTAGTATGGATATTCGGTGTAACTATGTAATTAGAAATTATTGTAACTATTATCATATCATATTATCATATTTTAATTATTGTCCTCTTATTTGGATGTTTTGCAATAGGAAAAGTAATAACCGGATTCATGAAAGAGCAATGAGAATAGCTCATGGTGATAATGAATCAACTTTTGAACAACTTTTTATAAAGAATAAAACAATAACTTCTCATAAGTAAAATTTACGATATCTTGCAATAGAAATTTACAAAACATTTAACGGATTGAATCCACTTTTTATGAATGAAATATTTTCCATAAATGAATGCCCATATTACTTAAGAACTCCCAATTCAAAACAGCGGAGCCACATTACAAAATATATGGATTTAATACCGTTTCCTACAGATGTAGCCAAATATGGAACTCAGTTCCAAATGAGATAAAGTACTCCCCTACTTTATTAATATTCAAGAAAAAAATCTCAGAATTTACATCGTTTAATTGTACTTGTAATCTTTAGCAACATCGCTAATATTTGAAATACGTTAGCAACATCGCTAATATTTGATTTATACTATATATATTAAGCGTTGGTAGTTTAAATTAGTTGGTTTTAATTAGCTGGTTTAAACTAGCTTTAGTATGCATAGCTAGAAATTGTACCAACTTTTAATAAAGAAAGAAAAAAAATCTAAATTTCAGTCACTAATTATTCTTGGTAATAATGACAATGTTATTACAGAATTTTCTATAAACGATGGCTTCAAAATGAATGTTAGTAGCTAAGTTACTCTACTTGGAATTCAAATTGATAAACAACTAAAATTTGTGTGATTGAAGAAAAGGTCACTGTACCAGGCTGCTCGACGGGCTCCGAGGAGTTCTTGCGGCGAAAAGTCGATAAAAATGTAGCAAATAAGAAACACCGCAATACGCCGAGAATAAACAACAATAAATACACGTAAATCAGTGAAGGCTACACTGATTGTATAATTTCATATGCCCCCGCTTATACGAGGGGGGTATATGAAATTATAGTAGACATCAAGAAGAAATCAATAAAAGACCTCGTATATTTTAGTAGAAATTTCTTTATAAACATTAAAACAATTCGAGGGGGCCAATTACCAAAAGTATGAATCGAGGGGGCCAATTCGAGGATTTACGGTAGCAGTGGGGGCTTATTCGAGGGGGGCTTATTCTAGGGGGGCCTATTGAAATTTTTAGTTCTAGGGAGGGGCTAATTCGAGGGGGGGGGGCTTATTCGTGGATTTACGGTAATTTACATGCAATATCTTACATCATTATTATAATGTTACTCACATGCACAAATTATACCCAGTCTCACCCCCATTTAAATGCTATCTAAAATTGTATGCTTTTATCCAAAAACCCGTTTATCGATACATTTATCGGGGGCCCCTTGGTTTTGTGTTTAAAGGTGCACACCGTGGGTGGCAAAGAAAAAGTGGTAACATTTAATCCATTTATTCTTTGTCACTTCAATTACTGCCCCCTCAGCTTGTTATTCTGCAGTAATGCAAGCCAAAAGAAGCTCGAGAAAGTAAACGAGAGGGCCCTACGATTAGCCCTCTCAGACTACACTTCATCGTATTCTAAACTTCTAGTCAAGGCTAAATCTACTACAATTTATATTCACTACATTCGGCTACTAGTACTAGAAGTTTACAAAACTTTGCACAACTTGAATTCAGCCTTTTATGAAAGACTACTTTCTCCCAAAACCCAATAGCTATCATCTTCGAAGAATTGATAGTCTATCTGTTCCAAAGGTTAAAACTACAAGTTATGGTATAAAAGCTCTTAGCTTTTTGAGTCCAAAGATTTGGATTTCTCTTCCAAATTAAATAAAATCCTCCTAAAATGCAAGTCAATTCAAAGCTCTTTTAAAAGAATGGTATTTCGAAAATCAATGCGCCTGTAACGCTGGCATTCAATGACTTCCATAATGCAATCTCTTAAATTGCTTCATGTTAGTGTTTATTAGTGTTCACACAATTGTCAAACTAACAGTAGAAAAAGGTATTATTATTACACTACTGGTTACAGTCAGAGAAAATTTAGACCCAAATATGCAAAACTATTCAATAAAATTTAGACCCAAATAGCCCCGTTTACAGTGTCACACTCAGTTTACAGTCACAAATTGTAGGGGTGTACTGCAGTATTTCTGTTCTGATACACGCCACTTTTATTTGGGACGTTACCTTGGTAACAAACTGGATTCCAGATCTCTTCCGGCAAAGGGCTGTTTTGGATTACACCATTTTTTCTTAGTTTTCTGGCAAGCAGTGTTTGTCTTTTTGTGTGGTTTTTAAGATAAGACAAAAACATCAACAAAGGGTGTAACACTAACTTAAGTCAACAGTAAAAGGAAATCAGAATCTATTTAGAAATCTATTCCATCCAGCCCAAGCTCAGACTGGCAATTCCTATTTCGTGTTACTGGTAGTCTGTATCATTTTCCTTTTGGAACAGATAAATTCCAAGCATAAACTACTTTCTTGTTACAGTTATATTATAAATGGCTTTGAAAAAAGCAAACATTTAGTAAACTAAAGCTTTTCGTCTGACACTCTTCAGAGTCGGTGAACCACCCCCTCATACCCTCCCTCAAGTGACACCCCTGCGGGTATCTTTTGGTTTTTATATTTAATGTAGAATCGAAGCTGTTGCTATTGATCAGGGACCAATAGGAATAAAACCAAGTTTACACAGAATTTTATGTACTACACTAAAACAGCGTCTGGAAGTCTTTTCAACGATAGCAAAACATCTAAAGTAATTTAGCTATGGTTTTTAATGTCTAGTTTTCTGTTTATTGCCTGTAATTTCTGTTGTTAGAAAAATTTATTATCCAAGCTTCAAATTTCTGCTTGCTGTTATTGTTTTCCTATTGCAATCAATATGACCTGCCAGTTTGCTGAAAATTTTGCTTCCTCTCAATGCAAGCAATTTTTTAAACAACTTGCATTTTGTAAAAGTTTCATAAACATTGTTTCTTGTTATTGTTGAAGTTATTGTTGAAACGATCAAGGCCGCCGAGAGGTTTTGGAGACTCTAGGGCAAACCGGAAAATGCCCCCCCCCCCCCTTGCGAGCGAAGAGAGCAGACATTTTGTTTGCGACCACGCCCTTTACATTAGCTTAAATTCATTCATTCGATTTAAATGTCTTACTATTTCCAGGCATAAATTTTGTTGCTTTATTAATTTTAAATACAAATAATAACAGAACACAAACTTGAATTAGCAACTGACCTAGTTTGGGCAGTTGTATTGAAACTGGCTACCCACCATTTCTTTAGAATATGTATCCATTGTCGTAAGGTTTTACCTAGAACTCAAGTTTATTTCTGTGTCTACGGTCACATGGCTACTGGATATTTACTGAAATGTTATCTGGTCTTAAAATACCCAGTTCTTTCCGATTATACGATATCATCTCGAAAAACAAAGGTTAGGTAGTTTGTACCAATATAGGAGAGGCCACGATAGCAGGCTGCTCGACGGATTCCGGAGGAAATCTTGCGGCGAAAAAACGATAAAATAATAGTCTATAAAGAACACCGCAACGCGACAAGAATGAACAACAACAAACACACAAACCAGTGATATGAGTTCGTTGATGTTCATTCTCGTCGCATTGCGGTGTTCCTTATACACTACTGTTAGGTAGTTTCCCAGATTTATATGGTAAATTGCCTATCTTGCTAAGTTCCAGTATTTCACTGACCATATCTCAGTAGAACTGGATTTGATATAGATTTATTGACAGATTAAACTAGAGATAATATCTGTGCTTTTTATGACTTTATAGTAAAAAAACATCATAAAAATAAACTTTAATAATTTTGCCAGTTTGACGCTATAAAAACACAACAATAGTTTATCTCTTACAGATCCATCACAACTACAAAGTAAGTGACAGACAATCAAAAGAGGTGATCTGTATAAAAACCAATTCAGTTTAGGTTTAAGGTAGTAGTCAAAACACTTCTTTTGTCGAAAATGTCATCAACGTAGCTACTGAAAAGTATCCAGTACTTGAGGGCCAGAAATGGAGCTAAAAGAATCTGCAGCCGATTTGACCATGCATGGACTTGGTAAAATTGCTTCCTCAACATCAAAGACGATGAAATTTCTGTGGATCAATCTTATGACATTTTCTCTAGGCACCCTTATATTCTTTTTTCAAAAAATGACGGTAGAATATTTAGCGCATGGAACACTGACAAACCATCAAACTATAATCAAATCAAAGATTCCCTTTCCTGCAATTACTGTTTGTGGGCCTACCGTAAGCAAGGCAAAGATGCAAAAGTTTTTCAAAGAGTCTAACAAAACCTTTCCATTTGATATGGACTCTCTTCATCTTGGGCTGGGAAGATACTTCAACTCGGAAAAGATTTTACATCAATTGGAAACTCGAGAGAATTTTCAAAAAGTGATCCCAGATGAAGACTCATTCTTGTTGAAAAAACTTTATGGTTCGTGTCAACAAGGATTAATTAGAAGATGCAACTTTACAACTGATGTAGAAAAAATACTTCAGATATACAAAGGATATTGCTACAAATTCAACCCCAAAGGATCATTTATTCAAGCCAGACATGGACGTGATGAAGCCATATCTATCATACTTTTTCTGAATGTTTCAGATTTTCTACCATGGCCACAGTACGATTCAGGTGAATCTGTAGACGTTTTTGTGAATGACTATAAAGAGTTCCCGTTTGTCTATACTGGTCCTGTACTTGCCCCAGTTGGACACATAACACAAATCGAGATACGAAAGTCTGAGCTAAAAAGAAAAAAGGCGCCATATTCATCTGACTGTACCGATGGAGAGAATATCAAATTATATTTTGATGGTGTTTATTCTGTTATAAATTGCCAGTACAGTTGCTTTCTATCAAAAATATCACAGCAATGCAAAACACATGATTTCTATACCAACATGATCTTGCCTAAAGATAAGAGAAAGCCTTTCTTTTCCTTTCCACCTACTGATTTTTGCGTGCAAAAAGTATACGAGAAATTGCTAGAGGAAAATTATGCTTCCTGCAACTGCAAACTCCCCTGCAATGAAGTCAAGTACGACAAAACTGTTTCTTACTCCAAATGGCCATCAGATGCTGACATACCGATATACAAACAGCTTTTTTCAAAGGCGTTGGACTTGAATGCTAGCGAAGTGACAGATGACTTTGTCAGAAGAAATTTTCTTCGGATTGATGTTTATTATGGTGATATGATGTATAGGATGATTACTGAAGAGGAGAGTTACTCATTTGGGAAACTCATCGGAGATATTGGTGGGTATATGGGACTGCTGGTTGGGGCTTCAGTTTTCTCGTTACTAGAGTTGATTGTTTTCCTTATTCAAGCAGTCCATTTTGCTACGAAACGAAATAAGACTAATGACGTCAAAGCAATTGCTATTACTGTAGATGAACTTTCGTAATATTTTGAGCGGAGAATTCCTCACCCATGCTCTGTTCCATTATTTATTTTTAACACTGCTTCGCTTTGTCATAGGTAGTTTAGATTCAATCCAAGATTCAATTTAAATTACTACATCGATGTGACTGATAATATGTAAAATATTGGCTTGCAATTTGAATAATATTCTATAATATTGAATTAATTATCTATATTTAAATGATATATTTGTAATCTACCGTTATGGGTCAGTCCAGTGGTCTAGATTAATACTTTGCCACTATATTTAAATAAAGTGATATATTAAAATCTTCCATTCTGTAATTTTCCAATAATACAAAATAACCAACCACTATGTTTTAATAAAATGATTTATTATCTAATATTACAGTTGCCTGATGACCCTATTATATACACCAAAAAGCAAATATAATATTATATATAATACAGGTGATACACGAATATTGAAATTGTTTGATACTCGAGTGACATTCAGTAATCTATCATTTAAAATGATCCAAAGAGTTTTTAAAACAGTCCACAACTATCTGTTATTCAAATGAGTTTTAGCTACCTACCTCTTTATTTAAGGTAAACGATATAGAATTATGTATCGTAATATTTTATCAAAAATGACATTTAATGTTGATGTAAGGCTACAATATAAAATTATATACAATAATATTTTATCAAAGTGATATTAAATGTTAATGTAAGGCTACAATATAAAAATATATACAATAATATTTTATCAAAGTGATATTAATGTTGATGTGGGGCTACATTTTACCCCAAATTCCCTTTGCTTGTGTCTCTAGTTTTAACTATTGCTATTAATGTGTGACAAGTCTTGCATAGCAAGACAAAAGTAAACTTAAACTTAACTTTAACCGTTGTTAAATAAGCTCAGATCTGTCGCTGCGACAATAAACAATATTTAAACCGACATTTACATTGTAATTGATTATTCGTTATAAGTGCAATTTGTATAGAATAATATTTCACTTACGATTTCTATACATTGATTAGATCGAGATGAAAATGTGAATAGTCCCCTACCCTTGTGATTTTTTTTAGTTGGACCTAGTTTCCATAGTACCTTTTTGAGTTTGTTTTCTTATAGAAAATCACACATAATTAGGAAACTGAGACCCCGTTTACACTGTCCCGTACAAGTTTGGAACCGTGACAAAACTGTCGCGGTTCGCCCTTGCGTTTACACTAGCACTGTGGAACCGTGACGATTTTGCTCTGCTATCCGGAACAGTTTTGACCCTGCTTTGAAAGCGAACGAATTTTGTACCGTCACGGTTCCGTTTTTGAACGGGACAGTGTAAACACCTATCCGAGACGATTTTGTCACGGATTCACAAAGAGGTCTTTTGTATGGCTGTTTCAGGTAATCGAGGCTTTGATTGTGGCGTAACTACGTTCTCAAGTTCTGAAGAAAAGGAAATTCTGAAGAAAAGACGACCACAGAAAAGGCTTGTAGTGTTTCCCAGTCCAAACCTTGATTGGACTTTGCAGTTTTGTAGTCTAAAATAACACTGAAAATTAAATCCACCTTGTCTTTCGTCCAAGTAAAGTTTTAATCGGCCTTCCGCTCCATTTTAACTCACAATAAAAATTCGATTGTTGACTTCAGCGGCAAAAAAGGCCGTGGTTGACTAAATACAGCTTCTTCTAAACAATGTTCTACCATTAAATTAAGGTCGTACCGGTACAGTGTAAACGGAACAATTTGGAACCGCGACAGTGTAAACACTTGCGAACCGTAACGGTACAAAATTGTCCCGGGACAGTGTAAACGGGGTCTGAGGCTCGTTATCTCAACCGATTATCTCTATATTGTCGGTTAATGTAAGAACCGAACCGAGCCTCAGATGAAAAATTGGAAGAAAAACAAAAGATTTTAGAATAAAACCTCCCACGTTAACAAAACAGAGAATATTTTATTAGCTTTAAACCCGATATTGACAATTGCATACTAAATTTTTTATTTAGTGGCGTTAGATATCGCTTTTGGAGTGTACACGTAATATGTTAATGATTGGATAACATTAGCGTTCCGAACACTGGAGCCACAAAATATCCTAAAAATAACAACGAACCCTCTTGGATTCCCAAGGTAATTCAAGCCCCCACCTCCCCTACGCTCCTATATTGTCCGCACCCATGACTTTTTGGCTTTGAAGGGCTTTGTTTGAGAAGGAACAAAAATGCCATTTGGCTTAGGATACTGTAAGTTAAGTAAACTTTTAAGAAGGAAAAAGATTTTAATGTTAAAGTTGATGACGACAGAGTATATTTTCTGACGGCTGGCGGAGCTTGAACCAACAACTGAAATTTTAAAGAAGTCATCCCTGAGATTGGAATTAAAAAGTTGAAGAAATTTTGAGCATAATTCTGATTTCAGGGATTTTCTCTACCAAGGCAGAGTCGAGAAGGAATTTTATTTCTCATAAAAACAATATGCTGCTGATACAGTAGAAACCCGCATAAAAGAACCTAGGTTTTTTCTGGCAGCCTGAATAGGTTCTTAATTAACAGGCTGCTATTCTAAAGTCCAGTCTAAAAGGTTCTTAACAAGGTTCCTATATACCTACAGGCCTTGCACACATTAACAATGTTTTCCACCGCAAGAATTCTAATGGACACACTTAAACCAGCTTTTTTAATGAATTTCAACCAATCAAATGAATTTGTATTGTTGGGTTGTCCAATTAGAATGCAACATACCATGACCTGATTTATTCTAAAAACCCTTTTTTCTTACATATGTATATATAAAAACCTTTCCAAATTTCAACCCTTTCGGGGGTTCTTGATTATGGGGTTTTAAAGGTTAAATTTCAGCCTCAATGTTCTTATAAAAACAGGTTTCTACTGTCTTAAAAAAAACTTTTCCACTAATTGTGCACGAGAAACTTCAATTCAATTCAACATTTGTCATCTACTGTAACCTGGAATTTAAACTGAATTTACAACAATACTTCTGACTTTAATTCCTCTGATTTTGTGGGGAGAGGGGGTTAATGCCTGTATTTGTAAAGTAGTGATAGTGACAAGCAAAATCTTTTATGGGCTTTGCTTCTCTATTTGAAACTATTTATGTTGCTATGCAAATTGCTATCTATATTTAATTTCGCAAATGTGATTATTCATTTTGTTTCAAAGATGAAAAAAACTTTTCTGTCTTCTCTGATATAATTATATGACCAACTGACTGGCTGGCTGAATCAATAATCGCTCCACATGCTAACTTCAGTTAGTCTCAAAAAAGTTTTAGTAATTTTGAAAATTGTTAATAGTTGTCATGAATTCAACCTGCAATTGTTTACGCTAAATGCATCAATTTCAATTTGTCTGATGCTTTCAAGATAAAATTCAATAACTGATTAAGTTTCCTTGCTGTGTACTAAATTTGGTTCTGCTTACAGAAGCTAGATACCTGCTTGAATAACCAATTCGTCATCTTTTCTTATCACCAAACAGTCTACTCCTATCCGCTTTAAGCAGAAGTTTGAACATCCAGAAGAATCACAAAGAATAATTACCAAAGCTGTGGACCAAGATGGAGGTAAAGAAGTTTGCAGAAAATATGACCCTTCACGGAGTAGGGAGGTTTTCTATCTCTAAATCAAGGGTCATGAGATTGATATGGTTGGTGTTTTTGCTTGCCTTCCTATCATTGTTGGTTATTTCCCTAATGGCAACATTGCGTCGATATTTCAGCAAGGAGTCATTTACAAAAGAAAGGACCGTCATAGTTGCAAAGATCCAGTTTCCCTCCGTTACCATTTGCGGCCCAAGTCTGAGTAAAGACAAGCTAAAGAAATTCACCATGACGTCAAAGAAAAGTATTGAAACAGAAAAACAATTTGAGAAGATCTTAGACAAATTAGAAAGCGAAGCTAACTTACCAAAGGTAACACCGGACGAAGATCAATTATTCATGAAGAATTTATCCGGACCCGGGCTTGCTAATCGGTACCTTTACTCCATGGGCACACAAAGGATTCCAGTAATGAAACGGGGATATTGCTACAAGATCAACCCAAACGGAACTTTCTTCCAGAAAGAAGCCGGTTCTGATGAGGCATTGTCTGCATTTTTCTTTTTAAACGTAACCGATGCAATCTCCGGTGCTAAATCTGATACAGGAGACTCTATTGAGATAATCGTGCAAGATCACCAGGAGCATCCATTTTTAGATTCCGGATCTGTTTTTGCACCCGTCGGCTACTTAACACGCATTGAAATTCGTAAAACAGTTATACATAGATTAAAGGCTCCTTACCATTCAAAATGCACTAATGGTGAGGACATGCAGTTATTATTTCGAGGAAAATACACGGCCAGTAACTGCCAACAATCATGCTTTTTAGCTAGAGCATCAAGAAATTGCAAAGCCCTCAGCTTTCTTTACAACCTTCATTTACCTGAAAATTTGAAAAAGCCTTTTCCCAATACAGAACTAGAATCGGCGTGCAGTCAAGGAACCTTACAGGAACTAATCGATACAGACTTTTCTTCTTGCAATTGCGCTTTGCCTTGCTTCGAAACGAAGTTCTATAAGTCTGCCTCATATTCAAAATGGCCGTCTACCGGAGACCTGACGCCATACAAATCACTTTTTAGCGCAGCGCTTGGCCTAAACCGAAGCGTAATGACGGATGAGTTTGTACGAAACAATTTCCTCATGATCAACATATTTTTTGGTGATATGTCATACCAACGAATTACAGAGGTTGGGGAGTATACAATGGCCAAGCTTGTAAGTGAAGTTGGCGGACAAATGGGAATCTGGTTGGGAGCATCCATGTTTTCCGTCATTGAGGTCATCTTTCTATTTTGCAAATTATTACACCGCCTCTTTACAAGAAGGAAGGTCATGAAAAAGAATATCACAATTGAAAATGTGAAAGTCGAGCAAACTGTGTAGTTGATGTCCCAGACATAGACAAGGGGCTCGTGCATCAAATGTTTATGTAGGGACTGAACGGGGTCCTACCTGCAAGCAAGTATAAACAGGCGCAAAATTGTTTTAAAGAGAGTACTTAAGTGTTTCCTTTACCATATCAGTACTCAAGTGCTGCTCAAAGATCTTCATTAGCCCCCTCCTAACAAATCAGTTTTCCCCCACCCTATAATGGTATCGACACTTTACGGATATCTAGCAAACTTCACAACGTTATTGTTCATGCATGCAATCACATACAATGTACACATGAAATGCTAATTTGAAGCATGAACAAAGTGATTGATAAACTGTTTCGTTATTTTGCAAAGTCGACATTAGGTTAACACTCCATAACCCTTTTATGCATAGAATTTCTACAGTTGAGATTCGCTGTCTCGAAATATTCAGGGATCTTTGTACGAAGATATTCAAGATGGCTATCAGTTTTTAGTCCAAAGAAAATAAAGAAGAAGTAATAAACCGTTCGAGATAATGAATGGTGGGGATAGCAGGTATTCAACATAGCAAACGTCGACTTTATTTGTTTATGTCTGTCCACAGCTTTATTATATAGCCTCTATCGCCAGATTTTTATGATATATGAGTCGGAACCTTGGAGTTCTAATGACTTTGCTTAAATTGTCGGATCTACACAAATAACCTGCTTCTATTCAGAGTGCTTGGAGATATTTATAAAATATTATCATGAAACGCTATTTAATTATTCAGTAAATCTAAACATTTCACTACTGTGTTATGCAAAGCAAGAGGTTAATTAGTAATATTTATTGTTCTAATTATTAAAGCAATCACTGTACTTACTTTGATTAACAAATAGAAAATTAAATTGTCACTTATTAGAGATAGTGCTTGTTTGATAGCTTCCTTTGAAAATTTCTGAAAAGCTTTTTCTATAGGTACGCAGTACTGATTGGACAACTACCGCAAATCCTCGAATTGCCCCCCGCCCTCAAAAAGCCCCCTCTCGAATAAGCCCCCCCCTAAAACTGCAAATTATCAATTAGCATCCCCTCGAATAAGCCCCCACCGCTACCGTAAATTCTCGAGTTAGACCCCTCGATATGTTGATTGTTGCCAACTGAGGTTGCATTTGGCGTTTTATTCAATTACCACAAAAATTAATTCTTTTGGTAATAATTACTTAAATGTTTATAAAAAAAATCATACTAAAGTATACGAGGTCTTTTAGTAATTTCTTTTTGATTTTTTACTATACTTTTATAGGCTAATTCAAGGATACTGGTCATATGTCCGTGATTTTCTGATATTTCCAGCAAAACTGTTACTCAGTGACCTTCGAAGCAACTTTTAGTTTGTAGTTGTAGATAAAAACAAGAAATAAAAATGATATTAATCACACTCAGGCAGATTTTGCAGAAAAAAGAACACTGAACCTTAGTAAGAAAATCATTTCAATGCATTTTAGCCAAGGAGCTCGACCCTAGATTGCTTCTACAAATACTCCTTTTCTAAGAAATGTCAATCTTCACATTCCAATTTGTATAATATTGATAAAAATACATAAAAGAGTTAAAGCATAACTATTACTAAATAAAAAACTTCACATTACTAAACCTTGCTATTCATACAGATTGTCTTTTTGTCTATACTCCAAAGGGGTACTCTGGCTAGTTTAGGACAGGGTTCCTAACTGCTGTGAAAATATTTTTTGTACACGTTTTGAGAAATTTTGGTCATGAAAAGGAAACAACAATCAAGATTTCATATGAATCTCTTTAATGATTACAAAAGAGCGAGAGCAAAGGGTTATTTCGCCCTCTTTGTCCCTTCTATCAAAGGGCAAGAGTGAATGCCCCCTTGCACCCCCCGCTCCGTTGTCCCCGCAGAAAACCACCACCCCCTGGCGTCTAATCTTTTTGAATAAGACTCGTACTACTTCACTTCAATAACCGTCCTGTAAGGACAAAATACTTCACTCATATGACACGTATTTCATAATGAGCCACTTGTCCAAGTAAGACTGTCTAGATAGGTTTTGTGGCCTCCTCTTTCTTGAAGATAGTAAATGCCGCCATTAGTTGAAATATCTGTAAAATACAAAAGTTTTAATTGTCTGAGATTGCTGTTTTTAAAAAATTTTATTTGAGATATATTTACACCCTGAGCTTCATTTTGCCAATTGATTAAAGTAAGACACAAGCGGAGGACCAGCAGTTGTTAAAGACAAGGTTGGCCATACCATTATGCCATTCCCCCGAATAATATTCTACTGATAATTTTGGTCCAATCTTATTTTATCATAATGTTTTTTCAATTCATCATTGTAATGATGGCCCCCTTCCTTATTATTAATTTGGCTTTCCTAGTCCAATAGAACCGGTCGTTCCTGGGACAGGATTTGAAATTGAGCCCAAACAACCAAGGTGATTTGGGTACCTATCTTCGGAAAATCTTTGGCGCAGAGCCTTGAGTAGGTAATTTTTGGTGCAGGATATGGAGAAGGAAAGCTCATTAATCACTCAATAGCCAACTATTTTTCCGTTGTGACTCTAGATACTGTTCAATGGGAAAGATGCAATAAAGGCATGTTTTTACAAATTCTACATTCATTTAGCACAAGCAAGTCAGGCCATGACACAAAAAATGTTGTTGGAAAGAAATGTTCAGCGCACAGCCACCGTCAAATTCATCCTTGCAAACAAAAGGATTTGAATTCTTCAATATTCCTTCAAAATAAGTATACTGTCAAATATTCAACATAGGGGCTAGCATCTTTTTAAAGTAAATGGGTACCTCTGCCTTCATATAAGCAACGAATGAATCTCTGTCGTGTTTACAATCATGGATGAGAATATTCTAAACCTATCTTCATTCTTGGAATCTACAAACTTGGTCTAGAATTTTCTGCTTTGATGAGGAGGTATAAACAGTGGCGGAGCCACGGGGGGATTGCGGGACTAGTCCCCACACTTTTTTAGAAAGTTAGTCCTTGAGATTCTTGCAAAGCTGATGACAAAACTTCGGGGGAGGGGGGGGGGTATGTACATTATCTAGATCGTCACATTTTAATGACATTTCTAGGGAGACAAGAGGTGTTTCCTCCGGAAGAAAATGTTTCAAACTGGGAAAAAAGGCGTGGTCCAAAAGGGCGCGATCCCTGACAAGCCTTTTGCCCCCCCCCCCCCCACTTATCTCAGACTGGAGCCGCCACTGGGTAGAAAGATGTTAAACTAGATCTAAATCGCTTCTTTAACCAACAAGCTCACATTTGACACTTGTTGATAAATAGTTTAGTACCTTTGAATTGCTTGTGATTAACCTATTAGGAAACCGATTTATCTTCATGTGACCAGGCAATTTCTGACATTTTCAGCTCATCCCTTTTAGCATCTTGCTTGTGAAGCTTATAATGAGTGTGAGGCTATCGTAGACACGATACAATTGAAGGTTTTTGCTATAAATCTGTTTTAATAGCGATAGCAGTTTCTGCTCTCACTTGTTTGCTAATTATATGTTTTATAACATAAGTATGGTAAAATTACAGCCTTGGAATATCAAAGTTACGAAAAATCTATTTCCCATTGACTGTTTCAATAATAAACCGTTTTATACCAGAGGTATCATGGAGCATTTGACCCTGATTAACTTTGGAGCATGCAACCTTTGGAAATTTCTTTATAGTACCTCTTCCACCTACCTCTGTAGCAAGAATCGCAGCAGCAAGACCACCAAGTATTAGCAGGTGTTCGCTTCCCCATTCCTTCATCTTTGCAATGCATCCCTGTTAATAGAAATAAGTGCGAGCTGTGGTACTTTTCCGGATCTTTGGCGAAAGCAATATGGAGATGGAAGAAGTGACATTTAATGTGGTTCAGATATTCTCATTTGAAGTTTTGGAAACATTTGATAGTATTCTCTTATACTAAGGAGTACGCCCTTTTCAGCCCTCCCACATTTAGACTGGTGCGCGGTCCCTGATATCGGCTAGAATACAAGTACTCTTTATAAAGTTGAACCTCGCCATTTTAACATCAAAGCAGCTATCGCCATTGCAGATGGGCCTCGGTTCAATCTTAAGAAACCCTTGCTGTGCATATCCGTCAATCAGTCAAATACAAGGTGTTCTTATCTCAACCGTTTCTCCATACTTACCGATTCGAAAGTTTCACTTGACATTGTTTGGTTGCTAGATTCTGTGTGATTTTTCTTGTTCCCATCAATGCAGCTAGTAGGAAATTGTTGGTTGTTACTTTGGTTGTTCTTAACCCAGTCGGAGTTTTTGTAGTCGTTAACACTATACGCTCCACAACATTTCATCTAGATAAAAAATATTACACTTTCAATGATGAAAGATCGCTTGCTATTAGAAATAGGTTTAAAGAAATAAATTGGTAAACAAAAAGATTCAAGGAAGTTATGATTATTTTTGCAACTTTGACTAATGACAAAAAGTCACGGGAATCAATATTGAGAAAAATACTAGAACCAAATTGTTTGGAAATTCCGTGACAAAATGAAGTGAGAAACGCTATATCTTGCTTTAGATGTTTCAGTCAATTACCTGTTGTCAGCAAGTTTTGAGAATCAAACATACAGTAGAACAATCGGCACGATTAAATAAACAACAATTAGAAATACTTTTTATTTACATGAAACAATACGTAAGTTTTTTAAACAATGTATGTACGCTGCTTTTTCACTTAGTGGATCATTTGATTTTTTTTCTATTTTCTTTAATCAATTTCAGATGATTTACTGATATTCTTTTCAGATTCGTCAGCTACTGGTTAAAGAACTGTTTCTACCAAAAGCCTTTTTCGGTGAGTAGGATAAACTTTTCATGTTTTCTGTCACCCTTTTTAAAAAATACTTATTTTTATGATGATATGTTTTCGTCATAAGCATTGCTTTCATCTTCCTTGAAACTTTAATTTTTTCATTAATTTGTTTGTTGTTATCCGTTACTCTCTTGTAATTCAATTGAACTTTCGAGTTGAAGTGTCAAGAAAAAATCTAACTTTGATGTCAAAAATCGAAGACTAATTGATGTGAATAGCTTCCTTATCATATAATATCTTATAATAAAATTAAATATTCATCAATTTGCATCTACATATTTTGAATTAAGGATATTGTAACCTGGTAGACTATTAGTCCTGGATACTTTTTTTGGCAAGGTTGATACGAGGGTCTTCAAAGGGCAGGAGGTTGGAATCCACCGTACCACGCAACTCTAGTTGAAATCCTCCGTTCAAAGGAGGTTGAATCCACCGTACCACGCAACTCTAGTTGAAATCCTCCGTTCAACTATATATTACCTTCGCCCTTCCAACATCTCCTTCGCAGTTTAGGTTTACCCTCGCAGTATAACGAATGCCTTACTGATTTGACAAAAAAGACTATTGGAAAGTCTATATTAGGGATATTTTATATCGAGACAGGGAGAAGCGTGTGGAATCAATAATCTTTAGTGCAGTATCTTCGTTGTTTAGTTGCGAATAGCCCCTCTCAATTACATATGTCTTTACATATGTCTTTTAATCAAAAGACGGCCTATTCTGAGTATGTAAATAGCTGTTGAATTTAAAGCAGTTACCTCTTTCTGTATATTATTGATTGCTTCTGTGATCGGGCCATTTCCTTTCAAACCGTACGTTTTTTGAATTGCTTTCGTAACCGCATCCTTAACATACTCTTCCGCCTAAATAAAAAGGTAAAAAACATCCACGATGTCATGTTTGCTTTATATATAGTCATTCGGAGTACATATATGGGCATTGGTATATTGTCATGCATGGACAAGAATAAACGGTTATAGAAGTAGAGTTGAATCCCGTTAACGGCTGTTGTACAACCGGCATGCTTTGCGGCAGCTGTCTTGGGATATTGAATGTGTTTTGTATTTCCATGCAGTACGATATTATGCCAGGTTTTAGAATTACATTCGCAAAACGTCCCGGTTGCGCAAGAGCCAAAGCTTACCTCGAAACTCATTTTCTATTCCCATTGGATTTTTCCTGCACTCTTTAAGACAAAAGTTGTACCCCATGTTAGTCGGACAGTCACTTAGTCGGGCCCTATCCTTACCTCCGTTGTAGGTATCTAAATTGACATAATTTTATGGAAAGTCAAGTAAAAAAAATTAGATAAATTATAATTGGTCGCCTGTTTTAAGATGAGGTTATTGCCACTTTGTTATTCCCTCGAAGGCTCCAGGCTCCAACATGACTTTCAGAGAAGCCTGAAACATACATTTCACTAAGAGATAATTCAGGGTTATTTTTGGAGACCAAAAAGCGAAAGTTTTCAAATGTGTGGGTTATCCCCCATCTTGATGTTAAAGAAAATGTTTTAAAATGATTATGTCGCATATGCATGCTTGTTGATCCCGCGAAGGGGGGTTAACTCGCTCGGTAGAAGACTCTCTCTTATTCGTCTCCTTAACAAATAAACAAAGAAATCGAATTGACGTACCTTTCCCTTGAAGGCAAAAGCAACGGAAACGCAGCCGATTTCAAACAACATAATCACACCAACGAATGCCATGTACTAGAAGGAAAATGCTTTAACATTGTTTACAGATGCAGTATAAAAGCGGCCGATTTAGCACCCTGGGTACCATGGCCACAAAATTTTGAGCACGTAAACATAATGCGAAGCAGAGAAGCGGAGGAGCGGCTAGAAGAGAAGACTCCTATCTCCTCCACTCCTATCTTCTGTTTCCGCTCTCGAATTTATGTCTCTGGTACTCAGGGTACCGATTTAAGGCCTACGATAATTTTCGCGCTTTCGTTTGAGCGCTTGGTGCTACCCGCGAACAAAGTCCCTGCGTACGACAAAAGTTCTCTAAAGAAAGCGTACGAATGGGCGCAACGCATCCGTGAACGACATGACTTTAGTCGAGATAAACCTTAGGATAACGGTTTTTCAGTTTTTTACGCCATCATTGTGCTGTAAATTTATTCAAATGTATACTTAGCTTGACCCCTGTTAGCAGATGACTCCACATAACGGACACTCCTCCAGATTCTTCACTACAACGAATAGTAACTCTGGCTTAGCGGGTTGCAACTTTTGTATAACTGGTTGGAGTGCCCGTAACAACTTGCATTATTACACCAGGTTAATCTTGAGGTAGGTATCTATCTCAAAATTAACCTGGTCTTCAAGGCGCAACTTTAAAGGCAGCGTGTCCGTACAACAATCTTTGAATAGGGGAGAGGGGGCGTAGCTGGTTCTATAAAACTCTGTGGTCTAATGAAGCTTGGTCTACAAACCAATCAAATCACAGAGCTTAGGACGATGGCGTCTATGAATCACAGAATTTCTGTCAAAATGTGATCAGCAGTTTAAGTGATTGCACAATTTAGGCCGTAGATGCCCAAACCCCAAACTTTTGGGTTGGCCGGCAAATAAAAACAGTTTCTAGATTCTAAGTTTGTTACTTATTTCACCAATGTTTCTAAACTTTGAAGATTAATAAAAAACGGCAAATCAATTCATCCTTAAAGTGTATTTCATCCCTGCCAAAAAGGTTGTTTGTGTATCTCTTCTAAATTGCGCAAGATTTCACTGAACTAGTCTCTTCCCATTAAAGTTACAATAAGATCAATAGGCTTTTCAGTTCAGAAAATGGATGTATAGCCTTACCAGAAGCAGACAACACTTGTTTTCTTTGCATGCCCCACATATTCCTAGAAATGCCACAAGGAAAATCGCAATGCCTCCAACGAGAATCACCGTTGAAGGAGTCTGGATTCCATTTGAACCCAAAACAGTGTCGTAATCACCACTTTTGTATCTGATCCAACCAGCTAAGGCCATAACAGCAGTACCTAAAACCTACAAAAAGCGAGTCATATCAGAATCGTCCTAATGACGCAAGGAGCATTAACAATCGTTAAACTGTCTCTTAAGCTTTTGCAAAACGACTAAACATTTCACTCAACATTTATTTAGCGAAGTTGAGCGACGTTTAGCAAGGGTTGCAAAACGTGACTAAACTTTTCACTAAACAACCTTTTTGAACTGCGATCTGTGTAAGACGCTGTGGGGGTTGTAGATGATCTAACATAGGAATTTTCTTTCTATTTTGGTTGTTGTACGTTAGCATAAAAGACTTCAAGTGCAAAGACTGGGTAAAAATAAAAATTGATAAAAGAAAGGAAAATAAAATACTTTTTAGCATATCGATAACAAATTTGACTGTTGAAGAAGACACAGTAGCCTACAAGAAGACGAAGCAAATGTCTCACGAAGGCATTCTAGAGATTTTTGGTCACGTTGAAACAGGAAAACCGAGAAAAACCCTGGAAAACCTTTGGATTCTCACAGCTAAAGCATCTGCGCTAGCACAACAAATGTATAATTGGTGGCAAAACGACTAAGCATTTGCTAAACAACACTAAACAACGCTAAAGATTTTTGACCAGAATCAAACTTGGCTCAACAACACTCAACCAAGAACAGAAGGAAAGAAGGAAAGTGAAGCTATGGCGGTCGCACGACTTGGATTCTATTACGTCTGTTTGTTCCTATGGTCGTTTTCATCGATCAAGAAGCTTGCATTTTGCAGCACCGACTCATTACCAATCATGTTAAATTATTTGGATATGGATGAAAATTTCTCTGAAAGCTATATATCTTCTTCGCTCTGGGTACAACGACAGAGCCGTGGGATACAGCTTCGACCAGATGGGCCTACTTTTATTCAAATGATGCTGTTACTCTGTGGCGATGTTGAAACATGCCCAGGTCCATCCATAAAGTGTTGTTCGTGTGCCAAAACAGTGAGAAAAAACCAAAGTAGAGCTATGTGTATGCAATGTCAGGACACATTACACCTGAAATGCTTGACCAAAGATCTTAATGAAGCTCGCTGTTTATCGTGCTTAACAAAACATGATCGCGAAAGTCCGAACGAAGCTGCTGACATTCAAAACACAGCAAATGGTGTAAACGCTGACACACATTATGAGTTACCCGAGCTGGCTGTATTGCAAAATAAGCCTGGCCTCAAAATCTTACATCAGAATATCAGAGGGCTCCTAAGGCCTGGTTCAAACGTCGCGCTTCTCATGTGCCGAACCTAACTCGAGAATTAAGTACATGAGGGGCGCGACGTTTGAATCAATTTGGTACGGCAGATTTAGTTAGGAGCGGCAAACTAGTTTGGATCGGCAGAGCTTGCCGAGCTGCACGGCTCCAGCGCGGCACGGTTTCAAGCGTCGAACTTGTCATGTACCGAACTCAATGCATAATTATATTTAATTTATTTTCCTTCCCAGAATTCATTTCTTTCTTGGAGGGGCATGCGTTTTAAACAAATATTTAAGATTGCGCGCCTTAACCAAGATACTTCATGTTACAATCCTAAACCCATTTGGTGCGACATGATTAAGTTCGACGTTTGAAACGGGAGTCGCGCTAAACATGCTCAAGTGTCGCTCCAAACAGAGTTAGGTTCGGCACATGAGAAGTGCGACGTTTGAACCAGGCCTAACACATAAACACAACATCTGTCATCTTTTAGAGAGCTTTAAAAAGATCCATATTCTCTCCCTCAGCGAAACTCACCTTTCAAAGGATGATGAGGCTCAGGCTAAAATTTCTGGCTACGATTTTATCGCAAAACCAAGACTTTCAAACCCGGATAAAGGAGGCGGCGTGGGGATATATATCGCATCCCATATACCATATCAACGAAGATTTGACCTTGATCAACCCGAAATGGAGTGTATTTGGTTGGAGATCCTATTTCCCAAAACAAAAGGTATCCTTATTGGCATAATTTACCGGCCACCAGATACGTCAAAATATCTTCCAGAAAATTACGCAACCAAATTTAAAACAATGATGGACATAATTTCTACGGAAGATAAAGAAACTCTTATTCTGGGTGATTTAAATTGTAATTATCAAGATAAAACAGACCACAAAGAATTAAAAGATATACTGTCTTCATTTGGACTGAAACAGCTGATCAAAGCTCCGACGAGGATAACTAGACTCTCGTCCACGCTTATTGATGTTATATGTTCAAATGAGCCACAAAACATTTGCTCCCCGACAGTAATTCCTGCTGGTCTTAGTGATCATGAGCTGATTGCTTGTGTCCGCAAACTGCACACAATATAACAAAAGCCCAAAGAAATTAACTGCAGAAACTATTCAAAGTACAACCAAGCTTCCTTTTGTGAGGATCTGGGATCTCGAAATTTTGATCGGATCTACTCAGCTACCTCTGTAAATACAGCATTGGCATTGTTCAATGAGACCTTAACACAATGCATAGACAAGCATGCGCCTTTTGTCAAGAAGCGTATAAAAGGAAGGCTTTGTCCATGGCTCTCTAAGGAACTCAAACAAGAAATGAATATCAGGGACCAGCTTCTTCGCAAGGCCCGACGCTCAAACACTGAATTAGACTGGTCTACATATAAGCGTAGCAGAAACAGAGTGAACAATCTTGTTAAAAGCAATAAAGCAAGATATAACAAAGAACTATTGCGGGATAATGCCGATTCTGCAGAAAAGTTTTGGTCTGCAATAAAGAAAATATACCCTACAAAGGAAACTTCGACGACTACAACATCAATGATAGAAGTGAATGGTCAAAAAATGACAGATACAAATGAAAAAGCAAATGCTTTCTCCAAACATTTTGCAACAGTAGCCAACGCCTTAAAGGCCAAAACGCTATTACTGAGAAATTTTATCTGGATGCCACAGAAGAGCTTTGCTTCCACCGAGGAAAAACACTTCCGCTTCCAATCAGTCAATCCAATCCAAGTCTATAATGAGTTGAATCGTCTTAAACGAAAGAAAGCAGTGGGTGTCGATAATTTTCCATCTGGAATGATAAAAGACGCGGCATCTTTTGTAGCTGAACCACTGACCTACATCATCAACATGTCTATTGAAACAGGTTTGGTACCATCCGACTGGAAAATAGACATCGATTGCAGGGACTTTAAGTTACAAGTATCTTGGAGTGCATCTAGATCAATCATTGAACTTTGCAACCCACTTTGACAAGGTTTTTAAAAAAGCTACAGGAAGATTAAATTTGCTTCGACGCATTAGGAGCTCCATTGACTCTGCGAGCGCTGAAAAGATCTATCGCACCATGATAATGCCTGTTTTTGGATATTGTGGTACGCTGTCCCTCGGTTGGTCTACATCATACAAGAAAAGAATTGAAAGTCTTGAGAGTAGAAGCCTTGATGTTATTAAATCGACCAAGGTTACGTCTGTCAGCTTGCGTGTGCCCAGTATCAATGCAGGAGTGAAAAAGAGGTCCTGTAATTTGGTGTTTGATACCTTACATGGCAATGTTTGTGATGCAATGACAGATTACTTCGTTATAAATGCTCATGGGAAAAATACTAGAAACGACAAACATCTAGTCAAGTTGCCTCAAGTGAAAACAGAATTTGGACGCAAAGGTTTTTACTATCAGGCAGGAAAGGAATTTAATGACCTGCCACTAAGTGCAAGAAAGATTAAATCTAGAACTATTTTTAGACGATTTTTAGAAACTCATTTTAATTGATGTAAAATTATTCTATCTTTAGATTGGACTATATTGAACTTTTGTAATCTGTTTTTAGATCTTACCATTAATTTATTAAGTATCAGGACCCTAATGACAACAGTACATATTGTACTGATAGGTTATCCTGTTAAAATATTCGATTTATTATTATTATTATAACACGACTAAACAACATGAAACAGGGTGGCAAAACAAATAAACTTTTCGCTAAAAAAAGTTGTGTGAAATGTTTAGTAAAATTTTTAGTCGTTTTGCCAGGGCTTTAGGCTTAGCTATTCCATCACTCCTTGAATCTGAAGCTTTTTCCAGATAGATAACTTCTTTCCTAAGTTTACGACAAAAATAGCATTATCACAACTGGTTGACGTTAATGCAAATAAGTGACTTTCAACAAATTAGAAACGACGTTAGATAGTTTATTGTTCATACCAGCCAATCGCTGAGAGGACAGATAACATTAGAGACTGAGTCAAAAACAAGAGGTTTCATATACTATGGTATCTTACTTGTACCCATTGTCTGTAACAATGCCAAAACGCTCAAGAAACAATAGAGTATCGAAGCATGATGTCATCAACAATCTACTTCGAGAAATTTTTAATTTTGACTACATATTCTGGAAGCATAAAATAACACTCAATACCCAAAATCATTCATATATGCTCAAAATTGGGCAAGATATGGCCAATGAAAGGTTTCAAGTTTTCTAACGGATTACTGTTATTCTGGCCTGGTTCATTAGGTATGAACCAATACCAAATTGCAGAGGTTTGATGGGAAAAGAGCCTGGGCTTATGTGGCCATATCTCAGCCAATTCGTAATACTTTTAACTGATTTTGAGCATTTAGAGGTATTTAATAATGCTCTTTTTGGATGTATGGTCAAAATTAAAGTATTCTAAAAATATATTCATGTGACGTCATCGCTTCGGCACTCGATGCAAAGCGAGCGATATTGTACTTAACCTTAAATTCAATTCAACCCCTCCCCAGGCCTGCATTGTAGGAGCACATCGCATTGTCTTACATAGCTTGTGTTTTCAATAGCTTTGGGTCTGAAGCTCGCAAAGCTCTGCGTTTTACTTTATCAAATACAAATGTATTTGTAACGGGGTGAACAAGCTTCTAAAAGAAATGAAAAAATCATAAGTGCCTTACTGGGTTAACCTGCCCATATTTCAGACTGTTTGTCAATCATATCCTCAACCCCCCCACCTCCCAACCCCCAAAAAAGACATTATGCCAAAAAGGCCATTTTCCTAATCATAGAATGAATGCTACAACCCCCAAAAACCTATTGACACTGAAACAGGGATCACTGAACCTTTCCATCCCTCCCCCCTTCACTATTCCCCCGACATTCATACTACTCTTACTTATTAGAAAAACCTTGACTAAAGTAACTGATTGTACACAATGTGCTATTGACTCGACGGTTGCTTTCAGGAAACACTGTGCAAAACTAAAGTGTAATCCATCGGTTTACAAAAGGCAGTGTCATTGGGATCAATAACATTAATGATGAATCGAGCATTCTAAATGTTTCATCTTTTTCGATTAAGCTTGTGTACATAAGTTTTTACCTGATTCATTTTACATACAAAATATCAACAAAGATAAGACACTGCTGAGTACCCTCTTTTCAGTTATTTGTTTCTTTAATGTTCGTTAACCGAAATGAAAGAAAATTTTCGATAGGAGCTTTTATAAACACTATCTGATATGGAAAATTGGAAAGAATTTCAAATAATATTTCACTGGGGTGAACCTTTTTCTCGTTATGGCTGTCTGTGAGCTAGATAAATTGTTCGTGAAAGTCACACTTCTCAGATTGGATAACAGCGAACTTTGATCAGTGAAATCTACTTTGCTGCGGGTTTGATACTGTTGAAACCGCATCAGTTTTTGACCAAGTTAAGATTGAATTTGAACCTTTAAGCAAACCCTAAAATCAGCAATCCTTGAAGCTTTATAACGAGACTGTAAGACATTTGAACATTTAACTTGAATGGCCTAGACAAGCGCATAATGTTGACACTAAAGCCCCGTTGCGTTAAGAACAGAATACTTACAAGAAAGAATGAGTTTCCAATCACCAATGTGATTCTTGCACACAGTCGCCCACAATAACCCATGATGTAGCGAATTGAATTGATGTAGATCTTTAAAGATAAAAAAGGTTTGCTTCAGACTCAGTAGATTGTAGCTTGGCGTTCTTGTAACGAGAAACTACGTTATTTAGGGCTTCAAGCATATCAAGTTTCTAAATGCGTGCGCTTTTTCAGTTGTAACAATCATCTCAGCAAAACACTTCCTTGTTTGCAGATAGAGTGACAATGGCCTGACCGTAAAGGCCGACCTCCACTTGGCCGCGCGTACGGTGCGGCCAAGTCACCAAGTCTTGCAATTTGATTGGATAATCTCCAACGTACGTAGAGCGGCCGCTCTGAGAGTAGAACCAGGTTCTACTTTCAAAGCGTACAAAGTTTGAACGTGACGGGCAAGAATATTGCATCATACCGAGTCACTGGGCATGCGCTGACTTGACCGCACCGTACGCGCGGCCAAGTGGAGGTCGGCCTTAAGAATTGTAGCTGTGTATATGGCTAATCAGTTCGTCCGCAATTCTGTTTAACTATTTTTTAAACCGAAACACTGTAAATTTTTTGGAAAATTTTCCGTAAATTCTGTAACAGTGCCTTTTAACTTGATGCATTTCCTTGGTCTTTTTATCCAAATACGTGCACCATCTTTGAAAAGAATAAGCCCATGAAAAGAACTTTATTTTAAATTTGTTTGCCAACTTGAATTTTTGAAGTTTTGTTGACAGGTCTCTTAAAAACCTAACTGGTTTTGGTGGGGGTAATGTTTCCTAACTCTCTTCCTGTGTTAGGGGTGCGTATTCCTTTGAAGGAATTATTACAACTACTTTCCCCTTATTCCAATTCTGCCTGTCTAGCACGTTTAATCATATGAGAACGGAGAGAAAATTTTAAGGGCTGAATATCATCCCTTAAGTATACCTGACCCCACATCGTATGCAGGGATGCATCGGGGTTCAATCTTTGGGAAGCTTCAAAAATTTCCTACCAATCTGGCAAAGTATCAAGTTTTCCGGATTTTTCAATTAATCCAAATTTTAAGTGGAGATAAAGCACCCTACAAATGCACCCTATTCGAATACATCTGTAGTGGATCCAGCTTTTGAGTGCGCCATTTTATTGTTTATGGTTATTCACACTAAGGATAGACCTTTTTTATAACTATTCTCAAATACAGTATATTCGAGTCGCATGGTGCAAGTCCTGTTCTTATAGTGTGGTGAAATTACGATTTTACCCGGACAAAAATAATAAAAAGCTGTAATTTGGCACATAGGTTCCATACAATACTGGGAATAACCACTGATCAGTGCGCCATTATGGTATTTGCCCAAATAAGGAATTCCCAATGTCCAATTGATGGGGCTTTTTTCTGGTCATTTCCAAGTTATTATAGAACATCTGTGCCAAATTACAGCTTTATATTATTTTTATCCGGGTTAGACCGTTTTCATATCTAATTCCACTAAACTATTATACCGTAACTACGTGACGCGGTAAACATGTTTTGAATGTCCTTATAATAAAATTAACTCATAGTTTTGTATGTTTGGAAAATTGCTAACTCGCCCCCCACCGATATTTCATGTTAGAAAAGACTTGTCTTAATAAATTTACACAGTGGAGCCTCCATGTAACAGACCACGTTTTGACCAGTGTAATTGTCCGTTGTGTATAGAGGTGTGCGTTGAATGAAGGTTGTTTTGAGAGCGTTTCGACCATTCGCCCTTTTAGAGGTTTCTTAATAGAAGTTCCACTGAATATCCAAAGAAATATTGTTGAAAGTGGTTATGTTCGTTTTGCACATAGTACATTTTAGGAGCTTGTGAAAGAACTCACAATTGGCCGGTAAGCTAATATATTTCTGTCCGGGGAGGTTTTTTATTTTCGATTAAGAAATAAAATTTATTTTGTTAACGATTGACAAAAAATAAAATAAATTCCGTGACTAAAATGAAAAAAACAACTTAACAAATTGAGAACATCAACTAATAAAATATTATCAATTTGCTTACTTTAGTCACACTCAGAAAACGATACAGTGGAGAAGAAAGGTGGAAAGTTAGGGGCGACTAGAGGGGGGCTGTAAAATCAACATAACTTCCATGTGTAAAAACTGCACATTCTCTGCCTCTTCACCCATTCTTACACACACTGATCTATAAAAAAGACTGGATCGAGCTTCTTATTGTCTTAAAACACCAAAGTCTGATGCCCGTTCAATTTCAAAAGAAAGAGGGCATCAAACAATAGCGGGAAGCCATTCCTCAAAACCAATACTTCAACGATATGGATACGCGAGAGCTGCAATGCTGCGTGTATAATTACTGAAAAAGAACAAGGCCAGAGCAACTGAAAACATTGCTAGGGGTGACAGAGAAGGCCGTCTCCTCGCATGGGCTGTTCTGGTGCCCTCTTCTCTGATGGCGACACTCTGGTCATATTAGAAGCTCGATCCAGTCTTTTTTATAGATCAGTGCTTACACATTACTTTACAATCAGTGCTTACACATTACTTTGTCATGTAGGCCATCGTGGCTTTTGCTCACATTTGGTATCTGGCAAAAAGTCATTGGCGTGATGGCCATTCCCTAGCCGTGCAGGCAGAGAACCACATAAATAAAGACTGGGTCCAAATTTTTCTCTCACGGCGTTGATTTTGTTTCGTAAAGTCAATGTAGAGAGCTCGTTTAGCTGCGTAGGAAATTCCACCTGTATATTGGGGCTGACCTTGCTTTTCTTACTAGATTCATCAGAATGGCTGCTAACCTTCCCAAGAAGGCTTCATAGTTAGGGCCTTGATGCCAAAGATACATCTTAGGTTTGGAACGTATCGTCTCCCAGCTAGTGCACTTTGTTTTTGGTGTAACACAGGCATCACAAATATCGATTAAAACAATATCAGCGCTCATAGCATGAGGGGGGGGGGGGTACCTTTTCTATCATTTCAACATCATTTCATTTTTATAGCAGTTGACCACCACTGGCACAATCAGTTTGAATGCCTTGCCGAATACCTGTGGCGTATGACCTTTTTTGATTCAAGTATGGCACCGAGAATGAAATTTCTGTCTAAACTGCCTACGACTCGAGACTCTTGTGTAGCGTTATTGCCAAATATGGCCGTAGTATTCTGATCCTCCCGAATCGAGCATTGATCCCCCATCCTCCCCCTTCCCCGTAGCAAAATTAAATTTCAATTGGATCCCTAGTAGGAAGCACTCTGCGTAACATAGCAAATCTCGATGCAAAAAGGAGACGAAAACAATAATAAAACCTACAAGCTCGTGTCTCATTTTTGGAGCAGTTTGTGTGTGTGTTGGAAGATTTCTAATGAAGAAAGCAAATGAAAAAGCACGATGTTACTTTCTGCTAGACACTCTCTGTAATATTTGCAAACAAACTAAACTCTACATTTAACTATTTAATTATATAGAACACAGAATTCATTACAACAACATACAATAATACATTAGTTAGACTATAACCTATCTTAAATCTTAAAACTATGGCACCTCTATTTCTATTAACATCAGTATACTAACGTATACGATAGTAAACATGCAAAAACAATTGTGAAGCGATGTTGCATGCTAATTAGTCTTTTGTTGTTCACGGTTCATGCTTGGTTCTAGTTTCTTGGGATTTGAACCAAAGGTAATACCAAAGATTTTCGTGGATGTTTATGAATACTGGTCAACATTTTAGACAACGTCAACGTCTGCACTTTTCCCCTTGTAAATAATGCAGGCGCATATCAGACCACCAAGCTGCAAAGGATAGAAAGCATAATTACATTGTGATTGCCAAGCATAGCAAGTGAATTGACTAGAAGGAAAATGTTGATGGTACATAAGAACGCAATTCTCAACGCGCGAAGTAGTCTGCGGCCTATTCTCATAATGTTTTTGTTAGGAACTTTCAGGGACCCTCTTGGCTCGGAGCTTGTGGCAATCTGCCTCTCTCGACATACCAGGCTTAAGGGGCATGCCAAAAACTCGGTGCTGAATAGAATAGGCTTCTGCGAGAGGCGGGTTTATGACCCCCAAAACGGTTGGCAACACCCCCAAAAAATTATAACCAGAGATTCGAAACAATACTTTTAAATCAGGCCTGCTAATGGAGCTTATTCGGAGTGCCACGGTGTTTCTAACAAAAGTGAAAACTAAATTGTTGAAAATCAGTTCGGTATATTTAAAAGTAATTTATCAGGTTATTATTCAGGAGGCGCTTATTGGGTGACGTTTATTCGATTATTGAAAAAGACACCCACTCAAAGGAGTTCCCCCTGTTTGAGGATTGTTTCCAAACTTACCTCTACAGCAACAACTGCTGCAGCTATACCACCGAGACGAACCAAATTATCTCCTCCCCATTCTCTGAACTTCTCTACACAACCCTGAAAGGGAAACAAAAAATGAATTGCCTTAGAAAGATGATAAAAAATCGAAAGCTTATTATGCCCGTGTTATCATCGCCAGGGCAAAAACAGAAAGCTGTATTTGCAATCCATACGTAGGTTTATACTTCTTACAACAACAAAAGTCACATTGAATCATACTCTAGCTAAGGAGTGTCTGGCATAAATACAATAAGTAGAGAAACACTCTTTCGTGTAGCCTAGAAATGGGCTCTATCTTCTTTCCAGATAGACTTTAAAATTCCATAAATTGGAACTTAAAGACTCATTGCTAACCATGGGCCTTTGCGAGCGTGGCGACAATCCAAACAATGGCAGTAAACTTCTACGGATTAACCAAAATTGATTTCAGACTGTCTAAAAATGCATTATGGGATGCTTGCGTAGCGCAATGGCTCATTGTTAGCAATGACTCTTTTAAGGGTAAAACCCTAACAAATCTTTTAAGAAGTTTAATTGAGCCCATGAGTGCTACTGCCAAACGTACCTTCTCAAAAGGGTAATCTCCTGTGCCATTTACTTTTGTTGAGCTATGTCTATCTTCATCTATACAACTGGCGGGAAACTTTATTGTGTTATTCGCCCAGTATGAGCCAATGTAATCATTGACATTCTTTGCTCCACAGCATTTCATCTAGGGAAACAAAGGTGTTGTTATTAGGGATGTATTTGAAACGAGTTGGGGTGTGCTACAGTTGCAGTTTCTCACGAGTTGGTCGGTAACACTTTCAGTTTGTTGACAAAATTTCTCTGGTAAATAAGAATAAATTCAATTTTCATTTTTGTGTTCTTCCGTAACTTTGATGACCTTCTACTCCTCCAATTTGGAAATCTACGGTAAGAATTTGTTTGTTATAGCTATTTACCGAGAGCTTCGAGCTAGCTACTTTTCTAGAAAATTTAGCAAATTACTCTTTGCTGGAAAATAACTCCTTTTGTCAGATGAACTTCCCTGTTTGTCACTAAGAAGCCTCTCTATCAGTAAAAAGTTTTTTTTAAAAAAGTATTAAGATTGAATGCATTTTTTCTAAAAAAAAGGCCATTTTCTGTGGAAAGGTATTTTTTAACAAAAATAAGACAGCATAGACAGAATTACGGAGAAATAATCGCAGTTTATTTCTTGCACGGGCATGGAATTTGCAAAGGATATTTTGTATTTTGTTTGAGTGCCCTCTCCTTCTGAGCTGCTTCCAATATCACTTGTTTGGAGCTAGGACGAAAATGCAAACAAAACATACAAAAAATCTACGCTCTAAAGTAATGGTCATACGTGCAGGTGCAAATGAAGAACGTTCATGTAAACTAACCGTCCTCTGAATGTCATTAATTGCATTCGTCACGGGGCCTTCGTTGTCTTTTCCATAGCTAACTTTGAGAGCTTTCGATAGTTTGTCTTCGACATATTCTTGAACCTTGAATAAAAAGGAAACTCTTAAATGTTGCCTCCGTTGCCTGTGATGTTAACAGTGCCGTCGGAAGAAATTCATATTTGGGGGATTGTCCATTGTTTTTCTTCTCATTCAGTACTCCATTATAAAGGAAACATACTACAGTTTGACAATTATTGGGGGGGCTCCAGCCCCCCCCCCCACTTCCGACGGGCCTGTTAAGCAGCATTATTGGTGTTTTACGGGAGTGTAACAAATATTGCCAATTTTAGGCCTAGTTTTTACTACGTGTTATCAGTTCAGTGATTGTATCAAAGCTGTCTACAACGAGTCAAACCAGCTGAGGCCTTAGACATTGGATTTGGACTGCATATTGTTGTCAAAGTAAATTTAATTACGGTAAAAGGCATTAGAACCGTAGAGGACAAGAACAAGAAATTAGGGCCGAAAAATTTATCATATTAGCCTTGTTATAGTTCTATGGCGTCACGACCACAACAATACTTTCAATATGGCAAATCTTTTTGGTGGATTGTAGCTGTCCAGGGCTTGCGTGTTTCGATATGTTTTTCGAGCTATTTACGACTTTTAAAGTGCGACTTCGTTCGATTTAGAACAATCAAATGCTACTGATTTAAGGAACGAATTCTATTTTCTATTCTTTTTTGGCTTTTTGTTCTCTCAGATTGCTTTGTATTAGGCTTTTTTACGCAGGTGCACCCTGAAAGGGCTCCCATATCATAGGCTACTTTTTAGATAATACCATCTCATAGGTTACCATATAATATTTCATAGATACCATATCACTTATTACATTTAAGATGTGTGCTTACCTTGTCCTTGTAAAGAAATGTGACGGTCACGGCACCAATCTCCAATAAAAGTATTAAAACAACAAGCACCATGTACTGCAACGAATGAGAATAAAACTGTTATCATATGAATAAATTTAGTTTTAAGAGACATAGAATAGCCTCTGTTATTCATTCAAACATGCTTTATTGTTGCTGTTGTAAACGAAAAGGCTGGGGAGGAGCAAATGCTGCAGCCCACAAAAATTGACGGTGTGTTGTGATGCAAGATTTTGCGTTAATTAAAATTGAATCTCTACGTACTTAACGGACATTTGTAGCGTGAACGAGGAGTTAAAATCGGTTTCTGTTTTGTTTTAGAAATATAGGGGATATACATAAAAGAAGTTCTACATCTTGACAATTTTAACAAGGCAAAGAAGCAAGAAAGTCAAAGGCAAAAAATCAACAAAAATTAACCCGGATCAATAAGGCTTCTCCTCCTTTCAAAGTCAGATTCCATTCAAGGCTACAATTTGCCTTTAAATTCGGGCTTTGGGACAAGAGTGACCATTCATTCATCCACTTCTTATTACAGTTTGCCTATATGCATGCCAAAGCAGATTTTTCTTCAAGTAATATTTGGGTTTTCAAAATGAGTGTTGATCATTAGATATCCTACATACTTGGATGTACTTTTTCGACATCTCTTAAGTGCGACATATATTTAATAGTTTTATTTCAAACTTACTTTACTAAATCAACAAGCAAATACATTAAAAGTATTCCTTAAATTTAATTTATTTTGAAAATTTTATCTTGCTACATTGGATGCTCGTCGTCGTATTGCTTTGATCCTGAATATCTTTCGTATTATTACAGCCTACAGTCTCTTGCAAGTGAGTTTCTGAAGTTCTTCCAAGAGAACTGCAAGTTGCTGATAAGTTGTTTAACTTTGCACAATTAAATAAGCAAATATTTCAAAGTATTTTTGAGAAGTCGAGTTTACTTTATAACATGGCTTTGTTCAGCTGTACAAGGAATAAATAATGACGTCATCCTTTGTAAAGGGACAAACGTTCAACCTGCAATTTGCAGGAAACACCGCGAAAAATATCTCTCCTTCCACTACTTGACATTATGTCAAGTATTGAAGTTGCTTTTTATCGAAGTACTCAATACTAAAGTTATCTTGGAATCATCATAGCTGAAATCTGGATGCTACAAAAATTTGTTGCTGATAAAATGAAATATCAGGGGCTCCGACGTAAATGGAGGCAAGAGGGTGGGCAAAGGGTAACTCAAAGTAAAAAGGCTCCACAGTGTTAGAGGCCCTGAATATGCATACTTCACCTTTTTCTAGCCTCACAGTTCACAAATAATGATAACACAGACGTTTTTTAGGAATACTGCATCTAAAACTATTAAAACTAAAGAAAAAAATGAAAATGAAATTAACGCTGGTTAAAACTTTGCCCGTATTATTTATTTGACTTTTCCTCTAATTTGCTAATTTTCCAATTTGATTTATATTTACGGAAGTAATACAACAAAAAATAATCTAGTTTTACAATAGGAACATTCGATATCCACATTTCATTTCTAATATTTACTCATGGTTTCGTTTAAAAATAACTTATACTAGTAATATGTTTAGACTCAAAAACTGAAAATTTTTAGAATGAGAAAGAAATTACCATCATTAAAAGACATCGGCTTTCTTTCAGGGCTCCAACTAACCCAAGGAATGCGACCAAAAATATCGTTGCGCCTCCAATTATAACAAGGACAGCTGGTGTTAGGAGCTGGTTAAACTCCAGAATTTCTTTGTAATCTCCGCTAACTTTCAGAAACCAACCTCCAAAACCTGCCAAAACGCCTCCCAAAACCTGAAAGAGTAAAAATCCTAGAATCAATTTGATGCAAATATTTATTACTGTGATGGAGAGGACATGATCTGTACATATGCGAAGAACGTGCAATATAGATATGATCAGCAAATGAGAAGGGGGCGGTAGATGATGTCTACAAGTATTCTTTGCAAAAATTTGACATTTTTTAAATGTGAAACGAAAACCCAACATTTATATTCAGGCTGGAGAGGAGCGGAAGTACCCGTTAGCCCATGTTGAACCATGGCGGAGACCGTGATTTTACACCAGAAGCATGCGGTGCTACGGAGGTGAGGGATGTGACAATGTTCCAAGACTCGTGGATCGGCTTTTTACTCAACAAATTGGGAATAATTTACCGCTATTCGGCAAATCTGGTAGTCGAATAGTGGCATTTCTCTATAAAATGAATTTTCCAACTTAAATATGGGCCTCAGACAACGGGGGTAGGTGGAGCCATGCCCCACACTTTTCTTGTAAAACAGTGGATCTTTTTTGCAAAAATCTTTCGTTAAGGGACTTTTATTTACCCTTGGCCCCCTTTATGTGCCCTTGGCCCCCGTTATGTGCCCTTGGCCCCTGTTAAAAAGCCTTGGCCTTAAACCTATTATCCAGTAGAAATCTTCCGGAGTAGAAATAGAAAGGTCCTGGATCTTGGACCAGTCACTGACACCTACATCTAAATCTTCCTGGTTAAGTCAGCAACCTCAATGCTGCAAGGCTCCTATGACAAAACTCTATTTTCAGTTTTTAGAAGCCATCCTTGAAAATATGACTTATTGTCAACTGCTTTACTTCAGAATTTATTTTCGAATTTATTTTATTATTGACAGGGCCGTCATAATCAAGCTGGTAAGGGGCTTCAGTCCCCAATAATTGTCCAATTGTTTCGTATTTCCAATGGTTTGGCTGCCTATAAGTAATACAATGAACACCCAAACCACCCCCCCCCCCCTCCCGAATTTGAAATTCGTTACGACGGCACTTGTTAAACGGTTTGAAATTGTTAAATGTTTCAAATTAGGTGTTATGAGTTGGATTTCATCAAAGAGGTACCATCCCTTATCTAAAAACTCTGAGCATACCATTAATAAATGAAATATAAGAACTGAAAGAAGTGTGAAACATATATCCAAGAAATCGATGACCGTCTGTCACCATGGTAGCAACTATTCAAACAAGTGAGACGTCTGCGAGTGAAACCGTCTTCTCTCTCTCCGATTAAACCTTGAACCTAAACCTTAACATCTTGCCTAATCATCGTACCTCGTCACAGCCTATCACCAAAAACGAAGAAACTTGATGACGAGAAACTTTATAACTTTCCATACCCTCTTGTTGTTATTGCTATATTGATAGTCGCTCAAGTTCCTTCAAAGCCATTTTCAGGTACTTCAAGTTTGCGAACGAAACTTTCTAAATAGCTGCCCATAAAACGTTTTATTTCAAGTAACATTGAATCAATACAGATTCTAACTTACACAATAACAATTGCAAAACACCGAATAAGATTTCAAAGGAATTGATCAGCAGTAGTCAACGTATTTCTGATTGCCCCGAATGTTAACTGTCGCTAATACTAATTTAATATACTTTCACAAAACGTACGTTTCGAGCATTAATATGAATTCTAGGTTTACCAAAAAGAAAACTTACTATAAAGAACAAGTTCACAACCACAAGAAAGCATTTTGCCATCGATTTCCCCATCTTTGTAGGTCACGTTTATTCAGCTTTTCTTGGCCTAAGCGATGTTGTCAGTTGCGTATCAACCAATGTCAACCTTTGTGTTGATATCAACGGAAAACATGAGACATGATCCGTCCGTTGAAAATATGAGGTTTAACGTCGATATCAAATTTCTATAATTCTAAAGTTTTGAATTCTTCTGCCAACGTTGTTCACCTAACGACGCCCAATAAACATCTCTTCTTGTCACGGAGGGGTCAATAACAGAATAAGCATTTGTTTGCTCGTAAGAATGACATAATCCATCATTGAAATAAAAGCGGAACTGTGCCACAAAAATAGAACTGTGCTTTTCATTCGGACCATAAAGATATCTTTTCTTTACGATACTGATTTGCATACAATTTTTAAGATAACCGCCGATAGTAAAAGTCTATAACAATTTTTTAACAAAACTTTTATTTTTATCTCTAATTTCTTAACACTTCTCTAATAAACAAATCAGTTTACATTGGATTAATGCGAAAATTAACCAAAATAGTGTTTGAATCTTAAAAAAGAGAGCCACAAAGATAATTTTTGATTTTTTATACCTGCTCTTACACTCTTTGACATCCAGTAATAGACTGGGCTCTAGTGTGCGTCACAAACGGGCAACAGGCACGGCAACAGGCGAGAGACCCATCATTGTCTTCAGCAAAATCCTCGTAATGGTGCTTTTTCAAAGGACCTCCGAGAACGAGGCTAGGCCCCAGGGCAACCAATGCGCGTAGGCCCCTTGCTTGACAAAGAATGTAGACTTGAGAATATCACAACTAATGTAGATTCCACAATAGCGGACCCAAGATTGAGCTCGGCCCCGGGACACTTGCCCCGGATCCCCTCCCATGTCGACGGTCCTTGCTTCATCACTAAAGCCCATGCTTTTCAGTTCGTGAATTCGTCACTTCAAAATGGTCAGAATGTGTATTTTTGCATTGAACTTGCTCACAAAATTGATCTTACTATGAACACATTTTTACGAATTATTTACTTCTGATTTTAGGAATAATTTGTGTGTTTTTATTTCGATCATCTTCAAAGTATTATATATAAGTAAACACATAATTTATTTTTACTATTTTTAAGCATTAGTCAATCAGGCTGTTTGGGACGTGATGAAAACGTTTTGCAAGAGTTAAAGATGAATTAAAAAGCAAAATTATTCTTTTACCCGTTATTGTTCACAAATCTTGATAGTATTTGTAGAACAGATTTTGAATTATCTGATTTTTCCAATGCTGTGAAGAAAATTCGGTCGAAACAAACCTTTTGTTACCCTTGGTACAAGACTTATACTCTGGTACCCAGGGTATCCCTTTGTTTGATTAAATATACTGGAAACATTCATTGGTCAATGCTGCCCTTTTCCCTTTCAATTTCATGGTCTCTTCCAATGTAATGATGGCGCTGCAGTTAGATTTGATTTTCTTCCTGGAAATGTAAACTAAGAACAACCAAGATAAAAACAAAATTTGAATCTGATTTGATATATAACGAATAATAGATTGGGATTTCATTAAACTTTGAAAGTCTTCTACATAAATTTAATTATCTTTTCAATCAAATCCGGTTAAGCTCTAAGTAACTATTTCTAATGCTTATTATTTCTACTTTATTTCTGTCGTAACCAGAATCCAGAAAAGTGGTTTGCCTAACAAACAATAAGTAACTTTTTATCTTAGCATGAATTTATGATGTACAGAAAACAGCCTGGTCTGGCATCAAGTAAAAACCAAGTCCTTTTTTGTGTCAGTAATCTCTTGTCCGCGGGACTACCACATTTTCTTGACTCAGTTACCAACACCAAACGCCTTTTTCTATATACATATCTAATTAAATAAGTTTCTAGTACCGTAAAAGTTAAACTCTGAAAAGTGTCGGACGAAAAGTTCTTTAATATGCTCTGTTTCCAGTAATTGTGTGCAATCTTCAACATTGCTAATTAATACTCTTCTGTTTCCATGAATGTGAAAGATCTTGCTAGGGTACTTATAATTTTCAATACAACTGTTAGCAATACCCGCAAGCAGTACTTTCCAAATGACACCTTCCTATTAAGATACTTCGTTTAATTACTTTGAAAAGCTGACTCATTGCTTTCCTTCACATTAACTGTTTACTATATGATTTTTGCAACCTCAGTTTGGTATTTTATCCTTATGCGACCTCAAAAACAGAGATTTTGAATTAGGAAGGATTAAGGGATTAACGTGCCCTCTTCCAAATTAATTCAAGGGCTCTTTCAAGGTTAGTGAATGCCTTTTAAAGGTTGTATTTCTACTTTCAACAGTAACCTTTTAGCAACATCTTTTGGTGCCATGACCATGATAAATTGTCATGTTTCTCAAATTCATTAATGATTCCTATATTTTTGCTTAAAAACATGTCATTTCATACGAGTATTTTTAATGTGTTGGAAAAATCCAGTCTGCAGAGTACGAAATAGCCAGTCAACATACGAACTTTTAAGTTTCTCCTTCGCATCCTAGAATAAGGAGCTGCGCACCCAGAAAAGGATTTTAAACCAAGAAGCTACGTTACACCTGTTCCACCATGATCGTATAGGTGCACGCAAATTAGATTTTGCTTTTGTTAGCATGGGATCCAATCATTGCATTCATGCTTTGCAGACTGTGGAATAACGAGGGCATTCAAGGTTATTTCTCAGGTAGGAATGCCTCCCTACAAAAAATGGGGGTAATTGGGGTTATTCCTAGAATTTATTCCTGATTTCTCTTTTCAGAACGCACATTTATTTGTCTACCTGTTGAATTAAAATCTCTTATCAACTTAGTTGAGATCTTTTCTATGAGTAAGCTAATTTTACATTCTAAGTGTAGAGCTCTAGAACTCGTTTCCAATAGCCTACATGGTCATGGCTTAAATTGAATAAGATTTATTAGTTAAAAATATGGTCTGGTGCCATTTTAACAAATCTGTATTCTAATATATAGATCAACTTTCTCCAATTTTCCCTAAGAGCGTTACCCTGGTAGCTACACAGCCTTTGGCCTAAGCTTGCGTCATTTTATGGCAATGTCTAACGGATCCTAACAGATTCTAGATACATCTCATTTATTTGGTGTACTAAGTCTTAAAAGCCTTGGTTTAGCTTCTGCAGTATTTTCTGTTGACTTGCTCTCAGGTCTGGCTGGAACGATAATACGCGCAACCGCATTGAGAAAAGCAGCTGGCATTGGTTTTGGCTTGTGGTTTCCTTGCGTCATAACTACGCGTTTCAAACGGCTCTTATTAACAAAATGGTCTGGAGTATAATCCAAATCTTCCTCTGCTTTCTTTATCAATCGTGTTGTTATCTGCTGAACCGCCCTTACCTCTCTTTCATGTTGTGTCTCTATGTGGTGCTGCTCCTCAATAATGGTCTGTATTTTAGCTGCGTCAATCTATTTCATAGGTGAAAAATTGAAACCTTGGCATTAGATAAACTATCGCGGCTTTTGTTCCTTTAATTGCTTTTGTTGATTTATCTTACATGATCTTTAACCGAGATATAAATCTTTAACATTCACAACTGGTATTTTTTAATCTTGGGTTTTTCAAAACTACAGTTTTTAACTTTGAGCTTCCCAGAACTAGAGGTATTCCAACCCTTGATGTTTAATTGCTGAGATTTGTAAAAAAGGAGAAGAAAATTGTCATTAAGACAGAGAAATAGAGTGGGAGTTCTAATTAAAATCGAATCAGTGCTTCTGGATGTGAGCTTCCTTACGTATTGATGTTTTATTGACATGTTATGTTATGGAAAATCAAACTCTGAGTGTCACAACATTACTATAATTCTTTTAGCAACTAGCAACTTTAACCAAAATTCCGACATATTTATGAAATGTTTTCGAAGATTTCAAAAGAATCTTTTTTACCTGATTTTGGCCGACTGATAATGAAGATAGGTCACTTCTTCGTGGGTTGAGAATTACTTCTGATATTTCTTCTGGTGTAACTTTGTCCCTGATGACAGAAAGCCCACTGCGCAGGCTCAAATGGCGGGTGTTAACTGATACTGTGGATAAGAAGGGAAACATATCTGTTATGATTCTTCGTATCCAATGGATTTGTATTGTGACTCACTCAAAACGAGTGTCTAGTATTTAACAAAGTAATTGGATAAACAGCTGCAAGTTCTATGATCAGGACTACATTATAATTGAATGCACCTACTTATAAAAATAAAAATTTGAAAAATATCTCAATTTTCATCCAGTCGTGATAGTCACATAATTTAACCTATTTCTGTGAAACACAACATTCAGCGAGCCATCAAAACCTTGTTTGTAGGACTATAATATTCCTCCTGTATCATAGTGACATTTAAAGTTAGTGTGTCGCGTCGTTCATTGGTTTACCAAAAACAAAGAGGGAAATTCTAGGTAATGTAAAACAAATGTAACTTTTGAGAGAGGCTACTAACCGTCAGAGGGAGGCTTAAATAAAAGACTTGATTGATTCAACATAAGGCCTAGAAATTCTAGCTATTTACACTACAGTTACAAAATTTCTCAAAACATTAGAAAGATGGCCTTTTATCGTCAAAAAGAATCTTGTAGCACAAAGCTCAAAGACATGACATTAATGCTGTTTCTGCAAGGTAGAAATATAAATCGTCTCAAAACTTACCAGTGGCTAATATTAGAGTTATTACAAAGGTTATCATGATTCCTTTCTACCTGAAAAAATAACAAATTTTGAATATTTTGCCGCTGTATGTATGCTTCGGTGGTACGGGCATCGTTATTAACATGGAAGAGCAAACAATTCTTGTTGTATTTTCTTAAAAAATGAATCCAGATACTTTCAGTTGATACTAACTGACTGAAGTTGTGAGGCATAGACTGCATGTTGGCATACACAACAGGTTGCATGTTGGTGCAGGCTGCACTTTGGAGACCTGTAGATTCCCATATTGGGGCAGGCTCGCAGCATCTTGCAACTCTGATCCCTTTTCATCTGAATTGGGCTCATGCCCGTAAACGTCAACGTGTTAGAAGGCCTAGTAGCGCTTTGAGCTTTTGTACAGCAGAATAAGTTACGGTTCCATGCCTGTGAGCCAGAGCTAGATTATCTAGCAATGCGGTGCACTCTTTTTTTTTATAAGAACCAGTGAATTTAAGTTCAGGCTGACTGTTCATAATTTTTTCGAAAATTTGAGGCTGAATTGTTCTTAATTTGTTCTTAAAGTAAGAGGGTGTATGCAGTGCGAGTGTCAGCTTTTTCGCTCTAAGGAGGTGTTTAGGCCTCATTTGCCAACCCAACAAAGTAAGTGAGACAGCCTTAATTTGCTGACAAATTTAAATATTCACCGAAAAAGCACCCACACATTGCTAAAAATCCTCGATTTTGAGAAAAAAAGTTGTTCAAAGTGCATTTTGCAGATGCTCGGCCTCAGCTTGTTCTTAATTTGTTCTTAACTTTTGACCAGTTTTGAGGTTCGTGTTCTTATAAAATTGTTCTTAAAAAAAGAGTGTAGTTCTGAGAAAGGGCAATGCATAACTAGACACGAGTATATAAAATGAAAGGAATTTACTGTTGCTCTTGAGCTTTACTTTTTTCCCGAAAAGCGTGAAGACCAAAAGATATTTAATTTTAATGAAGGGCACTATTTCCCATGCGTCAACCATACAGGGATAACAATAGGTTTGGGTGAGCGTTTATGACCGAAAAACCATTAAGAATTAGCTGATTGGATACGTAACATTAGACCTATTGTGTATTCCAACGAATGGGAAATTTAAATAGCCAGCGAAATTTGTCGGGATATAATGCCTTTAAATTCCATATCTAAAAAAGCATTTATTCAAAAGGACACTGGTTACCAGAGTCACCCGCGGAAATTTCCATTTCTGCGCAAGAAGGGTAATTCAAAGGTTGAAGGAAATTTTGAGGAGAGTTAAAAGGGCAAGATATCATCCAGGGAAGGATAAAGCGTTTTCTGACTCTGTTTACACTCTTTTTTTTATAAGAACAATTTTATAAGAACACGAGCCTCAAAATGGGTCAAAATTTAAGAACAAATTAGGAACAAGCTGAGGCTGAGCTACTGTAAAATGAAATTTTGAACAACGTTTTATCTCAAAAACGACGATTTTCAGCCATTTGTGGGTGCTTTTTCGGTGAATATTAAAACATGGCGGCAAATTAAGTTTGTCTCTACGCACTTTGTTGGCAAAAGAGGCCTGAACACCTCCCCAGAACGAAAAGCTAGAAATCGCACTGCTTATACCCTATAAATTTAAGAACAAATTAAGAACAATCCAGTCTCAGGTTTTCGGAAAAATTAAGAACAATCAGCCTGAGCTCAAATTTACTGGTTCTTGTAAAAATAAAAGAGTGTAATTGCTTTAAAAGAGCTGGACAGCATTTTGCCAAATTTACTGAAAACCATGCTTTCTTTCTAGTTTAAGGTAAAAATTTTAGGAAGGTTCGAAGTTGCACTTTCTCTGCCACTGAGAGAGTTATTAAAATTTAAATCGAGGTTAATTAGCAGGTACGACTATAAAGTGAAAAGCTTGCTCGGAAAACATCAGTCATTATTCTTCAAATTATGAAAGAATATTTACAAGAAATCAAGGTGAAGGCAAAAACAAACTTCTCTCTCTTCTACACAAATTTCGTCTATATGCAAAATTGCATCTACAAGCGAATCAGGACTAAAAATTGAATTAAAAGCAGATTAATTTTTAATTTGTTATGTGAAACCAATAGATCGAGAAAAATTGAACGACACAAATAGAAGATTAAGTTTTCTTCACCTTTTCCTCTTTTCAGCATCTGTTTCCTCCTGCCATTTGAAGGTTCCAGAAAAACAGATGCTATATTCTTTGCTTGATTATATCATGTTATCTAGCTTTGCCACTTGTCATCTCCATGGACAAGGCTTTGCTATCTTTGCTTTTACACTTACCCACCACACATGGTTGACCTGAACGGGTACTTTTCGTTGTCTGGCGATTTTTTCAAAACAATCGTTCTGTCTCGACCACTAGCTGTCTGCGAGTAGCTGTGCTGGCCTGCGGGAAATCGCATGGAAACGCGTTTTGTGAACATCTTTGTTTGCTAGACGATTTTGTTGCATTATTGGTAAGACAGCACTTGCCATCAAACAAAGTTGTTTATTTTGAGTATGAAGTAACTGACTTAGCCATTGAATATCAAAAAGCATAAACAAGCTGCCCAGGAAAGGCAATCTATTTGGAATGCGTGATTTATGGTCCGTTCACTGAAGACTGAAGCAGTCAGGGGCGGATCCAGAGTTAAATCTGACTGACTTACAAAGAAGAAAAAAAGCATTAATGGGCGGGGTCAAAGGGTGTGGTCACAAAAAGGTATTTTTGTAAAATGCATATCAAAATGGCATAAGTATATAAGAATGTTTGAATCAAAGATTTAACCGTCTCGTAAAGCAAAACCTTAACCATGAATTTGTAGGTACTTGGTATACAAATTAAGTCTTACAGATAAAATAACACACTTTGCAAGGAAGGAATCCTTTGACCTTTGCATGTATATCTTTTTTCAATGGCATAATTAAACCTGCTTATTGCTAAACCTGTGTAAGTGTTGTTTCATTCATGAATCTTTGATCCATTTTGGTATTAATCAATTCCAATTCTTGCAAAAGACTTTCTTCAAAAGACTTTCAAAATGCATTCTGACCAGTTTTCTTCCAAACAGAGCACAAAGTAGACAAACAGTGTCATCTAGTTGCTCTAAGTGTGCAATTAAATTGTTGTTTCCTTTGAACAGCAGTATTCCAATTTATGCAAAAGCATATCTTGTTTCTTTTCCACTTAATACACAAGGTGATTTATGCACTTTGTGTATGATTATGGGAAAGCTAAATATCTGTTAAAAGTCTTATTCAGCATCAATTTTTGGCTCATTACACAAAAAATAATAAATGAGCCAAGAGTATACAAATTTCCTTACTTTTTCAATGATTTTTTTAAATGATAAAGTTTTGTATCTGGCTTCCAGATATTTTGCATGATTTCATAATTCTGCATATCTGTCATGCCGGTAGCTTTTAGCTAAAAGTTCCAATGTTTGTCAAATTGACCATCAGAACTGGAAGATTTAGATTTGATAAAGCATTTGGCTCATCAGATTTGTTTTCTCCACTGATTCTAAAGTCATTTTAATGGAAACATTTTTAATAGAGGAAATCTTGGCTTGCTTTTCTGGTTGTTCCTTTTTTTCATTTTGGTTCTTTCTTGAAAACATGTTAAAGGTTGTTGCAAACAACTTTTTTGCCAGGAAGAGGAACAATATGGTTTGCATTGAATGATGGGTTAAGGTCACAACCACCTGCCTTAGACTATAGGTTCAATATTTTGATTGCTTTGCTTAGATTAATTTTTGCACTGCTTAGATTTATAACATGCCTTTTTAAACCCCAGTTTCTGAATAAAAGCAAACCATGAACATTTAATAACTCTATGATACACATAGATTGGGCTCCTCTTCCTAACCTGACAATTTTTGATTAACCATGTTCAACACAACCAATGCACCATTTTTGAAAGAACCTGTAAGTATATCACTAGCTTCATTAGAAACTGAATGAGAAAAGAAAGTTTCCAACAGAGCAAAAGATCTCTCATAAGCAAGGCAAGAAATGCTGCAAGAAAGATGGGAGTGGAAGGCATAAAACTCAGAGTGAAGATAAAATTCAGCAGATATTAATGCTCTCAGTAGATGACACATACTTCTAATGACAGAGAATCATTGTACAGGCAGTTTTCATTTTCCCTGAACCTAACCAAAAATTTATATTTTACATTCTACATAGGCATGCTGAAGCCTGGGGCTGCTGTAGCCCCTTATATCATGACATATCTTATTTAAGTTGTGGCACTAAAGATATGAGTTGCAGACTTCCATAAGTGTTTGCTATCTTGTCTAGAGTAAAGTTATGACTACACAGTTTTCTGGCAGGAATAGATTTTGAGATGATGAGTAAATGTAGACTTATGCATATAGAGTTGAGGATTGCAGTTTATTGATTAAATATTTCCCGTCAATTGAATAAATCTTTAATGTTGTTTGAGCCTTGATAAAGAAAAGGATAGAAACCTAAAAATATTTTGACCATTCAGATATTTCTTAAAAGTTAAAAATAACAAAATGGCTTTTGAGGTATAGCTCAAAACCTGTAAACGAGCTTTTCTACAAAATATTTTGTTCTTGATTCATTTTAAACCTTACCCAACAACCTTCCAACTTGTGTCAAAAAGCACCAACCCCCCCCCCCCCCCCCCCCAAAGGAATTAACTTGATAGAGAAGTCTCAAGCCTAGGATAGTGTTTTAAGCAGTCAGTTAGGCAGCAAACCTAGCAAGAAATTTACATTGATAAAGGTTTTAAGATCTTTTCCCAAATTTTCCGATCAATTCAGTAATACGTGTTTGGAAATGGAATTTACAGTAATCGTTCCTTTTGTTGTTGCTGCTGTCCACACTTAAATTTCCCGCCACAAGCATTCCGATGGCAAATAAAATTCTACCTATCTCTCTAAATTTTACCAGCAATACTTGATAAATATCGCTACTTTGAAAGTAAGACCGTACCTTCCGGCAAAATTAATTTTTCTCCTGCTAGATCCAGCCATTTTCAGGGGATTAAATGTTGAATTGCTTGTCCTTTTTATTTAGGCCAACAACAGTAAAAACAAGAATCGATCTTTGCCTTTCAGTGGCCTTGATATTTTTTCAGGATCTTTTTATAATTCGAGCCAATAAGTGACTTGATTGACTTCAAAATATCCATACTGCATCCGGAACCTGGTTTATCAGACCCTCTACTCGATATCCTTTGTAAAATTGCTGTGCAGGAGGGTATTGTCTTAGCTGCAATCTTAGTGGTAAGTCAGTGGAAGTCAGTCTTAAAATCCATACATCGCCTGGACCCCAAAATATTTCTCATACTGACCCTTGTAAAAATTATTTGCCTTATTGATCATACATCGCCTCTACTGACTTACGAGAACAATAGCGTTTTAGCATGGTGCAGAAAAGCTTTGTTAAAAGATGACCGCGCAGATTCCTAATTTATTCGACTGACTTACCAATGATATTGCGAGTTTTAACCCTAACATCTTTGTTCTAATGATTTATGCATTGAGCTGTGAATTTCTATGGGAGAATTTATTGATAGATCATTTCGTCGAACAGTTTTATAGAAAATTTTCGAACCTACAGTTGACAGATCTGATGATTTTGAACAGGCGCTATAGAGAATATGACAAATTAAAGAAAATCTTTGTGCTGTTGTGGGACTAGTGAAAAATGTGTTTGAGAGCTAATTTTTTTCATTTCGTTTTCTACAGATTGAAAATTGTTGACTGACTTCCGTGAGTCGGGTAAGTC
The DNA here is from genome assembly GCF_057945365.1 of Rhopilema esculentum. Lineage (NCBI taxonomy): Eukaryota > Metazoa > Cnidaria > Scyphozoa > Rhizostomeae > Rhizostomatidae > Rhopilema > Rhopilema esculentum. The sequence continues at coordinate 3,516,244 of NC_142816.1, forward strand.
AGTCTGGATCCGCCCCTGGAAGCAGTCCATGCTTTTTGCCAAATTTTATCCAAAATTGGACGAGGTAAACTAGGCTTATAACTTGTACTGACAGGGGAACATTGAGAAGTAAATGGGAGCACAATTTGAGTGCACTTTTACCAATTTATCGTTAGGATTCCCTCTCACAAACTGACAGTAATAATCAAAAATATTTCTGTACAGCAATCTAAAATTAAAAAAGGGAGAGAAAAAGAATTAGAGGGGATAATTTTAACTCTGAGAAAGCACTGTTTTATTTTCTTGACGATGAACGCCGTTAGATGACCGAAAACGTTCCCACCTTATTTTGATGAAAACCTATAATTCCGCAAACATGATGAAAACTATACCCATAATTCCGCAAAGCAAAAAAATTTTTTTTAGGGACAAAAAAATCATCAAACAATTTTTGCATGTCCTTTGCTCCAAAATCTTAATATAACACATGTTTCGTACTTCCATTTCTAACTAGACATTCATTTGGTTAATAATAAACCTCCCTCCTAATAACTTTGCAATATTTTCCCAAAATGGTACCCATAATTCCGTATGTTTCTTCAAATGATACCCATAGTTCCACACATATTTCAAAAAATGATAACGATAATTCCGCATTTTTCAAAGAAAAGGCAAACCTAAATAATGGCACATCCCCGTACCCTGAAGTACCCCCGACGTTTCTGAATTTTAGATAAAACGTGGTCACAAAAAGCAAATTTTTCCCTGTCTCGTTTTGAGAGGCCGGCGCCCTTCGCCAAACCTTAAACAGAGGCTTCATTTCCTGCTCAAATGTGCCCACTGGCCTAACCATAATCGTTACTAAAAAAATCAACAAAATTTGACTCACTTATTGCGACAGCAGCTCGCAGAAGCAAGATCGTCTCCAGTGAAATTAAGCATGGGAGAGCAACTTCTTTGGGCCACAAAGAATGGCGACATGGAACTGCTGAAAGATTTGGTTGAGAAACAGGTAATAACATCACAAAAAGAAGAGCCATTTTGGCCAAGCAAAGAAAACCAACTGACGACTCAAACGACTTTCTTTTAGATCATTTTTCAGTTTCGCACACATATTTCATGTTTCAGTGATTTAATTGCTTTAGAAAACTGGTGCTTTTATTTTATTGTATCTGTCATTCCTAGACTAAACATTTTCATAATATGATCGATGTTTTTCAAATATAATGTATTGTTACTGTTGTCACGTTGTTCTTTGTTTATTAGTCGCACGAGGATAAATGAAAGTGGTTTATTTTTTACAGAATGTAAGTATCAATACAGAACTGCTTAATGGAAGGATGGCAATACATTATGCAGCTGATTACGGCCAGTTGGAAGTTATTGAATACCTGGTGTCAAAAGGAGCAGATATGAATGTGAGTATAATACAATCAGGTTTGCTGTATATGGCCGATGCACACACTAGGTCAGTGTAGTGCCAGAATGGAAACTTTTCATGCACCCTCAATGTATTGCCCATGCACTCAAATTTTCCATCTGCATGCTTTTGCACATTGGTCGTACAAAGTCCCTCTTTGATAACATTTTACATTATTACCACTACAAATGTCAAAATGCATGTGATTGACTTCAGGCATGCAGTATCAATTTTCAAAATGAACTTGTCTGCATAAGAAACAAAGTTTCCAGTCTGAGTATAGTGCTGCACACAAAAATTTGAGATTAAACGCTAAATTTAGTATAGCAATATAAAATAACTGCTTAGTGCATACCATTTGAATAGCAAAATGGAAAACATGACTGAAATGACTATACCAGGTTGGAAAATGTGTATGATTTTGCTGACTTGTCACTGTAACCAATAGTACATTATCAGCTATGACCTGTGAGCAGAAGTATTTGAGCTGCATGCAATGATGCCTGTATAAACGTTACCATTGTAAAGTATACATGAATGCAGACTGAAAACCCAGACTGAAAACTTAAATATCATATGTTGTTTTTAAAGATAAGATGGCAGCTGGTTGCAAACTTAGTTTTTTGTGATTGATGCAATAGCTAAGACACCTAGCAATTGATACATTGTTGCTTTTGATGGACATGTTATTTGATTGACAGGTGTCTTGACCATTGTGTCAATCACATTAACTCATCCATTACAGTTTTGTGCCTTGTGCCACATGTCAGCGAATCATAGCCTGGATTTTGTTAGTATATGAGGTAGCTAAGCTGCTTGACCTTAGGCAATATGATTCATAACAACATTGATGATATTACGTATCTTCTCTATAAAGTATTATACCAGCTGCTTATGATGTAATTTTTTTCAAAAAACTTCATAATCAGGATTATGCTTGGTGCCTACTTTTAGAATCATAGATTATTTATATTGATGTCTGTTTTTGCAGCAAGCTGACAAACATGGCATTACTCCATTACTTGCAGCAATTTTTGAAGGACATACCAGCTGTGTTAAATTCTTCTTGTCAAAGGTAAATCTCATTAAAATATCGTGATGTATTCTTACACTTGGTATGGTGGTTTTACTAGCAGCAGGTTTGCCTCATGTTGCAGTTCTTCACTCTGATATCAGTTCACTCTGCCAGCAAGCATCGATTGTGAGATATTGTTGATTGTTAATATTCTGTGTTGTTCTCTTTGTCAACTGACAGAATGATAATTTGTGAGACAATAGAAAGCAGCTGGATGTTTTCATGTGAGAAGTGTTTTCAGGATGCTTCAAAAATTGATCAACTTTTAAACAATTTGGCTTTGTAACTGTCATATATCTTTAAAACCAAATGTACTATTAGCAAATAAATTTAGTCTTTTATATTTGATGCTAAATTTGCTTGCTTTTTTAAGCAGCTTTCTTCTGTTCCTGAAATATTATCCATCCATTTTGTACCACAATAGAATTATTTCTAGTTTCTACTCCTGTAGTTATCTGGCTGTAACATCTTTTACCATCATCAAAAAAAAGTAGTTTCATATCTTGCTCGTACTGACAATACTTATGTCAGTTTACTTAAAATGCAATAGCTCACAAAACAAAAGTTCCGCCAAATTTTTTCTGGATTTGGAAATATTTTAAAAAGTGAACTGCAAATTTTTAGAATGATAAAGCAAGGCAATTCCAAATTGCTGCCAACAAGTGCTTTTACCTCAAATATGCCTAAATTTGAGAATATGATGCCTCAGCTAATATTGTAGAAATTGATGTGAAGTTCTGTGGAATTTTAATTCACAACAATATTAATCTCCAAAATGAAGTGGGCAAACTCTGCGAGCTGATTTGGGTCAAGTTGAAATGATATAGATTGGCAATTTTGCCAATGGATTAGTAGTTTTGGCCTGGCTCTTAGGTTTCAGAACCGTAACAACATTTCGATTTTATGAAGAAAGGACCTGTACTAACTTGGGCATATTTCAGCCAATTTATAACAAATTTGGCTAATTTTGCACATTTTAAGGTATTTGATAATGCTTTTTCAGGTAATTTGGTGCAAAAAATATGTGTTGTGATGTTGTCATTTTGAAATCTTTTTTTTAAACATTTGTTTTAAGTTCAAATAACTGATATTTCATTAGACATTCAGTGAATTAGAAGAATTGAGTTTCAATTTTTAGGGTGCAAATAAAAATGGAAAAGCTCCAGATGGCTCATCATATTATGATGTTGCTGAAACAGATGAAATAAAAGCGCTTTTAAAATAAATTCCATCTGATGTGTGGGTAAGTGACTCTAAGACTTTGTTGTGTGTCAACAATTTGATATTTGAAGTTGAAGTTTTTGGGCAATTATGACATTGTTAGAGTTTAACTCAAACTATTGGTCTAATAAATTGTCTATTTTTAAACATCATTAATAGATTTAACACTAAACTATTTATTTCTAAACAAAGAGACATGCTATTTGAAAAAATTAAATACTGTAAGAACTACAACCTTATTCCTTTTTGTAGCTTTCTTTTGATTTTGGTTGCTAGAAAGGCTGTTAGTTGGTTGGTGTATACAGTTTTCATAAAGACAAGCTTTGTTTCTATGCAGAAACTTTACCCTTAGGCTAAGATAATTTTTTTCAAGCAACTCCAGTACCAGAGGGGCAAATCACTCTAAGAAAATCTCATAGACCTTTTGTGAAATTCTATTGTTTTATCTGAAAATCCCTAGAAATCCTTTTGTTTTAGGGAAAATCTCGTACACTATGTATTTGCAAGAGTGAATTGTCCCTCACAATACCTTTTCTTCAAGCCTCCCGACTGGCAACTTTTAGACTTATTACTTCATATTATTATCCCCAAATAATAGTTCATACTTCTGCAAGCTGTGCTATTGCCTCCTTGCTCAGTATCATTACGAAGCAAGATTATCTTACTTTTCATTATCGTATCTCACTTGCAGATAACTGAATAGGCAATGATGGCAAGAAATCCAGCAAAGTGTATGTATCTCCTCAGTATCTAATGAAACCCTGGTGCATAATACCCTCCATTTTTTATAAATTTCGTATATTTTAGTATCTATTAGGCTATAAAATGTGCATGGATATGTCATTTGTAATTTTCATCTTTAAAATCAAATCTTAGTTAATTCTACTAAAAGGGGAGTCTTTTTTTCTTGTGTATTCTTTAATGTCATTGTTAATTAAGAAGTTGGCCATTTCCATGGTCTGCCATTAAATCATGAGCACATTCTCTTTCCATATCAATCCTTGTCTACTTGCTACCAAAATCTAAGAGTTAGGCCCAAACAACAACAAAAAATCGTTAACAAAACTCGATTCTTTCACTTGCTATATCCCATTCTATTTGCAATAACTTTTAAATTATTTGGCCTGTGTAAAGGAATTTCATGATTTGTTGATAAGGTCGACAACTAAGTCAGAACTTAACAATTCTACAACTATCTTTTATGATACTATACTTAAGAAACGTATTTTAGGACACCCAAAGGATGCATCGTTGTTCTTAGCTCTCTAACTATTTTTGCTAGACTTTAACGGACTTAGGAAAAGCCATTCGAATTCAGTGAACTTTGTTTTTTGCTAAAAAGTTTTGAAATAGAGTAATCTGGTGTCAAGGATTTTTCCTAGGCCATCAAAATGCCTTTAGTTTTCTAACGTTTTCCTTAATGATGTCAAGAAGGTGTTTTTTCCAAATAGATGTTATGTTTTGTTGAAATATTGGTCATAGAAAAGGCTATTTCGACACAATTCTGATTCGAATATCGTGACTCTCGCGTGTTATCAATGAAATACGACTTCCATTGACGTCATCAGGCCAGGATACAGCAAGGATAAGAGCATGCCTTGCTTTCAACTGAAAATGCCTTGGAATATACACACGACGTTTGTATAGCCTTATCAAGTAATTTGCTAGGAGTCCATTAGTAGTAAGACATAATTACTTCCTGAAAGGAAATTAAAGCTATTCTTCATATTAGTAAATATGATAGTAGCGGCCTGATAAAATGGGGTTCGTAAAGCCCTAATTTGGATTTAGGAGAATAGGGCTAGTGAGTCCTTTTATGACGTCATATCAGCATTTAATCGCAATAACACAGTAGATTGAAGAAAAAGAAATCAAAAATCTGGCTATGCTAATAAGGTAGTTTCTTTGTAGAAATGTTGCATTGGAAACCTCCTGATACCTTTCTAGCCAGGTAGCTAAGCGCGGGGAGCTGCCATTACCTATTTATTTCTTTGCTAGATCTATTGTTTATGAAATTTGTTGAAGTAAGTGACCCAGCAGCAGAAAAAAACTGCGAAAAAACCCATAACTGATTTTTCAACGAATTGTCTTTTATCTTTACATGTTAACGTAAAGTTGCGTAAGCCATCTTGAGCCCCTGTCCATCACAGCCAGCGAGGAGCAAATCACTTAAAAAAATCTCGTATACGCCTGCGGCAAAAATTATTTTATATTCAGGTAACTTGGTACCTTTATTGAGTTTGAAAACCACAATTGAAACAGCACATATACACGATCATAATTGTTTTTCTTAGAATGTTCGCTGCCTTTCGGCAGCCTCAGTAAGAATTGAGTGATATCCTTGCGTTCTTCTGAAGTTCGTTAGGCAGAAGTTCGATAGATTAATGGGTCCAACTTGGTTCGTTTGTCGCGTAGAGCATTTGAATGTTCTCATTTAATTCCGGGTTTAGTTCTTTAATAAATACGGCCTCTGTTACCTGTCTTACCATCGCATCATTGCCGCAAGACGAAAATATTTTAATTGTATATTTGTGTCTTCTCGCCTTGGTTTTCTTTCACGTGCTCGTGAAAAATTGAAGTTTAATCTTTTGCCTTATACTTCGTTAAATATCCGTTTATTCTTTCTTATGCTTCTCGCCGTTTCACTAAAATATAACCCTCTATTGTTTAAATTTCACCAAAATACAAATGACCAAGAAATTATTTTGTTTTCGAAGCAAATCTCCTAGAAATCCTACTGTTCTAAGATATCTGGTACACTGTTAGAATTGAGCGATACACAAACACCCCTCGGATGTCAATATACTTCTTATATATTTTGGAAATTTACTGAATTTGTAGCTCTGTATCCCCGTTGGTGTGTCAAACAGTATGCAATGGCATTATCCCCAATCAGAAGCAGAGAGCAAATTATATTTCAAACGTTTTCATTCGGGAAGGGTAGTTGCATAAATAAAGTGTACTTCTGCTTTAACCTCACAGTAATAACACTAAATTTTATTTACATTGTCCAGTTCGCGAAATTATAAGTATTTTTTCCAAATTTATAGTATAAGGCAATAGAAATTTCATTAAAATTTTTAGGTCCGATTGTTCTGATAAATGTCATGTAATTTTATAAATGTAATTTTGCAAGCTTAAAAGGGTTCTGAGCCTTTTAACAGCATTTAAAAATTTTATAAAGAATAGACTTTACTATTAGATCCTTGCGTTTTTCGCAATGTAGAGTTATATTCACGTTGACCCTCTAATTAGAACACCCGACCCGGCCATTCGGTCGATTACGACTTCATCATTATTTATGATATATGGTCGTTATCCTTGGCTATATGCATGCCGCGGCGTCAAACCATGACAATTAGCAGTATAAAAGGCGTTCTTCAGTTGATAGTGGCATTTCTGCTGATGAATTTGGTCAACCGTTTCATTATTTTGAATGCGTATGCAGAAGCTCGCGTTGAATCGCAAGGTGAAAAGTCAGAAGCCAGAAGTGAAAGGATAAAGTTGCAGGAGGGCAAGAGAGCATCTCAGATTAGGTCAAAGGCCACTGCTTTTAGTACATTGTTTGCAAGTGTTACGTATAAGGGGGAACTTTTGTAATTTTGTGAAAGATGGATGCCTTTTTAAACCCAACAATTTCAAATGACTGCAAAAATCACTGGAAGTCCAGCACTCCAAATTCAGTTGTGAAAGTCATGTGTTCCAAAGTGAAGTCGCGTGTAACAAGAAAAGGAAAAAGACATGACGCAAGAAAAATGGAGATAAAGACCACCAACGTTGGCGAAGATGCTATCGTTGAAAAGAACGGTAAACTTATTTTGAGACATGGCAGTTTCCATGAGTCGAAGCCGCGTCGAGTTTCGCGTTATGAAAATGTTTCGTATCAAACTCTAGTGTCATTGACCAAAGATGTTGTACCTATGATATCTGGGAACAGTTGTGTTTCACACGACAGTATTTCTGATACGACTTCCATCATTGACGAGAAGTTTACTACAGGAAAAGGTAATGCCTCTGAAACGGTGTCTGGTTTCCTTGACGACGAACTACCGCAATTTAGGCGGGAAAGACGTGGCGCCATTGCAGAGGTCTCGCGAAAAGACAGGGAAAACATCGAAAGGGAATTGCAAAAGCGCGCATTGGCAAGAAGTTTGTCGTCTGGCGGTTTGCTTCGCTCCTAAAAATGAGTAGAAACGTTTGTATAGCTTAACAGCTACAACACAAATTTGGACTCGAGTAGTAGAAAGTTTAGATAATTGCTGTCAAGGTAATTGTTGATCTAGCGTAAAGTTTTGGAATAGTTTGATGCCGATAATGATGGCCTAATTGTCAGTTTTTGGGTGTACTTCGTGTTCAGCTGATGTTGCATTTGATATTAAACATGGTTTATATGCAGCATCTCCTGAACACGAAGACTTCACTCCATAACCACTAAATAACCACTCCCAAACACTTTTCGCGAGTACATGGCATAGATGGCTTTCGCCTTTTTTACCGGATAACCAAATAAATAAATGCATATGTTTGCAACAACACCCGTAATCTGTGTTATTTATAAGCTATTGAGTTAATTATAAACTACAAAATTTCATCGAATATTTGCCTAATTGAAGGCCCTTTTTACTTTAAAATTAAGCAGTAACATTTTTGTCAAGTGCAAGCTCCACAGCCATTATGCAGGAGCTGTCTCCCCCTCCCCCAATTCCTAGATCCCTGCTCCATATTGTAATTGTTGTTTAATAAGTAAGTTCTGCTGTAAATTTTGTATCATATAATAAATTACTGAATGTTCATAGAACTTTGATTTGTTGAGGAATGTTCATTTGTTTTCGTCTTAACTTCATAGCAATCAGCGTACATAGAAACTATTTGTGTAAATTTCATTTGATGACATGTTAAAAGAAATTCCAAAGAATTTAAAGTTGAAGTGCAATCAAGCATTCGGATATTGTTAAGTTTTAAGGGGCATATCATTCCATAACCACTCCTAAATGTACTCATTCTTCATGCATAAAAATCTCACATAAAATCAATTCCTTTTCTAGGAAAGTTCCCCAAAATCCCTAAGAATTCTATTTCTCTAGAATGATTCTTGCGCAGTTTGGAAAGAGTGCTACACTTCTCGTAGGAAATACAGTAATACTGGCATTTGTTGATTCTTCTAATGTCCCGGTTTCTTGGCTCAATATAAAAGTACGAAACCTTTATCGACACATTTCCAGAATCAGGAAACCACAATTGTCAGTTGATTTTCCTTGATGTATGCAGAAGAATTAAGTATGCCGTGCCTGAAAACCCATTTATAATTCCAAATAAAGAAGGTCCCTAGAACTTGCATCCTTGTATGATACTAACATGTAAAAATCGTTTCTTTGTTTGCACGTTCGTATGTATCAAGGCTCAACATATTCTGTTCGCAGTAACGTAGATAAAGGGGGTTAGTGGGGGCGAGACCCCCCTCTATAGAGCCAAACTTCTATTTTGTCGGAAGTCTTCTAATCTTGTTGGAAGTTTAACTTAGTTTCTATTTTATCTTAAGTATTGCATGTTGCGAGAAAAAATTTTAAAGCTGAATATAATGACCTCCTCCGTTTTTCTAAATCAGAGGAAATTTCTTTCAATAAGTTATGATATTAAAAAATGCTTTTTTCGAGGAGAAGACAAAAAAGATTATCCATTCGTGTGATTCATGACTTTGACTTTGAATAAACAATAAGACTTGCTACTTGTTTAATTTCAATTTTGATGTCGTTATGCTATGTTCAAATACAGGAATAACTAAAAATCTTTTTAGATTTTTGTCGGAATTCTCGCCCCTCGTATGAATTTTCCTATCTACGCCATTGTCTGTTCGGATGAATTCTTCATCAAAATTTTCCAGGTATTTACCTTCATTGACAAATTTTACAGTAAAGATGTAAAAAGCTACAGATTTTTTGTCAACAAATTTGCATGTTATTTTGCGTGTGCTAGAGTCCATTCTGAGTCTAATGATTCAAAGTGATTTTTGCTAACAACCCAACTTCTTACACAAAAGTGGAATATATTAAGCCAAGATGGAAATATAAGCTTCTAAAGTCATTTTATCGTGGAGGACAAAAAAAATTCACTTCATGTACCTGGGTCATACCATTAACAGAAAAATGTCAATTGAATTGAATTATAAGATATATTTTCAAAATTAGAAAGAGAGCGATTATCCTAATCCTACTTCCAAGCAAGATTATAATTGTCCTGGTTTTTTCCTCGACAGAAAGGTCAGCTAGTAAATTTTGAAATAAAATTCCGTCAAATACTAATCAAGTTAACCTCAATTCGGATTAGGTTTCCAAACGGTAAATCTACGGATGTATTAGCTAGTTAAAATAGCTGGAATTTGTCTCTTTCTTCTCAAACCTTCCTATAGCGTAATTGTGTTTGGATTTCTCCTGTTATGGAAGTATATTGTGCTCTGCCCATCAAAGACAATACTAGCTGTTGGGTGTGGAGAAACTCCGTAAGAAAGGATATCAATCTGCCTGCTCAACTTGATTACAGACTGGGTGCTGTTTGGCGTGCATCTCGACAAAGCTCCATCTAAAATCTTTTTGGAAAGGTATCAAACTTTTTATCTCTTATAACCTTATACACCTTGTTTATTCATCGAATTACAAGTTTTTATTAGTTTATCTTTCGTTCTTCTCTGGATTTCTAGCACAGGTGTGACTTCAAGTCTTCTACCTATGTTTATATTTTCAAAGGTGAAGCCTGTGTTTGAGATACATAATTCTGAATTCATTACAACTGATACTTTATAGGTTTTGTACATTTTAAATCATTATAAGACCGTGCCTTGATTCCAAGGGGGGATCAGATTCGTGTGTCCCCCAGTTGATCTGTCGAAAACCTAGTTGTCTTTCGAGTTTGCAAAATCCGCCTAAAGGTTTAGAAAACGTCTACCATAAGTGGCTTTTACCCCTTGCCTAGCCAAAACTAATTCGCAATCGTACAAATGCATGCTTAGCACAGAAGATAAGTTTGAAGAGAAGAAAATGACGATGATTCCACAAAAATGCACTAAGCAAAACAGACTCAGTTAAACATTTTATAGCAGCTGCACTCAGTGTGCAAGCATTGTTTTCAAAAAATTGTTATTTACATGTTGGCTCCATATGAATTAAGCAATGAAGTTTTGTGGCTCCGCCTACAACCCGTGTTACTTTGTTTAAACACTTTAAGGCCATTATATCATTAAAGTATGTTATTTATAAATGAGAATCTCGACCATTTTTGTCAGGGGTTGAAGATATATACATGAGTAAAAAAAGCTAACCAGAAAGTCTGTAGGTGCTTTTTTGGGACAACACTTAAACTGCAACATTACGAAGCAGCATCAACCTTGTTTCTCTCAAAACTATGTTCCTTCCTAGAAAACTTTCCTTCGACTTGCCTTTTTTAGATTTTCATTGCTACATTCAATGCATAAAAGAAAATGATCCTGCTTTGTAAAAAGACATTATTTTTTTAAGATTTTAGATGAAAATAGATGGTATAGTTTACGGCAAACTTCGATTTTGCATATTCACAACCTCTCCCCCTGCACACAAATAAACAAAAGAAACAGAGTAAAGGAAACCAATCATCCGTTTTCCAAGCAAAGGTTTTGTTCGGGGGGGGGGGATCTTTCTAGTTTCAAAAGGAAATTGGTTTGTTTATGTTCGTTTTGTCTACGAAATTTACAACCATTTTGCCATGGGCAACATATATTACAGCTTCTTCCCCGCTTACTGTGCTACGCAGGGGCTCCTGAGAATGATCTCCGGCTGCGTGTTCACGGGAAAAAAGATGTTGATCATGGAGGCTCACAACGTTTTCACTGAAATATAATATCATTGAAGCGCTAATACCTTAATACCGTTTTATTTCATAGCATGAAGGGATAATGCCTTTCACTGCAGCCATATTAGTTCCATTTCTTCACCTACTTAGAGACACCTGTGTGTTTGACACTGGGCATTAGCGTGTTTGCGGAAGCCCAGTACCGCAAAGGAGCACCACGCCTACGGATTATCAGATAGATATGAAAAGCTCTTCAATGGATCTGAGAAAAGGAGAAAAAGGCAGGGTATAACAATTGCTAACGGAGCTAAGCTAGCATGCTAGTTGAATCCCTGCGTTCTGCTCTTAAGGCTTGCTCCGTTCTTTAATCTCTTGACAGAGTCGTCAAGTAAGCTAGCCTGCTTGTGCCTCAAAATGTCCTTATTTTGTCAAGGAACTCCGACGACCTTTAAGACAGCGGACTAGTTCTCTGAAAAGAATGGGGGGTTATGCTCTTGCAAAATGTCTCAGAATCAACCTTATAGCCTTTATGCATTGAAAAAGTTTGTTAGACATCGTTAGACATCGGAATCAGATTTGTCCATGCATTGTACACATTTTGTGCAGAACTTCTAAAGCCTGATTCTCTTTGCATGCATCTGTTTTCTATGTTGGATCCAGTGGCGATGCCAAGTGGTGGTTTGTTATTACCACCCCCCCCCCCCCCCCACTTTTCTGAAAACATGTTTTACCTATTTCTTTTAAGAAAGGATTAAAAAGTGATGGGTATGAGTAGATAAAATTTACTAAGGAAAGTTAACCTGGCACAAAGCACCGAAACGAGACAAAAGGGATGTGGTTTCACTGACCACGCCCATTACCCTCCCACTCTGTAATAGCTGGCACCGCTACTGGTTGGATCCTTGCTTGGCAACCTGGGCTTTTACCTTATTTCCAATAACATGTCATGCACAACCCCCAGTCTTGGGTCTTCATCCAAAAAACTTCCATCTTTACACAATGTCGACTATACTTTGTTGAGAAGATTTTTTAGAACCGTACCCAGTGATTTATTTTAGAAATGTAAGTTAAAAGTTATTCTAGGTTAAGTGAATCTTTGCATTTACGCCGGCTCGATATAACCTTGAAATTTTTCTTGCAGATGGCATCGAAGTGTCAGCGTTGTGGAAAGTCTGTTTACCAGGCGGAAGAAAGGATAGGCGCAGGCGCAAAATGGCATCGGCATTGCTTCACTTGCAAGGACTGCAACAAGAGTTTAGATAGCAACACTGTTCGTGAAAGAAAAGAGTCTCGTACGTAAATCACTCCGTTTGATTAATTTTGATTGCCTGTTACAACCCCTCGGCTGCAAGAAACTGATGCACCAAACCCATTTTCTAAAAATTTGCACACCTATACAAGGGTGGAAATTATATTCTTGAGCACGCAATTGTCCTTGTTAGAGACTGTCATAGGCTGTATTTGATCCTAGTTTATAACTGCTCCGATAAGCAAGAGAAATGGCTATTAATGTTTTACCTTTATAACTCTCTAACCTCACGTAAACCTTTGATTATTATAACTCTCTAACCTCACGTCATGATTAGACACGTTACGAGCTACAACACAAATTGCGGTACACAAAATGGCATAATTTTGCATAAATTTTAGAAAGGGCTGAAGCGACAACGATCGCTTTTAGATCCATCCATTTTAAGAAAGGCGTATTCTAGAAGTCACCAATTTGGATGGAGTACCGATAGAACAAAAGTATAGTAAAAAAATCGCAAAGGCAATTAAGATACGGATCGCATTTACAGTAGCCAGTCTCGATCCTCTTTTGGGAAACGCAACAAAAATATCTTACTCATCATCAAGCATTTTACCTACTCAGTTTTATACTTACGTGAGTTTGTAATGAGACACTGTTTTCCTTAGCAAACTTTGTCTCACCTTAAACTACTGTCCTCTCTATGTTGATAGGCCCTAACGTATTCGGTTTCCCTTGCAGAGGAAATTTACTGCGCATCTTGCTATGGCAAAAACTTTGGACCCAAAGGCTATGGTTTTGGGGGAGGAGCTGGTACTTTAAGCATGGATGCAGGCAAGGATGCGACCGGCCAAAAATGGGCCAAAAGCAATGTTCCCTCCAACCCAAGTGCAGGAGGAACCAGTTCAGTTGGAGGTGGGCCCAAATGCCCGAGATGTGGCAAAACTGTGTATGAAGCAGAAAAGGTTGTCGGAGCTGGCGAGGTACAAATAAACATGCTTATAGGAGCTGTTAAACATATTAGAAGGCGTCTGTGAATTCATAGTTTTGAAGGATTTAAATAGCGAAAGGGTCTGAAACTAGCTTCATGCAGGCCTATTTTGCATTGCGTTGGACTGATATGGTCGATTATTCAAACGAACGTTTAAAGATTCCTTTGAGATAAAACTGAAACAGAAAAAATTGTTTCTGCTTTTTAATATCATAGATATTTTGATATCAAAGCAATCACGCTAAATAGATATACCAAATGCGTGTCGCACAAAGTTTTGACAACAGGCCATGTTCGAACGTCATCCATAGAATAGTCTCTTTCTTCGTATAAATTTATTATAAATTCAAAATTGCATTAAGATAAAATCTTTGTCTCGAATAATCATCCTAAAAGCAATTTTAATATTAAGACATATCAAAGGTAAGTATCGAGGCAAGAACCGCGACTATTTGTTATTATACAGGCAAATCTTCATTCGATGTGACCATACCAAAACACACTTCAAGCGGATCTGCTAGGATCATTTCGATTTCACTAAAAAGCTTTCATATTAATCCCATTGCTAGAGACATGGGTTGGGCAGTCAAAGAAAGGATCATCGGTTTTTCAAAGAATGTTCTCAAGCTTTGAGTTACATTGCAATAGTTTGAGACGAGACATCATTTATTAGTGCCACTTTCAGGCGATGCCCTTAAAGAACTTGATTATTCATACAGGAGTGTAAATTGACGTTTTTTGGGGGGGAGGGGCTGAATTATACGAATTTCCGACTCGTAATACGCTAATCGTACTTTTATACTAGAATTGTGCTAAAAGCTTTTGCTCAAAGAACGTTAAAATTATTTCGTGAATACTTTTGTTATAAAATTCCGTTAATGACAACGACTTCGATGTGTTTTCTTCAGTTTTTGAAGATAAGGTATAACATTGATATAATATCTAACATTAACATTAATATTCAATGTAATTTTCTTATATAAAGGCGCATTCGTAACTACTTATATTGTCCGATAACTTGCAGATTTTCCTACCTTTTCAAATATATTTAAAGACTCGGGGTGTTACAGCCCCCCTCTCCCCTCGACTCATATGATAACGATGTTTGTAGTTTTTGTTATGCGCCCTAACATGCAATGTATAAAGGGGTCTATCTTGGTCATTTTAATAACACAAGCAGTTTGCTACCAAAGTAATTTTGAAACAAAGTTGTTAGTTCGTATCATTGTTTGTGACTAGGCTAATACAGTCTCATTGTATGCTGAGGCTTGTTTTATACAATATGCAAATATTAAAGTTATATCAAGATAATAGATATGGTGTATTAATAAATTTTGATGTGATTATAATCATCATATTTTCGACATTCACTGCCAAAACTATGACACTGATGTACCTGAGGCAAATTTTTTGCAGTGAAAGGTTTTTAAATCTTTTACAATGGCCATTTTGCTTCCTTTTAATTCAAGGTTTTGTTTTTCATAGGCTTGGCACAAAATGTGTTTCACATGCAAGGACTGTAACAAACGCCTTGATTCAACTACTTGTACTGACAGAGATGGAGAAATCTATTGCAAAGGTACCGTGTAAATCCCTTCACTAATCTTTTTTTCTCATAAGAGCGCACTTCAATCAGGGCTTCCGAGAGGGGGCAATATGGGGCAACTTGCCCCATATTGCCCCCTCTCGGATATGGGGCAACAGGGCACCAAGGTCTGCGGGCATAATAAGGTAATGAATTCCATTTTAAGGAACCAAAGGTAATTTTATTAGCAAAGATATTACAAGCTTATTTGCATTAAATTAAGCTATTTAAGTTAGCAAAAGTATGCTTGAAAGTGTAAAAAAATTTAACAATTGCAAGTAATGATTGCAAGACTATTCTGAAATGCATTTTAAGCTAAACTGAAGGGCCTGGCCTCCTGTTTCAGTTTTGCTCCAGGGCTTTCGAGACCTCTCGATGACCCTGACTTTGATATCTGGGTCTTATCAAAAAGAGTTTAGTAGAAATACCTTAATTCTTAGCTGTATTCATTTGCTACAAACAATTACGCTCGACCTGCGAAGACTATTAGCAATTTGTCGTGAATAGGCTTTGCTTTTAGCTGGAGGGTAAACCATTCTATAGAAGTCTCGTACGCCTTTGGTGGAAATCCTTTTGCTTTAATAGAAAATCCATAGAAATCCCTTAGATTTCGTTGGAATCTCGTACGTTTATTGCAAGAGTGAATTTCCCTTCGTTTGAGTTAATGTATTTTACGGGTACTCGGCTTTGGTGTGCTCATCAGAACGATCCTACTCCGAATTGCACTGTAATACCAACACCAGGCATTATACTGCATCCTAAAGAGGGGTAGTTTCTTTCCCCCACCCTATCCCCTTAGCTTTCATGAGCCATTGAAACCCCTCTGGGCCCTTCAGCCCAGCCCCCTAGCCCTACATAACTGGCTTTTTGCTTAGTTCATGATGATTGCCTGAGTTTTAAATGCAGGGACGGAATTACTGGGGAATGTGGGGGATGTGACACATCCTCCATATGTATGCTTGTACTCTTTGATAAACCTTGTTTCAACTGTAAAAAGCAGCAAGTCATTGGTAACAAAATGATACAGAAAAGTTGATTTATCATTATTTATCTTCTTCGATTAGTTTTATTAAGGATAAAAACAGAATTTTAAAAATAGGTGTTTACATTAGTTTTCAATCATCAAGAGTGTGGCTCATAATCCAATCATTATCTAGCCCCTCCCCGCCATTTTTACCGCTTAAATCCATCCCTGTTTAAATTAGTGACCACTCAAAAAGCCAACGAGTTCTGAAATATTGAGCCTTTCTCTTTATAGGGTGCTATGGTAAGAATTTCGGACCAAAAGGTTTTGGATTTGGAGTTGGTGGAGGTGCACTGCCAAACACTGGATCATAAACAATTTTCTAACTGGCGATTTTTATCTTATCAGGTTCATTTAAAACAACTGCCGCAATTGTAGCCAGAGATATATGTTTAGGACATGAATTTTTGGCCCTGTCTTTGCCGAGCATTTTTTTCTTTATTTATAAAATTCACGTGAAAATTAAACAATTTTTTAAGGAATTTTGTGGTTTTTTGGTAGTATTTTTCTTGTCAGCATTATGAAAGAATAGTCATAGATCTAGAACCTCCTCGTCTGCCCCTTGTGATGCTTTAGGGAGCTTCAGGGGGGCTTCAGCTAGAGTCAAGCCTTTTCCCCTATTCTGTGACAATACCTTGTAGTTATTCACTGGAACTGGGGAGGGGGATGGGGTGTTATGTTGCTGGTATTATTGTACAAAGCAACTGGACATTGATAAACAGCCTTTTTATCCAATGTCCAATAGGATCAATTCAATAGGAGCGTAACGTCCCCGTAACATCAGGAGGCACAAATGTTTTTTCACGATATCTATGACTCTTTATTTTGATAATCACTATGAAAAGGTGTCCTTGGATGCGCAGTAACTATCAAATCATTGTGTCCCAGCCCCACCCCTACACAAAACATACTTGCTACCTCCCTCATGGGCTCCGATACAATGCTGAAAGTTGTGGGGGGGGGCAAGGGGAAATTTAACATCCATAGCAAAAGATCTTGAAAATAGTTATATTGTTTTGCCAGAAAGTGGGGGCCATGGCCCCCTCAGCCCCTCTTCGTCGGAGACCCTGCCACTGTCGGGGTAACCTCTCACTGCCGACTAGAAATTTTACCCTTTCAGTCAAAAGTAAAAATCCTTCAACTCAAGATGCAATTACTCTCTTTGCATTCATTGGGGGAATCCAAGATGGACCAGATACGGCTGTGTATGAAGCTAGTGAAAAAACAGAAAGATGTTCCATCAAAAGAATATTGTTTCTTCTGTGGTGATTGTCCCATTACCATTCCATTTAAGGTCATGTTTAACGCTTCACCTATCAGCCTTTTGTTGTCAAACATTGTCAACGCACCTATACTTTCGTCATTAATCAAATTGAATAAATTTTTGTGGTTGCGTGCAATTGAAACAAGTTCGCATCCGGTAATTCGGGGTGCAGTCGGTGTCGAGGCATCTAGAAGCACGTATCCTCATCGGTCTACTAAATTTAGGTATTGGTAGCCAAATTAAAGGTAAGTTTGTGCTAATTTCTTGATTTTACAACGTTTTGTTTATAATGTTTCCGTCTAGACTGCGGTCAAATACGGAAGTTGCGAAACGAACTCACGTCGTGGCCTAATCGCTTGCAATTATGTGGGCACTTACGTGGAATTCCACGAAATGGGACCTCATTGTCTGTTTAAAACTTTTTTCTCTTTCTTCATTGCTTTGAGATTATGCCGTTTGGGATTTTAATGGTTAAAATGCTGTCCCTTTTGCACTAATCCAAGTCTACTAACAAAACATTCGAACGAAAGGCTACACCCATTTAAAGATTGAAGTTAAAGATTTTTAATCCAGTTTTTTGCTATTCAAATATTCGTTTATGCCACTTATAACTCTCTAACCTACGTTGAGGCCTATCTAAATGGCTTATAAATTTTATATGATATTGTTTTGCAGTAAATTTGTTATTTGAACAGACAGAATAACACGAGGTAGCATTGTTTGCTCAGTATGTTAGGCCCATTTTGTCCTTGTAGTGAATGCTGTAGTGAATGCTGTAACCTGCCCCGATGAACCTGACTTCCATTCACGTTACTTTAGGGCAGCTCAAATAAAGTAACGATATTTGAAGTTTTATTATCTTCGATTCATTGACATTTAGCCGCCTTTTGTTAGAGAGACAAAACCAATATAACGTCTTTTTATACCGGATTACTGGGCGTTCACTTTCAATTGTTTGCAGGTAATGTCAATGTCTGAAAAACTGGTTTCAATTTTCATGGCAAGTCGAACTGTACGTTTGCTTACTCAAACTGAACCTTTGCTTACTCAAACTAAAATCACCTGCCATGTTGGAATCTTCGCCTTTGAGTGAACAAATGAAAGTTTATAAATTGAAATCGTTACTGTGGTGGCAAAATTCAAATTTACTGTGATATTTTGTTCATTTGATTTGCTTCTAAAACTTTGAAGCATAAAGTGTCCTTGCATTTCTTCTATGGAAAGGATTGCTTTTTTCATATTTGCAAGCAAATGACAACAAAATCGCAATTTGACTCATAGTGTTTGCCTAAAGAGAGCAAATATTTTCAATTCTGTACAAAGTTCTTCGAAGCTTCAGTTCTCAAAGCACCCTCTTGTCCCATTTGTCACCCTGTCACGCCCAATTGTATGGCCCTTTTGTACAATTTCCATTCAGATACTATATCGTTTTGTTTTCTTTTCAAAGTTCAATGAATGCTGGCAATGAAAAATCTTTAACATTTTAAAATTTGATTAAAGATCTTAAACAACAGGGCCCCTAAAAATCAAACTTGCGTGGCAGCCCTTTAAAAAAAAGAAGGATGATTCATTCGAAAAATACAATTCTCTGTGCAAATAGCAGGGACAGAGGGGCACATTTTAAATTGGGGGCTCTAGAAAAGTGGGGGGGGCTCCGTACGTAGTTTGCCAGATTTTATTCTTTTCCGATGTCCTTTCTATGGAATTGTCATTGCTAGAAAGCTGTTTTGAATTCAAAGATTCCCTTAGCCCATAGTCAAATTGTCCAAATTACGGACAGAGTAGATTTTGTTTACTTGTAACAGGGAAACAAACTCCCAAAGCTGACCCCGACATGCTCTGCAACTACATGGAATCTTATTGTGTATATTTAATCTAAACCCAAATAGTTATTTGAAAAATAGACTTTCGGCTTTTAAAGATTGAGACGTCCTGCAAGACAGAATATGCAATTTTAAATCTATATTTTGGCTAAAATCCAGCGAATATTCTTGATTATTCATTGCTAAAACCTCATGGAATATCGGCTATGCTTGCATCGTTTTCGGATTGTTGACTGAGTCTCTACCATGCAAGCTCATTTGCAAATTTACTCTGTTTGTTTTGATGCTCGTGTTGTGGGTTTTTCTGAGAAAGGTATTAAAATGAAAGCGGTTTGTGTAAATCCTTTGGAATGAATAGAAAGGGATTGGTCAACCGTTTATCTCAACTACGTGCATTGCAGGCCATGGAAAGCATAAACCTGTTCCACCGTTTGAGCTTTCGAGTGTACCTAAAAGATTCAGCTGCTCATGTTTGCATTGTTCTTTTGATCGTGACTTGTGGGGTGTAATTCTTAATATTTTGCAAAAGCCATGGGCTAGAACAATAGGGTGCAATTTTCAGCATAACTATTTACTGTACGACTCTCGTATCCAGTGGCGTCGCCACGGAGTGGACTGGCTCCACCCAAGTTTTCCCAGAGACCGATTTTCGAATTTCTCGCAGTCAGTTGAAAAAATCTAGGGGGAGGGGGGGGATTAATCAGATCGATTTCGATTTTCGCTCTTGCAAAAGCCCCCGTTACGAAATATGCTGCTTTAAAAAGTTGCTTTTCCAAAAATTTCTAAACAGATCTATAAGTATTCAACAGCCATTTCCCACGTATTCCGAGAAAATGAAGGATGTGGTCGAGAAGTTTTTTTTGTCCACCCCACTTTTTTCGGGCTTGTGGCGCCACTGATATAAGAATCTTTACCCAACTTGTTTCGATTTTGTAACCATGCCTCTGATTTGCTTAGTCTTCGAGACAAGTTTCTTTTTATCTATCTTAACAATATTTTCTTGCCCAAACTGAGTTAGAATAGCTAGCCAGTTAATGTCTATACCTTTTCAATGCGGCGTTTTTTGGTTAGAAAACGAAATTAGGCCCTTTAAGTTCACATCAGTAACAAGATGATACTAAATTGTCTGGTATTTCGATAAAGGCTGCCGACATGGCTCCCCAAGTAGGAAATTTCTTGGAATCAAGCAATAAACAGATTTGCCAATCAAGTAGGCTGCCTATTTGACTCGGAAAAAGAACAACGTAGTCAACAGGACTCCGCGCCACGAATTTTAAAGTGGCCAAGGCTAAAATTTTAGGGGGCCAAGGCTTCTGACCCCTTTTATTGCAGTTTCAAAACTGCTTGCTTCGCCAAAAAATTGGGGGCCATGGCCACCCCGGCTCCCCCAGTGGCGCGGGCCCTGCAAAACTGAGCTTAAGTTATATCTTATTCTGGCAAACATTGAATATATAACAACTGAGGGGAGGTCATTATACAATTTTGCCACCCATTGGCCTTCAAACGACTGGGGTTAAAAAAGGAAAAGTACAGCCCGGAGTGAAGTTTACATATTTACTTCAGACAAATCACTTAGCTTTGAAACCTTTCTTGAAAACACAATTTAAGCATGACGGGGCCTGGGTGTGGAAAGGGCAGACTCCCTGTGCTTTTGTCCCAAAGTTTGTGGTCAAATTATCAGGTTTTGAATGAATGAGAATATCATTTAGCTATGGTGCTGGAGTTAAGGCCCTTCCACCTCTTCCAATAAATCTAACACAAAGTAAAACTATATTCATTTTTGAAATTTTTGAAGGTATAGATACGTCAAATTCCATGTATCTACATATTTGCCCCTCCTGCGATTATATGGTGGATTTTGGTAAAGCTTTTTACCAAATCAATGTAGAAAATGTTCCTCATTATTTCTACGATCCTAACTCAGTTAGACAAGTAGAAGATTTAAAGTTGATAAATTAACCACAAGACAAGGGATCAAGGAGAGTTATCTAACTTTGGATATAAAGCAATTTTTATCAAGACAAACTGGTAAATTGTCCACTAAATAATGAACGATAACCATCGTTTAATGCGATTTCATGTTTCATGATACCCTGTTTTTATATGAGATTAATATCTGAGGTTGTATCTCCATGCATGTGACGTGGTTAGATTGCGATTAGCTCTAAAAATCTGGGTGGTGCGGTTCAGAGTTACGACATGTGTCCATCCTTCGTCTGCGTTGTACATTAAAGAGATCGAGAAGTGTTTAGGTAGGTTTTAAAGACACCGAGAAGCCATGCTTATCGAAGAAATGCCCTAGCCTTCCACCACACCTCATGATTCCCACGTCTGGAATTACAGATAGCTAGCTAGCGACTCCTAGTCTGCCCACGGGCTAGCGACTCCCCTCAAAGTTTGATCATGTTAGGGACGTAAACCGCAAACCATTTGATTTGCGGCCCATTCATCTTTCCTTCTTCAGGCCTATCGACTCTAAAACCTTTTTGCAATCTACTCCTTTCTGGATATTCCAATTTTACGTGAATGCGGGCAAAATATCTTGATTGCGGCAAAAACTATATCAGCAAAAGCACGAACAAATTTAGACTGAAAAAACCAAAAATTAGAAAGCAGTAACATATTTTTATTTTTTTGATGCAACGAAATGGCTGGGCCGTGATGACCCCTAACTGAACTACTTCAGCAAGTGCCATTTTCCAAACAACATTAAAGGTTAAGGAGACAGCTTGGTTTAGGCGCGAGGCACTGGAGTGAATATGTTCTGATTGAGTGTTAACGCGGGATAAAATGCTAAGTGGAGTATAGTACTTCGGATTTATTTAAACTTCTATGCCAAACTTCTATTCCAGTCACTCCGGTTTTGCAATTAAAGTGCTTCAGGTTGCGTCAGCACCGCGTTATTGAAAGCCCAAATCCAAAGTAAAAACCAATCTGGAGTGAACCCAATCCGGGGTCGCAAATCAGGCCTAAGATAAAATAGCATAATGGCAAAAAAATAGTTGATAGCTAAAACTTTAATGATCACCAATTTTGATATAACTGCATGGACTCAACATGAACAGGACGGTTCTAAGTTGCTACTCCGAGTATTAGGTTTTATTTTGCCTTTGAAATAACACCGTTTTACGATCTTTTTTTTCTCCAGATGTCTTTTGGTGGTGGTCCAAAGTGCGGCGCTTGTGACAAGACTGTCTACTTCAATGAAAAAGTTGATGCATGCGGCAAAGCATGGCACAAACTTTGCTTCAAATGCTTCGACTGTAGCAAGATGTTGGATAGTGGCTCTGTCTCTGACAAACGTGAAGGAGGTAGGCAGATAGTTGTTAACTCCGCTAATTTCATTTTTGTCTGATTTGTTTACTAGGCAAAATGTTGCAAAGTTTCCAAAATGGCTTAATGTTTATCACTTTTTTCTTAATCAATAATTCACCATTAAGAACAGGAACCAACCCTTGACTTCGTTTTTAACTCCTTTTTACTTCGACATGATTTTCGACTAAAACAAGGTTGTTTTGTCCCTGTCTTCTTCGTCTTTTCCTTCAGTGATTGTTGTGGCAAGTAGCAGGCCTCAAAAACTTCAATTAGGCCACTGGCTTATTTTAGAATTATTAGAAAATCCATTTATTCAAGCAAATTTTCTGTTTTTCTAAAGTATTCTTACAACTGTAATTATTTATGCTTACAAATTCGCGTTAAGCCCTCGAATGTTGTAACCAAGTAATATTGTACCAAACATCTATTTGTGAAATGTATGGACAATTCTATGGTTTACCAGATGTACATGTAGCTTTTGTTTATAGAGTTTTACCCCTTCAGAAGAGACATTAAATGATTATGAAATTGTTGTTGTTGTCAGGCTAGGCCTAAGTTTTTGTGAACGCCCTTTTCTTACAACACTGTATTCATTGAGCTAGAGATATAATATATTGATATTTGGTGTCATTCCCCAGCTTCATCGAGTGTCTAGCATGTTTTAGCTGCCCTACATCGAAATGTCAACATGTTAACGATTTTGTTGGAAGTAAAGACCTGGATTATATTATACAATTCTAGCAAATTTTCTGTTTTCCTGAAGTATTCATCCAAAAATAGATGATTTGTCTTTTCAAATTTGTGCTCAACGTTAAGTCGTTTTATTCTTCAGACAAAGTATCAATTTACTGCAAGGGATGTTATGGGAAAAAGTTCGGACCGAGTGGCTATGGATTTGGTCAAGGTGCTGGCGTTATGAGAACTGACTTTGGAGGTTCCCAGAAGCCTGTTGCGCAGGGCGGAAGAGGTGGAGGAGCTGCTACCAGTTTTGGTGGAGCTGACAAGTGTCCAAGATGTGGAAAGTCAGTTTATGCAGCCGAGAAGGTTATAGGTGCCGGATCGGTAAGTTGCAAAAATGTGTCTTGATTCATCGTCTTATCTCCTTTATCTTAAAGCTAAAAAACTGAATTTTGAAAATTGGGGTTTTCATCATTTTCCAGTCACGTTAAGGGTGTGACATTAAAATCCAATCATTATCTAGCGCCCCCCCCCCATCCTTGCCGCCTAAATCTGTCCCTTGTTATTGAGATGTCCCTTGTCCCTTGTTGATATTAAGAAGGGTGGTTGGTACTATTTGACAAATTGCCTCCCTAATAACCGTGAACTTTTTCGTTTGAAATTTTATTTAAACCTGGAAAGTAATGAGAATGTTTTCTTTCAGTCTTGGCATAAGACTTGTTTCTCATGCAAAGAATGCAACAAAAAACTGGACTCGACTTCAGTAGCTGATAAAGACGGAGAAATTTACTGCAAAGGTACTCAATTTTGTTCATTTTTATTTTTAGTGTATGCGTAAACAAATGTTGAACTTTTCAAAATGACTTGCCATTAACTAGAGCTAAAGCACGAGCGTGACATCAACCCCTGCACCCCGTGCACTCCAGGGGGGGGCATATGCCTAGGCGGCGCAGGAGCGCTGTACATCACATTTTTTTCGCTTTTTTGCCCGCCTGCGATCGGATTTTTTGATACACTAGAGGAAATTTACACGTTTTTGTTGGAAATCTAAAGCGTTGGACAGAGTTGGCACTATCAGCTGCAAAAGCCACGATCTAACCCTATTGAAGTTGACCCCAACAAGATGATCTTCACGGCTAAATTCAGTCTTAGCCGTGAAAAACAGATATACAGACACCGTATCAGATTGAAATCTATTAACCCGAAGGAAAAGGCTGGTACAGCAGGACTGAAGCAGAAAATGGTCCAATTTGAGTTTATTGCGGTGCTGTACTCTGGGAGAAATTTTTATCACTCAGAATTGGTTGAAACCACTGTATTACCTAATATCAAACAATTTGTAGCTTTCTCCTAATTTTAAACTAATTATAGTTATCCATACTTACAAAAATTACTTGTATTATGCAAACAATTTATATTAAATACTTTGTATTAATACTTTACTTTTATCAGTCTTACAATAAGGCTGTGACGTCACTGGCCTAAAGTTGTCAAATAAAAATATTGTACAATAAACACCTTCTCCTACGTTTCTCTTCCTTTGAATGACTTTCATTTTCTCTAAATGGTTATTCCATTTTCAGGATGTTATGGAAAGAATTTTGGGCCTAAAGGATTCGGTTACGGCCAAGGAGCCGGAGCACTGACATTGACAAAGTAAAAGACATTTTTCTCACTCTTCCAATCAGTCAACAAAGTTCTGATGGAAAAAAAACCAAGTACATTGTTAATCTTTTAACTGACATTAAAGGTGTTATCGGTTATTGTGAACACTTGTTATATTTTGATAAAGGAAATATTTCTAAAACTCAGACTGCCATTTTATTTGACTAATTTTTTTCATATTAAATCGAGAGCCGTTGAATGTTACCCGGCATACGTCGGACTGATCTTTCTACCTTATTCAAGTCTAAAACCGCACACCAGCTAAGTCGACTAGCTAGGTCGGACCACTCACTGGCAGGCTTGAAGGTCCAACATAACAAGATTCAACTATGCGATCTACCACCAACTTGAAAAACCTATAAGACATTTTACTGCGAAAAAAGCATTTTATAGCAAAAAAATATGTAGCTTTTTATCAAAAACAACGTCTAAATATAAGGAAACAGCTCCAAATTACTTTAGCCATATTTATTTTTGCTTTTTATGGCATAATTAGTCCATTATCATAGTGGTCATTATACTCTTTTAATATATCGAATTTTTCATTGCCCTGAAACATGCAAATTTTTTTTAAAAACAAGCTGCACATAAACGAAAAGAGCACTAAATGAGAATAGAAGCATTAATTATTGCTTTTTATTGCATATTTAGACTGTTTTGGTAGTGGTCATTTTTCGAAAGTAGTGCAAGGCTATAGCCTTAGAAAAATATCGAGTTTTTCATAGCCCTGAAACATGCAAATATTTTTTAAAAACAAACTGCAGATAAACGAAAAGAGCAATAAATGAGAATAGAAGCATTAATTATTGCTTTTTATTGCATATTTAGACTGTTTTGGTAGTGGTCATTTTTCGAAAAAAGTGCAAGGCTATAGCCTTAGAAAAATATCGAGTTTTTCATAGCCCTGAAACATGCAAATATTTTTTAAAAACAAACTGCAGATAAACGAAAAGAGCAATAAATGAGAATAGAAGCATTAATTATTGCTTTTTATTGCATATTTAGACTGTTTTGGTAGTGGTCATTTTTCGAAAAAAGTGCAAGGCTATAGCCTTAGAAAAATATCGAGTTTTTCATAGCCCTGAAACATGCAAATATTTTCTAAAAACAAACTGCAGATAAACGAAAAGAGCAATAAATGAGAATAGAAGCATTAATTATTGCTTTTTATTGCATATTTAGACTGTTTTGGTAGTGGTCATTTTTAGAAAAAAGTGCAAGGCTATAGCCTTAGAAAAATGTCGAAATTTTCATGGCCCTAAGACATGCAAATTTTTATTAAAAACAAGCTGCATATAAAAGAAAAGAGCAATAAATGAGAAAAGAAGCATTAATTATTGCTTTTTATTGCATATTTAGACAGTTTTGGTAGTGGTCATTTTTTGAAAAAAGTGCAAGGCTATAGCCTTAGAAAAATATCGAATTTTTCATTGCCCTAAAACATGGCAATTTTTATTAAAAACAAGCTGCAGATAAACGAAAAGAGCAATAAATTAGAATAGAAGCATTAATTATTGCTTTTTATTGCATATTTAGACTGTTTTGGTAGTGGTAATTTTTCGAAAAAAGTGCAAGGCATATAGCCTTAGGAAAATATCGAATTTTTCATTGCCCTAAAACATGCAAATTTTTATTAAAAACAAGCTATAGATAAATGAAAAGAGCAATAAATGAGAATAGAAGCATTAATTATTGCTTTTTATTGCATATTTAGACAGTTTTGGTAGTGGTCATTTTTCGACAAAGTGCAAGGCTATAGCCTTAGAAAAATATCGAGTTTTTCATAGCCCTGAAACATGCAAATATTTTCTAAAAACAAACTGCAGATAAACGAAAAGAGCAATAAATGAGAATAGAAGCATTAATTATTGCTTTTTATTGCATATTTAGACTGTTTTGGTAGTGGTCATTTTTAGAAAAAAGTGCAAGGCTATAGCCTTAGAAAAATATCGAGTTTTTCATAGCCCTGAAACATGCAAATATTTTTTAAAAACAAACTGCAGATAAACGAAAAGAGCAATAAATGAGAATAGAAGCATTAATTATTGCTTTTTATTGCATATTTAGACTGTTTTGGTAGTGGTCATTTTTCGAAAAAAGTGCAAGGCTATAGCCTTAGAAAAATATCGAGTTTTTCATAGCCCTGAAACATGCAAATATTTTCTAAAAACAAACTGCAGATAAACGAAAAGAGCAATAAATGAGAATAGAAGCATTAATTATTGCTTTTTATTGCATATTTAGACTGTTTTGGTAGTGGTCATTTTTAGAAAAAAGTGCAAGGCTATAGCCTTAGAAAAATGTCGAAATTTTCATGGCCCTAAGACATGCAAATTTTTATTAAAAACAAGCTGCATATAAAAGAAAAGAGCAATAAATGAGAAAAGAAGCATTAATTATTGCTTTTTATTGCATATTTAGACAGTTTTGGTAGTGGTCATTTTTTGAAAAAAGTGCAAGGCTATAGCCTTAGAAAAATATCGAGTTTTTCATAGCCCTGAAACATGCAAATATTTTCTAAAAACAAACTGCAGATAAAAGAAAAGAGCAATAAATGAGAATAGAAGCATTAATTATTGCTTTTTATTGCATATTTAGACTGTTTTGGTAGTGGTCATTTTTCGAAAAAAGTGCAAGGCTATAGCCTTAGAAAAATATCGAGTTTTTCATAGCCCTGAAACATGCAAATATTTTCTAAAAACAAACTGCAGATAAACGAAAAGAGCAATAAATGAGAATAGAAGCATTAATTATTGCTTTTTATTGCATATTTAGACTGTTTTGGTAGTGGTCATTTTTAGAAAAAAGTGCAAGGCTATAGCCTTAGAAAAATGTCGAAATTTTCATGGCCCTAAGACATGCAAATTTTTATTAAAAACAAGCTGCATATAAAAGAAAAGAGCAATAAATGAGAAAAGAAGCATTAATTATTGCTTTTTATTGCATATTTAGACAGTTTTGGTAGTGGTCATTTTTTGAAAAAAGTGCAAGGCTATAGCCTTAGAAAAATATCGAGTTTTTCATAGCCCTGAAACATGCAAATATTTTCTAAAAACAAACTGCAGATAAAAGAAAAGAGCAATAAATGAGAATAGAAGCATTAATTATTGCTTTTTATTGCATATTTAGACTGTTTTGGTAGTGGTCATTTTTCGAAAAAAGTGCAAGGCTATAGCCTTAGAAAAATATCGAGTTTTTCATAGCCCTGAAACATGCAAATATTTTCTAAAAACAAGCTGCATATAAAAGAAAAGAGCAATAAATGAGAAAAGAAGCATTAATTATTGCTTTTTATTGCATATTTAGACAGTTTTGGTAGTGGTCATTTTTTGAAAAAAGTGCAAGGCTATAGCCTTAGAAAAATGTCGAAATTTTCATGGCCCTAAGACATGCAAATTTTTATTAAAAACAAGCTGCATATAAAAGAAAAGAGCAATAAATGAGAAAAGAAGCATTAATTATTGCTTTTTATTGCATATTTAGACAGTTTTGGTAGTGGTCATTTTTTGAAAAAAGTGCAAGGCTATAGCCTTAGAAAAATATCGAGTTTTTCATAGCCATGAAACATGCAAATATTTTTTAAAAACAAACTGCAGATAAACGAAAAGAGCAATAAATGAGAATAGAAGCATTAATTATTGCTTTTTATTGCATATTTAGACTGTTTTGGTAGTGGTCATTTTTC
This sequence comes from Rhopilema esculentum, assembly GCF_057945365.1. NCBI lineage: Eukaryota > Metazoa > Cnidaria > Scyphozoa > Rhizostomeae > Rhizostomatidae > Rhopilema > Rhopilema esculentum. The sequence continues at coordinate 3,545,036 of NC_142816.1, forward strand.
GAAAAAAGTGCAAGGCTATAGCCTTAGAAAAATATCGAGTTTTTCATAGCCCTGAAACATGCAAATATTTTCTAAAAACAAACTGCAGATAAACGAAAAGAGCAATAAATGAGAATAGAAGCATTAATTATTGCTTTTTATTGCATATTTAGACTGTTTTGGTAGTGGTCATTTTTAGAAAAAAGTGCAAGGCTATAGCCTTAGAAAAATGTCGAAATTTTCATGGCCCTAAGACATGCAAATTTTTATTAAAAACAAGCTGCAGATAAACGAAAAGAGTAATAAATGAGAAAAGAAGCATTAATTATTGCTTTTTATTGCATATTTAGACAGTTTTGGTAGTGGTCATTTTTTGAAAAAAGTGCAAGGCTATAGCCTTAGAAAAATATCGAATTTTTCATTGCCCTAAAACATGGCAATTTTTATTAAAAACAAGCTGCAGATAAACGAAAAGAGCAATAAATTAGAATAGAAGCATTAATTATTGCTTTTTATTGCATATTTAGACTGTTTTGGTAGTGGTAATTTTTCGAAAAAAGTGCAAGGCATATAGCCTTAGGAAAATATCGAATTTTTCATTGCCCTAAAACATGCAAATTTTTATTAAAAACAAGCTATAGATAAATGAAAAGAGCAATAAATGAGAATAGAAGCATTAATTATTGCTTTTTATTGCATATTTAGACAGTTTTGGTAGTGGTCATTTTTCGACAAAGTGCAAGGCTATAGCCTTAGAAAAATATCGAGTTTTTCATAGCCCTGAAACATGCAAATATTTTCTAAAAACAAACTGCAGATAAACGAAAAGAGCAATAAATGAGAATAGAAGCATTAATTATTGCTTTTTATTGCATATTTAGACTGTTTTGGTAGTGGTCATTTTTAGAAAAAAGTGCAAGGCTATAGCCTTAGAAAAATGTCGAAATTTTCATGGCCCTAAGACATGCAAATTTTTATTAAAAACAAGCTGCATATAAAAGAAAAGAGCAATAAATGAGAAAAGAAGCATTAATTATTGCTTTTTATTGCATATTTAGACAGTTTTGGTAGTGGTCATTTTTTGAAAAAAGTGCAAGGCATATAGCCTTAGGAAAATATCGAATTTTTCATTGCCCTAAAACATGCAAATTTTTATTAAAAACAAGCTATAGATAAATGAAAAGAGCAATAAATGAGAATAGAAGCATTAATTATTGCTTTTTATTGCATATTTAGACAGTTTTGGTAGTGGTCATTTTTCGACAAAGTGCAAGGCTATAGCCTTAGAAAAATATCGAGTTTTTCATAGCCCTGAAACATGCAAATATTTTCTAAAAACAAACTGCAGATAAACGAAAAGAGCAATAAATGAGAATAGAAGCATTAATTATTGCTTTTTATTGCATATTTAGACTGTTTTGGTAGTGGTCATTTTTAGAAAAAAGTGCAAGGCTATAGCCTTAGAAAAATGTCCAAATTTTCATGGCCCTAAGACATGCAAATTTTTATTAAAAACAAGCTGCATATAAAAGAAAAGAGCAATAAATGAGAAAAGAAGCATTAATTATTGCTTTTTATTGCATATTTAGACAGTTTTGGTAGTGGTCATTTTTTGAAAAAAGTGCAAGGCTATAGCCTTAGAAAAATATCGAATTTTTCATTGCCCTAAAACATGGCAATTTTTATTAAAAACAAGCTGCAGATAAACGAAAAGAGCAATAAATTAGAATAGAAGCATTAATTATTGCTTTTTATTGCATATTTAGACTGTTTTTGTAGTGGTAATTTTTCGAAAAAAGTGCAAGGCATATAGCCTTAGGAAAATATCGAATTTTTCATTGCCCTAAAACATGCAAATTTTTATTAAAAACAAGCTATAGATAAATAAAAAGAGCAATAAATGAGAATAGAAGCATTAATTATTGCTTTTTATTGCATATTTAGACAGTTTTGGTAGTGGTCATTTTTCGACAAAGTGCAAGGCTATAGCCTTAGAAAAATATCGAAATTTTCATGGCCCTAGAACATGCAAATATTTATTAAAAACAAGCTGCAGATAAACGAAAAGAGCAATAAATCAGAATAGAAGCATTAATTTTTGCTTTTTATTGCATATTTAGACTGTTTTGGTAGTGGTCATTTTTCGACAAAGTGCAAGGCTATAGCCTTAGAAAAATGTCGAAATTTTCATGGCCCTAAGACATGGAAATTTTTATTAAAAACAAGCTGCATATAAAAGAAAAGAGCAATAAATGAGAAAAGAAGCATTAATTATTGCTTTTTATTGCATATTTAGACTGTTTTGGTAGTGGTCATTTTTTGAAAAAAGTGCAAGGCTATAGCCTTAGAAAAAAATCGAATTTTTCATTGCCCTAAAACATGCAAATTTTTATTAAAAACAAGCTGCAGATAAACGAAAAGAGCAATAAATTAGAATAGAAGCATTAATTATTGCTTTTTATTGCATATTTAGACTGTTTTGGTAGTGGTCATTTTTCGACAAAGTGCAAGGCTATAGCCTTAGAAAAATGTCGAAATTTTCATGGCCCTAAGACATGGAAATTTTTATTAAAAACAAGCTGCATATAAAAGAAAAGAGCAATAAATGAGAAAAGAAGCATTAATTATTGCTTTTTATTGCATATTTAGACTGTTTTGGTAGTGGTCATTTTTTGAAAAAAGTGCAAGGCTATAGCCTTAGAAAAAAATCGAATTTTTCATTGCCCTAAAACATGCAAATTTTTATTAAAAACAAGCTGCAGATAAACGAAAAGAGCAATAAATTAGAATAGAAGCATTAATTATTGCTTTTTATTGCATATTTAGACTGTTTTGGTAGTGGTAATTTTTCGAAAAAAGTGCAAGGCTATAGCCTTAGAAAAAAATCGAATTTTTCATTGCCCTAAAACATGCAAATTTTTATTAAAAACAAGCTGCAGATAAACGAAAAGAGCAATAAATTAGGATAGAAGCATTAATTATTGCTTTTTATTGCATATTTAGACTGTTTTGGTAGTGGTAATTTTTCGAAAAAAGTGCAAGGCTATAGCCTTAGAAAAATATCGAATTTTTCATGGCCCCAAAACATGCAAATTTTTATTAAAAACAAGCTGCAGATAAACGAAAAGAGCAATAAATTAGAATAGAAGCATTAATTATTGCTTTTTATTGCATATTTAGACTGTTTTGGTAGTGGTAATTTTTCGAAAAAAGTGCAAGGCTATAGCCTTAGGAAAATATCGAATTTTTCATTGCCCTAAAACATGCAAATTTTTATTAAAAACAAGCTATAGATAAATGAAAAGAGCAATAAATGAGAATAGAAGCATTAATTATTGCTTTTTATTGCATATTTAGACTGTTTTGGTAGTGGTCATTTTTCGACAAAGTGCAAGGCTATAGCCTTAGAAAAATATCGAAATTTTCATGGCCCTAGAACATGCAAATATTTATTAAAAACAAGCTGCAGATAAACGAAAAGAGCAATAAATCAGAATAGAAGCATTAATTTTTGCTTTTTATTGCATATTTAGACTGTTTTGGTAGTGGTCATTTTTCGACAAAGTGCAAGGCTATAGCCTTAGAAAAATATCGAAATTTTCATGGCCCTAAAACATGCAAATTTTTATTAAAAACAAGCTATAGATAAATGAAAAGAGCAATAAATGAGAATAGAAGCATTAATTATTGCTTTTTATTGCTTATTTAGACTGTTTTGGTAGTGGTCATTTTTCGACAAAGTGCAAGGCTATAGCCTTAGAAAAATATCGAAATTTTCATGGCCCTAGAACATGCAAATATTTATTAAAAACAAGCTGCAGATAAACGAAAAGAGCAATAAATCAGAATAGAAGCATTAATTTTTGCTTTTTATTGCATATTTAGACAGTTTTGGTAGTGGTCATTTTTTGAAAAAAGTGCAAGGCTATAGCCTTAGAAAAATATCGAATTTTTCATTGCCCTAAAACATGCCAATTTTTATTAAAAACAAGCTGCAGATAAACGAAAAGAGCAATAAATTAGAATAGAAGCATTAATTATTGCTTTTTATTGCATATTTAGACTGTTTTGATAGTGGTAATTTTTCGAAAAAAGTGCAAGGCATATAGCCTTAGGAAAATATCGAATTTTTCATTGCCCTAAAACATGCAAATTTTTAATAAAAACAAGCCATAGATAAATGAAAAGAGCAATAAATGAGAATAGAAGCATTAATTATTGCTTTTTATTGCATATTTAGACTGTTTTGGTAGTGGTCATTTTTCGACAAAGTGCAAGGCTATAGCCTTAGAAAAATGTCGAAATTTTCATGGCCCTAAGACATGCAAATTTTTATTAAAAACAAGCTGCATATAAAAGAAAAGAGCAATAAATGAGAAAAGAAGCATTAATTATTGCTTTTTATTGCATATTTAGACAGTTTTGGTAGTGGTCATTTTTTGAAAAAAGTGCAAGGCTATAGCCTTAGAAAAATATCGAATTTTTCATTGCCCTAAAACATGGCAATTTTTATTAAAAACAAGCTGCAGATAAACGAAAAGAGCAATAAATTAGAATAGAAGCATTAATTATTGCTTTTTATTGCATATTTAGACTGTTTTGGTAGTGGTCATTTTTCGACAAAGTGCAAAGCTATAGCCTTAGAAAAATGTCGAAATTTTCATGGCCCTAAGACATGCAAATTTTAATTAAAAACAAGCTGCATATAAAAGAAAAGAGCAATAAATGAGAAAAGAAGCATTAATTATTGCTTTTTATTGCATATTTAGACAGTTTTGGTAGTGGTCATTTTTTGAAAAAAGTGCAAGGCTATAGCCTTAGAAAAATATCGAATTTTTCATTGCCCTAAAACATGGCAATTTTTATTAAAAACAAGCTGCAGATAAACGAAAAGAGCAATAAATTAGAATAGAAGCATTAATTATTGCTTTTTATTGCATATTTAGACTGTTTTGGTAGTGGTCATTTTTCGACAAAGTGCAAGGCATATAGCCTTAGGAAAATATCGAATTTTTCATTGCCCTAAAACATGCAAATTTTTATTAAAAACAAGCTGCAGATAAACGAAAAGAGCAATAAATTAGAATAGAAGCATTAATTATTGCTTTTTATTGCATATTTAGACTGTTTTGGCAGTGATCATTTTTCGAAAAAAGTGCAAGGCTATAGCCTTAGAAAAATATCGAGTTTTTCATGGCCCCAAAACATGCCAATTTTTATTAAAAACAAGCTGCAGATAAACGAAAAGGGCAATAAATCAGAATAGAAGCATTGATTATTGCTTTTTATTGCATATTTAGACAGTTTTGGTAGTGGTCATTTTTTGAAAAAAGTGCAAGGCTATAGCCTTAGAAAAATATCGAATTTTTCATTGCCCTAAAACATGGCAATTTTTATTAAAAACAAGCTGCATATAAAAGAAAAGAGCAATAAATGAGAAAAGAAGCATTAATTATTGCTTTTTATTGCATATTTAGACAGTTTTGGTAGTGGTCATTTTTTGAAAAAAGTGCAAGGCTATAGCCTTAGAAAAATATCGAATTTTTCATTGCCCTAAAACATGGCAATTTTTATTAAAAACAAGCTGCAGATAAACGAAAAGAGCAATAAATTAGAATAGAAGCATTAATTATTGCTTTTTATTGCATATTTAGACTGTTTTGGTAGTGGTCATTTTTCGACAAAGTGCAAGGCATATAGCCTTAGGAAAATATCGAATTTTTCATTGCCCTAAAACATGCAAATTTTTATTAAAAACAAGCTGCAGATAAACGAAAAGAGCAATAAATTAGAATAGAAGCATTAATTATTGCTTTTTATTGCATATTTAGACTGTTTTGGTAGTGATCATTTTTCGAAAAAAGTGCAAGGCTATAGCCTTAGGAAAATATCGAATTTTTCATTGCCCTAAAACATGCAAATTTTTATTAAAAACAAGCTGCAGATAAACGAAAAGGGCAATAAATCAGAATAGAAGCATTGATTATTGCTTTTTATTGCATATTTAGACTGTTTTGGTAGTGGTCATTTTTCGACAAAGTGCAAGGCATATAGCCTTAGGAAAATATCGAATTTTTCATTGCCCTAAAACATGGCAATTTTTATTAAAAACAAGCTGCAGATAAACGAAAAGAGCAATAAATTAGAATAGAAGCATTAATTATTGCTTTTTATTGCATATTTAGACTGTTTTGGTAGTGGTCATTTTTCGACAAAGTGCAAGGCTATAGCCTTAGAAAAATATCGAAATTTTCATGGCCCTAGAACATGCAAATATTTATTAAAAACAAGCTGCAGATAAACGAAAAGAGCAATAAATCAGAATAGAAGCATTAATTTTTGCTTTTTATTGCATATTTAGACTGTTTTGGTAGTGGTCATTTTTCGACAAAGTGCAAGGCTATAGCCTTAGAAAAATGTCGAAATTTTCATGGCCCTAAGACATGCAAATTTTTATTAAAAACAAGCTGCATATAAAAGAAAAGAGCAATAAATGAGAAAAGAAGCATTAATTATTGCTTTTTATTGCATATTTAGACAGTTTTGGTAGTGGTCATTTTTTGAAAAAAGTGCAAGGCTATAGCCTTAGAAAAATATCGAATTTTTCATTGCCCTAAAACATGCAAATTTTTATTAAAAACAAGCTGCAGATAAACGAAAAGAGCAATAAATTAGAATAGAAGCATTAATTATTGCTTTTTATTGCATATTTAGACTGTTTTGGTAGTGGTAATTTTTCGAAAAAAGTGCAAGGCATATAGCCTTAGAAAAATATCGAATTTTTCATTGCCCTAAAACATGCAAATATTTATTAAAAACAAGCTGCAGATAAACGAAAAGAGCAATAAATCAGAATAGAAGCATTAATTTTTGCTTTTTATTGCATATTTAGACTGTTTTGGTAGTGGTCATTTTTCGAAAAAAGTGCAAGGCTATAGCCTTAGGAAAATATCGAATTTTTCATTGCCCTAAAACATGCAAATTTTTATTAAAAACAAGCTGCAGATAAACGAAAAGGGCAATAAATCAGAATAGAAGCATTGATTATTGCTTTTTATTGCATATTTAGACTGTTTTGGTAGTGGTCATTTTTCGACAAAGTGCAAGGCATATAGCCTTAGGAAAATATCGAATTTTTCATTGCCCTAAAACATGGCAATTTTTATTAAAAACAAGCTGCAGATAAACGAAAAGAGCAATAAATTAGAATAGAAGCATTAATTATTGCTTTTTATTGCATATTTAGACTGTTTTGGTAGTGGTCATTTTTCGACAAAGTGCAAGGCATATAGCCTTAGGAAAATATCGAATTTTTCATTGCCCTAAAACATGCAAATTTTTATTAAAAACAAGCTATAGATAAATGAAAAGAGCAATAAATGAGAAAAAAAGCATTAATTATTGCTTTTTATTGCATATTTAGACAGTTTTGGTAGTGGTCATTTTTCGACAAAGTGCAAGGCTATAGCCTTAGAAAAATATCGAAATTTTCATGGCCCTAGAACATGCAAATATTTATTAAAAACAAGCTGCAGATAAACGAAAAGAGCAATAAATCAGAATAGAAGCATTAATTTTTGCTTTTTATTGCATATTTAGACTGTTTTGGTAGTGGTCATTTTTCGACAAAGTGCAAGGCTATAGCCTTAGAAAAATGTCGAAATTTTCATGGCCCTAAGACATGCAAATTTTTATTAAAAACAAGCTGCATATAAAAGAAAAGAGCAATAAATGAGAAAAGAAGCATTAATTATTGCTTTTTATTGCATATTTAGACAGTTTTGGTAGTGGTCATTTTTTGAAAAAAGTGCAAGGCTATAGCCTTAGAAAAATATCGAATTTTTCATTGCCCTAAAACATGCAAATTTTTATTAAAAACAAGCTGCAGATAAACGAAAAGAGCAATAAATTAGAATAGAAGCATTAATTATTGCTTTTTATTGCATATTTAGACTGTTTTGGTAGTGGTAATTTTTCGAAAAAAGTGCAAGGCATATAGCCTTAGAAAAATATCGAATTTTTCATTGCCCTAAAACATGCAAATATTTATTAAAAACAAGCTGCAGATAAACGAAAAGAGCAATAAATCAGAATAGAAGCATTAATTTTTGCTTTTTATTGCATATTTAGACTGTTTTGGTAGTGGTCATTTTTCGACAAAGTGCAAGGCTATAGCCTTAAAAAAATGTCGAAATTTTCATGGCCCTAAGACATGCAAATTTTTATTAAAAACAAGCTGCATATAAAAGAAAAGAGCAATAAATGAGAAAAGAAGCATTAATTATTGCTTTTTATTGCATATTTAGACAGTTTTGGTAGTGGTCATTTTTTGAAAAAAGTGCAAGGCTATAGCCTTAGAAAAATATCGAATTTTTCTTTGCCCTAAAACATGCAAATTTTTATTAAAAACAAGCTGCAGATAAACGAAAAGAGCAATAAATTAGAATAGAAGCATTAATTATTGCTTTTTATTGCATATTTAGACTGTTTTGGTAGTGGTAATTTTTCGAAAAAAGTGCAAGGCATATAGCCTTAGAAAAATATCGAATTTTTCATTGCCCTAAAACATGCAAATTTTTATTAAAAACAAAATGCAGATAAACGAAAAGAGCAATAAATTAGAATAGAAGCATTAATTATTGCTTTTTATTGCATATTTAGACTGTTTTGGTAGTGGTAATTTTTCGAAAAAAGTGCAAGGCTATAGCCTTAGGAAAATATCGAATTTTTCATTGCCCTAAAACATGCAAATTTTTATTAAAAACAAGCTATAGATAAATGAAAAGAGCAATAAATGAGAATAGAAGCATTAATTATTGCTTTTTATTGCATATTTAGACTGTTTTGGTAGTGGTCATTTTTCGACAAAGTGCAAGGCTATAGCCTTAGAAAAATATCGAAATTTTCATGGCCCTAGAACATGCAAATATTTATTAAAAACAAGCTGCAGATAAACGAAAAGAGCAATAAATCAGAATAGAAGCATTAATTTTTGCTTTTTATTGCATATTTAGACTGTTTTGGTAGTGGTCATTTTTCGACAAAGTGCAAGGCTATAGCCTTAGAAAAATATCGAAATTTTCATGGCCCTAAAACATACAAATTTTTATTAAAAACAAGCTATAGATAAATGAAAAGAGCAATAAATGAGAATAGAAGCATTAATTATTGCTTTTTATTGCATATTTAGACAGTTTTGGTAGTGGTCATTTTTTGAAAAAAGTGCAAGGCTATAGCCTTAGAAAAATATCGAATTTTTCATTGCCCTAAAACATGCCAATTTTTATTAAAAACAAGCTGCAGATAAACGAAAAGAGCAATAAATTAGAAGAGAAGCATTAATTATTGCTTTTTATTGCATATTTAGACTGTTTTGGTAGTGGTAATTTTTCGAAAAAAGTGCAAGGCATATAGCCTTAGGAAAATATTGAATTTTTCATTGCCCTAAAACATGCAAATTTTTATTAAAAACAAGCTATAGATAAATGAAAAGAGCAATAAATGAGAATAGAAGCATTAATTATTGCTTTTTATTGCATATTTAGACAGTTTTGGTAGTGGTCATTTTTCGACAAAGTGCAAGGCTATAGCCTTAGAAAAATATCGAAATTTTCATGGCCCTAGAACATGCAAATATTTATTAAAAACAAGCTGCAGATAAACGAAAAGGGCAATAAATCAGAATAGAAGCATTGATTATTGCTTTTTATTGCATATTTAGACTGTTTTGGTAGTGGTCATTTTTCGAAAAAAGTGCAAGGCTATAGCCTTAGAAAAATATCGAGTTTTTCATGGCCCCAAAACATGCAAATTTTTATTAAAAACAAGCTGCAGATAAACGAAAAGGGCAATAAATCAGAATAGAAGCATTGATTATTGTTTTTCATTGCATATTTAGACTGTTTTGGTAGTGATCATTTTTCGAAAAAAGTGCAAGGCTATAGCCTTAGAAAAATATCGAGTTTTTCATGGCCCCAAAACATGCAAATTTTTATAAAAAAAAAAAGCTGCAGATAAACGAAAAGGGCAATAAATCAGAATAGAAGCATTGATTATTGCTTTTTATTGCATATTTAGACTGTTTTGGTAGTGGTCATTTTTCGAAAAAAGTGCAAGGCTATAGCCTTAGAAAAATATCGAGTTTTTCATGGCCCCAAAACATGCAAATTTTTATTAAAAACAAGCTGCAGATAAACGAAAAGGGCAATAAATCAGAATAGAAGCATTGATTATTGCTTTTTATTGCATATTTAGACTGTTTTGGTAGTGGTCATTTTTCGAAAAAAGTGCAAGGCTATAGCCTTAGAAAAATATCGAGTTTTTCATGGCCCCAAAACATGCAAATTTTTATTAAAAACAAGCTGCAGATAAACGAAAATGGCAATAAATCAGAATAGAAGCATTGATTATTGCTTTTTATTGCATATTTAGACTGTTTTGGTAGTGGTCATTTTTCGAAAAAAGTGCAAGGCTATAGCCTTAGAAAAATATCGAGTTTTTCATGGCCCCAAAACATGCAAATTTTTATTAAAAACAAGCTGCAGATAAACGAAAAGGGCAATAAATCAGAATAGAAGCATTGATTATTGCTTTTTATTGCATATTTAGACTGTTTTGGTAGTGGTCATTTTTCGAAAAAAGTGCAAGGCTATAGCCTTAGAAAAATATCGAGTTTTTCATGGCCCCAAAACATGCAAATTTTTATTGAAAACAAGCTGCAGATAAACGAAAAGGGCAATAAATCAGAATAGAAGCATTGATTATTGCTTTTTATTGCATATTTAGACTGTTTTGGTAGTGGTCATTTTTCGAAAAAAGTGCAAGGCTATAGCCTTAGAAAAATATCGAGTTTTTCATGGCCCCAAAACATGCAAATTTTTATTAAAAACAAGCTGCAGATAAACGAAAAGGGCAATAAATCAGAATAGAAGCATTGATTATTACTTTTTATTGCATATTTAGACTGTTTTGGTAGTGGTCATTTTTCGAAAAAAGTGCAAGGCTATAGCCTTAGAAAAATATCGAGTTTTTCATGGCCCCAAAACATGCAAATTTTTATTAAAAACAAGCTTCAGATAAACGAAAAGGGCAATAAATCAGAATAGAAGCATTGATTATTGCTTTTTATTGCATATTTAGACTGTTTTGGTAGTGGTCATTTTTCGAAAAAAGTGCAAGGCTATAGCCTTAGAAAAATATCGAGTTTTTCATGGCCCCAAAACATGCAAATTTTTATTAAAAACAAGCTGCAGATAAACGAAAAGGGCAATAAATCAGAATAGAAGCATTGATTATTGCTTTTTATTGCATATTTAGACTGTTTTGGTAGTGATCATTTTTCGAAAAAAGTGCAAGGCTATAGCCTTAGAAAAATATCGAGTTTTTCATGGCCCCAAAACATGCCAATTTTTATAAAAAAAAAAAAGCTGCAGATAAACGAAAAGGGCAATAAATCAGAATAAAAGCATTGATTATTGCTTTTTATTGCATATTTAGACTGTTTTGGTAGTGGTCATTTTTCGAAAAAAGTGCAAGGCTATAGCCTTAGAAAAATATCGAGTTTTTCATGGCCCCAAAACATGCAAATTTTTATTAAAAACAAGCTGCAGATAAACGAAAAGGGCAATAAATCAGAATAGAAGCATTGATTATTGCTTTTTATTGCATATTTAGACTGTTTTGGTAGTGGTCATTTTTCGAAAAAAGTGCAAGGCTATAGCCTTAGAAAAATATCGAATTTTTCATGGCCCCAAAACATGCAAATTTTTATTAAAAACAAGCTGCAGATAAACGAAAAGGGCAATAAATCAGAATAGAAGCATTGATTATTGCTTTTTATTGCATATTTAGACTGTTTTGGTAGTGGTCATTTTTCGAAAAAAGTGCAAGGCTATAGCCTTAGAAAAATATCGAGTTTTTCATGGCCCCAAAACATGCAAATTTTTATTAAAAACAAGCTGCAGATAAACGAAAAGGGCAATAAATCAGAATAGAAGCATTGATTATTGCTTTTTATTGCATATTTAGACTGTTTTGGTAGTGGTCATTTTTCGAAAAAAGTGCAAGGCTATAGCCTTAGAAAAATATCGAGTTTTTCATGGCCCCAAAACATGCAAATTTTTATTAGAAACAAGCTGCAGATAAACGAAAAGGGCAATAAATCAGAATAAAAGCATTGATTATTGCTTTTTATTGCATATTTAGACTGTTTTGGTAGTGGTCATTTTTCGAAAAAAGTGCAAGGCTATAGCCTTAGAAAAATATCGAGTTTTTCATGGCCCCAAAACATGCAAATTTTTATTAAAAACAAGCTGCAGATAAACGAAAAGGGCAATAAATCAGAATAGAAGCATTGATTATTGCTTTTTATTGCATATTTAGACTGTTTTGGTAGTGATCATTTTTCGAAAAAAGTGCAAGGCTATAGCCTTAGAAAAATATCGAGTTTTTCATGGCCCCAAAACATGCCAATTTTTATAAAAAAAAAAAAGCTGCAGATAAACGAAAAGGGCAATAAATCAGAATAAAAGCATTGATTATTGCTTTTTATTGCATATTTAGACTGTTTTGGTAGTGGTCATTTTTCGAAAAAAGTGCAAGGCTATAGCCTTAGAAAAATATCGAGTTTTTCATGGCCCCAAAACATGCAAATTTTTATTAAAAACAAGCTGCAGATAAACGAAAAGGGCAATAAATCAGAATAGAAGCATTGATTATTGCTTTTTATTGCATATTTAGACTGTTTTGGTAGTGGTCATTTTTCGAAAAAAGTGCAAGGCTATAGCCTTAGAAAAATATCGAATTTTTCATGGCCCCAAAACATGCAAATTTTTATTAAAAACAAGCTGCAGATAAACGAAAAGGGCAATAAATCAGAATAGAAGCATTGATTATTGCTTTTTATTGCATATTTAGACTGTTTTGGTAGTGGTCATTTTTCGAAAAAAGTGCAAGGCTATAGCCTTAGAAAAATATCGAGTTTTTCATGGCCCCAAAACATGCAAATTTTTATTAAAAACAAGCTGCAGATAAACGAAAAGGGCAATAAATCAGAATAGAAGCATTGATTAGTGCTTTTTATTGCATATTTAGACTGTTTTGGTAGTGGTCATTTTTCGAAAAAAGTGCAAGGCTATAGCCTTAGAAAAATATCGAGTTTTTCATGGCCCCAAAACATGCAAATTTTTATTAGAAACAAGCTGCAGATAAACGAAAAGGGCAATAAATCAGAATAAAAGCATTGATTATTGCTTTTTATTGCATATTTAGACTGTTTTGGTAGTGGTCATGGCTATAGCCTTAGAAAAATATCGAGTTTTTCATGGCCCCAAAACATGCAAATTTTTATTAAAAACAAGCTGCAGATAAACGAAAAGGGCAATAAATCAGAATAGAAGCATTGATTATTGCTTTTTATTGCATATTTAGACTGTTTTGGTAGTGGTCATTTTTCGAAAAAAGTGCAAGGCTATAGCCTTAGAAAAATATCGAGTTTTTCATGGCCCCAAAACATGCAAATTTTTATTAAAAACAAGCTGCAGATAAACGAAAAGGGCAATAAATCAGAATAGAAGCATTGATTATTGCTTTTTATTGCATATTTAGACTGTTTTGGTAGTGATCATTTTTCGAAAAAAGTGCAAGGCTATAGCCTTAGAAAAATATCGAGTTTTTCATGGCCCCAAAACATGCCAATTTTTATAAAAAAAAAAAAGCTGCAGATAAACGAAAAGGGCAATAAATCAGAATAAAAGCATTGATTATTGCTTTTTATTGCATATTTAGACTGTTTTGGTAGTGGTCATTTTTCGAAAAAAGTGCAAGGCTATAGCCTTAGAAAAATATCGAGTTTTTCATGGCCCCAAAACATGCAAATTTTTATTAAAAACAAGCTGCAGATAAACGAAAAGGGCAATAAATCAGAATAGAAGCATTGATTATTGCTTTTTATTGCATATTTAGACTGTTTTGGTAGTGGTCATTTTTCGAAAAAAGTGCAAGGCTATAGCCTTAGAAAAATATCGAGTTTTTCATGGCCCCAAAACATGCAAATTTTTATTAAAAACAAGCTGCAGATAAACGAAAAGGGCAATAAATCAGAATAGAAGCATTAATTATTGCTTTTTATTGCATATTTAGACTGTTTTGGTAGTGGTCATTTTTCGAAAAAAGTGCAAGGCTATAGCCTTAGAAAAATATCGAGTTTTTCATGGCCCCAAAACATGCAAATTTTTATTAAAAACAAGCTGCAGATAAACGAAAAGGGCAATAAATCAGAATAGAAGCATTGATTATTGCTTTTTATTGCATATTTAGACTGTTTTGGTAGTGGTCATTTTTCGAAAAAAGTGCAAGGCTATAGCCTTAGAAAAATATCGAGTTTTTCATGGCCCCAAAACATGCAAATTTTTATTAGAAACAAGCTGCAGATAAACGAAAAGGGCAATAAATCAGAATAGAAGCATTGATTATTGCTTTTTATTGCATATTTAGACTGTTTTGGTAGTGGTCATGGCTATAGCCTTAGAAAAATATCGAGTTTTTCATGGCCCCAAAACATGCAAATTTTTATTAAAAACAAGCTGCAGATAAACGAAAAGGGCAATAAATCAGAATAGAAGCATTGATTATTGCTTTTTATTGCATATTTAGACTGTTTTGGTAGTGGTCATGGCTATAGCCTTAGAAAAATATCGAGTTTTTCATGGCCCCAAAACATGCAAATTTTTATTAAAAACAAGCTGCAGATAAACGAAAAGGGCAATAAATCAGAATAGAAGCATTGATTATTGCTTTTTATTGCATATTTAGACTGTTTTGGTAGTGGTCATTTTTCGAAAAAAGTGCAAGGCTATAGCCTTAGAAAAATATCGAGTTTTTCATGGCCCCAAAACATGCAAATTTTTATTAAAAACAAGCTGCAGATAAACGAAAAGGGCAATAAATCAGAATAGAAGCATTGATTATTGCTTTTTATTGCATATTTAGACTGTTTTGGTAGTGGTCATTTTTCGAAAAAAGTGCAAGGCTATAGCCTTAGAAAAATATCGAGTTTTTCATGGCCCCAAAACATGCAAATTTTTATTAGAAACAAGCTGCAGATAAACGAAAAGGGCAATAAATCAGAATAGAAGCATTGATTATTGCTTTTTATTGCATATTTAGACTGTTTTGGTAGTGGTCATGGCTATAGCCTTAGAAAAATATCGAGTTTTTCATGGCCCCAAAACATGCAAATTTTTATTAAAAACAAGCTGCAGATAAACGAAAAGGGCAATAAATCAGAATAGAAGCATTGATTATTGCTTTTTATTGCATATTTAGACTGTTTTGGTAGTGGTCATGGCTATAGCCTTAGAAAAATATCGAGTTTTTCATGGCCCCAAAACATGCAAATTTTTATTAAAAACAAGCTGCAGATAAACGAAAAGGGCAATAAATCAGAATAGAAGCATTGATTATTGCTTTTTATTGCATATTTAGACTGTTTTGGTAGTGGTCATTTTTCGAAAAAAGTGCAAGGCTATAGCCTTAGAAAAATATCGAGTTTTTCATGGCCCCAAAACATGCAAATTTTTATTAAAAACAAGCTGCAGATAAACGAAAAGGGCAATAAATCAGAATAGAAGCATTGATTATTGCTTTTTATTGCATATTTAGACTGTTTTGGTAGTGATCATTTTTCGAAAAAAGTGCAAGGCTATAGCCTTAGAAAAATATCGAGTTTTTCATGGCCCCAAAACATGCCAATTTTTTTTAAAAAAAAAAAAGCTGCAGATAAACGAAAAGGGCAATAAATCAGAATAAAAGCATTGATTATTGCTTTTTATTGCATATTTAGACTGTTTTGGTAGTGGTCATTTTTCGAAAAAAGTGCAAGGCTATAGCCTTAGAAAAATATCGAGTTTTTCATGGCCCCAAAACATGCAAATTTTTATTAAAAACAAGCTGCAGATAAACGAAAAGGGCAATAAATCAGAATAGAAGCATTGATTATTGCTTTTTATTGCATATTTAGACTGTTTTGGTAGTGGTCATTTTTCGAAAAAAGTGCAAGGCTATAGCCTTAGAAAAATATCGAATTTTTCATGGCCCCAAAACATGCAAATTTTTATTAAAAACAAGCTGCAGATAAACGAAAAGGGCAATAAATCAGAATAGAAGCATTGATTATTGCTTTTTATTGCATATTTAGACTGTTTTGGTAGTGGTCATTTTTCGAAAAAAGTGCAAGGCTATAGCCTTAGAAAAATATCGAGTTTTTCATGGCCCCAAAACATGCAAATTTTTATTAAAAACAAGCTGCAGATAAACGAAAAGGGCAATAAATCAGAATAGAAGCATTGATTATTGCTTTTTATTGCATATTTAGACTGTTTTGGTAGTGGTCATTTTTCGAAAAAAGTGCAAGGCTATAGCCTTAGAAAAATATCGAGTTTTTCATGGCCCCAAAACATGCAAATTTTTATTAGAAACAAGCTGCAGATAAACGAAAAGGGCAATAAATCAGAATAGAAGCATTGATTATTGCTTTTTATTGCATATTTAGACTGTTTTGGTAGTGGTCATGGCTATAGCCTTAGAAAAATATCGAGTTTTTCATGGCCCCAAAACATGCAAATTTTTATTAAAAACAAGCTGCAGATAAACGAAAAGGGCAATAAATCAGAATAGAAGCATTGATTATTGCTTTTTATTGCATATTTAGACTGTTTTGGTAGTGGTCATTTTTCGAAAAAAGTGCAAGGCTATAGCCTTAGAAAAATATCGAGTTTTTCATGGCCCCAAAACATGCAAATTTTTATTAAAAACAAGCTGCAGATAAACGAAAAGGGCAATAAATCAGAATAGAAGCATTGATTATTGCTTTTTATTGCATATTTAGACTGTTTTGGTAGTGGTCATTTTTCGAAAAAAGTGCAAGGCTATAGCCTTAGAAAAATATCGAGTTTTTCATGGCCCTAAAACATGCAAATTTTTATAAAAAAAAAAAAGCTGCAGATAAACGAAAAGGGCAATAAATCAGAATAGAAGCATTGATTATTGCTTTTTATTGCATATTTAGACTGTTTTGGTAGTGGTCATTTTTCGAAAAAAGTGCAAGGCTATAGCCTTAGAAAAATATCGAGTTTTTCATGGCCCCAAAACATGCAAATTTTTATTAAAAACAAGCTGCAGATAAACGAAAAGGGCAATAAATCAGAATAGAAGCATTGATTATTGCTTTTTATTGCATATTTAGACTGTTTTGGTAGTGGTCATTTTTCGAAAAAAGTGCAAGGCTATAGCCTTAGAAAAATATCGAGTTTTTCATGGCCCCAAAACATGCAAATTTTTATTAAAAACAAGCTGCAGATAAACGAAAAGGGCAATAAATCAGAATAGAAGCATTGATTATTGCTTTTTATTGCATATTTAGACTGTTTTGGTAGTGGTCATTTTTCGAAAAAAGTGCAAGGCTATAGCCTTAGAAAAATATCGAGTTTTTCATGGCCCCAAAACATGCAAATTTTTATTAAAAACAAGCTGCAGATAAACGAAAAGGGCAATAAATCAGAATAGAAGCATTGATTATTGCTTTTTATCGCATATTTAGACTGTTTTGGTAGTGGTCATTTTTCGAAAAAAGTGCAAGGCTATAGCCTTAGAAAAATATCGAGTTTTTCATGGCCCCAAAACATGCAAATTTTTATAAAAAACAAGCTGCAGATAAACGAAAAAGGCAATAAATCAGAATAGAAGCATTGATTATTGCTTTTTATTGCATATTTAGACTGTTTTGGTAGTGGTCATTTTTCGAAAAAAGTGCAAGGCTATAGCCTTAGAAAAATATCGAGTTTTTCATGGCCCCAAAACATGCAAATTTTTATTAAAAACAAGCTGCAGATAAACGAAAAGGGCAATAAATCAGAATAGAAGCATTGATTATTGCTTTTTATTGCATATTTAGACTGTTTTGGTAGTGGTCATTTTTCGAAAAAAGTGCAAGGCTATAGCCTTAGAAAAATATCGAGTTTTTCATGGCCCCAAAACATGCAAATTTTTATTAGAAACAAGCTGCAGATAAACGAAAAGGGCAATAAATCAGAATAGAAGCATTGATTATTGCTTTTTATTGCATATTTAGACTGTTTTGGTAGTGGTCATGGCTATAGCCTTAGAAAAATATCGAGTTTTTCATGGCCCCAAAACATGCAAATTTTTATTAAAAACAAGCTGCAGATAAACGAAAAGGGCAATAAATCAGAATAGAAGCATTGATTATTGCTTTTTATTGCATATTTAGACTGTTTTGGTAGTGGTCATTTTTCGAAAAAAGTGCAAGGCTATAGCCTTAGAAAAATATCGAGTTTTTCATGGCCCCAAAACATGCAAATTTTTATTAAAAACAAGCTGCAGATAAACGAAAAGGGCAATAAATCAGAATAGAAGCATTGATTATTGCTTTTTATTGCATATTTAGACTGTTTTGGTAGTGGTCATTTTTCGAAAAAAGTGCAAGGCTATAGCCTTAGAAAAATATCGAGTTTTTCATGGCCCTAAAACATGCAAATTTTTATAAAAAAAAAAAAGCTGCAGATAAACGAAAAGGGCAATAAATCAGAATAGAAGCATTGATTATTGCTTTTTATTGCATATTTAGACTGTTTTGGTAGTGGTCATTTTTCGAAAAAAGTGCAAGGCTATAGCCTTAGAAAAATATCGAGTTTTTCATGGCCCCAAAACATGCAAATTTTTATTAAAAACAAGCTGCAGATAAACGAAAAGGGCAATAAATCAGAATAGAAGCATTGATTATTGCTTTTTATTGCATATTTAGACTGTTTTGGTAGTGGTCATTTTTCGAAAAAAGTGCAAGGCTATAGCCTTAGAAAAATATCGAGTTTTTCATGGCCCCAAAACATGCAAATTTTTATTAAAAACAAGCTGCAGATAAACGAAAAGGGCAATAAATCAGAATAGAAGCATTGATTATTGCTTTTTATTGCATATTTAGACTGTTTTGGTAGTGGTCATTTTTCGAAAAAAGTGCAAGGCTATAGCCTTAGAAAAATATCGAGTTTTTCATGGCCCCAAAACATGCAAATTTTTATTAAAAACAAGCTGCAGATAAACGAAAAGGGCAATAAATCAGAATAGAAGCATTGATTATTGCTTTTTATCGCATATTTAGACTGTTTTGGTAGTGGTCATTTTTCGAAAAAAGTGCAAGGCTATAGCCTTAGAAAAATATCGAGTTTTTCATGGCCCCAAAACATGCAAATTTTTATAAAAAACAAGCTGCAGATAAACGAAAAAGGCAATAAATCAGAATAGAAGCATTGATTATTGCTTTTTATTGCATATTTAGACTGTTTTGGTAGTGGTCATTTTTCGAAAAAAGTGCAAGGCTATAGCCTTAGAAAAATATCGAGTTTTTCATGGCCCCAAAACATGCAAATTTTTATTAAAAACAAGCTGCAGATAAACGAAAAGGGCAATAAATCAGAATAGAAGCATTGATTATTGCTTTTTATTGCATATTTAGACTGTTTTGGTAGTGGTCATTTTTCGAAAAAAGTGCAAGGCTATAGCCTTAGAAAAATATCGAGTTTTTCATGGCCCCAAAACATGCAAATTTTTATTGAAAACAAGCTGCAGATAAACGAAAAGGGCAATAAATCAGAATAGAAGCATTGATTATTGCTTTTTATTGCATATTTAGACTGTTTTGGTAGTGGTCATTTTTCGAAAAAAGTGCAAGGCTATAGCCTTAGAAAAATATCGAGTTTTTCATGGCCCCAAAACATGCAAATTTTTATTAAAAACAAGCTGCAGATAAACGAAAAGGGCAATAAATCAGAATAGAAGCATTGATTATTGCTTTTTATTGCATATTTAGACTGTTTTGGTAGTGGTCATTTTTCGAAAAAAGTGCAAGGCTATAGCCTTAGAAAAATATCGAGTTTTTCATGGCCCCAAAACATGCAAATTTTTATTAAAAACAAGCTGCAGATAAACGAAAAGGGCAATAAATCAGAATAGAAGCATTGATTATTGCTTTTTATTGCATATTTAGACTGTTTTGGTAGTGGTCATTTTTCGAAAAAAGTGCAAGGCTATAGCCTTAGAAAAATATCGAGTTTTTCATGGCCCCAAAACATGCAAATTTTTATTAAAAACAAGCTGCAGATAAACGAAAAGGGCAATAAATCAGAATAGAAGCATTGATTATTGCTTTTTATTGCATATTTAGACTGTTTTGGTAGTGATCATTTTTCGAAAAAAGTGCAAGGCTATAGCCTTAGAAAAATATCGAGTTTTTCATGGCCCCAAAACATGCCAATTTTTATAAAAAAAAAAAGCTGCAGATAAACGAAAAGGGCAATAAATCAGAATAGAAGCATTGATTATTGCTTTTTATTGCATATTTAGACTGTTTTGGTAGTGGTCATTTTTCGAAAAAAGTGCAAGGCTATAGCCTTAGAAAAATATCGAGTTTTTCATGGCCCCAAAACATGCAAATTTTTATTAAAAACAAGCTGCAGATAAACGAAAAGGGCAATAAATCAGAATAGAAGCATTGATTATTGCTTTTTATTGCATATTTAGACTGTTTTGGTAGTGGTCATTTTTCGAAAAAAGTGCAAGGCTATAGCCTTAGAAAAATATCGAGTTTTTCATGGCCCCAAAACATGCAAATTTTTATTAAAAACAAGCTGCAGATAAACGAAAAGGGCAATAAATCAGAATAGAAGCATTGATTATTGCTTTTTATTGCATATTTAGACTGTTTTGGTAGTGGTCATTTTTCGAAAAAAGTGCAAGGCTATAGCCTTAGAAAAATATCGAGTTTTTCATGGCCCCAAAACATGCAAATTTTTATTAAAAACAAGCTGCAGATAAACGAAAAGGGCAATAAATCAGAATAGAAGCATTGATTATTGCTTTTTATTGCATATTTAGACTGTTTTGGTAGTGGTCATTTTTCGAAAAAAGTGCAAGGCTATAGCCTTAGAAAAATATCGAGTTTTTCATGGCCCCAAAACATGCAAATTTTTATTAAAAACAAGCTGCAGATAAACGAAAAGAGCAATAAATCAGAATAGAAGCATTGATTATTGCTTTTTATCGCATATTAAGACTGTTTTGGTAGTGGTCATTTTTCGAGAAAAGTGCAAGGCTATAGCCTTAGAAAAATATCGAATTTTTCATGGCCCCAAAACATGCAAATTTTTATTAAAAACAAGCTGCAGATAAACGAAAAGAGCAATAAATCAGAATAGAAGCATTGATTATTGCTTTTTATCGCATATTAAGACTGTTTTGGTAGTGGTCATTTTTCGAGAAAAGTGCAAGGCTATAGCCTTAGAAAAATATCGAATTTTTCATGGCCCCAAAACATGCAAATTTTTATTAAAAACAAGCTGCAGATAAACGAAAAGGGCAATAAATCAGAATAGAAGCATTGATTATTGCTTTTTATCGCATATTTAGACTGTTTTGGTAGTGGTCATTTTTCGAGAAAAGTGCAAGGCTATAGCCTTAGAAAAATATCGAATTTTTCATGGCCCCAAAACATGCAAATTTTTATTAAAAACAAGCTGCAGATAAACGAAAAGGGCAATAAATCAGAATAGAAGCATTGATTATTGCTTTTTATTGCGTATTTAGACTGTTTTGGTAGTGGTCATTTTTCGAAAAAAGTGCAAGGCTATAGCCTTAGAAAAATATCGAGTTTTTCATGGCCCCAAAACATGCAAATTTTTATTAAAAACAAGCTGCAGATAAACGAAAAGGGCAATAAATCAGAATAGAAGCATTGATTATTGCTTTTTATTGCATATTTAGACTGTTTTGGTAGTGGTCATTTTTCGAGAAAAGTGCAAGGCTATAGCCTTAGAAAAATATCGAATTTTTCATGGCCCTAAGACATGCAAATTTTTATTAAAAACAAGCTGCAGATAAACGAAAAGAGCAATAAATGAGAATAGAAGCATTAATTATTGCTTTTTATTGCATATTTAGACTGTTTTGGTAGTGGTCATTTTTCGAAAAAAGTGCAAGGCTATAGCCTTAGAAAAATATCGAGTTTTTCATGGCCCCAAAACATGCAAATTTTTATTAAAAACAAGCTGCAGATAAACGAAAAGGGCAA
The DNA here is from genome assembly GCF_057945365.1 of Rhopilema esculentum. Classification (NCBI taxonomy): domain Eukaryota; kingdom Metazoa; phylum Cnidaria; class Scyphozoa; order Rhizostomeae; family Rhizostomatidae; genus Rhopilema; species Rhopilema esculentum. The sequence continues at coordinate 3,567,153 of NC_142816.1, forward strand.
TAAATCAGAATAGAAGCATTGATTATTGCTTTTTATTGCGTATTTAGACTGTTTTGGTAGTGGTCATTTTTCGAAAAAAGTGCAAGGCTATAGCCTTAGAAAAATATCGAGTTTTTCATGGCCCCAAAACATGCAAATTTTTATTAAAAAAAAGCTGCAGATAAACGAAAAGGGCAATAAATCAGAATAGAAGCATTGATTATTGCTTTTTATTGCATATTTAGACTGTTTTGGTAGTGGTCATTTTTCGAAAAAAGTGCAAGGCTATAGCCTTAGAAAAATATCGAATTTTTCATGGCCCTGAAACATGCAAATTTTTATTAAAAACAAGCTGTAGATAGAAGAAAAGAGCACTAATAAGAAAGGAGCATTCTTGCTACTCATGAGTCGCAATGTAATTTTAAGGGTCTTTATCTCTTGTCTGGCTTTCGAATTTTGGCATCCAATTTGTCACCATTCCTCTAAAGTTCCTCTTTCTCTAGAGCTTCTTTCATATATTCATTCATTGATTTATTCATCTTTTCATTCCTTGATTCATTTATTTTCTCGTGAAGCAAATATTTATTCGCGGGAGCTCGAAGTTGGGGCATGGCATGAGGCTGAAAATGAGAAAATTGAAATAAAATTTGGACCATACACCAGGAGAAGGGATAAAGAAGATTTATTGAATTGATTGTTTATTATTGAATCGATGTTAATGTGATGGACTTACGAACAGCAAGAAGACATAATTTATGCACCGATCTTTTACAATGTTATTGGTTTGCTGTTTTGAGGAAAAAATGACGCAAAACATGAAAAAATTATAAGTGAGAAATTTTTTTGCAGTGCAGCTTGATTTTAAAGCTTCAATGCAGATACAAGGTGAGTTGCTCTACATTTGACATTAAAGACTTGTTTATCTTAAACTCTGATTTGCTCATTATCTAAGCACATGAAATTAAAAAATCGAAACGAAACGTTCTATGTCCATTTTGAGTTTGAAAATAATGAAAAAATGGTTTACACCTAAACTGTCTATGATTTTAGCAAGCCAGCTATTTTGATCACTAAATAACAGCTTCAGAAATTGTTCACCTTGTAATGTTGTCACCTTGTAATCTTCTCGCCAATATATTAAAAGTTAAAAGTAAAAGGTGAACGTAGCAAGATACAAGTTTAATCGATAGTATTTTCCAGAACTCTCTCTCTCTCTCTTGATATTCTAGCGGTAAATATTTGGCGGTGGTGGTAATAATGAAGGATAATCTTTATCGACCTCTGATTGTTATGTATAATGTATAAAAAATTTCTTTACAGTGAAGTGGAAGTCTAAGCTAATGACTCGTTTAAAGTCTGGTTCACACAACGGAAAGTTTGCCCGTAAGTTAGTTTATATTATTTCAATAGCCTACGATATTTTCATGGATGTGTGTCTTTAGAAAAACAAATGTATCGTAAGATAGTGTAATATAAGTTGAAAAGAGTAAGGCAGTGGCTTGTCACCGTCCAAGCAAAATATTATAGGATCAATGGTTACTCCCTCAAACCTATCATCGTTAGAGGCTTTGTCATGCATATCTGAACAAGATCCTGTAGAGAGAAAAGAAGCAATTTCCTCGCTTCGATGAAGAGTCTTGTCAAGATCAACAGTTTCAGATAAAATACTAAAGACTTTTTACATGCCCTGTAGAATTAAAAATCTGAAGTGTTTCAATAACAGTAGGAGACGAAAACATTATATTCTCCGGCAATCTACATGGGTTCTACACTAATTAAATGCAAACATTAATATCATTATGCAGGCTAATAGCTATCTTAAGCAGGTGTCTCTAACTACTGTGCACTTTGGTTTTCAAATACCATGACATCATTTCTTTCCAACTCCATTTTCTGAGCATCAGCAACATCTGCATAATGCTGCAAGTGAAATAGTAACTAGATTTGCATATAAATTTCTTCAATTAATTATTTTATAAATTGTTAATGTACAGAAGCAAGTCATCTTTGAGAGCTTTCATGAATGCCAAGTTCTTTTCAAAAAATGGGCTAGGGGATTAAAAGTTTCCAGAAATTTTTTGAGTCAAAAGGATAGATTTAACAGTAAATGCAGCTAGAAAATGCATATAGGAAATGCATATAGTAAACTTAAAATCCCAGTTAAAGGGTGAACAGTGAAAAGTGTTCATTTTCTGGCCAAGATTATGTGTAAATGTTCGTAATGTATAGCAAACATAATACAGTAAAACCAAAACAGCTTATTTCTTGGAAAAAAATTGCCTGTGTTAAAGCTTTTCATTATTGCATCCAAATACTGCTTTTTATAAAAATATTGATATCTTCTCATTGATTCATGATGAAATGTATATAAGAAATGAAAAATAGAATAAGATATAACCATCAATACTTTAAGAGGAAGGAAAAAGAATAAAAGCCATACACCTTAAAAACATTATCTGCTTTCTAATCAAAACCTAATTCTTTCTAAAATTATCAATTGACGTTTATCAATGAACACAAAAAATGTCTCAACCTTCTTCAGAAAAACTGTGACTGTACAATATCTTGCTTAATTTGCAATATTAAGCATGTAACATAGTATTACCTTCAATTCAAGTGTTGATGCATCATTTGCAATATCCTGTTTAGGCCTGAATTTTGTCCTTCTTGCAGGAAGAATGCGTTGAATTTTAGATTTGTAGTCAAATAACAAACTTTCGTCAACTTTCTTATGCTGGTCAGAGGAATCTTCAAAATTGAAAAAAAAAATTCAATGAAATTTCCAGACAACAAAGTTTGATTGAATGTGAATGTGAATCACAGTCCCTGTCCAATAATTTTTTCTTTGAGCTCTGACTATCCTTTTTTAATCAAAAGCAATCATTTTCTTACATCTCTTGATTATTAGTTTTAGAGCCCTTTGCATTTGTTTGTTTAACTAGTGTAGATTCCATTGTTTTGTCGTTTTATAAATTCTCATATTTACATGTAGAGCAAAATTTGGCTTAATGTTGGGGGAAATGGGAGCTAAATTACCTTCTGGTTGAGATTGTTGGTCATAAATTATTTATTTTTCCCCAGGAAAAAATTTTTTTAGAGAAAGCCAGTGGAAACTTAATTTGGATTTGAGACACCAACCTCACTTATTATCATCTTTGATACTATTAAAATTATATTTTTAAACTTCTTACTAGTTGCTACTGAGACAAGCCACCCGATCACAATGGTACACAAAGCACCAACAGCACCATACCACAAATATGACAAGCTGTATAGTTTTGCCAATGGGAAACTGAAAGAGAAAATCTGGGTTAAGGACTGGTATGTCGATACATCTAGATATAGAGGTAAACACATACCTTACAAAATTACTACTTGATTCAATTCTTATTGGTTATCTATGGTACCCTACAAGGCCAGGTTTCATAAAATAAAATTCAGTCTATAACTATCGCATTGCAAACTCCTTGAAGAGTTATCACCAAATTAATTTCTTCGCTCTGTTCCTTAGAAGCAGGGTCACAGTGTAATTCAATTTCTTTTTGGGGGGGGCACCTAAAGAAAAACTGTTTTAAACAGTCTTAAAAACACCAAATTTTTGAACTTCCTGGCAAAATTTTGTTCTTTACGAGGGTGGTACACTGCTCCCAAGCCACTGCACTGCCTGGTTGGAAATCTGACGTCAAAAAAGATAAATATACTTTCCAATAGAGACATTTAAACATGAATCCATTATACAGGGGCCTAGGTAGCAGGCGGATGTAGGGTAGTGTGACATCACTCTTTCCCAATTCTGCAATAGTTGGTCAGTAGGACATCAGTTGGTCTACAAAATTCTTAGTTTATTGGTAAAATCATCTATTGAGACAGCACTAAACTTCTTCACCATCTACGTCTTTGCTGGTTAATTTTGCTATTGATAACCCTCCATCCCCTAGTCTGGAAGGTCATGCTGTGCAATTGCCATTGTGTCTCCTTTTTTATGTTGATGTCATTTTCAATGTTTCACCACTACCACCACCATTATATTGTTTTCTTTTTTCTTGAAAACAAGATTTTTAAATTCTAGTAATCAATTAGTGCATTCATACTCATGAGGTTTGTATATGCCTGTTCTATTGTTAACAACATTGGAAATGCCAACAGCACTGCAGTTGTTTACATTCAATGGGGCTGGTGCCTTGTCCCCAGGGTACATAATGCCCCCAAGTGAAATCCATGTAGTCATGGCTATCCCTGTGAAAACACCAACCAGTGCACCCTGCAAAACAAGATGTCATAACAGTCAATAGTTTTACATAACTGAAAAATGATATATGCACCCAATGACCTCGATTTTGTTTACTCAGCAAGCTACAAAGTATATTTTACTAGCCCAGAAATCTTAAAATCTCGCTTAAAATCTCTCCTTGTATACACCCTTTTCAAGTCCCTTTACCAAATTCATGGACTCTGTCCTACATCTTATCCTTCCTCCCAAGAACTTATAAACTTTCTAACGCTCTTCCCTTTTCTTGCTTTCCTGAAAATCATAGCCTGTCTCTATTCAAAACTGAAATTAACTATCCTTCAACCCTCTCTTCCCAACCCCTCCCTCCTTTCCTTTTTAAGGGCTTCGCTTTAGGCCCTTGGACATTTGCCTAACATCACCAACTTTAAAAATTGTAAAGCAAATTCTCCTCTTTTCTTTCAAAACACGAGGTTTCACAGCAGTTCAATCATTGTCGCAACGAGTTATTTTCTTTACAACTTTTTCACCCAATTTTTCCACCAAATCCGACCAATTTCAGAATAGAGAGGGCCATTTATTCCCCAGGCTCTTCAGCCACAACGCTATTGACCTTGCATTTCTTAACAATTCCTAACTATGTATTTCCCTGTATTGAACAATGAAAGAGGGCAAATTGTTTCTTCAACTGACCTTTGAATGAGCTCTGGTTGAGAACATGCCAAGTGTAAACATACCAAAATTCGGAGCTCCAATAATCCCAGTGATTGAATAGGCCAGCTAAAGAAAAAGTGAAACTATTGTTCATGAAATCTGCTGAAACTGTCTCATTGAAAAAGCCAGGTTTATAATGACGTAAGGAAATTATTACAGAAATATGCAGAGATACGAAAGGTTGAAGAATTCAAGCAAAAATCGTTAAAAAGCTTCATAGCTGCTCTTTTAAAATTGCCAGGAAATGAGAGCTTATTTGATAGCTTTTTCTGGAAAAGATACCTACGTTTAGGAAGGGGTGGGAGGTTGACTTGGTAAAATGCTTTTAGCTAAAAAAGAACATCTGTTTGGAAAGAAAAATTAAAAAATAGATGAAATGCACATTTGATATTTTCTTCCTTCACGAAAAGTATTCTTTTTAGCGTGCATTAGCGTCTTTACTTTAAGTAACTTGCTTAAAATATCTTCAGATGCATCATTAGCACAAATCAACTCTCCATTTATCATTTTTTAAGCAATCACATACCTGGAGTACTAGAGTGCCTGCAACTGATGCGAGAAACGAACATGCAATGACAGCTATTCCAAATGCACAGGCTACAATAAAAATAAGAGGTAATGCAAATTGTGGATTTTGTGTTGTGAGTAGCAAACACTTACTCCAAGCATGCCAAAGTTTTTTAAAATGTTAATCACTCTCTTTTCAGGCCTCATTATGCTCGAAACGTCGTTTGTTCATTTAATCAATTTTTCCTGGTACAATTTACTTACATTCATCGTTATTATCTCATATATACAAGCTCTGGGAACTGATAAAGATTAATACTTAAATCCGAGTAAAAGTAACGTTTCATTTTCTTTTACTCCGTACGAAAAGCTGGCCTACGTGCTGATAAACAAAACGAAGATTTTTATAATTTTTTGTTTATTTTCAGTAGGAAACAACTGATTCTCATTTTGATATTGTCGAATGCAGTTTATTCTTCTCTGAATAGTTTTAGAAAGCTATAATACCTATTAACTTGGATACAAGCATCATCTTGTTAGCACTCATGTCTGGGTATCGAGGCTTGACGATGTCTTCAACTGTTACTGCAGTTAGAGAATTTAGGCCGGATGATGCAGTGCTAAGAGAAAGGGAAAAGAAAGTTGCTTGATTAGAAGCCCTAGGTACCACGACTATATTGGTATCCAAAATCATTGCCAAAAGTCGTGGGACATTAAAGTCAGTTTTAGGGGCCAATACAGCAATCTTTTCTACCTCTTGAAAAAATATTGGTTTGCTTATAAAAATGAGAAAAAAGGAAGAATCCTTTTTATGCGACTTGTAAGATTTTTGCCTGAAGTTTTGGAGTTCTGGGAAAGGAGATTTGAATTGTACAAGGAACTTTTCCAAGAATCGTATGGTGTATACAGGCCTCAACCCAACTCAATAAAAAACACCTTTAATGGTTGTAAAATATTATTTGGTTCATAGGCATTTGAGCCAGGATGAACAAGGCTATCTTGACACCATACTCTCCCTGCTCTTAGGCTTCTCTGTTTAAAGGCCACAGCTGCAACATATCATTTAGGTCATAGACAGAGTAATTATAGGAAAAAAGAGACAATTTGCCACAAGAATCCTGTCTCAATACAATACTGTTCCTGTTCTCAGTTGCATTGCAGTGCTTCTAAGCCATGGCAAGATACTGAACTGTAAATTACATAACTCTAAAACTGAATCAGCCTCATATTTCCTTTAAAGGTATGCCAAAAAGGGTGTACATGAATTAAGCTACAAGGATTTTACAAACCTCAATGCTCCACTGAATAGACAAGCTGTGTAAAGTCCAGGAACTCCCGTAAGATGGGAAAGTTTGTGGACGACGAAGTATGGGATGACCTGCAAGGTGTAGAGTAAGATTCTAGTGGCGTCCTTTTTCCACCATCAAGGCATAAATTTACGATGAGGATTTATCTGCTGTTTGCTTAAGTTGTCTTAAAATATTTTATGAAATCTATATCTCCCAAAATGTTTACTCGCGGTATCAGCTCTGAAAATATAACATAAAAAGTGTGAAAGTCATTGAATCAAATATTTTCATCACATGAAATATGCAGGGCTGAAAAACGCACAGCACACTCATGGGACCGACGAGAAGGGCCAGGGGGGGGGGGGGCTTTGCTTTCATAACTTTCTAAATTCAAATGATATCTGGTATCTTTCCTGAAGCTTGAAGCCTCGTATGTAACTCCAGTTGCTAACAATAGTTTAATGATTTCACCTTGATTCACATCTCAGTAACCTTTCCCAAGGCCCAAGAAAGTTATTTTAACCTGAAAATTTTGAAAGAAATACAAACCTGGTCATTGCTTTTAATCTCTTTGGCCGTACGAAGATCACAACCAGCGTAAACAGCATACATGACCAACCCAGCAAAGCAACAGGCAACCACGAAGATAAATAAAAAGATGACATTGATGTAAATGGCTCTAGAAATAAAGAGATATGTTTTCAAATAATTGTTTGGAAACAAAATATTCGATAAAATTATCTGACAGGCTGGCAGTTCACATGATACTATGACTAGGCCAGAGATCAGCTGAAATCAAAATAGATGTGAAGGCTGATTATACACGATCAGTTTAAACTGACAGTTTTGGTGCGGATGTTCGCGGTATGAACCAAATTTAGATCAAATAGGTCAAATCCACTTGATTGCAGTGTAAAAGTTTGTATTAAGTGCATATGAACTTTAAAATATTTACTTTTTCACACTTTTCAAGGATGACGCTGATAAGAATCGTTGGACGACGACTTGTGATGTTGTCCAGTTTGGAATCAACGAGAACGTGCCTCCAACTACAAGTGTCCAAAATGTGTTCCTTACTGTTGGATCCGGATTGAAGCTGCCAAGAATACAATTTTATAAGACTGAGTTGATGCATGGAAGTGCTGTTTTAGAAAGGTATGATATCATTTCTGCATATCGCTATTCAAGTGAGTAAGATGCACTTATAATACTCACGTTCCATACTTAAAAGGGCAATTTCTGTATAACATAGGTTGGTTGATGTTGTATTAAAGATTGAAGTCTTTCAATAGTTTCTAGAAAAGTTATGCAAAGCAAGATAATTCTTTGCTTAGTTGCAAACTCTAAATTTAGGGGCTAGAGATTTCCCTCAAGTATCACCAAAAATGTTTTATCCCCCCCCCCCCCTGCTCATGTTACATCATTGTATTTTTATAAAAATATTTAATGGTGCTTTACTTTTGGAGGTATTTTTCTAAAAATGTTTTAACGAGTTTGTTGCCAGTCAAATGTATTGCATCCTAGAGCTGATTTGTCTCAAGACTTTTCCCTATTTTCACAAGTAAATCAATATTTTGTTCCAAGACTTTTGGCTTTTATTGCACTTTCTTGTTCAGTCAAACACAATTGGTTGAAAGCAAGCATATGTTTGGTGTCCAAAAGCTATTAAATGAATGGAAACAAAAGTTCAAAGAAGCCCTGTCTGACATATGACGTGAATCAGGTACTTCAATCAATTCATTCTTCGCTATTATGATTTTGATTATCTACGTCTTCATAATAGTCTATTTTGGCTTTGAAAAACTCACTCAAACAGTGTCAGTCGTTCTCCTTCATTTGCACGACAAATAACATTCCCAATGCCTCCTACTTCATTTGTGCCGGTCACAATAATAACAATAAGACCAAGTATCATAATAAAAGCTTGGAAAACATCAGTCCATACAACTGCTCGCATTCCACCCTGAAAATAAGAAAATAATTTCCTTATGCCGTCCATTTTTTATCTATGAGCTGCATGAAGCGTTATTATCAAGGATGTGGATGTTTTCGTTATTTCGGAAAATAAGAAGAGGAAACGATCATTTTGAGAACAGTTCACAGGGACAGTTCTCTGGCAGTTTGACCTTCCAGTATATTAAGACCATATTTTCTATCGGGGTTGCATCTGAATGAAGAGATAAAAAACTTCATTGGCATTCTGCTAAAAAATTTTATTGTGTAAATGTCCAGATATAGTATGTACTAGGAGAAGTGCACAAGATACGATAATGTTGTCAAAGTCATGAGTTAAAACAGGTTTGAAGAAAACACAAGGTTCCTTCAGAATTTGTCCTTATCTGGGCTCCCTTGTGGAGGCTCCAACTGTACAACAACATTTGAAGAGAAATTATGCTGCCTGATATTTTTCATGATCTTCGTTTGAGCTTTTCCGCGATTTCCATGCAGCGTGTACAGTTTGGGGTTAAACATGCATTTGAAAACATGTTTAGAAAGATTAATAGTTTCAAACTGTTCCATGTCCAGTAAATCAATTAGATTTTTAGTATCTGTTATATTCTCTTAAATCAAATACAAAATTTTATCACGATATGGATGTGCTTTAGAGGGCAACCTAATTAACATGCTGACTTCAACTGACGATGCAGTGAAGATGATTCTGTTAATCCAAACTTTGTTTTACGAACAAATAAAACTTTAACCCACGAAAGTACAACTAGTTCACCAGATAAATACTTCTCCTAGTATGTCAATAAAGACACTAACCAGTGTTGTGTAAAAAGTACACACAGCTCCTGTTGAGATGATTGAAGCTGCCATTGGAACGCCAGCAACTGCAAAGGAAAAAATGATATAGTCATAAAACTGTAATATTTATCTGGGTTTACAGATGAAAAAACTATATAATTTAGGACCAGAGAAAGGAGGTGACACTTTGCTCCCGCGTGCCCAGTATTGTTCAGAAGTGTACCCAAGTTTATCCGGAAGACTTCCTATAAAGGGATAGTTTATACCCTCAAACCTAGGACATTGAAACTTGGAAAAAGGGATACCTTTTCAAAATTTTGCAAAAATCACTGAAATAGGGTGTTTTTTAAACTTATCGGGGCCAAGATTCCTCTTAGCTGACATTATCACTACATCATAGATGTCTGCCTATAATTTGTCTGCATGTAGATTTTTAATTTGAATAATCTGCCGAGAGACTTCAGTAGTCTTGGTAGTTATAAAACTTTCATAACGACATTAAGAAAGACCATATCGACAGTTACAATTAGATAGCTCCAATTCTTTTTTGCATGATTCAGTTAGTATGCCTAATTTCCTTCAGTGTTAATTACGAATATTTTTAAACTCAGAATCATAACTTTAAGGAATATTTAAGCACAGAAATTCAAGGTATTATTATTAAAAAAGTGTAATTGAATTAAGGAGAATGACCCAATCTTACCTGCCTGCAAAGCAAGACTTGGAGCAAAGATAACCACTGCCAGGTATAAAATCTACGGACGATCATATGATTAATCAGATATCAGTCAATCAGTTGTAGCATAATGATTATCATCAGTGGCAATCTCTATAATTTACATCGAGACGTAGGACACCTTAAAGGCGATCAATTTGAACTTAATCAATATGTCAATCAAATGTTCCTGTAATGAATCTGGTCACCAAATCAATTGAAGTAACCAGGAATCATACTTATTAACCAGGAATCATACGAATTTTAGACGAAGGCTTTGGGAAAGGGATTTCTAGCGGCCAAACAAGGCGTATACAGAGTCATAACCATATATTTTATGGTTGAGCTGTCATTTATTCTCGTTTGCTTTTGAGAAGAACACTCCTTCATCCCCTCCTCTTGGGGATTATAATTGATCCTCAAAGTTGATAATTACTATGGACCCACACTACATCAATGTGGAACCTCCTCCAAAATACCCCAAGTTATACCACTCATGACCCCATTTGACGTCAAAACCACTGTTATAGGCCCCCCATAACATTTTATTGTGGATATTCACTTAGTCAACATCGAACCCTCTCCAAAAAACCTTAAATTAGGTCCTATTTTATGTCAAAACCATTGCTATAGACTCTATCCTCACAAAACACTCGCACTTAATTTCAGCCGATTTCTATCTTGAATAAAGCTGATAAAATATCAGACCGGTTCTAACTCTCACCAAAATGCCCAAAGTTAAGAGTAAATTGGTCCATCCAAGGCTAGGCCATTAACAAAGAGCCGCTTCTCGGAGATTCTTTTTTGCTATATATGAACAGTAAACAGAGAATATTTCACCAGACACTGTTGTGTATATGTTATGATATTTATTGGTTCCTTTCTAATCTTGTCTCTCGTGGGTTTCTGGCTGATTACACTCTTTTTTTATAAGAACCAGTAAATTTAAGTTCAGGCTGACTGTTCTTAATTTTTTCGAAAATCTAAGGCTGGATTGTTCTCAATTTGTTCTTAAATTAAGAGGGTGTAAGCAGTGCTATTGCTAGCTTTTTCGCTCTAAGGAGGTGTTCAGGCCTCATTTGCCAACAAAGTGAGCGAGACAGCCTTAATTTGCTGACAAATTTGAATATTCACCGAAAAAGCACCCACACATCGCTAAAAATCCTCGAATTTGAGAAAAAACGTTGTTCAAAATTGCATTTTGCAGAAGCTCAGCCTCAGCTTGTTCTTAATTTGTTCTTAACTTTTGACCAGTTTTGAGGCTTGTGTTCTTATAAAATCTTTCTTATAAATAAAAAAGTGTAGTTGCTTTCATAATACCCTTATATTATTTTCTGCCTTATTCAAGTTTTTTGCACAAAAATATGCAAGTAGACCCTCAACCACTTTCCATCAGAGTTTGGATGCAGATGGCAGTGACTACTCCTTCATCTCATCTTTTCTCATTTTTCCATTTTTGTTTTTAAAATTTCATTTTCACATCTTGGCCGCTCTAGTGGCATCTCTCTTAACCTTTTTGTTCACATATCTTTAACTGTTCTTATCATTCGCATATTTTTTCAATAAATCTTGTGATCAAATGATTTTTGTGTTTTTCTTTGATTTTTCATTGTTTTCCGACAAGAGGGACAAACAAGTTGCTTAGACATTATTTTTACAGGCTGTTTTTCAAGTCAGAAGTTATATCATTGTTCTGGCTAATATCTTGCAGGTTTCATTTGTCACTTGATGAAGTCATGCTTCAAGCTTGACACTTCTGCTCAGCTATTTTCAGACGTAAAGCAAGGGAATGGTGCAAAAAGACTGGACAGGTGTGAGAAAAATCACAAAAAATGACTTACGTATTGCAAAATAAACAGGGCACATCCTACAAGGCGGACACCACGACTGAATCTCTTTTCCAAATACTAGAGAAAAAATGGAGTAAACGTTTATGTATATACCAAGAAATGGATAATTGTTTTTATAATAACATTATGGTTACATTTTCAATACTCTTTCCACGAAGATGAGGAAAGGTTCATTCGCAGTTTTCTAATTAATAAAATAGCGATCACATAGTTGCCTTCTTTTACCATATGACTCTTTTACATAAAAGGACCCAATTTCTTATATTTTCTCTTCACTTTGAAAACGTTGACAGAAAATAAATAAATCGTGACCGTAAAAAGGGTGGAGGAAAAATTCACTCTTGTTAATAAGATACACGTTTCACATGAAAACAAAAGGATGTCTAGAAATTTGCCGATAAAACAAATTGAATTCTAGAGATTTACCGATAAAACAAAAGGATTTCTACCAAAAGGTGTACGGGACTTTATATGGAGTGATTTGCTCCTCGAAAAAGGGAGTTTGTTGTGGAAAGAGCAAAGGGTGCTGTTGCAAAAAAAAATTCAAGTAACAATAGACCACTTTCTGTCATCACGTGTTTTATATGAGAACATGAATAACTTAGGGGCAAATAACTCTGTGAAATCTCGTACATTATTCGTCTAATTTCTTTTCTCTGATCAGAGAAACTGTAGAATTCCTATTATTTTGTTTAGAATCTTGTACACGTTTTCTAAGAGTAAATTGTCCGACGAGAAAATCGAGGTTCAAGATAGATGTAGTTAGGTTTTTATTTTTTCTAAACTTTTGAGTTAATTGTCAATTTGTTCTTGAATTATTAGGGTGTAATTCAAATAATGTTTGTTTTTTACAAAGATTTGCAAAAGACATACCCAATCCTGAAAGATATCTTTTTTATTCCAATGTTCTTGCAATGTTTTTACATCATTTATAAAATTTTACCTCTGCCTCAGCTCCTTTTAAATTTGTACTTGCTTTTTTGCAGCATTTAAATTTGTGTTCTTATAAACTTGCTCTTTGAAAATGGGGCTAAACTCCCTATCGCCCTCTATGATTTACAACTTGTAATACGAGCAAGCTAGGAAAATGCTTGTGTTTACTTTACGTACCTCGTTAGCACTTGTAACTTTGGTCTGGTAAAATATCGGTGCATAGATCATTGCAGACAGCAACAACATGGCGACGAAGGAGAGATAGGTGATTAGGTACTGGATACCGTAAGTGTATATTTCAGATGGAATGCCCATCAATGCGATTGCAGATAAGAACGATGCTAGTAAAGATATAGAAATCGGCATCCAGTGCATACTACCGCTTGCCGTGAGGTATTCCTTCGTGGTCGTTTGCTTGCCTTTATAGCCGTAGTAGATGCCGATTACACTTGAGAAAAGTAGCATCAGCGCAAAGACAACATAATCAACTGCTGAAAGTGTGTTTGCCATTTTGTTTTTGGACCGTATCCCGATGTAGAGAGTTTTGTTCCCAATGTCTCAACGACACCCTTGTTCACTTAGCTTACGTGTAGACTCTGCTGTTTTCAATGTGGCTCCAGTGTTTCGTATTTTCTTCTTTAAGTTTCCTATTTCCTATTTTCTATTTCCTATTTCCTATTTCCTACTTCCTATTTCCTATTTCCTCCTAAATCGGCAGAATCCACCAATCAGTGAATGTGGTTCAACTTACGCTATTATTGATTGGCTAATATTGATTGACAGATCGCTTAAGCCACTTTTGCGTCTGTCAATTGCCTTTAAAATTTCATTGTTGCCAAAGAATGAATCTTTAATTCAACTCAACGGAACAGTGAAGCCAAGTTGAAGACAGTAGCGTCTGCACGAAATGCGCACTTGTACAAATGATGAGTTCTTTTCACTTGAAATATGCACAAACGATCATTTGGGCTGACCTTCCCTGAATTTGCCGCAAAAACTATGCGTAGGGAGGTAATTAGAATCTTTAAGCGCAAAGTAATGTGGCAAGTAGTGTTCTGGCATCTGGCAAGGGCTTTTGCAAATCGCGCAAGTTTTTCGATAAATGCAAAATAAGCTAATTTTTTTGGCTAAAACCAAATAACATTTTTAAATCCAAACAAATTCAAATAAATCTAGGTTTTTGGTTTTCAGAGTAGGAAAAACCAAACTGGCAACCCTGCCTAGTTTATGTTAACGTGCGATCACTTGAGGAAGCCGGTGTCATATGCGTTTTGGTACCCTATTGTTTAAGTGCTTGGGTACGATTTTGCATAACCAAAATTGCCATGCGTTTGAGTACCCGGACCGAAATGCATAAGGTTACCGAAACGCATATGACACCGGCTTTGACAAAGGCTAGGATGAGATAGTGACAGATTACTGGCCATCCCGAAATTCAACTTTTTGTTGGTAATCATAAAGGAATTACATACATGACATGACCAGCTTTTGGTTTTGTAAAGGCAGTTTCAAAATCATAGGATACATCACAAAAAGTACATTGCTAAAATAATACCCCTCCTGTTGCCTTTTATCATCGAATGTAGCCGAAATACAAAATCGATCCTGCCGAGAACTGGGAGGAGACGTGTCCACTCAGGCCCCGTCCCTCATTATGTACTTTGTCAGTTGTACTCAAATTCTCATCTGCTACGCGCAACGACGCTGAGGAGCTAAACACTAGTACCCAGTCTTTAACCGTTTAAATTTTGGGACTTTCTTGGGACTCAAACAAAGATGACATCTCGTTTCAAGCACAGAATTTTGATTCATAAAAATATACAATTCACAAAACGCAAAACCCTCAGCAAGGCAAGCAAATTGTATCATCCTCTGAGCATGTTGTGACCTGTTACGCTGTCGCCCACATGTTTTTGCTAAATATTGTGATGAAAAATCTGAGTGGGATCAGCCTTTGCGCCCTAGTTAAGCTGCAAAATGGAAGAAAATTTAAAGAAGTCTGCTGTTACTCAATAGGCTACCTTGGAAACATGAATTGTGTTCAAACATGAATTGTGGAAAGTTTGAATTTTCGAATGTGAAAAGAATAACTTCAGCCTTGCTAACTTGAGCCTGCATGCATGATAACTTCTCGTATCGATGAACCCAAATTAAATTCAAATGTACTTGTTAGCATGTACATTAAGGTTCACGAAAACATTCCAACATTCCGACATCCCAGTATTCCAACATTCTAACATTCCAGATTCCATGTTTTCAAAATAGTTATATTTCATAACCTTAAGATATTACATTTGATCACTATTTCACTGACGATATTACAGACTGCAACTGAACTAGTGTAAAATACATTGAAAATGTAATCATAATGTTTTTTTAAAGAAACAATGATACATTTCCACTAATGTTTACACTTAAGCTAACTCCGTCTCTTTCGCTAGTATTTGGAAAAAAGATTCAGTTGTGGCGTCCGCGTTGTAGGTTTCCTGTTTATTTTGTAATACATAAGTTAATTTTTGTGATTTTCTCATGCCTCCCCAGTATTTTTGAACATTTCTCTTCCTCTACATGTGAAAATAGTTGTTCAGAAGTGTCCACCCTGAGGCATGACGACACAAGCGATAAATGATGCCTGCTATGTTATAGATGCCTACCATATCAGCCAGAAGAATGTTATACCTTCTGCTTTGAAATACAGACTGAAAATAATGTTTAAGCATCTTGTTTATCTCTCTCGTTGAAAAACGACGAAAATCAAAGAAATCTACAAAACAGCCCTAAAATCGTTTGGTAGCAAACAGCCCTAAAATCTAAGCAAGTCCAAACGGGAAAGAATGCAATCCAACTAACAGAGATGCTGCAGCAAGGTACGTTAAAATGAGCAACAGTAATTTAGGCTTGTAATTAGTGAGTTTTATTCCTTGGAAATAGTGAGTTTTATTCCTTGGAAATATCCCCCTCTCTTTTCAATTTAGCAGGTATGAAGGGCGGGCACCACCGAAGCCCGTTCTATGTAAGAATGCAGTGCCGTTCTTACGTAGCAAGTACCAAGTACCCTGACGGGGGGTATTAAATTCTTGGAACGATTCTCTTACTGACTTGATTGCCTCAACCCATTTGCACATTGGAATGAAAATCAGCAAATTTTCTGAATCATGAATAACAGCTTGACGTTTGTCTAATTGGAGAATGTCGAATCACGGTTTTGTGCTTTCCAAAATGGTGTAATGACAAATGACTAAAAGGTGGAATAAGGAATAGTGGGTGCATTAATGCAAACCATGAAATGACTGGTTGCAGAATCATAGATAATAGAATGACCGATTGATGTTTTACAGAAAAAATGCACGCCCTTAAGGTTAGGGCCTCTGGTGAGAGATAGACATGGTCAGGTATTGTTCCAGATTTGTTTGAGATAAGCATCGGCTGGTTTGAAGTGCCAGTGTTCTGTGAGGATGGGGCCTATTATAGTGGCTTTGACGTCAAACGGGACAATGAGAAGTTTCGATGAACAGGGTTACCTTTACTGCTTTGTCAGTTAATTAACTCATTTGAAGCTTTCCTTCCAGCATCACTTGTGATACAATGTAAATAGATCTATATATTCATACATTTCATACATACATTGCCTTCAAGTCCTTTTTCTAAATTGAATTTAGGTAGCATCCCTTAAGAATCAGAGCCAGCAACAATAAGGTAGGGAGGAAACACGAGCAAATGGGAAAGTTCTGCGGGAACCGTAAAGTTCTGCAGGAGAGTAGAAAGAAGATGCAAAGGGCAACAAAATTAAGAATATGGGCGGATGAGGAGGGCTAATATGAAAGGTTCCAATCTCTTTGTTCTGAAGATTTTGAAAATTCCTAGCTAAAAGTTTTAAACGAAGTTTCGTGTTTGGTAGATTTGTTATTTATAATATGTTAAGCGTGCTGCTTGAAAACTATGGGTTAGAATCAATGTTAAAACGTACTAAAACATGCTCTACCCATTTACGTATTTGAACGAAAATGGAATTACTTTTAAAGGTCGAATGGTCTTAATAAACTGGAATGTTTAACTCTCAAAGAACTGTCTCTGTATTTAAACGCTATTTGTCGCGCAAATGATGAAAAACGACTGACACTGTTTGAGTGAGTTTTTCAAAGCCATGATAGACTTTTATGAAGAAGTAGATAATCAAAATCATAATAACGAAGAATGTATTGATTGAAGTACCTGATTTACATCATATGTCAGACAGGGCTTCTTCAAATTTTTGTTTTATTCCTCGAATAGTTCTTGGCTACCATACATATGCTTGATTTCAATCAGTTCTGTTTGACTGCAAAAGGAAGTTCAATAAATGCCAAAAATCTTGAGACAAAATGTTGATTTACTACAAGCAAGATAAAATAAAGAACTTTTTTTTCTTGCTACAAGGTAACTTATGATAATAGAAAAAGTCTTGGGACTTAAATTACCCTTTGGGTGCAATGTAACAGGCAACATAATTGCCAAAAACCTGCCTAGAAAAATACCTCCAAACGGTAACTGAAATTTCTTCGACAAATATGCAATATTATAACCTATGCATGGGGATGAAGCACTTTTAAAGATACCTAAAGAAAATCTGTGCGCAGACTCGACTGGTTTCATAGAAGACTTTAGCTACTTAAGAATAAATTTATTTGAATGTAAAATCTAGGGTTTTCATTAAATCTAGAGTTTGTACGCAAAGAAGGAATTTCCTAGAAACTTTTCTATAAATTATTGAAACATTTCTGTCATTATAACATTAGTCCTGGAGTCTAACTCAGAAGATTTCACCCCATTTTTTACAGAAGGTCTGACCCCATATCATTGTTGCATGTGCGAAAATCTGTTTGTCAACTCAAACTAATCCAGAGGGTATGCTCGAAACGTCGTTAATTATTTTAAATAAATTTTCCTGGTACAATTGACTTACATAGATCGTTATTTAATCCAGAGGGTTCTGGTACCACAGCCTCCAAAATTTTGCCCCAGAGAACCCTTTCTTGTCTCACAAGTCATATATCTAAAAACGTACTATAAACCCTTTTTCATTTCTTTTAATTTTATTTCGATTTATCTTACTTTATTTTTGAATTACTTCAACACTTAAAGCTAGTATTTAACCTTTGCCGGTTCTTATCTTTTATAATTGCTGATTCTTACTGTTATCATTCAAACCGAAATTCTCGATCAAGATTGAGATTTAGACTTTTGAAAACCCATCCAGAAGTGTATTAAGACTTCATACAAGAAATGTTTGTCATCAAACTCACTGGAATTTCCTTTTTTAACCAACCCCATTAACAAAACCATGGGGCAAATGATCAATGCTGATGCAGCATGTCAGCAAAAATTGGAACCTTTGCATGTCAGCAAACAAGAGTTGCATCCATGAAAATTTCGATTTCGGCACGGTAACGTTTCATTTCTTGAGGACATTGTCGGTATAAACAATTTTTGATTCTCTTAGCATGGATGGTAAGTAAGACGTCATTCTTGACTTGAAACAGTATTGAATCAAGAAAGACAACATGCATTTGGGGCTATTGAAAGATACGATAAAAGACACAATGAATCCTTTTCACCTAGACCTTGACCCCAGCATCTATACAACATTTGCACTGAAAATGCTGCAAAGCAATGCACACAAGTTTTCTGTTGGTTAAAGAGAACGGAAATGCAGCTCACAAAATTTTTTTTAACTTATTCCTTGCACAGCCAGAAAGATTTAAGCAGAGATAACACAGCTTGAGCTACTTACATTTACAACAGAAAGTATAAAGCGATGTGTTAAAGTTGGCGAGAAGAAAATGGCAGTAACTCAAGTTCGAGATTTGTTTGGGAGTATTCTGTATCATTTACTTCAGAAAAAGATTGACATGGGTATTGTGCTGACCTACCCTCTGACACCAGTTCAATGGTCACTGTGTGATGTAGATGCAGATGTTTAGGTGATGTCTTCTAGCAGAAGTCGACGTTTAGGTGATTGATGTCTTGTTTTACTTCTTTATGTATTCAGATTTGCCAAATTATTTCGGACAATTGGCAGAATACATACTCAAAAGAATCCTTAACACTCAAATGTATCGACTGTATACTTTTTGTTGACAATTTGGTGCAGCCTTCCATCGAAAAGAAAGAGAGAGAAACACGAAGATCACGGCACCTTCATAGCAACGTCCAAGTAGTTGAAGAGAGAGTCACTGAAAAATATTAGCTTCATGGAGGCAATGATTCAATTGCTGACATGTTATTTGGGAGAATCAAAAGTTTGCTGCGTTACTTAGTGAAATATTTCTTCATGCAAACTGTGGTAATACTTCTTTTCAATATGCTGCTATTGAAGGTTGAACGAATAGAGATGGAAAACCTTCATACAAAAAGAGAAAAAGCTGGCGAGAGAATGCTAACACGTACTGGTAAGAAACATGGAACAGCAAATGTTGTTGTGTGCACAGTAGACCAGACTTCTTGGTAATTGCAATCGGAACTAGGTCAGAGATGAATCTGCCAATGCACAATTGGTTAGAACTGTGGCAGCAGTCAAATATTCCTCAAATACCAAATATATCACGCATTTACTGGGTTGGAATACACAGCTGTGTTTCACAGGAAAGGAAAAATAAGATCTATTGAGGTTTCACAGAAAAGGAAAGATGCCAACGAAACATTCTGTAAGTTGAGCTCTGCAGACAGGATAAGATAATATTGTCCAATCAATTCAAAGATTTGTTTGTGTTATGTATGTACAATCCAACTTGACAAATGTCGGTGAAGCACGCCAACATATGCTTATTGATAAGTACAAGTCAATACGCAGACATTAGAGAAGTATATAGAATGGATGCATGCGCAGTGGTACCATGTGGATCTGTGCTGATGGAAAGGTCAAAAGAACTGCCATTATTGCTAGAACATATGGGTGAACATATGGTGGTGGGACTACTCGCATTCAATGGTATCAAAGCGATTCTGCTCCAAAGACTGCTCCTAGACTTATTGAAAATGTGCAGAACTGACAAGAACAGTGATTCTGAGAATGAAAAAGCTACGTTTGTAATATTCCTCGGTAGTGACCATACCACATTGTTAGCAAGTGTTTGCGACTGATTTGCTCAATCCACCATAATATTTGGTTAGCTATGATAATTTTGTTTTCTATTATCATGCCAGTCCCTGCTAAAATAAATTTCTTATGTAACCTTTGAGGTGTAAAATTTTCTTGCGGGGGAGGGGGGGGGCTATGAATTTGTATTTCTGTTGGATTGTTTCTGCTCCAACACTGGTGTTTTTGTTGCATTGTGGCATGTTTTTAGGTATGTAGCTTGCGAGTGGAAAAAATATTCTCTAGGCCAGCATTTGAGAGGCTGTGGTGTCCAGACCATCGGGTATGGTTGAGCTGACATTTTTCACCTAAGTACACCTACAAACAATAATATGAGGTGAAATCTACTGTGGTGGGTTCCAGGACTACATCGTTAACCAATCCCAACATAAATGGAGAATCCGCCTTATAAAGAACGACATGAAAGCATTTTAAGTGAATCCCATGGCAAGCTGAAAACACACTTGAATAACATTAGGAAGAATTGTTACTATACCTTTCTAAAACAGCACTTCCATGCATCAGCTTAGTTGAATTTATGAAATCGTATCTTTTTTGGCAGCTTCAATCGTATGGAACACATTTTGGATACTTGTGGTTGGAGGCACGTTCTCATTGATTCCAAACTTGACAATATCACAAGTCGTCGTTCAACGACTCTTATCAGCGTCATCCTTGAAAAGTGTGAAAAAGTAAATACCCTACAAATCATACTCACGCAATACAAGCTAACATGCTGAAATCAAAGACCCCCACCCACCCCCTTAAAAGGAATTTAGTAGCATGAGTAAAATAATTTGACTGAAATGAAGTGCATCTAAATTTATGATCATTAATGCTTTGAGTTCATGCCGTGATTACCGTACCGTAATCCTTTCTATCGAGGTAGATTTACCATGATATCGTAAATTCACAGCGTTTCACACTCAGATAGCGAAAGACTTTGTTAAAATGAGATGTTGGTCAAACTAACATAGGTCTAGGACTCGAACGGGACCAGTTTTTGAAACATCAAATGAACAACAAGAAAGTGGTTTCAATGTATCGAGAAGGTATATCGAATAACCCATGGCTTTCCTAGCCAAATATTTCGCCGTTTAATTCCCTCTTTGTAACAAAGATCTTTGAATCTAAGGTGGGCTATGACGCGTTTTTAATGGTTTAAAATTCACCTTCTAGTTCAGAAATCAATGTGATTATGGCAAGCAGTAGTGGACAAAAGGTGGTTGAAAAGGAAATCAGACGTTAAAATTTATATCATCAGTGTCCAGAATTATTGGCCTGTGTTTGAAATCTTGATTGTTATATATCAGTTTCACTTCGATATTTGAGATTCTTAAAGTGCTGCTTGCTGCCGAGAAGTCGCTTTTGTTCAACCTAGCTCCAATATTTATCAACCAAAAACATTCTACATACATGAGAAGTTTTTCTGACAGAGTTGGGTTGAGGCCGGTATACACTATCCGATACTTTGAAAAAAACCTTAGTTTTACAGTTCTCTATTCTGTTTGACTTATATTGGCTAAAAGGAATCATTGGGAGGTGCGGCCAGTAGGCACTAAGCAAACAATGATAATATCTGTTTTGATGTTTCAAAGTGACGTTTCAAAAAAACCACACAAAGCTACTTGGTATCAACCTCTTTGGCCTTGTCTTTTGGATACAAACCTCTTATGTACACCTATTAAATTTTGAAGCTTGAAAACAAGAATGATATTGACCTTTTTATTTTCAAGAATAATAAACTGACGAGTTACATAATTTGTAGCCTCTTTGCAATAAAGGACCCACCAATCTTTATGTCAAAACATTTGCCTGAAACAGTTTTCGGTACAGCTCTCATTTCTTTTCCTCTTCGCAATGTTTTAATTGAAATGTCTGCCAAAATTTTCGGAGCACCCAGTCGCCCGTGGTGTGTTTATAAAATGTTGCTTTTGTCACGATACTAAACTTCTCCCATCCCCTTCCACAGAATATTCCATGTAAATCACATTAAAAACGTACTTTTTATTCCTCCATTTTTCCTTTTTTTTAAGCAACAAGGATTGCAAAGCATATTACAGATTGTGGGGGATAAAATGTTTGAGGGACTAAACATGCTAAAAACAAGAGCAAATCTATTTTTGTATGGTTTAAGTACATTTTGGAAATTATGGAAGGGGGGGCTAAAGCTTTCACGGTCCCTGTTGAACAAACCAATATTGTTGAAAGAAGGAGAGATGGTTGGATATATTTGCCATTGAAAACTGACATATGTGTCTCGAGACTTGTGGCAGTGATTGTTGATACCGAAATAGCCGTGATATCTGGGATTCTCTCTCCTCTCTCTTAGCACTGCATCATCCGGCCTAAATTCTCTAACTGCAGTAACAGTTGAAGACATCGTCAAGCCTCGATACCCAGACATGAGTGCTAACAAGACGATGCTTGTATCCAAGTTAATAGGTATTATAGCTTTCTAAAACTATTCAGAGGATAAACTGCATTTGACTGTACTTATGGTAAAGCTTTTCGCCTGTATTCCGTTGAAAAGACTTTATCGGGTTCAAGAGCTTATATATACGAAATGAAAAAATTTTGAAATCTTGCCATGCATTGAATGAAATGGAAAATGTTTGCTAAAGACAACACAAAATTCAGAATATGCATTATCACCTGTTTTCATTACAGCCTGTGCATTTGGAATAGCTGTCATTTAATTTTCATTTCTCGCATCAGTTGCAGGCACTCTAGTACTCCAGGTATGCGATTTCTTTTACTTTTTCTACAAAAGGATACATGAACTTGTGTTAATAAAATCTTGAAAAATACTTAAAGTAAATTACATGACAGAACCGCAATTTCCGTGGAGGCTAGAGGGCTGAAGCATTTCATTCCCCGATCATTTTGATGAAAAAAATAATTTTGTGCCTAAAATTCTTTTAGAAAGCCAGAGAAAGTATCAACATCAATAGCCAGATCGTAAACTAATAGGGAAGATTACCTTTATAATATTCAACCTTGTGTAGCGGATTTTTTTCTCGAAATTACGGTCCTTCATGAAGAAGCAAGGCTAACAAGATAAAAAGAGACCAAAAGACTAAAACAGAAGTGGTGGAAGAGACTAAAACAGCATCATCTGTAAATCTAGAAGGCAAAGAGGAGAATACCGAATTTCACGAAGGGTTCTTGCGTGTTTGAGTTATTTGAGTATCAAAGCAGCGAGAATACCAAATGTGCATTTCATCCTTATAAACACCTTCTCAAAAGAGAGGCCTTAGATTACTGAAAGCTTTTTATACTAAGCAAACAGCTTTCAAACATAGGTATCACTTCCATATAAAGCTCTAAAATAAGCACTTTTTTCTGTTGATTCTTAAGATTAGAAGATATAAATCTTTTCAATAAAAAGCAGTATTTTTAAACCATATGCAATAGCTTAATATTAAACCAAGGCAAATTTATTTCCAAGAAGCACAGAGATTCTTTGGTATTGTGAATTTTATTCAAAAATGTCAGTTATGCATTGAAAGCATTTTAGCAGAATATTTGCCAGTCAGTTAGCTTTATGTTTCAAACTTCAATGAGGGTCAATTCTTTCTATCCAGCACTCACTATCAAATGTGCCCTTTTGATTACAAAATTTCTGGGAATCTTTGCTCCACTAGCACATTTTTTAACTAGAACTAGTGTTTCATAGAAGATTTTGTTTTGGGTTACGATTCAAAGACAATTTACCCTCTGCACTTTAACAGTTAATAGAGTAAAAAATTAAATTAAGTTTAGCTAAAAATATACACTGTTTCACTTGTAGCATTATGCAGATAACGAAGATGCTCAGAAAATGGAGATGGGGATAAATTATGCCATTGTAAATGAAAACCAGACTGTGCAGTAAATTTGGTTCATTACTTTTGGCATCTAGTTTTTTGTAACACTTCATAGTAACATGGCTGTGATTAAATATCTATGAAATTGAAATTAAACAACATTTTTTAATGAGCTTAAGATGACACACAGTATGTATGTATAATAATATTTCATGTGAATTACAAAGAAACTTTGAAAACATGCTTTCAGTTCGGTTCATAAATTAAAAGAACAAATACACAATTAACACTATCATGTGTTCTCAAACAAAGGTTTTCTGAACGCTAACAAAATTCTTTTGAATTCTTTCTTATTAAGCATGTCTTTGAATTACTTTTGTATTTTAGCATTAAAATGCACATATAACATTTGCATATACTTCTCATTGCATAGATCAGTGTTGGATTTAAAGGGGGAAACAAGGGGCAGTTGCCCCTCCCTCACTGAGTTGAAGCAAGTCTGGTGCCCTTTTCTGGACATTTTTTGCCCCTTTTCAAGATTGGGAATCAGGTGAAAAAGTTTCTGAGACTTATAGGTTAATTTACTTCAAGGATTACCTCAAAGTATACAACAATTATTGTGAAAATTCCCTTACAGAGTGAATGGAGAGCCTTCTGACAGTAGTTAGGGACTGAAATTGTTGTATACAGTGTACACTTGTCATCGATTTCTGAAAATTTTACAGCGCCCGGCTTCCAACTGCCCCTCCTTCAAAATTGCTCTGGACCTGACCTTGGCATAGATAAGGCAGATAAATATGCATGATTCATGCAAGGCTCTCTGAGGAATTGAGGATAATGCACCATATTGATATTCCCCTTTTAACAAAACAAAACAGTTATGTACATAATATTTTGCTTAGACTAAAATAAGCAATTGTCTCTCCCTTTTAGACTTGCATTAGACTTTCTTGTGTTACATTTGTTCTTCCACTTAAGACAAACACGTTTTTTATAAGAAACCTAGCTTGGGCTCTATTACTAGGTTTCTTATAAAAAAGACGTGTATATCAGATCAAAATAACCTACTGTGCATTTGAAATACAAACTAACTAATTTACCAGCAAACTTTTTGTTTCAAGTTTTGAACCGACCTGTAAACAAACATTAGCTTGGACCACTTATTGACTTTGAAAAGTTAAAAAATGCATCATACCTAACTATCAAAGGTCGATGAAGATCATCTTTGTATTCTTGTTAAATTCTGTTGATCTGTTCCATAGAAATGATCTGTTCCCTGGAACTTTCTTCTTAGGCTATTGCCGCCAAATGTTTACTGCTGGAAAATACAAGAGAGAGGCTGGTTCCGCAGAGGCTAGTGCAAACTCCTTTTTTGCAAAGGTCACTTTTTGGTTTTTTCCTCCCGGGTTTTTGTTATTGCACTCAGAGGCGCCGGAAGCATCGTGATGCGGCGGGGGCAGGAACTGCAGAAAGGGCACCTTGGGGGTATTAAATTTTGCTGCTGAAACAGATCGGGAAACGTCGTTTTAGCCAAAGACGAAGCCTGGTTGTAGGTGAAGGCGCTGTTAAGGGAGAAAGGGGTTGGTGATCTGGGAGCGTAGCCCCCAGGGAAATTTTTGGTTGTAGCGCCCTAAAGACTCTCAGGAATGAGGGCAACACTCATCAGTGATTAAAATTACATTTGAGTCAGGACTACACTACAGTCAAACTTCATTCTCGAAGTTTCGTTCACCCAACTTCAGCTATCAAGGGAGGCTGGACCCAATCCTACCTTACATAAATACAAAAATTTGTTCTGATGACTATCTACATGGTTTGAAATGATTTTTGGATATAACTCCTCTAAACATACTGTTTCCCCTTCTTTATTTAAATTTGGTATAATCTGTAGCTATGTTGAATCTAAATAAAGCCATCTAATTTATGTTAGCGTACGTATTCCTTGCAAAAATCACAAGTACAGTTGAACGATGAGAATTCTGAGATCTTTGTTTAAATATTTGTTAAGTTGCGGAGAACTTATTTCGTTTGAAACTGATCCAAATGGAATCACATCATTGTATTATTCAAACAATCTTTTGGTGGTACAAAACTTGAAAATGGCTTTTAAAAAAGCAAATATTTGAGTAAACTAAAGCTTTTCGTCTGACACTCTTCAGACTTTGAAACGTCAGAACATAGATTGAAAACTCTACGCTAGGAAATATATATACCCAGTTATAGGAATAGGCCAACCAGAAGCGCGAGCACATTACTGTTGAGGTTGACCAATCAGTGCCGCTTGCCTATTGAGAATGTTACCAATGGAGTCCTAAGGTGAACACGAACTCCTTTTGTCTACACAGTAGCGGTTTTTTCGTGCTTATGTAGATAGATTCCAAAATTGCTAGATGGAACGACGACTGGGCTTTGTTAATAATCCGAAACATGTCGCCATTATGGTTTCTTGGACAATCTGGGTTTTCCAGTAAATGCTGCAAAGATAAGCTTTTTGATATCAAATGTTTAACCGGAACTTCAATCATCATGGCTCAGTTTGTGTGCTTTTGCAAAGGTCGATATTGTTTAGAAATAAGCAAAAATCAAGAATATTCCAACATATCCCAGTTAAAAAGTCATCTTATAACTTTCATGAAACTTGCTATGGCCACTTGAATTCTGGTTCGCTTAGAATTTTTGCTACGGTGATGATATTTCTTTTTCAGCCTGTACCACTACTTTTGCTCACTAAGTGCCCAGTTGTGGATCAAAATAGATAGCCTGTGTGCAGACTCGAAAATTTCCTATGTGAACTAGTAAAGCCGAGTCTTTTCCCACAGTTGAGTCTGCACGCAGGCTAGAAATAGGCCAATCAGAAAAACGCAAGCACATGACTGACATAGTTGTCCAATAAATGATGCGTACCTATAGAAAAACTACCACGAGTCTAAGACAGAAAACTAACTCCTTGTGACTATCAATTGAGCCTTTTCGTTTGTAAACGAACCGATCTACATACTAAGAAGTATGCTGGGAAATGTTTGTTTTTTTCATTCGTTTTTCAAGCCATTTATGATCATCCGTTTGTTGACATCCTCATTTATCACCATCATTGTATGCATGTCTTTCTTTCAGTTTGGCATAAGGTTAAGAAATGATATCTATTGCTTAAACCGTTCCTCAATTTGACTTATGCTGGATAAACAAATTGTTAATGATATGCAAAGTTTAATAAAAAACTCACTATTTTTTATTGATTTTAACCTGATTGGGCTGCAAATTGTTTGTATTGAGCGTGGTTTTACTTGAATTAGAAACGCATTCACAATCAAGAAGAAGTTCTATTCTACCAATTGGAAATCAATTATAACTGTGAATATACGAAAAATAGACAACATTAGAAAATCGGATGAAGAAAAAGCTTATAAGCGACTAGCAAAATAGCGAATCGTTAATGTTTTTCCTTTTTGCAAAATTCATTTATTATTCTTCGCCTGAATTTCCCAGTTTCGCTCCCACCCTTGCCCTAAAGACCTTGTGTGATTTCTAGACTGTGTTTAATTTCCGACTATCTATTTTTCAATGGAACATTTTTATGCTGTCGTACCGCCCATCTGACGTTCCTAGCCGCTGTATTACCGTTCCTAGCCGCTACAAACAATGTAACTGTTTACAAGACACCAATTGTCACACTTTAGAAGAAACCACAGATTTGACACGTTCAGACATGATTATATAATATAATTAAAACAGCTGTTTAACAATAGTGGTCTACAATTTTTCTTCTTCAAAAATTATGGCTTTGGTACCACTCTTTGTCTCGGTTGCTTATACTATAACCATAGCTAATACACTGACGGATTAGCTTGAAAATAGCTCGTGGTAATGACAAGACATGCTTCTCCATTCCCCCCAATTTCTTTACAGTGATCCTGATAAATACTCGACCATAATAGCATGAGGTTGGACTGCGGTCATCACTGCAACTATCCACCCATTTCCTCCTTCAAGATAAGAAAACCTCTAAGCTTCTTAGACATGGGATCCATGGTTGACATGGCCTTGAATAGATCACATGACTTGACCCATGCAGGTGGAGTTTCTGGCCAGGTGTCTAAGACCAATAACCTTTTGTTGTGATCTGAATATGCTCCAACAGGACTGAAGTGTCCACCACAATCTACATACCCTAATGCACCCATGTGGTAATTCAGTATTATAAATGATTTCTTAGCGGCAGCATCTTTAACTATATCATCAAACTCGGCAACATTTTGACAACGCAAGACTTGATCAGAATATTCAAATTGTCCATTTTCAACCTTTGAATTTATGGTTGCTTCACCAACATGATATGCTGACACATCAATTCCCAGCCTGGCCACCAAATACGCCATCTGCTGCAAAGTTGCACCATATTGCAACAGTTTTATTTGATCTGCAAAATGCCTTACACGTTCATGATTAATGATATTGTTTTCATCAAGGTTCGCTGAACGACCTAACAATATTCTGGTGCCTAGGCCCAACGCATTACCTACGATAGCAGCAGAACACGGACCGCACAAGGTTCTGTTTCTTTGTTTGACGAAACTATTTATTACAGAAAGAGATTTAACTGTGCACTCTTTTAGCAACTTCTGTCCTTGCACGGAATGCAGCTTTGTCATATCTTTAGGGAGCTTCACATTGTACCAGGATTCACCACGCTTGGGGGTGCTTTCTGACTCAGCCATGTTGATGTAATGTAAACAAACGAGGTCGAGGCTTTTGCCACCACCTACCAATAAAATGCTACCACTAATGAGGCGACTACTTACTGTTTAGGTTATAGGCTTTACAAATATATCTATTTTTCTGACGCCAAACACAGGGCCTATAGAATTAATAATTCTCAAAAAACGATAGTTGTGACGTAATACTTTTAAACTCTCCCCTTCGTTACTTTATATGACGCTTTTCTATTAGATGTGAATAAACCCACACCTTAGTGTACTTGGAAATAATTCAGGGGCGGCGTGGGGTGGTATTAAAGGTATTAGTCTAATACCATTTTATTTTCAAAGGAAGGCGACTTTGGGTCTCTGAGATTGCAGGAAATTTATTTTGCTTTTTGTACGCTGCCACTTTTTCACAACAATTTTATCGATGCGACCAGCTCTATTCATATAGCCAAGCAATATTCGCTTTTCTGTTCGTTGAATGAAAGCTTTCCTAATCCTCATTGAAATCTTTGAAAAGTGTAATCCATGCCGTAATCAGCAGCCCTGGCCATGGTATTAGCCTCCAAAAACTAATACACTGCCCCGAAATTTCTTTTGTCTGTTGTGGTCTGCATGACGTGAATTTCTCTTGTTGAGCCATGGTCGAAGAATGGGTGAACAGCAGTAAGGTATTAGTTTTTCATTTCTAATACTACGAGGGCCACTGTCAGTGGAAGGGACGGTGGAAAGAGCCCCAGCTCTATTTTAAGGCCTCAGCTTATAGAAAAAATATTTCTGGAAATTAACTTTATGAATTTACAAAATGTAGCTGTACTTTTGCTAGCAATGCCTTTGGATGGATAATTTGATTGACAAAATTTAGACACTGAATATAAAGAGCAACAGTCATGAAATAATTTGTTTAAGCTAAAGGCAGTTGTAAAAGTTGTTTTGTATGAACTGTATGTTTTGTAAAACTTCGATTCTATATGATTGTAGAGTCATAGGCAACATTCTCACATTATTTCTCTCGGTTTCTCAAATCAAATGATACATCTTACGTTTTTTTGCTGCATTACTCTAAAGTAAATCGCTCGCTTTATCGTAATAGAATCTCATTCGCGGGCCAAAAGCCTCATGGTATTAGAATTAATGGGCTAATACCTTGGGGCTCCATTACTGGGCAGCAAACCGCTGTATCAAAACACGATTTCGCTCGAGTAATTTGCCGCAGCCATAATTCATTTGTATTTCGTAGGACCGATCCTTCACCCAAAATTAGTAGGATGAACTACATTACCACAGGGTCATCAGTGTCTGGGGGGAGACAACGGGGGCCAGTGCCTTCAAATAATTTTGTAAGATATGGTATTGCCAAAAGCTATTTTAAACCATCATATCGAAAAGGTCATTTTGCCCACCTTCTTAAATAAGAACATATAAGCTCCACCCCTGTTAAATAGTTTCAGGACCTTGCAGGGGGACCTTCTTATGTCTTAATTTCGGAGGCTAATACCAATACTTTTCTACTCCCAGCCGCCCCTGGGAAATATGTTCTCTTTTTAGATAAATTATTAGAGAGTATCCACTTAAAATATTTCATACCAATATCATTATTATTAAATTTAACAAATGCAAAGATTTCTAGCCAGCACACAACAAATCATCTCATCGTGCCTATGTAAAAATCCCATAAATTGACACAGCAGGAAAAACCATTCAGAAAATCTGCAAATTCAACAAGTAATAATTAAATCAACAAGCAACATAATTAACTAGGCTATGAATATCAATTAACAGCTTTTAAGTCTTTCATAATTACAGCCTTTACAATCTACGAATACATTTGAAGTTAGCACTTGAATACGTATAGAGCAAGTAAGCATTATATTTTGTAGCACGGAATTAGATAAAATGACAACACGTTTATTTGCATATTAAAATTACCAGCAAGCACTTTTTAATTACGATATACAGTAAATGATAAATGGTAATATATCTAATAAACATCAAAGATTTACGTTCAATCAAAAATCTACTGCAAAAAATGTTAATCAGGCAAGTCATGATAATATAATTACTTGCAACTCCAAACAAGCCTATTTTTATCACTACAAGTTTAATATACAGGGCTTGTCTTATAATACATTTATCTACTACAATGACCTTTATATAGTACTAGGCAGACATGAACAAAAATCTCAATGATCCAGTAATTGTCAGCCTAATAATCAGCATACTGTAAGTTTTCTTCACAAATTTACATGAACGTTTATACACCTTATACACTGGCTTGCTCAGACTAACAATACGAAGTTTCCTGACACCTACCGACAATAAATTTGGAAAAAATTACATAACATTACACCAAAATCAACATTATTGGGATGCAAAAACCTTAGTGAAAAACGGGTCAAAAACTTTCCATATCTTTACACCAAAGTTATCTATGATGGGCAGTCAAGCCAATACCATAGGTTTTATCTGAACCTGGGGATTTCAAAAAAAATTGATGCATATCAGCTAGGCTCAAGCATAAGCAAGTTAATATTCTTTCTTTTTCAGTGACTCTCACATACAATTGGGTTGGGTTAATTTAGTCTGTTCCTTGATATCAATGACTAATTCTGACATTGAGCGATGCTCACAAAAACTAGCTTATTTACATTATGTACAAAAATTGCATTTCAAAACAGTTTACACAAACATTTATCAATGAAATCTTGAAAAGGACAAGTCATTTGCTACAGGTTAAAAATGGAAATTTTTGTCAATCCTTCAAAAAGTTTTAAATTTTTTAGAGTATAGTGAAACTGCTTCAAAATACAATAAATATAAAGTCTACAACGACTTAATAGATTAATTGCAATGAAGAGATATTTGTGTTCTTGGGAAATTGATGAATTTAATTCACATGCCAGGTATCCATTTCACTAAATGAAACAAGTTAATGACAAAAGTAACATGTTGGGTATCAATAGCATAATTGGCAGCTCCAAATACCTCTTCATGCAATTAATAATAACTTTACATAGTAAATACTTTTTACTCAGACATACGTCTAAGACACTTGATGGGTTGATGAAAACAACATTTTGTACACCCATAACAATACGGGTGTACAGTAAATTGAATGCAAATCAAGTGCATTCTAATGTTCCCAGCAATGGGCATTTACAAGTAGTCAGGTGTAAACTGGTACACCAGTTTGTTCCGAGGCTTTGTAAGAATGCCTTTTGCAATGTAGGTGCGAAGTGATCGAGCAAAGTTTTCATACTTCATATTTGGCTTGTTTTTGCGCTGACCCCAAAAGCGTGCCACTTCACCTGAGTCAATGAACTTGAAGATTCCTTTCATTTCATCGACCCATTCAATGCATTTATAGCAAGGGTCATGTAGCAACTCCAATAAGAAGTGGTACAACCTTGGTTTGTTGCTTCGTGCCATTAGGCTACTTCTTCGGGACCGGGGTTTTGTCATCCAATCTTGAACATTGACAGTGCTTGATTTGGTAGTCTCAGTGACTGGCTCAGGCATCTTTGAATCCTGGCTAGCACTTGTAGAAATCTGAGGAGGGTTGTTTGGCACTTGAAAAAAGATTACTCCATCAGCCTTGGGAACAGAACCCTTGCACCATGTAACCACAGAAGCTGGAGACATTGCTGTTGCATTTGAGCTACTCTTCAGTGTGGAAGCTTGAGAAGAATTCACAACTGGAGCCTGGGTGATTGAAACAACCTGTGACTCAATTTTGACACCACTTGATACTTTTTGGCCAATAGCTTTTGGTGTCTTAGATTGCGGCACAACTTTGAGTGGTTGCATAACCACTGGTTTGACATCATTTTCTCTTTTAATAACAACATAGCTATCTTCTAATGCAGAAGTCTTTTGGTTGTTCATTGGCTTGATATCACAATTCAAATACTCTGCTAAAACAGCAAAGTTATTTGCCAAAATGTCATCATCAAGGTTCAGCAAGGGCTGATGTTCAGTTCCTTCCTGGGTAACATCATTGACTTTGTCAGCACTGGATGCATTTGTGTCAAACGAAGGCATTCCAATACCACTGTCTTCATTATCTGAATAAAAGAACATTTTCTGCCTTGTTTTGTCCTTCTTCTGGGCATCTAAAGACAAAAGCACCTCTGTATATCTAGCAATGGCTTCAGAATCTGTCATCTTTCTCTTTTTTGATGGTTGATCTGCTTTGGAAGAGATATAGGTCAGATCAACAGTGCTTCCTTCATAAGGCGAAAGCTGTCTCTTTGTTGATGCCTGTTTTACTGCCTTCATAAGATCATTTGATGGAGACATGGCTTCACCATAATCAGAACTGGACATTGCTGGGGATGCTGCTTCATACATGTTAGGGCTGTTTCGAAGTCCATTTTCTAAAAATACAAGAATAATGTCAAAACATGTGGCAGGAAAAGTCAATTTAAACATTGAAACAGGATATCATTAAAAAATTGCTGTGACAAAGTTACAATTCAGATATGAAAATGAATTTAAATAATTAACAAAAGCAAAATTTAGTTATAATATATATAAAATGCAAAGAGAAATTTCATCAGGTAGATGTATGAATGTCATGAACAAGAATAATATTAGATAAACTAAAACTGATTACAGAAATAGAGGATAAAACTATATATACCTGAAAGCTGATACCCAAATCTGTCAGGACTCAAGGTTTCTGGAGATTTATATGAATCTAAAATAAATACACACAGATTTCAAAACTACTAATCAGAAAGAAAGTAGCAAAATCCAGATATCAAATGAAGCTTTAGGAGTGTTCCCCATAAAAGCTAAAATGGGGTGAGATTCAAATAAAAGTGACAAATACTTACTCAGGACAGAAATGTCCTCACATGCCTTTGGGCTCTTGGCAAAAAACTTATCTGAGTCATTCAGTTCAGGAATAACTGGAAATAGAAACAAAAATAGTTAAAATGGATGATGCCAAAAAATAGGAAATTTCTTTTACAAGTATATATATTAAACAATTTTGAATCTGATAAAATGGAAAACTTTGGATGAATTGTAACAGTTCAAAATACTGCACAATTATAAAGAAAGATAACTGTAACAGTATATATAAATATATAATTATTCATGATTTTTACTGTCTTCAAAGATACATCACCCAATGCAAATCGATTAAAATTATTAAAAATAATTGACAGTTTCTGAAGAAAATTATCTGTTTGCTTTGCTTCAATTAAAATTTTTCTTGAACTTTGTACATGAACTTTGTAGGACGTCTTCTATCTTAATCTCACCTTCTGCAAGTTCATCAAACGCAGAATCCACTGAGCTTGATGTGGTGCTGCCAGCTGGGCTTGACACTGAGTCCATCATGTAGTATGGGTAATCTGGAGAATTGTAACCATCATCAGGAACAACTTGATAATCACTGCCTGTGTATTTTACAGTCTTGTACATTTCCATCTGCAAAGTAAAATAAATGATGAAACATATCCAAACATTATAGTTAGAATGTTATGCTGAGAATTGCGATGAAGAAAGGTGTTAAGGATTTGGAAACACTTCACAGAATTGTTAATGTAAAACCTTTATTTTGGTATTAATTCTTTAATCTTTATAGTTCAAACAGATGTGTACAAAGTTAAAAACAAACAGTTTTGAAAAGATGACACCAGCAAATAATGGATGATGATGGAAATGTTTTGTGAGAAACAATGCTGCTTTGCCACTGTTTCCACAGTTTGAAATTCATGTAAAAACCCACTGCATAATGCACTAATACTTAGCAAACAAAGGACTCAAATACAGCAAACATAAAACAGGGTGACTGACGTCAGTACATAACAATGGAGTCTTTACTTGAATTACTTAAATCTATTATCAAGACAAATAGGCGATTCCACTTATTTATCGCACCAGCAGTTCTGTTGACCAAGATGGATTCCCTCTCTTATTATGCAAATTTTATTCTTTTATGTGGGAGTTTCGAAACCCAGCGGGTGATGCCTCACGTGCCATCAGAGGCTTCGCGCGAAGAATCCGAGCCTGACAATGCAGAGGGAAATTGCACGTACAGCGAGTTCTGCCAGTTAGCACGTAGCTAAATAAACACGCGATGCTGAACATTTTTCAACTTTTTACGATCGAGCTAACTTAAAAATTAAAAGGAGGGGGAATAATAAACTCGAATTCCACCCGCTGCCTTCAAACGCTTTTACTTGTTAGATTTAGCGTCTCCAATTTTGACACGACCTTACTAGTCGAGTTGTCGTAGTTTTTGCAGATGTTAACTAGATAACCTAACGCCAAATAAAATCAAGAAACCTAAAATAAAGTGTCCGAAGATATTGCCTTTTTACAACCCTAACAACAGATATTCATCGTGTTTTATACTTTGATCTAAAACAGGTATAACGGAGAAACCATTATCGGTAGATGTTGTCGGGCGGGTAGCGCGGCAAGTGCGCGACGCAATGAGGTGTCTAAGTTGAAACTTCACGATTCTTTCTAACACGGTAGCATTTAAATCACTGAAATGAATCGCATGATATTGCTTAACGATATTTAAAAAACAAATTTTCTATGTTTATTGTTTAGACATGTAAAGGACTGAATGTTCGGGCGGCTGCTGCGAAATTATTTTGCTGAAAAACGCCCCTCCCAAAAGTGCGCTCGCGAAGAACATTTGGTCTACGAACAAGATAAAAAATTCCTGAGCATTGACGAAATCATGGCAGGTTTAATGAAATTATAACGATCTTGTAGGAACAGGGTTGGGCTACGTCGACAACTAGGCGCGTGCGAGCATGCGGTTTGTGAGAAACGTTTCGAATTTTGCCTGGCGGTTTTCTCAATCTTGAAAGCTCAAGATAAAAACTAAAACATCTTCAAAAAGAGATAAACATGGAATTTTCAGCATTTATTTCAAAGAAGTCCTAACAGCTTCATCATAAACTGCAAGCAAAAAGACAATAGAAGCCTGCACTGCAAGGTTGAAGACAACTTTCGCTACAAAACGACAAATGCGTACATTAAAATAACAAGGAACAAACCTTGAGAAATATCTTGCTGCAATTGACTTTGCGACTTTTTGGATTCTTCAAGACGATCAAATCGCTTTTAAACTCTTTTCTGCTGATTGCTTTCGACAATTTTCGTTGACGTCCTCTCTCTGCAACTTGCCAAGTTAAAATGAGTGAAGTTTTCGGTGCACCGAGAATAGTAACGTTTCCTAATTTGCATAATATTTATTTCCGTCGGCCAATGACCTCACTCTTCGCCGAAGAATTTGTCGCCGCTTCGGCCAGGGGATTTCCGGAGAACACCATTCATTCGGAAATTACTTGTTTCGCTTTAATGTTTCTCCAACAAAACAGTTAACGAAGTATATCTCTTTGGAAAGGAAAATCCCCTGTTAAAGTACGATCATTCACTAAAAAACGAAAGGCCCTTTGCTAGAAAGTTGAATTACGAGAAACGCAAAATTACGAGGGTCAACACCATGCAACGAGAATTAAATAAGAAACGGAAATCGAGTGACATAAGTTTTACCTAGTTAATTATTTAATTAACTAGTTACAAAAGTTAAAATGAAATCTAATGGCACTCAAAATACAAATTGATATGATATTAAGTTTTTAAATATTTTGATAAACAAAAATTCATAAAACATAAAACCGTATTTACCATCTCATATACGTAAAAGAAAATTTTTGAGCTCTTTGGGTAAAATGTGCTCTGTGTGAAGGCCATAAATCACAGCACTAAATATTTTCGGAGAAAAATTCTAAAAGGAAGTTTGGACAGAATAGAAGGGAACACTAAAATGTTAGCATAAACAAAATATAATTACGAAGAGGGAAAATTTACGTTCGAACTCGTTCGAATTATCGGGCAGTTGAATACCCAGGGATCGAGGTTGTTCTTTCGGCAATTTTCCAGTTAGAAGAGCAATTGGGACAGCAGCCTTGTAAATTTTTTCTTCAAGGCACGGCAAATCACACAGTCAACTCCCTACAGCACTGTTAAAAATTTTTGATTCAATTCGTAAGAGTAGTGTACCAGGTCTTTGTCAAGTGTGATTTTGACATTTATCGCCTGTTTTAAGCTTGACAAGCAGGATTTCCGTTTACAACGCAATGACATTATTTTAAAATGTAAAGCACACATCAAAACGTAGACAGTGTCTGCAAGTCAATATCTTCCTTCTCCTGAAAAGTCATTAACGACGTCCTAAAAGCAAAATTAAGGGGGCTCAGCCACTACAGGGTAACAGCTAGGGGGCACAGTCCCCTCTTCTCGGTTACAATGACCGCGGGCATATTACGGATCGAGGGGCTAAAATGTTTTGGGGGGCTAAACATGCTTAAAATCAAGAGCAGGGCGACTTTCTATATGGTTCTAAGTACATTATGGAAATTATTGAGGGGCTATAGCCCCCCTTGATATTCCTAAGAAACTTTCGTTTTGAGCTTGAATAAATTCTTAAAATATACCTATCTTTTCAAATCTTATATGGTTTTGGGAGAAGATCGCCCGCTCCTGAATAATAACAACTCTTTTTGTAAAAACGAGATATGTCATTTCAGCGATTCCCTTTTGTTTTACGAGCATTGCAGAACAGGCAACTGCTGAAAATGTGACACAAATATGCGACCTGAGACTCAGCAATGTTCTTACAATATTCTAAGTAATTGGATGATTCTGAGCCTAAATATTCTTATAAATGTTATTCATATAAAAGAAAAGGAATGTATTCCAAATTTCACTTTTCAAGGATAAGGAAGGAAGTCCTTTTCAACGAAGTTTTTAGAGCGACCGCCAATCTCGTTTAACGGAAAGTAATCGGCAGAGGCCGAGGGGTTTCTGAAGATTTCGTCGGCAGCCGACAATAAAAACGAGAAATGAAGTGAGTTCCGCCCACGCAAACCAGTTGACGTCATTGCGCGAAATTAAGCCAATAATTTCTCAGAAATTGACAAAAGAAACCACATATATTGATGCTTGGCTTATCCCAAACAGCATTCCACTGCAATTTAATTATCTCTTTTCTGTGATATTACCAGCAACAAATGCAACAAAAAGAAGCTACGTTTGCCTTTTATTCAATCAAAATATCAGCGACTCGATGATCTTTGGCCTAGTCAACACCACCCGATGTAGATGGTAACACAACGTGTCGAAAATGACCACAATGCCCTGCAGAGATACTTTGGTTCACTGATCTCAAAAAAGGACTTTGTAGACAAAATATCAGTCTTTTTTGGGATCAATGCTTTGGTTTGACCTGTCGCAGTCATGATAAAACTGAAAAATCAAATCCCAACCTGAAAAGCAACTTACAAATCTAGGACCAAAATAATGCGTGCCATCAATGATGCAACCCGATGGCAGCTTGACCACACCCATTTCCTAAGACAGCGAAAACTGACCATCTACTTTCCTTCATAAGGTGCCCCCTAGTTACTTAATAATTTATATGCTAGATCTTATACAAATCAGCAATAACAAAGAAGCAACAAACGGGATACTGTCAAAATACTTTTTGAACATTAAAGAGTCTGATTTCTGAATTTTTAACTCTAAAGGTCACTCGAGGGTGGAAAGCCTGAAAGGAATGCGATCAATTGCACTGGATAGGGGGCAGGGGGTTCACCCGCCCTCCCTGCCCCTATGTCTTCTATGCTTATCCCTATGCCCTCCTTAGCTTTAGATTTTAATTTTCCAGCAAGAGAGAGCCATAACTGCATGTGTTATCACGTATCACACCTGATACAGGTTGACGATTAGTGAATCTTTGCAGAATATGGCTTTAAATGAAAGCATAGCACCCAAAACAAATAAAAAGGCAACAATATACACTGACAAAAGTGAACGGTAGCTTTGACCCAATAGTCTGTACAAAGTTTAATATCCAGATGGATTATCAGAGGATAGAAAATTGCATTCTTTAAAAATCATGTTAGGGCATGTTTGGTTCACCGAGACAAGGCATGTTTGCAATCGTTGAAATTCAGATTAATGTATCGAATTTCTGTTTACTGTTTGAACTTTCCTCACGAGAAAATGAAATTTAATCTTCATAAGATTTCTTCATCAAGGACTTAGCATTAATACTTTGATTGGAGGGGACTGGTTTTCTTTGCATAATGCATAACGCACGACCGTAGCATACCACCACTGGAGGGAAAATAAAGGGGGCTTGAGGGCAATTACCCCCTCACTGAACTTGACATAACACGGAAAATGAACCTGGAAAATCTCGAAAAATCTTGCGTAGAAAATAAAATTTAAACAATATCATATTGGCAAGGGGAGCCCCGCTACTCTTAGCACGGGGCTACGTGCCGGTAAAATACAACAGCTTTCCGTGATTGAACTTTGAAGAAATAATTCCATTCAAGCTGAAATTCCCCACAAACATCTTCAAAGTCGGGAACCACCTGCTAACAAAGAAGCCTTCAAAAAGCGATTACGTCAAGCTATTTCGAAGAAATCACATTGCCTACAGGTCTCTGGAGGAAGACATGGTGTGAGGCTGCGTTATTGTCATAATCATAATCATCATCATAATCATCATAAAATTAAATCAAAACCTTCTTCCATGGTCCTGTATAATTAGAATTGCTATTTAAATTGCACATATTTCAAATCAATACATTTTTTGTGCTAAATAATTCTTATCATAACGGCCCAACAGACCTATAGGCTCTACTGTTATTGGATTGCTTGGGGTGCATGATGCGAAAAAAAGTTGAGTTGAATGTAATACATTGAGTACCAAAAATTCAAGTGCTAAAAAGTCCAGTGGATTAATTTTGGGTGGAAAGACGTTCTGTCTTATGAGATTTGATATTTATGAAATTTGGCTGAAAAGAAAATTTTTTGTGTTTAAAAAAATGAAACATGTTCTGTAAGCAATTTCTATCTTCAATATAAAATTATCTGGGACGCAATCAGAAAAGTTACAAAAATCGAATATTTTGAATTCAGCCCAATAAGATATAATATTTTTGACTTCATTACAGTGCTTTATTCAAACACGAATAATTAACAATTCCTATTATGGAGTTTGACAGGAATATCTGACATGAAATGCTCATATACAACATGTATGCAGAACCTTCTATGTGTGCATTGGGAAACAATAATGCACGAAAATGATTAATTGTTTACAACGATGCGTAAAAACAACGAAAATATGATAAATTATTTACAATTTGATTTCAATATGATGTACCCTCACAAAATGATAATTCCTAGTTATATATTCTCATCTACAATCGATTTATAAAGACAACACGAGTTTCAAAAAGTTCCAAAAAATAAGAACAAGTTAAAAAAAGTTGAGGTTTAGGTACTGTAAAACATGATTTTGTGCACTGTTGTATACAAACGCTTTGTAATGGCCAGAAAAAACATCTGTAAGAACATTTTTAATCAAGGATATTTCTCTTATGTTATAGAAATAACTTTTGCTAATGTTATTGAAAATAATTCTTGCATTTTACACATCTAATGTTATTTTCCACTAAAAGTTCTTCCCATGTTTAGATTTCTTTAACCAGCACCCTAATAACTTAAAATCCAGAACAATTCAATCTAAAGCGCCCCTTTTTCTTTCTACTTCCTTAGATAAATTTATTGTATTAAATAATTCTCTCTATTGTATAAGAACCAGTAAATTTAAGTTCAGGCTGACTGTTCTTAGTTTTTTTGAAAATCTGAGGCTGGACTATTCTTAATTTGTTCTTAAATTAATAGGGTGTAAGCAGTGCTATTGCTAGCTTTTTCGCTCTAGGGAGGTGTTCAGGCCTCATTTTCCAATAAAGTGAGTGAGACAACCTTCATTTCCCGACAAGTTGTGAATATTCACCGAAAAAATACCCTTACATGGCTAAGAATCCTGGTTTTTGAGATGAAACGTTGTTTAAAATTGCATTTTACAGTAGCTCAGCCTCAGCTTGTTCTTAACTTTTGACCAATTTGAGGCTCGTGTTCTTATAAAATTGTTCTTATAAAAAGTGTAAAATATTTATGAAGTAACTTTTGCGAATCTTATCTAAAACTCCATATAAATTTTCCGAGAAAGTTTCTCATGGTTTCATTATAGGGGGTCCGATATCCGCCTAACTGCGCCTTTTTCTCCAACATTCGTTCAACCGAAAATTTTTTTGTCAATATCCGTTATCGCAGCGATGCCGTTAATCGTTGACCGCGCTCGAGTTTTGCCCCAATCCGCGCAAACGCGAAACAATTTTCTCACCTTCAAACCTCTATAACTTCTTCGATTGTAAACTAAATTTTTGGATTGAGCACTGTCAATATAAAATACTTATCTGGTTTACAGCTTTGCAAACTTTTTTAATTTGGTTTCGCAGTGGATCCAAATAAATTTTGTTCCTTTCTGTTAAATATTGACCGAATTGAAGGACACTTCTCACGAATTGACAAAGGTATCGCCGGGAAGTCTAGCTTAAACGTCAATCATGAACCAGGAACTTGCAAACCAAAATGCACATTTTGAAATGATTGCCAGACCTTTAAACCCGAGGAAATGGCGATCTTCGTAAAGGAGATTTGTAACGGCAAAACGCCAAGAAAAACGGCAAAACAATAGCAAAATAAACTCTTTTTTAATAAGAATAATTGAAAGATTTTTCAGAGCCACGATATTCTTAAGAAAATTTTCTTTTTGAGCCTGAAGTATTCTAGTTTTAAAATATGATATGGTTTTAGCAGAACTTTGCTCGCTCTTGAATAAAAACCACGCTATTTAAAAAAACGAGATGTGTCAGTTCTGCGATTCTCTTTTATAAACAACGAAAAATAGGTAACTGCTGTCAATGAGACACAAACATGTGAGCTGAGGCTGAGAGCAACTTTCCAATACTATTCTTAAAAATCGGATGATTCTGAGCCTAAATATTTTTATAAACAATATTCTCAAACAGGGGCGAGTCCAGAGCAAACTTGAAGGAGGTGCAGTTTGTAGTGGGGGCGCTGAAAAATTTTCTAAAATTGACGACAGTATACAACAATTTCAGATCCATTTTCGGAATAAACAACATAACTTTGAAGTAATCCTTGAAGCAAATTAACCTATCGGTCTCAGAGACTTTTTCACCTGATTCTCATTCTTCAAAAGGGGCGCACAATTTCCAAAAAAGGGGCGCCATACTTGCTTCAACTCGTCGAGGGAGGGGCAACTGCCCCCAGTTGCCCCCCCTTAAATCCGCCACTATTTTCAAAAAAAGAGTGTAAAGAGATTGCTTAAGTTTGCGAGTGCAACGTGGCAGCTCCCCGCGGTCCCATTAGAGACAAATCCTAAATCTTTCCATTCAAATCAATTTCGTTTCAGGTAACTAAACTCGTCTGTCGGAAAACCAGTCGAGTCTGCGCGCACTGCTTTCATCATTATAAAAACGATTTTAGGATTGAAAAAATCATAATAGCACAATATAGGCTTGACGTGTGTACCGCAAACTTTTTACATGAAAGTAAGGCCTGTCTCTGCCTTGTTGATTCGAAAAACTCGGATGAATAAAGGTTGAACAGGACTGTGGATGGAATATTATTCTTTATTAACTCTTAGATTTCACCAATTTTCGCGCCTCAATACTCTTATAAAATTCTTTGCCATACTCATAATAGGTGTGTAAATAACAATCGTATCAGAAAAAACTTTTCGTATAAAGAAGGAGAAGAAAGACCGAAACAGGATGGCTTGTTGTCTTGGCTTCGTTTTTCTCTTAGTTTCGTAGCACTGGTTTTCGAAATTGTAAATTCATTTTGTTATATAATGCAATTACAGACACAATTGCAATGTCCTATCTGTGTATTTTACTGTGTTTTGTGGTTGACGAATTCAATTTTTGGAATAAACTTGGAATACACTATTTTTTATAAAAACAATTTTATAAGGAGACGAGCCTCAAAATTGGTCAAAAGTTAAGAACAAATTAAGAACAAGTTGAGGCTGAGCTACTGTAAAGTATGATTTTAAGGAACAATTCGTCACAAAAAGAGAATTTTTAGCCATGTGTGGGTGCTTTTTTCAGTGAATTTCCAAACTTGTAGGCAAATGAGGTTGTCTTATGTCAAGATTCTTAATAAACATTATACTTAGCTTGAAATAGTGGAACGTTCCAGAACATACTAGAACTTTTGCTTGTTTGTAATCCCTTAGAATAGCTCTTCATAGTAGCTTATTTAGGCCTAATGTAAACACATAGCCTCGTTTTCGTTTTATTGACGTAATTGTACCTCGGGAACCTTCATGAACTTTCTGAGGGTATCCCAAATTAGCTATAACGTAATTAATATTTTTAGAAGCCTTGTAATAAAATGGTACGCAATAATGACAGCGGTTGCTAGAACATTCTTAGACTTAGGTATAAAAGCAGTCGAGATTGTTGAAGTAGTAGTAGTTGTGTTGATCGTGAACGTGATAAACATTAAAGATTTCTGTGAACAGATTCGTGATTTATTGTCGCGGCTAACTATACGATTCCCGACAAAGTGGCACCTCCGACGGGACTATTCCGAAGTTTAGCGAATAAGTCTCGAGCAATTTAATTCGCAATGGATTCTAACGAAATAATGAAGAAACTGGAGGATAAATTCAAGATTGTGGATATCAAGGACAAGTCCACTGCCAGAATTCTGGAAGATAACAAGGAAAGAGAGCTCAGAAGACACCTTCAAGCCATAGAAAGCCGACTACAGGAAATTTAT
The DNA here is from genome assembly GCF_057945365.1 of Rhopilema esculentum. Lineage (NCBI taxonomy): Eukaryota > Metazoa > Cnidaria > Scyphozoa > Rhizostomeae > Rhizostomatidae > Rhopilema > Rhopilema esculentum. The sequence goes on from NC_142816.1 coordinate 3,610,451, forward strand.
TCTTTTAGAGAGCAAGTCGAAAACATTTTGATGGAAGAAAACGAGAGCGTAGAGAAGGTGGAAGAATGGGGTGCTGAGTTCGACGCAAGAGTAGAGAGGTTCGAGCATACGATTGAATTGACAAGCAATGCCATTTCAGCATTGGATTCACACAGAGAAAAGGAAAAGATTGAGAGGGAAAGACAAGAAGAGGAGCTGCGGTTACAAAGAAGATTTGAAGAAGAAAGACGCCTCGAAGAGATGAGACTGCAGTTCAGAGAGCAGTACCAATCTAAACAGTCCGTGGAGAAAACGCTGAACACGCAGGAAGGAGATATGAGGGTTAAGCTTCCAAAACTCAGCATAACAAAATTTAATGGTACTGTCATCGATTGGACGAGATTTTGGAACCAATTCAGTACAGAAATAGATACGGCGAAGATATCGAATGTCTCGAAATTCTCCTACCTCAAGGAACTGCTGGATTCAAAGGTACGACTTCTTATAGATGGACTGCCATTTACATCTGAAGGATACGAGCGAGCCAAGAACATATTGCAGACCAAATTTGGTAAGACGAGTGAAATTGTCACCGCACATGTGAAGGGCATCATGGATCTACCTACAATCAATGGATCAAACGCTGCCAAAATACACGAATTCTATCAGAAACTCCTTACTCATGTGCAAGCAATGGAGACCATGGGAAAACTGAAAACAATCAATGGCTACGTCAGGCTCCTAATTGATAGACTCCCTGGGATTCGGTCAGACCTGGTGAGAGACGACGATCAATGGCACGCCTGGGAATTTCCGCAGCTTGTAGAAGCAATTCGGAGATGGACCGAAAGGAATCCTATCCCGGAAGAAGGAAAAGAACACAGTACACCCCATCGGAGATTTGAGAGAACGCTCCAAACCTATCAGAAACCATGGAAATCAAACAGCTGTGCGTATTGTGACAGTGAACGGCACAAACCTATTAACTGCCAACGTGTGACTTCTCCAGAAGCACGGAAGCAGCTTATATCTAAGAAACGACTTTGCTTCAATTGCCTCGGTGCGAATCACAGAGCCTCTGAATGCAAGAGCCAAAAGGGGTGCTCCAAATGCGGAGCAAGGCACCATTCATCAATCTGCAACAAATCTCGGGAGCCAACAGACCAAACAATGCTGACGTCAGAAACACGCCATGTTACATACCCAGTGGTGGTCGTGAAAGTCAATGGAGTGAAATGCAGAGCGCTGCTAGACACAGGAGCAGGGAGCTCATACGCATCAGCCACACTCATCAATCGCATTGGTGTTTCAGCATCGAGAGTCGAGCAAAGACAAATAGAAATGATGATGCACACGACTACGAGGAAGATCCAAATTTACAATCTTAAAATCAGCAACTGTGACGAAGATTTCGAATTGTGCACTGATGTCAGCAAGGTGGAAAAGAACGTTCTTCTGTCATTGGCAAATCCGAATTATGAGGGCATGATCAGAAAGTTCCGCCATTTAAAAGGCATAAAGATGACAGAAACTGACACAAAGAGTGAGCTGCCAGTGCATTTGGTGCTTGGAGCAAGTGAGTATTCTCGAATAAAAACTTCAGTACCACCAAAGATCGGAAATATTGGTGAGCCTGTGGCTGAATACACTCGGTTTGGCTGGACAATAATTTCGCCAGGAACTGAGTTGGACTTGTCAAATTTGTATCTCACAAGGTCTACAGATGAAGATTACGACCGCCTGTGCAGCCTTGACGTCCTTGGGATCCAAGATTCGCCATCTAACAGAACAAATTCAGTCTACGAAGACTTCAAGCAACAGCTAGTGAGAAGCGATGAGGGTTGGTATGAAACAGGACTACTTTGGAAGACTGGTCATCCACCACTGCCTACAAATGAGAAGGGGAGTTTAGCAAGATTGTCCTCATTGCTGAGGAAGCTTAGACGCAACCCAGATCTATACCAGGACTACGATGCTGTGATAAAGGAGTACTTGGACCAGGGGATAGTGGAAAGGGTGTCTGACAACGTTCAACCTACAGAAAAGATATTCTACATTCCACATAAAGCGGTTGTGCGAGACCAAGCTGAGAGCACTAAGCTGCGAGTAGTGTTTGACGCTTCAGCAAAACAAGATGACAGCAGCCCTTCACTGAATGACTGCCTTGAAACGGGACCTCCACTGCAAAATCTTCTATTGAGCATCATTGTAAGGAACAGGATGAAACCAATCGCATTAGCTGGTGACATCAAGAAAGCCTTCCTGCAGGTAAGAATACGCCCTGAGGACCGGGATGCATTACGGTTCCATTGGGTAAAGGACATTCATACAGAGGAACGAGAAGTTCTCAGATTTTCCAGGGCTTTATTTGGTTTAACGCAGTCTCCATTCCTTCTTGGAGGCACAATTGAACAACATTTATCAGGGTATGGTGACAAATATCACCGATGGATAGAAGAGATAAGAAGAAGTCTCTACGTCGATGATATTATAAGTGGTGGCTGCACCTCTGACGAGGTCAGGGAGTTAAAGAGTAAGGCAGTTGAAGTTTTCAAAGATGCAGGATTTGAATTGCACAAATGGCATTCCAATGAAAAGCACTTTGAAAGTGACCAACGAGATGAGCAAGATTTGGAGCAGTCTTATGCAAAGCAGCAACTGGGAGTAAAGAATAACGAAGCAAAACTGCTTGGACTTCACTGGAATAAAACAGATGATACAATTGCTGTGATGTTCCCGGAAAACCGTGGCGAGATGACGAAAAGAGGAGTCCTGCAAACGCTTGCATCAATTTACGATCCAATTGGTATTGCATCTCCTGTCACACTGCAAGGGAAAGTTTTCTTCAGAGAGCTTTGTGACATGAAATTATCCTGGGATCAACAGCTGCCGGAAAACCTCGAGAGGAGATGGAAACTGTTCTGTGAAAATCTAACACCAAAAATAGAAGCAGCAAGGAGTCTTTGCACTTACAAGGAAGAAATCAATTTGGTTAATCTACATGCCTTTGGCGATGCCAGTAATCTCGGAACATCTGCATGTGTTTACGCTGTGGTGCATCAGCCTTCAGGTATCAGTCAAGGTATTATAGCGGCAAAGTCACGATTGTCAAAAAAGGATACAACAATCCCAAGACTGGAACTAGTAGCATCACACATGGCTGCAAATTTATTGGAAAACGTCAAACATGCCTTTGAAAATCTACCAATTGGGAGAGCAACAGCATGGACGGACAGCAAAGTGGCATTGCATTGGATTAGAGGAGAAGGAAGGTATAAGCAGTTCGTGAACAACAGGGTAAAGAAGATACGAACGAAAGAGTTCATCAGTTGGAGACACATACCAGGAGAATGCAACCCTGCGGATGTTGGAAGTCGCGGCTGCTCTGCAATTCAACTACAAGGCAACCAACTCTGGTGGAAGGGCCCTTCATGGCTTCCAAACGAAGAAAATTGGCCTGAAGACATCACAACAGTACCGTCGACTGAAAGTGAAACTGAAGCAAGGAAAATCAAGGACGTTTTAGCTACTGCAGTCAACACTCCTGGAAACTTTGATGACATCATGCATCGATTTTCCTTCAAGAAAGCAATTCGAATAACAGGCTGGATGCTGCGTTTCAAGAACAATTCCTTAGCAGATGAGAAAATAGATGGACCGCTGACAGCAGAAGAGTTCAATGCAGCAAATGAGATTTGGATAAGAAGGGTTCAAGAAGAAGCAACCAAAACCGCAGTATTCGAGCAACAAATGCATCAGCTGAATCTTAAGGAAAACGACAAGGGAATTTACGTATGCGCTGGCCGATTACAAGGTGAATATCCAGTTTTTCTGCCAACGGATGCAGCATATACCGAGAGGCTTGTGATGAATGCACATCTGAATACATTGCATGGGGGAGTCGGACTAACAATTACAAAGATTAGAGAACGCTACTGGGTACCAAAGTTGCGACAACTCACCAAAAAATTGATTCGTAGCTGCTTTGGGTGTAAGCGGTTTCATGCCATGCCACTCTGGAAGCCTCCACAAGCAAACCTACCAACAGAACGTACGACAGGTGATAGGCCGTTTCAAGTTATAGGACTGGACTATGCTGGACCCTTGTACTACAAGAAAAGGGAAAAAAGGATGGGTAAGGCTTACATTCTTCTGTTTAGCTGCAGTCTTACTCGTGCCATTTGCCTCGAATTACTTCCAGATCAATCATTAGAGAGATTCCTACCAACCCTGAAGAAGTTCATTGCAAGAAGAGGCAGGCCGGAAAAGATATACTCTGATAACTTTTCGACCTTTGTGGCAGCAGCAAAATGGTTAAAGAATGTGCAGAGAAATGAACACGTACAGGACTTTCTTTCTCAACATAATGTCAGATGGCAATTCAACCTAAGCCGAGCCCCTTGGTGGGGTGGCCAGTTCGAAAGAATGGTTGGGCTGGTCAAACAAGTTTTGTATAAAGTTGTTGGCAAATCAACGCTGACTTGGGAAGAGCTGGCTGACGTGTTGCAGGATGTAGAGTTAACAATCAACAACAGACCACTCGGATACGTGGAAGATGATGTCCAAATGCCGATTCTGACACCAAACACGATGCTATTCGGTCAACCGAATAGTGTGCCAGACGAAAACGCTGATGAGATAGATGATAGAGACCTTAGAAGAAGGGCACGGTATCTAAACGAATGCAAAAGGAAGATATGGAACCGTTGGAGCAGTGAATATATACGTGGGCTCAGGGAAAGGCATAACCTACAGCATCATGGCAGAACAAACAAGCTAACGGTTGGTGATGTTATGATCATCAAGGGGGATCAAAAGAACAGGAGCCACTGGAAACTCGGCATTGTAAGTGACCTCATCAAAGGAAAAGATGGAATAGTTAGAGGAGCAAAACTCAGAGCTGGGAATACAACACTTGAGCGTGCAGTGCAGCACTTGTATCCCCTGGAGCTTCAGTGCAACAGCTCACGCGAGAAACCTACTCCAGACACGGGGACGAAACAACTGAACGTAGAGGCCACAGAGTTCAGACCAAAACGAGACGCAGCTGTAGCTGCTAGGATGAGAATAGCAAATCAGACAGATGCAGACAACGAAGAGCCACTGGTAGAATGGTGATGCAGCGGATTGGGCTTCTTCCTGACAAGTGTACATTTGAGAACAATGCAATTCTCAAATGGGGGGAGAGTGTCAAGATTCTTAATAAACATTATACTTAGCTTGAAATAGTGGAACGTTCCAGAACATACTAGAACTTTTGCTTGTTTGTAATCCCTTAGAATAGCTCTTCATAGTAGCTTATTTAGGCCTAATGTAAACACATAGCCTCGTTTTCGTTTTATTGACGTAATTGTACCTCGGGAACCTTCATGAACTTTCTGAGGGTATCCCAAATTAGCTATAACGTAATTAATATTTTTAGAAGCCTTGTAATAAAATGGTACGCAATAATGACAGCGGTTGCTAGAACATTCTTAGACTTAGGTATAAAAGCAGTCGAGATTGTTGAAGTAGTAGTAGTTGTGTTGATCGTGAACGTGATAAACATTAAAGATTTCTGTGAACAGATTCGTGATTTATTGTCGCGGCTAACTATACGATTCCCGACACTTACTCACTAATCAGTATGAACTTAGATTTACTGTTTCATATAAAAAAAGAGTGCACTGCGAAAATTGCGAAGGAGAGCGGGAAAGACAGGGAAGAGCATGCCTTCGCAATTTCCCTTTGAGACCCTGGTACCCGGCCAACGTTTTGCAGTCTTGCTTCAAGCAGCTAGTGTGCATAATAAGTGAACTCATCAGTTAATCAGTTAATAAGAGAGAGAGGTTTAGCTAGCAGACTAAAAGCACAGAACTAAAAGCCTTTCCCAAAAACAGATCAAATCTACGTTAAAATTTCTACCTCCTATTTAGGCCGCTTCTATAAACCCCCCGTCAAACAAAACCCTCTTGAAATAGAAACTTGACATTATGACAGGGCTGTTTTTAACATACTAACTAGGGGGCAATTGGCCCTCTAGCCCCAGTGACTTTAGCCTGTGCGCAGACTCGACTGGTTTCCCAGAGATGAATCTAATTGAATGGAAAGTTTAGGGTTTGTCTCCCAGTATGAGGGGCAATCACTCTATAAAAATCTCGTACACCTTTTTAAAAATCCTATTGTTTTATCTAAAAATCCCTAAAAATCCTTTAGTTTTAGGGAAAATCTCGTACACTATTTGCAAGAGTGAATCGCCCCTCGTCCCAGTAGACAGCTGACGGGGGAGAACAAGGTTTTTTCAACTGGGAGAAAAACACTGAATTTTCCAATCAACTAAATTTCCAATCAACTAAATTTCCAATCAACTAAATTTCCAATCAACTAGATTCATCTCTGGGAAAACCAGTCGAGTCTGCGCGCAGGCTATAGTGACCTTACATTTCTTTAAACAACAGGCTAATGTCCTCCTCTTTATGTGAACAAAGCCCCTCTCTTCTAAACCAGCCGATCTTGCTTTCCTGCACGATAGACTTTAGTGGTCACGGTGAGTATCATAACGAGTACAAAAACGAATCTATCAAATCCGCTGTAACTCAAAGGAGAAATTGTAGGGCGGGTAGAATCTACTTTGCACAACAACTGATTCTGTGCTGCGACGATTTAAACTGCTTACAAAACAAATCAACATGACCATGGAAAACGTTTAATAAAAACAGCGAAGACATTTTGGGACTGTAAAAAATGCCTGAGAAATAAGCAAAGGAGTAATGCACGCTATTTCTATGCGCCCTCTCAAGAGTTTGTTTACACCGAATACTAAAACGCGGTTGGGTGGATCTTCATTCAAATTTGGTAATTCCACAGAAAATGAAGATAAATAATTTCTTTTCATTGCATTGCAATAATGCGTTATTAGTGTGGTTTTCTCAGAAATTAAAGTATTCTTTTTTGAAAGTCCGTGCAATTCATGACCACGTTCTAATCAAACGTAGATACTCCCATCCATATTCCCGCGGTGTCCGCGACGGTCGCGTTACGTCAGCCCGAAATAATTTTACCTTTTCTCTGGTACAAATGAGATTAGCGATAAGCCGTACTCAACAATAAAAATAACTGAAAGTTTCCTATTTATTGACGACAGCGGACAGGTATTAATAGATTTATAGACCAGATTCATAACAGCAGATAACCATCAAAAAACAATATGGGCTTCTGCAGAGTAACCTGTCCTCTATTGAACATAGTTTGAATATGCAACGTTATTTACGTGGGCATCCATTCAACAGCAAACAGAGAATGCATGTTTATCATGTACTTCAGGAAACTTGGCGGCCAAAAACAATGCTTATCAATATAAAAATTATAGATAAAGAAAAGAAAAAAAGGCGGTCTGAATACAGATATAAATGAAGCAATCAATGTTTAGGCAATATATCCTATTTCTATGGTTCTTAAAAGTAACATGCTTCATGAGTGACGTAGCTTAGTCTAAACCAATCAATAAGGTATGAACCAATCAAACCACAGATATTAGCATTTTATAAGCAATGTTAACGATCGTACATGCAAGACACACGACAGTATAAGGATGATAAATAAGAAAAATAGCATTTTGACATTGCTAGAATAACTTTTACTGCTGTGGCGGGATTCTAGAAATGGCGTCGGCAAATGTGCAAATCCTAAAAACGTCCAGAAAGAGAATTAGAGACGATAAGAAGTTCGGATCTAGTTGGTCATTTGTTTTCTGAAATTGCAAGAAAAGTCGGCTGCAGAATATAGCAAACTTACAAAATAAAAAATCTAACTTTAAGGCAGTAATTTAACTTTGAGAAAATAGCAGGCGCTAGTTAGAACATCAAGGATTCATTTCTTCACAAGAGAGTACAAAAACATAAAGTCGAGAAGTGTTTCGCTTATTATATTATAATTACATTTGTAAAATGCAAACATTATGAGACACACCAAATCTTTTCGCCTGACAGTCTTGAGAGTATATAATATCTGGAAATGACCGAATATGTTCTTTAACAAACTTACTTTTCTAATAACATCTTAGATTGTTATCCTTGACGTTTAATACTTTGTGAAGTGTGACATGAAAAGCTTAGTATTGACTTTTGCTGTTTCTTAAAAGTTATTTTCAAATTTTGTACCATGAAAGAATTCTTTCTTTACATTTCTTTTCCGAACAGTACATTTCACACGCGACTCTCAGCCAGAAATTGTATTAACGCCTCGGTGACCCCCCTCGCGTCCCCTTCACACTGAAAGGGCGAAACAGGTACAGAACCTGTTTACATCAGTCAAAATAAGAACAGACCCTTCAGGGGCATGGGGGCTTTGCAGTGTGTCCTGTATAAAGTATGAAAGATCTCAAAAGTATAGAGCTACCCCAAATCGGTTCTAGGAGGCAAAGTGAAGCAAAACACGGAATCTTACTTGTCTAAGAGCAGGTCCATTTGAGAGCAGTCTTATACACACAGGGTCTCATGACGTGTAAACAGGTCGCAGTCATGAGAAAATTTTGCATACATACCTTGTTAACTTGACTCTTTGTTTTTATGTAACTTGTTAACTGTTAACTTGACTCAGAAACAAGCGAGGGGCTGCAGCACTTGAATCATTCCTGCCAATGGCTGCAAAGCTGTGTTCTATTTCGTTTATAAAAACAAAATACAGAATGGGGGGGGGGGGGGGTTAACTGAATAAGCAGCCCTCCGAAAAAAAAATTCATTCCGACGACAGAGCGAAGGTCTATGACGCAGATTAAAATCCGATATTAACATTTATGTTGGTGCACTCAAAAAATTCGTGTTCTGTTTTAATTAGCAGGTGACCGCCATGCTCAACCAAATGCCGGAAAAACCAGGTATCGTCAGAAATAAAACTTATAAAAACACAACATAATGTGAGAATTTTAATACATGTTTCTTTGAATTTACATGGGAATACCTTCTTTATCATTTAAGATAATGAATGAGATAGTGAAGTTTGCTTACCGTAATTGACCATAATTAATTTGCAAGCAGTTAGGGCAGGCGCTTATTCGAGTCCTGGGTGCTTATTGACTTCTGTGGTCTTCATAAGGAAAATTATTCTAAATGATAAGTATTTATACAGCAAAAATTCCGATACATCGAACCCCTGATAACTCGAGGGGAAGCAAGTAAGCTGCTGAAGTTCCCCTGGAATAAGGGCCCATGGGGGCATATTAGAAAAGGGGCTTACTTGCGAGAATGAACTTTTAGGTAGGTGCTTTTTTGAGGGTGGGGGGGGGGAGAGTTTAGTCGAGGATTTGCGGTATTTGTGGCTGGGTCCTATGAAAACTTGTGGCCAAAGGGGGCACTTACCCCGGACCTATGCGCTTTGTTGGTCATTTACGGTATGCATCTTAAGTTGACAAGATGTTTTCCAAAAAGCCCTAAGGAACGAAGGAGTGAGGTAAACAGGAAGGTTTGAAAAATACATAAACTTCTCAATAGCTAAAAAGATGAGAGGAGGAAGGTGATGGTGAAATTGGAAGGTCCTTTGGAGACCTGAAAAATATCGCTCTGTTGAAAAGTGACGTTTAATCCTTGAACTATCGTTATTTTTGTCAACTGTTTCAAAACAAATAAATAAAATAAAACATCGAGAGCAAAGGAAAAAAACGAAATTCGGAACTGTAATTATGATTCAGACAAGATATAACTGAGTCAGCAGATCCTGTCCGAATTAAACCAGGACTTAAAGCTTCTTTAACATGTTATCACGCGGCATTGCACCGCGCGGTTTGCTGACACCTTACCAAAATCACTTGTGAGATATGCCTACAGACTAATAATAATAATAATAATAATTCGATCACAGGATATCTGTGTACTGTGCTTACTCTCTTAGAAAGAAACAACATAATTCCACGATTATTCAGAGCTGTGCAGTATATATAATACAGTTGATGACTAGAGCACTACACGATCCCATCCAGAACAATGCAGTGAAACTACCAATACAATGATCCGCCTCAACGTGTCCTACCGGCAACACGGGCATCGTCTTCGTTGAATACGGCGGCTTCGCGATGAATATTTCTCCACGTGTTTTACCGACGAATCTTGACTGGAAGAAAAGCTATCAGATGATTCCGTCGACGGGACATCCGAGTCGCAGCTGTCGTCGAATTGCTCGCTGTTGACACTGGAATCGTTAGACAGTGTTCGTTTACGCTGCATTCTGATCTTTAGTCCAGACCCGTGTGGCGTGACTTTGTAAATACCTAGGCCGTCGCCTATTTCCACGTCGTGAACGCGGATCCTAGCAGATCGTTTGGTATCGCGGCTGGCCCCCAAAACCATTTCTTTCTCTTTATGATTTTTAAGTACGTCCATAGCTAATTTTTCAGTAGAATCGGATACAGTTTTACCGGTGCGCTTTATTCGCCGGTCGTATTTAACGCGTCCAGTTACAGGTTTTCCCGCGACCGGGTCTACCTTAACTTTTGATCGACTTTTCGCTGGTTTCACGGTAGGAGCTTTGACTGGCTTCACACGATCAATAAGCAACAACTCAAAGTATCTGAGAGTCTTTAGGCCGGGAAGTTTTTCTAAAAGCGCCTCCTTTTTGCGTCTCTTTCTTGGTATTTCACAAGGATCGCTTTCAATTTCCTTGAAATATCTATGATCGTTGTTCGCAGTCGCCTCGCTATTAAATGGTCCGTCAACAGGAAAGTTGAGTTCAGTATTGAGAGGGCAAAGATACTTACTTGCATTGATAACACGTTCTAACCTGACGAATATGTTATCTTCTAGTTCAAAAGGCTTGCAGAGAGATGGCATCTGTTCTTCTGTGTTTTCGGGGGATAAATCTAAAAGGAAACGAAAAGGCTTCGATAAACAACGAAAATAATTCTTAAAACAATTTTGTTAAATGAGGGCCCTCGATTTTTTAAGTTGGTACATACATGAGTCTCTTTTTGAGTACAAAACATTTTGTGTACTTTCACAACACGTAACTGATCATGGCTTGTGTCAGCTAAAGATTCAATAACCTATAAATTAAAGAACTTGCTTGTAAAAAAGCCTATTTCCCGACTGTTTAAGTCATTTGTGATCATGTTTAAGTCATTTTATGAAATTCATGTGGTACTTGTAGAACGGGTTTTCGTTAGAAAGAAAAATTATCCTAAATAAATCCTTGCGATCTGTCTGCCGATTAAAGATAAGCTAACCACGTAATCGAATGTAACAAATCTCATTTCATTCCCACGTGTTTTGAATTCCAATATCCATAGCCAACTTCCAAGCTTCTGTGAAACATAGAGTTACTTCATGTAACGATTCACGCGCATGCTCAAGTTAATGTGGTCAGTCAGCCAACTTCAAATCTCAAGAAACAACCCTCCTTTAACTTCCAGTAAGGTCAGACGTGAATTGTTTCATGTGTAACAGACAGGGATTTACAAGGAATTTCAATATATCTTTTTTTAATTCCACAGAACTTTCAAGTATGTTGGAGTTGCTTAGCATCCCACCGGCAAGCCCTCAACCTTTGTACACAGCTGATCAGTGTCAAACGCTATCACTTTCACTTGAGTAAGCTCGAAAGCAGTGACATGAAGGTGTCCACTGATTCCAATTAGCGACTATTTATGCGCAGTGCCTTAGGAAGGAAAGAATTATTGGGGGAGGGGGGCTATTGCTAAGAAAAATAGGAACAAAGGAAATGCTCATTTGAAACAAATGGTAACAACAGATTTTCATAATTTTTGGGGGTATGACCCCCCTCCCCCCTTAGAACAATAGTAGCTACGGTCCTGATGCGTCTAAATAAAGTGGTTTATACTGAGAATGGGGTTTAAGACCCGCGTTACACTCTTCTTTTACAACACTTTAATTTTGCTGCAGCTTCGATATTCTTAAAAATTTTTCGTTTTGAGCCTGACTATATTCTTAAAGTATTCTTATCTTTTCCAAATATGGTATGGTTTTAGGGAAACATCGCCCGATTCTAAACGTATTTTAAAACACGTGATATGGCCTGAGAGTTTCTGTTATAAACATCGCAAAACAGGCAACTGCTGAGAAAGGAGACGGCTGAGCAACATTCTTATTATATTCTTAAAAATGATTCTGGGCCTAAATATTCTTATAAATAATATTCTCATAAAAAAAGTGAGCAATCAAGCTTTTTTAGTACTGGGTCAAGCACAATTAACTTGCCATATTTCTTATTAGAGCTACCTTTTCTCTTCTATTTCCCACACAAAAATACCCAATTATGGATGTAAATTTCCCGAGTCATGTTGAATTGGGGATGAGGCAGTTACCCCTGTCCCAAGTCCATAATTTCCGTCACTGATTGAAACAGTGAATATTATAATACTTTGGGAGAAGACAAAGGGGGGGGGGGGCTTACCTACCTCTAACTGAGATCATCCATTTGTTAAACAATAATTAGTTTTCCAAAGCAGATATGACCAACATGAAGAATTATATACCCACTTTTTGACAAAAGCAATGGCACCCAGGCTCTTCTCTATACGCTCCTTGATGTCAAAACTGGCTTGCTGTATTGTAAACTTTTGATAGGCCTAGATCCTTTCAATTGCACTCAAATAATACCTTTTAACTTATCAACGAATGTCACTGGCAATATCCGAGTACAACGCCCCCTCTGTCTTACACCTACTTTGCGAAGGTTGGTAAATGAAGTTATAGTAGACTCTGGTTAAAAGCACACCAAATGTAGGCTTAAAATACTTTGACAGTATGACCGCAAACGTGACTAAAATGAATATTTTAGGGGCTAAATTTTATGTGCCTGTAAACACTGTAGTGTGACTTTAGGCGAACTGGCTAGAACCGGAGTCCACTGTATCGTTTACCCGATGGATGAATTATGTCTATGTCCGTGAAATACGAGATCGTGTGAGGAGCCTGCTACATTTCAAAAGTGAGGCATTTATGAATCACAAGATTTTTCTGTGGTTTTACAGCCACAGACAAGATCACAAAACCCATTAAAATTTTGCCAAGGCAGCTACAGAAGGTTGGTTATATTCTTATCACGAGAATTTGAATAAGCTCAATATATGATATATTAGACTGTGGTATACAGTCTGGTTACAAGAACACGAGTCTCAAAATTGGTCAAAAGTTGTAAAATCTAACTTTTGAACAAAGTCCCGAGACCACTTAAAAAAAACCCCATCTCAACAACGAAGGGTTTTTTCCCATCTCAACAACAAACGGTTTTTGTCCCATCTAGGGGTGTTTTGTCTGTGAATTTTCAAACTTTGTGGCGAATAATGGATGCCTGACTCATTTGTTGGCAAATGGGGCCTGGACAGCGATTCCGCTGCTGAAAACTTCACATTTTAAGAACAAATTCAGAACAATAGTTTCAAAGTTTGGAAAAATCAAGAAAAGCTAGCCAGAACTTTAATTTGCTGGTTCTTATAAAAAACATTAGTCAGGCTGCTGGGAAAAAAAATTTCCGACCACTGTCTTTCTAACAAAACTTTTTAGCATATCTTGAAAATGCTTCGTTTTTGCAGACTAACAAAATTTCTTGTTCATTGATTCTTGTTAAACATGGTACACATGAAACATCTCAATACGAAACTGAAACCAACCAATCGTTAAATGAAACCAATCGGCTTAGTCTGAACATAAAAAGAAGATTTATATTTTTATCTGTAACAAAGAAATAGAACCAATTCGTGTTATTCATTCATTTTTTCAATCTTTTTGTTTCTTTCGCTCATTCCTCGAGGAAGCACGCTGGTCGTGTATTGATTCTGAGAAAAACCGACGAAAAAACAGCCTTTTGTTAATGAACGCCGGGTGTCCGATGTCCTTGTGACACCGTTTTACGCCTTGAAAACGTGAACATATGCTGTTCTCGGTGACAGTGTGTCTTAGTCCCGATATTACGAATGAAGCTTATTGCTGAATGAAACATAGGCACAAAGATGTATTTGTATTGTATTTATTGCTACCTAGCATCCGAAGGTAGTTTTTAGGACACTGAGAAGCTATGCTTATCGAGCAGTGTCCTGGTCTCTGCTCTCGATGTGACCACACCTCGTGATTCCTACACCTGGAATTACAGAGAGCTGACAACTCTCCTCCTCACTCTGAATGAAAGTTTGGTCATGCCAGGGACTCGAACCACGGACCCTTGGCTCTGTAGTCGGCGCCTCTAACAACTGAGCAATCCTCGCACCAAAGCTGTACTTTGGAACCTGGTACAGCTGGTACAAAGCTGTACTTTGGAACCGAGCAATATTGACATTTGAGCCCCAAAGTAATTTGACAACAAAAGGAGTCCCTACAGTGCTTTATCTTTAATGACTCAGGTATTAGACTTGACTCTGCTGAATTAAATACAGTATACTGTAACTCGACTCTGCTGAATTAAAACCTACGGAATTGAATAATTCTTCTAAAAAACGACAAAGTTTTTATTTCTAGCTGTATTCATGAGCGACACACAAAGAGCAGAATTAATTATAAAAGGAAAGGATTCCGAGGGCGAAAATGTTAAAATAAAACAAGATAAAATCAAGGAAAACTCACCATCAGAAAGTTTTGCTACTCTTGACAAGCGTTTGTCTGTTTCTCTTAGTCTATATTTTTTCTCCTCTTTATCTTTATCACCTTTATTTTCATTTCCAATATCATCATTTTCATTGTTACCTTTAGTCTCAAATGCACCAGTGCCTCTTCTGTGTAAAAATGCAAAGGTTCTTTGCTATTCGTTTTTACAATAATGAAAACAACATTATATTTATATAATATTCTGATATGCACAAATTTGAACAAGATAAACACTTTTAGCACAAGGACTGTTTGGTTTCACAAAAGTTCTGGTAAAAATAGATTAAATTCTGATACATAACAGAGACTTTCAGACAATTGACTATAAGCTCTGTCCCACAAACTTTTCTGTGGTTACAGTTTATACAACTTCACGACTACGGCGAACTCATCAATAAAGAGAACTCCAAACAAAGAACAAACATCTTTGGTCTTAAAATCTTCCCTGTGGTCAAATTATGCTGAAAAACAGACAGGCGAAAAACAGACCAAAAACTTCAGTCCCAACTCTTACAAGTGATGAAAACATTGCAAAGGTAGGTTACATATAACTGTAATTCGCGGGTAGTGCCCGTTTTATGGAAAGCATCACGTGAGGGCGGATACAGGGTGTCGCACAGGTCGCACAGAAGACCGTCAGACTTCCGGAATTGAGTTTTCGTCTTCAGTCATTAAAATTAGGCAATCTTTTTTACCATAATCTTTTATTTCCCTCCTTACAGTTAATAAATTAAACTCTCTTTGCACAATAAACACAGGAACGACATTGCTCGATCTCATCCCCAACGCTGCGATACAATTCGATATAGAACAAATTCAAAGACCATCCTAGAGCGTTAACAGGATGATTTTTTACGCATGTCGCCCATGCGCACAGGTATGCAGGGTTCTTTGTTATGCAAATATTGTACCACATGCCAGCAATAAAGGTTCGAGTATTTTGGGTCGCTGATTCTGAAAATCGATATAAAGCCCAATCTCCAGTGAGAAAAAGTCTTGCGAAATTTCGCTGCGAAATACTTCACGCGACAAATTCCTTTGAATGCTTTTGTTGACCTCATGACATTGGAATATAAAGTTTGGAAGCGTGACAAAGGAATACGGAATATGATTGGCTGTTGAAGGATTTCGCAAGCGAAAAGCGAAAAAAGTTAAACTCATTTTAACTTTTTTTCGCAGAGAAATTCTTCGCGAGAAATCCCAGCAAAAGATCACTGCGCATGCCTAAGACGTATTTCGCGCGAACTTTTTCGCATTTCGCAGTATTTTTTCTCATTGGAGATTGGGCTTAATACGGGCAGGTTGGGAGTCTCCAGCCTCTATTTCATCCTAAAGTCTCGTTTTAAATCAAAATAGACGCAGTGGCTTTGTACGTGTCGACCCTTCCGGGAAGTATCTAAATACATCAATATTAAAAGGGCGTATTAGGGGGAGCTGTCTAGTTTCCATACTGCTTGACCTGATGACGTAATTAGTTTACCCTAAACAAAACCCTAACGCTAACCCTTTACTTGAAATAATTGATCATACTAATTTATGAGTATTAATCATGCTGATTTATGACTATCAGGTCGACGCTTGGTCTCCATCTCATGTTAAAATCTCGTTTCCGTGTAAAACACAAGAATGTCTTTATAAGAATCCTCTCAATGAAGAAATTTTTCCAAATTTGGTGCAATAGGATAATAACCAGGATGTACTGATTGTTGATCCTATACCGAAAAAATCAAGCGCTGCATCCAAAAAACCAAGAAAAAACATTGTAATACCAACTACAGTCAGATTGCACTGTGCATTGTCAGACAGCCTGGTGTCATCAGGAGCTTCTTGTTTGAGAAAAGCACCCAAAGACAATGGGTGGGTGATATACTATATTGTATTTGACTATATTTAAAAATACATATATGAATTTAAAAATATATTAAGTGTAATTAATAAAATATATTACTTTGCTGATGTGCATTGACATTGTCTTTGTGTGTAATAATAAAATATGAATCAACCAAGATGTAAGCTGTGAGGCAAGCTTTGATTGCGCATTCAACTTACCGTTCACAAGTGTGACATTCGCATAAACAGTTTCTATCACCAAAGAAATTTTCCCCATAGAAACAGGTGATTTCTTCTCCAGTTTTGATTCTACGAAGCACTTTCACACAAGCCCTGTTTCTCTCCGTTGAAATGAACTACAAAGAAAATTAATGATGGATCATCAATTGCTTCAAATGTTTAGCTTTCATCATTCATCCTTTTACCATAAACAAAGAAAAGTACAACTTAACAATATCTTTAGTACATAATGAAAAAATATTCATAAAATTTATATAAAAATGTTTACGATTTTTATACTTAAGGTAGTTAAAATTTTTCTTAATGCAAAGAAACTATTTCCTGTTTGATAAACTTTTTTGGTAATTTGAACTTTAGCACTAAACATTTCCTTCCATTCTAAAGTTTTGATCTGCTTGGTGACTAAAATAGGTATAAAGGCCCTATTACGAAGTAAAGTGCCATTCTATTGTATTCTTGGGAAGGTTTCCAAAGCTAATGGATATTGTTCAGAGGTAGACCTAAACAACCACCCAGACTGGAAACAATGGGGCGTCCACCATATAAATAGGTCATAGAGAGTTTATTCTTTCTTGACAAGAATTTTCTAACAATGTGATAAATCTGATAACAAGGTGATAAGATTATTCTTTGAAAAATTCTTCATCAGAATACAAGCAAGAGTAATAAAATAATATCATCATTCTTGTTGAATATTCTTTCGTGTAACTTGGCCTTAAATGTCATATAGAGAACTTGGAAACCATTCTGCAACAAAGTTTTGATTTAAATTTAACTCAATAAACATTCCTACTAATGTTTGACCTACTTCAATAAACATGCAACAAATGATTTCCAGGTAAAATAAATTAATGTCTGCTTTAGCCAATAATTTGATAAAACAAAAATGGCTGAAATAGGACATTGAATCAAAAGCCTTAGCACAAAAGACAGACACTTAGCAACCAGTCTAACAGCTTTTTAAGCAACTACACTTTACAAGGAAGTTCGCCATATCTTGCTGGCATGAAACTAACCTTTGAATTTGGCCGGCAATCTGCAAAGAAAATAAATAAGGTTTGCATATGTACATAATGATACACTTTGATAGAACAAGTCTAGGTTGCTATTCTGAGTTTCATTCTTAATTCGATCATCAATTAGAATAGCTATCCTTATGCAGCATCAAGAACTATTTGACAGACTGCTAAAACAGTAATTTTCATGAATGTTTATGGCAAGCAAAGTTTTAATATTGGCAACATATATATATTATTGCAAGTAAATTTATAATATCATTGACATATATTATGGCAAGTTAAGTAAGAATAATATTAAAATGCATTATGGCAAGCATAGATTTTACAAACAAAAAGTTAATTCCAGTTCATGTAAAGGGGAAATTTTGGAATAGTCTTATTTTTGATATTCCTTGCCAACAATCAACAAACTTAAAAATGGCTTTGAAAAAAGCAAACATTTTGAGTCATACGTAAGCTTTTTTCTGACACTCTTCAGAGTATAAAACATCAGAACATAGATCAAAACTCTATGCTAGGAAATATATCTACCCAGTTGTGGATTGAAAAAGGCAAGCTGTAACATGGGTAACATTTTCTTTAGGCAAGCAGTACTGATTGGGCAACCTCAGCAGTTATGTGCTCGCTTAAGATATTTTGCAGTGTGCTTGCTTCTTTCTTACTTTCTCTCTCAAGCATACGGCCTAATAAAGAATTTCTGCTATGCTTGGCACAATCTGGTCTAATTGCTCCTCTGCCGCATGTAACAAATTCTTCTCTCGCGCAGATGAAAATGAGCACAGGACACAAAAATATAACAACAAAAAAACCAATTGTTTTTCAAGTAATAGAAAAAGCATGGATATCTATTAGACAAAACATTCTTGAACGAACAGCCCCAAAAATGGAAAGGCCAGTCATTTCAGTGCTAGGGATTAAGTAAACCTGAGGCAAAGTTTTGAGGCAAACTCTTGAAAAGATGATGTAGAAATTTCATTCAAGATTGGGGAACCTATTGTAAAAATACGTACCATGATTGATATAAGCTGCAGGTCCTAACCACAACTGGGAGCAATTTTTCCGTGTTGAGAACATAATGCTAAAATCATTAACACCAGGTCGCAATAGTTCTTCTTCCTCCACTACTGACATTTCAGCAATACAGCCTTCCAAATTAACAATCTTTTCACCCTTGTCCCTGAAATATTACAAAATAAGTTTGCAAATAGCTTGGTCTGAATAAAGGGATTGCTACATTGCTTTGTTTACAAATATGACAGAAATTCTTGAATAGCTTGATTTGATATAAAAATTGGACAAACTACATTTCAAACTTACATTAAACTTACATTTCAATATACCAGCATATGCATTAGGCCTCTAGGAGAGTGGGAATGTTATTTTGAGTATTTACTTTAATCTTTATCCATATCATACTATTGAAAATTGGAGACTATGAAACCAACAAACATTTAAGAACTGAACTTAACTTTCTGAACAGAGAAAAAAAGATTTGAAAGGCGAGTTAAGGGGTGAATGAAATGAATAGTATGACAAAACAAAAGTATACAATAGAAAATGGCATATATTTTGATATTCTGATTGATTTTTGAAGATGCATACATGCATTATTGTGAGAATGTGAAGGAACAAATGTGAAGAAAAAAGAATGCAAAATGGCCAAGCAGAGTTACTACAAGATGGTAGGTTATGGGTTAGACTATGTTCATCTAAATTTTTTTTTCAAAAATTTCAACTATTTGTTACACACTTACAAGTTTTACAAACTTTTTTACACATTAGCCAATGAAAATAACTTAACAACAACACTGGCAAATCAAATTGTTTACATAAAATTACTGATTCTTACCAGTCTCTTGTGACTATAACTTTAGCACCACCTTTATCACTTGAGTAACGAAAACATGGAACTATCACAAATCCAGCTTTTGGAGAGAAAATGTTGATATATCGAATTATCTGCAAAACAAAATTACAAAATTTGATCAAACATTTATATATATATATACATATAATTCAATTTAATGAAACATTTACATATATATAGCTCTAAAGATGACAATTTTAAATAAATATATACTGTATTTTGCCATGTTTGAGACACATCTTTTTTCAACTATATACTATTGGCTTTCTTTAAGGGTGCTTCTTAAACATGGAAACATTGACTTTCCCATAGTTTCCTTTCAATGACAAAGTATTATTTATAGACAAAATATTGTGATAACTGCACACTCTTAGCTCAAACAGCAGCATTTTTACAGGTAATTTGACAAAACTTTTAAAAAGTCACCCAAATCAAATAGAAAAAGTCTGACAAGAACTCTTTATCCCCAAACTGAGGGGGGGGGGGGGGCTAGACCTCATTAGATAATAAGTAGTTAGAAATCTAACATTGTGAATTTAGGAATTAATGGGAAAACCATCTTAATGGGGGGCATCTTATGCAAAGTAAGAAACAGTTTTATACAACTATTTTCTTAAAATTTTAACATGGAATTAAGGGTAAGTCATGTACATGGCAAAATGCGGTACATATAAATGGATTTTAAAATCCTGCTTTTTACAGCAGGAAAAATATCTTCAGATTGCTGAAAAATGTACCTTTTCTGCATCTCTATAACAATTTTTTAGCTTCAAGTGGGTAGTTTAGAAAATAAGCATCTTCTTTGGAAACTTAGCAGGCTGAACATTGTTGTGTTTTGACAAATGATTTAAAATTATATATATATATATATATATATATATATATATATATATATATATATATATATATATCAACCTTTATTTTATCAGAATGCAAGCATTTTACACAATTGAAGATTTTAGGTTCCTGCACCCAATAGCCATTTCTGCTGAATAAACTGACAAAATTGAAGCAAGTTCTACAAATATCTAGTTGTTGTTTGGGCTTTGGGTTGTTGTAGTATTTTTGGGCTTTAATAAGGAACTTTTAAATTTGTAAAAAAAAGAAGAAACGAGTTACTAAATTTTATGTTACCAATAATATATGTATACGTCATTAAATTGTTATTCTTTTGGAAAAATGAATTCTATCATTTCTACCAGAGTAGATTTAGCTTAGTGCATTCTTTTTTTGCAACTTTACAAAATGTTGACATCAAGTCTTCTATGGAAGCTGCTAGCAAAGAAGAAACACAAATTCCATTCTGGCATTTGATGCTTCACAGAAAATTCTTAATTCCTGATTTAATTTTTCATAAGATATATTTAGCTGCCAGACTTTCTTTCCTTCATGAAAACTTTATGATTGGATCTTGAATTATTGATCTGTTGATTTAATGTTGTTTATATAGTACAAAATAGGCTCCCTTACTGGCAAATTTTTAGGGACAAACCCAAATGTTTCTTCTTAATCTTTGGTTGCACAAAATAATAAATGTTCTAAATATGATATAAAAAAAATACTTAAACTTTATGGCCTAAATAAATCGGTTAATGTACAAACGGTTTAATGTTGTCAGAGGCAGGTGATACTGGATAATCTTAGGCCTGCTCTGGTGTCAAGACAACTTTATTTCACTTCATTGGCCTACTCATAACAATATACTTTTGTTTATTGTCACAGTGGACCCTACATGATTCTATTGTTCATATCGTCGCTGATTGGTTCAAACACAATAGAGCTAATAATCGGAGCAGGTTGAGCTCAGAACAATATGGCGTATTTCCTTACATGTTCCTTTGCAAAGCTCAATTCAGACTGGGTTTTGCGAGACTTAAACTGCGTCCACCAATCACCTAGCAATTTAAAGAAACACTCCAATGCTTCGTTGACCTCTCCATGGCGCCTAAAATTGGCAAGGATGTTGAAAACGTCTTCAAATCTCAGCTTCTTTGGTACCAGTTCTAGATTCATTTTATGGGTTTCAAACCCCAGCATCGTGTCGAGAATTGCGCTTCCGAGATCATCATAAAATGCAAGTTGACGAGCAAAGCAAACAGGCTGGGAGTTAAAGTTTCGTTCCATTTCATTCGCCACCATTCTGGCTTACTCCTCGGGTAAATTTGATACGAAATGTGCCATTTCAACTCCTTTTGCGCGGCAGGTCTCGAAAATCACTTCTCATCCAATATGCAAGAAATGGCGGTTGCATAAATTTGACCGCAGCTGCTTCAAAGGTCTCGCGGGTCCCGCGAGATATGCGAACGAGACAGGCATCACCAGAAAGGGATAGATGGATAGAGCGGATCGAATTGTCAAGAAAAGCATTAGAGATTACTTGAGATACGATATCTTTCTAGGTAAATATGTACAACAACCAGCTTTTGTTAAAACATCAAATCAATAAAATTGGTAAATGATGCTGGCAAATTTCTTGGAGATGCCAGGAGCCTTTTCCGCGTAGCCAGACCTAAGCATATGTAGAAAATCAATATCAAGCCTAACTCAAAATCTACAAACATCTTCAAGTAAGGCACTCAAAGTTATTTTGAAGCAAGGAAGCAATATGTAAATAAGAATTCATAAAACTCTGAAGTTTGAAAGTAGCAGTCGGACCTCTTTTAGCCAAGGGTCAACTTTCGTCCTGATTTGTCAGTCCTGGTTTTAGCTTTTTAGCATGTTAGTTTGTTTTGGAAGGCGTAACGTTTGTGGAGTTACGGAGGCTAGTGTCTCAAATAGTTTTGTATAGATATGGAAGCGTCAATAACGATGCCTGAATGCCATGAGATTTACTTTAACGTGCTTCCCCTTCCGCCCCACCCCGTCCCCACCCCCAATAAAACCGACTGAAGAATATCATGCTTTAGAATTGAGATCATTAAAACATTAGGCCTTGGCTGAGGATGGACAATTCTGCTAGTTTCTTCAAGGCTACTTGGTTATTCATCTTCCTTCTTGGAAAACTTTCCTTGATTTCGATATTTCCGTAAATCTAAAACAACTTTTCAGCTAAAAATGATAGCTCTGCTGGGCTCTGCTTTCCGGTTTACACACACAGTAACTAAAAAGTCGATTTTTAGACCCAAAAAAGTAAGACAGGAGAAACCTCCGACACAAGAAATACAAGAGAGGTCTTTGCGTACATGAATATTAATTCGCGACCGACGATAAAAATAATTTCGGAGATACTGATGCATGATTTTAATGATGTGTCCGAATTACAGAAATTCCGGATCTTGGCAAAATAATTCTTCTTCAGTTTTTGAAGAACTCGAAAATCAGAAAGTCAATTTCAGAGTTTGACTAGCTTTGTATTGCAACTGAAGGGTCTCTTGTCAATCCTCAAACTTCCAGAGTACCCGTCTGATTGAAACTTCTAGATTACTGTCAGTTCAAAAAAGCAATATATCTTTTAAAGGCGTACGAACAGAATCCAATTGATATGAAATGCGTGTTCAAAGACAAAACAGTGACATTTTAAACACTTTACAAACGTGACGAATAAAATTTTAATACCCGAGTTAAATACAATATCTTTAAGGCACAATTTACAAATTATTGAAGTTTCTATATACTCTAGAGCCTAAAGTTGCTTTTAAAATGTATCGGAGGTCCAAACTTGATTTCCAGAACAGAAAACTTACTTCAAAACCTCAATATTTGCAAACAAAAGTATACAACCTTAAAGGTACCCGAACACATTGTTAATAGCTACAAGATATAACTGAGCTTAGCTTGCATCTAAAAAGCCATTGAGGCTGAAGCGTCGATATGGGGAAAGGAGTAGGTGGCATGAAACAAAGAATCAGGACCAATGTTTGGATTAGGGCCAGGACCCCTAAGGGTTCCATGACCAGTTACCGTCACTGCAAGTTTATTGGTTGCAAGCAGCTACTACGGCGAAACAGAAATTCGACAAACGGAAAAAGATATGCTAAGTTTCTTTAAAAAAGTAAATGCCAGATTGAGAATGCACCAAGTTAAGCACAATTTAGACTTAATTAAAATCAAAACAAAGATCTCAACCTAAACTTAGGGCTTGTAGCAATCTGCCCTCCTGCTTCTCTCTCCTTAGGCAGAGCTTGATATGCAAAACTGTCACCCCAAAGGTTACCAAGATCTACATATTTCCCTTTAAAAATATCTATACATTTCAAGTAGATATATACACATATCTCTAATGGTGCCGTGACCCTACAGATTTTGAGACTGGTGTTTTCTTTGGCTATTTGTCTTCTGGACGCAAACATCCATCTGCTCTAGAAAATGGCATCTAAACAGTTTGAATAGAGTTATCGCGCGACCTGTTCACTTCCACTAACCTGAATGATTGTAGAACCATTGCAACCTGGCTTAGAATCTCTTTCGTTATAGCCAACACTGGATCTAAGAGTTTACGAAAGCCGAACATCATATTCCACACAAGAACAAACAACGGTTGTACGACATTATTGAAAACTGCAGTTAAAACAGGCTTTAGAAAGGAATCTCCGAATACCGTAACAGTACCACCTATGAGCTTCCTGCCAAACTGTCTGAAAATAAACCGTAGCAGTTCAACTATGAATATAACAGCGAAGTCGACGACTATCTGCAATGCTCCAAAGAATTCCTGTATGCCACGTTGTGTGTACGATTCAACCCTGAAAAAGATAAAACATCTCACAGCAATTCATTAAGGCTTCAATGCAAATCAAAGTAACAGTGACCTTCACCTTAACACTAGAACCGGGATCATATTTGCTACTCTGGGAAATGGTCAACCAATACATTCCGGAGTTCGGTTATAGTTAACCGGATAAGAAACTTCTATCTGAAGGGATATCCACCATAAAGACAGCAACTACGATGATGACTACCCTCATAGACATGTGTTTCTTATTCCCTTTTGATTCAAGTTTAAAAAGGAGTTTAGGCCTATTCCTTTTTTTTAAAATGTATTTCGGGACATTGATAGCATTTCCAGCGTTCCTCTTAGCTGGAGTTCCTTTAGGCCAATACTGTTGTGGATATTGAGCTTTTTGAGCCATGGGGAGGTCGCAGCGAATTTGCCTAGTTTCTTGTTTGGCATCCTTTTTTACTTCTATTTCTTATGCAAAAATACCCTATCTTTGACGTAAAGTTTCCAAATCATGTTGAATGGGGGGGGGGGGGGCGGCGTCACTGGCCCAATTAGTGTCTGTTTTAATCACACTAGCAGCAGGAAGCAGGAGTTTCTCCTGGGCAAAAGGAAACCATAACTCTTGAAGCAAACGCACGGGTTTAAGGGTTTTAGTATAAAACCGGTCGATGTATCCTACATAATTTTTGCATGGACAGATTAATGTTGTGGCTGTGAGATAATGTGTTCGTTTAGGAAAAGAGTTGGAAAAAGTAGTTCAATTCAACTTTAAAAACCTTTTTTGATACAATAAAATTCAATGAGGTCTGTCTATAAGCCACATATACCAAAGGAAAGATATAATTCCGAGAGTCTCGTCAAATCTTTTACAGACAGGAACACTTAAAAAATTTTAAGGGCTTTGAACTTATGTAGGTAACTACGCAACTAATCTCTTTCACATACATTTCAATATAAGCCCTGTACACCGTAGAAATCATCTGTACGTCAAATATCATACTTCAACAATCATTATTACTTACTCATACAAGCATGCCAAGCAAGTCTGTTTAACACGTCTCTGTGTATTTTAATAACAGTTTTAAGCGGAAAATAATCTGCTTAATGCGCCAAGCAGACTACGATATTGGCAGCCATAACAAAATAATATCTCTATTAAATATTGAAGGCGAAATTCTTCTACGTCATCCATCAGACGGAAGCCAGAACATCGATTAAGAAACGTTAAATAGGAAACCCAAATTATCTATTAACCTAATGACCCAAGGGAAATGATGAAAGAAAAAATTAGCTCTAATTTATTCATTCTCTGATCAACAAAATTTAGCAAACAGTTAGGATAATAACGTGCAACATTTTTATTTCTTGAAATGTACTGTCTAATAAACATGAAAATATTGTAATTTGGTTTGAGCGGTTACAGTAGTGGCCTGTGTGGGTCCGGTTGTTCTTCCTCTCTGTGTTATAAAGATTCTACCGTTTATCCAGGCCAGTCAATTAAAGGCAGTATGTCCCGTCAGTCAACCAAAGGCAATTCAGCACGTTTATGATCAAGAAAACAATGCAAAATAACCGATTGGATACGCAACAACCAATTGAAAATATAAATGGTCAGCGAAAAGTGTCAGGATATAATGCCTTTAATTCTTTAAAATCAAATCGACCACCGACATATACATAACGTCATACACACTTCAAAGCCTTTTCCTGGAGCTTGCCGCATTGAAATCAGTAAAATACCATTTTTATCTACTGTTTTCATATACTGCGTTAAACTTAGATCTGAGAGCCATAGTTAAAATGAACAAGGAGAGTAATCTTTAAAGGAAACGGTAATCCATGCCTGTTGATCACAATGTTCTATATAAACTTAACGGTTTGGTACATGTGAGAGTATACAGCTGATCAGCGGAAATATGTGACTCGGTTCTGAGAGTTCTTAAATTAAACGCCATAGGAAAGAAGCCTTAACAAAGAACTGTAACCCATATCTCTGTACAAGACCTTACGATATATATTATAAGAGGTAGTATACATTATCAACTAAAGGCCGAAGAAGCAGGGTAGAAGCTACCCAAGTCTCTTGACTGTGAAGACTATGAGCATTGAATGTGAAGACTAAAACATACCTTTCTGCGACTTGGGGTAGCTTCGCATCCTTGCTGATGAAAGTACTGTGATAGTCTCGTACTGCATTTTCATAAAGATACCTGCAACGAAAAATAATTGTATAAGCAAGATGATAAATTCGATATCTGTAACCAAACATTTTATTTCTTTTAGAAACAGCTTTTCCTTTAAGTAGGGGCAGCTTTCGTAATTAAGACTTACACCCCACCCCCCCCCTTCCCCTAAAAAAGAAAAAAGAGGAAGAAAGCTAGCAATGTTGGTCTTTATATTAGTCCTTTTCGTCGAATTCCATTGCATTTGTGTCCTGTACGATTTAAAAAAGTGAAAAATATTTTATCGATTTTTTTAAACCAGCCTTTAAATTTCAAGCCAGTCGGACAAAAATACTCAATTGACAAGCGAGGTAGAAATTTATTTGGAAGATTCAAAATGTTAAATGTTCAATAAGGTTAAAATTGGTTTTGAATGTGATGGACATAGCGAGCGATAGGTTATCGCGTGTTTGGAAGTTGGTGTCATGACGGAAATGGAACTGGAATCTGACTTTCGAGTATTCATTTGAGTTTCTTTCATTAAGGCACAGTTCACATATTTCCGGATTTTGGAAATTATATTTTTTTCTTTATCTAAGGCGTCTGTCTATACGCAAACAGCGTTTTGGGTTACCAAAGTCTAGTTTTTCGAAAAATCTGCGTTTTCAAATACATCCGGATAACCGTAGACTTGGTTTATGATCAGAGACAAAGTGCAAAAGAGGTTCTTATTTCCAGGAAAGATTGGAAAGCTGACGTCATAGGCTAAGGCCACGAGGATGATAAACCGAATAGTTCAGGATATGGAGAGCTAGTTGGTTAACCAAAGAAAGACAACAGAATTATAGTTAGATTTAAAGGAACACGGAAATGCGACACTTCTTAATTAGATCTAGATAAAAATATACAAATGGCAAGTAGGAAATGATGTCGGAAATAACAAGGATCTGACCGCTCTTCCACACGACCATTCTCATATGCACTTTTCAAAACGACAATCTTTTCATAGCCAGTCTCATTCCACTCTTCTATCCCATAGTTCCGTTCGTTCCACGAGTAATCGACATCTGTATCCTCGGGTAGATAGCTATCGGCGTTCTCGTTTACTATAACAGGATGTTCCTGCCTTTCCGAGCCTTTCTTTTTACGTCCTGGTTTTTGAAGCTTTTTTGCTGCTTTAGGGCTAGTCTCTAAGGGCTGTTTTACGACTCTTGCAGGTTCTTTTTGTCTTTTGACAGCGGGTTCTTTCGGCTGCGGAGTTTGGACTACGTATTCTTGTTTGGGCTTGTTCTGAATAGCTCCTCGCGTCACCAGCTCAGTGGACATTTTTCGAGGTGATGTGTCTGAGGCTATAAAGAACAAAAACAATTCATTGCCTGGCACAAAAACAAGGTAATCACTAGATAAAGGCTAGGCTCTTAGGACAAAAACAACTCTGTGAACGGTTAAAAAACTTATAGTGAGTAGCTGCAGGGTTGGCGCCACCGGGGGTGCTTGGGGGGGGCAGGAGCCCCCAAAAATTCATTGAGCCCCCCCGTCGGCACTTCAATTCTTGAAAAATTTTAAGCAATGCCGGCAATTTCATAACTTCCACTTTGTGATTTTTTTATTGTTTGATTTTTTTTCAATTTATTTTTCATTTATTGAGCTAGAATTACCACAGCGGAAATGGTGTTATATTACATCTTTGTGGGTGGTTCACTCACTGTCGGCACTCTGACATTACAGCCCCCCTCCTCCCCCAGCATTTCTTTTCTGGCGTCATCCCTGCGTCGATGTCCTTCCAAAAAGCCAGAAAGCTGGAGCCAGACAGGCAAAACTCATTGCGTTGGAAGTTGGAAATTGCCTTGTATGGCTAGAAAATTTATTGAGTAAGAAAGTACCTTAGAGAAAACAAAGGAATATGAGAGCAATCTTGTACGGTACAAAAATTCAAAAAATTTTGAATATAAAAAAGCTTTTCGTTTGACACTCCTTAGAAAAAAACGTCAGAATAATTGATCGACGATTCTAATCTTGGAAATATATATATCCAGTGGTGGATCGAAATAGGCCAATCAGAAACAAAAGGCCATGACGTTTACCAAGCTATATGCCTGTAGGGATTATAACCGTTGGGAGTCGTTGGGGTCGTTGGAGTCGTTGAAGTCTGAAAACTACCTCCTTCTGTCTACACAACAGAAGATTTTTTGTAGATGTATTCGACAAAGAAACATCTTATTCAGAATCATCTTAATAGGCAACAAATTAAGTAACTTTAAGGAAATTGTCTATTCCGACACAAAAAACACTTCCAAACATTTTTGGCAGCTGCCTTACTTGAGAAAAAATATTGCAGGCTTTTATCGAATTTTCTCCTTTGAATAGTTATTCTCTGGTTTTATACCACTTGAAAGAGATGAAGAAGCCAGAAGTGACCAAAAGATGAAAAGTAGCTTTCAAAAACGTTGATCCTTTGGTCTAGCCTGTTTCTTAGAAAATCATACCATCAATTGAAGCTGCGTTTTACACCCGTCCAATAAAAAAGTGTCTGTTATTTCCCATTTTTTCATATGCATTCAAAACTCCAGACAGGAAGGCTGCCATTGCCAAGAAATGCCATCAATGAAAACCCACAATAAAAAGCAAAGAATACAGACAAAAAACTCGTCAAAATTGAAATTCAAGATTTCAAATATTCATTAATCCAAAATGGCATTTAATCAATCGATTTATGGCTGGAGGACACTTCTTTAGACCCTGCTGACAGGTGGGCCTCTGGGAATAGAAAATTCTTTCTTGAATCTGTTGCAAAAAGAAACAAGAATCCAGGGATGGTGGAATGGAAAATAGGAATCTTTATTATGTCTCTCTACAATAAACCTAGCAATGAAGCCAGGCCACTGGCTAGATCCTTATAATAGACCAGAGCTTTGTGAA
The DNA here is from genome assembly GCF_057945365.1 of Rhopilema esculentum. Lineage (NCBI taxonomy): Eukaryota > Metazoa > Cnidaria > Scyphozoa > Rhizostomeae > Rhizostomatidae > Rhopilema > Rhopilema esculentum. The sequence goes on from NC_142816.1 coordinate 3,639,691, forward strand.
ATGGCCTATCCAATATAAGTCCATGTCTTACTTGCAATTTGCAAACTAAAGATTTGCCAAAAATGCATCATATTGGAAACCTTTTAGAAATTTTCTTAGTAAAACTTGTAATTTCTTAGTAGTTTTGACAGCCATTTGAAAATTTTACCAAACAGTATACAAGGCAGTCTTAGTAAGTGAGAAGAATTTTTTTTGAAATCCAACAAAAATTAGGGCAGCTATAAAATTTGCAGGTACACTGAAATAAAAACAATTTCAGGCTGAAATAAAAAATTAAAAAGAAAAGAAATTAGAAAAATTAGTGCATTTAGCAGTTTCAAGAAAAATTGAAAGAAAAACTCAAAAAACAAGTTCTTTTGCTAAAATGATACAAATTCAAAAATTGACTTCAATTTGTTAGTGATCTTGTCAAGAACCCATAAACTCTAATAAAAGATGGTTTGATGAATAAGAAAGGTTTGCAGCTAAAATAAAGCAAAAGGAATACCCAATAAGGTATTGGCAATAAAAGCTTTTAATTCAAATCATTCTTAACAAGCTATTGATTATTAATTAAGATCTAAATGGTTCTATCTTACCTTCAAATTCTGTATAGGGTAAATTCTCATTTGCATCCATCAAGGTTGCTCTCTTGTCTTTGCCAGCAAAACTTGTCTTTGGAGTTCTGTTTTGTATTTTTTCTTGCATTTCAATCTCTTGAAAATCTATGTTATTTTGAGCCGTAGTGTCTGGTATCTCTCTTCTCTTGCGACTGGTGATACTTCTTTCAGAAACAGGTTCAATGTTTCCAACATCTTTAAATACAGTGACCCCTTTTTCTAGAAGACCCAGATAAATTTCAATTTAAGACATTTACATATCAAGAAAAGATCTTAGCAGGATACAAGCAATGGCAACCTTAGCCACAACTGATCATATAGGTGTCCATAAGGGCTAGGTCTCTTAGCAAATTTTTGAACCATATAAGAAATTGTAAAGTAAATGAGCAAATTAACATTTATTTAAATCAATGTAAAACTCTAACTGGTTCGACCATCCCATATTTTAATCATTGGTTCAACCAGCTATCAGGATAGTCAGATATTTCAAGTTCATGGGGTGATGTGTTCCAGATTTGTTACCTTAAAGATCTTAGACTATTTTGGCAAAGTGTTACTTGGTTTGGCATGTACACTAGGTGAGCAAAAGTATTGCACCACTTTGACAAAATAATTATGGCATCAGCGTTGAGAACAACATGCCATTCAAAACTCAAACCACTTTTATAAACCCATTAAGTGCTATTCCATGACTAAAACTGAATCACACAAAACTTAAAACCATTGGCAATACTTTCTATTTTAATTTTGAGAAAAATATCTTTCTAATATATCAAAAAAGTAAATTTTTGATTGGACAGTCTCGAAGCCTTGAAACCCTTGTAAAACTTGTTAAATTCAATCAAAAACTTTTACAGGAGGTTACTTTTGAATGTCACATGATAGATTTGAATAAACTTTGGCAAGACCACATTTAGGTGTTTGTGGTCCCAGAAGATCATTATTGGCTTTGAATTTAGCAAAAAGTGAAACTTTTACAGCTGTTTTTAAATGAGGGTTTTTTGGACACTGGTGGGTCATTGTTTAGAACTGTTTATCACAGAACTGTTTATTGGTATCTTCATTCAAACAGGAGATGGAATGCTGTTTTGAACATATTGCTGTAACATTTGTTCCCTAAACAACATCACATTTGGCTGGAAGAGATGGCAGTTATAGGCTACTGGCATGTTTTATTGATTGTATTCTGTTGCAACATGTTACGAAATGGTATCCAAAATTAGGCCTTTTAAAGGACGAAAAACAGGCGACCAAAACTTTTGAGAAATACTTTTATAAGAGTCAGAAAAATTAACAGTTTTGGGTAACCAAGCAAAAAGTAAGTATCTCCAAGTTCAATGAAATCTTTGTGCAAGAAAAACCTTTTTTGTTGCAAATATATTACAGGTGCTCCTATCGCCATAGCTCAGTTTCAATGTTTTCGCAGTGTTCGATATGGCTTAAAAATAAGAAGAATCAAAGGATATATTTGCATTTTTCATTTTCATTACTTTACCTTGATAAATTTCCCATCATTTCCCACCCTAAAGGTCATCTTAAAACTTTTAATTTAACTTGCTTTAGCTATTTGAATTTTGGTTTGCTATAAAAAGTTTGCAGCGTTGTGGCCATTTATTGGCGGGAGGGGGTGGTGCAATACTTTTGCTCACCTAGTGTATTGCTGCAAATCAAAAGGTATGTATCTTTTTTATTAAACTTGCCACATTTTTCTAAGCAAATTTTGATTCACACCGGTAGAGAATTTTTTTCTGAAATACTGACCTCTATTTGTAGTATTCCTGTATTTCTCAGCAGTTCTGGGTGGTGCCCTGGGTTCTTTATTTGTTCTTGACAGTGGGCTTTTTGCCAGTGATGGGGAAACATGTTGCTCTATAGAATCAACATGAGGAGGCTGTTTTATCTGCCTTGAAGATTCAACAGCAACACTGACAGATGGGGGCTCCAACTCTTCATCCCCACTCAAACTGTCCCAATCAGAATTACTGTCCTAAGAAAAAGATTTCAGAGATAAGTCTGTTACCTTTGAGCCAAGGGCCAGGCAGAAGTGCATCAGGTGGGGGGGGGGGGTCAATTTGCAAGATAAATTGCTAATTATTGATAAACAAACTTATTCTGATCTACTCTAAAGGTGATTCTACTTGGCACCTCTACCTCGAAGGTGCAACCCAAGAGCTTGGTACTAAAGTGAGAGCAATGATACGTGATTTGGGGAAATTAATTTTTTATCATCTGCTTGATATTTTCATAAACAATATATTTTATTGTAGATAAAAACATATTTCTATTCAAAAATTATCATGAATTAAAATCAAATCACGGCCATTTTGCAACAAAATTCCTTCAACAACTAAAGGGTAATAATATAAATAAAATAATTAATAATTTTTAAGTAAGTAGGGGTTCCACAAGAAAGTGATTCAACTTTGACGATAGGCCTCAGGCCTGTAGCGCTGTGCAAGTGTGAACAAGATAGGCCCATCAGGGTTTGTCGAAGCTTGCAGAAAAATAATGATTTTATTTGTCGTACTCACCATTTAAAAGCTTGAATTATCCTCGTTTTCTAGGTTTCCCAAACAAAAAAAATTAAAGAAACCAAATTTTACAGCAGTCCACGATTTTATTGTCGTCAGCGCGAGCGAAGCCACAAGGCACAACACTACGCTTCGGCGGTCATCAGTCTTGACACCATTTGAAGCCCTCAGACGAAATATTTCGAAACAAGGCAACTAAAAACTATCTTTCAGTAATTATTTTTTTGTATCTAGAATTATAAGCTGTCATAAAATCATCCACACCGTGGCATTTCGTAGCTAACGGTTTTTACGAAAACAGAAAAATAAATACTTCACGTGCCTCTCTTCAGTCGAACGAAAGTGAGGCTTGAAAATAATGGCCAAAAACTGTTAAATGTTGTAAAGACTTGCCCAGTCTAGAATAAGTTTGAAGAACGACAGGCAATTTGCGACTGAGAATGCTATACGTTTCAAAGGCTAAGATTTCTGGACGTGAAGGCTTTTGAAATTGTAGAAATGACCTCGAAACTGATGCTAACGTTGATTATTCTATAAAAGTTTATTAAACAAAATATGGCACCATACTATCATGAGAAAATGCAGGCCCAAAAACTGATAAATTTGCAGAGCAAAAGAAAAAGAGGCCAACTATGTATCGGATTAAAATCATGATTGTATTGTTAGAGCTATACGCTTTGTGTATAGAAACTACATTTATCTAAATTGCAAGCAGTAATTTCGTGTCGTGTATCTACAGATAAACGCATGAGTCACAGTATAAAAAAACAGTTGCGAACTGATTGATAACAAAAATGGGTTTCAAAAATACTACAAAAAAGGATTACGGAATTATTTGTGATAAATAGCTTAACCTGGAGTTTTACTTCATTTGAAATAGCAGGGCCTTCGACGAAGGGGACACTTTTGCAAAACCAAACAATTTTTTCAAAATCTTTTGTTATGGATGTCAAATTCTCCCTTGGTCTCCTCCCCACTTTCCAACCGTTATGGGAGCCCATGACTAGTGACGATTGAGTGGTCTAACCTATCCATACTTATTTACTGCTGGTTTCATGGAAATTCTATACTTTTCTTCAATATTTTTCAGCTCCTCGTATTTGCTCTATCAAATAAGGATGCTTGGTAAAGCCATGGTCCGCCTGTCTGAAAACAACAAGGGCTAAAGCATTCACTAGAAATTAACGAGCACCTCGTTGAACGCAACAGATGCTGCTATTTTTGACAAAAAATAATTTAGGTAATTGAATTCTTAAAGACAAAAATTAATTCTTATTCACATTGCCTTAACTTAATATGTTTAATTCTCTAAATTTTCATCGCATTCGGTTCCAGCTTCACAGTCTTCTTCACCGTTCCAAAGTTCATCTTCATCAGCATCTTCGACACGAAACTCGTCAATTTCCGGCAAAAGCACTACGTTTTTCTTAAAAACAGCCTGGTTGCGAGTAAAGTCATTTTTTAGGGCTCCATCCGTCTGTAGACCTGATGAATCTGGAAGAGGTGATGTCCTACCCTCCCTTTCTGTTCCTATATTGGTGTTCCACAAGTCTATAATCTGTCTCTTTTCTCTTTTCCTGGTATTTCTTACCAGTTTATCAAAAGAAGTCAAACTAGGGTTCTTTTTAGGTTTTCCTTTATTTGTGCTTTTGTCATTTCTTTTCAATGCATTTGCTTGTGCAGGGTGGCTCGCCAGATGACTGTCCATATCATTTTGCGTCGGACCACACTGATCTGTTCGTTTCCGAACGCTCCGATTCTTTTGGCCATTTCCGCCATCAGTTTTACGTCTCTCTTTGCCAGACCACTTCCTTTCAAGAAATTCTGATCCTGGCTTCCAATTTGCCGCAAGCGATTCCTGGTAGCTATTGAAACTTTCTAATTCCGGTTTGTCAGTTCTCTTCCGTGTTACCATTCGATTTTGGGATAAAGCTTGTTTCCGAGAACTAGCAGGGCTTCCCACAGGACTCTCAAACTGATTCCCATCTGGCAATTCTTGCATAAATGAATTACACTCACCCGTTTCACATAGACTTAAACTTCCCAAATTAACATCTTTATCAACAACAATATAATCGTCTTCCTCTAAAAGGGGCTCTAAAGATGGCACGTGACCATCAATCCCAGAATCCATATCATCGTCAGATACAGTACTGATGCTCATGGTGTCATCAAAATCAACTTCATCCTCTGAGTTATACCTTGCTTCCAGCTTAGCCTAAAATGAAATTCAAAACGAATAGCAAGCCGTACCTTGTTTTAATCTAAATGCTGAATTTATATATGAGCTAATAGCTTGGGCAACTTCTACTGTAATTTTGAGAAGCCATTCAGACAAAAATAGCTATTTTCGGAGTATGAATGAAAATTCTTGTGGATCGAAATTAATCGAATCACTTCCGGACCATTTAGGCCATACGCAAAGGACTGTATATCCGTGACTTGTTTGGAATCAAAATCAATCTGCCATAATTCAAAGAATCAGACTGACTTCTAGTACCCAAATTCATTACAAATGAGGTCGAGGAATACAGCATTTGCGTGCACTGACACTAGCTTATTAGTGTAAATCATTATAAACCTCTCCATCAATCAGCAATTGACTAATCAAAAGCAACTCTGGCCTAATCAGCTTTCTAGCATACGTCAAGTGTCAAAATACCAAATCGTTCACGTGCCCAATTTTCATTTGAAGCCCTCACTCCCTTGAATGTAAATTCAACAAAGAACGAGAAAAGATCCAAATAAAACTCACCCTCTCTTTTCGCGAAATTCCTTTTCCGTCAAGTTCAAACTAAGAAAAAATGTGAGTTATAGTTATTCAGTTTGATAAATTAAATTCCGTTTTACTTGTAAAAATAACAGATACAAATTGACATACAAAATCACGGAATTATACACAACAAAAGAAAGCGAAGCTGACCTAGCTTAGGCCAATATTAAATGAGATTAGAAAACGTTACTCTCTTTAACAAAGAAAAATTGCAAGGACACTGAGGAAAAGTAGCTTTACGGCTATTTGAGAAAGATCATAACCTTACTGTTGAGCATATAACAAAACTTGCGCTTGCTTTGAAAGAAAACTGACTTACTGGTAGGTAGAGATGCACTTCATATCCACATTTATTGGCAAAAACTTTAATGGACAGAGAGATCTATCAATCCATCCATTCTTATTGGAGCATATTAAATGAGAATATAGATTAAACATTAGAAATCATATTCTGAACTTGTATGAAATCATTGTGGGCAAAATTCAATTTGGCAAAATTCACAATACAGCTACTTCGCGTAACGAATTGTGATCTTGAAATAGCAACGAAAATCAAAAGCCTACATCTCGTCCTCTGAAGCTTGCTAAAATCATAATGCGGTGTCGTTTCTGTTTCGCCATAGGATTGCCTGCAAATTAAAAAAATTGCATTGAAAATTGCTTCAAACTCACTACATGTGTCAAAAGTTGACATACACTTTGGTACATACTACATGACAGTTCTAAGCTGCTAGTCCAAGCATCGCGCTTAATGCGATCATCAGGCCACTACAATGATGAGAACTAATATATCACCGCAAGTAGTCTACAATGCCTGCCAAAAGTCTTGGAACAATGACGTCAGTTTCCATAGTCAAAATCAATCATCCCCCTCTCCCCTACAGAAAAATGTTGGTTTACTATCAAACGGGTTAGGATTTTAGGAAGCACTTTCTTTTGCGCTTCTTTTATGTTATTTCTCTAAATCATCAACCTTGTTTTAGGAGGAAGGGGGCGGAAGTAGCAATTTTTATTCATGAAAGGAATGAAAGATATCAAATGCAGCGTAAATTGCTGGGTGTTCCAAGTACTTTTTGCAGGCATTGTAGTACAGACCAGCTAGCAGTAATCCTCCCTACACAAACTGACATTCATACAGTTTAAGGATTCACTTTTGGTGTAAAGAACAGGATAACTCTAAGTTGTTACTTCCGAGTTTCACGCTTAATGCGATCATCAGACATGCGATCATCAGACAGTTTATTATATACAGCTTTGCCTATACGGCATAGAGCATTAATTGACAGGCTGGTATTATAGAAATATCCATTAGTTCAAGGATTTGATAGGAACTACACTTACTTCTTTATAAACAAATCTAGGGATCAGCACTCTGTTGTTAGTTTTTGTGCTGATTTCAGTGCTAAATGTTTCCTAAATGCTTCTTTAATATCAAATGCTACTGCTTAGAACAACAAAAACGTAAAATAAGATCAGTCGGAAAGAGCTCTTCTTTCTATTTATCAATATCAATTAAACAGGCAAATGGTGTCTTATAGTTAAAAGAATCATTTGTACCGCTTCTTCAAAAAGGAGTTTTCTAGCGTTTCGTTTCTTAAGTTTGAGGGTGACCAGTACTATGGTTCTTTAACATTTTAGTCATCTTAGGGTCCGGCTTCTTATAAATAGCGTGTTTTAAAAAAGAATGTTGACCAGAAAAACAGGCTCCTACTTTTAAGGTGTAGAAGCTAAATCGATTTGTACACGCCCATAGCTTTCGTATTGGTTGTAAACATCTGGATGTATTCACAGGCATACAAGCACGAATTTATAGATTTCAAACATCCCAAAAATGAGGATTTATCTGTGGGATAGGAAGCAATCACATAGACAGAGAGACTACCAGTTAATAAAAAACGCAAATAAATCATAAAAATTTTAACTCTTATATCGACTAGCCTGCGCAGAGACTTAACTGGTTTTCCAAGAAACGAATTTGGCCGAATGGAAAATTGAGTAAATCTGGCAAACCAGTCATGTCTGCGCATAGGCTACATACAGAGAACGTCATCGTACACGAAGTGATATACGCGATACAAAAGATAAGAGCTGATCTTAAAACATGAGCTAAATAACAAAAGATAATTCTTCAAATGAAAACCTAAATTGAAATTCATCCAAAAATACAAACACAAACCTATCACGGCCAACTTTTGCAAATGCTCCAAAGCTGCTAATTTTCGAATTTCCGAAAGGATAACAATGGAGTTGTGTGAAAGATCTAAATTGGTAAGACCTTGCGCGCAAAGCAGACCTGTGGTGGAGGAAATTGAAAAACAGGATTCGTAAATGAATAGGCTGAAAATTGAAGGTGCGGTATGATACTTTAGCAAACGTATAACGTATGCTATTTAGCATTAAAAATGTGCATTTGGAAGGCAAATATACGACGGTTCAATTCATCATCATAATCATATTCAACACCATCATCAACATCACTTTCATCATATTTTTATTTACAGATATCTAAAAAACAAACATAGCTAAATTCCAGTTTAATAACTATCAGTTACTTTATCTAAATTACAATATAATTAGAAATAGAACTATAAAATGTAACTAATTGTTATCAAAGATTTAAGTAAATAAAAGAAACAAGATAAGAAAATAGAAACAAGATAAAATTTAGACAGTGTCAAAGTAAAGAAAATTGATTGTTAATGAAGAAAACTTAACGTGACGTACAGCAATATTCCTATTTCTTAGGTTTGATTCATTTCAAATAAAAGAAGAAATTACTTTTCAATCAGAACATCTTCGTTGAGATTCAAATAAGAGAATTTTAAAAAATTAGAATATTAAAAAAGGGAATACTGATCTACCTTCGATACTCTGTATTCTGTTCTGCTTGAGATTCAAAACTTTCAAGTGCATCAGCGTCTGGAAAACAACAAAATAAACGAATAAGGATAAGAAACAAAAGGATAAGAAACAAAAGGATAAGAAAACAACACTATTACCATTATCTTTCATGGGTTAAAAGATTTGATAATAGAAAAAATAGTGAATCTGAGAACAGGAGCCGCGTCCAAAAAGCATTGCAGTAATATTGTGGAAGACATTGAGATAGGCCATTGTAAACAAAAGAAAAGCCACGCCCCAATCCTGCATAGCTTTCAAAACATATTTCCCAGTTTAAGTCACTTAAATACCACCAGTACTGTCCACTTACCAAAGAATAGTGGTACAAATATAATCGACACACTTAATTGGTGTTAGAATTGTCTCAAAATAAATGTAGCTAAGATGAATGACTTTTTGGCAAATATTTTTAAAGGCAGTCTGTCCCCTCAATGATTGGCTAATTTGAACAATTGGTCTTCCCACCTTAACGGATTACGCTGCTCGCTTTGGCTGGCCTAGCTGCGATAGTGGACGACAATTGCAAGAAGATTTAGTTACTGGAATTGAATTATGATAATGGAAGCATTTCTTTTCCCTGTTGACATATCTGTCGCACAAACCATACAGGGAACAAAATCTTTCTAGCCATAGCTTCACTTCACTCCCTATACAATCAATGTGTTGACTTTTACAATGATTTCAGTGATTAAAGATCACGTCAGACGATATCAAAAATAAGTAATATTGTAATGTGGGAAACTAGGAATTTTAAAAAGCTGCTGACGTTTTGCGCAAGTGTTAAAATAAATCTGAAAAGGATTGCAGCTAAAGTTGAAATAAACACGCTTAACAAGCATCTAACTGAAAACGTTTCATTAAACCGGAGCTCGAATCATTGACCTATGTTTTATGCAACTGCGACAATTGGCAGAGATATGGCTTTTTTGATACTATATTTTTATTATGCATTTAAACCTGAATTACTTTCTTCTCGAATTGTGTTGTATTTAAAGATTTGTGTTCTAATTGTTATTCTTATTGTTATTTTCTGCGATTGTAAAATTAAAAGTTTCGTTATTTGTAATGGTATCACTCTATTTGGATGCAACACAACACAGGATCCATACAACCGGCAATTTGCTATGACCGGGATCCAAGTTGGATGAATGTTTCTATATATCGGAACAAGACCGAGCTTACCTTCGTGGAACCGGAAATCAAGTAGATTTCATTACCGACCAATAGCAATCTTTGCAGTGGTGATTCATCTAACAGGCTGAGATCAAGATGTGCCATTTTGTTATAACTTAGATCCAACTGAAGAACAAAAATACTAAAAAATTACTATGGGAAGCAAGAAAATACTTTGAAAGTTATTCATTGAATATATGTGCCCATGAATTGCTGAGATGAATTTTTTCTAGAAAATAGTGCAGCAAAATCTGTATTTGTATGCCTTTATATATTTGAAGGTCAATATATTGAATAACAAAATGATTGGCAAGGCTTATCTATAGGAAGAATCAGCAGAAACAGAACACGCTTGAAACGTGTCAAACAATTAAGTAAGACACGTTTGCAAGCTCCATTAACTTCCTCTCCTAGCATATAAGAACAGATAGGCCATTGGTACTAAATCAGTTCTCGATTGCACAGAAAAGTTCACAATATGCTTGAAGTTATTTTGAGTATAACACTCCTTGCAGTTTGAAAAGCTGGATTCGAGCCAATATAAATGGGGTTTTAGTTTTTCAGACCCTTAATATATTAACCAACGATTGCTAACACAGCAGTCAAGTGATTTAAGAACGGGCCATTCTTATTCAAAAAAACACTATTCAAATTTGTTTACATGCCAATGATCCTACTGAACTAAACGAAAAACTAAAGTTGATCCCCTTCTAAAGAACATTCTAGCCCTGTCAATCTGCACCTATCAGAGAACTGTGCACGTTCTAAGACATATATTCTGATAAGTACTTTTCAAGCATTTGCACTGACGGCTACTGTTATACAACAGATATACTAATAGGTTATACTAATTTTGAAAACAACTAAGATCTTGTTCTCTACTTCATCTTGTCTTAGCTTTTGAGAAATTGAATATGAGAAATCCGAATATTACAAAGCCATTTCTGGTAAGAGAAAGATTTAACAGAACTAAAGCCTTTTAAATAAAAATTAAGGTGGATAATTCATGGCTCTATACCAACACAGAATATATTCAAGTCCAATGTCCCTATCTAATTCGTAACGATAATCTGCAATGGAAGTTCCTATGTGATGCAGATACAAGGCCTTATCAAACTCTCCGTGCAGATACAAGGCCTTATCAAACTTGAAAAAACTTTCCCTGTTTTTAAGTACAAAGAACGAATCAAACAAAATCGTGTAAATTTACAAGAAAATTGACGAGTTCTACTTTAAAACAAACTATATTTGATCCACGGTTAACGACCTGGGGCCAAAGCTGAACAAGCTTTGAATTATTTAGTCGTATGTAGACAAATCAAGCCTTAGTTGAATTGAATAAAATTGAAAATCTAAGGTAAAATCCAGGCTCACCTCACGAATTGCAGGCAACAGGCTAATGCTATTATCCAGACCAAGAATGTTGTTGTGGCTCAAGTTCAAGTAAGTCAAACAAACCCAAGGTTGGACTATAATCCTGCAGAAACAGAAATAGAAACAGTAAAGAAAATGTTGGAAAAAATCCAGAAAATAGAAATTTTAGAATGCATTACATATGTGATAATGTTGAGTATTCATTCCTCGTGGCCTTTTTTCTCATACTATAACATATTAGTTTGAGATGAAGATCGAAATATATTGGGAAAAAATTGCACCAATGGAGCGTCAAAAGAAAAAAGAAATTGTTGAAAGTGATGACAACGCTAAATGTAATATGTAAATTTTTGTTAAAATTATAATTTTAATTATAATTATAATTTTAATTATAATTTTAATTATAATTTTTGTTATAATTTTTGTTATAATCAGAATAATTATTGTAATATAATTAAAGAAATTAAAATAATATTAGAGGAGAAAATATTTCAGATTCTTTTAATTCTTTGACGTTGTTATGATTTTGTGTACGTCTTCATGCGTCACAGTAAGTTTGGAAGATTGTAGAAGTTTAAAACTGATAGTCTCTTCACTCGACAGTTTGCTCTACCCCCTGGAACTTTGGAACCTGAAAAACCGCGTAGTTTTTCTTGAAAACATTTCTCAAACTACTCGACTAAAAAATCAAAATAATTAAAAAACCACTTTTGAAAAAAATAGTGACAATTTTACCTTAAATAGCTTTTGAGAAGGCGCTAATAAAAGCTTGCTAAAATTATTTGCAGCAAATTAAAAAAATCAGAAGACTGGAACCTCTAGTGCAAAATTTGTGCTAGACTATCAGCAGGAGTTTATTTGCATATATGAATACTACACAAAAATTTTTGTGCACTTTGAGGGCTTCCTTATATTTCATAAATGCAGCCCATCTCACCTTTTGTTTGAAAGTTTGTATGCAGCTTGTGCTCTCCAAGAATCTTTGGTGTTTTTTGCGTCTGGTGCCTGTAGCAGATAGATTGAAAAGGTATAACCCATTTCAAAAATAGAGTATAACAGATTTATATTTTTTGGAAAAGATACGAAATACAGATATAAATCGTTAAGGTAATTAATAGGCCAAGACTTGATTCAGCAGTGCTTTATTTAAGATGAACAAGAAAGAATTGTCACTATGGCGCCAGTGAAAATTCTTTGCATAATGCAATGGGCTGTTGTCCCCATTTTAACAAATTGAAGGCTATGTGATGCAAGCTAAAATCCCTTACAAAAGGCTCTGCGGTGGACCGATCTGAAGCCTTGAGATATCAGGCTTATAATATTCTTAGAATTATAAATCTCTAGGACCGTGTTTCATTGATAAGCTTGTAACTATGGGTATTACAGGGTAGATGGTATGTCTTTGAATTAAGTATTCATTCTAAGAAATATTTTTCAAAAAATCTCATAGTATTTGACAACACATTGCTCCTGACAGCTATATCGCATTTTTTAATTGATTCTCCAATGAAAGGAACATTTCCTTATATCGCAATAATCTGAAGTATGACGTACCCGTCTCTTCTCGGCTGCACAGTCGATCAAGAATTCCTGCAGGATTTAAAGATATATTATATTTAAGCTATATTGGCTAAACATGTTTTAAAAGCCCTACCCAAAAATCTTAGACATTATATTACTAAAATATCAACAATTTAAGATATATAGGTATTAAGATATTAAACATTGGGTAATATATACACACTGCTGCTTAAGTTGACATTTGTTGCTAACATAAGTGTTGTTCCCAATATCGACGGTTGGAAACATTCAGTGCTGGTCGATAGAATCAACAAAAATGAAGGATCGATGGCTGAAAACTGTGAGAAGGCATAAAGCGATGAAACCAACATACAATGCCAAAACAAGCTATTTTGGAACTTTTGGTGGGAAGAATTTTCCATAGTTTTCATTCATTGACTAGGTGAGAGATATTATCCGGTGAACACATTTGTAAACTTTTATTACGGTACAAACTGTAGGTCCAAAAAGTCTTGTTCATTAAGTCAATCAGCGGGAGATTTTTTCATTGATTTTGTCACTACAATTGGCTTTGACGCATTTATGAGATCACAAGGTCATTTTTTTTCTGATTATTTGCAACATTTTAACGGCCGAAAGTTCCTAGATACGCCTAGACAAAGCCAAAGCTGGAAACGTATTTTTCGTTCCCGGAAACGACATTTTGTAACCAAACTCTACATATCAAAATTAAGCTGTGTTGCATATATTTATCTCTAAACGAGTACATGCTCGAAACGTCGTGTTTTCAAAAATCAAAACAAAATTTATTTCATTTTGTTACTTGTTTTATTTGTTCATTATACTGTCTTTTTCAGAAGCGTTAGTTAAAGAACACATACCTTCATCGTGTGAACACAATATCTCAAAGTTAGCGATTTTAGTCTTTGAGGCAATACATTCACCCCTGAAACAGATGCCAGCCTGCAGCCTTCAATCTAAAAGGTAGGTTGCTAATGAAAAAATACTCAACCAATAAATAATGGTTTGCTAGGCAAATTAATCAAGTTTGTAAGAGTGGGTTCTTTTACTGAGGCTTTGGTACCCAAGGTGTCTATGATAAAGTGATGACGTCATACCTCTATATTTGTTAATTTTACCATATTAGCTAAAAACATCATAAAAAGTGTAAAATTTCAAAAACAATTGAATTTAGGAAAACAGGGTTGAAATACCGCCAACTTTCTTAAAGGGGTTAAGCTCAAAATAAAAATTGGGTACGAGGGAAAGAATTAGAGGCCTAAATATCTGTGGAATTATATTTCCTGGAAATATAGCAGATTTCGTTTCGACTGGAAGCCTTGAGAAGGGGCCAGTAACTTATTCAAGGAACTCGAATCATCTCCGTTGCATTATCAATGGCACATAAACCAACAAAGAAAATGTTTTAAGCAATGACAACTACCTGCAGCTCCGTGAGTTTGGTGAACATTGACAAGTCGTAGGAGTAGTTAATTTCAAATTGCTTTCCATGTGTTGCCTTTGAAACGAGATCAGTGATGCACAGGCGATCTAGCTCGCCGATGAATTCATACATGTGGCCAAGATTTATCTTATCTCCTGGATAAAAAAAAAGAACATGCTAACTTTACTGCTAGTTAGACGTCACACGCAGTTAATGCTGCACGACGCGTCTCACAATGCCATGCCAGTTCTTTCTATCCTGTGTCAGTTCAAATAATCTATTTATTGTTTATGCTTCTTTAGATCCAGTTTAGTTCCGATGCTGGCCAAATCTTGCCTTACTGTCTGCATCCAGGTCGTCTTTGGTCTTCCTTGTGGCCGTTTTTCTTTCCTGAGATACTCTTCAAGGGTTTTCCTTGCTAGTGTTTCTGGATGCAAGCGTATGAGATGTCCTAGCCATGTTAGTCTCCTTTCTCTTATACTTCACTCCATGGTTCACATTTCGTTCTAACACAGAGCTCTTTGTTGGTAATATTTCTCTGCCAGTTAATTCCTAGGATCTTTCTTAGATGTCTACGTGTTCCGTACTTTATAAATTCTGCATTTAGGTTATCATCTCCTACGCTTTTCCTGTTCTTTAAACTTTCCACTGCTTTTTGTATTTCTACGCCAGTAAAGGGTCTTTTCATTTCACAAGGCGGTATCGTTGGGAGTAATTCTTTCGTTTCCATCGTGAACATTGTTTTCAAATGTTCCCTGATTAAAGTTATCTGTTCTTTCTCAGAGCCACCAATACTGCCATCCTCTCCTTGTACGATGAGGGGTTTCGTCGGTTTTCTATTATTGAGGGTTCTGATGGCCTGGCAACACTTGTTCGAATCATCCTTTTTTCCTTCTATTTCTGCTAGTTACTGGTTCATTTTTTCATTATCGAGTATTCTTATTCTTTTCCGTATCTGTTTCATGATTTTGCTCCTGTTTTTCCTTAGTTCGTGGATAAAAACAATGCAAGGTGTAAAGGATAGAGGTACAAAAGAGGACATGATTACGAACAGAAAGCGGTCACTACCACCCTTTAAATTGGTTCTCGTCTTCAAAATCCTAATATACACCGTAAATGAATAAAGAAGTGAAAAAGTACTTACCGCTTTTTGAAGGATGTGGAAGCTGTAGTTGCCTGGAAATGCAATATAACTGTACAGGTGTCATTGTGAATAACTCTTTGGTCGAAATGATTCGTTCTCCTGAAGAAAAGAAGTTTATATATTAGCCAATTCAAGTAGGGGAAATTTCATGGCAAGGCAATGTCAATCATTCACATACAGATGTCAATAAAGGCATGAAGACATTAGAAAAAAGGCATAAATCATTCTTTGTATCATAAAGTGAAGAAGGGGGGCTGGTAAAAAAACTGTCAAAGACTTTGTAAACTACGCTATACATTGCAAATTACCAATAGCACCCCCTGGAATGAATGCCGTTTTCAATTTTCAGAGCTTTATTCAGTTGTCCGAATGATTTCTGACAGGTAGTTACGATATCTAAATCCCGATTCAACTAACTTTTTAGGAGGACAGGAGGTGGGTTGTTTGTTTTTTCTACGGAAAATTGTTTATTTTTTTAAAACAGTACCTAAAGGCACTATGTCCCGACGAATTTCGCTGGGTATTTAAATTTCCCATTGGTTGGATTACACAATAGGCCTATTGCTACGTATCCAATCGGCTAACTCTCAATGTTTTCTTGATTATAAACGTGCCATAAGTGTTAACTCTGAACGGTTGACTGACAGGACAAACTGCCTTCAAGTGAAAAAATGTCCCAATAAAAATTGGGCAGAGGTTGTAGCCTAGATATTCTGATTTTTAATTTGAGTGGGCGTGTCCTTTAAATACTCACCATTTGCAGCTAAGTACTTCACCAGAGACATTACAACAAGTGATACATCCTGGAAAAATGAAATTTAATAGACATAGTAAAAGCAAATTGAACTGTCAATATAACAATTGATTAGGAATAGTTCCATGGACCTTCTTTAGGTCTAGGTAGCCGATATCAACAGTAGCTATACGCCAGCAACTTTAGGTCTTGAGAGATTAAGTTGTATTCAAGCTACATTCTAATTGAGGGGGGCACTTTTTAATTGCTAAATCACATACATCTCTTATGCCTTATCCTTTTATCACACTGCTGGAAGTTTATGGATTGAGGGGGTCCCAAGCCTGAAAAATTGCCAATTGGGGCACTTTTTAATTGCTATATTACCTTTGAAACAGGAAATAACAGATCTTGCTGTTCTCCCAACCCCCATCTCCTAATACGAATTTCCTTCTAATTGTACTGTATTTTGATAAGTAAAAGCTCATATCTTATATTTAAAAAACTCCATGTTTCATGCTGGAGAAATTTAGAAATAATGTAGAAATATTTTACAACACGTATTTCTGGGATATATGAAAAGACATGTCTTTAATAGAGCTGCCAGAGATGTAATTTCCCCCCACAAATATCTAAGAACTAAACTAGCATGAGGGCTCCACCAAGTTGCACTTCAATCAATGATTGATGCATCTAGCATTATATAAATCTCAGACCACTCTATCAAGCCCAAAATAAAAGTTTTATTTCAAATTGAGTTGTATTGAAAGCTTGATAGTTTTTCTTCTGAGGATAAAGCTAAAAAAGGCTCCATGACAAACCACAAGATGACTTTTTCACTTGCCATTAAAAATTCATTTGGTCATTGTGTTTCTTGTACATTGACATTTGCATTTGAAATAGGAAAAAGCCAGCTAGGCACTAAGTTAATCCTTTAGCTAAGCAAAGAAACTTTGTACACTGAGTAATTAATTATTCACTAATTTCAAGGTAGATAAAAACTTACATGGCCTTTAAGATCCAAGAACTCTAGCAGCTCAGGGCATGTACTCACTTCTCTATCACAACTGAGATATAGAAATAAACAAAAAATGAAATCAATATATCAATGTTAAGAGACATGCTAGTTGTAGGAAACAAGAGACAACTCAAACAGCAATCTAATCAGAAAAGTTATATGTTCCTTCAGGAGATTAAAATATGCCACATTTGAATTTTAGCTAACCAATGGTAGATGCTAGAATGCAAGCCTCATAATAAAATGTGGACGTGAATTGCAGAAAAAAAACCCCTCTTTATAGATACCCCATTAGAGGAAGAAAATGGTGCATTGCAACATTAGGTTTTTTAAAATACCCTGCTACATTTGGGCTTCCTCTGCCCTTAAACATTCAAAGGTACCAATAGCTCTTAAACATTAACTCTGTGAGAGCAATCATGTCCCTAAGAAACAAAAAAAATACTAGGTGTCTTAACAACTTAATCATGGATATGTGGAAATATAACCAATCCCCTATCCAATTTGAGCTAAATTATGCACTGTAATATTTACACTAGTATGGTCTGATCTGATAATTGAATAGTCAAACTAATTTGCAAAGAAAATGCCAAAATAAACATAATTTATGCTTCTCTTACCTATTTATAAGCTTTTGTAGATAATGTTCCAAAGATTCCCTTCTAGTTTCAAGGGTCTCAATGGCCATGTTATTTGTAAATTTTTTTGGAGGTAAGAAGTCTTTTGGTATGGAAAACTTCTTCATCAACTATGAAGGAAAGGTAGTTTTGTTTAATTGTGATTTCAGAAGCACTTTAAACATAAAACACTTCAGTGCAGTTCTGTATCAAATGAGTTTAAAGAATATATATGAATCATTATATAATCAATGTTTAATCAACCTTTTGATGGAGATTATGAAATTCTTTGTATCTTCTAAAGACAAACCAATGTGAAGAATTGCTCATAATTTCGATCTTGTACACCTGAAATAGAAGTAAGCAGAATTATTAATAGAAGCAGGCTTGAAACATCATGTGGTACATTGAAAACATTGCAAATGATACTGTGTAAACAATTCAAATACATATTACATGTTTTATTTCTTGATGAAGAATGAATGAGATAAGAAACCAAATGTGAATTATCCAGCAGTTTGTCAATAAAGGTATATTTTCTTGTCAAAATGCTATAATAAGCAATCACAAGCTCAACTGGTTCATGTCTGCTCTTTTTTCAGGGATTATAGTTTAGATTTCTCAGCAGCTTTATTTTACTTGGTCTATTTGATTAATTTTATAAACATTCATTCATCTGAAATCCAATTACAAGGGAAATGACAATATCCAATAAAATCTGACAATACTTTTTTAAAAGCATAACATCCAATATTTCAGAAAAAGGAAAGTAATTAATTCCATTATGATAAGTGAATTCCTCTGGTAACTCTGCAGTAGATACATTCAGGCCTAAAGATATCAACCTTGTCTTGAGTATACAGTTCAGGGCCTCCGACAATGGGGGGGGGGGGATAGGGGGGCCATAGCCTCCTCACTTTTTTGCAAAACAATAGAGCTTTTTCAAGACCTTGTGTTATAATAGCCAGATTTTCTCTTGGCCCCTCCACTTTCCAACCTGCTTCAGAGCCCATGCAGGTTAGTGAAGAAGGTGTGATCAAGGAGATGTTTTCTGACTTAGCCTAGCCACAGTGAGATTTTTCTCTGGATCAGTCCTCAGTATAACATGAAACACAACACTCTGCAGATGTTGCAAAAGGTGAATGTTTGTAGAATAAAGAAATTTTTATACCGCATGAGGGCTTGGTTTTTTCTCCAGCCAGACTTCTCTTATAATGACATGTCTTATGCTTGTTGATGGTTCTTCTCCTAGCATACTGAAAGAGCTTGATCTATGCCAGTTTGAAGAGCCTCTTGGAGGCAGATAGGCCTGGAGTGAAGTCATCTTCAGTTGTAGGACTACAACCTTCCTTTACCTAAAAACCAAAAACTGTCTTACTTTTTGTGAATAATGTGATCAACTGATAGGATAAAAACTGTTAAACAGATCAGATTGTTATGTTAAACAGACTGTGTTTTAGTGTTTTCACCTAATCATTAATTTGTGGTTCCCAGTTTGAATCATTGATCTTGAGTACTGCTCACTAAAGAACTTTGTTGAAAATGGACATCAAATTTGAAATCATCATGTTGAGATTAGTTTATACTAAAAACTCTATGTCATTTGGATTGTTCACTTGCAAGATACTAGCTTTTGAAAATCAAGATTTCACCAGAATTTTTAGGAGAAAATTGCATTTAAATGTAAACAAAAGCCAAATTTTAAAAATGGCACAATTTTTGAGCAGACAGTGCAAACAACATTTTGACAAAGACTTACTTCAACATCAAGATTCCAATGCTCAAACTGCAAATAATTTTTACCTCAAACCCTGTCTGTGCATTTTTGTAAATTTAAATTAACCTCTTGCAGTCACAGCACAGCCTCACCACAAGGTTTACAATTGCCATTTAACAATAAGATAATGCAGCTTTAACCTTCTATTTTGCAATATGATTTGTTCCCACGCAAGCATAAGCGATATAAATTAATTCCCTGCACAAAAAAATACTTTTCACTTTGGTCCAATCCTAGGATCCATTTTTGCCAAATATGTAGATAAAAAATTAACAAAACTTAATGGGAATCATGAATTAAAAGAAAATAACATAAAACCTGATTAAAGTGATTTTAAATTTAGTGCCTTAACTAAATTCAAATTAATTTGTTTACAACTCTAATGTAAACAGCATGATTTAATGACATAATAATAAAAATACAATAATTTTGCGGGATTTAATTCGATTTTTCTTTTCAAAAACAAAAAATTCAAGTTAGTCTTGTAGAACCACAGTCTCGTTATTCTTTCCGTTTTCAACTCCTTCGCAAACGTTGTCTTTCGAAATCTCTTTCAATATCTCCTTAAAATTCGTCATCGTTTTTGCTATTATTTCAAGTTGATGCTAACTTTTGAGTTTATAAACCGCGTTAACTTAACTGGTGCTGGAATGTTAGTTTTTCGAGTTAATTTGATGAGATACTATCTTCAACAAACGCCGTTCTTTCTAAACGATAATTTCCTATAATATACGCAAATATTTATTTATGACTCGAAAATTGTGCTAGGTACATATTCTAGAAAATAGAACACACATACCAATTCGTATTTACACCAACCAGCTGCTACCCATCGCTATTTTTTTTTTCGATAGATGTTGCATTTAAGCCTTTAATTACATTTCATCTCCACTATCGATAAACCAATGTACCGGAATTCATTTCATCACAGTCCGCCATCTTGAGATTTCTGCGAATGAAAACTTACCTTTCTTCACAGGGAAACAAGATAATAGATATTCCAAAGAGTAAAGGGATTGGGAAGAAATTATCTCAAAAAGAAAGAAATCTTTTAAACTTTGGAATGTTCTCACTTCTCCTTCCTTCCAAGACCCTTATGATTTGTTTTTATTCAGAATAATAATTAACAAGTTTACCTGTTCCTCCCTCTCGTCCAAATCACACTTTCCTTCCCCTTGCTAGGAACTAAAAGCTCCCGTGCCTTTCCCTGGCAGGGCCTTTGAAGGCCAGTTTGGGCACAATATTGACCCCCCTTAGAAAATCTTTGTAGCCGTGCTTTTCTGTCTCCATGAGAACCAGAGAAACACCCCTTTAAAGTACAGGATTCTTAACATTATATTCACGAACAAAGGAAAATTGGACATCGTTTTCCTTTGTGGCAAAACAAACGGGCGTTGATTCTATATAGGTAGCTGAAAGAAGTAACAAGCGGAAGACAAAGACCAAGATACAACTTTTTGGTCACGGCCCCGGACTTTCTACCTCTCCCAATCCAACGCCCTTTCGAAAGCATTCTAAGCTGTTCTTTCAAAGTAACGTAGACAAACCCACAGCGAATCTCTCGCTACAACATTACTAAGGTCTTTAAAAACACCCTAAGGAAAAACCATTTATTGACTGGATTAGATAAGTATGGAAGTGATGTTTATAATTCATGGAGGGAGCCAATAAATCTTAAGATGTCAATAAACTAAGTTATCATTATATCAGATATTGTGACTCGTTTATCTTAAAACGTTCGAGAAATGCACTGACTTGGTTAATTTATATCTTCACTGTCATGCATCAATGTTAGATGATGGATTTTGCCTCAAGATCCATCCTCCGCAACGCAGCCTGAAGCTCCAATGTATTGGGAAAGGAAAATGCAATATCTCTTTGACATAAAGAATGTTCAAGTTATTGGGGCCTCGAGTTTACAGTATTGCCAACCAACTTTCAAAATGAGAACAGCCGTTTCCCAAATTCATTCTTATTCCTATCATCTTTATTTGTTGATTAAATGATATTCTAGCAATACAAAAAATTCTTATTTCATAGTTGTGCGCAAGAAATTCATATTAAACCAGGGCTCAAACATATGTTCTTCGTACGTGCGAACAAGTATAACGAATTTCATTTTCGTCAAACATTTTAGTCACTTAGTGCAGCATGTTAATAGTTGCTTGCAGAAATATGTTGCAAAACTAATATGCAATGTTTGCAACAGATTTCCAGGCGATGAACGAAATGGGTTGAACATAGGTCAGAAACTAAGGCCGGTATCTTGTCTTGGGTCATTGGCTCAAACTTTTTCTTGATTCCAATCTCTTCGCGTTTGTTTTACATTACAGATCGCGTGAGATGGCGAAAAGTATGCGAGGGTGTATTAAGCTAAGAACCTACCCATCCTTCTATCCTTAGATTGTGTTGTTGTTTCTTTTTTGGTGGTTATACTGTACGTGGTCGTATTTGTTATTACACTTTCACGTAAGATAGGAGGAGCAAGGGAGCAAGTCTATTTTAATAGGAGGGCATAGGGTGCCGAAGTGCCCTTTTCACAAAAGTACCCTTGACATCGACCTTCCGTAGTATTTAAAGAGAGTCATATGAAATCCTGACTTTAGTGCCTTATTCATGATGAAATTTCTCAAAACTTGTAAAAAATTCCTTATGATAGCAGTTATCCCATTTACAAGATACCTACAGAACGTTGAAATAGAATGGGAGTTTTTTCAAATACCCTTTTACTGAAGCCTGCCCCCTTGCCCTTTCGCCGTTTCGTCGTCACTGTATATCGATAAAAATAACCAATCTTTTGATTAAATTTTGAGCAATCCCCGGTCTAAATCAAGGTCAAGACGATAGAAACAACAATAAATTCAATGCTGCCAATAATTTTACACTGGTGGTACAACTTGTTCCAATTGTCCCTTTATAGTCAACAGATTCTCTCTCCATTGTTCCAATTTCTGTCTAAGCTCTTCCCACTCTTTTCGTTCGAATGTACGACGATTTGATGAACTTAAAGAAATTGAGAAAATTAGAAAACCAAGCAAAAATAGATAGATAATAAAACATCTGAATAGCTAATTGTTTGATTGATATATGGCTGCAGCCACAATATTATCTGCAGATATTCTTTAATTTGTTGTGCTTAAAAATTACTTTTCTCTTTTGCTACTGTTTTTGTCAAACTTTAGTATAACAGGAAGAACGAAATCACATATGAAAATATAATGTAAGCTCAGAAAGTACTCACTCAAGAATAACCTTTTCATTAACTTGATCAAGCTTGGCATGAAAGAGATCACTCTTTACAGCTAATAAAATAAAGAGAAGCAACTATTAGGAAATTGTACGAAAGATTTATAAAGTACCAATAAAAATTATCAAGTTGCAAGCACACCGACAAAATGACACATACACAAAATCATTCTCTGTGTATTGGAATACAAGTGTGGAAATAAATAAAATACGAAAATTCATAGAGGTGAAAAACTCTTCCAAAATTTGCAAAAAGAATGAAACCTACATTTTAAGACTGATTAAGCCTTGGTCAAAAGACTCGATTTTTCGCTCGATCTTTCTCTGGACATTTGATCTCAAAATATGATAACTGCGTATATGTTAAGAGAATATGATAAATATGTTAAGATATGATAACTGCGCACGCGCCAAACGATTCGATTTTCATTCGACTTTTTTTAGAAAGATCAAACTTCACTCGACATCACTCGACGCCATTCGACTCGCTCGACAAGGTGGCAAAGCGATTCAATTTTTCACTGAATTTCTTGTTGAGTAAAAAATCGAGTGAAAAATCAAGTCGTTTGGCCGGGGTTTTAGCCACCGTATACATCTTGAAACAACAACAATGATGTAAAAATGAAGATTAAATGCTACACATTACAAGCCAATGATTAAATTATTATATTAATTGACATCCTATGAATCACCTTCAATGACAAATTCTTCAACCTCGTCCTCGTTTAACAACAGTTGTTTAGCGAGAGGGCCAAACTCGATCTCTGACTGCTCCCGTGCAATCGAGACAAGCGTCAAAATTTTCATTTTGTTGATGTTTCCTTCATGGTTCACCCCTAAAAATTGTAAAATATTTAAACAAGTTAATATATGAAATACAAGGACTTTTTCATATTAAATATGATGAGAAATTATCTCCAAGAGTGACCCAGATATTCAAACACGCACTCACTTGCACCTTAAGGGGTTAAACTATAAGCTTAAATTATCCTCACTTTCACCTAAAAACATTGCTTCTGGGTACAAATTAACAAACCTAACTTATTTTAATCCAAGATACAGCTTATACATTAGAACCCAAATTTCTTACAGGTACCTGCATCCAGAAGCAGAAATTTCCGAAATTTCCAAGCCTAATGTAACATCTTCGATAACAGAAGTATAGCTTTTGCTGGCCAGTTCGTTAATCAAAATAAGTTCAGCCGTTTCCTCTTTATAACACTTTTTATCAAATTTGTAATATTCATTAGATATGAAAAGATATTCAAATCTTGATACTCAATAGAGCATGCAAACATTTACAATTAGAATGAAGAGAAAGAAAATAATTATGTCCATACCAGGTAAACCAAGTACAAAGTTGGAGTTCTTTTCGAAAAAATCCATATAATCTTGTAATTTTCCAGACACAAATATTTTCAATAACTGCAATTAATTTAAAAGGTTCAATTAGCATAGAAGCAATTTAATGTAAACAAATGTCTTAATTCTTTGTATTTTCTGGGAATGATCAAGTTCTAAAGAAATAGAGTAGAAAATGCCATTTTCATAATTTCAATCTTCGCATTAAACATGAGCACTTTGATCAAATATGTAGACCAAATACTACGAGACAAATAAGAGGAAGGACAGAGAGGAACTCTCCGCGGCCACTTTTCTTGATTTTCGTCGCGAAGAAAACAATTGTCGTTTGGTTAGCTTCGTTTTTCATCGGAAATGTGACAGAACATAACAAACGATGTGATCGTTCCCTTCCAAAGATGTGTGGGGAAAACAGTAATTGGTTAGTGTAAAGGCATCCTTCGCAATATCACGACAAAACTACCTCGATTTGGCCTTCTGGTCGATGAGTGAGATAAACTTGGTTAGCCTTGCATTAATTCACATGTATACTTGGTTAGCCGCGCCAAATTCTTATGAATAGTTTCCCTCCTCTCTTTTTACTATTCTATCATTAGGCCAGCAGTATATTTGTGACAACAGGGAATCTTCATAAGAAAGTTTTATCTCAAATGAACCCCTGCCCCCCTCCCAAATCTGTATGTTCAAGTAATGTCAACAAATTAACAAAGGCCATTTAGGTAAAGATAGCGAAGTTGAGGTATCTTAGTGAATCAAAACAAGAAACAATGAAACACTGATTTGAGGGAATTGTGACACAACACTGCAATCATTACTTTTTTATTAGACTGGCACAAAGAAAAGAACTTGTTGGGCTATATAGAAATACATTTACCTTTAAGATTGGTTGTCCTTCTAAGGCAAGAACAGGCTTAAGTTGTAAGAGATGGTCCATGATAAACACATCTGGTTTATTGATGCAATGCAGAATACACTGCAAGGCATCATCTTTAGCTTCAGTTGCACTCCTGTCATCATATGTACCTAAAATCTCCAGCATCACTTTGGTTGCCTCGTTGCTATATAAGACATTGAAAAGCATCAGCAACATAAGGAAATGGCAAAGAAGCTTGCTTGGACAATAAAATATTCTAGTTTCGAAGTTGATAATATCAAAATAATATGATGATAAGATAATTATCGCTATTTTAGACCAGTTATTCTACTTAGGGGGTGTAGTAGACCAATGATTTATTTCAAAACAAACAAAAATTTTCTATTTGCTATGGTGAATTTTCAGTCGGGCAAACGTACTGTTTATGATATCATGCATTTTATATATGCGTTCTCTGGGCAATTCCAAAAAATGACCTAATTCCTAGTTGCAACTAGCACCTGAATTACATGCTAGACAACTCTTGAATAAATTAAGGAATTGAGGCATAAAAATATAGACAAACAAGTCTAAGACATATGGATGGTATTCTTGAAAAAATGTCTGTCTCACCTGTTTTTACTATCCTTAAGAGCACTATGCAACAACCTATAACACTTTCGCTTCTTTTCAATATCTAGATTCCACAGCTCCAACCAAGAACTAGCCTGAAAAAGTGATACCTTACATTTTTTAAAACTTTCCCCCAATAATAAGTAATTGCTGCTAAACTAGACAGAGGGTTGCACATTAACCGAAAGAGAAAGAAGTTCAGGATATGTGGATCAATTTGACACAGTTCTATAGCAAAATAATACAAATATAAGTATTGAGGGATCCATAATCAATGAATAAAACAATTAATTTTACTGACCTCTTTCAGTTTTGTTTCTACATTATCTGTAAGTCCAAATTGGGTTGCTAATTTGAGTTGACTACAGTATACCTCATATCTTAGAGGACAGTTTTCATTTAGCCCAGCAAAGAAACAACCAAGTCTAGAAGGGAAAATTCAGAAAAATGTTTGTGTTTCACCAAATTAAAGATAGTCAGAAACATAGCCCAGGTAATCCAATGGAAGTAAAAAAAGTTGGCATTTGTCTTTATATTCAAAATACTGTTGAATCTAGTTAAGTTGTACCCTGAATAAATCAGACTGACTCTAATTCCCATTTAACTTTCTTACCTGTTTCAACTCATACCACAGACAAGTCAAACATTCACTAATCCAGACCATTTTCTTAACCCCTGTCCCCCTCCCCCCTTCTCTGAAGATCTGACTTAACAGGATTCAGCTGTAGTATTTGTTAAAGATGCATGCTCTAAGCCACATGTCATGTAAAGTCTGTTTCGTTGGGTCATTCCTGTTTAACCTGTGTGGGGTCAAACTTTCACCCAAAGTGGGGAGAGTCGCCAGCTCTCTGTAATTCCAGGCGTAGGAATCATGAGGTGTGGTCACATCGAGAGGAAAGACCAGGACACTGCTCGATAAGCATAGCTTCTCAGTGTCCTAAAAACTACCTTCGGATGCTAGGTAGCAACAAATACAAAATAAAAAACTTACTGATTAGGTATGTACATTAATCATCAAAAGAAAAACTAATAGATGATACAGCAGTGCAGCTTCTTTTGATAAAAACTTGGTTTGGATAGACATTACTAATATTTTTACTGGATTTTAATTAGCTGGAAGAATAAATGAATTAGTAGCTTAAGTGGTTGGCTGATAATTGAATTGTAACTCAACAAAGTACCACTGAAAGAATGTTTTTTAAGTCAGTGGGTTGCATGTGAGTGTATTTTTATAGCACTGGCTCAGAATATCATAGCAAAGCACACGTGGTTGTGATTTACTATGCCATCCAATGCAATTTCAAAATTAAATTTTACGAATTAAAATTCAATTTAGTGTTAGCCAATTTAAAATTCAATACCTCAGAAATATTTTTTATTGAACAAAACTTAGCAGAAAATTTCCCGAAGGGCAAAAAAATAACCATAATCTTGTATCAAGAAAGTATACTTACGTTCAAAAAGTATTGCACCACTTCAACAAACGAGTAACGACAACAGAGTTGTAAACAATATGAACTTCAAATTCAAACCACTTTTGAGAAGCCATCAGACGTCAGTTTAAAGTTTTAAACCAACCAAACATAACTTCAAAACATTGGTAACACTTCCAGTCTCAATTTTTAGAAAACTTACTTTTAGAATATTAAAAATGCAAATTTTGCATTTGCCAGTCTCGAAGCTTTGAAACTTATGTATGATTTGCTAAATTATATCAAAAACTCGTGAGGCAGGCCATTTTTAATGTCACATGTTGATTTAAAGAAAAACATCTCAAGATCACATTGAGGTGTCTGAGATCACAGGTGATCATTACTGGCCTTGAATTTTGCAAAAAGTGACACTTTAACAGCCGTTTATTTAGTCTTTCTTTCAACAAGGAGATGAAATGTTGTTTTGAGCAATTTACAGCATAATTTGTTTCCTAAACAATATGACAATGGACTGGAAAACATGAAAGAAAGACTATATACATGTTTTATCAAAATAAGGTTTGTTGCAGTACAAAAAGCATGCGGCCAAGACTTTCAAAAATTCTTTAATATCAGTCAGGAAAATTAACAGTTTTGGGCACCCAAGCATTTTTTATTGCAATTATTATACAGACTCCTATCATCACAGCTCATTTATCGTGTTTTTGTGGTGGTCGACATGGTTTGGAAATAACAAAATAACCTTCTTTTTCATTTTCATAGCTATTCCTTAATAAATTTTTGATTATTTTCCAACCAAACAGTAATCTTAAAACATTTATTTAACTTGCTCTAGCTATTTGAAGTTCATATTTGAAGCTAGAAACATTTGGTGGCAGTGCTGCTATGTTGTGGCAGGTGGTGCAATACTTTTCGAACGTATCTCATTTGAAGAATGTACCGTAAACAAATTATCCTGTTCTTGCAAAATAAAATCAGAGTTTGTTAGATTTTTGCAAAATAAAATTGCATAAGAGTATCAGAAGTCAAAATTCAGATTTAAAAAATTACATGCGTAATCTCAGCATGGCATTTGCTTCTGTCGCACCAACATCTGTAATTTTTGAGCAGAATTTCTGTGTGATCTTCTCTCTTTCATTTGTACATACAAGAATTAGTGATATGAAGCTGTTCATCATTGCTTCCAGATCTAAAACAAAGTTTTATTTTCAAAGGGTCAGAAACTGAATAATTATTAAGTTTGGTAGTAGATTCAATTCTTGCTAAATAAGGATTGTTTCTTTATGTAAAGGTCTTAACAAGTTATTTTGTTGTACACAGATGCACATGGCAAGAAATGGTGCTAGAGGAAGGCTAGTGTGCTATAACACCCATCAGTGGGTCTAAAATTAAACTATGATTTTAAGCTTGGGGTGCAAAATACACTTCAGCTCCCTTGTCTGAACTCTCTGCTGGAAAACCAAAACTCTCTGCTAGAAACATTTTGGCGGCAACCATTGGTCAGTAGGAAAAAATGAGTTGTATTCAAGATTTTCTTATCTAAGTAACAGATGTATGGTTTACAAATTCCTTCTTAAAATGTCCAGCTTTTGGGTATATTTGTCACTACCAGCATGGTATTAAATGTACCTCACAAAATTAATTATTCATATAATTATTTTATGACACAAAATAAACTTGCCTGCATCACTAGCTGATTTCAGCCAGTTATCACAAACATCAAGAAGACATATAATTTCTTCATGGATATTTTCTTTACAGTCATCTCCAAGATCAGCACCTGCTGATTTCAAGTACTGTCTTATTTCCAAAGCCTGGTTTCAAAACAGAAAGTATAAACATTAGATATCACATTTATCATCTAAAATTTATCATCACACAATTTGTTTTTATTATGGATCTAAATGGAAAATGTACTCTTAATGAAAGAAGGTTCTAACAGTGTCTTGGGTGTGCAATTTTTCATTGTTTGCTGTATGTTGGGTGCGAAAAATCCAACATTTTGCATCTAATGTTTTAATGCTTTAAAAAAACACAAATAATGCAAAAATAATTATCAACTTCATTTTTCTTACTTGCGTTTAAAAATGCCTTGGACTCACATATACAACAATAAACAAATTATTTGCATCATACTTGACATTTACTAACTAGGCCTATCTCATATGTGAGATCAATAGGTACTTTAGTCTACATGTATATGTACCCCCAGCTTTTCCTGACCTTTTCAAAGATACGGTAAACTTTTAAAACTGTAGCCTTGGATTATTTATAAGAAATAGCAACGAACCTGTTAACAACTGAAATTAGTTTCCTGCTCAACTAGTTTCAAAATTTAGAGGCTGAGAAGGTATCAAAATTTTGTTAAGAAATTTAATTACACCGACAAATCCCATACCTGCTCGATTTCTCTGATATCAATGAAAGCTGGTAAAACGGCATCCATCTTTAAAAACTGCCGATTCTGTCAAAACTTCGATCTGTTTTATACTGATCTTGAAGTTTGATTTACACATGCGGCAGTGATTCGAAAAGAATTCGTCATCTTGCATCTGTCTCTGTTGCGTCCTCGGCTGGAGGCCAGGTAATGATGGCGGCTACTTCCCTTTAATAGCAAACAGCTGACTGGATACCGAAAAACGTTGATTGACAACGAAGTATGGCTTTTTTGGAGGAGATAAAGTCAAGAAATAAGAATCTGGCGCCGGTGCAAACTAGAATAACTCGTCCAGATGGGAAAATATATATTGAATCGTTTGGAACGTTGAAGGAAGATAGTTCCATTTCTGGGGACTTTTTTGTTGTTGATACAAAGCCTGATGACGCGCTGCACAAAGTTATGGATGGGTTGTTTATTGGATCACAGGATGCTGCTACAAATTATGAAGAACTAAAGATAAATAATGTATCTAGCATCTTAAATGTCGCTATAGGCGTTGCAGAACTGGACTGCAATGAATTCTGTTACAAAAGTTTACCCATTTTCGACACTCCTGATTTCAACATCAAGCCACATTTTGAAGAGGCGAATCGGTTTATCAAAAAAAGCCTTGGACTTGGCTCGATTTTGGTTCATTGCAATGCTGGTATATCTAGATCTGCAACAATAATAATTGCTTTTTTGATGATAGAAAAACAACTCGGACTGGAAGATGCACTAGAATTAGTAAAAAGAGCTAGGCCAGCTTCAAAGCCGAACCCAGGGTTTATGAAGCAGCTTCGTCATCTCGAAATTGAGCTAAAAGGATAATACATGGGAAATGTTGATGCATATTGCGCCCCCTTGTTAGCTACCTTTGTAAACATCTTGAGCTATTCTTTTGGCACAAGCCCCTTCCTTATGTGGACAAAAAACATGTAAAGACCACGTAAGAAGTGAGTTGCCTTAGTAAAAGTCATGTTAGAAATTAATAATATTTTAAAACTTGCAAGCAAATATGCTTTAGAATCATAACCAGTAAATATACACAGCAGATGAAGGTTGGAGTATTTCCGTCGTTTACAAAATGTACGTTTTATACGCGTCAAATCGTGCATATGAACTAGATAGCTCCTTGTGAGTTCTTTACATATGTCCGACAGCAAACACACTGAACTGTGAACTATCTACTGTATATAATTTCCTCTTTAAACATTCATTGTAATTTGTAGTTAATCTATTAAATATAAATGTACTAGGTAGTTATTGCTGTGAATGAAAAGTTTGATTTTTGAGTTCAAAAATGGCTCACTCTAGTTATCTAATGTGCAATCTATTTTATTGGAAATTATATTTGATAAGATGAACAATGCGTTTCAGGATTATGTTCTTATCATATTGATGTACAGGCCCCTCAAAAGCCAAATGTACAGCCTCCTCCTCCCCCCAATTCCCCACGAAACCCCCCCCCCCCACATCCCCCAATATCTCCTCCAATAACTATCTGGCAATATTATATCTTATCCATCATGAAGTACACTTACATTCAAAAAGTATTGGGACAACTTTGAAAATGTTTTAGGGAATAATTTTAAAAGACGTTTTAAAATTTGTTTGTCATTAAACAAGTACCGAAGCTGAAAAACATCAACGATAAAAATTCTATAGGAGTTTTTAAAAATCAACAACTATGTTACAAGAAGCATTTCTGCGAAAATAGCGCGAATAGTTATGGTGAAATTGCATAAAATGTCGGCTGCTCAATGAGCCCTGCTTTTGCAGTGTGTAAGAGGCTTTTCCGGAACGGTGAAAAGTTTACCAGGGGTTAGCGGACCGAAGGTCTGCTCTGAGAGAGCTGCGAAGTCATAGGTTTGAATCCTATTTAGACATTATCTTGTCATGTAAAAGAAGCTAAATTTAGGGACGTAAGCACAACATAGCTATAAAAACACAAAAAATACAAATTTTCCAGCTTTATGAGAAGTATATTATCTCTCATAGCAAAAACTAATCATCTGAACGAGTACAATGGCTTCTCCTTCTACGCAGTTTTAAGTGTAAATGCAATAATTTGATAAAATTGTAACGTTTTCGTTGATTCATAAAACTTTATTTGAAACTTGATGTTTCCTTTTGTAATTCTCTCTATAAATTTCTTTGTTATGCAAATAAGAATCTAAAAAATTGAATTTGTTTCGGCATCTCTAAAAAATTACCAAGGTCGCGTGAGTTTTCCGTTTTTAGGCCATCCAACTATTTTGCACAATTGCTCTTATAAACAGGAAAATTGTAAGGAACTAATGTTTTTATGGTCATGATTCAAAAGTTGAAGTGTTTTTCAACTTGTAACCACATTTTGGTGATACAGATGGCTAGATTTGAAAGCTATATTTGAAAGCTATATTTGAAAAAAACAGCCCATATCTGAACAAGTTTCCGTTGCAAAATGTATCCAGCGCAGCGTCATAGTTGTGTCCCAATACTTTTTGAACGTAAGTATATCAAACTAGAAACGATATGCCCTTGCTCTCCTTTCAGCCCCCAATTTCAGCTTTTGAAGTTTTATTTGAAAACATAAAGGGGTAAGTTATGAGACTGAGCAAAATTTTGGGAGGTTAAGGACACATGACACCCTATGGTTTTCTGTCCTTTAAAAGGCCCTCCCATGAATACAAGAATTGTCTGAGCAGACTGTTATTTTCCTCTAAACATGCCTTTGCTAATAGCTATGGTCACTTCTATGGCCTGGTTTGAAAAATAACGGGTTTTTATTCAAAAATATTTTTTGAAGTGTACCCATCTCCCAAGGACAAAAACAAGCCAAACTTTGATGAACTGCGAACAACTTCCTATATGAATAAATACATCGATCTATAAACATCATTAATATCTTTGATTTGAAAATTGTCTCCAATGTTGAATGCCTTCATTCAAAAGTATTTGCATGAAATAGCTATGCTTCTGGGCATACCATATCGTTTAAAGATCTCGTCAATTACAACAAGTCTCTAGTTTTCTTCAAAGTCTTAGTGTTGGACTGCACTGTAGAAGCAGACTAGGCCTGCTCATTTTCAAGGATATCTCGAGGCTCCATCAAGCTGACCTCTTCCATTTGGCTGTTCCCTTTGATATCAACATTTGGCAAGGACGTTGGAGCTATGGTAGTATTCTGTGGTGCTTTTTTCTGAATCTCAACATTTGGGTTACTTTCATAAGAAAGTGATACCTATTAAAAAGAAAAGAACGTGATGTGTAAATCGCTTTGAAAAAGCAAACGTTTTACAATATCGTAATAACTTCCTTCATGCTGTTCTTCCTATCCCCCAATCTTGGGTTGTGCGTCCTATGTAGCCAGAATGACACATGCATGGAATTTATCTTTTGGGTTGTAGGAAAGCAATTATTTTGAATAGATGGAAGGGCTCTCCTAGTACTGTAAATGTACTGCAAATGATAGAAGGATTGATAGTAAAGAAATATTTCATAACGGCCTGTTTAATCTGACTTCCAAATTCACAAAGTAGTGTTACCAATCAAAGGTAGTTTAAGACAAATTGGGCACTTTTCATAACAAAACTTTTGGTTGGCCGAAAATCTTTGCAATTTTACAACATCTTCCTTCAACACAAGAAACAAAACTATCCCTCAAAGGGAGCAGCATCCATCTTGTAGGCTTCACACTCAAATAAAAGAAGTGACTCTTCCATCCATAATGACAGCATGTTTCGATAATTGGCAGAGCCAGTGTGATTCTGGCTACGTAGGACGCACAACCCAGAGATTGGGGGATAGGATAAAACGACATGTTCCTTCCAACATAAGAAGCAAAATTGTCCCTCAAAGAGAACAGCCTCCTCGATCTTGTAGATCTAGAAACACTGCTCAAACGAGTGATTCTGCCATCGGTCAACATCTTTTAGATAACCCAGATTGTGCTAAACCCCATAATTACGACATGTTTCGGATAATTGGCAGAGCCCAGTCGTCTTTCCATCTAGCAGATTTGGAACTGATCGACATACAAACGAAAAAACGGCTATTGTGTAGACAGAAGGAATTAATTTTCTCTTTAAATCAATCAAATTCTGAACCCAACAGAATGGAACTAGCAAGAAAGGCTGTTTGTAATAGAACAACCAATCATTTTGCTGAAAGTGTTCTTTCTCACCTGATGCCTATTTGATGATGAAACTTGTTTGCCAGTCATCTCGAACAAAAACCCAACAAATGAGTGAAGCATTCCTAAAATGGAAAATAAACAAATTCAATAAAATTATAACAAACGTGAATAATAATGCAAAAAAAGCAGCAGCCTTCCTAATCCGCAATCATACCCTCCATTGCATATCTGTATTTCACTCCTTCCAGTGTCTCCCACTCCATAGCAACGTAATTAACAACACATAGAAGCGTACTCATGCTTTATGTTAAAACGCCCAGTTTGGTATTTAGCCAGTAAACACATCTAACAGTCACACATCGTGTTTTCTACATCTTAAATAAGACCATAAAACGACTCGCAACACAAGAAAAGAATATAGTGTTATTTTTCAATCGTTAAAGCTCAATGCACTGCTGCCGAAGGAACTGTGAATGCAAACCACGAGGGGTCTGTGGACTAGCCAGAAATGGGTTTTAGTGTAAACAGACATACCTAATTGAAAGACTAGTAACTGACTGCAATTTAGAGTTGCCTGTATTATTGGAAGATTTCTAAAATTCAAGATTGATATCAGAGTTTGAAGATAAGACGCAAACAAAACATTCTAAAATACTTTTCGTCCGACACTCCCCAGAGTATGAACACTGGATAATTACCAAAAGGTGACAAAAATATTATACCCAGGTGTGGATGGAAAGTATGATGGGTAGAAGAATGGCGAGTTTGATAAGTTGATTCTGCATTTTTTCATCATCTGACGTTTTACTCTGAGGAGACAAAAGTACGCATGTCTCACCTCCTGTGCTCCTTTGATGTTTTGCTGTGCTAAAGGCTTAAACAAGGGTTTGTTTGTACCAAAGGCTCACCTGATGTTGCAAAAATTCCGCCTATAATTCCGCATAGTCTAACCAGAAATTGCCAAAATGGCCGCCCCTCTTCGGTCACGCTCACCATGATTGATGATAAATCATATTTGAAATATATGCCTAAAAATAATTAATAACACAATGACCAGAAAATCAAGAAACCATTAAAACGTTTACAGGAAAAGAGCCGCAAAAGACAAAACCAATAGAGTTACAAAGTGACATCATTAAAAACTATTTTAGGAATTTCAGAAGTCGTTTCAAGTCGGAGTCGGAGACGGTTCAAAATTGATTGTCTGTTTGCAACAGATTCAACTGATTTAGAGATATTTTTGGTATTCTTTCAGGTTATGGGCTAAGAATTCTGAAATTTTACAAAAAAATTTATGATGACGTCACTTTGTGACTTTCTAATTAGAAATTTGAAAAACGTGGACAACGGACAATGCACGTGAATATGTATCTTGAAATTCTTAAAATACCAAAATAAAAAATAATTCAGTGATAAGAAAATCAAGAAACATGAAACTGCTTACACAAAAGAACGGACAACTGAAATAGTATGTATTTTTAAGATCTTTGAATATAAAAACATCTTCGTAAAATCTCACAGCAATTAATTTGAAAGCTTTTTCCCTAGAGCGATGAAAGGTCAATACCAATTTTTCTTCAAAATCTCGAATTTATCTTAAAATTCTTTCAATGTGAAATTCCTACGCCAAAATTGATTATAAAGGAATAACAGTACCTGGAACGCCGCGACTGCCTGATAAAGGATCAACAACTCTTGTCTGGAAAAGACAGATAAATATTTCTAGGATAAATGGTGTTCGTAATCAAATAAATGCAGGATATTGACAACAAAACTTTTAATAAAACAAACTCGAAAGTTAGATCTAGGAGTCAAGCTAAGATTACAGATTTGACAATGTTGACGAACTAATCTTGTTCTCATAAATTTGCAACGCAAGACTGATGCCCAAAACCTCTTGCCTTCCCCAAAAAGATGAGAGATAACATGATAAATAAAAACTTGTTTGATCCCCATAAAATATTTGTTCTTCGCAAACTTTCAACTAGGTTGTTTGGTTGATTTAAGGTGCTTGAGTGTTACATCGCTTATTCAAGCGCATACATAGCTTTTTCAGGGACCTCAACGTTCAATCTTTGTTCTTAGAAAAGGGAAACAGTCTACCATCTTAAACAAAGGAATGTTACCGGTATAAAGGAGTAGATTCCTCCAGTTAGTATCTAAAAAAGGCCCTGAAGACATTCAGTATTTTTGTATTTGATCAACAACTTTTGCAATGAATAACTCATTCGTTCTTCTAGAAATACTATATAACAAGAATTTACCAACCCTCTGTGTGACTGAAAATTGGTTTGTGGCTAGGCGTTTCTGGTTGCTTTTTATGTAAGTTGGAACAATCTAAGGTGGATATAACAAGATAAGGTGGAGATAACAAGATAAGGTGGAGATAACAATCTAAGGTGGAGATA
This sequence comes from Rhopilema esculentum, assembly GCF_057945365.1. Classification (NCBI taxonomy): domain Eukaryota; kingdom Metazoa; phylum Cnidaria; class Scyphozoa; order Rhizostomeae; family Rhizostomatidae; genus Rhopilema; species Rhopilema esculentum. The sequence goes on from NC_142816.1 coordinate 3,675,770, forward strand.
ACAATCTAAGGTGGAGATAAGGTGAGACTTGATAGGGCATCTACGTCCTTGTAAGATTTGAGGAAGATGTGTTAAAATTCAAAAGAGTGCAAAAAAGAAGGCTGAAATCACATAAAAGCGCAAAATTATGAAATCGTTTTGAAACTGGAAAGCATAATAAACGAAGATACATTTCTACTTGTGAATGAAGTATGCAGAACATTTAATAAAAATGATAATACTGTCCAGGAAGATAAAGTAATTTAGCTTTCACAATTCTACTTGATTAATGAAGTGAGCAATATAGGAGAGGAAGAATTGGAAAACAATCTAGTGCAGTTATATCATTGATGTTATTAAATTTAATCTTTGCTCTATTTCTCAGAACAAAAACCAAACATGATCTAGTCTGATTACGTTAAGAGTGGTCTGAATCATTAAGAAATGATGTTTGGTTGTTCACTTCAAAGATCATTAGTATAACGAAAAAGAGAACAAGTTCTAATTAAACACGAGTCAAAATCATCAGACTAAGTATGCATTTCAATGAAATAATTGAATGATTAAAATCTAGGGTAAAAATCGCAGTTTGTCATTAAGAACCTTCTGAAAGTGAAGTGTTCCATTTACTGTAGCTTGAAGAGCCATCAGTAAAATGCAAAATGGAGCAATTTTTATCATCACAAATAAAATGGAAGTTTACTGAAAACGAGAACACACATACCTTGATATAATATTGATACATTGCATTATCTGGAAAAGAATATTTGTTTGAATAATCAAGCAAGCAGTTATTAGAATGTTTGGAAAAAATCAGGTTGATGTGAATGTAAGGTTAAGATGATGTAGGTAAATAACAAATAAGAAGAATAACTAAGACGAAGATGATGAATAAGAAAAAGAAGAGACGAGGAAAAAGAAGAAGACGAAGAAGAATACAATGATGATGCTAAGAAGAAGAAGAAGAGGAAGAAGCTAAAGAGGAAGAAGAAGAAGAAGAAGAAGAAGACAAAGAAGAATACGAGGATGACGCTTAGAAAAAGAAGAAGAAGAGGAAGAAGAAGAGGAAGAAGAAGAAGAAGAAGAAGAAGAAGAAGAAGAAAAAGAAGAAGAAGAAAAAGAAGCAGAAAAAGAAGAAGAAGAAAAAGAAGAAGATTAAAACAGATAAGCAAAAGAGGAAAAGGGGAAAGAATGAGAAGAAGAAGACGAAAAAGGAAAGAAAGTGGTAGGAGAAGATTGCGAATAAGAACAATCAGAATCAGAACCATGCATGTTGGCAAATTTTTTATCCAGCATCTTCCATTCTAATTGAAGATGTTTTCGTATAGAAGATTTCTATTGGTATAGAATAGTGATATATTAAAATTGTTAATGTGAGTATAAAGGAATAAAGACGTACTGCTTGTAGTTACTTGAATATCCCCGTCCAGGGGGTTAATTACACCAGGTATCGGTGTTCCAAATGACAATTTATCGATACGGTGAGAGAAATTCTGAGCTGAAAAAAGTCAATAGACATGTTATAAACTGCTTAATAATTGAAAATATATTCCACAAAGATCAGGAATTAATTGTGCTTCGTTTCGGCAAGAGCCTTTTGTGAAACAATGTAATTCTGGCCTGTGGAGACAGGGATTAAGTTTATCAATGCACATTGAATTTTAAGGGAACAGTTCAGTTACGTAGATCCTATAGGAAAATTTTTGACAACTGTTTAATTTATTTAAGCAAGTACAGTTAAGCTCTTGAATGGTAATCTTTATTGTGGGTTACAAAGGGTTTATTATTGTGGGTTACAAAGGGTTTAAAAAGCTTACGAAGTTATCCTTCCTAAGCAGATTTTGTAGCAAATTATCTCTTTTTAAACTCACTTTCTTCTGACACTAAAGCGCTTAAATGTGCGTGTCCTCTTGGGTGTGGAATTGACCTGTCGAATAAGGTAAAAAAAAATCGATAACAAGTTAAAGTAAAACATATCACCTCCAAAATCTGAACGAAGACAGTTTCTCTGTCAAATACCTCTCGACATTCTCTGCTAAATTCATTTCTATTTCAATTCATCAATTCATCAAGTTAATGGCAACAACAGGCTTTCATAAAGTTCAAAACTGGCAGTGGGGTTGGTGCCCTTTTATAAACCAATGCATCACCTTTTTACCTTCTTTATAGCTGGGCGTAGCCTCGAAATTACGGTAAGATGTAAAATAGAAACAAAATTTAGAAGGAGCATACAATGCTTCATTTTGAATTTTAAAGAAGGATATAGTTACGACAATCATTTTAAGAAGAATCTATGACACAAAACAAGCGAAAATCTTCAAGCAACGAATAAAGTTGACAGACAAATGAGGTTGTGGAGAACAAGGGACTAGATATGACATTGAAAAATTCTTAGGTGAACATAAAACTGTAAATTAAATTCAAATTGAAAAAAATATTGCAAATATTGGAAAAGTTGGTAACGATGGGGTTTTAGGGCAAATATGGGGGAAAGGATTGAACAAGAACCCCTTCAGGGACCCCAGGATGTCATTGTTTGAATATCTGCAGAGCTGTGGCGACTTTCTTCAGACTAAAATTCGTGGCCGCACTTACTTTCCTGCTGTTATATGGAAATTTCCGGCGACTTTGTTGACATTGATACCTCCAAAGATTCGACAAGAATCTAGAGGCTCATCTTTAAATTCTTGGTCATTTCTGGGAAAAAATCAAATTTCATTCATATCTAGAAATTTACTCCTAAATATCGTTTCAAAATGGATTAGAAAAGAATGGGCAAACACTCTTCAAAAATGACTACAGTTTCACCGCAAGAAAATCTTGTAATGATAAGTAAAGTCCAAAAACGCTAATGCTCCTAAACTAGGATTGCGAAATAAACTTAATAAACATTTAAAACAATAAGACATTTTTGGTAATGATGTTTTAAAGAATCATTAAACTTTCAAAAATATTTAGCTCATCAAAAGTCGTTTCTCATCAAGCACTCCTAATTCAAGGACTGCCTAATGTATGACCAGGGGCGCCTACCCTGGAGGGGCTGCATGGACAGCTGCCTCTCCTGCCCTCTTCCGGGAGGGGCAGAGGGGACAATCAGTGTCCTTAAATTTAAGCTCCTAAGTAAAGATTATAAATTCTTGTAGATAATCGATGAATAGTTTTGCCACTCTCATTATGTTAATTTCCATTAGAAATCAAATAAATATTAGAAAATCTCCTCGGTCTTTGATAAAGGAAAAATTATTTTTCAGTAGGCGATAATAAACATCAAAAAACCAACGGCGTCTTATAAGATGCTGACTTTTCTGCCTATTGTCCAAACGTGAACGTTACGCTTATTTTATACCTTGATATAAGAAACACGCTGAAGAAAACCATTATTTGATTTACTTTTGTTCCATGTAATTATTGTTTTCCTTTTACACTCTCAATGATTCTGCAACCGTGGAGTATTCAGACTGAGCCGACAATTAAAATTTAACAACCAGCCCATTTACAATTGCCATGATTTTTGCAACACCAAACATTGCGAATAATGATGAGGCCATTTAATACCCACTTACATGGATAATTTTGAGAACCTTATGTCTATGTGTAGATCCTTTGATTGCAAAGAACCCGGGTGAATGGGTGGAAAAGATCTATGTCAAAAGATATACTTTGTACCCCCCCCCCCTCACAAGTACTCAATTTTGGTAGCAGAAAAATTTCTACTATTTGCCTTCAGCACCAACGCTGCCCCTCCTGCCTTAATCTTGAGCAGGCGTCCCTGTGTACAACTCATGTCAGCTTACACTCATTTCACGACCACACAAAGCCATAAAAACCAAATCTTCCATTACCTTGGAGGCATGTATGTTGGCAAAGATTCACCACCAGCTGCTCCATATATGTCTAAGACATCATTGATTGTCCTATAGCCATCTGATTGGTGTCTGTATACGAGACTGAAATAGAGACTTTGTTATAGAGATTTGCCTTGACTGAACGATAGGTGACAATAACGTGATATTATTATCCCTTGCTTACTAATTTCATCCAAACTTGATAAATAGAGAAACCATTAAGTATGTATGCCTGAAGGCTCTTATTCCTATAAAACAGAATAAGATTGAGCATGTCTGAGTTGGGTGCTCATTCCTCTAGTTGAACATACATTCACATCTATATATGGGGGGTTAGTCTGCTTGAAGATGAAACAGTTTCATGAATTTTTCCTTTTTCATGGACAACATCTGAAATATATTATTAACTCTATTGTGTCCTCCAACACTCTTAGCTATTTACATACCGTAAATCCTTGAATTAGCCCCCTGGGGGCTCATTTACTTTTGATACTTTTGGATGGGGGCTTATTTGAAGGGGAGGCTAATACGAGGGGGGACTTATAAAATTATTGTAGCCATTAAGACGACATTATTAAAAGACCTCGTTTATTTTAGAAGGGATGTCTTTATGAGCGTTAAATTAATTTTTACTAAAAGTATGAATTTTTGAGGTAATTTATAAAAACGCCAAAGACAACCTCAGATGGCAAAAATCATCAAATTTAAGGGGGCCAATTCAAGGACTTACAGCAGCAGTTGGGGCTTATTCGAGGGGGGAGCTTCTTCGAGGGGGGCCAATTAGAGGATTTAGGGTGGTCTCATGTATTATGAATTAAGTTGGACTTCATGCTCAGAAAGTATTAACCACAAAGTTCTTAACCAAAATCAAAAGTAATACATACTCTCTCCATTTCTGTTGGTTTTTACCCAACCTGAAGTATGTCTAGAAGCAAACATTTGCAGATCACTTGAAAATAAGACTTTCATCAAAATAATTCATCGTTGAGAGTTAGTCAAGTATGAACAATTCAAGACAAAAAGTATTAAATTTTCAGACAGGAAAAATTCTAAAAAATGACTTAGGACTTTAAACTTTCACAGGCATTCCTAAGAATTTCAGACAAACCACTTTCCAACAAAAAATTTTGGAGATATGCTGAAGCTTCCAGTGAACTTATTTTTGGATAATCAGTGGTAGCTTATACCTAGCTTCACTAGTGTAACAAAGAACTTATTAGAAGGATCAGACGGATAAAGTTAAGAGCAGTGAGCAAAAATTTCACCTTATTTGGACATCAGTATACAAAGGATAACAAGGTTTAAAGCAGATTTTTAAATGTTTTTTGCAAAGATAAACATTAGGAAATCCAGCATTGATGTGTACATGGAAACATAATCATGATCCTTACACCACTTCAACTTTAAAGTTGCTGCTAAAAATTGGGAATCATGAAATTTATTATTAGTTACCTCTTCTAATTTCAAATGAGCATCTGTATCGATGCTTGTACCAGATAGATCAAGAACATCTGCACCAATATCTAGACAGAATATTAAATTTATAGACATAATATTATTCATAAAAAACGTCTACAGCTCATAGAATTTGATAAATTTGCAAAAAGAAAGATACAATAAAATAGATCAGATAAATGCAAAATATTTGTTTCAACTTTGAAAAAGTACTACTGATCAGATCAGGAGCAAAATTATGTCGTACAGAGTGGAGTGTCAATTCATTAAATTGTGTAAAAATGTGAAAATGACACAACTTTATCATTCTGGGCAATCTTATTGTTTGCATAAAAATCTCCATTTTCTTGCTTACTACATTTGCAATTAAACGTTGTACATTTTGCTTTCCTTTTGAATAAGAAAACAAATATTGAATGCTTAATCTTGTAACCAAAATAATTTGGAAGAAAGTTTAGTGGTGGTTATGAGCTACTTTGGATTCCTTAACATGAATAATATATTAATCAAATAAATTATGCATACACAAAGCACACTACAAGGAAACAGTTTATTTTACTGGTTCCTTTTTAAAATACTGCTTACAAACTTACCATCACACTTCATTGCAACTGTTATGTCAACATTGATTGTTATTTTGCTAAAAGAAAGAGCAAGAAACTCTGAATATAATGTTTAAAATATGTTATATGACTTAAAAAATCATTTAGTAGATTTTACAGCATGGCTAAATGAGAAATTAGATTCAAAGGAACTTGTTGCGCATTAAGTACAACAATGACAAATTTTAAAGAACAATTGAAATTGGTCTTTGGCTGATTGAAGTAAAGATCATATCAATTAATGTATTATGGGTATTTTAATGAGAGATTCCCTTCAAATAAAATACCCATAATATTTCTTTAAAATTACTTGATGGATTCTGAATATTACCCAAAGTAACAGCAGTCTGATAAGGAAACACCAAAAACTGGCCTGATTAATGGCTCTCAAAAGGGCCACAAAAACCATTGAAATAAAAACATGTGAAGGGAGCTTCTACAAACAAAATATCGCACTACTAACCCAATAAGCATCTTTACCATAAGAAGCTATAAATCTTTAAATATTTTGTGTTTTTAAAGTAAACAAGTGTTAGGAATGACATGGCAACAGTTTCAAAATGGATTAGTTGCATAGGTGTTACCATAAAGTGGTGATCTAGGCATAATGAACCTGCTTCTAAAACACATTGAATGACACAAAGCAAGATACCTTTCTGCATCTTTATCAACTTCATATGTGTATTTCATTTCAGTGCCTCTGTAGTATAAGAACTCTGACATCATCAAGGTTCCAATAAAGAGAAAAACAACAACTGACACTGAAAAATCAAAAGAAATACTGGATTAGAAAGAAGAGTTTGATATGTGCATGTTTAAAGAGCTTTGAATGATCTTTATTTGCTAGCAGCAAACAGTAAAGCTGGGATGGGCAACTCCTATAAAAGGTGGTCACCTGTGGGAGACCAGCAACTCTTTCATTGGCCTCTTGCAAATGGCCTCTGGTCTCCAAAAACAAACTCTGGTGACAGGGGTGGACATTTTCAGTAAAAATATGGTCACTTGGTGGTTGCACTATGTAACGATAAGTGGTCTTTCACAGATAAAAACTGGTCATCCCAGGTGCATGGCAGACCAAACTGCCCTCCCCTGTCAAGGTGTAAGCTGTGAATTTAATCAATATAAGCTCTTGAATTTTCAAGTTTTGCATTTTGGTTTTATTGGTTGGGTTGCGTAGCAAATATTATTAGCAGTGACTTCTGGTGGTTTAAGAGGTTTGATTATAATATAATTAAGTGTCCACAGCCATTCAATTAATCTCTCAGATTCTTAAAAAAGCCTGGGACATATTTCATGAAAACCTTAAGGTTTCATCCACCATTAGGGATCTACACATCTACTAGTTTTTCAGATCCTATTAATTGGTGTTGTCTGATTAATCATAAGAGATAAGCAAAAGATAAACAAGTCCCAGTTAATGGAATTAGGCTGTTTATGGCTGAACCCCCTTACTGACATCCCTTACAACAAGCCCTATATACAAGAAGATAATTTTTGTCTCAAAAAGTACAACAGCTTCATACTGACTAGCCTGTGAACTTTTTAAGAAATTTGTTGAAAAGGTATTTTTTCTTTGCAAAAAGATGAAAAAGTGCTACCAATTTTTTTTATAAAATGCGGATTTTACAAATAAAATCAGTTTTTTCAATTTTTTTAACCAAATGCATAATTTCTAAAGGATTCTAGATAAACTCTTTTCTTTTACGGCAAATTCCTTCACTGTGACAAGAATAAATTTGTCGATCTCCTTGAAAAATATTGCTAGGCTTTTCATTCCACCTGATTCTCAACGTCAACCCACAGAACCCAAGCTTTGGTAGCAGAGTCTTGAAAGCACAGATGCATGGTTCTATGTCTATGCTGGCTAGTTTACATCCAAACTATACATACCCGTCCCACCACTGGCACTAGTTTCTTGATAATCTTGGGGCACCTTTGGGAAGGCATCAAGTTCTTTGATGACTTTGGCGGCACTTCTTCTGTTTCGCAGCGTTTCTGTGACACGTTCCATCGTCAACGCTTTTAAACGATGCTTAAACAACAAACTTCTTTCATAAAAAATTTCTCAAAATATCATATCACGAAACGGCAGGCTTTGATTCCTAGGATCTTCCTGGTTTCACTCCGCCATATTTAGGCCACGAAGTCAAATCATTGCATGGCCTCTTTCTGAACCGATAAGACAACAAAGCATCGCGCAGTAGAGGTTCCCAAGAAAGTCTATTATTTTTTCCCTTCGTTCTTTCAAATAAAATACTTTACATTTTTGAGTAGCATTTGCTCCATTTCCTTTATGAATTTCCTTAAACAAGGTGTTTGGTATTATGTTTAGGATGTCGCGGTGGTTTCGTGTTTATTCCTCGACTTATTTTTAAATGAAAAAATTATTGAGAATGGGAAGGATTGGGCCTTGCCTTGAGAAACTCCCCCGAGGAAAATAGAATTTCTACTTTTTGGAACCAAAACTTTATAGAAAATGCATCTAATCCTATACGGACGTTTTGCGAATAATGACTGTAATGCACAGGGGATCTTTTAACATACAAACTAGTGGGAAATTTCCCCACAATGCCTTTGAATTTTCCCACTAGTTGGCCTATGATTCCCCACCAGCAAGTGCCCTTTTTGTTGGAAATTGTGTTAAAAGCCATTTTTGCTTGTTATTTCCTTGTCATTTTATGGATGTCGTTGTAAAATCATGAAAGTTACTTCTTTTGTCTCAGGGTAATCTTAAATCTCTGACTCTGGTTTTCTTACTCGTATACTCGTCCCTTTGTTTTTGCTTTTACCGTCTGTTGCCTCATGTTAAGAAAATGGCCCTTTTCTGTCAATTCCCCACCAGTGAAAACGCCCTTGCATGAAGTAAAGATGGCAGCCAATTCCTATTTGCAATTGCAGAAATTAGGCTATAGCCTCCTTGCATACATCCCTTATTAAGGATAGATAAAGAGTTTCTATTTCATCCAATGAATAAGTCTTTAGGCCATCATTCTTTCTTATCCCACATACATCCCTGATACATTGTTGAAGCCAAATTATTTCGATAATGATTTGGTAATATATTCTGCTTCACAAAATTAAGAGAAACGGGAAAACAACATTCTATTATTCGAGAATCTGATAAAACAAAAACATTAAGCTATGATACAGCAATAATCTACAGTTTTTTATGCGAAATTTTGAAACAAATAAACTATTACATAGATACAAATTATCGTCTAATATCCATGTATACAAGCGTATGGTTAAATATGTTTTGTCTTTTTTAAGGGGTGTACAAAATATAAAGAAGCGAAAGACTTGGGCTTGGAGTCTTTTTCAAACTTTCCACATTGAGAATTTTATTGTGCAGTTTATAGGCTGTCAGAATTTCTTCAAGCTAAAATGGCTAAATTGTAGAGAAATTGCCAACTTTAATGTTCACTCAAATAACATGGTGCAGCACTGACCCAGTTATTCATCAGAATTTACGTTTAAGACAAGAACCTAATGCAAGAACATTCGACCCTGCAGCTACCACATGCATTAAACCCAAGCAAGGCCTGTTTCTGAAAAAAGTACATTGTTCTTGACGGCGAGTAACTAACTGTTTTGACAGGGACGCTGGAGCATATTTTGAAGTTGAGGGCAAGTTAGCAAACTTATATGGTAGTTTGCCACCATTATCGCTGATGGCACAACCTTAGTATCATACCTGAGCAAAAAAGTGGGGGGCTACAGTCCCCTAGCCCCCTTCCGTTTCCGGCGTGTCAGTTGGATTGTTTACAGAGAGAAAGAACCAAAGGCTATTTTTGTTTAGAAGGACAATAAATCTAGTTATCTTATCTACAATGCCTGCCAAAAGTACTTGGAACACCCAGCAATTTACGCTGCATTTGATATCTCTCATTCCTTTGATGAAAAAAATTGCTACTTCCGCCCCCTCCCCCCTAAAACAATGTTGATAATTTAGAGAAATATCATAGAAGAAGCGCAAAAGAAAGTGCTTCCTAAAATCCTAACCCGTTTGATAGTAACCAACATTGTTCTGTAGGGGAGAGGGGGATGATTGATTTTGACCTTGAAAATTGACGTCAGTGTTCCAAGGCTTTTGGCAGGCATTGTAGTTACTGAGCCAAAATAGGCCATGGCCGAATAGTTTATATGAAGATATACGAAGAACAGTTTCTATGTAGGAAAGCTATTCTTTTCTCAATTCAACTCGATGGCATTAAAATTAGTTTTAAAATTATCTAATGATTCGAGCGATGTGACAACGATTGCCAAAGCTCTATTTGCGGATGAATTCAAATCTTTGCTTCCACTAAACGTGCGCATCGTTGATGTAGAGCTCTTAAGTGTGACGTCATAAAAATATGTTCTGGAATATTTTGACTTTTGACTAAATAACCAGACAGAACACTATGAAAACCTCTGTAAGGGCAAACTCAGTTAGATATGCGATATATCGGGTCTAATATGGTAATTTAAGAACAGAGACATAATTACTACACGACTGCTGTGATTTTAAGGGGGAAATCGCAGCCCCTTTGTATAACATTAAACTGACTTTCACACTTAGAGCTTCTTCATGATGCTTTTCCTGATTATTTGGCCTAAATCTAAAATCTTTCAACATCGACAACAGATACAAACAATATATCAATCAAGAATATAACTTTCACAAAAATGCAAAAGAGAAAACATGCATATCACGAAAAATAGACAGACATTCGTCTCTAAAATTTCGAGATCAGTTTTGTAGATGAAGGGACAGAAAATCTTACGACTCTTTTGACCTAATACCCCATTATAACTGTTCAAAACCAAAATGAGCAATTAGGCCACTAATATGGAAAAAAGTGTTCTGTCTTCTTGTTCTATTCTTTAGTGGCAAGTAGGGAGAATGGATATAAGGGTGTTTTTTCGAAATGATGGTTCTTTTAGAGACTTTGTTTAATATGGTTCTCAACAGAAGCCATGCAGCACTGCAATGTTAAAAACTAGACATTTAGCGAAGATAAAGAGTCCTCAAGTGCCTGCTTCTCCAATGTCAAGGAACTGCGGGGCAGGGGAGGGTCTGAAACTTTCTTTATTTGGGGGGGGGGGGGGGGGTTAAACATACAAGAGGCCAAAAGCAAGATAATTCTTGTATTGTCTTATTAAGTAAATTATTGAAAAACCCCATGGCTTGAAAATCCCAGACCTCTTTCCATGGTCCTTGCCCATGTCTAGCCTACGAGCCATGATGCCATTCTTGTTAGACACTGACAAGGAAGCATATTTTCTGGAACTCCAGAGAAACCTCTGCAACCCTTGTTTTTACAACACCCAACATTGTGATAATTGTGTGATCTTTACAATTCGATCCACTGCCAAAAGCCAGCACCCCAGCAACACACAATTGTTTCTCAGCAAAATATTGTCTTATCTGTGAAGCATTCGTTTAAATAATTGCTGGTGTGGATGAATTCATATACGGGCGTGTTGTTCTGATTTGCTAGGCCGAAGTGTGAAGACATTTTGTAGACTATCGTGAAGCTCCTTGGCACGAGCAGATTCCAAGATTGCATAGTCATCATAGCTCTCTGCGTTTACTGAAAATACAAAAAAGTTTTTGGATGTGTTTTTATTGTGAAAAAGTATTAATTTTGGAAAAAAATGTAATGTCATGTAGTTAGCTAAGTGATTAAAATTGGAATGTAAAGTAAGATACAGTTTCTGAAAGCCTTGGAAAAGAGACTTCGCATAATATGAAATGCAAAGATGTTATGATGAAAACTCAAAAATTGAAAAAAGCTTTAATGAGACTATAACCAGTGCCGTTGGAACAAAATTCATATTGGGGGGAGGGGGCTGTCAATTGTACTCCTTTTCATTCAGCACACTCTTATAAATGAAATACCCTACAGTTTGACAATTATTGGGGGGCTCAAGCCTTGGAAAACATTTGTCTCAAATCAATTCCAAACATAGATAGAAGACACTCTAGGACATTAAAGAGTTGTGGAAATTCGTTTATATGGCAAATGGTTTTTTCTTTAGCAAAAAATGAGTGTGCTATAGCCTAACCAGTCAACTCTGTATATGGTCCAATGAAGAAAAAACGGACAATCTGCACCTTGGAGCACAAACTGAACTAAATCCATGTCATGAAAGATCAATTTAAGTCTAACTTTATTAATCAAAATCCAGTTTTACTTACTTGCAAACACTGGAGGTTTATATGATATTGCTTCCCCATCAAGAGAAAACTCCATCGAGTTTGGAGATGACAAGATACCAGATGCTAATTCTGTCAACAAAAAATACTTGTTATGAGAAATTCTATTAACAAAGAAAGATAAAATCTTGGTATCAATTAAACTGATATTTACATTGCCTTAGCCCTTATCATTCATGCTGGTAACCACTGGCTAAAGATGTTAATTAAAAAAATCAAAAGATCTCAGGACGCAAAGATTATTGGTAAGACAATAAAGATATGGTGCATTCCATTTGTACCATAAGCTTTATTAAGAATAACGTTAAATGGAGAGAGACAAGCTTTGAAGGTAAAATTCACAAAAGCAATAACACAAAATGGAGTTATCTCCCTTGGTGCAGTCACTTTTGGTAATCTTAAAAATATTACAGCCACTTTGGTATAGAGATTCAATCAATTTTAAAAACACTTTCCTGCTTTATGCATCAAATTCTAAGAAATCATAAATAAACTGACTTCCAAAAATCCTTACTTGATAGCGTCATGTGCACTTTTTTTGAAGCAGCTGCAATAGTTGCAGCCTCAAAAGCCACGCCTCGTGTTTGTAAAACACCACTCTTTTGCAGATTTCGAGCCAAATTAATCCCACTCATCGTTGATTCTTGCTTTTTTCAAAACTAGAGTAAGAGATACAACACCAGTTATTTGAAAGATCAATTTTATATTTCATCTAAACTCAATAAGAAAATGTTGGGGAAGGGTTAATATTTTGACTAATTATTTTTTGTGATGTGGGTCCACAAATTTGAAGCTTCCTTTACTTAACCAAGACATAGTCATTGGCATTTGCTGCTGGTAAAAGGGTATTTTCTGACAGTAAAAAGAGGGCAACCTAGATCTATTAATACCCCCCCCCCTCCTTAAAAAGTATAGTGGCTGTTGCTGCCACTGCAAATGTATATTTACTAATATGTTTTTCACAGCAAAAAGATTTTTAGTTCTGGTCTTAAAAATTATACCTGACCAACACCATTTGAAAAGCTGGGAATGCCAGAAAGTTTGTCTTCAGAAGACTTGTGAGGTACAACTTTAACCGGCAAATGCCTAACTTTTGTAACACTTTCTCGCGCATTTACTGTTTTTCAGTGTAGGTGGAAAGAAAATCTAGTAGCTAAAAGGGAACCTTTATTATCAGGCAGCTCTGACCACATTTAGTGTAAAAGCAGGGTTGCAAACTGTCCAGCTCTATTCAGCAAAGCATGTAGAGCTTTGGCATTAAGGGGACAAAAAAACAAGTAGGCAAACAGTAAACTCTAGGCAAGCAGTGTTGGAGTAGTATCTAATGAGCTTTAAAAGCATAGGAGCATCCATCCCATTAGCAAGGGCTGTCGTTGTTTCTTCACAAAAACAATTAGGCGTGTGAAAGAGGTACAAATATATTCAAGCTTTAATACATGAAGATCCTACACATAGCCTTCTTTATGCCAATTACTTGTCAATTTTTCTCCTTGAAACAAGCTACTCCCAGTTTGGAAACATTTGCACCTAGAATGATATTTTGATTTCTCCAATAATAATGGGAAAAGGGTTATAAGAGTGAAAGTACTGAAGATGTAATAGGTAGAAAGAGTATAGAAATGTATTGAGGGTATTGAAGTACTCTCTATACATAAGTAACTCTAAGCTCATATTTTCAAAACGTAAGAGCTTGGGACAATATCTTGACTGGGTAAAAAATTTGGAAACATTTTGCTTGATCTTAAAATGGTACCTTCTGTGCCTTTTAATTTTTTGCAAGAAGCAGCGAGGTGTTTCTTTGATATTACAAATATTATCTGTAAATTTTTGCAAAATGGAAAGGAAAACTTTTTTTGATAGTTCAGTTTTTTACTTTACAAGATATTTTGGGCTCCTGTTGCAACGTTTGGGGTTTTCTATACTTTTCACTCAAAGAATGATAAATAAAACTCTATTTTCGACAATGAGAGAGATATGAGGTAAAACTCAAAAAGAAACATTTTTGCCTCATATAAAAATAATAGATTAAATTATTAAACTAGATTAAAGTATTCTAATAGCTGGATCTGTTTTGCTTTATAGTAGCTTTACAAAAAATGCATTTATTTGAGTTGCAATACTAAATTCAGTTTCAAGAACTAGCACGTCACTTTGTTTTCGTGTGTTAGAAATATTTAATTTCTTTACTCAAACAAAGCCCAAAAGGTTTATCTTCACAGTCCAAAGTACAAGCAATTTTAGCCGGGATGTTGATCAGCAAACGATCGGAGTGTAAAGCAATAAGAATAACAAAGGGAATATGTTTTGATATTGCTTCGTGTTAAAAGATGTAAGCTTCATTTTCAGTTCCCTGTCGCTTTTCACACGTTGAATAAATCATCCATAATAAACTTGAGTCTCTTAGGGTTTCCAGTTAGAAGGTAAAGTCGGCCGCCTATTAAGAATATTCAGAACCGATCTGAAACGGGATCGGTCCCAAACTGGATCCCGTTTACATATTTTTCCTGTGTAAACGGGGTCTATAATGAATCACAAATATTGAGCGAGTTGCAGAAAATTGAAAACATTTAGAAAAATACAGAGATAATCTAAGCAAGACAAATATATCTTTTGCATTTCATTGAAAACTAGAAAACACACATTTGCCTTCACCTTAGGGTTGAAAGTTGCAGTGTCTCGCACACAAATCGAACAAGACAAAATGAGCTTTTCAATAAAAACTTGATAACGTGCAAGTTGAATCCACCTTACTGATTCCTAACAAAATGAGTCTGTTTCTTAAATCAAAGTCGACAACTAAAACATTGCAACGCAAAAAACCCTTCCACAACTTTTCCACCAGAGTGAATGTTAGTCGGACAAAAAACTTTTATGCTAAGAGTGAACTATGCACTGCAAAACTTCTTACCTCTAATAATTATGATCTTCAAGGTCGCAAAAGTAAAACCAAGAAAGTTCTGCAGAATTTCCTTGAATTTTAAAATCCTCTTACTTCGCTATATCCAACGTGTCGCTTACTAACGTAAAAACAACTTTTGTTTTGACTGGCGGACAAGCAGACGGCCATGTTGACCTTGTACCGGAAGTAGATTGTTTAGACCAATCATATTCGGTGGATAGACCATGATCTTATTTTGAACATGTGAGTGGTCTAGGCCTAATATGGGCAGAATTTGCAAATATGGCGAGTGCCACGTGAAAAAGGAACACCCGCTGGTGAAGAATTGCAGCATTTGAGAGAAACGCATTGAAAACACATTGATGAATGAATTAGGAAGGACCGACAATAACAAAAGAAAAAGGTCATGTGAAAATCAGACACTATAGAGTTCATTCCAATCATTTTTTGACTTGTAGTTATGGCAATGTTGTTTACCAATATTGCGCCTCCATAGCGTCTCAATACCTCGCAATTTCCTCGCCTGATGCCGGTGTCCGATGCACTCACGGGTTTGAGTCAATTCTAAACAGATGCCCAATGTGCTAAACATTCGCGCCGTATTGAATAACAAGCTCAAATTCGGCAACATCTGAAGAGCAGAGGTGCGATCAACAAATTTCTTTTGTTTGGCACGCACAAGCATAACGTAAAGCCTTTTCAATTCAACGCACCAAAAGGGGTCTTGTTGTGCTGTTTAAAAATACTCATAAAATCTAATATGGAAGACGATTAGCAGGCATCACAGGACCATGGTTGACATTTGCCATGCCCCCTTGTCCGATAGTCCTTACTTAATACAATCCTAGATTACTATTTGAATGAATAAAGTGAAGAAAAATTTCTTCAGCAGTGGATATTAGATTTCAAAAGTTATAGCAGATTCTGCCATGTACAAATTTAAGGAGTTATTCGTTTCGAAACAAAAATTTGTAGAAAACATCTCCTTTCTTAAAGTTTCATGTACTATATTTCTTCAACAAGGTTTTCACGTTTCAGTTTTCACGTTCATTAGAGGAATATTCTTAGTTGAGGCTTCTTCTTGCTGAAAAATCATCACGGTGTTTCAAGAGGCATAAAGCTACAGTTTTCAGAAAGAAACAGTAAAAATATCAACTCATCGTTAAGGTCCTAGCTGACTCCTGTTTTGAGGGTAGAAAACGACTTTGCTAAAAAATAATTCTATTAGAGATTCAAGAACTGTCCTTTGCAGTAGAAATTTTATTTTCAAAAGATAATCCAAAGAAACAAACCACAAAGAAATATCAAACGACTCTCCTGCCATACTCTTGCGATTCTCTTCGATGCTACAAAGTTATGGGCAGGCAGATAATTCATATCTATTCTTCCTGTTTATTTGATATTCCTAGTAACGAAGAAAAACAAATTTCTTGCACTGGCCAGTAAAAATTGAATATGAACGTGAAATTAAAAACAATAATTAATCCAAAAACGTGGTTCGAAACTCGTTACCTCAGCAGAACATTTATAAACACAAAAAGGTTTACAAGATATACTCAAAGATAAAAGAAATGGAAGACGATTTAAAAGGATGAATAAAAACGCTGGCAAACTGTTTTATAAGTTAGGATTTAACTTCCAACAAACGCAACGATACAATAGGATTGCAGCATTTCATTCAGCAAAATCATATTCCCCTTTCTTTATGCTTAAACTATTCCTAAATTAAAAAAATCTTCCAATGGCACCCGTACCCAATGATCATGAGAAATTACAGTGGGTTAGGGGTGAAAACATAATATTTAGGCTCGCAACGCAGATTGTATTTATCAGATGACGGCCATCAAAAAATCGGATTGGCTGACATTACAATTATTTTGTTTGATTGACAAATTAACAAAAACTTTTAAAATACACCAACAGGTTTGTAGTATTTTAGCACGCGCAAGAGAGCGCAAAATCCCAAAAAAAGATTCACAGCTTTCCATTTCTACGATGAAAACGCTTTCCATGTTCTACGCTTTCTTTGTTCTAACTTTTCTTGTTATACATATCAGGTTATGGGGTCGTCTATTTAGGCTACAACTCCTTGCTTTTAAAGCGCTATCTTATTAAAATCGTTATGTGGTACATGAATGTAGTGCTATTGAAAGAGCAAGTCGGGCTCCGGCAAAGATACATCAATACTATCGTAAGAAGTGGCCAACTTTTGGATAAAAAATAGGGGGGGGTAGGCCTTCCTGTGCCTTGGAACCCCACGGCCTTTTAGCATTATAACTCTTTCCTGTAAAATTACATACGAGTGTAATTATATGCCGTCTATAACTAAATGTTCGAATATCTACGTATTATCGGTTTTTAACATCCAGGAACAGTCACTTGAAAGTCAAATTCACAAACGCAGCTTTTACAACTTATATACACAGGCAGGATGATAGGTGTGCTGTTTCAGTATCTTCTTGTAAAACGATCGCGGTCGTAGCGCCTATCCGTGCCGCGATCCCGTTCGAATCTACCGCCGCCACCGCCACCGAACCGATCGCGATCAAAACGATCATCGCGAAAGTTGCGTCGCGGAGAGAGGCTCCTGCGTCTAAAACCAAAACGGATAACGAATAAGAAAGATGATTTGACAACCCGACTACACAGATAAAAATGATTTTTAATGAATACTTAAACTAAGGTTTGCAAACTTTGGATCGAAGCATCAAAACATCCCACAAAGAAATAACATGATGGATGAATAACATCACATCCCTTCTAACTCTTCATGAAATAAATTACTAAATAACAGTTCAATAAAATTTCGTCATCTTTCAGTTAATCAGAAAGGTTAAAGAATGACACGTAATATTAATACTTTTGTGCCAGCTCACTCTAATGCATGCATATATCTCAAAACATTATCAAAATAGGTAAATAATTTTGCTCCACGTCAAAGAGCTGTTTGTTCACTGGGATTAAAAAAGATTAAGCCAGAAACACTGCAACCTATCAATTTCTCCAGGTGGAGGGTACTTTTCGATCGACACTTTTCTTTGAATAAAATTGGGTAACTTGTTAAAACCTTGCTTCTCCCCTGCAACCGGCAACTGGACCATGTAATTTTACAGTTTTACTTAACATGAATACGAGGGAAGACGGGGGGTTTATAAAATGGGCAATGGTATTGTTTAGCGAGCAAGTATTGCACTTTCATTTACCACAATAGCCACAAAACTATGTATTTATTTAACATAAATAGAAGGGTAAACATCAAAAATAAACTTTAACCCTGCAGCCTATTTGGTGAAACATTAATCCCCATTCTGATTTGCCCCCCCCCCCCTGAACAGAGAAGTAACAAAATTGTCTCTCACCTGTCCCGGTAATCAAATGAATTTCCATAACGAGGAGGGGATCTAACAGTGAAACGACATTGCAAAATGAAAATCAACATTCTGGCAAAAAAATTCATTCAATTCTTTCTACCGTTTTGTTTCAATTTTGTCACACACTTTTCTAAAAAACGATTGCACCCTAAGAAAGCTTTAGGGATACCTGTCTTGGCAGTTTGAATTATGCAATTATGAGGAGTCCTAGGATAACTTAAACTGGAAAACTTTTTTCTTAGTGACTGGAACCAAATATTAGCAGACACTGTTTATTTGTCCTTAAAAATTCAAAGTCATACCAGAAAAGCAAAGCAAAGTTAATACCTCTAAAATTCTAATTTATGTTTAAAGAATCAATAATATGGAAATACAATGAGATCGAAAAACAGAAAAAAAATTACTGTTCACGCACCTGTCCCTTTCAAATCCACCTCTTGGAGGGCTAGAATTTAAAGTTAGAAGCATATAATAAAATCTCTGAAACTAGAAGCCGCAAATTGCTTTATTGCTCAGATCTTTGGCTTTTAAAATTCTACTTTACATTTTCTTTAGACTTTTTATTATAAGAAGATTAATAAAAAAGCATTAGGCTGATAAAAAATCAAGATTTAAAATTATTACAAAAGCATATAATTCATTTATCAGCCGTAACTAAATGAAAATATTCACTGA
Organism: Rhopilema esculentum; assembly: GCF_057945365.1. Taxonomy (NCBI): domain Eukaryota; kingdom Metazoa; phylum Cnidaria; class Scyphozoa; order Rhizostomeae; family Rhizostomatidae; genus Rhopilema; species Rhopilema esculentum. The sequence continues at coordinate 3,694,798 of NC_142816.1, forward strand.
ATATACTCTTGGATTCAGAATATATATGCTTCCCTTCTTCACCCCTTTGTAATTAATCCCTTTAAATATCTCATCTTTACTCCCTTTCTTATCTATTCCAGCTTCTGACTAATTTATTTGGACTGATAGGCTGTTGAAAAGTTGGCATTCTGAACCAAACCAACTATTCCATCTCTTACAGCTTTTTGTCACTTCAATCATATATAACAAACTGCTTGATTGGTGTATCTTCATACAGTTTTAGCTCCTAATCAACAATTCTAGCTTCAGAACTTTAGTATTCAAAATAGCTATTTATATATATAAACATATTTTTGTGTCATTATAATGATACATTAGTTTGTTAATGATACATATTATATATATACAATACATATTTACATACATAATACATACACAATACATTTACAAACATACATAATACATATATATATATATATAATACATATTTATATAATACATTACAGAGAAGAACACCTCTTGCTATCAGAATGAAAAAGTTGGCTAGGCCAATTTCCAAACATCCATTCATTGCATTCTGATGTTTTGGTGCAATGAGCAAACTTAATCTAACATTAATATATAACTTATTCAAAAATAAACACCTAGCTTATTCATTGACATTTACAAATTTGAATGAAAATACTTCATAAACAGAAAGACATACCTCCTTCTTCTTGGTGGTCTTGCTACAAAGAAAATACAAAATATTTAGACTCAGCTTGGAATAGCATTTCAGAAAGAAAGACCAAGCTATATGCACAAAGACCCCACAATGGAACAATAAACTATATATTTATATAGCATAAAGCTCAATTTTCATTTTAAAAACTGGATACTCAATAACCATTGATATTAAATGGTTAACCCAGAACAGCAGACAGTTTGTTTAAAAGACATGTTTCATCTATCTGGATGTCTTCTAGGAAAAAGAAAAATAAGAAACTTCCTCTTCTTAAACCTTATTGGTTTAAAATCTAAATTAACTTGTATTTTTACTTTTTCACGGCACTCAATCCATTATAGCATCTTCTCATTAAATTCTTTGGAAGAGGAATTATAAACCAAGTAAGTGAAGAACTGGACATTTGTACCTTTGAGCATAAGAAGACTCCATCATGTGCCTACATCCTTCATAAACAAGGGCTGCATTTAAGAATGGATATAGATAAAAAAATAAGAAACAATACCTCCAAAATCTCTGTCTCTAGACCTCGAGCGATCTCTGTGTCGTGGAGCCTGCAATATGAGATAAAAATATGTTAACTTTTGAAATGAAATACACTAATTAAGATATATTGGCATCTTTTTGAGAAGAAATAAATCAATAAATTGTAATTAGGCCTTCCCTTTGAGATTAAAATCATTTATCATAAAAGATAGAAGCTTTGCAGAGACACAAACTTAGATGAACAGATCATACACTGAAAAACAATAAGTATTTTTATCACTACTTCCAAAATTAAATACTAGGTTATAATATCGAAAACATATTCCAGTTCAAGATTCAAAGATAAATCAATACATGAATTAAGAGGTTGGAGCACTGGATGGTAATGCCAAAGAAATAAAGGAACATCAGGCCTGGCCGTTTGAGGCAAGCCACAGCTCGCGCTCGCCTCCACGCTCCCCTCGCAACCTGAGGCGAGCTATGAATTGCTCTCCTCAACAGTACATGAAGGGAGAATCGCTCCCCTAAAATTTCCATTCATTTGCCCTTTTCCTATTCAGAGAACCCTGAAAACGTACAAGGTTAATTGGTTTATTTTTGCATTTAACTTTTTGCTTGTTGGGTGGTTTTTGTTATGATAGGCATAAACTTTGATCTATTGGGAAAAGGATAGTTAAGCAGAAGGGACATTTGTAGCAATTAGAACCTTTCAATCTTAAGAAAACAATACAGGAATATTTTTGGAAGGAAAGTTGAAGAAATTGGTAGGAATTGTAGATTGGGGACATAATAAGACAGCAGGTCCCTTCCAGCAATAGAAACAAAGTTATCCCTCAAAGAGAACAAGGTACTCTGTCTTGCAGATCAAAAACGACAACCAAAACATGGAATTCCACTATCCAGCAGCATTTACTGAAAAAACCCAGACTGGGTGAAAAACTATAACGGCGACATGTTTTGCATTATTGGCAAAGCCTGATCATCGTTCCATCTAGCAGTTTGTGAATCTATCTACTATATAAACATGACCGACCGCGTCACATGAGAGACATAAGTGAGTTCGTTTTCACCTTAGGACTCCGTTGGTAACATTTTCAATAGGAAAGCGGCACTGATTGGACAACCTCAACAGTCATGTGCTCGCGTTTTCTAATTGGCCTATTTCGATCCAAAACTTGATATTTTAGCGTAGAGTTTTCCATCTATATTCTGACATTTTATTCTCTGAAAGAGTGCTAGACGTATAACTTAAGTTTGTTTCAAAATTTGTTTTTCAAAGCCATTTTCAAATTCTGTGCAACAAAAAGATTGTTTTGCAATATAATTGTTGTTTTTGTGTTGTGCCAGCTTTACATAATACTGAAAGAGTCTGTTCTTTTAAATACTTCAAGTAAAGGGGGGTGCCTAAGTCACGGTTAAAGCAAATACAAATTGAAAGAAGTAAAACAGCATACTCCTGACTGAGGCTATTAAAGGCAACTGACAGATACTTAAGGGGCTTATTTAGTCATCTGTCGATTGTCTTTAAAGTACATTCTATGTGTTACTGATTTAGCTCGCCTCAGCAAATGAGGGGAGCGATTCACAGCTCACCTATAAAAATACAAATGGCCAGGCCTGAAACATTTCTTTTGACCAAACAGGAACTTTGTTTATTTAAAAAGTAAGTGAGGAAAATTTGAATATACTACTATATTTTTTAAAAAATGGACTGCTATTTGCAATATTCTGTAAAATTTGCAAAAATTTGTTATTTGAAATACAGCACTTTTTGATCCGACCACTTTTTTTCTATCAGACAGAAATTTTGTTCATTGAAAAAAGAGACAAAATTTAAATATAAAGATATATGTATCTTGAAAACTAAAAACTGGAATGTCATTTGCAATAGAATGCAAACATGCTTTAAAATCATAACCAAACCAATATTATTAAGCTCATATTTGACATTACCAAGTTTTACATGTAATATCTACCTTGTCACCAACGCTTCCTTTGGCCCATTCAACAACAATTCTTGACCCTAACAGTCTTCTCCCATTTTCTGCTCTGATCGCCTCCTACAAAAACAAATTTTTAGTTAGACAATCTAATGAAGGATTTTAGCAAATCACAATCAATTCAGAAGACTTATCAAAACAATTTTAATTCAATTTCTATAAGCCAACCAGCAAACGAATTTCAGGATTTTTCATGTTCAAATGCTTTGAAATGAAATTCCTTAGCATCAAGCTGTATTTCATTCTGGAAAATACAAAAAGATTTTCTACAAGCAAGATTTTGAGCCTGTGTTGTTGGTGTTCAAATGTGTCTTAAAAATCACTCAAAATGAGACTGTACACTAGTTATCGTTAAAATAGGTTGTGATTAAATACATAGGCAGACAATAATGAACCATTTGCAAATCAAAATACTAGAGAAAATCTACATTGTACTTTTAGATCCTATAAATTTATGTTATCTTGCCTCCAAACAAATAGGTATGAACGAAAATTATTTAATCAAAATAAAATTGCAGTTGGTTTTGGAATGCAAAGTTATTGAAAAGGCTCTGAAAAACCCTGCAAAACTTATTTTTAAAGATTGCCTTCATCAAAAAATTCCACTCCAAAGCATTTCTGAAACAATTCATTCAAATGTAAATGCGTATTTTCCCCAAAGTTTATTTTCCCCTTGTTGTTTCCTAGGAGCACTACTCTGACAATGTTCAAGCATTGGTTCAAGACTATGATGTCTAGTTAACTGAAAAAAGATTTTTACCCAAAAACTCAGCATCCACTGAAAGGTTTGCGGTTCATTGGACTAAAGGCATGGGGGTTAATGGTGGCAAACTGGATAGCAGCTCTTTGGTTAAGGCCTAGGCATTAATGCTGATGTTTGCAGTGCAACAGAAAAACATGGCCGTCCCTTTGATCATGCCAATCCCAATCAAACTAGAGCTGTGTCCCTTAACTGTTAGGCAGGCAACTTTCATTGACCCAATCCGCTTCAAACACAACTTATAATGGGTGGCTTCAAAACATCAGTGACACTGTGGCACTTCTCAACAGGCTAAAACAGTGTTGGAGATGAAATTGCTTGCATATAGGGTAGGTTGGCAGTTTGGAACAGCATTGTTGTTTTGGGGCAGTATTGATGTTGGGGGCACTATTGATGTTGGGGGCAGCATGGTTTTTTGGGGCAGTATTGCTGTTATGGGCAGCATGGTTGTTGGGAGCATCATGTTATGGACTGTGCTTCCATGAAACTAAAGGTGTCTGATAGGCTCCAACGTGAGATTTTAGGTGAAGAGGGCATGATGCAAAATCCGGGTCCATGCATTTGCATTCAGTTTAGAGCATTCACCACTGCAACATTGGGAGGCTGTTATCACCATTGCCAAATTCCAAAGTATTTTCTGTATTCTTCTTGACTTTGCTGTTGGTCAAAGGGTATGATATGCTACACCATTTTTCACCACCAGGGAATGATATGTCACAACCATCTTTGTTGAGATGTGGGTATCCTCTCCTGATTTTGGGCTTGGAATGGGCAAAAGGGGCGGTCTTATGGTAGCCTTTCCTTTGAATACAAAAGAGTGAATGGGGATACTTTTGCAGGTGGTTCCACTGGGGTGCCATGCAAACCAAAACACTGGGTCACTCAAGCCAAATTCTTGAGCATCGAAGTTGAACATTCAATGTACACTGCAAAAATGTGGGGCTAAGGATGTCTGCAATGGACTGTCTGTCCCATGCGAGAGAAACAAGGAAGACCACAGTAGGAATTCTTAGATTGCTTGCAAGGAAAAACTGGCCAACCAATGGATGTGGCTTTTCTTTCCCATTGTGAGGTCAAGGGGGTGACACAATTTCTTAGGTAGTTTGAATATGATGCATAGGTAAGTGTTTGGAATGCTTTCTGCAAAGGAATATTCATAACTGCAAAGTTAACTTCAAACTTACATAATGATTATTATCATAATAGCCACAAATAAGAAATAATGCTTCCTTGGCATGCAAGCAGAAAATTTTAGTCTGGTTGTTCCACCTCCAAGCTAGTACACATATTTCTGTTGTTCTTCATATTTGCAAAATAACATTTGGTTGATAATAGGTATTATGTATATTGAAAAACGTAAACACCTTTAGGATATAAAACAGAAAAGGAACAAAACGGCAGGTATCAATTATAACTAGATGTTGAAAGCTGTGACATAATATCAATGCTTAATGCATGTTTTGATTAGCAGACTTTTGCGTTAAAGGCATGCAACCCACACACTGGTGTATAAGATAGTTAATTTCTTTATTTACTAAGGGGAAAGTTTTCAAGATTAGTTTTAGTTTTACTAGTTTTCATATAATATTCAATGTTTATAGCTCATGTTTTTGAACATGCTAGAAAATGCATCATACCTCTTGCCTGGATAGCTTCACAGCTGGTTGGTAAGCATACCTGTTATACTTTCCGACCAAAAAGTTTCCCATAAAAAAATTTGTTTGTTGTTTATAGCTCCTTTTTCAAGTCTTTTTACATTGTATTAATGGTACTGCATTTCAAAAAAAGGTCAACTACACTGAGGCTTATTTTGTATAATCAAAGAAAGTAGCATTTAAATTCAAAAACTTAAAAGATGCATACCTCTGCATCCCTTGGGCTTTCATATTCCACAAAACCGAATCCTAAAGAAGTAAGTAAACAAGAAATATTTTAGAGATTTTCCAGAACAATTACAGGCCTGACCATCCAGCCATATCTCTTCCTCTCTTAGAGGCTTTCCTCAAGGCTCCCCTCAAATGCTAGAGGGGAGATACATATTTCTAAATTGCTCTGAAAAGAGATGACTCTCCTTGAAATCAATTCTTCCTTAGTTTCTGTTTTTATTTATCTACAAATAGTAAGAACTGGCAGAAGTTACTGACAGAGCTGTTTACTGTTTCCCTGCTAAAAGTCTTATTTATGGCCAGGCCTGAATGATATACAAAGGTTATGTTTGTTGAAACCTGGTTTGGAAAATGTGTGTATGACTTTGATTATGGGTACCTGCAGACAGTTTTCAATGGAAAAGCATGCCGGAATAATAGTCCTGTTGGCCATGATTTTGGTCAGTAAATCACTTTTAATTTCAACACATTTAAAGGTTGAGGCTAGGCAGGGAATTGGGTCAGAAGCAAACTATCAGCTGGTTTTGAGATGCAAAGTTCCAATAGAAGGTTTTGAAAAAAACAGTGCAAACTGCTGTCAAAGACTGCTTTTCTAAAACAATTTTACAGAAGGTTTAATTGTAACTTGGTATGCAAAGCTGGACCACCATCTTGTTTTGTTCCATTTTTCTTAGTAAACAGATATAATTGTCAGGCAGCCAAGCTGCTTGACAATCAATCCATTTCAAATAAACTAAATTAATGCGAATGGTGTAGCTCACTTTCCAATTACACCTGAAGAAAATCTGACACTTTTTCCCATTGTATTCCTTGAAAAGCTTTGCACCGGAGATCTAGTGTAAAAGTGCTACAAAGTCGGGAAATCTATCCATTTACAAATGAGGAGCAAAGAAAAATTTCATCGAATAATGTTGTGTGAAGCAGGTGTTGGATCAACTCTGCGTTTTCATACAAAATGTAGTAGGTACTCAATGAAGGATTTGACAGGAACAAGCATGAGTGAAATTTTGAAGAATTTTACAAATGCTAGGAGTGGGATAAATAAAATTTACTACTTTTCACCTTTACAATAACAACTTATTCTAAATGTAAACAGAAAATAAAAATATGTTCTGAATGCTAAATGGGAATGACAAAAATGCATTACACTGTTGTAAGATATCCGTGTGGCCGGCGGTGTAAAAAGTTTCTTACCTCTTTTCAAGTCACATCTAAGCAGTTTCCCGTGTTTAAAAAATACATTTTCAAGATCTCTCTCTTGTGTATCTCGTGAAAGGCTGCCGATAAACAGCTGAGCAGTCATTCCAGCGAAAATCTGAAAAACCTCCTCACTCCGGTGCAAGAACTATTCTTCTTTCCAAACACTTCGAAAAGAACAATTCGTTACGGCAAAGGATTGTGGGATAAAAGTATGTCTGGAAACGGGGTAGTATCCTCCCCAATGGTAATCCTCTCACTGTTTTGGACGATGAAATTTCTACTATACTGTTGAAGCTTTATGTACTCTACTTTTTCTCCTGTCACTTGTTAATCAAATCGTCTTATTTTGATTTCTTCTTTCTTTTATTTCAAAACAATAGCTTTATTGTAGTACTTGATTACAAAACTTTAAAGATATATGTTTGTCTCTCGAAATCGCAATAAAAGTTCCTCAGAAAATACGAACTTTTTACCAAATGTCTCTTTTACAAGGAAGAAAAACTCAGATTCTTATTTTCAAAAGAGCGAGAAGGAATGGCTAAACTATGAATTCACAAAGACATTTGAAGTTTGAAATAAAGGCAAAACGTTGCTCAGCTTTCTAAACCTGAATTAAAATGTTATTTGAAACTCGAGCTAAAGTAAAACAAGTCTTTTACAAATAGACCCTTGAATTAAATGTAAGTTTTAAAGGAGAGACCGACTCGCGAAGACCAAGTAAGAGGCACTTCATACAAAAAAAATTCAGAGCTCTTAACTTCATTTTGCAATGATTGAGTAAATTGTACAGATATATATTAAAGACTTTAATATATTCCCATTTGGAATCGCTTTAAGTTTTCCTGTTGTAAACTATCACAAATAAAGCGTCGTTTAATGCTGGAAATTCTCCACTATGTCGTAATAATTGAATTTAAGTTTATTGCAGGGCTACTATAAGAAAACGTGAAGGTAATTCAACAAATTATCAAAAACTGATTTTTCAACTAAATATTGAAAAGTATTTTACAAGCGAATATTGAGATAATATCTAGTCGTACTCTATATATAACTGGCTTAGCAAAAAATCGAGCAATTGTTTATACTTATATCTATAATAAACGAAATAGTGACAAAAAGAACTTTGTTGGCTGGCAACACTTAAAGCTTTGAAAGCCATGAGCCAAAATAGCTCATAATAAAGAAAGGCCAACTTCAGATAGTTTCTACGACCCGATAACTAGATGCTTCCTACTTCCAGGGAAAACGTTTCCTTTCAAGAATCTTAGTCTAGGCCAAAACAAGCCGCAAGTAGATGGTTATTGACTGAATGTAGCCGAAAAAGTAAAGGCAAACCAAATACACTGGTGTCGCAAATGTGATTTTTTGTCGAAATGCGCCAGTACATATGAAACATAACCATAAGATTTGTAAAAAGAAGTGAACATGAAGTGCCAAAGAGCAGAGAGCCGGCTATAAACAAAGGTTAATCTTTCAGAATTCTTAAGGTATTTCAAGCAAAAATGTTTAAAATAAGGGGTTTAAACAATACGGTAAGCACCTGCTAACTAGAAGGTCTAAGGGCCCTATGAAAAGGCTGAACATGTCGAATGTTTGAGTTATCGGGGGTTCAAGCCATCGGGAGTTTACTGTATCTTTAGGTTGGGAAGTTAAACTTGTCACGTTTATCACGAATACAAGAGCAATAACAATTTGAGGCTAGTTTATTACAAATTCTAACGCTGCCCCACCGATGGCGTATTGTAAACAGGGGCACTGCTTTTGGGCAGAGGGTCTCTACCCCTTATGACGTCAGCAAGCTTCTCTGCCATCATTATTGTAGGTCCATTTAGATTGCCACTAACTACATTTGGCATGATCGAAGAATCTACGACTCGGATACCCTCAGCTCCAATCAAGCGACCTTTGCTATCTACAACAGCCATAGGATCAGATTCATCACCCATTTTACAGGTGCATGATGGGTGATAAGCGGAATCTCCTTTTTGTCTAACAAATGCATCAATCTCGTTGTCGGTTTTTACATTTGGACCTGCAAACGAGGTAAAGACAAATACAATCAACCAATCGATCAGTCAATCAATCCATCAAAATCATTATTTATGTGTCAAAATATTCAGCTCACAACCTAATTGGGGACACAACAAAAAAAGTTAATAAAATTAAGCTGTAGTATATTTGATAAAATTACAGTCTAACTATACTTTACTTGGTGCATCAAAAAGAACCATCAACACCCGACAGCCCACGACAAATCGTGCACCAAACTATCCCCGAAGATCCACAATACAACCCCAAGCTAGATTCCGGATCATATGCGACCATCTAGCATCTCAATCAGGACCTCAACCAAAGACCAAGCCATTACAGCTTAAAATCTCCGGACAGGAGTGACATAACAGGGGCCAGCAATGGGTGTATCGAAACGGGGTAACTGGGCATAAATAGAGAAAATATAAAGCTGAACCAAATAAGGAGCTTTTCAAAAATTTAGAGCAAAGACAAATATATATAAAAACCCAAAAAATGCTTATACCATGCAAAAAAATGCAAAAAAATGTTTAGTTAACATAAAATGAAAAGATTTAAGTTGTGAAAAGAGTTTAGAAAAGTTGTGAAATGCAATCGTTTATAAACATCACCTGGTTGCATTTCTGGTCCTCTGAATTCATCAAAGGCCTTTTGGCTGAATATCTCCCTGGTTAATTTCACAGACTGCCTCAGATCACGACGATCTTCTTCTGTCTCTAAATAATTTGGTTGGATAATCGGATGATCACGGGGGTTAGGTGATCGCAAAGACAGAAATCCACGGCTTGTTGCTCTCAGTGTACCAACGTGGACCTATAGATGGGGACAGAGGAACATGTAGGCGACGAAGGGAAAAAAATCAGTGGAGATCCACAAATCGAAAGGCACAGCGTGAATTTCGCTGCTATCTACAGGACACGAAAAAGCTAAACAAGTAATGAAAACATAAAGGGTTGATGTGAGATACGCTGTTAGATGAGCAAAAATGAGGCCACAAAGATAAGGACGTGGTGGTCATCTGTACCACTTCTTGATCTCCTAAAACCTACCATTGGGTGCTCTTAACTAAAATCAGAGGATTTTCCATCTTTGCATATAGCTTTACATTATCAAAATTGTCAGCCATTTTAATCCGACAAACGAATAGGCAACCCTACCATCACAGCTTATTCATTACTAGCCCCTCCTAGAAGGGGGAATGTTGTGGGGATCGAAAAATGTTTGAGGTCATCTCCTTTTAATACATACAGTGCAATACATATAGTGCCACAACCTTCTTATGGTTTTAAGGATAAAAACTAAAAAAAACAGGCATTGCTCGTACGCTTTTATTCATCTTTACCAAGATTAAGAGGATCAAGTTTAGCAAAGAGGAAAAGGAAGTTGTTACCCCCCCCCCCCCTCTTTGAAAAAACTTCTTTTGGTACAGCCACTGTTTCCAACACTTTTAGCCCTTTTAACACTTTTATGTAGGTATATCAAGAAACCCGGACATCTTACCTGAAAAGCCTCTCTGTCGACCACGATTCGCCCATGATCGATGACTGCAGATGGCAAAAAGTGAAACTGTATATCTGGATGACGTAAACCATCTCTTGATCTGATGAAGCCACCGGATTCCAAATGGCTGGACGCTCCAAGCCCGGTATGAGAAGTCAGCCACTGAATTCCTATCAAGCCCATATTTATCCAATTTGTTGATGATTTATATAATGTAATCGGCTTCTTGCACTCCTGGCAACAAATAATTAAATTCTTATTAGAAAGCTTGGACCCACTACGACCATAAATGTACAGTTTTTAAGCTTTGCTTTGGCTGGTTCAATTGAGAATCACGATACGTTAATGTAGCGGGAAGATTAAATACGATAAAATCAGACTAATAACTGTCCTACAGTGGAGGGATTGTTCTCGCCCAGGGGCAGACACTTGGTCAAATATTGGGGGGGGGGGCAAGCCTATTGTTTAAATAAGATGACGTCACATTTCCCATTGTTTTGGAACAAAAGACCATTTTCCTCTAAAGTATTGGAGGGGCGGTCGCCACTGTTCTCGCCCTTTTCACCACTAATGGGTTCGTGTAAGTTAATACCAGAACGTATGCTGTCCCTATTCTTGCTCCCATGCTCTTGGAATGCAAAAATCCCCCTAGGCCATTGACGGGCTCCTCTTCCTTGTCTCTGCTGGATATACTAGTGGAAAACTGAATGTCTTCTTTTCAAGAATGATGAATATTTTTAAGGTAAGGACAAGAAAATCCCTGACATATCTATGGAAAGTAGTGACATCTGAATTCCACTCAAAAGAAAGCAGCCTTTTACTTCACCTATGATTTATGGGTGTTGTAATACGGGTATTTAAATGTTACACACCTAAGGGCATCCTTAATTGGAACCCAGAAAGAGTGTCGTACATTTTCAAAAAGTGCCAGTTTTATCAGTGAAATTTACCTTTTGTTAGAAACAAACCCTTATTGTCAGAAAAATTATCCTATTTAAAGGTCAAATGTCCCTTTTCTAAAAAAAGGCTCCGTTCTGCTAAAAACTGAAAGACAGATGAGAGACCGGATAAAGAATCACACAGCCTTTTCTTCTAATAATGAATAGGCACAGTGTTTAAACAAGGATGCAACCAAGGGTCTTTGCTTTGTTTGGACCCTTGATTTTTCACATGCTTCCTATGTCACTGGAGAGGAGTGAGTATCACTCAAACTCCTTTTCCCATAAAAATTTAGGAGAAGATCTAGGGGATAAGAGGGCTTCCAAAAGATATGAAGGGGCTGTAATGACATTGTTGGGATCCAGCCCGCCTTGAAAAGCAAATGGGGCTATCTGGCTCTCCAAGCATCAGGAAATGCACCGTTGAGCACCATCAGCCTCGAAGCAATTACGCTCTGGTAGACATACGATGCCTCACTTTCATACGATAACTCACTTACATGCTGGATGTAAAGCTCTAAATGATCCTGTAAATTCTGTCCTACTCCAGGTTTGTTAAGAACTGTCGAAATGCCGTGTCGTTTTAGGTCCGTGTGGTTGCCAACCCCAGAAAGCATCAGGAGCTGTGGCGAGTTGATAGCTCCTCCAGACAGAATCACCTCCTTTTTCGCTTTCATTCTTCGAATTTGTGAATCTATATCAAATGTTAATAGTATTTCAAATATCAAAGAAAACATTACCATAAAAAACAGAAAATATACATGGAATAAATAACTTGATATATATGTTTAGACAAAGATGCATAAAATAATAACAATAATCAAGTTGGATGACTGAAAAACTGGTAGAGTGGGGGTTATTAGATTTTCAATCATAATATCGTATCTTATTTATAAAAAGCACGTCTGTCTAATTAACGCTCCATTGGTCGTTGGGTCGGTACATATCACAAAAACCACTTAATGTATCGCTGATTTATCAAAAGACTTCTGCAAGGAGGCTGGGCTCTACTGAAACATACTCTATACTATTAACGTACCTTTAACATACTCTATACCGACTGCTTTTGTTCCTTCGAAGAGGACCCTAGTGACCAAAGCCTTCGTCTCTGTCTTGAGGTTCTTTCTGGACAAGCTTGGGCGTAAGTATGCCTGCGAGGCACTCCATCGCTTTCCTTTATAAGTTGTCATATCCATTGGGCCTACCCCTTCTTGCTGAAAACCGTTCAAATCTTCTGTATAGGGGTATCCACATTGCATCGCAGCTTCTATGAAAGCTTTGAAAAGTGGGTTTTTCATTTTGCCACGTGATACATGAAGTGGGCCATTGTCACCTCTGTAGTCATCCTCTCCTGATAAAAAATCGATCAAAAGTCAAACGTCCGAGCAAGACATAGGAATATTATATAAAAATACCCTAAACAAGCTTTTCAAACATACAGGAATCGTGAGAGATAAATCTCCTTCCAAACCTACAATCCTTGCCAAAATTGTTGGAACACTTGCGCAAAGCTAAAGCTTTTTTAAAAAAATCCGAGCTCCACATTAACGTATTATCTTGTAATTAACCGATATTCTATCCTGTTCAAAACGCTTTGAATGAATTGAAATTGAGAAACTAAGCTTAATCTTTAAGATAGGGTTAGTGTTACTCCCTTGGTCATTCTATATGTTACTCCCTTGGTCATTAAAGGAAATTATATGTGTCGACTATGCCAACTTCAGCAAAGCTGAGAAATTATATCAAAACAAAGAGACTTCTCGAACCGAGTTCATGTGTTTGTGATTTCCTGAAGTAAGGAAGGCAATCAGCATAGGACCAGCCTTTTGCTCCTGCAGCCTCCCAGCCGTCATAGTCATAAGCATGGCCTCGTATGTAGACCATTGCGTTTAATGCAGAAGATCCTCCCCACACTCGGCCACGTGGCCAGTACATCACTCTATAGAAAAATATAAACTAAATAAGGACTAGGAACAAAAATTTTACACATTATTGAGAGCAAACGAATATTGAGAGATTTTTCTGGCTCCATATCCCATGGTTTGTAGCTACAATGCCCACAAAATGTGTTGGAACACTTTTCACCTTTCTTACTCAACGACTCCTCTTCACCCCCTATACAACTCCCCCCTTAACTATACAATGTTGGATTCCGACTAGAAAATTGTGAAAAATGTAGGTGGGAGCGGAAACACTGTAATGGACGTTGAGCAAAATGTTCATCTTCCTTCCCAACATTGTTTAGAGGGCAGAGGGGGACCTGTCTGCTTGAAACAGGAAAATAAAGTGAAAAATACGCATCTATTACAAGCCCTGTCTCCCTGTTCCAACTACTTTTGGAGGCCATTGTCGACGACGGTTAAGGTTGCAGAGTTCTATTAGAACGAGGCTACTCTAGCATTGATTGGCTTTCAACTAAACAAAGCTATGCCCAAAACTCTCCTTGCAAGGCAACGAAATGCAAAGTAAAACAGAAAAACAGGTTTATAGCGTTTGGCCCTGTCAAAATAAGCCTCTTACAAATATACATTTTATGTAAACACAGCAACACACCTGTTATCCATATGTTGCTGTGGCTCAACCATATAATACCAATTATATGTGTCTGACGACAAATTATACTGCAGAGCTGAAGGCATATGTATCCTCCAGTCCCAAGAATGGTCTTTTGGCCCAGCCTCAACGACAAGGACATCGTGTTGTCCATCCTCAGTCAGTCTGTTTGCCAAAACACAACCAGCTGAACCTGCCCCAACAATCACATAATCATACTCCTTACTGAAGACTGCTCTAGAGCTGTATGATGCTATTCGGAAGTTTTTCCAGTTTTTCTGATGCCCTGTAAAGTATATAAATTCCATGAGATCTTTGCAAAATGGCAGCCAGAAGACCGCCCTTGGATGATTTCCAAGCAGTGCTCATTTAGCAAAATTGTGCTCTTTATCAGGTGAAGAGTTATGCTCGAAACGGCAAAATTATATTTCCGTAAAATCTAAAAATTCGTCATTAAATACATTAATTTTTTGATCATCATTCATCAATGTACAACACGCTGGACTATATTGATGGTCAAATTCTATAGTAGCTAGCATAGCTTGCAAAACACTGCAGCACAAATGTGGAATGAATTTTAACAATTTTATAAATATATTCGGTCACTCCGCAATGCGGGTTGCAGTAGAAAAAGCTTCATTTTATCAGCATCCATTTATTTTTCTTCTTTGATGAAACCACATATTGATGAAAGCACAGAGTTTATAACTGAGGTTGCGGAGCAAATTGATACCGGATTCGACGGTTTACACGACTACTCTGCCGATACAGACACATATCAGGTTGGCTTCATACCACTTTCGTAGCGGGATGATTTAACTCCGCAAAAGCGGAGCGAAAGCATATCGGATTGGATCATCATTATGTAAACAGAATGCGTATTTGGTATAAAACGAATCCGATATGATGTGAATCCAGTGTCGTGTAACCTGGGCCTAAATAGGCTAATCGTTTTGCTGTAGGGGTCGTCAGGTAGTGTTCAAAACGTTTCTCTTCCCATTTTCGCCTTGATCGGGGTGAATATCGGTAAAATTGCTGAAAGGAAGATGGACTTTCTGTCAATGAAGCGGCGGGGGACGAATAGACCCGCAAAAAAGATCTTCCGACGATCAAGGTTATTATCAATCCAGTGGCGCAGATAGTAAAATTCATAGGGGGTACGAGAAATTTAGATTTTCTGACAAAAATTTCATAAGAGCTTTTATTTTTTCAAAAATTTGGACAAAACGTCATGTAAGTCACGTGTCAAAAATTATACTACTCGAAGATTTTTCTTTTCTTTTCCTCTGAAAAAGGCATGTTGAAGTACTATACTCTATTGAAAAAAGTTGCCAATCCGATTCAGACCAACAGAAGATCACAATATTCAACTTTAAAATCAATTCTCTTAAAATGTAACATTGAGATAAAAATTGAAAACCATGTTAAATTTCCGACAAGATCAGAAGTTTTCCCACAAAAACGCAGTTTAGCGGGAGGTTTTTCACCCTTCTGACCCCCCTTATCTACGCCAGCCACTGCATCAATCAATATTTCCTACAGTTGTACTCTAACATCAAATGTTGTATTCTGCAAGTCGACAAAACATTTCACGACATCTTGCCACATTGATTAAACATCGGACCAAAGTTCAGGCAAAAAGTGAAGAAAATTTGCACGGGAAACAACAAATCTTCTGATAAAGATGTTTTTGAATTAAAAGCACACTTACACTGTTATTTCAGTTGCTTTTGAGGCTTCATACCCCCTATATTAGCAACTTAAGACCCCGTTTGCACTGTTCCGTGTGAGTTTGAAATCGTGACAACATGGTTGCGGTTCGCTTATGGTTTTCACTAGCACTCTGGAACCGAGACAATTTGGCTCTGCTATCCGGAATAGTTTTACCCTGCTACGAAAGTGAACAAATTTTGTACCATCACGGTCCTGTCTGTTTTTGAACGAGGCAGTGTAAACGGGGTCTGAAATAGCTAGATACGTAAGAGTGTGAATCATATGCATGGATTTCGAGGAAGACTGAAATATGCTGTAATATATTATCAAAGCTGATGGAGATATGGCATGGAAAAATGTCATACACAGGGGCGGACACTTGGTCAAATATTGGGGGGGGGGCAAGCCTATTGTTTTAATAAGATGACATCACATTTCCCATTGTTTTAAAACAAAAGACCATTGTCCTCTAAAGTATTTGGGGCGTTCGCCCCCCCAAGTGTCCGCCACTGGTCATACAATAAAATCAACTTACTTTTAACCATTTTCAAACAAGCATTTTATTTATAACAAGAAGTGGGCCCTTTGTTCAACATGTTTTAAATGGTTTAAATTCAACAAGTACAATGGTTTAAAATGATGTGTTTGCTCCTTTTAAAGTATAATTTAAATACCCCCATTTGACAGTGGCAGACACGTCTTTCTAGCTAATCTGATTCCATGAAACAAGTTCCCAACTATCCTTGGTATCCTTTGCATGCTATGTTAGCCTTCAGTCTTTGTGATAGATCTATAGAAAGACAGACATACAAAAAATTTACAAAAGGTTTTAAGATGAGATGAAAACTATTGTGTTTACAAGTCTGTCTTATAGTGTTCAATGACAGATAAGCAGACCTGTACAGACATTGGTGTATAGTACAAGTTGGTTATTAATTTAAACATTTACTATGTGATATGAGCGAACAGTTTGTTAAATTTATCTGTTCTTGACAACAAAGTGTTTGTATCAGAGATGCCGCAAGGGCAGGCAGGAACTGCAAAAACTGCAGAAAGGGCATGTTAGGGTATCAAATTTTGCTACTAAAACAAATTGACAATCGTCGTTTAGCCAAAGATAGCCTGGTTGTAGGTGAAGGCCCTGTCAAGGGAGAGAGGGTTGCTGGTCTGGGGGCATAGCCCCTAGGAGAATTTTGCATTGCTACATCCTAAAGACTGTCGAAAATACATTTGAATCAAGACTACAGTCATAATTAATGCCCCCGCTGCCCTTGTAGCTCCGGTGCCCTTGATGTGTGTATCAATTTTTTACATCTAGGTGATGAGCAATGTATTCTCAACTGTGCTAAGATAAATTTGTCAAAGGAGACGGAAACTAATGGGTTTCTTGGAGCAGATCAGTGTGCACTGCATTGCAGGCAGCCAACAAAAAAATTCAAAGCCATACCTAACTTGAACAATGCAAGAACAAAGCAAGCCCAAGGGGCTCTGGACAAATACTTTAGAAACTGGGGCCTCACAGATTTTCCTTTGAACAATTCTTATTTGAAAAAAATTAAAGAATAAACAAAACTGTAATTGAAGAACTTTGGATAGTCAGAGGATCTTTACTACCAGTTCAAAATTTGTTTGCATCTTAGCCAGTTGGTGTACAAGATGTTAAAAGTAGTCATTCTGAGATAGAATAAATTATTCATATGAAAAACAGATCTAGATGTTTCAGGGGTATTACACATATGGTATTGGTATAGAAGACAGTCCTGAAAATTCCAAAGCGCAGGATGTCCTGGCTATCTTAGCTGGCTCATTTGTCAGTTGTTGAAAAGATGAGATTTAAGTTCTAAACACCATTGGCCAAATGATCATTACATAATGGTTTTGACCAAATGATCATTACATAATCGTTTCCCTTCACCGCAGCAAAGACAGTTCAAGCTCTGCCAAAAGCTTTGGCTGAATCTAATGTGACCTAGAGGTAAAACAACTAGCTTTAGAAAATAAATATCTATACAATAAATCACAATCTTATTCCTATCAAAAGGAAATTTCCTATACTTTTTCGGAGAAAAGCGCCGCAACGCAATACTTTTTTGGCACCCAGCTTACCTCAGTTCTACGTGGTCAGGCAGTAAATAGTCTCATCCAATTCAAAATTGATCAAACTTTATCGCAAATACTTTATCACAATATATACAAATTTTATCAAACTTCAGCAGAACTGAAGCAAATTTATATACAAAGCAAAACTGTAATACTTACATATCAGTTCTTGCAGCTGGTGTTGATTACGAATGCTTCGCTCGTTTTGGCCTTTGGGTCCGCCCCTTTTGGCGAAGCCTCGTTTCCAATTGTCATTTGAAAGGGGGGAAGTCATATTTCGAAGATAACGATATCACGGGGGTTTGGTTCTTAGCTAGATTTGGGGTACAAGGGTACAGGTCTACCGAAAGCATAGTGAAAGCGGTTTCTCTCTCTCTGCGATTAATTTTCACGAAAGCTGCACCCCTGGCTAGACCAATTGAAAATATGTTCATATATTTTCGGTGGGATTTATTTGCGGTGAAGCAGGGCAACCGAAGTCTTTTCTTACCGAAATTTCCAAACGCTAGAATAATCTTGTTTTCCACCGGCGGACTTTCAAAGTAACAAAAACAATTTTTTGTTTATTTTGTTTAAGTATTACTTTAAATCCATGACATATAAACTTTCATCAGTTTCTGTCATTAATAAATAAGATATCCTGCTCATCTTCACTTTCTTCTCTTTCGCTCTCTACGTTCAAGAAATTTGAGTTCTCTTTGGGCTGAACTGATTGCTTCTATTGGCACTTCATAATCTCTCTCAATTATTATTTTCCTTTCAATTTGGACGCTTCAATTTTTAACTCGCAATCTATCAGAATTTCTAACCCCCTCGTTGCGAATGGTGCTTAATGTATGTCAATTGAAAAGAACACGATGGAAGATATGTTCATATAAACACGATGTAAAATTTTATCCACGGTGTTTTTTTTCAGTATAGCAAAAATACATGCAGATACCAATGAAACAAGGCGATTCTATTTGTGGACAACTCACTACTTAATCAACAGTAGATGTATTTCTCTAAAATACTTCGCTACAAACACTGCCTATCTACAAAACAAAGACTTCTACATAAAGCAATATTGTGACAATGATTATAAAATACAGAAGGTGACTGAAACTTCGCTGCTTGCGGCAGAGCAAAAACGTCTTCCTTTGATGCCTACAACTGCCTATGGCTTTTCAGTGTGACTTCATGAAAATTCACATTGTGACATTTTTACTTCGGACCACATAACTCCGGGAAGTAACCGAGATTACAAAATCGGTTAAATACTGTATGTTAAAAATTGGGCGAGATTTGGATAACAGATAATTTGTCCGACTAAAGTTTTCAGACTACCGTAATGCCTCAAATGAGCGCCTGGGCGCTTATTTAATTTTCGAGGCTCCAGGGTGGGCGCTTATTCGAGGGGGACGCTTATTGAAAAAGTAGATTTGGGTGCAAATTGTGTTGTTCATTAATCTTTCTTGTTGAATTGCTTTCCAATTATGTTTTCGTTGAAAATTAGAATAAGCGCCCATTTCTGAAGGTTGAAGGATGGGCGCTTATTCGAAGGGCCTGGGAAGCTAAGTAATCTGGGCCACCATGTTGAAGTAAATCGAATGACAAAAGATTTACACAACAATATTGTAAAACAATCAACCTTTTATGCAACATCCTTCCTTCAAAAAGAAGACATGAACACTAGCTCAGAGGTAGGCCTAGTATATTGCAAAGTCGGGGCTTTACCGCAGGTGCAGAAAATAGCAAGGCTAAATAGGACACAACCCTCACAATCAACAAAGATACCTTCCATGCATAAACACCAGTGTGCAAATCGTCCGGTAACAACCACATTGGTGGGTTGTAAGTTTACTACAAATAGTCTAACAAATCTAATAATTATTTCAATGCACACTTTCAATATGAACTTTCCTTGTCAGTTCAAAGATTGCGATTGTCCTCCCACAAACTAAGATGTTATTGACACTCGAAGCCTTGTAGTTAAACCCCCTCCTTTTCTGTACAATCTTATAAATGATAGTTTAGGATCTTCGAGAAATCAACAATGTTCTAATACAACAGGTCCTTTACAAGGTACCTATTGCATGCAACAATCAAAATCTGTCCCTTTAGTTTAGTTGAAACTAAACTACTGCAACTGCTTCCTTGTTAAAAATGCAGCATCCTATCGCATTAAACTCGTCCTTGCTTTTTGGCCAACTATAAATTTGTTTACCTCGCAAAAACTCAGGCAGTTCTTTTTGCTTCACATCTGCCAAAATAATTATGAGGTCGGAGTTCTTTTTTCTTTCGAACATTTTGTCAACAACAAACTGCAGGTCGTTACAGACTCTGTTTACATCATTTGAGCATTTCGCATCCGTATTCCCGGCTTGCCATACTTGGCAGATCTATGAGAAAACCCAATAACATGGTGAACAAAATAAACATATCGTTAGGGCCTATGGGAAAATGATTTTTCCGAAGCAGGACAATAAAACAAAAGAAAATGGAAGTGCCATGTCCAAATCTCACCTTGTTTTTGTTTTTTACTAAGGAATGTTTTGGGGGCTTAAGAGCTTTGCCCAAAGGAGGTAAAATGTGACAACACGAGTAAAGGCTCAACCCCCACAAAACCCCCACCAAACCCCTAAAATAGGTCTAATATAGGCTCAAGAGCTTTGCCCAAAGGAGGTAAGATGTGACAACACGAGCAAAGGCTCAACCCCCACAAAACCCCAACAGAACCCCCACCAAACCTCCACCAAAATAGGCCTAATACAATCAATGAAACATACCAAAACAACAGCAGTCCATCAGCAAAACTCATCAATTTGTACTTGCCATATCCAAGTCAATTTGAAATGGATATAACTTTGTAACAGAAATATTTTTATGATGTATAATTTTATGAAATATTTTAGAAAAAAAAACAATTGAACGGCACTGCCTGAGCGTCTATCAGTAAACCAAAATCTCAAAAGCTACTTAATCATTGCACAAACAAACACTAAAAATACCTTCAAATACTCTTTGGATATGACCAAAATTATCTTCTTAGATTCAGATAGCTGTTTGTGACACCATCTCGCCAATCCAAGCTCAGAGATCTCGGTTTTATGGAGCAAATCCATGATAAGATTGATTGAAAAATCCTTTCTAAATTTCGCCACGAGGTTTTGGACACTCTCCAGGTAATTCTCGGTGTCCGGAAAATAGGAGACATAAACTTTCTCTAAAGAATAAAAGTCAGTAAAATAAGATCAACACCAAATTGTAACGAATTGTAATAAACTATAATTGAATGTACTTAACTTCATATCCCGTCCCGTCCCGTCCCGTCCCGTCCCGTCCCGTCCCGTCCCGTCCCGTCCCGTCCCGTCCCGTCCCGTCCCGTCCCGTCCCGTCCCGTCCCGTCCCGTCCCGTCCCGTCCCGTCCCGTCCCGTCCCGTCCCGTCCCGTCCCGTCCCGTCCCGTCCCGTCCCGTCCCGTCCCTATTACTTAAAAATACCCAATATAAAACTACGGAGCCACATCACATAATATAGCATAATGGATTCAGTCTCCAACGAAATAAAATGCTCTCAACATTACAAATATTATTGAAAAAACTTAAGAATTTTTATCGTTCAATTGTACTTTTGACTTTTGCAAGCGATACATATTGCAAAACAATACAAGCAAAACAATAATGGTTATGTATAATTTATGTTTGTTATTTTAGTTGGTGATAATTTGAATTAGTTGGTCCTAATGCACTGCACTGCACTGAGCTAGATAGCATTGTAACTGATGAAAAACAGATAGCGCACCTTTTTCGGGAGGAGGAGGGACTTTTACCACTTTGCTTCTTCGCAGAAAAAAGATGACGACAAGAATGATGACGGTAATTACAACAACTGTAATTAGAGCAGCGATCAACCCTTTTTTAACTGGATCACTCTTTCCTTTATCTGAAGAAACAAAAGTTATTGATAATTATTATATATGATTATTGATATTTATCTTAAAAAAAAAATTTTTTTCTGGTACAATTTACTTACATTGATCGTTATTAGAGCATTATCGCACGCAATCTATGGAATCTTTACGTCAAAAGATATCGATTCTCTAAAAATGTTTTGAATTTCTACAATACAATCTGAAAAAAAATTAGGAGATTTTGCAGAGCCAAATGAGTAAAGGTTCCTCTCCCTAAGATTCTGGTAACTTTTCCTTGGATATAACATTTTTGAACCAGGCAAAAACCAGTAACTAATTGGAAACTTTATTGTTTTGTAACTAAGTAGAAAAATTCATATTTTCGATGACCGTATCTCAGCCAGTAGACCCTCTGGAGTTCGTTACGCTATGACACAAGTGGGGCGAAAACCGCAGTAAATTTAATGGTGGCCTATATCATCGAGATTTGTAAATTCTTCTGTAGCTCAAACAAGATCCACTGTGAATGAACGAAATTCAGATTTTCACTCTGTTTTGTTTCACGAATCAATGAAATTCAGAATTATTTTTGTTTATTCGAAAGAACATTCAAGGCCAAAAAACAAAAGATCGGCCTCTATCCACCATGATTTTGTTTCTGTTTCGCCTCACCTGAGAGATTTTTGCTACAATTCCAGACAACGATGATTGAGACTTTTCAAGAAAAGATGAAGCCTTCTCTTTTCATTGAAAAATAACTTTTCCGCTCCCCCGATTCAATGTTGGATGCACGTTTTCGAAGCACAAATGACAGAACTTCTTTTCAAACATTGACTCAGGGGAAAGAGGGAATTCGAATTTGCAGGGGCAACATGAAGCAGAAAATTGCAAAAACTGAATTTTGTCAACTTTGTCCGGGATTGTAGCTATGGAACAATAGAACTCCATCATGGAGTCGCGAGAACACTGCAACACACAACTGTGGTTAAAATCACCTGATAGCTTAATATTGAATTGAATAACAGCTATTGAAGCCAACTAACAACTATTTAAAAAATTACCTTTTACGCTGTCAGAACTGCAAGGTATAAATCTTTGCATTGTCTCATTCAGTTTATGGTAAGTAGGGTATGCTACAACCTAGGAAGAATTGAAAAGTAGTTGTTCTTCTGTGGAGTTCTTCACGCAATTCAGCGTGTGTGTGTCAAATAAAATTATCTAGACAATTTTTTTGCGGTACAGAACTCAAAATGGCTTTGAAAAAAGCAAACATTTCACAACATACTACTAAAAACTTTTTCGTCTGACACTCCTCAGAGCATAAAACGTCAGAACAAGGGTCCGAAAGAACACGATGAAAAATATATACCCAGTTGTGGATCGAAATAGGCCAATCAGAAAAACGCAAGCACAAAACCGGTGTATATTCCAATCAGTGCCGCGTGCCTAAAGAAAAAACTACCAATGGAGTCTAAGAGAGAAAACGAAAACGAAAATCATCTAGCAAACGAACAACATACCCCTGTCAAACTAAGGATCGTTTAGATTATTTTTATTCCTTGATTCTGAAATTGGCAATAAATGAAAGAAAAAATAAACATTTACCCTAACGTGAATTGTGTCTGTCTCATCAACACCATTAACTTGATGGGAGAAGACAGTCTGAAAAAGAAATCAAGATCATCTATTAACTACTGTGACACTGGAGCACAGCGAATATGTCGTACATAATGTCTCTGGTCGTACGTGATAAGCAAGGGATTTGAATATTTTTATTCTTAGCAAAACCTAGGGAAAATGTTTCAGCATACTAAACAGAATTGAAAAATAAAAAAGTAAATAATTGTCTTTTTTTCACAAAGTATGGTGTATTATTACTATTATTATTCTTCCAATAGGCTAATGCATAAAAACATGCAAGCTGCAATTATATGAACATCCAAGATGAAAGATACAAACCTTCTCGACTTGATGACACTTAACCTTGGAAGGACTTGTTATAACATTTTTTGGAGCAATTACATAAACGACCTGAAAATGGGTGAACCGTTTGTTTTTGTAATCTGCAAATGAAAAGCAATTAAAATTAATGAAAATCCCACAAAGAAGTCTAACAAAAAACAGAGAGCATCATTTTAGACAAAATCGTCCGGAAGACATAGAGCTTGATCAAGTTAAGCAAAGATACTTTTTGAAATAATGGTCTCTTTATGCGAGACAACGGCCGGAGTGGTTCACTGTCAGATAAACTGGGATCGAAATTTCATGTCAATCATTTCATGTCGATCATTCATGTCAATCATTCATGTCAATCATTCATGTCAATCATTTCATGTCAATCATTCATGTCAATCATTCATGTCAATCATTCATGTCAATCATTTCATGTCAATCATTCATGTCAATCATTCATGTCAATCATTCATGTCAATCATTCATGTCAATCTTTCATGTCAATCATTCATGTCAATCATTCATGTCAATCATTCATGTCAATCATTCATGTCAATCATTCATGTCAATCTTTCATGTCAATCATTCATGTCAGTCATTCATGTCAGTCATTCATGTCAATCATTCATGTCAATCATTTCATGTCAATCATTCCAGTCATGGATACCAAAGATTAGCAAAGAGGACATCAGCTCAACAAATGTCCGGTGAAATCTTTGCTTAGATCCATTGCATCCGGTCTAGTTAGGGTTAGATCATAATCCGGTCATAAAGAAGCGAAATGTTAGGAGAAAATCCTTACACGACCAAACATAGGCGAGGCGATCGAAAGATGGCAAATTAATTCACAGACCTTCAGGTGGATCCCAGTGAATAATAAAGCTTTTCTTGTTAAACTTTCCCGCTTCTAGACAAGTTACTTTCGACACATGCGCGCGGCCAGCGTAGTCAGCCGGTGTGCTCCCCATTAATGGTGCCAAGCAATCTGTAAGGAGAGGGTATACATTTTTATGGCATAAAGCTCGCATCTTCGAGAGCTCACACTTAATCTACTTCGAATCCCACGACAACCTGCGAGTGCAATGAGAAAAGCTCAGGTTATTGCCTTTGCAAACCATGACAAAACCATGACATTAAAGAGAAATTGTAAACCATGACATTTAAACGCCAAAGAAAAAAAAATGGAACATGTGACCGCAAAAGCGGCTGCAAAAAATTTCTATACGTCACGCATCTTGATTGAGATGGGCCATTGGAAGTCATTATGATTACATTAAATATCAATGCATTACATTTTATGATTACATTTTTCAGATGTATATTTTTCATATCATGCACAGGATACAGTCTATTAGAATGGCGAGGCTCAAAGTCGCTAAAATATGAGAAAAACTAAAGTATAATGCCAGAATCACGCTTTATCAAGACTTTTTATTTATCTCAGTTTTCTCACAAAACAAAACAACTGTCACTTTCACACTATATAAATGCCTTGTAATACACTCATCCGATCTGTGAGTGAATAACTCTACAGGGTAATTCAATGACTTTTTTCGTATTTTGATGCCACATTCATCGTTCTCTCCTGTTATTGTTTAAGTTTATGATGAAGCAACACATAAGATTTGAACTTTTTCATTGATCTCAAGGCGAAATTACACCTCGTGCCGTGCAAGAATAATTTAAGGATAATTTTAGTCTAAAAATTAGAATATTTTTTAAGAATATTGAGGCTCGCAAAAAATTAGATATTCTTATAAAAAAAAGTGTGTAGATTTTTCGGCTAGGCCATGCTTGACATTTTAGTTAGTCGTTCGCGAAAAGGATTGTTGTTGGTAGTCTTGAAGCAATGGTTGCCGGTTAGAAATTGGTCTTTGACAGAAGGAAAGCTAAATGTCACGTGACTTGTGATACATTCCATGTTTTTAATTAAAGTGCAATGCAAAGCAGGTTGGAAAAGCATAATTAACGAGGCATACTTGAATCTGTTCCAAAGGGAGGTATTGGTGCCCTCGAAGGCATAGTCAAATTAGTTGGATCAGGATCTGTAGGGAAAAAACAGAGAATCTGGAAGTTCAAGAGACCACGAGAAAATACCACTTCTAAGATGCAAAGACAATTAAGGTACAACACGGTGCAAGGATGTTTAGCTATGTATCGGTAAACAAGAATATTGTAAAAAATTTTCTATTATTATCATTAGTATTACGTGAGGAGTGATACAAGTGTCAACAAAACAGGGGTGCCAAAGAGGGGGTTTTGGGATCCCAGCCCCCTTGTTAGAATTAAGAGAAAGTTTGGAGGGTTTAAGCCATCCCCACATACAAGTGAGCACATGCTTGGCTGGACGAATTCTGTGTTGGCGAATCTTGATTATGCCATTGGATTTTCCGTGAATAATTAATTTTCTGTCAGTCTTTTTGGGCCGGTGAATATTTCAAATGAATCTAAAAACCCAACAGAGAAACCTTGACAAGAATGGAAGTGTATTTGGTGTGGTCATGGTTGTGGCCGTGGGCATTGTCATGGGTGTGGCTTCTAAAAGTTGCCTACAGTACAGCCCCCTCCTTACTCTTATGACAGCACCTCGTTTACAAAGGCTATAGTAGTGAGAATGAAATTAAACAAGCGTGAGCCTGGCTCGCAGCTCCTGTAATACGAATTATAGATAAAACGTTTTCGAAAGTCGTAACAAATGAAGATCTTTCTTAACTAGTGCACGATGTTGTGAAAACAGAGCTTCAAAAGTCTTTGTATGCAAGGTTGGACGATTCTAACTTGGGACTCAGAGCTTCACGCTTAATATGATCTTCTAGCAAAGTAAATAAAGATTGTAGAGAAATCCTCGCTAGCTTACCTCCAGGTCCGACAGTGATAATATCTGCAAGAAAATAAAGAAATTAAGAGCTACTGACATGACTAATAATTAAACCTACATAGCTGCAATTTCTGCACATCAAGGTGTTAAAAAAATATCAGTTGTTAGGGCAGGGGCATCCTGAAAAGCAGTCAATGAAAGACGCTGACCCTTACACTAAAAGCGACTTCCATACCACACGACATTCGACTGAACAAGATGATAAAGGCTATGTGCTTGAACCGCTTTGAGCAATCACAAGGCTGAATAAGGTTAAGGCTTGCAACATTTGTGTAGGTACTGCAAACATAAGTAGTCGAAGAAACAGACGTGTCATAACTGGGACAGACAAAATTTAACTGAATCCACTTTCAGGGGTGTGTTACACAAAAGCACCTGCAAAGATAATTTAATGGAGAGGAAAACACTCTGTCATGCAAGCACACAAGAGAGATTTTCAGCTTCGTATTCTTCAAAAGGATTCATATTTAATCAACTACATCGGTGTAGCTAATTGAAGTTTGTATTTGTTAGTTGAAAGGTAATTGAAAGAACGTATCCTTACTTGCTGGAGGAGTGAACGGTGGAAAGAGAGTAGGAAATGTGTAATTTAGCACCAATGGTCCTGCAATACAATTTAAAATTTGCAAACAATAGAAAAAATACTATATAATATAATACTAAAAGTTAACAAATTTATAAAAACTCTAGTCAATCAGTATCGATAAAAACGCCTTGGTAACGTGCAATAGGGTCTTTTTGTCATTGACGCAGAGAAACAAATTTGTTTTATATAACTTGTTAAATATGGTCACTGTCAAAGTATTAACAATTTCTAATGCCCAGAGTGCAGAACCCAAAATTGCAATAAACCCACAAATTCCTGGGAAAATTTACAATAAAAAAGGTGGCAAAATATAGCAACCTATAAATACACGAAAGGGCTCAACTTACGTTTTGGAGTGTCAGTTGTATCCCGCTTCTTTCGACTCTTGCCTTCACCTTGAATAAAATAGAATAATATAAACTTTTGTTAGAGGGGTGATATGAATGATTCAAAGAGCATCTCATAGAGGGGGGGGGGGAGGGTGGTAGGGCATTCTTCAAAGACTTTAATATCTCTTTGCCAACTGTTGAGATTTTCTCTCACAATTTTCCAACTCCCACATCCCATGTTTAAGAAGTGAAGGCTTCAAAAGCAACAGCAATGAGGGAAGGTAGATAAAAATCCATGCCATACAAAATAACAATTTTTTTTGTAAATATCTTATTTCATGCTATTCAAAGCAGATTTTAAACAGCTAAGGGTCGAATAGAGTTTTATGCCAAATGAAATAGGATATAATTATATTTAAATATAATAATAATTATATTTAAAAAACAAACCTCGGTTGCATAACGAATATTTCTTCATGTCAATATTGCACTTAACGGGTAGTGGTAGGGCAATCACCTAAAACACACGAGTACAACATTGCAATAATTGGCAAAACAAATGAAAACAAAATTGCTCGCGAGTGAAAACAGAAAGTGAGTGCCTCGAGTCCAGTTTAATTACTGACTGAATCAATAAAAAGAGACGACTGTAAGTGTTATAAACAAACGAAATCGAGGTTAGCATAATTATTGCGTATGTTAATTAATGACAAAAATTCCAATTACAGCAGAGGCCGAAAACTGGGATTTGAAGAGAGCTGTAAACTACCAAGATAGAGTGAACGTCACTTACAGCCAGGAAAAGTTCGTCTTGGCCACTGAATCCTTTGCTTTTATCAATCAGGAAACTGGTCACATTCTTGAAAAAAAAGTATTTGTCTTAAAAACTTGGCATAAAAACATATGGAGAAGAGGAAACATATAAAAGATGAAAAGCATATTGTCTGTCTGCAAAACATGAGACATTTTTAAGATGTCAATATGCGGCTACAAATCACACAGAAAACAGTCAACATTTTTTGGGAAAATGGCTATCTCAGGCCTTCGTTCGCACAGTACATGCTAAAGAGTGTGACGTCATAAAACAGACAAATTTTAGAATTTTTTACTTTAGACTACATAGCCTGAAAGAACACCATGAAATACTTCTAAAAATGGAAAATCAGTTAAACATGTTAATAACGCGGAGATGTAATGTATAGCAAACGAGAAATTTGCAGTTTGTTTGGGAAAGGACCTGTGCTCATGAGGCGAAAATTCAGCCAATTCCTAAAATATTTGACTGTTTTTGCATATTTAGAGAAATTATATGATGCTATGTCAGGGTACGTGATGCAAATGCGAAAATTCTAAAAGAGTTTTGTGACGTCATCACTTTAGAACTCTAACACTAGGTAATTTTCGATTTATGTCAAAAAAGCTTTGATGAACAACCATTTTGGCTTTCAGGTTCATGAGTACCTTTAAACAACTTAAATAAGTCTCTGAAACAGCAACTGTGACGATTAGACTTATGAAAACGACGCTCAATGCATTGAATCTGCATGTAACAAACATAAACAGAGCTACATCAAAAACTAATAATTCATTTTCTTGCAAGATCTCTAAATCAGCTGCTTTGATATTATTCTGCTTAATGCATAGAATAGTCATATCTCCTTTGCATTGATGACATATTAAAAAGAGCGATTAGTTGATTATATGGCAAAAACTACCTTTAAAAATTCAATGTAACATTTATGTTCAGAAAGATTTATTTAGAAAGACAAATTTCTAAATAAATATATATATATAATATATATATGGCCAAAAGACTATATATATATATATATATATATATATATATATATATATAGAAATTTGTCTTTTGATACTTCCGTAGCACAGTGCTCAATACGTTAGCACGTAGAGCGTGATATATCATAGATTGAAGAAAGTAAAACTACATGGTTTATCTCTACAAGCCTGTTTCGTGAGTAACTCACTCTTCTCCTGAAGAGTGAGTTACTCACGAAACAGGCTTGTAGAGATAAACCATGTAGTTTTACTTTCTTCAATCTATGATATATATATATATATATATGGAGAAAGCTACCTTTTCAACTTCAAAACAGCGTCCTTGTTCCATGCCTTTTCGGCTTCTGAACCGATAGTTTATTTGATAGCCATTACATTCTCGAAGTTCTGAAAAAAAGACAAAAAATCGATCTATTTCTATTGTATATTCTGCCTTACTGATTTCTTTTAAGTTAGATTTTACAAAAAAAAGAAAAAGTTGATTGGGAAACAAACAGCACAAACAATAATATACGAACTTATTATGACAGTTTGGAATGCATAAACCTTGAGTGGTTTTGGCATGTTTTGTACGAGGCGGACACTTGGTCAAATATTGGGGGGCAAGCCTATTATCTTGATAAGATTACGTCACAATATCCCATTGTTTTAGAACAAAAGACTATTGACCGCCCCCCTTCGCCTCTCAGGTGCCCGCCACTGGTTTGGTACAAAAGTTCAAAAAGTGCCATTTTCAGACGATTTTGTCCATGGCTCTACAACTTATGAAACATCAAACAATGCAACATCTATGGTTGTGTTGGTTCCCCGACTGACAGTGGCTGAAATGTCATAGTGATGTAAAAACTATCGATTTTTCAAAACCTGTATCAGCCCTGTATCGTGTCCTCTAAAATATTGGGGGGGGGGGAGGGGGGGGAAGCGAAATGACTGGAACTGGTGTATTGTTAAGAAACATAAAACTTTAGAAAATAAAATGAAAACGGCAGAAAAGACAAGTTTTCAGTATAAATCTTTAGTAACCTAAGGGTCTTTTCCACTTTACTAAAACTCCTCCTTTTTGTCCAATGCAAGCTAACGAAATTTGTCTTGAAAAAACGACATCTTTCAGCCGTGAATCAACCTTTCCAACTCTTATGACGTCACAATCTGCAAATAAAAAAATAGCAGATATATAATTTGTATACTCTTGGAAACAAAAATCAAAATTATGGGCAAACAACGATGAGTTTTTTAATTTGGACTGCGTTCCATGAAAAATGATTTCTTAGGCGTTCACCCTATGAAAATTACTCTACACTCGATTTCTGGTAGAGATAAATGTAAAAACGAATTTTGTACAGACACTCGAAAAGATTCAATACTTCCAGTTGATATAATCGCTTTACATCTAGAATCCCTGCCAAGTCTTTGGAGCAATAATTTCAGCTTTCAAAAGAAAATTTAGTCATTCCTCTCTCAAACTTTGAACGTTGGTTTGCTATAAAATGATTTTGGAGATCACGAAGTTCTATACTTCCTGTGACTTGAATGATATTTGGTAGTTTGCTGGGTGATCCAAGTACCTTTGGCGGGCATTGCAGTCAAATTAACATAGATCTATTAAAATTTAGCCACAGAATAGGAAATAGGAAATAGGCAGAAGGGTAACTCTCGTCGGTTCCTTTGTTGTTTTTGAAGCCTGAGTCAACAACAGAATTCCTTAAGTCCCTTTTAACCTCGATTTCATTAAACGAACTTAGCCATGACAAAGTATCATTCATTAATAAGATATAAACGAATTATGATATATAATTGAATTTGTTCACAATCAGGGGGCAGTTTGTTTCAAATAAAGTTGTCTACTTTCCTTCTTTTTTTAAATTTCCACGACAGATACATGCTAAGGCTCGTATAAGTTAACGCATGCACTAGTTTTTTCAGCCTTCACCTGATAGGCAGGAGTTCCCCATCTGCCTAATTTCTATTCTGTGATTTAACGTCAGTTTCTTAGAAAAAGAATAACTTACTTCCTTCTGTCAAAATAGCTGGGTCAACCAGGTCGTGAAATGCCTTCGGTATTGGTGGCATTGCATCATACTTGCGTAGACCTGGAGGCACGGGGCCTGTGGAAGTTCAAAAACATTTTAAGAACGCAGACATTATGAATGTAGGTAAAATAAGAACAAGTCTATATGCCGTATTTCCTCTAAGGAACGCCGCCCTCTGGTAAACGCCGCCCTCTGGTAAACGCCGCCCTCTACTGAACGTCGCATCTTCAGCCAACCATTTGTAAGAAACACCGCCAAAAATTTGGATTTTGAAATAAACGCCGTGGCGTTTTTTAGAGGAAATACGGTAAGGGAATTCTATAACGTGACGTTCTGGATAAATCCTTTGAAAAATCGTTGAGAGTTATTACTACATCTGGAATTACCGAGAGCTTGTGAGAGGTATGTCACAGCACGCATTGGAATCACTGTTACATGATTTGAGCTACAGGCGCTCCCCTTTCCGTGATGTCTAAGCGACCCTTCGGTACCGATTCCGGCACTTGCCATTTCTATGTATCCAAGGTAACAAACATTTGATTAGTCCGTAGAGCAGGAAGCTTCTAGCGCTGAGTTTCAATTGTACACAAATACACGCTTTTTTTATAAGGAACCTACCCCAAGGCCCAGTTCCAGGAGTTCCTTATTCGTAGACCTCAAATCATCAAATTGTGGTACCAAAAGTTCCTTAATAGTCCCTTAAATTTCACTGCATATCAAATGCCATAATACTCAAACAGGAAAAATATAAAAATTTTGAAATTCGCCTTTACTTGTGGCTAGAGCTCTGGAGCAAAAACACAAAGGAGGCTATGTATAGTGAAAATCTCACTTTCGGTGTTTTGACTACAATAAGCATTAACACTTAATAGAGAGAGGGACGATATGCGGAAACTACTCAATGAAACACTTGACACACGAATAGCAAACAATATTTAATGCCTGCCAAAAGTCTAGGAACACTTGCTATAATTTACGTTGTGCACGAGCTGCAACATCCCCTCCCCCCTTGTACAATGTTGTGCCACGGAAATATGAATAATCCTACATGTACAAGTGATACATTTTTACATAGCTATGGTTTTCAGCTAGCGAATCAACATTGTATGAGGGGGAAGGGGGGCCACACCCTCCTTGTTGACATGGAAATAGAAAGGAACACGCGAATTCACAAAAATCTCAGGGTGTTCCAAGGACTTTTGGCAGGCATTGAAGTTCTTGATGCATTCAGTTATAAAAAAATTTCAAATCGAAAAGTTCCTAAGGAATTTCGTTTTTAATAGTGTAAGTTCTTTAAATATTTCGGCCTTCTACATGTAGATTCCTTATAAAGTGGTTCCTTATAAAAAAGCGTGTACAACAGACTTGAAAAAAAATTGTCATGGTTATAGATTCATACAAACTGGCCTAAATTTGTGTCATTCCTTCTAAACAACTATTTTGTTATTGCCAGACACTCAAATTACCTACAGGTGAAAAAGAAATGAAACAGCTTTAATTTAAAACAGACAACAGAAAAGTATTTCTCAATCCTTGAAATCCATGTGTGGGAAAAATTTTGTTCACATAGATTGAATTTTTCTGCCAAAGGCGACCGCTGCGGTTTTTGTCTTGTCTTTCCAAAAAAACTTTTGGTTGTTGAATACGAAAGCGTCGTGTTTGAGAAAAACCAACACCATAAGCCACGATTGGGGTCCGGAAAAAGTATTACGATTAACAAGCTTCAAACATGCCAAGGACTTTTCTTACTGTCTTAGCGAATCATAGATCGCTTAGGGTCAGGGGGTGCTCCCCTACTTATATGACATCAAGGAAAACAAATTGCTTATCCGAATTTGTTACGTCCGCATGAAATTGGTTTCTCTTGCAATTCACATGGGGACAATAACCAATCAAAAGCTGAGTGGGTGGACAAAGAGATGAAAAAGGAACGCTTTCTTAGAAGAAAAGAGGTACTGCAGGGTCAGCGCAAAAGGGGCAGGGGGCAATGGCTACAAACTTTTAGCAACATTTAGTGATTACAATTTATAACAAAATCTGTCTACACTTTGCCCCATTCACATTTTCACTAAGGTGGAGGAACCGCTTCAGGTGGATTTCGCTATAAGCTTCCGATCATTACAGAGAAATACTTATTTTTCAGAAATCTTTTCGTCTGTTAATTTAAACTTTAATTCAAGCTAGGTACTTTAGGTTAGCCCAAAAAATCGATTAAAAAAGAGACTGTCGCGCTTACATCTATATTGAAGGAAGCGAGTGACAATTAAATGTATAACAATAAAAGAACTAAGTTATTCTAACTAGAACCATACTAAAAGACCTTAAAAAATACAAGAGCAACGACCTATTCGCCTCGTCGAGGCTTTTTCTGTTTAAAGGTTGTCTTCTTTCCATTGGGTTTTAGGGGAGGCAAATCGAAGGGTTTAAGTTCGACAATCTTTGTTCTGTTATATCTTGTATAATCAATTCAATATATGATTCGAAAAGCACAAGGACAATTTAAAATACATTACTTGGAGATAAAGCAAAAAGCAAGGTTCAATTGTTAGCTTTTAGAGGAAGTTATAAAGCTTCATTTGAATTTTTGCTGAAATATAAAGTTTGTCTGAAGCATGATGCCCTCTATCCATACGCATCAGTGTTGATCAAAATTGAGGACTTTTTATGTAATCAATGCGTGGTAAATTAAATTAGACTCAGTAAACAGCGGAATTAACAAGCTATAAACGTACATTATTTAAGCACAATTTAATTTCCTTGTTTTGCATGTAGCTAAGCAACCCTGCAGGTGAGTACGCCATTTTGCTCCAACGAGACGTCCCCAATTTGTAAATAATCTTTCATAATTGACCAGGAACATACCAGTGACGCCAAGTATGAACTGGTATTTAGTTATTAATAAGACTACCAGCGCAATGTTTACGCAGAAAAAAGGTGGGTGTTGATATCATAACTAGCCGTAAAGTTACGACATTTGGCCGACAGGGTCCGAAAACCTTACGAATGAGCCAAAACATTCCGAAAGATTGCGAGGATCTCTGGAAGAGCTGCGACAATGCATGCATATTTTCGCTGGACGGCCACATGACATACCACAGTCAAAGTACCACAGTCAACATGAAGCATTCGATGCTGTTACAATCAGCATTTAATTAAGTCTGAATTTATCAAAACATAAGAAAATCTTTCGGATATTCTTCTGATTTCCGAATTAGAAGCCAAAGCAGAAGAATAGAAATTTATAAAAATTTCGAAGCCAATATAAACGATATTTAGTGGTCCCAAGATAATGACTCACTTTGTGGTCCCAAGATAATGTAGTCATCGTATACTTTGGAAGCCTTCCGATTTTGCTCTGAAAAAAAATGTGAAGCATCTTTCAACTCTAGCAGCTGGAAACCCATTATTAAAAGTGAAAGTTGAAAATTTCCATCCCTTTGGTGACATGCCTAGGAAATGTTAAGGTAATGATAAAAAACAACTTTATAGGGGGTATGCCTTCTGCAGAGATGCCTTTTTTGGGGGGGGGGGGGTCTTTTTAAAATTTAGAGAGACTTCAGCCAGAGCTCCCCATCAGCAGGCAAGGACAAGAGTGGATGGACAACCCTGAATTGTGTTTCATATTTTCCTTGAATGAGCAGTTTCCTATCAGTCTTTTTGAGTTGGTGAAGAGTTTGAATAATTTGACATATATAACATAGAATCTTTAACATCTTAAATGTGAAATTTATTTATGAGCAGGGGTGAACCTAAAATTTTTTGAAGGGGTAAGGAAGTAATTAATGCTTACAAAAAAGGAGCGTCTCACTCTTTAAGGGTGTGGTCAAAATATAATATGTGTTTCTGTTTCAGATCTCATACTTTAGTGCCACACTTTGAAAGTTCAACTACTGGAGAAATGTTTATACGTTGCAATTGTTGCAAAAAGGTTACAGGAAGAGTACAAAAATTGCTTCTTTTGCCCTGCAAAAATCCTTAATGCTGACACACAAAGTGTTGGGGGGTACTGCACACCTCCAAACCTCCCTTTTGGTGACACCCCTGTTTAGGAGCATGTGCAGAAGATTTATGTACATCCATCACTCTTCAGAATAAAAATACTTGGTGATGACCAAACCATAAGCCTGGTGCTATAGGTTTGTTGTGAGGGAGCTGTACGGTTAGAATTTTAAATGGATCCAATTGGGCAGACAACTGCAGCTATTCTAAAGTTTAAAAGAACAACAGGCTTTGATCTTGAAACAAAGAAAAGAAATATGCTCAACTGTGACACAACAAAATTGTAGTGACCCAAAATTCTCTAAATACCCAGATTAAAACCATTGTTCGTTTTTGACTTCAAGCTAACCCTTAGTAGTCAATAACACTTTCTATGTAGTACAAAGGTTTAGCTATTCCTACAAAATTTTAGTTTTCTATATATATATATTGACTTCACTCACTCTTTTGGAGACTTAATTATTCTTTATCTTTTCAAGACATTCTTTTTGTGTTGTGAGATAATGCTTATTTAATGATGAATCTAGAACCAATGCATTTAAAAGCAATAAAATAAACTTCATAACAAAGTCATTGGGACATACCCTTATCTTGTCTCAAGCCCTTGCGAGAACAGCTGTCAAGGCAATCCTTGATCAAATAGGAATTCTCACCATGCTGCAAATAAAGAGAACAATCAATTATTCTTTAGACATATCATTTTAAGTCATCAAAAAATAAATCATTCATATACCACTGAAAAGTGGAAATTATAAGTACTATGTTAATTTATAGGATCATTTACAATATTAGCTTCAGGAGGGAAGCCAACAATTCTTTTGGAGGGGTACAGAAATGATTTTTGCCAACAAAAAGGGCTTGTCGCACTCTTTAAGGGTAACCTTATATGCTGCTTTTATGCATTTCTATTTTCATATTCATTAACATTAGTGCCATTATTTAAAAGTTCAACTGCTACAGAAATGTTAATTATGTCCCTATTATCGCAAGTAGGTTACAAAGTGAGAAAAAAATCCTTCTTTTACAAGGCAAAAATATTTCATGTGCCAGCGGACAAAGTGTTGGGGGGTACAGCGCCACCTCCGTACCCCCTTTGACAACACCCCTTATATATTTATACATAAATCTTTTATATAAAGAAACCGGAGGACAAAGATTACAAATAATGAAAGTTAAGAAGATTGATCACAGGGAATGACATATCGACAATACAGATTAAAGAAAGCAATTGTAAAGATTAGCTAAGAAAGTGACTCAAAACACCAATAATTGTCGACAAAAAGCAAATCATGTACGCAAGATTTAAATAAATTAGTTGATCCCAATTGTTTTACTTTAACAGCCTTGATACCTGCTTTTCAGGATATCGGAAGAAAACATAACTGATTGTGTACGTTAGAATATTCTAACGTTCAACCTGGCGGATATTAAAATTGAGACAAAAACATCTTTGGCACAAAAACTTAAGAGGCTTTTAAGAGTTTCAGGAAGAGGGAAATATTCGTTTGTTCACTGTAATGTGATGCAAATGTAATGCAAAGCTGCATGGGGGAGAGTCGGATTTCGCGATTCTTAGAAAACACTTCAAATTCTTGGTGTTCAAACACTGAAATTCGCTTTTAACTGGGTAAAAAACCTATTATCAACCAAGAAAAACTGACTAGAAATCAGCATTTTGTCATTTGAACCATAAACAAATTTCTGATGTGATAACAAAAATAGCTTGTAGTTTGTTGTTATTTTCTGAGGTACGTCTGAGGAATCATTGTGTCACAATACAATCGTAGAAATGTTACTCTTTATATATAAGGCAGATCGTGCGAGGTTCTGTCGCTAATTAATCTGAAATCATAACTAACTTCCAGTAAAACATGGCAAAGTTTTCTGTTCGTGAAGACGATTTACGCCTAGTGAGTTGGAAAGCAAAACTAGTTAAGTTTCGAGAGGCCAGTTTGCGTCGGTTAGCGACCTCAACCTATAGTTCTAATAACATTTACTAGAAAATACACAATATCAGCTTAGATTCGCCTGAATGGATTTATGGATACTAGTTTACAATATCGATAAATTATTTACCTGGTTTGAGGAAACTAGAAGCAATAGCCTCCAACATCTTTTCATACATCTCGATAGGCCTCTCCAACCGGAGTCAAATTCCAATCTATTGATAGCCGACCCGTCAGGCCTAAACAGCAAAGAGGCTATAAAAATTGACCAGAATATAACTTTAGCGCATTTAACCAACATCTTCGCACCATAAACGTCTTTGATAACGAAAATATTCTCAAAAATATTACGTAGCCATACACATCTTTTGTTCGTAACCTAAACAATGATGACTGTCGAAGTTTCCAAAACGTTTACAACAGAAGTACACTATGCTCGAAATGAGTCAACTCGCACGTAACTTCCTCATATAGCCATCACGTGATCACAGCTCCTTCCAAATGGTACAGGAGCAAAGTAATATTTGTCAATAATATTATTGCATTTTGCCCATATTTTTTCAGTCTAATATTTGTCAATATGTGTCAGGGGTATTTCCTTGACCTTAAACATGAGATGGCTATAGTTAAAAAGAGTTTCGATATCTATCGCTAAAATATCTCTCGCTGAAAATTTTACAACATACTAAAAGCTTTTTCATCTGATACTCCTCAGAGCATAAAATGTCAGAATAAGGGTCCGAAAGAACACGATGTGGAAAATTGAATTGGCCCTCTTGCAGCCTTTATTGTGATAGCAGCCGTGATTCCATTTTGGAAATACTCTGAAATTTTTTCTCTCTTTTCTGCAAAACTGTTTGGGTAGAAGTCTAATGACACGATAGCCGGAATATTTAAATGTAAATAATATTGCTATGAAAGTTTGTAAAATCAAACACCTTTCGCATGAAATTTGGCCAGAACGCGATTGGAAACTGTAGCGCACGCATCAAGTGCAAGAGAACCGGAACTCCCACGACATAAAATCTGGCTTAGGTAGACCATTTGAAGTTTCGTCTATCTCAGCATAATATAGAAGCATATTTAATATAGATAGATCGATTTTCAATGACCAATTTTTTTACCTAAAAAGGAAATTCTGACATGAAAAAAAAACATTCTGACATTGAACAGAATTTACATGTGAGAGGCAGTAAATCTAACGATAACATTTTTGAAATTTGCTTTTGGCAGTAAATCTAATAATAATAATAATGATGATATTTTTGACGGATGATAACGATACACTCTTGTTTTCATAAGAACAATTTTATAAGAACACAAGCCTCAAAATTGGTCAAAAGTTAAGAACAAATTAAGAACAAGCTGAGGCTGAGCTTCTGCAAAATGCAATTTTGAGCAACGTTTTTTCTGAAAATCGAGGATTTTTAGCGATGTGTGGGTGCTTTTTCGTCGAATATTCAAACTTTTTGGCAAATGAAGGTTGTCTCACTCACTTTGTTGGCAAATGAGGCCTGAACACCTCCTTAGAGCGAAAAAGCTAACACTCGCACTAATTACACACTCTTACTTTAAGAACAAATTAAGAACAATCCAGCCTCAGATTTTCGAAAAAATTAAGAACAGTGAGCCTGAATTTAAATTTACTGGTTCTTATAAAAAAAGAGTGTACTTCAATAAAGCTTATTCACAAATAATCAACCAAAACCGAACATATTTTATCAGCATAATTGTTAGCTTCCTCAGCTCATGACGGACGTTAAAGAATGAGACAGTTTTTCCTCGAATTGTGAAATAATTCAAGTTTTATCTCAGTATATATGTAATTCTGTAAAATGTTCTGCTAAATTCGCCACTCCTTACCCTGATCCACAAGGAAGCATTTTGGCTGGAAAACGAAAACTTCCTATCAAACAAAAGGCCATGTGACGAATTACAGGGAAATAAGGCAATAGCAATAGCAATAGCAAGTCAACTTCTCGTCCTATTTTTTGCAGGCCCGTAGACACTGGGAGCAGGGGGGCAATGCACCCCCCAATAATTTGTGAAAGTTGTGCTTAAAGATCTTATAAGCACAGCTTGATCTGACAGTATTTCGTAAGGTAGGTATATATAGAAAAAGCTATATTTCTATCCATGCCCCCCCCTTCCCAATCCAGTTTATCTGTCTACGGGCCTGACTTTTTGCCTTCTTTCTTCAAGCAAAAACCACTCCATCTTATGCATCAATGTCAGTAATCAAATAACACATCCAAAAATTTCTAAAAGTTCTTATAAACATCTCTAAATCGAAAGGCATTATTAATTCAGCAGCAATCACTCTTAATACTTTTACTCTTACCAAACGATCTTATCTCTCCTGTTCTGTATTATTCTAGAAAAATTTTGGGGAGAAGCTTGACCCCCGAATCATATTCCTTTCGCAACCACCTCGCCTATCTCTAAAACAGTTGAAACCATCATCAACAACAAAGTCCTTAAAATTAACAAACTCTTATCTGATCACCAGAACAGTCTGTGCGCACATTCTAAACTTCTTTGATGTGAAAATTTAGTCAAAACTTCATACAGTGGCGTCTAACCCACGTAGCGGCAGGGGGAACCGGAGGCTGTGCCCCTCCAATTGAAAATTTTGACCACAACTTGCCCCTCTGACTGCAGTTACTCCAAATTATCTTTTGGCATAATTACAATTTTGTAAGATAATTGTGTTTGAAAGAGACCCTACATCTTTGGAAAAGCAAGAAACTCTATACACTAGACTACTTGAAAAATTGTCAATGTTCAAAATATTTAATATTCAAATTGTTACGATTACAGCTGAGGTGCGAAAGAAAAGAGAAAAGTGTTGCAGCACTAGCCCCACCCTTGCTACTGCCAAAAGGCAGGGGCGTTGTGGCCGGGGGCAGGGGGGCAGAGGAGACGTGGTCCCTTCTGCTTTCCAAATTTGACAGAATTTCGGAAAAATTATTGTTGTGTCGGAAAATTCTCAAATTTGAGCTGTGGGTGAAAGGGAGTACTAAAACGAACCTTTTAGCGACATAAATAACTTGGACTAAAATACTTATCGCATTTTCGAGAAGCAATTCACTTTTGTAAAGAAAATACTAGATTTCTAAAAAAGCAAAATAAATTTCTCAGGATTTACCAATCTCTACCATAGAGTGATTTGCTGCTCGGATTTCGTCAATTAAAGCCTGAATCTTCAAGGGCCAAATTTGGTTATGGAAACATGCAGTATTGGTCATAAATTATATCTTTATTTGGATATTGAAGACCGGGACGGTGCCAATTTTTGTGCCTATCACCAGATTTGAAATTTTTTCCCAGATTTGAAAATTTATGCAGTTATGTTGCATAAGGTAAAGCAAGGAAGAAGTACCATTGCTTTCCGCCAGTGATGTTAAATTTTGAGAATAAAATTTTATCATTATTATTTGCCCAAAAGAATGCAATTTCCGGCAAACTTGACGCATTAAGATTATAAAAAATTTCAAGGTAGTTTCGAGTAAGGGATCTGGGGATACTTCTTCGGGAAAATTGAGTCATACGGCTGCTTCTTTGGCTATCAGGTAGCCTTTCAGGAATCTAATAGCCAGGATACTTGCTTGGTTAACTATTTAAAGTTTAAAAAACGCCTAAACCTTCCTCCGTATAAATTATTGCCCAATTTGCCTTGCTCTAAAATGCATCCATTGAACAGGGCCTCCGACAAAGAGGGTGGCGATGTTTTCCCTGGGGTGGCCAAGACGATTTTTGCGCCCTATCTATATATCGTGGCTATATAAAAGCACGTGTTTCTAGAAGAGAAATCACGCCACTGGCCTCCACTTTTTTTGCAAAACAATAGAACACTTTACAGAATCTTTTGCTATTGTGTTAAATTTTCCCTGGTCCCCCTCCACTTTCCAAAATATATCGGAGCCCATGTTGAATGAAAGTTGCTATCAATGCAAATTGAGTAAAATTATCCATGATTTTGCCTATACGCTTTGTCAGTGAAAAACGTTCAAGCCAGTAGATTTTTCTCACTTTATATACTCTGATCGAGTTTTGCACTGGCCTTCAGCAAAACTGCTGAATCGTAGGATAACCTTCTTCCGATTCACAGCTGTGAAACTTGATCAATTCAATTTTACTATGACGCTGCAAATCTAGTTGCTCAACAGGGTATGCATACCCAGGGACCGTGGAAGCGGGGGGGGCAATAATTTGCAAAATGTACTTTAAATCATACCAATAATCGCCCTGCTTTTGGCTTTTAGCATGTTTAGCCCCCCCCCCCCAAAGAAAACGTTTTAGCTCCCTCAATCTGTAAAATGCTCCGCAGTACTTGTGCATACAAATATGATAAAGAACAAAAGTAGTAATAGGTTAACTAGAAAGTCTTCCTGGTGGTTACGTGTGCTTCAGTCTGCGTTACTCATTCCACTTTTTACCATATTTTTAAAGTCCCGGATCTGTGAAACATAATGCTAGGAAGGTCTCGTGATCTTTTGGTAAGTCTCCTACGCAACCTGCTGCTGCTGACGCACAAACGTTTGAGCAATCAAACAGATACCTTATCATTTGAATTCAAACGCGGAAATGTTTTGCCCTCCTTTCATTCAGCTATCTATGATCGGTAAAATGTGGTAGGATTTTGAAAGTAAAACTGAAGCATCTCTTAACCTTGAAGCAGGTTGATTGCGATTCAATATTATAATTATTAACGGGGGTGTGTTAAGCCCTGGCAAAACGACTAAACGTTTCACTAAACATTTCACTCAATTTTGTTTAGTGAAGTTGAGCGAAGTTTAGCGAGAGTGGCAAGACGTGACTAAACTTTTCACTCAACTTCACTCAACTTTTTTGAACTGCGAGCTGTCTATGACGCTGTTGGGTTGTAGGAGATCTTACATAGGAATTTGCTTTTGGTTTATTTTGTTGCATGCACAAGCAGTGAATAAAAATAAGAATTGGATGAAGCGACAGGAAAGAAAAGACTTTTTAGCACATTGACAACAAAGTTGACTGTTGGAGAAGAAACAGTTGCGTACAACGAGATATGCAGATATCTCATAAAGGCTTTTTGGGTCACGTAGAAACAGGAAAACCAACGAAAACAGACGAAAACCATTGGATTTCCACAGCTAGAGCGCCTGCGCGATCACAAAAAATGTTTAGTTGGTGGCAAAACGACTAAACATTTGCTAAACAACACTAAACGACGCTAAACATTTTAGACCAGGATCAAACTTTCCTCAACAAAACTCAACACGACTAAACAACACTAAACAGGGTGGCAAAACGACTAAACTTTTCACTAAACTTTTGGCTAAACAAAAGTTGAGTGAAATGTTTAGTCGTTTTGCCAGGGCTTTAACTTCATTTATGTCTTTATCAAAAACAGAAAGGACGGGGAGGGTCACTGAATATAAAAAACAATGCCGAGCAATTTATTTATTCACATTTTTTCCGGTTTCAAATCATGAAAGTACCCTTATTATAGTCTATGCCCTTATTAAAAACCCTTCCATAAAATTATTAGCTCTTCCTCCGGACGATTTTTCCAAGCTCGGGATACTTTCCACAAAGAACAAAGAAAGCAAGGTGGGTTTAGGCGTGGCATCTTCAGTTCCTCCGTTTTCATCGGCCTTTCTCGTGGCTACTCTCCACCACAGAGGCTATTGTGGATGGAACCATTTTTCTTTTTTTTCCGCAGTTCCTTTTATCCTTTTCCCTCCTATCTTCTTCCTAAATAGCCCCTGTAGAGAAGGGTACCTCATGTTCATTAACCGTATGACCGCTGAAGTAACTTTGGCTATCTTCATATCGTCTTCACCTTGCTTGCCATAAAACAATGGAATCGGACAGAATGATAATTTGGGCAGAGAATATGACCCGAGTTTAGAGGTAAGCCCGTTGTTACAAAAGTATTTGAGCCTAATTTGTATTGTCGTTTAAAAGCAGCCATTTACAAACAGCCTATTCCCCCCATTGATGCTTACGTATACCCCAGAGGTCTGGTCAAAGCCAGCTACAAATGCGGGTGGGGGAGGTGCACACTGGGATTTTCTCAGAACCAAAACCTAGCTAATAACAGGCTGTTCTGGCGATTTAGAACATGTAACGCGAAGTTTGACTTGACAGAAAAGGGGCTTCGCAAAAACCTTCAACTATTGGCCTCCTAATTCCCCAACAAGACGCTAACCAGAAAAAATAAAGTGAGAAAACAGTCCTTGAAAATGCTGTCATTTTTTCACTTATAAATTGTCTAACTTTACAAAAAGCAAAATTGAAACACAATTTTTCAACACCGAAAAAGAAAGTTCAAAATCATTCTTTCTTGAGAAATAATTTAATACAATAATATCATATCTACTTTGATTGGTATCTCGAAAGACTATAAACTCTTGGAAAAAGCAGCCTGTTGGATACCTACGCTTTTAATCTGGCCGAGCACATGTCTCCCTTGCTTTAGAATCTGCTAATACTTTTTGAAGGGTCATAAATAATAAAATTTACCACGCCCCAATGGTGTAGTGATATCAAAATAACAAGGGGGGCTCTTGCACAAATTGTCGCGAAAAACAATAGCAAAGTAGAAATATGCCAATTTTCGGCATCAAAAAGGGGGGCTCAGCCCCCGAGCCCCCTAGCTCTACATCCCTGCTACGCCCCTAGATAACCGACATTTGGAGCTTAAAAATCTATCAAGATCATTTAACATGACATTGAAAGTTGGGCCTTTCGATTCCCCCAAACAAATTTGGGCTGTTCG
This sequence comes from Rhopilema esculentum, assembly GCF_057945365.1. NCBI lineage: Eukaryota > Metazoa > Cnidaria > Scyphozoa > Rhizostomeae > Rhizostomatidae > Rhopilema > Rhopilema esculentum. The sequence continues at coordinate 3,738,822 of NC_142816.1, forward strand.
ATTCTCCTGCCAGTAATTTGGAAGCATCTATAAATACTTAAAAAACAAGTGTAACAAAACTGATAACTGAGGAATTTAAATCGAATATATATCAGTTTTATTAACAGTGCGTAGCAAAATGATATTTTCGGAGTCAACACGTTGTCTTTGCTTGTCTCTTTAACCAATAATCGTAGGACTGATCCATTTTTGCACATGATAATTTAAAAGATGTTGTTTTAAAGATTTGAACCATGCGGAAATCTGTAACTGGCTGAAGGAGACAAGTATCCAGCATTAACATATTTCCAGGCAAGCCTACAAAAAATGTGTTGACAAAGAAGTCTTTGAAAATCCGGAAGTTTTTTATGAGAACTAAGCAAGCGAGACACTCTTTCAGACGTATTGAAATATACTGAGTAAAAACTTAAATTGATATTTTATAATGGGCATATGTAGGAGAATCTACCGTTACGGTGTATTCTCTTCGCTTAAGTAGCATTTTACGCATCTCGGGCAATGCCACAGGACACTTTCAAGTTCTTTAGTACTCAAATTATGCGGAGCTAGGTTGGAGCAACCGAGATGTGACCAGCCTCCGCAGCCATCAGTCACAATTCCATCGTCAGATACATTGCCACAGCTTATCCAAATCTCCTCCGTATCGCCATCTCGATAGGGTTTATCACAGATAGCGCAAAAGAAGCCATCATTACTTTGGTTGTCTTTGGTGCAGTCTCCTTCCACAGAGTCCATTCTGTTATCTTTCATCGATATTTCGCGTCTTTTTCTATTTGCTTTGTGTTTGTCTTTCAATTGCAAATTTTCTATAAAAAAAGGAGCAGTTGGGCGTGTATCATAAAGACTAGCCAATAAGCATTGACTTGAGTTGTCACATGACGAACTATGAACAAAGAGAACCTTGTCTGAATGGACTTTTCATTGCTGCTAGGAAAAATATGGACCATGCGAACAAAATACAATTCGCTTCACCCAGTATTCAGCGGGAAGCAATGATTTCTATCCAAATAATTAAAACCGTCAGATTAGGGTTTTCAGGAGTTCTTGAGAAGCTTTCCCGTAAAAGAAGCTACACGAATAGGTTTTAAATCTTTGCTTCAAAACGACAAAACGACATCTCTACTTTGTAGTACATCGAGCGAAATGCATCGGCAAAAAGTCAGGATTGGAAACTTCACCGTCATTTGGGACACTGTAACAGGATCAAACTTTACAGCCTAAAAGTTTTATCAATCCAATGAAATAGAAGTAATTTATGGCTAAGAATTGATTTCATTGAAATCTGAAATAACATTATCGATGTCTAAGCTTCCGATCGCCTGGCAAAATTTTTATAGAAATACATGAACTGGGCTTATATTCATCACTGTAAATTTGTATTGGGGGATGTCCTCCATGAAAGCTACACTGTTCGTCTTCGCAGTCTCTCATTATGAAACCTTCCAAAAAATACTCAAATACGAGACCTCTCCTCCAGAGAAATTGTCTCAATACTAGTTGTACCACTTCTATACCATACTAAACAAGTTGTAACATAAAGTCTTCATAAATTTCTCATTCCACCACTATGTAATAACATACGTCCTTAAACTGAAAAGGGAGAAGATGGAGGAAACGTCGTGGCGAGGGAAAGCAGCAAGAATAATTTTCCGAAAAAATTCAGAACAAGATTGAGAATGTAAAAGTATCGAAAATACAAAATTGTTTTAGAATTTTTTCACACAAATTTTAGACCAATCTGAAAATTTCAGTCATGCACCTCCATCTCCTTGGCAACGATGCCATCGCATGTTGTGCATATACAGGCATGCTATGAGGTATGTGTTTTAGCGTCTGTCTCAGCAGCTTTGTCCTTTAGTGTAGCTTCAGAAACAGATACAAAAGATACACAAGAACCTTTCAATATGGTACATAGTTCACATGATAACAGAAGCATAAAATACCTTTTTTGACAAAACTTGGCGAGTCCATCTTGAAATGTTTACGAACTTCTGCTACCTCTTTATGACGTAACAGAAACCCGTACCACCAGCTCTCTTTGGGCAGATTGTCTTTCAAGCGAGCGATCTGTTTTCCACTGTTATCCAGTATTGCTTTAACTGTCTCTAAAACTTCCTTGATTCTAACATGACGGCCAGATCTTTCCATTGTAATTAACCACCCGGCCAAGGAGGTCTCCTCCTCCTCGGTCAAAAGTCGTTTAGGTCCTGGTGTTAGGGACGTAGAGCATTTCCCTTTGATGATATCCCCAAGTGTTGATTTCGGTATCCCATAAAACTTAGCTGAACCCCTTAACGACATTTTCCCATCCTTTACAGCATTAATTGCAAGCAATAAATTATCGCGTTTCCAGCGCATGCGCTCCTTTCTACACTTGGTACCTTTAGCGTCCTTTGACCTTTCACCTTCAAACTTTGCTACTCTGCTACTTTCATCTTTTGAATTATCAAGATTGACTTCTTCAAGATTAATTTCCTCAGCAATTTGACTGTTTGTTTTAATGAGCTTAGAGGACGTTGCATTACGATTTGAGGACAGAGCCTTTCGAAGAAAAGAAAAGGAAATACCAAACTGTTTTGCGACAGACTTTGGAGACTTTTTCCCATTTTCCAGGTCTTTCAGTGCTTGCAAATCCTCATCTCCCTTTGCAATGGGCCTAAGTTGTTCAAGCAGCTTTCCAAGATCTAAAAGAGTAACAAAGGATATAACTTTCGAATTAATTAGACTAGTAAAATGAGAATATAATTAAATTAGACTTATGAAGCCCATGAAATAAATTCCGTAGAACAATCTTGATTCATACGAATGTGTACCATAAATACCCATTTATCTGATATGCAAACCCGTATGATCTGATATGCAAAAATACTCCAACAATAATGAGTAATTTTCTATACTTTCTAACAAAAATTTCATTTGAACTGATAAATAAAAAGTTGTTTTGCAGTTGCAAACAAAAAATTCACTTTCTATTTGGAGAAATTCAGTTTGAGTTTACAGAAAGAAAATAATTTACAAATACAAATATTAGATCATTTTGTAGAAGCAAACAGAAACATGTTTTACCCTCGTAAACAGGGATCCTTTTGCAAACAGAAACATGCCTTATTTTCGCAAACAGGGAACCCATTGCAAACAGAAACATGTTTTGTTGTCGCAAATGAAGAACCCTCCGAAAAACAGAAACATGTTTTACTCTTGTAAACAGAGATCCCTTTGCAAACAAAAACATGCCTTATTTTAGCAAACAGGGAACTCATTGCAAACAGAAACATGTTTTGTTGTCGCAAATGGAGAACCCTCCGAAAAACAGAAACATGTTTTATTGTCGAAAAAAGAGAAACCTCTTTGCAAACAAAAACAAGTTTTGTTGTCCTAAACAGATATTCCTTTTCTAATGGCAAACAAAGATCATTTCGCAAACAGAAGCATATTTCAATTGTTGCACACAGAGATTTCTTTTTTCATCGCAAGAAGAAACACACTTCATTCTCGCGAACAGACAGTTGCTTTGGGGTCAAAAACAGACTACAGAAAGCAGTTTACCAGCATTGTCTTTCCTTCTGCATATCCTGTCAGCCAAGCTGGACTTTGGAATTCTATGATTGACAGCTGCCTGCCTGATTGACATACCATGTTCGGTGACATCTTTGATTGCGTTTTCCATGTCTGTTTGAGACCAACTAAAAATGAGAGCAAGAGAATTATCTATGTAGAACATCTAAATTATAAAATGAAAGGAAAATTAATAGCCATAAGATTTACTTATTAAATGATTGTGTAAAAATAAGAAATAAATGTCTTTGAGGTGCTTTTAGTTTTAATTGTCATCATTCGTATTTATTTTCATTTAAAATTTCAGTTTGATTGGAATTAGGTTACATAAATAGCCGTGACAAGATTTCAAGAATCAACCAAACAAAGTGGAATCTGCGAATAACTAACTACTCGAAATCAGGCTATCAACTGAAAATTGTTTCTCACTTTGTGCCCCTCTCATGAAAACATTGGGTTATTTAGTCGAAAAAGAACCCCTTTCCCCTACGCTATAAAAGTAGCATTTTGACATCAAGAACACCCTATTTCGCGAAGAGCATTTCTCTGCAAGCATATTAAAGAGCTAGACAATTTATGTACCCCAGTGCTTCTCCTAGCTCGTTGGCCCCCAAAAGTATTGTTGATGAATTTGATGACTGTGATCATGACAAACCTTTTCAATTTTGCCTTGAAACTTGTCTTTTCTCTTATATCATCGGACATTGTGACGCGATAATCAAATCGATTTAATCTCTTCGCTGGTACCTCGCCAAGTTCTGACATAGTCAAGTTTGATCGCTTAAGCCCGTTGACGTAACTAGAGCCAGGTCTCTGATTCTTTTTAGTTGATCTCCGTCGTTTGTTTGTTTTGGCGTTGGATTGCTTGTCTGTTGGGCAAGAGAATTATAAGATTCACCAAGACAATAGCAACAGGAACCACAATAATATAGACAACAACAAAAACATCAAAAAATACATAAATTAACAAACAAACAAACAATTAGATAAACAAATAAATAAGTACTTGGATAGATAAATTAGAAATTATTACAAAAGGAATCAATACGATTTCACAACCAAACAGAGAGATCTACTACTTTTTCTGAAGAATGTCTCTATAAGATGTCATCAGGAATTTTCTTGGAGATTTTATCTTCAATCTAATACCGTAGTTAAAGATGGATTGCTTTCGTTTATTCATCTCAATACCTGACCATTTTACAACGTTTGTATCGTTTCTGGGTTCCTTCAAAATCGTTTACTCTTAACCTAATTCGAGCGTTACCAAATGGAAAAATCTCGCAATATAAACTAACTACGATTCGTCATGACTGCTTTCGTTATAAACCACGACATTATACACTAGTGTAAACCCAAAATTTCGCATCTTAGCCAATAGTAGCTGCTTTGGTGCTTAATTGTGAGCACTTATAAATCGTGAGTATTTACATAACACAACTACCTTCTCCGGCCTCTGAAGCATTCAACTAAAATTATAGTGGGATTCATACCTGTTTCATATGTGACTCCATGAACTGTTAAAATATCGTTTTCTTTCCCATCAAATGTAACGAAAGTATGGTTATCAATTGCAACTACCGAAGGATCTTGGGTGTGTTTATTCGATTCATGTTCTCTTGCCTGATCTGTCACGATTTCCTCTTGAATTGAAACAACAGGACTGGTCTGTGACAATGAGCTTCCTGGGTCTTCTTCATTTCTAGGACAAATACGACCGGCGATTTTTTCAACCGAATTATCACGACAGACTTGTATATCTGGCTTAGAGGCACCTCTAGGATAAACAATATTATTCTTTCGAGCACGTTTACTGTTATCAATCTGGTTGTGGCTTTTTACTATTGTTCCGGATAATTTCTTCTTTCCGGACAGCCGGTCACCAAGACTTGACTTAGGTATTCCATGCAAGGCTGCAGCTTTTCGCAAAGACATACCCTTGTCTCTTATATCTAGAATCGCTTTTTCCAAGTCATCTTGAGTCCAATTAGTCGACCGAACTTTTCTTCTTCCGTGACGCCGGCAGCTACTGCTATGGTCAGAAGGTTTTTCTTGAACCATAAAAGAGGCTGGATAAGAATTTCTCCTTGACTGACTATTTGTTGAATTTGGTTCATCAGTTGTACTTTCTTGGTTCCAAATTGCAGAAGCAGCAAAAATTTCCTCAGAAATTCCGATTTTTAATTTCTTGTCAACCTGTGGTAAGCCTTCCATGTCAACACCCCCTTTTTCCCATTCAGCTGCCTCTGACGTCACAACTTCAACCTCATTGTTCCAGGTGCTTACAACAACAACTTCTGGAGGTACCTGACCATCAAAAAGAGGCAGTGCCTTACTTTCAATATCAGAGGCAGTATTTCCCCACAACATCTCACTTGCAATTGTCATGTTTTCTCCCCCCTTCTTTCTCTTCAATTTCCTGACATCAACTGGGGGCTGTTTTTGTGGCCGTAATTGTGTTAACTGAAGCCTGGGATAAACAACTGGTATCATCTTCTTGGCACTGTAGTTGATACCAAGGCATCTTTTTGGCCTTTTTGCTGCTAAAAATAACCAGAATTTAATGATTTTATCAGACAAAGCACAAAAGGGGTACTAATTGTTGAGCCTTACTCGCAGAACTAAGGTTTCATAGGGACAGAGCTTTCGAAACATGGAGGTCACCAGGGACAGCAAAGCATTTTATTATAGATTTTTTTTGGGGGGGGGGGTGTAAGCATGCAAAAGGCTAAAAGCAAGATTAGTTGAGTAATTTTTTAAGAACAGTTTTGAAAACTATTGGGGACTAAAACCCTCAGCCACAATTCTTCCTTCTGGTACTCAGACAGTCAAAAATGCAAGGAAGACTGACCAAAGCAAAAGAAATATAAAAACAACACTTGAGCTTTACCCCCTTTCTCTGTTTTCTGAGAAACAATTCTAAAGTTTGAAGAAATTATCCAGAGGAAAAAAAACACTTCTCTCAAATGCAACAAAATGAAAATGTGACAATAGCAAACTATAAAAAATAGTTTAATTTTTACTTTGTATGCAGACCGACTTTGCTAAAACAGCTAGAAAAGCAGCTTAAGGTCTCTTAAATATATAGGATATTTTAGTTGTCAATATTTAGTTTTCTTCAATGAAATATAAAAAATTACAGCAGTGCAGAAACTAAGCAAAACATGATATACAAAAAAGAGAGCTTAATACTTTGATGAGAAAATGAAAGATCCTTCTCCCTTGCCATGTCATCAAGAGAGAAAATCGGTGCAATTAAGCCAGTTAAATTCTACAGCTTGAAGCAAATCTAGAAGGAAATCTTTAGCTTTGAGGGGCCTTATAGCCCTTTACTTATCATCTGCATTTTTTAGTTTGACAGCACATGATGCTGCAGTACCTGTTTTATTTGAGCTGGATTCCTCTTCCAAACCACCTTCGCTTCCAATAGCAGTAGTTTTTGTTCCACTTTCACTTCCTTGTGGGTCAGCATGCACTGTTTCAGCTTCTCTATCGTCTGATTTCAGCTCTGTATCACCAGGTTGGCATTGACCACAAGTGGCCACAAAATGTTCCCTTTGGTTCTGCCTTTGGAATTTTATGATGTCATTCAAAGATGACAAAGTCTGCTCCTTGGCTGACATCTGAAAAAGAAGGCAAACTAGCTGTTGCAATCAAATCTGGATGATAATCTGTGACTTGAACTCTTTTCAACAGAAATTCTGACTAAGAGATTTAGAAAATTTAAAACACGCACTATGGATGATCTAGCAATATTTTATCAAACTTATTATTTCTAACATCTGCATGCCTAACTGCAAAGTTTGGGCATGTATTGGAAACACAATAATAATAACTCAAAAATGTGTACCTCTAATCCCATGTGCACATTTCGAAATCGAGAAAAATTTTACTCAATTTGATATTATCCTATGCATGCATAGGTGACAGAAAATCATTCTCTAGGCATGAGAAAACTTGCATTCTGTATACAAATCATCCACTAAGGCTTGCATAATTCTAGGCGGCCTCAGGGCCAGTTAAAAAACTCCTGCAGTTCTTGGAACCATGCCAGAATTCTTGAAAAATGCCAGACAGTAATTGACCCACTGTTTCCTGTAGCTTTGTTATGTTTTTGACTAGAACTTACTTTTGTGGTGATTTAATTTACCAAAAGTTGCCAATCCCTAATTTTCTGCTATACTGAGAATCTGAGAAATATTTGTTATTAAAGAATCAAACGGAAGTCGATATGAATCATTTTGTTCCTTTTTCAACAATTTAAAACAACAAAGTAAAGTGATAAAAGCTTCCTTGGCCAAGCCCAAAACTAAAGGTTTCGCTTCAAAACAATCTGAACTTAAGAAATCTTCAATGATGGAGAAAAACTGGTGTATATACAGGATAATTTTTCTTTAAAAAACTATCGTCGCACTGTCGGTATGACACCTTCATTTCAAATTTTTGACAAGGCCAACCAAAGACATGCAATTTTTGTTTCATAAAACTTGTTAAACCTTACTAAAGCTATTTATTGCCAGTTTAATCCACATAGCTGCAATAATTCAATATTCACTAAAGCTTGAGGCTTTTTGCAGCTACATCTAAGCTGCCGACGAAGCCGAAGGACAACAATAGGCCATCTTTTAGGCCGCAGATTTGTTTACTTGGACACTGTCCAATAACACACTCAAGCAGCCTATACTATGTTGTATTTAAACATCATGGACCTTCTTTACTTAAAAATGGAATTTACTTTCATATTTACCACTGAAAAGATGCTTGCTTCGAGAACTGAGAATAAAACAGCCTTGAATTGCAAAAGCAGCAATGGCGGACATCGGACAGCAACCTTCGCCTTTGCTCCTCCTCAGGCATTGTGCACAGCCAAAAATTTACTACAAGGGGCCGGTGGAAAAGGGTGATATGGTTCCCCGACCCCTCTACATTTACGATATGAATCTATTACGGTCCTAATCTGAAGAAAACAAATAACAAAAACTAACAATAAATTGCAATCCCACTATTAAAGTGAAAAAAGTCAAATTCGAGTTCTACATAGACAATATTGACAAATGGAATAAATTACAACAATCCTGGATCAAGCCGCAACTATAATTGATTTTCATTAAATTTAACAACAAACGCGTACTTGACAGGCCTTCTCAAATTCTGCGTGCCCTCTGCGTGAGAGTTGAAATCGCTCAAATATATTTTAACTCGACAACCATATTACTATTGCCAAATTTAAGAAACCAACAATAGCTTTTGCAATTTCTTATAAAAAAGATGTTTTGTAAGAAAAAGACTATTTCAGGAGCTCGTAACGAAATAAAGTATTTCAGGATAATGTTTTTTCTTACCATCTATTCAGAAGAAAGAAGTGACACAGCTATCGCTTGCATAAAAGAAGCATAAAGAGTTCCTTAGGATTTAAGAACGTTAGGATATCACGCTTCTATTTAATCTCACGCAGTGTCAGTCTGGGGGTTGTTTGAAAGATTTGAAATTAACCAAAGATTTTGAAATAGTTCTCGTATCTTCCGAAAGTAAAAACAAAAAAAATATATATATGCGGAAATTATTGGAAATTTTTATCAAATGAAGTTTGAGGCATAACGCTCAAGAATTTGCTAATAATAAAGGTTTATAAACTGTCGACGGTGGAAAATTTCAAGATGAAGAAAGCTAATTTGGTGGAAAATTGTTTTAATTGAGTCTAGATTGGCAAAGAGCCTTTTACACCTGAATTATCGCCAAATCTTTGTAGGCTTTTACTAATGCTGACGTCATTGTCAGGATCCTTGAAGATGACGTCACTGAAATACCAAGGTTCGTAGTAACTAACGAGCTAATCATTTCAAAAATTTGTGCTTTCTAGCAAGTCTGACAGTACTTAAGAAAAAACTACAAATGTCCAGCAATTTACATATATCAAGTAATAAAATCTCAATAAATTTATCTCTACTTAAGGGTCTCCCTTTACACCGAATTAGATGGTTCATTAATTTTTTCTACCAAAGGTTCAATAAGCGAATTTCCATTTATCAGTTTTGTCGTGGCAATAACGAAATCTGTCGGCGCGTTTTCCTGCTGCGCAAGGAACCTCAGCGCACTGACTTCTGCGTGAGTACATCCACCAATAAAATAAACCAGGGTAATTTTCGACGGCCCGTCTCCACTTGGCCCACTCCCTTGCCCGCTTTGACTTTTCTTTAAAAGAGCCGGGGGCACGTACTGGACCTCTTCAATTGTAGGGCCTGGTAGTTGTCTCATGACTTCTTCTAGGCCATGCCAGCTAGACTGCCTGGCAAGAAACTGGGCGAGACGGACCGACAGAGGGGCATAACCGGAATAGGTGTACGCTATATCATTCGGGTTTTGCTCATGGACATCTTCCACGACTAATCCTAACGACTTTCGGATTGTCCCATACGACTTTGGCGCGGCACTCTTCAACAAACCAACTTGTTCTAAGTTATTAAGTGTTAGCAGATGCTCAAAACCATACGCATTGATAATTTCCCTGCGATAGTAATCAAACAGCTTGGGTTTGAATCCATTGTTGGCAACGCACTGCAGGCATATAAGGCGCAAAACTCTGTGAAGAGGGTGCTTATAACCAATGCATTTGTCTATGTAGGCATTAAATTTGTCTGTGTCAATACCATTGAAAAATTCTTGCTCAATTCTGAGTGCCTCTCGAAACTCTTCTGAATCTGTGTGCTCTTTGACAACCTAAAAGAAATATAGAGAGATGGTTTACAATAAGTTAAACACTGGTAAGAATGACAATACATTACATGGAGCAATAGGAAGATACACGGCCTTTAAGGGATCGAGGGGACCTATTAAGAATAGACACATAGTAGACTCACAGTAAACATCAATATCTGCATCGATAACATTCTATTCAAATATCCCTGGTTTATAGCAAAATCGTACTTTTATTTGTCTTTCTTAAAAACTGTCTAAAATAAACCTGCCACCATTTATTAAAAATTGGCCAAATAAAACTTGTGTCGATATGGGTGCTAGTCCTTACAGTTTCAAGTTAAATAACGACGATAAATTTGCAAGCAAGACTGTGAAACAGTGTGGTGTTTGTAGATCACATTGTAGATATTATCACATTATAGGCATTGTTTCTTGATCTTATACAAAAACTATCACTGAAGGCAAATATTGGACCATTTTACGTCGTTGGTTTTCTAAACGGACACAGACTGGTGCACAGAACATAAGGTAATGTCCCATTAGCAGCATAGTTTTTGTTTTAACATGCTTACCTCAGCAATACCAGTATGCAATGCAAGGGAAGACTTTGCAGCTTGAATATGTGGTATCTTATGCACGAATTCTTTCATTTCTCCTACAGTTTTTGCTGATCTGTGTTCTTCATACTGCGCTGTGATGCGTTTGGCCTCCCTACTCAAAACAGGACCAACAGCTGAAAAGTTTATGTCCCGTATCTCACTGTACAATGCATCAGTAGAATTCAATGCTACTTTACGCGGCTTTTGTTGGTCCTTTGGTGTTTGTTGCTTTGCAGCTCCTCGCGTTTCTTCCTTGATAGGAAATTTGTCCACTGGTAGTTGGACGTTAGTATTCTCAATATTGAAAACTTCATCAATAAGGCCTTCATATGTAAGCTGAGTTAGCAAAGGTGTCATTAGATCGACAGTTCTGTCAATCAAAAATAAACTGTCAATCACTGGTGTTATTTGCGACTCAGTGTCTGCCAGCTCTCTTCTCTTACGGATGATCATATCAGTCACATGCCTTGACATCTCTCCTTTACCAAAAATCCTATATGAAAATATCACATTTTACGCTAAAGTTTTACAAGCACCTATGCTAACCCCGTTTGAATTAAACAGGCAATCCCAGCTTCATTGCTAATCGTCTGGGTGTAAAGTTTCGAGTGATGTGCCACCTCTTTGATGCTAATTAATACATTTTTACTTCCTTTTTTAGGACAGCCCATTTTCTAGACCTACATTCCCAATTCAATGTACTTCATCTGACGTTTTTCAAACTAACAAAACTCCCCAAAACGTCCTGTTGCTTTTGAAAAATAATTTTTTTTGTTACAAGGACTTCCAGCATACCCCTTCTCTACCAAAACATTGTTATTTGTAGAATTAAACATCCTAAGTATCTGAATTCACTGGGCCACATCAAACATTTTATACAATACTGTCCGGAAGGGGGAGATGAGGATGCAGGGTACCAAGAGTATGACAGGGATTCTAGCATTTATAAAGATGCTGACCAGTTACAAGAAACAGATGGAATAAGAAGTTGGCTTACTTTGGTATGACACCAAAAAGGGCCTGCAACTTCATTAGAGACTCTGACACATAATACAATGAAGATGGATCTTTTTCAAGATAGCATTCATAGAACGCTGGTTCATACTCCATTGAGAGCAAATCATGTTCAAAGGGGACGAGATTCAAAGAATACTGTTGGATATTTGCAAATGTGCCATAGATTCCTTCTCTCTAAAAAGAAAAGAGATGCCTGGTAAAAGTGGTTCTTTAATCAATCATTGAAAGTTTAATTCAAAGGACAATTCAAAATTATCTTTGCTTATATTTATATACATCAGGAGCAATGGCACAACAAATGGTTTGTTGAGGGTCAATATTTGAATATATCTTTTTGCATTCAGTTTTCTAGAAGCTGAAATCCAGGAAGAGAAAATTCAAACATTTTTCAGGATTCAACAAGAACTGAATTTTAACATGCCAGTGTCCTCTACCAAATGGCCTACTGATATGGACCCCAGATATGTGGTATATAAATATAAATCTTGTCTGGTGCAAACATTGCATTAATGTTCTAAAAGATAATGCTCATAAGAAACCTATTGGTAAAATCTGAAATCTTTAAAATACTAATATTAACAAAAATAAGCCTTAAGCATATAAAATCCTGTATTTTGAGATCCATATGGCATTCATGTCCACTGTTTATAAACAAGGGACAAAGCAGAAGAACTCAGTAACAAACAGAAGAACCCAGTAACAAGCGGAACAACCCAGTACAAGCGGAACAACCCAGGAACGTGCGGAACAACCCAGTAACAAGCGGAACAACCCAGTAACAAGGGGAACAACCCAGTAACAAGTGGAACAACCCAGTAGCAAGCGGAACAACCCAGTAACAAGGGGAACAACCCAGTAACAAGGGGAACAACCCAGAAATAAGCAGAACAACCCAGTATCGAGCGGAACAGTAACAAGGAGAACAACCCAGTAACAAGCGGAACAGTAACAAGGAGAACAACCCAGTAACAAGCGGAACAACCCAGTAACAAGCGGAACAACCCAGTACAAGCGGAACAACCCAGTAACAAGCGGAACAACCCAGTAACAGGCAGAGGAACCCAGTAACCATTGGAACAACCCAGTAACAAGCAAAAAAAAAATTACTTCCTAATTCATTTGAGCTAATTCATTTGCAGAGGCATGATTAATCCAAGCTTGTTTGGGCAAGCATGTAGTCAATCAAGTCTTCCACCTATTTTATCATGCAAATAACTCAAGTTTCTGTCCCTCTCTTCACTTGATTGTTCTGCCTTCTTTTCTGTAATATTTTCTCTTATTCTCATAACATAGCCCAGTGTGATGGACAACTGTGTCAGTCCCATTCACCAGGTAAAAAAGGATGTGCCATGGAACAGGGTGTCCTTTTGATAAAAATCAGGGGTTAGGGTATTACGAATTGCATTAAAATTTTGGTACAGGGCATCAAATATTTATAAACAAGAAATGTGTTGATCTGTTAAAGAGTTTTCTTAGAATTAGCATTGTTCAGTTATGCTATCCAGTGCCCCAGTCCACAATTGCTGCCACATTTATAGACTGTGCAATATTGATAAATATCCTGTCTGCAGTTTCCACCAGAAACTGGTAGTAATTTATGCAGCCCTCCAAAATTATGCCATTAGTTGAAATTGTCAATGGTTCATTGAACTCATCATGCACCATCTTATTTGTTCTGTTTGGTTTCAGTCCATATTTCTTCAAGGGAATTTTATGCAACATTTCAATGGTTTAATTGCATAAATTATTTTCCTCTGCCTGGACAGGTTATTTATCCGCTGAATAGACAATGTTTCATTCCTTTACAAGATTAGAAGGTCCAAGTTTGTCTTGTCAGTGCCAAGTTTAGGCTTCAAATTGCAATTGATGAACAGAACCATATAGCTACCATTGTGTTGGGGGGAAAGGCTCTGGCCCCCTTCAAAATTATAGAAATCCTTTGTTTACAATTTAAACAAATCCTTTTAGATCCCATCCCTAATTAGTGTTATCAAACTACATATGTTGCCCCTCAGCCCTCAACAAATAAATCTTGACAATACTAATGTAGATCATAGAAAAATCATTGATGCAAAAAGAATACCATTTAAATCTGACATACTTGCAATTTCTGCTCGCAAAGAAGGCTTGACCTTGGAACAAAAAAGATATGATACTCCTTTGTGCTTCCCTGCTTTTCCTCTTTAGAAACATTTTCAATAATTGTATCCATCAACTCAAGCTTTGGCCTGACAAGAAATATTATGTTGCGTTCATCGCATGGAGGCAACCTGCCTTTAGCTAATGGAAACATTTTACCAACATCATGTTCTTTTAGCAAGCTGTATTCAGCGATTAGGCCAACCGGACCAGTCAGCTTCTCATCCCAAACAATCGCCTTACTGCCCGGGCAGCGATCAATGCAGTTCAGGAGCTCCCTTCTTGCAGTTTCTCTTACTTGAGCAAGGTTCACTTTACCACTTGACAAATGAGACATTTCTGTAGAAGACGATATGAAGTCTAACTAGTTTACACCATTGCAGTGAACATGGAAGTTGGTTGCAAGTATGTCCACTTCGCAGAGGCATTGATATCCTCCGCAGGCAAACTGTTATCACTATCACAGGATCTCCAAATCAAAGGACGGGATTCATATTCAAATGTGTCAAATACCGCAAATCCTTCGAATTGCCACCCCCCTGCTCGAAAAAGCCCTCCCCTCGAATAAGCCCCCAACCTAGAACTACAGTTTTCAATAAGCCCCACCCTCAAATAAGCCCCCACTGCTACCGTAAATTCTCAAATTGGACCCCTCAATTTGATGATTTTTGCCATCTGAGGTCGCCTATGGCGTTTTATTGAATTACAACAACAAATTCATACTTTTGGTAGTAATTAATTAAATGCTCATAAAGAAATTCCTATCAAAATAAACGAGGTCTTTTAATAATGTCTTCTTAATGTCAACAATGATTCTATAAGCCCCCTCCCCCTCGTATAAGCCCCCCTCGAATAAGCTAAGCCCCCATCCACAAACATAAAGAATAAATAAGCCCCGAGGATTTACGGTATGCATATTGTCAGAAAGCTTTCGTCTAGCAGCTTTGGAATATTCATATTTTCAACCGGACAAGATATGGAGAGGTCACATGATATTCCAAATGTATCTTATCATGTAGTGGTAGGTATGTCATCATAATAAGATATTACCGGGGAAGAGGGTGGGTTTTATTGGAAAATAATGAGAGCTGTAAATTTGATGCTAAAGTCTTGTTAGCAGGGATGGGGAGCGAGTCCTCTCGCAAATAATTATGTCTTATACCTGTTGCGGTAGCAGATCCCTTCCTTGGTAAGAGGAACAACTGGAAAATATCTGTCTTGTTTTTAAATGTACCCTCTCGGTCAAGAAATCGGAGGAGTAAAGGGGGGGGGGGTATTTCCATTGCTCTCGTGAGGTTCAGAAGCATGCAGCCAAGCTTGTATTTAAGGAGGCCGAGGGGAGCAAAACCCCAAGAAAAAGAGCAAAACGATAACAAAATAAAAACTGCTAAATTTCGAGAGGCAAAGGGGGGCCACTGCCCCCAGTTCCCCTGGATATATGTTTCCTTGGAAGCTATGTCTTTGGTGACAATAGTTGTCAAGTCCTTGTGAGCACTAAATGTTAAAATCAAAGAACTAAGACTTCTGTAAAGTTTCTTAGAATAAGTGTGGTATAACTACGCAAAGTAGAGAAAGCATATGATTCATTTAAAAGGATAGACTGAGAGACTCGATCATTAAATGAGAATAGTTTGCAAATAATAAAACTAATAGAACCAACAGCTTTATAGAAAGCATATTTTTCAAGATATGACATGATGACGTAATTTTGTCAGAGAAAAGACAAACTCACAAAACATGAAAATCGTGCGAAGGGAATTTAAAACACAGAGACGTAATCATAACTCTGGGGTTACAAGTATCTTGCTATATTTCGAGAAAAGGAAGTTTTTTGAAAGGCATAATATTTGCAATAAAATCTTACCAGCATAAAAAGCAAAGCTCGTTAGCTCGTGACTGCCATTAAGGTAAGGAGAGAAACATACATTAATTATATTTCACTATACTGCTGTATATAAAAGCAGTAATTTTAACACAAGAAATAATTATGATACTGCCTGTATGCTTGTTATTAGAGTTAGGCCTTTGTGCAAGGAAAGCCGCAGTGTAATGGGGGATGTGTCAAAAACAGAATCTGAAGTTTTATCTCACTTCAAACAAACTAACAAACAGCATATTAATTTATCAACTGCTATGGAAGTGTGGTGGCAAGTGATGAAAGACCCCCTACTAAAAACCATAATGACTTCTTTGGCGTATCTATATATAAGAACTGTACTGCTTTATATACAAGGGTAAATATGTAGCAGGTGACATAAAGAATAACTTTATAAGCTGTTCAATTCTTAGAAACCATTTAAATGATCAAAGGCATTCCGGGTTGAGTTCAAATCATTTAAATGGTCAAAGGCATTCCGGGTTGAGATCAAATCATTTAGATTATCAAAGGCATATCGGCTTTGAAAAGTTGGCTTTCTTTCCTTTCGTTAGATTTCCAACCTTGGGTGAGATTCAACTCTTGTTTTAAACTTAGATAACTTTTCCCCTGTTTGTTTAATCAGCAATAATTCTATATCTGGCTACCAGAGGAGAAAAAGTTCCAAAGTTCACATTTATATTCCAAGAAGGGACATCACGGGTTGAGAAAGAAGGGACATCAATTTCAACACGGGTTGAGAAAACGAGTTGGACTCACTGCGGGCTGCTCTCTCAAGAATCGCAGCAAAAAACAATGGATTTCTTTAGCCGTCCGGATTGACTTTCTTATGTAAATCGCCCCTGACTAACCAGCCCGCCAGGATTTTCAGCAGCACCCACAAAACATAAGATTCCTTCAAAAACTGGCGAAATAACTTACATAGCGCCTTTGTCTTAACTAACAAAATTGGAATTCATTGATAATGTACCTTGCTTGTGTCAAAAAACACTACCATATCGAGAATATTTAATGTACTCCACAAACAAACTATCGTCTACCCTTGGCAAATAAAACAAAAATGGAACTAAGCTTATGGTTATTGGAGATAACGAAGAAAAGAATAATCTAAAGCGAGGCCAATAGGTATACTAGGATAAGAAATTTTAGCAAATGTCGCATGCTATTTTATACAACGATCAAAGTACACACTGCCAATATACCCTCCACGCATTGATCTGGCTACGTTTTGCTCAAAGAGTCTTCTGTTTTGCCTAAGGATTTCAGCTGCGTCTGTGAAGTAGAGAAGTTTTTCATGTCAAAAACATTTGGTTTTTTAATGATCAAAAATCTTTATTAAGTATGATTGTACAACTCTAACCCTAACCCAACCCTATCTCTAACCCAACCCTATCTATAATCCGAACCCTAACTAGGGGTGTGCCGGATCAGGACTTTCAGTATCCGGCCGGAACCGGATTTACCGGATCTTTTCGTAGAATTCGGCCGGAATGTCCTGCCAGATTTTGCCGGATAATCCGGCCATTGACAGATTTTTCTGTTTCTTTTCTTTCATCATAACCTTGGAGGACTTTCACTTTTGAAAAACTGCTGTTGTTTGGGACGCTTTCACCCTTTTTAATTACGTTGAGGTTTGTTCTATTGCTTTTAATTCTTGTTTGTTGCATTTACACTTTTACATTGGTCTAGAAATTTTCGTTGTTCCAATAATATTTTTGGAATATCCGTTAACTAGCCGGACTTTGAAAACAAATCCGACCTTAACCGGATTTTCAAAATATCAGGAACCCGACGCCACTTTTTCCGGCCTATCGAATAGCCGGTACACCCCTAACTCTAACTCTAATCCTAACTCTAACACTTACCCTAACTCTATGTATAGTCTTGTGACTAATTTTTTTTTGTAGAATTGCTAACAGGTCAGTTTGAAAAACAGATGTAACTCTGAAATTTACAAAGCTGCATAAACGTTCAAAGGAAATTAAATACCAAATTTAACGATACAGCTTTCTACAAATTTTCCCTTTAACTTTTCTTGGATACTTTAGAAAACTTTTCCCAAACGCTTTTAAAACTTTAAGAGCTTTTAAATCGAAAAGAAATTGTAATTAGAAAATAAAGTTGAGAAGGGAAATATTATAAATAACACAGAAGCACATACAACATTGAATAGGCCAAACTTCGACTAAGCTCAATATGTCACCAAGGATTATAGCTCTTTAGCATCCGAATCATTCAAGTCTTATTTGAACAGTATTTTTAGTAATGATTATTATCAGTTCGGGTAAAATATTCGAAATGAGCGAGAAGCAGTTTTAGTGGTTTATAAACAATAAAAATAAGAAAAAAAATCAAGTGAAAGAATTTTGATACATACCTTTGTTCAAAGGATCTTCTGGGTTTGGTTCCTAAGAAAAAGCAAACCAGATTACATATTATTGGTTCAAGATTGTTACAAGGACAAAACTGTAACACTACATTAAGCCTTGGAAAATAGCATGTTTTGAGAAAACCTGCTTTGATTGAAAACTTACACCTTGTAACTATAGACGGAAATTTAGTAAAGCAAATTCAATTGCATCAATAGCTTTGAGCTCTTCCACTTGAGATTTCCCAACCTAGTTCACAAACTTTTTTCCTAACCTTTTAACAGACAGTCACACTCGCCCAAACATATTACGTTTGTCGAAAAAAACTTGAGTTACTTTAGGTCAGTTCATTATTCTGTTTCAGTTAAATTTCTAGACATATGACATATTTCTAGACTAGACTCCTCTTCAGTGGATAGATTTTCACGGAGAAATGTGACGGAGAAATTAAACTTTCTAGCATCAAGAAATGTGAAAAATACAATTCGATGGTTAGCTTACCAAAAATAAATACTGCAAGCCATAAACTATTGAGTTGATGGTCAGTACAGGCTTCCAATCTTCTCTAGAAAAAATGATACAAATGGCACTGTAAATGTGTTCAATGTCCAAATTATTGATAAGTTAGTAAATGATATTGCATAGATTCTAACTACAAAAAATAAATCCCAGGTAGAAAAAAATTGTAAATGAAAATCAAAGATCTTGAAAACTAGAAAATACAGTGATAGAGAATTGTTTTTACAAAGAACATCATATTTATGGATTATTTCAATCTAGGCGTTCTTTTTGGGACAACATGTAGTTCCTTACACATAGTTGATGTATAGACAAACAACAGTGGTTGATACCAAAATACAAAGTCATAAAAAGTAAAAAAAGAGGAGGTTATGCAAACTTGTTTTAAATAGAGTTAACACCAAAGTTAACTATACACATGCTTTGACAGGAACATTGATATTTCTAAAAACATTTGCAAGGCAATTCATTTTGATAGATGCGCAAACTTTTTTTCTTCATTTTATGCCAGTTTTTGTGTGTGCCTGGGCAGGGGGGGGGGGCTGCCTATGTGTGGAGCACATTTTTCTCAAGGCAGAAGTAAGCACAAATACTGACTTGAAAAAGGACACTGCCATTATTATAAAAAACTCCTTTGTTTCTGAGATACTCTTGTACAAAATTGCAGGAAGACAACTGTTGCCCATAGCTTATTAGAGACCCATTGTCAAATTGTTAAAAAAGGCTAAGTATATTTTTGTCAAATTTTCAAGCCTTATAATAAGGGTGCTGTCAATTAATAAGGGCATCTTGTACACAGGTTTTTGATGGAAGTAATTCAAAACCATTATAACTTTTTGTTTTTGCATCTTTAAGTCTTTGCAGTTAAGAAATTCAAAAAAAATGTTTTTGAACACACAAATTTGTGATTTTGTTGATTCATATCTTTTGAATAAAACAAAGAAGAATGGAATTTCTTACCTGAGAATGTTAAGACAAACGTTTCCTTCAAGATCAATATTTGGATGATAAACCTGAAGTGAAGAGATATTTAGTATTTATGCAAAAAGTAAGTCCAAGTCACAAAAGCAATATGCTGAACTAGATATGCTGAAACAGGCCATAGAAGAGGGGGATTATGATGGTGGTGATAATAAAGAAGCTCCAGTGAATGAAGCAGAGCAAGAAGAGGGGAAAGAAAGAAAGGCAGGGGTAGGATAGCGGAAGAAAAAAATCTACGGAGAAAGGAACAGTAGATTAGCAAATGGAGAGTAAGGCAGGCGAAGATGAAAGGGATGATATAATAGGTAATACTAGGAAAACTTGGTTTGACAACAGTTCAAAAAGTGAAACAGAAAAAGAAAAGGGCAAATAAAGTACTAAGCAATAGATTAGATTTTTCTTTTTTATCCAATCATAATCGTTACTTTTAAAAAAATCAATTTTTCACAGGTAAATGAAAGGCTACAAAACAAAATGCAGTAACTCACCATAGTTTCACATTTAACTTTTGGTGGTTCATGAGGGTAGTTTGGACCAACCTGAAAAAATAATTAAATGTCAAACCTACAAGATTAGAACAAAAAGTGAGATCATCATTAAAGCCCTCAACTTGATTCAGAGAACGATAACAAAAAAAAATTAAATTTTATCCCAATTTTTGCTTTATCTAAGAGCAAGGCAATATGTTGTACAACAAGGAAACCAAAATTCCATTTTATATGTCCAACTAATATAATATTTTTCTACAACTTCCCAAAAATCTATGATATTCCTAACTTCCTATAACTTCCCTTAATAGACCCTATCCTAGGGGTCGCTAATGATGGAATTTTTTGCAATATATACACTTATATGGTCAGTGGGGGGAAAAAATGCGCATTTTTGAGAAATTTTCGGTTTCCCCCCGATTGTTCACACATATTGGAAAAAATTATGTATAGTTACAAAGTAGCCCTGATAAGTTCCTTTAGCAACAAAAAATTGCTACCCATTCTTTAAGAGATTATTTTTTAAGAATGAAAAACTGGTGCGCATTTTTTAACCACAAAAAGGAGAAAAAATGCGCACATGTGGCAAAAAACTGCGCACCTCTCAATTATGAAAAAATGTTGATTTGATTCAATAAATTTGTTTTTATTTGCTGTAAATAATTTTTTTAAATCAAGATTTCCATTTAATACAAAAAATACATATGTCAATAAGCTAAAAATACAGCTAATAAAAAATAGTTTCAACATCCGTAGAAGTCATGTTTTCTTATTATACTGAATCGTGAGTGTGCAGCTGAATCTTCTTCGAATTTGTATCCTTTGCCACTGACGATTTGCGATGGTTGACATGGGCCAAGAAACAGGTACTTCACATCAACGATTTCAACATCTTGCAGTTTAGGGAAATCCCAAAATCCATCACCTCGATAACGGAGGAAGTTCATCTCTACTGTGTCAGCATTGTCATCAGGATCCTGTGCAAACGTTTTTTGTACTTTCCCCCAATAAAACTGGTCCCCGTAATAAACGCAATAGAAAAGACCTTTCTTGTCATCATCCATTTGTTCCGTTATCAGGCTGATCTCCATAGCCAAACTTTCTTCAGTGTTCCCTCTGTTTTTTGCCGCAGATTCCTGGCCTTTTTGCTCTTTTTGTATTTCTCCGACTTCTTTTCCATTATTTGTTTTTTTCCAGTCACTCTGGGAATCATTACTATCCGTTGAATCGTCTGAGATAGCTTCGTCATTTGCGATATTTGATTCGGTTCGTCGTCGCTTCCCGGCTGAGATGTTGCATTCTGCGCCTCCTTGAACAGCGTTCTTACTTGGTCTTCCTCTTTTTCTGATACCTCCTTTCTTTGGTTCATTCTCTTCCTTTTCCTTAATTGCTTTGTAAAAATCGTCATCGGTCACAACTCTTGTCTTCAGGTCAATCTTCCTTCGCTTCTTGGTTTCCTTTTTTGACGAGTCCTTAATTTTGTGCAAAATAAGTTCTTCAAAACTTGCTGAAGTTGAGGGTGAAGAGTCTGTAGCGACAACCACAGGGTCGTTGACTAAAATCCAGGATCTTATCCACTGCTTTCCTTCTGGTGCATTTGATGGCATAGGACCAAGTTCCTTACAGGCAGGGCAATCTGGTGAAGCTTGTTCTTTAAAGGATGCTGTTTTTTTTGGAGAAAACTTCTTTGGTGTTGATGTCTTCTTGGGGGTTGACATTTTCTTTGGCGATGCTGCTTTTTTTGGACTGGTCCTTGCTTCGTGCAACAGTTTGTCAAGAGCATTTTCTGGTTTACCAGATTCAACCCAGGTCTTGTACTTTTTAAGCATGTTGGCATCTAGCCTTGAAATTGGGTATTTTGAGCTATCGACAGGAAAAATCCCAGTGGCTTCAAACCCTGCTTTTATATTTTGAGAAGATAAACCAAGATGCCAAATTTCCGACAACAGGTTGACAAACTGCGCTTTTCTTACTGGTTCTCGTGCACCCCATTGGCTGACCCAATCATTCAGTTTCTGTCCCCATAGCCTTTTTAGTGGTCCGAAACAGGCAACATCTAGTGGTTGAAGGAGATCTGTAGTATGGGGAGGCAATTTGACAATAGTAATGTCTTCGGATCTTGCCCTCTCTATAACTGGCAGAGTCACATGAGTGAGATGACCATCATAAACAAGCAGCAGTGGACGCTCTGTGACCTTTTTGGCAAATAAGTCAAACCAAGATGCAAAGAGCTCACTTGTCATCCATCCGTTCTCTGAAACTCCATACCAGGTGTCCTTCAGTGCTCGTTCTCCTCGCCATGTTGACTGTAGATTTTTCCCGGAAAAAACCACCAGTGGGTCGAGAGCACGGCCAGCAGCATTGCAAACTGCAAGTGTTGTTGTGTTTTCCCTTCCGGGACCACATGTAATTCTGAATGTGCGTTGGCCTTTTTTCCCAATCACTCTGCATCGCTGGGGGTCATTCGGGAAACCAGATTCGTCGCAATTCCATATCTGATGAGGCTTAAATGCTTTTTCCTTGACCAGTTCATCAATTTTTTCATAAAAGTCATATATTACGAAAGGGTTTCCTGTTGCTGATTTTCTGGCCACACTGATCATTTCTGCCTTCTTCAGAGAAAGGTTGTTCCTTTTCATAAAAGCAGCCAGCCAAAATCTTCCTGGTTTGCCATCTTTAAACAGAGGTACCACGATGTTATTCTTGGCTACATATTCAGTGACCAGCTCCAATATTTCACTTGTGCTGGGGCTAAAACCAAGGTTACACATAACATTGATGCATTCAGCCAAATTTTTTTCCGTCTCTTTGTCCAGCATCGGATTTCGCCCTTGGTGTGTTACGGGCACTCCAATCTTCTCTTTGCCAATTCGACGGCGGATGTTCTATAAGATTAAATATCAGGTGTTAATTTCTTTCAAAAACAATTATCAAGCAAAGATTTATTCCATTTTGTTCAATTTGATTTAGCTACTACAATCTTATCGAAATTAATTCGGCCATGTAAAAATTACTCTGGTTTTGAAGATTGATAAACTTTCGAAAATAAATTGTTCACAAAATATCTGCCTGTTGAATCAGTTGAATAAGTAACTTACCGATTCTGATAAACCATATGTCTTTGCAGCTTTCCTGATGCTTAAATCGCCCCTTGAAACTTCTAGCAAAGCGTTCTCCATATCGCTCTCTTGCCAAGATTTTGCTTTTTTTACATACGTCCTCGGCATTTTGCTTTCAATCTATGCAATGCGACTTAATTTGTAGTCTTCTAAAATAAACTGATCTTGTCTTCAGTGGAAAAGCTTTTATAGCCATCAAGAGACACGCAAGACATAAAATGGCCCATAAATAGCATCTATTGTAATTCACTTATTGCTGTTTCAGCAAGGTAAAATTTAAATATTACATCATAGTCATCTGACGACAGTTAGATCAGCTGACGGAATCAAAACTTTGACATCCCCCCGAGATAAGGTATTCCCCTCTGCCCCTCTGCACAAGATAACTTCTTGGTATATTCCATGCAAAGCGTCTTTTGATACGTTTTTAAAAGAATTATTAGAAAGGCAAATGCTCTTATGAAAAGGATCCAAAGTCTTTTTAGAAAGTTATAACTTGACCTTTTATGTAAACTTCTTGGTTTCTAGAAAATAATTTTCCCAAATCCATATGGTTGTGAAATATGGTTTCATTCTTGCATATGTCACATGTTTTAAGAACAGATACAGAGCCTTTTTCCGACGAAAATATAACTTTATGGTGCGCATTTTTTCCCCTCACTACAGAAAATTTGAGGTTAAAAAATGCGCAGGCCCCTCTAGACATGCCACTTGGGAGGAGCAACAACATCTGGTTATGGGCAATGACCTCAACACTGAAGTAGTGTAATGCTGTGATAATACCTTTGGAATGCAGTCAATGAGCTGAGAAATCGAAAAGTTTACCGTTGTCATGGAAAACTTGATATCATCATAAATTGGAGCTTCCGCTTTTCAAATACGTAATGAAAAACAAAAGTGCACTATTTTTGGATTTGGTATTCATTGAAACTATCATCAAAGGTTTGGTTTATCATGCCTTATCTCCAACTGTTGGTTACTCCTCCACAGCGCTGTAGAAATGGGTGCGCATTTTTTACTCCCAAAATCGCCATGCGCATTTTTTCCCCCCACTGACCATATTCGAAAAGTATTGCACCACCTCCATGAAGGAGTAATGGCAACAAAGTTGTGAACAATATGACCTTTGAAATTCAAACCACTTTTGCGAAACCATTTGACAGCAGTTTAAAGTTGAAAACCAATCAAATATAACTTAAAAACACTGACAACAATTTAAATTCAATATTTGAGAAAAATATATTTTTGGAACATCAAAAAGGTAATTTTTTTATTGGCCAGTCTAGAAGCTTTGAAGCCTTTGTACAACTTGCTAAATTTAATCACATATCACATGATTATTTTTAAAAAAAAATTGCATGATCACATTCTGAGATCACAGATGATCATTTTTAGATGATGACTCTTTCGATGTTACTGAGGCAATTTTGTGTATTTGTTTGCAACTTTTTATCACAGAAATTGAGGTATTTTCATTCAATGAGATGAGATGTTGTTTTTAGCAATCTACAACATCATCTGTTCCCTGAACATTATCCCAATGGACAGGAAGACATGAAATTAAAGACCAGTAACAGTTTTCATTGATTGAATTCTTTTGTAAGATGCTAGGAAATGGTCTTTGAAATAAGTCCCCTTGCAGAACAGAAAACATGCAAAACATGCATTAAAAACTCTTTAATAACAGTCGGGAAAATTAACAGCTTCACGCACACGAGCAGAAAGTGTAAATCTATGAGTTTCTTGAATTAAATCTTACAAGTTTGTGCTAAGAAAAAGCTTTTATTGCAGCACTACAGCACTGTCATTTTGTGGCAGGTGGTGCCATACTTTTCAAATATAAATGTATTTTACTCTAAACAATTTTAAATAACTATATCTGCTGTAACAGGTAGGGCTATTCAAGAACGATAATGAAACCAGTATAACATATCAGAAAAAATTAACATTTATTTCTTATTCAATAATTAGGTTACCTTGAAACTAAAGGTGAATTTTCCAGTTTTGTAGAAACCCTAAACAGAATGAATACAAATTATTGTTAAATAAAGACAAAACGTTTAAAATAAAATAAATCAGGCTTTCATGGAATAAATCAAGAGACTGCACAAGATTAAAGCTACAGACATGGTGACATGTGAACATATTATTTCCTTTATGGAAGGTGGAAATATAACTAATGAAATCATTAATTTTTAAGTTCTTTCCCTGTTGAACTTTCAACATAACTGCTTCTTTGATTTACCTTTTTCTGTTAATACAGAGTTACATACAGAACTGTATCAGAACTTTTTCATTAGACAACAAAAGATTTGGCTGTGGAATTTTTATTGATTTACAGAAGGCCTTCAATTCAGTCAATCATGATATACTTCTAAACACATTGGAACACTATGGCATCAGAGGCACTGCATTAAGTTGGTTTCCCTTCTACCTCAATAACCGCAAACCGTTCAGTTAATGCCCATCCCTCTTTTCTCTCTAGCATATCATGTGGTGTTCCCCAAGGATCTGTTCTTGGTCCATTATTATTTCTAATCTACATTAATGATCTACCAAATTTCTCTCAATTTCTATCCTTTTTCTCTTTTGCTGATGATACAAACATTTACTGTGAATCTAATGATCTTCAACCACTAACGAAAAAAGTTAACAGAGAACTAAAAAAGGGTCAAGTGTTGACTTGATTCTAACAAACTTGCACTTGATGCTGGAAAGACAAATTTTGTACTATTTCATAGTCCCAGGAAGAAATTGACAGAGAACATTGACCTCAAAGTTGGTAAACACCATATCCAAAGGACTAATCACCTGAAATTTTTAGGGGTTATTATGGACGAACATTTGTCTTAGAAGTTCCAGATAACTGAACTCTGCAAAAAACTCTCAAGAACTGCTGGTACTCTCCCCTTGCTGACTCTTATCGCTCTCTTTGACTCACTATTTTCATCCATCCTCAACTATGGGATCTTGGCTTGGGGGCTCACTTATGATTCCTACTTAGAGCCACTCTTTCATCTGCAGAAGAAAGTACTGCGTTGTATTAAATTTGAATCTTTCTCTTCTTCTAGCACACCAATTTCTCAATCATTAAGAATTTTGAAACTTGAGGATGTTCTTCACCGCAATATCTTAACTTTTGTCTAAAAATTGATCAATACTATCTCCTCCTTGCTTTCATGACTAGTTTCAGCCTAATGCAGCTATTCATAAGTTTGGGACCTGACAGGCTACCAGAGGTGATCTTTTCAAAACTCTTAAAAATACTACCTTATCGTGTCTACAATTAATTCAATATTTTGGTTCCAAACTTTGGAACACTCTTCCGCTTTTCATATGCACTGCTAACTCTGTTTTAGTATTTCTTTCAAAATTAAAATATTTTCTAATTGACTCATATTCCCAGAACTAATTAAATGTTACTTATAACCTTATCTCAGAAAGGTTCATCTGGCTTTGGTTATCAATCTGTCTTGTTCTTAAAAAATTCAATCCTAAATACAGTCATGTAATGTGTCTTTTTGTACTCATTTTTGTCTGATTTAGTTGTAAATTTTGTTCATATCTTAGTTGTAGAGAATTAATGTTGAATTGTATTTAGAATTGTATGATAAAAAACTGAAACTGAACTGAAACTGTTAAGGCGAAGTTGCTATTTCGAATAAAACTAAGTTTATCTGCTAAGAAAGAAGAATAGAATACAGAAAATGTGAATGCAGCTGATCATGCACACAAGCCCAAATTCCATTCAATTGATTTAATCAAATAGAAGTTATTGAACTTTTTACCTCATCGGGGCAAATAACAAGTTTAAAATTGAGCAAGTCATCTGGATCAGGAAATTCTGTCTGGCATGTCTTTGGCAACTGTAACTCATTCAGATCTGTAAAACAATGAAAATGACTGAAAAAACACAATCAGAACAGTGGAGTTTACAAGGACATTGTGTATTTAGCTCGCTACAAACTGGCATCAAACCAGCCAGTTTAGATAACATCAACATTTATTCCAGACATACTCTGTCAGATAATCACTCAATACTTTCAAATCTATAGAAGCATGCGCGGGTGTACGCCACTTGACATTCTATTTAAAATGAAAAATTCATTATCATCTATTCTGTATTTTAAGTCCAATACTTTTTTTGGGGGTGGCCGGTTGCTTACACCCAGAGGAATCTTAAATTCTGCTGGCCCTAACTGGTGTCCTAATATGCAAAGTAAGAAGCAAAAAATTGTGCAAATATGAAAAAAGTGTTTTCTATGTGATGTGTTTGAAAAAGTTTTTCAAAGATTTTATTCCAATGCACATTTTGCACTTTCTGCTAACTAGGTCAATTGCTATGTGTCACATCTTCTTTTTATTTCACAAAAAGTATGCAAATGTTTTATTCCTCACCATAGGAAACAGGCTTTAAAAAATGAAACCAAACACTAAGTCTGTTTGGAATTTCGGCTGCAAACTCATAATGTTTGTGACAAAACTGAATAACTGAAACCAGATAATTAAGAAGTTGATTTTAAAATGCATCAAAAGTGCAAATTTTCTTAGTGATTGCAATTCATTTCCTCTTGGATAAAGAACGGAAATGACGTTTTCAATGGCAATCTCAACATTCTCCAGTTAGTACCCAGACTTCCAACTGAAAACTCTATTATTCAACTTAGCAGGGTAGGGCCTAATCCTGAAAATAGGATAAATATGTGTGAAATTTTCCCCTCAAATAGCAGAAGATGATGCAGGTGTAAAATTGACGACAAAACATACAAGAATATCGTACCTTTTTGTATCCGAAGCTGTGCTGCTGAGGCACGCTTAGCTCCGGGCTTCCCAGCCTCGCCGTCTCGTTTTTGTTGTTTCAACGAGAATAATTTAATCATCTTTCTTTATTCCTTGAACAAACTTAGCTATTACGTTGAATTTACACTGTCCTTTTGTCTAGTTTTCATTTACTAAACGAAAACCTAGCAACATTGTTGTTCCAAATTTTGGTAACTCATCCTTTGGTATGCGAAGTAGTAGACTGTGATACAGACCTCGTCTTGAAACTGAGTTTAACAACACAAAACATTGTTTGATCTCAGATTTATCTCAGCATATGCTTTGTGCACTTCAGAGTAAATAAGGTCACTGAAAAAGTAAGTGTTTTCGGTATCAAATACGAGTTAATTATGATCTGTTCTGTATCTGTATAAATATTGGTATATTCGTCAATAGGTTCGAATGTGTATAGATATGTTTAAGTCGAAGGCAAGTTTTAACTCAATCAATTTTGATCTAAAACTCTAAGTGTGATTAATAAAGTGCATACGCGAGGGCTTTCAAAAATCTATTTTTGAGTAATATTCTAGTCTCTGTTTTATGCAATCCTTGAATAAAATGTTAGGGAAACATCAGAAGAACCAAATTTGGATTCGACTATGCTAGGCGTTAGATGCTAAATTCTTCTAATACCTCCCTCCAGCAACTTCAACATCTCTGGACTCCAAGACATAGAAGATGAAAATCTAGTTACATCTAAATGCACTAAATGTTAATTGGCATAATAAAGGTTGTATCTACTTTGTTTTCCCATTCGATGTGGCTTTTAACTTCTGTGCTAATACCAGAATGCTCAAACTTAGAGCCTTCAATTCTGGAACAAGCGAAAACCTTATCCCTCTGCAGTGCCAGGAAAAAACGTGCTTCGAATTTAAAACCGAAAAGTCGAGCTTCACATTTTTGGGCGACCATAAGACAAGTAAAAATCAATTTCAATTTTGTAAGCCAAGGCAAACAATCGAAGCAGTTTTTCACAAAAACGCTTCTTGGAACTGATAGCACTGTTTTAACGAAGGTAGTTAAATATCCTTAAGGAATACATCAGGCCGCAATGCTCAATCGTATTTTCTTTGAAATTTCTATTGCATCCACTGAAATTGGTTCTAATAGGCGATTTTAAGTTTGATTTCTCTTAGGGTCGTAAATATTACTTTTCAAGCTTAGAAAAAAATTGAGTCCCTAAATTTTTGTTCAAAAAAATCAATTTAGATATTGTAATAGTTATCCAGATTTGTCAACTAATCTTGCAGAAACGGGCATCTTCAAATCTCTTCAACACATCAAGAGAAAAATCAAACCAAAAGAGATAAAGAATTATTTGTTCGCATTGGTTGTGGTAATATTCTCGTTAAAATATGAACAACACAAACTTACAACGAATATTAGTCGACGAATACATATTATAATAACACGAATAAATATCAATTCATTAATAAAACGAAACCCTATTAAGTATATGGAATTTTAGAATGACTATGCTAGACAAGAATTGCAATACTATACATACATACATACATACATACATACACGCTTTTTTTTTATAAGGAACCGTTTATAAGGAACCTACATGTAGAAGGTCAAAAAACTTAAGGAACTTTTACTACTAAAGGCCAAATCCCTAAGGAACTTTTTAATTTTGAATATATTTATATTTCCGCACAATTTACAATTAGGAAGCCGGTTCCATTGATTTTCAGTAAAACCGGCCATGCTCATGGGGCCAAGAATCAACATGAGAAATTTCCGTTTTAACTCACCTCACATGCAGCTGTGCTTTGTTGTGAATTCACACTTTAGGTGTTTTAGATTTAGTCAAATAGGTTAGTCACAACAAAATAGAATTCTTATTCTGTGTGTGTGGCTGAGTATTACAGTAGTTGCAATACATGGGAGATAAGAAAAAGCAGTCAACGTTGTTCAAGTTCGGTTTTTCTAAAAAGATACCTCATCGAAATGAGTTACAAGAAGTCCCTGGTCGTTCGTTTGTTGAGGATGATGATGTAAGTTTGTATCGTTGTGACACATGCAACAAGCATTTCAAAAGTAAGTCTGGCCTTACGATGCACGTGTCTTGGTGCACTTCGAAAAAAGACAGTGAGAGAGAAAAAGAACAACCAACTAAAAAAATCGATGAAATTCCATTGATCTTGGAAAGTAGCGCCGAGGCTGTTGAGCCACAAAAAGAACCAACTGCTATTGATGTGGATGAGAACATCGAAGAAACTGTAGAGGAATGTCAAGAGATAGAGAAAAGTGCTAGAGCGTCAGAAGCAGGAGAAAGCAGTCAGCACCATCGAGAGAAGAAGAACAGACTATCTTATGACACCGAATTTAAGCTAAAAGTTATCGAGGAAGCAAAGAAAAACCAAAAGAATGACGTTGCATTCAAATACAACATCTCTAAATCGATGGTATCGACCTGGGTTAAAAATGAGAAGAAAATTACTGATGCAGCCGCCGATAGCCACAGGAAAATGATGAAAAAGATCAGACCCAGCACAAGGCATAAGCAAGTCTTCGTGATGCTTCACGAAAAGTTCCTACAAGCAAGATCAAAGGGGATGCGAATATCTTTTGCATGGCTGTACGCAAATGCTAGGAAGATTAACCCCGAATTCGACCAAAGTGCCCAATCAGATATTAAAGCTATCCCGAAATCTGCAGTCTTCAACTTTATCAGGAAGTACAAAATCAAGTTGAGGAGAATTCAGCGTAAGAAAAGGGCTGAGAAAACGAGATTCTTGCCAGGCATGATTGGTTGGCACACAACTTTGCGCGAAGGCTTGATCAAGACAGGAAACGCAAAGCCTTCCTATGACAGCAAATGGGGGAGATTCCGACCATCTAAACGCTTCAACGTTGACCAAGTTCCTATGCCGTTTGCGGTCGATTGTAAAACAACATACGAAAAACACTTTCCGCGCGGAGAACAAAGAAACCATCGAACCTGGGTCAGGTAAACCGCTTTCTGCTTTTTGTTTAAACTCTTTCCAGACTGGGCCTTTTAAAAAATTAATTTGGAAATATTATAAAAATTGGGGGGCTGCTCATTTGTCCACTCCTTCTAAAATTGCTATCTTTAATTCTTTTTCAGCACACCGGGACCGGGACTTGATAAGCGGCAGTGCACGTTACAAATCTGCTTTGCAGCCGAAGGACCGCCAGTCAAAATTGCAATTATTTTCCGTGGAACAGGGAAAAGAATCAGCCAGGATGAAATACAGGCATACCACAAAGACGTGGATGTTTACTGGCAGACAAACGCCTGGGCAGACATCAATTTCAGCATCGACTGGGTGAAGAGAACTCTGAAACCAGCTGTCCAAAATTCTTCCGAAACAGGTGAAAATGAAGAATTCGTTCTTTTCTGCGACAACTTAAGTGCGCAAACTAATGATCTGTTTCTGAGTGAGGTCAGAAAATTAAATGGTGTTGTTTGGTTCGGTTTGGCCGGTGCGACAGACATCTGGCAACCTGTAGATTGTGGCTTTGGAAACATGCTGAAGTCTTTGGTTCGAACCCTCCAAGATGAGTGGCTGCAAAGTGACGAAAATATAGATCTTTGGCTTGGGAACAGTGTTGAAAAACTGGATGTCAAGAAGCGAAGAATTCTAATTACACACTGGGTTGGTGAGGCATACAATAGGCTTTCCAGTGAGAGCTATGCCTCATCACGGTACAGATGCTTTGAAAAGACAGGCTGCTTAATAACGGCTGATGGGTCGGAGGACAAGAAAATTCAGCCTGAAGGTCTGATTGGGTACTCAATACCACCACCATTGCCTGTGACTGGCCCCGAAAATCCACTGTCTGTACAAATACCAGAGGCCTCAGCAGCCTGTGAGGAAGATGTAAGTGATGAAGAAGATGAAGGGGATGAAGAACTTGAGCCTGACGAGCTTGAGCATGAAAGAGTAGACCATGTAAAAGATCGTGTCTACGAACATGAGTTGATTAATAAAAAAATACGCGCATTCTACGACGAATGGCACACTGGACAAGTGAAGTGGTTCAACACCAAGCTGGGAGAGTTTAGAGTTCTTTTCGAAGACGGTACTGAAGACT
Organism: Rhopilema esculentum; assembly: GCF_057945365.1. Classification (NCBI taxonomy): domain Eukaryota; kingdom Metazoa; phylum Cnidaria; class Scyphozoa; order Rhizostomeae; family Rhizostomatidae; genus Rhopilema; species Rhopilema esculentum. Next base: position 3,771,066 of record NC_142816.1, read on the forward strand.
ACATTGTGTCAGACGACATCAATGGAGTGGATATGCAACTTCTTTAATGACTATTATTATTAATTTTATATTATATGAAGCTTCTTTGTGTTTTAACTTGTTATCTTTTCTTAAGTTTATAGCAAAACGCTGAATTTGATTGTTTTTCTTGCGTCTGTACTAATTATTGTCCACTAAATGCCAACTTAAAATTAAGGAACTATTAAGGAACTTTTAGAACTACAAAGTGGTCAAAACAGGTCTCAAAATAAGGAATTTAAAGAACTAGGCCCGAGCTAGGTTCCTTATAAAAAAAAAAGCGTGTACACGACAAGACAACATTGGACAGTTAGCGCGGCGAACGAGTTGAAAGCATAATTGATACAAAAAGGCAGACACAATAAAGTTAAAATGATCTGGAAAAGAGGCATGGACCAAGACCGTGTATGACACGGAGATACGACACCAGAAAATTACAAAGGAAGTGGAACCTTCAAGTCTTAAAGACCGTGTATGACACGGAGATACGACACCAGAAAATTACAAAGGAAGTGGAACCTTCAAGTCTTAAAGACCGTGTATGACACGGAGATACGACACCAGAAAATTACAAAGGAAGTGGAACCTTCAAGTCTTAAAGACCGTGTATGACACGGAGATACGACACCAGAAAATTACAAAGGAAGTGGAACCTTCAAGTCTTAAAGAAAGGGAATATAGGCAGCTACATGGGTAGATAAGAAGGAATAAGAAGAATATACATGAATGATACTTCCAAATTATTGGAATCAGGCCTTCCTAGCCTATGCGTTAGGTAGTTTTTTAGATATGATGTTTTTATGTTCGAAAAAGCCTTTGTTCAATTGGAAAGGAATCTGGTAACGGTATCTTTGTTCAATTGGAAAGGCCTGACAGAAGGACAAAAACGGGAACGGTATTGTATCCTGGTGATATATTTTAAAGGAGCCGATTGTGTATTTCTTACAAGAGAATACCATTTTAGGAACTCAGTAGAAATTGCCTTAAATTCAATAAGTAGTTTCAGGCTTTCCAAAAACAAAAATTCAAAGGAAGGGGGTGTTATTCCTGACGATCAATATCTTTATCGTTAAGAATTATTGCTTTATTGGACGACAAGTATGCATTTCTAAATTGCTCTTCTTGTTTCAAAGATGTTGAAAAAACTCTGTTTATCAATTCCTCTCTTACTCTCTTCTCTAAATCAAATAGGTGTTCGTCTTGAACCCCCATCTTTCTGACTGCTTTTGCCAGCTCAAGTAAATATTCGCTGTTGTATCCACTTGGTCCCACAGATGTTGCTATTTGCTTCGCTATTTCAGCCGGGGGTGCATCACCAAGGAACTCTTCATTGTCCTCTGTTGCGATATAGACGTAGACAGGGAACCGCAATAGCCCGGCCTCCTTTGGATGAAAGTCTACGCTGTGCAAGGAGTAGCCTCCTTTTTCACGGTGGTTCAAGTACGCCATCACCTCTGGGACTGAGGCAGGAAGCACTTGATAGGCCATACCCCACGTGATTTCCTATAAACGAGTACAAAGATTTTTAAAAATTGTAATTTCCACCATTTCAACCCCCTTCCATATTACAGCTTTACTAAATACCAATATTGTAATATTTCAGTTACAATCTTAAAGTGATTGGACGTACAAAAACTTTCAATGAAGAAATCAACATTGTAAGAGGGCAGAGGAAAAGAAATAACAAATACGTTGATGACTTGAAGAGGTAGTGAAATTGCGGGGTTGTCAACTTTTGAACGTGATTATTGTGGTGTTCCAGCTACTTTTGGCCAGGATTATTGCTTGAAATTTGCAAAGTTTACTTGCAAACTAGGTTTGAATATCAGAAAGCAGAATGCCGTTTGAAATGTCATGAAAGCAAAGTTGAATAGCAAAATCAAAGAAGTGTCCATCCTGAACAAATGGTAGAAGCGTTGCTTTTCTTCTCGGAGCCAAAAACAAAAAGATGGTCGAAATATTAGGGCGCTTAGGGTATATTAGGGTTCAAAAAAGTTTTGTTGCATAAATGAGTTTAGGGGTAGCCTTAATGAGATTTTTTGCTTAATAGATTGGTTGGTCCTCGAAAGTAATTGTCATGAGATATTGAATAAAAATGAAGAATGTAAAATTCCACTAACCTCATCTTTTGGTATAAGAGTAACCACTCTTCCAGGCTGAAAAATAGAAATATTTTAATTCATAATTTGCACGCTTAAAGATCCGAGGTGCAGATCAGTGGCGGCTCCAGCCTGGGATAAATGGGGGGGGGGGGGACAAAAGGTGTGTCATGGACCACGCCTTTATGGACCACGCCTTTATGGACCACGCCCTTTCCCCCCTGATTGAAACATTTTCTTCCGGAGGATACAACTCTTGTCTCCCAAGAAATGTCATTTAAATGTGATGATCTAGATAACGTACATATCCCCCCCCCCCCCGAAGATTTCTCATCAGGTTTGCAAGAATCTAAAAGAACCAACTTTCTGAAAAAGTGGGGGGGACTAGTCCCCCCCATTCCCCCCTGGCTCCGCCACTGGTGCATATCAACTTATAGAAATCACATACACCTTTGGTGAAAATGAATTCCGTATCCTTCAGAGAGAGTCTATTGTGGAATGCCCGTAGCGATGAATTCAGATTGACAAGGTAAGGTAATCATGAAATCCTAAAAAAGAACGCTCCTGGGATGCAAGTAACTGTACGTGCTACAATTGTCCTTGAATTCAATTTAAAACTCTAAATGTATTTTGTAAACTGCTTTAGCGATGTAAACTCGAAAATAGGAGGCAATCGAACAAATTCTGCAGAAAACTTTAACGTTGAAGAAGGCCAAAAAAGGATGGCTGATGGAGCCCTGGTGGATTTTTTCAGGAGGCATTGGTCACTCTTGGCAACCTTGCAAATCAGCTTTCGAAATGTAACATTTTTCTTTCATTCAAGACATTGCGAACTAAAAGCGACATTATGTCAGTCGAAATACCTTACCAAAAGGCTCTGTTGATATGTCTATTTTTATATTGTTGAAACTGAGGGCCAGGGCCGACGAAAGGGGGGGGGGGGGGGGAAGAGAGCAAATTGCCCCAGGGCCTCGAGGTCTAAGAAGCCTCAAAAAGTAATGAATTCCATTTTAAGAATGGAATTAATCAGAAGTAGCAAATGTATGCCTAAAAATTTTAAACCATTTTAGCGAAAAGTTTTGAACCATTGCAGGAATATGATTGTAAGAAAAGTTCTGAAATGCTTTTTAAGCTGGTCTGAAGGGCATGGTTGCAAAAATTTTCTGCTTCCTCCTCTCGCATGGGGGTCTCGTCTCTCGGTTTTGCCCCAAGGCCCCCGAAACCTCTTGGCAGTCCTGATGAGAGCCACTTTTTGGAAAATTGAAAGTTGGTATCATTGGGGAAATTAATCTCCAGCATTAGTGAGTAGTGAGGTCAGTGGCGGCGTCAAGGGGTGGTATGGGGGGGTTATTACCCCCCCCACTTTTCTGAAAATATGGTCTACATATTTCTTCTAAAAATGGATTAAAAAACGCTGGGTAGGGGTAGATCAAATTTCCTAAGGAAAATTAACTTCGTACAAATCACTGAAACAAGGCAAAAGGGGCGTGGTCCCACTGGCCGCGCCCATTACCCTCCCACTCTGTAATAGCTGGCGCCGCCACTGAGTGAGGTTACCTTTTTGTCTCAGAAATCCACTTTTTCGATAGATAATCTCTTTTTATAATACATTTACGTGATGGTAAACACAGATTATTGTCATCTGATATTTTTTACAAATAGAAAATGTTCAATAGATTCATTTGTCTATTATGAAAAAAAACATTTCGTTGACACTTCTTTCATAGCAGCTTATTTCATTGCAAATCATAGACCCACCCCAGGGAAAAATTAAATGAGAAGGAGGTAGCGAAAGAAAGCCAAACGAGGAAACTTGCAGGGGCATAGCTAGCGGGGGCTACTGTGTTGGGGGAAGGGATGCTGCTGTGTAGGAGGGGGGGGTGACAACCCCTATACTTAATGAGCTAGTCGGTAAATCTTCAGCTGGTCCACAAAATCCTTACTTTGTCGGTCAAATCGTCTATCGGTAGGTTAAATAGCGTTTGATGAGTCGAACAGGATACAGATCGGGGGTAGTGGCTGGGAAAAAGAGGCCAAGGGGGCTATACCTACTTAAAGCACTTGATCAGTCGAAAAATGCCAACATTTTACTACTTTGTTGGAGCTGCATCCCTGTCTTCTCAAAACGATGATTATTTCAGCTTGACTTCAAAAGCGGCGTGCGTCTCATGTGATAGACGGGGTGCTTAGGGGGCCGAGTCCCCCCTTATAGAAATTTTTTTTTCATTTTTATATTGTCATTATTTTTACTTTGTCTCTTATACTTTTCATCTTACCATTTTTTACTCAAAGTTTACCTATCTACTTCTATGCGAGGGAGCTTACACACTTTTTTATAGAATATATGTATATATGTATATTGAGGCTCAAAATTGCTAAAATTTAAGAATAATTTGAGAATTTTCTCACAAAGCAAAACAACTGTCACTTTGATATTTATGATGAAGCAACACACCAAAAAAGATTTAATATTTTTCTTTTATCTTAAGGCGAATTTACACCTTGTGTTGGGCAAGAATAATTTAGGAATAATCTTAGGCCCAAAATCGAAAAGAATATTGAGGCTCGGCAAAAAATTAGGTATTCTTATAAAAAAGTGTGTAAACATATTATACACTGTCAGAAAGGCCTTAAAATTCGTCAAGTCTGCCCGCAGGCTAGAAAGGCCTAGTGTTAAATCAGTAACTCACATTTCCAGGAACTCCTCTATGATCTGTGCTGCCTTGCCAAAATCTTCTCATAAACCCAGTAATATAACCAGTGATCTTTCTTGAATATGGGAAATTCGTCTTCCAAATGAGCGAACCGTATCCAAAGATCCATATCGAGTCTGCATTTTCCGGTTGGCATGTTGCATCAGTCTGGACGTTATTAGTTGAGTCCCAAGTATCGGGTTCGTCTGTCGGCGGCATGGTATAATTTCTACTGAGACGCCTTCCAAATGAACCAGGCAGGTGACTCCACCTTATGACAACCGTTCTTGCTTTCAGTTCGTTACAAGGCCGACCAACTTCAAGTGCATCACAAACCCACGAGAGCCTTTGCAGATCACGAAGTAGTCTCCGATGGCTCCATGAACAAAACCATACTATTGTCATAAAAGAAGAATCGAACAGAGGATCGAACAATCAATGAAAACCTTCGTGTTTTCAACCACTACTTTCTGTGGTCCGAAACGTTGAATTGGATTGTTTACAGAGCAAAGATCAGCAAGATAGGCTACCTGCTGTCGTCACGTGGTGGTCACATGTTTCAAGGGTCCATTGAACAAGACAAGCATGTACACAAGGATTCCTGGGGAAATTTGCTCTAAGTTCGCACATGCTAAAAACATGCTTTATCATAAATTAATTTACTAACTCGGGAATGAATCACCAATGCAATATAAAGGGCATAAAGCTCCCTCAGAAAAACTGCCATAGACATCAGAAGGTCAGTCATGAGGCTACGTTCCCACATCATCGAAAGCGAGTTAGGCCCTAGCACAATTTGTACATCAGTGAAAGAAGAGTTTATTTGCCATCTATAACGAGGTTTTCGTTTATAGTATCAAAACTTTTTGAAAAACAGATTTGATGGCTAAGAATTTGATAGGCTGAATGCAGTTAAGAACTTTCTGTGAGTAAGAGAGACTTGAGAAAGCTTCACCCAGCTTTTGTCCCGGATAAAATATATTTCATTCAATCATGCATTAACTTTTGAGAAATAAAAGACTAAGATCGCAAAGATTGGAGACTTGTTCTCAGAGGAATTCTACCAGACAAGACGATGGCTCGGATTCTCGCAGCAAACCATAATTCTGTCGATGTAGAGAGGCTGATTCCCACCTACAACAAGATAGAAGCAGGTGGGGATGCAGCATAGCTCCAGAAAACTAATGAATAGATAAATATTGCAATGAATACGCTCGATCTCGCAAGTTTCGAGTTCTGAGAAAAGCTGCAAAGATATGGCTCTAAAAAACCAAAATATACCAAAGTCTGGGAAGCAAGGCTGATTTAAGGGAGTTTTTGAAGTTGAAAGGAAATGAAAAATAACCTTGACAGAGATCCGAACAAACCATGTAAAAGAGTTTCCTTTCGATAACTTTTTGCTCACATATCAAGACATTGCTATATGTAGTTAATTCTTATTAACCCAATCCATTTATTGTAAAGAATGAACTTTTGCTACTTATACTTCATTCACTTAAGAATTTGCCCAATTAGGACATGCTATTTGCACTATGATGGCAGTTTCTATATTTGCTACCCCCGTGATGCCAATCCCAGCAAAGTACCACCTCCCTTTACTTGAAAGTAGAGGTCTGGAGCACAGGCTAGATATTTTGCTTATCTAAAAATCGCTGCAATTTATCGAGCTTTTCAGATCTTTCTCTGAAAATATATAGGGAGGGGTGTGGAGGTGGAGGGAGGTGGAGGGGTGTGGAGGTGGAGGGAGGTGGAGGGGTGTGGAGGTGGAGGGAGGTGGAGGGGTGTGGAGGTGGAGGGAGGTGGAGGGGTGTGGAGGTGGAGGGAGGTGGAGGGGTGTGGAGGTGGAGGGGTGTGGAGGTGGAGGGAGGTGGAGGGGTGTGGAGGTGGAGGGAGGTGGAGGGGTGTGGAGGTGGAGGGAGGTGGAGGGGTGTGGAGGTGGAGGGAGGTGGAGGGGTGTGGAGGTGGAGGGAGGTGGAGGGGTGTGGAGGTGGAGGGAGGTGGAGGGGTGTGGAGGTGGAGGGAGGTGGAGGGGTGTGGAGGTGGAGGGAGGTGGAGGGGTGTGGAGGTGGAGGGAGGTGGAGGGGTGTGGAGGTGGAGGGAGGTGGAGGGGTGTGGAGGTGGAGGGAGGTGGAGGGGTGTGGAGGTGGAGGGAGGTGGAGGGGTGTGGAGGTGGAGGGAGGTGGAGGGGTGTGGAGGTGGAGGGAGGTGGAGGGGTGTGGAGGTGGAGGGGTGTGGAGGTGGAGGGAGGTGGAGGGGTGTGGAGGTGGAGGGAGGTGGAGGGGTGTGGAGGTGGAGGGAGGTGGAGGTGGAGGGAGGGTTAATGTGCAAAGGCGAGGGTTCTGCTAACTTTCACTCAGAACTCTGTAATTGAAATAATAGACACCAGGCGCACGAAAAAATAATTAAAGGCAGAAACGAAAACCACATCACACCAAATATTTTTCAATAAAATCAAATGAAGGCCTAACATTAATACGATTAAAATATATTTGTGTTCATTTTGCAACAATACTTTTGATACCACTCCGTACTTTTGAATTGACAAGAAAGGACTAATATCAGGATATAAAATTTTCACCTGATTACAAGCAAAATAACTGAAAACAATGCGAATCCTAAATTAGTTAAACTGATATTCCACATTATTCGCATAGTAGCTTGTACATTATTATATCTTTTTACCATGAAGCAATCTTCCTAGGATACGGCAGTAAAATTGTATAAGATATTAAACATAATAATTAGGTTTTATTTTGTATGACTTGTAATTATGTCTAAGATATATAAATACATTTTAATGAAAAAGGACACTAACATTGGTTATTCTTAGGTGAATATCAGTTAAGTATCTTCCATTTCTGTTTTTGTTTAGAAAACATATATCTTTTAAAGGTATTCTGTTTCGTGAAAAAATATCTCATAGACAATGGACTGGAAAATCTGTGAGGAATTTGCTAGAATATAGAATACTTCATATAGTAGCGTAGTGAGGGGAAGGCGAGAGGGGGCGAAGCCATTTCCCCAATGGCAAGAAATTAAGGACCGAGATATCAGGAGCCAAGGGGGGGGGGGGGTGGGGTGGGGGTTGGCCTTCCAAAAAAACCTTGAGTAGAATAAGTAAAATACTTTTATTTTGTAAAATATGTCTGTTGTTAGACGTATTTATCAGGACTGCCCCCCCTAAACAAAAAGTTGTATCTCGGTCTTGGCAAGAAATATCTTTGAAAAGGGCGTTATCTGACGTTCAAAAGGATATGGACCCCAATCTAACCACCGCCGCTGACTTCATGATGTATATATGTAGCTCAATGCTACGACCTCACAACAGAAAGCAAAAGAAATGGAAATCAGGTTAGGAGCCAGGAAGGTCTAGGTACCTGGACACCAAAACAACATTTCACGCTCCCCGGCGTGAAAATCGGAGTAGCAACTTAGAACCGTCCTGTTCTTAACACCAAAAGCGTGCACAGCTTTATGGCAGACATGTAACCAGTAACTTTCATTATATTGAATTCGCTTTAAAATATTTCCTTTAATGTTCGAGATCTTTCTCTTTTTAAATGACTTGTAAGAGCTTTTTCTTGAACTTCAAATTTGATTTCATGGAACTTTTAACAAAAAATCAGAATGTGAGTTTCTTAAGAATGCATGTTTCTTTGTTTGGGAAGGTTCAATGGAAATGACAAAATACATCACCCAAATCTTACAGAAACCGTCCTTGCGACAACGAGGGAGCTGAGAAGTTTGAAATTTGATTATGTTCTACCACGCAAAATCTAAGGATTCTTTTCTCGAATCAAATAACATCTTATGCGACCTGTCAGGCCATTTCAAAAATTAAACTAATTCTACTTATATAGTTACATAAAATGAAAATATTGTAAGAAAATTAAGTAAATTCATAAACCCCTTAGCTTACTTTCTTAGAAAAACTGCTGTATGTAATAAACCATTAAAATAAGTTGTTGATATCATAACTTAGCGTGAACATGTCAAGTGCAGGGTCTGCTACTTCCACTATAAGTGATTCAGCTGTTTAAAGTTAAAGAGAAGAAAATGAAGAAGACAAAGAATTAAAAGAAGGAGAAAACGAGAAGAAAAAGAGAAGAAAATATAAGAAGAAGAAAGATTAAACTAAAAAATTAAAAAAATTAAAGATAAAGTTTACGGAACATTGTTAAATTTTGAAAAGTATTAGAAGAAGATAGAACAACCAGGGAAAAGGATAAGATAGAAAAAAGAGGATATGTTACGATAAGAAGGTTGAAGAATGATAAGAAGAATAAGAAGGAAGACAAGAGAGAGATAGAATTAGGGGGAAATGAAAAGATTGGAAAATAATATGGAAAAAAGACGAAAGAAGAATGCGGTAGAGAATGGCAAACAAGAGAAATTCCTAAAAATTATAGAAACAAATATACATGCGTAAAAAAGGGTCAATTAAGTATGTTTTTATCAGGTTCAGGTAAATTGTTATGAAATTAATGCATTATACGGTTTAACACGAGTAAGCATGAAACTCTAGGCAGTTTTCCTTTTTCTGAGATAGGGTAAAACATAATTAAATATTCTAAGATCTACGCTAATTAACAACAAATGATAAATATTTCTAGCTCACGTGATGCGCATAATCTGCATAATTTAAATATTGTGTTATCAAATCCACTCTGATAAAAGCACACAATGCTACACACCTTATTTCATAATTCAGTTGTATTAATGTTAATGCTCCACTTAGGTGTGATCGATTTAATGAATTTAGCGAATAACTAATGTATTTTGTAATGATTAATTAAATTTATTTAGTATATTAACGTCTATTGTTAATATAACTTAATGCTAAAATATGTAGAATTAGCAATGAAACAATTGCAAACCAATCTTTTAGAGCTAATCCACCTGAAGCCATTTGGTAATCCTTGAGGCGACTCATGTCCATTCTCAGCGCTGACAAATGCCGTTGAACCTCTTGCTGAGAATGAATGAGAGGTTTTATTTGCTCCTCCACAGAAAGATGTGTATCTGTCGAGACATGAAGATGGGACCTGGTGTCTGAATCGTCCTCACTGCTACCTGGCAAATTTTCATGACTTGACCTTTAAAAAGACACAACACATTTATGAAGAGATGCGGTAGATAAGCGTTTTAGCACTATCAATGCCAAGATCAGGGAATGACAGCTATTTAGGGGGGAGGGGAGAAATCTTTCTAATATTGTTGCCCTACAGTTAATTAGAAATAGTCATTTCCCTCTTACCAGCGAAACAAACAAAGGGAGTGGGTTCTGTTGCTATTGTTGATCATTTCAAACATTTTTCGTTTTCAAAATATAAGTTGATGTTAAAACCAGAGTCAATACCTGTCCAGATCTCCTTGACAAGAGATGTCTCGTTTTGGTACAAAATCATCACGACGAGGCTCCACTATGCTTGGTAATCTGTTGGAAACAGATGGCCTAAGGGTTGAAGATTTGACGTTAGGAATGCTGGCACATCGCTTGAACACTGGAGCCACGTGTCGATTGACTGTTTTGATGATACACTTGTGCTCGTATTGACTGAGATCTGTGCCTTGATCCCAGGGTCGTAGACTAGCAAAAAGAAAAGATATAGCAATCAATCATTTAGACAAGGCTTTAGTGTTGCAAAGAAAGTGATGAATACAAATAAAGCTGTTTGGCCCTGGAAGAATTACTTCGAATAACGAAAAACATACTCGTTGTATTTGTATATCCAAGTATGAGGACTATCTGCCAGGGGGTCACGCTCAAAGAATCTTGGTTTCCAATCTTCAGCCTTTTCTTTCAGTTCTTTGTGTAAGGCGCGTTGGTTGTCTTCCAAAACTAACTTTTCTCTTGTTGCCGATTCCTGGTTGTGAAAGGAAACAAGGAACAGGCTGTGTTAGTAACCGAGTCAGTATAAATTGAGAGGAAAAGACTATAGGAGACTTATTTCATTACGAGGTAAGTAGAAGGGGTCCATATCCTCTTGTTTTTCCAACAATTCCAACAAAGCAGCGAAATTTGCAATCTTTTCTGACAAATCTGGCGGCATGAGGGGCTTGTAACCAATGTTACTTCCCCTTTGATGCAAACGTACCCGCGGTATGGGGGGGTTCAACATAAATGCAAACGTTACGGACGGGTTGTGTAACGAAGAATTATACGAAACGAGCACTCCAAAACCAACCTGATCTTGTGTTTTGATAGCTTCTGTGACCTTCGCCCAAAGTTTCTCTGATTCAAAATCTTCCTGATTCTTCGCATCGACTGTGAAACGTTTAAGTCGGTCTTTCTTCGCTTCTACAGGGTCGAAAAATATCTCTGCCAAAGGCTCGTCATCCTGTTGACAAGAACCAGCAAGCACGTGCAAACCACATATATTTAATCACAAGAAAGGAAAAAGATTGTTGGGCTTATCATTATGATAACATCGCTTGTCTAGGCCTTAAAACGTTATATTTTTCTCCAAAACGTCACGGTTTAACTTGGTTTTATTTGTCTTAAATGCCAGGGCTTTTGACAAACATGCTTTGTATACTTGTAGTTGATAAACCACCAGATTAACAGGCAGAGGGTACTTTCCTTGCTCTTTAAATCAACTGCCTGTGACAACATTTACAATCAAATCACAAGGTACCGCACATGTTTTATGTCACAAAGTTACGCAGATCTTTTGCAAATGAGCCTCGCTATCAATGTCCTTACACGTTGTGAATAGCACAGGGTAGCTGTGCTGCACATGCGCGAAAAAAACCACATGGTGTTTTAAGGTCTTCTTTCTTAGAATACGCAAAGTACCTCAAAGTATATAAACTGCACCTTAAAGTAAATAAATTTTCAAATAATACAGCTCTACCAAATCACCAGGGAAGCGAAGTAGATGCAATTGTTAATGTTTATGTATACAATAACGACCGTTTTCAATTAAAGAAGAAGTCCCACAGGCTCGGCAGCTTTTGATCAATTAAGCAATACAGAATATTGGTAATTAAAAATCTTTTTCGCAAACCTGCGAATCTCTTTGAGAATATTCTGTAATGAAGATTTCTGCATCCTGTGAAAAACATAAAATAAGCTGATTTGTCAAAGAAAAAACGTGAATATTTTTCAAATCTTTAAGTGAAAGTCAGAACACTAAGACATAGAAATTAGTCGTGAAATAAATGAACAAACTGCAAATATCTTGAGTAACTCACCCATTTTCCTTCAATTTTAGATAATACATCTTTGCTCATCTTAATTTTGCCACTAATCTTGTTACTCTGTGCACTTTTATTCCAAAATGGCTAAAAAAATTAAAACTAAGCATTCAGAATCGAAGCATTGAGAATTCGTTTGTAATATTTTCGAAACCTGAGCATGATAGGGGTAACTAAAAAAATGATTTAACAATAATGCTTAAGAATTAATATAAATAGAGTAAATATATCTTTGAAAATACAATGTGCATTTCATTCGAAAATGCTTTAACAATGTTATCCGGGAGTCCTACTTCAGGCTAATAGCATTTTTTATTGTGCATCCGTGGCAAAGGCGAAAAAGAGTCAGGTCGCAGAGAAGGGGAAGCAGCTTGTTGATAATACGATAAAAATTACTGACAAAAGCCTTGATTTGCAATAAATAAGCTATTTTAACCAATTTACGTGGCAATATGGACTAAAACATGACTCCAAAAAACAGAATCGTGGGACTTTTGGAATGCGATTTGCCATGGAAACATGACGTTGTCACAATCAGCTTATGACATTTCCGGTTATACATAAACCCTTCAAGAATATTTTGCTTACAGAGAGAGAATCAGGTACCTAAATCGACATTGAACCTAGATGTTCATTGTTGGGACTCATTGGTTCCAAATTATGATTTGCAGTATCTGAATGTATGGGTTGACTTGTAGATAAGGCAAATAGTTTAAACTAAACCCTGAACACAATCTTTAATTTATCTTACCTTCAATTTGAACTCGATTTCTGCACTATACCCAGTTTTTTCACATTTTATCACCACCTTTCCACCCATCTCGGCTGTTAACGTTCCAAGCAGTATTCCTGTGGTGAACAGAAATGATAAACGGTAAAAAGCAATAATCGAAAACTAAGCTCTAGTTTATGCTAAAGAGACAATAATTTAATAATGCCAGACAGAAATTAAGTTACTTGTGTCCACCTTAAGTGTAAGGATACCTTAAGCCTAACACAGATGATGTTGCCAACACCAGTCATAAAGAAGTTATAAAAACATATCAAACAATCTTTTGGTGGTACAAAACTTGTAAATAGCTTTGAAAAAAAGCAAACATTTAGTAAACTAAAGCTTTTCGTCTGAAACTCTTCAGAGTTTAAAACGTCAGAACATAGATCGAAAACTCTACGCTAAGAAAAACATATAAAAGAGAATCACGATTCTGGTAATTAAGGGACCTTGAAGCAGCACCATAAGGAGGCTCGCCTACCTTTGATGTGAGCATATGGCATATTTACGACATAATCTTCGCCAAGTCGCAAAAGCGTAACTGTTGCAGTTCCATCCAAAATGGCGGAAGAAGAATTCCCTGAAACGAATCCCAAACAATAGGGTTTAAATACAAGTAAAAACAGAAATAAAGGGATGAAAACTGGTAAGATAACCCGAACAGGGAAACTTGTTCAGCAACTAATAAAATCAACTTTCTTTTCTTTTATTCTTTTTGGCATTTTGAAACACTGAGCCTTTTAAAAAATACTACATCTTTTAAAATGGCGTCTTTGTAACTAAATGTTGTTACAAAAAGAAAATGCGATGAAAATCATGGAAATTATAATAATTCTTATAACTTACCACACAATTGATTTCATTAAATGAATATGCAATAAACCCACAATCCAGGACAGATAGAGGTGTGGTTTTTGAAAATTGAAAACAGGCCCAAAGCTTGAACGATGGAAGAAGCTGAAGGTCGGTTGTCACTACTCATTCTAAGTAAAATTACTCACTAAATACCAACGCATTCACAAAGTACTTGAAATAAGTATTTAAAACTTGCGCACGCTCAAAACTGTGCTCGTTATTCGTGCAGCCAAGCCAATCATGGAAAAATCATGGAAGAATTATGGGGAATATCTTTGAGTCTCTATCTACGCTACCTGTAATTAAAGAACAGTGGAAATGCTTCTCTGTTTCATCTGGTTCAGAAGTGCGAATATTTAAACTTGAATTTTGATGCAGCCCTTCCAACTCACCGTAAAATTTTGACTTTGCAAGAATAGATCCGTAAGTGACGTAGCCATCTTTCCTGTTCGAACAATAGAACGCGGAGACAGGAGGATGATGGGACACTTGCTCCGCGATGAAAAATGTTTTCGATCCGTTACCTTGATTTGGCCACATGCAACGGAAAGTCTCGCCAATGATAGGGTTGTATGGTTTCTTCAAGCCCTGGAAAAAAATGAAAGGTTAAGAACATAGTACTGGCTCAAGCAATGTCACGCGGGACACAACACAGACAAGTACTCTGAGATCTGCAGGGTACTGAGATCTGATCTGCAAAGTGACCAGAGAATCTGGCAAAAAACCGGAGAATCTGCCAAGAGACCGGAAAATCAACTAAAAGACCGGAACAACAGTCAAGAGACCGGAGAATCAGTAAAGTGACCGGAGAATTAGCTAAGGTACCGGAGAATCTGCCAGGGGTCAAGATAATATGATTCTTTAGAAACATATAGCATCAACATTGAAATCTGGTTTTATACAAGATACCTATTTTAAAAAAACTTTGTTATCATTTTTTTCTATAGCTGCCTGAAAGCACATCAAGTTAATAAGGATATCAAACGAGGAATTCAAAAATTTGTCTAAGTTATAAGAGTGGCCAGTTTCAAGTAAAAACACCTGCAGACAGGATTTGCTCTAAATTGTCAGACAAACGCAAAAGGCATAATTAAAGGGACTTACGCAATCTCTACTTAAAATTAAATTTTTATGATTTCTTATGTAAACTTTTGCAAAAATTGGGTTTCTTGAACATCGTGATTAAAATCTCATTAACCTATTTCTCTTAAGAAAACTGAATTTAGATAAATTCCTCTTTCTAAAGGCCGTTTGTTTTGCATCAATCAACATTCAAATTAAACATCCACTGATTAAAAATCACATCATCAATGCGGATTAAGCAATTTTGCCATTTAAACACAGTTGCTTATAAGTCATCATGATGTGATAAGTCATCATGATGTGCTCTTGATAAAACGACAAGAAGAGCATCAGGATTCAGACTGCATCTAGAGTTTGGTAAATAGAAAAGGAAACAGAGAAGCTACGAGATAACAGAATCAAAGAATCGTGTATGGTTGTTGTGAAACAAATCTACAGCAAAAAGAATGAAGAAGAATTTGACAATTAACATTCATTTTGCCACTCATCGACCAGGGAATAGCGTTTACTGAAGATCATTAGCTCCAGTTAATCACACGTTCCAGTTGAGCAAATGTTCCAGTTAAGCAAACGTTCCTGTTAAGCAAACGTTCCAGATAAGCAAACGTTCCAGTTGAGCAAAGATTCCAGTTAAGCAAAGTTCCAGTTAAGCAAACGTTCCAGATAAGCAAACGTTCCAGTTAGCAAACGTTCCAGTTAAGCAAACGTTCCTGTTAAGCAAACGTTCCAGTTAAGCAAACGTTCCTGTTAAGCAAATGTTCCAGTTAGTAAAACGTTCCAGTTAAGCAAACGTTCCAGATAAGCAAACGTTCCAGTTAAGCAAACGTTCCAGTTAAGCAAACGTTCCAGTTAAGCAAACGTTCCAGTTAAGCAAACGTTCCTGTTAAGCAAACGTTCCAGATAAGCAAACGTTCCAGATAAGCAAACGTTCCAGTTAGCAAACGCTCCTGTTTCGCTGTTTAGCAGCAGAATGAACTTCACTTCTGCATCTGTCTCCGCATGTCGCAGCTTTTTCCCAGATATTTCTTATTTACCTAAGTCTCAAAGACTGACAATTTTCATCTTTCAAGCTTTTCTAATACCAATTACTTTAGTTTCCAACAGTGTCGTGCTGATGGGCCTAACCCGAACCAAATCATCTGGCTCAAAGTTGTTGATTATTTCTCTATGCATAACAGACCTGCTGGTAGGAGCTTTATTATTGCCTTTGATGTGCGCTCATCAAATATCATCCACGATGCAAACAAATTGCATTGTCAGGTTCGCAGTACTGTCTTTGTCCTTCACCCTTCTAACATTAGATTTTTTAATCGCCCTAGGAATCGGCATCGAACGGCTTATAGTTTTAAAGTATCCGTTGCAACACTGGTTCTTTCGATGGGAATCTGCTCGTAAGTACGTCTTGCTGTGTATGATTTTCTTTACATTGGCTAAAGCATCCGCCACTGTTCTTGTAGCAGAATACAGGGGAGATGCCAAGATATTCAATTTTTTGACTTTAGTGTTCTTATTAGTTTCTTCTGCCATTCTAGTGAGCTCGTACTCGATACTCTACCGCCACGTCCGAAACAGTGTGAACAAGTTGTACAACGGAAATGACAACCATATACAGTCCAGATCTAAACAACTCAGGCATGATATGGCCTTAGCAAGATCTGTTACCGTCATTCTTTGTTTCCAGCTTTCAATGTGGACACCATATTTTACTGCTTCGTTAATTTGGTTTTTTCAAAAATCCAGTGATGAACAACTAACAGGGCATACTCTATCCGCATTAATTTGGACATTTTTGCCTTTGTTCACAAATTCAAGTGCAAACGCATTTATTTACTCTTATTACAATAGGCCGTTAAGGCAATACATAGTGGAAACATATTCCTTTGTGTTTCGATTTATTCCAAGAAGAAGAAAGACGAGGAAAATTTCCAAAGAACAGCGAAGCACGAAAAAAACTAAAGAAAGCAATGTTTAGTCTTGAAGAGATTTTAGTACAACTACAAGTACAGCCCGTCAGAGGCTCTTGGATTGGGAAGGCGTATACAATTTAGTGTTCAGATGCGATTAAAGAAGCCAGAAACTTTCATCCCCTATAACTACATGTGGCCTGTCCTTATCAAAAGCTAAATGAGGCTTTTTCTCATTTGAAGCTACATGTCGCCTGTCCTCATTCCAAGCTGAATGCGGCCTGTTCTTATTTCAAGCTAAACAAAGTGTACCCTTACTTCAAGCTAAATGAGGCATGTCCTCATTTCAAGCTACATGTGGCCGGTACCTAACATTCAAGTTCAAGCAGGCGCCATGAAGTTTCTTTCGTATTCAGTTCAAAAGTAAATTTATCTACGAAGTTATCAATAAGCTGTAACTACCAAAAATGGGTCCACAGCTGTTGCTACGTCACAGTTAACCTGGATGTTCATTGTTATAAACACAGGGACAAGGACACCACCTGCCAATGGACACCCAAAAGGGGATAAATGCAGCCCCAAAGTATTCATGTAGCGATATCTTCGTTGAGGTAGCCAGACAATGGAAACTTTCTACATTAAACAGTTTATGGACGGTACTAGACGGAGTATTTTCGAAACTTCAAGGGTCAATCACTACAAACAGTCCAGCATCTTGGTTCCGAATTTTAGCATGTCATCCTCCTGCGTAAGGTATCTAGCTTGCTACTTAAGATAATTGAAATAAAAACCTGAGACATTGATCAATATTAACAAACTTATGATCAGTTCTTTACTATCTTCCATTATTAACAAAACTTTGTTGATATTTTGAAACATAGCAAAAAGTAAGTAAGTACCTAAATTTAACTTCGACACAGATGTTTGTCAACTTAGCGATACTAACTGCCCCTTGAACATAAACTGGCCTATTTTCCCGAGGTCTGCAGAATCACAAGTGATGGCGTGTAAAATTCTTACGGAATTGACAAAATAAATCACCTTTGGTTTCTTGTAAAAGCCCGATAGATACCACTTGACAACTTCTTTTATCCTTATGTAAGGGTCTTCTTCGCATGCAGCCCTAGAACAATTACAAAAGGCGGTTGTGAATTATGATGCGGACTGATACTAAGTTTAAAAAATGCATTGCATAGAATGATGTCACACATTTACAGCAGAAATATCTCGTCTTTCATCAACGACGGACGTCGAGATAAGAAAACTATTTAGTAATAATAGCAATGAAATATATCTTAACTAGGAGAGACAAGCCGGTGAAATATTCTATTGTTTAATGATATATTTTATCAGTTAACTGGTAGATGATGCTGAAAATAAGCAATCCATTCTTTTTTAGTTAACCGATTCGTCGTAGCAAATGGTAGAATATTTAAATATCAAGAATATCAAGAATAGATGTGCCCTAAAAATGTTACCTATGTTTTTTGATTAAACATTTCACCAAACATTTTACTCAACTTCTGTTTAGTGAAGTTAAGCGAAGTTTAGCGAGAATGGCAAAACGTGACTAAATTTTTCACTAAACTTCACTCAAAAGAAAACTATTTAGTAATAATAGCAATGAAATATATCTTAACTAGGAGACACGTGTCAACGATTGATTATAGAATAAAAGAACTATTTAGAAAATTGCAATTGACCGCCTCTTTCATATTTGGTGTGCAGATATTTGCATATTTCCAGAAATAATTAATTATTGAAATATATCTGCATAATTAAAGTATAATAATGTTAATATATGCTACATAATCACAACACAGGATACAAGTATCGTAAGTGTTTATTAAGAATTCCAAATGGTAGAATAGCTACATAAATATGCATATAAAAAACTCTCCATAATGGAGCATGTTCAAGTTTTAGAATATTTATTGTAGAGAATATTTGAGAATATTTATTGTTAGAAAGTTTGAGTGTTTGAGAACACAGAGATTTTTAAGGAGTCAGAGAACACAGAAATTTTAAAGAAACTTTTAATTATAAAATCTGTCGGTTTTCAAAACGTCCAGCCCAGCAAAATTACTGAAATTCATTCCTTAATGGAAATCGCATAATTAATGCTAATTATTTTACAACAGTAGCAATAAATTTTAATTCATGAATCGTTATAAACTAGGCAGTATTTTAAATGTAATAAATGAAAATAATGTTAATTTATGACGAGAAGCTACCTACTTACTTTCGGAGATCACATGGATAATAACTACTGATTAGATATTCATGATAAATCATGCCAATCTTAGGCCAGGAGTCGTGGTGTACTTAAATCGTTCACCAGGCAGACAATTCACAGATATAATCTATGTTAATTTATGTTAATTTACTACACGTATTGCTTCTTACTGTGCAACGCTATTAGCATCAAAATTACTGTGGTACAACTTATGTTAGATTATAATTAAAACAGGGTCTTTGATGTACTTTAGCAGTTTATCAGGAGGTTTATGTAATATTATGATTTATGATAACTCATGTTAATTTACCACATGCACCGTAACTTACTTTGCAAGGTAATCTGCATGATAATAATAGTCTGATAATTTATCCAAGAACGATCTCGGCTCCAGAATAAAGGTAGGCAGCGTGACTTTGGATAAATCCATGCCAGGTCGAACCTACGATAAAGCATGAGGCATTCACTAGACACGACAATAAGGTAAGACCATGGTTTGACGTTAAAATGACGCAGGTCGTACAAAATATAGGAAAGGAAAGTAACTCAGAACTCCAAACCACCCGTACGTTTTGCTTGGAGAGAATAGACCATACAGCGACAGAGTGCACAAAATAAACAGACCATAAATATACGGGAACTTCCCAGAGTCAAATAAAGCGATGCTACAGTCTAAAAGGCACGTGATCAAAATGAATTAGCCAGCGGAAATATAGAAATGTTTTTGGAAACAATTGTAGACTTTTAAAGACTATTAAGATAGTTCATATAAACACTTTTTATCTTTGTTTTTTTATCTATCGAAATCACCAAAGCTCTGGCCACTCACTTGGTCACCAAGTAGCAGCCACAAACGAATTGCTGAATGACCAAAACGTAAAAAAAACACTGATTGGCTAAACAAAATCTACCATGTTGGAATGCATAAATTATCTTACCAGAAAATATTGGAGTTTAACTTTATGGACCAAAGTAAATCTGAAGTTCTTTCGAGTTATTTGGAAATTCATTTACCTGCTTGAGTAAAGCCCACAAAATACTTTTATTGTCCTCCTCCATTTCTTCAACAGCCTCTCCTTCCTACAAAAGAATGATGCAATCGTGAGTAGTAAAATTAATATGAGCCACGCGAAATGCGTTATTCCGATATATATGTAAACAATTCTCGTTAAACTTATAGCAGGATACCAAGGATTGTAAGATGTCATATGCCTCTCGATGGTCTTGACGATTTAAGATTAGAACAAGATAAAGTAGGGATGATAATTGCAGGGAATTTTGAAAACTATTTTTGGTGACATAATTCAGGTTTGGGAAACTTTTGGAAGTGTCTTCTATTGTAGCGAGAGCTGAAAATTGCAGGTTTCAGACAACAGTGCAAGAAATAAAAGAAGGGAATGAAACCAATGTATGAAGGTACATAAAATACACAAAATTCAATAAGTACAAGTAGTTAGAAAAGGCAATTTTAGGGATATTTGATTAGATGGAGAAGGAAGAAAGATTGTCAGTGTGTCGAGTATAGGAAAACAAGGAAATATCAGACACTTATGGATTTTCCTGGAACTGCTTAGGAATACCTAGAACTCACCTCGCCGAGATATTCGATTGTAGCTACCGAGTATTCAGATTCTTCATGAGGCTCCATTTCAACTGCATGGCTGAACACTGAAAGGCCAAGACCAAACCACAAATGATGAAAATATCTAAGGAGTCCTTATAATTACTCAAGACTCAACAATCACCCAAGAACATTGGTAAGTCAGATGGCGCCTCACATCTGGCTTGCGAATAGGACTTTCAAAGAGGGAAATCCTTCAGCATTAGAAACTGTTTTACAGGGTAGCTTCAACAATTCATCAAACAGCAACTCCCCTTGTTGCAACCCCTTTATTGAGTGGCAGATGAATTCTGCATTTTTCAAGCATTAAGTAAAAACATACTAAGATATTCTACAAGTAAAAGCAAAATTTCCTTACCATAGATAGATTGTATGCATTAGGCATCACTACATAAAAATTAAACACGATTCCAAATCCTTCAGATGTAACTTGGAAATAATGATCTGATGAACTTGATAAAAATTTTACTTCCGCTTCCTTATTGGTTAGTTCTTAGAAATACCTTATCACTTACATTCTTCGTTTTCAGCTTTATCAGAATGGTCATTGTCATCGATGCTTGAAACATCATCTGATTTCTCCTGCACAAATGTAGAGACTTTTGATCATAAATCCATTTAAAGAACTTACTGAAGCTAGCAGCTTTATGAGTTACGTAAGTACAAATAAAATGCCTGCCAAAAGTCTTGGAACAAGGGGAAATTCAACCATCTCCCTCTGCCCCTTGGAAAAGTATTGCTTCACGGTAAAAAAGAAGAGGATTAAGTTTTTCCTGTGAATTGTATGACACCTTTGTAAACTATCAACATTATTCTGGAGTGGGGGGGGGGGGGGGGTGTGGAGGCGATATTTGGGGAAAGGAATGTAAAAATAGAAAAATGCGACGCAAATTTCTGGGTGCTTCAAATTGTACTTTTAGCAGGGGTTTGAGCTAGAATTTATCATTTTACATTAATGTTATTGAAAATCAAACCTGGAGTTCGAATCAGGAAAATCAAATCAGACAATCACAATTAAAAAATCAGACAGCAAAATTCATATTAACAAAAGCATTTCACAGGAACAAATGTGCAATGAAAACATTATGTATTGTTGGCGCACATGGTCACTTCATTTCGAATATACTGGAACCTAATAACTGACGTCATTATTGCTTATGACTGATGTCAAGAAGATTTTAAGTCACATCTATACTATAAATTTTTAAACAGAATACGTCAGTGATTGCTCTTCTAAACATTCGCCCTAAATATTTGAGCCAAGATACAAGCTGATTCGGAATGAGAAATGCTTTGATATACAGTCATTTTCGATGATGTATTTATGCCCCCCTTTGAGCTTTGTCTACGCTGGTGTCACACAGATTTCAAGTAACATCTACATTATAAATTTTCAGACATCATTTATGTATATTTTCTAAGCAAGTGAAGATATTTTCGTTACTTACAGCAGCAAACGCATCTTCGTCATGTTCATCGTCATTTCCTGAAACAAGTTGAATTTTTCGTAACAACGATGCTCTATATATAAATGTGTTGTGAAAAGCTTCAATCAAGGCTTTGATTTTGGAATATGGTGAAGAAAGGCTCAATTCCCTCTCATCTAAATACACTAAGGTCTATAATTTTGGATGCCCAGGGAGAAAAATTAGGCAGATCAGACGATCTGTACGTGAAAGAAGCTGCTTCTTAACGCATCATTTAAAGCTTACCTCTAATCCATATTAACTGCCAAATATACCAGACTACTAGCCTTAGTTTTTACTGTTCAATGGACAATGATTACAGGGAACTAGGACATAGAAAAACATAACTGAAAAACGAACCTAGAACTTATAATAAGAAGGGGAATCCAGGATAATATAGAATCTTCTCATTAAGAATACGTCAGAAAAATGCGGGAAAACGCGAGAAAAACTCGTGTGTATAAAGGCTGTCGCTCAAAGTATAAAACAGACCCGGATCTTTAAACCTATTGCTGTTGGATCTAACAACGATTTGCTGGATTTAAACAAAGAAACTGAAACTGCATCAAATGTCTTTACGAAACCAACTCTGATCATACCTAGCTCTGAACCATCTTTTCCACCATACAAATCACTTATCCTATAAACAGAGGAATAATAAATATTGATAATTGTTTAGAACATTTAACAGCTGATATCATTACCCTGAGTTTGACCATTATTACGTATAATGTGGCGTCCAATGTGAAACAGGCTTACGTATTTTTTTCTGTGTGCATATTCAGTATTTAACTGTGTATGTATAATTATAATGCAGTATATGTATATGCAGTAGTATAAATTGTTATTAGATATTTTTAGGTCTATGTCCAATTCCAGGGGGTAGTTATGTTATATTGCTCCTCCAAGGTTCCGTCCTTGTAATGTTGTTTAGTACTTCGCCGTGTTTTGATTAATTTGTTATTGTAAGTTTTCACACTGAATAGAAAAAAAGCTGAAATTATCTAAGGCAATTCTAGGGTAGCAGAAAGAGATCTTATTCATAACTCTGTGCTTAAACTGTCCCTCTTGATTAATGAAAAAATGAAGTCGGGATTAAGGTTAATATAGGACAGAGAGAGGAATATGAAGAAAACGACAAGAATGGAAAATAAGAAAAAACAGTACAAGGAAAAGAATAAAACTTACATGACTTTCTCTGGGTTGATAAAACTCGATTTCTGTGCAACTTCTATCGCATCCATCCAGCAGTGACCTGAAAGGCACGTGATCAAAATGGATTAGCCAGTGGAAATATAGGAATGTCCTTGGAAACAATTATTATCTTTTAAAGACTATTAAGATGTTCATATAAACACTTTTTATCTTTGTCACCAAGTTCTTTCACTTGGTCATCAAGTAGCAGCCACAAACGAATGGCTGAATGACCAAAACGTAAACAAAAACAGATTGGCTAAACAAAACTAATGTTGAAATGCATAAATTATCATACCAGAAAATACTGGAGTTTAACTTTATGGATCAAAGTAAATCTAAAGTACGATTTATAGGATTTAAAATTACATACAATCCCTTCCAACGATCTTACAACTGGCCTAAACGGCAGAAATGTCGCAAGTGTCATAAAAACACAGCAAAATACTACAATAACTAATAACAATAATAATTAATCATTATAAATAATCACTTTATAGTAACCAATCAAAGTCTTTATGCATTTTCTAGTAAATTTATGCATAGAGGGTTAAGCAATTAAATATCTCACCCATTGATATCGTTGGAGCACGAAGAATGAGGTGATCCCTGGGCATTGGCTGGGCTAATGAGCCAGCAATCTCTCCTTTTGGACCCTGGAAAGAAGTTACAAGATAAAGAAAGGTCGGAAGATAGAATATGTATCATTAGGTGAATTGATTTCAAAACACAAATAGAGGCTAACTGTGGTTTTGTTGTAGAATGATGGCAATGTAATGCATGTAATGCCGAGAAGACATTCACATGCAATTGAACCTACCACAATCTTAAAATCACATACCTACAATGCTTGTCAAAAGCCTTGGTACATTCATTTCTTAAGACTATGGTACACTACACTAAATCTTTTAATATTCGATACTACCTCCCCTCCATCGAATAATGTTGTTAATGCAAACTTAAGATGATCGGCGTGATATGAATTCCTTTCTGACTGCTATGATGTTTTACTCTACAACAAGCATTGCTTTTGGGAGAAGGAGTGTGGTGCCGGTCTTCAATACAGAAACAGTGAATCTTTCTATAACAACAACTAAGCAACAGGGCTTACAAAGGGGTTTTGGCAGAGATTGCATTTTTCTAAAATGTATGATATTTATTGATCTTTATAAATACATTCTTTTCTTTCAGCTTTCTTATTACTCTGTTGTTCCGTGATTCCGAGATGCAAGTGACGCGTACAAAAATGAGTAAGACTAGATAGATCAGACTGACATCAGATAAGCTCCGGAAAATACTGGCACTTGGTGCTCAAACGGGTACCCTGGGTTCCAGAGCGTCAGTGTCGAGGAAATAGGGTGTTAGGAAATATGGGGTTGCGGGAGAGTGCGGAGGAGGAGAGGAGAGAGGAAGACTTCCTCCCTTCTCTCTTCCTCCGCACTTCCCCGCAACCCCCTATTACATTTGACGCTCTGGAACCCAGGGTATCAAACGGGTTGATTTCAACACTTATCACAACACTTAGTAGTTGTTGGAGGCTGACCACACAATAAAAAGCTTCATCCTTCAGTTTAAAGGGAATCGACAGATACTCAAGTTACTCAACCTATTTGCCAATCAAAACTGGCCAATCACTAAGCCTGATACAACTGATTGATTGGCCAATAGTCAAGTGAGATTAACAGAACGAGCTGTACATGCTGTCATAACAACACAGAACGCATTCCCCAGACATTTTTTTATCATTATACAACGTTTTATAATCGAAACAGTATAAAAAAGGACAGCATAATTTCCTGACATATGCTAAAAATATTTTGATACAATGCTCCCTCTCTTATGACACGAAGAATTGTACGCCACTGATCTTCTTCACATTAAGAACCGAATGCCACCCCTTGGTAAAATTCATAAATTACTAATAACTTAAAATAACAAGAAAATAATCAAAACGTTAAATCAAATTAACTATTTAAAAAAATGGGTCAAAATGAAAAAGCAATCACAATAATTAATAATTTAATTACAAATTTATTTTATAATAGAAATCATAAAAATGGTGTATTTAAAAAATGAATTATATCGTCGGCTATCAAAATTATTCGAATAGATTCAAACATTTTTAAACAGTTTTAAAAATTTATCAGTTCATCACCATCAGTTTATCGTGAGTGAATTGCCCCCAGCATAATATATACATCATTGTTCCCGCCATATAAAAAAACTTAAATATGTATCATGTGACTTTTTCACAGTTAATTCAAACTGACGTAGCTCGGCAGAGCGAATATTGATTTGAGAAAAGAAATGAATCACACCACAGAAATCATAGTAATTGATTTACGCATCATTCGGTTTGAGTGATTCGGATTCCCAAAACAACGGGCCTACCGTCTGCTCGCATACTTTGTTGTTGTTTATTATCCAGCGACACACATCCAGTTGCTTACGAAATCGCTCTCTACGATCCATTAGCGAGTCTCTCTCTTTGCTTCTCTGATAAATTTCTCTAGCTAAAAGCCAGCGTCCAACGCCTTACTGAAGTTTTTGAACAATAAAACAATTTATGACTGTACGCTCTTTCATACACACAATTATTTGATGATACTTGTGTGTACGAAAGATGATACTTGATGAGGAATATTCCTTTCAAGCAATCAAAACAAACAACTTTTTACACATTAATCTCGAGAGGGTAGTTAAGCTGTTAATGGACTTTGTGACCATTAAAATCCATACTGGCTGAAATAAAACATTCACAGACGGGATGTTCATTGTAGTAAAAGGGTTTAGCGGATATCGTTTTTTTACTCGCTGGAGGACAATAATATCAGCCCTGAACAAAATATTCTCCATTGCGCTAAAGAACCCGCCATATCGCCAGCTCAACAGTTTTCCAGTGCAAGTTTGGAACGTGACAAAACTGTTGCGGTTCGCCCTTGCGTTTACACTAGCATTGTGGAACCGAGACGATTTTGCTCTGCTATCCGGAACAGTTTTGTTCCTGCTTTGAAAGCGAACGAATTCTGTACCGTCAAGGTTCCGTTTTAGAACGGGACAGTGTAAATACCTATCCGGGACGATTCTGTCACGGATTCACAATGAGGTCTTTTGTATGGCTGTTTCAGGTAATCGAGGCATTGATTTTGGACGATTTTTTAGACGAGGGAATTGCCAAGATGGATGTTGAAAATTCAAACTACGATTTCAAATTCCTTATCGCCGTGTTAAATCAAGTGGCAGCGATCGCTGGGCTGAATATCATCTATTCAGCAGCCATTTACGATGGTTACCACCGTCTTCGAAGAAAAGAAAAGAAAAATTCTGAAGAAAAGAGGATGACTTTGAAGATTCTGGGCAGTTTTGTCTTCATACTTATTTCTTATTGTCTCCAAGTCCAAGCCTTGATTGCCTCCGTTGATGAAATATAGCCTCCTTTAAACAATGTTCTACCATTGAATTTAGGTCGTACCGGTACAGTGTAAACGGAACGACTAAACGGAACAATTTGGAACCGCGACAGTGTAAACACTTGCGAACCGTAACGGTACAAAATTGTCCCGGGACAGTGTAAACGGGGTCTATGTCAAAATTCGTCGGTTAATACGTACGTCAAGACAGGTGTGCCGATTTCATAGAGATGGCTGATTTAAAAAGTTAGGAAGGAGGGCTGTGCTGAAGATAACTTCTAGAGGCCATACCCATAACCACACCCAATATACTATACTGATAGAAGAACGCTCTTTGACACAAAATTAGTGGCATTGTTGAAGGTTAACAACGCAGAATTCGTCAAAGCAAATATCTGTTAGCTTTTTAAGGGAGGGGAGGCTGGGGGCTGACCCCCAAACTCTATCTGAATTTTAACAGGGGCTGATCCTTCACAGCCCTCTTGCAAGGCACCTAGGTATCAGATGCTGTAAAAAAGCTTTCATTGCCATATAATTATTGCTCTCACAAACTTTATTTGGAAAAGCAACACTGAGTTGTGTTTAATACTCTGTTGATTAATTTGTCAAACTCCAAATGGAATTCCCGGCATATGTTCAAAACTCTAATGACGTCATCCGGAGTATCATCAAATTTTTCTGTCCCAGGCTCCGTAATAGCAACTGCCATTTACAGTAGACTTCAGCAGGGCCGCCGAGAGGCGGCCTGGGCCCTGAGGCAAAGTCTCAGTTGGGGTCCTAGAGTCGGAGACAAAATTTTTTTGAGACCACGCCCTTTATAAAATGGGAAACGCCCATTATTTCCAAACGTTTGCGCACGTTTGCCTTTTCAGTTGCAAATTGATCAATGATATTGTCGTAATCAATTTGTCTTGCTAGTTCGTGCTCGATCGAAAGAGTCACGAGGCTTGATACTCTGTCTTGAGTCATTGTTGAACGTAAGCGGTTCTTTATTAATGCTAGTTTGTTAAAAGGGGCCCCAACAATATAATATAGCTTTATGCAACGAGTCTAAATGCAAACATAACTCACTTGAACGGGCCATAGATTAAAACAAGATTATATGGGTTACCTAATTTTTTATCAGGGCTCCCTTCCCCCAATAAGTACGATTTTGCGAAACTCAGGAAAACTCAGCTTAAAAGATGAATTCGTAAAATATGTGATCTAAAGTTTATTCAGCTTTTCTCGGGGCCCCGGACTCAATAAATAAAGCTGATAGGCCTTAAATTCAAACAAGACTCAGTGTACAGACCCAATGAAATTACTGCCATCATTTTCGATATTAACAAATATATTTTTAAATGCATTTTCAGTTTCTCAAAAGAAGACATTTTAAAAAAATTTTCAGAATAATTTGGGGGCCCCTTCCAGGCCGAGGCCCTGGGGCAAATTGCCCCCCCTGCCCCCCCTTTCTGCGCCACTGGACTTATGATGCTTAAAAAGAGTCTCTCGCCTGCATGAAAAGCTTGCGAAAATACCCAAGATAGATTATCGCAACCAACACTGGTGCTCGAAGTCATTCCTAAGCAGCCAAGATCTCGCACAAAGACCAAATTCATTAACAACCATAATCTGAAATAACTGTACTTGTTAAATATTGAAGGTAAAGGAGGAGTGTTATTCCTACCTTTGTACTCCATATACTTTCTTTGAGTGGATGAAACAGCTTGAAACAGTAACCCTCCTTAGACGATGGCCGTTCTATGGCTTCACAACATGCAAGGACCACAGTTCCTACCCAATGATGATGCTGAAAAGATCATTATAACAATCATGTAATGTAATTGATGAAATGAGGATAAATATCTACACGCAATGTCTCATAGAAAAAGAATGAAGTCCATTCCTTGCAGCAGCTTGGAAAGTCCTGGGGCTAGGACGATCATTTGCAGAAGCAAGGATTTTGTTTTTGCTGAAAAACAAAGCCGGCTTAAATCTGGCAATGTTGCTTAATATAACGTAAAAAGCTTCAGTCTTCCAATTTATTCTTGCCAGGCAGCTTTGATAACTAACATGTTTGGGGGGAGACGACGGCTAACAGTTTATCAAAAGACTTTGGACACGGTACATTTGCTGCAGGAGTCTATCAAGCAGATATCCGTCGAAGCCATCTACCTCTGCTCTGACATGACTTCTGACAAGCATATCTGACGGCCGTCATCTACCGCCGTCATCTACCGTCGTCATCTACCGCCGTCATCTACCGTCGTCATCTACCGCCGGCATCTACCGTCGTCATCTACCGCCGGCATCTACCGCCGTCATCTACGGCCGGCATAAAAAATGTACCGTGTCCAAAGTCTTTTGATTGACAGCTAACCGTCGTCTCCCCCTACCTTGATCTTAATATTATGGAACTTATTATAAACGTATTATAAATCCTTTTTAACTTTTCATGGCTTTACAAAATATGTTCGAGCTCCCCGTTTACTAAGAGCACAAGTTTTTACAGATAAAATTCTTTGAAAGGACGCAAAAATCTTTGAAAGATTCTTTGAAGAACGCCATTGACAAAACTAACTGCTTTTTGACGGTTTACAATGAATCAACTTTGATAACAAAACATGTCAAAAATTCAAGAGCGTATGGTATATTCATCTCTAGGAAGTTTAAACGCGCATCTATTTAGCAATTTATCCATATATCTATTTATCCATACATTTATTTATTTATTTGTTTGTTTCTTTACCTATTCATTTAAGGATATTTGCTTAAAATAATTTTCGTACAGACTTTTTTCTAAAAAAATTCCTAAATCTTGTTTCCCTGTGTTTGTTGCCTCGAGATTTCAAGCAATGGAAAACAAGTTAAGGTACATTTGTCAATCGCAACCTCAGCCAATTGACATATTATTTGTGTCTTATGATTTGTGAAAGTCATATTCAATACCTTATTGCTTTTGTAAATAACGAGCCAACCAGGTTTCACAACACACCAGAACTTCGCCCAGCTCTTCAATGTTCCTCTGATCTGTAGAGCAGTAGGGAATCGTATAATCACAGTCAATAAAAGACACAAGCAAAAGAATCCAGTGTTGTGCTAGGAGATAGCTGTTCGTTAACAGGAAAGATACAAAAGAAAAATATAGAACTTAAAAACCAACGACAATGAAAAGAAAAATGCAAAGAAACCAACAAAGTAAGAAATTTATATAAATATAATCCAGGAGAAAATATATCCAACAACACAGAATTTTTGAACACGAAAAACGCAAAATTTTACCGAAAGTTCACTGCTGGTGGAACTGAGGGCGAAAACTAGACACATGGGGGCGTGAAAGGACCAGGGTAGCATAGGACCATTTATCACATTTTTAGAGGTCCAATTGAACTGTCTTTAAATAAAAAGGATGTTTTTTCACTTTACAGTAATTTCACTTACAGCCAGAAGACTTTAAACAACTTATTAATAACATTTTGAATGATATGCAGATACCGGTAGCACAATGATCCCCTCCTCTTCCTTTATTTATCTCTCCCTCCCCTTCTAAAATCCAGAAAATATTACCCGTACCTTAAGCCAGGAAGACAAAATAACGACACTTCTGTCCTTCAATGCTGAAGAGACTTCCTTGGCCACTCTTCTTTTTTCTTTCTTGTATGTTTTCTTTCGATCCTATCATGAAGATAAAAAAGGATGAAACTTCAATCCAAAATTGCGAAATTTGAGAGCAAAAATAAAAAACCTGACACTATATTGATACCTAAAAAATTCTAAGCGTACGATCAATCGTATGCTTACCATTTTGAAAAAAGGTTTCAGTTGATATGAATAAATATGCGTGGAGCTTGTTTACAAACTCTCGATACCTGTTTAATTTTACGGTAAAAGGATCTCAAGCTGTACTTGACATTCTCAAACATGCATAAAACAAAGCAACTTCATACAACAAAAATAATACTGCTGTTTACCGCCTAAGCCTCAGTTTTTACCATAACAACATCACTGCCAAAGTACAATACAATCATAAAAAATACAGATCCGCGAGACACGCAGCATAAGCGCAGTTAATCTGCAGAAATGTGTAGAAAAGTCGCTTACCTTCATGTCGATTTTGCTCCCCGACTTTGGTTGACTTCTCTCTGCATGAGACGGCGACTAGGAAAAAATAGATTGAATAAAAATGAGGCAGTTGTCATAACGAGTTACAGCTAAAAAGCGAGGCTCAGTAACACTATAGCAATTATGTGTGGTATTGCAGTTTTAATAAATGAAGTCATTCAATGAATGAGTTTTAAAGTCAATCATATATTTGGCTCTCATAAATGCTCTTTGCAGTGTTATGAAGGATTATAGCGACTAAACATAGCTATGAAATACAAGAATCTTTAAATGAAACATATATAACTACAGGATAAAATCATTTGAATAGAGAAGAGACCTGATCGTAAAAATTGCAATCGCTGGAGCAAATAGTAGTAGGACAAAATAAGCCCTATCTCGTTTCTTTTTCTCACGTGTAAATTTTCTTTTTCTTTTTCTTACGTGTCAAATTCCACTTTGTCAATGATAGCAAAGTAGGAACAGCTTTTAAATATGCGTAATAAAATTAAATTTGGGTTGCTTGGTGTTTTCAGGTTCATTCAAAAAAAACTATCTCGTTTAAGATTCAGTTAAAAACTTATTAATATTGATGATAACTAAACATTTACAAATGAAAAGTTCAAGAGATTGCACTTCTGAGTTGACAAAGAAGCTCATTCAAGGGATTTGCTTGAAAGAAATTGACCAAAAAGCTCTTTCCTTTGTTTCTGTTAACAATAAATATCATTTTCTGTCTTGCAGTATCAATAATAAATACTGCATGTTTTCTGCATGGTTCAAAAACTGAAGCACCATTAACGTATTTGCGCGGAACGAAAGGTACCACTACCTCCTTCACAATTCTGTTAAAAGTTACTTCGCAGCAAACCAGTTAAGTAACTGCGCAGCAATCTGCCGAGTTTCTGCGCAGCTACAATGGGTAAAAACCATTGACCTCAAAAAAGACTTGGGTCCTTTTTGCGATCAGATGTAAAAACACCTTATACCTCCGCGAGTGGAAGCTAGTTAGACATAACGCTGTAGGAGCCTTGGTTAGTTAACAGTACCGGGCATTGACTGGCCGTTGAATAAAATAAATTCAAAATAAATCTAAGTGAAGCGGACAGAAAACATTAATTTTTGCTGTTTAAGTTTCTGGAGTTCCACATACGTCAATAAAGCATGATCATTGCCAAAAAATAATGAACTACGATATCATGTTTACATTTAATGGAGACAGATGTTGAAATTACTTCTAAATCCATAGTTCTAGCTGATTTAATTGCATATAAATTATTCACACTGTACACAATAAGCTTCAATGCTACCCCTCGAAAAAGCTGATATCAGGTGGCCTTGTCAACTTGAGAGTTATCTGCTGTTGAATTTTCTTTCTTCACCCTAAAATCCCAAGCAAGACAGTGCAGGGGGTACTTGAGCGAGCTAGGGGGTCAAGCATCCCTTTTCCCAATACAGAAAATCCCCATAAAAAAGAACCTATGAATTTAAGAACAAAAAGACATTTTCTCGTTAACTAACTTGTATTTTTAAAATCTATTTAAGCGTTACAAAATACAAGGTTTTTATTTAAAAGTGCATTGTCCCCTACCCATATTTTCGCAACAAGATAACACTATTACCTTGTATCATTGATCTAATTATTCATAAAAACACACGTTTTAGATAAAAATCTAATTCAAGAACATTTCACTTTGCAAATCCCACATCTATATTTAAAGTAACCCTCGGTGCCAGGGCTGCAAAAAATGAGAACTGCTAACCTTTACGGACACAGTTTTTGCAATTCTGGCACCCAGGGTAATTCTAAAAACGACCAAAGAATTTGAAAAAGACCATTTTCCCCTTAACAATTTTTTGTAACAAACACCACAATTTCTCTGCATCACTGACGAAGTTCCATATCAAAATATACATTTCAGACAAAACCTAATGGATGGAAATTTGACCCTACGTTACTAAACTACGATAAAATAATACCAAAAAAGTAGGTTGCTCTTTGTAGGGACATATTATTAACCTGTCCTGCACACAAAACTTGATCTATTTTGTAAGTTATTCGGTTAATTTGTCAACACATGGCATTTTTCACACTTCAATTGATTGTATGTATTCTTTTTAAACACAATAGCAGTTCTTTCAATAAAGTATCTCAATATATTTTATAAACAAAATATCGTGCTTGGGCTGAAGTAGTTAACTTTTTCTACCAGCTGAAATCATAGTCACGAAACAGAGTAAGGAAAAACGTTTCAAAATAAGATAATCATGGGTTAGATAAATCTAGAGCTCCGGCTTTTGGGAGGGCCTGGCGGTTCCAAATGAGGGGGAAATGATGGCAATGTATTTTTGCATTACATGCACAAACATGCCAATCTATGGCATAGAACTGGGACTACTAGCCCCTTTGTCCCTTCTTCCGTTGAGTTACATTATGGAACAATGGGAACCACCTATTTCTCATATCTCGAAAAAACTGTTTCAGAGTAAGCAAAACATATTATCGCTAAAGAATATATAATAAATTAAGTGTTATCAAAATAATTGCATCACACTTTAATACTGCCATTGTGATTTTTTTATTGTTTAATCTATTTTCTAGTTTTCTTATTAGAATATAGTTTTGCAGAAAAGGGGATAGGTGACTGTAGGATTATTGTGAAATGAAATAAGTATAGGCAAATCTTTGAACCATAAACACTTCTTATAGAATACCTTAGAATTTCTTTCCTAAGCCACAATGATCTTATAATGTTAAGTTTTCAACTTTTTGAATTTTAATGTATTCTTGAATTATTCTTAAACAAAAACACTTGCAAATACTTTCAGAGAAAAAAAGGGGAAGAAACACTGAAATGTAATCTCTTGCCCAATGGTCTTAATTTTAGTCAAAATCTGAAGTTTAAAAATTGCGGTATATAATTCTCAAAATAGCTTGAGCCCATCTTTTGTCACAGACCAAGACGAATATTCAATCTAACATTTGGTGCACGCCAGTTTTATCATCACGTTTTATTTATACTTAAATTTTAGTAGTTTTCAGCCTCAATTTTCCTATAAACGATATTCTAATAAACAATTTTGTTTTGTTTTTTAATAAACAGTCTAAAAAGTACATTTTACAAGAGCAAGATTACAAAGACGATGCCAATGGGAGCATGATAGGCATGGCTACCCATTGACCTTAACAAAAAACAATACAGTAGCACCAAAGGCTATACCAAAATCCTGTTTAATAAACATGTATATAATATTCAATTTAATAAACATGTTTATAATAAAAGGCTATAATAAACAAATGTTCATCAGTAGTACATAAAACTCGATGATTCTGAAGTTTAGCTTCAACGTTACACAGTTCTGTCTGAAATGAGTTTTTTGTAAACATGTCAGCGTGCGATTGGAGTTGCCTAGAGTCTTGTAGCGTCATGACCTGGTGTTTGGCGACTAACAAAGACATTTAAAAATTGGTGGAAAGCTAGAGACAAAAAGGGAAGAAAATGAAAAGCTGCAAAATGACATCAATGCTTGAAAATCTTTTACAACAAATAGGTAATATTTTCACAACAATATTATGCAAAACAAGCTGGGAGCCCGGATGATACATTAAACATACTTTAATCGACTTATTATGACTTGTTAAATCTTTTACTAACAGTGCATGGAAATATTGTCAAGGGTCCTCGAGATTCCAAAACTACGAAAAGCACTCTTTTTCGTTTACCATGCTGTTAAATTCTCATAATTTATTAGCTCTTATTGCAAACTTTTTATCAATATGTTAAGCTTATAATACACAAAATTTCAATATGGCAGGTAGTTTTGCACTTGCATAGTGCGGTATTAAGATTAAAATGGGACGCGCATTCGCAGAAGACAAACAATGATAAAAATTGCTTCAGTCTATAAATTGAAGTTAAAATCTCACCAAAAAGTTCAATTTCTTGTCTGCCATAGTGTGTCGATCAAAAATTGCGAGAAAAAGCAACACGAAGCTACTCAATGCAATCATTATATGCTGATCTTCATCAACCAGCTCTTTCGTTGTTCTTGTCGTTTGACGTCAACAAAATTTCCTCTGTTTTCGTCATCTCGTAAAGTTGACGATAAAGTCACGCTTCTAACAGTGCGCGTCGCGTGTCTTTATTTAACAATTACTTCAGAGTTATGCGAAGGGTATTGTGTAGAGAAACAGTTCAAAATTCACCAAATATCACCTTACTTTAAAACTCGACTAAAATATTTATACAACCTGGGTAAGAGATTAACAATATCATTCTTGCAACCACCGGGAAAATCGCTTGACATAAACAGATTACTTAATTAATGCTTTTGAAGACGGGGGTATAGGATGTGTTCAGCAATTCAAAAAATGACTTGTCTCAATTAATACCCCCAAGTAATGGAGTAGTTATTATCCAGGTTATTTTCCTTTTAGAATCCGAGCACGTGTCCACTGCAATCATAATTGCACAAATTGAATCCACTGGCTTCGAAATTTCATGCATACTTCCATTAAAAATTAATAGAAGTTTCATTTTTCTTTCGAAGCCCAACAATAATTTTTGTTCAGCATTATGAGGTGACTTATAAATGAATAAATACTATTTCACTGAAGGATCTCAATGGACAACAAATTAAAGCTCACGGTAAGGTTATTTTCAAAACACTAGAGTTCAGTAGACTTTGAAATAAGACGCATATGTCCCCTGTGTTTGACCGATTTATCACATGATCAATATTCAATTAAGTTTCAGCATAATGAGGCTCAATTTGGCCAACCGAAAATTAGCTTTGGAAATTTAAAAGCATTGAAGGATTAATAGTGGGAAAAGTGCATATAATCTTTATGAAGATATAAATTAGTATTAAACTTGGTGGAATATTTTAAATCAAGAATAATTGACATTCTGAATTCTCTCCTTGGTCGATTTAAGAAAATCATCAAACTCTTCCATAACAGTTTGCAATATATAAGTTCCTAGGACTCTTAGATTAGATAAATAAAGTTCATGCTGCAATACCGCACAACGCCACACTCGACCAATGGCGGCGCCAGCCACTTCGCTCTGGGGGGACAAAACAAAAAAATTAGGCCATGTTCTTTTAGCACTAGAAAACGCCCTTTTACAAACAAGGAAAGCCAATTTTACCTGAAAGTAACGCCCATAACTAACTGTTGGCTATGTGAGGGCAGTTTGAAAATCAAAGGATGACATCAATAAATGTACGTTGCCAAAATGTTACCCCTCCCCCAACATTTTCTCATCGGATTTAGACGAAATACAAAATTGATTTAGAGAACTGGGGCGCCGCTACTGCACACGACGACATAGGTGACACCATGCAAACTTCTATTAATCGGAGGCAAACTTCCAATATTGGAGAGAAACAAGATAAAAGATAGGCAGAGAGAAGCACGTTAAAACGAACTACGTAGCCAACAATGTCGCATGCAGACAGAATATGTAATGCAAAGCCGTCAAATTCCAAAGTTTGAGACTTTGTCTTGGTGAAACAAAAAAACGAACTAGCTTACAAGCCGATTGAAGGATCAACCATATAAGACAATAAAGCGCAAAGGGACCAGAATAAAAGCTCAGAGAGGAAACCAGTTTAGAACAAGGAATGCTTCATTCTTCAAGCCGATACTACATCCTCAAGCTCAAGAAAACCTTGACAGTGATTCGGATTCAAATTCAAGCATTAAGAATCGCGTGAACAACAACGAGAGAGATCAGCAGCAGTAAAGAATATGGTACTAGCCCCGGAGGAAGGGGGTAACATGGGATGTGCCATTTTGGGATCCCTTTTTCAAGAATAAATAAATTTTGGGGTATCGATTTTGGTAAAACTGGTCATAAACATTATCAAAAATTTTTGGATTGATCTTTAGCATGTCCTAAAATTTTTGGGTATCATTTTTTAACGAAAGGTGATATGCTTTCATTTTCTTTATTGAATTGCTGGATTAATGCAGATTTGAATTAAATTAAAGGGTATGCATTTCATACTGTATCTAACTGTTTGGGTAGGTTTTTGGAAAATTTCTTTTAGGGAATCTTTTCATTTTACAAAATGGCACATCCTCTTCTACCTATTGAAGTTACCTCCACCCCTCCTCCGCGTACAAGACTAACTTTCTCCATCATTCTATAAAAGGGGAAGTGATATAATCAAGTGACAGTTTGTGAAATACTTGGTCCCAAGAGTTTAAGATTAGACTTTGCTTCGATGTAGCGTTTTTCTAGTGAGGTTATGCTTATGTTGGATTCAAGTGTCTTTCTTTGCGTGTGACATCTTAAATTCATTTTTCATTCAAATAAAAAAGTGGGCTTGAAATCCGTATTTCAGAACATATTTTCAATTATGTGAAATAAGAAACGAATACGATGTTCCCCTGTATTCCCAGTTCAAGGTCGAATTTTAACTCATCTAATCAGAAAATCAGAACAAATGTTTCATACAACAATACATTTAATAAGAACATCGGGCCTCAACCTTGAAAATAAAAAAAATCTTAATGGCATGACCAACCTATGAAGAAGAATCAGAACAAACAATATGTTTTTTCTCTTTACGCTGATATTAACAAAACAGAGGAGATTTTATCAGCTCATTAACTGAGCTACTAAAAAAGGTCGTGCGAAAATGTTGTTTGGTGGAAAATTTATCACATATAGTTGCAGAAAAATCAATTTGGAAATAAGAACAACATAAAGAACACCCGAACCTCGAATTATCAAAATATATTAAAGCATCAAGTCTCGGGCAGAAGTTTTTATTTAAAAAAGAATGTAATTAAGTATTTTGTTATTAAAACGGGGAATCAATTAAACATAGAAAGGGCGCAGTTCTGTTCTGGTTAGATATTAAAACACCACCACAAAACCGAGTCTCTGAATAAAATGATTATTTTTACCAGATTCCTATTAATGTTGAATACAAGTTAAAGCTATTTCACATGGATCATGAATCGGTAACCAAAACGATTTCAAAGAGAACTGAGACTGGCCACCACAAATGACGTCACACAAAACTGACGTTTATTAATTTTAAAAGAAACAATCTTATAGATCTGCAAAACAACCAGAAATCGCCAAGGAGAGATAGGTGTCGCCATTTTCTTTAAGTTAGTGTTATACGGTGCAATGTTTCTTGCAACCTGTCTCGCGATGGTGTTGCAAAATTAATTGCTGCCTGACTGCATCTTGTATCAAAGAAGCAAGTCTCGGCAAGAAGTTTTTATATAAAAACGAATCTAATTAAGTATTTTGTCAGTAAACGGGGAATCGATTGAACTTCAAATTGTAACTTGTCGTTTCTTCGTTGTACAAGAGTTGTCTGAAGTAGAAGAGCAACGATTGCAGTTGTAATCGCGGCCATTACAACGCATAACATTTATTTTTGCAATTTTTTTGAACGGCGAAAATCCATGCAAGTAGAAGAGATCTTTGCAGAGTGGAATAAGCTTTACAAAAATTTTCGGCCCCCAATCAGTTACCACTGAAATGCGTGTTGCCTTGATAGAAAATATTCGTTCTTAAAGGTAGAATCCTGCATTTCCAGGGTTTTAGAAGTTTATATGTTTTGCTAAAGCTCCAAACATTATCCTCCGAACACTCAAAAACATTAAAACTAAAGAACAGTCATTCAATATTTGCTCAAATGAGAACCCGCATACGAAGAAAAATGATCCTTGGATAATTTATATAAAGAGAAAGACATAAGACTTATCTAACATGCAAAATCTGATTCGAAGTCAAATTGCAAACTCTGCACAAACATTTATACGAAAAAGTTCCCAGTGACTTAATTAAGCAAACTCAAGTCACCTAATCTCCTAGAAACATCTTCAACTGAAAACTGTATAAGACAAAAACTATCAAAAATTCAGTATTTTGGCAGTTGATGTAGACACTATCCAAACAGAACAACTAGCAAACTGAAAATTCATGCAACTACAGCCTGGTTGAGGCTCGTCCATAATATATACATTTGATCATTTCATCGCCTATTCATTCATACACTTCTTTGTGTAACCATATCCTCCTTTGCACACTCACTCATTTATTTTCAATAAACTCTCACATATCAGGGCCTGTCATTAACTGCTTGGCAGTTCAATGACCCAAAACACACTCTATACTCATCTGCTTTGCTACTTTTTGTTTGCTTTGTTTCATCACTTTTTTCTAACAACAGCTCCAAAACAAAGAGAGTTTCCTTGGTGAAACACTAGGTCTAGGACCCAGATGTCTCAATCCTTGCTATAAAACTCAGAACGGTTTGACCTAAGTTTACAAATTAGCCTAGTAAATATCAAGGGGCAAATCACTCCATGGAAATCTCGTACAACTTTGATTGAAATCCTATTATTTTATCTGGAATCCTTTGCTTTGGTGGAAATCTCTGGACAACGCTGTTTACCAGAGTGAATTGCCGGTCAGTTTAACCATGGAAGTATCACATAAATTCCCTTAGTCCTCTTTTTTATTTTTTCATATCTCTCACCATAAGGTTGCAAAGAATGTAAAAAGATTACTGATCAGATGGTTACAGGTTTCAATTACGGTTGCGCGTCGTGTTTACCATCTCTCAAAACTCATTGCATGAATTATGCTCATAGTTATATTGCTAGAAAGGCACTAGCAGCTGACGCAAAGCTGTTTGATTGATCAAGGATTTTCTGTTGTAATAACGATAATAAGAGAGATTGGAAGTGGCTAAGTTGTTGGAGAATGACTGCCGTGCTGAAGACAGTACGCTCGATTCAGTAGCGGTTTTCGGGACTGCGGGTCCGAAAACATCTGTAGGGATCGTGATCTTTACAATTTCGGGTCACCCTCTGGCTATAATAAGTGCGGGACCTGGGGCCGAAGACCCCCGGATACCCCTAATACCACTACTGGCTCGATCAAGATTTGATGTTAGTCTTAAAAATGATTACCAAGAGGCAAAATTAGCAGCGAATTCGCGGAGAAATTGCTGGCAACCATATCAAGGCATGCGCAGTCTTTAATTTCTAATTCGCACCGAATCCGCAACAAGTAGAAGAGAGTTCTACTTTTTCGCATCGGAATATTTCGCCGCAGCTTATAACCTATCAGAGCACCATGGCTATCGTTAAGGGGAGAGGGGTGAGGGTCTGATACCCCCTTGAAAAAACCCCGTTGCAACAACGAGGGAGATTTTCTTTTTTTCGACAAATCAAGGTTGGCTTACCCATGCTTTCTGGGCAAATTGGAAATGTCGACAAAAAACATTG
The DNA here is from genome assembly GCF_057945365.1 of Rhopilema esculentum. Lineage (NCBI taxonomy): Eukaryota > Metazoa > Cnidaria > Scyphozoa > Rhizostomeae > Rhizostomatidae > Rhopilema > Rhopilema esculentum. Next base: position 3,810,968 of record NC_142816.1, read on the forward strand.
GCAAGGCCTTTAATTTTAAATTTGAAAATCGAATTTTAATATCACAGCGAATTCCCAGTCTCGTGGAAATTAAATAGAACTTCGCTGTGAAATTAACAACGCTGGGGAGGCTTAAGGCATCGAAGACAAAAGTAGGCCACCCTTCTCAAACTGTTCCTAGTTTAGGATTTGTCCCCTATTAAAGGCATTTTCCCTACATACGCATACGAATTCATCTTCTTTTATTAACAAAACAAAAACACTAATTCCTGCAAGTGTTTAAAAAACAAAGCCACTAAACGATGCTTGCTGCTGCATGAACCAGATGCAACAACATTTCAGAAATATACCATGCACACAGTGACCATAATCAGGATAACTGCTCCACGCTCATCAAATTTTTATTACTTCTTTTATAAAATATGACCCACAGATGTAAGTTCTAGGTAAATCATCTTAATGCCACTTACACTAAGCTTAGGAGCTTAAATACGCTTATCAAAGATAAATTAATATACAACCTAGCAGATGGAAGAGCCAATTAACAGGAGGCCATATTGGACAGGAATATATTACAATAAAACCTCAATCTACAAAATATACTGAAACCTCTGAAATAACGGACATCTTCAAACAAGGAGGAATAATGGTAGCCAACAAAATCTTTACAGTTGTCAAAGTATTCAAGAGACAAATTTCAGCCAACGGACACCTCCCCACAAGGGGTACTTCCATATATTGGACAGTTTCTTACAACGGACATCTCCCTACAACGGATACCTCCCTACAACGGACAGATCCATACAGCAGACACCTCTCTACAACGGACATTTTCCTTCAATGGACAGATCCATACAGCGGACAAATGGATACAATGGAATTAGCAACAGTCACATCTCTACAACGGACACCTCCCTACAGCAGACACCTCTCTACAACGGACATTTTCCTTCAATGGACAGATCCATACAGCGGACAAATGGATACAATGGAATTAGCAACAGTCACATCTCTACAACGGACACCTCCCTACAGCAGACACCTCTCTACAACGGACATTTTCCTTCAATGGACAGATCCATACAGCGGACAAATGGATACAATGGAATTAGCAACAGTCACATCTCTACAACGGACACCTCCCTACGGCAGACAACTCCCTACAACAGACACCTTTCCACAACGGACACTTTCCTACAACAAACACATACCTAATATGGACACATCCATCTCCCTAAAAAGGACACTTCTTAAAACAAACATTATCACTAGTCCCACAGGTGTGGTTTAATTTTAAATGTTGAGCCACCCACGAGAAGACTATTGCACTTTGGCCTGAATAAAGCATTTTCATTGTTTTATGGCAACAACTTAATTTTCTATGCCTATCATTGAGTGGGAAATCGTGAGACGGAGAGCTAGGTGGTGCTTAATGAACCAAAAGAAAAGTCAAAAGATTATTAGAAACACCATTGCCCAAACATAGGCCTTCTGTTTGTGCAATTGAGCAGATCATACACTAACATGAAGAATTAATCTTCAAAATCACTTCACAGTTTTCAAATACAGCTAAATCACATTAACTTAGAGCTTCAAAGAAAGGTAAGGAAATGGTCTAGCTTAGCAAATGTCTAACTTATCGGGAGTATAGCATTTGACTTCAATGAGGTAGGAAAATCTAACGGAAAGGAAATTGGAAAAATTGTCAAACTTTGTGAATATCTCAGTTACCCTGGGTACAACTTAACTGGATTCAACTGTATGTTCTTGCAGAAGCAGACTGAAACCTTCTACTTCAATTAGTTTATTGACAATAAAATATAAGGTAGATTCAACAAGCAAGACAATAGTTTAAAATGTTTGCTTGCTAAAACATTAACAAAAACAAAGCAAAATATATTAGTTTTGAAAGCAACAAATTCTTCCTAACAGGAGACTCTAGCTCATCAGAATTTTCAGAGATGTAGGAGTCATGGATACACCAAAGCCCTCTATGTAAAGAAATATTTAATTCTGTATCACTAGAAGATTGTTTGAAGATCTTTGCACCAAGGCTTATTGAAAAAATAGCATTTGGGAAACTTTTAGCTAAACAATTAGTTGATTCTTTACTTTTTTTGTTCACTTACAATGTTCACTTACAAATGCAATGAAAATTTAAAACTAGACAGAAGACATCAAGGAGGGCTTTGACTCACCTTGGCTTTTTTACTTGAAATTGAAAAGCTTTGCTCATCTTGATCTGAGAAAAGAAGCATATGAATAATTTCTTGTAAAATATTTAGCTGTTATGTTTTGAATCAACATTGGCCTAGGATTTGGACAAATGTCATCTGAGTAACCAGGCACCAAGGCAACTACGATGGAACAGTCTTATGAGCAAGTAAAGGAAGAGATACTGCCTGCTGTATCCATATCCCTGGGGGCCTTGTTTTTTGCTACAGTTTTAACTCTCTCATAGCAAGGTTTTTTTAACATCTATTATGTTTTGTCATAGTTGTATAATAAATGTTTTTAATGATTTGAGAAACGTTTATTGATGCTTACCAATATCAATTGTGCCCTCAATTTGATTCTCTGGCGGAGGCTCCATTTCTTCAATTGCAGCAGCTATTACAAAAAAGAGAGGTTTGTGAAGAAACTTTACTTGAATGCTGCTTTTATGCTCTCTTGAGCGTTGCATTTACAAAAAGTCAATCTTGATCAAGTATTTGTACTAAAACATCAGACTAATCAATTTTCACTTTCACTTGCTTGTTGTATAATTATTTGAGAGAGCACTTCAAATGAGGACAAATTAATTAGATTTAAAGAAAACTAAAGGGCATAAAATATTTAAAAATTTCCTTTTAAAAAGAAATCAAATCCAGGATTTAGTTAAAGCCTGCTAAGAATCTGTTCTCCAAAACAAAGTTTATTTGTTTTGAAACAAGGTCTCAAAACATGCTGAAAGATTTCCAAGATTCTTCAAACTCAAGGAAAAGGATTTAATTACTTATAAATTATAAATCACCAAAAATAATTTGTTGCAAATACTTGATAACAGAAAGACACAAGCCTTACATCACTCTACGGTTCTAAGTTCCAATTGGATTATAAATTTAAAACATATGCTTCTTCACACCAAAGTACAAATTAACTATTGATGGCTCCCTTCATTTTCTCAGGATTTTGAAAACCCCTTGCACCTTATTTTAACTCCTGCTTTGCTGATAAAAAAGTTTCATTTGAAATTTGAAGCATACTTGCAGTCATTTTACAACATTTTAACTTCATCAAAGATCAATCCCCCTTGTTGTATAAATTTTGATCTTGGACACAATCAACCAAAAAATTTTTAAAAGAGGGGGATAATTCTTAGATGACAAGTGGAAGGACAGCTCCATGAAATTTAATCAAGCCCTTAAAGGCAGTTCTAACAGTTGATAAGTGACAGGGAACTTATCACCCTTCCTCTAGAAGCTTTTTCATCTGATGCAGAAAAATAATGTGGGAAATTCAGTATATACCTTATTACACAAAAGTATACTACATGTGTGTGCATAACCTGCACAAAATTAAGCTTGTTAATTTTACTTTAGGGTGCATAAAAAGCTGGAATCAATAGATATCATTTTAAAGGAAAATGTATAGAAAGGTATTAAAGATTATATTTGAAATTTTTATCACAATTCCTTTGACCAGATAAATATACCAATTTTTCATTAAAAAATCACAAAACCTGACTTCAGAATTGACCAGGACAAAAGATAAGACTTGCATGCACAACTGTTAATCAGGCTGAATTTAAATAAGCCAACCTGAAAATCAAGCCACATTTAATCGTTCTTCTACTTGCAAAGCTTAATTATACACAGAGCTTTTTTTTGTTCAAAAAGGTAATACAAGAAATAATTATCAGTACTGGCAAAGTTTCTTGTGATGGGAGTAGAACATACAGTTATCTAAAGTTGAAGAAGACTGTTTATCCATTTTTCAGATATATAACTTAGAAAATAATCAGTTGGTTCAGCTAATGGGTGACTAATTTGCAATACTTGTTTTATATAACATAAACAGGAATATGATGCTTTCTTTTTGTTTAATATGTTTTAGGTAAGTTTGAATGGGCCTATATCAAAGCCCTAATTGTATTTGTATTTTGTATTTTGTATTTGTAATTGTTTCTACCTAGCATCCAAAGGTAGTTTTTAGGACACTGAGAAGCTATGCTTATTGAGCAGTGTCCTCGTCCTTCCTTTCAATATGACATCACCTCGTGATTCATACGCCTGGAAGTACAAAGAGCAGGCAACTCTCCCCACTCTGGGTGAAAGTTTGGTCATGTCAGGGACTCGAACCACAGACACTTGGGTCTGTAGTCAGCGGCCCAAACAACTGATAAAAAAGGGGGAACCAAGATGAAAGTGAAGTGAGACCAAGTTTGTTGATTTTCAGTTTTAACAGAACACAGGTTACCAAAAAATTGGGAAGCTAGAAAAAAGCACCTCAAAATTTATGTGGCATGGTTATTTTGAAAACTGGTCAGAATATCCCATGTTTAGATTTTAACAAATAAATCAAACTGAAACAAATAAGAGATATGTTTCTTAATGTTGGCAAAAATTTGTGCATGTTGTATTTGCAAAATTTCTACTGTGTCCTACAACAGGTCTTACAACTGATGAAGGGCATGTGACTTTCGTACAGTTTAAATGACACCTTAGGTAATAAACCACAAGTAGAAAATATTTTTCAAGCCCTATCTAGTGAACACAATTTTAAATACCTAGAAAAAACAGCAAAGCTCATGCAAGTTCAAAAGTTTCATCACTGCATCGTTGCAACAAACGGAAAAGACTTCCCTTTTCAGTTCTTCACACTGTTTTCTCCAACACCTCCATCCGCACAAATTATTTCCACAACTAGGTACATTTCAACTCTCGTTTCTTTACTACAAATTTCTAATTCCCAGAAACACCACTTATTTTATCGATAGGAAGTTGTCACCAGCTGCAGGCAAGGTAAAAAAATCACATCCCTGACGTCTGGTGCTGAAGCTGATGCAGATGGTGTAGAGAGCTTTTTAGCAATTGCAACTAGCTCGAAGCAAAAAACCTTCTCAGGAATTTCACATGAAACCAATGCTGGAAATCTTTGCATTTTTGCAAATTATGAACCTTTGATTCTGAGTTCAACTAAGCAGATAACCCCAGAATCATGTATAACTATTTATTGTTTGCTGTGGAAACCCCAGAAGTCTGCAGCACTATAAACTGATTTCTTTCTTGCTTCGACAACATGGGCCTAGAACATATTGTTTGGTCAAAAACAAACAATAGCATTTCAATTTGACACAAGGAGCAACAGTTCTCCGGGTCTTATCAATAATAAATTTGCAAAAATCAGAGAAATGATAAAAATACTTAAATACAAGAAGACTCACAGCTGGGAAATCTTGCTGTCTTCCATCTATGTTCGAGTCCCTTCCTTTGACCCCTGCACACTAACTGTGGGGATCCTTTCATATAGTACAGACCATCATTTGAATGCGAACGAACACATTTGAAAATCTTCATTCATGGTCTGTGTTTTAGACAAGCCCAATTATTTAGCGACCTTGTTTGCACTTGATGCAATTCGTGGTAAGGTCTTTTTGCAATGTTATTTTGGTACGTTAAAGGTTCAACCAAAGAAAATTTGTACTCATGAGTACACGTACGAGACCATGGTGTCGTGGGTCTAAAGGAATCGGAATGTTTAATTTCTGCTGGTTCAAAAGTAAACACAATTCACCATTTACAAACCGAGGTTTTTCGGACAGGCACTCACGGAGGATTATGCTCTCACGAGCGCAAATGTTTTGAACTTTTACGTCTCTTTAATTTTGGAAACCTGTTGAAGATAGTCTAGTTGTCAAAAACCATACATTATGCACAAATTTTTCTGTGATAACCCCAAGATAACAAGATAAGGTCTATCGTTGAGTGGAGACATCAAATTCCGATCAAAATTCTTCTCAAAAATTTAGAAGAATTTGTTCATGACTGATATAATATAATTTATCATACCAATATGATAGTAAATAAAATAAAATTTGTTCTGATAGTTTCCTAAAAAATTATTGCTTCTCATCAAAGTCCCAGTCAAAGTGAAATCTGAAGAAATTTACGATTACACGAAAGAACTTTAGGCTAGATTCTCTTGTCATGAAAAATTACCTTTAAACAACACCGAAACTCGTTAGGCATTAGAAACTTTCATTCATTCACTATCGTCTGTACGTAAACTATATGGAAATTTATTTTTGAAGGCAAAACGCCAGTAGCGTAGTGAGGATGAGGCAAGAGGGGGCAGACGCCCCCCCCCCCCATGGCAGACATTATCTTTGAAAAAGGGCATTTTCTGGTATTCAGAAGGGTGTGGAGCCTAATTCCCCCCTCGCTCAAATCGCCTTGCCCCAAAATCTTATCAACCTGGCTACGCTACTGCATCCTTTCACACTCGTTTTCCTCACCCTTCCCCACTTCTTCAGTTGCTATTGTAATCAGTACAGGAAGCCAACGTACTGTCTCATACGCCATACAACAACATACGCCACATAAAATAAGGTATAGGAACAGAAAAAACACCAGCATCGAGGTCAAGGAAAGTTTGGAAAAGCTTCTTTCGAACCAAAATTTGCCTTATTAACTTCTGATAAGGCAGTCTAATTTGAATTCCCTGTTAGATATTGAGCACTTTTATCTCTGATAAGTCGTCAAATATTGATTGAAGGGGTTCAAATATAATAATTGTTATGGGAGTGGTCAATTTTTTCATTATTTCACAAAAGGTGTGGCTGAATGACTGTTGAGCTTGCAGTGCACCACTTTTTATATGTCTGCTAAATCCTTGGATTTCCCACCCCCGCCGGTAAATAGGTAATTAATTAGAACTAGGGAAGGGTAGTTCCCTAAACATGGCTACACTGCAAACCCTTGAAATTCCCTGATTTCCCAACGCTTTTTTGCTTATCTATAACTTGCTATGTTCAATCAGAGAAGAAGAATAAAGAGAGATAGTAACCTTCATTTCTTCAATAGATACAACACAACGACTATCTTTGACAGAATTTTGGGGAAAAAATTAATCCCTGATTTATACGAGGCAGAATTAAAAGAGCTTGAGGATAGGGCATGATCGAGGCTCGTAGACTGAAAATCTTTAAAATAAAATTATGAGAATACGAGTATGGTACCTACACATATGGGTGAAAAAGGATCGTAAAGTTGGTACTCTATTGCTTCCTTGTTCAAAGTACTTTTGCAATCTATATTCGATTAAATGTCACATCATATCTAATATCACCGTTTATGATATAGAATTGAAAGAATCCAGGAAAATATACATTGGAAAAAAGGCTAAATTTCACAATTAATTGTTTAATGGATTGTGCATAAAAAGAAGCTTTAATAACTTTGCTGTGCATATGTAGGTTAAAAAAGGGCGAAAAACGCGTTTGGGCAATAAGTTGTTGTTTGGGTAACGTGTCAATGCCTTGCATACATGTTACTCAAACCACTGTAAGAGAATCAGAAATCGCTAACGTTGGTTGCCAGGGGACACCTGTGTGCTCAGAGCTACATTTCGATGTAGGAAGGTATCAGTTTTCTGTACTTGTACATTGGCCGTTGAAAAACTCTCAGACTAACTAGTTTGTCCGTTGTCAGCTACCGTGCGTTACTGGAAGGTATCTGACACTAGAAGGTGTCAGTTATCTAAAGGCATTCAATAATGGTAATTCAATAATTCATCACTGTGCTATGACTCAATCTCTATATAAAAGGGGGGTGGTTTAAGCTGCTTGTCATCAGTCTCAGGTTCTCAAGTTTTCTCTCAAAATTTAGCTTTGTATATAAGTGGGAAATTATTACAAAAAATGTCGAATTCGAGTAAATGGTGAAATGACGTATTAGAAGACATTGCAACGTGCCAATGGACGGGGGCCGGGGAATGGCAAAAGCAATATTGTGTTGCGTAACTAGCACTTTGATTTGTCCTAACACGTCTCCGCCTGATTCCTATTTTGATGCCTAGCACCTTATATAGATTTATTCAATATCATATTTAAAATCGACTGAATCATAATTTTCAAAGTGTAATTAGAAGTTCCTAGATGTTTCCCTTGGATATCGAAGCTCCAGAGCCTGGCTCAGTCGCGAACAGGCTCTCGGCAAGCCTGGCTTCACGATACGGTCTTCCGATGTAGTAATTCCCCTTCACATTCTCCAAAAAGCTATCCAATTTACTTGATGGCACCAATGAGACTGTACAGCCGCCCCATCCCGCTCCAGTGAGACGAGACCCCAAGGCACCCGAATCTCTGTGAAAAATAAAGACAATTGATGATTGCAATAATCATTGAAATAACTTACAAATCTGTGAGTAATGAAAAGTATACAGACATACAAATATCAACAAAGATACAGGGTTTTCAAATATTGGCGGTGACACTGCAAAGGATCACCGACTGAAAGCCCAAAATTTTCTATAAGCTAAAGTATCTTTTCTTGAAAGAAGCTGTGAGCCAGCGACACGACCTGGGTAGGACGAGACTCTTTTTCATGGCTCTTCTTCATCCCAGGTTTATAAAATCTCAACATCATCTTCATTCCTGCTTATAAAAGTAACGAAATCTTCAACTGCTTACAACGATGAGTCTGGTTTTTGTCCTTCTAACAAAGGTAGCATGCTCCTACCCTAGCATCACCTATGCAAGATCATTTCAAACAAAGAACTTCAATTTGTTTCTCTTTTTTCAGAGCCTTTTTTATTTTCAAGTCCCAATACCAAACTAACTGTTGTCATGATGTCAAATTGGCTAGAGGTGCAGAAGTATTCGCTTATTCTTTGATTTGCATATTTAGAAAGGAAAGTATTCTACACAATTCCTATTTATGGGTTTTGTGGTGTCACTTGTCTTGATAAATTAGAAAATGGGAACAGTATGTATATCTCATACGATCCATCCGATCTATCGACATTTCAAGAAATAAATTTTCAAGGCCAGTGCTGCTACATGCCATTTACTCAACTAGTCTTGACCACATTTGGCAGATTTCCATTCTCAAAGGTATTTTGTGTTGTTCTTTCAGGTTATGTAGTCAAAAGTCAAACATTCTTAAAGTAAACTTCATGACGTCACACTATTTTTTGTAGTGGTAGAATCCCCTTTATAGACGCTTTAGCAGCCGAAACCCCCGTTCTAAAGAACCTTAATGCATTTAATCATTGCTGTGAAGATACACATACCTGCAAAGCTGAGCAAGTTCATCTAATTCGTCACAGCTGCATTCATATAACTCAGAGCAACTTGTATGGCTCTCGTTCATTAGTGCCCCTAGTAACTAAAAAGGTTTTGAAAAGATAATTGGTTGGAAATAATATTGTTGAATGGGGCGATAATTAAAAAATGCTTTTCGATCAAGGACAGATTTCAGCGGCAAGGATTAGAAAGGGGGAGAGGGGAGGGGGTGATGTTAGAGAATGATTGGGTTCTAGCTCTAAGATACAGACGATAAGAAGATAAAAAAGAAATTTTTGGCATCGTTTTGTTACTATTGACTACAAAAAAATGCCCTCTTGAGATTCTGGGAACCCTGTTTGGCGAATTTGCTTAAGAATTCGCTCAAGTGGAAACCGGCCTTTAGATTTCCGAAATCCGTTTTAAACTAGCTGTCAAGGATATCAGATTCCTCGTGGCTCAGTACCGTTAGAGAAAACAATTATATTTCATGATCAATTCAATATATCTATCTGAAAGACATTCAACTGCCCTGCCTCTAACCCTTCAAGGTAGGAATGGCTACACCCATAGGAGAACACACTTCTTCGGTACGGTGACAAGAAGGTTAAAACTAGCAAAGACCCCTTATGAAACAAAAAACAGCTGCCTTATCGGTGTTTATTGCTACTTGGGCCAAGAAAAACTATCCAAAATTCAGACAGCGATTGTGCCAGGATAGTTGTGCAAAAATAATTAGAGGTAGTTTCTGGACAGTGAATAAGACCATACCTCCAGCGAATTTGATTTGTTCTCTTCACAAACTTGCTTGAACGTAAGCACACGGTTTGCTTCAGAATAAACATGAAAGGCACGGTCGTGAAGCTTGAAGGAATCCACTGACACTGGCCGTGGATTTAGGCAGTAACTGATAAAGTCTTCTTCCTAGAATTTAAGGATATGCATAAAATTAAATAAAGAATCATTTTTTATTACGTTCCACATTGGCATGGTTGTTCTAAAAAAACTTGTGCGGGCATCACGGGGGGAAATTTCTCATCTAGTCCATTTGAAGACTGTCTGTCCCTTTGCTTATTCACGGGTTGAAAACAAGAATGCATGCGTTGTTATTCCATGCTTTATGATCTGCAAAATCTCTCACCCTGATTGGCTCTCTCTATGAAAAGATCATTCGTGTGGAATTCTTATGACTACGCCACGAAAAAACAGAGCGGACAAGGTGTCTTTAATTGAACATGACTCTGGGCAAGGGGTGATACATTGAAGACGCCCCCGTCAAAAAATGGCCAATATTCAAACCCTTTCAAATGCCCAAGAAGTTCAAAGAAAAACAATCAAAAAAACCTCACCGATACTTCCAGTATTTCACAGATTTCCTTTCTGGAGTAAGGCTGTTTATGAAGCTTTTCCTTCACGATTTCAACCCTGGAAAATATAATTTATTTTCAAAATTAGTCTTATTTAATACGTAAGCTCATATTAATAGAATGCTTAAAGTACTTACCATAGATAATGTAAGCTTGTAGTATTACATATGCTGCTTTAAAGAATTCCTAACTCAACATTTTGTGTTCAAAATGTTCAAATTCAAGCATTTTTAGTGCCATACTTTGAACGATCAGCTGCTAAAAAAATGTTAATTTGTTACAATTATACTGGAGGGTGTGAAGAGAAATTTCTTCTTTTGCCCCATAAAAATCTCTTTTGTATCAACAGACAGAGTATTGGGGCGTGCAGCGCCCCCATATCCCCATTTGCAACACCTTTGGATGTTCCAGTTTTGACTCCACCCACAGACTTAACAGCAACAATTCTGTACACCCAACTTACATCTCAGCCAATGTTTTTCCTAGTGTTTTCTGAACATCAGCAAGCCTTCGCAGGTTCTTCCAGTCAAGACCATGAAGTTTTGCCAACACCTCAAAATCAAATATTTTATATAAATGACAAGAAACCAACACATCTAAAGACATAACGACTAAATAAAATAACATTTGCAGAGAGAGTAGTTTAACAGTAGCCTCAAAGGCAAGCAACTATTATCGCATCAAGGCAATCGATAGATAGTTAAAGGCTTAAAATAACTGTCAATCAACCATTGGCCAATCAAAAAACGTGTGAGGTGCTTTACCCTTACTGATTGGCCAATTTTGACTGAAAGATGGCTTAAGCTTAAGCATCTTTAGTATCTGTTTATTGCCTTTAAGCGTGAAACTTGGAGTTGTAACCTAGAACCATTCTCATCTATGCACCTATGTACAGCTCTGTCGAAACGGTATAGAACATTTATGACAGACCGGTAAACAGTAAATCATATATACACATATTTGTTTAACAATTATTACGTAGACTTGACCGTAAAGTATCTCTATAAAATATTTATCTTTGTAAGCTTAAGGTCACATAACAATTAAATGATGCATAAAAGCAAAAAGATCACTATAGCTTGACAAATAATGATAAATTGCAAAATTTCATTCAGTATTTCCATTGGATTGGCATACCCTACCTATCTCTTGTGAGAGTGTGATACGCAAAGAAGAGTCTCACATGAGGGAGGGGGCTGTGGGGGTTGTTAGTCTTACAATGTGTTCTTTAAACGTAAGGTCTTCGTAAGTTAGATCTGGTGTAGAACTGAATTAAATTGAAAGTGAATTGAATTCTATAATTCACATCAGCATAAATCAATGCGTCTCTTGCTAGGTCGTGTTGCTGATGAACCAATCCTCCTTCATTAATAAAACTGACTGTATTTAGGGTGTCGCGTGGTAAACATTCCTGTTTCAAGAACCCTTTTCGTGTTATTCACTTGGAACATCCCTGACCTCCTAATTGCAAATCCAACATCAAATTGTCATATCCGTACTTACGGTCTATTGTGATTGTCTTCCGGTTTATTAAAATTAGATCCTTAACTTAACAAAAGTTTGGATATAAAAAATTCCTCTCTTTACCAAAAAGCTTGCCAATCACTTAATATCGACAACCAAACGTTCAAAAACTCACCTGCCCAGCGACGCGGTCCTCCGCAACCCTCACGTTGAAATGAGTGCCAGCTGTCTCAGACTTTTTCATTTCTCGCTGTAATAATCGTATCGAAGTGAATTCAATTACATTCAAAATAAAATGTTGAATCATCATCATCATCATTAAAATAAAAATTTCTTGATAATTAAATTTTTTTAAACTTTATACTGCATGAAAGAATTACAATGCCTGCCAAAAGTCTTGGAACACTGACGTCAATAATCTCCCTCTCCCCTACAGAACAATGTTGGTTTACTATCAAACGGGTTTGGATTTTAGGAAGCACTTTCTTTTGCGCTTCTTTTATGATATTTCTCTAAATTATTAACATTGTTTTAGGGGGAAGGGGGCGGAAGAAGTGATTTTTTCTTCATGAAAGGAATTGAAGATATCAAATGCAGCGTAAATTGCTGGGTGTTCCAAGTACTTTTGGCAGGCATTGTAGTTGAAAATTAACATCTACTCAAAAATGTCTGGAAAATGAAAAAAGACCCATTTTCTGTTTATTACATAACCAAAAAGGGTACGGAAGACTAGACAAAGTTTGAATCTGCTTTCAGACATCACACAAGATAAGGATGACACAAGATAAGCCTTTTTACTGGAAACTGGGAAAACCGTAGGAGTAGAGTTGAGTAAACCATATTATCAAGGGGGCCATAGTCTCCAATGAAAGAAGCTCAGGGTCAGAAATTACAGCTGGTTATATGTGTGAAAATTACCATTTTGCTGTTCCTTTCATTGCTACTTTAGCTGCTTCATTCATTGTTACAAATTTGGCTGATGATCATGGAAATAGCCCACAGTCAAACATTTCTCCTTCTTAATTTCTTAAGTTAAACTTGAAAAAAAACAAAAATTGACAAAAGCTCTAAGGCAAAATCAGATTTGTAAATAACAGATATCTTGCTCTTCCCTCGGCAAAACCATTTAAAATCTATTCCTGAGGCCTTTCAAGGTGTACAAATATTTGGTTACAGCTGTTGAGATAAACGACTAAACACGTGCATGCCAGGTAGCAGGCATGTATAGACCATGCTCTAGCCCTCCCCCTTCCTTTATATAACATTAATGCGTATGTGTTTTGACTGCAGAAGAACACAAGAGACTCTAGCAGCTTTTAAAAAGGATCACCAAGAGCAGCACCGCAAAGCAGTGCTACTGGGATTAGAGGCTTTGGCAGACTGTCCATTCATCAAAGTTGCAGTGAGGGGGACTGGCTCATGTGGTTTGGTGGCGATCGCCACCCAGGCCTCTCAGAATTTTAAAATGCGGGCCCTTTATAAGGATAAATTTTTAAATTTATGCATGAATTTACAATGATAAACATAAAATTTTCTAGTTGGAAACAATGGCTATCCAGCCTAAATTCTCTGGCAATGATTAAAGCTATGCAAATTAAATAAATTTTTAGAGTACATGAAATAGGTTGACTAAGTGACCACACCTATTTAAGGCGTGGTCACACTCTACGGGCCTTTTTACAGCCACAAAGCCACCCCAGAAGTAAAGTGACAGTCCGCCCCAGGTTGCAGTGGATAGTGAGAGCAAGAAAACAACTGAAACCTCAAATAGTCGACAGTGGAATGAAACATATTTTATCTTACCAAGCAGTTTGCGATCACAAAAACAGCACCACTGGGTAGCTTAACATCGGTAGCCGTCAATGGGTTGAACTCAATCAGTTTGGCCTGAAACGAGATTCATAAATATCATGTGAAAATCTTTTTTCGTTAGCATAACCTTCTTCCAGCAATCGCCTTTGACATAACCGAGTCTGCGTAAAAGGAGAGACATTCACGCCTGGTCAAAACTGGGAACAATTGATGATCTATGCATTTTTTGATCGATAGAGCCTTGTCATTGGCTTGCAATCGCCTCAGTGTGATTAACAACATAGAGTGTAAAGGAGTCACTACGTCATATTGCTTACGAAGAAATCATTTCTTAATTGGAAAGGCAAATCTATCTAAAACCCACTCGATACAGTAATCATTCAATCGTTTGAAATCGCCTAGCTCCATCCATTTCAGGTCTTAAGTAAACAGGACTGTAAGGGGATCAAGATGGATTAAAATATATAAGTAGCGATTTGTAAACAGTAGGCAAGGTACAAAGACAAGCCATGTTACTCACCGTCCCCCGTAAGGCAAGGAAGGAAATTGATTGGTCCATCCTGTGAATTAAATGGACCTTTCAATTTCTTAAGATGAAAACTGGAAACAACAGTCGTGAAAAGTAATGTTAGAAAGCTAAATAAATTTAATTCTTACCCTTATCCATTTATATTAACTAAGACACGCCCTTAAAACAGCATTAAATTTTGAAATGTAAACTCTTGTATAAAGGTTCACATCGTTACTTAAGTAAAATAGCATCCATTTTGAGCAAAAATATGTAAATTCTCCGACTCTGTCCAAGCAAAACCAAGAGACGGGGGTCAAGAAACTTCCGTCATCCTTATTCAAAGTTCTAGCAATTAATCTTCGGGTTATTGAAGGTTTTTTCTGTTATTAGTGCACTTGGGGACAAACGTGTTGCAAGCCCTGTTGAGCAAGTGCCAGAAAAACAGCACTGAGGAAAATTCTAGGATTTCGGAAAATATGTATACCAATGCCAGAAATACTGAAGGTCTTCCGCTAAAAAGCTTTGGCAAATACCGTGCAATAAAAAGACAAGTGCCATGCCATAGTCCTTTTTTTATCTTGTAAGAGGGGGGGAGGGTTGGTTAACGAATAAGTCACTTTATGGAGAAAGGCTAAACCCTTTTATAGATATCGAATACATAAAATTCTGTTTGGGAATACTAGATTTCCAGATCAGAAGTGGTATGGAAACGACTGTAGCAACATATGGAACAAAACCCGCAATTTAAACCCATCCAATTCTGAGGAACCAATACTGGGACAAGTAGCTCCATTACACAAGAGAAAAAAAAGTTGGAAAATTAGAAATAATTCATGATATATTTAATTCTTTGCTATATAATGATGTATTTCTTAAAATAATTCATTGGTTTTTTATAATCGCTGCAAATTAGACTGGTTTTGTTATCAGTGTACATAATTCCTATTTTTTTCAAGTTTTGTATATAATGTTCACAGATATACTGTGAGAAACTAAATGGAAATAGGTTAAAGGCCTATGTACTTTGTATATTATATATACTGTAGCATAACACTAAAATTTACAGCTTTCTATATGTACTAAGCACAAAAATTACTGATTTACCGGTACGCCATGTAATGCTTGATGCCGTATAGGCAGAGCCATACATACTTCGGTGTATAGAACGGTTCTGGATGTTTTAAGTAAGCAAACAGGACCGCCCTTGTCCTGTTTTATACACCAGGGCGTGTAGATTTGTAGAAAAAAGTTTATAAAAGTTACCCTCCGCCTTGTGTTCCTATGTATCTTTCGCATTTTTTGCAGATATCAGCCAGCTCGTACTAAAACGAAAAATTTTGCTTTAAGATGCATTTGAATTGTAGAGACAGACCTGAAACTTGCCTATAATAAGATTGAAAAAATCATTGCTTGCCTACAGATTTTTGCATTGCTATTGTATTTATCTGATAATAAAAATGGTCAATACAGCATGAAACCCTAAGAAGGGTACATTGCACAACAGCTTTGGAATCTATATTGAAGCAGTCTCACCTTGGTTAACTGTCTCCCATTTGCAAACATGGTTGCGAGGCTTGCACAGCACACAAGTGCAGAGCTACTTGACAAACCAGCACTCTGGAAGATAGCAAAAAAGTTAACAAGCATTCATTACTATATCATTATATTGATTTATCATATAGGAGTAACCAGGGATTTTACTATATTTTACTATTACTTGCAATATTACTATAGCATATAAGAGTAGCCAGGGATTTCCATGCATAGCTGCCTAACGCAAAAATTTATTGATGAATATGCTGTAAGCGGGAACGTCATACTCAACACTAAAAGAATTGCATAAGTCCCCACTCAAGAGGTACTGTTTACCTTTGGAACAGTTCCATCGACGACCATTTTCATTCCAACAGGCTTGTCCATATTAAAATGTTCTGTTATTCCCTAAAAAGACAAGTCATTTTGCTGTTAGGGTGACGTTAGGACTCGATAAAGCAAAAATGTTCAGAATTAAGTTGAAGGACATATCTTATTAATGTTTCAGTATATTTAGAATACCGATATCTTATTTCATTTTACTTCATACAGCATTACTGCTCTTAAAGGGGGTCTTTTTTATGCTTAACTTTATAAAAGATACAAGTTTCCTACAGTATAACTAAAATTGAAAGAAAAAAGAATTCCATCGATGACTTCCAGCTTACAATAAGCTGAAATAGCTGAATAAATGTTACTATTTATTTTTTCATTTTTTCGAATATTTATGGATAAATGGCCCTTTCTAACGAGGAGGCATTTTGTAGACTTATACAATTATTAAGGTGACAATATTTATATAAGGATGTTTTGAAAATAAGTTGGAAGGGAAGTATAAGCAGTTTTGTGGAGTTGTAAGCCTCAGAAAAAACCTAAAACATCCTTGTTAAAGCTAAAGTTGATTAGCTTCTACTTCTTGTTTTAGAAGCATATTTTAGGAGAAACACATTTGGTTTTCAAAGAACTACACCCCCAGGTTGATGAAGGTATACCAGATACAGAACAGCGTAATTCCTATAGAAATAATTCCGACTATTGACTAGGTAAGAACAAGGTTAATTAACGGCAAGCAAGAGTAGTAGAAAGGGTTCACTCTCTCTTTAGGCCCTAATTCCACCAAATCGGTAGTCCCTCTCAGTGCTTTTATTGACATCCAGCCATGCCACAGTATATAGTCTCTAGAAACTGCTTAAATTCGGACCAAAACAACGAAAAATGTTCAATAAACTGGAAATTTTCTAACTTAAAAACATAAACTTTGACTTTTGACTTTCGACGACGAACTCTGCACCTCGTAGGTCAAAGGTCTGTTTGGTCACATGTCTCTAAACACGTGTAAGCATTTGACGTAAACCAGAGGCTTGCATAATCGGAGGACGCAACACCGCAACACCATATTATGCAACAACAACAACAACAACAATATACCATTTAGAAAATTATTTCTCTAATGAATATTAAAAGTCGGTATCATTTCAAAGTTTCAATTTTTTTGGAATATTTATTCAATAATAAGAAAAAAAATTTCACCAATTATCAACAACTGTATTGTACTCGAAAACTGCGAAATTAAAGTACATCAATTTCTCGTCGCTGTTGTGACTTTCAGCATTAGTTGTTTTGTAATAACTTTAAAAAGTTTCATAATATCAGAGGATTAATTTTACCCAAATTTTACCACTTTTGAGATTTTTGGTCACATTGCGTAGTTTTTTGGGTAAGGCATTTCCTATTTCATTTCATCACCGACGATTTGAGACTTTGAAGTTGGTTGAGACGAAACAACTTCTTTTGAAAATTTTATGTTGGTTGTGTCTAAAAGCTTTATGCCAATCAGTCGATCTCATTTATGGAAAATCACGAAATTCTTGAACTCTGCTTTGTAGAAAATTAAATTGTTTCTTATCATTTTTGCTTCGAGGGCTGACTTATCTTAATTTTTTCGAAATGTAGAGTACTTGTACAAGCTTCCCATGGCAATGTTCTTACATAAAAAAAATGTACGTAGATACGAACTGTTATCATTAATTTTTATGTGAACCGTGTAATTCTCCTTTGTATTCTCTTATGTAGTGGTTTTAGATGGAAGTAATTTTTGTATCGCATTTTGAAAGATGATGGGGAATCCCCACCGTTCAAAACAGATTTCAAGCAAGAAGGATTCCCTGACACGCGGCGATCAACACGTGAATGCAGCAAGTTTGAAATTATGTAAATAGAGATGTACATAAGGATGAATCTACAGCTGAGACGAGCAAAAGAGCTCTGTTCAGTGAACTTGGAGGAACAGATTTTTTAACACACACACATTACAGTTTCCTGAGAAGTTTTTTGCTCCGAAGTGTAGTACTGGAAATGGCAGTTATGATCCGGATCAATAACGGAATATCGGTGTTCAAGAAAGTACTCATCGTTGTAAACTTCCTTATATTTTTGGTGCTGATAGTTTTCAACCAGCAAGCTAGTGTTCCTTCGAAGGTATTTCCTAAGAGAACTGGCGAAGTTTCTGACAAGTATGAAACAGACTTGTCGCCGGCGGGCGCCACTTTCGCCATTTGGAGCGTCATTTACCTCTTACAGGCGGCTTGGATCATTTACTCTTTGACTCTCTTGGTCAGACCAGAATCTCCTGATATACTGCCTACAGAGTTTTACGCATTCTATATATTGTCGCAGTTCTCTAACATAAGCTGGCTTATTTTGTGGGCACATGACAAAGTGACAATTTCCTTTGTTGTTCTTGTGCTCATTACTGTTTCTTTGGATATTTGTTTTGCAATTGCTAGCAGGAGCCTCAACAAATACCTAAACGAACTTTCCTCAGACGACAGCAGCAGATTGAGCAAAGTCGATTTATGGCTTGTACGATTCCTTGTGCAAAATGGCATCATATTTTACATTGCATGGGTATCAATTGCATCTTGCATTAATGCTGCTGTGTCTATGCAAGCTGACTTGCATTTCTCTAGATCCAAAGCTGGTGCTATCTCACTCTCCATTTTACTAGCCATAGTTGTCATTTGGTCGATCCTGGAAAATTTTGTCTTCAAGAAGTTCACAAGATTTGTTGCAGCTGAATACATTGTTTTGATTCTTGGAAGTTCTGGTGTCCTCGCTAAACAGTGGACGGATGGAAGCGGTAATCAAGCGTTTGTGTTGTGCATTCTGGTAGTCTCAGTGCTACTTTTTGGGCTGCGGCTTACGTTGTTGTTCGTTAGAAAAGGCGATGGTTGCAGAGGTGAACAAACAAAAGCTTGAACCAGAGACATTTTATACCGTCTTGTGGAGGGGAACAATCCTCCTAATGTCATTGAGCCACTCATAATCTAAACATTAAAACTACTCCCTTGGCTACAACTTAATTTATGTATATTTTTAGATAATTTGTATTGGTGTAGAATATTCAGTTTAAGGCTGTTTTGTAATTTGCTTGAGTCTAAATGTTATCATTTTGCTGTATTTATTGTGAATACTTTGGATAATTTATTTTGCAAGATATTTTTGAACTTTTAGAGTCTTTGTTTTTTGCCAGTATCACTAGCTAACACCAGAAAAGTATGACTTGACAAAAATATTTTGAACTTACTAGTTGGGGAAGGGGGGAGGGTTATTGCCCCTCAAACCCCTTGTAAAATTTCTTTGCATATGACAATGGAATATTATTCCAGAGGATTAAAAACAACAAGAAGATGAGCAACAGTCTTGGAACCCAAGCTGAAATTCCTTTGACAGAGCTGGTGGATTTAATCATTTTAAAGTCAAGTGCATATGACCTGGACCAAGGGGCAAATCACTCCATAAAGCTTTCATTCACCATTGGCAGAAATGCTTTTGTTTTACCCAAAAATCCCTGGAAATCCTTTTGTTTTCATGGATATCTTGTACACTATTTACAAGAGTGAATTGTAACTTCACTAGGACCAATTTGTCTATCTTGCACTGAATCTAACTTCACAGGAATAAAGTATAAAAATAGTTTGGAATGCTCATCATCTGACTTAGGTGTCTGCTTTACACAACATCTGACTTATCATTTGACTTTGTGAGTCTGTCATTGTGCTAGAAAATGTAATAGACTGGGATAAATTATCCATGTTTAAGAGCTGTGCCAACAAACAGGCCAAGGATGGTGGTTTGGTTCCAAGGATGGAGAGAGTTCCTCTTTCAGATTTGGAAATGACACCTAGTCAGGTTTGTCTAAAGCTTGGACTTAAACTTTTAGAACTCTAAAGATTTACAAATTTTAAAGCCAGAATAATGCCTAATCTTCAACATATCATAACAGCTATCTGATAAGATGTAGCTAATCTTAGGAAATCATTCAACAATAATGGAAGTATTGTACCTTGTGACCACATAAAATGTAATGATACCAGCTTTGGCCATTGATTTCATAATCAGAAGACGAACAGGAAAACTCCCTGAAAAACACAAATATCTGTATTAACGGGCCTGACAAATGGTAGAGAATAACACAAGCTCTAATATATATTTGGAAATGAAGACTTTTGTTGCATAGCCTCTAGAAATGGTGAAGCCTTTTTTTAAAAAAGGACCCTGTAGCTTAAGGTAAGGGGCAATGATCTTCTCATTTGTCTATAAAAAAAGCATTATATTATTATCATGCAGAAAAATATCAGAAGTTTGGAATACAATGCCAGGGAAAGGTTTAAAGGCAAGAACTGCAAAGGAAATATCTTTTCCAGATCAATATTTGAACCATCTATTGAGTGCAGCAACTTTCATGTACTAGGATGAGATGGCTGTGCAACAGCATGTATGCTCAAAACGAGGGGTTTGGCATCATGAAATGGTGCAGTGCCATACAGAAGAAGGAGAGGTTCAATAGACAATATATATGTTCTAAAAACCTATCCTTCCTTTGTCCCTTTCATTTGAAAACCATAGGCAAAATGGCTAATCTTACAGGGGTGGTAGACAGCTACAAAGCATATAAGCCTTGCAGTAGGATCAGGAAGGAAACTTGCAAAAAGAACTAGCTGTGGGTTAGAAGTAAAAGTTTATCTTGCTAATTACTTTGGTCATAAAATAAATTATGATGAAGATGTTAAATCCTACCCAAAGGTTTCATCTGTGTTGCACATTACAAGCTTGTCCTCCTCATTTTTAGACAGGGCAATGACAATGTCCTGTTCAAGGGCCATTGGAAACACAGCATAACCGCAGTAGTCAATATGTTCTCCTATAAATTTAAACCTTAACAATAAATGGTGAATGATCAGGGGCGCAGTGGGAGTTAACTTTTTGGGTGGGCAAAGCTGAAAATTTTCCGATAAAACTATGATTATTCTGACAAATTTTTTCTCAATACATTCCTTGAAGATTACCCTTGCTGCATATACTGCAACACTTGATACTACAATATCACGAATGGATCTGGAAATCGTTAACAAATGGATCGTTCGTTATACACCTTCAAGTTCAACAATAGCCTTTATTCTAACAAAACTTATCAAATATAAATCGCTATGAACAAAACTGCAACTAGTTATAAATTTACACCCTACAAGTCTTCTCGCTATACTAGACAATAAACTGTCAAGTCAGTGTTTATAGCTGTTTATAGCAAAAAGTTTTTTTGGCAAGTTTTAAATCGCATCATAATTACTTTGCATTTATTTATGCTAAACCTTAAATAGATATAACGCCTCCAAAAGAATAGTTTTCTTTTAACTGAATTTATATAAACTGTTACTCAAGCAGCATCTTTCTCAAAAGAGGTGTGGCAGCATACAAATCGATGATGTCACCATAGTCTATCGACTGTAAAATATCACTTTCGACGTTGATTGTTATCAGAGAGGAAAGGCGGTCTTGTCCCATCGTTGACCTTAGCCGATTTTTTTACAATCCTCAGCTTTGAAAAAGCTCTTTCATAGTTTGTTGAACCTATTGGCAAAGTGAAGAGAACCTTGTAAAGAAGGACCAGCTGTGGAAAGGCACTTTGCAGGTTATACTTATCATCAACTGAAGAACTGAATGGAACTGAAAAGTTTTCTCTTTCTTCTGCAGCCGGGAGAGGGTTGCTCTTTTCTCTAACTTTCCAAAATTTACGATAATTATTGACGAAAGAGCTGTACTCATCTCTTAATTTTTCGTCATCCAGGCCGTAACTCTTCGCAACCTTTTTGAATTACACTGCACACAACTGCCTTTCAATTGTTTTTTGAAAACATTCAGGGTTGAGCAAGGCAAAATCTGTCAAAATTGCCTTATGAGACGTAAATATTGTATTCATTGAGCTGATGGCTGTATCCACTATCACGATGATATACGGATTCCCTATTTCCCTCTACTTCATCTATGCAATTTTCCCCTGGCATCTTTTTCTTTCTGCGTATTCGTGGCTCGACAAAATTTTCCTCTTCTAAGTCATGGCGAAAATAATCACTTTTTGCGTCTTCTACAACACCAGCGAATTCATTTCGAAATGAACTGAGTTGAATTTTAACTGTCGGAAATGGGAGTTTATAAAATAACTGAGACCAGAGCGTTAATTTCCTTTACAAATTTCAGCAATGCGATGATTCCGATAAATACTCTAATGAAAATAAATAAGAAGGGTTGAGCATGCCCTATTTTACGACAGGTTTAAAAAAATATGCGACCTTTTGGACAGGATCGATGAAAACCTTACATTTTGTCTAATATTTCAAATTTTCCGACAAACGTTGGATTTTCCGACAATCCGACAAATTTTTTGCCAGGGGGGGCAGCTGCCCCCCCTGCACCCCCAGCCACTGTGCTCCTGTGAATGATTTAGAATTGTACACATCTAGATGGGCTTTGGGACATATATCCCCCAGAATCAATTGGTGCCAAAAATGCATTGTTTTTAAATATATTCTATGCTGCCCAGTAAGGCATTAAAAAAAGTTTGGAGGAAATCTTTGCAGGTCTGATGTTGTTGGAGAAGCCAAGAGAAAGGTTGTAGAAAGGGGAAATGACAGATTTGGGGGGCTTGACCTCCCCTTGAATGCCCAAAATGCATCCTGTGGACATCCTGAAACATGTAATTAACAAAGCTAGAACAAACATGACCAAATTAACATCTTCACGCCCTGACAGTATTGTTTATAAAATGTATTACATTTCAATGCAAACAATTTTTCAATGGGTTTTCCACTCTATACTTTAAGTACTTTATCTGATAAACAATTTTAAAAGACTGTAAGTCAACTCAGTAACACAGAAATCTTCAACATAGAAATTTTCAACATAGTCAAGATAATGCAACCCAGAATGACACATGCATAGACATGCAGTAAGAAACGCAGATATAAAGAATCAGATGACCAAATATAAAAACACAAACCTATGAGATTGACTCTCCCTGGTGCTCTGACAAAAACCTCTGGTGCTGATCCATATTTCAATTGAAATCTTGAAATTATCTTCTCATATCTACAAAAAGAGTCAAACATGGTTTTCAAAAACTGAAAAATTTAGCATCTGAGGCCACATGCAAATCAACCATTGGCTGAGGTTGCAGCCGTGTAATTTCTATTAAAATGATTCATCCAGCTACAATGATTCATCCAGCTGTTTTTCTCTGAAATGTATAACCTCCTCTTTCAAAGAGGTTATCTTTCCACATCTTTCAAAGATTCCAATCTTACATTTAGAACATAAAACTTACTTTTATTCTGGGGCTGTAGATGCAAAAAAAGAACATAGAGGAAAGAGTCCAAATTTGCAACAAATCGTAAGAAAAGTGATAAAAATTGCCTTCTTTTCCTGCAATCTATACAGACATTTTTATCCAAAATACATGTTTTTTTGAAATTTTGACATGGACAATGGATGTTTTTTTGTAGTAGGAGAGCTTATCAAATAGGAGAACTTATTCAAATAGTTGGATTCAAATAGAGCTTATCAAAATGTGGCCGTTACTGTGAGTGATAGATAAACTCATCACAAGAAACAAAGAATTAATGACAATTTCTATTTCTGTCTCTGAAAAGCAAAGATCAGAATTCTATGATAATAACAAGCATAATGTAAATAATTGAAACAGAAACAGGAAAAAGGCTTATGCACACCCTGCCTTTGTGATAGGTGATGAAATTGGAGTAAATTAAAAACATTCTAGTCAAATGTCTACAAATGAACAGGATACAAAATATACCATTTCTGCCAAGATATCAGGCATGAAAAGACTGTTTCTATTTTCACAATTATGCATTAGATACGTCTTCCCACAATTTAACATCTTTGATAATATGCCAATTTACTTCAGCTTGGATAAGGGAGAGATCACATGATGCGAAATCATATGACATATAACGAGATGTTTTGCTCCCATTTACAGTATGCTACGGGAAAACCTGAATGCTAATTTGAAACATTTTTTCGAAGAATTTATGAGAAAGATACCTTTTCTTTATTCTGTCATCTACTGGCCCATAAATATCCTGCAAGCAGTCGAAAACTGGCGGCACTTCTAACTTGCCATCCATGTTCTTGTGCCTTCCCAACTGTTGTTCCTTCTTGGAGGTAAAATGTGGCTGTTGTTGCGTCTTCAATACCAAAATCTGCCAACATGACGTTTTTTGGCGTAGACCATGATGACGTAGCGAAGGCGCCTGGGGCCGTTTGGAATTCTTTTTACTGAACATTTTATATAGAAATTTGTTTTTTAACAAGGGCTTAACATGCCAATTTCAAACACATTTGCCGAATCTTGATGAAAATACAATAAATGTTCTCGAAAGCTAAAGGGGTAGCTAAGTTTAAATCATCACTTTGTTTAACTTTCTGAACCAACCACTTTTGATAGAGGGCCTTAATTAAACATTTTTAGAAGAATGAAGTTGTTAACAATAACTAGGCTCAGAATTATCCAATCTTTGAGAATCTTACTCAACTTAAGCTCGCATGGGTTTTCATTTTTAAAATCTTATAAAGACCTTTTTTGTTGTAGCTTATAACGTTGTGATTATAAAGAATATTCTTATTGCTTTACCGTAAATCCTCGAATTAGACCCCTGGGGGCTTATTTATTTTTGATATATTTGGACGGGGGCCTTATACGAGGGGGAGGGCTTATAAAATTATTGTAGACAATAAGAATACATTATTACAAGACCTTATTCATTTTAGAAGGAATTTCTCTATGAGCATTGAATAAATTACTACCAAAAGTACGAATTTGTCGTGGTAATTCAATAAAACGTCATAGGCAACCTCAGATGGCAAAAACCGTCAGATTGAGGGGTCCAATTCGAGAATAAACGGTAGCAGTGGGGGCTTATTCCAGGGGGGGGCTTTTTGACAATTTGTAGTTCTAGGGTGGGGGCTCATTCGAAGGGGGGCTTTTTCGAGGGGGGGGGGGCAATTCGAGGATTTACGGTAATTGCTGAAATCATTCTTTGGCTTTAAAACTTTCCTCTTAATACCACGTTCTCGTAATGCTGCAGAATACCAAAGGCTGTTAGTTGGTCATATCAGCGAAGACTGCCTCCCTATTCGAGAAATTCCTGTCTAGAAAAAGGTTCTACAGTAAATTCCCTATGACTCGAACATCCAAGCGCCAATGAAATGGTTCCAGACAGCTAATGTTCGAGTTATCGAGATTATATTAATGTATTTGGCAAGAGGAATGCAATATCAGTTCGACTAAGCGAATGTTCGAGATATCAGGGTTTCGAGTTGTCGGGAGTCTATGGTTTGAAAGAAGTAACATCCCCGTTTCAGAAACTTGTCTGGACAATCTGATTCCCTAGCCTAGCCTTGCACAGCCATTTCACACAGTTAAGAAGGGGCGAAGTTTCAATATGACGGGTAGCCAAATGGAACCTTCACGAAGGCTTCACACAACAAAAACACAGTATTTAAAAAGTAGGTTATTCATGCAACATTACTATGGCTAAATTCATTTATTAAACAAAACCTTACAAAGAATATATAATAAAATAGAAAAAGCCATGTTGTGTCATAGCTGTGGAATGGGTCAGTAGAATATAGACTAAACTTTGGTGGGGTTTGGAGGTTCTTGAATGGAAAATAACGGTTATCAAAATCTTATGACAACATTAAAAGAAACAGCTGTGTGTGAGTAGAGAGAGGAAGGGGGGGGGGGTGAATTTTGTGCTTATCAAATATTGTGATGTTTTCAACAATCTTGAAATACGTTTAGGTAGCAGGGATGTAACGTCCGACATCTTCTCCCAGTTCAATTTGAACAGCTTTAGCGTCAAAACTGGAGGACGGGGTAAAAATCTCAACGCCAATGGATTAATACGAAAGAATTTATTACAATTCCCTGACAGCCATGTACAAGTGCTGAAGCAATTCAATAACAACAGCAATATTGCTAACCAAAGACGCAATAGGCACTTCAACAGTGGTGGCAATATAGAAAATATTACTTCAGGGTCGCGAACCATGACCTGCCAAGATGGGGGGGGGGGGTTAAAATATTGGTGCTGTTGCACCACTGTCCTCTCCTG
The DNA here is from genome assembly GCF_057945365.1 of Rhopilema esculentum. Taxonomy (NCBI): domain Eukaryota; kingdom Metazoa; phylum Cnidaria; class Scyphozoa; order Rhizostomeae; family Rhizostomatidae; genus Rhopilema; species Rhopilema esculentum. The sequence goes on from NC_142816.1 coordinate 3,837,371, forward strand.
TCTTTCAGCAATCTAGCTAGGACTAGGTCTTATTTCAGCCATCTATCAATTACGTCAGACTTCACAATACTTACGAAAGGGAAATTCAATACAAACAAAAATTGCAATGATTAGAGCATAAGGATAATAAATATCTCTGTGGGGAAAACGGTCTGAGTGGGGGGGTCAAGGTTTGTGATTCTCTTAAATTGCAAAGTTGCCTTCCCAGAATATAGTGTGAATCACAGGTTGATAAGATGATCAGATCTGAATCATAGTTAATAGAATTTAACTAACTTTGACTTAACCATACAAAAGAATTAATTGTGAAAAAGGGGTAATACCCCAAATTCTCTCGCTTTTTGAATATGGGCTAAGGTCTTTCAGTGGTAAAAGCGTTGAAGTTCGCACGAGTCAGCACAGAGTCCAGGATAAAAATTGAAAAGGGTGGTTTGTGTTCGTAATAAATATTTACTAACAAAGGGGTAAGAACCTAACATCTTTATACTATGTTAAGAATTGAGTTAACAGAGAGTTTTTTCTGGAAAAAGGTTTTTACTAGTTCAAATTGAAAAGAAGATACCTTTACAAATTTAAAAAAAAAATCTAAATTATTTGCAGTACGTCCTATGTCAATTTTCAGTTTTCAGAATACCTTAGTCCGACAAAAATTTGCAAAAACTACAGGAAACAAATTTCAGGTATTGCACACATAAAAAGTAAGGAAAGGAGATTCGCATATTAAAATTAAAGGACCCATAAAGATCAGAATCCAGAAGATGTGGTGGTCATGCAGTTAACAGTCATGAGAAAGTCCGATAAAAACAAAATAAATGCCCCTCCCCCCGAACTCACTTTTATTTTCCCTGTTTCCTGGGTAAGGATTCAAAAGTTTGTGAAAATTGTCTAGCAGAAGGATGAATCCATTTCTGATGAAGACAGGCTTCAGAGGACGAGGAGAGGTTTTCAAACAAATGATCTATTTTTGCAAGAATTTTTCGGTCTCACTTTTCAAAGGGATTCAGGAAACGGGTTTTAAAAGCGGGAAACACTTTTTAGAATTTTGCCTGGGGATAATTTTTAAATGATTAAAAACAGAGCATGACGTGCACTTCATGCTCGCGATGCTAATTCTGCTATTTAGCTAGATGATAATTGTAGTTCGAACTCTGAATTAAGCACAAAGGCCTAGTAAGAGAGCTAAAAACTAGTAGTAAGACTTTCGCTAATTTGTTTAGGAGTTATACGTCATTAAGGTTAAAATTCGCAGTCTAACTTGTCTAATTTACTACGCTCTGTAGAATTTGCCATCGTTTTACCTTTTTATATTTCAAACAAAATATACTATCCCAAGCAAGTTGGAAAAATACGTCATGGGACGGATAGAGGCCATGGGCGGGCACTTAGTCAAAGATTGGGTGGGGGACAAGCTTTTCGATAAGATGATGTCAAATTTTCTCATCGTTTTAGAACAAAAGACTATTGTTCTCCAAAATATTGGGGGCCGCACCCCCTCGCCACCCAGGTGTCGCCACTGATCGAGGCTTGGAGAAAAAGGTCTACAAGATATAATAGCAAAAACCTCATTATGTCAACAATAACTAAATCTAAAACAAATATGATTAATCTGGAAATGAGGCTGGGCCTCCATTCGAAACAACGCGAAAATAGAAATTTAAATATGCAATTACCATTTCGAATAAATTCTATTAGTGATAAGGCATTGTGTTGTATCGTGGTCCAGGAAGTTCGCCAAATATACTGGTTGAGTCGTGCAGACTCCTTGCGAGGGCTTTGATTGATTCAGCCATTCGCTCCGGTGAAGGGGCCGGTTCCTAAAAAAACAAGCAAAGTCGGTCAGTCAAGACGATCCGGACACAGAATTGGAATTGGGCAGAAAGGGAACTCCTGCCTATCAAGTGAAGCCTGAAAAAACTAGTGCATGCGTTAACTTATACGAGGCTTAGCATGTATCTGTCGGGGAAATTTTAAAAAAGAATGAAAGTAGACAACTTTATTTGAGACGAAATGCCCCATGATAGTGAACAAATTCAATTATGTATCATAATTCGTTTATATCTGATTGATGAATGATAATATGTCATGGCTAAGTTCGTCTAATGAAATCGAGGTTAAAGGGGAATTAAGGAATTCTATTGTTGACTCAGGCTTTAAAAACAACAAAGGAACCGACGAGAGTTACCCTTCTGCCTATTTCTTATTCTGTGATCCGGATAACAGTTAATAGACTGTTTTCACAGAGCAATTGGGGACAGAGGTATATAAGCTTGAAATTGATCTTAATTTTGTACTTGCGATAATCAAAGTATAATTTGCCGAAATCTGTATGTAGGCTTACACACGATTCATTAAATCCTTTTGGCAAAGTTAATCGATCGTTAATGTTATTAATAATAGTCTATCAAAAAAATTATCAAATGCAGAAAATATAAATAAAAAATTGTTACCGAATCAATGTAACTCCTTTCTTCGAAAGAACCATGCAGAGGTTCTCGATACATTGGAATGCTAACTGGAACAGAGGTTGCATAAATTCGATTTTTGTTGCTGCTACCTCGGTTTGAAGTGAAATCGAATCCACCACTGTTTCCAAGGCTACTCGAATCACCTTGGAAAGTAAAACGATAATTTTTAGATGTGAGAAGAAAATCAAACAAAATTCACGCAAAAATGTATCATACGTCGGCCTGCGTGGCGTTAAGCTTGACCTTCTAGCTATCAAAAGGCCGCGACAGGGCTATGTTTTGAAAGATGAACTATTACTTGAGGACAGTCTTCTGTTGATTAACTTACATTCAAATAAAAAAGCATTGCATTAATTGTTGTTGGAAGAAAGTTTGAAGCTTTGAGTAACTGTCATGGCCGAAATTTAGTTTGAAGTTTCTTCAACTCCAGTTGAAATTCAAAAAACACTCTGTTTACAATTGAAATTTATGTTAAGGGAGACGTCCTGCAAAGGAGTAACAATTAGCATTTTAGCTGGAAATGCGTTTCTCTCATCTTAAAACCATTCTTTGTCATTTTGGCTGGAAGCTCAGCTTCTAGTGCTAAATAAAGTCGTGAACAAACAAATAACCGGATGATTAGGCCTAGTTTAACCATTACAAATTGAACTAGGTTCATTGCATAAGCGCAATTTAGTAATGAGGCAAGCATACTCGAAGCTATCAAGATTTAAATGTTCTTTAAAAAAATAAAAACAACATGTCAAAGCTGATGCTCTGAGATTTAAATTTTACTTTTTTCAATTTGAGTCCTTATACTTACGTGCTAGAAGGCAAAACGATGCCCATGGTAAAATTGATGTTAAGGACATGTTAAATGGATTTAAAGATACAGCTTTGCTACATTTTAATGTCCTGGTTGATTTTGGAACGGTTTCTTAAAAAATTACACTAGGGTATCAAAAGTATTGCACCACCCTGCTCAAAATGGCGGCACTTTTTGTCGACTTTTTACAATGCAAAACATTTGAATGTATGAATTGGGTGGAATAGGCATATTTTATATCAAATTTCGGCGGGAAAAGTTTGCAAATTTTGCTGACGCCATAGAAAACCTAGTTAGAAATGTAAATTTTACGGAAAAACATCATTGATTGTTTGAAAAAATGTAGACCATGCCTGAGGAAACAAAATCGTCAAATGAGAGGCGAGTCGCTATAAAACATTTACGGGGAAGTGGTCTTTAATTTTAAAAAAAATGTTGACCAAGTTAAATGCAGCTACACAAAAGCTGCGGTAAATCAAAAAAGATTTCTCGAGAATGTTACAGTAGTAAAGAAACCGAAAAGTTGTCGACCAAAATAAATTTGATGTTAGAGGGGAAAGAATTTGTCGGTTTTATCATTAATTGTAAGAATTTTCCAGGCCTATTGCGAAATTCCACAAGAATACGTTGACCAAAAATGTGGATCCATTTCAAGGAGGCTTTTTGCGGTTTCAAAAGTTTGCGGCTTCCCGTCAAAATATTGAAATTTGAAACTGTTAAAGGACGTTTGCTTCTGTTATTTTTCAAATAAATGCTCTAAATAGATTGAAGTTTTGATTGGTGGTTGTTTGGCTTTCGACCAATTGCCATTGGCCCTCTAAAAACAGAATTAATTTGCATAACAATAGCTTTCGATCATTCATGTGCCATTTCTCCTCCTTCGAGGTGGTGCAATACTTTTGATACCCTAGTGTATTATCACTAAATTTAAAAGTCTCTATCGCCATCCTAAATTTGTTTTTGTCTGAAAGAGCAATCGAACTTCGAGCTGTACATATTTGTCATTCATTGAGGGGAGTGTACATATGTGTCAAATATTGAAACAATAGGGAAGCCTCGAATATAAAAATATCAACAGGCAATAAGCTAAAAATCAATTCATTTTTTCGTAATGCAACAAATACAGACATTGTGAAATGATAGCATTAACTATGGATACATTCAATGTCTATGTGATAAATTCGTGCATCGTAACATTCTCGAGTGGCGTAACAGAGAAATCTAGGGCCCTAAGGAAAAAGGAAAGTTGCTGGAAAGTCCCATCCCATCCAAATTAACATGGGGGCCCCTTATGGTCAGGGGCTATCGAACTAAGGTGCCCTAAACTGCATTATACCACTGGGCTACCCTCCCTTCTCGCAAACAGTGTCTATCTTGTTTTTATTGCTGAGCAGTGAATTGCTCTCTCTACAATTGTAATCAAAGCCTGTTCCAAAAAATAACTCAATGTACAAAAATATACGAAGCCCTCCTTAGCGTCTCTCCTTTCGTACATTTACCTTCCCTCCTTAGTGTCTCACCAGCCAGGTATATATCAACCCTTCCTGGGTGCCTCACCTAGCGTCTTTTAGCAAACAGACTTTGAAATATACTAGCTAGCTTGTCGTACAATAAAATGTGACAAAATAACTTGAAAATAAGGTGAAATTGTACGAGGAAAGAAAGTAAATTAATAATTAAAAAATAACTCATTTTCCTCGTACAATTACATCTATATTCAAGTTATTTTGTCAGACTTTGAAATGATTGTGGATGGCCCCAGAATTGTCATGAAATTCCATACCCCTATGATACCGGCATTGTACTGTAGTTTTTTATATTGTATTGTATTGTATTGTATTGTATTGTATTGTATTGTATTGTATTGTATTGTATTGTATTGTATTGTTTTGTATTGTATTGTATTGTATTGTATTGTATTGTATAGTATTGTATTGTAATTCTTTATTGGCATAAAAAACTATTGATGCCGTTGTTGCATCACAACTTAATACATGAAATAATACAAAGTAATTTAAAACATACCACTGCTGTCCTCGTCAGATTCAAAAAACGGTTCACAACTTCTGTTCTCATTGAAGCCATCAAAATCGAACAATGTATCATCCTCCTTTCGAAATTTCTGTCTCATTTTCATTTTCGATCTTTGGTTGTTATCTAATGAGGAGGCGGCTTGCTGTGTAAGGACCCTGGAAGGAGCCCTGTTGCTTGGCAGCGAGCTTGCAACGATAGGGATGCTTCGACGAGGGCGTTGTTTTCTGCCTGCGCAATCAAAATGTTTTTTCTAATTACAGGTCTTCAATTAATATTTGATAGCCTTTTACCAAGATGAAATAATAGAACTTAGCAAGACCAATTTTTTCCACCAACCCTGTACCTTCGTTAAGGCCTCGAGCCTGCAGAGTTTTCAATCAACTTTGCACAAACACTGAATGCAATCGACAGCAATGCATGGAAATTAATAATTTATTACGGAATATTTTGATTCCAAACAAAATTATGCATCTTTGATCAAAGATTTCAAATAACAGATTTAAGGTTTTCAGTCAACAGTTGATGGTCGCATTAAGCGTAAAACTCGGAGTAGCAACTTACAACGGTCCTGTTCTATACACCAAAAAGCGTGTACATACATACATCTCTGTCTATACAGCACCAAGCACTTTATGATAGACCCATAACAGTAACTTTCATTTAGATTTCGAATCATATAAAACTACTGATAATGACAAAATATAATGCTTTTCAAATCATTTGTTAGTTGGAATTGTCTGAGAAAACGTCAGAGCGTTGATATTAAAAGTAGTGAAAACAAACCTTTGAACTGGGGTAAACTCGATGATGGTTCTTCTGAGTCTGAATCAATAGATTCTTTTTTAACTAATTTCATATCTTCCATTGCATCAGAAATCGAGGATTGGAGAGCGTTTTGCTCATTTTTGTTGATAAGCCTAAAAATTGAAAAATCAATTAGAACTTCAGCAGTTCAAATAAATGATGCCAATTCTTTTAACACGACATCCATCTCACTAAAATCTTATTTACAATTATCTCTGCAAAAAAGAACAATGCAGACAATAGCCTATGTGCTAGCCTCAAGATCTCATCAACTACATTTAATGTCCAGATCTATTTTATATTGAAGAGTAGTTCATTTTTTCAAATTTACTCCTTTAAGCATAAACCATGCAACATAACAGATTTTAAAATCTTTTTTCAACAAGGAAAGATTTTATGGCAGGAATAAATAACAAAAAAATACATTTATTAGAATTTGTTTAGCAGTCTGAAAATAGACAAAAATAAGGTCAATAATGGCCTTGGCATGAACTTGACCAGTTTTATGAAATTTGCGTCATGTTTTTGAAAAACAAATAAGTGAATGTAATTTCCTCTACAATTTAATTCAAAGTTCAAGATCCTAGGTTTTTATTGAAAAAATGACACCTACAATTTCATAACGTTGATAAACAAATTCTAAACTAACCTTAAAAACTTCTGCTTGTCGATCTTTACCTTCTCTTGAAGCTTTTCAAAAACATCTCTTTGTTGTTCAGTGTGAATCCTAAAATGATATACACAGTTAAAAAATGTTTGATCACAATGGTATAAGGTCTGAACAAATAAGAAAGTACTAACTTTTGCTACCAAAAAGTTCTTGAGATATTCCATGTATGGTGTACCTAGCTTGTAAAGTGACCTCATAGATTCGGATCACATGCAGATACTAATAACTTCTATCCTGTAGAGTCTACAACACAGATTGAGGTAGCAAATGAAAGCTCTTGTAAATCCCAATCTCAAGAAAGCATTTTTACATGCTCTGAACAACACTTGCAGCATGATTGATTTTAGCTAAAAGGTTCAAAGTAAGTAACAAGTAAAGTAAAAGTGCGAACTGAGCCTAAAGGAACAATATGATTTTAGTGGTGCCTGTCCTTTATCAAGAAATACTAAAACTATTTTTACCAGCTAATTAATTCCTGAGAAATGTCACTGACTTTAAAAACATATTGATGGCATTTTTTGTTTAAATTCTACTCAAAGAGAACAGATATTAAGGAACAATAAGGAAAACAATTTTGGCTAGATAATCCTTGTCACATGAGTATCAGGTTATCAAACTGTGGAATTTTCCTTTCAAATTTCAACTTGACCTTGTTTGATCCAATTCATTCAAAAACATAAAATTCAAAAGTTTCCTCCTGTTTTTTCTTCCAACAGAAACCGATAAAGACTATGGCGAAGGTGGCATGACATTTTCAAAGGTCACTTAAGGATAATGGCAAGCAAATGACATCACACATTGTCAGACAAGCTTCAAATTGAATTCATATCTGCTTACCGTATTCTTTCATTCATTGCCTGTTCTTCAAACGCTAGATATTTTTTCACTATATCATTCACTTCAGAATTGGCATCAGAAAGAGATCGCTGGAACATTTGCAACTGGGACCCATTGCCTGAAAACAAAAGAGCCTGGTTTAATACCATGAATCAAAGTTTCTTAACCGATAAAGTCTAGAAGTGAAGTTCATTCATGCACAGATCATAACTTTCAAAGCAGTATGAAATAGCTCTTTTTATCCCGTACTTCAGTCTTTGATTAACAACTATATGATACAAAATTTGGTTCAAAACACTCCAAGTTTGTACTCTTCCATCTTTTGAGATGTCTTAACTATCCACATGTTTACATGCAATTTCTTTCAGATCTAGCTGAGTTACTAAAGCATCCACTTGATCATTGAATCCATCTCATGGCATGATTTACGAACATTTTCTTCCTGGTTTTCAAACAAAAGTAGTTTTGTAAATGGAAATTTTAAGCATTCTTAACTCAACATTTAACCTACCTGAGTTATTAGCAACACTATAAGCAAAATTGTTAAACAAAGTTCTTTGCCACTACAATATGAATCATTGAATCCTTCTTTGCTTTTGCATTGATATAGCCATAGGATTTGACGAGAAGAACTATGAAAAGTTTATAACCTTACCATGTTTGGGAGAACCATCAGAGGACAAGTCATTCAAAACTATTTTGAAGGCAGTTGAGAAAGTTTCTGACTGCCTCATCTTATCATATGATGATTCACCAAGCTGAAATTAAATGAATTAAATCTAGACTAGGAATTCCAACAATCCAGGAGCTGTGTTACAGGGGTAAGGGGGCTTTAATCCCCTAAGACTTCAGTCAGCCCTGATTTTTTTATGCTTACTACTATTTTGGTTTCTTGCAAGGTAGCAAAGGTACACTCAAAAAAATGTTGTGCAAGATGTCTTTCGTTCTCCAGGGAGCATGAAATAATATACAATTTGTTGAGCATTGAGAAAATGATAAAGTTTTCCTTTCCTTGGTATTATTAGTACTTTGCAGGTATAGAGCCCACATCACAGATCCTAAACTGGAGGGGTCGCCAATGTAAACAAAGTTTCACAATCATTTGGCTGATGCTGTTTCACTTGTGTACTTTGGTTCAATGTATTCATTGCAATCTTAAGGTATATCTATATGAATAATTTAAGCCAATTTTATTATTTCGTTCTGCAAAAATATGTGGGAGGGGCCATGACCCCCCTTGCCCCCTGTGTGGCGTGGCCATCAAGATATACTTTAAGTAGAACATTTATCTAGATCATAGAACATAGTGCATAATAGCTTGTTAAACTGGTACTGGATCCAAGAATGGTTGAGTACCCTATGATACTCAGAATCTTTTCCACATACCCCTGCCATTACCTGTCAAATGAGGTGCGCCCCTTGCACCTAAAAAGAATGCCTATTCGTCTTTCATTCAACATTAACAGAACATAGCAAGATGAAAAAGGCTGGGGAATGTCCCTAGAAACATTTTCCTAGACACACCCCCATAAAGCTTTGCTATCAATGTCTTAAGAATAAGTCCCTTGAACACAAATTTTCTATATTACACCTTATATCACTAAAGAATTATGAACACAAATTTACCAGGTCTTTGCTGATCACAACCCTTTCCAGTCCTTTGAAAGTGTGAATGGCATGAGTGCTAAGACCACAATTCAGACATTTGTAGATTTTGTAATCTCCAACAGTGCGTGTTTTCATCAAAATTTGCTGTTGCTAAACGAAAAAAAAAAGATAATTGTTAAAGATAAAAACCTTACATCTTATGTCGGATGATAATACTGTGGAGCTTAAATTTCAATTTTAGATAAAGTTGACTCCGTATATCTATGTACTGCAATTTAGGGTGCTATCTTGTACAAACAATGGTTTACGTTCTGGATGCTATGTGGTATCTTTAAAAGATTCAAGATTCAATTCACAATCTTTGCTCGAATTGATATTTGCTAATGTTTGAAATTTACATAAGATGAAAGTAACCTGGTTGGGACATATAACTGCAACATAAACATACAAGTAGAATATTGGACAAGGAGGAAAATTTTTTCCTTAAGCCAAAGGAATGCTCGAAGTTATCAACGAACGGCGGGATACAAACAATTCAATTAATGGTAAGCTTATTTGGAAATATATATCTTTAAATGATTACCACTTCCACTCCAGCAAATGCCAGCTTTACAAGTAGCAGATGGCCATTGAAAAATTCATCCACATCTTCGTCAGAGACATTTTCATCCGTTCCTAGCAGTCCTTTGCCGTCTACTTCTTCTGTTTCTTTCTCATTTATGTTCAAGACAACATTCAAGCATTTACAAATTCGTTTGGCCATTTTATTGGAATGCTTTTATTCACAAAAGTCCAATGTTCAGTCATGACAACAATGCTTTCCCTTCCATCACAATCTCCCGTTGGCCTAAGAGAGTTTCTCGGTCACGTGAAACTCATTCTGACTATTATCCGGTGTCTTTTGAATACTGGATTACCCGGTACCGGAATTTCGGTAGAAAGTGAGGTAAGGTCACAAAACACAATTGTTAGGTCGGAATAGAGAACGTTAAACTTGACGCAGAAAAACAAAATTGCTATTCGCTGCTATTCTTGTTATTAATTGCTATTCAAGTCCTCAGACAATTTTACAAATACTGGTGGTCCGAAAATATGATAACCGGGTGTGCTTTATTCCTTGGCATGGCATAACTGTGTTGGTATCATTTCTATGGTCAGGTTAGAAGCACATGTACAAGAAGAACTGATCACATGAAAATGATGAAATGAAATATGTTGATCAGCAAGAGCATCGAGCTTTCGAAGAATGAAAATGAACAAGAAACGATAATTTAGGCATGCTTTTAACAAAGCTTCAAAAAGAACATCAGCTGTCAACGTGATTGACATACTTCTTGAAGAGGTACGACAATCTTAGTCCAAGATTTTTAAGGATGGATTCCAATAAGTTTATTGTTGTGCACTGGCGGTGCCAAGGGATGTTAGGGAGCAATTCAGGGCCCACGCAACCGGGGGGCCGGGGTGGCCAGGGTAGCCAGGGCCTCTCACTTTTTCCTCTAACTTTATCTCAAAGCTGCAATAAAGGTGAAAAAAGCCTTGCCCCCAACTTTCGTTAGCCCTCCCCCCAAATTCTTGGCGAGGACTCTGCAACTTCACCTCTCACCGCCACCGCCACCCAATATTGCAATGAGTAGGGGGTGTATCATCATTTCTAGCATTACATTCATTTTTATAAGAAACAAAGGTCGATGTTGAGCACTCCAGTTTCTTAATGTTCTGGAAATTTCAATACTCATTGTTTTATAAGATTTTCTTAACTATGATGTCATCGATGATGTAATTAAGGGATTTGAATACCTTTAAAAACCCGTTAATTCCTTCGCGGGGCCCCTTATTAATTCTAAAACTAAATCCCTATCTCAGGAAAAACAATTTGGGCTTTCGGTGCATCAGCCCTTGTATTGCCTGAGCAATGACGTAATCAATTGATACCTCTAAAATTGGGAAAAAAGGCTCTTCATCATCCAATTTCGCATCTGAGCTTTCTGCCATTCATGAAGTTCTACAATGCTTAAAGGTGGGCCAAGAATCAATTCTCCATAATCAAAAGGCCATAATTTCTCGTGTCGATCTGGTTGAAAAGGAAATAAGAAAAGTTCAAAATTCTGTCGGGGAACTGGAATCAAGGCAAGTCAATTTTGAGAAAGACCTTGATTGTTTGAATTCTCATGTAAATGAAACAAATTCCCGTGTAAAGGATGCTGCTTTCGAACTTGATCGCCTGGAACAATATTCAAGAAAAAGCTCGGTGAGGATTCACAATGTTATCGAATCTGACGGGGAAAATGTCGAAGAGGTTGTCATCTCTCATTTAAAGACGGAGCTAAATGTGGAGATTACGGCTTCTGAAATTGATATCGTCCACCGTGTAGGACGACGCTTTGGAAAGTACCCGCGTGCAATTTTGGTAAAGTTTCTTTCACACAAGTCGAAGGAACATATTATGAAAAAGAAAAAGGAAGCCAAGAGCATTAAAATAACAGAGGACCTCGCCCGTGGCATAAAAAGTATGCTTAATGAAATAAACGCTAATCGTGGACCCCTTAACATTGAGCGCGTATGGACTATTGACGGTCGTATAAAATATAAGCATTTCAACGACTCGTTCATTCACGAGGTACGTTCATACAACGATTTTTTCCGTCTTACAAACAGTGCATAGGGGGGTGGCCGAAATGGTCCTTTTATAAAAACTCACCATCGTTTTTCTAATTTTCATTTACATACACAATCAAATAGTTATCGTGCAATTCGTAATCTATATTCTATGCCAAAAAAGGTCAGTCACTCTGTTCCTAGCACATTACGGCTTTGCGCTTGGAATATAAACGGTTTAAAAAAGTTAAAAGTAGCCGAGGCATTTGGTGATCGTGACAATGATCTTTCTCAAGCTCTGGAAAATAATGATATTGTTTGTCTATCTGAAACATGGCGAGATCAAGGTGATCCCGAATTTTGTGATCTTAACGAAAACTTTTCTGTCTTCCATCAGTTGGGGTGCAGAACTTCTCGCTATGGGAGGTCTTCTGGCGGGATGTCTCTTTTCGTTCGTAACTCTCTGGCATCATGGTGCCATATTTTACAATCGGATGCATATCATTTTTGGTGTCGATTTGATAAAATTGCCTTTGGCCTTGCCGATGATCTCTTTGTTTGCTTTGTTTATATTCCACCGAGTGACTCAATTTGGTTTAAATCTGGCAGAAGCCTAAATTTTGATATCTTACAAGACGAATGTGCTAATTATGACGCAAAAGGATCTATTTTAATTCTTGGTGATTTCAATGGTAGAACTGGGACATTGCCAGATTTTATCGTAAATGATTCAGTAGACGATTTTCTACCGGTCGCTAATGATTACTCGCCAGACACTGCTCTAATTACTAGGCAATCTAGTGATAATACAATTAACCATAGCGGTCGATTGCTAATTGAATTCTGTAAAACTGCAGGCCTTCGGATCCTTAATGGCCGTACTGATAAAAACCGCTCATCACATTTTTCTTGTTTCACGTCCAATGGTAACAGCACAGTAGATTACGCTCTTGCAAATCAGAAAACATTTGGTCTGATTAGTGGCCTTAAAGTTGGGAACATGAGTAGCTTGTCCGATCATTCTCCTATTGAGATCTCAATTAAGCAAAGTGTTAATTGTAATATTTCAACAGTTAGCTCTAGCAAGCCCGACAATGTATCTTCCTCGGCGGTTGATGTTCTTATGAGCAATTACACAAAACAATACATCCCCAGTGTTGATTCCCATCAGAAAATTAAACTTTTTATCGAAAATGATAATACCCTGGCTTTTCTGGAAAATTTGGAAACTGATCTTGATGACAAGTCCATTCCTGTTGGTCATACTGTTGCATTAATGCGCAAACATTTAACTCAAATTGCGGAAGGTTGTCTTAGAACTAAGAAAATTTTTTCTAGTAACGTACCGAAGAAAAAACATTTTGTTTGGTTTGATAACGAGTGTAAGTCCAGCAAAAAACTGCTAAGTACTTCACGTAAGGCCTTACAAGCAGCCCTGAGACTCAATAAACCTGACCCAATACGTTCTAATACTTTACATGAGGTTTACAAATTAGAGAAAAAGAGACACAAAGCTCTTTTGAAAAGAAAACGCGCTTCCTACCTTACAAATGCGAAAGAAGAGCTTTGGCTGCTTAAAAATGAATGTCCAAAGCAGTTTTGGAAAAATCTTTCAATGTCATCTTCCAGTAAATCGTCAATAGATTTTTCAAATGAGCAAATCTATGCCTTTTTTAATGATCTTCTTAGTAAAAATACTCCTGTTTCTCCCCCTAAAAACCCAAGTCACTTTGCGGCTGCTGATGATTCCGGTAACGACTTATTCACTCTTATAGATTCTAAACTAAATGAACAAATTGATTTATTGGAAGTGAAGAATATGGTTGAAAAACTCAAATCTGGCAAAGCACCTGGTCTTGATTTGTTGAATGCTGAACTCTTCAAACATTTAAATGACCGTTATTTTACTCTCTTTGTTAAACTTTTTAATAAAATTCTAGATTCTGGTGACTTCCCAGAAGAATGGTCTGTAGGTGTCATTGTTTTGCTTTTTAAAGGTGGTGACACAAAATATCTTGACAACTATAGAGGGATTACCTTGCTTAGCATTTTCGGAAAGCTTTTCTTGGGTATTCTTCTAAACCGCCTGAATCAGACAGTGGAAGAGTTTAACATTCTCAAGGAGAATCAAATTGCTTATAGAAAATCATATCGAACCTCCGATCACATTTTTACGCTTCATGCTTTAATTGAGAACACATTTGCTAGTAAGAAAACTCTTTATTTATGCTTTGTGGATTTTAAGAAAGCTTTTGATTCCGTTGACTACAAAATTCTTATTGATACACTGTTGTCTTATGGTATTAATGGTAAAGTGTTAGATGTCATTAATTCCCTGTATGCAAAAGTTAAGTCCTGTGTAAGGGGCCAAGACAGCCTAACTAATCTATTTTCCTGCCATCGTGGTGTTAGGCAAGGTTGTTTGTTAAGTCCGTTGCTGTTCACTTTGTTTCTTAATGACTTAGACTCAAAGATTAATGCTGTGTCTACCGGTGTCAGATTGGGTGATGGAAATATCTGCACCCTTTTATATGCTGATGACTTAGTTTTATTAGCTAATTCTGCTGATGATCTGCAATCCCAGTTGAACGAGCTAAACCAGTTCTGCTTGTCCATTAATATGGAGATAAATACTTCCAAAACCAAGATAATGGTTATAAGAAAAAACAAGAAAAGATCTAAGGCATGCAAAATTTGGAAATTTGGTGATAAAGAGATCAAAGAATGCAATGAGTACAATTACCTTGGAGTTACTTTTAAATCTAATGGTTCCTACAGTGCTCATGTTGATATAATTAAGCAAAAAGCTCAAAAATCTTACTTTGCTCTCTTATCCAAAAGCAACGAATGGGATGGTTTCAACCCAGGACTGTTTCTATTTTTATTTGACAGTACAATACTTCCTATTCTAAATTATGCCACTGACGTATGGGGATTTGGTACATGGGAATGCCTGGAAAAAATTCATCTTATGGCTTGCAAGTCAACCCTAGGTGTTAAAGGATCTACAACGTCTCTTGGGGTTTATGCGGAGTTGGGACGTTGTTCGTTGCTTGAACATAGACACATTAATATCTTAAAATTTTATATTCGTTTAATAAATCTTGATTCCTCCAGATATGCATACAGAGCTCTTCAAATGTTAATTAATGATGCAGATTCCGGTGTTTCTAATTGGGTCAGTATTGCCCGTTCCCTGATGACCCTTTACAGAATACATACAACCGATAACTCCACTATCGTGAAATCAAAAGTGTCTTCCCATTTTAGGTCAAAAATTATGGAAAATTTAAAAGAACAAGCTATTCTCAATAAAAAGCTTTGTACATACGCATCTTTCAAAACTGTTTATAAGTTTGAGCATTACTTAGACTTGATACCTAGCAAAAAGAAAAGATCCAACTTTGCAAAACTACGTCTCAGTGCCCACAACCTCAGGATTGAAACAGGTAGATACGGGAAGAATCCTATTCCTAGGATTGATAGAAAATGTCCGTATTGTCAATCTTTTAATAAAACTGCTGTGGAGGACGAAATTCATTTTTTATTAGTTTGTCCCCTTTACGAGACTGCTAGGAATTCTATGTTATCTATGATTTATTCAAAATTTCCCAGAATATCATCCCTTGACCTTTGTGATAAGTTTATTTGGTTGATGAGTCAAGAAGATACGGATTGTCTGATATCGATAGCCAATTTTATATCGCTGGCTTTTGAGTCACGGGAATCTTTTGGGAAGTCCTCTACGTGCATATCCTCGTAACGTAAACTTTCCAGCTCGTCATCATTTTTTTATCTGTTTATCTTTGTATTAGCTGTTTGCTGTTTTCTGAGATTTATTGTTAATTTGTAATTATGTTAACTTGTAAGTATAGTAATTCTGTTTGCTGTTTTCTGAGATTTATTGTTAATTTGTACTTATGTTCTGAGATTTATTATTAATTTGTAATTATGTCAACTTGTATGTATGGTAATTGTGTTGGCGATGGGCCATTTCGGCCTACAAGCCTTATATAAAAAAAATAAAAAAAAAAAAAAAAAAAAAAAAAAAAAAAAAAAAGAAAGGATGAACGTGCATACTGACATGCCCATTGAGAGAGGATGTGTGCCTTCCCCGCGGGTATTAACTCGAATTAACTGATTAATTCCCATTAAGTTGCAGCCCTATGTATAACTAGACCTTGGTACTCTTGGGCTAGTACAAGTTAGTTTAACACATCAGATTGAAGAAAAATAATTTTTTCTACTGACACACGCCTTAGTTTTAAAGATATGCTCTTTTTTGTCACGTCAAGATATCCGCTTTCGTTCTGATGCTGTATTTAAATGTGGGAAGTATATTTCCATCATTTACGTCGAAAGTTCTAGGCAATCATGTTCTTGGATTTTACAAAATTTCGTTGTTCTCAGTTTTGCTACGATTTAACAGTTTCTTGATTTATTTGCTGCGAGTACCGAAGTTTCTTAATTTTTTCTGACTGTTCAGTACTCGTTGCCGGTTTCGTATTAAAAAAAATGAGTGAAAACTAATAAACTATTAGCCTGAGATAAGGCTCGGACGGAATAGAAAAATAGTACCATTAAAAAGCGTGGTACTCATAGAAATGTTGGTACTGGAGATACTGAATGCAAAAAGAAGGCGTGTCGTCTTATTTCTCAATAGACACGCCCATTTCGTCCCGCCCCCACTCACCGGCCTCGTTTAATAGCAACATCAACAACCAATGGTTTCAATTTATAGCAACAGCAACGACAACAATGGCTGCCAAGCCACAAGGAGACATCCGCAATGCAGACGATATTTTCGATGACATTGTCCTCATAGAGCAGAAGTAGGTCAAAGTTAATGCAATAGATTGCATTTAATAGTTTGACTTTTTACAATATTTCATTTCATTCTGTTAGGGCTCTGTAGCCTATTTATTATAAAAAATTCAAAAGCTCACCTTATATCTAGTCAGCCATTGCCATAGTGCATCACAGTCTCTTCATAAATAGCCACACTCACTCTAGTACTAATCTCCTGCTTTCTTTCAAATTAGATTACATCTTGATGGCTACAACGAAGGATATTTTGAAGGGCAGCTTGTCGGTGATGTAGAAGGGTTCAAGCTTGGTGTTGAAAGAGGCAAAGCATTTGGACAAGAGGTCTAGTGCCAACAAAGTTATAATAATGAATAAATTCATTCTAAATTATGTAATATAATCCATTGTAAGATCAACATGTAAATGTTAATTATTCAATTTGCCTGATAGTCATCATAACAATGAAATTTTTGAATTTTTTTCTCATGTGAAACAAGTTATTGTTTCATGTAAAACAACCTTTGCTGATTCTTACAGTTATTATTCAAGCTAAAAAAATGTAATATATTTATATCATCGAATCACGTCATCTGGGCACATGGCTTTGATAGCTCTGTCTTGAGTTCTTTCCATGTGTCCATCAGCTAATTAAGTAAATCTAATGTAGTTTATCTTAAACCTTTTCGTATTAATATTTTTCTTCAAATTTACATTTATTGATTGTATTCAACAACTTTAGAATGATGTAACTTGTAATTAACTTGATTTGCTGAAATTTTTTTTGAGTTTTTTGAGTTTGAGTTTATTGCCAGGTTAAAGTGGCAAGGAAATCAGTACTGTTATTTTTGAAGTAGCTGGACAACTTTTTTTATAGGTCGGCTTTTATCATGGGTTTTGTTCAACTATGCTTATGTTACAAGATGGAGATTGTGGAAGGTTAGTGCAACTTTTTACAAGAAAAGTTTTATTTTACAAAAAAACTACAATCCACCCAGAAGGCATTTCTTGAATAAGAAACAACTTCTTAAAGTGATTTAGAATAAAATACTAGTGGTTATATTGCCTTTTTATTGCCAATCATCACCTTAAATGTATGCCTTTTCATTTACTTGTAATGGTTTAGAAAAACAACATTTTTTAACAGCCTTTTGTCTTTATTTACTATGTTAATTAATTAATTTACATTATCAAAATAGGCATTTCCTCTTTTTGCTCACTCATCTTCAACACCATTTTAGATTTGCAGGTGGACAACCATTGAATGCAGGATAACAAATTAGGTTTCATTGACTTCTTCCTGATATTCTAAAATATTTTTCTTAATACCTTACATCTCTTAGGAAATTGAGTTTTCAGAAAAAAAGCTCTTGCTAAATTGGTTAACTACTTTCAGATATTGACAGCCTCCCAACAAATAAAGATTACTGGCATGCAATTCTGGAATCTTATAATGATAATTTTTAAGGCCCTTCTATAGCTGTGACCTTTGTAAAATTTATTTGATTTCAAACATAGCCAAAGATTGGTCAAAGTTTTGCAGCAAATGAAAACAAAACTACTGAAGATGGAAAATAAGGGTTTGGATCCACAGGACCAAAGTCTTTTTGATGATTTAGAAACAGTTAGAGCTAAATTCAAGCAGGTAAGACTTATGACAAGATGCCATTTTTCAACATCAATGAAATCCTTCTGAAATATACTCAATTATAATTTCATAATTTTAGATATCTTCAATTTTGAAGCTAAAAAACCACAAACCAGTTGCACAGTGTTCCTTTTAACCAGTTGCACAATTCCTAATGCTCAGTGTTCCTTTTAAAGATAAATATTTTGTTTTTTATTAAAGAGATTCTTCTCACGATTAGTATATGGTTTTTAAAACCTACTTCTTCGTTTAGTCCCTTCACATGGAAACAATTACTGTTCCAATAACATTCCAAATTTTAGAACAGTGATATGATTATGTGCCAGTTTTTCTTCTGTTCACATAGGAATGTTCAATCATTCCATTCCACTTTTTTGTTAAAAGTTGAAAACCAAGTTTACTATTCCTTCCCATGCCTGCATTTTTATATTAACAGTGCAAGTGTAAGCCAAATCAGCAATCATTTTGTTCTAAAGACCAGTTGTCTTGCTCACACAGAACAAATTGTGACAATTATATGCTATTTCACTTTTTCTATTACTTTTGAGTGTGTTCCAATTTTTGGAAACAACAGTACAATTCCAAGAGTTCTTGAGTGAACGCAAAATGAGGGTTTCACTTTTTGGAATACAATGACACAGAATGATACAAAATCATTCCCATATGAACGGGGCCTTAGTCTGTTGTCCATTATCATGTGCTTTTATTTTTCAGTTTTCCATGTTAAATCAAAATACATAAAATAAAATGAAACTAAAACTTTTTCAGGTATCCTCACTGATGAATGCAACACCTCAGTATGGTAGTGCCCCTGCAACAAGTGATCATGCATTTTAGTTCTACACTAACTTGTCAGATGTCTCCCCATTAAGCTGTCTGCCTTCTCCTCCTGAAATTTAGGAACTTTGACAATACAGTGCTATCGTTCTGGATTACTTGTATGAGTGATTGAAGCTGTCCTTGACAGATAAAAAGAGGACCAAAACAGATTTCAAACTGGGCAAATTTCCTGGAAATATAGAACTGGAAAGATTTCCAAACAAAGGAGAAACAGTGATTGGGTTGCAGCACATGCTACTGAGCATAGACTGGTTCACTGGAGCACAGACTCTACTGTTTTCAACTTGGCTCCTCTGTTTCCTTTTCTATCTTTCCGTTGAGTTGAGTTAAAAATTTATTGTTTCTACTGGGAGCCAAACAATAAATTTTAAATTCAACTCAATGGAAAGATAGAAAAAGGAAACAAAGGAGCCGAGTTGAAAACAGTAGAGTTTGCACGCAGGCTAGGTTCACTAAGATGAAAATACATCTGTGAAAAATGGAATTGCAGAAAGCTGTTGCTGGTTATGATTGGGGTTATGATGTACATAAAAAGGATATTTAGCATTCACAAGGAGAAGCTTTTTGCAGATTCTTTAAACTTTACACAAGGGACACAAGGCACTTCATGTCAAGGATATACCTTTCATAAAATCGACTAATAACATAAGAAAATTCAATCATATTTCAGGTATATTTGTATTCAGACAAAAAAAACCATTTTAAAACCTAACTAACTGCTTGTTTCAATCTTACACATCTATAATTTGCTTGCCAACAGATTAGATTTTGACTACAATGCTGCAATGACTATAAGAGAATAAACAAGCTGTGCTAATCTTTAATTTTGGCTGTTGTAAAAGAAAGCTATTGTGCACTGAAGCATTTTTACATACTGTTTAAACTAGAACTACTTAATTGGAAGTATGTTTGCTCAATGAGAAGGGAAAGAAAAGAGGCCAATAGCACTTGGAGGGCAATCATTGGCTTTCAGTGGGCCTAAATATGCAAATTACATTCCTGTCTGCAGAATACTGTTTCAAATGAATAAGGTATAATATTATAACAAATTGGTCTCCTTTCTGCATTGAAACATTGATGAGTACAGCAGTGGCAGCCTGGTCGTTTTCGCCTGGAAGGGCCAGCAGCAAAATGGCGCCCTTTCTAACAAATCTTTAAATTCACTATGACACAAGTGAAAGGTGCTAGAAATGATTTTGTCATTTGATGATACAAAATGAAGTAAATATTTCATCAAACTTCAAAGAAATATTATTAAAGACCAAACAAGACGCAACTGTTAAGAAAATTGGGCTCAAAATCAATGCATGGCCCTTGAAAAAGAAACCTGAAGTACCTACTGGTTAGAAACATCAGTGACGCTGGAACGACCAAGGGGCAAGGGGGCAGGCTTGAGTAAAAGGGCATTCGAGAGACAATTCTCAGCTTCTACTAATTCCTTCATATGTGCCATTTTACTTCGATCTTCTGTAGGCATCTTGAACATTGAAATAACAATCAATGTAAGTAAATTGTACCAGGAAAAAATTGAACATTGGCTATCTTTTGGCATCAGGAAGTTTTGAGAAATGTTGTCATAAATGAGACACTACAAACAGAATTTAATACAAATCTATCTGATTACTAAAAATGGCTGGTTTCAAGGGCACTTAAATGAAAAGGGCACTCTGGTCCCCTTGCCCATCCTATCAAAAGCAACAGGGGCAGTTGACCCCCTGCGCCCCATTCCCCAGCATCTCTGAGAAACACGAAGTCAATGTTTTAAGTTAAAAGTAATCTGTTTAATTTATCCTTTTTGAAGAAACATAATAAGAGCTGGTTTCATTAGGTTTTAGTTTTGGATGCACTTTCTAGGGTTTTTTTTGTTATCTTGTGCACCTAAAACTGAACGTTTGTGGAAGTGACTTAAGATAACATACGGACTAATCTAGGATGAAGCAATTAAACAAACGAAATGTCTCTTGATTAGGTCTCTGAAGGCCAGCAGAGCCAAAGAGACTCCTTGAAACTCAAAATTTTCCATAGAAGGGGGTGCAGCATGAGTCCGGACACCCTAAACACAGACTGTCTTCGGAGTATATTTGTGTGCCCCATGAGTGCTATGACCTCCACACAAAAGAATTTAACAGTAAGTTTCCTGAAACTGCTCTAAAAAATTGATTAATTTTTGCGCCCATGCGAACTGTACAAATGTTTTTTCTGGATAATACAGTACTAAAGGGGCACCATGACGTGCCCTGAAGTGAGACTGTTCTACGGGGTATGGGGCATGCACCCCAATAAAGATTTGAATTTTAAGGGGTCTTCTTTGTCTCTGCTGATCTCCTAGAGAACTAATAACCAGACAAGTCGGTCGTATCAAACTTCTGTCGAGTTTTCTGCGCCCTAAACAAGCTTTGGCGTCCCTATAAAAAAGTTAGCTGGGGGGCCCTGACCCCCTGACCCCCCTGCCAGGCCGCCACTGGAGTACAGCATAAAATAGCTAATGCAGCTTTGGGTAAATGATTGAATTTTAGACAGATTTTAAAAGGCCTTATTTTTATTTTGTTGAATCGTACTAAAAGGAAGGGCTTTGTATGATCACAACTTAAGGATGTTGACAATACCAAGAAATCATAGCTCCATTAAAGTTAAAAACCTCTTTCCAGGGTAATTTTCCAACCAGTTGGTGGCAAATCACAATTAATGTTGAAGCCAACATACTTATGCATAAAATTCCTGAAGGAGGTTTAAAGAATTGTTTAGCTTGTTAAAACATTCAAATCTGATCAAATAAAAAGCAAAAAATTATTGACAAATATTTATTACAAGGTATCTTTAATGGTGCACCAAAAATATCTATATTCAACTAAAACTGAACAATTTATAGGCACCAAAGACTTTGTCAAAATCTTCCATGCTCTGCAAACTGCTCAACTGGATTTCTTGAGAATTTATGAAAATTTTATGAGACTTTTGAGCAAATTTTTGAAAAGATCTTTACAGAATTTTTTCAGTGCTTTGCACCTGACGTACCAGTCAACCTTAAACATATACAAATTTCCTTGAAATCTAAAACGGGCCAAAAAAATTTAACTTCTGAATTAAGCAAAGTGGAAGTATGGAAAGTAGTTGCACATTTAGCGTCATCTCAAAGTTAACAATGGCAAAAAATGAGCATTATGCCATCAAATCATGATAAACGTGTCCTCTTTGGGAAAAAGGGGGGGGGGGGGGTTGGCGTTGTACATTTGGCATGACCAGTATAGATTCATGTGATCTCCATAGCTATTGTGTACAATTGGACGTTGACGGGTACTGGTTTTTACAAAAAAATAAGCTTACTTCGTGTGATCACTTCTAAGATTTACCAATAGAATTGAAACATAAAAAACGACAAAATTGCCTTAGTTCTGAAATACTAAGCTTGGGGAACCTTGGGCCAATTTCCATGCTGATGGAATCACATATTTGTAATGTACAACATGAAACGAAGAATTCCATAATACATTGCACAAAATACTTTCAGTCATTTAAAGAAACAGAAACATGAACAATCATTGAATTGTTTTTTATATACTCGCGGCTATGCAGTACAATATGAGAAATCATCTCAACATACCCGTAACCTTTATGGTTTCTCGGTGTTCGCGGCCTTATGAATGCTTGTAAATTAGGCCTTGAGAGGAGCGTTTCAGTTACGTGAACCTGTTCTTCTTCTGACTGGTCAACAGCCATCAGCTTGATTTGCCCCGGAAACGGCCACTGCAGTATTGAGTCAAACTCCCCTTGCATCAAATGGATAAACATTGAAACGTGTGTTGATGCCCCCGAGTCGACGCCGTTGAGATTTATTCGAAGACACATTTTGTATCCTGGTTTTAAAGATGGTAAACTATCAGTCAGCTAGTACTATGTGATTCAAAAACGAATAAATGAGATTAATGAATGACCATTTACGCATCCTTGGAGTTAAAGAGCATTTGCGCCAATCACAACTTCTTTTGCGGATTGCGAGGGTCCCACGTTTATTCCCCCTTTTACTATACTTTGATCAGCTGACAGAAACGTTAAAAGCATGCTAGAACACGCTCTCCTGTTCATGAAATCACAATTTTTCGGAACTCAGAACTTGTTAAACTGATTGGTTTTTTGTACAATGATGGTACAAGTTTGACCAATCAAACTCACCACTGGACTCTAGGTTTAGACACGTGGTCTTTCAAATTGTCTATAACATTTTAAACTGAGCTGAACTGAACTTTCAAGTTTCTAAATTTCTTATGCTTTTGCTTGAACGATTTGTGGTGCAGGCAAAAACCTAAGTTTATAATCAACATTAATGGGGGAGGGGTACTGAGCAGGTGTGACCCCGTCTTTACTGGTAATAAACTTCTTATGGTACCCACCCCTACCCCAGCCAAAGGCTTCCTGTCCTGCCCCTACCCAGATACTCCTCATATTGATGCATAACACTCAGGGAAATATTGCTTTAATTACCTGGTATACCAGTGTAAAATGGAACACTGTGAATTGCTGGGACCTCATTTGACTTTGCTTGCTGAAACAATTTATCGAAATTGTTGATCTTCCAAATAAAATTACCGTTCCAAACTTTTGCTTGTATTTCAGCTATCGTAAACTCTCGTGCATCAAAACGCTCAGTTAATGTTTTCACACTCTCCTTGAGTTGACTGAAAACACTGTTCTGATTAGAGTAATACAACTCTGCGAGCTGGATTCCCTGGTCTCCTCTTTCTTTGGCATCAATCACCCCAGCCTGCAAAGCATCTACCTGAAATTCAAAGTAAGAGTCACGTTGTTATTGTCCTTATGATTTCTATCTAAAAGTCTGTTCATTTAAATATTTAGGTGATTTTCGAAACGGAAAAACGATGTCAAATATGAAATCCTTCACCAATTCTTATTGTTGGTTATTTCTACATCCACAATCCATAATAATATTGATGGCAAAATCGCATAATAAGTTCTGACTCAATCGGTGCAAAGGAAGAGAACTGGCCTATAGGCAGAGTGTGCAGGTAGAATGCAGCAGCATGCAAAATCTCTTACACTGCGGAGGAGATGCTGAGATGAATTCAGCTGTTCTGCTACTTGACTGATTTACAAAAACCTATTAGTAAGTTGGTCGAGCTATACCCCCTAGAAGCAAGCTACTTTCACGTAGATACCCCCTTGAAAATAGAATCAACGGACTAAAACAACTGGTTCACTTCACCAATCACCTAACGCTAACACACTTGTAGGGGCAACTACCTAAATGAAATTATGACATGATAATATTCTGTACCCTATCTCCAGGCCTTTGCCCCTTGCTTCTATGCTGTAGGGAATCAGTCCATTTAGAGAAATAGGATCTACCGTACAGGGGAAACAACGCAGTACCTTTCCTGAAATTTCCACCAATTTCTGTGACAGCTCTGGTACAGATGCTTTTTGAAGAGATTTCACGGGAACAATTTCTTTGTCCACTTTGCCAGCGAGTGCCGTGTAATTCGCAAGTAACTCACTGATATGCAGCATTAGCGATTTCTCGAAATGTTGGCTGACATCAGCACGAGCCCCCTGCAAACAAAAAAGGGATTCTCATAATTCACAAATAAGACCCCCTTAGTTATGCTGAGCGTCAACATTCTTAATTCAATTTTGGGCCTAAATTCCGTCTTTAAGTATTTGTAAACAACACCGAGAGTAAATCAATTAATGTAATGGAAAAGAGGCAAGTCCTAGCACCAGTTCAAAACATCTTTAAGATTATCTTTTGCTGTTGTGTTAATGAAAGCTGAAATAAAAAGAAAGTTAAAATTGTGACAAAACGCATACCTTTGATAAAAATGTAGCATTTTCGAGCCCCAGAATTTTTATTAACTATATTCTTATGAAAAAAGTTTAATAAATGTTTTGTGTTGTCCAAGGTAAAAATTGCGTTGTTATCGTGGAGATAATTGTTTGCCTTAGAGGGACTGTTCGAGATAGAGGGATTCGGGGTCAGTGGGCCCCATGGGTACAACCCCCTTTATCATCTGTTAGAAAGCAGACTCATTTTGTTCGACCTATCACTAAAATGCTTCATGGACTGTACTAAGCTCACGAAAAACAGCCCACCATCACTAATCTTAAAACCAACAAAATAGAAAACTAGCAATATATTTCACAACTTCTTGTTCTAAAACATTGGTAACAAAACGATTCTATTTCAAATGTCATTATAAGGGCTGAACCTATACATCTTATTTAGATTTATCAACAGTCGCCACGAAGAGGCCTAAACACGGACGCTCCCCGTACCCATATGAGAGAACTGCCTCTAGAAATTTATAATCAGCAAACAGATTTTAGATTCTTTATTCTTCTCTACCATCCACGGTTAGTAGATTGAAATAAAAACAGCTTTTTGCGAGAAACTGTATTAACAAAATTAGCTAATATTTCGCCCTGGTCAACAGAATCTTACTTAGCTGTTTTTCTATATCCCACCTTTTACATAGCAAAATTTGGCTACATAATACCGAGAAAGTGATCGATATGGTTCTAATACTCACTTCGAATTTACAACCAAAAACATTGAAGGGGCATTGCACCACTGCTCGGACGCATACAAATTTCAAATGTTCGTCAAGCTGCAGGAAAAAGATGAAACTGACATTAATGTCTATCAAATAAGTAAAACAACTGGATTAAACTAAGATTTAATCAGTAGAGAGTGCGGGAAAATAACTGTTGCCTTTAAACTTTAAGATTTTAATCCTCACGAAACTAAAAGGTCGAGACAGAAAATGAAAATGCATAAAAATGAATTCTGGGTATATATGATAGTGTCAAACGAGAATGGAGTTTTGAAAGTACATTTCATGGAATACTAATGATGGGTCCTCAAGGGGGTGGGGATTTCAAGATTGACGTTGTCCCCAAATGGGCTACAAGATGTGGCTTTAAAACATAAGGAGACAAGAAGCGACGTCTCCAACTTAAGAGCCCTACAAAAACTTTCGATGTTCATAACAAAATTACAGGTCCCAAAGCATAGTTTTTGCCACTTTATTTGCAGGAAAGAGAAACCCGGGGAAATTTACTGCCAAAAAAGTTCAGAGCGTAAACAGTCACTTCTTTGTACCTGTCTAAGCAAATGCAATAGGGATTTTAAAATATACTTAAATTCACTATTTAAGTTTCATTAATTCAAAATATAATGAAACTAGAGTTCTTTATAAGCCATGCACCAGTTTGAGCAAAATTCTGTATTCTTTATTCATATCTTATAATAGGCAAATAAACAAATAGTATTTATTCATGTAAATTGGAATCCTACTTTCATATCTAATAAAGAAATCTGGTATAGAAAATGTTTCGGTAGGGGATTATTTCCTTCATCAAGAGGGGCTAGAACGCTTAATCATTTTTTAACTCCTCCAACAGCCAGAAATATTGTGAAATCCGGAAATCACAGCACCAAGTATTCTACACTCAACTACTGTTTAGCTATTGAGCCAAACTTTTAATGCGAAACTTTATTTTTAAAAACAGGTAATGGATATTCAAAAAAATTAAGAAACTTAGCAATCAGAGCAAAGAAGCAATGAACTTTCAGAACTTTGAAGGTCGTGGATTTAGATCAATGTGGTTGACTGGTTAGCACAGGATTTGAAACACAAACAATTTATTGTCTTGTCATTAAATCACGGCCTTATTCATTAAATCAGTCTTATTCACAGTTAATTTTAAATGACCTATCTTTATCTCCCGCAATAGTTGTGACTGTTTACATTTTATTACATTTACATTTTACTTCGCAAAACATTTTATTACGAAATTTTCCCAAAAATTGAGAGGCGTTGGATGCTGATTCATGAAAACTAGTTTATTCAAGCTAACTAGACTTTGAAATCGACCCCTTTATCAATCTTTCACCATAACCTATTAGATAGCCAGATCTGAAATTACAGTGGAACCTCCATATAACGGACACCAGTGGGACCAATGTTATTGTCCGTTGTAGAGAGCTGTCCGCTGTATGGAGGTGTCATCTTTTTTTAACTTTTGTTTTGGGACTCAAATATCTGTCCGTTGTTTGGACGTGTCAGTTGTATAGAGGTGTCCGTTGATGGAGGTTCCACTGTACAAAGAAATTTAATTGCAAAGGCTATGATTCCTGTCTCCAGTTTAAGGGCACAATGTCCCAATGCATTGCCATTTAAATTCCCCATTGATTGGAGTATACAATAGACCTACTGTTACGTATCCATTCGGAAACGTAAGACTAATTCTCACTGTTTCATAGTCATAAACTCGCCACATAGCCTATTGTTAATTCTAAACAGTTTACTAACTGGACTTTAACTTCAGTTCATTTCAATTAATTTTAACTAAAGGATAAAAAATACCTTTTTTCTTGGATAAGTATCATCCGAGCAGTTGTTTGGACAATGTACTGGATATTCTGGACAAGATCCAGCATGTTCCTGCAAATATGAAAATTGTAAACACAAACTAATTAAAAAATAAAACTTAACTTTAAGAAAAGCTAAAAAAATATTTGAAATTTTGCCTGATTCAAAGAAGATCAGAATCTGTTATTTTAATCAAAAGCAGAAAGGCAACTGAGCCCACGCCCATAGGCAAAAAGAGTGATTGGGGTGAGAGGGAATGGTTTTCGAAAAAGAGGAAAGGGGCGAGAATGACTGGTTTTCCAAAAAAGAGAAAATAGGGTGCGAAGGAATTGTTGTGGAAAAAGAGGAAATGGGGTGCGAGGAAATTGTTTTTAAAAAAGATGAAATTGGGCGAGAGAGAGTGGTTTTCCAAAAAGATGAAATTGGGCGAGAGGGAATGGTTTTCTAAAAAGAGGGAACGGGGTGAGAATGACTGCTTTCCCAAAAAGAGGAAATGGGGATGAGAGGGAACTGCATATAGACGCATATCTTTTCTAATTCGGGGTGATAATAAGAGAGCCACGCAAACTCTCTTTGACTGAAATCAAGAGGTTCGAGACTCCCTTCAAGTAAACCACTGACACCTTAAACCAGGGGTCGGCAACCCGCGACCCGCGGGCCACATGCGGTTACCTTAAGCCTGATTTACACGAGACGAATTTTTCGCGCGAAGCGAATTTTTCGCCACGAATTCGCTGCGAATTCGAAGTTTAATTTCCACTTGCAGAATTTCTTTTGCGAATTCGCCGCGAATAATGTCAAAGAAAATGGCGTCTGTTCGAAGATTGTTGTTATTAAAAAAAAGCGAGCAAAAAAGCAAAGAAAGGAGTACTTGGTTCGAAAATTATTCAGAACGTCTGCAGAAGGGGGAGTTTCATCTTTTGGTAAGGGACTTACGCTTACATGACCAGGAATAAATACTTTCGAATGTCGCCAACTACATATGTGGAGCTTTTGTCGTTTATTGCACCAAAGACGCCTGTTGCTAGAAACGTCCCCTTCCATTGTTTATGTTATAGGTGCGGGATTTTCCCAGCATTGTTTAGGCCTAGTCATAGGTTACACATTCTTCACCCATGTTGTTGTTTGAACCATTGCGTAGTTTTCTGTCGTTTTGCATACTTTTTGATTTAGATATGTTTACATTGCATAGCATCTTCACGTCGACGACAAAGATTTGTTGTGAAAAGAGTGTTTCTCTCTTGTTCACTAGTTGGGTTTGTGTCAGCTGTCTTCAATTGCTGTTCTGATTGGTTTATTTTACAAGGCGAAAAATTTCGCAGCGAAAAAGTAGGAATGGTTTCTACTTTTTCGCAGCGAATTATTCGGCGTTCCCGCTAGCCCACAGGTGGGTTAAAAGATACCCGGGTTAAAGCTAATCCACTCAGATTAGCTTTGTTTTAAACCGGGTTAATGAAAAGGCTGCCTGAACGAGTATCTGCAGCTGACCTAGGGCCAGCAATTAGGCTGTCAGCGGCCATGCATGTGGGAGCTAGTGTAGAAAGGAAAGGAATAGTACGCATGAGTCTAAAGAGAATCGACAGCCTCTTTAAGCAATATAACCAAGATTTGTACAACTCGCCAGAGATTTAACAAAATCTAAATTTTTACGTATATCAATGAGTCAGGCTACAAACAAATTATGAGCAAACCTACATCAAAGTCTTTGAAAACCACTTTCTTCTGACAATATGTACACGTCTCAATTCTTTTTAAACATTCTTCTTTTAAGTGCTTTTGGAGGTTAGCTTTCAGCAAACTTTGGCCACATGCATTCGTACAGGGAACCACCTCATACATACAGTCACGCAAATGAGGCTAGTAAGAAAAACGAGGCAACACTTTATCAAACATGGATGAACAGTTAAATACATGTATTATGCTTCAGCTGATTTGAGCAATTATAGCACTTATTTCGTGTTTCAAAATTTCTAATAAATAAAAAAAAATAGGAAAGATTCAAATTTTATTTTTTCGTTAGAGGACGTCAAGAGTAAGCGAGAATAGGATACTCCAAAAAACCTCGTGGCATACATTTCGAGGAGTTTTTTTACTGTCTTAATGTGTCACAGGTAGCCTGGCGTAAGGGAACGGTCTCCAGCCTATATGACATCCAATAAAGAATGCTACCGGGTGGCAATCCCGTAATTAGACAGGCATGAACCCAACACGTAGTTGCTAAAATTTCTTCGAAACATTTTCTGTCGTCTTATGTCCATGTTTGCCAGCACCTGTTATCTTAAATGCTGGAGTTCTGTCAGGTTGCAAAACCGAAGACCTATAACCATTCTCGCAAATCAGCTTTTAAACAACTTTCAACAAAGAATAAATCAATTACTTCTTCATAAGAAAAATTTACAATATCTTGCAAGAGAAATTCATAAAACATTCAACGGTTTAAATCCAACCTTTGTGGATGAAACATTTTCCATTGAGAATGTTCATAACTCCTCAGCAGAGCCACGTTATAAAATATAATGATTTCATACCGTGTCATACAGATATAGAACATAATTCCAAACGAAATCAAATTTTCCCAAACTTTACAAATTTTCAAGAATAAAATCTCAGATTTTTCATCGTTTAACTGTACTTGTGACCTTTGCAAGGAATACGTATGCAACATCGGTTATATTTGATTTACATTATCCTTAGTGTTGGTAACTTAAATTAGTTAATTAGCTTGAGTATAGCTAGAGGTTGTATCAACTGCAAATAAAGAAAGAAAAAAATTGAAATATATTTATGTAAGTCCTACCGTCAGTTCTAACAGTCGACCTTTCCACTGACACTTTTCATCACCAAAGTTCCGACATCTAACGGTTAAGTTTCCAATTTCACGTTTGGCAAACGTATCGGGGTATATCTAAAACAAAAATAACAAAGATTACGGTTGAGGTCTCTTATAAAATGCTCAATGCCTTATAGGCTGGGCTCAACGCGCTGTGCT
Source organism: Rhopilema esculentum (assembly GCF_057945365.1). Taxonomy (NCBI): domain Eukaryota; kingdom Metazoa; phylum Cnidaria; class Scyphozoa; order Rhizostomeae; family Rhizostomatidae; genus Rhopilema; species Rhopilema esculentum. The sequence goes on from NC_142816.1 coordinate 3,867,856, forward strand.
ATGGAGAACAGGACTATCTTAAATTGCAACTCTAATTAATATTATCTTATAATACGACATAACCAAGTTTACTAACTGTAGGCAAGAACAATGTATAATAACAATAGCTAAAAGCTGATTTAAGCCCATTAAATTAAAATAAAATTATTAAATAATAAAATAAAGGTAATTATATATTGCTTAAAGAGGCTGTCGAGTCTCTAAGACTCTCGAGAGCTTTTCCATTCGTTGGGTTAAGTTTTCCACAATTCACATTCTGAAAATGGGACTGTTTCTATACCACAAGTTATTGCTTGAACTTTTGATAGCTGAGTATTGCTTTTCTGCTATGGGAAAAATTCGAGTTTCGTGTTTAATGCTTTAGAGGTCTACTCAAAATGTACGCGATAACAAAAAAGAAAATAGAAATAATGCAAATAAAATGAAATGATAATGATAATAATTATTATTATTTACTTTAGGCTGACATGTATATATAATGCAAACTATTAAATGGCTTTGAAAAGAGGAAACATTTTATAACATATTGGCTAAAAGTTTTTTCGTCTGACACTCCTCAGAGCATAAAACGTCAGAATAAGGGTCCAAGAGAATATGATGAAAAAAATAAACCCAGTTGTGGATCCAAGTAGGCCAATCAGAAAAACGCGAGCACAAGACTGGTATAGTTGACCAATCAGTGCCGCGAGCCTAAAGAAAAATTACCACTGGATTTGAAGAGAGCCTTTAGCCAATATGTTATACAATGTTTGCTTTTTCAAAGCCATTTTCAAGTTCTGTACCCCCAAAAAACTGTTAAACAATTAAATCCTATAAATAGTACAACAAATTAAAATAATTGAAAAATTGATAATATCAATTAAGATTATGATAAACCACTATAAAAATCCAACCCTGAAACATAGTTTTTACATAACCTGCAGAATTAATTGAGTTGCTTCTAAGATTTCAAATGAAAGGAGCTGAAGTTAAAGCTCCATTTGAATTAAACAAATAAAGACAGTCTGCACCCCATTAGCTTGGCTGCTTGATGATTGGAAAAGTTCCTACCAGCCCAACAAAGGAAATCTTGGGAATGCAAACCTGATCTTCACTGATGTCCTCATTGTCAACTGGACACTTTTTTCTTCCTTCTCTAGAAAGATTATAGAATACAGAAAATGAAATAATACATCCACCTGATAATAATTCCTGAATCTTTCAAGCAGGGCCAGCAGAGGGCCAGAGGACATTTCAGGGCCTCAAGGTTCAGGGGACCTCATAAAGTAATTGCAACTTTAAGAATGGAATTGATCAATGTTTGCCTTATAAAGAGGAACCAGTTTTATATTATTGTATGAAAATGACTGCAAAAAATATTCTGAAACCTATTTTAACCTAATCTAAAGGTTGTGGTTGCAAAAATTATAGCCTGACCTTTCACTTTTGCCCCAGGGCCTCAGAACCTCTTCGCGGCCCTGCTTTCAAGGCATGACAAATAATTGAGCATGTTTGAAAAGCAGATTGCATGCCATTTTCCTATTCAACACACTTTCAACCAACTTTTATCTCATCAATGCATCTGTTAGTCTTATGACATTACATATGCCGTCAGTCTGATGCCAAGCTGATATGCCATCTTAGTTGATGCACCCGGTTGCAAATCTTGCTTACAGTGAAATCATGTCAAGTAAGACATTCAAAGAGGGTAAGGGAAGATGTCTGACTTATTCCAGGAACATTTGAGCTAAACAAGGCAGGAAGATCGAGTGGGAATTGAAAATCATCGATCCAGACTTAGTGAGACTCCTAGGCAGGAAATAACAGGATTCAACTGTGCATCTAAATGATAGTTAAATCTTCGCTTTCTATCTCATCCCTTGATAAAACAGGTATAAATATCTGCCATATGCAAACCAAGGAGGATGTGTAGTACATGCTAATTCAATTAATGACAAGTAATGGTATGATGTCTAAGTGAAGAAAAGAAGTTAATCTACTTTGAATTCTGTTATCAAATTCAAAAATTCAAAAACAGTTACAATGGATACATTTTCTTCATAATTCTGGTAGTTTTTGGCAGAGAGCTTTAGCCCCCTTTAGGGACTGGCTTCTGCTGTTTTAATCTTAAACCCCAGAACATCTGCTGTTTTAATCTTAAACCCTAGAAAGTTCAACTAACAGTACCCCCCCCCCCACCCCAGGTTGTATAGTTATCAAAATTTAAGGTAAATTAATTACTGCTCACCTTATAACCTTTAGTATACAGTTGTAGCAAAATCGATGGCCACATGCAGTTTGTACAGGCTTTCTTAACACCAGCAAGCAAATGGGACATTCCATGATAGCAGTAGCTGGTGGGTCAAAATCTTCATCATAACCTTCTGTGCAATTATCATCATCATCCATGATTGAAAATTGTCCAGACATGCTTCTTTGTTGTTGTGCTGCAGCCATATCTCTGTTAAGTGTTTTTGCTATGCCAATATAACTTTGAAAGCTTGACATCACATGTAAAAAATATCCTTAGAAAAGTAAAGCACATTTTGAGCATGAAAAATACAAGTGAAAAAACTTTTTTTAAAACAGTATCAATCAAGGTCTACAGAGCCTATTACTTAATTATAGTATAACACCAAAAAAATGCAATAAACAAATAATGAAAACAAAATACTTAAGTGTAAGATTACATGAATAATATGAATAAAATAAAGAATAGCAATTATTTTCATAAAATTGTATCTAAGCAAGCCCAAATGTGTATCCTTTTTCTAAATTTCCTACAATTTACAAGTAATCAAGAGCTATCATGAAACTGAGCAGGTGCAATGTTTATTAACAAGAGATGACCCTTCAAAATATAGAGGCTTTCTTTGTCTGTTGACAGCGGGTCTTTAAAGATGTGTTTTGTGGCTTTACTGGGTATGAAAAATCTCAGATGCCAGAGGGAAGCTATCACTGGCTATTTTCAATTGTTCAAAATGATAAATGGTCATTCTTGGAATCATTTTCCCCTTTGTTTTCCAGCCATTTTGTAAATGGATAGCTCACTTGAACATAAGCAGTGGAAGGGATGATAATTGCACAATGAAAACCTGTTTAAACTTTTTTCTTTGGCTCAGTTGTCATATAGAAAAAAGTTTCATTGTATCTTCTTTAAAAATGACGACCTATTCAAAACAGTGAAAAGCTAGTGAAAATTTAGAAACTAAGGGGCCATATGAGTATCATAAATAAAAAATGAACTTGATTATTTAACTGACTAAAAGCATTTGTTTTACGACCAATTGGGCAATTTCTTTATGGTACCTCTAGCCTTAATCCTAGCCATGCCTGAACAAAACCCTAACTATAACTGAGACACTAAACAATGCAGAATATGAAAAACTAAGTGAGATAACTTATCTTATACATAATATAAGCGATAAAGAGGACTGCAGATTCTTAATGTTTGTCACAATATTTGGAAGTTTTTAAATGTTTTGAAGGTCGCTGTTTAAACTTTCTTTACATGTTAGTACCCAATGGGTATACCTGTAGCCCCCAGGGTGCATTCCATGTTCTTAGGCCCGAAGATTGTCAATGAACACTCAGGTTTTTTCAGTGTTCGGCATACAAACCAGTAAAGTTTTTGTTAGTTGGTGTACTAAAAATAAAGCCACATACATAGTTAACATGAAAAAGTATAAAATTAAGACTCATACACCACAGTTTTCTCTATTATTCAGTTTTTCTGGAGCACAATATTCACAGTTACTAACTGCTCATATTTTTGGCATACCTAAACAAATACCCCGGTGGTGGACCATTAGCATACCAGGCTGGAAAACTTGCATATACTTGCAGCAACAATGGGCTTCGTGTGCTCGCACCTCAGACTTGTAGTGACCCAAAATATAAATGAATTAATATTGTACACTATAGTTGTATATCATGGATGGGCATTGTTGTTTGCAGCTCAAATGCTTCCCCTCACAGGTTGCAGCTGATAATGTGCCATTGGTCGCAACAACACGTCAGGAAAATCATATCAGTTTTCCAACCTGGTTGGCGTACAGTTGACATGAAATGCACCCAGGGGTAACCCACCCCAATATTGTGGTCATAGGCAAAAGCTACTTTTTTTCCTGTTTATCACTCTACAATTTCATTTTTCAATGGAAAACGAGTTTTCTTGTAACACTTTTATTTTCTTTTTCAACGGTACGTATTCAAATTAAGTTCATGAAATTTTATTGACAAGAATTTAATAGATGAGACTATTTAGGCCAGTTAAAGAATGGACCAACATCAACAAATAATTTGTCCTGACCGTAGGCTTGCAACTTGGTCATTGCAACTAAAATTATCCTTTTTATATTTTCCCCTACTTTTTTCGACTTATTACACTACTATGCTTGCCATTGTTTTGGTAGAAACAAGACGCATATCTCGGAGGTAATTACGGCTAGGCTAGGTATGGTTCCACTTCGGTTGAACATCGCGCTAATAAAGAAGCTTGTTTATCTCCAACTACTCAAAACAACGAGGTTCAGAACTTACCATGAGCAAGGGTATGGTAGCGATTGCTTCTTGCCTTCCAAAACAATTTATAGCATCCAATTACCTCACTTTACATCGATTTGAACACAAGGGATATTCCCTTTGCCTGCAACGGCTACAACTCCTGCCTCGAATAAGAAACGATCTTCGCCCAATAAATTCCTGGAAACGAGGAAAACGTCGTTGACCAGATGACTCAGATGACACACATCATAGTCAATAGAAGTTCTCCTCTCTATTGTCTATGCACATATCATAAAAGGACGGAGAAGAATTGAATATGAAATTGTTAAGAATGAATTCTAATGAAAGGCACCGCAGAGCAGGGGGCTGGGGGTTGTAGCCCAGTTTTTGCTAAAAGTGCTAAAAATTAAGAAATGAACGACAATTAAGGCCATTTTGAGTTCGGTTTTAGCCCCCCCCCCCTCCCACTTTCTCAACCCTCCGCGGTATATGAAAGCTAGGAACTATCATTAGCCCAGTACTATTTTGCAAAAGTATATCAAAGGTAATTGAATTTAGGACAAATTGAAAACAGTTGTTTCGTCGGATACGTTGTTGAAATTGGAACCAGTTAGGGGAGCGTGGCACGATCCTGGAAACAAATTTCATTGCAAAAAAGGAGTTTTTTGCCATGTTAAGGGCACAGCCCCCTGTGCCCCCCTGCAGCTACGTGGCTGATGTGAAGAAGCACATCACAAGAGACCATAACGAATAGCAAACAAATATCAACTTAGGACGAATCAATCAGGGATACATTGGGTAGTGATTCTCAGGAGGGTCACAGCTTGCAAATTTTCCGACAACAAAACGGATTTAAAATTAAAAACAATGATGTCATCAAGCGCGTGCGCAAATTGACGATGCTAAAAGACACGGAAAGCAATATGTATCGTTTGCAGCCTCAGTTTAACTTGCACTTTCCATCAATTACTGTTTATAATGAGTCTGTCAAGGTAAAGACAAGATCCGCATTCGAACATTGGATAATCATAATCATCATTAATCAGTATCTGTAATTGAAAGTAAAACAAACAATAGGACTGGTAATTAATATCGTAAAAACTAAAGAAATGAAATGGATGATTTTTAAGTGCGTGAGAAATCCACTTAGGAATGGTTTGTCAGCAAATTCGCTGAACGGAGCAAATTTACTTCGTCATTACTAAGGATATCATTTAAGTGGCGAATGTACGGATATGGATAGGTAGACTGTAAGTTAAATGACAGCGTGTTTGACTGTCTACATCTGTCTTGGCAATCTTTTTCTCATACTGATAAAGTACCTTTGAACTTCCATACCTTTATATAAACGACCGAAATTATCCAGCCGAACAGATACGAAATTTCTGGAAAATTTCCTTATGGTGGATGCTAGGAAGGACGTGCCCCTGTCCCCCAGCCACGATGCCCCAGGAATCAATTAAAGGACCAACGCCTCTCGTGAAATTGATTCTGCTAAAGTTCATTCAATCTTCAATAAATACTCAACTTTATGGTCTTCAATCACTGTCAAGGGTTGCCTATATCCATCCATCACAAACTTGATTAATTCAAATAAAAGTGTTTGATTGCACGTATCTGGCTGGCATTTACTCAGTTCAAGCATAATCATATCTTATTGCGTTCTTTGGTTCTGAACGTGGGAGAATACAGCTGGGTCTTAACTCTTAAAGCTAAGTAGCTCCGTTCAAGCTATGTCCTGTTGAGATAATTACCTTGTTTTGCTCTGTTTTGCAGCATAAAGTTGTATCTGCGATTCAATCAACTGCCTATATCGAAGAGCTTAAAAATTGGTGCTTGCTACTTGCTAAGAACATTGAATTGCTAGGTAACAAATGAACAATGCTCTGAAAATGGGCAGGCTGATATCAAAATACCCTATTAAAAAATAAGTAGCCTTTGAGTTAGCTTTCGCTTCAACAGGGTTTATTTGTGTTTATCTTGAACAGAGTACCGCAATGCTGACGTAACAGAAGTATATTTTTAGAATTTTCCAATTTTTCCAAAAGAACATCATGAAATATCTCTAAATATGTAAAATCAGTTAAAGGCATTGCGAATTGGCTGAGATATGGCCACATGAGCACCGGCGCTTTCCCCATTAAACCTCTGTAATTTGGTCTTGGCTCATAACTTTTTTAACTAGGGCAGAATAACAGTAATCTGTTAGCAAACTTGGAATTTTTCATTGGCCATGATTCGCCGCATTTTGAACATGTTTAACTGATTTTGAATAATGGGAGGTATTTTATGCCGTTCTTTCCGATAATATGGTCAAATTTAAGAAAACTCTAAAGAAGATTTTTTTGATGACGTCACACCTCGCTCTAATGGTCCGCGAGATACCTCGTGAAGTTAATTGAAATTTTAAGAATTACAATGCTTAGACAGTACAATAACAAAACTAAAAAAATGAATCAATCATACAGAAATACCTAAGTTAATATAATTCATAAAATACTATCACTAATTGCTTGGGACACTTAGAAAGACTTAAAAGTGAACTATCAAGCTAAGTGCTCCAATTCAAGTAAACAAACTAATTTCAATTCAATTCAACTAAATTGAGGTAATTCAGTTAGTTCAAGTAGCCTCCTTTGCAATTCCTTACCCCCGTACCATATCCTTTGAATCTCTGAAGCTCTGGTACCCAGGGTAATATGAATATAGCGTAGGTACTTGTTTTGTAAGATGATGTATGGCTGCTTGAACTGCAACTGCAAAATACCTGTCTTGATTCAATTAAGATTTCTATATATCTGTAGCCAATGGGGTTGGAGGGGGAGTGACACCCCCAAAATTCCTCATTTGTTGGTCAGTAAATCTTCAGGTGGTCTACAAATTTCTTAGTTTGCCTGTAAAATTGTCTATTGGTAGGTGAAATTGCACCAAAATTTTTCCTCACCTACGAATTGTCTAATGTTGACGAACCCCCCCCCCCCCCCCCACCCCCTTGTCTTGATGGTCAAGTTACACCACGTGCTGCCAATCTTAGCAAATCGTCGTACCAACTGCTTATCGATTGTAGAATTTTAAAAATCGAGCAGACAATTTTGTCAGTGAATGAAAGGCATACACCTGTCCATCAATCTTTTTTCGTTTCAAATGAACCAGCTGGCGAATTGTGTTTACGTCTGAAGTAAGCTTTTTTTCTTGCTTTCAAACCTGCAAAACTGGATATCAGAATCTTCAATAGCTGCTTGTTGTTACAAATCGCAAGAATAAGTCCTATATCTTCGGGTACCTCGCGGGCCAATTCAAGATGGACACAAACAAATCCAGCTGAAGCGACAGCTCACTAAAAGGCTACTCATTTTTTACAATGAAAAATTCAACGAGAAATTAGAATATGATTCGTGAATTTTCGGTATCCCTAAGAATTTCTTATTTTTTTATGGAATAATCTTAGATGATAATAAACAACAACTTCAATAAATAGAAAAAGTGGAATTGAGATGCTGAGCAATAAATGAATCAACTGAAAGACTCTTCCAGCTGTATCAAACAGTAAATAGAAAGGCCATTAAGCAAGTGACTTAAAACCTTCACCGCGCTTCCCCTAGCACTCTGAAAGCTCCGTTTTCACAAGATTTTAAATTGTTTGTTTGCATTGCTTTGGAATATATTGTTTGAAGTATCAAATTATAATCAAACCCAGGCTAGAACACTAATACACTCTTATTTTTATAAGAACAATTTTATAAGAACACGAGCCTCAAAATTGGTCAGAAGTTAAAAACGAATTAAGAACAAGCTGAGGCTGAGCTTCTGCAAAATGCAATTTTGAACAACGTTTTTTCTCAAAAACAAGGATTTTTAGCCATTATGGGTGCTTTTCGTCGAATATTCAAATTTTTGGCAAATGAAGGTTGTCTCACTCACTTTGTTGGCAAATGAGGCCTGAACACCTCCTTAGAGCGAAAAAGCTAGCAATAGCACTGCTTACACCCTATTAATTTAAGAACAAATTAAGAACAATCCAGCTTCAGATTCTCGAAAAAATTAAGAGCAGCCAGCCTGAACTTAAATTTACTGGTTCTTATAAAAAAAAGAGTGTAGCTTCTTTGACTTATAAAAATCTTTTCTTCTCAGTTGAACCATATATAGAGCAATTTTCAATGCATTTATATGGGTACACCGCCCTTCCCCTCCTCTCTATGGACGTGTAGAACCGTACCAGCTTGGCCAAAGTAAATTTTCATATTTTTGTGGCCGTGTAATGGACTCTAGAAGACAAACTTTGTATTTTTTGGATTTCTGCAAAATTAACAGGGCTAGAAATCTCCAATTAAATTTCTCTACATCAAAATGATAGAAGAATAAATCTGCAGTTGAAGAAGAGATATCCCTTTAAAGATGTTTTCCCACGTTATGTCCTTCTTACTTTTAAAGTTTTTTTGGTGGTACAAAATATTAAGAATTAAAAAGTTTTGAAACGTACTGAGCTTTTCAACCATTATGAAACGTACTGAAGCTTTTCGTCTGTCAGAACATAAATCGGAAACTCTACACTATATATAGCCAGTAATGTGGATCAAAATAATAGGCCAAACAGAAACGCGAGCACATGACTGTAAGGTTGCTAAATCAAGGCCGCTTGCCTACTGAAAATATTGCCAATATGGAATACTGTAGTGATTTTAATATTGTAAATTAGGCCATATTCCTACTTCATGCCATCACCATGACATCCACCTACGTCATTCACAGCGTCACCTAGCACATGACATTCCCTTCACCATTGTACACACGTTCACACATCTATGTCATGCTGATTTCTTCCCAAGTCTAGATCTTTCCTTCTCCATTGCATCATCATTACATCATCACAACACATAATTATTCAGCACATTTATTTTATATATAAATATGTTAATTTGTATGTAATTCAGTCAGTTCAGTTCAGTTCACATCAGAGTTACACAGGAAACACACTGTCTCTCTCACTGGCTCCGTGTTCTCTGCACGTTAAATAAGATTCGTCGAAGTAGCATCAACGGTGGAAAGTTACAGCAGACAAAATAGGAACCAAGGCAATTCATGCTACATAGTATCGTTCCTATAGTACTAGGGTGAATACGAACTCCTTCTGTCTACATGATAGCGATTTTTTCAGTTTCTGTCGATGGATAACCATTTTTTTGCTTCAGCAAAAAAAACCATCTTGCTCTGCTCCTTCCGCGTGTATCCAACCCAGGAGACAAACCGAGCCGCTGAAAAGGGGAGGAGGGGAAGGGGACAAATTGCCCCAGGACCTCTAGGTCTAGGGGCCACATGAAGTAATGAATTCCATTTTAGAATTGAATTAACTAAAAGAAGCAAAACCATGCCTGATAATATCAAAACTTTTTGAACAGATGAACGAATTGAAGCTAATCTAAAGAGCGTGGTCGCAAAAATTTTCTGCACACTTCGCTCGCAGGGGTCTCGTTGTCGACTTTTGCCTTCGGTATCGAAAACCCCTCAGCGGCCCTGGAGACCAATAACTTCTTTAATATCAAGAGCTTGCAAATATGATTCTCAAACAAACAGAAAGGTCTGAAAACATCGAGTATAAGCAGCTTAAAAAAATATACATTTTTCCACCACCTAAGTTTTAATTTTCATGTCATCTTATTTAATTTGATTTTACCTAAGTGTTAAAAAGTATAAAGATATTACTAATTTAACCCCCGCAAGAAAATCTAGTAAACCCAAGTATACATCTTTGTTACTTGAGAAATTATTTTACAATAATTCTTTAAATAATTTGATTTCAGATAGAATTTTAAAAATGTTAACAATTGTATTGTAACTTAAGATACATACGTCGTTTGTATACGTTAAAATGCATTAAACATTGTTTAAAGGAAAGCTTTAAAAAACAATTTGTGAATGCAGATATCAAAGTGGAAATGCCAATTTTTTTGTCATGACGTCATTCTGCAAACTCTATCAACATCAAGAAAATGCAACACCATATATGCCGTTGGTCCGACAAATAATACCTTATTTTGAAGAAATAATAAATATTTTCAATCCGGGTTCCTAACTTTAAATTGTTTTCATTGACTTTAAAAGTCTTATTTTGATATCTTGCTGAATTTAGTCCAGAAACAGCAGCTGAACATCACAATGCAAACTTCCATTTCTTATTGCTTCCTTTTTGTTTCGATTCTCCACCTTGTAATTTGCAAGGTTGTGCGTACCAGACGTCGACTTTTAAACACTGTACATGTCTCATTTATAGATAAATACTTGACACTATCTGCTCTCAAAAACATTGCGAATATTCCCATACAAAAATGAAAACCGATATTGTAAGAACCTATAAAAACGGTTAACATTTACATGGATCTTTAGGTTTATAATGAAATTCTAATATCTCAGCTCCTTTCTTAGGTGCTAAGATTACAACTGCGAAATAATTAATAAAAACACAATAAGAAGCGAAATTGTTTGTCTTTTATATACAAGCGCTCGCGATGTTGTTCTTTTTGTTTTAAGGTTTTTTCGTGCATTTGGCCGAAAGCCATTCCTATGCATCTACAGGTTTCCGTAATGGATCACCAATGCATTCCACGGAGAAGAGGTTTCGTTCAAATAGCTTAAACAAAGCAGTATCCTCACTGTACAGTAGTATGCACTTTTTCATTATTAGCCTCCTTATCGTTGTATCCTCCTTCTGGCAGTTCGTCTAATTGTAAGTCAAGTGTGCAGGTTTCTTGATTTTGAGACATGGACATACTATGGACCCCTGAGTCGTGCACGTGACCAAGCCTTGACGCCCATGGACTTCTAGCCGAAAACCCATACCGTCTTGGGACAAGAGGCGACTTGTCGAAAGACTTCGAGACGAGATCGATAGATTTAGATAGAAGATGTGGCGCGCTTTTTTGTTGTGATATAGTCAACTCGACATCATTTGATTGAGCGCGATGTCTTATATCTTCCGATATTTGTAACTCTTGCCTGTTGTTATCAGCTGATTTGCATCTTCGACCTGAAAAACACACAGCTGGTCGAATGACTTCTTTACCTTGTTGATACTCCCTCTCTTCAGCACTTGCATTCCTGCTTTCAACAAACGCCTCTTTTCTGCACGTAATAGTATACTGAAACTTTCCCAAGCCTGGCGAGCTAGGAGATGTCGAAACACTTATAACATTTCGTCCTTCGCTTTCCGATTTCTCCTTTCGATTAGTTCTTATGTCATCCAAAGATTTTGTTTTTAAGTTTTTATTATCATTAATCGGTTGAAGAGTTAGGTTTGGTGATGATCGATCAAAGACCTCTAATGATTTGTAAGACATTTGGTCTTGACTTGATTTCTGTTTTAAGCTGTCCTTTATTTCGTTGACATCGATACTTGGTGCTCCGCTTATGGCTTCACCACTGCCAGCGAGGCTAGCCGACATGGGCGTGACGGTGCAACTAAAACCCTCAACACCCTTCTCTTGTTTTTGTCTGTTTCGTCGTTTGAATATCAACCCATTCATAACGGATTCAAGTTTTGGCACGTTCTCCTCGTTTCCATCATGATGCTCCGATGGTTGATCGGTTTCTTGTGAGCTCATCGACTCAAGTGTCGCGTTGGTTGCTTTCTGTCTAACGAGAGGTGAGGACGACCGGCTTGAGTAGGCACTTCGAACCGAATCATTCGAGACACTAGTTGTCCTGGCGGCCGGTTTCGGTGAACGTTCCGGCGGTGATTCCTCTGGCATCATCGTCTCAAGACGTCGAGAAACTTCAAATAATGTTTTGCTAACGCCCGGCGAAGGTGCAACAAGGCAGCTGCGCTCGTCGCGACTCTCTGCTACTGACATGTTGCTAAACACACGAGAATCCCTGCGACTTGACATCTGAGAATCACTGCTGTCCAGAAAAGAGCGCGTCGAGGTCTTACGCGTCCTCGTGGCAGTAGACGCTTTCCTTCGAGGCGGTCCCCTTGACTGGTATCCCAGAATGCAAATGCCATTGCGTCGTCCCATGCGTCCGCGGGGGCTGGCTAGTTTGGAAGACGAGCTGCTGAAGCTGCAAGGCGTGCTGGGAGTTGTCATAATGTCACTGATACAGGTGCTTAGGGTCGACTTGTCAGGACTGCACAAGAATAAGGGTGATTGCAAGGGAGAAAGATCCTGTCTCGATGGACACGTGCTTGATTTTGGGGTGTAAAGGTCTTGGGAGAATGTTGACGACTCTGCGCATGGAGACAATGGGAATGGAGAGCCTACAGAGCTTTGGATCTGGCTGTTGGTTCTACTTGGCGTGCTGGGTGGGCTCACATTAATGCTAGGGCTTTCGTAGTTTGGTGACAGACGTATAACTGGAAGCTGTGAGGGCAACCCTCGGGTAGGACTTGAGTGCTTTGATGCCCCGTTCTCCTCTGTTAGATGGTTGCTTACCCGTCGTGATGATGGTGGGGTCTTGACACTGGCGCGAGAATTGAGAGAAGAATTTATGCTAGGGCACGGGGAGGCACGAGAAATTGCTTGCTTAAACCCAATCTCCTTCCCTCTGTTCCACACAGCATTGGCCCCACTGATTGCAGCAAACTGTCTGATGGTAGGGGTCGGACTGGCTAGTGGGGTGCGTCTTGGTGAGTGCAAAATGGCTGTGAAGTCTGATTGCTCGGAACGCTGTTTCTGCAACAGACGATTTGGCATCCAAGGATCTGTCATACGTAGCGCGTTTGCCGCGCCGAACAGCAACGGCTTCTTCCGCTTGTTTGAAACTCGCAGTCTCGCTTGGGCATGAGAATAGTATAGACTGAAGTTGTTTACAATTACAGGAATGGGCAGTGCAATAACTAATACTCCGCAGAGGGCACACATTATCCCTACACATTTGCCAGGCGCGGTCTTAGGCACGATGTCACCGTATCCAATTGTCGTCATAGTAACAACGCTCCACCAAAAGGAGCCTGGGATAGAGTCGAACTTATCAGCTTGGCGGTCTTTCTCAGCATAATAGATTAGGCTGGAGAAAATTACGACAGCGATGGATAGAAAGAAAACAAGCAGAAATAACTCACGGCAGCTGGACTTCAGTGTGTGGCCTAAGATTTGTAGGCCGTATGAGTGCCGCGATAGCTTGAAAATACGAAACAATCGCGTGATTCGAACTACACGTAACACAACTATAGTCCTCATGTTATTTTTACGAAGCATAAGTTCTAGAAAGAATGGGAAAATGGCGCAAAAATCGATCCAGTTCATTAGGCTTTTGAAAAATGCAACTTTATCAGCAGAGAATATCAAGCGGCTGACGAACTCAAGAGTGAACCAGGTGACGCAAATGATTTCAAGGTATTCAAGAAACTGATATTGAATACTGCCCTTATTCTTGAAGAACTCTAATGTTTCTAAACAGAACGTCGTGACTGAAATCGCGATGAGGCTCATGGAGATTAGACCAATCACCTGTGGAGGAGCAATAGATATCTCATTAGTTATATACTATAGTTACAAAGATTATGTCAATCATATCGGATGATATCATATCTGAACAATTTTTTTTGCAGTACAGAATTTGAAAATGGCTTTGAAAAAAGCAAACATTTTACGACATACTAAAAGCTTTTTCGTCTGACACTCATCAGAGCATAAAACGTCAGAATAGGTTCCGAAAGAACACGATGGAAAATATATACCCAGTTGTGGGTCGAAATAGGCCAATCAGAAAAACGCAAGCACAAGACCGGTATAGTTGACCAATCAATTTTCCATCGTGTTCTTTCGGAACCTTATTCTGACGTTTTATGCTCTGAGGGGTGTCAGACGAAAAAGCTTTTAGTATGTTGTGAAATGTTTGCTTTTTTCAAAGCCGATATCATATCTGTAAATCATTCATATAGTAATGATATTTTGCTGTGTTCTCCGTTGTTCTCTTCAGCAGTGCAGCTAAAGCAAAATACAATAAAACCACTCTTGGATACAGCCTTTCTTCTATGCCTTTGAGGGAATCTCTTACAAGCATTCTTGGTATATGTGGCAAGCGAAATTTAACAAATGTGCGAAAGAAATTTGAAAAATCATTATCCAAAAGGAGCCTGGATATTTTTATCTCGAAAGATGCAAGAAAAGGGGAAAAATAACAATATAAAAGCCAGGGAAATTAAAAGTTGAATAGATAGTTGGATTTCGTGGCAGCAATCCAACGGACCGACCCCCTGTGTTCTCGTTGCTCAAGCCTCCTCGATTGTCACAAAACCCGTCATTATGGTTCTACATTTTTAACTTTACAATACGACTATTGAAAACAACTGAAAATAAAAGACAAAAAATCATTGTAAATCCAACCTGGGCTGCTTTAGACGAATTCGGTTCTTCCAATGTTGACCAGACCTTTGGCTGCCAGTAGGTCCACTTTCTCATGATGCTATTCAAAGTGCTTCTTCGTTCCAAATGCCTGCTATCCTGTTCCCCAAGCTGTCCCTGGTTTTCTACATCGGATGGTTGAACAGAATTTCTTTCATCATCTCCGTCAAGTGAGTCAAACGATTGAAGATTTACCTTTAGGAAAAACGGATGTCAAGATTCAAAAATTTGTATTTTGCTACAGCTAGATTCTGAAGGAAGTTTTAAAGCCACTGAAAAGCTGTGCTTATTTAACAATGTCCTGGTCCTTCCTCTCGATTCAGGGACGGAGTTTGATGACAAGGGTTAGGGGTGTGCTAGATAATGATAACATTTTATTGCTACACCTTTTGATGTCTAGGAAATGATGGAAACGCCCATTTTTGCAATTACAATAGAGAAAGACTCAAATAAAGTAAAATAATGGCATTATTCAATAACTACATCTTGTCGATGTACGTACTCGAAGAATTCTTCTACTGTTAATGATTAATTTTACTATCAGGCCAGTTTCAGTACATGCAAGGTCCGAGATACAGTGCCTGGGGGGCCTGGAGGGCCAGGGGGTCTCCTTAACAAATGACCATTGTTACACTCATTTACCAAGTGGCGGATTTAAGGGGGGCAACTAGGGGTAGTTGCCCCTCCCTCGACGAGTTGAAGCAAGTCTGGCACCTTTTTTGGAAATTATGCGCCCCTTTTGAAGAATGAGAATCAGGTGAAAAAGTTTCTGAGACCAATAGGTTAATTTGCTTCAAGGATTACCTCAAAGTTATGTTGTTTATTCTGAAAAGGTATCTGAAATTTTTGCATACAGCGTACTCTCGTAAACAATTTTTTGAAAATTTTTCAGCGCCTCCACTACCAACTGCCCCCCCCCCCTTCAAATTTGCTCTGGATCCGCCCCTACATTTACCAGGGCTGTCTTCCAACAATAAAAAGTTGTATCTCGGTCTTTGATGACATTTACCGATATTTCACAGTAAAAGTTTAAACCACGTTACCTCTGCATCCCTATGTTTTTGGTAATTCATCCAACAACAAGGCTCTATAACAGCCTCATCGATGCCCCAAAACAGAAGCTCTTCTTCAAAAAGAGGCCCGCACACATCAGCCGGACAGTGAAGCTTTCCGGTCCGGTAATAGTCCAAAATATATGAAAATAGCCCTGGATGTCTATCAAAGAAATACTCTTGTCTGTCTGGATCATACTCTGGCGACATTGTGTGTTTTTCCGTTATCCAGTAAAGCCTTGTATCCGGAACAGAATGCAATGTACCGATGTAGGTTTCATGTCTTGTACCGCCAACGTTAATAACGATCCGCTCTCCTTTATTCGTTGGGGAGAACGGTTCGAAAGAGGTTTCGGACATTCCTTCATTTCCTCCGGATCCATCAAAGCCACACGCTGGTAGATAAATTTATACAGTTAACGTTTATTATCAGAATAAAGAATAAAATAACACATCTGTATTTGAATTTCAAGGAAAACATTTAGGCATAAAGCAAGGTATAATCTAGAAAACTTTTCAAGTCTGTTGTTAAAAAGCTATTATTTTTAAAACTGCTACACTTGATCAAATTCCATGCGCTTTCTACTTATTTGGGAAATAGAACTCGAAACAATGCCCCTGTATTTTGTTCGTATAGCTTCTCGCTTCAAACGAATTAATTACATTCTTTTTTATAAGAACACAGGCTTCAAAATTGAATACATCAATAACAAGCTGAGGCTGAACTACTGCAACATGTAATTTTGAACAATGTTGTATAACCTCCTTAAAAATTCCACCTAAGAAATGAGGAGTTTTTTGCCATCTAAGGGTGCTTTTTTGGTGATTTCAGTGAATTTGGCAAAAATAGGATGTCTTGCCCACATTTTTGGCAAACGAGGCTTGAAGACAGCCCTCCCCCTAGAGCTAACTAGCTAGTACACTGCTTATACCCAAATAGTTTAAGAACAAATAAAAAAAAATCCAGCCTCAAATTTTCGAAAAAAATTAAAAACAGCCAGCTTGAACTTCAACTAACTGGTTCTTCTAGATAAGAGGGAGAAAACTAGCTGGAGCCAGCAATGTGTAGGGACAAGAGAAACAACACAACTACAAATGCTCTTTAAGAACATAGATAGGAGGCAAAGGGTTAGGCAACCATTTTGGAGAGTGGGCCAGATGAGCAGGATGACTTTGTGACAAAGGATTGTGAAAAAATCTTTCCATGATTTCCAGATTTGACAAAGATAATCTCATTTTGTATCGATAGTTTGATTCAATATTTGCTTCCACTCGGAGAATCATCCTAGCCAACCAAAAAAAATTGTAATATATTTTCATCATCTCGCAGAGCTCAAAATTTCTCTTCCCAGACTGAATTCTGGCCCGCGGGCCGTGGATTGCTCACGCCTGCCTAACAGGTTCTTTCGGGCTATTTTTTAGAATTTAGGTCGGAATTCTAAAAACTTAAAATAATTTTTTTAACGTCACTTTGTCTCTTTTACATGCCATGGAGTGGCAATCAAAACAATGAAATCATGGCCTTCAGAACCCTAACTAGCGCAGATTGTAAGAGTAAAAGAAGAATGGACGATTTTTGCGTTATCAGAAAGGAAGAGATATTGATAAAATCTTGATAAAATGATTTTGACATTATTAAACAAGTGTATTTTTTGCGTAGTAGTAAGGACAGGCCTCACTAAGAGTTTTGTTTAACACAAAGAAAATTGAGTTTTGCACTGGAACCATGTCAATAAACCGCTTTCTTGTGGCCTAAACTCTTGCGTTGCTCATCAAGAGACATGTCTTTTATTTTAAATATTCAGATTTCTGTAATAAATATTCAAGAAAATATCAAGTGTATAAGCTATTCAAAGAGCGTTGTCAAGTAATCTGAAAAATATATGCGATCTTAGCGAATTTAACAGATACAGAAGAAACTTGATCAGAGCGTGCTAAGTCTCCGCAGATGCCGTTAATAGCGATATTATCGCAGCTCTGCTTTAGACAAACGCTGTCATATTGGTAGAACACAAAAATACTACTGCAGTGCTAATCTTAATGTTTTGAAAGATCGGAATCCATTAAAAGTAACAAACATCATCTCCTTCTCATTCAATTGATATTTTTATTGCCTTCCCACTCGCATCTGATTCAATGTTCTAAAACATGTGTTTAAAGCTAAAAAAGGAAACGATTCAATGTTTAAAACATACGCTTCTAAAGCTGGAGCATTCTACACTTATGGAACTGTTTTGTTATGGATTTTTCTATTTCAGGGGGAAAGCCAAGAAAAAACTTGGCCATACCAGTGCAAAAACATGAAGAAGGGAAAATAGAGGGCTCTGGTGGGATACAAGGAAAAATGTTTTAGAGTCGCAGCTGCAAGTGTTTAAAAAATAATTTTCCAAATTTATTTAAACAAAGTAGGCAAGGTAACATCTCCCACCGCCTACCTCCCCCCCCTCCCCCCCGCCGGCCTCTGCG
This sequence comes from Rhopilema esculentum, assembly GCF_057945365.1. Lineage (NCBI taxonomy): Eukaryota > Metazoa > Cnidaria > Scyphozoa > Rhizostomeae > Rhizostomatidae > Rhopilema > Rhopilema esculentum. Next base: position 3,886,196 of record NC_142816.1, read on the forward strand.
CCCCTTGTCATAGGAGAGAGAAAGATTTATGCTTGACTACGTAAAATTCGAAAAAAGATTTGAAGAAGCTTGTATAATATTTTCAACGTATTCTACATATTTGTAAAATCTGAGTTTTCGAAGATTTTTTTTGAAGAGGTAATAACACGGAACTGTAAGAAAGAATGAATAAAAAAGTAGTCAGTATGAATAAATGTAGTTTTGCTTCATAAAAGTAGTTTCAGGAAAAATGTTATTTCGATGTTTCAGCAAAGTTTGCCTTCTCGCATCCACAACATGACCCCTAAATGTTTTCAGGGCTCCTAGCGTAAGAGAGGCCTCAAAATTTCTGAAATGGCAAGATTTTTCCGGAAAGAAGTTATGACATATGATAAAAATCAAATTTTTGGATAGATATATTGTAGTTCAGGCCCGTCTGCAGCCATATCTATTATTAAATTATCAGGTAAAGGCGCCCGTGTAGCGCCGCCATTATATCCTGTTCCCAGGGCCCCAAAATTCTCAACGCGGCCCTGCGTATGACTCGAAATACTAGTAGAAGGGGAAAGCACTAAAGAAAAACCAAAGATGGGGGTCTGCAGAATCTAGCAAAATAAATGCTTTGTGCTTTATGCATAACAGTATTTACAAACGAAGAGCTATACACCTGTCACCTTGAGAAAATCCAAAACAATATAAACGAAATTGAGTTACGTAGAGCCTGTTAGAACATTGGTAATCCCATTATTTTCTTGAGCACAGAACAAGCTTTTTACGGGTGTGTTGTCAATCATTAATGGTGTATGAAATATAGATTAGAAAAAAGCCACAGTAGTGAAATTTCAAATTGAGCTCATCTAAACTCATGTTGAGCTGACAAAAGGCACAAGAAACTAGATGAAAATCGTTTTTAAATCGAACTTCTTTCGTAGTTCTTGTCGAAATTCTGAGAAAAACATCTAGCTGCTCAAATCCATTGTTGCTGCTGGAGTGTTTCAAAGCATAGATTCCAAATCTTTGATTGGCTGAGCGATCTAAATTCTCCATAACACATTGACCAATCAGAATTCAAGAGTATGACAACAAGCATGCCTTGCAGCTAGTTTTGCAGCTAAATTATGTGTGAATCAATAACCTGATGTTGTTTTGCTAAATCTCGTTTACATACAGTCTCGGTTTAATTTTTTTGATTTCAAGAGGTTGTTGTGAATTTCCTTCCTGATTTCTGATTACATATTCTGAAATTCACACAGTTACGACACCCACTGGAAACTGCTTTGCGCAGTGGTTGGAATCATGCCTTTGGGTTAAAGTGTCGCAGCTGCGCAGCCTGACAACGCCCACCTAATGACAATGCTTGCCATTTAACAAGGGCTTGCCCTTTGTGGACATGTCGGTCAGCTTACACATTCAGTGAAACAATAAACAAAATATGTCGGTCTAATTCTCAAAAAATTGCACTTTGCTACGAAAAGTTTGTTATGAGCAGAAAGTCCTTTAAAATTCTTAAGTCTCAAGACACTGGGACACTATGCTGTGTATATGAAAGAATGACTGCAGCAGTATTGTTATACACGAAAGATGATCGTGGTAAGACAATTGAAGTCGTTTTTTGGTTGGTTATCAACCTTCTGTGAAATGCTGAAAATTCAGGTGACAGTAAAGAGAAACCTAATGGTGATGAGTTATGAGTTTAAAGTTGTAATCAGTCTCCAGAAGAACTGTATGTAGAAAATATTATGACGAGGCGTGGCTCCAACAGAAACTATAACATAGCCAATATAAAACACGATTTTTAAGAAGTGATGAAGGCGCATGGCAAGGATTCAACAATCTGGATTTTTGAACCATATAAATATCTAACAGGCCTCCTTATTTCGTTTAAGAATATAATAACAGCTGTTAATTGCAAATGAGAAATCCGATATTTTTGCACGCTTAATCGATAAATCACTGCTGGTATGAACTTTTTTCACATTGAACTTCGCAATCATAATCTAGAACTAGCTTCATTTTTAATGGTCATTAGCGGAAATTTAAGGTTTATTCGGGGCTAGATTTTCGAAAGAGACATACAGACAGTGGCGTAACGGACTAAAGTTACCTTTACTTCAGAAGTAAAGGTCCCCAACCTTAAGGGGCCCCAAGCAAAAATGTTTTGTGTTACTTTACTGTGAAACTGGTATTCTGGAGGTGATCAATGAGTTCAAGGGGACCCAAGCCTGCATGATATCACAGTCCAAATGAATGGAAAGTCTGTTGAGAAGCATTTTAAGCTTTGCTTTTACTTTTTACTAATGCTGAATATTTTGGAGACCCCTAACTGAAAAATCCACTGGGGCTCCAGGCTACCTCCACTACGCCATTGCATAGAGGGGCATCAGTCAAGAGAAGAGGGGCATCAGTCATGAGGTTGCAAGGAAAATTCTTGTATTATCAAATAACTGAAACAAAGAATTGTTTTCGTTTGATAAAATGCAATATTTTTCAAACAAATGAGAACGGGTCCCTAGACCCATAATTTCAAGCCATGAATCAAGTGATTCTGTTAAAATAATTTGCTGGTGTTACGTCATACATGACACTCTGTGGGGAGGAGATTTGCAATGAATTTTCTGTCCTACTTCATTGTCGCAAGATATTTGGAATGGGTATCACAAAAATGCCCAGTTTCATGGTATTCTTGAAATTAAGTTCAGCATCTGTTGAAAATAAGCAGCTTCTTATGCGCAAGCAAATCATTTCCAACTATTCTGGCAGGCCTATCCGCACTTGTTCACAAATACATTTGTTGGGTCTAGACCTTTTCATTTTGTGCATTTCAACTCGACAAGTAGCGCAACTATACCCAGCCATAGGGGAAATAGTCTGTTATTAAAACTATATGATGTAATGGAGTACCGTCATAAAAATCTATTTTTTAGAATTTTCCAGTTTTGATCCCATAACAAGAAAGATCATCATGAAATACCTCTAAATGTGCAAAACCAATTAAAGGCATTGCGAATTGGCTGAGATATGGTCTAGAACTTGTATTTTGCAAATAAAGTTTAAACCTTGTATATTTGCGAACAAAGTTTAGACCTTGTATACTTGCAAACAAAATTTAGAACTTGTATATTTGAAAACAAAGTTTAGACCTTGTATTTGCAAACAAAGTTTAGACCTTGTATACTTGCAAACAAAGTTTAGAACTTGTATATTTGAAAACAAAGTTTAGACCTTGTATATTTGCAAACAAAGTTTAGAACTTGTATTTTGCAGATAAAGTTTAAACCTTGTATATCTGCAAACAAACTTTAAACCATGCATATTTGCAAACAAAGTTGAGAACTTTCGGAAAACGCATCTTAATAATGAAATTAATAGCCAGAACGGCGATGAAGAAAAAAGACATCATGTATTCGTCAACTTCTTGTTACATCGTGGACAATTCCAATTAAGACAAATCCATTAAAACATTAAGACAGTTCCAATTTAGGCAATTCCATTACGACAATTCCATTGAATTAAATTAAACGTTTCGACTCTGGCTAGAGTCAACTTCAGTATAATTACAGACGAGAAAAAAATCAGCTTAAATACGAAAGAGCTAAACAAAGGGGATCGTAAAACAAAGGGGATCTGGAGGAGCAATCAGGTAGCAAGAGGTGACACAACAAGAAATAAACAACCTAGAGAAATAAACAAGAAATAAAGGCCAAACAAAGAAAACAATGTGGGAAAAAAAGTCAGCACAAAATCATAGGAATAGAGGACTGTTGGGAATTAAGCGAAGGTCTGTCCCTGTCTTAATGTCTTAATGGATTTGTCTTGGAATTGTCAACGATGTAGCAGGAAGTTGTCGAATACAAGGCGTCTTTTTTCTTCGTCGTCGTACTGGTTATTAGTTTAGAACTTGTATTTTGCAAATAAAGTTTAAACCTTGTATATTTGCAAAAAAGTTTGAGCCTTGTACATTTGCAAACAAAATTTGGATCTTGTTTATTTGCAAACGATGCTTATAACTTTTATATCTGAAATTTCAAGCAACAATTTATAATTAAATGCTGTCCATACATATCTGAAGATACAAAGATATTTATTAAAATATAACGTATTGAAGTACAAAACATACAAAAACAAATGATATAAACATATAAATAAAACGGCTTAAACGATGTGATCTTGCAAATGTCAAGTGCATATATTTCAAGTAAGAAGATTGTGCAAACATTTGATTAAGTTCAAAGCATTTTGAACAAAGAAAAAAGATCCGGAATGTTATATTATTTGAAATCAGAAATTGAATAATAAGTATACAGCTATAATTTATTACAGGAAAAGAAATTAATTTCTACATTAAAAAGCTCTTATCACCCGCTGTTAAAGCTCTTATCACCCCCTGTTAAAGCTCTTATCGCCCCTGTTTAAGGCAGTCTTATCGCCCCTGTTTAAGGCAGTCTTATCGCCCCTGTTTAAGGCAGTCTTATCGCCCCTGTTTAAGGCAGTCTTATCGCCCCTGTTTAAGGCAGTATGCCCCGTCAGTCAACCGTTCAGAGCAAACAAAAGGCTTAGCAACACGTTTATGATCAAGAAAACATTGTGCATTAGCCTTACGTTGCTGATTGGATACGTAACAATAGGTCTATTGTGTAATCCAACCAATGGGAATTTTAGATGGCAATCGAAATGCGTAGGCAGTTTATCATACTAAGCTTAAATCGACTTTCTGTTATTCATCTATTCATTCATATGCATTACCTTGTTGCGTTTATCGCTATGAGGAAAGCTTGGCAGGATCTTGGTATAATAATGTAAGCGGCTCTCGTTTATACGCCACCCTTGATTATAAACCACAGCAAAACGTGCAAAGAAATAATTATAAGCCGCGGCTTGTAATGGAATAAATACGGAAAAACATTCGTATGTCTAAGATCAGACTCTGAAGAAGGACGTTATTGGCATTCACTGCTTAATGGTTTTGGGAAACAAAGATTGTCATAAATCTGATTGAAAAGGCATTTGGTATGAAAATGCCACATTGTACATAAAATATATGAATAAACGATGTTTTTATCAAAGTTTGGACAGATCTCAAAGATTTGGGCGTGAACTTGCTGGAAGTTGCGAAGCATAAGGGGCTTAGATCTCAGCAGATGACACTTGTACCTTGGAAATATTTCCCAACTGCCAATAATGTTGATGATGATGATAACGTCATAGGAAAGATTCAGATAAGTCTAGATGTTGACCACATACATGAAACACTATGAAGGAACTCTTAATGTTCAAAACCTTTCACAAATTATCCGCGTTTTATAAAAAGGTCACTTTTAATTTGGCCTAGTAAGTAATTTTTTGAACCACGACCACATTACAGAGATTTGATAGATGAAAGCTTATAGTGATAGATGACAATAACAATGCAAATATTCTTGAGGTGTAGGCCTCAATGCTAGTACTGGTAGTGTTGCTTATGATAACAGCACACGACGATACAGAAAATGGTAAAGCCAAACAATGATATTAGCAATAGTAATTGATGACAATAACAATGCAAATATTCTTGAGGTGTAGGCCTCAATGCTAGTACTGGTAGTATTGCTCATGATAACAGCACACGACAATACAGAAAGTGGTAACGCCAAACAATGATATTAGCAATAGTAATAGATGACAATAACTATGCAAATATTCTTGAGGTGTAGGCCTCAATGCTAGTACTGGTATTATTGCTCATGATAACAACAAACGGCAATACAGAAAATGGTAAAGCCAAACAATGATATTAGCAATAGTAATAGATGATAGTAACAATGCAAATATTCTTGAGGTGTAGGCCTCAATGCTAGTACTGGTAGTATTGCTCATGATAACAGCACACGACGATACAGAAAATGGTAAAGCCAAACAAAGATATTAGCAATAGTAATAGATGACAATAACAATGCAAATATTCTTGAGGTGTAGGCCTCAATGCTAGTACTGGTAGTATTGCTCATGATAACAACAAACGGCAATACAGAAAATGGTAAAGCCAAACAATGATATCAGCAATAGTAATAGATGATAGCAACAATGCAAATATTCTTGAGGTGTAGGCCTCAATGCTAGTACTGGTATTATTGCTCATGATATCAACAAACGGCAATACAGAAAATGGTAAAGCCAAACAATGATATTAGCAATAGTAATAGATGATAGTAACAATGCAAATATTCTTGAGGTGTAGGCCTCAATGCTAGTACTGGTAGTATTGCTCATGATAACAGCACACGGTAATACAGAAAATAGTAAAGCCAAACAATGATATTAGCAATAGTAATAGATGACAATAACTATGCAAATATTCTTGAGGTGTAGGCCTCAATGCTAGTACTGGTAGTATTGCTCATGATAACAACAAACGGCAATACAGAAAATGGAAAAACCAAATAATGATATTAGCAATAGTAATAGATGACAATAACTATGCAAATATTCTTGAGGTGTAGGCCTCAATGCTAGTACTGGTAGTATTGCTCATGATAACAACAAACGGCAACACAGAAAATGGTAAAGCCAAACAATGATATTAGCAATAGTAATAGATGACAATAACTATGCAAATATTCTTGAGGTGTAGGCCTCAATGCTAGTACTGGTAGTATTGCTCATGATAACAACAAACGGCAATACAGAAAATGGAAAAACCAAACAATGATATTAGCAATAGTAATAGATGACAATAACTATGCAAATATTCTTGAGGTGTAGGCCTCAATGCTAGTACTGGTAGTATTGCTCATGATAACAACAAACGGCAACACAGAAAATGGTAAAGCCAAACAATGATATTAGCAATAGTAATATATGATAGCAACAATGCAAATATTCTTGAGGTGTAGGCCTCAATGCTAGTGCTGGTAGTATTGCTCATGATAACAACACACGACAATACAGAAAATGGTAAAGCCAAGCCAAACAATGATATAAGCAATAGTAATAGATGACAATAACAATGAAAATATGTGTATGTCTCGCTTATTGGATTAGGCATTGCAAGAGTGGTTCTTTTCTACTTATTTTCTTCACAAGGTTACAATTCTTAGGCAAATAAATTCGATGCTCGAAATGTTTAAATAAAGCAAATGGTTTCATTTATGTTTTAAAAGATTGACCTGATAGTGGTAAAATTTGGGTAAGTGCTCAAATTTGCGCTATAAAAACTTTTTGTCTTACATTGACTATAATTTTTTTTTAAAAATTCCTTTTGTAGTTAAACTGGTCAAAAAAGTATAAGCACTGATGGCCTCCGTTTGAAATTAGCTTCATAAATGATTTTGTTTATGTTATACAAATATATAGAATGTACAGAACAATCAAATGGTTTACTTTGTGTGACGGCAAGGCAGAAATATGTAAATGTTTTTAATAGAATAGCTCATGCTTAGAGCAAGTCTTTAATTTTTCGAGACATAAGAAAATATAGGGTGTATAAAAGCACTGATAAATTCGCAAAAGAAATGGAAAATGAATGAATGGGGACGAAGATATAATTATATGAGCAAACACTTTATTATTTTGCACAAACAGCGTCACAAACAAAATTGACAAACTGCTATGCGGACCAGATGCTTTTAGATGGCGCATTGTTCTCAACGCACGCCTAACACGATTAGAGGAGAATCTATGGTCAATTTTTGCTATCCTAAGAAGCTAGAAACAGTTAAAGTTTAAAGTTGTGAAATCTTTCAGCTTTTAATTGAAGTTTGTGGTTTCGAAACACATGGATTAATAAGATCCTCTTGTTGGATGCTCTTTTTCTTTCGTGTTACATAATGTGCTAATTTGATATTGTTCTGATTTCTCGTATTGATACAAACATTCATTGACGCGCATTAAGTCAATGTAGAAAATTGAAAACACGAAAATCTGAATGTTATGTTTACAGTATTCTGTAGCATCAATATTTTAGACAGTCAACTAGTTGAGAAGAAACTGTATAAAATTATTAGAATTGATGAGTTGGTTAACTCCAGGCTTATTTGTCAGATTCGAATTTTTAGATTAATTGTCAAATTGCGCAAGTCTGCTTGAATTTTGAATTAATTTTCTATCCATTAAAATACTAAGTGTAAGAAACTGACCAGCTTTGAACACATGATAGTCAAGTGCCGGCTGGTTCTTCAATTAAAATGGATACTATATTTTCAAGCCAACTCGTAAACATAACAAAAAAGCCACATAAAAGTTTATCAGCCATGTCATGTATCATGAAAAATATCGCGAATGAGCTGATAGCTTATCTGAAAATGTTGCTGTGAAGTGAAAAAATAAGATAACACCAACAAAGTCCACCATAAACAAATATATATGATTGGGTTAAATTGTGATGAGCTATTTGTTTTCAAGGTTGTTTGTTGAAGAGACACACCAGCAGGGGTATAAAAGTTAACAACAAACCTTCTTCGAATGATCTGTTTGCGAATATGGCCTTGGGTGAAGATGATCTCATCTCGACGGCTGCTGTCCCCAATAACCAACATTTAACGCGCTTTCTACCGGCCGCGTAGTGATTTTTTTCAATGCTTCCATCACAGAAATCAAAAGGAACTTGCTGCATTCTATCTTTGTTTTTGTGGCAATGAAGTGGAATAAATACTTGTTCGAGAAAGTAACGCGACACTGAAGGAGTGTTACAATTTGATCAGAAGTACCTGCCCAGTCAGCCAGCATATGCGATGATATGTCGAGAGTACATCGGCAAGTTTTAGCGATTCTTTGAGACGGGGCTCCATACACTTGCAGCTGCTGCGAGGTTTGCCTTCGATTGTGCGTAGAATGAGATCTTTCGGTGTGGGAACAGTCAAGTCAATTAACTACTAACCTGCAAGGCACATAACAGATTTCAAGAAGATAAGTTGTACTCATCTTATGAGTGCTACAGATGAGTGGTACAGCCTCAGGCCATTTCTCTTTTCTCCATTGCTGGCCACAAGCAAGAAATTATCCGTACATCTCTTTATCGTCGTTCTCAGAAGAAAATTTCTCGGTCTCGACAACAGTTGGTTGCCCTGCCAGAAAAACGGGTTTGACATCGCGATATCTAAGTTCACCTCATAAGTAAAGCAGGCATTTGTTTCCCTTAGCGTTTTTGTTGTCATAGGCGCATATGTAACCTCGATAGAGGAAGCAGAAATAAGAAATTCAAGTTTGCTCGGCTAAACTCCTAGTTCGAGACTAAAAATCGATGCCTCAGATGAAATAGTGTCCATAAGCAGATGGCAATGCAATTAAATGCTTTTGATGCCACCCTAACAAACAAATGTATGCATTCTCTGTTCAAAGCTACGGACAAGAAGAGATTTTGCCGCTTTGCATGCCTCAGAATTTTATGTACGCATGCTAGGCCCTCGTGAAAACAGGATATAGGTGCTTTTAGGGTGCATGCTTTATTGAAACAATTATATCGAAAGTGCAGACAGTCCTTCTTTGAGTATGAATCTTTCTATGAAGAAGAATATTGGACTCTTTTTATGAATCTTTCTAATGCTTTTCATCAGCTAAATTTCTTTCACGCAGGCTTAGTGGAGATGCTTTAGAGCTCATATGCAGCTAAATTACCAAAAGAGAGATTGTAAATGGTTTCTTAAGTGTTTGGAGAAAACCAAGAGAAGGGGGATACTACAAGGTTCTGTTTTGACTCCATTTTATGCAACATTGTCATCAATGGAATTTTTCTTGTGAATAACAATAGGTCTAAAGTTATGGAGATGACACGATTATCTTTGAATGCAAATCTGATATAAATATTGTCTAGCATGAAATTTAGGCAAATGCGTGTTCACTTTTGATTAGTTTTTTGACAAAAATGGAAAAACGAACGATGCGATTGTCACTTTTTGCCATCTGGAAACAAATCCCCTTGCATTAGCCTAAACTCTGGCACATCATGTTTAGAACCATCTAATACAGATATGTTTAAACAATTTTTTGGTGGTACAAAACTTGAAAATTGCTTTGAAAAAAGCAAACATTTAGTAAACTAAAGCTTTTTGTCTGACACTCTTTAGAGTTTAAAACGTCAGAACATAGATTGAAAGCTCTAAGGTAGGAAATATATATACCCAGTTGTGGATCGAAATAGGCCAATCAGAAACATGAGCACATGACTGTAAAGGTTGACCAATCAGTGCCGCTTGCCTATTAGAATGTTATCAGTGGAATCCTAAGGTAAAAACGAACTCCTTTTGTCTACACAGTAGCGGTTTTTTCGTGCTTATGTAAATAAATTCCAAAACTGCTAGGTGGAACGTCGATCGGGCTTTACCAATAATCTGACGCTGTGTCAGACGAAAAGCTTTAGTTTACTAAATGTTTGCTTTTTTCAAAGCCATTTACAGATATTTTTCTTGGGGAGTAGCTCTGGATAAAAGTTCCAACTTCAAGCATTATTTGCACTGTTGAAGCTTTATGCAAAAGTCTAGTCAATATTTGTATGCCCTTGTCCGTGGTGTATTGAAGTATTTAAATTTGAAAACGTTAGAGATGATAATGAATGCATTCTACTTGTTTACCCTAATAGGGATATTTCATGATAAAAATTTAAGCAAAAGAGGTAGGACACAGAAATGAGTGTCAACCATTGCATCAAAAGATACTTTGTTAATTAAGCTGTATAGAAATTTAGAGTCAGACAGACTAAGATAGTCATTTGCAAAATGAGACTAAAATTGGATTTGCCAGAGAAATCTAAAAAAGTTTAGTATTATATCAATCCTATATTTATAGCTGATATTTTCAGCAAATTGCAACTGAAGTTTCTCCAACGTATCTAGCTTTTGTTTGTTTCTATATCAAATAACTATTTGCAAACAATCTTTTAGTTGTACAAACTTAAAAATGGATTTGAAAAAAGCAAAAAAGTTTGAGTCATACTAAAATTTTTATCTGACACTTTTCACAGTATAATACGCCAGATCATAGATCGAAAGCTCTACGCTAGGAAATTTCCTATGTTCTGACGTTTTATACTCTGAAGAGTGTCAGACAAAAGCTTTAGTATGACACAAAAAGTTTGCTTTTTTCAAAGCCTTTTTTAAATATGTATTTTGTATTAAAAAGGGATCATGTTGTCATAAAGGGCCTTCTATTTTTCGTTTTAATTTTCGTTGATGGTCAGCCTTAATTAACTTAACTTTAGATTAATCTTAGATAAATAAATAATTAGCATTATTGCAATCAACTCTATTATCAGCAGACACTAAAAACAAATTTCATGATATGACAAATGGCAACTGCTGATTCAGAAGAACTTCTCTACCTTAAGTATGATTTCTGTAAGTGTTTAAAGGGCATGTGTCGTCAACATGATAGGCTAATGTAATATAATTATGTTTTTTGCTTAGTATAAAGTATGGATTTGAGGGTGAATTTCAACAGCAGTAAAAATTCAGGAAGAAGAAATGAAAAGTCACAAATTTATTGAATTTCCATTCCAAACGCTTTAATTTAATTAGCCAATTGCTAATGCGACATATGCCCTTTTAATCTTATTGAAGAGAAGTCGGATTTTCAAAAGAGGTTTTAGATTTTTCGCTTTAACTTTTCGCTGTTGGTTGGCCTTAATTAAATTAACTTTAGGTTAACCTAAGATTAACAAATCATTACTGTTATTGCTATAATTTTTATTATTAGTATGCGGTATAAAAATTTTACTCTAAACCAGCATCAAATTTTTATGTGCTCTTTTAAAATCAAAGCCCTTTGTATTCACCCTATCTGATTCCTCTCTGTACACCCCCTAGAAGACGCAACTTCATAATATTAGGACTGAGAAAACTGGCAGTTAATCTTTTCATTTCTGAGATTTTTGCAACTAGATAATTTTTGCCTAAAAATCAATTTCTTTCGAACCATTTTTTTGAATTTTCATCTTCAATTGCTACCTTTTCCTGTTTTCTTTCGGAGAACTTACCTCCTTCCCAAAAGTTTTCTGTTGCAAATCCGAGGGGGAGGGGGAGGGGAGGGGCAGGCTGTTAGACCCATTCTGAACAGCTTGTTGTATGACACGGCTACACATCTAATAATCATTATTTAAAAATAGTCCTGCACTCAAACCACTAAGGGTTTTTGTAGCATTTTAATAAACGTATAGAATGGTACTAGCTTTGGATTCAATAACATAGGCTATTTCCTGACGCGAGCCAAACTTAAACCATAGTTTTTCCAAAGAATATGGTACTATCAGATGAATCATTTCATCGATGCAAAATTTAAGAAGCTTTGAAGCTAACTGCGATCCTTGAGGGACCCCTTTCTTTTGTCTCCATCCTAGATAATCTATCCTGGGAATTCATTTCTTCTTTTATCTAGATATGTTAACATGCTAACTATAGTATAGAGAGCATAAATGCAAAAAGTTAATTAAAGAATTCATTATTTAATCAGCATAATTTTAATTTTGTAGTGGTTCTGGTAGCGAATAAGAGATAATCTATTCTACAATGATGGTGTTAAGCCAGGTTTTCTTTGATCCTTCTGTGGCCCAAATGTGATTTGTAATTTAAGTTTCCTTAGTCAATAGAAAAATATAGCTCGATATAACGATAAGAAGCAGAATATTTCTTTTTATTGTTCCTATATATTAGTGGTATTTATTAATTATATCTTTTTTGGGCTGTTGTAGTAATATTTATCAATGATATCCCTTTTGGACTGTTTCCTGTTTCGTTAAGTTTTAGGTATGGAGTGCTAGACAGAACACTTGCATAAACATGTTTGGTAATGGAGAAATTTCAAACCATTTACTTAATGTATGTTGCAAATGATTGTGTTGAAACACCGACATCCATTATCCCTGAATAACATTATCATCCAAGTGCTGCATTAAAATCAACCTTAAGGATTAGTCACTTAAGTAAAGAAGCGAAAACCTAATAATAATGCAGGATCTTTGGTAAATCTGCAAATCCTGCCAAAAGTCCTTTAAACACGCAGTTGCTCACTTGCTGTTTTGCGAAAATGAACTGTTTCTGGCAAAAAAGACCAAAAGTGAAACCACATTTTCAAGTGCAGAAACATTTTTTGGCATGCATTAAATCTGGTTATGAACAAGATTCCTGTAAAATATAATAGAAATGAAGGAAGGAGTGAAGTCTACAGGCCTTGTTTTTTCACAAGTCTCATTTTGAGGCTTATTGTTTACAGGCCTCGTTTGTCTACAGGTCTCATTATGAGGCCTTAAGTCTATTGGCCTCACTTAGAGGAGAGGAAATTCTTTATAGTTTATTGATGCTTATAATTATGAAACCTTTCATATATTATCAAAACGAAAGCAGAATAGCCAGGAAGGAATTATAAAGAACTTTTATGACGTTGACAAGTTATATTCTTAAAATCATTATCTCCTTGTTCGCCGTACTTAAAAATTTTCCTTCCTCAATATTAGGCCTGTCGTCAACCAAAATTTACTGGTACTGACAATAAACAAACTTTCCACATGTGAAAGTCATATGATATTAGCAAGATCTATCATGTATGTAATGCATGGGTGAGTCACCATGGGTTGAGGTTGGGTTGGCCATGGCTCCCTCGATTTCCGTTCGGTTATCTCCAAACAGATTCTCTTGGAGTTATAGGAGCCGATTTTTTAAAGTGCAAATGTATCTAAGCCCTCAATACAAAACATCTATTTTGAAAATACCCTTGAAACCAAAGTAATTTTTCCTGGACGCTTGCTCCCACCATTTTTTCATGACCACGCCGTTGATAGTGCTATGTATCTAGGTTAACTGCAATTATTAAGCCTGGGGGATAATTTTACAAGGCCACATCTACTATTGCTCGTAATATGAAAATCCATTTTTCCAACAAGTAAATTCCGTGGTCACTTATTGGGTTAAATAATGCTGCCACCCCCCGCCCCTCCAAGGATTCTTTTCTTCCAACGGTACTGTAATAGACTAGGAACAGGGTGTCATAGCAGACCATATTTCTACAAATATATTAGGAATTCTAGAAAGTATAGCTGAAAATGGAATTAAGAAACACAACAGGAAAATTTTATATGGTTCTAACCTCCAGGATTTGAAACGAAGAGTCTGTTATATATGTAATTATATATAGTATTATATAGTATACTAATTGAGGTTTCTAACTTATGTCTTTATTGATTATCACGAATAAAGTTTGATTTAAGATGCCTATTAGGTAATATACACTCAGACTGAAAATATTTTTGGCATTGATGGAAAATTTTGCGGCTATAGGAAATTTAATCTTCAAATATCTTGACTAGTATTGAGCAACTTAAAATTTTTTCAAATTTTTCTCAATTGTGTTTGTTAAAGAAAAGTGTATTTGTAAGTGCCCAGAAGGGACCAGGTGACCTCGTGCATTGAATGACACAGGTAAGTGTAATTTTTAGCATTAAATTATTCAAAAGGTTTTATAAAAACAATTTTTTTGAAAAACCTTTTGGTTTGGCATCAACATTTGTAAGTGAAATGGATTATCAGGGTCTTAATAAGTTCCAAGGTTAGAAATGATCGAACAATTAACAAGTGGAGGAGGATGTTAGGCCACTTAAAATTGTCAAATGTGTTTAAATCTGGTTGCTTAAATTGTAAAAAGGGAGTCGTATTTTTTCAAATTTGTAGTGTCGCAGTATGTTTCCATTAATGCTAATGTGCTCTACTTCAATTCTACATCTATCTAGTGTAGAATTGGAGTAGAACATATACTTTATAAATCGGAAGTACAAAACTGAAACAAGTACTTGATCACTAAAATTACACCATCAAATAAATCTGAATGTGCCAAGTCACATAAATCTGTTACAAATGGGCTGAGATGTGGATATACAAAGAAAGACTTTTACCAATCAGCACTTGATCTTGGTAAAATATAGGAATTGGGCCAAACCAACAGTTGCTTTAGATGGTAATGTTTAGGAAGGCGAGGGGGCCTATAGCAAAGGCCTAACAAGGACATGGAGGGAAAGGCTAATGAGTGAGGGAGCAGGGACAACAGACTTACTTCAAAGTTTGGGTGGCACAGGCAAGAAAGGGTACTACATCTCAGAAAAGGGGGCACTTTCCATAATTTCTAAAGAGGTCACGTCTTAGAAAAGGAGGACTTTTTTAAAAGTTAGAGAGTACGTAGCCCTAGTGCACCCGCGGTTTCGAAGTTCCTGACAGGGAGACGAGATTAAGTTAATTGGTTTTCACAAGTCCTTAGAGGAAGGACGAGTGGATTGGTCCATGCTTGTGAATTTGGCAAGTAAAGGTTTTAGAGAGAGCTTTTTGTCAAGAAAATGTAGGGAAAATTAACCATTCCAAACATAAAAGCAGCACTTTAGAGAAGAACAAATCTTTGAAACATCATCACTAAGCGATTCTATTGAAACCTCACACTGTTAAACCTGCCTATTTAATACATATGGCACCAGGGACCGCACATCAGTCTAAATGTAGGAGAGCTGAAAAGGGCGTGACCAAAATTTTTAGGCCACGCCCTCTAGAACGCCGGAAAACGCCCCTTTTAGAAAATACTGGCTTATTTCTACTGGGGTACTATAAACAATCTGGTTCAGGGAAAATATCAATAGTTTTAAAAATAGTTAAATTAGATTGGGGATAATGAAACATCAAGAAAAACACCTAGAAAATGAAACAAAAAGTGTTCCCAGTCAAGAAAAACTACTACTTCTTAGGAGTATACTATTCAATGTTTAGGAAGACCATAGTTAGAGTAAACTTTCATGAACGTTTTCCAGCGCAAACGCAAAAAAGTGGAGGGGCTATAGCCTCTGCTAGCCCAATGGCTGTGCGGTGCCTGTATGGCACAGAAAATGAGAAATAATTATTTTCTTTTACTTGTTCATCATTGCTTTTGCTTCTTGAAATATTGATCTTTAATGTCTGGAAAAATACTAGAAATGATTTCCGTATGTTCTTTAAATTCTATCAAAATTCTATGACTGCATTGGACAGACAAGGCTAGGCCATAAAAATAACTTTAAATTTGGTATTTTGTACACAACAGACATGGAGAATGTAAACAAACTTGGGTTATGGTTGTAGCCATATTCATTGCATGACCCATTGCAGGTTCTACTTGGCCATTGTGAGAACAAACGCTTAAGTTATCTCGCGGAAGCGGATTTGAAAAAGTAGTTTTTGGAAAGCTTCTGATAACTTGATAAGGATTAAAAGACACGATAAGTGTAGAACAAGATGTTAGCTGAGTATGTGGGCGTAGTTTGTTGTCGGTAGGTGTGTCCATAAGATTAATTACTACTTGTAACGGAGATTTGATCTGTTTGCTGTTGACATCAGCAATTTGCTGGCAAACCCTTTTCTAGGGGGAGTGACGCCCCCACAACGAATTTCATTAATATTTTAGGAATGAAGAGCGATACTGAAAGAAAGGCGAAGCTATACGGCGAAAAAATGATTCATTTCAGGTGCTACTCGCACTCAAACCACAGCACTTGACAGATTGAAGAAGCAATTGATCTTAAAATAACCTGGAGTTGGGTAGGTGGGAGAAGAGAGTTACAAAGAAGAAGAAAATTGATTCAGACAAGTGTAGTGCTGTTAAGCGTTAAAATAGCACAACCGAATATCATATATAGAATTCAAGAGCTAGATTTAACCGATTTCACTGTAATTTGGACAGAGTGAATTTCCTCTTGAGTAAATTTTTACGTGTAGGAAAGGAGGATGAGTTTATAAAACCCTAATTCTTGCCGTGGTTGTGAAATCAATTAGATAGAAAGACTTTTTGCTTCAGCATTACCCTTGGTCTGTATTAAACATTTACGTAATGGAGCAAAGGTAGGCCCTCCTTTTGAGGGGCCACCAGTGGTTCAAGGCTTTTTTAGTTGGTGATGCTTGGAATGGTTCAAGTGCCTATTGCTAAGGCCTAGCAAGGAAATGGTGGAAGGATTAGGAAGAGAGAGGAAAGGTCAAGCTTAATTGTTCTTGTTAAGAATAAAGTCCGGTTGTAAGAGTTTGGGGAACAGAAAGGGGGTAGAGCATTTCAAAGTTTGCAATGTCTAACGAGGAAGGAAGAGTTGTGGAATCGAGTTCGTGCGTTTGGCAAAGAGACTTGGAAAGTGGAGCATTGAAGAATGTGTCTGGTATTGCGTTCATGTCTCAGGGAAACTTGGATCATCCTGATCTCCTGAGAGCAATGGCCGCTTTAATAACAAAAGACAAAAAAAGCTTGCGTATATGGGACCCCGCAAAATGAACTAGTTTCAGAAGTATACGAGAGAGGTGTTGAATCATAAAACATGAATTGATGCAAACAAAAATGAATCAAAATTTCACATTCTTAATTTGGTATAACTGAAACTAAAGAATCTTTTTAATTGATACATGTCAATAATTTATGATGTACAGAGCAGTCAGCTTTTCAAGCATGACTTAAAAATTTCAGTGCAACAAAGGTGCTCACTGATTAGGTGCATCTGTGAAACACATTCAACGGCCTATAAAGAATTACATTTCGGCTGGAGGCCAAGACACTTTTCATTTATACTGTTCGGATGGAAGAAAGTGATTCATTTCTGCAAAGCTGTTGTTTATCCACATCAGAGCAGTGTTATTGTTTTTTAGGTGTTCAATTTAAATTTAAGTGCTACCTTAATAAGATCAAGAAAATATTCCAGCAAAAGATGTCCATTGATATAGAATTACGCCGAAAACCAACAAAAAATTCTGCAGAGAAAGATAGGCAGATAAAACAGCCTTTTTTTTACAAAAACACCCTCAAAATAACACAGCCGTTGAAAAAGTGTATAATTAAATCTATCATTGTGAAATTGCTAGTTGCATGACTTATAACAATTGAGGCGACAGTAAATTTTGCAAATGATCACAAGGATGAGAAAAAAGAAGATGGCGAAAATGATAATGATTAAAAAATAACTATATAATGATTAAAAATAACGAAAAGATAACGATTAAAAAATAACGAGTGTCATAAAATGCACTTTTCTACCCTTTGTTATAAAGATAATGGCTTCAAAATCGCACAGTAGTTGATTCACACTGTATTCAAAGAGAAACTCTCTTTGCAATAGGGAGGGGGTGGGGTGGGGGATTTGGGGCGGGCTGTCACCAGATCAACTTTTATCCCATTAGACAGGCTATCTCGGTAGCCGAACCAGCTCGTTTTGTCTCGTGACTTTGATTAAACTGTGCCCCATTAGTCTTTCAAGATTTTTTAAGCCCAACACCAGCAACAGAAAATGTACATTTTTTATCCCAGTTCAAGAGACAGCCTGCTCGACCGAGGCGAGCCAGCTTAGGTGTTTATAACTGGCAAAAGAAAAGAATCAGGTTTTTGATTGCTACGCAAGGTTGGGTTTTCAGAATGCATCCCCAACATTACCCACTTGCCATCGAGCGGTCCGTTTTTTGGGAGACCGATGCGGCAAGGAGCAGTTAAAAGACTTTAGAAGCCGTGAAGAGTTACGCCTTTTAAAACTGGAAGAAGCACCATTACTTAAATACAAGAATACCTTCAAAAGAATATGGGGGTGTTATGCAAAGAAGATAAGGTTATTCGTCTACTTTCCCTTCACAGATATTCCAGTGGGGTTGAAAACCACGCTGATCATCCTGCCTTATCAATGGAGAGATGATTGTCTCTAGGTCTCGCCCACTTGTCTATACCATCGAAAGGGAGACCTTTCGAATCCCAAGAATGTTACAAGATGTGACAACTACAGGTTCTTTGCTGTTACCTTGAGTACTTTTTCATTTTTGTAACTACCAAGCTTGTGAAGGTAGGTTTTTTGGCGCGGAGAAGCTGTGCTTATCGAGCAGTACCATAGACCTTTCTCTCGATGTGGTTTCTATGCCTGGAAAAGCAGAGATCTAGCGACTTTCCTAACTCTAATTGAAAACCTAGTTTTGTCAGTGCTTCGAGCCATAGACACTTAGGCCGGTAGTCTGCGACTCTAATCATGCTGACACCTAGGCCCCTCCCCAGCGTTCCGTCTGGGTACCTACCGTAAACCTCGAATTAGCCCCCTTGGGGCTTACTTATTTTTGGTATTTTTGGATGGTGGCCTATTTGGGAGGAGGGGCTCTTACGAGGGGGGACTTATACAATTATTGTAGACATTATTAAACGACCTTGTTTATTTTAATAGGAATTTCTTTATGAGCATTTAATTAATTACTACCAAAAGTATGAATTTGTTGTGGTAATTCAATAAAACGCCATATAGGCAACTTCAGATGGCAACAATCATCAAATGGAGGGGTCCAATTCGATAATTCACGGTAGCAGTGGGGGCTTATTCGAGGGGGATTATTGACAATTTGTAGCTCTAGGCTGGGGGCTTATACGAGGGGGGGGGGCAATTTGAGGACTTACGATATTTACTGCTTTGTGAATAGAAGAAAAGTGTCAAGGTCATTTGTAGAACCTGGATTAAAGCCCGTATCTTTGAGGAGCTAAGTCAGCGCTCTAGACACGTGGCCTTCTTCCACCTGTTTCCTCGTGAATTTCGGCATTCGCTTTGAACTACCTGACTGATGGCCCTAATTATGAAAACTTAAAAAGTTTGGCCTTTTCTCATATGCTTTGAGGTGGCTATAGAGCAGGCTTGTCCAACGCGTGGCCCGCGGGCCACATTGTGGCCCGTGATGTTGTCTAATGTGGCCCGCGCTTGGGTCAAAGTTGATAAAGAACTGCACTGTATTTTTTCAGGTTGTAAGAGAGAAATTAATTCATGTTGTTTACGTGATTATTGTTTCATATTATTTATGCGCACGTACACTTGGCGACTTCCAGTTCAACGCAGGGAACCAAACCCTCTTTGTTGTGCCCAAACTATAAAATACGATCTATGAATGGAAGAGGGAGAGATAGTGAATTTGGTAAACGCAATTGCATATTATCGCGGACAACCGATTTTTCAGTAGCTCAGCAAAATGACTTTGTTATGTGTTTGATTTTGTTTGAAAAAATCGCAGTGCAGAAGGAATACGATATTGCTAGGCATAATAACTAAAAATTCATCTTATGACAAGCTGGAAGGCCAGTTTCATGTTCATAAATTAGAAGTTTCTAGTCAAAAATCTCTAAGGAAATCAGATTTTTTTAGTGCGGATTGTGCTACAAAAGTCAGCATGCCGTGATTTACTTTTCTTTTTAGGTGCACATACAAATATAAATAAAAATTGTTAAAACGGATTGCAGAAGCAGATTAAGACCTGGCTCGAACGGGAATGGTTGCGTACTGTTCCAATGGCGCTCAAAATGTTTCAACAAACGGGAAATGAACCGTTCAGACAGGAACGGAACGATCACGTATCAATTGTTTCTTCTCTTCACGCGGAAAGACAATTGCTCCGTTCTACTTTTTGTGCTAGAATTTCAAGAGTTTACCAGCGCGCAAATCAGTATTTCCATATGAACAATGCAAGCATTTAGCCAGATTAGTAATCTTTCTGCTTTTCGGATCATTCCACCTGTTCACACGGGAACGGAACAATTGCACACTGTTCCATTTTCCGTATCACTAAACGGAACGATTTAAAGTGTTTCCACGTGCGCGCAACCCCTGAGTCTCTCATTTCTTGGAATGGGACGATATGAAACGGAACGGGGCTAAACAGGCAATGCAGCGATAAACATATAAGTGGCCCCCCAGTTACTGCGTTATTCTGAAAGTGGTCCTTCTTGAAATAAGGTTGGACAACCCTGCTATAGAGTACTGAAGTGTGACGTCATCAAAAACCTATTTTTAAAATTTCTTAATTTTGATCACATAATTTGTAAGAACGGCATAAAAAGACAGGGCATATGGCATAACAATCTAACAAACTTGCTAACCTTTGTTTTCTCGACGTAATCTCATAGATCAAGCTATGGACTTTCAAAATCCGGCCGGTACCTTTTTTGAAAATTCCTTGTTATCACGTGAATGATGACGTCATTTTCATACAAATTACAACATTTAAAGTGTCATAACTTTTGATGTAAATGAAATAATCGAATGAAACTTGCATTTTTCGGATTAGCTCAAAGAGATCTTTTGAATGATACATAAATATTCTAGTTTTGCTGATATCAGCATTTGGAGCTATGACGTCGTCAAAAATTTTATGACGTCATATATTTTATGTACAGTGAATTATCTGAAAGCGCTATGAAAAATAATGGGTTTTTAAGGGTCAATTAGATGCCTCAAGGCCTAGCAAGGAATTTGAGCTATAATAAGAGGAGGGCGTGGGAAAGGGGAAGGGGATAGGGAGGGGAGGGGAGGGGTAGGGGGAATGGGGAAGGGGAAAGGGAGAGTACTTCGATTTTTGTGCCAATATTCTCTTTTACGTTCTTCTGGATAAGTTGTTCATGAAAACCGAATAGCCCCTGAGGTAACTCTAAACATCAGAAACCAGCTAAATATATTGCTGATTGGCTCAAATGTGGCCAGAAAAAGGCATATCCAATTCGAAAAAAAAAATCTATTTCTAAAAATTTTGAGGAAAATAGGGTTTTCTGGGCTGACCCTTGAGAATTTTGCTAATTGCCCTATTTGGTTTTGTAAGACTATGAGATGTTTTCCATTGTCAATAAATTTTGAAGCTTGTATCAGATTCAACATTATTTCACACCGCTCCACTGCATTATTTGAAGTGTTTCGTGATTTTAATTTGAGGATTTACGGTCCAACTTCTAACAACAAAGTGTGATTCCTTGATAACTAAGTCACTCTCACGATGAAAAAATATGAGCCGTGTAGTTAATGTTAAAGTCTGTAAAAACAGAGCCACAGATAAATGGATACTGCTAAAGTTTGCTGCAATAGTAAAATTAACCTTTCTGGGAATCCAACTAGAAAGCTGAACTCGTAAACTTTTACTCCGCATTTTCTAACACAAATTATCACAAAGCTCTTCCTATAGTTGGTTCCTTTAGAAAGAAAGGATTGTTACAACATAAATCAAAGATACTGAGTTGCAAAACTTTTGAATATGGTATTTATCTTTTCGTGCAGTAAGATCTATGCAGTAAGACCAAATATCGAATTCATAAGTGCCGTAATAATTTCATAATTGCTTTTTGACTACAATAGATTATTTTCAATCATAGAGAAGTGATTTAAAGGGACATTTTAGGGTTAGATATCTAGGGACCTGTTTTTCATTTTACTAAAACTGTAACTTCAAGCAACTACTTTCTTTTTCTTTACAATATGTTAAAGGTTATTTCGACCATTGGGCATTTTGGTTTTAGATACATTATCTTTGGTCCAATGTATTTATGAAGTCGCAATGATAGAGCAAGAAAGTCATGGTCATTTCCTAAGTGGATAAATAGATAAATGTGATATGTGCTTCTTAAAAACCTTGCTATGAATAATTATGAACTTAATTCAAAAGATAATCCCTTTATACAGTCGCAGTAGGAGGAGCCTTGTCACTTTTAGGCTGGTTGCTCTTGAAAAAGACCTAGAGAATAGCCGTATTATTTTGACGACAGCTGTATTAAGAATAGATAGACTCTTAGGGGAGCAAAAATTAAATTTTTTTAATGGAATGAACGCATAATGAAAAACAAAGTTATCAATTAGGCAACTATGAGCAAATCAGGAATTTTTCAAGTAGTGATTTCATTAAAAGTTTCCCTTTAAATTAAAAGTTATTTTGTATCTGCCCTGCAGATACGTGCATAGAAACAGAGGACTTGCATAGAAAAAGAGCAATACCCATGTCATAGAGTCACAAAAAATACACGTACCCCATCGTGATGCAATTGCTATACTTGAACCGAAAATGCTTAGAAAAGGAAAAAACATTTCAGAGGTATCTTGCTTAAGAATTGCTCTTGGACAGGCAATAAAATGGATCTCATAACGAATTGCTGATTTCGATAAGCAGAAACGTCTTTATAGGTAGCCAAAGCTTGCTTCTTTCAAGATGAAGATAAAAAAGTTTGCCAAGTGGATTCTGTGCGCGCGTTTGAAGACTGATCAGGTTAAAACTGGCTTAGTTCAGGCAGGTGAAAAATAAGCATCAAATGTGAGAGGGCTTTGAACAACTTAAATAAATTTTTTCTTGCAACAAGCATATTTTGGAACCTGCTGTCACCGTACATCCAATTCTAAAGAATCGAACACAACTAGGGTAGCATTGAAGTCTCTAACTGCAAGGAAGGCTCGTTGCTAAGAATTACTGTGTAGAGCCAAAAATGCAAGCTGTGTTGCTAAAACACTTAAAATTCTAACGAAATATAAAATTGCATTTTTGGGGAAAAACTCGAACACATTCACTTCATGGTGGATCTTGAGCTGATCAGAACAACTGATTAAGCAAAAAACGAAAGATACTTTAAACTTAGCAAAAAGTTCCCGAGAAGATTTATTGTATACAGCAAATATATTTGTTAAGACTTACTTCTAGCTCTGGGCCTTGCCAACATCCTTTTCTTCTCTGTCAAGAGCAGCTTGACCCAATAGTTTTGAAGCCTATTTCAAGCATTCGATTTGAAAATAAGTGTTTTCTTCTTCGTGAATGTTTCTCTGAACTTCGACGCAAATACTTTAAACTGAAATTTCTCTTCAGTCCCCCAGGACCCAGTCGTTCTTTCAAAAATCTTCTTAAAAGCGAATTCGTTCTTCGGTGTATTTAGCAAATTTCCACCTGCTAAACTTGGGGGTGAGTGCATTCTTTCATTCTAGCCGATTGTTCACAATGCGCGCAATCGTGATCCGCGCGTTTTTGAAGCATTCCGCACTGTTTGCGCGATGCTTCTTTCTGCCAACCTTCTCTCCAGCTACCGATATAAAATCGGACAGTGTAATATTCAATAAAAAACGGGGAGTCAAAAGGTGATTGCTCCTTTGCTAATCAACAATTTAGAAATGCCCATTGAATGCAGAAATCATGCTTTTTCCAGGTTTGCATTTGTTCCAAAAGATCAGTCATAGCGCAAAGATTCAACGGTGGCAGTTATGTGTTTCCACCGCGGCTCGGAGTTATCTACTTGTTGCTCTGAGACCATCTGCCTTCGGGTTGTGTAATGTTCTTGAAGCATAGCGATTTCAACATGATATGAGCAGCCGAGTACACGCATGCGTAGCAAAAATCAGCTGTATCACTATTTTTCATGAGTGAAGACGCATGGCCGGGGGACAGGCAAGTCAGTGAATAAAGTATTCGATTTCGGAACTCTAGCAAGTAAGCTCCAAAATTATCAGTCTAGAATAGACACATTACTGTGGCTTGCATGAACGGTCGATTTAAAGAAATGTGAGGCCGCACCTAGGCCAGGTCTTATCGATCGCGCTAAAGTTCTCAGGTAAAGATGATAGCAAAATGGCGATAAAATCGTAAGAATAAAAGATAAGAATTAGGAATCTTAAAGATGGTAGGTATTTGACTACACAATAAGTAACATAAACCAAGATCTCTAGAAAAAACAGTGTTTGCGACTATGAATAAAAAGAAGCCAATGATAGAGCCTTGAGTTAACAGTATAGAGGTTAAAATCGTGCATGTCTTCCAAAATTTCAACATTATAGAGCGGTCAGTGTGATAAATGATGTCAAATAATAATAAGTAAACAATTATAAATAAATTATTTTTTAAGGTTGGTATCATGAAAAGTTTCTCTTCAACGATCTTTTAGAGGAACCAAAATCATGTTGATCGAATTCAAAGCTTAATTTATTGTAGCAATGAGGCTTGTAGGTGGAGCTGTTTTTATCGTAACCGAGGAAGAAATCACAGTAAGCTATTAAGTTCTGACCAGTTTATTAAGACTAACAGCCAAACTATATATTTTGCCTGCTTGCAAAATCACAATTTAGTTAATCTCGCCAAGGAGAGTAATTGCTTGTTTCTTTTCTTTCTGAATTCAAGCAATGAAAGGCTCAAACTGCTTTTTAGGATGACACGGCTCTGAAAAAACTTAAATAAAAACTATTAGACAAATAGAAAATGTTTAAAAGTGCTTGCTTGTAATCAACGGTTATAAACAAAAGGGTTAAAAAAACTCTCAAAACAGTGGAAAATTGATTTCTTTTTCAGAAGAAAGCTATCATTAGCTCTCGAGTAAGTAAAGACTGAACTCTTTTTGATACTTTGAGCTAACGTAAAACTTTACAATTCGGTAAAATGACTAAGATTCTGAATCAATGATACGGAATCTTGGGTGGAACTGTATTTACAAGATTATTGTAAGGTCGATTTCTGATACAGATTCAAGAGTTTGGGAAATTTAACTCGAGTGATCGAATGTTATGAATTTCTTATGAGTAATCTAAGTTCTGACGTTATTGGAAAAAGCAATTTAATGACATGTGCTTCAATTATTAACGTATTCGCTGCCTTGTACGTTTCAAACGGCAATTTTGATCGTTGTATTTTGTAGAAACATGTATTCACCAGGTGTGTGTGTAGAGGCGAACTTCGTTTCATATGAAAACCGACGTAATCAGAGTGTTATTTAATCCAAAAAATGCAAAAAATTGATATTTTCTAGACGAGTACATCAAGAATTTACAAATTCATGCTTATTTCAACAAAACAAATGTTCAAAGTCTCTACAGGGCTAGACTTACCGTGGCTTTGGCTGAGAAAGTTTAAAAGCAGCAATTAAACTCTTGGGTTCCGGAGAAATATTTTTAAGTTCCGTGCCACTATTAATTTGTTGCAATAGTAAGAGAAACATTTTGGCTAATTCTTGATTTTGCCTGAACAAAACCTACTAATGATGGGCGCGAGCCCCGCCCCGCGACCTTCTCGTCACCTTTTGGTGTAAATATTGGTTTGAAAGGTCCGGTGCACACAAAATCTGCATTTTCGAATAATTGCAGTAGAAAATGGACAATGTAACTATGAGACAAAACTCAAATGCTTTGATATTTTTTGTATCAGCTTCAAAATACGTAGGCCTAGCTAAGCCAAGCGAAGGAATTGTTAACTGCTTGGCCTAATTAACAAATTCTGGTAAGTTATGGTGTGGTTTGCGAGTTGTTCTTAGCTGCATTTCATAGATAGTCTGAAATCTTCCTGGAGACAATTTGACAATAAGGAAAATTCTCATTGAATGTTACAGCTAAAACAAATAAATTTTAGTAAACATACCACGTGCAATCCAGCTATCGCTCGAATGTTGTCCTTACATATGCAGGAAGATTCTCTGCACTCTAGAACTCCCAAACCCATGTTATTGCCGCGTTAACACACTGTCTTGCTATTTGTTTATCTCTCTAAACAATTCTTCTGAAATAATGTTAATAAATTATATCTGTTTAGCGTTCAAATGTGGCCGCCATTTGTAGGCTAATGATCTTCATTGAACGACCGCTGTGCACGATTTCAAACCCTTACTTTTCCTTATTTGGAAAATTCTTTTGTCAGATACTTGAAAGAAATCAGCATGAGGTCTTAAAATGACCACACTGACATTTTCATTAACATTTTAAATAAAAATGTCAAAGATATTGGAGCTGGTGTCTTTCTTTTCCTATCTCATTTTGTTTTAGGCACGTTATTGGGGTAGTCAATGGCTGTGCCAACTTTCATAGCAAAACCAAGAAAAAGGTTTATCCTTCTACGGGACGTTACTTTGAAGCTTTGTTAATTTTTCTCTTGGGCAGTGTTTGGGTGAGGTTCTATACTTTTCACTGCTTTAGTGTTAGAAGGTAAAACTGGCCTACTTACCTCATCATAATTTAACTTAAAGAAAAGTTTTTTTTCTGCCTTGCACTTTCACGATATTATTTTTTAAGAACAATTTCATTACATCACGAGCCGCAAAACTGGTCGAAAATTGAGAACAAATTAAGAACAAGCTGAAGCTGAGCATCTGCTAAAGGTTTTTTGAACAATATTTTCTCATGAAAACAATGAGTCTTCTGCCATCTAAGGGTGCTTTTTTGGTGAATGTTCAAAGTTGTCGGCACATAAAGGCTGTCTCACTCACTCTGTTGGCAAACGAGGCCTGAACACCTCCCTAGAGCACAAAAGCAAGCAAATTCCCAGTATACACCCTAATGATTTAAGAACAAACAAAGAACGACCCAGCCTCAGATTATCGAAAACGTTGAGAACAACCAGCCTGAACTTGAATTTACTACTTCCTTCAGAAATAAAAAGTGTACGTGCACTTTTTTGCAAAACAATAGAGCTTTTTTCAAAATCCTCTGTTTTGGGTTTTTAATTTTCCCTTGCCCCCCCCCCTCCCATTTTCAAACCTGTGTCGGAGCCCATGCCATACAGTACCCACTCTTAATTCAATTCGATTCTCTGATTTGACTGACGACGTGTCATTAGTTGATGCCACCTCTGGGCCTAAGCTTAGCTTGACCTTGGCAAATTTAGAAATCTTAACAGTATCAGGTACGTAATTTTTGGACACCTTATTTCGTCATCTGGGCTATCTTCTATAATTACTTTCTCGGCAATTTTAGAGGCATGAGAAAAATTGCACGATTGGATGAATCTGACAAAAAGGGTGATGATAATATTCAGAAGGCGATGATAATATCGACAGCAGTGAAACAGACTTCTTCTTGGGCACAAAAACGCGCTTTGGTCGCGCAGTACGATTCAGCGATAGATTTATTGAATAATTCAGCTATATACAGTTTCCTTTCAAGTTATTGATACTGCTTGAATTGAAGCATCAAACAGTTATAATGGAATTCTAGCCTCGGTGAAACCATTACTGAGCATAAGATGCGAACACCGCCATCAGTCGTGACGGTGAAACTGATTAAGTCAAACTACTATCATTTACACCACTGACTTACAGGGCCAGTTAATATGAGCAAATTTATCCCACCTTTTAGTAAATAAGCTTATAGATAGAACAAAATCATCGCATTTTTAAAGCGAAATGTATCCAACCTTCATCTGTATATGGAGAAAAACATCCCCATGGGCTTGGGCAAGGCCAAATTTAACACGTGTAGCAAAAGACTTTAAAAAAGCTCTATTGATTTGCAAAAGAATGGGGGCTTGGCCCTCAGCCCCCAGCCCCTTTTATCAGAGGCCATGACCTCACCTTCGAGCCTTTGATCAGTAAATTGCGACAAAATCTGATCGTGTTTTTATGTAAATTGTCATCCAACCTTCCAGCTTCATGAAGCTTTCCAGCTTTTATTTGGAAAACAATTTATCCCACCCCAGTGAGTTCCCAACTATCATGCAGAGGGATCTCGCCTAACTGGGCTGGCTCCTTATCCATATAAACGCAAAAGGAGAAATACAATGGATTCTATAAGAGGTTGGGATGTCGGATGGGTTTTTTCCATACGCAAGCGGGATTGGTTTAAAACCATGGTCGGGAATCGGGCTAAAAACGTAGCGGGAATTAGGGCATCAGGGGACCAACTGGGGAACATTAACATCTGACAAATGAACGCTTAAGTTATGATGAAAACACTTCTTGGATATCGCGCAATCACCGCAAAAAAATTGCGTCAAGTTGACGGCGGTGATTATTCCGTACGCCACCTGTTGCAGGTTGCGTAGCAATATTTGGGACAACCCTGTGAAGAGCACTCCTTCTGATAAGAGCGTATAAAGAATCATAGCAACTGAGTGGTGTAACAAGATGCGGATGCCACCCCCAATGGCAAATAATCTCTTTGATTTGGTTTAAAAAAGGGCCCTCTCTTGGGTCAAAAAGGGTTAGGAGGACGCCACCCCCACCCCTAATGGCAAATTATTTCTTTGGTTGACTTTCTGAATGTTTCCTGCTCAACTCGCCTTTCGAATTTCGAGACCAACCTTTTCTTTTGGAGATAATTCCGAATCTTGTACTTATATTTACACTAACATCTTTAATTATACTCTGTTTATAAACTTCCATGCCTTAGAGATATAGAGTAGAGACTCTTTAAAAGCATCTCTTTTGATTCCACCCTTGCATAAAATATAGAACATATACCGCTTTAATTTGGCTTTCTCTGACATGAGGTTCCGTGTGAACAGATTTCTGGGGGATCAAGCAAAAGTCCGAACTGGTGCACAAGCCCCCATGTCTCCACGAGTTCGGCATCTCTATAGGACTGAATATAAAGCAACCTGTATGACTTTGTCACTTAAGATTTTGGTAATATGTTGCTATCTCTGTGTTTAAAAATCCACGGCAAAATTTGGTCACGACGAAGTTCTGAAAAGTTGTCCGAAATTTTCTTTGACGAAGTTTTTTTCGCCGAAAATTTATCTGACGACATTTTCTGTTGCTTATGTATGTGAAACACTGCGGCAATCTTGCGCTTATAACCAGGGGTGTAGGACTATGAAAAAAACCGCGTTCTTTCATACAATTTTTGAAATACAATACCAAAAGTAGAGATTGACGGGCATTAGCGAGGGGGCGCAGCCTCCATGGCCCCTAGCAAGGTAGCACTACACTCCTGCTTGATAGTGATAGACAAAAAGCGTTATGTATTCGCTGCACTACACTACATAGTTGCATCATTTCATTGCAATGAAGTGTATCATTCTAGTGTATCCCTGAATATATATGAGAACTTACCATTTTTTCTTACCCGAGACACATTTTGAGTTTTTTTGTGGAGAAGGGAGGGGGTGGATGATTCTCAACTTGATGAATTCATAGACTAAGTCTTGCAAAAGGCCCTAGCTTTGCTAGATGCAATGCCAGTAAACTTGCTTTCAATAATCTGAATTGACTACTAAGCGTTAGCAATTTGCTTCCAATGGCACTTTTAAGGCCCAAGCCATCGACTTTGCAAAATTCGAACCATGTTTTCTATTATTCGTATTCAAAATAACAATGTCCCAAATTAGCCATGCTAAAATCTTGAACTGATCGATCAATGTATAATGTTCCTGTGATTTCTCATGCACAAATCTTGGGAACTCTGTTGCGAAACTTCTGTTTTGCTTGCAATGATGGCGTTTAAATTTTAATGCGAAACTTCGGCATTTGATTGAAGTCAGTATGAAAGTGACTTTATTCTCTTTAAGCTTTGTCTGATGCCGTATACAAACATCTGCCTGCAAAAAATATTACACGCGATAGTTTTTAAACTTTAAAAAGCTCAAAAATCGTCTCATTTTGTGCAACGTCCTACGTGGTTGGTTGCGAGGCTTGATGTGTGCAAAGCATCACTGGCATTTGAGACATAGGGGCTGAGGAGGGGGTGGGGTGGGGTAGGCGCTAAAGAATCCCTAAACATGCAACATTTATGGAAATTCAGGCTCTATTCCGGCATAATTATCTCAATAAAGCAACAAAATTCGGGAAAGGTCCCTACAACATTGCATCTGCTACGCTCATAGAATGTATGGATTTACGCAAAAGACATCCCAACTACTCTAGAGTACTTAAAAATCATTCAACTAGCATATTTCCTATAGAAACTTTCCTGACCTTCACCAAAGTTATTTCCAGCCCCCTTTATTATTTTGTTGGTCCTGTAAATTATTGACCTTCACAGTCTTCCTTAATTTATACATCAAAGTTTTTAAACGATCACTTGACAACGTTAAACGCCGTTGTTTGATGATTACAGCGAAACATTTGTTCTGTTCACGTCAAGAGGTGGCTACTAAGAAGCTGCGTGCGTACGTAAGTATAAGAACGCAAGAGGCATCGCGATAAAGGCAGGTGCTCAAAAGGCAGAATAGCATATTTGTAGAAAAGGCTAAAAATTGCGTCATAACAGTACCAAAAAAATCAATGTTTTCTATTTCCCCTCCTCTGATTATTCCAGCCCTAATTATTAATTTTGAGCAAATTTCTGACCCTCCAGCCCTCTAGTCCTTCTCTGTTGTATCAATATCATAAAATATGGGAAAGTTCCTAATGGCTGCATACTTTAGATTAGGCCATCGGTCGACAAGCCAGGGTTCTGGCAAGTAGCTTACTTCGGTTTCAAAGAAGGCAAATCAAATTTGCCACATTGCAGTTAAAGCGAATGGAAATCAACAAAAAAAACTTTTTGCTTATAGGTCAGATCACATTGCTCTTTTTAAATCTTTTGCTCAGTTTTGCATGTTCTTTCCGATAGTGTCATCAGATTTTAAAAAATTTGAAAGTTGAAATTTTGCTGACCGTGCATTTTTCATGCTTCCGGAAACGCAACTTCCGGTCATTTGCTAGAATGTTCCCAGAGCTTAAAATGATCAGTGGCCTTTACTCTTATGATTTAAACTTTAAAAACTTCGGTTACCCAGTTTGCTAGAATGTTATGCAAAATTCCCTGTCTAATATAACTGATACAGCATTTTGCAACAAGAATCTACAACAAAGACTTGCTCTGTTTCGTCGCAGAAAAACAAAGTTGCTTGAACTTGAATAATGTTATTGGAATTTTGCGAAATCAATGAAAATTTTAAATACAATTGCAAAAACACAACAAGGTAAAATCTATTTCTCAACACCAGACTAATACTAGCGTTAATTCTTTGCACATTAATTGAAACTGAATATCAATTTAAGCGTCAAGAACGCTGCTACATAATAAATATTTAGAAACGTGAGTGTTTAGATCCGTGACAGTAGAGTTTGAACAATGCCACATCTAGGATAAACAGTGAATCTTTCAATGACGTGCACTTTCCAGAAACGGACACCTTTACAAAGCGGAAAACATACTTGCAATAACGGACATCCTCCTATAGCAGAAACCTTCAAAAAACGGACAAGGCATGTAACAAAACATTCCCGTCACGGATTCGTCAAAATAGCGGACACTTTTCAACAACGGACACTATCTAAAACGTAGACATACCAATAACGGACACGTTAAAAAACGACACATTCTAGTCATGGAGACGTCTAGATAGCGGACACTTTCAACAACGGACACTATCTAAAACGGACACATACCAATAACGGACACGTTAAAAAAAGACACATTCTAGTCATGGAGACGTCAAAATAGCTGACACTTTTCAGCAACGGACACTATCTAAAACGGACACATGCCAATAACGGACAAGTTAAAAAACGACACATTCTAGTCATGGAGACGTCAAAATAGCGGGCACTTTTCAGCAACGGACACTATCTAAAACGGACACATACCAATAACGGACACGTTAAAATAACGACACAGTCATGGAGACGTCAAAATAGCGGACTCCTTTAAGTAATAGACACGAGCTTATAAGCTTATATTCGAATAATGGACACTTTAAAACAGCAGACACCTCCCAACAATAAACTCCTTCCTTTTAAACAGACATCTCAAGACAACGCACAAATAAATTCATTCCAAAATCGTTATCCTGCAGTCAAAGATTTGTAGAAGCAACCCCAACAAAACGGAAATCCATCAATAAGGTCCAGTAGAGGTATCCGTCACGTGAAGGTTTCACTGTAATCGTAAGAAGGTCTATCCATGAGATCTAGGCTTTAATATATTTTGCACAAGGCTACAGTTATAATGATCCTAGTCTGCAAAATGAATTCCAAAAAGTACTTTCAAAAGGCGATTTCCAATCTATTTCCATCTTGCCTGGTTTGCAATTGTGAAATTCGCAGCTAAGACCTCGTTAAATTGACGCACTGTTTTATTACATATCCATCAAATACTAAGACCTATGATTCAACTATGCACAAAAATAAAGTATATGTTACATTGTACAATAGAATATTCCATATCATTAATTTCTGATGAATATCTGATGGATAATTCCAACCATGTAACAGGGCCTTTAGATTTTTCCAGGAGTAACTGAAACAGCGCTTTTGTTAACTCATGATTATATTTGCCATGCTTTATATTAAATTAAGCTACACTTTACTGTAGTCTAAATTTCTGAAAAATTGTACCTATATCAATTTAGTTTTCTTACAATAAAGGCGTACGTGACTGTCTGAAATATGACATGCACAAAACTTTGGCACTTGCAAGCCAATTGAAAGCGGTGTCTTGAGCCACTTGAAAACTGGATTAAACGATTTTTGATATATAAACACTTTACTACCTTAATTATAACTGAATCTATCTACTGCTATATAACTGATGCTTTGGGCGTTTATCTCAAAACCAAAATATCTTCATTTTTAGTTAGACCTTAAGGAGTCGCATCTATCAAAAAGTATGCGCAGTTCAAAGAATATAATTTTCTTCTTTCGATCTAAATAGAGTTGTCAACTAAAATGTTTTTCTTCTAATCTTTCCCTAATTTTTGTCACTCCTCCAAGAAATTACTACATTCACAATAACTTTAAAAAAATTCTTACAATAATGTATTTAAATGCAGTTTTCAAGTATTAAAAGTTACAAACATAACATCGACACAGGTTTTACGCAACAAGTAAAAAATGATACCAAATACCTGACACCTTGATGAGGGTGGCAATTAACAGACCTATAATAACGAAATTGTGATACGCGGTATAAATAAGCAGACCACGAAGATGTCATCGCTCTCTGGTTGCTTGAGCAAACCTGGTCATTGTTGTGTTGGCCTGATTGGTTGCTCTTGAAGGGTAGATAAATCAACTTACTTTGATCAATGACAAAAAAGTTTTCATTCTTAGTAAAGAAACTTTTAGTTGTTCGATGTTTTCTTGTGACGCTTTTCTTGCTTGCTCTTGATTCTATAAAAAAAGATTCTTGATTGTAACTTAGGGGAAACTTCGAGAAGAGAACTTAACGAATGGCTTTGGTTTGCCGGGGGAGATAAAGATTTGCAGGTCTAGCGACACTGATTAATCCCCCGTATTTACTCAAACGTGCAGGTATCTTTTTCTGCATACAGGGGGGGGGGGGGTGATTCAGTCATCGGGCGATTAGCTATTTATCGTTCCCAAAAGGAACATTTTAAGGCAATTTCCCAATATTAAGTCACTACTCATAATTGTCATACATTACACAGATTCATGGTTTGATCCATAACTATACGTTGATTAGTGGAACCCGATTTCATACCAACACTAATATGGTTTGTGAAACATTCTGCTAATACCATGTTCAGTAGCTTTCATTTGTCTCGGCAATTTCATGAAATGTTTTACCTTCTACCGCCTCGTCAGTCTTAAGAAAGAACTTCACACCGATTTGACCAAACTAAACACAGGACGAAATTCCCTGATAAACAGGGACTTGAGAACATGCAATGTCTATGAAGTAAAACCTCTTTTAATGGACACCTCCTTAAGGTAATAATCTCCTAACGACCACCTTTATATAGCGACCACCTTTATATAGCGACCACTTTCTTATAGCGACCACCTTTATATAGCGATCACCTTTTCTAAACTTGATGCTTACAAAAAACGATGACACAGTTCGTCCTAAAATTCTTTCTTTAAGGTCTCAGCTTTGCGGAAGTTACTTCAAGACAAGGGACACCTCTTCAAAATGGACACCTTTTCACAACGGACAACACTTTACAACGGTTATATTGAGGCACTACTGAATTCAGAATCATCGTTAGTGAATCTCTAGAACTTACCGCTATTGACGCGGTGAACTGCCGAATCTGCGTCCCAAAATTATGCCGTTTTCTACGAATTTCCAGTGCCGCGTTTAACGTGTCACGTCGCTTTTTATCGATTTCTGAGAAAAACAAAAATAAGAAGCTAGATGATGGGTAGCAAACAAAATAACGATCATTGCAGAGCACTGTATCTTTAGAAGTTCATATAGATTTCAAGGCCGATTTCCACTAGGCGAATTCTTTCGCGCGAATCGAATAAATATTTGCAGGGGTAGAGTAGGGCCGTGATCTACTTTCTGCGAATCGAATTTTTTTGCTGCAAAATCTGAGAAAATTACACCACGCATGCTCGCATTGGCAAAAATTCGATTCGCACGAAAGAATTCGCCTAGTGGAAATCCGCCTTCAGATTAGATAGATTACATACAGGAAAATATAGATTTCCCATTGAGTGTTTACACATGTGCACGTATTCTGGCAAAAAAGACTTGCATAGGCCCAAAGAAAATACTGGCAATCGATCTGGAAATAAGTGAAGGATCTTTATTCCTTTTAAAAACAGACAAGCATACCTAATACGGTGTTTTTGAAGCTTGGAACGAAATACCCATAGAGCTAAGGGAGATCCCCTCGCTCTATCAATTCAAACGAAAATCAAAAGCTCATTTAAAGAGCTCAGGAAACCCGAATTAATGCACGACTCCCAGGAAGATCAGACGTCAAATTCAATTCACACATATTATTAACTAATTTTTAAAATTTTGTCTTCCATTATTAGTTTTTTTAGCTTATCATAACTTGTATTTAGGTTTCTGATGGAATATCGTGTTGAAATAAGAATTTAATAAAAAATAAAAATAAAGTGATCTATGTAAAATGTACTGAAAAAAACAATAAACATCCAAGCAAATACCAATTTCAAAGATGACAGGGAAGGCAAAAAAGGTTAATGAAGAAATTTGAATAACCAGAAATTTAGAGATAAAAATATATCTTCTTCCACCAATGTGAAAATTAGAATGGCAAAATTGAGCTGAGGGGGTGTATCAACGAGATAAAAATTTTCTAGTATACACGCATCATTACTTCTACAAATATAATTAGTTTATATCGGAATTCCACCTTTTCCACTTCAATGTTTGTCAAACCTCGTTGAGAAAGTATCAAAAGAGAAAATAGAGTCCCATATAGATTCAGGGCTTTAAGATGACCCCCAAATAGCCCGATTCCTTTTGTATTTACCCTTTTAAGAGTTATGGTCCGCAGAGTAGAAAAAATTTACACAGAACTGTTTTGAGGAGTTTTTCCCCACAAGCATCGGACTGACAACTTTGCTATGAACTTGGCTAATCTTTCGATGTAAACTATTAACAACTTTAATTCAACATTCTAACAGAGCAGTAACGCATTTTTCATCTTACCTTGCTTATACTCTATAAATGATTCTTTATTACGTTTCATCTCCTCAATATCTGGGCTTTTGAAATCCTTTAAACGTTCCTAAAACAGATAAGAAAACAATATAAAAACTTCCACATCTTCGTTACATGCGGGACATACAGAATTTTTGAAACCGGTGTTGGCTGTAAAGAATCTGGCAAAACAGGTCACCATGTTGGATAGTAAAGTTATCCGAAAAGGTGACTATGACACAATCTATCAGTAGATGAATACCCCCCAAAAGATCAATATCCCCCCCCCACCTTCAAGATCAATGTCCTCAAAAATCAAGCTTTGCTGGATCTATAGTCACAGAGATGTAGCAGGTGAGGGCGAGGAAGACAGTAACATATTTTGACAAATCACCTGCTGAGAATTTTTAGTTTTTTTCAAAATTATGACGCATTTAATCGAAGATAGATTTCCTAATTTGTCTTTTTTAATCAACATCAAAGACGCAATATGATTG
Source organism: Rhopilema esculentum (assembly GCF_057945365.1). Taxonomy (NCBI): domain Eukaryota; kingdom Metazoa; phylum Cnidaria; class Scyphozoa; order Rhizostomeae; family Rhizostomatidae; genus Rhopilema; species Rhopilema esculentum. Next base: position 3,922,460 of record NC_142816.1, read on the forward strand.
TTTGTATGACCGTGGCCAAAAGCCTTTAAAGGAGGTGGTGCAGACATGCGTTGAAGCTAAATGTCAAAGGATTTCTGCAATATAACGAGTTATTTTGATTAAATGCAAATGAAGTGTCTGACCAGATGTCCTTAAAAGGACCCGGCCGTCCTCTGACAGAACACAATACTCTCGCTATGGGTGATTGTAGTAATGAGTTGACGTAAAGTGCAACTTTTAAGCTGTCGTAAAGTGCCACTTTTAAGCTGTCGTAAAGTGCCACTTTTAAGTTGACGTAAAATGCCACTTTTAAGCTGTCGTAAAGTGCAGCTTTTAAGTTGTCGTAAAATGCCACTTTTAAGTTGACGTAAAATGCCACTTTTAAGCTGTCGTAAAGTGCAACTTTTAAGCTGTCGTAAAGCGTAACTTTTAAGCTGTCGTAAAGTGTAACTTTTAAGCTGTCGTAAAGTGTAACTTTTAAGCTGTCGTAAAGTGTAACTTTTAAGCTGTCGTAAAGTATAACTTTTAAGCTGTCGTAAAGTATAGCTTTTAAGCTGTCGTAAAAGTATAGCTTTTAAGCTGTCGTAAAGTATAGCTTTTAAGCTGTCGTAAAGTATAGCTTTTAAGCTGTCGTAAAGTATAGATTTTAAGCTGTCGTAAAGTGCCACTTTTAAATTGACGTAAAGTACTACTTTTAAGCTGTCGTTGTTTTCAAAATGAGAACGAGTATTCTAGAGGCTCACAGAATGAGAATTTCTAGTTTAACATCACATTGCTCACTCAATACAACACTTCAATTACAGAAACCTCTGAACACAAGTGTATGCTACAATGTTTGCCCAGATTCTATTAACTAATTAAAAAAATGACCTATCCATCTCAGGTAATATTTTAACAGCAGTAAAGTAGATGGACCATATTTTGACAATAATGGGTCAAGGGGGGGGGGGCATCCCCGTATCCCATACCCTCTTAGCACCGTGACTGCACATGATCATGTATCAAACTGAAATATCTTTACAGAATAATGACCCCTGCGCCACTACTCCTGCAAAAGAGCTCGTATTGTTTATAGCCCCAGGACCAGAGCTGGCTCTCGATGGGCCTGGGTCAACATGTAGACATCTATGTTATGGATATACAAGCTTATTCTACGGCGCAATATGCCCATTTTCCCCTTTCAGAATCCTTCTGCATATATCTTTGAATGTTATAAAATTACCACACTCTTCATTCTTTTGAGATGCAGATAAGCTTCCTTCCTTTTGATTTTTTTTTGCTAAAATTACCTTAATTTCCCTATCCCTGATTACTTTGAAACATTTCGGTGACAAAATCTACAATTTTCTACTGCATTTTCTACAGTCCTGTTGCCACAGCCAACCCCTATTCTTCAAAGCAAAGGGCAATCCATGGAAATATTTTACGACTTTTTTTAAAAGAAATACCAATATCATATTGTTGGAATTCCTATAATCATTTTGATTAATATCATGAAGAGAATAAGAATAAGGAGGGAGCCTTGTCGTACACTGTATGTTGGTTTTTTATCATACCTTACATTCTGACCAGGAAAAAAATATCAAATATTGTTTATAAATCAAGGGTTAAATGCATTAATACACTAAACAGCACAATTAGGAGTAAAGGTTACGGTTAGGAAACAGGAAGCCAATAATTAAAGGGCCACTCCAGCCCAAAATTTTTATTTCAGAACACGATGTAATCAGACCTCCTGAAAACGAATCTGGCCCTTTAACATGTTTCATATTGTTGTTGAAATTACGAAACCAAAGTTTAGAAAATCATTTAATGATCGTCAAATAACATTCTGACCTTACTACACAAAATATAGGCCATGCTTACCAAACATTTAGGACAGAACCATGTTCCTGGTGGTACTTTTGACAGTGGGGGATCAAGGCACGATAAGTGGTACACACGATCACATGTGTCACACATGAGTAAGTTTCCAGCGTCTCTGCACACGGAACAAGTAATTTCGTGGAAATCGTGAATGTCAATCTGAGCAAAGAAAGATTTAATTGACAAACTGTAACACTGGAAGCAACTCTGCACACGTCATGATAAAAGACAAAATGCTTTAAACAACAGAGATAATTTGAAAGCAAAAAGGCAAAAAGCAATAAAGATGATGAATGGCAAACATTTTTGAATAAACTAAAATTCGTCAACCTGACAAGACTGAAATTCTTTAGAAATTACACAAAGAATGAATAGATAATAGAAATAGGTATAGAATACGTTATTACAAGTTATGAATAAGCACGCAAAATCCGAAACATTATAAGCGGTAAATTTTCGCCCAACACTTCGCAGAGTATGACATATCGAATAAGGGCCAAAAGATGACAAAAAATCAATCAAGGCGATTTTTCTGGTAACAAGCACTATATTTAACATTTATGTGGAAAGTAAAAATTTAAAATATCATTTAAAATAATATAAAAAAAGTCTTACATATTTTTTTTAGTCACATGGACTAAATTTGGTATTAGTGATAGAGAGAAACAAGAAGGCTATACTATTTTTGACAATACTGGCTTCACGAGAGATCCTTTTAAAAACACTATTGAAAAGCCAATACACTATTGAAACAGACTGGAAAACAGATTCTTTTCCAACAGGAATTAATTTTGTCAGAGCTGTATTGTATTGTTGTATTGTTTGCTATCTAGCTTCTGAAGGTACAATCCTTGCCAAAATTGTTGAAACACTTGTGCAAAGCTGAAGCTTTTTTTGAATAATCCCCCCTACCCCTCCCCTACCCCCCCCCATTACAATGTTGTTCAATTGGGCTGTTTTGATTCTGAAGGTAACAAGTTTTTCACTGAAAGCTGTATGAAGGTATTGAGAAAATAAATCAACATTGTACGGGGGTGGAGGGTCGGAATTTTTGAAGCGGTAGTGATATTTTGGTAGGGTAGTTTTAGACTTGCTTTGTTTATTTGCATGCTGCAATGGGAAGGCGTTCTAGTTTATTTTTGGCAAGGGTTGTAGTTTTAAGACACTGAAAAGCTATGCTTATCGAACAGTGTCCTGGCCTTTCCTCTCGATGTGAACACACCTCGTGATTCCTACAGGCCTGGAATTATAGAGAGTTGGTAACTCTCCTCACTCCGAGGGGAGGTTTCGTCATGTCGGGGACTCGGACCATTGACCCTTGGGTCTTTAGTCAGCGACCCTAACAACTGAGCCATCTTCGCACCTAAATTATAATCCTGTAGGCAGGGGGTGACGAGGCTCTTGGTGCCAATGTTATGGCTAACATATATTTTTGCAAAGCAAATAAAAGCATTATAATGAATATTTATTCCCTGCTTTGTCTAGAGTGAGAGTAACTTTGGAAACATGTTTGACAGGATTATAATATGTCTGTTCTATCATAATTTATTTATTATTAAAGTGGAAATGAAAACAAAGAAATCCGGTAGATGATTTCTAGGCGAGATGACATAACCTATGCAAAGGGGATTCCTAAAGCTGAATCATGCAAGTTTTCAACAGATCCTTTATTTTTAAATTTTCTTTTCCACTTCAACCAGTCAACTGTACCCCAGAAAACTCACATGACGTTGCCAAGCTTAAAACCAACGATGAGCACTATAAAACTGCTTAAAATTTGGTTAGAAGAGATCAAAACAAGGTGTCTTATAATATTGAAAATGCTTCTAAATGTTTTGGCAAATGCACTAAAAGAACACATAATCTTACTTCTTGAATAAAAATCTTACTGAATAGCTATTATTTAGAAAGAAAAATAGCAAAAAACGTAACATAAGATAGCATGAATTACAAGACTCTATTTGGTGTAAAGAACAGAACGATTCTAAGCTGCTATTCGAGTTTTACGCTCAATGCAATCACCAGGCAGCTGTTGAAAATACTCGTTCTATGCTTGCTATTATATCTTGATAGTATTGATGCTATCATATTGAAATAGGACACCGAATAAGTCGCCAGAAGTTCTTTCTCCTACGTTCTATCTCAACTGAGCAAGAAATCTAGATACCTTATTGTCTAAAAGATCTTTTCTATGTCATTATAAAATAAGTATTTTCCAGCTTTTCTCATAGTAATCACTTCTTTATTTGCTACCATAATAGTGGTAGGTTTCAAAAGACTATAGTAGCAAATAAGAAACACCACAATACACCGAGAATAAACAAAAATAAATACACGTAAATCAGTGAAGGCTAATATTTCGCCCCGGCATACGGGGCTTCATCAGAGCAAAAGTTGACTGTTTCTTACTAATCAAAATATGTTTCTAATTGCCTGATGACGGCACTAAACGTGAAACGTTGAATTGCAACTTTCTTGTCCTGTTCTATAAACTAACACGTGTACAGTTCTGTATCAGTGGCATCGAGTACATCATGATTGACCGGTAAACAGTAATTTTCATCAATACCTAGACAATACTCGTGACATTTCCATAAACTGGACTTTTTGCTATGGTCTACTCCTTAATTTACCTTATTGTCAAGGTTTGTTCTCATTAAGCTTTGTGAAAATGTATATTATAAAGAATAACTGAAAGAAATTTATATTTTCAGAAACGTTTCTTTGTTTTCCGTTCTAGCTTTAAGCCATTAACTTTGATAAAAGGGGTGTTACCGTTACTGAGTGAGGTACGGGACAATATCGTATGAGAAGTGGGGTAACGCTATTTAAGACATCTTTGTTCGATAACTAAGGCTACTGACCGAAAGGGGGCCCCATTTAAATTTATTTTAAAGGCATTTGACATGCATAAGTACAGCGAATCCAAAAATAACTTAGGCCAACTTGATCAGAGCACGCGCACAAGAAAGGTATTGAGAATCGCTCACGTGAAACCACTTCGCTGCTCTCGGATTTCACCGATTTACAGAAAAACGGAAACTGTTCACGTGTTTTTCTCTGTGTGCAATTTGATTGGTAAACCGCTCGTGGTCGAGTGGCTGTAAGCCATTTTTACCTGTGTCAAATGCCTTTAAGACTTCGCTTAAGTTCATCGCACTTTCAAAAACTTCTAAAGTTCTTCAACTGAAGCTTCTATAACTCAACTCCCCCTAGTTAACCAAAAAAAATTTCTTTTTTCATCTTATTATTGTGTTTTACATGCATCTACGGCGTTGGATGTGATTTTCTAAAACCTCAATGCTGAGAATCATTGTGCGCTGAATAATTGCATTCAAAATAAAACACCGGCTAAATTTCACACACGTAACATGAATTATAAATTCTGTTTTTTGCTTAAAAATTTCCGGCAAATCATTAATATTCTGAATGGCTTCAAAAATTCATAAGAATATTTAGTAAAACTGACATATTAAAACGTACCCCCTCTGTCGATGTTACAATTTTGGAGCTCATGGAAATCGGTTCCTGGTGTTTTTCTTTGCGCCGTTTCTTCTTCACGGGTAGCAAACTGCAGCTACTTGGACCATCTGCAGAAAAAACAGACACTTAAAGAGAAAAACAGTATGTAATAATATTCAACAGATTGAAGAAAAACTTAGCTATTTTACAAAGTCTCTTCGCAGTGATTGATAGACCAAAAATCTATAAAAAAACCAAATTCTTCAAAATAGCGTACAAATGCAAAAACATGCTTTTTTGCGTGGTTCCTCCAGTTCCTAAAATCTTAATATCAGGTCTGCCACCACTCTTGGCATCAGAGCCTCAAGTAAGCGAAAATATGGTAACATGCGGTGGCTAAAAAGGAATAAACGAGGAGGGGAAAGAACCTCTATTCAATTCCCAATTAAATATATTTCGGAGACTATATTTAAATAATAATTCTAAGATAAAGTTGAGAGATGCTGGCACACAGCCACATTATGGGAATATTTCTGAAATTTTAGAGAACTGCAATTTGGAGTAGCTATTGCGAAAAATCATATATAACTTTAATGAAGCCAGTATTTCTAATATCCTAAGTCGACAGCTAGTCAGGCACGACCTCAAGTGCATTTAAATCCTCAGATAGTTCTCCATATGTCTCAAGAAAATATACGTTTAAAAAAATTGGTTTAAAGAATCTTGCATTTGTGTTACCAAAGAGCAACACTGCTTACGTCTGTGAAAACCAAGGGAAATTTCGCCACGTCTGGGAAAACCGCGAGAAAGTCTTTTCACCAAGAAAGAGACACAAGGTCAGAAATGTGAATTTTTCCCTTTTTTCACAGCCTTCTTTACAAATACTTGTTGCCATGGTAACACCCGACACCCCATCGACTAAGGATGTGTAATGGGAGAAAAAAATTTCCCATTTAAAATTCAATAAATTTGGTTGTCAAGGATGCACAAGGAAAAATGAATGACATACAGTTGTTTGTTATTTTAAGATAAATATTTATAGAAAGAAATTCGGAGTTTAAATTTTTAAACTTTAAATTTTTCATGACATTGTAAGAACATAAGGGGCTTAACAGTCCAATAATTTCAGGGGTTGAGTTTAGCGCACCTCCCCCGTCATCCACTCTGTGATAGAGTGTCAACCCAACAACTTCATATGTTAACATTGCTTTTTTATGATCAGTATTCAATTATTAATGACCAGTAAACAATTGATGGAAAGACCCTGATTCACGTGGTTGCCAGTTTGCAACCCATTTAGCTGATTGTGCAAGTTTCATGACGTTTTATAGGCCATTTATTCCTTGAACTTGAAATTGTAAAAATGTAACCGTATATGTTACAAAGGAAAATCCTGCAAAGAAAACAGCATACTCGATAAGATAGGGCCAACCATTTAGAGAACATTGTATTGCGAAGACAAGACCTGACTTAAGGGTAAGTTCTATGAGTCGACCATTTTCATAGGAACAAATTTGAGCTTTTCACTTTGAAATTAGCAGTTTTTCGACTTTGGGGACTTTATAATCAAGAGCTTCAAATTTTGATTGGGTTGGCAGATCTCTCACAGCTAGTCGCCTAAACCGAACAGTCAAGATTATTCTCCCATTGCTTGCTGTCTTTATACCCATGGTAACAACATAGTTAAAAAGTAAATTCTAAGCTGTAACGAGCTCCAGGATGCCCCGTGGACAAAAAGCAGCAGAACGTTTCTGGTGGGAAATTATTAGCTGGTGGCTGTACACCCCAGGCGCCCAGTTCATAGACCCCAGCCCCCAACTTCGTACAAACCTCTCTAACTATCGGCTGCCTTGTTATGGAGATAGTCAAAATGCTTGCTTCACCTTGAAAAATCTCGCATTACCCATCTTCAAAAGAATAACAACTCCTTATAGATACCTGTGTGAATGAATAAAGGCAGAGAAAGCAATGCACTGACAGCAAAAATAAAAACAATTCTTGATACGAAACCTCGTTTGCGCTTGGTTCCAAAACTGACATCAAGATCCTCGGTATCTGAAGAATCAGGTGGCGATTCATAACACTGAAAATAAAAAACATTGACTTCACATCAGTTTTGATTATCATAAAGTTTAAGGAACAGTGACTTCACATCAGTATTGATTATCATAAATTTTCAGGAACAGTGACTTCACATCAGTATTGATTATCATAAATTTGAAGGAGCAGTGACTTCACATCAGTATGGATTATCATAAATTTTAAGGAACAGTGACTTCACATCAGTATTGATTATCATAAATTTTAAGGAACAGTGACTTCACATCAGTATTGATTATCATAAATTTTAAGGAGCAGTGACTTCACATCAGTATTGATTATCATAAATTTTAAGGAACAGACCTTCAATTGGCTACCTTTAAAAGAATTTATATTACACACATCTGTACCAGCCCCCGAACAAATCTCCCCCCCCCCCATCCACCAAGTAAATCCATGCCAGGCTCATTAAAGACAGGTTCTGTCAGAAATGACAGATTCTTCAAAAGTTCATTGTATCAAATAAACAAACTTCAAACAGGCTCGATTAATTATGGCAGTACAGCGAAGTGGAAAAATTCAGAAAGGATCTTCTTTAAAATTTTGTATGATGATTTTGATTTTATCCAGACGGATGAGGAAAGCAGCAAGAAAGAATTAATCAAAGGAATAAAATTATACCTTCTTCAAGTTTAGCTTACACTTTAATAGGAAACAAATAATTGTATTGGAAGTTTTGAAAATAAGAAAAACGAGAAAAGAAAATCAAAATAACAAAAACGTGTTTGAATTTTGAGTCCAAACACAAACAAACCTTGTCACTGTCAGTAGAAAACAGAAGCAAATAACTTGGAATGTTTCGTGTTCTTCGCTTTCTATCGTGCTGTTTGAATCTCATTTCTATAGAATACAAAACCTCAAATTAAAAACAAATTCTCAAGGAATCACGATGAGGAAACAGAAATACATCATGCTTCTACACTTGAAAGCTTCTCTCGTCCGGTATTCACTAGAGTAAGGATCGCTGGGATAAAAAACAAAGGAAGAAAGAAATGAATAACGATAAAATGAATGTAAATCTTTACAGGTTGTGCCTCTTCAGAAGCATAGAAACGTTTGTAGGGAATTTAGTCTACATCCTTTATTGATATAGGGATATGACAACATAGAAAGAGAAATAACAGGCAAAACAGAAAGAAATAAGCAGAAGTTAGCTGAAAAAGATAAAATTAAAAATGGTGAGCATTGAGTATGAATAAGCATTAAAAAGTTGGAACCATCAAAATTTAAAACAATCTCCATTAGAATGAAAATCTGCAAAGAACATTAATAGTTTCAAACATAAGATCAAAGATAAATTCTTTGAAGATCTGCAAAGGCAATAGGATAGCCCCTACATATTTTATTGAAAGCCAAAATCAGCCAACGTAAAGTTTCTAGCTAACACAACAAATTTTTTCCAAGATTTTTTTGTTTGATATGAAGTCCATTTTTCATGAACACATTTCTTTTTCATAACACCTCTGGAGGGGCCATTATGGAAACAAGGTTGTATTGACCTTTTTAATGGTATCCCTGCCATTTTCAACCTGGGGTGTTTTTAGTAAAAAGATCACTCTCTTTTTCTTTATTTTGAATTGTAATTTCTTTTATAGCAAAATAATACATACATACATGCATAAGTGTTCATAGCCGTGTTTTCGTTGAAACTCGAAAGCAACTTAATTGGGTATCCGTGATTAAATTGGTTTCAGAACTTCAGGTATTGCACAACACGACGAGCACAGTTAACTACAAATATTTACACTACACTTATACGTGCAGTCCATATAACAATCGTAGGGTAATAATTAGGGTAATCATGCATCGATTGCCTATAACGGCCTCATTTTTGAACGTAGGTCTTTGTACATAAATACAAGGAAAGCAAGGAAATAAACTTAGCAATCAATTAAAGGGGTTACCTCAAAACAACATTGAAAATTTTAGAATGTTTTGAGAATTCTTCAAGGTTCTTGAATACCATCCTTGAATGTGGACCAATAACGAATTCAGGACTTTCTGGGAGTCGACCACGGTCAAATTCAAATAACACCAACATTGTGTATTTTTATCAAATTGCAAAAAGGTCTTAGAGCTTAATGTACCCAAAAACATTTACCTGCATATCGTTCCTGATTGACAAGGCCAAGTTTCTCCAAAAATGAATCTTGCTACAAAACAACACCAATTAAGAATAAGTGAAGTTTTTTATACGAAAGATAAGAAAAGAATTTTGCATTGAACCAAAATACTGAATTAGTGACATGATCTGTAAGGATTACTGCTTATTCTAAGTCTCAAAGTAATTTGCGAAAGGGAACCTTTTTAAAACATTTTACACCATTTATACTTACCTCGTCTTACTGATTATATCCTGAACACGCATAATTTCAAAAAACTTAAATAATATATTTAAAGAATCTCTCTTTTTATTTCTAATCATCTTGTAACACGTTACAGACCGCAAATTCGTGAGGTACATAAATCATACTAATTGATAAACGATCAATATGAGTTCTAAGGAGTCTCCAAGAAACTTCTTAGAGACCCCTCGCCTAAGGAATTCATACAAATACGAGTTTACTTTATAATTCAAGTTATTTATTGATTTATCGATCTATTGATTTATTGATTTATTTACTTATTGTAATAAAGTTACCAAGTTGACTTTGTTAAATTTCATTACATAGAGTGAATAAATGGTATGAATTTACACAAAGAACCAACTGAAATAAAGAGGTAGGCAATGATAATACCAGATGGGAAGATGATAACAAAGAGGTAAGACAAGTATAATAACAGACAATTTGTTAGAACTGGAAGTCATTCGTTGCTAATAGGCTCTTCACTCTTCACAAAACTTCCAACGTTTCACAAAACTACCGACGGATAATCGTCTGAAGAATGTTTCCAAAAATCTTACGATACACAGAGCAACATAGAGTGTTTGTAAAGCAGAATATGATTTAAAAATGTCAACAATATCAATGTGTGCTCTTATTGGATACAACCTCTCTCATGCAAGAACTAAAAAGAAAATAAAACGGCAGAATCTTACTTCAGCAGAATGGTTCTTCGACTTTACAGTGGATGACTTTTCGGTTTTCCAAACTTTAGAATCCTCCTCTTTCTGTAAATTTAGTCAGAAGCGAAATTGGTTACTGAGTAGTCTAGCTACGGACACTAAGAACAGAACAACATAAGGTTTTAGGACCAGTGTGCTTGTCCTAAAAAAAACGATTTGTTGAAAATACGTTTCCTCCAATAACTTTTCTTGTATTCTATATCCCTCCTCCAATTACCAAGCCATTTCGAAAACAAACCCCAATAGGAAATAAAAAACCGAGGGGCACTTCTCTCTTGCAAATAGCGTAAGAGATTTTCCCTACAAAACAAAGGATTTCCAGGGATTTTCATATAAAACAATAGGATTTTCACCAAAGGTGTACGAGATTTCCTTAGAGTGATTTGCCCCTCGTAAAAAATAATAATTTTTGACCCTTTTTAAGGTCAACCAGTGACATCCTTTTTTTATGAAGATGCCTGGTCCCTAAGCAAACAGTCCAACTGTATGTGGACAGAAAAAAACATACAGCAAATATCAACTAAGTGACCAACCTTAGCATTCTTCTCCTGTATGATTTCTAGCTTTGGCACTTTAATAGTTATGCTTGGTGCAACCTTTGGAGATTTGTCTGGAATAATCTGCAATAGAAGAAAATGCAGCATTAGCATTCATATCAGGCCTTGCAATTAGACAGGGAAATTTTGTGAGCAATCTAGCAAACAGGGTAACCGGAATTTTTTCTTTTGATATGTGTTCCTGGTCGGTGTTTGACTTAAAATCCCCAAAACAAGGGAGCTGCTGGTCACGTGATCAACCAAGGATATCGTTCTTAAAACCAATGGTATCGTTCGAAAGAACATGCAAAAATGAACAAAAAATCATGAGAAATCTATGTTGTAAATTATACCTGTCCAAGATATGACCTCTAAAATTTTTGCGAAAATGTTGTCATCAAACGAGTACAAACTCTTTATCATGTCTTTTCCCCCTTTTTTCTAATTGCTTTGACAAGTGCTAAATATCAAATTAGCCCAGGATTACTTTGTGGAGACAATCGAACTATTCTTGATACGAAATATTCATATTTGATTCATCTTTTGACGTCACCATCATTTCAATTGAAGAAAGTGTCTGTAACTTTCTCCTGCACTTCCTTCTATACACCATGAAGCGCCAGGATCTCTTTGACCAGCTCTCAGGAAAGACCTTTGTCATTTACTCTTGTTTGGAGATCGGAATTTGGGTACAGTTGCAAACAGAATTATATTAGAAGCAACAATTTCGTTCATTAAGGCCTCTGCAGATTAAATTTATGCTGAAATACAGCAGCAGCACACCTTTTTTTCTTTTCTCTAATTGCTATTTTTTTATTTTCTTTTTCTTTTTCTTAGATGATGTAACTTGTTGTTGAATTGTATGTGGCATTCACGGTGAGGACTTAGTGACCTTGTGTCTTTCCTCGCCATGAATGTCACAGCTAAATGTAATTGCAGTTAAGTAGTTTTTAGTTGTTCGTAATTGATATAAAAAACAATGAAATGATTGATCACGTGACCAACAGCACCCTAATTTCAGGGCCCCTGGTGGATGTTGAGTCACAGACCCACCGGGATCACATATCAAAAGAAAAAATTCTGGTTACCTTCTTTGACCATTTGTGTTTTTCATATACAAACACAACTAAGAATCGTTTATGGCAAGCAGCTGTTTCCAATTTCAATTCATTTTTTCAAAAGCATTCAAAATTATTCTCCTCATAAGCCAGAACAAAGCAATCCAAATTTCAAAAGCAGAAGTTGTATTATGAGATAAGAAGTTGCCCAAATTTTATCTATAACCAACTCATACTTGCCTTGATCGTTTTCTTTGACTGAAATTCTCCATTTTTATACTTTGTGAGATTTTCCATCTTAACTGATTTGCGGATTTTCTCAATCAGTTGTTTCTAAAACATATAGAAGCATAAAAGTATTTTCCATGAACAAGGAAGATTCATTGTCTTAAAACTCAATTCTATACGCTATATCATTTCAAGATGCAAAAGCAATACAATTTCTAACTGATAAACAAAAAGTCAATACAGCAATGAATGTATTTATATTTTCTACAGTCCTCAGATTCTTCCACAATAACCTCCTTGTGATATAGTATATTTTGTCTCATTATGTAAAAACTGGTGTATCGGTTTTCTTTTCATAAACCAACAGACAGCTTAGCTTTCAAGATGGGTAAATGAGTAGCCAAGACAATCATTCTAGAATATCAGTCTGGGGGGCACAAAATGTCGGCAAATGTACTTGATAAACTCTAGATAATTTCATCTTGGCATGTGCTCTTGCTTGTTTCCCCTTTTCCTTTTTTTCTTAATTTATTTTTTCCTTTACATCGACAAAACCTTCTTCAAGAAGTAGTTGATTTATTGTGTAGAAGAAGCAAAAGTAGAAGTAGAAGATATCAGGGCTGAAGCACCCTCTCCCAATCCACCACCAATTCTCACAAGGTGTGCCAAATATAAGGTTAAAATGCTAATTGGTCTCACTTTTGGGGATGACAACAGTGGCTGTCCAAAATTATATAAGAGGATACACTATGGAAAGCTGCTATGACAAGCTATTTTGGCAAGAAACCTTACATTCTTAGGTAAAGGTTAGTCCTGTATTCCATATCGAATGTTGGGGAATGCGCTGTTGAAGGTGCATCGTCCTGACCCGAGGCATTGTGTGGTGACATTATGTGGTGGCATTGTGTGGTGGCATTGTGTGGTGGCATTGTGCATTGGTATTGTGTGGTAGCATTGTGTGGTAGAGTGGCCAGTTCCTTACCATGCTGCTTTTTACCTCCCTAGTTTCAACTAGGTACTCATTTTCAGTTGAGTGAACTGAGGGCCGTCCATAAGCTAGGATTGAACCCGGAGCTCTGGCATGGCAGTTGAGTGACTTAACTACTCGTCTACCACGACACACCACTCAGCTCCTGCCAACCCCCCCCCCCCACTGGTTCCTTGGTCTAGGCTGATCTATACCAACCTTCCTCCTACAATACAAAAAAGGTAAAAACATTCCTAAAACCCTTGTGCATTGCTTTATAAAGAGCTTTCAGCAGTGTAAAGTGGTGCAGTAAAGTGCAAAGCTCAAACCTGTTCTCGATTGAATGAAGTGACTTCATCATGGACATTTCTTATCTTCTCTTTCCTTGCCTCCTACAAAAAATAGTTTGAATCTTACCAATGGAAAATCAAGATATACTTTTAAATTTGTTCTATTTGAAAAATCTTAAAGCTTCTAGTTTCTAATCACAAAATAAAAAAGAGAATTTCACCATACTGTAAAACTGACAATGATTACTATACATTTAAAAAACTATTACATTCCCAAACCCCTAATTATAGTAGGCAGAGAGAACTGATTTTTTTTCTAGATGATGCCAACTTTGTTTCAATCATATGTTTCAAGGCTCGTTATGTCTACACACATAACAATGGCACTATAATAACCACTGCTTTATCAACTGTTTGAAATTGTTGACAGCTTCCGAGGATTTCCTCTTGTTTGCTAAACTATTCCACATCTTGAGACCCAAAGCTCTGAGGCTGTTTTTACTAAATGTAGCTTGATTCAGTGTGCCGTTTGGTGGGTTGTGGGAGTTTCTTGAAAAACAATTTAGATTAGAAACTAATTTGAAATGGAAAAAAATATCCTGCATAAAAGTATGAGTGTGCTTCTCATAGTCTGGTGAAATTCAATGCACAAACTTTGTAGACAATAGACATGCTTCTTGCCTGCCTTACGAATAAGACATTCATAAGTACAATCATTTTAAAGAAATGCCCTCAAGGCCTTCCCCTGTGATTGGTTGATTATGATAATCAGGGACATAGCTAGCAGGGGGTGTAGAGGGAGGGGGTGTAACACCCCCCAAGACTTCATGAATTTGTTGGTAAATCTTCAGTTTGTCTACAAAATCCTTAGTTTGTTGGTAGAATCATCTATCAGTAGGTGAGATAGAATAGCACCTAAATTCTTCTCCATCTATCTCTTCATCTGTAAATTTTCCTATTGATGACCCACCATCCCCTAGTCTGGAAGGTCAAGCCACACCACTCATGATTATGATTATCATCACGAAAAAGGTGGTATAGTTAAAAAACACTTTTTTACCTCTTCATTGCTGCTAAGGGTTTTGATGAGCATCTAGAACAAAAATTAAAATGAGGAATTATTAAACAAAACTAAAAACATTTCAACATCTCACTACCAACAAAGAGTGGCCAAATGGTAAGAGTGCTTGCAAGTGGGCTGCAGTTAGACTTTATGTTCAACATTTAATTAGAGTGCTCCTCTCTCCATCTCTCACAAAGCAGTGAATTGGTACAAATTGGCAAAACTCGGGATGGTTAAGGTAGCAAAGAAAGGACCAGGCCATACTACAACATCATGGTGTGACTAAGAAAGAATTATTTCTAAATTCTTAATTTTTTCTTATTCCCTATAGTAGATTAAAAAACATTTTCAAACATTATCCATTAGATAGTCACAATTTTAGAATATTGTGTATAAATCTAATTGCCATCAGACCGAAAAATTGTTTCTCAAATTCTGAAATTGTTAACTTACAAAAAAACAAAGTTTATCCAAAACTGCTAGATGTTGGTTTAAAGTTTTAAATGTTACAGCAACGGTTGTGTTTTTGCAAGAACTTTTAAAATGAGCCAGTTATCATATGGAGTGTTTCAAAAAGTTTTTGCCAAAAACCACTTTGGAATGACAAACGTAAAAATGAACCTTTGTTTTGTGCTCATGCATTTGAGAATAACCTTAAAGAAGGTATTTACATTTGACCTCAAAGTTCTCTCTCCTTAAAAATAAAATAACAATGATATGCAATCTTTGGAGGCAGTGTGTGTCAATGAATTTGATATGAGATCTTCAAGCTCAAATTTTTTTTAGTGTTTTTCCACAGCTAAGGAACTATAAAATCCTCCAAGGTAGCTTTTATTGTCAAGAATGAACTGCATTTTTGTTTTGTAGGGAATTGTATTTTACTAAATTGCACTATATTACATCCAAATAGAGTTATTTTCCAAACAACTAACACTAAAAAATTACAAAATTTTAAATAACAGTTACAATTAAGAGCAGCAAGAATGAGAACTACATTTTTTGAATGGAAATGACATCAAAGTTCAAATATAAAAGAAGAGAAAAAATTAGATACAGTATTCCAAGAATCCTAATTCAAAGGAAATCAATTGAAAATGTCTCCAAAACATGTTTCGCAATTTGCATTGTTTTAATTGAAACAAGAAGGATGGATGCTTAACTAAATTAAAACAGCTTACAAAAAAGAGTTGGTTAAAGATGGAGGATTTTTAATTAAAATAGCAATTCATCAAATGTTTCCTGTTCATAATTAGGAGACTGGATTATTAATAGTATTATCTCATTCAAAATAGCTAAAATAATTAGAATTTATAACCAAATTAAATTAAATTGCCTGTATGCAAAGCTAATGCTATTACTCCTAAAAACAGTAAATCAGAAAGTTGGTATAAGTTTTGCAAAGTGGAAACCCACCTTCATTTGTGATAAAAATGTTGTACACTAGTGTATACCAGAAGAAAAGGTAAAATAAAATGGTTTCAATAAAGTTTTAAACATTAAGGGGCAGTTAACTACACCAGGAAAGAAAAAAACCAAAATACAAAGTGACAGCTTTCCATTTCTAAAATGAATCCTTCAATAAAAAATAGAGACACAAACAAGTTTTTAGTTTTAACAATGTTTATCAAAAATCCAATACATTATTGTCACAAAATCTGAAAATAGTTGCTTGTAAACAAACAACTCAAGGCAGAAATTTATTTTGGAAATTGTAATTTTTACATGCTAAGTAATTGCCTCAAGTTTGACTGTTGGAAAATTAGATAAAAAACTATTAAATCAAAGCTGTCTTAGAGTTTTATCTGTAAGTGGAAGTTTTAATTTGACAGTTTTTGGGTATGCCAGAGGAAACTTCAGGGTTTGGTAAAGAAGATGATTGTTAAATTTAACATTCTCATATCATATTTCATTCCAATGTGACAGCTGTCTCCCTAAACATTAAAGGGTAATGAACATGAAACTGCAGTCAAAGCTTACTATACCAACGAGGTCTGGGCTTTGATTAAAAAATAATGCTATTGAATTCTGCCTTTTAAATGCAACATGGCTATAATTTTCTGCATTTAGTTGGCTGTAAATGCGATTGATCATTTTATTACCAAAGACAAATGCGAAACTGCAGAAGAAAGAGTTTTCGGGGCTGGTCCGAAAAACTCTACGTACCCGCAGCTTAAATCGCAATTGGACCTCAATTCATTGTAAATAATTCGGGAAAACGAGGAATCTGCAATTTGGTTCAATAATACTGAGATCTTTGAAGCTTTTACTCTTTGTTTTAGGACTTTAAGGGAGTCTATAAAATCTGCAGAGAAGTTCCTCTTTTATATTCATGTCATTTTCCTCAAAGAGCTGAGTCGGGAAGCCTGAAAGAATTTTCATGCTGCTCTTCTCGCCAAGTTTGAAAGCAAAATTTCACAATTGATTTATTGACTGTAGGCTTCGTAAAATTGTGAAATTTCCAAAAGCTTCTAAACTTCTAGTTGAGTAATCGACTTTTGCTTTGTAAGGAGGAATGGAGAAAATCGTGACAAACGATGAGGTATCCTTGAGGTGAGTGACATTTAGCTAGGATCCCAAGGCCATTCATGAATGATCGAGCAAAAACTCGTGTAAAGTCTGGTGAAACAAAAAAAAGGTAAAATAAAGTCACATTTATTATCAAAAGAAATTTGCATGGGAAACAAACCTGATGTTGTGCAGATATCGACTGCAGTTGGCTGTGGAGTTTTTGCAAATCCATTTTATTTGATACAACGCTCGGCTCTCGTCGATTTCGTGAAAACCAAAAGGAATCCAGTGCTCCAATAGAACGTTCTGTAATTTGCCGAACATCTGGGTTAGCCGAGATACTCTGACGTCATATCGCAAAAGTTACCGAGATTAGAGACAAGTAAGGGTGCAAGCAGGAAAATAGACAACCTTCTGAACTGCAACTTCTTTGAGATACATTCAACAGAGAAACATCAAATTCAGAAGTCTAGCACGCGTTTCAAGTCAAAGACAGGGGTGCCGAAGGTCAGGGGCGCAAAAGAGGGTGGGTGGGGGTGGGGGAATAGAGCATTTTCTGCCCGAAAGGAGAATCACTCCATGGAAATTGCGTACACCTGTTATTTTATTAGTAAATCCGTATAAATCTTTTTCTAGTGAAAATCGCATAGCAAAGTATATAACAGTATGAAATAGTATAGCATAATATAGAATAATTTTGTTTAAAAAAGTATAGTATAGAATAGTATAGTATAGTATAGTATAGTATGGTATAGTATAGTATAGTATAGTATAGTATAGTATAGCATAGCATAGTATAGTATAGTATAGTATAGTATAGTATAGTTTAGTAAAGTATAGTTTAGTATAGTATAATATAGTATAGTATAGTATAGTAAAGTATAGTATAGTATAGTATAATATAGTATAGTATAGTATAATATAGTATAGTATAGTTAAGTATAGTATAGTATAGTATAGTATAGTATAGTATAGTATAGTATAGTATAGTATAGTATAGTATAGTATAGTATAGTATAGTATAGTATAGTATAGTATAGTATAGTATATTTTAGTATAGTATAGTATAGTATAGTATAGTATAGTATAGTATAGTATAGTATAGTATAGTATAGTATAGTATAGTATAGTATAGTATAGTATAGCATAGTATAGTATAGTTTAGTATAGTATAGGATAGCATAGTATAGTATAGGATAGCATAATATAGAATAATTTTGTTTAAAAAAGTATAGTATAGAATAGTATAGTATAGTATAGTATAGTATGGTATAGTATAGTATAGTATAGTATAGTATAGTATAGTATAGCATAGCATAGTATAGTATAGTATAGTATAGTATAGTATAGTATAGTTTAGTAAAGTATAGTTTAGTATAGTATAATATAGTATAGTATAGTATAGTAAAGTATAGTATAGTATAGTATAGTATAATATAGTATAGTATAGTATAGTATAATATAGTATAGTATAGTTAAGTATAGTATAGTATAGTATAGTATAGTATAGTATAGTATAGTATAGTATAGTATAGTATAGTATAGTATAGTATAGTATAGTATAGTATAGTATAGTATAATATAGTATAGTATAGTATAGTATATTTTAGTATAGTATAGTATAGTATAGTATAGTATAGTATAGTATAGTATAGTATAGTATAGTATAGTATAGTATAGTATAGTATAGTATAGTATAGTATAGTATAGTATAGTATAGTATAGTATAGTATAGCATAGTATAGTATAGTTTAGTATAGTATAGGATAGCATAGTATAGTATAGGATAGCATAGTATAGTATAGCAAAGCATAGCATAGTATAGTATAGTAGAGTATGGTATGGTATGGTATAGCATAGTATAGTATAGTATAGCATAGTATAGCATAGTATAGTATAGCAAAGTATAGTAAAGTGTAGTATAGTATAATAAAGTATAATATAGTAAAGTAAAATAGAAAAGTTATCTCTGGTTTCAAAATTGAGGGCGTGCAATGAGATCTTTCCGTCAGAGTTGTCTCGATATTGATACCATCTCAAATAGTTTAGTTTTATCTGGATCGTCCGTTCCCTAAGAGCGTTTCACAAAGGCATTCATTGGAGAATTTCTATCTACTTTAGTACTTTCTAACGTCCTTACTAATAGTCTCAAGCAGAAAATTATGGAGCTACTTGTAAAAAGCTAGATGAGAATAATTCTAATCCCATTTTGCGCAAGAGCCCCCCCCCCCCAACCTTGTTATTTATTAAGCACTACAAGCCCGTGAAGGGGCCTGGGATGCTTGTAGAATAAAATATACACTGATGAAGATATACACAAAGAGAACATTTTTCTTTTCACATATCATCAGGTGATTTTATCAAACATAAGATTATTTTACCAGCAAAAAATCCAAAATCCCCCGGCCCAAATTTCCCAGTTGACAAATATTTTCTTTTATCATTTCGATAACATAGTCTAAGTTGTTTAATAAAAACCTATGTATATTTCCATCTTAAAATTATATTAAAAATATATTAACAATATTAGCATACGATGAAAAAAATTCATGATGGAAGCAAACATGTTCCTTATATTAAAATTATACGCATGCTGCAGTGAGTTGCAAAATTGTTTTTCTTCCTCAATTTTGATTTTTAACATAAAGAAAAAGACTGCATTTTAGCATTTAACGCTTGATAATTTTGTAAGTAAATTTTAGTTGTCATTTTTATATAAAAACATTGGTGCTCTCATAGTTTGACAAAATATATATTTTATGTTGAAATGGTCTACATACTGAGAGCTTCCTAGAACTCAAAAATAGATTCTATTCAACAAAGTGAAATTGGTTAATCGGAAAAATACCTAACACGTTATACTTTAAATTAGAATTTATAAATCTTCACACTTGAACATTTAAAGGCCATGATGAAATTTACTCACCGTGTTGGTAGCATCAAATGGAAAAAGGGAATAAAAAGAGAGAAGCGTAAGTTTAAAAGAGCAGATATTGTAAGACATACTTAATCATTTTAAGACATATTTTTCACCCTTGAACAATGTAATGACCTCTTTTTGATTGGCCTATTTCGATCCGCAACTGGGTGTATATATATAGATGATCAGTAAAAAAACAACTTGAAGAAACAATAAAGAAGCATTCTATATATATTCTGAATCATTCTTCAAATATTCTGAAGAAGCATATTGCGAAACGTTAATTAAGTTGTTTTTTTACTGATCATCTATTTAAATATTTAAAAAACATTACAGTCTAGAGCTTTTGAATACATATATATGTATATATAGAAATTTGTCTTTTGATACTTCCGTAGCACAGTGCTCAATACGTTAGCACGTAGAGCGTGATATATCATATAGTTGAAAAAAGTAAAACTACATGGTTTATCTCTACAAGCCTGTTTCGTGAGTAACTCACTCTTCAGGAGGTTTCAAATATATATATATATCTATTTCCTAGCTTGGGATTTTTATCGCCTATTTGAGGTTTTATGCTGTGAAGTGTGTTAGACGAGAAGCTCTGGCAGGCGTTATAATGCCTTTATTAAAGTCATTATTAAATTTAAACACCCATAAAAATTGCGGATCGAATAGTAATTTTAATGAAATTACACAAAACTGCACAATGGGCGTAAGCACGATTTTGAATTGAATAAGGAACACTAAAATCGAGAAATTTGATGCATTTTCCAGTTTGTGATTGCAAAAAAATGTTTACAAAGACTACGTTGTTTTGTTTCCGGTTTCTTAAAGGTTTGAGTAATTAGAAAAAACTTTTGTAAACATCAAAGACTTGTAATTAAATAAAAAAATTAACGACATAAAAGAAGTAAAATAATGCTTCTAGTTTTTTTGGGGGCAGACGAAATTATCATTCTATGATTTGGGTTTGAAGATTGAAAAAATGGAAAATCACAACTTCTGCAAATAACGATAATTCTTCAAAATACTGTGTGGAAAACTGAATATAAAATGGAATTGAATAAGCAAACGCCATTTTGAAATTCTGTACCATGAAAAGATTGTTTAAAAACGAAACATGTTTGGAAATAGCAAAATTTCCGTGCATCTTATCATCTAGAAATACATTTTGGTACCTCAACTGATAAAACTTAACGCTGGAACAATACCTAAAAAAATATTATAATATAATTCAAGATTGAAGTGACATAGATTGATAACAACCAAGTTGTCTCTAACGATTTTTTGAATGAAGGGAGAAAACAAAGATATTAAAACTGATTAATGACGAGTAATTTTGTTTATCAATAAAAAATTGGATTTGCTGAGTTCGGGTAAGTTTGTTAAAATTTTTTAGCTTTTTTAACTTGCAAGTTTAAAGTAATGGCGATACAGTTAGGACTTAACTAAATTCATCAGAATAAAAATTGCAGCATTATGCAAAAAACGAAGTTTTTGACAAGGCCCGATTCATTATATCGAATCAAGCGTTGATAAGAATCCGGCGCTTAGGTATCTGAACCCGGCGTTTTTAGTTATTGTTATTGTATATAGGTTATTTAAAGTTAGTTTTTACAAAAGTAAACGATCACAAAAGTGAGACTACATGCACATTTGGTTTTGAGAACTGGAGTTTTAATCGAATTCTTGAATTGTGTAGTATTTTCGGCGTTTATTTGAATCCGGCATTTATTTGAATCCGGTATCAACTTGAATCCGGCATTTATTTGAATCCGGCATTTATTTGAATCCGGTATCTACTTGAATCCGGCATTTATTTGAATCCGGCGTTTATTTGATTTCAGCGCTCAGCGGGATATGGCTTTTATACGAATCAAGCATTTACTTGCCAACACCGCAAACGAAATGTATTTATCTATTTCATCATCAAGGAATTTGTATTTTTTCGGCCTGTTTGCAACATTCCTTTTTGATCATGTATAAAGATTCGAGCTGGCTTATGGACTCCATTCTTTATTGTACAAATTCTAACAGAGCCCTTTTGTTCTCTAAATAGCACCCTAGGCGACTGACCTCTACCCTTTTATCTCTGATTGGCAGATGATTGTAATGGGTTCCCCTTAAAAGAACATTTAGTTGCCAAGACACATTTGCTACTTCTTTCTGACATTAATTTACAGAAACAAGGCAGCAAAATAAAACCGAATTAGTAGTTGATAAAATAATCAATGAAATAATATTGCGGTTATTCGAAATTCCAGGTCTACATTCCTAAAGCCAATAAAATAACATACAATCTCACACGTCTCAATAAGCTAGCAATAGAGAGAAGTGCAAAACTAGCACGAAAAATAATGATAAACTGTCTCAAACAATAACAAACAAGATAGCATGACTCAAAAACTGTCTTAATACCAGAAAAACTACATTAGGCACGCAAAATATGATAGATTTTGGAATGAATTCAAAAAAGTTTTGCCAATAATTGGAAATTAGTGCGATAAATTTCGATATGATCATAAAATGCTTAACTATTAGAAATATACTATAAAAATGAAAATGTTAATGATTATCGACTTGCAATATAGTTAAAGAGTTGAGTATAAACAAGATAATAATGATAATACAAATCAGTTGGTAAAACTGTCTCTGAAATAAAAGATATTTTGTATACTTGCTTTTCCAGGAACAAAAAAACTCATCTTTTTCTGTGAGCTCGTTGTTTGTCAAAGCGCAATTCCATTTCCTCCAGGACTGTGAAGAAAACAAATAAAAATACAGCCTTTAAATAAAAGATTGCTCAATAAAGAATTTTTAAGTACATTCAAAATTTTGTATATTTTGCATTTTAATGTCAATAGCAACATTAAGAAAGGTTCTATTTTCAACCCCATTATTTATAGGGGCAAAGAAATACAACAGACCCTATCCAGTTAAAAAGGGGTTATAAGCTACAATTGGCTTACATTTGCTAGACTTTTAAATCCCATCTACACAAACAATTTCTAAGGCAAGTTTAATTGAAAAGTGTCGTCGATCGTGTACATTTGCAACACGTTTTGGCCTTTTTAACGTTTCTCATTCAGGCCGACCAAGCGGAACTTTTTTCCCGTGCCACAAAGACTTAAGTTGAACTGTAACAAAATTTTTCTCACTTGTGTCACAGAAGCAGCTTTTGTATAAGTTTATACAAGAGCCTAGGCTTGCAGAAGACATCGAACACGTTAGACAACAAGACGTAGCAGTTCAGTTAGCGATTTTTTATGAAGCTCTGCCATCAGTTTGATACATGTATGGCAGAGTTTGGAAGAAATCACAGCCAAAAAACAGCCTAAATGCGTGTGGGTATTTGAAGTACGATAATATTGTTATCTACACATCGTAGCTGTTAGAAAACAGTAATTTACTAAATGCATCGCACTGGTTACAGCCTGCCAATCAATATAGGCACACAAAGTAAACATTGCTTGTAAGTATATTTTGATCTTATCAAGTTGACATGTGTTAAGTCACTTAGTCCCAGGCTCCCCTGTAGATATATATATCAAGACTATAATTACATAATAAATCCTCAATAAAACATTCTTTCCATTTGTTACCCTCTAGCTTTACGCCCTAATGAATGGGGCTGCTTTATCTAAACATTGCATGTCAAACAGAAACTTGCGCACATAGATGAGTCAAAGCTACTAGTTATCTAAAAGATAAAGTGCTCTCCAGCAGGGTTGTAGTACCATGAAAGAACAATTGAGGCCTCGCTAAAACTTTCTACAAAAACAAAAGCAATGACTATCTTTTGGTATTGATTGGGGGGAGTCAAGAGCCCCTTTGAGCCCCCAGTGCTACGCCCCTTCTTTTCAGTTACTTTAATTACTACTTCATCTTTTAATGAAGATTAATATAATAACTTTAGATAGAGATTCCAACACACCAGACAATACTTACTGATGAGCAAACAAAGACTGAGCGAGATGTGATGATACTCAACATATTTTTCCATGAATTCAGAAAAAATAATAATTTTTGTTTGGCAGTAAACAACTGGTCTGTTGTAAACGGAAGAATCGATTTGCATTGCAAACCTGGAGGCTCTTGTTTATATCAAAATGTTTGCGTCGGTGATCATACACAACAATCATTTATTACTGTCCTGTCCACAAAGACATCAAAAATTGAATATCAGTTTTAGGCATGCTTTCAACAGACCGGGATGTGTTAAATTTTACTTTAAGAAATCTTAACGTCAAAACTCGAATTAGGCGAGTACAGGTCCTGGATGCAGGGTCCCTAAGAGTAGAAAAAAGCAAGCATTTTAGAGAATTGCCCAATTTCTCCAAATACATAGGGCTACGAACTCCAATGCATGTTCGATTTCATGCAGCTGTGATAATTTTCCATTTTGTTTCTGCCCCTCTTCAACGTTCGCGTTAAAACCTATGGCCAATTGTTAAAATGAAATGCAACATTTAAATGTAGTTACAAACTTGGCCTATATAAAACCCACAACAAAAGCTGCAGAAATTCAACTATGGGTACTTTACATTTAACACCGCCGCTAATATCAGAGTTCATATGACAAAGGAGAAAATTGTAACCAGATGTTCGGTTTTGTATTTCTTGGGTACAGTAAGTGCGGTTCGTTTAAGATATGGGCAATAAAGAAATCCCGAATATTCTCTGGAGATCTTCCATTATGATGTTTGAATAGGGAAACTATATCGGCTGTCAAATTCATTAACAATGGGATGGGAAAACAGATGGCCAAAAGAGATCCGCATCAAATCTCATAACCGGCCCAACTCAAGAGGTGAACTACCATAAACGGATTTTACATGTGTTACACAAGCTGTCCTTACTCACAGGATTGTACAATGTCCTCAAATCTGATAATAAGGATCGTGAACAGATGGGAATTTTAACGCTCTTCACGTTGAAAGTTTTGTGTTAAACACAGTGATTTGGTTTGATGAAGCGCAACATAAACAGGAAAGATCGTTTCAAGGTGAGACTGTTTTCTGTTTCGTTATGAATGAATTTTTGTACCTATACTCAGATAAAGTTGAAAAAACAAAACGGAACACGATAAATAGAAAAATCAAAACCATGACACAGGCGTTTGTCATATTCAGTTAAATAGGGCTGTGTCGATTTGGAAAGGAAAAAGGACTGAACCCAAGTAACCGATTAAGATCATTACTTCACGGTTGATACTGGTTAATCGAAGAGGCAGAAGCGGACACAAATTTAGATAATAAACACAGTTGCAATCATTAGGCAGACTTGAAAATCGGTCATTTCTTAAGATAATTGAAAATTGTCTGCAATTTTTTTAGAGAATTTTTGAAGTGTTAAAATGTTAGAAAAAACTTTCATGCATCATATTAATTTCAAAATAAAAAAGAGCAAGATAACAGTGTCCGTGTCCCCTTTTTTCTGTTGACAGAGGCCGTGAGTACAGTTCTTACTTCTTTCGAATTTACCTGAGACTTTAAATAGCTTGAGTGTTACTTCTATACCTTCCCTTTCTTTATACCGAATGCATCTCTTTCATTTCCAACTCTCCAAACATTATAATTACCGTAAGGGCATTAACCATGGATGTGTATTCAGTATAAAGATTCGGATGGGACAGTGAAGATAGGGGCCCCGATCAAAGGTAAACATCATTCAAGTCACAAGGAAATACATGATTCCTAGAATTATACCTTATGTTTTGGAGAAAAACTTTTTAAAAGGGGTAGATGTAGCTTTTTACGACAATATAAGCTGAAGTTATTGTTCTAAGTCCTATGGCAGTGATTATGTGTAAACTTTTGGCTTTCTCGCTGGGGAATTGGATGCTTTACTAAAGTCAAAGAAATATTTTAGAGAAAGATGGCATTTTTAAAAAGAGTGTGAACAAAGCAATTCAAGCAGCAATGTGTGTGTAGAGTGAGCACTTAAATTCAAAAATCGAATATTAAAGAAAATTCAGTCTTCTTGGCTTTAACATCATAAAGCTATACATTGAAGTATGGCATTGACTACTTTAAACTTGAAAATTTTGGGGTTATTGTATGAATGATTGATGGGGTAAGGGGACACCGTTTCAAGATAGGGGTCACTTATCACTTGACATTTACAGTCAGACCATGAATTTATTTTAATTTTGTCTTTGAGTAATCTTTTTGCTGATGATCCTTACCTTGTACCAGGTTTTGAAAAAAAATTAAGAAACATCGATAACTGGTTTTAAGCATTTATATCAATCGATTTAAGCACCCTAAAAGTTGTAATTCTTCAGAAAAAAGTCAATTTGAGTTTAAGTTTCTAAGAAAGTCAACATGACGTTAAAACTGATGTGAAAACACGGTGTTGATTCATTGGCGAAGCTAAAACAATCACTTAGTGTTAATAGTCAGTCGTTGCTGGAGACTAAAGAAGAAAATATGAAATTTTTATGAGCCTAAACAAGTGCGTAATTAAAGTGAGGAATTTCGACAGCAGGACAGGATTGAATACTGTGAAAGCGTACTACAGGTCAAGTCAATTGCCTCATTGCTAACAAGTGGCGGGTGAATCGCAATCAAAACAGCATGTTTTGACGAGTATTTGGCAAGTTGGTGCAGGATTTTAAGCGATAGGAAGTCAGCGGGTATGTTTGCGTTGTCAGTGCGGAGCTTGTGTATTTTCTGTCGCGCATCATATTGTTGTTATCAAGGAATAGTTCAAAAGGCGATTAAAGGTTTAGGCTTACTCGATTAGCAATCAGCAGTCGACGGCTTGATTTGACTTTTAATGCCACGACTCAGTTAAACAGTGCTTGGGTATGTATTGATAAATGATATTGATTAGTTTCTTGAACGTCGTGTAAATAAGCGATGTGTCAATCACTAAGATAACTTCAATGCATTAAGTAGATCGATACATGGTAAAATCAAACAAAGAGTTCCTGATTACGAAGTCATCAACATAATATGTTGGTAGCACACGCATTTAAAATTATTTCTTGCAAGAAATCAGAACTTAAAGATATGATTAAAGTTGTTTAAGATCTTAAAGATTCAGAATACATGACTTCATCATGTGAGTACGAGAAAATGTTTGACAGGGCTCCAAATACCTATTAGATAAAACTCTTTACCTTGAATAAATTTTCTACTCTCGGTTGAAATAATAATCAGTTAATCAGATTTCATCAAAAAACAAGCCATTATTTCGTCTATCAACCAATTATCCGGCTCGCATCCAAAATGGGATTGGAAGATGACCCAAGTAAAAAAGAGAAAATCTTAGAATTATCTTAATCACTTTGACGGGTCTAATCGACGTTTTGAAAAGAATTTCCGTAGTTTCAACTTCACTCGTGCAAAACTTGAGAACACAACGTCACTTGCACATAATTAACAATCAAGCTCTTAAGAGTTTTGAGAAGAAAAAATATTTGACGTGTTTTGTCCAATCCTGAAAGTCAGTATTAACAACAAACTTTTTTCTACGTTTATTTATTAAATTAATTAATCAATTTAATAAATTGACAGTTTCAGCCATAAAAAATAATGACAATTTTAGTGCCACTAGCAGTTCAAAAGTGTTTTGAGCTAAACATGAGAGAGGCAAAGGAGGAGAATAGAACTATTGCTAAACCTGTTCAAGAATTGACGCTCCAAAGTTTCATTAAACTTTCTAAGAATAGCTAACATTCCAGTTTGGAATGGCTCAATTTTTGCCTCCATTTCGAACAGAAACTTCCTTAAACAATGATTTTCTCTGATGTTTTCTCCGCCCAAAACGCCTAATCCATAATCACTTTTTCTATACGCACCTTTTCACAGGCCATGATTTTCGCAGAGCTTGTGTGAGAAAAACAGTGCTGCTCATTCCTAATTGATTAAAAATTTCCAGTATATTGGTATTTCTTGAAAGATCCTTGCAAGTATGAATCAAGATCGCCCAAAAGTTTGAGAATGAACTTAATCGGATCACGCCTATCTTCGAAATGGAATTGAAAAGTTTAATTTATGCATATAAATTGGGCAACAATAGAAGGACAAAACTGCATTTGTAGAATTTTTTTATTGTGTAAACTCAATTGGAGAAATATATTATCAAGATTGAAAGACCCAACCACGCCTTCAAATAAAAGTGTCTGAAAAAATCCATGAATAATAAAACAGTTATTTACCAGCAATACGAAGGAGCATCGAGTATTCTTTCTAGCTAAAATCAAAACATTCTTCAATTCAACTTTTTGGCTTTTAACTTACATCAAATTCTTAAAACATTTTAAATTTTCCACTGATATTCTCAGTTAACAGGGGCAAAACTCGTGAACTGACAGGGATCCGAGGGAAAGGATACCTAAAAAGCTGGGAGAAATAGATTTATCAGTTCAACTCTTTCATATGACAATAGCAAAATTTGGAAATGTAGGTCGCCTATTTGATTTTTTGTGTATACAATCTGGGCAACGTTTACGTGAAGACAAGAATTGTCTGGCTTACCAAACAGAAGTTTGTTTTTTGGGGGAAGGGAAGTTGTTTTATGAGTGATGAAAAACGACTGAGAAGCCACATTTTGTTTGGGGAGGGGTTACCCCTGATAAACTAGTGTAACATCAGCCATAATTTAAAAATAAAAGTACTTTACTTATGTTACTTAAGTTTTTGGGGGGGGCAAGGCCCCGGCAAATGAAACCCTTTTTTATGTTCAACGAGCGTGCGAATAGGCCTAAAGCTTTATCAGACATGCGCTCTGGCTCCAAGACAGAAGGACGACTGACTCATTAGCTTGTTCTTTTCATTTGTTTAAAAAGGGATAGCTAAAGGGGTCTTGATCAAGGGGGCTCAGGGAGGCTGAGAATTCCACTTTAATCTCAAAATATAGCCCCATTCTATAGTTAATTATCGTCCTTTTCACAACACCACACCTTTTGTAGATTATAATTTTTCAATGCTTTCGAATGACCTTATTCTGCATTGAATCGCCAAAGGATGACGCAACAAGATCCCATCTTTTAATAACAATAAGGAGATTCCGAGCATTGCAATATACAGAAGGTTTCTATCTTAGGTTGTCCTAGTCGTTTTTCCTGCTCGTTAACCAGTTGCCCGCCCGAGTAGGCTTTCAGTCAACCAATAAGAGGCTCCAACTCTCACGTTGCCTACCCAAGCTGAATTGGAGCTGTCTAGTTTCCATACTGCTCGACCTGATAACGTAATTAGTTTACCCTAAACCTAACCCTTACCCTGACCCTAACCCTAACCCTAACCCTAACCCTAACCCTTTACTTGAAATAATCAATCATGCTAATTTACGACTATTACTCATGCTTATTTATGACTATCAGGTCGAGCAGTATGGAAACTAGACAATTCCAGCTGAATTTGCCATTAGCTTGACCTTAGTGTGTTCAATTAGCAATAAATTTGGGTGTAACCTGTCAATAAAGGCTTTGTGCCTAACCATAACTATAGCAAATAAAAAGGAATCTTATAGAAGAAGAAAAACGAAATTGATGATATTAGCTTTATTCTGAGTGATTTTTCGGGAAAATTACGCATTCACTACAAGTCAAGTTTAATGAATTGTTTAAGATTATTAAATAAAAACGATGAAAAGGAAATGAAAATAAAATGGTGAATCCTGTTCTGGCATATATGAAGCACAAAACTTTGTACCAGGCATGGTAATTTGCGTTAATCATGGATGTTGTCAAAATAATTACAATGCGAATAAAAGGAAAGCCTTATTCTAAATCAAGGCATTAGAATGTCCGAGTAGACCGATTTTGGTAAGACAATGCACAAAGAAGGATGTCCTTGTGTTTAACTGTCACGAAAATTTGGAGTAACAAAAAATGAATCGATAATAAAAGATTTTAACTTTTGTTCAAATATATGAATACCAAGAAAAGGGCTGTAAGGGGTACAAGGCTACTGGAGGGGGCGAGGCAGCGAGGAGGGGGTAGCTTAAACTATGTCAATACCAGGGTGTGGCGCTGAGTGCAGTTATTTGTAAGGAAAAGATAGCAAGACATGCTGAGGTGTGACTATCTAATGAAACAGGAATAACAGTTGAAATTTCTCTTCAAATGAACCATGTGAATGGAAAAGTCTATTTGAAAGATCATGTGGGCAAGACGACAACAACAACCTAAAACATGAGATGGGCTAAAGATGGGCTGTCCCCATATTACACGGTAATCACGTGCATGGCTGTGCAAGACCCGAAAATGAGGCAGAGCAGTTAATAGATCATTTGTTGTAAATTGAAAAACTAACTTTCGAAACAAACCATCTCTAGTCTACCGTTTCAAGCATTCAATTTCCCTCTTCCCAGCTTCTCAAGCCCCAACATCTGAACAAAAATTATATTCCAGCGTAATGGTTGATTAGTCGATTGGAGAAAGGTGAACAAGAGGAAAAATGACAATCGTTTAAAGACTACAGAAGAAATCGATCGCTCAATGGTAAGCTCCACAAGCTTCCATTTTGGGAGCAGAGTTTGTGCCAAACCACAAGACAACTGAAATTGAATTTAACGAATAAGTTGTCATGAAATGAAAAGTTGTCAGAAACACACGAAAAGCGCAAAAAATAAAAAAAAACAATCAAATTAGGCGGATCACTGTTTAATCTCCCTTGAAATAAATCACTTCAGAGAAAACTGAAAAGCAACTGTCAAACAACAAAACATGTTGTTGGGAAGAAAAACAGAAAAAAGTCTTTTCGTTAGTGACACTCTTTCTTGGACTCGAAAAGCATGCGCACGGAACGAAATCATTATTTCGCATGCATTTTGATGACAGGGCGGGGATGGCCTCACAAGATTTTCGCTCGTTTGTCTCCTCAATATGGGTGAAGCAACTTGAAAAGAGAACCCACGTATAGATTACAATGTTCGTAAATTCGCTATCCAAACACATAAAGAGCAGCTCAACGTCCAATGGCCTAGCAATCGATAAAGTTAGCTGCAAAGTCAATGGCGATAGAGTTAAGGTGATGGCAATAAGGTGGTAACGTTATCAAAAAAGACGACAGCAGCTTTCACTATTTAAACCGTCTCTATGGTGATTTCGTGGGAAACTAGGTCTGTCTTTAACTTAGAACGACAAAGTAGGGATTCTTTTTCAAGGCGGAATAAGTTCTCTTGAAATTCTAAACAGTAAGAGAAGATTATCCATGGCTGCCCAGTAATCCCAAATAGTCAAAAGCATAAAGCACTGTTTGTCAGGAGCCGCTAGTGAGATTACGATAAAACACACGTTGCACCCGGTGACTTGCGACCAGTCTTCCATATTGGCGAAAGCAGTCGAGAAAAAAAGCCAATTTTTGCAGGGGGATCGAAAATACGATAATGGATTTTATCAGAACATAAAATGATCTGATAATCAAACTCCCTGACAAGTATTATCACACAGTATAGCTGTACATGAAGAAGTCATTGTTTTCAGGGGGATGTATCATGGTTATGGTGATATAAAACATGATACTTCAATTGCGATTAGAGTCACTTCATGAAAGTTTACCTGCAAACACGTTCCAGGGAAGTTACTTGTGTTATACAGGAGCTGCAAGGCTTGGTGAGTAATGAGACCAATTCTTCTTGCTATTAAACGTTGAAGAGAGGGGTAGAGTTTGATGCGAGGGCAAAGAGGGAAAGGCAATATTCCAAAGCATTGTATTTTGTCCAAAGTTAAAACGACACACGGTTAAAAACTACCAGAATATATCGTTCTATAAACCTGAACCATTTTCTGGAAGTAACATTGCCCAAAGCAATAACTGTTTACCAGAAGAGATAGGGTAACTGAAATTTCGCAAATTTTGCAAACTTAATTCTTAATTTAACAACATGCTGTTACGGATGCGTTGTGAAAATTCGTCTAACAACGGAGTTCTTACTTTCGAGATCTTCTTCGTAAGATCAGCACTTGCCAACAACATTCATTAGTTTGCTTGCCAAAAAGAGGCTTATTTCCAGAAAGAGATCAGACCATGATTTTCATTATAAATGAATTATTAATACTTATTGTAACGTCAAACATATAAATGACTTTGTTTGATTTATATTACTAAAATAACAGTAAAATGAGATGAGGTTAAAACCAGAGATTTTTATCTGGTATATCTGATACTTTCGAATAAGGCCATGTGACGTCATAGATCATTAAACCCAACTGTGTTATTGCTGGTTTGACTTTGTCACAGAATAGTCCTTCTTGGTGATTCAAAATGGGTTTCATGTTTCCTCCACCAATTGCAACCCCAGGCCTCATCTGAACCTGAGATAGCAGCGAAAACTCCGTTTTTGAGTAAAGAAAGCAGTATTAGAGTCAGAAAATGACTCGCAATGTAATGTTGGAATACCATTCTACGCACAAAATTAATCATAAATTACGATGTGATAGTAGTTTGACAGCATGGCACTAACACGTGGGTTTGCTGTGAGGATAAACTTTCGAGGATGTTGACTTAATGAAGACGCAAAAGAAACAAATGTACAGACAATGTTTGGTTTTCCACTGTAAGATATCAAACAAACCTGGCTGGTGAGATGCATCTTGATGGTTTTATTTATACTAAAATTAATCTAATTAAAAAGTAAAAAATTAAAGAAATTAAAAAATCAAATGAATTGGCAGTAGATTTAGGAATTGTAAAAGCTAAGTTACGACCAAATTGTAAGAGCACAATCAGAAATATATAATAAAGTTCTTTAAGAGATATGGCATTTACAGAAATTGATTATCGGTGACGTAACATGCAACAGACATGGGCAGATAGAAATCAGAAAGGAGAGGGCAGAGAAGGGAAGGGTGTGACACTTTTGGTGGCGAAAACCCTTTTTTAATAGTGCTGATGTTTCGATGAAGGTATTGAAGAAAACATTTACAGATGAGAATTGTATTGCCATTCAAATAACAGAACAAATAACAGATGCTGCTAACAGATATCGAATTTCAATTCCCTGGCAAAATCTAAAGACTGATCAAAACAGCATATTAAAAAAAGTGAAATAAAGCAAAAAGTCTGGATATTCCAAAAGTGGACAGACTTCTAGACTACTGTGACATTCTTTAGGAGAAATAACTGACATAGCTGGAAATTGAGTGAATTATTTGCGAAGCTAAACGGTCGCCTGTATTGTTATTTGGTTTTGTTTATACAAATATTCCAAAAACAGCCGTCGTATATTCACCAAGAATCCCGTCTTAAGATTGCTCTTTGAGATATTCGAATGATAAACATTATATTGTGAAGATACAATTAATATCGGTTCAGTATTATAACTAAAATATGTTTGTACTTCAACGAATTAAAGGAAAGGAATTTAAAATATGAG
Organism: Rhopilema esculentum; assembly: GCF_057945365.1. Lineage (NCBI taxonomy): Eukaryota > Metazoa > Cnidaria > Scyphozoa > Rhizostomeae > Rhizostomatidae > Rhopilema > Rhopilema esculentum. The sequence goes on from NC_142816.1 coordinate 3,955,836, forward strand.
AGAATAAAAACAGAGAGGTGAAAGATTTGGCGAAAATGGTTAAAAATGGATTGGGGCTAAAATCCCTTGAGAAAATAAGCAACCATGTCGTTTATTGTGGATAAAATAAATAAATGAAAAATGAATGAATGAATTGATTAATTAATCAATCAATTGATGAAGAAATGAAAACAATAAATAATGGAGTCAATAGATAAATAAATCAAAGCTAGAAAATGTCAAAAATTGCTTTCTTCCGTGAAAAATTTGTTCAAATCATGGATTCACTATATAGCCGAGCGGCAAATCACTCTAAGAAAATCTCGTACACCTTTTGTGAAAATCCTATTGTTTTATCTGAAAATCCCCAGAAATCCTTTTGTTTTAGGCAAAATCTCGTACGCTATTTGCAAGAGTGAATCGCCCCTAGGGATAGCCAAGTCCGATGTTAAGGACAGAAGGGATAACTGAAAAAGAAATGATAATTCTCCAAAAAGACAGTAAACTTTGCTGTTAGGATTTAAGCAACCTCTTAATAATAATAGTGTCCAAAGCTGGAAACCTCAATCAAACTATTCGGGGCAAAGTTTATTTAACATGCTTCGATCCATCAAGGTTTTTATAATTCAGAAGTTTGCGGAATATAAGTACACATGATAAGCAGAAGGCAAAGCTCAATAAAACTATTGAAAATTAACTAAGAAGCACCTCAATATACTTGAAATAATCAAATTATGGTATCTTTGGCCAATGCAAATAATCAACTTTGCTGAACGTATCGTTGATCAAATATTTAGGTATTTTGTCTGTGAGAATCAAGAAACTAACTTCAGTTTTTCAATTTTTAATTCAGAACTACAACAGCCATTTTGAATAAAAGGCAACAGAAAACATTCAAAGGTTGTTGTTTTATTGTTGTGAAAGTAAGTCATAAAAAACATAAGCTCCGGGAACAATAAAACATATTTTGCATTACATTTTATACAAACATTTGAACGCAAAGGAAAGGTTTTTTTCTTTGCATTTGTGAAACATAGTGGTATGAAGAACAAATCTCGTGAATTGCTGGTCTTAAATGAGTTGCTTGTTGGGAGTTCGCTAATCAGTGGAAAAGGGTGTGTTGGTTTCAGATGCGTGGATAAATTTATCAGTGACAAGCAAGTTATTATCAGCGAACAAGCGGGTGAAACATTAAAACAAAGTGTGATTATTTGAATAAGTTGCAGTGAGCAGACAAAGATCTTAGTCACTTTAAGCCTGGGATCTGGTACTTTGCTTAGCTCGGTAAATAGAAGAGATTTGTGGAAACTCCATGGATTTATGCTGATTCAACAAGACGAGCTTCAGTCTGCAAAATACGCGGCAATCCTTCCAATGTGCAGACGCCATTTTCGGCGGCCAGGTCTAGTATTTGTACGCATTCATAGCAAAGAGGATCGAGTATTTGCATTTGTGTTACTACGCTCAATTGTGCGGATTACTTCAATTTTAGTCGGATACAAGGATTAGCAAACCGAACAATCTAATTAGTAACCGACTGCTTAGCACTTTAATCTGTAATTAGAAATATTTACGGGAATGTTACAGATGGCTTTCCGAATAATGGCAGTCCTGTTTAGAGAACTCTAGAATAGGGAGGAGGTCCATAGAGCAGAAAAAGAGTAATTAACATGACATCTTTCTGAAACATGCAGGGATCATTCCCCCATGCCCCCTTTCTTGCGTACCCCAACTGTTTGACATAGCACTGACAGGCAGGGACCGCAGAAGCGGTAGCCCCCCCAATAATTTCCAAAATGCTCTTACAAAACATACAAAAATCGCCTTGCTCTTGGTTTAGCCCCCCCCCCCGCCCCCAGAAACGTTTTAGCCCCCGCAATCTGTAATACTCTGGGCAGTCCTTGCTGATAGGCTTTTCTATTAGCAAATTGCAATTCAGATCGATAAACCCATACCGTACGGAAAATAGTTTATTTAGGTTTTGCATGGATTTCCATAGTTCTCATGTTCGCAAACATTGTACAATCATTCATTAATCACATTCTTTCTTCTTAGGAATCCTCTCTGACACCCAAGAAGCCATGAAAATTCCAATTGGCTTACTTTTCTACCATTAATTCAAAGTGCATGTACTTCAAAGCATGGAGGATTCATCGAGTTTGTTATCATGACTGATGCTGCTGGTGGCGAGACTAGCCGATTTAGAACATACTCTTACCATGGTAAGTGGAATCGTAAACATACTTTAACTATGAATCTACCATGGTAAATCGAGGTATTTCAATAATGAATCGGGTTTCATAACCGTGCTGGTAATAAACGGGTAGAAATCAGGATGGTTTGGGATATAAGGTGGAGGGTGTCCTTTTACCATAATGGTAAAGGCAATCCACATACTAATCTACCATGGTAACTCGAAGTATTCAAGGGTAACCCAGGTTTCATACCGATCTAACGCAGATCTAACGATTGTAACGGATATTCTCCTTCAACGATACATTCGTTTCTTTACAAGAAACTAGCATCGGGATAAGTACACAGTTTCCTAATTTTTTTGCTGATTTGAGTACTGAAAGCTTAATACCGAGTATTAGAAATCTACTTTTAAGAAGGTAAAATAACACACAAAAACATAGCAAAACAGAGCATCAAAGTTCTTTTTTTCTATCTATCCCATTTCAACCATGAATAAGTACCCAATCATTGTAAAGAAATACTTTTGAGTCAATATTTTAAGGTTGAGGTGGTTCAGTACTATGAGTTTTTTCATTTTTCGTCAACTATGAGGTTGGTTTCTAAAAGCCAATTTCTTAAAAAATTGTTTGTACTCCTGCCCGGTTAAATATGGTATCAACTGGCATACACCTAATCTTCTGTTCCAAATTCAGTTAAAAAACATGAGAAGTCATGAAAAAAGACTCTTGGTTTAGATGTATACCAAAAATGTAGGAAACAAGACTCTTAGTTTCAAAGAAGTGAAAAAAATTAAGTCAACCTTTCCTGTATCGATGCTTTAACGCTAAGACCTTGCAAGCATAAATCCTAGAATCACAATTATGTGTTTTCATTTAATTCACAATGACCATGTTTTGAGGGCAGTTCTGATCTGGCACAAAAGATTATTCAAAAAATATTTCCTTTCACAGGATGGTTTAAAAAACACAGATGTTTTAATCGGAAATATAAAATAAACTTTGATAAAGCATCGCATGTTAACGAAAAACATTCTATTTCCCGTTGCATAACAATATTCTTCAGAGGATGTACATATTATTGTTTAGCATACCAAGGGAATTATTATCCGGGAAATCGTAACATTTATGTTTCCCTTGTGTTAAGTCTGGACAATATGATGATAAATAGTTCTTTATCCCACAATAGCAAAGAAATTAACAAAATACTTCCTTTTGTTCCTCAACGGGATTAGCCAGAAATCCTTAACGGCAATCTCTGAAAAAATCTAGTTCTTATACACATATCGCCTTTAGTATATAAATAGTTCTCGTGAGGATCATCGTGGACTTATAATCAAATTCTTTTCATATAAACATTAGGCTGATCTCCCGATGACTAGTTACTAGTAGGTATTTTTAACTCCAGAGAACTTTTTTAGCTTGCAAATGGATTTTTCCGATTACGTCATTGCTTTCTGTGTTGCAAAGAAATATTGAATGACAAGATGACTTCTTGCCACCATCTAATACACAATTTTCATTTTAATTTAAACAATTGTAGGCGGTACAGAATTTAAAAATTGGCTTTGAAAAAGCAAACATTTTAAGGCATACTAAAGCTTCTGACTTATGGGACTCTACAGAGTATAAAATATCAGAACATTGATCGAAAACTCTACACTAGAAAATATATATTATATACCCGATTCTGGGTCACATTTCTGATTGGCTTATTTCGATCCACAACTGGGTATATATATATATTTCCTAGCGTAGTGTTTTTTACATCTATGTTCTGACCTTTAATACTGAAGATCTGAAGAGTGTCAGATCAGACCCAATGGCTGAAATTAAAAAAAAAAACAGAATTATGTTTTGTGACGTCATCACATCGCAACCCCTATTTCGATTCCATAAATGCATGACCATCTTACACAAAGTATCAACAAATAACATCCAATCGAAGGACAAAAATAATTTATCATGGCCCCTACAATCTATAGTAGCTACTATTAAGTGTAATCTAACAACGATTCTCGTTTTTTGGACGAAACAACAGAACACAATATCTCAATGGATGTTTATTTTGAAACACAGCATGAACCCGCAAAATTTGAAAGTTATAGCTTTGCTTTATCAAAAAACAGAGAATGTTTTTCTAACGCTCATCATTGCCTTGTTTTCAAACAAACCAAAACTACGGGTAGAAGATCGCTCGGCCTGCCAATCATGCCATAGATTCTGTATCTGATTCAAATTATGATACCACATGCAAAGACAAATGCTCGCTGGAGATTCGGTTATATAAATATGCTTAAAAACAAGCATAAAGGCATTGAGCTGGTTGATAAATAAACACATCTACAAGTTAATGAGATTGCAATAGCTTGAGATCAATTAGGGAGAAAAAATCTTTGATATACAAATCATTGCTAGCTTGCTTACCGTAAGCAACTGCTAGTGTAACAGAGGCAAGAGGTTATGTTGGCCTATTACACCAAAAACAAAACATCACACATACGAACCATCATTTGTGAAAAGCGTTTAGCATAAAATTTTTGTCCCCACATTGACTCAAGTCCTTTGAAAATTTGCAAATTCAACTCGGTTAAAATTTAGAAGGGGCGTGTCAACAAGTAATGCCTTTAACAAGCATAGCTTAAAAATATGACGGTTGAATTAAGTCAAGATGATCAGGAGATCTTAAGTTTCAAGCCGATGGATTTCGTAAGCCCTGGAGATAAAAACTGATATGCGATTATCAGCAGAACATACAGAAACCTGAGAGTGGCCTCTCCATCATGAGACTGAGAGATTAATTGATTGATCGATCTGCATACGATTCTGAGTTACAGTATTATCGATTAGGCAGTTTTACCAAACGAATGACTGAATGGATTATGGGTTAGCTGATTAAGATCAAATAAAATAAGTGATTGTGCGATTTATATTTTTTAAGATAGTGGTGATGATAATTATGACATCAATCATTTTAATCATAATTATGATTCTAATGATTTATGATGATTTATGATGATGGTTTATGATTTATGATGATTTATGATGATGATTTACGATTTATGATTTATGATGATTTATGATTATATATGATGATGATTTATGGTTCATGATGATTAATCGTGATGATTTATGATTATTTATGATGATGATTTATGGTTCATGATGATTAATCGTGATGATTTATGATTATTTATGATGATGATTTATGATGCTTTATGATGATGATTTATGAATATCAACAAGATAATATAGTTTGATTAAACACTACAAAAACTATGGTCGTTAAAAAACAATAGGGTCAGATAGTATTATTAAGTCGAACTTGGAGATAAACACAAAAGATCATCCAGCATATTTGAAAGAGCGCCTTCAGTGCAAAATTGAGAGTTTTTATTGAAAGCCCCACCGCCAAAATTCTGAAATAGACCGAACATTGCATCGGCTTTGCACGAAAAGGCCTCGCAATTAAAACGAGAAACGAAACTCAGTTACTGGTGGTTAAACATCTCTTCAAGGTATCTAAAAATGCGCGTGTATTCAAATGGCTTTAGCATGTTTGCTCAGCATGCGGAATACCGTAGTCAAAGAGAACTTAGCGATATCACAAACAAGCATTTAAAAACAGGCTTAGTAGCAAGGCCTTTTGAAACCATGCTAACATGATTAATAAATAGATTGATAAAATAAGTTGATGTAAGCATTGGTGATTTACAGAAAAGCAGGGGTAGCGTGCATATTGCTGGACTGGAGCAATACCCCGTGTGTGCTGCTAAAAGGGGAGTTTGCCTATAAGGGAGTTGCTGGGAAGGTCACGTTAAAATGGCGGGTGAAGAAGCATTTGACGAAAACGGAAACAGTATGTATGATAGAGTTATTTGATTTGGTATTATTCTGCAATTAATTAAGTCAATAGATTTATACACACAAATACCAATGAAATCGTATCAGCTTTATGGGAGGGATGCAAATTTTTGGTTTCTAAAGGTTGGATTCATTCAAAAATGGGGGTTTGAGAGCAAATTAAACAAAAGTAACGATTTGAATTTTTTCCGTTACACACAAAAGTGTAAGCACTTAATTTGAATTTTTTCACTTATCACTCTTAGCAGGGTCGCAAATATTAATTTTTATTTGAAATGGGGCGGAATCTCGAAAATTTCAGGCACAAACTTTTCAATGAGAAATCTTCAAGTTAGAACAATCCCTCACAAACATAGCAATTGAACCTTTTAGTGCCGTGCATACCCTCCTTTTCACGAGCTTCAAAATTGATCAGAAGTTAAAAATAAAATTAAGAACAAGCTGAGGCTGAGGTACTGTAAAATGTAATTTTGAATAAAGTTTTGAAACCCTAAAAATCTTATATCAAAAAGGAGGTTTTTTGTCATCTAGGGGTGCTTTTTCGGTGAATTTGCAAATTTGTCAGTAAATAAAGGATGTCTCATCCACTTTGTTGGCAAATGGGCCTGAACACTCCCCTTGAGCACAATTACTAGCGATTGCAAGAACAATCCACCCTCAAAGTTTTGAAAAAATTGAGAACAGCCAGCCTGAACTTCAATTTACTGGTTCTAGTAAGAAGAGTATTCGAGACCGATTGCATTGTAGAGGATAAACGTTTTTCATTAAGGACAATATATTTCAGCGATAGACAAATGCTGAGTAAACAGAAAAACAAAACTAACTTTTGAAGAGCAAAGTAGAAAGGAGTATCCTAAAATCTGATCGTTCTTCAATTCTCCACAAATTAACAAAGCATTTCTTTAAACGGATTACTGAATTATCAGACTATTATTCATCATAATTATGAAGTTTTGAATGAAATCTAGAAGTATATAAAAGTACAACATTGCGGTCATTTATAAATGACACGAACCGTCCACCAAACTTTCACACAAAGACAACCCCGTACTACAAGAAATCCTCAAAATCTTAGCTACTGATACCGCGGGAAAAGTACGGGGGTATCGCTTCAAAAGCAAGAAAATCTAAATTTTCAGTTGAATATTTTATCTCTTTCTCTGGTTGCAGCTTATTGCAGTTTATTCATAGGGTATGAGATATAAGGGCTGGGAAGACAGCAGGTCAGAAATCAACAGTATCCAGTTGAATGATAGAAGAATGAGAAAGCAGAGTACATAGAAGCTAAGAATGAAGTTTAATGAGCTAATCGATACAAGGAGCTTGGGGGCCATAGGCAGAGGCTAATAAAATGTTTAGACAATAATGGTTTGGGTTTGGTACTTCTACCGTATGGCAAGAATGTTTTCTTGGCTCAGGCAATAAGACTGGTTTAGAGTTGCTGAAACAAAGCGAAAGCTCTTACTAAAATTTCCCTCTAAGCACCCAATATGATTTCGACAGTAAAGTTATTGGAATGAGCTGTATCATTGCTAAATTGCAATGACATAAAATGATATTCAGGAAAACTGTACTGCCCCAATTAACTTTTTTGCCCAAATCTGACAACAGGACAGAGCTCAAATCGCTGTCCGCCCCGGTTTGAAATTTGGCTCCCGCTGGAATATGCATATAAACAAGGACTATGTTCCACAACCAGATTTTGCAAAAAAGTCCCTTTTCTTACAAGATGACTTTTGAGAAACTGTTCCTTTTTCTAATACATACAGTGCCCCTTTTCTGCTTAAGTGTTCCTTTTTCTGATAAACACAATGCTTCCTTCTGCTTTGCCCCACCAACTATGAAATGCTTTCAACCTCCTTGAATGACCTAGAGAACTCGAAAGGTCAAGGTTGAGCAGAGGACCCAAAAAACGAATATTTTGCTTTGTGTTAATTAACAACACATTGCTGGCCAAATCGTTGGCAGCTGCGATTCTTATTCAATTAATTTCTTGATACCACGACATATGAAATTATTGTAACGTTACCACAAAATTATTAGGGTATGGAAACTAGGATAGTAGTCCTATTACTGTAAATAAGGTATTTGATCTCCTTTCAGGTTTAACATAAACAAAGTAGCCATCAATGATGAGTCATTCTTAGAATTAAAGCACTTCTATTTTTTATTTTATTATTATGCTCCTTGAAAGGCAGAGAAAATCTAGTGTCGTTAGAGCGCTCATATTTCCAACATCGTAAATTATATTGGAAGCAAACAAAAATGGATCTTCTTAATGGCTATTCCGTATATCTGATTTAGAGATCAATAACAAATGGGTCCACTAAATTTCAATGATTCATAATAAATGATAAATTAAGTCCATTGAATGTCAATGATTCATTTGCCTTGTAAAAGAAACAACCCGGTTTTCTTTGATAGAGTTTACCTTGATATTTCTAAAAAGTCGAATTTCCAAAAATGTAGATACTTTAATTTTATCAGATTTCTATTCTCAATTATAATCAATTTGATATTTTAAACAGTGAAAAAGACTCACTTTTTCGAACAACACTTTTAATCATTAAGTTCTTAAAAAACTGGGGTCTAACCACATGGGAAACTATAAATGGTCCACCAAGACACCGAATCGACGCGTAGACTCATTACGCAGCGATGAACTACAAATAATATCACTTAAATCGAATTAGCTGGAGTCGAACAACCACTTATGTCGAACCATATTCTAGCTATTAGTTTCTTCCTATGCGTGAGTTTAACTTATTTGGACTTGCTCGTAAAAAACGTCAGATAGAGACAGTCATTGCTGTTCCCCATTTATTCGGCCTAGACAGTGTCCTTTGCTCAATGCACCGTACCTTGAAAGCACAAAAGATACGCTAAGTGTGAATTTTTCATAATACCAGGAGAGTTAACAAACGATCCAGAGTTTTCAACAAAAGTATCAACGTGACAAGGCTATTATACTGCTTTCCAAAGTGCTTCAGTAAGTAAAAGGCTTCCCCGGACAAAACGCAAGCCGACCTTAGAAATAAAGCGAAGTAAAAAGTACTAACTATTTGTATTTCACCAGTTATTAGGAGTGTCACAATCTCCTACTCCCGCTCTGAATATGGTGAAAGGAAGAACCTCGAGCATACTCATATGTGTCTATTAGAAATGAAAGAGAGTAAAAAAGACTTGGCTCAAAGTCTTCTTGTCTGTGCGACCTCAACCTAAATCATTAGATCCACACCTAGGGCACCAATGCTACTTTGGGAAATTATACGTGCTCACGTATAGAGTACCGAAGTGTGACGTCATCAAAAATCTATTTTTAGAATTTTTAAATTAGACCACATATTCTTAAAGAACGGCATAAAATACCTCTCAACGTGCAAAATTAGTTAGATATGTTCCAAATTGGGGGAGATATGGCCAATGAAATATTTCAAGTTTGCTAAAGAATTACTGTTATTCTGGCCAGGTTCATAAAGTTATGAACCAAGACCAAATTACAGAGGTTTGATGGGCAAAGAGCTTGTGCTCAAGTGGCCATATCTCAGCTAATTCGTTATGCCTTTAATCGATTTTGCACATTTAGAAGTATTTCATGATGTTCTTTCTGGTTATGGGATCAAAACTGGAAAATTCTAAAAATAGATTCTAATGACGTCATCACTTCGGTACTCTATACACCAAATATCACGCTAACCACCTCTTAAAAGCCCATAAGACCATGGATAATCAGAGAATGCTGACTGAGTTCTGCTTTTAATATTCCCAATCTTGTCATGTATACAATACAGACCATGCGAAACCCATTATCAATAAGCCTATTTTTGGTTTAAGAGCATTAAAGAGATCGCTCAATGGCCATCTTTGGCGGGCTTAACGGAGTAAAATGGCTTCCATACAAACGCGTATCAGTGAGATTAGGCCTAAACCAACTAGCCCATCCATGTTAATAACCTAAGTGTTGAATTCTGTGTACATGACAAAGTTAGTCAAAGTTGACCTAACGCCCACCTATAGTAAACTACGCTGTCCAAGAGTTTATTTAGTTAATTCATATCAACGCCTATATATGTTTATAAATGAAACGCCTAATGCACATAAAGTATTGCGTGTTAATTTCAAAAGAGAATTATTAGATGGTGGCAGATTAGTACGCGATTATCGTATTCAAATTGTACTATGTGACTGACAAACGCATAAGCATGACCTGTGAGAGCTGAGATTGGAGAGCAGAGATCAAGGATTCGAGGTGAACAGAGGGCGATTGTTGAAGTGGCATGGAGCTTAAAAATGCGTACTTGGAATGCGAAAAAGCGGGACAGGGGGAAAATGAGGAAAAGGAAAAAGAAGGGAGTCAGTCCTGAGTGTATACACATTTACTTGCCTGTGTATAAAGAACTGGGTGGGGTGCTGACATTACAAAAAGCAAAACAGCCATGCCTTTTATGGGTAATAATATCTAATACAATAGCCATTTCTAAGAAATATGCCTTTGGGTATGCAAAGGGGAATTTGGTAGTTCGGACCATACTGTTTTATACCAACTCGACCCCCGAGTTTGGTAAAAAACCTTGAAGTTGGAGCTAGGGGTCGGCAGATCAAAATCATTTTGACGTTGATAACATGTTTAGTTCCAAATAAAGCAAAAAGGTGTTTGACTCCAGTATATTCAAAAGGGCGTTGCCCGCTCTTCAAGGCTGACTCGCGAAAGTTTGGGGACTTCACCTCCAGACCACCCGACTTTTCGGTAACTGCCTATGCCAGTAAAACCTTCTAAAACTTCACCTAAAATATTAAAAACTTTCCTTAAAAAACAATGAAAGCAAGACATGGTTTGGGTGTAGTGCTTCAAATTCTTTTCTCTTTAACAACTTTCCGCATGATTTCTGCCACAGCGTTTGGGTAAACAGCAAAGAAATTTGTAACATTTGAAAAATTAAGTTTATTGGAAGACAACTAAATATAGTTTCAGATTAGCAAATTTAACAGTTTCTGACGAATAAAAATAAAATAGCGGTGTTAAAGAAACCGCTAATGCGCAACCTCACCCTCATAAAAAAACTGGTAGAGCATGCCAGAGATGACATTTGTTTATAAAAACGAGCAGGACGAAAATTGGCATTGAGTGGGCAAGGTTGAATGGCATGGCAAGGGCGGTGAGGCAGTCAGGGTGGATATAATACCTATTCAAATAAGGGGCAGGGGCAACACCCTCTAGATGAGTATTCTGGGAAGTACAATTTGTGTGTTTCGCTTCAAATTGACCATCTTAAGATCGCACGTAAAGGTGTTTTTTCATAAGCACAGCATAATAATGAATACGGATATTTTTATCGCTTCACAATCTGAAAAGTCTTAAATCCTTTTGTACTAACTTAGTTTTGGGGATTGGTTTTAACAGTCAAAGATAAATGGAGTTTAAATATGGAAATGACAGCCAAGCTGGGAGTACATTGTAAGAAATTCATAGACGTTTCTTAAGCCTGTCCAGTTTTTTGCAGTGTACAACCTAAACAGCTTATTCTCTGTCTATAAGCTGTGTACACTTTATTTGCTTAAAGAAAATATCGTAGAAGTGTCATATTGAGGAGGTTTGGGGGTAGATTAGACTAATGACAACTACATGCATTTGCATGTCCTGATGATCATTATGACGCGGGTGCATGAAATTGAAGATTTTAAACACATAAATTTTGCAGCGACATATTTTTGTCCATGAAAGCAAAATCTCTGAAGCGATATTGTTCCTCTCGCATTTTTCCTCTTCCTATTCATTCCGATCTCGGTCAGGACTTTGATATGATAATATCAATGGCAATATCAACATGTATTCCATTTTTATCATCCTCAAAATATATATCTCTTGCCACTATTGTAAAGGCACTATCTTTGTCGAAAGCGGTACCTTAGTTATATTCCAATACAAAAGAAACTTTGGTTGGAAACTCCATAAAGATTGTATTTGACCAAGATATAGTACCACGTGACTGATTTATGAAGAACACGTTTAAAGCGTGTTTTCTTTAAATAACATCGCACCGATGAGTCAACAGTGTCCGCCATATTGTAGGTCTAGGAGTCGGACAGGAAAAAAGGAATACCGGCTTAAGGCTAATGTAAACTGAAGGAGGCATGCTAACGAATGCTGACCAAACAACGAGAGCTGCATCGCAAATCGAAGTAGTTGAAGCGCCGAATTCTTGTAACTAAACGGAAGTAACTACAGTGAATTAGAAGAAATCTGGTGGGTTTTGGGATAGCAGCGTGCAAGAAAAATGGTGAGCTATGTTTGAAATAGATTAATATATTGAAAGTGCGGATGGTTGGGTGCAATGGATGTGCTTAGACTAAGTTGCTTGCCTGTACACACAAATAAATATCGCGACGCATAACAACTATACTAGGAAAAATACAACAACAGAGAATATGCACTGATTTGCGACTCATAACGACAGAATGTTCCATTGATAAATCGTGATTGATAAAGCCTCGTAAACTAGTGCTACTGCGAAAGATAAAAAAGCAAAGAGACAATTGCAAATTCAGATGTAAATTCAAGCTTATACCCTTATGAAGTGACTATAACTTCATAGGAATACAGAGGCCTGTTCTTTACATTTGTAATAACATCTATACTTGTACAGATAAACTCTATGGAGAAGAGGAAATCTGAATCAAACGTCATCAACTGCACAATAGACCACGGCTTTCCCTACGGGCAAAATTAGCAGCCTTTTCTATGACCCATTTGTGGCTTCTGCTCCTGAGGAAATCTTGATGAGGTTAAGTGTAAGGGCCAAAACGTGAATTTTTGTAAAAGTAAGCGCGTGTCAGGGTCAGATCACTCTCTCTAGCTTTGCGCGGAGTTAAATATCAAGCAACAGGACAAAAAAAGACAAAAATCTTTCAATGACCCTCTTTTGCACATCTCTCTCGCTCCTGAACACACTGAAACACTCTTAATTTGGTGTGCTGTAGAGATTCAGGTTAATCTACCCCCAAACCTCCTCAATATGACACTTCTACGATATTTTCTTTAAGCAAATAAAGTGTACACAACTTACAGGCAGAGAACAAGCTGTTTAGGTTGTACAATGCGAAAAACTGGGCAGGCATAAGAAACGTCTATGAATTTCTTACAATGTACTCCCAGCTTGGCTGTCATTTCCATATTTAAACTCCATTTATCTTTGACTGTTAAAACCAATCCCCAAAACTAAGTTAGTACAAAAGGATTTAAGACTTTTCAGATTGTGAAGCGATAAAAATATCCGTATTCATTATTATGCAGTGCTTATGAAAAAACACCTTTGAAGAGAGATGAGAGTAGCGACACATGGAAGTGGATCTGAGGAAAACAGACCTACATCTCAGGGCCTCTGACGAAGGGGAGGGGGGGGGGGGCTGTGTTGGAGCCCAGGCTTCTTCAATCTATGCGAGATTTTCTTTTATCTGATTCTTTCATTTGCTACATTTGAACACCGGTCACTAGTTATCATTCCCCCATTTGTGAGACAGCATTTTATGTTGAGGTTATCAACTGTTTAGCCTTTAAATCAATGCCTTCCTGCATTTTTAGAAATATGTCGTAAAGAATATGGCCTAGATTTATTTTACATCAGCTTTCAGGTACCTAGAGGTGAAAACCAAATCTGATTTTCTGGGCAATTCAGCGATATCATAGATCATAGTTACAGAAAGTGCTAGTAGCTTTGACGCTGAAACAATAAAGCACCTACAGGGCGAGTAAATGTAAAGACCTATCGAGCTTATGAATAGATCCGGACCAAAGTCTACCATTTTGAGCAAACATGGCGGGTCAAACACGTGATCCAGACAGGCCAAATGAATATCTGATGATTCTCCAAATACAAGACAAAAAGTGGGCCAATATTTTCTGCTGAATAACATGATTGGCATACCAATTCGATAGCATATAATTGTGTGGGCTCAAATTTGCAGAGTAGATTCAGCTAAGTAAATTGTCTATCTGGGCTGTGATCATACCAACAAGTGGTGTGACAGGAATGACTTTCGCTGATTTGCGGGGTTCAGAAATTCAGCTTATAAAATGTGAGTACAGCAGAGCTATATTAACTCAGATTTTAATTTTCTATATTAACTCCTGAATGAAATACGACTAAAGTGATAAAACCAACAAGTTTCAAGGAATTGACAAGAAACTAGAGTAAGTGAACTAAAAATCTGATGGTGATAGGAAAGAAAGAGCATTTAGGAAAACATGACATGAAGTAATTTAACACGAAAGTAATTGAAGAGGGGAACAATACAGTAAATGACTACCATGGAAGTCCAATAGTTCGACTACTTGATAACTGATCATATTTCGTAATACATTCAAAAATATTTTCTCACAAAATATACCCCTGTTTAGGCCATTTTTACAAAAATTCGAACTTCGTTGATTCGAGCCGTCGATGATTCGAACTTTTGATCATTCAAACTCCAGAATCACCATTTCAAAGAGTGACTGTTAACTTTAAAAAGCATAGATGGTTTTGCTCATATATCGAATAACATTTAGATAGATTCCAGTCTAGGGTACAGAGGTGGGGGACCTCCTAATAACTAAAAAGCTTTTTCGGGGGTATATTCAATCCTTCGATTGTTACCAACCAGCCATACTGTGGCTTTGGAATAAGGCCCCTAATTTCGGTATCGTTTCTCGTTCAAACTTATTAGAACGTGGTTTTGTAATAAGGTCAATGTTTTATGTATCTTTTGTCGTCACAGCCATTTATGGACACCACGGGCTCCGACACAGGTTGAAAAGTGGGGGGGGGGGCAAGGGAAAATTTAACACCAATAACAAAAGATTTCAAAAAGCTCTATTGTTTTGCAAAAAAGTGGGGGAGGCCCTGTGGACATGGTTATGCATTAAGGTCCCTGCTTTCTGTATCTGTTGTCCTCTTAAGCATTTAGGAGAAAATTTTTTCAAAACATAAGCTTGAATCAATCTTTAAAATCATCAGGACAGGATTAATAATTATTAGAAGAAACATCTGGGACGAGCGAGTCAACCTACGAAACGCCATCATAATATCTAGTCAGGTCAAGGATTGAGCGACAGAAAACAAATTTACTCAAAAATCGCCGACTTGAAAGCATTTTGTACTCTCTGCGGGCTGTAATTTCGTTAAATTATAATTGAAACAATTTTCAAAACGATTATTTGATAAGTATCACTAAATATTGTAAGTATCGTGCTGTTTCGTTTAAAATAAGCAATCATAATTTCCGAAAACCTCCAAAAGCAGAATGCCATTATAACATTAGCCATTAAATAAGTTTCCGTGAGCGAGGCAGATTGCCATGGATACTATCAGCTTCGCCTCGTTTTGACAGTGAACAAAAAGATACCGACAACATGCTACATTTGACAACATTTGACTGATTAGCCTCATTTCACTTTAGAATCAAAATAAATTATGATGAAAGAACACACTTTAGAGTAACGACCTTAATTATGAAATATAATTTAAAAATTTAGCTTGTGGTCTGGTCACGTTGACATGTTTCTTTTTCTTTTATCAAGATTGTTACCCGCACACGAATTCATTGCGCAGCAATTTGGAAGAAAAATAAAGGATGCACATTCATAGTGTAATTTGAATGAGGACATCAAAAATTAAAAATGACAGGAAGCCTTGGCATATAATTAAGAAACGTATCAATAAGGTTTTTGCTTATTTGTTTTATTTTCTGTCATATCTCCACACTACAGGTAAAGTCGAGGAAGAAACTGAAAAGAAAATATGACCTAACTTTTAAACAAAAACAACGTGTCAACGATAAAAAAAGGAAAAATAACTAGTTCCAAACGGAGAATATAAGCATGCAGGGGGAAAAAAGTTTAGCGGGAAGACAGATTTTAAAGATTTATAACAGCAAACACTATTTTGAGCATATTCATAATATTTGTAAAATAAGCAAGCCTGAATGAAAGCTAACCGGATATGTGGTTAGGCCCGATTTTGGACGTGACCAGATTTTGAATCAACTTATCAATTGGAATCGTGAAATATTAACGAGATTCGTTTACGTTTGATAACGGCACTGTTTGGCGATTAGCGATGAATAACCAATACAATATTCATTTTTAGTCGAATATAAGGGGTCATGAAGGTTTAAATGTGCGAAACATAGCTTTGACAACAGAATATATGACAATATGCCTCGATGGCACAGCTTTAATGGGTGTATATATTCAACAATCTGTTAAATTTAATTTGGTAACAAGTGGTACTGGAAGCAGCTGGATTCAGTCTAATGTCTCTGACTATGTAGACGATGCAATGTATGGTATCAGTGAAAACAAAAAACACCAGCGATAGACCTTGTCTAAACACATCGAACATTGAAAACAGAAGGTTTGTCGAGGTATGTGGCTATGTGAAATTGAGCAGAATCTATCATACAGAAAGTTTTGGACTCTTCAAAAAGAAGTTCAACCCTAGAATAGTTCTACCCCCTTAGATTTATTATTCATTCTTATTATTAGTTTCTATTAGGGTTTTCTTATTGATTTTAGGCTTGTTTTGTCGTTCAAATTCAAAGTAAGTTGAACAGGTGAATGTATGTTGGTTTTTTTCGATGCTTCATAAAAATGACCATGACGTTCCGCTTTACTAGTCATAACTTTAAAGGTCATAATTCGAGTACCTCCGAGACAAATACATGGAACTTGAAGTTGCTCCGCGGATAGCACTCAACTTGGGCCTTCGTTTGCATGCATTGCTCTTACAAATCTAGCCTTAAATATATCTCAGAGCTTAGGCCTAGCTGAATGTAAACTTTGCACTGATTGGTATTGTTGTTAAAGGCAGGTTCAATGACAAAATACACGTTATTTTATAAGAAAGTATTTTAAAAGAAAGTTGTGCTCGGTTTTTCAAAAAGTTAAGAAAGTTCAGGGCTGGATCTTTGAAACCTAAGAAAGTTGAAAAATTTAGATAAACAAAATTTCCAAGGAAATTGTGGTGTAAGAGTGAAATATTTCAACAATACAGTAATGTGCTGAACAGGAAACGACGAATACAGTATGACGTTGAGGGTTTTTTAGAAATATAGCATATTTATAGCATTTCATCATCTCCATCACTGCACTTGCTTAGTGACGTAAATCTTTCCAATTTTACGTTAAGAAAATGTTAAGAAATTTTAATGCTGAAATTAGGAAATAGCTATGAAAGTCTGAGGGCTGGGCTGAAAAAGCTTTCCTTTAAAAAAAACGCGTAAGAAGAATCGCGAAGACTTATGGACTTAAGACCAAAGTAGACCATACCTACTTCATACACAGCAAAGCTAACCAACTTTGCTACATACACAACCAGGCAAAGTATAAAGAACTGAAGCAGTGAAAACTACAGCTAATCAATTTTTCGAGTTCTGCTTTAATAGGATTTTTGGCTGTTCTTTGGCAGAGTCCAGAAAATGTTCACCCTTCCAAAATTTTGAAAACTTTTTCAGAATAATGTAAGCAAAGACGGATTGCTTTCAGTGGCCTCTTTGCACAGTTGCCGGCTATAGAACCGCAACTTTTTCGTGGATTAGAATGTGGTATTTACAGTAAAAACCAGTTTTTCGTGATGCTCCAAGTCTAAATGGCATCTCTGGTTCTGGCATCTCTGGTATTGCAACGTCATAGCATTACTTCCTTGTACCAATGGTATGTTTAGCATTAAAAGCATTTAAAGCAGAATTTCCTGTGTTTGCCAATATAATATGCAGTATATTGAATACGTATATTCTTTCTAAAAACAGCCAAAGACCTTGCATCTTCAATAATGCAAAGAAGGGGTGTAGTGCAAGGGGGTTGGGGGTTGGCTGATCCCAAAGTACACTCTTTTTTATAAGAAAACACTTTATATAAACAATGAGGCTCGATTTGCCCAAAAAACAAGAACAAGGCTACAACTTGCTCAACTTCAGATGAGAAATTTAAAAATTTCCTTAACGGAAACTTTCACAAGCACCCAACTACTGTACGGACATTCTCTTGACAAAAAAAACTTTGATGGGTTTGTCCATAAACACTCTTGAAATAAGAACAATTTTAAGAACATTTGAGCCTAAAATTATCAAAAATTTAAGAACATCGAGGCTCGGCAAAAGCTATCTGGTTCTTATAAAAGAAAGAGTGTAGCCGATTTCTATTTTTGCAGTTGTTTTTTGCAATTTGTGCCCCCTTTGTTAATTTGATAGCATTTTACATTAGTGTAAAGTCGCAAAAAGTGGAGAAGAATAGAAGGATTGGCTAGAAACGGGTGCAATTCAAATCTGGGTGACGCAAAACGGTTCATAAATAACCATTTGTTACTCTAGCTGAGGCCAGCCGTTAGACTAAAAAATTGCATTATACAGGCAATTGTGTTCAAGAGAAGTGTACATTGGGAATGACTTCTTCATATTGCCTGTTGATTTCATAACCCTCACAAAGGTTCCTATTCTGGAAAATTATTAATGGTGGTGGACGGCACCGAAAGGGGCTAAAATTCTCAACATCAAGCACAATTTGTGTATTAATTGACGCCAGGTTATTAACGAACACAAAGACATGTTATATTCCCAATAAAGAAACAGATGCGATCGTGATCTTTCATCTTGTCTAAATAATTTTATGACCCTTTGACGAGGCACAATAATAATTTCGCGGTATTGCACGTAAATTACACTGCAGACGTGACGTAACAATACATGGTAAGAACCTTTGTTCTGCTGATG
Source organism: Rhopilema esculentum (assembly GCF_057945365.1). NCBI lineage: Eukaryota > Metazoa > Cnidaria > Scyphozoa > Rhizostomeae > Rhizostomatidae > Rhopilema > Rhopilema esculentum. Next base: position 3,974,615 of record NC_142816.1, read on the forward strand.
ACATTGGCAACAAAACAGCTTTAGTATACCACCTGCAATAGAAACAAATTTCTGACGAAAACTAATTAGGCCAGCGAATAAAAGCAGTAATTAGCTCTTAATGCGTCGGAACGAAAAAGGCGTATTCCCGTAACGATGCCATTAACACACATCCTTTTCTACCCCCACTATAACAGTAGTTGGCCGTTGGCACGTGCGATAGAAGAGAAGGATATTAGATCAATGTTTGACGATGGTCTTCCTGTTATTAATTATTTAACGGAGAGGGAAAAGGACATAAGAACATTGCAAGCCCGACTAAGGCCTAATACAATTATGGTGAGAGAAACATTGGTAAACAAAGATTTTCTGATTATTGTGGACGCCTCCCAGACAGGTGAATAGGTTTTGTGTAATTTTGTACTTACCTGAGCAGTTTCAAATTTGTATAATTAGATTCAGGTGGCTTGATAATTACCAATAGTCCATTAATACATAGCTATAAGTTGACATGAGAAAAACTTTTCTTGAATGGCTATGGAGAGAGTCTCCACTCTGATAAGTGGAGACTCTCTCCATAGCCATTCATTCATCTCGATATTCCCTACCTTTTTGTCTTTAAATATAGCCCATTCGTTTTAAGGTATACCTATGTTTCGTTTGGCATTAAAAACCGATACTTAGCATCACCTTTTAAAACGGGAAAAATGATAATATTAGCCTTGGTAAAATGAAATGGTTTGAATTTTTTTGGTTTCATTAAAATTCTCGAAACCGTGGTTTTCGATTGACGTTCCTTCCGGGTGGTTTGGATGCCTAAAGTAATTTTCTCTCGCATATTCTTTTCCTTTGTGTATGCGGAAAGGACAGGCTTTCTCAAAACTTATTTCCTGTTAATAAAGAAGCAACATAAATAAGTGTTCCTGGTGTTTTCTACAGTTAGCGGACCAGCTTTGCCAGACAATGAACTTTTTTAATCCATAATTGGCAAAACTACTTGGCATCAGAGGCGCTAATAGTACGGAGATCCATTCCCCACACGAAAACAAAACCGACCCTCAAGCTTTACTACAAATGGTCAGCGGGGGCATGCCCCCCCCCCTTAAAAAGATTCTAAAAATTGATCATTCTAACAGAGTCCAATAAACATTACGGTGCCATGAGGAGGGTTAGGTTACCCCACAATGCAGTAGTTTTAAGGAAGGCCAATGCATAATTTGACTGGATTATGTAAAGAGAGAGGAATTTGCCGTTACGTTAAAACTTTTCTTTTTCCTGGCAAGTGTAAAACGCAAACCGTAAATTGTTTTGCTAAATGCCAGTTCTAAGAAGCTTTTATTCAAAGGTATAAGAAAAATTTTGAGGAAAGCAAATTTTGTCCGGAGGGAGGTTGAGGCATATACTGACCTCTGCTTTTTAATTCTATCAGTTTAGCGATGTAATATTAACTAATTTTCGCCCGCAGTAGGTCTCTTAATAGTAGCCAACTTTTCGTCTTTCGACGCGAATCTACCACAGTCTCGTATTCAAAACGAAGCCTATATATCATCTTTTGATTCATAAGTGTTTCCGAATTTTGAGCGAAATGCCTACCGTATGATCAACAAAGTGCGGCTTTTTAGTTTAAACAAAATCAACCAAATCTGCCCAGGGTTATAAACTGGCAACTGCAAAGTACATCAATCGATCATTATCAACACACATTCATAGATTTCAATTTTGAAATATGACTGTTTTGACAACACGCTAACGATGTTTTGTCTTTTGCGAAGAACTAACAATGGTTATATCATCAAACTTTATGAGAATAGGTAATTTATTCAGTTTGATGTTAAGTAATTCGACTTTAGATCTACGTGTATTGATAATGATAACGAGCTTGTAGGCATATGGTGTAGCGGCACAAAAAATACGGCCTAATTTCCCGAATACATGACATATCAGAAAGTTAAGTACATTAAAAGCTGGCGGACAGCGTATTCATCAAAACAATAAAAAGGCGGACAGAATGAGATGACAATCGTGATCGATAAATCAAAAAAGAGAAACCAAAAGATCTACGAATTCAGCCACAAATAAACATGATTATTACACGTGGTCTTACAAGAACAGTTCTTTCTGCTCAGAGTTCAAATTATCTCTGATTTGTTTCTGTAAATGGTTTTCGGTCATGTCTGGAAATTTGCAATCATGTACCGATTGCAATCTGCGAAAAAGGTCGCAAAGTGACCACGCCCTTAAATTACTGATCAAGACCAATCGCAGTGATCATTATCATGTCTTCATCATCAGTGCCAATCATTACTATCATTATAATGAATCGTGATTGTAATCAATAATCACCGTCATCGCCACCTAACATCATCATCGTCAGTCGCCAATCATCATCAACAACATCATGTTCAATCATGTCAATCATGCTCAATCATGTCAATCATGTTCAATCATGTCAATCATGTTCAATCGTCAGGCATCATCACTATCATATCACAACCATCGTCAGAACTTTCGATCAATATTCTGACGTTTCATACACTGAAGAGTTTCAGACAAAAGCTTTAGTATGAATAAAAATTTTGCTTTTTTCAAATCCATTTACAATAATCTATCACAAATATCAATCAAATCCCGAATTATAATCGTCTATATCCTTGTCACAGCGGAGGCCATGTTTGCCCACTAGCAACTGATGAAATTAGGCCGTAACTTGGGCCTGTCGAAAAACGCGGTAAACCGGCCTTGATGACACAATCAAAACAAAAAGCAGACAACCAGCCTCGCATTCAATTATTCATGGAAATTGTTTACTTGACAGAGTAATGCAATAAACTTTATCTAATTTTCAAACCGTTTTACGCTGCCCGAATCCTGTGTAAGATTTAATCAATTCAACGGACAAATTATGAATAATAAATGGCTTCATCTGAATGACAGTTATAAAGAGAACTGCTCCACTAGAATATAACAGTTTGAATCGAGCAGAGAGACGATACGGGAGCTTGGTCGCTTAAAGTTGTTGTGAGTTGAAGTAAGTTGCTTTTGGAATTTTGCTGGTTTAAAGGGGGAACAGGAGCTGGAAAGGTGTGTTTTGATAGACGTTTGAGCGACAAATCTGGGCTGTTTTGTATGAGATGCACACTGAATCGTGTTTCGGATAACATGGTATTGCGCTTTTCAACTGATTTCACAAGTATCGTAGAGATAGATAAATCTTTTTAAGAAACTCTCAATAACTATATGATGGAATTCGTAGATAACTTGTAAATCATTCTATCATTCTGTCACTCTTTAGTCCAACAATTAGGTTATGTTACATAGTTACTATTCTGGTTATGTTACAACACTCCATTCAATAGTTACATAGCGACATATTGTCACTCGATGATCTTTACCTGCGCGCGGTGCGAGGATGGCTCAGTTGTTAGAGGCGCTGACTATAGACCCAAGGGTCTGTGGCTCGAGTCCCTGGCATTACCAAACTTTCACCCAGAGTGGGGAAAGTCGCTAGCTCTCTGTAATTCCAGGCGAAGGAATCACGAGGTGTGGTCACATCGAGTGGAAGTACCAGGACACTGCTCGAGAAGCATAGCTTCTCATTGTCCTAAAACTACCTTCGGATCCTAAGTAGCAACAAACACAAATCTTAACCTGATTCTAGAGAACATCAAAGGAATTTGGTATTAATTGTAATACAATAATGACCGGCAACCAGAAAAGGGTACAGGATTTTCCTGTTCTGTAAACTAAAATAAATCTAAAACTGTTGCAAGAGGTTTCCTGATTTTTCTGGTAAAATAAGCTTAAAACCAATCAGTGAGCTTGCAGAACTGGTAAAGCAGTTGCATGATACTTTTGGTACACAATTTCGACTTTGATAATTACGCTGTTGAAATATTGCATTAAATATTACAGCATTTCATTTCCAGAGCTATCCAGCAAAAGTAAGTTTGAATGGAATGAAATGAGGGTCTCTCTCTGTTCGTAATCCTAGCAAGGGGTGTTATGTCTTCATTGATTAAAAAATACTGAACAAATTACCTATCTGAGGCCTTAAACTGGATTCAACTGTAAAAAAGGTTTCCCTTGACTTTAGCCTACAGTCTTTGAACACAGCTGCAAAGACAACCTCCAAACTCACTTCCATACAAATAAAGTCCAATATCTACCCCATACCCCGTTCCAAGTTAAAATGACTTTGTTTTAACAGTAGATACATTAACATCGAACTGAAGGGGGGGGGGAGGATAATCTCCATATCGTTTGCCCTGCAATGTATGTCCACAGTAAGCAAGTTATTCCCGCAATACCATGTTTGCCTCTCCCCTACCTCACAATGAGAAGAATAGCACACCACAACAAATAACCCTAAAACGACCTTAAATAGACATCCTTTTTTATTCACGTTCACATGATCCTGCAGTTTATATCAGGTTAAGTTTATACACATAATATATACATAAACTATACACATAAACTTGTTAAGTTTATATCAGTTGATTCAAATGTTTATGAGACTGGGTCGGAACCCAGTCATCCCGCTATACGAAAAAACTTCTGCGTAAGCTGTTTTTCCTCCAAGGCTTTATTAAAACAGTACGAATTGGACCCAAATCTCCTATTTTTACGGATGCGGATTCATTTAAGCCGCTAGCCGATAAAATTGTCGGACCTGTGTGAAATTCCTTGACATCTAAATTAGCTAACCCTGTCAACCAGTGTCTGCGAAATTACCCGAATTTATGACAGGACAACGAAAATTGACGATGCAGACAATCGACGCTAATTTGCATTGGCAGCTACACGTAGGCCTAACCAAAACATGACGATGTATTGATTGCATTAACAGGTAAACAAAAATCGCGGATTCTACACAAGTAAACTTAGCTATTGTAAATAGCAAGAGAACAGTGAATAACTCTGAGACTCAACACAGATGTTTTAATGAAAGAAATATACCAAAGACATTAACTCCAATTATAAACTGATATGAAAAAGTCAGTTTGTTTATCATTCGTTTAGATAAGGGATTATGAAAGTCAAGGGAAAAAAGCAATAGGATTTCAATAACAGGGGCAGTTTGTTTGCGCCGATAAATCTTTGCTTTGCTCTCTTGAGCCTAATTTTCAGTACGTGTAAACCATAAGTTTTAACAATATATTGAAAATTATGATATTAATGTTTCTTAATTCATCTATTTTAGTTCTAAATGAAGTTGCACTACTAGCAGAACAAAGTCATATTAAACCCGATGTGACATTCAAACGACACTCTCTCGTCGAAGTCGGTAGCCAAAGCTCTATTTCGTCAACACATCCCAACTTGCCTCAGGCGGCTGGCGCAGCGAAAACCGAACTAACCTCTCTTCTTGCTGGCTCAAGTCTTAAAAAGCCCGCTAACGTGAAAGCAGTCGTTCTTTGGGAGTACAAAGCCAAACATCCGACGGATCTTGACGTTCAGAAAGGCGAACGCGTGAATATTCTGCACAAGAACGGAGATTTGGCTTTTGTTGAGAATAGCCAGGCGAAGCAAGGATTCGTGCCGCTTGGGTACTGCTCGCTTTATCGCCGCCGATCCAGTTCTTTAAGTGATCTCTCGGCAGAATTCGCGCGGAGGCTATCAGTGTCAGACGCCAGTAAGTCAGAGCAAAATATTCCGAAAGAAGACCAAATCGTCGCGCCAACTTGCGAAAACCTACCGACTGCTGTCGAAAATAAGTCGAAAAAGTCGAAGCAAAAGAAAAAATTCGAGACCATGTTCTCGCGCGGCACTTACAACGCGAGAAGTGCTGAAAACCGAGAGAAGAAGAAAACGGACAAAGGTTTACTCAATAATGCGGCAAAGAAACTGGTTAAAGCATTCACCTCGTTACCGAAAAAGTCCAAACCAAAACCGAAAATTAACGTGAAAGAGCGAATGCCTTTGCCGACATGGCTTACGGAGCTTAATTTCGACATTGCAGGCCCTGACTACTCATCATCAAGCGACAGTTCGGACGACGATGGCGATTCGGCGTATGAGTCTTTCCGGCCAGGCTACGAAAAACGGCCGAGCTCAAGACGGCGACGCGGCAGTATGAACAGTCTCGCCACACACAGTTCGTTTGTATCTGTGCCGGAAGAAATATCACAGAACCAGCGAGGAGTCAACGCAGGTTTGGTACGATCAAGCGAGATTCAATCCGACTATTCTTCGCAAGAGATAGCAACAGGGTTCGCCAATGTGCGTAAACTGAAAACAAAATCGTCCGACGCAGGGAAAGGAGTGTCTCGGAGTCGATCATTCAACCTAGATGCTAAAACTCGGACTTTGCAATCAGTATGGCGACAAAGACCGAAAGACCTTATAGAAGTGAGTGATGACGAAAGCCATGACCAGAATGACAAACCAGCAACAACAGGATTACAAAATAATCTAACGACAGTCAGTATGAAACCAGAACCACACGAAGATGAAAGTCAATTGAATAACAACCTTGTTACTTTAGTTTTGAGTGACTTTAAAACGACAGATAGCAAAGACCTCCCTGTGGTTGCTGGTCAGGTGGTCCGAGTTTTAAACAAGAACAACACTAAATGGTGGCTATGTGAGACTGAGGATGGACGAGCTGGATTTGTACCGCGCTCGTGTTTAACAACGGAACCGGGCGAATGTTTGGAAACGGAGGACAGAATTCAATCTGGAACATCAAGTTGTGACGATACAAGTTTAAATAACATACGTGAGCGCAACGACTGGCAAGATGCGTCGTTCAGAACAAAATCAGGATCCGTAAAATTGGCACGGATAACTCCGATGGCCCGCGAGCCGTTACTGGAAGAATTTAGCCCCGGTGACAGTTTAAAGGGTAATGCGGCGGTAACGGACAGAAGTAACTGGGTGCGCGCGGAGGAAGGCTTGGTTTCGGAGGCTTATAACTTCGAGGAACTGAAATGTATGTTGTACGAGAATGAAGCAAGAAAGGACGGCTGTTTGGAGTGTATGCTTGAAAGTTCGATATACATGGAGAACTTAACGGAATCCAAAAGTCATCTTAAAAGCCTGAGGCCGCAAGCGCTGGAAGCAAACAGCCTTAGTCCTCAAGAAGCCTCGCTATCATCGAACACTGAACTCGCGGCAGAACCCGGCAATAAGGAAAACTATAGGGCTTTGCAATCGATCGAAACTCTTTTAAAAGCCGACTCTGAAAATGTGACAACTTCGGATGATCAAATAATAAGTGAAACAGAGAAAACGAAAATAACTGAAGAACAAAATGCTAGCGTTGGATCAGCTAATGATGAGATTAAAAATAACAACGTTACAGCATCTTCTGCGCATAACGAACAGTTGGCAATTGCTAACACCGAAAAACAGGATTGCTCTTTATCGTTACCGTCTTATGACGAGGCCATGGAGCGGCGAAACATTGCAGACTTATCCAGCAGGATAGAGCAACTGGCTTCGAGTATAGAAAAAGCTAGCAGCGCCCGAAGCAACTCGACATTGATAAACAACTTGCTTGAAGAATGGCGTATTAAGCACAAACGGACGGCAGAACAGCCTGTGACGCAACTGCGACCAATACTGGAACGCAAGACATCGTCAGATAGTCAAAGCACGCTCGATTCCATAGACACTGCACCAAGGGTTCTGCGCAGGAGGAATAGCACGAATCGCCGAGTTCGATTCCAGACTCCAGACATGACGAAAAACGATAATATCAAAACAGAAGAACCAATACCAGCACGAAAGGAGGAGAGAACCTTAGCCACGTGGCTATAGCAAGTAGTTTCAATTAGTATTGACTTCTGCTTAGATGAGCAACCCATTCCACCATAAGCGACTCTATAGCCTTTAGATACAGACGATATCAGATATGCTAAATAGCCACCATTGGCACTAGACTGGAGAAACCCTTACATAGCGTATTTTTAAGCCTCCCCTTGATCGAATTGAATTCATGTAACAAAAGCTACTGAAACAGGCAATTAGTCTTGAGTTGGTTCGGAGGTGTAAAAGAGGGAAAAACTCCCCCTCGTGACCGATAAACCCATCTATCATCAAGAAGCTTTTTGTAATTGTTCTCTGTTTGTTTGATCGACAGTGAGAATTGTGAGTCCTCAATTCAGCCCCCATTGTATACTGACATTTTTGCTTTTTCAAGGCAGTATTCGTCGTCCTTAAAACATTGCTACCTGCTAAACAATGTCTATCAAATAAAATAACTTAACCGGATTGTAAACATGGCCAAATTACATTGCCTTACCTTGATTAATGTCATAACAACAAGCGAACCCAACTGTAACACAATCGATAAAATATGTGACATGTTGACAATATTATTGGTCATCCAGTATTAAGATATCTAGTATTATTTTCAAAGAAATTAAATTACTATGACAGAATGCATACATTATCAAATGCAGTGTCTTTGTTTATCACTTGTACCTCTTCGTATGCAAAATCTTTTCAAATCGTGTCAGTGTATAATTGAACTTTTTGGCCTGGCAAACAACACTTGAAAGATTGGATAGCAACACTTGAAAGACTGGATAGCAACACATTATGGATATTGATCTTATATCTCACGAAAATGTCAAAAGAACCAAAGAGAATTGGCTTTCCTTTCAAGAGATTTTATATTGTATGTGTACATTCTTTTCATATTTCTAGACAGCTTGATACAGTAGCTAAGTGATGAGATCGCGAAAATATGTTCCTTAGAATTATCATTTTGGCATCATAACATGAAAGACATCTAAATCTGCTGCAAATTGGATTACATATGGCAAGAGAAAGGGAATAATTTCGTTAATGGATTATTGTTGCTTTGTGGACTGGCTCATAAATTATCATAAATTGTACTGGTTCATAAGAACCAAGACCAAACAACATGTGGTTTGATAGGCAAATAGCATGTGGTTTACTGTGGAAACTCGAATCCAATCAGTCTCTCTGATTTCCAAGATATTCGTCGCCCCCTCAGCCCCACCCCCTCAGCCCCACCCCCACTTCCACGGTCCCTGATACAAAGTGCAGCCCAGCTCAATATTAGAGAGCTATTTTCGCGGCTTTTCTCATCCAGGGTCCATTCATTTATTTCATTTCATTTAATCCATATTCAAAATTAGTATTTTACAATAGTGACTAAAAGTATACTAATTATGTCTGACACGCCAGCCCAGTCTTTGAACCTTTTTTGAAAGCTATTAGAGAGCCATTCTCACCGCACCGTGTAGAGAGAAACAACGACACAAATGGGAGACACAGAGGACAGAAGAAGTATAAACAACAGCCTTTTAAGAACAATGGATACAAATGCGTGAATGCTAGACAGATTCCGGGGAACAGCTGACGCTTTCTCGCGAAAATACAGCAAACCCAAATATTTCCCATGGTATTGTCTGGCAGTAAATAAAAAACAATGGTTTCTAAATAACTTGAAGCCTTACAGCATTTTTCTTTACTAAAAACATTTATTACATATTGAACAAAAATGGGTTCAGTCGCAGTTTAATCCACGTTTAATTGGACATGAAAAAGAACTTTTAATGAATTGCAGTGCAAGGCTTTTCCTGCGAAAGGATTCGTTGCATAATCAACCAAGCAAAGGCAGGATTAAAGATGGCAGAGCATTTTAAGCGTTTGGTGTCTCAGATAGGACTATGACTGTCTACTTGTACAACGAGCCAGAGGATATCACCCTGTTTAGGGACGATAATGTAAATATGTAGGAAATCTCTCTCCCAGCAGTATCTCCTCTTTATAGAGCGAAGAGCGAGGACAGTTTGCGCGGTAACTATAGTGCTTAAAGCCACACCCTTTTAGCGAAGACAATATCTGAAATTGACTCTCCAAGCAACATATCTTCAATCTTGACGGGGAACGCCACACTTATCCCATGAAGGGCGTGGATAACTTTGGCAGTTACTTTGAAGCCCTTGCTTGCCCTTCATGATGAGAAGTTGTCAAACTCTACAGACACATAGCAAGAGACCTTGTTATATGCATGGATATGACTGAGAATTTCCAACACGTGGCCTTATGTTAAACAGTAAACCACCTGCTACATACAGCTTTGCAATGGGTGTGTTACAATCTCTTTCTCTACGAACAGCAGACTTGGCTAATGTAACAACCTCTCCCAGAATGTGTTATGGCAAATTTGGGAATTCAACACATGGTATGAATATTGTTAACTCAGTTCAAAAAGTGATATGAGTTTTAAACATCGTGGTGAAAAGAAACACTAAGAAATATCAGTGAGAATAGAAAAGATAGATATCGATGGATACAAATAAGATAATTAAAAGGACACCTGATAAGCTAACAAGGACTATTAATTTCCGCTTTTTGAAAGTGTTTTGTGAAACAAAACCTTACGTAATTTTGATTAACGTTATGACTGGATAGATTAGTTCTGGCTACATCCATGCTAGAGCTCAGGTCAGTGAGATCTTAAGTATGATTATGGACCCTCACGCCTGTTCTTCAGGTCAAATCAGCTTCCAAGTAGCTCACAAGGCTGAAATATTGCTATTGAAATAAAAAGTGGCAATCGCTCGTGCACTCAACGTTTATCGACACTAAACCTTCCACCTGCCGTTCAGAATCTCATGAACTTGCGTTAAAAAGACAAAAATTTTAAGACAAACTTGAATCTTTTAAATTCAAGAAAATAATTACACCAGTAACAGCACAAAAAGACGATACTTAGGGGACAGAGCAAACGGAGCAATTATCTGTATATGTTAGTTCCTAGCATTTGTTGAGACAAAGTAAAACAATGGTTGGCAAGTGCTGGTAAAACAACAAAACATTATCCAAAATGACTATGATTTCCCATAACATATACTTTGTTAGTCTCCAAAAACTAGAAAACAAAACGATACTTATTTGGTAGCTTTCACCAATTGATTACGGCCTACAGCTCAATATCATATCTGAGGTGAAATGTAAGCTGCATAAATTATGAGAAACTCGCATCTTGGTCATTAAAATAGCCCAGATGTTGAGAAGAAGGATTCTCCATGTGTTCTGTCCATTCACAAAAACCTACCTTTGAGTGTTTTGTCGGGGAGAATAGGAGAAGAAAAATTACATCGCAACTCAACAGTGCGCGCAGTCTTGATGCAAAAACAAAGAAATAATACAAAAATCGTACCTTTGGGCGTGTATTTGACAACCAGCTTTACAGTACCTGGTAGAAGAAGAAAACATGTCAAAAATGTTGATAAGATGGATAAGAAAGGTTCTTTTTTCAATTAGAAAGCTCTCCCTTGCCTCAATCAATCAATGTATAGAAGTTGATGATACTGATGAGGGGGTTATGACTGACCACGAAGATAAAATATGACATGGTGATGGATGACATGATGACACTGACGAAGCCAAAGGCATAAGAGATAACAGAAAAATGACGACGATAACCATCACGGGAAACACAACCAAGACGACCAAAAAGTGGATGGAAACAAGGATGATAAAGACGACTTGGATAAAGTAACATGAAAGCTTAGGATGAAAAAGCAGATGGTGACCAAGACAATTACAACGATGACTAGTATGACAACGGTCACTTCATATCTAGGATGACCAGATGTAATAGACATCAATAAATAGGACACCGATGACCATCATGACAATAACAAAAACACAGTTGAAGATTCAGGGGTGCACAAAGGCAAAATGATGACAAGAGTTTCGACGAGTGACATCATTAAGTATCTATTTTTGAATTGCTTAGTTTTGACAACATAATATACTTCTACGAATGCAAGATCGCTTGAATATGTAAAAATCGGTTGATATATTGCCAATGAAAGATTTGAAGTCTGCTAACAGATTAGCGTTATTCTGGCCTGGTTCAAAAAGTTATGAATAGAGACCAGATTACAGTGGTTTGATGGGGAAAGAGCCTGTGCTAATGTGGCCATATCTCAGCCAACTTGAACCACCTTTGACTGACTTTGCACATTTAGGTACACTGAGGTATTTTAAAACGCTATTATGGGTTATTTAGTCAAAACTGAACAATTCTAAAATAGATTTTGTGACATCATCACTTCGGTACTCTATGACAAAATATTCGGTGGCAAATAGGACGACAACCACCATCACGATAGACACAGACGAAAGAGATATGGAGCTGAATGAAGATAGCAAGAGTCTGGACCACAACAAAGACCATTGTGTGAAAAAGACGGTAACAACGACCAATAGCGACATTTGTAGCCTCACCTTGGGCAGCTTTCAACAAATCAACTGCTTTTTCGTGGTTTTCTCCTTCAACGCTCTAAAAATATTCAAAAAGAAAATCATGAACAGCAGAATGTAAAAACAAAATAATGGGAAAAACATCAAGTGAAAAGAACTGCCTGGTCATACGACAACTATATATAATAGGTTTCAAATATTGTCATTTGAAAACAGCAAAATATGAAAACCATTCCCGGCTGGAGTTGATATTTTAGCAAGCTTTTGCCTCTTGTAGCAGAAAACATTTTGCCTTTTGAAAGCAAATTGAAACGACGCTATGAAAATTATCAATGTAATACTTACAACACCGTTGACTGCAAGCAATTGATCTCCACGTTTCAAGCTTCCCTGCCTTGAAAAAGATACAAATTTCGAGCTCCCCTTTAATTGCAAATAAAAGTGTACTTAGAGAAATAAGGCTTTGACGTAACAATCTAGCTTTACTAAAAACATTGTTAACTTTAAGTAAAAGCTTCTTCATCTGATATTAATCAGTTTATGAAACTTCAGAAAAATTGCTGCGAGTGAGAAACTTTACCCTAAAAGCTATATTGAGTACATTCTCTGTTAAGCCATTCTTCTTTGTCTCGTTCGAAATAAGCCTAGCTTTCTAGCAAGCTTCCAGACAGCTTATACTCAGAAATCAATAAAATGTTTTTCATATTTTTATGAAGCAATCGATACAGCATAAATCCACTCATGAAAAAATCCTGAATTGGTTGGTAAAAGAAAAGAAGCTGCAACAAGAAATAAGCTAGAAAAGATATATGATTGAAATAAATAAATAAATTAAGTATGATACAATATCAAGAAATAGCTATACTAAGAATTTTTATATATACGAAAAGATCAACAAAAAAGAATATAATAGAAATCAAACAATGGAAAATTTAAACAAAGAACAAATCAAAAAGAATGCTGATAATACTACAAATAAAGGAAAAAAAGAAATGAAGTCATAAAATTATTAACTTACAGAGGAACAAGAGAATTTGGAAGAAAATTCTCAAGTTCACATCAAATACGTCATTTTCTATCACTGCTGATCATATCCAATCAAATTACAATCAAAGGAGATTTATCATCATACTATAAACAGGGATAAAAACAACATACCGATCTGCCACACCTCCTGGGATTATTCTTGAGATGTATATAGGAGAATTTTGCTCCTTCCCACCCATCACGTTAAATCCGAGACCTTCCTCAGTCTAAAATGAAAACAACCAATGCTACATTGGAAACTTTGTTTCTGACAAAGGTTATTCGAAACAACGGCGATGCGTGTTTCCATTAGAATTTTCAGTCATCGCTGAGGTTGCCGACAGAAAAAAATTGAGCCAGATTCAATGTGTTTCCGATGCATAAAAGTACCAATTTGTGTGTATATGAAATCTTTTAGTTACCTAGGCCTTCTTGTTACCTTACCTGTGACATTTTCGTTACCTTACCTTACCTTACCTTACATTATCTTACCTTACCTTACCTTAGCTTAATTTACCTTACCTTACCTTAATGGGCAATTTATTTTTCTTTTAAGGCTGTAAGGTTCATGTAGATGGCTCAAACCAGTATGTGCCTACTAACTTTGGTAAGAGGCAACAATGTTATAAATAATCATCTTACCTTTGGCAATTCAACAATGCGAGGATGTGCATGGCCTTCACTAGCTGCAAATGCTGCAACTGTTGCCTATATTTTAAGTGCAAAAATAGATAAGCATTATTTCTTGAGATCAGAAGAAATATTTCAATATTCAGCTTACCAAAAAACATCCATAGCCTTAATACACACAAAATTCCCCTTAAAAATTTCATGCTCGAAATTATCATTTTATTCTTTTCTCCTGTTACCTTGGCTTTTCTGGTAGCTAAATAGATTTTCATTTTTACATGTGAATACAGTGGCAGCACCAAGGGGTGGTATGGGGGGGTAATTACCCCCCCCCCCCACTTTTCTGAAAAAATGGTCTACATATTTCTTCTAAAAATGGATTAAAAACGCTGGGTAGGGGTAGAACAAATTTCCTAAGGAAAATTAACTTTGTACAAATCACTGAAACGAGGCAAAAGGGGCGTGGTCCCACTGGCCGCGCCCATTACCCTTCCACTCTGTAATAGCTGGCGCCGCCACTGTGTGAATACAACTTTATATGCAATCTTGGATCATCCACAAAAGGTTTTCCACCATTTGTGAGACAAACAGGCAGTGAACAATCTTTGGTATTTGAGAAACATTACATCATTTTTCAAAATATAACTATAATTTTCCATGGTTATTTTAATGATACCTTGGCTGTAGCGTTGGCTCTGATTTCTGGATTTCCTTCAACATCCACAGTCTCATAAACATGTTCATAGACCTGATTTAAATACAAGAATAGTACTGAATCAAAAAACAAAAAGGTCTAATTACCAATAATGGCCAATATAGGAGTGTAACATTAACTGTAACTGAGACTGCAGCTTTACCCCCCCCCCCCCCCAGCTTGTTGTAAAATGAATGTTGCTATATAGTCTGAGTTTCATGCTTCATGCAATCGTCAGAGAACTTTTGTAGCTGTTCAGTTGCCTGATTACTGCATTGAGCAGGATTATTCAGTGTAAAATTGGAAGTATTGGTTTTATTTCTAGACACAAAAAGATTGTACCTAAAGGATAAATCATTGAATATGAATATGGTTAAAATGGTTGCAGAACAATTGCCATTACATAATTTACCCTTCATTTCTTACATTAACTCGTTATGTCAATTGAAATAATTTCACCTTAAGGTAGATAAACCCAATTTATCTCTTATACAATATAATATTTCAAGGTTTCTCATAAGTTATAACTACAACTGTGATATGAACAAAAAATTAGAAAAATTAATCTACCTCTCTAACAGACTGACAAAAGTTGCTCTCCAAAACAGCTTTAAGATTCAGAAGCTTTTGTGCAGGCAGATCACTCCCTTCAAAGCAGGTAATTGATGTTAATAACAAATTAAAGTATTGTAGAATAGAACAATAAAATAAATGACAAAAAATATACTTCAGTTTGACTACATCAAAACCGATTTTGACACACAAAACTTTTGATATCATACAAAACTTGATCAACCTTAAATCTATTGTGTACAAAATATGAGAAAACATATTCATTGTATCAGAAAACTTAGACAAATGATGATTCAAGCTGCATGTTTCATCAAAGACAGTTCTCATGGACAGATTTTGTGTTTTAGCCTGTCGACACTTTTAAGTTCCCAATGGTTTGATTCAAATTTTACACAATAGATTTTGTCAGAAACAAATTGAATACATGGTCTGATAACAATATTGAAGCTGTAATTCACACACACTTGAATTATTATTTGCATTCTACACACAGGATTCTACCCAAACGTAGGGGGTGTGACTTGAATCAAAGTTTTTTCGTGATATATGTTTAATTGACTTGCTTGAATAAGAGATAAAAAGTTTCACAATACTCACTTTCACTCAACTCTTCCAGGAGCTCAATAGCTCTTTTGATATCTGGTTAAGAAAGGAAAATGAAAGGAATAACAAATCAAGATTGGGTACAAAAAGATGCAAAATACATCAAGTAGCAAAAATCTGGTGCAAAAAATGTTGATGAATTTTAAAATGTGGAGAAAGTTTTGGTCATATTTCTAAAAATTTCAGTGTGAATCTGAAAAGTTTTGGGGAAAGGAAAAGCTTTGGTGATTAAACCAATGAAACACAAATAAATCTAACTTGTTTCTACCTTCAATATAAAATCCAGGGTGCATTCAATGAACTTAGGCCCGAAGATCTTTGGCGTACACTTGCGTTTTTTTCGGCGTTCAGCGTGCAAACCAATAATAAATTTTTTGGCGTAAATCAAATTTTCGTTAGTTGGTGTGCTAAACATAAATCCACATACAAAGTTAACATGAAAAAGAATAAAACAAAGGCTCACACACCACAGTTTTATTTATTAATCAGTTTTCTTTGCCTGGCACAACAATATTAACAGTTTTACTAACTGCTCATATTTTCGGTGTACCTTAACAAATACCCCCATGGACCTTCAGCGTACTGTTGACATGAAATGCATCCTGGTATAAAATGACCTGGATAACTCATTGCATGTTATTCTTATAATTGGGATATTTCAAAAGGCTGAATAAAGTAACGAAAGGAATTTGATAGATATTTAATGCCATAAAATGCTGTAAAGCAAGGAATAACAAAAAACTTTTTGATAATGTACATAAGGTACAAATATACAAGTGTGCAAATTTTGAAGCAAAAAGGTCAATGGCACTTGAATTGGATAAATGTTATTTATTTGGTAATGGAAGGAAGGATAGATTTCCTAGAATAAAATTTTTATGGGAGATTGTCAATTCTATCTCAATGCTGCAGCATAGCTACTGCTAGACTATTTATGAAAGATGCTACAGGAAGCCTTATTTTAAATCACTGGCAAAATTTCAATGTCAGCAGCAAAAAAATTTACCAGTAAAGGGTTTGTAGCAGAAGGAATAGGAATAAAGTAACCAGAGGATGCACAATAAGATGTGAAAAATAAGATGAGTTATCATTTTAATATGACAACTATGACAAATATTAAATGATCTGATACTGTGTAAACAGGCCTTGCCCGGAAAGGCGCTCGATTGAGCGCGCGTGCCTAGAGTGCACCCAAAAAAAGCCTTGGAGAGCGATTTATAGAGCCCCTCAAAAGGTAAAAACAATATTAACACGGAGCAAAAAAATTGTTGGAATTTGTTGAATCAACTTGATCAAGCATAAACAATCTTCCCAACAGACCGCAATATTATGATCTGCATAAGATTACCCCTTGAGAAAAAATTCAGCAAATTGGACGTTGAGTTTTCGATATCATTTTTAATCTGAAAACCCTCTAATAACCATCAAGGATACAGGCCATCAAGCGTAAGCGTTTTCTCCGGCAGATTTATTTGATTTTCAAGCAAGCGTTAATCTTCTATTGAAGTATATATTATTTTCTGTTTTTTTAATAACTTGAAATCGCCTCTGCAAATCTGCTATCACGTTTCCGTGCAAATTATTGCATTGCTTTTCATTTTTCATTTGCTTTTGGGAATAGTAGATGTTCTAGCGTTTCTTATAGAATGGATAACATGAAAAAAGGAACGAAGTTAAATGTTCGATTTAAAGCCATAGGTTTTGATGAAGCAATATGTGAAGCTAAACATAACAGTAGTGATACTGACACTGATAAAAGCTCATCGAATGATGGCAACTTACATATCTAGAAAAATCTGAACAATTTTGCGACTTTGTTTCATTATATTTCTATATTTATAATAACAGTGTTTTTTACATATTTTGTTATTTCATATTATGGTGCTTTGTGGTATCACCGTTGAATTCCAGACAAAAAATTGTCGTGTTGGACCCAACCATAGTGGGTCCTTCTATGTCACTAAACTTGAGTCTTAGCCCCCCCCCCCCCAGGCTCAGTTTTTGTGGCCTGTCTCTGAAAGTACGAAGCACAATGCTCCAGGATCGTCTACAATCTCTCACGCTTATTTCGTGCGAGAAATACTTTACACAGAACTTATCTGTTATCAAGAAGTGGGTCCAGTTGTAGAACAGAAGAGTTCATTTCAGTGTTTCTAAAGGTTGAATAAACTACATGACCACAAAAGCTTATTTTAGAACTTTCGTAAAACTAATAGTTTTACAGCTGCAGTTGCTTTGTAATAGCTGAAATTCAAATATTAACAACTTGCTAAAATATTTTGATTGCATTAACATAGTGTAATGCTGCCAAAATGTACTCGGTAGATAAAAACTTGCATTATATTTCTATATTTATAATAACAGTGTTTTTTACATATTTTGTTATTTCATATTATGGTGCTTTGTGGTATCACCGTTGAATTCCAGACAAAAAATTGTCGTGTTGGACCCAACCATAGTGGGTCCTTCTATGTCACTAAACTTGAGTCTTAGCCCCCCCCCCCCCCCCCCCCAGGCTCAGTTTTTGTGGCCCGTCTCTGAAAGTACAAAGCACAATGCTCCAGGATCGTCTACAATCTCTCACGCTTATTTCGTGCGAGAAATACTTTACACAGAACTTATCTGTTATCAAGAAGTGGGTCCAGTTGTAGAACAGAAGAGTTCATTTCAGTGTTTCTAAAGGTTGAATAAACTACATGACCACAAAAGCTTATTTTAGAACTTTCGTAAAACTAATAGTTTTACAGCTGCAGTTGCTTTGTAATAGCTGAAATTCAAATATTAACAACTTGCTAAAATATTCTGATTGCATTAACATAGTGTAATGCTGCCAAAATGTACTCGGTAGATAAAAACTTGCACCCTCCCCCCCCCCCCCCCCCCCACAAGAAAAAATTCCTGAAACCGGGCCTGGATATAATGGTTAACATATATTAATAGGCATAATATAATATCACTTATATTTCTGTCAAGTAAACCTAGAGGCAAAATATAACCTGATACATAGCCGATTTGACATCATGTTGATACATTTGCTGCCACATATCAACAAAATAAAGGAAGTATAAGACTGGTTGCGATTTTTAAAAAGTAAGTGAGCAATCAAAAACTGCAGAAGTGGGACAGGGGTGGTTTCCGAGACAGATGCTGTTAGCCCTCACAAGGTTGTTTATGCAAGATATACTGAATGTTGAGATCAAACCTCCACGACCAGAAACTGAGTAAAAGTTTTTTATTAATAGTTCGCCCGGTCTCTCTTTCTGGAGGTGCTGAGTTAGGCCTCTTGTCAATATCCCGGTTCTTGCGCAACAGAACTTTGCAAAAAAATTGCATATGCTTGAAAATGTATCAAAGAACATAGATAAAAAAATTCAAAGCGTGCATGAAAGATAAAAACGGTAAAACATACCTCTGGAAAGTGTCAGGGGCTGCACAGCAGACGCCATTTTGAAAGAATCTTGATGGTCAATGTTTTGCACAATACTAATGTACAGACCAACAAGTACCGAATTACGCCTGCCTAAGGGTCTTTTTCTCGCGACCGGAGGAGCTGTACGAGAGAGTGTGGTTGTACTTACCCTGGGTACCAGACTCACTATATATGAAATAAAATATATTTTTATTTCATATTCACTCTATTTTTTTTCATATATAGTGAGTCTGGTACCCAGGGTAGGTTGTACTAAACAAAACTCAAAAACTCAAAGCTCAAAACTTTTCATTCAGCAACAAACGTACAAGTTTATAAAGTATACAACTTCTAAGATTATAATAAATATACAACAAATTCGATAACAATGCTAAGATAGTTAATTAAATGTTGCCGAAGAAAATGAGGTAAACCCGAAAAGTTTTCGTGCCCAGTGCCCTTACTGGGTTGATTGCAAATACAAAGTAACTTGGTTTATAAATGAAATATACTTGTACATGAAAAATATTAAGATTTATATTTTTTACGTGATTTTAATTTTTTAGTATAAGAAACAGTAACAGAACAAATAAAAAAAAGGGGTAAAAATAGAAAGAAAGAGAAAGAAAAAAACAACTAGAAACTTACACGGCAGAAAGGATGGGGGAGGGAACACTGCAGTTAGTTTCAAACATGGTTTGCATTAGAGGGGGTTAAGCTTAATATTCAAGATATAATTGAGTGCTTGACTGAAGATTCGTGATATTCAATAATTGCAATAGCCACTTATAAAGAACTTTACTAAATTTATTTTTACTTGACATAGAACGAATTTCTAAGAGTATTTTATTCCATATTTTGATGCCATTGAATGTAATAAATTTTTTACGACATTCAGTTGTTACCAGAGGCCGGGAGAACTGATTCTGAGTGGCTTGGCGAGTGTTATAGCTGTGCCGTACATTGGTTTTTTGAAACAGGTCACATAACGTCGAGGTGATGTTATTGTTGTTAACATCGTACATGAATTTTGCAGTTTCAAATTTATAAGTATCTTCAAATTTTAGTAAACCTAGTTTAGAAAACAAGGCTTTCGACTCAGCTCTATAGCCTGCAAAGTTCATAATTCTAATTGCTTTTTTAAGACTTTTTCTTAAATTGTTTGTAGCAGATTTTGAAGCACTACCCCCAATTAATGATACCATAGCTGAGATGAGGAGAAATGGAAGAATGGTACAATTGTTTTAGTACATCTAATGAACTAAAGTGTCTCATCTTTGCCAGTATTCCGATGCTTTTCGAGATTTTTGTGTTGACATTTTGTGTATGTTGTTTCCAACTTAATCTGTTATCAATGAGAACACCAAGATATTTTATATGGTCTTTTTCTTTAATGGAAATATTATCAATTGTGATGTCTAGGATAGAATCAATTGTTTTCTTATTTGAGATAGTAAGGAAATTAGATTTATCAACGTTAAGTGATAACCTTTTGGCAGAAAGCCATGTTGAGACATTTTTTAACTCATGGTTAAGAATGGATTCAAGATCCTTTGGGTTATTATTCGAAAGAAAGATTAAACAGTAAATTATTTTTTAATAAAACACGTTTTTCTGCACGCAGGTTCTATAGGATTGATTTTGCAATATTTACAAGTTTCGTGAGTCTCTCTAATCGTCTTTATGAATTGCACGGATTGAACTTCAACAATTTTTGCATTGCATGGATTGAATTTGAAAAAGTAAACACCGAAATATTTTTTTGATAAATCAATAGAGACATAAATTTTGCATTTTCTCAGTAACTAAGAAGACACTGGTGCTGAGATTCCGTGATGCTGAGATGTGACCTAGAACATTGCTATGAAGCCCCCTTAAAAAGGTAATGTGTCCAGCTTAAGCAAGCGACTCTGCGGGGGTTTTTAGAAACATGTGATTTTTCATGTCATCGCCCCTGCCATTACGGTCGTTCTGTTGATCTATCCTGCTGCGAAGTTAGCTTTTCATGTGAGCAGTTTTGCATCGCAAGAATACTGACCAATCGCAAGCTGCTATTTTGATGTTACTTGACATGTTGGGTATACGCAGTCCTTTTATATGGACACATTACCTTTAAAAAGTTCATCGCAAAAAACGAGAGGTTTTCTACCATCTAGAGGTGCTTTAGAGGTTCAGTGAAAATTTAAAACTTGTCGGCGAATGAAGGATGTCTCACAAAGTCTCACTCACTTTGTTTGCAAAAGAGGCTTGAAAACCTCCTAGGCCTTCACATGCTAAATAGCAATTGCAGTGCTTGACCCTACTAATATCAGAACAATCCATCAACAAATTTTCGATTTATAAATTTTCAAACAGAACTTCAATCTATAAGTTCTTAAAGAAAGAGTGTACTTATTGCTTGTCAACATCCTTTGGATGTCAAATCACACATTGCAAGCTTAATTTTAAACTTCGTCGTCATTTGTTTTATTGTAATATACTGTCAGATATACTGTAAATACTAATTCTTAATGTGTATAAAGTTTAGCTTCTGGTTAAGAATTCAAGCCTAAATTCAGGTTTAATAATCATCTTAAATTTCTATTCGTTTTCCAATGAACTAGAAATAGACGTGGAAAATGGAAATGGTTAACAATCAACGCATTTTCTTGGTGCCACACAAAAAAAGTCAAATCTTTACCACATTACATTAGCCTAACTGGAAACAACCACTCGAACTGCAGCGCGCTCGAATTTCCAAGCGGAAATCGGACTATCTTTGTCAAATTGAAAAAGTATTCTCAATTTTCCACTTTGACAAAGATAATGAGTTTTATGTCAGAAATCAGTGCGTCTAGGGCCTATGTTGTGACGTGACTTGAGTTTAATGGTGAAGTCTCAAACTCACACAAGCAAACACACTTAATATCAACTTAATATCAACTTAATATCAACTTAATATCACTTAATATCACTTGAGAATCCGGTGTGAACCAGGATTTAATGCGATTGTCTTGATGATCTCGAAGAGTTTCTTGATGATCTCATTGAAAATATACAGGTCGAAATGACCCTTTATCTAACAAACCTAACATTTACGCGTCTACGTACATTTTCATGAAAGAACGAAACAAAACATCAATAACATATATTACAAACCCAGCTAATAGTGATCTTGAAAATAGCTTTGAAAGAAGCAAACATTTTACAACATATACATTTCACAACATTTTACAACATAAAAGCATTTTCGTCTGACACTCCTCAGAGCATAAAACTTCTTGTTGGTCTATTATGATCCACAACTAGGTATATATTTTTCATCGTGTTCTTTCGGGCCCTTACTCTGACGTTTTATGCTCTCAGAGTGTCAGACGTATCAAAGCGTCAAAGTATCATGGAGTGTCAAAGCTTTTAGCCAATATCTTATAAAATGTTTGCTTTTTCAAATCAATTTTCAAGTTCTATACCGCCAAAAAGCTGTTCATAAGAGTGATCTAGTAAACAAATATCATAGTAATACATAGATAACAATCAATTTTCAAACAGTTAACTAATGGTATATGTACTTCTCTAGGGCTATTCATTATTGCTTAATGGCGTGGTGTATTTATAACGATAAAATGGGGTATCTTTCCTTATCAAATCAAACAATCTGCTTTTCTAGCATACAGAGGACAGATCATTGTAAATTTAAACTCATCTTAAACATAGTTACGAAAATTTGTTTCGCAGAACGCCCATCGCCTCCTTCTTAAGGGGCTGGGTTTTTCCATTTCTATGGGTTTTCCCACATCTTTCAGTGTCTACAGTATTTGTAACTTATGCGAGCTTAATTGGGAAAAGTTACTTCGCGTTTTGAAATCTAAATTAACGTCCAAGTATGTTTAAAATTTGAAGGCGGTATTAAATAATGCATAAGTATAAAGTTTTATCTTGTTTCTGATATGACTGTAGTTTTTAATCAGATATTAGCGTAAACATTGTTATTGAAGAAATCTAACCATCGAGTTTAGTGAAATATTTTCAAGCATCACAGCCTTCCTGTATAACACACCTCACCTAACCTGTCACATTTCTCATAATCACGCGGAATATTGAACATATTGTGTGTAAACAGAGTTTGGGCTTTATTGGCACAGTTACTTGTGGCCTATAGTTCTTCGCAAACAGTTAACTGGTCATTCTCATCGCTAAACATTCGTTGCCATCGACAACAACTGTTTAGACGGGGGTTACCTTTGACGGTGTCAGTTCTAAAGGCTTTGGTGTGATGGAAGGCAGGATGCAAAAAACACGAAGGCGTTGGAATTTGAGTGTGGAATTTTTCTGTAAACTGTGAGTTTTACTGCAATCCAATTACTGTTCGGTCAAACCTTGAAAAGGGGCCTGCTTTTGACAACAGATGGTTCAAGGAACACTGCCTTTTATAACAAAATTTAATGAGTTCTCCAATTAAAAAGGTTTTAAACATAGGGGCATGGTACTGTAGAATATGGCGGAAACGTTTATTTAATTAATTTCCGCGTCATTCGATTTTCTACTGATTTCCAAAAACCTTTTTTGGGTTCGTATCCCCCGCAACCCATGGAAGGTCCGTCCCTGTGTGTGATACGAAATTGTAGGCAGAAACTGAAAAAAACTCCACATTTGGGTGAAAAAATACAATCGTTATACCAGCTTCAAATGATGTCACAACAAAAAAGAAAGTTATACACAATTAGCTACTAAAAGAAAACATGAAGCGAAAATCGTAGACCTAGAGACACTGGAAATTGCTGAGACACTTGGAAATTGCTGAGAAACACTGGGATTTGACATTGTTGTAAACCTTTTAAGTTTTGTACGCGAGAACCGTAATTTTAAATCATGATAGCAAAAACGTTTTAGGTTGAATATTAAACAAAACAAAGGTTTTATTGTAAGATATTTTTGAAAATTTTTTTTAGATAAAAACTAATAAAGGAAGCTTATATACAGATATCAAGATGACTTAGTAGAGACTATCTCCGAAATTATGCAACCCTATGCTATCTTTCACTTAAAACTTCGGGGTGTGAATAAATTTGCTTGAGGGGTAGAACTAGTTGAAAATTAAGCCAGCAAGTAACATGCCACGCCTTTTTCGCTTCATAATAGTTGGAAGAGAAAGTAGGAAAAAGAATGTGTTGACAAGTAAAAGTTAATTTTGCATCTTAATACAAGCATTTAACAACCCATAGCAATGTATAAATAACACAAATCGTTGTTTTCTTATTTTATGTTGTCATAAGAAGTGGCACGGCAGAGACACATGGCGCATACCATACCAAGGAGCTACAAAAAAAGAGTATTTTATCAACCACAAAGTTTTATAACCATAAAAACAAGTTTCTTGTCAGTTTCAAACAGTCTATAACTGGTGCCTTTACAAATACTTTTCTTCGTAGTTAGAGAGTGGAAAGAAATGATGTAAAATAGAGCGACAAAATTGCATTTGTTTACACTGTTAGAAATTCTTTTTTGAAAAAAACCACAATCTGTACCAGTTGATAACTGTTGAACTGTTTTACTCATGTCTTTTTGAAGATAGAGATGTTAAAAATTATTATGCTCAAAAGGATGAAATTTTGGTTTAATGAAAGCAACATTATATAGCTTTAGTCTAAACGACAATGGACTGCATTCTTGGTTCGCTTGTTGACGTAAGAGGCATGACATGTTTTACCAACGACTTGAAATCAATAGACAGCAAAGCAACACACGCAGCCTAAAAGTGGTGCAGCCTAAAGGTGGTGCAGCCATGTAGTTGAGGTCATTTTGACCTGACTTTACAAATACAGTGCCAGGTGACCTTCGCAAGATTAGGTCTAGTCGCTACTAGCCAGAAAAACAAAATAGAGAAAAGTTTCATTGCAAAAAACGTTTTGGTGGTACAAATTTTGAGATAACAGATAGTGTCATATATTATAACAACGATATATTCTAGATTAGTGACCCAGCCTGGTCGTTGTTCTATCTACCGTTCAATCTGTCTATCAACGTTTTATACTCTGCAGGGGTCGCACAAAAAGGCTTAAGTTTGTGCTAAAAAGTCTGTTCACATCTTACACGTACTAGTACATTCAAGTGAAGCAATGATTGTTCACCCAGGATTCTGAGCTTCTATAAAACTTTCTAGTGGGCGAAAAATCAAAAGTGCTGAAGTTTTTTATTGTCACACTTGAAATATTTCTTGTGCATTCATTTGGCTGTACTGATTCCTTCTCTGTATGAGACGAGGAGGGCGTCACGTTAAAAATGGTGTGCCAGTTTCAGCCCATCAGTAAAAGTTTAAATTAAGATCTTGATTTCAGGGGCATATACTTGGTCAATTATTGGGGGGGGCATTTAATAAGATGGTGACCGCCCCCTTACCTCCCCCAGGTGTCCATCGTTGCTTTTTTTATCAGTAGCTGTGTGCCTGTCATCCGCATCCTTTTTTAAACATCAACTGTTTTTAATAAACAAATGCATTTTTCTTACCTGGACAAAGGCGATGCCAACACCAATACCACCGATAATGGCAATATGGCTGCTTACATAGTCTTCCATTGCCTTGACGCAGCCCTAATGAAGAATGTTTAAATCAACACAATTAAATCTGTATGCTGTATATTTATAACAACACACCCCTGGACTGATGACGATTTGTACTAAAAAAATTATTACTGAAAACCTGGAATGAATCCTTCTCCGGGGGGGCTCATCAACTGAGGCAGTTTTTAGATGGGGGCTACTTTGAGCAGGGCTTGGGCTATATTTCAATTTTGCTTAACACAATTGTCTAAGCACACAAAGATGTCTAGTCGAAAATACTGAAGTGTTCATTATTGAAGCGTTTAGTCTCTTTGTAATTGCCTTGTTTATTTTAGCTATTTTCATCCACTGCTGAATATGTTATTGATCATGGTGTATTTTTGTGTCTTATTTCAATGAAGCACACATGGGGCTTAGCCAGAGATTTCTTTAGCAGTCTGCTGCTTACTCATCAAACCTTCACCACCTACTTTCACCCACACAAGACTGCACAAACTTTAGAAAAACATATAGACGCCTACTTTTAACTGTGAGCCATCTCCTTCAAAAAAATTTTCTTTAATTCATATGGCACAATACTTATTTAAAAGTGAAAAACAGGTACAGTGCTGCTGGTAAAAACTCTTCAGGGCATTTGCGTATATATAACAAACAGTCACTGACTATCAATACAAACCTTTGAAAAGTTGTCACTGCTAGATGTTCCACAGCTGGCAGCTTTTTGATCCTTGCAGCATGACTTTGGTGTTTCTAAACTGCCTCTGTATTTTTGGTACCAAACTGTGCTGTTCCAGTCACTTGGACCATTTACGCCACAGCATTTAAGCTAGAAATTTGCATACAGTATATAAAATGTCTTCTAATAAATGAACTCGAAGTAAAAAAAGCTATGCTTGATAGCAGATTTAGCAACACTGAATGGGTAGGTGGGGTTAATAAGCACACCAAGATATTGGTTTTGGAGTATGGTAAATTCCCTGATGTTAGATACATGCCCTTAATACCATAAATACCATAGCCTCCTGGGGCTTATTAATATTGAGAAAAAAGTAAATGGGAGCTTATTTAAGAGGGCTAAGACAAGAGTAGGGGTATATGAAAATAATCTATATGTCACCATAAAGATATCTCATATTTTTATAACAAAGTCACAATACAAAGGCCTACAAGAAAAAAATAATTTTCGCTTCCCAAATTCTATTACTGTTCCTGGTATAGATAAAATTCCAAGTTACAACATCGTCAATAAGATTATTGGACTGAGCCAAATGACTTAATGAAATGTGTGAAGGATTTCTTTGTCACCCAAAGTGATTACACCAGTTTATTTAGAAAAGTGTCTTTCTCACCTCTTTCTGCATAAAGTCAATTGACTTTGTGAAAGTTTTTGATGCTTGATCAGACGCACCATAGTTTGTCTTTATGGACTTCTTAACATTATCTGAGACAGTTTTTATGACCTATATGTCAAACACAAATATCAGTTTACATTTTTCAACAATAACAAGTGAAAATTAAGGATATGATTAGAAAATTTCACATGTTTTCTCAGTAGATTCTGCTTAATCTCATCATCACAACCAATAACATTCCCAAATTTAGCAATATATAATTTGTTGTTGTCAACAATTTTTTCTGTAATCAAAATTCATACAATCTGTCCATTACCAATCTGTATTATATATATATTTACATTATACATTACATATTTAATCTATTTCATAAAAATGGTTATCTAATCAGGAGAAAAATAATTAGTAAGTCTAGAAAGCAAAAGGGCTCTTATAATGTCACTATCTATTGGCAAAGACTTAACTTATTTTATCAGATATTTGAAAATGAAAGAGAAGGAAGATCCACATATTTATAATGTTCTAATTGTGATCCAAATTTTGAACTTTTTAAGAAACTGACCTTGTCTTTCTTGACATAGGCAAAAATACCAGCAGCGATTTCCAAAATAAAGATGAAGAGCAGCAATATGAAGTACTGAAAAACAGAGGTGTGAGGCTAAGAGGAATGCTGATAAACGAACGTCTGAAGAAAAAATTTGAATCCAGTGATGGACTCTTTGGGATTTAGCAGCACACCAGATCTAAGGGCAAGGTATGGGGAGAACCAAAATTAAAAACTTCCAGAAAATGCCTGCTACCACAAGTAACATCTACAACAGTATCATGCATCTATCTCATACTTTCCTATAACATATTTTTAGAAATAACATGCGCCTGGCCCCCAGAAAATGTACATATGTATATGGCATCAAAAAATACCCTAGGTGCAATCCACACATTGATTGATAGCATACTTTTGGCTATGCAAATTCTTCCTCTTTGACTAAACAAATTTCTTTGGCTACCAAATACTCAACCTTTCTTCTTGTTTGAAAACAGATGTGTCACTTATTCAACACAACTCGGCAAGAAACCAAGAGGGGCCTCCATCCAATATGGGTATTTAACTTTAATAGCAGACTAGCCATTTCTAAACCCACATAAATAAAGCACATATATAAATATAAATATAAAGTCAGTAACAATAAGGCGCTTTTGAAGTGTCATAGTTTACAAGTAGAATGGTGTCAAAACAAAGAAACTCTTTAAGTTTATAATCAATTGAATGCTCTAAAAGCTATTGAGTTTATATCTTCTATTGGCCAATGGTTGTAAGCATACAATGATATATAAAGCCAATTTAGTTGCTTTTATCGTTCAAAAGAACTGTCTTTTTATGCATCTGCAGCCATTAAAATCCAAGTCATCTGCAGCCTCTTTAGTCATTTCCTGCCTTTTTAGTCATCTGCAGGCAACATCGTATCAGGGGAGGGGGGAAAGTTACTTTTTAATGGAAAGGGAAAACATTAACTTTCCTTGAAAATTCTCAACCATTTTTTCTGGGACTGTAGCTTAATGCTAGTGGACAATAAAAAAATCTAACAAAGTATATATATATATATACATACTATAACGAGAAGCCATTTGCTCTCTTTCCAGGCTCCACAACATCCAACAAAGCCAATGACCATGACAAATGCACCAGCAGCAATCATGACATTTGCAGCTGAAGTCAGTCCTCCATCCCCAAGGAAAGAGTCATAGTCCTTTGCTTGAACACGGCTCCAGATACCAACTCCAAGAACTCCTATACCAGCAATCTAGTCAAACAAAATAAATCACCAAAAGATAAGTCTTGATGTAATTACGCAACTACAAAACTGTTAGGCTTTTATTAAAATTTGTCATTTGGCTACTTTATAGTGACCAAAAACTAGATTTTCCTTTGACCTTAGATTTGTAGTCTGAGAACAATAACATAAAATAGCCTTATTGTCAGTCTATTTGTAATGATGAACAATGTGTACTTCTAACAATTTTGTAATCTGAATGGGAATACCATAATGTCTTCCGAGGGAGGGTGGGCGCTTATTTGAGGGGAGACTTACTCAAAATTGTAGAATCTACGTCTATCTTCACTTGATAGCAGGCTACGCTTAAGCGAAAGTTACTCTAATATTCACTTATTTTTCTCGTATGATTTCAAGTTATTTTAGAGTTATATTATCAAATTTACATATAGAGCTGGAAAATTGAAAGCAAATTGGTAACCCAAAGAGCAAAGGTTTTTCAAGCATATTAGAATCTATTTGCCTAGGAAGTCTAATGTTGCTAACAAGCATTTATCAAAATTGCAAAAAGCCTATCTGTTTTCTATTTGGTATAACAAACTGCTTTTCTAACAGAACAAGACAGAAATTCAATATTCTATGGAGTTAATTATTCAAAGAATTTCTAGCAAATTTATGGTCGAAAAACAATGCCATGCAGGTGACCAATTCAGAACAATGAATAAAAGACAATATTTTGAATAAGAGTTCTCTGTAAACACAGTCAGAAGAACCCGTTTGTAATAACAGGTAATAGAGAATGCAAAAAAATTGGTGTGTTTGTCATATGATTCAGCTTTTCACCTGACTGCTTACAAAAACAGAGACAAAGAAAGAAAGCCTGTTTTTGTTGGAAAATATTTCTACAACTTCCAGAGCTGTATTCTTAAATAACAGGACAAGCTGTTCCATTGTGTTGCTTCTGAAGCAAACTGGTATGGCGACATTTGCAAAGCTTTCTCCAAAGGTCTTTTGCCAGACTCCTTGACTTTTCAGAAAAGCCCTTGAATCAACACTATCAAGAATTCTTTATAATTTTAACAATAACTTCAAATGTCATTTAATCATTATCTCTTTGCAGATAAGGGAATAGCTTATTCTTTTTAAACAGGAAGGATAATCATTTTTAACAATATTCCAATTATAAAATGTTACCTCATTTACCGAATTTAACTACAGCAAGTGATTCTAAAGGCAATTTCAAAAATGATTCCGTTAGGTTGATTGCATAATAATGAATTGCAGAATGCATAAGATATTGCCTGCCTACTTTGTTACAACTTCCATCCTCGCAAAGAAATGCCTTCAGAAAAGGTCACATATATATATATGATTTCAAAACTCATTTTGCCCATATCTTCACCCCTAGTTTTACTTATATAACTAAAAAATAATTCATTTCTTATACAGTTCTATGAAAGGCAGAGCTTAGCTTTAAACAGGGACCGTTCTGCTAGGGGGGTTAACTAAACTTGGTACATCTTTGTTCAAGACATAAAAGAAACCATAATGTGACGTGACTACCCCCTAACTTTAAATAGGGACAGTTCTGCTGGGGGTTAACTTAACTTGGTACATCTTTTTTCAAGTCATAAAGGAGACCATAATGTGACGTAACTACCCCTGCAGACTTGTTCATCAAACCCGATATGTTTGTTGTTCGTCGTGGTCATTCAGAAATTGCTTACAAATTTTGGCAAGAATGCCGTTTACTATAAGTACGAATGTTTCCGTAGCGGCAAATCCTGAGAGAAATTTTTAACTGCAAACAATTCCGGATTTGCATTCAAATTTAATCGCATTGCAAAGCAAATAATCCAAAGCTCAATTTGTGTGAATACGTGGCGAAGGGAACTTGCCTTTGATGCAGGGAACACAAAGCTCACCAAGCCGAGCAGGAGGGCGGGGCACTTTCGCAAAGGTTGAAAAGGGCAACGTAAGCAGTTTGAAGGTTTTGTGGCTGACATGAATTACAAAAGGTTAATGAAATTACTCAAGAAATTGAATCTAAAACAAAAGAATTATATTTTCGAAAGGAATATTGATATTTCTGTAGAAAGCGAAAGTGGAATTTCGTGTCTTCTTTGAAATGGTGGTTTGAATTTGATGCAGAAAACCGATAGAAAAAAGTAAAGCTTGTCGACATTTATTGCTTATGAAAGATTTGTTTTAACGAAAATAAGCTGTTTCCACATTTGGAATCGGGGCAACTTGTAAATTTCTAGAAGCTTGGGTGTAAAAGAAACTATCACGGTGACTTCAAGTTAAGATTTTTGAAAAATTATGCGGAGTAGTCTGCAGCAACATGCCAAACGTTTTAGCTCTCGCTTAGCAAAAAACGAATCAGAAATATAGTTTATAACCAATATAAAGTCTCGCTATTTCGAGCACAAAAGTATTTTTGCAGCGGAAAAAGTGAGCAAGCTCGTCGCCATTGCTGGTTCCACAGTTTCGTTGAAGCTAAACCTGAAAAAAGCAAATGAGCAAACTGACCACAAAACATAAGCAGCCTCCGCGTATATTAACAGATAAGTAAGTTCTATTAAGTCAGTTAACGAGTTATTTTAGCGATAAAACAGGTTTAGGATGTTGTCGAAATGCTTACCCAGAAAAGAAAATTGAAGGCAAACAGCAAGTACTTGAGGCATGTCATGCCGCAACCCAAACCTTCGTTAGCCATGATGTATGTATGCTCTTCTTGACTGCACTAAATTGAAACGTCGTATCTTTTAACTGCACTGGAAAAGTTATGGAGCGCTCTTGAAACCACTTTAGTTTTCCGGAACCCTTTAGCAGCCAATACGTCTTGAAGCAAAGTCAGAATGACTCACAACACTTTTGATGAAATTTGGACACATCAAAATGATATGATGCGTGGCCAGATACAATGGGACAATGGGATCTTAAACAATAGAACAATAGAATTCTAACTATGCAATGGATTCGTGACGAGCTGGAATATAGTCAGACGGGGGTACAACTGAATGTGACGTAGTCCATTGACCATTTCCTTTCCACTTTTCACACCGTGCGGTGCGGTAGATATGAATAATATTCCTGCTTCCATAATTTGAATATGGAAACCTAGGAAACAATTTGAAGGATAACTTGAAATAAAATGCGGTAGCTCAAGAATTTCGCGAGTTAAGCTTAGAATAATTACTTTTCTCCATCACAGTTTTCTTTGGCGATGGCGATCATGCTTTGATGATCTCATCGGATCTCATGATATGACACCAAAGAGTTTCTCCACGTTTTACAGGAACCAAGTCCGGGTTTCAGTGTTAGGTGTTAACCTCAAAGCTGCTGAACAGGGCCTGCGTGCAGACTCAAAATTTCCCAAAGTCGAGTCTGCACGCAACCTTTCCATGAAAGAAGTTGATTTTGCAACCGGCCATGTCCACATATAATTTTGTCTCGTAACGTTTTGAACAGAGCCAAATTAACAGTAATCCGCACAATTTCCAAATCTTTCGTTGGCCATATCTTATCAAATTTTCGTTGGCTAAAGTTCCTCTTGGTTATCTGGTCAAAATTGAAAAACTTCTAAAATAAATTCTTAATGACGTAAAGAAGTATATTGTCTTTTTATTTCTTGATCTATTTTAATCAAAAGGTATCGAGACAAAGATGGTCTCTAATCATATTACAAATTTGGAGTGTAATAGAATTTACTGTGAACTCTAACGCGTTAAATTATTGCTATCAGCGATATATACAAAAGTTTATCTAAAAAAACCAGTGAGAGTAGATTATAGGACAAAACGATATCAACTGTTATGAGTTTGCATTAGGCAATATTTAACATTGTGATTCTTATTATCTAACATTTTGAAAAATGTTGCTATCCAGTTAAGGCAGTCCTTATTATTTTGACTTAAAGGCTCTTGCGCAACCGGCATGCTTTGCGATTATAATTCAAAAAACCGACCTAAGGCCGATTTCCACTAGGCGAATTCTTTCGCGCGAATCGAAAAATATTCGTAGCGATAGAGTAGGCCACGATCTATTTTCTGCGATTCGAATTTTTTTGCTGCAAAATCTGAGAACATTACACCACGCATGCTCATATTGGCAAAAATTCGATTCGCGCGAAAGAATTCGCCTAGTGGAAACCGGCCTTAAGGATACAACATACAGTCAAATTCTCAAGACAACTGCCGCTAAGCATGATGGTTGTGCAAGAGCCTTTAATAACCAAACAAATTCATTCATATTTTGAATTTTTTAGCAATATTTTTTTCAATATTTTTTTGGAAAGAGGACACATCGTTACGAACTGTGCCTCGACATTCCGAAGCTGCTTTACTTTGGGCAAGCAATACACTCTTTTTGTTATAAGAGCCAGTAAATTGTAGTTTAGACTGACTGTTCTTAATTTTCTCGAAAATCTGAGGCTAGATCGTTCTTAATTTGTTCTTAAATCAATAGGGTTCAAGCAGTGCGATTGCTAGCTTCTTCGCTCTAGGGAGGTTTCCAGGTATTCTTTGCCAACAAAGTGAGTGAGACAACATTCGTTTGCCAACAAGTCTGAATATTCACCAAAAAAACACTAACAATAATCGTTTTTGAGATAGAATGTTCTTCAAAATTGCATTTTACACTAGCTCAGCCTGTTTTCTGAATGTTTGAAATTTCGGTTATTTATTAACGTAATGTTGTTTTTATTAATCCTCGTAAATGTGCATTGCTAAGGAAACAGTGAAGATGGCCTTGAAAAACGCAAACGTGCTGTGTGAAACTCTCAGATTGTAAGACGTCAAAACCAGGGGTGTATTGCTGGGGGCTCAGGGAGGCTAAAAACCCCTCGTTTTTAATACAGAAAAGTAGAAAAATTCTACTTTTGCTGTTGTTATTTTGCAGCATATTGTACAAGAGTCTCTCTTGTTTGTTTGGTAACATCACCCCCTAACTAACCCGCAGCCCATATTGTGGGTCGAAGTAGGCCAATCAGAAGTAGTGAAACAGAATCCTAATTTTAATGCAGCAGAATCCAAATTTTAGTAAAGAAAAAACCAATTTTCCAAAATTTAGCAGGTCTTCAGCATTTTCATTGTGCGAACATCAGTTACCTCCTGCAGAGTAGAACAATGCATCTACCACAATTATTCCCAAATGGGCATCAAATTAGCAAGTAAATGGGATATTGACAGGACTGCACCTTCTGCTCTCCGACATATAACTTGTGTCACGGAGAAGGAGGAGGAGGAGGAGGAGTGACACAGCTTTCACAACGGATAAATTGTTACGTCATTAACTGAATTTAGCTAGGCCGATTGCAGATAATTAGGAACTGCATAATGCATAAGATTTTGCCTGCCTACTTTGTTACAACTTCAATCCTAGCAAGGAAATGCCTTCAGAAAGGTCCCATATATATGATGGCATAACTCATTTAGGCCACTTCTTTACCCCTAGTTATATAAGTAAGAAATAATTCATTTCTTATACCGTTCTATGAAAGGCAGAGTTTTACTTTAAACAAGGACAGGGCAGTTCTGCTGTTGGTTAACTTCACAAACGAAAATTACAATCAGAACTTTTGAACAAATAATCTTAAAGTAATACAACCGCAAGAATCATGAATAAATAAATCTCATTATGTTTTACACCCTAAAAGTATTTTAAGGGAATAATACATAATGAGAAAGCTTCAAACGTGCTCTCAAGGCCAAAACCTAGCAGAGAGATCTTTCTCATGGCGAAAATTTTGACAAAGTGATTTTCTTTGACTTCAAATGGATCTTAAAAAAGATAGGTCCTCTGGATTATAACTGGAAAATTTGGAATTCTATTAGCCCAACCCAAGTGTCACTAAAATGTGCGGGTATAGCTCAAAATCAATTTCTTGCTTAACCGTGAAAAAATGCATTTGCTAAAAAATTATTGCATTACAATATTTAGGAGAAAGAGAAACATTTTAAGACATATAAAAGTTTTTGTCCGCAAAGTATAAAATGCCAGAATAATGACCGAAAATTCCATACTAGAAAAGAGATACACACAGTTGTGGATCGAAATACGCCAATCAGAATTGCGAGAACGCGACTGTTGGGGTTGCCCAATCAGACTTTTACCAAGCTTGTTATCCAGGGGTGTTGCATTGTTAATATCCAATAAATGTTACGTATTCTGCGGCTTTGATTCCGCTGCAGAAATTTGTCTCTGTCTTTACATCACCAAAATCAAACAATCCCCGGAGTCAGCATTGTATGTCCTCCGCGATGCACACCAAATGCTCGATAGAGCCACCCAGTCAGCACTAAACCAATGATCTAGCAATGCAAAGCAGAAATCTCGATTATACCTATCACATCCACTCAACATGAAGACCCCGTTACCAAGTAAAGACGAAGATACAGCTTTTTGTTTAGGGGGGGGGGGGGGCAGCCCTGATAAAAAAGTGTAACAACAGCCATATTTTACAAAATAAAAGTAATTTACTTGTGCTACTTAAGTTTTATTTTGGGGGGGGGCAAGGCCCAGCCCCCGGTATCTCAGTCCTTGTTACCACGCATACGGATATTTCCGTCCACACACTACACTCTTGTTTATAAGAACGATTTTAAAAGAACACGAGCCTCAAAATTGGTCAAAAGCTATGAACAAATTAAGAAGAAGCTGAAGGCTGAGCTTTGAACAATATTTCATCAAAGAAACGAGGAGATTTTTGTGATCTAGTGATGTTTTTCGGTGAAATTTTCAAATTTGTCGCCAAATAACGGACGCCTCACTCACTTTGTTGGCAAACGAGGCCTAAAACCTCCATAAAGCGCAAAACCATAACGATTTAAGAAAAAATTAAGAACAATCCAGCCTCGGACTTTTTCAAAAAATTAAGAACAGCCAACCTGAACTTTAATTCACTGATTCTTTAAAAATGAGTGTATCATATCAGCAGCTTTTCGAATTCGCTCTCCAGAAATTTTTGAATACGCTACAAATCCGATAAAGGTTTAGACACTGTTGGGGAATAGCCTGTGCTTTAGACTCCTAACTTTCAAGTTAGGGGTCTGGGACACAGGTTATAGGGGAATTCAAAAATTCCGTTAGCATGTGGGTGACGCTAAAAATGTCTATATTATTTTAAACGAATTTGAAGAGAAGTAGTAAACATGTAAACGTAAACCTTGAAGTTTACAAATATATTTAATGTCTGCAATATTTGGTAGGAACGAGCCGATTTTCCAATAATTTAGCCTTCTTTTTGTTGCGTGTAACCTGTATGAATTATCAAAAGCTATTAAGTAGCCCCCCCCCCCCCACCTTTTCTAAATATTCTCATAAAGTTTTACAAAACAGACAAACTACAAGACGATGCCACAGGGAGCACGGAAAGACATAGCAACCCTGTGACCATTACATTAAACATGTTTACTTGAAATCCGAGTTACATAAGATTTTGCAAATTAAATGTTACAGATATTTAATAATAAAAACACTTACAATTTGCAAGTTAAAACAAAACAAAATACATTGACGAAAACAGAAGAAGAATAATGAAAGACAAATTACCCAGGAGTGAAGATTTCTAAAACTACTTAATTAAATTTTTCAGAGGTCTTAATATATTTTAAGGTTGCCTTGAGAATTTTTGTATTTGAATTCAAACATAATTTTTCATGACCATAAAGAATTATTTGCAGTAAAGCTTCATTTGAAAGGTTTGTTAATCCACGGGGTTGCAATATAGCCCTCACATTGTCGAGAAGACCCCCTTTTTCGAATGAGCGCTAACCCCTCCCCTGTTCCCCTTATACAATCGAATATTTGATTAACGGTCCAGTGATAAAACCGTGCTTTACCTGAGATCCACCAAGGCCGATCGCTGCCCCACCCAATCCGTTGATGCCAACATTGCCGTTGATTATGTCATTAAATGCCTGAATGCAGCCCTAAAAAGCAAATTACCAGTGAACGATGAATGAACAACCAGCAAAATTGACATAGGTCTCGAATTATCGCTTTTAAAGTGAGAGCGGCATAATATTAGTGAATAATTATGTCCGGGTCAATCGAAGAGAACAGCTTTGTCGGATTTTGAAGAACTTTTATTTTCATAATCAAGTATGGAGAGTGTGAGGATGGTTCAGTAGTTTGGGCAGTTGGTCCGGATCTTGGCTATGACGCTAAGAGAGATGAGAGTCAGAGAAAGGCGTCAGCTCTCTTGAATTTTAGGCGTAGTAATCAGGGCCGTCGTAGCCGGGGGCTGTGGGGGGGGGGGGGGCTGGAACCCCTAATAATTGTCAAACTGTAGTATATTTCCTTAACAGCAGTGTACTGAGTGAGAAGAAAAACAATTGGCAGCCCCCAAATAAGAATTCCATTCCGACGGCACTGGTAATTAGTATTCATGAATTCATGAGGTTAGGTCACAAGGACAATGGTCGATAACAATAGTCTCTTGGTGTCCTAATAACAACTTTCTGATTCTACGAACAAATGCAAAAAATACGAAAAAAATATAAAGATTTAGGACAAGAGTTAGAAATTGTGTATGATGTCAAACCCAACCCAAAGCCTACCAATTAAGAATTTATCAACGATCTAAATTACTTTAGAAATTTGGAGACGACTTACCTACAAAATTTATATATAAATTGCCTTGATAAAACTTTATGTAAATTCATTTTTTATCTTAGCCTAAGTTATATATTGGTTTTCATGATATATTTCTGCCCAGTTGAGCCAAAAGTTGTTTCTTACTTACAAATGTTTGAGAACAAGAGACAAAAAAGACAAGAGACAAAAATGTGAGGGCACTTTCATACTGAATTTTCTAAAACTCTGCCCGAGTACCGTCGACGAACTTTTTTCCGATCAGTTGATTTTATGACATTTTAACTGTAAAGAGCTACAGCCCCTTCCACAGCCCCGCCTATAACCTCTCCCACAATCTCTCAAACAGCCCATCCAACAGCCTCTTACACAGCCCCTCACATATGCAGGGGATTTTAAACGGTTTTTATGCGAGCCACCATCCCTTTGCCACTAAAGGATGTGTATTATCAGAAATCAACCATATTTTGCCTACATATAGCTATGCAAATGATGTGCTAATATGGCATTGGAAAAGCAGACATCTTAAGACATACTTTGAGTGGGTCTATTTTCATTCTTGGAAAAAGCAATACTTTGTATGGGCAAGCGGCCTTGATTAAAAATTTATTTGTCAATCTTCAAATGTGAGAACGCTAAATGAATTTACTTTTCTCATAAAGTTTGAATATTCCAAGAATCTCTTTCATGAGAAAGTGTTGTGAAGGTTTGGGCCTTGATTAATAATATGAAACAGTTTTCTCGATTTTATAATGTAAATTCCTGACCAATAGCCCAAACTGCCTTGATATTCATAAAAATGTTCTCCGAATCTGAGCCCAGACATTTTCATAATTTGCTTAAATTGAATAAAATGAATTATCTGTTAGCTTGTAACAAAACCACTTTAATTCTATCTCTACATTAATGGCAGAATGTATGTGCGAGCATGGGGGACCAATCTACTCCAGGGCCTAAGTTAGTTGCCTTAAAACTTAACTAGCACATCTATTAGGATTACAAAATTACGAGTATGACCCAATGATCTATAAAAAAGACTAGACAGACTTTCTATTTTGATAGTAATCCTAAATTTACGATTTTTTATTCTTGTATGTTTCTACAGTGGATATCGGAAAAATTGTTCAAAATTTTTCTAACAAGTTTGGAAAACATGCACCTGCTGCTCTTCAAATTTGTTTCATCTGTTTTGAAATTCAGAAATATTTTTGTTTTAATTTTTACTCTGCATTTGTGTTATGAGTGTACCTTACTAAGAATGTTGACTGAAGCAGCACGCGTGATGACCTAAATTTGTGGAGAATGTTAGCAAAATATGATATTTTCTTTAAAAAACCTCTGTATGATCAATCAATAAAATTCAAAATTGAATAAAAAAATTCCTTAATAAATGCAATTGAAAATGCATTTGTGCGCAAAAACTTCCTTAATTAATGTAATTGAAAATGAATTTGTGCGCAAAAACTGAAAAACAAATTCTTTGAAAAATTCCTTAATAAATCTTAACTTATTTTTATTTCTTAATTATGTCGCACCCATAATTTTGCGTACTAAAGTTCTCTGAGATGAATATTCAAACCATGTGAATTTCTAACCTTCTCGAAGTTAACACTGTCAGCCTTGCCACAGTTTGAAGCTTTTTGGTTCTTGCAACATGACTTTGGTGTTATTATCTTTTTGTCGGCCCTGTTTCTATACCAACTTGAATCCTTCCAATTTGTTGTCGAGTTAAACCCACAACACTTCATCTAGAGATCAAAGAAAGAACCGTTAATGAACTAATGCTAGTACAGTAGTGGGCAATGGGACAATGGGCCAATACCCATAGATAAGAAACGTAGTGACAATTTTGGCACACTGTGAAGGAGGTTTTATAAGCTTCACTCCAACTACCATAAATCCTCGAATTAACCCCCTGGGGGCTTATTTTTTTTTGATATTTTCGAATGGGGCTTATTCGAGGGGTGGCTTATACGAGGGGGGGGGGCTTATAGAATCATTATTGACATTAAGAAGACATTATTAAAATACCTCATTTATTTTAGTAGAAATTTCTTTATGAGCATTTAATTAATTACACCAAAAGTATGAATTTGTTGTGGTAATTCAATAAAACGCCATAGGCAACCTCATATGGCAAAAACCATCCAATGGAAGGGTCCAATTTGAGAATTTACAGTAGCAGTGGGGACTTAATCAAGGGGGGGGCTTATTGGCCATTTGTTGTTCTAGGGTGGAGGCTTATTCGGGGGGGGGGGGCAATTCGAGGATTTACGGTATTCGGTTTCGGAAAACGGAGAAGCTGAATGCTTAATTTCTCGGGTTTCAACTTTTCGGATTGAGGTCTCACTTTCTGGATCTTGATTAGTGGGCTCTTACACGTTTATGAATATCTTTAGGAATTTTTTGCCTGCAAAGACTAAAATAGATGTAAAAAACGTTTGTTACGTCATCCTTGTTCCCAGTTCTTGGCTTCATTTCTCGGTAGTCCTCATAAAAAGATGCATATAAAGTCTCGACAAAGCCATCTTATAAAAACATCTATGGTTTTCTAAATTCCCTTACAAGCTTGATAACCATAAAAAACATCTCAAACATGAATTCAAGCATCCAAACACGAAATTATCATCTAAAGGAATATATCTCTAAACCAACTTGATCTATGAATAAAGAATAATCTTATTGAAATATTCTTGTCAATATTATTGTAAAAATATTATTTTTTGACAAGGTACAATGCATTACTTTATCATGATAAGGAGAGATAATGGAGAATTTCAGTTACACCAAATGCATTCTCTCTATTTGCCAAAGATGGCATGAGGTGAAATTCATGTACTAGCAGATTATCCTTTACTGTCTCAAGGAAGAACGACAAGTAATTGTCCTAAATAAACATGAAAGATATTAGGACGCCAGAGCACATTCTAGGGGCTCTAGACAGGTGGGGAGGGCTCCTATCGTCTTTTGCCATCATCATCTTTGATGCCACAACCTTGATATCATACTTCAGAGAAAAAGTTGGGGGCTACAGCCCACCCAGCCCCCTCCCCCCGGCTCCGACGTGCCTGGATTTGTAAAAAAAGTTGAAGGCAGCGTGCTTTATACAATAAGTTGTTTTTTGATATGATTGGTTCAGACGAAGCTCTCCGCTCGTTAATTGGCTCGTTTAGACCAAACTTGACCTCCTAGAAACAAGCTATTTGTATGTACAGGGCACTTCTTGTGTTAAGTCGTTTGGAATTTGCGATGTTGTCATTCTCCAAAATTTCATGAAAATTTTGTTGTTGAAGACAAGCAAGAGATACAAAAATACAAAACAGAACTTAAGATGTTATCAGCAACTTTTCGTAACAGTCTATACAAAAGTTTCCTGTGAGAAAAATGTCACTTTTCTTTAATATCTTGTGACAAATGGTCATACAGTCATGGGGAAAATATCGCCCTGCTTATGGACATATTTTGATTAACCAATAACCAGAGACGTCAGAAACGCATGCAGGAAGGGGCAAAGGTAAGAGAGGATACTATGTCTCTTTTTTAAATGTCTTAAAACTTTTTATATAACAAAGGGGCATTATTCAAAAACTTGGGAGGACACGTGCCCTTGGTACACCCCCCCTCCAGTCCCGACGTCTCTGCCTTTAACACATTACCTCTTGTTGCAATTTGTCCATGGTCTTGGTGAAGGTCTTTGATAACGAATCTTCCCCGCCATACATGTGTGTCACAGCCTTGTGGATATTTTCTTTGACAGTGCCGTAGAGCTAAGATTCACAAAGTACATCACTGTATCAAACAATGGGCGACTGAAGAAGTAAAAGCTCGATTTTATCTTACATAAAGGAAAAAATAACCTATCTTTTGATGACGTAGGGGACAGTAATTTTAGAGACTGACTACGAAGACACTCGATGTAAGGGAGGGTGAGTTGCATGGTGGATTAATCGTTTAAGGGCAGTCTCTCGTTCTCAGCGATTTTCTACTATGAACAAGAGGTTACAATGGCTAGATTTTCAAAGACATCAATCAATAATGAATTTTACTCCAAAAGAAATGAAATTGAGAAAAAAGGGGGTAGACTAAGTCAAATAAAACAAAATCACCAGTTCGTTCCCAAACACCACGTTGCGTTACCACAAAAAGTTTTTTTCGATCATGAGATCTTGAAAAAGATCTGGGAACAAATTGCTTTGCCTAAGGGCTATGGTTTGAAAATTTACTTCCTAAACACTCTTTTGTCTAATTTTTTCGAGAAAAATTTTCCTTAGGTGATAATTAGAATAAATTAAGAAAAAACGTTGATGCTAGACATGCAAAGCATGCCTTTAGAATTAGAAGATAACCTCTAAAGCGGTCCCCACGACAATTTTTCCAAGGGCCTCGTCCCAAACCTTTACATTCATATCCAACCACTTAATTTACCTCGGCCACGTTCCTGGTGGGCACAAAGGTCACAGCCAACAAATGAATCGATGAAGATGTTCAGTCTTATGCAGCTTTTAATGTTGCCTC
This sequence comes from Rhopilema esculentum, assembly GCF_057945365.1. NCBI lineage: Eukaryota > Metazoa > Cnidaria > Scyphozoa > Rhizostomeae > Rhizostomatidae > Rhopilema > Rhopilema esculentum. The sequence continues at coordinate 4,016,498 of NC_142816.1, forward strand.
TACACTCTATACCAAATCTTAGGAACGTTTGTCTAACTATATCAATTCATACTTGAATCAAAAGTGCTTTTGGCATAAATGTCCCTCAGCAAATCTTAATATAAATGAGAAAATAAGACTGCCTCAAGGATAAATTCAAGGGCTATTGGTTGGTTTTTATCTTTTTCATCTACGATCTTCTAATACTTAACAAAGTAGCCTCAGTAACTAAGCAAGGAATGTTGCGATCAACTGATCGATGAGGTCATCAAAGGGTTTAGCTTCACTTCACTTCACATGCTGCCCCATAGTGCTTTGTGCCTAAAACTGGAAGAGCTTAAATGCCGTAGAGAGGTTCATTACTGGATCTAAAGGGACAGAAAGGAGGCTACTGGATTATTTCAAAATAACATGCGAAAACTTAATAAAATCAATAAAGGTAATCTTAAAACTTCAACCTTAATCAAACCCTTTGAAATGCGTGAAAATATGATGATACTGTTAAACTGAAAGGTTGAGAAATGACACTTTGGCAGGAGTGGTGTGTAGAAGAATTCAGCCCGTTTGTTAAAATTCAGAATTTTGGTAGGGCTCAGCCACCCTTAACAAGCCAGTATAGTCTGCACGCAGGCTAGTATATGTTTGTTTGGGCGAATTCCTTATTTGGCATTATGAACTAATCTTTCATTATGCTAGTGACGTTTCGTGAGTGAGCAACTTCCCTGCCGTGTCAGCGAATAGGTTGAATGACTTCATATACAGAGAAAAGAATCTTTGACACAAATGCAAGTACATTGGGTTGGTTATGGGTGTGGTCGTGGATGTAGTATCTGGAAGTTGCCTATAAAACGGCCCTCCTCCAAACGTTTTTGGACGGTACCTTGAGGGGACGTGTGTCTAAATAAACCCCACCCCATTTTCATTGGCAGTTTAAATTATGTTGTTTTATTCAATGGTGTACCCAGGGCTGCACCAGTGGAGGTTCTGGGGCGCAGGCTCCAGAAAATTTTTTGGACCACGTCCTTCAAACACTCGCAAATGCGGGAAAACGCCCCTTTGGACAATTTACCCCCATTATTTGATTCATGTTAGCTACGGTAAATAGCAAAGTATTTTACAATTTTTATTGACAATAGCATATAGTATTCTACCCCCCCCCTCCCGCCCCCAGTGAGCTTTACATCGTTTTTGGACAAATCCCGAGAGCCATATTTTAGAAAAGTGGGGGGGGGGGTCCGGACCCCCATTCCCCCTTTGAGTACGCCACTGGTTTTATTTATTCAACTTTTTTTCAAGACCAACGATAATTAAAGACACACCTCGTTCTTTTTCAGAAAGGCCAGTAAGCCACCAGCAACTTCAAGTCCAAAAAGTAGAAACAAACCAAGGAAAAACTAAAATTAAAAACAAAAATTAATCAGTTTGAAGGGAAAACAGTACTGTTCAAAATTGCTGGGAATACCAATATGCTTTCTACAGGGCCGTCGATAACTATACACCAATTCGACTTACGACCTCGTTTTGGAAATTTCTCCAAACTTAATTATACGACTTTTTTAAGCGCATATTTGGTTTTATCGCCATAATTTTAGGCGGGATACCATTTTTCATATTGTTTCAGCTTGTATTTTAGATTTTACGGAGAAATGAAGTTTGAAAACTTGTAAGGGATTTGACTGCAAAAATCGTTCCGGGGGAAACTTTACCCCCCTAGTCGCCAATCACGGTCAAATCCCTTATAAAGTTTTTATCTTTGTGTCGTCATAAAATCAATATCGTGAGCAATATGATAATGAAAACTTACAATTAGACTAAAATCATTGCTCTCAATCTGAATCTGAAGTCAAAAATTTTATACAAAAGAATTTTGAAGAATTTTTCAAAACGAGGCCGTAAGTCAAATTGGTGTATTGTGTTAATGTGGGGGTGATCGAATCCAGTTTATCAAAAGAGTGGGCGAGCCATCCTTTCTTTGCCGACAAGACTGAAATCTGCCGATGAAGCAAACCTGCATGGCAAAACCCCTGATCTTTTTTCTACGCCTTTCAAACTCTTTAAACAAACAAAAGCCCACAGCTCTTTTTTATGGGGAATGCCCCCTCTCCCTCCTTACATCCACTGATGCTTGGTTGGGAAGGGTACCATTGATCTACGAAAAAGTCTGGATCGAGCCTCTATTGTGACAAGCTCAGTGACAAGAATGTCTCAATCCGAGAAGCGGGCCTCAGAACAGCCCGTGTGAGGAGACGGCCATCACTGTCACTCCTAGTAATCCTTTCAGCTGCTCTTCTTCAGAACTCACACACACAGCATTGCAGCTCTCGCATATCCATATCATTGAAGTGTTGGTTTCGAGGAATGGCTTTTCGCTATGGTTTGGGGCCCTCTTCCTTTTGAAATTGAGTGGGCTTCAAACTTTGGTGTTTCAAGACAATAGGAAGCACGCACGATACAGTCTTTTTTACAGATCGGCGTTTGGCACAGAACTTCGAGGTTTCAATTTTTTAGATGTTTGATAGAATGCGTAATAGAATACATACCACTGCCATTAAGCGTCGGCTTTCCTTATGAGCTCCATAACATCCAGCTAAACCTATAAGCATTATAGCGCAGCCGGAACCAATCAAAACATTGGCTGCCGATGAGAGACCCTCGCTTCCAACAATGGAATCATAGTCTCTTGCCTCGATGCGGAACCAAACTCCGAAACCAAGAACTCCAAGGCCCGAAATCTGCAATTTGAAATGTTGATAAGGAAATCTTTTTAGCTAGAAAAACATGCTGTTCCATGCAATTTTTTCCGAGAAATGATATGGTTGGAATACGTTGCTAATTACGATATCAACGAGGAAGTCAGATACGGAGCACCTGCACAATGTAAATAGCAACGGAGCGTAATCCGTTTACAGAAATTCTCGGAAAAACTTGCATATACTCATGCTGTTGATCTAAAGGGCAAATTGCTAAGACTAGGTCTAAGCCACCTCATTGGTCTAAACAGTAAAACTGGGAGAGCTATCCAAAAATTCAACTCGAAAATTTCCCTGGCTTTCAGTTCAGCCTCAGCTTAGTCTGAATTTCTTCTTAACTTTTGACCAATTTTGAGGCTCGTTTTCTTATAAAATTGTTCATAAAGAAGGGTGTAGATGCTTCGGAGAAAGGCTCCTCTCGTCTCCTTTCCTTTCCTCCAGAGCACCTGTGTACGCGGAGCACCTGTGTCTGGAACATAATGGTTGAGAACTGCCTCCCAAGTGCAACCTCAACAAAAATTCTGACAATCGCATGCCTTTCTCCTTCTAGCCTGCTGTTTGACAACTTTAAAGTAATCAATGATTTTTTAAAACTAAAAAGTACTTTAAAAGAATATAACTTACCAAAAGTATGAAACTGAAGATGAAAATTGCATACTTCATACATAAAATACCACAAGTTAGGCCCATTCTGTATGAGGCGTCAGACGCAAATCAAGCTACGGAGAGTTTTCACTCCAAATCACCTACAAGTCTTCTCTTTTAAAACAGATTGGCTAAATGATTTAAGGTGGAGCCAGAAGAAACGGCAATTCTAAGAAACTCACACGCTGTATTAAAACTCCGCTTCTTCTTTCATTTACGTCAGAATATTCTAATTAATGTTTGATTCCGTGATAGAATGCCATTAATAAATGATGCGTGACAAAATGCCATTGTGCAGCGTGGTATGGCACTGATTCTGTGAAGAAAAGGTAAATTGAAAACCGGAAATTCGTCACTCGCGGAGCTCGCACACGGCTTACTTGGCAAAAGTATTTTGGGATGGGGGCTCATTCGAAGGTAGGGGGCTTATTTAGCAGCAGCCAGAAATACTACCCGGGTTAAAGCTTCTTGTTCCATTTGAGCCTTGTCAGTGTGCTTAAAAATTCAGATGTATACCTGCTCAGCCTATTGGGGCTTATTCGAGGATGGGGACTAAGTTCACAAAAATAACTTTAGGGAGAGGGCTTATTCGAAGGGGGGCTATTTGAGGATGGGGGCTTATTCGAGGACTTCAGTGACTATCTGTGATATACTCAGTTTGTCAGTTTTTCAATTACCGTAAAAACTCTATTGAGGGTGCTTGCTTATTTTTTCAGTCCTTGGGGGGGGGGGGCTTAAAAGAGAGGAGTCTTATTATAGAGTGGGGCTTATTAATTACTCAAAATAAAACATAGTATAACAATGCCATGATGCTCTGGGATTTCTTCGGAAGAATCAACAATAGTATCCTTTTGGATTCTAGGGGGCACAAGGAAATCTTGACATGGGCCGTATTTAATGCACATGATCTTATCATCATCACTCTTGTCAAAAGACGCACTAAATGCGCATGCTTTCTTTGTTTGAAATTAGGGGCTACAAGAAGGGGGCTTCATAGAGAGGGGCTTATTTTAAATTTTGAATTGGTAAAGGGGCTTGATAGAGATGGGGGCTTATTAAAGATGAGGGGCTTAATACGGTAGGCAACACAATCAAAACCCTTTTTAACGGGGAAGTCACCTCTCCAACTCCGGAAACAGTTCTTTGTTTACTGTAAATCCTCAATTAATCCCCCACCTCTCGAAAGCACCCCATCCAAAAATTAATTTTTGTATTTAAGCCTTTGGGAGCTTATTCGAGGGTTTAGGGTAAGTTTATACATTCTTGTAGTCAGTTTATAAACACCAAATGCTACTTTTTACAAAGAGATTCTTTCTTCTAAAGCTCCTTTTTCGAAACAAATGTCAATTAAACAGGGAAAAGATGTCTAGAATAGGAGTGTGTGCATGGAAGATGATCGTTTTTATACAGAAAGTAACTCTCAAAAGTATAATATGTTCAGTACTCAAATTATTCAGACGTAAGAATTATTTCTTGACGTAAGATTTTAGAAATGTTATTAAAATGTTTTTATAGCCACTTAGATGTTATGATTGCTTTCACTAGGTGCATCTTTACATATTTCAGGCTATTCTCAGAAAATTTGCTAGTAACTGGTTAAAAAGCTGTTCTAACGAGTACAACTCAAAAACCTCATGTAGTTTTGTCTACTTGTGATTTTCGGAGATAGTTCTATAACATTTGACTTTTTATCAAGATTGCAAAAATTTTGCTCCCTCCCTCCCTCCATCCCTCCCTCCTTAAACTCGTCTACAATAATCCAAAGATTTGAGAGAAACGATTTAAACAAAGAATGTTTTCGAGTACTCTAAGTAAACTGCAATATGATAATCTTTAGAATGAAAAGTTGTAATCAAATGATATACAGGAATCAAAGTAAACAACAAGTCGATAAAAAACATAAGAAGGCCAAAACATTGTGCAAATTAACTGTATCAAATTCAAATACGGAAGTTTTCGTTTCTAACAGCCATGAAAATCGACAAAACAGCTGACTCATATCAAGACAACTTCTGTAATGGAATTGAAGACGAAAACCGGCGTGGAGTATGTTGTTTTAACTAGACAAAACAGCGAAGTTTAACATCATCTTCTACCTGGATTATGGGAAGGAAAGTCTAATTGGTGGACTGGGATCGTGGTTATGGTGCACCGAAATTCTTAGTATTGTGACAATAAGAAAGCAACAGGTAAAATGAAAGGGCTTGATATTGTAGAAAATGTCGTTTATGGCAAAGAAACGTGCTAGAAAATCACTTTGATTGCTAATAAAGTGGTTGTAAAACCAGGCTATGATCCAACAAACGAAACTAATTATATGATAACTGTCCGTATTAAGTTATATCATTATTACGATAAACATTATTTATTGCACCTAACTTATGTATCAGGTTTTCATTATAGCTATGAGAAGTCTGTGCAATATCAACTAAAGATCTAATAAAAATAAAAATCATAGTTAAATAACAATAATACGAAAAGGTGTTATTAAAATGTACAAATTACACGAAATTTTTAAAAGTAGTTACATCCCAGTCTTAAAAGGGGTTCCAGTTTTCTCAGAAAAACTGAAGGAATCTAGGCCCAGAGGTCCTATAGTGCAATAACCTCTTTGGGCCTCCAAAATCTCTTTGCATCAACCATGCTCCGTCATAAAATTGCAGCGGTTTCTGCCTTAACCACTTTGACACGAAATCAACTATACTTATAAGCAAACACTTATTATATATATGATTATAAGCAGAAACTGAACTGTAATCCCTGAGCAACCCCATGCCCATCGGACGGTGCATGCACAACAATTTGCATCGTAAACTTTATCAGAATTTCTTAGTGTCCTTTTGAAACAAGAGGGATTTAAAATAGCTAAATAATCAATTCTCTCTACTCTACCTCTACTATACCACAAAGTCAGTGAATTACATAAAAGATTCGGGTGGTCATTTAAACAGACTTTATAAAGCTTACTTCTGTAGCTGTTGCAGAGAGAAAAGCTCCATAAACCGATTTAAAGTACAATAAAATACCAGATATGGATAGCAGTTACGTCATTTGCCTCACTGGTTGTCAATACTGAAGAACAGACACAGAGCGAAGATCATTCCAAGAATCTGCAAGAAAGTGATGTCAGTTCTAAGAATTCTTCCCTGATTTGTTGCTTGGGGATTAAAAATCGCAAGAAACGAACTACAGAATGCAATAGTGAAGTGCTCCTATGAATAAGTTATTTATCAATGCGTGTGAATATACAACAGTTAAGAAATTTTCACAAGGGTGACGAACTTCCCACGTGGATGAGCCTATGAGGGCGACCGCCTGTCTAACAATATTTGTGAAAGCAAGTCCTCCAGTGCTTGACGAGGGTACTAGAGTATCATACCTAAACTTTGGTTTACTAAATGTGCATTTGAACTAGAATTTGTAAACAAACTCTTGTAATGATACATAGCGTGCAAATTGAAGCAATAATGCTTTTGCGAGGGCGGTCAATAGCCCGTGCCAATAATTCAGCGAGGGCGATCGCCCTAGGCCTGAAATCAAATATAAAAACTGCCATATAAAATAATCTGTAAAAAGGCAAGAAGAAGGCCAAAGAATTGAGCAGTGGAATTTGAGAAAAATTTCAAAATATCAGCTAGCCAGAAAAAGTATTTTCGACGAATAAAAAGCTTTTGAAAAAACCGTTAATACCTGAATTGCTCCAACTCCAATGGCAATGCCCCCAATTATCAGCATATGATCCTTTGCATATTTTTTTATTTCAACAACGCAGCCCTGAGAATAGAGTTGATTTTTCATTACTTTGTAAAGTGACAAATAACTCTTTTAAAACTCAGAGACAGGCATTTAACGGTGTAGTCAAGTTAAAGAGGGCGGGGAGAGGGGGGGGGGGGGGGGGGGTTGTGCTTGCCAATTCACTTTTGATACTTTTCATGATTGGTAAAAGTGGGAAAAACGGCACCTTTGTACCCCTTGTGCTTGCCTCTTTTCAAATGCATTTCTTTTGGAAAATAATTATACATCTTTCCTTCAAAAGTTTGATTAATTTGCTTAAAAAAATTGTTAACCTCAACACAAGTACCTTTTGAACTCATAATTTTCGCAATCAAACCTTCATATAATTGAATAGCTGACAGCTAAAAATATAATTTGTTCCCTCTAAGAAATATACCAATGAAAATATTTGTGACAAAAATAAAGTTTCAATACCTAACTGTATACTTTAGAAATACTATTAATTCTAGGAACAAACAAAGAGAAATACAATGTAAACAGTAAGGGCGTTACCCTACCAATGATTGAGGCCTATACAATATCTAGAAACCAAAATTTTAGATTGGTCTGGGACCGTACAGAGAAGCAAGAGGAATTAAGAAATGTTTGGGCTGGATCCCTCATGAAAAATTTTTAGATTACAATATGGAATATTGCTACTGACAGACACAATTTTGATTTGTTTAATTGCTGTCATCTTTTTGCTCAATATAAATGAACATAAATAACTAAAGACAATAACTATGAACTACTCAACTAATGTCACAAGGACAATACCAAGGGGAACAGAAGACCACCCCAAAGCCAAAACATAGAAAAATATGTAAACAATTTATATTTGAAATGAGGTACAACAAAATGACATGCATTTAAATAAAATATTACAAAGAAGAAAATTGACAACTTGAGAGCAATTGTAACAGAAATAAAGCTGCCAAAATTGCTCATTGAAAATAATCAATCATTTCAACATATCTCAATGTTAGCTTGAAATCAGATTTGTTTTGATCTTCTATTGATTTCTCACCACCATATAAAGAGCTATGCAAGAGGTTACTGTTAGAAATAATTGTTATATGGTTAGTTTGCTGGATATGATTGTCTTTCTATTGTCCTACCATCAACAAATTCTTCGCATACTAGCAGTAATATGGATACATTGCTTAGTCAACACCACTGGATAAAAGGCTAGATAAACTATTGTATTTTAATACCATACCTTATCATATGCATTTGATAATACAATGGATGATACACATGCACTTGAACCAACTTTGCAGCAAGACTTTGGGACTTTTATCACACCTATCAGTCCTTCTCTAGCCTCCCATTTAGATCCTCTATAGTCACTAGGCCCATTAGCACCACAGCATTTAAACTAGAAAAGAAATTAACATTTGATTAAACTAAAGTTAATCACACAATAGATATTATCTAGTACGCGAAAAGGCTCACCTTCTTGATTCCCCTTGGATTTGTTTGGCAAAAAAACATTGCAGCAAAATTTGATAAACCAATACAGTGCATCCTTGTTTACACAAAATTCAGTTAAAAAAACACTGTTGTTGATGTAATGATTTATATCCAAACATATCTCCACTGACAGAACATAATTCTAATCTCACATCTCCTATTAAACCCACATCCGAAAATAAATTTAAAAAGCTACAAAAAGCATCCAAACAAGTTCATTTTCTTGATATCTCTATCAGTGAATCCAGGCCTGGCAATTTGAGGAGAGCCACAGCTCTTGCTCCCCTCCAGGCTCTCCTGAAATGCCGGAGGGGAGCTACAGATTGCTTTTCTTAATTTGCCCTAAAAGGCAAATTGCTCTCCTTGGAAATCAATTTTCCTTTGTTTCTATTCTTATAAACCTTCAAATAGCTCACCTGGAAATTACTAGCAGAGCTTTTTACTGCTCCCCTGTTAAAAGTCTTGTGTCCAGGCCCAGGGACTCTGGAAAGACTGAAGGGCAAAGGGGCAGGCTTCAGTAAAAACTTCCAGCTTCTACTGATTTTTTGTAACTGCCATTTTATCTATGTTCTGTAGGCATCTTGCAAACGGGATTACTGCTGTCATAAGAAATTTTTGTAGAAGTTTGGAGAAGTTTTGTTATGACAAAGGCACTACAGCCAGGATTTCATATGAATCTCTTTAATAATTACAAAAGGCCCAGAACAAGACCACTTTTATCAAAAGGGCACTTTGGTCCCCCTTGCCCTTCATTTCAAAGGGCAAGAGAGGTTGATGCCCCCTGCAACCCTCCTCTCCGGTTTCCCTGGCCAGGTCTTTGAATCTATCTTGCAATCAATGAGTGTGTGTCAGATATTAGCAGAGCATACACAAAACGATTCTTTTATTCACATGTTTTTTCTACCAGAGAATGCAACATGAGAACTAAAAAGATATTTTTTGCTCTTTTCCAATGTCTTGTGTGTGATACTACCTAAGTGAAATATAATCATTGATTACTTTTAGTACTTGAAAAAGCCCCCAGAGGGTGTGGGCAACCTTCCCACAAATACTTTGAGGGTGTGGGCAACCATTATTGAATATAAGTGCCCTGCAAGATTTACAAGACAACAAGAATTGACATACCTTCTCCTGGGTTTTATCTACAGCATGATCCAAGTCAATATCCCCTATACCATATTTGTTTTTGATAATGTCCAATGTTTGTGTTTCAACTTCTGTTTCAATCTAAAAAAACCTTTGATTGTTACAAAAAAGCTCACCTTTCACAATTTCAACATATATTTGAATAATTATATGTTGCATACATTAAAAGTCAAAAGATATGTACTGAAAGGTTTTACACTCTAATGAAAATCAATTTTGTTAAAGGCATTGAGTCATGATAAAATGGATTGGGTATACCCTAAGTGCCAAAATCTGCCGAGTCATGATTTTCATGACTTCAATGCTATTGGTTGGCTTGGAACTGGTCACATGAACTCACCTCGTACTGATTGACAAAACAATTTTCATCAATAGCAAGTTGTCAACAACGGATGCTAATATCACATGAAACAGCAGTGATCACGCCGAAACCAAATGACCCCCTATAGAGAAGGCCTATTTACCATGACTCAATGCCTTTAATATTGGATAGGAAAATACGTACAAAATTGGTACATTTTTAAGAGATAAAATTTTCAAAAGGAGAAAAAAGTTTTTTGTATGACAAGAGAGAACTAAATGACATCACAAAATGAAAAACTCCTAAAATTGTATCTTCATGGTAAATTGAACTTGATTATTTGAACCGTAGACACTTTGCTACCCTTTGTAGTCAGTCTATGGCATTATAGCTTGACAGTATGTTGGTAATTAGCCTACCAACCACTGTATTTGGGTGTAGTAAGAGAGTGCTCATATTCTAAGAGTCTTCATATTCTGTATAACCTATGCAAAAATGCTTATTGTTCAATTCAATTTTGTCCAAATAAAAATAAAACATGAATTATATATGACCCAGGATCAGCATAATTTAATCAAGCCCGGGTTGTCCAATATGAAGTCTGAGAAAGATAAAAATGTAAAACATATTCAGCGTAGATAGCTTATAATATACAAAATATGGATAAAAATAAAAAACAAACAACATATCTTTACCTTATCCCTGAATAAGAATCCTAGGATACCACAAGCAATTTCTGCACAGAAGATGATCAAAAGCATGAAGAAGAACTGAAATTGAAATAATGGAATATAAATTAGATTTGTATATACTTCATATATTCAACAATTTTGTACTTGATTATCTCAATGTTTTGATTCATAGAAAGCTCTTTTCATTCATTTAAGATATAAAGACAATCTATGGCTACCAGGTTTCTAAAGGGAACCAACAACAGAAAAAGCAATAAGCACAAAGTAAATGATTAGATAGAACAATAGTTTTTAGCATTTATGAAGTGCTGACAGGTATGACTGCTTCTTTTGCCATTAAAAGCATTCTATAGATACTAAAGGGGCTCAAGTCAGCTTTTTATCAAAAATTGACCAATTGGATTTCACTCAAATGTTTAGATCTTGATAGATCTTGCCCCCCTCCCCTCCTCGAATGCTGGAGGAGAGCTACAGATTGCTCTCCTAACTTGCTCTAAAAAGCAAATTGCTCTCCTTGAAATCAATTTTCCTTTGTTCAATTTCTTATTCATCTAGAATTGCTCACCTGCAGATTACTAGATGAGCTTTTTACTGCTCCCCTGCTAAAAGTCTTATGGCCAGGCCTGTTCATTGATTGGCTTATATTGACAGACAGATGGCTCAAGCCATTTTTCAACTGGTGATTGCTTCTAAACACTTATCAAATGAAAAAAGACCCAAAGAAAGTTTTTTCCAAACACACTGGTCCTGAAGTTCAAAAGGATAGCATTTACATTTAACTAAAAAACCCAAAATTTATAAGTAGAAACTGGAAGGTGTGATTGACTTACACTTCCAAGGAGACATTTGCTTTCCTTTATTGCCCCAGCACAGCCACAGAATCCAGTTATTGCAACAATGGCACCAGCTCCCATGAGAATAGCCGAAGGTACTTTGAAGGAGTATTTTCCCATGAACTCATTCAGTGTTCCAGGGTCCACATACATCCATACACCAACACCAAGCACACCCATTCCAGCCAGCTAAAACAAAAACACATTTAAAATAACATTCCTATACATTCCTAAACATTGTAACAATAATAAGGTCTTTCAGATCCAAAATGAATGTTCAACCATGGTTATTTAACAATGCTAATAATACAAGCAAATCAACAAACATAGGATTTTGCTGCCTGATTGAGCAATTGTTTCTGGACAGATGGCTGAGGTCACTTCAATTGCCTTAAAGTGGAAACCCCTGTGATATTCTACTACTGGTAGACTATACAGCTAATCTAGAACCACTGATGAGGAATAGCTTTGAAAAAGGATAGACCAAGCAACCTTAATGTTATGACCACTATAATCATTAGGTGGTCATATAAACAACAGAGGAAGCAATTAAAACTATGATCTCATAATAGTAAACACCTGTATGAGAGAAGGGATGATTCATCATAGATTAATGGGCTTTGAATGATTCACCTATTTGTAATTGTGGGAAGAGATCTCTCTTGTAGGTACTTAATCACATCAGTGCTTACTGCACATTAAACAGCATAACAGAATTCCCCTAAATAATTCAAAATTATGCTCATAGATCTGGAAGTATATTTCAAACAAGAAATTAATTATTCATGTCTGCCATTCCATAAGATTGGTAATATGTCAAAACTATCAGAGCAAAGTAGCAAGATAATTGGCAGTTGAGAAGTTGAGATTTACAATTTGCAGACAGGCAGAGAAAGTAACTGCCTGAAACAAGGTCTGTGGGAGTCCCTATGTCCCCAAAAATGAAGACATAGAACACTAATTTTTCAATATAGACATAAAATACAGCTTCTGGAAACTGTTCAGGCCCTTGGCTGCATAATTTTAAATGATGGCAGAATTGATTGCTTATCCAAAGAATTGGATAAAACTAAATGTTTATTTTGATGGCTTTTCAGTTGTGCTCTATTGGAGCAAAATCCATTGATCCATTTTCAAGCAATGCAAACAAAAAACCAAAATCAGAACACTTTTATCTACTTTTCTACGAAAACATAGTTGGTTAATATTGATCCAGCCTGTCATTTCTTTTGTGCTTATCCAGAAACTGAGAATATGTTTTTCTAAATGGTTAAACAAACTGTAATAACGTTAAATAAACCAAACAATAGTATTTTTCTCCATCTTGGGGACTTGTAAGGGTTTGGTTCAGCAATATAATAAGGGTTTCAGATTGCCCCAAAACGATAGCTGATATTTTGGTCAATTGTTCTCCACAAAGATTTAACCACATTCAGAAATCGAACTTGTAATATATCTAGATTTCTGGGATAGTGATCCCAAACTTTAAAAACACATTTGATGCCTTGTATATCATTTAAATATCTATGACATTTTCACTTCAAAGTAGGGCAATCGATCAGCTTGAAAACCAATTATAAAAACAGTCTGTAAACAACAAACTTCACAATTAACAATTCTGACTCAATGTTCAAATACAGAAAGGCCATCATAAATGAGTTTCAAACACTTCTTGAATGACCTTAGTTGGTATCAGAGTCGGGAAGCAAATAAACCACCCTAAAATATAATTAGCCGTCTAAGCATCATGAGACTTGAATATCAAATAAGTTTTAGTACGCATTTCCATACCAATCATCCAATTGGATTTAAACCAATTTCCACAAAAAATTATCCAAAATAACATTTTCTTTTGGTCCAATGATAAGTTACCGTACTCTCTATTTAAGCAGTTCAAAATAGAGGAACAATTAACCTAATGGTTACTTTTCATATTAAATTTACTGGTTACATTTTGGTTTCTCTAGAGAGATTTGCAAGGTAGTGAATTCATACAGCAAAAAAATTTAATTTTCGCAAGGAATGAATTGTTATTTGTTTAAATTGCATTGAATGCATAATCAGAAAAACCGACAAAGATTTTGAATATTTCAAATTTATCAGAAGTGCTAATTCAAAGGCGAGATCTAAAAAACGATGGGAGACATTTTACATCGTTCAAATGTTTCACCCGATCAAACAGGAAGTAAAAAGCCGATTCTTTGAAGTGTTGAGGTTTTGAGGCAGAGATTTTTAACGTAAACAATCAATGTATTTCTAAAAATGTAAGTTGTTCTGTGGATGTTTTGATTCGAAAACAATAGAAACTTCACCCCATACCAGCGGCGTTTAATTGAAGACAAGTATGGGCGAGGTTAATTCAATAGCTTGATAAATTACAACATGACGAGGGTCAAAGTCGAGCATAAATTCGGTTCGTACAGCTTTGCTGGCTGCAACACAAAGTTGATATCTTGAAGACATATATTTTGGAACAATACCGCTATAGCATCCTTACAGTAATATAAAATAAATTTACAACACTCCATTAATTAATCAAACACACCTTGCGCATGTTTGTTTACGAAACACTATCAACAGAAGCCGATCATACGTACAAAATGTCAAAATAGTTAAGAAAAAGGGGTAGATTTCAACAAAAACTGCTTTAATGCTGCAGAACTACCCCAGGAGCTCAAGTTACATACCTAATCAATGAACTCTAGGCCTTTGAACAAAACAATGTCGCAACATCACACTAATACTGCAAAACTTTAAAAAATATAATACTCACCCAGAAAACAACGTTAAATGAGAACAACAAATACTTGATACATCTTATTGCACCCATGTTTACAAAAATCAAAACCGATTAATGCGTTCTCAAAGTCCAAACTCTTGCTTTCGGTAGGATTCCACTCAAATGCTTCCTCAAGAGGTGATTTACTCTAAGGCCAGCGAAGCAATCGAAATAAACCAATCAGCGACTGCAAACGACGTCAAGCAGCTCCGTCCATTGTGCAGTATACTTCTAGCCAATCAGAGGATAGAGACCCAATTTCAATTGTTAATAGAAAATTTACGAGGATTCCATGGCAACGACTGATGTAAGCAAAATAAAAAGATGATGCCATTTCTTAAAATAATAGAAAGTCATCAATTTGTGACTCATATACTTGCAGCAAACAATCTGGATTAAGAGAGATGATAAATGTGAAATAGCTGTATCGAGAGGAAAGCTATTTTATGGGTTAAAGCGGGGGTATAGGGGCCAATTCACGAGAATATTTTTTGCAGGTCACACTTTCTGTAGCTATTAGAGGGCTTTATTTTATCACAATATTATTAACCAAGCAAATCTCACAAAATCAACAGGATTTGTATAAAGTGCACACTTTGCTCTTTAAGTCACGTTTGGCTTCATAATCAGATCTACAGCCACAGTCATTTTTTTGGCAAGGAGGGGGGGGGGGGTCAAGCAAAAATCTAGAAAAATTATTTACCTTCAATGAACAATCTCTTTTTTCCAACTGTTTTCAAATAATCGTGTTTCTATAAAATATTCTATCCTTCCTTCGGTATTGTGTAATTTATCTAAACCAGAGAATTGGCTAAAAATTGAAGTTGCAAAAGGATACGAAAAATTTTACAACAATTTATAAAATAAAAAGATGAGAACAATCTATTAAAATAAGCAATAATACCACTTGCACTTGTACAAGGAGAAGCAGGTGTCGACATTTGCAAAGTATACAGAGGATTTTGGGAAGCTACAAAATGTTAACAAGACCCACAATTGGACTGTGGATCTTAGTGGGACGATGGTGTTGAGTATATTCCAACAACATGAGAACAGAAATCATCTGAAAACATTCAAAAGTAATTGCATTATAAATTGCCCACAGCGAATGTTACTAATTTTAAAGGTTAAAAATGGGGGCTGTGAATTATTGTACGGCAATTATTTGCTGTTTTACTCCCAAGGCGCCCTCAGTTCCCACAATTCCACATTCCTTAGACCAATGAACCTGGTATATAAGTGCAATGTAGCAGTGCAAATTTCCCTGCAAAAGCGTGCAGCTAGTTTTGGCAGTTACACAGGTAGCAGTAGCTTTTTACCAATGGGCTAGCCACCCTTCATAATTATATTATTTTTCAAAGTTATGTTCCAAAGTGTGTTGAATTTACTTGCCTATTTTAGGTTACTTTGCTTCCTCCTTCAAAAAAGGCTCAAATATCTTAAATGGAAACCACACAATCCTTTTGTGTAAAAATAACAATAACATTTAGAACTTTCTCAAAATATCTATTATCGACGATGTTCTTTCTGCATTGTCATTGGAATTCAATGTATAAAATAGATAAAGGCAACTGCAAAGAAATGCAAAGAAAAGATAAAGGCAACTGCAAAGAAATGATATCGAACAATTTTTGGCATTTCCGTATTTATGAGTTCTTATTATGAATGTAGTTTCAAGGGGGCCTATTATAGGAGGACCAAAAGCCGCAGAACCGTGCAAAAATCAACCAAATGCCGCAATCCGCAATGAAATTAAGCGCGAAGACGCGACCGCGATAGCAAAAGAGGCCCTATAAGAGGTTATTGAAATATGAATTAATTGAAGTTTTCGGGGAGAAAATATGACTATTTAGATTTTTTGGTTTTGAAATAACTTTGGTTCCCAGTATGAAATATGAAATAACAAAATAACTGAATACATCTTTGAATGTTGTGTTAGAATTATCTATTTGATAACAGCATTGACTCAAGTGACTTTTGATATGTAGAGTTTTTAGGATACCATATTACGCCTGGGTTGCTCTTTTAAATTTTCCAAACTTTTTTGGGGCATTTTTTCACAGGAGGCGCTTAAAAGAAGAGGCGGCTTTTCATACTTCATGATTAGTAAAAAAGCCAATAGCATAGAATCTACCGCAAATTGTTTTGCCTTATATTATCTCATCAAAATAGACAAAAATACCAGATAAGATCATAAAAGTGTTTTTATCTACCTTACTTGTTCCACAACTTTATACTATGAATTCTTTATAATACAACTGAACAACAGTATTGTAAACCATTTAAGTTGCAGAATTGATTTGCTGATAAAATCTGTCTTCTAAATTTTCAAATCTCCAAACAGATATTGTTCATTTTTCAATTTTTTTTATCTGAGTCTAGACATATTTTCCGCGAGGTTATTCTTATTTTAAACAAAATAGACGAAGACTGGCCCCTTCAGGTTGTACCCTCCACGCAAAAGACTTTAGACTATCAGTTTTGATACGTGTATGTTTTTCGAGTTTCTTTAGTTGTTCCCCAAAAACAAGTTGAGCAAAACAAAGATGGATTTCTCATCCAGTGTCCTTAGATTCCCCTCAAAAGTACCAAAGGATCAATACAGTTCCAAAGAGAATCAATTCCCTATTTTTACCTAAGTACGGGGCCCTTTGGCTATTCCTGAACATATTCTTTACACATTTTCAATATTTTATCTGCAAAGTTTGGTTTTGAAGACTCAATCTATTTTGTATGTGAGTCGGTCCCATGTGTCCTGACACCTCCTAAAAACTTTTTACTTTGGGGGTAGAATGGAACATTTGACAATTTCGAAATACTTTACTTTGGTAATTTGAAATATGAATTAATTGTAAGATATCATCATGAATTATGAAATAATGTCGTCCCCTCTTATAGGGCCTCGCAAAACATCACGAGACACCAAAAGCCATCTGCTTGAAAAGGGGGATAAGAAGTAACTGTTTCTAATGTTCCTCACTATGTTTCGCAGCAAGCTATTGTTGTATCAATCCAAACATTTTTAAACATCTTTTGACACATCAACGTGTTTGTACCCAAGCACTTTCCACATCCCAACTTTTTTTAAAATACCTAATTTTGCAGAGCCACAACATTTTTAATTATTAAAACTCGCATTTTTCTTGCTTTGAACAAAACTCAAGTAAACCAAAAACTTGATTCTTGATGAAGCTTGAGCGTTGCATTATTCTTAAACTATTCTTAAATTTCAGCGATTTAAAGCCTTAATATTCCTATAGACTATAATCCAATATTCATATTTTCGTATAAAAAGTGTGTACCCTGAATCATATGAATGGATTAAAATTCGAAAAAAAGCTAGCCCTACTCAAGCTCTACTGAATAAATCGGTTATTGAACCTCACTGCGCAACCTAACTGTGCCCTGACTCTGAGCCGACAAGGAATATAGTCTCTTTTGCTAGTCGACCCGTCCTTGTATCACTTTTCTCGCTTCTTAGAAATAGAAACAGTTTCATGAGTTATTGAAAAATTAATTGAAAGCTGAAAACATTGCCTCTGCAGCTAGATAAAATCCAATACATGAGCCGAAAAATACATTTATTGCTAGGCATATGAAAAATTAGAAATTTTTGCTCAATTGTTTATCGACAACAATACGTCCTTAATCTTAACAAAACGTCTCGACAGATTTACCACTGGAGACAGCACCATGGTTGCCGTAGACGCATGAAAAATCATTTTGAGTATAAGTGATTCAAGTTCACTGGAAAATGGACCTTTTGAAGCAATTTTGCCTTACAAAAAAATTAGATGGTTTCTCTTTCAGGGGCGAAACTACCGGGGGGTGTGGGGGGTGTGACACCCCCCCAATCCAAAAAATAGTCGATTTCGCAGGGCAATCGAAGATTTCGCAGGGCGCCAAGAAGAGCTTTGTTGCCACGCAGAAATGCCACTTTTGAAGTTCGTAAAGGGCCGTTAACGAATTTTGAAATGGAAATATTATATTTGTTATAAACCTCCCTTCCTGACATTGCATTTTAGAGAACGGAAAAGGTATGTCAGGAAGAGCTCCGTTATTAGCAAAGCGAAAGCATTCCTTACCGAAAGTCATAGCCAATGGATGCAATGATTGATGCATATGTTCATGAGGGCAAGATTGAGTCCATATAAATTAATTTAAGTTGTAAATTATTTTCATGACAAGCACGGCGTCACTGGGGAGGAATAAGGGGCTGAAGTCCCTCACTTTGGTCAAGATAGGAATTTTTTTATCATTTTTTCTATTACTTTTTATCAGTGCATGAACTAAAAAACATAATAAATCGTTAAGATACCGATTTTATTTCATCTAATTGCTAACTTTTTCACGTATATCTTTATTATTTTTCTTTTATTTGCATTAATTCAATAAATCATTTTCTGTATCATTGCAATGTTTAAATTTTGGATGAGTAAACATGGCCTTCTCGAGACAAGAAACTGCACATTTCTGTACAGGAAAAAAAATTCTCCCAATCAAAATAACATCTTCCTCTGTCATTCACAACTACGTGCAATCTGAAACGAAAGGTTGCCGTTTCTTTCCTTCCCCAACGTCTAACACTAGAGTTTTAGCATGACATCCCCCTCCCTATTTTTCCCAATAAACAATAATATTTTCAATAAACAATCAGTTCTTTTAGCACAATAGTATTTGCTAAATTTTTGTCTGAAAGATGCTTTTTAGCCCTTTCACAAGGTATAATTTCAAAAAATTTCTTCACGTCGGACCCAACCATGGTGGGTCCTCCTACCTCACTAAACTCGACTCTTAGCCCCACTGGGCTAAATTTCGTTGCGCTGTCTACATCACCCCCCCCCAATTAGCTGTTTATTAGCTTAATTTTGCAAACCAAACATTAAATGAAGTGAATATAAAAAAACAATTTACGCTCACGTAGAGAAATTTCATAGGCAATGAAGTTTCAAGTTTGTTTTTATTGCTTAGAAGTTTGTCCTTGGTAAAGACCAGTGTACACTGGTAAAGCTTTCACTAGTAACCTATAGACAAACCGTTGCTACTAGGTCTGCAGGGCACCACTCAGTTTTGCAGGGCAGAAACCCTTTTCACCCCCCCCCCCCCAAAACTATTGGCCAAGTTACGCCCCTGTTCTCTTTATATAGGAACAGAATCTCTCATATTGAATGGTTGGGATAAAGTCTTGATATCGGGACTAATAAGGAAGGCTGTGAGTTGGGAATTAAAAGGAACATTTCCATAAATGCTGAAGTTGGTTTTGCCGACCATATCTTTGGAACAGTAGTCTTTGTGCTCCTTGAATTATAAAAGCTGATTCAATGTTTTCGCTGACCATATCATTGTTATAATCCAATGTTTTCACTTTACATGTTAGAAGATTGGGCAATTTCATCCCCTCGTGCTAATTTTAAATATTTATTTATTTATAAAGATTTTAAATATTTCCTTTCTCTTGGCCCTATCCTCTAAAATCCTGTTTTTTTTCTTAATATAATCAAAAATGTTTCAAATAAGATCCTCGTTTCCATTGAAGGAACTATGTCACAGAATAGGAATTAGGCAGAAGGGGAACTCCTGCCTATCAGGTGGAGCCTGAAAAAACTTGCGCCTGCGTTAACTTATACGAGGCTTCGAATGTCAGGAAAATTTTAAAAAAGAATGAAAGTAGACAACTTTATTTAAGACGAAATGCCCCATGATTGTGAACAAATGCAATTATGTATCATAATTCGTTTATATCTGATTAATGAATGATAATTTTGTCATGGCTAAGTTCGTCTAGTGAAATCGAGGGCAAAGGAACCGACGAGAGTTTTGTTTATTATGATCTCTTCGTAGCGGGAGGACGCGATTGTAAAAACTCTGCCCATATAATTCCTATCATAAAATAAGTGGAAATGTAAGGAGATAACATAAAAGTTTGTATAAAGTTTTTGGGCAAAGACTTTAGATGATTTTATATTGCTTGATAGTTGTATCAGGTTGTTTAGAAGCATCCTTCTCTTCTTTCGTCAAGTTAGGATGCTATGACAGTTCATATGAGACAGAGTCATCTATATAAATTTTTGCAGCTTGTACATACATGTAAAGGTTGTGCATTCGCGCAGTGATAAGTAATGTAAAGCTTGGTTCAAAAAACCTGTTAAAGCACAAGTTGGTTGTAATTTTGTTTTTTAAATATGTTGCGCGGCCCCTTAAGTTTACGAGCAGATTGTGATACCATATAAAACCTCAGCCTTCAAAATTTTTTGGGCCCAAATGTCACCTTGGCCCAGCTCGCTTTGCAAGACCATGTCCACAACATTAGGATTGATGGTTTATTCATTGTTTTAAATTTTTCAATGATATCCAGTTCAGTTATATCTAGTTGCCTTGTCTGTAAATATTATCTTCTGAAAATTCCCTAGTCATGAATATTACGTCAACCCCTATTATTGTGAATTAATTGGGACTGACCATCCCATGAATCATTCTGAAAACTGTACGTAGATATTTTGTCCGCCTTGCGGAGACAATATTCTTCGAAAACATTTGACTCGTGTAAGAGAGCCCTATGACACCATATAAAACTACCGAATATTTCTGGGAGATCCTATTTGTTTGTTGACCCAGTGAGAGGTACGGTCCTGCTTACACGGCCATAGCAACCACGTAGCTGTAGGTGTCGGCTAGGGGGGGGGGGGGCAAACTCGAGCAAGAACCATACCTGAGGGGGGCAGGCTTTAAAACAAGAAAACAGATATATAACAAACAGATATATTTGGACAAAATCAAGGTCATGGAATTGTAAATATGCCAAATTTTCAAAATATCATTTGAAAAAACTGTAGCCAGAGGGGGCAAGCTGTTGTCAAAATTTTCATTTGGGGGGCACAGCCCTCCGTGTCCCCCCCCCCTGCAGCTACGTGGCTGGGCCATAGAGGTACCAGTTACACTATATCACTGTGTTATCCTACCTCTTTGGTATGGGCACTATTGTTTACATTCCCTCTCCCACTCTTGTTCTAACTGACAGCAATGACTGACAGTAGCTTGTCCATTCTTACGTTACTCCTATTCGACATGGAGCTCTTTTCAAAACCTTTGGTGTAAAGTGAAAAGCCTTGCCGTGGACCGTCTTTCATTTGAAAGCCGCAACCGTATTATAGAAGCCGTAAACCGTTGCGAATTTATACCGAAAGACGCAAGACGCACCTTTTGTTGAAACCGCAGTACGCAGATAAACCATGTTTAAATCCGGAGGCCGCAGGTAAAAATAGGGTCCAAGCCATGAAGCCACAAACCTATAATAGGCCCCCTTTCGAGTAACGGCACGGAGGGAAATACTTAAAAACAGTTACGAAAAATAGGCGTATGCGATTTGTTGAACCTTGCTTAAGGACAACTTTGGGCAATAAGCCCTTATTGCTTTTTACGTAAAGCAATAAGCCCTTATTGCCCAAGCAAGGCCTAAAATGACATTTCATCTGACAAAATTTTATCTAACGGAAAAGTAAACATCTAAAATTATACGTTTTTCACAGGAAGACTTAAAGAATGAGCCATTATTATTTGTAGTTCATGCGACAAAATGCTAAAACTTTGGACAGGATGATGCAAAGGGCCACTTTGTCTTTCCCCTACCATCCATGTACCATTAAGCAGAACACGATGACTGGGAAGGGGGCAAAGGAGATTAGGACAAGGGAAAAATGGGGGTCCACACCCTTTGGAATGCCAGAAGACGCCCTTTTCAAAGATATTTTTTGCCATTGGAAAGGGGGGCGTCCGCCCCCTCTTGCACCCCTTGCTACGCTACAAACAACAGCCAGTTTGTGACAATGTGTTAGAAGGGGTGGTGCCGAAATTTTGGATAATTTGTAGGAAATAATTTTGAATGCCCCTTTTTCAGAATACAACATAAACATAACAAGACAAAATTATTCTTGTAAGCAATATAATGAATCACGTTAACAAGAAATCACTTTGCTATTGGATGGACCCTGGGTATCAATGATTTAAGTTTCATACAGTGTTTACATAAATCAAAATATTAAATGACTTTCAAAAAACATTATTGTCGAAAACTTAAGAGATACCCAAAATAAATGGACAGGAGTATGCATACCTCACTAGAGTAGCCAGGGTAGTAAGACAGGGGGGGGGGGGGTAAAGACAAGCTGAGTGATGGAAAAATTGGGGCCAAAACCCTTTGCAATGCCAGAAGATGCCCATTTTTCTAAATGAGTTTTTGACATTGGTGGGCATTTGCCCCTCTTGCTACCCTCTCACTGCACTGCTGCAATACCTTATTTGCACATAAAATTTTATTTTCCAAGCTGTAAGTTTCAGTGCAAGAGTTAAAAACAAACAGTTTGATAGATAGATTATGGTTAAGTATAAATATACATTTTTACAGATTAATCATTCAATAAATAGAAAAATAAATAGTTCTGTCATAGACACTAAATATTAAAATAATAACCAGTTCCTTAATGCTATAAATTATTGAAAAATAATAAATTGACGTGGCTGCATGAAGGAACTTGTTCAATGCTTAAAGACTCATTGATATGAGATCAAATGATTGCAAAACTACTTGGGGTAGGGGGATAAAATTTCAGACATTTTGCTTGAAAGACAATTGGGTGTGGCCTCAGTGATACCATAAAGAATAAGTTGAGTACTAAATAGGTTAGGCAACATAAATTGTATTGTAACTAAACTTTCAGATAGTGTGTTCCAGGTAAAAATGAATATCTCGAATCATTTTTCCACAACACTTGTTCCATGTCCAATGTATCTAACTTGGCATTAAACCTGCAATTATTTTGTCTGTGGGAAGAGTATCAGGGGAGGCAGCCATAGTATATCTATCAGTTTTGAAGAAAAATTGGCAATGGCAAGGCTATAAATTCTAAGGAGGGCCTGCAAAAATAGTGAAAGAAATTCAATGAAATAGCCGGTGCTTTCTTGCCATTTTCTTCTTCAAGGTTTCCAAAGTTAGGCCCTAGAAAGGATGAAATGTGCATGGTGAGCACAGATTATAATGTTTTGGTGGATTGAAAGAGAGGGTTCATTTCTTCAAAGCCTAAATCCACAAGAGGGGGCACTCTTGGGGGGATTGAAGTACATTTGTTCAGCATTTATGGATAAAAGCTATAAGGGAATAAAATTACACTAATTGGCAACTAAATTCTAGTAAAGTTATGTTTGTTGATATCTCTTTACCTTTAAAAATGTTTGCTAATAACAATTACAAAAATATGCATTTAGACAAATCAATAGCCATAGTTGAAATTTTGAAACTAAAATAGATGCAGAGACATGTTTATATAATTTTCAAAATCTGAATAAAACAAATGATGGTAAAGTTTTATTTATATAGAGTTAAATAGTACAATAAATATCTTTATGATGCAGCTAAGTTTGATAAACACCACAACAAAATGGAGTAGCATTAACCTGCAACTCATGATTTCACAAGCAGCCTGGATAATTCAACAATTTAGTGATTTTCAAATAACTTGGATTTATGAACACTGTGTCTTTAAGCTTTTCAGAATATCAGGAATATTGTACTCTGAAGAGTGTCAGATGAAAAGTTTAAGAATGTTTAAAATGTTTGCTTAAGTCAAAAAGCTATTTTTAATTTTTATACTACAAAAAACTAAACAAATTTCGAGATTAATAGATCAAAATAAAAAAATAGCAGGAAAGTGGAGGTGACACATAGTGACTAAGCCATCATTACTAGAACCAAGATAAAATAAGGAACTATTCATTTTATCTTGTTAGAACTCATGAAAACCAACAACTGTAGGTTTGATCTCAAAGTTTACATGTAAACTAACCACCTATTTTTGCTTCAACAGAAGATAAGAAATAACTATCACCAAGAGGAATTAATGGGATGTTGTCAAAGGAGTGCACACTGTCAAGTTTATGCATGAACCACTTGTTCTATTTTATTTGTCATATTATTTCAATTGTAGGTTTTATTGTTCTGAATACTCAAATTTGTGCAAACCATGCAAAATGTACAAGGCTTAAAGGGTATGTGGTGGTGCAGTGTATTCATCATTGATTTTTGTGGGTGTTGTGACATATTTTAGTATTAAGGCTATTTGTCTTCGTTGTATTCTCAAAATCATTATGTTCTTCAAATTTTTAGAGTGTCCAAAGAATAGTTACCAACCTTGCTAGATCGTTACCACTTCCAGCATCAAATTATCATTACTTTTAGGTCAAAAATTAAATACTGTTTCTCAAAATGTACAGCTTTTATGAATCAGGCATTTTGTCTGTGGAACTGGAGCGCAGGAAATATTCCCTTCTTGTATAATTCATGTGTTGGTTTTGATGGTCTTTCTCAGACTTCGAACCAGAACCAGATCTCGACTTTCTAAGCCGTTGTTTTTTTATACTGTTCCTTTTAATCTTCAGGTCATTGATTAACTTTATTGTATTCTTGTAAGGCTCTGCATCTGCATTTGTGTCAGTGATATGAAACTGAGATACAGGAATGGCTTTTTGAGTAGGTGTTTTGTAGACTTCCTCGACATCCATTTGCTCATCTTCACCCATTGTATCTTCATTTACGTTGAATACTGGAAACATTGGAGGTAGTTCGTTAGTTGGAGTTGTCAAAGGTGAGCTGCATGGTGACACTGCAGTGCTGTTCTTGCAAAATTCAACAGAAC
The DNA here is from genome assembly GCF_057945365.1 of Rhopilema esculentum. Classification (NCBI taxonomy): domain Eukaryota; kingdom Metazoa; phylum Cnidaria; class Scyphozoa; order Rhizostomeae; family Rhizostomatidae; genus Rhopilema; species Rhopilema esculentum. The sequence continues at coordinate 4,041,555 of NC_142816.1, forward strand.
TCTGACGCCGTACTTGAACTCGCTTACGAATGTGGCCTAGCATTTTGCTTCAAACTTGTTCAAGAAGAAACTAATTCTGCCCATTCATTGACAAGCTGCCAGAGATTTTTATCACTCAAAACATCCGTTTCGAGACCTATGATAATGACCCAACATTTGAGATTTTACTAGGCAGTCAAATAAAAATTATCGATGCAAATTTAACAACAAATGCTAACAAATACACGATATTTCCAGACACCTGGCAGTGATTGCTGTTTCGAATGTCGCTTGATGATATGCTGTTTTGACTTGCCCTTTTCACTCCGTTCTTCAAACCACTAGAAGTCCATGAAATGTTATTTTCTCTTGCCAAATTCAAATGAAAACAAATGTGATTTGCGCTCACCAACTCCAATTTGACTAGACTATTATTACGAAGAATTAAAACATACGGCTATCATCATGTACAGCTGCAAATCCAATGAATGAAGACATCGTTTATACGACACCGGCTTTCAGGGGCGTGGCTCGCGGATATAGTGGTACGGGTTTAACACCCCCAATTCTTCTTGATTTTGTCGGTAAATCTTCTTCTCTTCTTCTTCTTCTCTCATCTCTCCTTTCTCCTTCGCCTCTGCAGCTCTCGTTATTTTTAATATTATTTTTTAATTTTTGCGGCTCTGGTACCCAGGGTAGACATTGATGAGTGTTAGCACCTAAAACTTTTTGGTCACCTCAGTTCGTAATATGCTCCGCAACCCCAGCTTTTAAGTTACTAAGGTACTAAAGCTATCTAAGCTACTAAGGGTTGTCAACAGCGCTTGGGCAAAACTATTCAGAAAACGCTTTTGTTGCTTATAAATTTGGAAAAATTGTGGTTTTTTATTTGTAGGAAATTTTAGCAGTTTCTATAAAGGCTGTTCATATCTGAGTAGACAGTAGATCCCTCACTGTGGAAAAGACTGCTATATAGTTGGAATATTGCTCATTTAAATCTTTTCTCCTTGGCTTTAGTTAGAAAATAAACATACCCAGTGGTGAATCTAAATAGGCCACCTAGAGAAAAGAAAACCCAGAACACAACAACTGGGTTTGTTTATAAAAGCTATCTATTTTCTAACTTCAAAAAAGGTTTAGAAAGTCTACAATGATTGCCATGTATCCTAAAATAAGCAAGAAGTATTTATGGGAAAGCACAGGTATTTGTTGCGTTGGTTCGGTTAGCAAAAGGCCTCAAGGGCCTATATAAATGTTATCACAAAAGAAATAAGGAAGATGCTAAGAGAAGAAGGTGAGATCGAGTTAGTTTTCAGTTTCGAAGAAAGCACTGGAAGTAAGACAAGGGTGAAGCCAAAGTGCTAAAAAATTTCAAGGCTTTTGGAAGGACAGATGGGTTGTGGAACAAAGTTTGCGTTTGACAAATGACAAGGATGGTTGTCTTCCTGGATCCTGGCACACCTCAGGGGGCCAGGGATAATCTCCTAGGAGCAATGCCATCTGTTAAAAATGTAGAGGCGGTTGGAGAAATTTTAGGTTTATTGATGAGAAGAGTAATTTTCAATTTGAATTTGTGGCAGTTAAGGAAAGGCAATTTGTTTTCTAGTCCCCGAATAGCATATGGTATAAAAGCCAAACTGAATAGTGAATACAAACAGACAGAAAAGGGGAAAATGGTCTGAGGTAAAAGATTTTTGAATTAGTGGGATAGCAGATTTTTAGAAAAAAGACAGGTGTAGTACTTTTGGAAAGGGGGAAGTCAGTGCCAGGCCACCCCAAAAAATCTCCAACTAGTCTATGTGTATACGAGGGCCTCTCCAATGGTCTCCCTCTTTTAATTGAGAAACCTATAAAAACAGACTTCACCTTAGAAAGAGGACTCTCACTTGCCTTGGGAAAAAATGCTGTGGTGTGTTTATATGGTACTTGGTTTCTAATCTAATTGATTTGCACTGAACCGGGTCACACAAATTAACAGTGTTATTCTCAAATGTCATCTTCTACGGTGGCAAAAACATGTATCAAAACTGGCTCCCTTACATGTCTGTTTTAATGATCTTTAAATTCCAAAAAAACATAGTTATAAGTTGGTCTCTGCAATTTCATTCATGTAGACACTAAAAAACCCTTACTTACAGTGGCGGATTTAACGAGTTGAAGCAAGTCTGGTGCCCCTTTTTGGAAATTGTGCACCCCTTTTGAAGAATGAGAATCAGATGAAAAAGGTTCTGGGACCGATAGGTTAATTTGCTGCAAGGATTACCCGAAAGTTATGTTGTTTATTCTGAAAAGGTATCTGAAATTGTTTTATTCAGCATACTCTTGCAACCAGTTTTTGAAAGATTTTCAGCGCCCCCACTACCAAGTGCCCCTCCTTCAAATTTGCTCTTGATATGCCCCTGCTTACTTATACATGAGATTTTAAGACAGCTTGGATGTCAAATAAATTATTTGTTTCATCAATAAGGCATCTAATTAAAACCCAATTCAACTATTCAACCATGAATCAAATTTGATAAATTATTTGACAATACAACATACCACAATACAACAAATTGAGATTTTAGCATGGTACATAATGTTTTAAGTCAACAGTAAACATTGAAAGAAAAAACTCAACACACATATTCTCAATGTCTGTAACATAAAAATCATCTCGCAAATAGTGATTTAATGTTTGAGATTTTTCAAAAATGTGATAAATCAGTACATGCATACATGATATCGATACATACTACAACATAAATTTATGTTAGGAACTGTGGCTATGACATTGCACTTTACTTGGGACAGACTCTTCCTATCTTCAATCTGTAATAAGCCATTTGACAAATTCCATGTAGATGTATGAAAGCAGCAGCAACAACAAGTATGTGGAAGATTTGATGACTCTGAAACTGAAATTTGGGGACAGGTTAACTATTTATAAAATATTTCATAAAACAAATTTTGGATTACTTAATGGTTCCTATTACAATTTTATTATCTGCATTCTCACTTTCAATCCTATTCGGATTCCATAATTTCCACTAAATTATTATTGGTCAAGTCAAATATTTCTTTTCAAGCTTAAAAAGTTATATTCAATAACATAATATGATTTTAAAAAGTATTCCGGGTTAAGAAGCATATAAGTTTCTATAAACACTAACCCAGAAGTTACATTTTCCAGGAAAAAACCTCTCTGGGACTCTAAATGCGTACATAAGAGCACCAATTATGTACAAGGCACCCATAAGCACAAGCCATCCAAGGGCTCCTTGTTGTACACCTCTGGTGAATCCAAGACTTATAACCATATGAATGGATGGAACAACACCAGAGCAACCAAGGCAAAGGAACAGACCTGAAACATCAGATGCACATTTTTAGTAAAACCACGATTAGAGAAAACTATAGCCAAACACACCCATAAACTACATTCTAACCATTAGAATGTTTAGATAGTTTATTTTGACAACAATGCTATCGAGTTATGAATAAATACACTTCTGAACTGTAATTCTGAAAATATGAAATTTGCTTGCCTGCCCGTAATCGCACATTTTGATTTGCCAACTGATATTAAAGACCTGATAGCCTCAAAAAATAAATATACTTGTGAAAATACTTAAGGGGGTATCACGGTTTGAAAAACTTGTACAATGTATTAATTAGCCAAATACTTTTTAATGGCCTTTTAGATGTTTCGAGGAAATAGTTCAACTTAACAAAATGGATACAAGTTTTCATCAAATTTTTAAAAGTTAATATGCAACGCCTTGTACTAATTTGGTTGTACTAAAATGGTGAAGATTTCATGTTTTGAAATAAAATACAATTTGTATGTTTCTTAATCAATTTAGCTAATGAAATGTTTTAAAGACCAGATAAGATTAAAAACATTAACAAAGAAACAGGTGGAAAATTAGAGAAAAAAGGATAGTCATTCAAAACATCATTCAGACATTATAGTCAGTCAAAACATTGTCTGTGCGATAAAATTCATACTTGGGAAATTTTAAGTGTGTGTGGAGGCATGCAGGTGCGACTGCTTGCTTAATATTACCAGGACTGAAACTAAAATCACCTAATTTTATAACAAAATTCAAAGCCTTTCTATTTCACATTGTTATAATCTCATATATATTAATTCAAGTTCTGGTTGATTATTGAATCTATTAAAATCATTTTAAAGCTGTATTATATTTGACTAAATTATAGCAACTTAAAAAAACTGCAACTGTTAAATAAAGCACAAATAAATTTGAAGCATGTTAGCCAAATATTTTCTTCAGAGAGACTCTCTAAGAAGAGCTAAATCTGTAGCAAAACTCAAGATCTCTATATTCTTCTGCAAAAAATTATATATAACAAGAAAATGTTTTCTTGGGCACAAACCTGAAATGCTTGTATTCAATGTACAATGTGGGGTAACTGGAAAACATATGAAAAAAGATTTGCATGATGTTAACAAAAGTAAAGTTTTTACCTGCTCGAAGGGGTCTGAATTTTGGAGTGCCAAATTTATCCCATAATGACACTATGATGCAAAGTGTTCCCAATACAAACACAGAAATCAAGTAACCAATTTGTGTGAGCTGTCTGCAGTAGAAGCCATAGTATAAACATGGCACGAAAGAGCCCATAATAAGAAAAGCAATCCCAGAGTAATCAAGTCTGAAACAAAAAATAGTGACAATCTAATATGCATTTACAGAAGATCATAAATCAGCATAACAGAAAAAATTCACAAGTTTACATAAATTTATGTATATATATATGTTATCAAAAGCTTTAATTTCAAGTGGAATAAAAATAAGATAGATTATCAAGAAAAACACTTTCATGTATTGAATGTTTTGATCAAAATCTTCATTAGTATATCTCTAGTAATTTTAATAATTTTTGGTTGGGGGGAGCATGAGCCCCTAAGAGCAATAGCAGATGTGGCCCTGAATATCATTCACATATGAAATGAGCCTTCTTGTTCTACACCATATATTTGTCAAGGCTTCTAGATGTTATGAAAACTGGGACTAGCTGACCTTGTACCCCTGTGTAGGTTGTCATGTTGCCTCCTGTTTTCATTCTTTTGTGTTATTTTAGAAAAAGGTGTAAAGTTTTGTGTACCTTTTCTCGTTTTCTATCCATTATCATGGCTAGATCAACAATTAGGTCCCAATCCTTATCTTTCTCTCGGGACACAAACACTTTCTCTTATGCTTAAGAAAATAAGGAAAGAATATTACTTACTTGCTAAACACTGAATGAACCTTGACAGAATGACAGTACACGGTGTGAAATAACCATGAAAACATTAAGCATAAAATTGCTCCAAGAAAGAAGGCCCCAAATACAAGGTACTCTGCCCAGCCACTTGGAAATTTGAATGAGAGTGAAATAAGAGGTCGCGCAAATATTGCAAACATAGCCAGGAGGAAAAGCACCAGCCCAATAAGATGTGTCCAAATGTTTCCAGTTTCAGTATGCAACCTAAAAAATAAGATACAAATTAAAATTCCAGTAACACCATAGTTATACGTATTATCAAGTACTAAGAAATTGAAGATCATATAAAAATGTAGAAATATAGATGTGGATCTGTCTATAGACAGAAGGGTTCATTTTCTGCTAGTATTTTGACAATTCTGTGTATACAGTGGAACCCCGTTAATATGGCCACCAATGGGCCACCAAAAATTGGCCATATTAACAGGGTGGCCGTATTAACGAGAAAGGGTCAAATTTTGGAGTTCAAGGAGTAGAAATTAATAATAACATTTTAAGAAACTGTTCTCTTTAATAGACATCTGGAAATGTAGATAAAGTTATAAAAAAAATATGTTAAATAACTAGTCCACAAACAAAATGAAGCGGAGGTCCTGGGTTCTTGCGCCTTAATCACCAAATCATGTTGATGATTTTGCAAAAAAATCAGTGACTTTTGACTGATTCGTTCTGCGTACCAGCCAGTCAATTTGAGTGTGGGCAATTACACCTGGAAGCAAGCGACTTTGATAATGAAAAGTTCATTTGTAAAATGAATGCGATTATTGTGATTTTGTTACAGTTTTGCTAAATACAAATGGCTGTATTCACAGGGTGGAATTACAAAGAATCCTGTTGTTTGGGGTCGCAATATGTGGTTGCTGGCCCCATTAACAGGAGGCCGCAATAACGGATTTTTTTATGAGACTATGTATAGCCGTTTTTCTGGGCCAAACAAATGTGGCCGTAATAACAAGGTGGCTGTATTAACAAAAGTGGCCGTAAGGGGTGGTTCCACTGTATCAGGATGTGACACAAAGCAAGTAATGCACAGGCCTCCCAGCATCTGTTTATAAATTTTTATTTAAGACTTTAAAAGCCAGATTTTAGGACTCCTCTAGGACCCAACAATAATGATTTAGGACTTTTTAGGATATGTTTAAGTTGAAGCCAAATAGTTTTTTTGTACCTAGGGAAAAAGAAGAAATCGTTTCCTCCTCCTGTAGTTTAATTGTAACCTTTTTGAAACAATTGCAACATATCAACATTTCTGTAGCAGTTAAACTTTCAAAGTATGGCACTAAACCATGAATTTTGAAATAGAATCGCATGAAAGCATTCAGCCAAGAATGCACATAGAAAATATATTACAGATTTGGAGGCAAAGAGATCAGCAAAACTTGCAGAAGAGACACAGCAGAAACAAACCACGAAGGAAGTTGACGCAGGGAGCAAAGAAACTGCAAGGAAAGAAAAACTTGAAGAGATAAAAAGAGAAATATGATTGAAGAAATCTGGAATTTGAGTAGCAGCGGAAATAATACAGGAAGGGAATAAGTGGCTTCAAAACTGCCAATCACAGAAGGGTTTAAAGAGAGAAGACATGGAAAAGGTACAATCAAAAACTGACATTGAAAAAATGACCTTGAAAAAGAAATAGGACAATTAGAAGAAAAATTGAAAACTGTAGAAGGTTCTGAATCATTAATCTAATATAAGAATTTGAAAAAATGACAAATTTTCTTGTCTATTTGCACTTTATTTAGTGATAGGATTTAAAACTGCCAAAGTTAACTAAAATCAGGCTTTCGTCGTGAAAGGCGTGCGATCGCACGCGCACGCCCTGGCGCACGCCTGCTGCTTTCCAGGAGTGCAAAACATCGCACGCCTTCTTTTATTATCGAAGCAAAATTCATAATTATTGGTTTTGTGGGTTTTTAAGATGAGTTAATAAATTGATCCCTCCTTGGTACTATTACTTCATGCCACTTCAAAAAGGCTTAACACCTTTTCAGGATTGCCGATTAAATATAAAATTTTGAAATAATCATAGAACTAATCTACAGTGGAATCCCGATATTATGAAACATTAAGTGTTTAGAACAAGACTTTCATTTTCTATCGCTTATGTACGAAAGTAGCTGATTATGCGATAAAAAGGAGCCGATTTGCCAATGATGCGGAAAAAAATAACAGAGGATTTGCTGGATTTCGCTACCCCCTACAGCCCCCTCTTTAGACATCGCTATGCTTTAAATCTAGATTTTAGCAACATTTGATTTAATAAAAAATTGGGCCATCATGATCTTTTATGTATCTGGCCAGTGAGGTACACAAAATAGCTGTCATGTTTGATAACAAAGGGCTCTCGATGCACTGATTTACACGAAAAAACTGCCATTACAACCAGATGAACGCCAAAGCATCAATGATTCTGCTAAGGATTCATTATTGAAGCTAATGAAAACTGCTCACGACATGGCAAACATATTTCTATACTTGTAGTGCCGTTTTTTTTGGATATATTAAATAAGCTCAGTTTAAACTTGTTTAGAAAATTGCTCAATTGCTAAAATGTAAGTAGTCATGGTATTCAGCGAAGTAAATTTCATTGAAATTTTTGCAGTCATCATTTTCGTGTTGGCCATTTCTATGTAGATCTACCATAATTACCAAAATGTTTTGTGAAAAAATGTCACACGCCATCACACGCCTGGATGTTTTTCAGGGGTGCGGTGGTTAGCACGCCTGCTATATTTTTCCCACGAAAGCCTGTAAAATTATTGATAAATTTTAGAACATTTAGGACTCTTTGTCATATTTTTGGAATATTTTATGCTTTTGGCAAAAAATGGCAAAATTTTAGAATTTTTTTGAATTTATGACTTGCTGGAAGGCCTGAATACACCAAATGTTCATAAACAAAATTGTTTGCTAATAACTTACTAGCATTTCAGAAGAATCTAAAAGGTTAAAAATCAACTAAGAAAAAATGAAATTTATACCTGAACATGCTGCTGAAGCACTGCTTAAATGATGGCAGTTGCGGTCTATGACCATGGGAAAGAAATTCATTATCTCTCAGCCAGTCTGGTAACTCCCAGTGAGAAACAACATTCCACCCTGTGTTCAAAACACATTTGATACATTTCCCTGCTTGTTCTGCAGCAATCTGCATATCATTTTCCATGGCTCTGAATGCCACAACAAGTTCTTCATGGCCTTCTTTTAAAGCTTTTGCCTACACAGGAAGTAGACAAAATAATTGAGTTTAAGTTTTTCCAAATGACTTTCATTTCAAAGACAAAAAGTGTCATTAAAATGATGGTTGTAAAATGTACCATGGTGGTCTCAATGCTAAAATATGTCAGGAAATTCAATGTGAACATGAGATGAATGATCTTGACTGAGTGTTTCAGACTGTGTGTTCAAATCCTTGTTAAATCCATGATTTTGATGCTTATATGTAAGAAGGAAGAAATTTTTGGATAAGCTGTCTGCCAGATTCTGTGAATCTTGCAATGAGTAATATGATACAAGGTAGAATCCAAATTTGGATGCTTCCCTCCTGCATACAGCAACAAATGGCAGCATGGAAAGTGATTATCAACCTCCTCATGATGGCCAAGGACAAGTACCCTCTCTCAACAGGTAATTACCCTATGTATGGATCATGTAAAGACTCACTGTGCCTTGATGTACCAAAAATGTTGTTTTTGATCTTAAAAATGTGCTGGTACTAACTAATTAGGTTACTAAAGTTCCAGTCAAAACTACCCCCTTAATACAGACAGAAGATGTAAATACATATATGGGAACCGAGGTATATACAAAAATATAAAGTCCATGGTGAGCACTTACAATTTTGTGTTTTGTATATTCTGTCCATGAATTATCAGGCATGCAGCTACAGTTTTCTTCAAAGCACAGAAGTTGACTTGCTGGGTTGAACATCGATAGCTCTTGCCAATCAATGTCACTCATCTTAAAATATAAAATAATATTATTGTGAACAAAAACATTTTGGTGAAAAGAAATGGAAATACAAAGATATAGGAATATCAGGAGTATGTATATACTATGAGGATTATTGTGACGAAAAAAACACAAGTTACATAGCATTTTCGGAAATTAGCAGTGAGCAAACTTTTGTTCACATGAAGAGGAGGGTAATAGCTTATTGTTCAAAACAGAGCAAAGTCAATGAGGCTGTAGGGGAAATTGCACCCTTTTTTATCATGTTAAAAAGGCCCTGAAAAGTTGAATCTCTCACAATCAATTGAAAAGATCAGATTAATACTCCAATTAAAACAAACAAAGGCAAATAAGCTGATAAAATGCATAGTTTAAAAATGCCAGATGAGGTACATTAGTGATGGTCAATGAATGCAATGTCAGCTAGTGATATAAGCATTTGTCTCCCGATCGGGAGAAATAAACGAGAAGTTTCAATAAAATGTCTTCCGATTGGGAGAAGAAATTATCCTTTGAACTTTTTCTCCTGATCGGCAGAAAATATCACTTTTTTGCACAAAAATGCACTAAAGAACGTCTGTTTGGAATTTCAAACATCATTTCTGAAATCTACACTGTCAAATACATTTATATCTCCATGAAAAAAATGGTAGGTCACAGACAGAGCTTTGGCTAAATTTTCCAAATTCATTTTCCAAACAACTATATTATATATTTTTTACTAAAACTATTGCATAAAACTAATGTAGAGGTTACCTCACAGACAGTATATTATCTGAAACTTTATTACACTCTTTTTTTTAAAAGAACAATTTTATAAGAACACGAGCCTCAAAGTTGGTCAAAAGTTAAGAACAAATTAAGAACAAGCTGAGGCTGAGCTTCTGCAAAATGCAATTTTGAACAACATTTTTTTTCAAAATCGAGGATTTTTAGCCATGTGTGGGTGCTTTTTTGTCGAATATTCAAACTTTTCGGCAAACGAAGGTTGTCTTACTCACTTTGTTAGCAAATGAGGCCTGAACACCTCCCTAGAGCGAAAAAGCTAGCACTCGCACTGCTTACACCCTATTAGATTATGAACAAATTAAGAACAATCCAGTCTCAGATTTTCGAAAAAATTAAGAACTGTCAGCCTGAACTTAAATTTACTGGTTCTTATAAAAAAAGAGTGTAAACTGAAAATGAAAGCAAGTTTTTGTAACTTTGTTTGTGATTCACATTATTTAAGAATGTTCTACATGCACACATATACAAATACACACATACATTACACAGTAAAGTTAGTAGTTTTCTCCGACTTAGGGGTACTGCCACCAAAGAGAGAACATGAACAATAACTACACCTCACGAATGACGTCATCAAAAACTAAACTCTCCAATAACTCGCAATTTCCAACGGTGACATGCATATTTTCTTCAATAAACCCCCGTTTTCTTTCTTGGTCATAAAATAGCCATTTAAAGGAAGAATTCTCCCGATCGGGAGAAAAAATGTGAGCTGCCAACGATTTGAATTCTCCCGAACAGGAGACATTTCTCCCGAACGGAAGAAGACAAAATGATTATATCTCTAGCTATGTGTATATTGCTGCTCAGGTTAATTTGTTATTGCAACTAATTGTGAAATATAACACCGCCAATTGCAGAGATTGACCGTGCAAGAGTCCATTCAGTTGACAGTTTATTGACTAGTATTTGTTTGGGTACGTAACCACAAATCATTTCAGCCCAACATCGCTCAATCATTTTACGCGAAGAGCCTGCTGAGCGAGAAATGCAAAATAAGTCGAATATGTGCAACAAAAAGTTCCACAACAGATTGAATATACTGGAAATAAAGCCGCACGTTTTTCCTTCAATGCTTTTTCCCTCGGCAACAGAGCTGTGCAGAGGGATAATTTTTGTTGTAAAAGACGGAAATGGAAATATTAGGCCACAACAACAAACACGGTTACTTACAGTTCGTCGTCGAATGTTGTCGATTACTTTTCTTTGTGCTTCAGGAATAAGTGCTACAAGGGACTCTGAGACAAAGTTTTCAACATCAAGGTTTTCATCTGGTAAAACTCCTGCACACTTTGCTTTAATGATGATCTGCTCTCTCATCTTCTTGCAATTTTCGCATAATTTGTCTAAAAAGGTCGTTACAAAATCCTGATACGCTTCCTCGTCTTTGTTATCCTCTAACTTCCCCATCGCTTCTTCTGGAGGCTCAGACACTTCTTTGATAACGACGACTGGTATATCTGTTAAACTTTCATCCTTATGCATATTTTAAATCCTTTCTTATGAAATGGTTCGATTGTGAGAAGCCAAAGTCCAAATTCACAGAGTTGACGACAACGACAGACTTAGCATCTTCTCGCCATTCCTTGTTCTGGACAAGACAGACTCCTTCGCAGCTGCTATGGGTCATTACAATAAAAATCATCGTCGTGTTCGCAACAAGAACCGCGGTGTGAATAAACTTGTTGGGGCAGGGGGCAGCGCGAAAGAGTATGGGGGCAATAACCCTAATTTTTTCTCTTTCGGCGCATTAAGAATTTTTGTCGGGCAAAAGAAGAAATTTTTTCTCACCCTGTAACCTTCTTGCAACAATTGTAAGTATGGCAATAAAGTATGAACTTTGAAATAGAAACGCATAAAAGCATCATGAAAGACTATTTACCTTTTAACCACACCCTCAAAAAGTAAGACACGACCTTTTCTGTCGGCAATAATTGTTTCTTTACCCCTCCAACCATTTTATGGCTTGGCCCCTGATTGGGGGCTCAATCGTTTGAGATCAACATTAACAAAAGAGATCGTCAATCGTCGTTCACTTTTGTCGCAACTACCGTTTTTGTCGTCATTACTGTCATCTTCTTCATTTGCGTTGTCATTTACAACGCAGTCGTCATCACCGTTACGTAGAGCTCGATGTCGAACAGAAAGAGCTGTATGAGCCCCACTGCGCGAGCCAAGGTAAAGAGTGCTATTTCGTTGTGGATTGGTTAACGAGAACAATAGCTGGAACAATAGCCTAAACACGATTCCAGCGCTCCGTCATATTTTTTACAATGCGATAAATTAAAGAGGGACTGGAAACAATAAAAAATCCCTTTGTTTTTATAATCAATCAACGTCGTGACAGATTGCCTTTAAAACCCCCTTACGCTTGCTTTATAGAGGGTCTGGTAACGATGCAGAAGACGTAAAGACAACGATGCGAAATGTTTCAGAATCCTTAACAATGAATCGGAACTGATATTTGGATACACAGTGTGTTCGAAGCCTTAATACAAAGAATCCTAATTATCGATATTTGAATCTATCAAACATACTGTCAGAATTCTGGTGTCAAGAAAAATCAACTAAACTGTAGATATTTTCATTCCATTGTTAAAGGTTAATTATACAATACCATTTTCATATGATTGTTATGCTTAGAAAATTATGCCTTTGTAAATTGTACATACATCATTAGGGAAAGTTGACGCCCAAGTAAACAAAGTGAAAAACATTCATATACCCAACCCCATAAAAAAGACTAGAAAAAACAAGAAATATAAGATTGAAAGACACAATATTTGTTATCGCCCCCCCCCCACTTTTTAGAAAACTGTAAAATGCCTTTCAAGTAAAAATTCCCCATCTTCACAATGCTTGATAAGTCCCAATTTTTCAAAGGGCTTTCATAAAAACACCCATTCTTCAAAATCATTGGTTTTTATAAAACACCCATTTTTATAAAAAAAATGTCTTTGGAAACTCTGGTAGCCTCTTTCATGAAATTTTGAAACTCTACTGGCAGGGATCGGAGATCGAATATGACTTAAGAAACTTTTTCCTTTTATTACCTCATAAATTTATTTTTTATGTGGTTTTCGATTATGTATAGACAAACATTTCCAAAGCTACGATAAGTAAGAGTCAGTTGGCATAATTAGCTTGCTGAAAAACTTTTGTAAATATTATGCTGAAGAGCTGACAAACATCATTTCTGGCAGCATTTGAATTCTAGTCCCCTTAAAAATAGCAAATTCAGTGGGACACTGTGTCGTCTTAAGGAGATTTCATACAAACATTAAAAACATTAGAAGAAACATTAAAAGTTTTAAGACAAAGTTTTTTTATAAAAGTTGAGTTTATTCAACATGATATTCACTAATTATAAATCTACTTCTTACTGAAGCCCCCCCTTTCCCTAGTCAAGAACATTGGCGTATTAACTCTATTTGAGTAAGGATTTATTTGAAAATAACGTTATGAATCACTATTTATATGAAAACAACATTTTTGAATTTAAATTTCAATAAAAATGAAATTTCTAAAAAATCAAACAAACTACGGAGAAAGCCTCTATGTAAGTGGGAATGTACGTTCATCCAACGCCATTCCGCTCCACTGGACAATTCAAAAGTTTTTATCTTTAAATCATAAATTATCCTATTAGTACAATTAAATAGCTTCTGCTTTAAAAAGTGGTATACTGTACTTGTGATAGACCAGCTAGCAATTATATGATAGGCCCTGCCAGGATTCAAAGTTGATTGCCTGAGTGTGGCTCTTTAATGGTGAATCCAAAACAGTTGGGCCAATGTCCACAGTAGCACCATAAAAATCGATGGTGAAAAAATAGATGTTGCCCCAGCACACACACCTGCAAAACACAAGACAAAGAATTGTGATTGTTTAAATTTCATTTTCATAGGCCCTTTTGGTACTTTAGAAAATCAAATTTCTTATTGTTCTTATTTTAATAAAATTCTCTAACAAATATTATAAACTTTTTTTGGAATTCAGTGAACCAAGAAATACTTATTATTTTTTGGTTACTTTTCAATGCACACCGAAACTGATCCATCGTTCAATGCTTTCCACAGTAGCTTTCGAAGATGTTTGAAAGCCAAGCAGACATTTTCAAGTCTAAACAACATACCTTTGCACGCCCAGGGATCCGGTTCCTGAGGATCTGATTGTTCTACCGAGACAAGTGCACTCAACTGAGCACCGGACAGTCCGGATCTTTGCTCTGCCGTTAGCGCATAAGCTTGGGGCGAGTCCATCGATTTTAACTGCACCACTGTGAATGCCTGGCAAAAAATGCACAAATCAGTTACCAGAAATCCATACCTTACTGTCTATAGAGTCATATTACGATCAAAACATTCAAGACTTCACCATGACTTTCTTTATTTTAACTGTTATTTTAATATACTTCAAGGGTGTTATTTCTTGATTTTAAAATTCATTAAGAAGTCATTCACTATAGATTCACTATATTTTTAAATGTTTTTTAAGTAAAGAACCACATACAGAAGTAAAGGTCTTACTATTCTTTTAAATGTCACTTGCTCTGAAATGAATATTAAATAAGTCAACTACCCAATAACTGGAACATTTTTCACTCGATCAGAGCCTTACTCTCTACAAAACATTCACCTTTCTTAAGAATTCGTTAAAGCGTCCATAGATTTGTTTTTAAAGAAAACTTGAATCCTTCCACAGAATGAGCTGATGCATTTTGACAGAGTTTGTGACTCCATCTCCGTAAACACACTCTAAGAGATTGAGGCAATGTGCATACCAAAAGGGACACCTGATACAGAATGTACTCCTATGTATACAAACAGTTCTAGTATGCTTAAGAGGGTTTGGAAGTTCCAACAACAACACATTGACTGGACAAAGCAATTCATAACAAAACCAAAGTTTAACAGAGACAAACCTTGATCTGATCTTTCGTCATCTTTCCTAAAGCTGAAATCTTGATTTGATCAATTGCATCTTTATCGATTTTTGGGATATCTTCTGGTTTCATACCGCCTGAGAAATTTAATTCAACAATTACCACTGCTTAAGAGATTTTACCGGGCAGAGTATAGCAAGAGAAGTATGCACGGTTAATGACAGAGATGCCTGGAGAAGTCGCTGCAGACATTCCACGATCGATCAAATAGGGACGACGATGATGGTGAAAAATACAAAAAAATGTAGCATGAAAGAGGGCATTTAAAAATGCATGTTGACTACATAGTCTTCTAAAAACTTCACTGATGATGGCTAGAGTCTTTATTAAATGACGTCATACGATCTACAACTTTCGTTGCTTAAGTCTTACTGCTGTATTCTACCATATCCATACTTACTAAACAAGTTTCCAAGCTCGATCACTTGAGCAGCCGTCCATGTACTGACGTCAGAGCCCCAGGCCTCCTTGGCTTTTAGTATTAAGGCATTGATCTGCTCTTTGCTTAGTCCACTGAGCTTCCCAATTTTTCCAAGTGCATATCTGAAATGGAGTTAAGACTTCGGTATAGATAGCTTCAGGTTAGAATGAAGGTTGAATGAGGGCCATAATAAGGTTAAAATGACAGAGGCAGACCTCAGGGCTCTTGATTTTTAAAATTCATTTTAACAAATTCCTAAAAAAATTTTGTGAATTCTTTTAGAAACTTTTTCAGAGATTTATGAGATTATTTTCTGCCTTATGCAATTGACCATCAATGGCTGTCATTGGCATTATAAGACAAATTTTTCCTTAGAGGTATATACTTTGCAAGCTGCTAAATTGACCGTTCGTTGTTATTTACATAATGGGATATTTTTAAGAATATTAAAGAAAGTCGAGACATGCTCCAGCTTAGTCTTTTAGAAAGCGCATATCTTCAATAAAATCAGTTCGAGTCAATGAGTTCGAATTATCGGGATTTTGAGTTATCGGGATTTTGAGTTATCGGGATTCGAGTTATTGGGATTTCGAGTTATCGGGATTTCGAATTATCGGCATTTCGAGTTATCGGGATTTCGAGTTATCGGGATTTCGAATTATCGGGATTTCGAGTTATCGGGATTTCGAGTTATCGGGATTTCGAGTTATCGGGATTTCGAGTTATCGGGATTTCGAGTTATCAGGATTTCGAGATATCGGGATTTCAAGTTATCAGGATTTCGAGTTATCAGGATTTCGAGTTATCAGGATTTCGAGTTATCGGGATTTCGAGATATCGGGATTTCGAGTTATCAGGATTTCGAGTTATCAGGATTTCGAGTTATCGGGATTTCAAGTTATCAGGATTTCGAATTATCGGGATTTCGAGTTATCAGGATTTCGAATTATCGGGATTTCGAGTTATCAGGATTTCGAGTTATCGGGATTTCGAGTTATCAGGATTTCGAGTTATCGGGATTTCAAGTTATCGGGATTTCGAGTTATCGGGATTTCAAGTTATCAGGATTTCGAATTATCGGGATTTCGAGTTATCGGGATTTCGAATTATCGGGATTTCGAGTTATCGGGATTTCGAGTTATCGGGATTTCGAGTTATCGGGATTTCGAGTTATCAGGATTTCGAATTATCGGGATTTCGAGTTATCGGGAATCGAGTTATCGGGATTTCGAGTTATCGGGATTTCGAGTTATCGGGATTTCGAGTTATCGGGATTTCGAATTATCGGGATTTCGAGTTATCGGGATTTCGAGTTATCGGGATTTCGAGTTATCGGGATTTCGAGTTATCAGGATTTCGAGTTATCGGGATTTCGAATTATCGGGATTTCGAGTTATCGGGATTTCGAGTTATCGGGATTTCGAGTTATCGGGATTTCGAGTTATCAGGATTTCGAATTATCGGGATTTCGAGTTATCGGGAATCGAGTTATCGGGTTTAGAGTTACTGGGATTATACTGTTATTCGAAAAAACATTCTATTAACAGGACTCACTTGAACGAATCACTTGTTAGTGATTTGATATCATCAGCAGTTAAACCTTTGATTAGAGTTCCAATACTCATTAAGTTTTCCTTGTTGACATTGGTTTGAAGAAAAGTCTTCACTTTCCCAGCAAGGACTTTGAGCTATGAAGACAAGTTTGTCACTAATAAGAGCTCAAACTGAATTATATGAAACAGAATGTTTAAAATTGAATCATTGTTGCAATTTCACGCTTGTTCTGGCTGCAAAAACACCTACTGGTCATCTAGCGTCCTCTACTCATGAGTCTGTTTGGGGGGGGGGGGGGGGGTAGGTACTATAGGCAGTGGCGTAGCGTCCGGGTATTCAAGGTATTCAGTGAATACCCTGAGATTTCTCAGAAAAAATATTAATACGACGTATATTTGTAATAACTAAAAAATGTTTTGGGGCAATTGATTCTGGTTGAATTCATTACCTTCGATATTCTATATTTTGTACAAGTACAAAATATCACGAAATTCATGGAAACAACACTGCGACGCATAGAGAGGCTGGGAGATCTTTGAAGCTAACTTTGAAGATTGAGCTACTTCATGTTGAATGGAGATGGGTCATGAATACGCAGTGAATACCCTAGACGGTACTTTAACCAATCAAAATGCTCCTTTCCATGAATAATATTTGCCGTTAATCAGCTAAAACAATGGTCCTGTACGCTGAGAAATATGCAGCGTACAGCCTCAAAGTTGATTCAAAATAGTCTCGTTTTGAAATCGATATAAACAGATAATGGACGTCGGAGCGGTTGGAGTGATGGATCTTCATCGAAAACAGTAAACATGACTTCATTCAAAAGCTATTGCAATGTCCTTATTACTGTTTCATAATCATTCTCTCATTTGACCCCTAATCTTAATCTACCAACAGCAAAGTGGAAAGGTAAGGTAGGCTTCTACATAATACTACACTGACTCAGATCTGTGCCCTCTTGAAATGTCAATTTTGTTATTGCTTGTCAATCAGGGATGCTTCTAATTGTGTTATGAGACGGAATTAAAGTAAATGCAGATAGGCCTGGATAATATCCTTATAGTTGCCTGGTGTATTCAGTTATCTTGTTGGCCTATTTTGTTTGCATTATTCGAGCGCATTTATTTGCATTATTGTGCAGTCTCATCTCATTACCTTCGTTTCTTTCAAACATTAACTTGTATTGAAAATATCACGATTAGGCCATGAAGAAAAAGTCTAGACTGCATACCACAAGCTATTTATAACTCGTGTAATGCCCTATGTGAATAATTTTGAAACTTTTGAAAGCCCTTTTGTATTAAGGTATCAAGATTAGGTGTTTACAGTTACTTCCTCTTTACATCAGTGCAAATTTTAGAGGATTCAACAACAACTATTGGGACATATTTCGACCAGCAAAATTTTACTGATTTTCAATGATACGTTTTGATTTGAATTACTTTTGATGAAATGGAATTTTGATGCAAGAATGAGTTCGAAGAGTATATTTGCGTTGGGTCCTTTTAGCAAAGTATCGTTTTCATCATAGTAATGCCCTGACAGTGCAGTACTTGCCAACCGAACCAAAAAGAAAAGTGTTAAATTAATAGATTAAATGTCAAAAGCTAGTCCTTTTAATCTTCCTATTATCCCTCTATTTTCATCAAGCCCCATCGAGCCACACCCTTCCCCACCCTTTTGTTTAATAGAGAATACCCACTTGAAAAAGTCACGCTACGCCACTGATATAGGTAGGTTCATACGCATGGTAGAGTCCTAATCATCTAATAAATTGATTGTTGATATCGAGCCATTGTCTTTTGCATTGTAAGTGCATAGTCAAAGAAAATCTTTCCCAATTAACTCCTTCCCATATCTCCTGATGTCTTTGATCTAATATGGCTATCACATAAAATAAGGGAGTAAGAAAGAAAAGGGCAGAGGTACGGTACTTCCTTACTAGGTGATAGGTCGGATAAGATCTGAATTACCTAACAATCTATTGGCTGACATAGCCCAAGATAAACATTCAAAATTATGAGGCTGTCTTTCAAAGTATTAGAAATTTAGGCAGGCGTATTCTCAGTTACTCGGTCGATTCGATAATGTGTGTTGCTGAAACAGAAGCATACCTGCTCCGTATTCCAACCAGTGTGCTTGCCGAGCTCTGCAATGACGTCGATATCAAGTCTCAGCTTCTTGAGATCATCTGTATCCAAACCAGTTAAGGCACAACCGAGTAGCTTTATCTCTGTTAAATTGAACTTAGCTGCATCACCGTTTGCCAATACCTATAAATTGAACTTCGATTATTGTGGTAGATACTTAATAATCGAGCATGGCCGCATCAAATTCTTTTATGCATTGGGTAGTAATACAATCTGATAAATAAGTGTCCATTTTTCTGTTTCATTTGACCATTAAATGTCCGCTAAACTCTAACTCTAGAGCGAAAGAAAAAACCACTGATCATGAACTGTCGTCTAGCCTCTAGCCTTTGGTCAATTAGTATCGTCTAGCATCTGACCTCTGACCCCTTAACCCGTGATCTTTGACCAATGACCTAAACAATATCTACAAAATTATTCTTCAAAATGTAGACTATGTGACAAGAAACATTAAAATTTCGAGGTACATTTCACGGTTGATTGTAAAAAAGGGCAGAGAAGTTAAGCTTGTTAAATTTATGTAGCCGTCTACCAGTTTTCACTTTTGTACCAGCAGTAAACAAGGTAGAAACAAACCAAGTAAGAATTTTGAGGTGTATTCATGAACCCAGGCCCCGAAACTTTGTACCAAGAGGTTATCAAAAATCTTGAAAAACAGACTACGCATTGGTTAGTTGCATTAGCCTGACCTGTTTGGCTCTGGAAATCAAAGCTTTCGAAACAGCACCGTTGAGATCAGAGACATGCGCACAGCTGCCAATCATGTCTTTGAAGTTGTTCTTTGCAATCCGTAAAATCTCATCCGCGGAAAGACCGTTGATTAAAGAGCCAAGCCTCCTGAGTTGGGCGCCAGTCCATTTGCCTACATCTAAAGCAGGATGAAAAACAGTCAATAGAATAAGCATGCAATATTCAATCTGAAATTAATATTTGGGGTGAAGTGTAGTGGCAACAGAATTTAATTACAAATTTGGACTTAAACAGAGAAAACTCTTGGGTGTGGCAGGGAGAAATTGTAAAGATCTATTATGTTCATAACAGTGAATTTCATCTCTCACACCACATACCGATCTGAAACAAAATAGAGGACTGAGCTTTTTTCAACACACATTGTGACTCTTAACACGGGTATAACAAGCACAAATTTTATAAAATTTTCTCATATAGCATAACGATTTTCTCAACATTGTGAACAGCAGTGGAACCTGGCATAGCGATTGGCAATATCAATGACTTGAAAATTATTAGGACAGTACTGCTCCCACTGGCTATATGATGCAGTCTGGGTAAAAGCTGAAGAATTGCTACCTCTCTCTTTCCAATAATCTTTCGCCTTCAAAACAAACGCTTTCGCCTGCTCTGGTGTCCAGCCATCAATTTCACCAAAGTAGTCAATGACGTCATCAAATGCTTCCTTATTTATGCGCATGATCTCTGCGGCATCCATTCCTTTTATTGCAGGTCCAAGTTTCTTCCAATGTTCCCCAAGCCACTGACCGACATCACTAAACGAAATTAACAAATAACATATTTGTTCAATCTTAACCAAACGTCACTGGAACGCCTTGTTGATGAAGTGTTGTTCTGAAAAGCTAACAGTCGACACCGCATTTTTCCCATTCAGATCAAGAAACATTTTTTGTAGAACGACGTACCACACAGAACCGGAGAGAAGCCTAAAGCCATTTATTTCAGGGGTCAGATGTCAAGGTCATGGACTCAGGGATCAGAGGTCAAGGTCATGTGATATTAAAATTATATAAAGCAACATTGTTTGAAGGGAGAGGGGATGCTATTGACAACGTGCAAAATAAAAAATCAAGTGAACTGTACACAGATTTTTGGCAAACATAGTAGCTTGGTAGTTTGTAACCTTGCTCTAGCCTCCTCGGTTTAAGATCACTAAAATTTATCCTTACAGTTCCTTTCCATGTTCGTTCTAAAAATGCCCTTTCTGATCTTAGTGACGAATCCCTTGTTCATATTCTTAAAGAAGGGAGATTTATGAGGCCAAGTGATAAAAATTGTCACTTGCAAAATTTATACAGGATTGCGAGTCCAAACAAGTTTGGACATATCATTAAATTGACGAGAGCCTTATCGATCACCGCAATAAAGATTCATAACGCAATTTCAGGAAGTTTTAAAAATCACCCAATTCTTATGATGTACATATATGAGTAACAATAGGTATGGATAATGTTTTTAAAAAAGGTGTGGGCAAAACTCCTATATTATTGACTGTAAGAGATACAAACCTCTTCCCGAAGTATTTTTTCCCGAGCTTTATCAGTTCTTTGAATTTATCATTGGTCATTCCTGGCTTTTTAGCGATATTGTAAACTTCACTCAAAAAAGCATTTTTCCCTATCTTTGAAAGAGCCTCTTTGCTTAAACCAACCACGAGGTTCCCAAGCGATTTAACTTGATTCGTATCCAAAATGTCAACGCCAGATTTATTCTACAATAAAAGGAACAGTTAGGGAGCACCTCGATATGTTAACATGAAAGCGTAAGTCTGTTTCTGTTACTGATCTGGAATAAACTTAGAAATTATTACGCCCAAAACAAGGGAGCTGCAGTCTTAATGGCATAGAAGAATTAGTCTACAGCCCATTCAAGTAAATTTTTGGTACCGCAAAATTTGACCTAAATTAGCGAAAAAATAGCACACTGACGCACATTTCGTCCGACACTCTTCAGAGTATAAACGTCGGATATTGACCGAAATTAGCAGGAAATTTATATCTAGATGTGGATTAAGCTTCTATTTTAACTGCTGCCTTATCCACAAAAAATTAGCATGAAATGTCATTTATTGAAAGGGGCTAAAGCTTGTTGGTATCAGCCAGGGGTAGGGGCATGGGAAGGGGCTAGGGGACTCGCTCCCTTTGTCCCGTAGGGCCAAGAGCCTTGGAACTGGTGAACGTCCCTGCCAATTACCTTCTTCGTTTGTTTGCACCATTTGTTCTTTAAAAGAAATTGAGCATGGTAATGTTAACTCTGTATACTCAAACGGCCCCAATTATTGTGGGTATCCAGAAACAGGTGAACTTAAGAGCAGTATCCAAGCAAGCACCTTGAAAAGAGGAAAACAAAAATTAACTCACCTTGAAATGCTCTAAGGCTGTAAATGCAAATGATTTCAATTTGTCTTCTGGCAATCCAGACGTCTCTCCAAGCTTTTTGATAGCAACACTCAACGCAGACTGCGGCAATGTCTTGAGCTCCTTCGCTGCAAAACCCTGCACAAGGCTACCAAGTGTCTCGAGGTCCAGCTCACCAAGATTTTCTATGGTTTTGTTTTGGAATGCCATGTACTCGCGGAACCTCAAAATCATCGAAATAACCTGAAATTGTTTACAACATTGTTATTCGATTTGAGCTGCTTCTACTAGAATCAATTATGAAACTTAGTACAGGCTTTACAAACAACAGTCTCAGCTTTTATATCATTCACAGGGTTTGCATGCAGTGGCAGACACTTGATAAAAAATTGGGGGGTGGGGGGTGGGAGGCAAGCCCATTTTCTCATTACTGTGGAACCGCCCTCTCCTTCGCCTTCTAGCTGTCCGCCACGGTTGCATGTGGGACCGCCATCGCTGGATTTCCCTGAGTTGCTATTCTAATTTAGAAATGACATTTCTCAGGAATATACACTGCTTTGATGTATGGGCTGAAGCGGGAAAGGGAGAGACTTTAACATAAACTAATATTCGCTTAGGAGTGAATGTTTTCTGGATTATAATTAGTTTGGTAATATTCTCAATGAAATTGTGAAGTAAATGTACAAACCATAAAAAGGCAAACAGCAATTTGAAAAAAACACGCATAAAAATCACTAGTATTGCGACTGGATTTTAACATAGCAGAGAGACAGATATATATCTAAGCGAAAGGGTTGCAAATTTTTAGCATTGATTGGCTAAAATTGTAGCTCTAGGGTTCAAAGCTCGTCGGCCATTTCAGATTTGGTATTTCTGTAAAAGAGACCAAAATTCATCGAGACAAAATAAGAGAACCATAGCTATACCTGGCCCCGTCTCCATCCTGACTGCTTTCCCATGACCTCCACTGAATCTTCAATCCTTCTAATTGGGAAAATCTTCAGCTCGTCCTTCGTGAGACCAAGGATGACCTTCCCTAGCTTCTTAAGATTCTTCGACCCCCATGGTGGAGAGTCACTGTCTATTGTTTCGGTAAGGTTAAGGTTGCCAAGTTTTGATCGAACTTTGACCATCAACTCTACAATCTTGGAAAGAGAAAATCAACATAATTGAGGGAATTTATCACTGAAGGACGCTATATGAAAAATGTTCTAGATTATGTTCCACTCGTTGTGTGGCAATTGCAACTCACAGACAAAGAGGATCTTCCACAGCAACCAGCGTTTCTAAGTTGCTAGTCCGAGTTTCACGGTTTATTAGTTTATCGAGCAACTTGGAAGGTGAAAGGTCAAGTCATGACCCCTTCACTGCAATAGCATAGCTTATTAAACATTCAGATTGGTTGTATTCAAACAAAATTAAAGGAAATATTATATGCAGGAAAACGTTTCAAAAAGTTTTAACAGATTTTAAACATTTAAGCTAGCCTAAATGCAGATATTTCAAGGGTCAAAGGTCAAGTCATGGCCTCAACATGCGATATCAACGAATCTAAAATACTTATTTAAACTGGCTTTGCTGAAGCAAACTTACTACTATATAGAACATCTATCGATAAATTATGCAAGATAAATTCTCTATGAAATATATTCCAGTAAAATACCTGTGCTTCATCCCAGTCATTGCCCGTCAGCTGTTCTAAGGTAACTACAATGTCTGCTATCACAGCTTCATTGAGTTCCATCCGTGTTAGTGCTTGCGCTAAACCTTTAAGCACGCTGATGTCTTTGCTACCTGGCTGTTGCTTATACTGGAACAGAAGAATAGGCATTTGGTAGCTGTCTATGTGGATTGAATCAGTGAATTGGAAATAGAATCATTAAAGCACGAATTCACCTTATGCATGCGATGTACCCTAGGCTTGGTACAAATAACTGTACACCGAAAACCTGAACTTGGCTCAGATAAGCTAAGCCTGAGTTCTTATATGCCCCTAGCCTGCGCGCAGACTTGACTGGTTTTACCAGAGATAAATCTAGTTGATTGGAAATTTCGTTGATTGGAAAATTCAGTGTCTATCCTAAATTTTCCATTCAACTAAATTCATCTCTAGGAGAGCCTATCGAGTCTGCGCGCAGGCTAATATGACCCAAGCCCAAGTCCGATCCTAATGGAGAAAGAACAAAAACATAAGCAACGTCTCAACGTAGCTTGCTAGATTATATTCGAGTAACCAGCAAACTGTACCACATTTTGCTTTAGAACGTAGGGATGCAGTTAAAGGTAAGACACTTCATTTAAAAATGACTTCGGCATGCTACAGCTTACTACAGCTGCCTTCTGCTGATACAAGATGATTCCACCCATACAAGTCGAAAGTTTTTGCGCTTCAAATTTCTTATCCAAGTTTTACGTTCAAGTTGTACTTCGACATACAAATAAATATGGAAAATCACAGTAGCATGGAGGATTATAAATTTTGACCGATGCAAGAAAAAGTGCATAAAAAATTTGATTATGATCAGAACAAGATAAATTCAGTTCAACAAAAACTTGAAAATAGCTTTCCATAAATGCTTTGCCATACTTACAGTTCTTATGAACTGTCTCAAAACTGGAGTGGCGATCGTCTTAACAATAAGAAGCTCAGGAAACACAGCAAAGAGAACAGTTTGGGAAAATCTGCCAACATCAGATGTAGACCAGGCATCTACTGTGTTAAATAAGGCCAAGACATCCTCCTTTGTAAGACTGTCCAGCTACAACCAAAACAATCCATATGCACAATGTCTCATTTGAAATGGCTTTAAAGCAAATTAAGTAAAGCGAACAGGTTGGATTCAATGATATGAAATGTGAAGATAAGTCTTCAAAGAACATTGGCAGAAGCCATGGGCAAATAAGGTAGCACGCGAGACTTTCTGCATTGAATAAAGTAATGAAGGTCAAAGACAATAATTTGGTTTTAAACAGTGGCGGGCAGCTGCGGGCGAGGGGAGGGGGGTCAGTTCTTCCCCAATATATTTGAAGGCAATGGTCTTTTGTTCTAAAACAATGGAAAAATGTGACATCATCTTACCAAAATCATAGGCTTGCCCCCACCCCCCCCCCCACCCCAATATTTGACAAAGTGTCCACCATTGGTTTCAAACCATAACCAGTCTTAACGGCTCTGTTCACACTTCTCTGTTTATTTCTCGAACAGTAGGGGTTAGAAAAACTTGAAAAACACTTGAAAGCAAACGTTACTTACAGTGACTTTTTCTTTGATTTTTCGTAGGATGACCTGAGACTAAAAAAGGAAGAAAGTTTTAGCTAGCAGTAAGACCCTAAAAAAGAAAGCTGAATTCAGATCATTCCAATTTCAACGCACTAGAAAAGAACAGCTGCAAAAAGCAATGTTTGTCTAAATTATGTATTGAAAACTCTTATAAATCAGTTACCACTTCCTTGCCTTGTTTTCTTCCTGTTTTCATCTGATGAATCATAGCCATAGTAATAAATCAAGAAGAACCTATTTTAAATCATTTTTCACCTTAAATGATATCAACTGATGTGTTCCTGCACCTGAATTAGGTACACAAGCAAAATTTTACTAAAAACGAAAGTCCTTGACCAGAGACCCTATGAATCAATCGTAAGAACAATAAGAATATTAAATCTAATTTCGATGGAATAAAATTCGTTAAAAATACCGTCAAAAATGTTAAGCTCCACTAACACAACTGACGAAATCATTAACAATACCTGGTCCATAGTCCAAACGACTGGCTTTAGATTTCTCAGGGAATTTTTCAAACCCGTGCTGTCAATCTTTTCTAGCTCCGAAACAACAAGTCCCTTCAGCAACGTCTTTGCTTTATCAAGATCTGCCGACGTCCATTTGTCAGGAGCCCCTAGAGCTTCCTTCAGTTTAGTACCCAGTCTCCTGACTTGCGCAATATCCCACTGGATATTTCCAAGTCCAGTCAGCATAGTCTAGAGAAAGTGAAGAAAAAATATAAAAAGATAGGACATTTATGCACTTACACATTAATTTAGAAACTTTTTACATGGGGGCTAATTCGAGGGGGCGTATTCTAAACGGGGGTTATAAAAATCATCTACAAGTTGTATTGTAATACTAACAGCTCGTTTGATACCTTTTTCAGATTTTCAAGGTTGCAATTTACTTGAAAAGACTTTAAAGATATGAAACAGGTATAAATCAAAGCTCAAAAAAAAGTTTGTCCAAAACATTGATATTTTCATTTTCCTCTAGTCAATGTTTCGTTTTTGTATCATATACTCGGCTCTCTCCCCCCCCCCCACGTAGAATTGTTGTAACGCAAAAATTGGCATGTAAGGGTGGGGGATTATTTGAGGGAGGGCTTATTTGAAGCAGGGAACAATTGGACAATTCGAGGATTAACGGCTTGATTTCAAATATCTCCTCAACCAAATTCTCCAAACCTTAATTTTCTCTTTGTCGATCTTTTGAATATCTGCAGCACTAAGACCCTTAACCATCTTCCCTATGTTTTGCAATTGCGACAGCGTCCATGACGATATCTGTCCGTACTGGTCTTTGGCTTTCTTTAACAGCGCATCCAGCTGTACATCGCTGAAGGAGAGGCTTTTCAGGCCGTCGATAGCATCAGAAATCTACAAGGAGCCACGATGAAGTAATATATCCGATTAATGAAAAAAAACAGGAGTTGATATTGATAAAATATCCAGGTGAGTAAAATATACCCAACTGCAAACCCGAATCTTTAACTTATTTTTCGAACCCATTTTCCTTTCTCTTTTCTTTCTTTAACAAAAAGTGGAAAAATTGAGAACATTTTCCTTTGACAATACACCCAAAATCTTTTAACTCGCAATTTTCAGAAACCCAATTTGATCAGCTACGTGTGCAACATAATATCGGTTTCATCTCAGCGCTATCTTGGTTCCATTCAAAACACTAAATAAAGCTCATAATTCTTTCAGAAAAGCACGAAGGCGAGAAAAGGATAGAAGTATACCAGAGGGAAGAGACCCTAGATAAGCCTTCGTTCGGTTCTTTAAATCTTACAATGATTCGAAAATGGCAATACATGCACGAGCAATAGGCGGAAGCAACAAAAAACAATGAGGGATGATCTAATAACGTCATATGTTTTGCGATCTAAAAACGAAAATAGAAATAATGTAAAAAGAAATATGCAGAAAGGAAGGAATTTTTTTGGGTAATGGCGAGTGTGTCTGGAGATGAAATATTAAAAACTCTTCAAAGGAAATTTTAAGAGGAACGTTTTCTTTTAGATTCACATTGTTGCTGGTAAAGGAAGACTCAGAAGTTGCTTGCTGCCAAAAAAAAAAAATTAACATCGATTCTCAATATTACCTCTTTAGCAGACAATTCCAGTATTTGTTCTGGGGTTAGTGCTTCAACTAAATTACACATCTGTTTAATCTGAGTGCTAGTCCAGTTTGACAAGCTACCAAAGGCTTTTGTAGCAGGAGTTATCAAACTAATCTTCTGATAAACTTTTAGCCTTGCTTTGCAAATAGATGTTAGGCTGAAAAATAATTAACAAGTCAGAGAACATAGTTAAAAGGTCATTTACTAATCCATTCACAAGGATAAAAAGCACTAAATTTCAAAATTTAATGCTCCTTCGCTTTTTGTCAAATAAAGCAAAAGAAGTGAGGTAAACTGAATTTTGTTATGAGACTTTTTAAACTTGCATCAGAGTGAACATGATTATTATGGCAAAACATACCTCTTGTCAAAAGTATTTGCAGCAACTTTTGCGAGATCAGAGGAGGGTATTCCAGCTATCAAATTTCCAAGTGATGAAAACTGTGCAGAGGTCCATTTGGTAATGTCTTTACCATATTTCTGATAGACTTTTGAAGAAATTATTTTGACTTGAGCAAGATCCCATGTCTCTTTCTAGAGAATCAAAAAATCCCATTTCTTACTTCTTTAAACTGGGGATTGCATACTGTTATCAAGTACTTCAAGCTTGCATTTGCAATAAAGTGTCATAGCATCAGTCATTGTTTCTGCAGATTGAGGATATTGGGTGCATTTTGACAGAATGCCTCTGCTAAAATAATAATCCTACCTAAAAAAGGTTCATTTGATGTTAAATTCCGTCAAAATACTTTGTTGAAGGCCCTAAAACTAACCAAAACATGAAACATGTGGCAATGATCTAAAACCAAAAGCCACAACAAAAACAGCAACAACAAAGTTTTAGTGCAAACATAAAAACTGCTTGTGAAAATAGGGGCAAAAAATTATAGAACTGCATGCCTCCCAGCACCACCCCCTAAAATTAGATAATGAAATATTGTGCAGGCTTTGCCTCATTTGACGTAATACAAGACTTACAGCTAAATCCTGAATGTTCTGGAAAATTACATCAATGTTGATTTTATTCAAGAGAATCTTCAAATTTTCAGCAGAGAATGATTTGAATCTTGGAACAAGGCCTCTGAATTGTGTAACTGTCATCTGTGACACTGTGGTCTGAAATAAATGGGCAATTACTTTATAGATCTATCATTGATAAAAGGGATACATCTTAAACATACTTATCTCAATACCAAAGTGCATCGAAACATCAAAAAAGCATCAAAAATGAAAGTTCTGTAGCTCTCTGCTACCTATCACTTCTCTCTGTAAGCAGGCCATCTACAGCCAGCTCAGGCATAGGAATGTTTCACAAAAATACTCCCCTAAAGAAATTTTCTGTGACCGTGCCCATCAGCCACTCAGGCAAGTAGGAAACGCCCTCTTCAAGTACAATTGTTGAAAAAGCTTTAAGGATTCTTAACAACATTGTGCAAAAAAGATCATATTCTTGAAACAAAAGGACATGATGGCAAACATTGCTGTAATTTTGTATTATTTCGAATATTTACTCATGAAGAAAGTTACATGCAATGTGCTGGATGTTTGCCACTTGCTATCAGGCTTTGCTTGTGACTGGCAGACTTACATCATTACATACTTAAGCGCTGCCGTTAAAAGACAACACATGGTAATAAGAATTTGTCTTTTGTAAAGCCGCACTATTGTCAATTTCTTATTGGGTAGCTAAGTGAAACTAAGCTGAATTTCATCTTACCAGCGAGGACAGAACATCCTGAGAAACTGTTTTTAGCTCTTCAGCAGTGGCTGTAGCAAATTTTGATGCATCAGATAGCTTTGCTTGTAAAGCTGTAGAGAGCTTGTTGAAGCTTTTCTGGATGCTACACAATTAAAAGAACAATCACTTTAGACATAACATTTTATCAAGAAAACTGGATTGGAAATTACTTCAACTAATTATTAGACTAATAGAGTAGTCTTTCAAAGGCAAAAAAGGCATAAAATACTAGTTACAGAGTGAGCCTAAGGAGAGTTTCTGTATATCACAGGGGAGTTGGTTGGTAAAAACTATGCTAAAAACTTCTGATATGGTCACAAGCAGGTTTTTTTGGCAACAATCCAGATTTTAGCAACTATCCAAACTTTTCTTGCCTTGAAATTTCAATAATGTTCACGGAGCATATGAGTTAATTCAATTTTATTAAAATGTCAAGTGAAAGGAAACAAAACTTTAAATTCTAGGAAATAAGGAGTAGATTAGAAAAGCTCAGAGAAATCATATACCTCAATGCACCAAATAACTGCTCTGAAAAACTTTGTTAGTGTATATGGCAAGCATTAGGGTGTGAAAATCATTTGTTGATATGATTTGTAAATTTGTAGATTCACACTTATTTGTAACTAGGTAGATTCAAATAGTGTTTCTTCTAAAAATTCTCACGTATTTGTGAAATCCTGTCCAAATGCCTTGACATAATCTAGAATGAACAATTTTTAACATCAATCCTAAAGGCAAAGGTAACATTTTAAGACCAAAAACAAACAATGATTAGATAATTTATGGCTGATGAAATAAGAGTTTTGTATCTCCTAATTGTAGTTAATTTGGTTTAATATGTTAATTGTAAATTGCCACAGGGTTTATATGTATTCCAATGCTCCCTGTGGTATTGCCTGGTAAACTTGTGAATCTTTTGATTTGATGAGAATATATACAAAAATTAAAAAGAGTAAGTGTCACATATTCTACAATGTGTCAATAGAGTAAAAGATGAGCCTGTTTAATAAAGAGTATGCCATGAATCTTGTGCATCATAGTCCATTATCAAAAATGCTTGTGTCCAAAATGTTCAAATTTGCTCATAAACTTACTGTAAGTAGTCATAAACTTACAAATACAGAGAGCTAATTGAAAATGCAATTTGAAAATAAAGGCACTATATCTTGCCATTAAACCAGTAGGAGTTAACAATCTGCACTGGAAGGCCTTTTGATTGAAAAAAACGTTTAAGAATTAGCCTTACACTTCCCATTGGGTATGCTACAATAAAGCTATAAGCCCAACCAACAGGATTTTAAATGGCCATTGAAATGGGTCAGGACATACTGCCTTAAAGAGTTAGCTTTCAAGGGACTGTATGCCGTATGACAACAATATAAGCACTGAGTAAAAGTTACCCACCAATGCTTGCTTTTATCTTGCAGTTTGCAACCTCTGCTCCATGTTGGTGCATGCATCTCCATCTTGTCAAACTCCACCAACTCTCTTCTCTTGTTCCACAAAGAAAGTGACACTCATTTGGCAGTGATAACTTTTGGCAACAGTCTTGGCCAAAAGCAACATCTGGAACTTCGATAAGGGCATACTATTATTAAGTTGTTTTACTTGTGAGATACTTATGATACTTTGATACTTGTGAGATGTCTCTAACATTTATCTGCCCTAATCAAACTAGTAACGGGGGAGTGATCAGTGCATACCTGTCAAGCTACTGTGATGTCCTACTGTAAAATTTTGTGTATTAAACCATAACGTTGTGCATAAAATGGTAAATAAATCATAAGAAAACTGTATTTTTTGTTTCAAAACGTTTGTAAAATGCAGAAATGCAGAATGAAAAAACTTGATGTAAATAATGAAATCAGTTGACTCAGGATTCAATGAAAAGCAATACAGTTTACAAGGTCGAATTGATATACTTATTTGAACCCAATTATGAACATTATCATTAAACATATATTACCACCATGCATCTCACTATTGTGTTTTTAGTATAAGCAATTAACATATCTTATTATATTAACCCTATATTATCTTGATATTCCTCCTTTTTATTTTTCATTCACATTCTTCTTTTGAAATCGAACACCTACACCTATAAACGTCCAATCGGGCATATGACCTAGATAGCTCCTTGTGAGTTCTTTTCATATGTCCGACAGCAAACATACCAAACTTTGAACTATCTACTGTGTGTAATTTTTCTTTTTTGTAAAAAATAATTGTTATTTGTGGTTCAAGCATTAAATAGAAATAATTATTGCTGTGAATGAAATGTTTTGAGTTTTTGAGTTCAAGGAGCCTCTGAAGAAACCACCAACCAAAACTCAGGGCCTCCAAGAAGGGGTGCTATTTCCCTACATTTTTTGCGAAACAATAGTGCTTTTTCTTCAAAATCTTTTGCTATGGGTGCTAAACCCCTCCTCCCCGCCAACTTTCCAACCTATGCCAGAAGCCCATGAAACTTTAATCTACTTAGAACCTTTTTACAATGACGAAAGTCTTTTAATTTCAGATTTCGATATTTTGCCAGAATATACAGAATCAAGTCACCGGTTAGCTAGAATGCTCTTTTTCGAAATATTTCATGTAACAAACTGAATGTGAGGTAACAACGACCAACCTAAAATTTGTCAATTGTCAATATTTGCTTGGGTCAGAAACTGTGTTTCTGAGCGGCTTACACCTGACGCTCAAAGTTTCTATTTTACTCGCTTATCACATGATTCGTCATAAAACTGCATGCATGCAGCCCACATCATAATAACATCACAACAAGGCTATATAGAAAAAACGCCCAACTTCAACAAAAAATAAAACAACGAGACGCATGACTCAATCAGACAAAAATCATTAAATTACCTTTTAAGAAAGCAAAGAGAATAACAAAAAACAGGAACGACTTCATAACTAGCACTCCTTGTATCTTCCTCGCGCTTTGACCATTTGCTGTCAAAAGGAAGTGACAAGACCCATTCCCAAAATTTGTTTTGGGTATTGTTGTTGTTGCTGCTGCTGCCCTTTGCTGCACATTTTCTGCCTTCTGAAGCTGCCGATCTATTTTTTTTAATCAAACTCGGTTAAAAACATTATTGGTGCTCAGAGGTAAAATGATATCAAGTTTCTTGCTATTTTTATCCCAAAAGACTTGTTTATTCCTGCTTCCTGTTAGATAAAAATAATTAAGATAAGTGAAACGAGGCCCAGTTGTTGTTTCTAGTGTTGTTGTTGCTATTCCACCAAAATGGCGCTGTGTATCGTGATTCGAAGACAGTCTCGGGCAAAATCTTCGTTCAGTTATTCGTTGTCACGTCTTTTAACAAGATGCGTACCAAACAATGTGGGTATTGGCATGCGACAAATAATTTCATTTTCGTTCACTTGCATGTCGCACGTGGAGTGTCTCGACTCTGGTCTATAGTTTTAAGTAAATATTACATACTGAGTTTAGGAAGATTAAAACAGAATATTTATAATGACTATAGAGAAGAAGAACTTTCTTGAAAGCAAAACAAATATTTGATCTTCCAACTTGCGATATATTATTCATAAAATGTCTTTATTATTCAAAATTCTGACAGTTTATACTCTGAGGAGTGTCAGACGAAAAAGCTGTGGTGAAATGTTTGCTTTTTCACAAGTTCTGTACCGCCAAAACATTATTCATCAATGTTGACAATAGAAAGAAAGAGGCAAGGTGAATACATAAGTTATATGATGATGATGATTCTAAACAAGTTTTGATGTTTACATCATCAAATTTTTTATGTTATTATCTCTTAAGAGTCGAAATGCCCACTCTGCTATTGTGATTGGATGCCACGACAACCTAGTTCTGAGTGATGTTGGCAAGGCAATAGATGAACAGTGTGGAGGAAAAATTTCAGAATTGTTGAAAATGTAAGCATTTCAGAATTTGGTTATCTATGACCCCATGACACCCCCCCCCCCCCTCCTCAATAATTTGATATGATAGACTATGTATTAATTTTTTATTGTCAGTGACCAATTATCTACATCATCACAGGATGCCCCCTTCTCAATTGCCAACATCACCAACACCAGCAGTGACTGCTAAACCCAAAGGGAAGACGGTAGTATTTATGATGTGTCTGTTTAATTTGGTGTTGGATGGTTGATGGTAAGTTTTATGATAAGGGGCCAAGAACGCAAACTTTCTTATTTTTAATTTTGAAAATACCAGGTTGATTTTATTGCCACAAGTGTGATTAATTTCTAGATCAAATTTCAAAGCAAAGCCCGGCAAGACTAGAGTTTTTCATGGCTTGCATAAGGTATAAAAATGTTTTATTTTTGCCCTATCTGAAAAAAGTTTATCAATATATCTTTGATATTATTTTATCTTAAAACTAGACATGGGAACTAAGGGGCACAGGGGACACATGCTTCCCCACTTTTCAAAAACAAAAATTAAGTGCCAATCGGCAGCACACAGAAGGGCCTGTTTTATCTAAACTTTTGCACCCTCACTTTTTAAAATCTTCCCGCTGTCTATGTTATTCATAATTCTAAGAAGCAACCTGATTTTTCTGTAATGATGCTGTAGTATAAAAAGCTGTGTTCACTGCTAGACTACTGGAGACTAACCAAGTTTTATTTTGTTTTGTGCACTGTTTGGTTTTTTTTATTATGTTAAAGGATTTTCCTTGTATTGCTGTTGCTGGCATTGGGGCAGAAAGGGCAGCTGCAAACGAGCTTGAAGCTCTTGATGTGCAAAAGGAGAATGTGAGAGTAGGCATTGGAGGTAAGGCAACTGAAGTCTTCTGTAAATATCAACTCTAAAAAACAAGTTGTTTTTAATCATAATTTTGATAGTTAAGCTTTGATGTGCAAAATCACAGTGTAGTTTGATTCAGCACTGTTTGATCTATGGTAAATAGCTTATGATGGTATTTGTTTGCCTTTTTAAGGGCACTTTCAACTGCATATCATCAATAGCAGTGCCAGGGAATGGAGACGGGGTAGGGGGGGAATGACCCTGCCAACTTCTACCAAATCGTGGTCCTTCTTATTCTGCTAAAATCAGTAAATGTTTCTTGTTTAGGATTATGTCTTATTTTCTTAATGGCAAATTGAAATGATAGAGGAATTTAATTGTTGCAGAATGGGATTCATCTGTAATACCCCAGGACAACCATTTCTCCTGTGCGTTAGCACAGTATATATTTATCGCGCTTTCTTTTTGTGTCTTTGAAGGCAAATTCATGTGCAGATAAGCTGAAAAATGGATTTTTCTAGTCATTGCATTCTCGTTACAGCTAGAGCCCCATTGAGATGCCTTAGTAAAATCAGTTAACTACAAAATCTGCGAAATGTGCAAGAGTTTTATCTTTCAGTTATCATGTCTTTATACCCGTCTACATAACTTCATTTAATGTTCTACAATATGACTGTCCTATATGGGCAAACCAGACTGAAGAATTTCCTTTGATTTATGTTTTATATGCATGTTAACAACTCAAATGTCTTTTAGCTGCTGTAAACCAGCTTCAAACTTTGGAAGTTCAACATGCTGAAGTAGACCACTGTTCACAACCTACAGGTGTGAATTGTTAATGAAAATTACTGTTTACCAGTCTGCCATATAGGCAGAGCCATACATGCTAATTGGTGTAAAGAGCAGTTGACTGATGGCCATTCAGAGTAGCAACTTGGAACGATCCTGTTCTATACCCCAAATAGCAGTGTGAATTTTTACATAGAGTAATATATTAGTCTTGGAAACTGTTTGCAACCGCACAAAGAAAATGCTGGCTTATTATGTTAACATTTCTTTTTCATCTTGTTGTACTAGAAGTTCAATTTAATTGCTGTTAAATCAAGTTGTATTCAAGGAAATAATTGTATGGAATATATATACATACATATACAAAATTACTTCAATAGAGTTGATACAATATTGTTGGTATAATTGAGTCAATACAATGAGGAGGCTAGAGGAGATTGCCTATTACAGTAATTATTGTTAAAAGTGGAACTCAGTGGTGTGGTTATAAGAGAGCACAGGAGAAGGTGCTGCGAAAGTCAGCGGCAGTGCAAGTCTCACGGGGGCTGCAAGGTATATGTGTAACACAAAAGAACACCAGTTAGAAAGAAATAATAGATACGCAAAGAACGTAAAGAAAAAACATGTGCTAGTGGAAGGAAATAAAAACCGAAATAAACATAAAATCATAAAACGCAAAGAAAGAAGATCCGCCTGGGGTACTGAGGATCCCTGACTAAACTTACGATTACATGCCTTATATTTATTAAACCTTAATCTAAAGAGCATGTTAGAGCTACCAACATACTGCACATCACAAACATTGCACTCTAACAGATACACCACATTAGACGAGTCACAGTTAAACGAGTAATTTATCTTATATTCCTAACCAGTTACCTTAGACTTAAAACTATCACAGTTACTCATGACATTACTCACTTGACAACGAGCTTTACCACAGCGAGAACATCCCTTACTATGTATGCTCACATGTCCCCGTTTACTGAGCCTAGTCCTGACCTAAATATCCTTCAGGTTCTTACATCTTCTAAAAGCAATTATAGGTGGCCCAGGAAACACCTTCCTATGCTTCTCCGAATGGCTTTCCCTTCTATCCAGCGCTTCCCTGATGGCTTCCAGACCCTCCCCATGTGGAATGCTAGGATAGAGTCCCACAACATCAACTGTGCACAGTATAGCCCCCTCTGGTATCCTTCCTATTTCACCTAACTTAGACAAGAAATGATTAGTGTCCTTAATGTAAGACCTACTGAGGCTAGCCATTGGATTGAGGTGGTGATCTAGAAATTCCGAAATATTTTCTGTAATGGTGCCACAATTGGAAATAACTGGCCTACCCTTAACCCCATTTAATCGCCCATTAATCTTAGGCAACAGGTCAAATCTACCTAGTTTTCCCGCATTGACATTAAGAAAATCCTTTAACCTGGGGTCCTCCACCCTCAACTCATTACTCCCAATTCTATCGTGGGACCCACCTCAATCTCTTCATAAACTTGCCTATCACCTAATTGTCGGTTAGGCTCTATTTTATAGTCCCCCCCCCCCCTTGTCCTAAACTACAATCACTGATCCCTTGTTGCTTTCTTGATAGCTATGCTTTTATCGCAATTACAGGTTACTGTGATAATAACCTTCTGTCTGTACAGACAGCACCTCCTTTTCGAGTTGAGAATGATAGGATTCTAGCAAAGGATGAGTTTCAGAAGGACTCCAGCTGGACTGACATTTGAATTTAAGACTATTGCTAACTAAAGTTTTCGAGTCAGTGTGCCTAAAAAACCATCGTAGATGCATGCTTCTCTTGAAAATGTCCCAATCTGCTTTGATCTGTGCTTTGTTCAGGTCAGTGGGAGTCGGTAAAAATTTCAATTCTTTGAAAGAAGACTTAGTTCCCCTTTCGAAAGGACCCGATGTGAAAGACTCAACACATTTCCACTGACAAATCTTCCAGTTACTCTGCCAGTAGATCCATCGCATTCCATGAAAGCTGCTTGACACCCCTACTTCTCCGAATCCCTTGTTTCTGCTGGACATTTTCCTATACGCAGAGATTATTGAGTGAAAATATTGCTTGAAAATAAATGAATTTTGCGACCAGCTTTGTGTTACTACAAGGTCCATATGGCTTATACGTATAACTGTACCATTTCATATTTGCTACTTAGCATCATAGCTTTATCAAATATTTGCTGGATATTCTAGCTTCGTGAAATTTCGTTTTAGCTGCAGCCGAAGCAGCCACTCTATGCTCATACAAATTCGACCATTTGAAGACAAAAAAGAAAAAGAAGGAGCCATTGAAATTTGTTCTTTCTAAAAGAGACAAAAGGTTTGTAGCTTGTTCGCCCTTGCAAATTTAACTTACATATTTCATACATGCCAATCAAATTTCATACCCGGACATGTCAATCACAATTTCAAATCCCTTTTGACTGGAATACTGGACAACAAATTCAAAACATATTTGACTTGTTGTTTCATATCATGTTTGATGAAAATTTACCTTTCCCACTGATATAGATGGCTTTCAAAGTATTCGTTATTAAAATTGACTGTTAAAGCCATAGAAAGTATCTAATCTGAGGTCGGGAACCCAATGCGCCCATTTCGAAATTGTTTAAGAAAGCCCCGCCCCTATTCTATTTTACAGCGTTCCTATTCTAAACATTGGACTTAAATTTCGAAATTTCAAATGTCCTTGAATTTCCTTGAACAGCACTTTCGCTTCAGAAAAAGTCGACCCCTGTTTATTAAAACCCTCCTGTTTATCAGAAGTTGGAATTTGTCAGAACCCCCCCCCCCCTCCCGTTTATTTTAGCCTTCACTCGTGTATTCTCAATGTCAGAGAAATGTATTTAAAGAATGTTTCTTGTCCAGCACAAATGGCTGAAACCTAGGTTGTTATGTTGAAACGATTCATGTTGATCAGGCTGAAGGAACAAAGATTAATCTGGGTTTTGTTTGTTCTTTTATTAAAATACTATCTATTTCTGGTCGGTCTTTTACAGTGCAACAGATCATAGCGATGCTTGGTCTAGAGGAGTTATAATGGCAGATTGTCAAAACTTCGCAAGATATTTGATGGAACTTCCATCAAACTACAAGACCCCTAGAATGCTTGCTGATATCGTTGTGGAAAGGCTTGCACCTTGCAAAGGAATTGAGGTCGTTATAAGGTGGGTCTTTTTCCATTCATTAAGTGTTAGCAAATAGTTAGGAATTTCATCAAGAGATCTTACATTTGAAATTTGTCAGGGTAATGGGTTCAATAAATGCACCATCCTCCCGAAAGAAGTTTAAGGCCATTGACAATCAGATAATTACTTTGGTTGTTGATCTTCCGTTAAGTATTAGAAGTAAAGGCATTTAGAAAAAGTCCACAGTGCTTATAGGGTGGAATTAATGATTAACATTTTAGTCTTTGTTTCAGAGGGGCTCTTTTGCCTCGATATGCCGAAAAGGTCGGAAAAAGTCACGGCTACCTCTGCCTTAAAACAATGTAAAATCCTAGGAGTGGCCCCTCAAATGAAGGTCCTCTCTCAAATGAGCGCCTCCCTCTTGACGGAGCACCTCTCCTTGAATATGAGCGCCCTCTCTCGAATAAGCGCTCCATGTTGCATAAGCGCCTCGTTAGTTGTTTGATAGGCTCACCTACTGGATCCATAGTTGCTGTTCCTAATCCCGTATTATGCAATAGTTTTGATGTCACATGTTTCAGGGATAAAGAATGGATGGAAAAGAAAAAGATGGGCTGCTTTTTAGGAGTTGCACAAGGATCCACAGAGCCCCCCGTCCTTGTCGAAATCAAACACTCTGGGCCAGCGGACAAAACTGTTGCAGTTGTTGGCAAAGGTTTGCAAATAGTCATTTTAAAGGATTAAAGAACTTAAAAATAACACGGAATCTAGAAGAAAGATCTTTACGTATTTTGTTGCGAATAAATTTTATCAATTTCATACATCTTTACTTTTTATTTTTTAGGTGTCACATTTGATACGTGAGTATTTTGTCATTTTTGTAATCCCTGTTTACTGTTGATCCCCGTCTCTAGTTACTTGCTTATCAAAGATACTTGCTTTATCCCTGAACCCTCCTTGACCCCCTCCCCCCTGTATGTAATTGTAAACGTTTGCAGTTACCTTTCCCTCTGAGCATACATAAAATATAGATACCCCTCGGTGTCCTGTAAACTTTATCATGTTTCTTGAAATTCTGCTTCAAATCTCACTCATTCTCCTTTATTTTCATTCAGCGGCGGGATTTCGATAAAACCTTCAGCGAAGATGTCAGAAATGAAAGGAGACATGGGTGGGGCTGCCTGCACAGTGGCCAGCATTGAGGCAGCCTGTCGTTTAGGGTTGAACCTCAATATCGTAGGTCTTATGGCATTGACTGAAAACATGCCTTCGGGGAATGCCATAAAACCTGGAGATGTTTTGACGGCAATGAATGGTAAAACGGTCGAGGTGAGAAAATGTTAAGGAAAATATTTGGTAATTTTGTGGTAGATTGATAAATTCGAACGTATGATTAGCGCCTAAAATGATCATAAATGTCTACTCAAAGACGAATTTGAAGATTGATACCAAAAATTGCTGCAAACCAAAATAAGCTAAATATTGGCTCTTTGTGACAGTTGTTTACGCTCTCAAAAACACTTTTTTAAAATGTAAAATATTTCTAACCGTAAATTATGCCAAAACTTCTTAGATAATTAGAAGAGGGCAGTTTGACCTTTGTCCTGTGAACTTGGTGACTGGACTTCACACTTTGACCTCTGCTATAGAAAATGTAGCTTGATTCAATATAAAAATTCCATTAGTTAAAAAGTACATTTCCCTTGCTGCAGTCTAGTTGATAATACGCTGCGATATTTCTTTGAGCACTAGTCTATGTAATGATTGCTACCCTGTTACGTCACAACTTGTCAGAGGTGTTTAGCATTCTCTTGCTGTTTGTTCTTGTTTCATGTGGTTGTGGCTGTTGTTCAAATCATTCCTTTTGTTGTTCTAGGTGGACAACACAGATGCTGAAGGAAGATTGATTCTAGCCGATGCATTGGTTTATGCCGACTCATTTAAGCCCAAACGCATCATTAATCTCGCTACGTTGACAGGTACAGAATAATCCTGATATATCGAAATCTTGAAAAGTCAAACTTTCACTAACTTGAGCTGCTTTCTACTCCGGTTTCACCTTCCCAGATACAATCGAGCTCCCGTTAACTCGAACATTCATTACCTCAACCTATTTCCCGACGTTCTGTTAAAATTTCCACCTATTGGGACTTTAGCTATACGGTTCGAATTTTGTTAATTTGATGTAACCTTTAAGGATATCAGCAATGCATTTTTGTTCTAAAAAGTCAGATTCATAGCGTTTTCACCTTGCAAAGATATAAACGAATGTAGGCATGGATTTTCAACTGCCATCACGCTAATGTGATATTTATAAACAGTGAGATTACAGTACAAACTGGAAGAGCATAATTCCAAGGTAGAGGCAAGATAAGAAATTATCGTAACACGTATCCAGGGGATAGTTGTAATGATTAGGTAATCGGTATAGCTACTTCAAGGATTGTTTGATTTGACTTAGAATGTGACCTTTTATGATAACCGAAGAGTATGAAACCAATTCATCACTTGAAATCATGGAAAAGATACCGCTTGTACGTAGATGATAAGATAATATGCCTGAAGAGTAAAAGAGCTTTTATTATCTATTTGCTGCTGTGTGCTCATACGATTGTATATTAAAACATCAGTCGGGTTCACGCTGATTTGATTGGATATATCTAGGAGTTATTTGATTATCAAACTATAAATAGATTTTATTATGAAATTCCGTTATGTCAAGGCAAATTTCTTTAACAGGCGCTATGAGAATCGCTCTCGGTGCTGGGGCAGCGGGTACCTTCACAAACAGCAATTCCTTATGGAATGTTTTGAATGAGGTAGCTATAAATTTATTTTCGAATACCTCGATGTATCGAAGCATCAGTAATGCGGCGTACGCGTCTTGCTCTGCGGTCGTCAAGAGCATCTTTTAAAGTTTCTTTTTACTCAAGCCTCAAGACCCCTAGACAAGTTTCGAACAAATGCTGCCCAGAAATAGTACCCAGATTTTTCACCCTTGCCCGAAATTGCACCCTCTCCAGAAATTGAACCCTTCCAAGAAATTTCACCTGATTCTTTCAGATGTTGCTCTTTGGGTTTTCGGATTCTGAATTTTCTCGTTTGAAATCTAACTGTTTGAACAGTGTTTTTCTCAGCAACAAGAATAATTTTTTTGCAGATTAGTGTAAATGTTAAAAAGAGACTTCTTTGTATGATAAAAAGTTTCTGCGCATTTTTCTTCCTAAACTACTTTCATCTTTTGCAGTGTCTGATATTTTATAGCTGTACGATTATCATGATATTATTAAATTGAGGTATTTTTAAAAAGAACGCCCAATTAGTTAGATAAACTAACATCCAGGTCCGGCTGCTTGGATTCAAGAAGCGTAGGAAAATTGAAGAATCATGATATAAGAAACTTCTTAGGCTATGTGGACAAAACAGCGTCTTATTCGCGGGGACTTACTATTGATACAATCCTATAATTCAGTTTACCAATATTTCCTTTTTTGTTTAAAGGCAGGGTTCATTAGTGGCGATAGGCTTTGGAGAATGCCTCTCTTTGAATTATATTCAAAAGAAATGGATTGCAGCCTAACTGCAGACTTACGAAACACTCAGAAGACAGCAGGGTATGTATTTAATGGATTGTAGCAAATGAAAGGAGGATGACTCTTTTACCGTTGCTATATCAATTTAAAGGGGCTGTGTCACGATTTTGTAAACCAACCAAATACACGGGATATTGTGCGTTTTTAGCCTGACTTGCTGATCGGGATAATGGCGGATGGTGCTCCGGTGCATCGATAGGCTCGATAAATTGTATTTTCTGAGCGTATTTACCGAACATGGAATGGACAATTGCTATGTTTCAGCATGTGTATGTTAATTTGGTCTAGGCTAAGGAAATGAAGCTTACTTATTCCATATTGGTTTTCCTATTGAAAACAGGTTGTCTCATCCAAACAACTTTCGCAAACTGGCGTGTTGCCACGCGGGATGTCCCTTGTGACACAGCCCCTTTAAGGCTATGGGGGTGACATTTTGACATGATTGTAGGAAAGGTCATTGATTTTTGTCTTTCGGCTTAGTTGGTGGAAAAGTCGTTGTTCACAACAAATCTATGATAATCAAATACTGCATTAGCGAACAAGATGCTGCCTAAGGGTTGATCACTAGCATACCAACTCTTACATCTTACAATATTGAAATCTTACAATGAAGTAATCAGTACCTACATGTTCGTGTCAACAAAAATGCCCTGTCTTTATAACAGATCTTGTTTAGCGTGGTATTCTTGTGATAATAAAGCGAGCATCTATTTTCATTAGTTTCTTCAAATACCTGAAATGATAATAGTATCTTGTATCGGTTATTATCGATTTTCTGTCGTACTTTGATGATTATATTCGTTTCCTTTAAAGCTCTGCTGGTTCCTGCACTGCGGCTGCATTTTTAAAGGTAAGCAAAAGTGCTTTGCAACAAAAAAACCTTAATATGAAATTATGTTTATAACCCATTTTACTGTAGTTTCACTTCATTCCTATTTATATTTCAGCTTTTGGTGTATCTATTTCATATTTCACATCATTATTTTAATTTTTGCATTTTTGCTAATTCATGTAAATTGTGAAGATCTCTAGAATTATTTTCAATTTTCTATGGCTATTCTTGCAAGTCTTAAAATATTTCCTAGAAACCCTCTTCTATAAGAACTAAGGTTTATTGAAAGACTTAACGAACTATTGTAATTTTTCTGCTAAAAGCCTACTTGAATTTATATATTCTTAAAAAGTCGAAAGATTTCAAAAAAATGATCACGAAATTTCCTCAGAAAGATAAGTAACAAGTTGATTTATTGAAAAGAGAAAACGCAAATATTAATTATCCACAGAAAATATAGAGAAACCTTGCCCAATAAAATGACATCAAAATTTCAACTGTATAACAGCAACTCTATCTTCAAGGAATTTGTAACAGTTGATCACTGGGCTCATATCGACATAGCAGGTGTGATGACGTCAGCCGGAGAAGTCCCGTATCTTGGTAAAGGAATGACAGGTTTGTATCTAGTTGCAATTTGCTACTCAAGCCCAGAACATGGCGCCTGATTATTTGTTCATGTCTTTTGCTGTTTTGTTGTTTAAGTGTTTGTAAAATGGTCATTGAGTTGAATTGTTTATTAACCGAGTTATCGGAGCACTTCGGATCGAGGTTACAAACATTTTCGGCCTCGGCAATATGGCTTGTCAGTGTAAGTCGACCGTTCAGAGTTGACAACAGGCTCTTCGGTTGAGAAATAACGACTATCGGGTACCTAAAAATAGGTCTATTGCATAGTCCAACCAATCGGAATCTAAATGGTCATCGAAATGCGTGTAAGCATAGTGTCTTTAAATAAAGTATTTCAAACTGACTTTTTTAACTTATTGAGGTGCCGGTATCATATGCGTTTCGGTAACATTATGCATTTCGGCCCGGGTACTCAAGGCCCTGGGGGGGGGGGCAAAATAAAGGCATCCAGAAAACGCCCTTTGGCCAACAAAAAATGCCGGTTTTTCACCTAGCAAATACCCATGACTAAGTTAAAAAGTTTATAGAGGACCCTCATGAAAAGCACCCTCGAGTGACTCAGGCCATCCTCTGTAAATATTTGTATTATTATTATTATTATTATTATTATTATTATTATTATTATTAAATCATAAGATTACATCACAAAAACTACGTCACGAAAATATTACCCTTCTCCAAAAATTTTCTCGTCGAATTTAGACGAAATACGAAACTGCTGCCGAAAACTGAAAGACGTGTCCACCTAGTCCCCCCTCGCCACCTCGTAGTGCTGTAATGGGTCACAACAGGAAACAATTGGAGACCTGAACTTTACACCCAGGTCATTCGCTTGTTTTAAGATAACGTTAACTAAAATCATAGAAAGAAATATAAATCTTTTGTGCAATTTT
This sequence comes from Rhopilema esculentum, assembly GCF_057945365.1. Lineage (NCBI taxonomy): Eukaryota > Metazoa > Cnidaria > Scyphozoa > Rhizostomeae > Rhizostomatidae > Rhopilema > Rhopilema esculentum. Next base: position 4,085,476 of record NC_142816.1, read on the forward strand.
TTATTGTTGTTGATCAGTTATTCAAAGATTTATATCTTGAACTTTTTCTCTTTGTAGGTAGGCCAACAAGAACACTTGTAGAAGCCCTGGAAATTTTGTCTAGATGACAATAATAAACCTAGTTTTATGACAAATTTGTAGAAATTATTGAATTAAAAATGAATTTGTTTTGCATTTCTCTTTTTCATTCCATTGTTTCTAAAAACCGTTTACTTGTTGATAGTGATGGCATGAGAGTTACATTTTATAAGTATTTATCCAAATATAATTCCTTACGCATTATGAAAATTAAGAAAACGGGAGAGAAAATTAAGAAAAAAGGGAAGATAAAAATGATATCTTGTAAGGTTGCTTGAAGTTATTCATTTTTTCACATTTGCAAAGCTGCTCAAATTTTTGAAGTCTGATGATTCATTTGAAAATGATATTAACACCCTTGAAAAGATCGGCCTAGGCCAGTTCTAGATTTTGGTTTTGCTGTGTTTTTTATATTCTAAAACCCTTGTTGCACTGGTTAAGTATTATTTACACAATTGCCTTGTAAGTGAGGTGAAATCTTATAATGAATAATCTTATAATAGTATTTCTACTGTATTCTTAAAAAGTTAGAAAACCCCAACTCACATGTCAATAAGACAGAACTTCATTAATGCACACTAAAGTTTTTATTACTCCGTTTTACATGAACTATAAAAAGCTCTAAGCATACAAAAGAATATTCTGACTGCATGGAAATGATTTGCTGGATGTTGGTCATTTTTTTCACGGCGAAACTGAAAAGTCCGGTCAGGATAATGCGATTAGCCTCGTTTCATACACGTCGAGGAGTTTTTTGACAGCGTAAACGAATCACATCCAGCATGGTCTGTGATAATCTGCTAAACCGAATTACATCATAGCCTAAGTTTATGGAACGCTCTCCTAAGAATATGACATCCAGCAGAACAGAATATCTATCCGGGTTCTTCATTTCCACCCTTTTCCCTGTTTACTCTAGATTTTGGCTGGATCTCTCTACCACACTGTTTATAGCACGTTGCACCGAAAGCAAGGTGTTGTAATAAATTTCTAATTTACACTACCAAATTTATAAAAACAATTCAAAATCAAGTATAAAACAAACTACAGAGGGAACCGTGCAAAGTACATACCTTATTGTGTTGTGAAGTAGGTTTAGTTGCTGACTTATTGCGGGTTTTGCATCACTTGAACTGGATCCTCCTTGGTCATCAACAGCTATCGCATCTTTTTCTTCTTTCAAGACTCCGTTTACAAAACCAACGAATTTCCTTCTTTTCATAATTTGCCCTTCAACTTTTACTGCAAAGCTATAAATGTTTTCCTTTTGACCACGTGTTGTCCTTGATTCAGGCCAGTCTTGCTCAAGGCAGCTTTGCCAAAGCGATATGAATTTATAGTCTGTTTCAAACTGCCAGCCCACGTGGTAATTCCAAAGCGATTGCTTTGAGAAATGGTGTTCTTCACTCCATCCCATGAGAGAGCATTCCTTTCATTTGATTCCCAGTTTGGTTTTGGAAAGAATGCCGCAGCAAATAAGTAGTGCTGAGTCAAGAGCCGCCTTGAAAGGAAATCATACTATTGTTCCATACTTCAATCATTATATCGCCCAGAGAACGTCTTCCCCAGGGCCCTGATAGCAAAGAAAGACATACTTGAGGATGGACAATCCCCTGAGCATGTCCACCATGATTTATTCCCCAGACAGAAATGCTATGGAATATTCCTTTTCGCATATATATCCAAGAATTTCATGTGTAACCATTCGTATCAAGTGTTCTTGAAATTTAGCCGGAAAAATTCATCCAGAGGGTTAGGAAATTGACAAAAAGCATCTGTGATTCATCCTAGAACCATTTAGAATGCCATTTTCCGCACAAAAAATTAGAATTAGAACTTTGGCACCTGATGACACTGGCTTTTGACCTTTGTCCCAGGCCCTTGACCTTTGACACAGACCTTTGACCTTTGATAGTGGCCATATTTCAAAACTTGCAAAATTCAATAGAGCTTAAGTATAAGTTGGTAAAATTACAAACAGTTCTACTAGAGCTATTCACAGTTTTTGTGGAGCAAAGTCTAGTATTGAACAAAAAATGCACTAGGTAAAGCTTGTGTAATGTTTAATTAGTATACGCAACGATATTAATAGGTTTATTGTCAGTTTACATGCGAAGCTCGCAAATAAAATACACAGTTGGACTGCATAAGAATTAAATATTCACGTTGATATTTCTTAAGTATGCGCTGTCTAAATTCTAGGTATCAACAAATTTGCGTATGTAAATTCTTTCGTGATTTAAACGCAGTGCAAAATTACTTTCAATGATAAAAACGTTACATCTTTCTTTGTTAAACTACCGTTACACGTCAAGCAACCCTTCAAAGGTATGATAAAATTGCTTAAGCCTATACAAAAACCTGACATGTAACAGACCTGCAGGGCCATGGCCTAAAAGCTAAAAAGTATTTTATAGATCAGTGGCTACGACACGAAAAGCTCACTTAATTGCTTCGTATTAATCCGGTATTGATTAATGTTAGTTTTGTTACGATATCAAATTAATTTTTCCCTCTGAAATTTGACATCTATTTTTCTCCGAGTTAATAAATGATGCAACTGCGATTAAAAAATGAAAAATCATTGTAACGTTCATCCAAAAGATTTTAAGTTGAAAACGACTTTCTGTTTCTCCTTATTCAGCAAAAGACCGTTTTAAGATTTTAAATCGATTGGTTAAGTTTCAATTTAAAGAAGTAGTGGCTTTGAAATATCATTTTTAATGTGTGCCAGATAAAGGCGTACACACATGAAAGATCTGGCTTGTAGACGCATGCCGCGTCCAATATGTTGATAAAAACCAAAGACTGAAAGATTGAATGCTACAGGCACGATAATGGGACCTTGTTGTTTGGAATAAAGGGACCCCAAAGGTTTATTTAGGAAATATTACACGCCATGGGCAGTGTTTGTCACAAATATTTATCCAAATAGTCGTTGCATAGTTTCATAGGTACTATAAAACATAATTGTACAATAAACCTTTTATATCTTTCTTCATTGGACTTTTTTCTTTTAACAAGTTCAATTTATGCGATCATTCAATCTTTCATATTTTTGGCACAAAGTGCATCAATAAAATCGGGAAAATTACCTGTTGTGCATCTACAAAAATTCTGGAACAGCCACTCTTCATGGAAATTTGACCAAAATTTTGCAAACCAATCGATAAAAATTTCCTCAGAATAAAATTTGAAACTATGTCCTTTTGATGCCATATTGTGGAATCAATTGCCATTTCGAAATAACAAAAGCTTTTATCTCAAAAATCTTTTGGATGAAGTTATTAACTTAAATGATAACTGAGAAGCGATAAAAAACATAAACGAAAATTTTGTTTGCTTATAACAACGGTAAAAACTACAGGAAAATTATCCCTTTAATGCAGCTCACCCGCTACAATCCTTTAAATTTGCTTACGATCTTTTTTAAAATAAGAATATCTCATATGTTGAGCATTTACCTCAAACCAATCTTTATTTTTTGCGAACTTCACATATCACCTGGCCTGGCGGATAAATATAATATCCCTGTTTCTTTTATAAGCCAGAATGTTTAGCAACATGGGATTGAAAAGCTGGGAGTCTTTGAATAAAATTACAATTACACAGTTGAATGAGCTGGAATATTTCTAGTAAAATGAACTAGAATATGTCCAGGTCAAAATCAATGAGTTTTTCAAGTGAGAACAATATTCGGAAAAACCAGTGATGAGGGAAAGGTGCTGAAAAATTGATTAGTTTTTTATATATCCTCAAAGGTAAACTGGAAATTTTTTTAGACATTACCCACTTAACTCTTTATCGCAATTAAAAATCTATGTTAGCAGCTCTAATTATTAGAAACTCCATCATTATTTTTCATAAGCTTGGAGATTCTTTTAGTTTGGTATGAGCGCAGGGGTGTTGTGCACAGAGAAAAACAAGGAGGTACTCGTCAAAACTGTTTAAAAAACAAAAGCAAAAAAAGCGAAGGGCTATTTTTCATAGGCCCCTCGACCCCCCCCCAGGTCTACACCGCTGTAGTTTGAGAGTAGTTCTTGGAATACCCTCGAGGCATGTTAAAAATAATAGGAAGGTTTTGATTCGCATCGACGTATACTAAATCAAGTAAATCTATATTTTTTGAAGTGCTTCACCTAAAGAGCCTATTGGAAAATGGTTCTCTTTCTACGCAGAGATTTTTTTAGCAGAGGGGCTGTAAAGAAAATGATACAATAAAGCATTGCTTTTCAATCCCATATCACCTAATGCTATGTTAGTCTTGTTTTCCACCCCGTTAATTATTATTTAATTGACAGGAGTATTTTCTATGATAAAAAGATTTGCTTGTTTTAAGAATGTTAAAACAGTATATGAACATGAAAGGTTATTAACAGGGCCATTGCAAAACAGAGGCAATTTAAGATTTTGGACAGGTATCTTTCTCTAAGAAACAGTTTTTTAAATAAAATTGTCAACTTAATGCATATTTGACTAAAGGTGATATCTTTTCTAAAGTCTCAAGTTTCCTGGTGAACTTTTTTCGTCAAATTAAAAGGTCTTTGAATGCATTCCTGCAATCCAATACTGTCAACTTTCAGACGGTTTGATGACTCCAATTTTCAAATGAACACAAATTTTTAGAAATTGAAATTTTGATCGGTCAAATGTTGGGCTAAACAGAGAGAATTGTGAAGAATTTAATTAAGAAAAATCTGTGTGTCGAGTTATGAGACCTCAGAATGTGGGACTGTAATTGATTTTTAGCCATCAATCAAAAATAAATTAGGTATATATGGGAAAAGGGTACTTGGGGCAAAGTGTTACGGGAAATCGAGAAAGATTATTTGAGCTTTGGATTATAAGGGTTGTGTTAAAAAATTGCCTGTGAAATGCATATGGCCTTCCAAAATAACCGTCATCTCAATTAGATTGCATAAAAACAGTATCATATACACATAGAATATATGGCTCGTTGGTTTTTCTCGCAACTAAGGCCAATCTATAAAGGCCATTATTCTTGATGGCAATACATCAGTTTGCTAGATATGCGTCACATCTGAGACCTCGCTGCACTGCTATTCAACTGTCACGTTAGTGAACTCAAGGACAGTTGATGAACTCTAGCCTCCCATTGGAACGAGCTCTATTTCTGCACAACACATGAAGGGGCAACTGTGTCTGCGAGCTGCGGAGTTCAAGGGACACTGCTGAAGCCAAGTAGCTCAGTGATAACCGTCAAACTTCTAGAATTTGAACGTTTACATTAAAAGCGATAGTGAGATAAGCTGTTATAGTGTGAAGGATCTAACATGCTTGGCATCCATGTCAGCAATCTTGCATTTCAAAAGAACTCAAGTTTTACTATACAAGAATGAAGTTTAATAGCATCGACGACAACTTTCTGCTTACTATTTCAAATTTCGTGACTTTGGGTATGGTGAGAGATTTAGTAGAGCAAGAACAGATAGGAAAAAGAATGTGAAAAAATACGTAAAAGAGAATAAGAGAATAATAGCAGAGATAATTAAGGCTGTTTTGTGTAAAAGCAGAAAATATTAATCACGACACTTTTCATGACTGCTTGTTTGCGTAAATTCGGCGAAATCCAAGAATAAACGAACTAATTTGTGTACGACATCGTTTGAGATGGGCCTGAAAATGAGCCCCCTACCCTCCCCAATTGCTTAATCTGCGTTTGACTTTCTTTTTCGACAGCAATCATTCTTTAATTTTCCTTGAATCACTACACAAATTGTTTAAGTATGTAGGCATTTAGATAGCTTCATTATGCCTGAAAACTAAATCAATGCAAACAACATCCAATGCGTCCATACCTCATACGGCAACATTGTGCACTTGTGCCTTCATAATACCGAGCGTGCGCCTTCCCATCACCCTTGGTGCGCTGCTTCGGAACAGGTTAGCCTGCAATCCGGTGTTTGGTTGCGAGGCTGAGGTGGCTGGGTATTTAGCATGGATTGGAGGCTCGATCTCTCGTGACATTTTGTGAAGTTGTTCTTCGGGTATGTTTGGCCGATTATACAAATAATCGCGAACTTCAGGGACCTGTAAGTGCAATAGTCACCATACATTATGAACGCTACAATGGAACATGCAATACGAACAGAGAGGGCCAAGGGCCAAAAACTGGAAAACAGTATTCATCACTGACTGCACTTTGTCCCAAAGGTTTTTAGATTAGGAATTTCATGGCAAATATTTGCCTTTTCAAGAACAAGTATTGTTATCAAAGCATGTTGTGCTACTCATTAAAAGTCTCCCGTAAAAGTAAAACCGTGTAACTGATTACAAACCAAATCTGTGCCAAAATTTTAGCTATGTAAATAGTTTGATAGTAAATTGAAAGTAAGTTGGTATTATGTTGAAAGTAAGTTTATGGTGAGTTATAATAAGCTAATAAAAAGTTTTTTGTAATAAAAAGACGATAGTAATTCAATAGTAAGTCGATTGTAAGTTCATAGTAAGTCAATAGTAAGTCAATATTAAGTGGACAGTAAGCTTATGGTAAGTTAAAATGAGTCAATAGTAAGTCAATTTTAAGTTGATGGTAGGATGGTAAGTTAAAGTGAGTCAATAGTAAGTCGATTGTAAGTTGATAGTAAGTTGACAGTTAATCGATAGTATGTTGACAGTAAGTTGATAGTAAGTAGATGATAAATTTGAAGGGAAAATGCAATCAATTTTACTGTGATCCTTGATTTCATTATTTTTACATAACGTTCGCATTTTTTAACTTACTTGCACTCTAGCATTCGTGAATTTTAATATTTAAAGAACCTTGAGAACTGCTTTTGCCTAAGCTGACAAAGCCCATATGCATGAATATAGATTATAGTTGACAATATAATTACCTTTTGAAAGTTGTACTTTTTCTTTTGAAACCGATGAATCTCGTCAAGAAGAAGATAAACCTGCAGAAAAAGTTAATCTTTAACAAAAATACTTTTAAACCTTTTTTATACTGCTTGAAATTTTCTATCTCAAGAGTTTATGAAGAGAGTTAGCTAAAATTTTGCGGTTGCAAGACATATGACTGGTAACATGACAAAAATAACGCCTAGTCTCAATTGTTTTAATCAGGAAGATTTGTTGAAAATTACCAATAGGGTGGAGGACTGAAATTCGCCAATAAAAATAAAAAACGTCGCTTGATTCTGTTTATGATTATTCAGAAGCCATCAACATTGAAATAAAATAACTCACCTGTCTTCTTTTGTTTAAATTGATAAGTCCGTTTGTGAGATAATCTGGGTTGCCATCGGTGATGAATGTTAAATCCTTGAGATACAACCCTGTTAAAAAAATTCCACAATGTTTCACTAAGGGCATAATGCAATTACTGCTACTAAAGAGGTTGTGTAACAATCGTAGCTTGGGCTAGCCGCTAATAAACAACATAGGCGCCGACTTTTAATTTTCACAGAGGTTGCTAAAAGTTCGAAATAAAAATATAGCTATAAAAATGATGATTTGAACTCTTTACAAAGTGTCAATGATCCATTTTGATCGAATAATAATTGTACCAAAACAGTCGTTTCAATATGTGATTGCTATAGATCATTTTATTGGAGAAAATAACTGATGTTTTGCTGTTCCCAAAAGACATTGTCTGTGTTATATAAAGCTCCCAGTGATGACTGAGCTCCTCCTGGAGAACTCCTAAAAGGGAAGCCAGCCCTTGTAGTGGACACCTTTGATTGACGAGGTTCTGAATGCAAAAGGATAACATCCATGCTTTAGATAAAAAGCTTCTTTGATTTTGGCATCCTGCATATTTGCATTGTTATGAAGTTTCATGACTCTAATTGCACTTTTAATGATCGGGATAAAAAGACGATTTGTGATATATCTTTAGCTAGTCCCAATTCAAACTAAAAAGGAACATAAACTATGGTCTGTAATAAGGTACTCGTTACCTAAAGGTTTATTAACAAAGCCCTGACGGCAGGAAATTATTTTAAGACAAGGAGGTTTCTGTTAATGCAAATTTTGCTGCATGTTATGCATTTTGCAAAATAAAAGTTTTTACTAACCAAAGTAAGGTACTGCCGGAGTTGGTGAAGTACGTAATGCCTCTCTGTATTTCTTGTGGTTACTCTAAAATAAAAATGAGATAGATCAAAGTAAACAATGTATATGCAAAGGTCTTAAGGCAATGCTAGATATCGTGCCTCGGCAATATGTTGTAATATCAACCCTAGCATTATGTTTGATATCGTACTTGCTATTTACCTTCGTATCCATCAAATTTTCCATTTTATTCAATTGACTGAGACACTCTGGTGGAATTTTCTAGAAAGAAAGTAAAATAGATGCTTGTGGTATATATAAACATAAATAGAATAAAGTAACAGCAGTATCAATTCAGAAAATATATGATATAGAATAAAGCAATATTAGATAGTATGAAGCAGTTAATTATGATCAATCAGAATTCAGTATAAAATAATGGATTATTATAAAATATGATAGAATAGATAATATTATCATGAAATATACAAAATATGCTACAACATAATATAAATTAATGAAATATACTTCAACATAATATAGCATAATACAAAATAACAGAATACATATCATAGCATACAGTGAATAAAATACAACATATAATATACAACATATCATATATCATTTATCATTTACCATAGACAATACATCATTGATCATATTTAATATAATACATATTTTAGATGACAAATAATTTATCATAGATAATACCTCTTTAGTGTTTTTCAGACGTCGTACGGGTGCACTCCCTAGAGCTGCTACAACAATCGCCATTACCGAGTTATAATTTCGAAGCTCTAGGCATTGCTGCAAGAAAATTTGTATTACATATTAGGTATAAACCTCGAACATTATAACATATTTTCCAATGGCGTCCAATGTGAAACGAGCTTAAGTATCTACCGTATATGTATATGTTGTATTTTACTTTGTATGTATTTTTATTATAATCTAGTAAATGTATATGTAGTATTATGGTTGTATTATTAGTTATATTTAGATACATGTCATATCCCAGGGGGCAGTCATGTTATATTGCTCCTCCTGGGTTCCGTCCTTGTAATGTAGTTTAGTAGTTCGTACGTACTGTTTTAGGTAATTTGTTGTTGTAAGTTTTTATACCGAATATATAAAAAAATAAATTTATATGTTTTTGCACAGCATTTGAGCATTGGAAGAATGACATGCAGATAGCACTACCAGTTAGGATTCCATCAACTTAAATGTTACATTGGAGTACTTTAAGAAAGAAAGACTGAACGTAAGCAAAACATAACTACTTTAGAACTACTTTTTAATGAGATCATAATCAACAAAGCAGACACTTAACTTAACATCTTCAATAGTAACGTATTGTGGCAAGTAATTATCGGAAACGAATGTTTGTTGTCAGTTGTAATTCCAGAAATGCCATATGTATCCAACATATGTTGAAAAACGTAGAGGATATGTATTCAAAACAACACTTTATTCCGAGCATTATGATAAAATCATGGTAGTGTGACCAGTTTTAAAGGCAGAATTACATTAAAACTTTGGATCAAATTTTCGGTTTCGACATACCTTCGCTGTTTCGACGAAATTGATAAACATTTGCGCTCTTCTGTCGATATTTCGCTCCGATACGATGCAGACGCAAACCCAGTTACTCAACTAAAGAATAATGATACAGTTTATCGGCAAACGTAAAATATTGTAAAATTTGAGTATCGAAACAACAATTGTCAAGAAGAAACGAAATCCTTTGGAATGTTTTATGGACGGAGTAGTCGATAACGTTCATGTTCTGAAAAAATATCTTATATCTGTATTTGTTTTTTCCTAGCATCAAGATGGATATAGGAAAACTTGAAAGCTATGCTTATCGAGTTGCGTTTGTTTTTCTCTCTCGTTGTAACCACACATCGTGATACTCAGGGCTTGGGCCACAGAGAGCTTGCGTCTCTCTTCATTTTAAATGAAAATTCGGTCATGACAAGGAATCAAAAACCCCGAACCCTTGGATCTGAAGTCTGTGAGCCAAACCACTGAAACAATCATGATAAAGATTATGAATTTGATAAATGTTTGAAATTAATACTGATTTGAAAACCCAACTAATTATTAAAGAAGCTATCAACCTATTTTGATAACCAAATGCAACCAATTGCTATTACCTGATTAAATCTCTGCGCAACTTTCTCAACAGTTTGACTTGAATTATCACCCTTCAGCTTCCTCAAAGTACCAATAGATATCTTCTTCTGAATATCTCGTGAAGACATAGCACGAAATAACTCTGAAAAGAAAAGTAAGGAGATACAAGTACTGCAAAAAGTCTGTGTTATAAGAAGCATAGAAGCCAAAGAGGTTTCTTGCTGTAGCACCTATCTCGGACCTGTTTGAAAAGGTATTGCAAGGAAGACATCGGAATATTTAAAAGGGAACAGAGAAGAAGAGGAACAAAACAAAGGAAAGGAGAAGAAACAGACGGAGGAAAATTGTAGAATGCTGAAATAGATAATGGAAAAATAGATAAATAAGAGGATAAGATAAATCCAAATACGACGTAATTGGGCAACAAAGAAGAAAATTTAAACATAAAACCCATTTTGTAATTGCAACCACTCATTCAGTTTCAAAATATGGCACTGAAGTGTTCAATTAGTGTGGTACAATTGAAATTTGAAACAGAAACGCATAAAAGCAGCATATAAAATTATTTATCTTTTGTCAGCAAAAATCATTTCTTTACCCATCCAAAACATTTTTTGGCACTAAGGCAGGTTTAATGTACTGTTATTGAATAGCTTTTCGAAAAAGGTCTAGTATACGACATATTCTTGAAAGAAAGAACATTTGGAGCAGTGCTACAGGCAAAGAGCAAAAAAGTATAAGAGGAGAGCCATACCGTGATCTATCAACGTGATCTGCCTTGCCAGCTCTTTTGGGTGTTGGAGGAGTTCAAAAGCACTAAAAATAATAAACGTATCTTTCAATTTAGTTGCACATATATCAAAAGTGGAAGCAACTTGCAAAAAAACGAGAACGCACTAAACAAAAGCCAATAACAGTTAAAGTAGGAAGCTTTTTTTCTTTTATTTTGACCTATGACCCTGAACCAAATAAACCGAAAATTGGTAAATGATACCAGTGAAACAAGTCAACAAAGTTTAAGAGACACATTTAGGCAAATGTTCCATTATGTTAAAAGCCTACTTTGAGTTTTAAAGACAAAAAATTGCAAGTTTCTTTCGTATAAAGACTAAGAACTCGAAGACCCTTTCAGTACCAGCCCTCTGAAAATCTGTTTGGCAAAATACTGTTTCTGTATAATGACGAGATGCATACCTGAAGTCCCTTCGATTCAAATTTGGAAGCTGAGCATCCGGGGGGCATCGACAATAATTTATTCTTGCCACAGCTTTACAGTAGTCTTTTTGGATTTTTTCAACAGCTTTTGTGCTCTCTTGCTCAGCAGAAACTTCAAAAACAAACGATATAAATAAACAAAAATTTAAGTTAGAATAGATAAAAGTAATGTAGAAATAGTAACGTGAATCAAAGGATGAGTAGACGTTTTACGAGCCTCGGTTATTTACGTATGCTCCCTTAAAAAACTCCCTTTATAACAAACGCTTCGAGCGATAATAAATAACTCGGTCTTTTACGAAATTTTCTTGTCCCCCACGAAATTTTCTCGTCCCCTACACATTGGCAAATAACAGAATTCACTGTAAATAACTATAAGGGATGCCATAATCCACTCAACCTTCCTTGATCCTATAAGAAATCGGGAAAGCATTTCGTTAAAATTTGGTCAGCGTAATAAAACCTTGTGCCAGGGAATGCCAATGAATATAGAAAACTTTGAAGAATAGAACTTTTGAACTAAAGCCGCACACGAACGATATATTCACTTGCACCAGTACAATACAGCAGTTCAGAAATATCTTTACTGTAACAGCTTCAAAAACAGAACAACGTTTAAGAATTAATAAAGAAGATCTTACCATCAAGCATTGGCGCTCTTTCGTTACTCGACTGAGATAGGACACTCGATGAGGCGTGCGATGGACTTGATAAATGCTGCTCAAATACGGACACAGGGGTAAATTCTATGTGAGATTTCGGAGAGCTGGAACTCTTTCGTGGTTTCGTTCCTAAAAAATCCAAACAAAGTTCTCATTTGAGAATGACTGAAGGATCGAAAGTCTGCAGCTAAGAAATCAAGTGAAATCAAATTCAAAAGACAAAGAAGCCTTAGTATGGTACATATTCTCTTACAGGTATCTTCTCATAAAAAGTATTTTAGAGTGGTTTTACTATTCTGATTATCATATAAACATAATATGTGCATGAATAAAAGTTGACATTACGATCGGTGTAAAAAACGCCACTAAACATACGCCTTGGAGAGGTGCCTTCCAACTGGGGGGACTGTATTGCCGAATATTCCGTTACAATGCCTCCATGAGTCGATAATTCAGATTTTCCGCTACACGCACGGGATTTCCGGCTTCGAAACGGAAACCAATCGAAAGCGGAACTTGTGATTTCCGCGTCTGGCTCGATCTGTCCTGGCGCTGATTTTGACACTTCTGTTACTCCATACGACTTTGACCTTTGCAATGGTGGCCGTGCTCTACATTATGCAAAATATAGATTCTAAATCAATTGAACTCAAATATTTCATTTCACAACAATTCGTTACATATGATTTAGCATCGAAAAATATAAAGCAACTGCTAATTTCAAGATGATTAAATAACAGGAAATATATATTTACACATTAATTTCATGACAGTAACTAGAAAAAAATGAGCAAGGACATGCGGAAAACTCATTAGAGCTATCTAGCCTCATGCCCCTGTTTGAGGTGAATTTGTGTGGTCTTAGAATACGAATTTGATTTAAAAAACTCTTATTTGATTTAAAGAGGTCCACATTAAAGATGTTAGATGAAATTAAATTAATTATAATTCGAATGGAAAAGGAAATATCACCATGAACATAAGATTGTGTAGAACGATTAAATAGGGCCTGAACAGATCAAAACAACAGAAATGACATTAAAATAGGAATTGCGCGATTCGGCTAGTACTGGCTTCCAAAAGTTGGAGCTTAGAACAGCTCTGCTGGAATTGCATCGGGTACCTAATGATGGACCGGTTAGTCTGCAATTTCTATTTAAAAGGCATTTATAAACATCAGAATACATGAAATGCAATTCATGCCATTTAAATATCACCTAAACACATGAGATTTATTGGAAAAGATGCTTCTAACATACCCCGAAGAAGGTATATAAGTTATTGCCCTTTCTCTGCATGAGAGCGGACTCTCGACTTTTCCTGTTGGTGAATTATCAAGCTCTCTACGCAGCTCACTTAAGTATAGTCGTAGCGCTGGGACACCCCACGTGCCAGTTCGTTCTGCATAGGGACTCCACGGACTTGTGTCGAAATTGCCAAAACCTTGCCGACCCATCTCCATCGAACAAGTGAGAATGTAATTTGAAAGCTCTTTGAAGATACTAAAACAGGAAAACCATTATTAAATTGCATTCCAACAATACATGGCTCAGAGTCTAGAAAATAAACTGTCAAAAAACTAAGAAAATAAAATTGGGGAGGAAGGTCAGTGAAACGGAAAGAAATTTAGTTTAAGCCACAGATATCACACTCTCTGTAGTTGTTCTTTGACAGAGTTTTGAAAGCTTCAAAAGCTTTCAAAGTTTTGGATGTTGGAAAATTGAAAACATTGGTTTTTCTAGTTTTGTTTCCGACTGTAACTTTTGGATCCTCTCTAAGCGCTATACATTATAACAAAAATTTATAGCTTAATCTACTCCAGACACTAGCAAACTTTCATACCAATCGAAGCAAACGCTACAAAATGTTTAAAATTTTTCTTTTTCATGGATCTTTGGGTCGGACAAAGAACCAGAATAATCAGATTAGGAAAGTATGTTTGACATCTTGAGATATTTGACCTCTTTGACCTCTTTGATTTTGTTGACTTCTTTGATCCCTTTGACCTATTGGATCCTTTTGACCTCTTTTGATCTCTTTGGCCGCTTTGATCTCTTTGGTCCCGTTGAGCTATTTGATCTTTTTGACCCCTGACGCACAAGCCTGGATAAATGTATTTTCCAAAGAGCAAAGTTAAAGCCTATCATATAACTTGCTAAACTAACTACAGAAAATAAATTCTGTTTTTTTAAGGATGCTGGTCCTATATTCGCCGCAATTTCACTTTCTAAGTTTCAAAGTAATTTTGAAATCTACTTTAGCATCTTTCAAAATACCAAAAATTATCAAACCTTTTACTGTCCATCTGAAATTCAACAGTTCTCTTCTTAAATGTCAATCTCAGATACAAATTGTCTTCTGTCGTTCCCCATCTTTTTAGATCTTTGAAGTTCCATTTTTCTATGCACGCCTGAAGATTTGAAAGGTAACTCACAAATGTGACAAATAGAAACACAACAGAGAGAAAAATCTGACCTTTTGAGTAGCTACAAAGGTTTTGTCACAGTTTTCTGTTAAATTTTACATATAAAACAAAGAGCCTCATTGAAATACTAAACAAATATTAAACTTCCGGAATACTTAACTTGGTGAATTAAGATCAAAGATCAAAGATCAAAATAAAGTCAAAGGTCAAAGGCCAGCTATAAAATGAGGTGATAGGTCAATATCCAATATACCTTTGTCTGTTCATCAAGAATAGCCACTCGCTTCGAACTTATTCCAAGTAATCTTGTCACTGTGTTGTAATTCTTTCCACCTTTAGTTGGGACACGTTGCTACGGTTAACAAAAGATGAATAACATTATGGTGATAAAATGTCTTTCATAAAGATTATAGTAAAAAATCACAGTTAAAGGATATAAATAAAATCATTTTTATGAACACTGTGAACAAAGGCATCTTCGTGAAAAATATAAAACAGAATAAAGCAAGTATCTACAGGACATATTTTGAAAGTACCTATCTACTTAAACAGACCAAAGAAGCATTGTTAGCTTGCCATCTGGGTATACAAATCAAATAAATAAGATGCTCTTAGCATTGTAATTTTAATGTGCTTTTCCAAGAAAAACGTACCTTTAGTTTGAAAAATCTGCAGCCAAAGCCTTCAATTCCTTGACAACAATCTATGTAATTATGCTTAGCATTTCTCATCGTAGGACTTTCTTCTAGGATCACTTCATATTGAAGTTTTATTCTAAAAGAGAGTCATATCATTTTCAGTAAATCAAATAGCATGACAGGGGGTGATGGTACATGGGATGGGGTACATGGGATGGGGGTACAGGGGTACATGCATATATTACCATAAAGATGGGGTTAATAGAATTAGTAATACGTCACTCTAATGACTCAAGATTCAAAGGCTAGCACTAGATACAGATATAACAAAAAATCAATGTCTTTGGGCTTCTATTGTTGAGTTTGATGATGACCCTTAGACAACTAATCTTCAAAAATCACGGATTAATCTGCAAAAAACCTTATAAAACCTTTTAAGACTTTAGATTTTTGCTTGAAAGGTGAAATTTGATTGATTTTGTGGATTCGAGGCTCAGAAAAATATTAGACCAACAGATGGCAGTGAAGAAAATCCTTCCCTAAACGAATCCACGTTGGGTGTAGCAAATATAAATGATTTCGCTTGTTAATTATAAACAGAATGAATAATAGAAAGCAATCAGTTCACGATTGGATACCTCAAATCGCCTATAGCCTAGCACTCTCCTGTTATTCAAGGCAATTTAAGCAGCATAGTATTAGAAATATCAGGTATCAAATCTAATAAAAGTTTGGTGGCAGAGATAATCCCAACTAACATTAATGTACTTAGATGATTTGGAAATATACTATTACCTTTTCAGGACATTTTTTGACGATGCCAATGAAGGATGTATGCTTTGTTTTAACCTTGCAGAAGTTATGCTGCAAAAAGACAAATTTATTGAGACAAAACCTTAGAAGGCAAGACCTAAAATCTGTCAAATCACATGAGTACACACATAGAACTGTCGTTTTCCGTATACGTAAGCAAGAAAGCACACACCTAAATAATTTATGGGTGTCTGCTTTTTCAGTAATTATTGGACATTATAATGTTTCTGCAAGCATTTGAATATCTAACTCACCTGCTGATCGTGTTGATTCTTTGAGGAAAGTCCTGGCCGTATTCTTCCAAGTCCTTGAAAAAGAATCGGTTAAATAATCACTTTATCAAATCAATCAAAATCATTTGATCGGTTTTATATTGATGGCCCAATCAATGAATTACTCGAACGTGATCGAAATAAAAAGTCATTCAAATAAATTACAAAAAGTATGACGTTATGGATTCCTATCATCACGTCCGATAAAAATTTGAAAACATATATATGAATGTATTAAGAATATATATAAATATACTGCTTATACTGGAAAAATCTGCCTTCTAAGAAATCTAGTTGCATCCAATGAGTATCTGTCCTACCTAGCTCTTTGCTCAAATAAACTCAAACATGAACAAGGATTCCCGTAATCGACTAAAAGGATTGCTGGCTGGATTGCTAAGAGACATACTCTAAGCAGGATTATCGTAATCTAGAAGTCGTAATCTATAAGAAAATTGAATGATGGATTGCTTTGCTCCTGCCAATTTTGTTGCCTTCCCATGTATCAATTAAGCTAATTATCAAACACTAGTAGTTTTCTAAAGAAACCATTAAAAATTCAAAGTAGATCAGTTCCACTATATCTTTACCTCGATATATAGCTGGAGGCTAGCAAGATAAACGAAATAATCTTCTGTTGATGGTATCGATCCACTGACAATGGCTTTTTGACACTGCAAAAGTAAAATTAATGAAAACTTTGATAAACATAAAAAAGGCTTGATACAGAAAAAAATAAGAATTAACATACAACATGAGCCTCGATCAGTGAAATATGGTAGAGAAAAGACATAAATATGAAGCTTTCAGGGTAGATATTTGATCTTTGAGAGAAAATGTTGGAAGGGGCCCATCTAAGAGGGCCAAAAGGGTTCAAAGTAAGCTCACAGCCTATCCATACTTTAAATCTACTTTCGTTCGCGTAATGACGTAAATAAACTTAACCTCTGGATAAAAGATCATTTCCTTTAAAGCAGGGGCGGAAACTTGATCAAATATTGGGGGGGGGGGAAAGCCTATTGTTTTAATAAGATGACGTCACATTTCCCATTGCTTTAGAACAAAAGACCATTTTCCTCTAAAGTATTGAGGGGGCGGTTGCCCCCCTTGCCCCCCCCAAGTGTCCGCCACTGCTTTAAAGGTACAGTGAATCTGGATTCAAAGGTACCTGTTACAATGATGTTTCACTGGATAAGAAACAGAGGAATGGAAACTAACCTGTTCATAAAGAGCATCATGATAATTCTCTGAGTGACTGCTGCGCTCACTCCCGCGGCTACTGCCATCTTCCTGCAACAAACAAGGACGATTGAAACAATAGCGAACAATAGAAGACAAAGGAAACAATGAATTCCATTTACTTTCAATCAACCGCTATTGTTCACTGAAAGTTTAAAGGTCTCTTCGCATTACGAAAATATGGAGAGAAGTGGATTTGCACGGAATTAGATATTGAAGTTTGTGTTCAAGGAATTTTAGTTCATGATTTTAACAAAGTTGAAGAAATTCACACCTTCATTAGATAAGTAATTTAGTTTCAAAAATTTTTTTTAAAGAAACGTAGATAGATTTCCTGTTGCTACAGCTCATATCGTAGGACCAAACTCTGAAACCAGTTGAACTGTGATGCTAAAAGGTTGCCCTCAATTGGCACTTCCAAAAGTTTAAGCATTTTTTATACCATTACAGCCGGTCAATTTCTAATTCTCTTTGACTAATCCTTATTTTCTACTTGCATCTCTATACATTTTATCCTGTTTCGTTTTGTAAAAATTACAAACATATCGTAACTTCTATTTAATTTTCATTTTAACGGTGCAAATTGTAAATTGAGATTATTCTTAATTGTTATTCTGTATAAAAATGCTTTGAATGAAAAATAAAATATTATGAACTTTTTGAGCCTTGAAAATCCTATTTAAGTACCGAATAAACAAGCATGGAAAAATAACGTACGTTGAGAAAAATCAATTGATATTTTATAATCGTTTGATAATCAAGGAGATAAAAATTCGCATGAAAAATATCATACTGAATGTCATGCAAAATATCATACGAAATATCTTACAAAATTTGATACGAAATATCATACAAAAATTTTTACAAATTATCCTTCAAAATGCCATAGAAAATATCATAAAATAATATCATGCAAAATTTCATGCAAACCTTTATTTTATTCATAAGAGCTTCCAGGCGTTCTGCGCATGGAACATACGGCCCACCGACTGCTCTCATTGGCTCAACCAAATCTCCAAGCTCCTCCTAGAAATGAACCAGAAATCGATGTATACAGATGGTATCGGGTCAAGAAAGATACTGTAAACAAAATCCTCTATCCGTCGACAGTATCCATAACGCTTACTTACTATTTGAGAACTTCTCAAATATAACGTTTGAGATCTAAGTAAATGTGTCTGCTGTGAGAGTAAGTAACAGACTTAACACAGCTGAGGTTCCAACCCAAGCATGGTTTTCTTTCATAAATATAGCATTCAGTTTAAATGGTTTTTGAGCGTAAATCAGAGAGATTTGATAGAATCAGTAAGCATTACTTATCCAGAATCAATTGACAAGGCACTCTAGAAAAATCAAGTCTTTAAAAATTTCACAATCTTGAGGTCAGTTCTGTTTAATGTTGCAGACTATTTCTACGAAAAATGTTTACCGATTTTGGCAAGGCTTTGTAACAAAACTTATCAGAACCTGGACTATGATGATAATGACAAATCAAAAAAGGAGACTTCAACAGAGAAGCTAAATTCATTAGCTCACCAACATAGTTGGACATCGTCTGAAATCCCCCGGATGAGTTTCTAACCAGGTAACCCACACCCTTATCAGCCTTGCATGGACCGGGGGTAACGGTGCAAGATTTCCCATACATATCACTTGGCCGGTTTCTTCATATTCTTCAAAGATTTTGTAGTAAGTTGGATCGTGAAATCTATAAAGGAAATGCGCAGAAGATGATTTGCAAATCTCAATGAGCTTCAAAGTTTTCGTCAGAGTGATTTGTGTACGTACTACGTCATGGCATCCATTGTTGTCAATATCGTGGCATGTAGGTATGTCATGACATCAGCAATCGTTTTCATTGTACAGTGCTTTTGGAAAGATTTTCGGTAAGAAATTTGTGTTGCGTTCTGAAGTTATTCATTACGAACTTTAAATTTGATATCTGAGTCACTCATGCTCGACCCAAAAATCACAAGCATGACAATAAACAAACTGCCAAAAGTGTTTAAAACAACAAATTGACTTTTGATATTACCTGTGAAGCAGAAGTCTCATGAAAATGACAGGATGAGCGAATGTTGGGTACATCGTCAAAATGAAATTCAAGATCTGCTGTTCCGTCGGGGCGTGACGTATGCCTTCTTTCCCAGGCACACTTACACCCGCTCGCATACCATTCTTTTTATCCCCTGGTGATGGTGGGGGCAATGTGCTGCCACCCCATAATAGATGAATATCCTTTTTTAGCATTAGTACGAGACTCTCGATACTTGTGCCTCTAAGATTAAATCGAAACTTTACGTTAACAGAACAAAATAATGGTAGCTAACACAATAAAACAAACAGTAAAAACCAGATATTATTTTGATAATATTGAATCATATTAGCGACGTCAAATGATATATTAAACAGCGTAGACGTCCTTTCAAAATTATTTTTCCTTTCTTACTGTTTTTGCTTTCAAAATTATATTTTCGTACTTTAAGTGGACAAAATTTGAATAAAATTGTAAAAGATATATCAATATTTCTCGTAATGTTTAGGCTCGTTGATTGCTTTAGATTTATACACCTTTCAAATATGGCATCTATTGCTTGGCTACTAAACCAACTAGAATTGTCAAGGAGACCCAACAAATCGTTATTCTTCTGTTATGCATTCATCTTACTCTTGTAACAAAGTTTTACTTTCAGTTCTTCTATCTTGAGAATTGTCAGTCTAATATTTCAAAACAAACTGAATTGGAAAAATACAATACATTCTTTCGAGGAGTAGCCATTTTGCTTTCGAGGTTAAACGGATTAATGGTATATCATTTAAATATTTGATAAGGAAGGATAAACTGAGGGATAAATATGGCTCGTCAAACAAGTTACCATGTTGTTAAGCGATATATAAAGAGACGAAAATTTTAAGAATTTATTACGAATATTAAGCATATTATTCATTAGGTGTTAAGTTAAACAAGTAACTTGATAGTAAAGATGATGACAAACAGTCCAGGACTGACAAGTTTCATGTTATCCGTTATTAACAGACAATAAAATTGACATTTCTCTAATCAACTGTATACGCTATTGAAACCAATAATTATTACTTGAAATTTTTACTAAATCTTTGAGATAAAATTAGTGTGAAACGAATGGAAATAGTTTGTAATATGTAGTTATGTAATAAAAATTAACAAAATAACAATTACCTCACAAAATACTGTTCTTGTTGGGATGTTGCTTCTGAATAAATTACGTTTGAAAGAGATTCATCAGCTACATGAAAAAAGAAACAAGTCTAAATTAGCCCAGAATGAATAGACTAAATACAACATAACTTTGAAGTGTAAAAATAGCTATCAAACAGATTATTGTAGCAACGATTTTTAAATTGCTGAGAAAAGATGAAGTAAAAATCACGTGAAACCAAATTAATTTTTATTCAGGAATAAAGGCAAGCTTTCAATCACAGAAATCAAGCAGCAGTTAATGTGTTGCCCCATGAATATGATTCCTAAAGAGTTTGAAAACGATGTCAAGGTTCAAGATTTAAAAATCGTGGATAGATGTCATCAAAAAAGCGAAACTTGTGCCTAGAGACTTTCACTCACTCAGTAATTATCTCACTAGAAAAAGCTCTTGGCTCCTCGAACATATTTGCTTCAAAGGGCTGGATCTATTTTGCAAAACATAATGCTCCCTTACCTTCTAATGCAGAGAAGATGTGAATTCCATTGATGTTGAAATGACCAAGGTAGATCAAACCTCTGGCAGCGTTATATCGTACCCTAAATATTGTTGAAAATACTTGAAGCAAAAATCACTTATAAATTCTCAATATGCAACACACATGAAAACTTTGAAACTTGATTTATCTATGATTGCAAATAGGGGGGAAAATTAGCAGAAATGCGGTGTAAACAGGCCCCTAAAAGGCCAGAGCTAGGGAAACTGTGTTTGACGGTGAAATATTTATGTATTGAGACAATCATGATGTTAAAAAATCCATACGACATCAAACCTTTCTTATCTCTGGCACTCACTCCTGATTTTCTAGTTTGACTACAGAAATCTGAAAATAAAACTTAAAAATAACTCACCTTATGTTGTTGTGTTTGGTATTCAGTTCCAGTCCTTCAACAACGTGTTCACTTTCAAGCTGGTAACAAAACAGAGCAAACCAGCCAATCAAAATTTACATATATAACCAACAGAACCTTAGCTCTATATCATCCTTACATAGGCATCTTAATTTTAGGAACAAATAGACTCTACAGCTACGTGAATAATATCCATTATTAAGGTAAATGGTAACAGAACCTTATCAAGTTAAATATTGCTAATTATTAAGGTACATTATAAAGGTGAGTCCAATCACGGATATGTAGAGGATAACAGAGGATAAACCGCAAGATCCTGCTATCAACCGGTTGACAATGTTCTAATACCATTTCCTCGCAGAGTCGGTAAATTATGATAGCTTTGGCTCCGTTAAACACCCCAAAGCTGGTCTAAAAGCCTGTCTTATAACTTTGTTCACTGGCATGCTAGTATTAAGTAGTTGTGCTTTAGAATGCTATGCTTCTATTTCGGTACCTGTGCATGAGTGTTAACATTCATTGCCATGTTAGCTAAGGCCATTGTAGACTGTAATGAAATTTCGAAATCGCTGTCCTTCGAGCAACCGAGAAGAATCTGTATTATCCTAAAATAGAAAGGCTGATTTAAGGTCACGACACGGAGATGATGTTTCGTAAGGTTAAAGGTAAAAGTTGAAAGGTGATTGAAACGCAAGGCTCAAGGTCAAGATCAAGGTAAATGATGCATAAAATAGAACAGCAGTATCGAAGTTTGATGATGAAGACTAAATTTTAGTTATTTGTAAAATTAGGAGACAATGCTAACAAGTGAAAAATTGACGTAAGGTATCTGAAACTTTTTATTTTTCTAAAATTCTGCTGCAAACACAGTTTGAAAGAATAAAAAAGCACTGAAATAGAAAAAGTCTTAACTGCTTTTTACAAATTTACAAAATAAGGCAGACAAAAAACTTGCTGAGCAAAACTAGACAAAGCGAGGGTGCATGAATTGTACCTAGGTTTTGCAAGTTCTTGCTGCAGTTTTGGGTTGTTGCTAACAGCAGACAGCATTTTGACTGCAATGTTCTTGGCTGCCATTGGCTGACATAGCTGATGGCTTGCAATTAAGTTGCTGCTGAATGATGCAAAAACAAAACAAAGTTAGCATAAGTGTTAAGAGTAATCCTTATGAAATGCAAAATTTTGCATAGAAATGCAAGAAAAAACAAAGGCAAACAATGCGTAATTGCAGCAAACGAGCAACGCTTAAAATACTTGCAACCAAGTAAAAAAATTCATGTGAATGACAAGCCAGTTCCTCTGGTGCATTTCAATGATGTAAAATGAACTTTGCAGAAGAAACATATGATGTAACGGCAGGACTGGGTGTGGATTCCCCCTACTTTGCACTCAAATACTGAGTAATTTATATAAAAAACAAACAAAATCCACGAACTAAATTTACTGGGGAAAGGGGACTCTCCTAAGGAGAAATGGTTGCAGGCCAAGAAAGACAATATTAAGTGGGCATTAGAACAAAATATTTCATTGAATTGGAACGGTTTTGCTGTACCATTTCAAATTATCTTTTGCTGTACAATCATGAATTTTTCTGAGGGCAAAGGGACTTACTGGGGGAACACGCTTCTGTTGTTAATAGGAGTATAACCGTCTGTATTGTCCTAAACAATGGAAGGTTACAGAAGTTGATTGGACTTTCCTAGTAATCATTTTAAAAAGACCCTTCCAGTTAGCAGTTCTAATATCTTCATTTCAGTTACCAATACCAGCTAGAAAAACAGTTCTTCTGCTGTCTGAAAGCAAGAACAAGGAATGAATAGATAACAAACAGTTGATCCTTGAGGTTGTAAATCATTCCAAATATACCTAATGGTGCTACCGTCGGTACTGTAGCCACTCCCTCTGCTACTTCGCCTTTGTCGCATAATTGCTCCAGCTAACGATTCACTCAATCTGACGTCACTGACGCTGTTGCTTTTAGAACTCACTTTTCCCATTGACGAGGGCGACGACTCTCTGCTCGACTGAGAGCTAAAACTGTCAGATCTACCCCTACCCAGTCCATCAGGTGGGGGCATAAAATGAATATGAGGGTTCGTATCTACTAATTTCAAGCTCTGGCTGTTCATTTCTTTGTCAGATACTCTTTTGTCTAAATAAAATTTTAGTTCGCGTTTCATAGATTTTGAAGCGACTAGTTCCGGCTCTTTTTCTTGGAAGTAAATATGATGTGCCACTTTCCGGGCTGAAAGTGCAGAAGAGTCACCGTAGGGCATTGGAGTTTTCTCTTGGTAAAGTTGTAGTTTCTCACTGACCGACTTTTTGCTTGGAGTCTCCTTTTCAAGAATACTTAAAAGAGGCTCAATAGGTACATTTGTGATTGCCATTGAGTATTCTCGTTCACTCTCTGTTTGTAGCAAATCATTCAAGATCGAGAGACATGTGCCCTAAAAGAAAAAATGAACGCCAATATCTATGTGTAACAGGATTGAGAGGACATAGACTAATAACTAGCGTATAAGTAATAAAGAAAAGTTAAAATTTAAGTCATTTACTTCTAAACTGGAACGATGAAGCAGAAAATTTTCGAAGTAAATGTTTTTATCGAAGCATTTGCAAAGAAGCTTGCGTCCTTTAAACAATTGGTAGACTGAACAATATGAGGGGCGTGGTCATCATAGATTTTCTTGATTTTGCTTTTCAGCTAACGCCCACCAGCCCCTTGCAGCTCTCTAAAAAATATCTCCAATTTCTGAAAGCAAAAAAAGGTAGCAAGGCTGTCGAGTTGGAAACGACTAGAACAAAGAATCTTTGGAAGGTGTTCCATTTCTTTACAATTGTGCCAAAATATTGTTTCAATGCTTTGTTTATTCATTGCTAGCTAGCAAATACTATTCAGAAGAAGCAGAAATTTTATAGCTATTACCTGAACAGGCTCTGGTGTGTCTAGCATATCGATAACCGTCTTTAATAATCCAGCTTCCACTGCTTTTCTTTTAATGTCTGGTCCAGAGACCTACAAATCACAAAAGTACCATATGACGCAAAAGCGATTGATAATTAATTCATAAAAATCACAACTTGAAAATTTGACATTGAAAATAAACAAAAAACACTTCTGATTAGTGCTCAGAAGTACTACTGAACAAATGTTTGTTGAACGAATGAATACTTGACTGACTTACAGTGAACAAATTTCCAAGAAGAGAAGCGATTTGGTCAAGATGATATGAACTGGTTCTTGGGGAGTGAGCAGCTGCAACAACTTGCCCTGGAAAAAACGAAAAGAGAAAACGGACTCATAAACTAGCGTTGTTGATGCTTCTTTCTATACTAGCACTAATTTGCTTTATAAAGACCTCATTTTTATGATACCATGTTTAAGAAAGTTTCAATGTCACACATAGTAGGAAGAATTCTACACAAAAAATTTCATGTGTAGGTCACAATCCCTCATAGTTGGCAAGTAACCAAAACTGATTCAACTCTCGACTGAAATAAGGTTTTACTCACCTGCAGTGTTAGGCAAGCAAAGTGATGCAAGGATCGAGGAATGACATTCTGGGTTCAAAGAGAGGGTAACCAACAGCTTCAATGCATCCGAGGCTGGATCCTTCTTAAAAAGTTTTGAATAAGAGCTGAATGAGCTACGATCTGTCCGTGGGAGCTGGAAAGATAAAAAGACCAAGACAAAGTGATACAGCATCTTGATTAAGAAAAAGCCTGTACAGTTCAGTATGGTATGGCAGGGAACGGCACGGTAGTTACAGAACGGAAGGATAGGTAGGATAGGATAGGATAGGATAGGATAGGATAGGATAGGATAGGATAGGATAGGATAGGATAGGATAGGATAGGATAGGATAGGATAGGATAGGATAGGATAGGAGAGGAGAGGATAGGATAGGATAGGATAGGATGGGATGGGATGGGATGGGATGGGATGGGATAGGATAGGATAGGATAGGATAGGATAGGATAGGATAGGATAGGATAGGAGAGGATAGGATAAAATAGGAGAGGAAAGGATTGGATAGGATAGGATTGGAGAGGACAGGAGAGGATAGGATAGTATAAAAAAGGAGAGGAGAGGAGAGGATAGGATAGGATAGGATATGATATAATAGGATAGGACAGGAAAAGATAGGATAGGATAGAAAAGGGTAGGGCAGTGTAGGGTAGGTTAAGGTATAGGGTACAGGGTATAGGGTACAGAGTATAGGGTACAGGGAACAGTACGGTACGGTACGGTACGGTACAGTTAATAGGAAGGGGTAGTGCATAATCGATCAAGTGCAACCTGACAGAGAGGCACTTCAAACATTCTACAAGACATATGTTAAAATAATGTACCTTAGAGTGCAAACTTTCCCTAAGTCTTGTTATACTTTCCGAGTCACTAATCGTTGTATCATCTGACAAATCATGGTTTGATCCAGCAAGACTATTCTCCGTGGAATCGATGACATCTGAAGAGCCACTTTCTTCCTTTTTTGTGCTCGTACGTATTCGTGATAGATCCCCATTT
This sequence comes from Rhopilema esculentum, assembly GCF_057945365.1. Taxonomy (NCBI): domain Eukaryota; kingdom Metazoa; phylum Cnidaria; class Scyphozoa; order Rhizostomeae; family Rhizostomatidae; genus Rhopilema; species Rhopilema esculentum. The sequence goes on from NC_142816.1 coordinate 4,111,588, forward strand.
CGAAGGTCCAGTATATCATCCTTCTGTCCCATGACATTTAAATTAGAGTCCAAAAATCCTTCTACTGATCTAGTACTAGTATCATCGTATTTAAAATCCTGAATCATAGACGGAGCAAATTCTTCATCGTCTAGACAAAGTGAGTCTATTTCAACTTTTGTGCTGTCAACCGAGCATTCACTGTCACTTGGTAGATTTAGAGGTTCATCTAACATATTTCTTCCACTTCGAAAGTGTTCTAAAAATTTTTCATTAACTCGATTTTCGTATTTTCGCGTATACTTGTCATTGACCTTGCGTAGGTCTATTGCCTGGTAAGGTATATAAGGTTCATCCCGGGACGATTCTGTTTCACAATCGAAGGATTCTTGTTTCATCGTCTTTTTAGAACTTTTTGTTGAACTAGCATTGCTTTCGTCTGCGCTGAACCCTGAAAAAAATTACTTCGTTTTAAAATTAATTATCATTTTGAAATTCAAATGAAAAAAACGAAGTTCAAAATTTCATATTATCTCAGTTTAACACGACTAGCCTCTGTTAGTTCTTTGGATTTGGAAAACTACAAAATTTATATATTTCAATATTTCAAAATTCGCTAACTTATGTCAAAAATTTTTTACATCAAATTTGCAACGAGTCTGGTTTAAAAATTTGCACACAGAGTTAAAAGAATATTTCATATTTTATGTAGTCACGATGTTATTTTCAAACTAAATGGATCTTAAACAAGTGTCACTATAATTGGGAACACGAGCTTTTGCATTCTTGCCTGAATACAGCTTTTGTAGGAGCCTTGCAGAAATATGAGATAAAGACTTGATGACGTCACAAAAACTTTTGATCGTAACTGTAGTTATATATTATGGTTCCTGAAATTACGGAATTTTTCTAAACACCCTTTCAAGAAATTTCTTCCCCTTTGCCCCCCCCCCCTTACGAAAACTTTACGGTAGTGTGCATTTTGTCACTTAAATTATTGCAAAGCAAAATATCTAAAAAATGACGTTACTAACTGGATGGTTTTACTGAGCGAATCATAATTTTACTGAATTAATCATAAAAAGCTGAATACTCCATCGTTTTCAGAAAAATTATCAACGAAAGGCCAATATTGTTTAAACAGAAGGCTGGGAGCATGAATTTGGAAAAAAGGCACGGCAGATTGGTTTTGGAAAAACAACGATAGTGCATATGTTTTTGAATCGCTCGCGGATAGAAATCTGCAGATATAATGCCTAAAACAATAAGAAATTGATGACTTCTGCTAGAGATACATGTCGCGATGCCAATTTCTCGCATGTATAGGCAACTTGCATTAGTTGAATCTTTCAAACAGCACCATACTTTAAAACAAAAATTCTATTTTTGCCTCGATGACATGTCTGTTTCAACGGCATTTTGGCTATAAAACAACATATTCCCATGCAATATAAGCATATATTGAGCATCGTTTGAAATTATCAAGAAAATTCACTTTGCATGTGATTTCAAAGGGAACGCAATTTTCCAATAGAAAAATTTACAGCCTCAAAACACAGTCAGTTCCTCAAGGCAACTACCGCGAAGCATGCCGGTTGCACAAGAGTAGCGGCGGAAATCGCGGGTGTGTGTGTGTGGGGGGGGGGGGAGGGGGGGTGGGGCAAGCGCCCCCAGGGTTTGCTAAATTATCGATTTTGTTTGTAAATTTTGTCATTTTTCGGCAACTTTGCTTGTACTGTGGGAATTCCCCTCCCCCCTCCACCTGAAAAATGAATCTTCGCCACTGCGCAAGAGCCTTTAAGCGTTTCCATTTGTGAGCAACCTCCTCCCCCCCCCCCCTGTTCATACGTTTAAGAGCGCTGGCAGTGTATATCATTTTGGAGCAAAGCTCCAGAGCAAGTATGGTATGAAAAATAAGGACAAGATTCTGCAACATCGTACTATTGTTTGACTTTTTAGATTCATGGGCCCAAGGAGCGGAGAGGGTTAAAGGGTTGCGGAAAATTGTTCTTGTCATCAAGACTTTATAGAGTGTCCTCTTTAAAGATTCTACGCGATCAATGTTCCGGCGTTGTGTCTTATTAGCAAAAAAATATTAACCTTCTGAAGCAGCCAGAGAAGAAATATAAGGTTACCTATGACCTGACCGTCTCTGTTACATCCGTCTTTTAACGTTTCATCCTCATCTGAGTTATCATCCGGTATGCTATGTAGACTTATCGAGTGCCTTTTGAATGAGTTAGATTTGTGCAGTCCTCTTCGGCCTTGCTGTGATGGCAGCAAACTTTTACCAGACCGCATGCTATTTGACCGGGAAGAACTTGAACCAGAGTCGGAACGTGACTTTGACAGGTCGGTAGCTGTGAAAGCTTCGCAGGCTGACTGGATAAGCCGATTCTGCATTTCTTGAAGTTCCTAGGGAAAAGAATCGAAGAGAAGGGCATCAAGAAAAGTGAAGCTGGCAAAGAAAACCGAAGTCGGAAACATTTGTGAATAAATGTCGTTCTTCACAAGTGGCTTCATCATAAGATTAACACTTTCCTGATTTTCTAATTTACAGTCTCTAGAGGCCCCGCCTTAAAATCCAAAGCATTGGGGCTATAAAGTAGTAAACTCCATTTTCAATGGGAATAGTATATCAATACCTATTCATGCAGCCAGGAGCGAAGGAACGTTCTGGTATTGCAATGGCGACGTTTTACGATATAATGGGCACATTTATGATTGAAAAGGTTAGTTGAAGATCAAAAGGTGCAATTTTCGGAAAAGAAGTTACGTGCATCCTAACTAGATCCCCGTCTCCCACGTCACTACAAGCAGCCTCTGAAAAACAATCTTTTTTCTGAGCAAACACTTAATTTTGAGAAATTATCTTATCAAAAAGGGCTGGGCCTAGTTGACATTAATTCTTAATCGAAGTGCCAGATTAAAGCTGAGCCAGATACAGTGGCGGAGAATAAAGCTAAGCAGGCCAATGTGACCTGTCGAACAACGGCTTTTTGAAGCAGTGGTTCACCGAACAACGGGTTTTGTGTCTTTGAATATTTCAATTGGCTTTTCATCGCAAAATGAAAGCCTTTTTATTTTATCAAATTATCAATTCCATGATTCACCGTTACATGCCCTCCTGACCTCTTTTTCAAAAAGGCACTAGCGATCTGAGAAAATACGTGCAGTGATGTCATCACAGGTTGCAGTTAAGTGGAAAATCTATCGCTGTTTTTAAATGGACAAATGATTGTTTGACCTGAAACCATCGAAAAACAAGAGGAAATATTGTAATAAAATGTTCGGTTTTGAAAGTTTTATTGCAGAGTAAATAGATAAATGATTTGAAACTTTTGTGAGAGGCTCAACTGAGTGGAGAACGTTGAATGGATTTCTTATAGAGGTTTATACCTCTCTTAGATTTGGCGGGATATTGATCAAAGTTTTGAGGCCGAAAATCACCTTGGAAAATCAAAGTATTGAATACAAAATCAGTATGAGAAAGATTCAGAAATCACAAAATATCTTCAAATGTATCAACAAGCTTCTTCAATATCATTACACACCCCACTCCTGTAAGATGTTTGAAAATAAAAGACCTTTATAGCTCCATATCCTGGGTTTCCTTGAAGAAGTTGTTCTCTCTTAAGGAAGAGAAGTTGTTCTTGTAGACAATACCGATGCGGAGTTCTGTCGGTATTTTGGTGTGTAAGTTCAAGCATAGGGTTGTCCGCACCCAGCAAACCCCCTCTGGCTACATTCATGTCTTCAGATATTGTTCGAGGCAAAAAACTGATACTTACCAGCTGCAAATCAACCGGTCTCGTCCCTTCCAAATCGTTGTCTTCAATCCTAGCTCCATGCTCCACCAAGAGAAAAGAAACTTCTAAACTTTGCAAATTTCCAGCACACATGTGCAGTGGTGTTCGACTTGAAACGAAGAGATGAGCATTTAGTAAAGGGTCTTTAAAGATAAGAGAGTAAACAAGACATTTTAAATAGCTAGATTGTCTTTTTTATCATGCCTTGCTTGGTCGAAAGTGGGAAAATGAAAAATGCTTTAGCTAGCTACATATCGCTGTATAAAACCTCACAGCAAAGGTAGTTAAACGTAATTGTCTACATATAACCGATTCATTACTTACAAAAGGCGATCTTTAGCCCGCACATTCGCACCGAACTCCAAAAGAACTTTGGCAATCGCTCTGTTGCCCTGCCCTGCTGCGCAGTGCAGTGGTGTTTGATCGCTTGGTCCCTCACAGTTCGGATCAGCACCTCTGAAAAATGAACGACGCACATTATTAAGAAATTAGAAAATGCCTTCTGCAAAAACTTCGCATTTAGGACAACGTCTTGCTCATTATCCGTCACTCCACAGTTTAACTGTTATGTTTTTGCTGCAATTCAAAAAGGTATTTATTTCATTCAAGCCTACCGAGATTATTTCTGAAGCCTGGGACAAAAAATGGTAACCGTGATGGCGTCTTGTAGTGTTATAGGTTTTTAAGGTCCCTCTCAGCTTGGGGCCGGGGTTCTCCTGCCCATCCTCTAGGTGGGCCAGATTCCATGATTTTCTCAAGAATATAAGTTATCTGATGAATTAAATTAAGCAGAATGAAAATACATTTTTCTACGAGGGGCAACTTATGAGTGCAGAAACAATAAGCTCACCATGAAACAAAGTCATATCTTAAATATCAAATGTATATCTTAAAACAGTTGCGTAATGATTTTGCCCTAAAACCACTTTCTGAAGTTAACGTTTTGTAGAAACATTGAATTTGAAGTTGAAAGATATCTGTTAGAAAGCAGGGAAAATTCGTTTCATGATCAAGGCAAAAAAGAAAAGTCCGTTGTTTCAACAAACCTTTCAAGCAATAAAGTTGTGATTTCAACTTGATTCCTCACAGCCGCATGATGTAATAATGAAAATTCGTTTATATCCTTTGAGTTGATCGCCAATCCGCTATCAATTAGAATCTCAAGCTGCCTGTAATTTCCGCTGTGTATACAAAATAAACAATAACAACAGATTATTGAGAAGTTTATCTTGTCTGTTTCAATAAAAAAAGCGTTTAAGAAAATTTTTGAGTCAGAATTATGTGTACGACCTTCAACCTCACTCTGGCTCCATTGTCTTTTAAAAAGGTTTGTGAATGTTTGCCCAAAATGATTCTCTATGCCGAAAATTTTCAAAAACTGAAAAAAATATCAATTCAAATGCATCTTAAATTTTGCAAAACTATCACACCTCAAACTTATTGAAAGTTTGAACTCATAAGTTTCAGTAAGTTGATTATAAATTCAAAGTGTCTTCAACAGCTGTATCTATTGTCAAAGACCCATTTAATGAGGACTTGTGCAATCCGATGTGTGCTCCTTCCTTCTAAATTTAGTCCCTCTCATTTTCAATGGATTCTATCCTGATCAGAGCTCTACAAATAACACCGCCAGAAGGCTTCAAATGCCAATGTCAGTTTTCATGTCGAATGCAGTCATAACCTTTATTTCCTTGAAATAAATTAGGAAGTTTGTTTTGTTCATTTTCATATGATACCTAATAAAGGATCAAAACTGTTCAAATGAGACGGCGAGAGCATTAATAGTATTACCCGGAAAGGAAATAAAAAATATGTACTCATTAATTCATGTTTCCAGCTAACTGGTAAGCCTACAATGGCCTTAGGCAATGTAAATTTCACTAACCTCTCGATACATGATGCTGCCACTGCATAGAGATCATCGATTTTGCTAACATCACTACTAGAAGAGAAGGAGATACAGCTTAAGAGATACTAGAAGAGAATCAGGTTAAGTTGAGAAACATTTTCCATCAGTTCAATGAGGTGCAAAACATATCCTAACGTGAGTATCGAATTGAAAAATAATACACTACATTGCATTACATCAATACGTGTCCCCCATGTCACCTTCACCCCCCTTATACAGTACCCCATTACGAATAAAAATAAACCACATTACGAATGAGTCCAATTAAATATGTACGTTGCGTGTGGTACTTCATCCTGAATAACGATAATATAGTTAGCAAATAAATTGAGCACCAGAATGAAAATATAATAGTTTGATTGTGAAAAACACGACGTTTCGAGCATGTACCCGTTATCAGTATCTATATTATCGTTATTACGAATGAGGCAGATGGATACCTTTTAATGTCATCGTCCCAGTAATGCTTTTCTCTGCTCGAAGCAACACTGCCCCTTCGTTCATCTGCACCATCCCTCCCCTCTCCCTCGCCACTACTGTCTTTTTCGCGATCAGAGTACACTTCTGTGCTGTTCGCTCGAATGCCAAAACTTTCCTTCGATGAACTCTCAGCATACTGCTGACGCTTGCCTAGGTTATCCCGTTGCACTAATGCTGTAACAATCTACAGAAAAACCACATATTCTTTCTTTTATATTGTCTCTCACTAATCTACTTCAGTTCGAAGTCTAGTTTACACTATTCAGTTAGTACTTGATGACGTACTAAAGTTCGTTTATCTCCTTGGCGAAGCTCCTTGGTTAATGCAAAAAGCGATAATTTGTAATTATTGCTTTTGCTCTTTGGGAGAACCTGGATTCCTTCTTTCATTGCATTTAACACCCGCATCAAGATTTTTCACTTTGCCTAATAACACAAAGTTTATGCTAGGTAGGGAACAGAGCTAGGTATATTTCAACCCCACAACACCTCTCCCTTCACCCCCTCCTCAGAAAAAGGCAAATTTGTTTTTGGTTAAAACTGTCTTGTCTTTTATATACGAGTCATATCCTTCAGCCCTGAAACGCTTACAGTCTTTCTGAATTCAAAAAGTATGCATAACTCTGGTTTTTGGTTTCAGCTGATAATCTTAACAGCTTCAAACATATGATAGCACGATGGATGGTCCGAGCTGTAAATGCAACGTTTGCAAATATAATGACATCGATATCCTGTAAAATTTGCCCATTCATATCCAAGTTGCTTCATATATTTAGCTTATGTATGTACGTATTTATTTCTTTAGTTATATCCTCTTCATTTGTTATACAGTAGATTCGATTTAGATTAGTTGTATGTGTATGTATCCACATATATATGTATAGCTAGAAGCAATATCGAATTAAAATAAGGTTACAAACAAACAAAAGGGTGCAGAAGAGATTGAGTTGGATCGAAGTTTAGGCCAATATTAGCGGAAATAAACCTTTCTCATTCTGTAACTCAAACACATTGCAGTATCATAAAAGTAGAGGCCTTATAAATTATACATCAGAAATGGAGAAGCTCTAATGAAGCTCTGTTTGTGGTTGCCATAACTTTGATCCAGCTCACGAATGAACACAACAAAATGGTGGCACTTGAATCTACGAGACAATGGTGGCTTTATACATACGTGTTGAGGATTTAAACAAATCATTCCGAATTAGAAAACTTTAAGAAGATTTATACTGCTGTCGATGTTTTTAAAGAAAAAGCAACTTTTACGCTCATTCTTATATAAAACAGACGGCTAAGAGATAACCGAAATATTTAGAAACCATACCACTGATCACCCTCAACCTTAGAGATGCACAAACTTCATTTAATGTTTATATTTTCGCCAGAACATAGATACGTTTCAGAGACGCTGATGGTTTTAGAGAGTTGGCGTAATCGCTAGAAAAATATTAGAATGGCAATGAAGAACTCAACCGTTGCTTCACCGCTTCTTCTCTGCCTTTCCTCTTCCCCGCTCTTCACTAAAGTAGCCGCGAATCTCGCACCAAGTTTAAAATATATTCAGGAGTGCAAACTTTCCTGAAATCTCGACAGCTTTTTCTCAGGTATTTTAGGATATGTGTTTAAGTTAGTCTTTAAGTTGTAAATGATATTTCTCTTTTGAAAAGGAGGTCATATCATCGTTGCCAAAACCGTGTTCTTTAGGGATGCGAATTTTATTAAACACACTCCGAAAGAATCAGCTAGCATTTTCCGATTCAACCGATTCAACTTACGGCCTCATTTTGAAAAATTCTTCAAATTCTTTTGTACGAAATCTCAGATTTCAGATTCGGATTAAGAGCAAAGATTTTAGTCTACATGAAAGTTTACATTATGGTGTTACTCACGATATTGATTTTATGATAACATAAAGATAAAAATTTTATAAAGGATTTGATCGTGATTGGCGACTAGGGAGTTAAAGCTTTTCCAGAATGATTTTTGTGATCAAATCCCTTACATGTTTTGAAACTTCATTTCTTCGTAAAATTTAAAATACAAGCACAAACAACATGAAAAATTGTACCCAGTCTAAATTTATGGTGATAAAACCAAATCTGAGCTTAAAAAAGGTTGTATAATGTAGTTTGGAGAAATTTCCAAAACGAGGCCGTAAATTGAATTGATGTATTCAGAATAAGCCTTTGCAACACACTTAAATTGATATTAAACAGACACTCCTTTGAGTTGTTAAAGCAGGATGACAAAAAACTTTACGTAGAGGGAAACTGTACCACAGGTTTTTGACAAAGTTCACATACCCAGAGTAACGGATCTCGGGAACTTGACAGAGGACTTTAATAACTCTAAAGGGTATATTTTCAAAGAAGGAAACTTCCAGAAAGTAAGGGTTTCAAGAAGCCCCCATTTTCTTTGCAAACAATTTCAAAGTCTACCTCATTTCTGTTCACAGGATCAGCGGTATCCTCGATCTGAGTTCCCGCCAATGACGATGCAACAATTCCAGCCTTATTGCGTGCTCCACCTGGTAGAGCCAAATGTCTTTTCTTTGATGCTGGTACATCTCCGATATTTATCCGGTGCTTTTCTCGTGATCCCTCAGATTCGGTTCGGTTCCGCTCTCTATACCGAGAACCGTCCGATTCAGTCCGCAGTCTTTCAGAGGACGATGATGACTCAGCTAGCAATATTCTTTCCCGCTTCTCTTTTAAAAGTTTCCCCACTGATTTGAATGCTAATGCCACAGAACGAACAATGCTTGAAGCCTGCAAAATTGAAGGTTATGTTTTCTGAGTATGCAGAAAAAGTTGATAAAAGCCAGAATCCATTGACCAAAGTTATCATCTTTGTATTCCATACACTCTTAATTTTATAAGAATAATTCTTATAAGCATAATCATTTCATTTTCATTTTATTTCATTTTATAATATTTATACAGGTTAAAGGTTCATACATATTCGTTTTTCAACCTGACCTGTTTAAAAGATTAAAATAAGCGCTAATAAATGTTATAATACTAATAACAAAAGAAATTTACCAACCTAACCTAATTTTCAATATTTAATAAAACTGAGGCTATAAAAAGTGAACGTAAAGATGAAATAAAAGTTGTCCCCTCCCAATGAGGCTAAAAAGTTTTAAAAATATTGTAAGAATATTGCGCAGCCTTAGCCACATATTTTTGTCTAATTTCCAGCAGTTCCCTTTACAATGGAGAATCGCATGACTGACAAATCTAATTTTTTCAAAAAGCATGGTCTCCATTTGATGGTGGGCGATGTTCCCCTGAAACTATATCGGACTTAGAAAAAGATTATAGCATTCTTATAAAAAAGAAAATATTTATGGTATTTCTATAAAAAAGAGAGTGTTTGTCCCTTGTCCATCATGATGAAAACGAGGTAATGATAAATGATAAAGGTGAGGTCAAAACAAAAGAAGTCTGCTTTAGACCTCGTTTACACTACAGAGAAAGGAACGGAACTCTTTGGTTCCGTGCCTGAAAAAACGACGATAGGCCTTGCGTTTACACTGGGCATCTTGGTTCCGAGCTAGTTTGGGAATGGTTCCCTTCTTCTTTGGTTTTGCTAAAATGCGAAACTCTTTGGTTCCGTTCCCAAATTGTGCTTGTTTCTCTAGTGCAACGGTCAGGAACGGAACTTTTTGGTTACGATTGAAAACGGAGCTTAATCTAGAGCTCGAGCGAGGTTCTTTTAAAATGTCAGACGTCATTGCCTCGCCACTGCGCATGTTTCGCATGAAAGTTCCGTTATTTTTACTCAAGTGTAAACGGGCTCAAATTGGTTCCGTTGTTTTTTGCTACAGTGTAGAAGCGATGAAAAAAGAGGTATCGTGCCCAAATAAGAAACCAAAGAGTTCAATTCTTTTTTCAGTAGTGTAAACGGGGTCTTAGTCTTCTTGTTCGTTGTCGTCAGTTGCATGCCTAATTCATGCCGAGCAAAATTTCAAACTCAAAACCTCGGCCTAGTCTAAAGATAATGAAAAGTTTTCGCAAAATTTCAATGAAAAGGTAGTTTGAATTTGTTCATATGAAAACGTGCAGTTCAGTTATGGAAGTAACGATAACTTGTGCACTACCTAAAATCTATGGCAGGAAATATCTTTGCGAGGAGCAAGCAAACGAAGTTATCTGTTCTCTAAAACTCGTTAATTCCTTCTTTGCACTTATTAGGTTTAGTTCTTATTCCTAATAGGCAATTAATTATGTTACTTAATAGAAAAAATTGAATCTTCCAAATGGGATACAGATTAAACAACGATTTTACTTTGTTTATTGTTTTATACAAATCGCACAAAAAGAACCTGTCTAAAATTTGATGAAATTCCTCTTCTTTTCCAGCTTTAAATAAGAAATCGTTTTGAGAAGTAGACCATTGCGTTACTTTAATGAAAGAATGGATTAATACCCCGAAATGTTCTCTGTTTGCCAAGATCCAGTGTTTTGAAAAATATCATGAATATTTCTAGTAACTGGCTTTCAACTGCTTTGGAGTATTCCAAAGATGCGTGAAAATCGGCCTAAAATTCGTAAACATTCATTAAACCACCATATTCTCATCTTCTAATTGACGAAGCGGTTCTACATTCATGTGGTTGCCGTACATTAACTTTATTTTAGGAAAAATCGATTATTTTTGTAAGCTTGTTTCTGCAAATTGCCTTTGATTCGTTATCCTCTTTCACCAACTCAAACAGCCTTTTGTAATATTGACGTGGGCATAAGACCATTCTCTACAAAACTTCAGTCGAAATTAAATGTTTCAAACAAGATCAACCAGCAAACGAAATGAAACTTTCGTCAACCAAAATCGTCATTTGTGAAGATTTGCATATACTTAAGCGCAGTACTGTTTGAGGAACGTCGCTGGCATCGAAAACAACTACTTTGTTTTTAAACATTTGTAGTATTTCCACAAAAGAAAATTACTTTCATTAAGAAAGATCTCATAACTACTTTAATTACTGCGTAGTTTTCAGGACTTCGACATACACGAAATTTGAGATGACCCTCGTAATCACACATGCTGGAAACAATGATTCAGCTCTGTTATAAGAAAGTCTAAAAATTGTTTAATGAACCCATAAAAAATTCTTTTCTGGACACTTTATAGGGAATATTATTTTATGACTCGTTTGATATTTGATTTGCTTTTATTACAAAAATTAACTTGCCAAATTTCGAAAAGGAAAACTGCAAGAATTAGCACGAGGTCATTAGTGGTGATGTTTTTCTATGTGTCTTTTAACGCTTTCTAAAAGGGTGTAAAATAAGTGCAGTCCACATCCCACCTTCATAAATATATATGTGTTTATATGTTCTACAATTATGGACGTTTTGCCTTTAGATTTTCCACCTCGCCCCCAGTTCCATGCCTCTACCTATAATAAATATTCACACACCTCCTCCCCTCCAACTTCGAATGAGGACGGTATGAGTTTAGATTCCAAAACATAATGGCATTCTACTGTGAAGTGTTTAAGTGTTTATCTGGATAATTCTGTTCAGATTATCGATAGAAGATGCAAGTCATATCTACATGATAATTTTGAACCGTGCACCTGGCATTATGTTTATGACGATCACTTTTAGCAGTGTGTTTGACGCTGCATATAGAGCAGCCATACACGCCTAAGTGAGTAGAACAGGACGGTTCTTAGCAGCAACTCTGAGGCCTAAGCATAATGCAATCACTAAACAACTGTACATCGGTTAACATGGATTGCTTTTACGTAAGCTGCGTTCAATTGACTTTGCTTTATTTAGATGTTCAGCTATGAATTTTCTAAATTTGTCTTCTAACTTCTAAATGGTGTGAAAGATATTGAATTGAGAAAACAGAGCCAACCGAAGGTGTATTTATCAGTACAGGATTTTCTCTTTCTATAACTTGTATTAAGATTTCTATTTTGTTAACAAATTGTCATGACATTAGCTTTAATGCAGTCTTGAAGTTTTGTGACGTCTCTATCGTCCCCAATGCGGGACTAAATACGCATTATTCAATTTACCATGGCAGCAAACATTAAGTTGAAATGTGTAAGAAGGAAGAACCGCAGGATAGGCTGTCCGCCGGATTCTGTGAATCTTGCAATGAGTGTTCTTATGAAAGATATACAGGAACAAAGCAATACGACGACGAGAATCCAATGTCACGAGGTAAAATTTTCAAAATTTCAAATAGCAAAAACTTGCAGGATAATATCTACATCTTTTTACAAACGCCAATGTTTACAAGTGTTTTCAAAAGTTGTATTAGTTTGGTTTGAAGCAAGAGTCCATTACAGTTACTTATATAAAGATCAGTGCTTAACATGTACTTAACGACTAACTTGGTCTGGAAATTTACAAAGCAGAATCTCATTTACTGAATAATTCTATTAGCCTTGAAGAAACTGTACAAGAAAACGTAGCCATATGCGATTTCAGCACCGCCTTCATATCAAATCGAAAGGATAAGAGAATTAGACTATCACTTGGAAAATATCCTTTATAAAGTATTTCCTTTTGGCTAATTGGGTTTCTTATGATTCGTTTACGAAATCCAAGTAAAATGTTCCACTTTACATATCTTAGAAGTTATAAGATAGATATGAAGGCGACAAGTCAACTAAATTCATTACGAAGCATTAGATGATTAATGGACTCAGACATCAGAGCTGCTTATGTCTACCAAAATCATACCAGTTTAAGAATGACGTGAATACAAAATATTTAAAGACCACGACAAAATATATAAAGTCCCATCAGGCAACTTCTTTGTAGTAGAAAGAGAGCACAGTAGCCAAGATGTAATAAAAAGGAACAAGATTCCAAATTTCTAAGATACTAGCGATCAGAGACCAAATGTAATACGACATGGGCGAAAATGAAATGGACTCAATACAGCAGAATCCTCCGACCTTTATCAATATCTCTCCCTTATCAAGAGGTAGCCGTTGTCGAGAGGTTGCTCCTTCATTTAAACCGTAATATGACGGACACATTAAAAACGGTGACGGTTGCTGTCCGTTGTCGAAAAGTGTCCGGTGTGTGGAAGTGCTGACAGAAGGAAATAAACTACATGACAACATTATTTGTCCGCTGTTCGCTGGCCGATATTGAAGATTTCTGTTGATGAAGTTCTGACGAAGTTTGGAGCTGCTGACACGTGTCAATTGCAAGAGAGGAGAATACCAAAACCGATTGGTCTAAATAACATGTCAATCAAAGAACGCCGAATCAGGTGAAGACTTTTGATGTGGATCATGCAAACTAAAGAATACGTCCCATAGACCATACGGATGCTTTTGAAACATACATTATGGCTTGTTTAGTTTAGGTGCCTAAAAACAATTCTCAAAACGTCAGTCCTAAAAATTCAAGCGAAATTCATACCAAAAGTACGTAAAACCAGGAGGCTTGACAGACTCTGAACGAATAACTTCAACAAGTTTGAAAATGAAGGGCAAGTAAAAGTTGAATAGAGATCCTTCTTGTTCAGTTTGCTTATAAATTCAAGCGTTGGAAAGAGACTTTTTGGTCCTAGGTCGGGGTAAAAATGCTATCAAATTTCAAAAGTGATTTTCAGCACTCTTCAGGCGACTCGAAAACGGATTTAAAAGATTTAACGATTTGCATCCCTTTAAGATAATTAGAGGGAGACGACTTGCATTCTTCATGAACCTAACGAGAAAAAAGATTCTTACCAGAATGTTAAATTTCCAACCAAGAAAGGTTGTTGAGAGATATGTAATCGTGAATTTGAATCTGATTGGTGGCTTAAGCCGGGCATAAATGTGAACGCCCGTGTGAAGGTGAGACAGAACATTGCCTGAAGAAATATTCCAGTGGAACTCGACATGAAGATCGAATCAACTGATAAAGGAAGCCTTTAGTTATTATGCACAAAGGAACCAACAACCAGCAAATAAGCCTGAAACAATTAAAAGAAACATTGCACATTGAACTAGCTTCCCTTTCGCGGGGATAAAACTTGATGATTTTTGAAAAGAATTCAGTACGTTCCTGGCTCAGTATAACGTCATGTGGCGTACGGGATTAGAATATTCTATCGTGTGGTTTAATAATAAGGAAGATAAAATCTCATCTGTAAATTAGTATCGTTGCTACGTAATTCAAAGTATTCGAAATATTTCCTTGAATGACACTGTTCCTTTTCAATTAGAAGCAAAATTCTGATTAATGAATCAAGTTCAAAGCTACTCCCGCAAAATGTTAGATAAAACAGTGTAACAAATAATTGCATGTTGGACATTTTTTAATACGACATGAGATATGACATATAAGATGGTTACTTGCCGATTTGAAAGCAGTAGCGAACAGAGTATCTTTGTGATTCAACTATACTCCATATATCCCAAGTGTCACAATATTGGTTTTAAGGGAACTTTACAATAAAAAAGTATTAATAAGTATGTACGAACTACAATAGATACTAAAATGGTTTAAACTATCTGTCAATCAAATTTTGGCCAATCAATAACCGTGAAACAACCCAGACGCTTATTGATTGGCTAGGTTGACTGGCAGGACCCAGAAGACCAGGTGGTCACATGTTCAATGACATTGACGAAGGCTGATGGAAACAAAAAAAATTCAGTGCCACATCAACCCCATCCCGTTTCCTTTGCTTTTTTGGGGAAGGTTTTCAGATCTTCAGAATATAATCATCTGGATGAAAGATGGACTCTTTTCTGAACACTACTTTTAAGTCAGTTTTGCAATAGCTTGTAAAATAATTGAAAGAGAAAGTTTCAGACTTAGCCAATGAAAGAGAAATGACAGACGTGGAGATTCTTGATAAGGTTGAAAACAAAGTACTGGAGATGCTTTTTAAAAAAGATGAATCACAGAGAATGGGCAGATTTGGGCTCTTATTGCAAGGAAAAGTAAACATGAATCTCAGAACGAAAGACAAGTTGAAAACGTCTGATATTTCTAAAATTTGTACAGTGTGAGAGAAGGAAGTATGCACATTAAAGAGGGGAAAATTCACCCTTCGTAAATTAATGGGTGGGCCACAGTGCCTCTTTCAGACCGCTATCTAAGATCTTTGAAGTTGGTTAGCCTCTTAATTACACTCACTTATCTTTTCCCGAAATTTCATCAAAGTTATCGAAGTTGAACGCTTTTATTATTTCAAATTCGTCGATACCACATCATTTCTTATCTAAACCTCGATTTGGATGATGGACACCTAATATGATTAGATCATGCGAACAAAAACGAGGTTCTAAAGAGAGAGAATAAAAAGCCTGCAAATTTAACCGTGTTATGATGACTTCAAAAGATAAAAACGAAAATGAAACAGGAACTTTAAAGAGAAAAGGAGTCCTGGAATATTGGGGATCTTTAGTATATGGATATTAGTAAAGCAGCTCCCTTTTGTTCTGGTTTTGCTCAAGATAATTACTTCGATAATTATAACTTTGTTGAGGGACGTTCATTTCTCAAATCATATTTGTGCTCCATCTCAAGACACGTCTTCGAGAAGCGATCAGTCAAAACAAATCTAGAAAATTATGTCATCATCAAACAAATGGTGCGCAGTCTCCATCATATTCCGACCCGTAACTTGCAATAAGTTGTCAAAATAAAAAATCTTCAGCAGCTTTTCTCGGACCCTTAGTCATAACAAACCCCACCCAAAATATAATTTCAAAAGGATAACATTTTTCATCTTAACTTGATAAAAAATTAGGAAATTTCAAAGCTTTTCTTCTTAGAATGGCACTTAATAAGCTTAAAGACTCAAATCTAAATGATGAAATTTTAAACTGATATCTCTAATGAAAACTCTTAGCTAAGTTATACATGTTAATAGCAATTTTAATTATACTGGAATGTACATATCCTTTCAAAATATTCACGATGCAATGCACTACCAAAACTGCACTAGCTCTCTCTCTCTTGTTGTCTGCAGCATAAGAAAAATTACAACAAACTTAAGTTAACAGTATGCAAGAGCATCACACAGCTTCAAAAAGCAATAGAATAGAATCAATTGTGATCCTTTGATCATGTATTTTATTTTATCACATAGAGTTCCAAAGTGGTGATGTCAAAAAAATCGATTTTGAGAATTGCTCAATTTTGACCACAAAACTGAAAAGAGAATTATGAAATACCTCTCAGCTTGCAAACGCTATAAATGTTTTTCAAACATGCTGAAATCTAGAAGCATGATTATTGGTTCCTTCCCCACAAAATCAATGTATATTGTTTCCTTTATTAAGCTAAAACATGAACCAAGCCAAAACGTAACGAACCGTTAGCAAACCTGAAATCTGTCATGGACCATATCTCATCCATATTTTTAACATATTAAACCGACTTTGGACTTTAACAACCATTTTATAACGTCTTTAAGTGTTTGCAGTTGAAATATTTGAAAGTTAAATTTATGATAATGTTAGAGCAGGGCCTGCGATAACGGGGGGTTAAAGCCCCCACTTTTTACAAAACAGTAAGGCTTTTTTGAAAAGTCTTTCGTTATGTTTCTTAATTGCCCTTATCCCCCTATTTTCCAGCTTGCATCGGAGCCCCTGCACATTTTGTTGTGCTATTACGGTACCGTCCAAGGACCCTGGAGCATATTATGGATTGAGGGGGCTAAAATGTTTTGGGGGGCTAAACATGCTAAAAATCAGGAGCAGGGCCACTTCTTGTATGGTTTCAAATACACTTCGGACATTATTTGGGGGGCTATAGCCCCCTCAGCTCCCCCGCTTCCGCGGCCCTTGGTACCGTCTCCCGACTTAACTAGTGTATGTAAGAGCTGCATTATGTTGTCCTGAGACTGGCCTTAGAGCATTGGCAAGACTTTAAGAGCAGTTAGCAGCAATCCTGAACATTCATCTGCAGAGTCATCAATCATTGTGGGTATTGAGGCTCTTATTTCCAGTTCATATCCGTCATTTCCATTCACTGGTCTTATTGGTTAAATTAATCGCGTTTTCCTATGCTTGTAATAATGACAGAATGACAAAGAAAGTCAATTTTGAATTTTTTAGAAGCCCACTAAACGAAATAAGCCGAATCGTCTCCATTCATGCGTTTTAAGTACAGATTAAGAGTCCGAAGATGAAATCGTTCGAGGGTCATGAAACGGATTCTTTTGATGCAGAAAAGCATTAAGCGACGTGTTGTGAATAAGGGTTGGATGAAAAACGGGATTTTTCCTATGCTACGTACATTTTTTAGGGAAGAATAAATTGAACAGTTACCCACTGCAAATTTCTCACTGGAAAATAATCGCATCTAGTTGAAGCCTTTTAACAACTTTGCCCTTCATTATGGTGCTTTGGTTCAGATTCACGTGAATTTTATGGACAAAAGTTCTTTTGGGCGTAGAGTGGATGATTTTGTCAACTTATATTTGTAGTATTCAATGTAGATTACGGAAATGCAACAGGGAAGCGAGGGATTAGTAACCCAAGAGCGTAATTATGAAACAATTTAGTGCACTATTGGCAATATCATTCATATTTTGGTCGCATTTCTAGGATATTTTCCACCACTCTTTGGGGGTGTGTCTCGACAATTTTGATTTAATTCCTTCCGTCTGCTTTTCCTTGATCAACCTCTACAAATTTTTAGATCCAAGTAAAGATCCAAAGCATTATTCCTATTAAGGGATTCCCTTAGAGCTTCAATAAAAAATATTTCATATTACAACCTCGCCTTCAACAAATCATGTATCACTGTTAGCTGCCTCCTTACAAATAACCATAGCGATCAAATCGAGGCATGGTCGCCTGGGCGACGGCCCTGTTCCCTCAGCCTATATGGTGCAGCCTATTCTTCCCAAACTATTATACCGAAAATTGAATCAGCTTACCACAACAATATCTTAATTGTCATACCCCTCAGGTGTAAACCAATGGTATTCTTTTGAAGCTAATAATCAACTGATGCCGTATGGGGTGGTCGTGATGACGAGCTTGTGTTAGCATAATCAATCCATTTTCGTGATTAATCTTGTACTAGTCAGACCATCCTTTGTATACTAAGAGCATCAAATACGGACTCATTGCGTAAGGATCCGCTTTGGCTTTGTTGCTACAAAATCCAGCATTGCCAATGCTTAGGCCCCTTGTAGTAACAGGAAATCAATTATGTAAACACGGCATACTAAAGACAAATAAGCCTTCTAAATTCAAGAGGATCCTTCGAATCTCCTTTTTTATTTCTGTTACGATAATCACGTATCTGAAATGAATTTAGCAGCCACCATCAGATTCAAGAAATTGTTCTGTTCACTGATCAAGCAAGATGAGGAGCAGAGTCATGGACGCGTTCTACAAACTGACAAAACAACATCAGAAAAAGTTTTGGCAAATTTTCCTATACATCATTCAAACAAAATCTGTAACAGTTTCAAAGACTAGCTCTACACATCGTCCGAACAATATCAAAAGCATTGTTCGGAAGGAATATTACCAAACAAGATCAGAAGCAGACTCAAAGACGTGCCTTACACGCACTGGGAAAACAACATCAGAAAAAGTTTCAACGAATTTTCTTGTACATTGCTCAAACAACATCGGAAAACATTTCAAGGACTAGCTTTATACATTGTCCGAACAACATCAGAAGCAGTGTTAGGAAGGAATACTACCAAACAAAATCAAAAGCAGTCTCAAAGGCGTGGCTTACACACACTAGGAAAAAAGATCAGAAAAAGTTTCAACGAATTTTCTTGTACATTGCTCAAACAACATCGGAAAACGTATCAAGGACTTGTCCTACACACTGATCAAACAACATCAGAAACAGTTTCAGACGCAACGGTTAAGCCTCTCCTATAGCGGCTCCGAGCGGCAAACAAGTCGCTAAACAAACCGTGAATGGAGACAGAGAAGAGATTGAAAAGAAAGCTTCTTTACTGCCTCAAGCAAATGAACCTTCAATGTTTTTTGGTAATATCAGTAGAGAGCAACTGATAAGCACCACCAAATTGATTTGTTTTCGAGAAAAATCTTAATTCCATCGGTATATCTAACTGCGTGATCATCTTGTGCAAAACCACCACGGAAGAAAACGTTTTAGGAATCATAGGTTCTTGCAAGAATCAGCTGCTGTGAACAAAAAAACAAGCTTTCGGGTAATTATAGGGAAAATGTCTTAGCAGAAATCTCCCAAAAGGTACGGTTTTTCGACCACAAATTGAGAACAGCTGTGAATTCAACTGGTTTTTCTAGAAGAAGTTTGAAAACAACAATATCCTAGCATCCACTTCAAGCAAAAGGGAGTAATTCTGTTAAATAGATATCGAGAGAATTAGTGACACTGTACTGAAATATTCAAGGCGTTAACAGTATTCAAATGTCTTGTAAAAGAGACGAGGCAAACGAAACAGGGGTCTAGTTGATAAGAAAACTACAGTTCTTCATTACAATCACTCTCAATGCGTATCCTATCTCTAAAAGATAGCCTATTGGATTCAAGGCTTTTCATCGACTTATGAGGATCTAATTGCCAACTCGAAAGAAATTATCTATTTTCAATCAATTAGAATCTTAGCACTTGAAGTGGAGAGAACTCTTAACAATCTGAATTCTATTTTTATGCAGGACTATCTTCCGCCAAAACTAACGACTCACAAGCTTTATGTATAAAATCCCCTTTGATACCAAAGGTTAGAACTACAAATTATGGATTCAAATCACTCAATTTCCAGGGGTCTGAAACTCACTTCCCAAAATCAAAGGAGCCAAAAATCCTGAAGAAATAAAAAATATGTGCAATTCTTGGTTCCATGAAAACAACTGCACATGTTCTTTGTGCAGCAAGTGAACTGCTTTATTCAATCCTTGAAATTGTTTTATCTTAGTCTAAATTAGTGTTTTTCCATTATCGTAACAACTGACATTACATAAATCATAAAATACAACAATCAAGGAAAAATCTATAGAATCAATGTCATATTAATTGATATTCAATCTCTATAAAATCTTTAAAATACCTTCATGCACAAGCCTGCATCTAAACTAAAACTAGCGCTTTGAATCAGAGTGCAAAATTTTCAGTGTGGGAAGACTGGACACTAGTATACGCTTTAATGATGCAATATCCTTTATGCTACTTCATCATCATCATCATCATCCTGCTTGGTCGGTTTTTCCGTGTGTTGTTACATAACATAATTACATTGTTATTTATTCGAGCGTTCAGATATAGGCTGTCTTTTCCCACTTTATACTCGATAGTGATTTGCATTTATGGGAGAGGTAAGAGGTTCCCATTACGAAGAGCTATCAAAAGAAATCCATTAACAATCGTCGAAATGTTGTCTTTTGGAATGAGAAGAGTGTCTTTAACTCATTTGTTCAACTAGCTTTAGGGTCGTTTTGGGTAATGGGTAAACATAACTGAAAAATTTCACTTGGGATCTATAAACGAGTCTTTGTTTTACTCAAACAGTTATGAACGGTCCTAAGATGGCAATGCTAAAAGGATTCCTTGAATTCATCTCTCTTTCTAAAGGGTATTGTGGCGGATTCAGTCTTAGGAATGGCTTTAGTTGTCACGAATCTCCCAACACAAAAAGACAGTTACAGCAGTCGTTCTTTTTTCTAATCTATCACCGTCTAATCTATCTGTCGAATAAAAAGTTCACACTGCCATGCAAAGATGTAAGGCCTCGGGTGAACTCTGTGAGGCACGGAATACATTCAAGTGTACTTTACCCAAGTGATCAAAAATTTCAACTCTGTCTTGGTAGTCTATAGAGAGACCACTGAAAGCAGGATTGTACAAGGGGTAAAGCCTCCGCAACCCTCGCCCAGAATTCAGCAATGAACTGAGAGTAGTTCCAGAAGTTCAGCAAGATTGAAGTTTTGTGTTGGAATGTGGCCTCCCAAGCTTCAATTAACCACTTCATGTATCGAAAAAACCGTATTCACCACTCTTTGGGGGTTACATACAATTTTAGGCACCTTTTTGTTATTGAGGCAGCCTCGTGAGAGAATCTGGACTAGAAGACCTAACGTTCTAAATGGAGGATTGTACAAATATATTGAAGGTTCTAACGAAGTTCACCAAGGTGTATAATGCTTCATCGAGGGAGCGTTCAAATGTTCAGTCTTTCTGACACTAGGACAAAAATGCTAAATTTCTGTTATTTAAAGCAAAATTTCTTATTTATGTTAAAGTAAATTGTATCTGGGCTTTAGATTCTTCTGTGGTAACATCCATTATTTTCGTATTAAGATTATTAAAAGAATTGAATGACATTGGAATGCAGTTCAGTATAATATGCGTCACGATTTCATTGCTATGATGTGTATGTAAAATTCTATCGAAATTGAAGAATAAGGATAAAAAAAATACCATTCCTAGTTTACATATTTAGGACAATGGACACAGTGGACAGACACAATACTAGTTATGTTTACAAAGAAATATTACAAACACAAGAGTTTCCTGAATTCGACAAAATAGCAAAGAATAACGGCTGATCGGTTGCTTTTATGCATAAAATTTTAAACAAGTTTATGTGTTCAGTTATAATTAGAATATGATTATACACGAAAGAAATTTACTTCATTCTTCTCTACATATTTATATAATGGAAGGTTTAGTAATGCCTAGGGCACGCTATATTATCAATCGTTAACTTTGAACAGCACGATATTTTTTAGCGTTCTATTCAACATTAACAATTTTACTGAGACATGCAGGTAATAAGTTAGGTTAATTGGGAAGCTTCTTTCTGATGTTTTAGAATGATTTATAAGGAGTTAGTAGGAAAAAGCTCAGATGAAACATTGTTGATCCACGTACCCTACATCAAAAACAATATTAATTAACTGGACATAACAGGGAAATATACCAACACTGTAGAGCAAGGAGGAACAAAAGGTCAAGTTTTTATACTTTGTCCAATTGATTACTTGAGACGTTTTGGCAAGGATGCTCTCATTCATTTCAATAGAATTCTTAAGTGTGACGTCACCAAAAACCTATTTTTAGAATTTTTGAATCTTAATCACATAACATAAAAGATCTTTATGAAATGCTTCCACATTTGCACGTAATACATTTGCAAAATTAGTCAAATATGTCTAAAATCAGTTGAGATATTGCGAATGAAAGATTTTAAGTTTGCCAACGAATCACTGCTATTTTTGCTCTGTTCATAAAGTTATGAACAGAGACCAAAATATAGAGGTTTGATGGGCAAAATGCCAATACACATGTGTCCATATCTCAGCCAATGCGTAATACATTTGACTGATTATGCGTATTTAGAGGTATTTCATGATGCTCTTTCAGGCTGTTGGATCTAAATTCAAAAAATATAAAAATAGATCTTTGTGACGTCATCACTTTAGAACTCTATACATCCGGGATATTAAATATGACTACGCTAATAAAAAAAACAATTATGCATTTTTGAATAGTATAACAAAATAGAATAAAAGAATTTGATTAATGAAAAATGTGAATGGTTTATGAAAAGTAAAAGATAGAAGTAAAAAAATACAATCACTAATAAAAGAAGCTATTTAAAACTTTTTCCTGTTAAAGTGTATGCTGCGATGTTATTTCTGGCATAAAAATAAAAAAGTTGATTTCATATTATTCTTTCAGACGCACAAAGGCAAAGCGTAGATCTCAAAAATTATCGTTCCCAACTTTAAAGATTTCACCATATTTAAAAACAAAAGAGTGAGACAGTTTAAAATATGATGCTAGAAGCTAGAAGCAACAAAATTGCTTGAGAAAGCGCTGTTCAGTTTAGCGACATAATTGATGTTATTAAATGGTGTGTGAAAACAGTCCTGATAAGGCAAAAACCAGCTCGTTTTCAAGCATATCTTAGCCAGTTTTACTAAGGAGGTGCAATAAGGGGTAATTGCCCCTCATCGATGACCTGAAATCGAATATATTTCTTTTCTTCTAACATATCATCCCAACTGCAGGGCAGAAATTTTATTTAGGATATAGGAAGCCCATATCAGATGATTACGCCCTTTTTAGATTGGCTTCGTACCCAATATCCCTTATTAAGGATACACACATGAAGATGAGTAGGACCATTGAGGTACTAAAAGCACATGCCATCCTCCTTTCTGTAAAACATGTAAAACATTTCTGTAATGGCCCCCATACAACTGCTCCTCCAAATTTCGAGTAATTTCTGCATCCTTGCATACGTGGCTGAGTGACTCTTTCTCAGCACCTACGTCTTAGCGCATAATACTCATGAGACGTCTTCATAATGACATACGATCACTGAACTTAAAAAAGGTATTAGTTGGAAGGCAGCATTCACAGAGCTATGTATCTATTACAAGCGATGCAGAATTCCCCCTTCGTTTTAGTACAGAGAGGTGAAGAGTGGGGAGGTCTACGAAACTTTACCTGCCTAGCTGTGCTAATCGAGCAGTGCCTTCCTCTCAATGTCACCGCACCTCTTGACCCTACTAACTCAGGAACCCTCAAATCTCACACCCTTGTATCCGTAGTCCGTGATCTAGCCACTGAGCCATCCCACACTCATAACATAGCACCTTAATCGGCGCTACAATGCAGCGCAACCTAATCAGAAATATGTTTTAATGTTACACTCTATCAGAATTGAAAATTACGTAGCGTGGACCCAGACCTGTTATGGTGGACTCACCTATGATTTCCTATCGGAGATCTACTCATCACTGGAACATAAAGCAACCTCAAAAGCCATCAGAGGTCAAAATGAAATAAACCAAGTACCTCAAAAACGCATATCTAGATACCAGCGATGTTAGGACGATAACGCACGAAGACCTCTGAGTGTAAGCTGAAATGGTTAGTTCTTTTAATGCTCTACATTTGAATCGCTGATCATTGACGGCGGCAACATTACGAAACCTCAGACTAATTGTGGAAGTAAACGAGATCATCAGTGACAGATAACTCTATCAGCCTGGAAACTCATGATGTGCAACACAAAACTAAGTTTAAATAATAGACACCAGGAATACGCTTCGATCTATAAATATCCCTTTTTCTAATTAAAATTCATTCAAAAAAATTTTTTTCACGATAAACTGTTACAGCATTTTCAGACCCTCTTTGAACCATGGAAAGGGTTTTGGTAGCTACAGAGATCTTTGTAAGCAACACGCATAGCCTGGATCAGAGTCAGAAAAAAACATTACGAACCCACGGCAACTGACCGGAGGAAGGTCCACGAAAAAGAATAGAAGTTCCTATGACGCACCCAAGCCACGCCTACATTATATTGTTTTGTGAGGAAGGTTTGCCTTTTGGGATGTTTTTGTCAGGAGGAAGTTTGACAACCTTTCTGGACTCTGGCTTGGATAAATGATTGTGAATCCTTCCGAGGACAGCTTCAAAATACCTACTGCTGGATTTGCAGCGTTGAGCTACCATTACAAATCCAATCTATGACGTCATATGTCAAATAATGCAGAACCCACGTTACTATAATGCGTATCTAGATCCGATTCATTACCTAATGATACTGTTTTCGATCATTCAATGATTTTTCTTAAATAAATACAGTTTATTTGAAGACAAGGCCACGGAAATTTGCAGTCGAGCTATAGACTTTTCTGGGCTAACAGTCTAACAAAACTCATAGCAAAAGTGGGCCTAACCATCCCGTTAGGAACGTTGAGTAGTTATTAACTGGAAGCTTAAAGACATCCACTGGATCTCAAGATGGAAGTTTATTTTCGAATTTAAGTGCACATATTAATCTGGCATCAAAACAATGTTCAATGGGACTGCTAGCATTTGTCGTTGAAAAAATCGATTCAAATTGTCAGCATTGGGGACAAACATTGAAAATGTAAAAAATATAAGCGAAAGCCAAGGCTAGAAGTGGAGGTCTGGGTATGGCGCCGCAGTACTTCGATTTCCTTTTGCTGGGTGATATCATAAAATAATTTGACTACTGTAAGGGCTCTCGACAATCCAACAGCCATTCAATAATCGAGTGTATGGTCCCAAAACTGGGATCAAGGCAGGACTAAGGTTAACCGTGATTAAAACTGGCAATTACAGTACATTCCCATTAAGAAGAACCTATGAGTTTAATATGGTGTTTCAAACCAATTTTAGCCTGAAAAATCATTAATGCTTTTATCTTAAAGGCAAAGTCCTCTGAACCGTCTGCTGTCTCAAAAAGGCAGCCTTATTACTAGGCGTCACCAATCAAGGTATCATCGATATACGCTTTTAGCCAAATGCAATAACATTTTACTCTAAAACGTCCGTATACAATTTTGAAATAAGACCCAAAACGGTGTCACTCTTAGAAAAGCAGGTTGTTCTTTGCCGGTACAAATTATAATCGGACTGAAAGAATCACCAAAGCAAGTTTCTAGAACCTGTTTCTGCTTCAATTCATTTTTAAGAAGAAACAGGCGTTTTACATGCTTACTACAGCAGAAGGAACGAATAATCAAAAACTGACTTCACATCCTCGGTGAAAATCACTGTTTTGATTAAACTTTAACTGTCTGAGATGTTTTTGCTAAACATTCACTAAGTCTTACCGACCAGGTTACCGACCAAAGGTTTTAGCCCACGTTTTAACAATCTTATTTCTCGTCAACCTTTCGTGTTCACTAGTTATTACGTAATAAAGATTGTATAACTCACACAATGTTAACTTGGTATAACATAATCAAGAAAATTGTGACAATCATACTATATTAGTCATTTGTAGCTATAGAATTATAAACGTAGAACATTAGACAGAACATAAATCTATTTTTTGTGGATGTATCTTCTTACAATTTCGATTCAATCTATGTTATTATTCCCTCGTATTTCTAGAATTTTATATTTTGCTGGAAAGACGGCATGCAAGCTTGTTCCTTGGTACCTGAATATTTACATCTAGAAAATTTTGTATCTGTGTCATTGAAATTTATAGACGCTGTTGAAGCAGGGGGTTTGTTGCGTCATCTTAATATATACATTTCTTTGTGATATTTTTTCAACATTGACTCCTTTCTAACAGCTCTGTTACCTCCTTTTTAATATTTATGCGTGGATATTTTCCATTTCACATTGCAGAGCTTGGCAACACACAAATTCCAGTGGACAGTTAATACAAGGATCCATAGTTTAAGAGATCTTCGCATAAGCAAAGTAAGACGATTTTGTTAGCTTTGAAGATTACACAAATCTAAAAACCCGATTTCAAAATAAGAAAGGTTTCAAGCAAGGCAATGTTTCTGCAGTGTATATTTTTGTTTACTAATTTAATTCAGTTTCGATGACAAATTGTAAAGAGAAATGTTAAATTGTTTAGAGGTTACAAAATTAATTCAGAATAGAGACTGAAAACACTTAAAAAATTGCCAAGGTTTCTGAGAGTTTATGGGTGGCCAAATATTGAGTTTCCTCACATGAAAGTTACTTAGTCCTTGTACAATAAAGCAATGTACAATTTTAAGCAGACTTTATTAAGATGAAGTGAGAATATAACCTGTTCAATAACAGAAGTTAAACCCTTCTAATTTGTTTAACGATTATATAAGCTCAAAAGATCCCTGCCATTAAAGTTATAAACAAAATTCATATTACTGATGAAAACCACGTTGTTTTGGGCAATATGTACATATGCATTTGAAATTTCAGAGTGTATTAGAAAGTTAATCCTCAAGTTTGTTGATTGTTGAGTACATTATGATGAAATGTAAATCTATTCTACATGACTTTACCCTTTCATGTTTAGCATTTCAAATTCTCTAAATTTTACTTACTCAAACTTAGACTAGCATTTTATTGTTGAAAAAGGATTCATGGAAATGGGAAAAATCGAATTTCAATATCCGGAAATGTTCACAGCCAAGATACCTCATGGTAGTAAAATCAACATTTAATAGCCTTTTAAGACATAGTGAATGCTACGAATTGTTAAGTCTAACTGTGGGGTTTCATAAGTAAATAATCGAAGAATGTTGATAGGGTTGTCAGTGTGTGTTAGCGGCTAGCGATTTGAATAGAATGAAATAACCATTACGAGAAAATAAGAGAAGAATTAAACAAAGTATTTACCTCTAGTCTGGATCCTGCTTGAAAAACATGGCAGAGATGGACTCGCCTTCTTGTTATGTTGATTGCAAAAGTCGAATCAAATCCTCTAAGTTGCTCTTGAGCACATAACGCGACAGCATAAAGGGGGGCTGTAATCAACAATGCCCCTTGAGTTACATCTGAAACTTTAAGAATTCCATCATGAATAACAAAATCGACGCGTAAACTTTTCGTGTGATGCTTTTTAATTTTTTTCAATGTTTCTTTCATTAACGGAACCGACTGAGCTTCGGAAATATGGTCAAATCCCAAATAGTCAACGATAAATGGCAAAATTTCTTCTTCGCTGCCCACGTGTTGGTCTGACGATGAAAACAACTTGGAAGTTTCTTCCATAGCACTGGTCGCCGAATTATGTGAGCTTGACACTGTAATACATGCATCATCTTCGTTCCTCGCTTCAATTTCCGACGAGGCTTGCGTGTTTCGTTTTATCGCGAATTTCCGGAGCATGCTTGAGGTAAACTTCTCGTTGCATCCAAATTTTGCTTCACGATGTTGTTGAGTTTGAACTCCGCTCGACAAGTCGCCATATGCATCGCAGAGATGTCGATTTCCAACAAAAGCGGCGAAATTCCAACGTACTCTGAAAGTCGAGTGTTTAATTGATAACGAAGTAATCCTACATAGGCCAGTATGGCTTTTTAACCTATTTTCACGCAAAACGTCAGTGTCACCGAGAAGAGCTCAAGTGAAACCCTTATTATGCTAAGTGAAACCCTTGATGTGTTCAAGTGAAACCTTTGATATGTTTTGATCAATGGGAGTAAGTCATGCATGCTGCCTTAACTATTTTATCTAAACTGCTTTGTGAGGCTCATCAGAGGTCTTTGTTCAGTGCATTGCAGTAATAACCACATTGGGAATATTTGAAAAACGCGCTTTACAAAATCGAAAACCCTGGAAACTCACAGATATTGGATTCGAGATTTTACAATCTTAGCCGTATCGTTATTTTCAAACCGCCAACCAACCAATATCCCTTTTGATCATTTGTAATTGTTATGATTAACAAAAAGATGTATTCCGTACAGAAGGGCCTCCTTCAATCGCGGTTGACAGTTGAAACCTCGTCGGGCTGCATTTTCCGTTGTATTCTTTCAAAAAGATTTACCAAAATTTTCACATTATTTATTCCTGTAAAAATAGCTTAAATCGAAATGGGCATTTAAGACTTTGTTTTGAAATAACAACGAGTAATTGAGAGCCTTTCCCACCTAAAAAGTCACTTTTGTAGCTTCAAATTTGTCGCTAAAATGTGGAAACTTTCAAAAGTAGAGTGCTTTAGAAATTTGTATGCAAACAATCTATTAGAATCGGCCATGAATAAGGAAATAAAAAAAGCTGCCTACAAGGTTCTATAAAATCACAAAAAAAATTTAAGTGAAGTCGTGGCGAAGGGTCAAGATGAAACTGTTTCTTCTAATCATGAAATCTATTCAGAGAGAAAGGAGGTTATGTTTATGCTAATTTTTGTAACAAGGGGTGGTTTGTGAAGAAAGATTCTAATGGAGACAATTTAGGACTGTAGTAGAAGCCATTATGATTGTAATTACAACAACTGCAAATGAACAATGTGATGGACTGACGCATGAGGATATGAGTGGATGCCAATCAACAATGTTTCCTACAGATCTTATTAACGTTTACATTTCTAGCAGTAACAATATAAATTGCGCTTATTATATAATGAAATTACATTGCATAGGCAAGTTTGGAACAATGGGTATACTCTGAGTCGCACATGGCCTAGCACACAAAGAGGGTCTTCAATTTAAAGGAATAGTTTATTCGTAACAGAAATGCTTGCTGAAAGGTGTTCAGTTAAAGAGATTACATACCATACTCACCAATGTATCGAAGGAAGACGTTCTTTTCTCAACCTGGTATTTGCAGAGACCAAATCAAGGCAAGGAAAATATTATAATGAACCATAAGAGTACTAGAAGATTACTTCTTGCAGCACGTGGAGGATAGTTGCCTCTTGGGGTATCAAAGGCATGCAGGCCTCGGTGATTGGTGGATTCCATTATGCTGCACTCTAGAATGCTGTTTCAATACAAAGACCATGAATTTTGGCAATTTCAGTTAAAAAAGAATACATTCTTCCAGCCAAAACTAAAGAAACAATAATCATTACAACGTGCAAGAATTTAGCTTTTCAAAACCCTCTGCAATCAAAGACTAGACTAACTTTCTTAACATAGTGTGAATTCCTTTTCTTTTGGATTAGATGACCCCCATTTTCCCTGAACCCCCCCCTGACAAAATGACAAGTTACTTAAAATTCTGATCAACAAATCTATTCTACTTTAAAATAAAACAGTGAAAACTTCTTGTTAAAAAAAAGTATCAGTGATCTTGGGTAATTGAAAGTATTCACCTCTACTTGGGATTATATAGGATTATATAGCCTAAAATTATCTCACTTTAAGATAAGATCTGATGACTATTGTGTTTTTGTTTATTTTCAATTTCGGTAAAAGTTAAACCTATCTAGTAATTCGATTCCAAATGACATTAGTTTTACTGCAAAGTGGTATGGGGTCAGACCATTGACTCATACATACCCAAGCTACAAATCCCAGGAATCGAATTCCAATCATTCAGTGCATCAAGCAACATTTTGCCGGTATTTATCGCAGAGCCACAACCAACTGACAGGTTTTTGCCAAGATTCTAATCCCAAAAGAGACCCATTCGCGTGGTACTCTCTGGTATGTCTCCGCCCCCTTTGGTCTGACCAATGCAGGTATCGAAAAATAACTTGACTTAAAGCAGTTGAGGTGAATAGTTTAAATTACAAGAACACAGATTGCTAATTGTAAATAAGCCATTGTTGCATGTCAGAGATTCGGGGAGGATCAATAGGATTGGCTTTTTAGGTTTGGAATTAAAGATCAAAACAGGCGTAGGAGTATTAAAATACAGGATGTAATGCCATGCCATATCTCTTGTTCTTTGTTCTTTAATTCCCGTTTTGGTGATTATAGCTTTATAAAATTTCTTTATAATATTTCAAAACAGGAAAAAATTTCATGTGCCAAAATTTAGCTAAAATGGAAAGCTATGAAATTTTAAAAACGGAGTAAAGTTTTAATAACACAATCCCGGATAAGAATAGTTGAGACTTTTGAAGAAAACTTTATGTTCTCTCTTTCCTTTGAGAAATGGCTTCCTCTTCCCCCGAATCAAGGTTGAATGCATGATTTTGAAGCAAAAATGATAGAACTACAAATCCAACATTGCTTTGGGGGAAAGGGGGGTGGGTTTGAGTTTACAGGGGCAAGGTAAAGTAGAAAGTTACGAAACTTGCATTTTGGCTCAACATTTTTGTCAGGGATTGGTTTTCACAGAGTAAAATCAGATTATACCACATCTGACTAACAAGTAATTGTCAACTCTTCATGTCTTTTTTTCAAATATTTTCCTTAAAAGATCTATAATATATTAACGGTTCTCTTATTTCGCCTAAGTTTGCCATAATCATACAAATATCCTCACGTGTCTTCTCTTCGTGACAACTTTATTGAAATAACCCTTCATCGTTGAAAATAATAATTGGTTATGTTTTGAACCAAGAGATGACTCTGTTTTTACAAGAGTAATTTTCACCCAGAGCTGGAGATCTATTAATTGCACTTCCTAAGTGCTTCGAAAAACCCTTTAAAGGCAATAATAAGGTACATTAAGAAGAACGCGTAGAAATATTACTCCTGTTTCTATATTGTTCTATTATATGCGTCTAACTGTATTTGAAGTTATTAAAGGCAACGGTAGTTGGCAACTTAACAATATATACGTCGATAAAATTCATTTTATATGAAATGAACTCTGAAATACTTTTAGCTGGCTTTTGTGATATCTTTCTGCTACAGTCAGTGCCTTTTGTCTTGTGAAAAATTGACCGATAAAATTCCCTGTTTGCTTATTTCAAATTGTATTCAAGGGTGATTGCATTTATTTTCTTTCTTCCTACTCCTGAGTTGACCACATCTCCTTAATCTTATGTCTAAAATTGTAATTTATCTCTGCCTATCATTGAAATAAATTGTCTTAGGAATAGAGAGACCTAACTTATAGATGCATCTTATAGGGACCGGTTCAAAAATTTGGGTGGAAAGTTTATAAAACAATGGATATGCGCCAGAACTTGATAGTTCATCGTGGGCATCAGCTATAGTTTGTGGTAAAACTAGTTTCTTTGCCCCCTTCCCTAGAGTTTGATAGCCCTGTCGACCCTAAGAAAGAATTTGCTTACAGATAGCACTTCCTTCATCCTCAAAGTGTCCACACCTACTGATTCCTGGAAATCTAATAAAAAGGAGCTGGTGATTCTTGATGCTTTTGTTCTGCTGTTGTGTTTTTGAATCTTACATCGGTTAAATCTAGAGTCCAAAAATAATAACAACACTCCCAACAAAGCCATTTCAGTCAATTTAACCAAATCTCGATGATCTAAAAACTAAAATAATGTTAAACATTGAGTCATTTTATCCACAGATGGGAAAAAACGTAGCTATCCACAATAAATTCACACAACTGTGAGGAAATTAGGCAGTAGAAGAATATTGGAAGAAAGAAAAAGTACTAATAATGTGGAAATTAGTGGATATACGGGATAGAATAAATCATGATTATTAGAGGATAAAGTTTTAATTACAGGGATCTATGACACAGAACAACAGACCTTTTACAGTATGCAAAAAGATCATTGTATTTCATGAAAGACAATGCACGAGAGTTAGAAAACTAATAACATATGGTAGCTTATCGATAACTCAGTCACAACTGATATCATCTTAATTTTTCAAGTTCAGTAATTGAATGTTATGGGAAAATTACCCTTGGAGGACAGGGCAGGGGTTTCTCATGTTTGAATGGTGCAAAATGCCACCAGATTCTAACTAAGCCACATATTGAAAGAGAAAAGCAGTGATCATGGTAAATATCGGAGCTTTTCATGCGGTCCCGAAGGATTTGATTCCGCAATAACAATCCCATAGGCAAATATCCAAATGTCTTATTGTCTCTTATCTCAAACCTACCCCGGGCAGTAGCGTAGTGAGGGGGAAGCAGGTGAAAATATCGTTGAAAAGCGCGTTTTCTGGCGTTCCAAAGGATGTGCGCTCACTTTGCCTTTGCCCCCATTCTCGCAATCCTGGCTAACTATTGACCCTTGGTACCAGACTCTCTATGAAAATGAAATCACTTTACTTACAGAAAGAGTCTGGTACCAAGTGGTGCAAAGACGGTAAAAGTATGGGAAAGTGATGACGTAATGAAATCTATTTTTGGAATAAATGAAAATTGAAAACAAAGCCTTAAAGAACACTAAAAATACCTCTCTCTTACTGTGAAGATCAGCTAGATCTGTCAAATACTTCCAGAGATATGGCTAATTAAGCGAAGTCCATATTTTTTCTTGCTATTAGAAGACTCTCATTCGCCTTGGCTCTAAAAGTTGTGAACCATATGGAATCATGCTTAAACAAAAACACGGGCTTTAAATGAGGAAATCTCAGTAAATCTGCCACATATTTAACTGATTTTGTAAAAACAAAGAAAAGGGGTATTTCACAGTGTTATATGAATTTGTGTGACAAAATGAAGCCCATTATGAATTAATCTCAGTTTGATGTAGAGCCGCATTTTGACTATGTTACTTAGAAAGTAACAGCTCAGTTTTTACATTGAGAGGGATTCAATGTTAATGTGAATATGTTTTCCATTCTACCTCCAATTTCCTCACTCACAATATTTGAAACTCTGAACCGCCCTACCTTTGTAAAGAGCTTAGATAAAGCAATGCACTATTCCATCCAACGTCACACAATAACATATTTTTACATATTTCACATGCTTTCAGGTATTTTTGATGTAGCTGTAATTTAGGCACACTAGATGCTGAAATTGTTTTGCTTCAAATCATAACAAATATGACATGAAATTTAGCACGTTGAATTGTTACTTAACAGCGACAAACTACATAGAAATACCGCTCTTATGTTACCGTCACACTGCACCATGAGCCCATTGAATTTTCTAATCCCAGAAGAAAGCGTGAACGCTAAATAAAATCATTTCAAGAATAAACCAAGTAATCTGCAGTTATATTTGATTGAATGAAATAAGCCAATCATGATCAAGACACTTAAAATCAACTAACCAATCAGCGTAAAGCAATATTGAAATTAGCCAATAAGATTGGGCTCTATATGAACGACGAGTTGTCTGATACAGTTACTTTTCACTTGAGTATTCCGACTTAATTCATTTATTAATATTCACAGAGCTGTTGCGGCTCGAATTGCCTGAGGGCCCCTGAGAGAGTAAAAATAGATTTACGATTTGGTTCAATGAGACTAGGGACTGGCCATTTTCCTATGGGAAAATGCCAGAAAGAAAAGCGAACAAGAATAGCGACTATAAAGAATAAAAAGAACGAGATTGCCATTATAGGTGAAATTTAAGTTTAATGCAATGGCTGCAGGGACAAAGCCTCAGGCCTCACCAAATTGTTCGCACCGTCTCCAGATCACTAGAATCTTTATTTTTAAAATCGTGTTACTTCGATTAAAATGCACCCTTCATTTAAATGCCCTCTTCCTCTGAATACCCCTGTATGACATGAAAAAACCCCACTCTTCTAACCCCCATTCTCTATTATCATTGAGAGATATGATGATGATGTTAACCGTCAATGACATTTAACACGTTTATGATGTTGCTAGAGGTTTTCAATCGTTCCCTTGTAAAGATGATAAAACCAAACTCAATTGCTGAATTTTTCATGTCTTTCTTACTTTTTCAACATTAAGTATAACATAACGCCCCTTTCCTAAACCCCAACACAAAAAACAACACCCCCTCTCGAAGATAAGGATTAAAAGAACAGCCCGTGCGTTTATTTGAAAAAATACGGTATCTGATTTTGGGAAGAGCATTTTGAAAATGGGGTTTTCTTGGATTAAAATTGGTTGATATTATGCCATTGAAATAAAATATTGATCGCAAGGGTAGAAAAAGTAGGATTTGTATGAAAATATGAAATACATAATCTTGTTGCAGAGAAAATTAAGTAATTTAAGAATTGCTGCAGAGAAATATTGCATATGGATAAACACGATTTAACTCATTAATATTTCTGAAAGAGCTTAAAACATATATCTATGATTCTAGGTCCCTACCTCTTTGGTAAAACTGCAACCAATTATTCCATATTTTCAAACAGTGGGACCCTTTACAATGTCGTAAACCTACTTTCTTTTACATTTTAACCTACCACCCTCGATTGTATTCCGTAAAGAGGTATTCATCTTGCAAAGGAAATAAGGTGGCATACACAAAACAATCACGCTGCAGATGTTTAAAATATATCTATAAAAGTTCTACAAAATATATATACAATAAATATGGAAATATATTTGAAATTTAATGGCGTTTCCGCATAAGTGCATCCATGTAATAGATTAGAGGCATAGATTCGATGATTGATACAACAGTTCACTCTAAACGATTTCGAAACCATTTATGCTTATGTATTTGCTGGATTGAATACCTTTGATGCGGATTCGTTTGCAGAATATGACGAATCAAATTTGCAACGTCTATGGAAATATCCTGCTTTGAGCCAATGAAGGACACACCCTCTCTCATCTTCAGCAGTTGCCTTACTTCGGAAAATGGGAAAAACCCAGTAATCATTGTAAACAGAATGACACCGAGGCTCCAGATATCTGCCTTGAAAATGTTATATGGGATACCTGAAAGCACGGAATATAGAGAAACATTAGGAATTTAGAAGCAAACTTGAATGGTTACATTATAAACTGCAATAGCAAGAGATGTTTGGTATCAATTTGAGTCAGCCAGCTAAGTATAACTGGTGTATTCTTAGTTTTTCTAGCTGGGGCCAAAAATCTCAAGGGTTCGCTGAAAGAATCTTTCACGCTTTTTAAAGCTATCTAAATTCCCTACAGAAGTTAGCAGAAAATTGCACAAGGTGGTACTTTAAGAAAGTAAGTTTAACTGAGGATAATTTGTGGAACTTTGTGGAATTTGTATAAATTTTTGCCATTTTCCTTAATATATTTTGCTAGGGTTCTGGATTTGTAGCGTCAGTGCAAAAAGTTATACGGGCTCACACTATCCCCTTACGCGGGGGGATACATTTCAGGGGCTTTCTGGAGTTTTTTGTTGAAAAATGTGGCTGACGCTATGAATGGACCGAACCAGGAAAATAGCATATTGTATGGGAGTACATCAAGCAGCAAGAATATGCGGGGAAAGTAGTTTGAGTCTAGAGTCGCCTATTTGCATAGTGTAATACTGTGGCATTCTAAATGTTCTTTATGTTAATTGTAAGGTTGAGATTACAGAGTTCAAATGGCCGCGTATTTTAAGTGGAGCGGATATCTGCTTTCACAAGAAACTGCGCAAAGAAGGTAAAATAAAGACAGAGGAAATGATGTAGGATTATATGATAATCAGTAATGCAATTGTGACGATCCGATATAACTGGGCGAATATCCAAACTGAATGCTTGTGTAAAAGGGAAGCTGGAAAAATAACATACATTTTTAACGTTCGCTCTGCAAGTCGGGTTTCACAATATCAGATTGATACACTGAAAATTTGGTGCAGCCTCCTTGGAATCTTTATATACGTCAGTCCTTGTACATTTTAAATCTTCTTACGGAATGAATTACAAAAATTCATAGTGACACGGGTAAGAAATGAATAAAGCTTCAAAGTAAAGTATGATTGGCGCAAAGTTAAAATGAGAAGCAAAATAACCAGTTTAACTCTGTCTCCTGCACACTCGAGCTGGTACGTGCCATGTAAAGACATCAATGGGCGCAATTTTGACTATAACGTAATCCTCAAATCCTTGTATTTGAGAGATATGATTTGCGCATTCACCGATGTTTGTACGTCATAGTTGATAGCCAAAACATGGCAGAAATGACACTAGCCGGCCCTTTGAGGTTCTCTAATAACATTCCTAATCTGAATGCCGAAGTTAAATGCATTGACGAAGCAAATGTAAGGCTGTGCTCGAGGTCAGAATATGAATGAAAACCACGTTGACATCACTTTGAAAATCACCTAAATTCCCCCAACCCTTTTACACTAATCAAGCTTTCCAAAGACAACATACGATGGAGCCCTTTCATATGCTTTTACGGAAATGTCAATAATATTCACGAAGCAAAGTCCCAGAACCCCTAACATGGACCGTCGCTGGCTGTTATGTTCAAAATGGGGTGTCATGGCCCCATTTGCTGATAGTGGATGACCCACTCTTTGTTTGCATAGAAGTTTAATAAAAATTTGCCGATGAAGTATCTTTAGAAGAAAAAAAATCTTTGTTTCTGTTACATAAACTTTTGTGAAGGGGTGTCACTCCCCATACGCCCCTTAGCTACGGTCGTAGCCCTACCTGCCACCTGAGACCCTGAAGGAGGCAGGTGGCTTTTGCGCTTTTAAAAATTTTGTATTTTTGTACATTCAGTTGAATCGAGCATATTTTCATGCTGCATTCATAAGCAGTTAATCATCAGTCAATTACAATTTTTTACCCCTTGTTTGAAACCGGCTATGGGGAAGCGCGTGAGCGATGGGACACTTCCCTTAGGCTAAAGATTCTTGGGAGAGGTTTTTGCCATTTAGGATTCCTTCGTAGGCAAAATTTCAAACCTGTTTAAAGAAAAGCTCACTCATTTGTTGGAAAATGGGACACAACGGTTAGCAACAGCCATGTTGCCAAATAAAAGTATTAAATATACCTGCAAGAATTTCGAAACAGCTGTACATTTTGCTACCACAGAACGTCTCACTTCTGTCTCTTCTATTACGAACTCTTTTAGCGAACCCAAAGTCGCTCAGTTTTGGTACCATATCTTTCGTAAGCAAGACATTTTCTAGCTTTATATCCCTGTGAGCAACATTCTTTGAATGAAGGTACGAAATAGCAGACAGCATTCCTTTGAACAACTTCTGGGCTTCAGGTTCAGCAATGAATTTCTTCTTTCGTAAGTACCTAAAATTAAGTCCCTGAATTATTTTTCTAGAATGAGTTTCCCTGACACATCACTATTTCCTCATCGACTTTCTTTGATTTATTATATTGACCAATCTACCCTGACTTTATAACCTCGATTATTTTTAGTTGCTGATTAATCAACATTGATTAATGTAAACGCACAAGTATCATGCATTTGACATGCATTTGGTGATCTATTTTCAAAGAACAAAACATTAATATAAAACTATGTTTTTGTCATCGCAACTTTCCTATATTTTACCTAAAACTTTCCTCTAAACAAGGTTTGTAGGTTTTCTGAAGTTGAATCTGTAGGTAATTTGAGCCTGTAGCTTATATCTCAAGGCTATCGGAAGAGGGGGGCTGCCCCCCCCCCAATAATTGTCAAAATGTACTATACTTTTTTAGAAATGATGTAATGAATGAGATGTAATAAAGTGGGCAGCCCCTCCCCCCTCCCCCTAACATGAATTCCGTTCCGACGGCAGTGTATCTTCAGTGTTGATAGTAAGATAAAGGAAATTGAAAACACGCTTGTGAAACCAATGAACCTTCCCAATGTAGACCCAAATCGTTTGACTTATCCTGTTAGAAAAGGAGGAAGGAAAGTTTCTTATGAAACCAACTGATAGTGAAAGTAATAAAACAAGTTGGCTAAATCGGAAAGATTTTCAGATTTTTGGTTCGTTTTGACAACTAATACACCGTTTTGACACGTGTAAGGATAAAAAGATCGTTAGGATTGACAAATATGACATTATGAAAACCAAAAGACAGATCTGCGATTGTGGTCCCTGATAACATGTTATTTCGCTTAGGTTCGCTCACTACAACTAACCAAAATGTCCGGTATTTTCTTTAAGACGATCATTTCTTAAGGAAAATAGTTTATCCCGAACGTTTTGTAAGCAGAAAATCACTAACTTTCTGTCATATTCTACCTCGCAAATATTGAGGAAAACGAAAGGCCACGTGAAAACTCATTTGAAGGAAGGAACTGAATAGTTACATAATACAATAAAAGAACGAAAATTGACCGGCTTCTAAAAATGAAGATTGAAAGAAATATCTATTAAAAATGCGATTTAAAATTAGCGTTTCTGTAATGTTCCTGGTGCAAACTAATGGAAAACCGGAACTTGTCTGGGCCTTTCAATCTAGTTTAGTCCAATTCAAAAGAAACCAACTGGAGACTCCTAAGGGCTCCGCTCCAAAGTGGATCAATAGAGATTCCGGGTTCAAAATGGGAAGACATTGCCTTCGGTCGGGTCAATATGAGTGTAAGGACGATTCTGAATTTGAACACCGAACATGCCTTTGGGATTATAAAACATTAAGACAAACAAAGGTCCAATTGGCAAAAATCCATCGGTTATTGACAAGCTGGTAAAAATTTCATCTGTCCCGGTTCTGGTATCATGGAAACCGGTCCTGAAATTTTAGTACTAATAGCTTTTAAAAGACACATTTACTGGAACATCGTTTATAAACTGGGCGGACATAGCGAATTCGGATAGGAAATCTGCTCAGTTAGTCGTAATACATACAAGGGGGCTGGTTGAGTGAAATCAACGGATAGGTCGCCTAGGGTAAGGACCCAAAATGAGATCCAGAAATTCTTTTTCAAATCCTGATTCGCTATGTCCGGATGCGAATCATTGCAACCTACCTGCAAAGATCTCCGTTGTCAATATGTTCCAAGACCATATAGATTTTTGGACCGCATTCGAGGATTTCAAAACACTTGACGATGTTAATGTGGTTGGCAACATAAGTCACTTGCTTCTCACGACGAATAAAACGACAGTCTTCTTTCATATTGTTTAAATCCACAATCTTGACGGCAACAAATCGTTGATGTTTCTTTGAATAAGCACGCTTGACTTTGCCGTAGCTCCCTTTTCCGATTGTGGCCTGAAGCTGATATCCCAGTGGCTTTAAGCTTTCCTTGTCATTTATATCTGATGACGTATTCTGCCGCAATTCACGCCCATTTCTCCCGAATTTACTCTTGCGCAATACGCTTGCGTTTGCGCCCATCGTATCAAAAATATATTAAATCCAACTGCACGCAAAACTCCAAAACTGAACGTA
Source organism: Rhopilema esculentum (assembly GCF_057945365.1). NCBI lineage: Eukaryota > Metazoa > Cnidaria > Scyphozoa > Rhizostomeae > Rhizostomatidae > Rhopilema > Rhopilema esculentum. The sequence continues at coordinate 4,150,999 of NC_142816.1, forward strand.
TAAAATGTTCATTCGGCTTAAAGCTTCAACAGAAATTCCCTCCTTTGCTAGACTTTATTTGCCCCTAATACCCTGAAAATACCACTTGACTGTTTAAAGTATTGGCCTTCGACAAATTCTACATCAAATTTTAACACTGATGATGTTAACTCCAATGTTACTTTCACCTTACCCCAGATCTAACTAAATAGCGCACGAACATCAGGGACAGCCTCGTTGTCATAAGCTATCAAATCATTGTGACGTAATCGATTGGTATAACGTCAAAAATGAAGGAAACCACTGAATCAAACTGTCGTTGTCGTTGTCAAACTGGTAAACATATGAAACAGCTCAAAGTGATATTCTTTTAAAAATAAAATAGCCCATAACAAAAGGGTCACTACATGAACATTGAGTCATAATGCTGGCCAAGATAATCTGTTTGCCATCGTTACTTCTAAATTTGCACAATAACTGTCGCATTCTAAAATCTTTTCTTTCTAGCGCCGATTATACCTTCATTATCGTATTTTCTATCCCAGCAATAAAACTTTCGTATATTATCTAGACGGTTGTCTTAGTCGATGAGTTATTTGCACTTAGAATTTTCATTAGCCCCAACTATGTTTTCTATATTCTGGGAGAGGTAGATTCGAAGAAATTCAATATTTTAAAATAGTGCTGCGTCAAGAAGATGTGATGGACATAACGCGCTATATGTAATGAAAACTGCCTTTTCGAACATCTCTTATTTACCTAATGAATCAACTTTTAATAAAAAATTCAGTTTCCACACCCGATTTGTTAACATAGTTTCTCGGAGGAGGGTTTTCAATCTTTGTTTCGTTGACCGGAAGATAGGTAAACACTTTTATAAAATCTGTCTTAATAATTTGCAGTAGGTCGAGAACCTCTTAGTTAATTCATGTCAACTTTAGCTTTGAAAGAAAAATGTGGAATAACATAAAACGCTAATAAAAAGATTGAAAATTATGCAAATTTATAGATTTTGTACATGAATAATATTTTCACAAACATTATGAACAAAAGCCTTCGAACAGTTTACAAACAGCTTTCATATTTTCTATACAAACCATGAAGGAAAATTACTGAATCTTGCATTAAACTTTAGAAGTGTTGAAGTTCTTTCTTTTTATTACTTGTTGACATCACCATGGGGTCATACCTAGAAAAGTCGTTAAAACACCATTAATAGAGAAAATGGGTCTAAAATAAAATATTGAGTTCTAAAGGAAGACATCTAGTTGAAAAGCTTTTATGCGAAGTAGACACCAAGTATTGAAATCCCTAGCTCTAAGATGGTCTTGGCTGAATATTGGATTATGGGTTTATTTGGGGCTTGTCTAGTGTGCGATTTGTGTGGTCTGCAGGAGGCCGATTACTCTTTTTGGTGTATTCGGTTCTAATTTCAACAGCATATAGCCATTTATGTACCGTTAATTCTTTATACCTTTGTTGTGTCCCCAATTAGCTTGCAATTCTAATACTTTGACACATCAGTAATTTGATATGATATGATATGATATGATATGATATGATATGATATGATATGATATGATATGATATGATATGATATGATATGATATGATATGATATGATATGATATGATATGATAAGATATGATATGATATGATATGATATGATATGATTGATATGATACGATATGATATTATATGATATGATATGATTTGATTTGATTTGATTTGATTTGGATTGATATGATATGATATGATATGATATGATATGATATGATATGATATGATATGATTTGATTTGGATTGATTTGATCAATAGTCCTTTAAGGTAGCATTACGCACATGGTGGCATGAAAATCCAAAAATAAATCATGGGCAGAAGAACCTAGCTTGCTTATACATTTGTGTTGCAGAAACATCCTTGCAAGATGACACGAAAAAACCTCTTCTACCATAAATCCCTGACACCATGAGGCAACATCTCATTTGAGGAATAACTACCAGGAGATCGTTTGCATTTAACGTCACTTGAATTGATCCTATTGGCTTATGATTAAATACCCAGGGATTAAAACATGATATTTGATTGGCTCCTTGTACAGCCTAGTTGCTTGAGAGAAAAGTAATTGTTTGGTGTCGATTCTCTGGCTTCATATTCAAAATATGTATGTTAAAGCCATAGAAGTCATTACTTGCCTTTATTCGTTGAGTCTGAATACGTATAGCTTTTTTATAATCGGATAAGGCCTCTTTCTTCTTTGAAAGCTTTCCTCGGACATCTGCTCGACGTTTGTAAACAAGAGCATCGCCAGGTTGCAATGACAAAGCTACCAGAAATAATAATGATAAAACGGTGAGTCATGTGTCTTTATACCAGGGTGCCGTGGCCTTACTTCGACAAGGGGCTGACTTAGGTGCTATTCTTATGAATGGCTTGTATTTTTAGAGCACCTTGGTTCTCTATTTTTGGGGAGGGGGGTCAGATTTTACTGGAATCCCTTTTAATAAGCAAGTATGATTATATTTGTTGCTATTCGTTATTCAGGGCGATATAATTTTACTGCAGTCCCTTTGATGAGATGTCTCTCATTTGACCACGGTCTTGTAATTGTCGCTTTAGAAGCTTGACTCAAAATAGTACATTGATATTAGCAGAACTAAACATAACAGGCAATTGAGCTAAAATCCCGAACAATTTACCTTTGGTATAATCTTCTTCAGCCTCGTTGTATCGCTTGAGAGTGGCATTGAGGTTGCCTCGATTGAAATAGATGTGCGCCGACAAGGGACTGAGTTCAGCTGGAAAAACAAGTGAATCAAGTTTTGTTTGTGGAAAAGTATAAAGTAAATAGGAAGCCTATGAAGTGAAAGAAGGTTTAAGACAATGATCGAATAGTGAATTAAATAGAGCAATTACCTGCTCGGTTGAAATCTTCTATTGCACCATTAAAATTTTTCAGTATCACCTTTGAAAAAGAAATACTTGAAATAAAGGTTTTAGATACAGAATTAAAGAAAATTTTTGAACAATTTTTCATCCTTGCAAATATTTCTTGCACACTGCGGAAAATCTTTGCAAATTCCCAATAGAATCTCCCCTTCTCACTCAAAACCAAATTGTTTTAGAACATTAATCTATTAATTTTGGTTTGGTCGCTATTTTTGTAAACTAAAGAATCAAGAATGTTTCATGGAAGAACCTTTAAATCTTTCAAAAAAGCTCAAAACAATGTGTTCCAAGGACTTATGCCAAGAACTGTAGCTAATGTTTTGAGAAGATAAAATTAGAGGTCAAAATGAACAACTAGACGAGTTACACGAACAAGGTTAAAAAATATGTTAGCCCTTCATTTGTTGAAAAAAAACAAAAAGTGCTAAAAGTCATGAAAGCAAGAAATGGTCTGAGTGGGATACTTAGAACTATTTTTTATTGAGCTCTCTCTTAATTACCTTATTGATCACATGATAAAAAGATGTTGGGCAATTGGGGCCTACTCCTGATTTCATCGGCAAGCAAATTGTTTGCTGTTGGATCTTAAAGAAGGCGAGGAGAGGACATTTTAAGGTGGAGCAAAAGTTCATCCATTTTAATTTTTTTATTTCACTAATGGTAACCCGTCAGTCATGGGCTTGTTTTACAGAAGGTCATCCTACAAACAAGCAGTCATCGGCTGAATTTTGTAGCCATAAGTCTAATAACAACAAAAAGTAGGAGTACAGTCCCTAATAATTTCATTCCATTTAAAATTAATCACCTTCCAAATTTATGGTTAAAGAAGCAAGAACATTTCTCTTTGGAGAGAAAGTCTTGAAGAAAGAGCATATGACATATGACATGGTTACAAGGAAAGCCTCGGTAGAATTATTAACTCTCAGAGGTTCGATGATAAATAGAGATTCTAAAGAAAATACATCATTGCTACAGTGTATTTGCATACCCGTGTAATAGCCCTGTTGAGAATTGCTGATTCATCTGTACTGTTCCAGCCGATAGCTCGATCATAGAACTCAAGAGCCTATGTGAGTCATAAACAATATTACAGTGCAATATAGTACAATATTAATATTATAATATACAATATAACAGCGTATTATCATATTGACAATTAATTAAGTAAGGTGTATAATTTCATTTCTCAGAAATTATATCGAAAGTAAGGTATATCATTTCTCAGAAGAGAATGGATAGATTTGATAAAGGAACCCTCTATAAAAAACTCGATGTCCAAGGTCTTTCATTATAATTTTTAGGTAAGCCTTTTCTTGAAGCGATATCATAAAGATTAATAAAGGAATGATTCAAACATAAAGAGATAGAAATATAAATATACGAATAATTGTTTCTAAAGAAATGTAAAACTTTAAAAAGGCCATGTATGAAAATATTATCAAAGCCCAATCAAAAAAGTTTTTAGCCTTGCAATGCGTGACAGGGGTTTTCAAAGTCAGTATCAACAGGATATGAAAGCCAAATGGAAAAGTTGGCATGGGAAATCGTGGCATGGTTTTTAAAAGGCAATATCGCAAGAAATACATACCTGTTGGAATTGCCGATGATTGAAATACAAATTGGCCGCATTGTAATATGCAAGAGAATATGATGGGTCCTTTTTCAGAGCTGATTGGTAGTCTCTCATTGCATTCACAGAATCACCCATGAACTACGCAAGAAGAAAGAAATTGCTATTACAGATTAATATAACAAAGAATGCAGAAAGTTAAGCAGCAGGGATCGTATTACCGAAATCATTAATTGGCGAGCGACTATCGACGTTGCAAAAAAACTTGTAAAATAAATGCTGATCGATTTTGTTACTACAGTTACAAAGTAGTCCTAATACATCATGTTTCTCACAAAAGGTAAAAAAAACTGCACGATAGGTATACCAGGGGAAAATGTTAGTAAAACTTTATTTGTTTATAAGCTTTACTTTTAAAAATCGATTATTCCTCGTTGTTCCTAACAGTCCTTTGTTAAACTCAAAAACACTAGTTAGCATTGCAAACGGTAAAGTATCGAACATCAGTTTTCCTCGTATTTACTTTGCAATATCTCGAAGTTAATAATAATTGTAGGAACAGTGACATTACCTGATTAATAACTCCTCGATTGGTTAGAAATTCAGCAGTTGTCTCTATCTGAAAGTCAGAGCAGGAATAATCTTTTCGCGTTTTGTTTTCTCGTGGAAAAATATCACAATAGCATTGCTTATGAGATACGAGATCCATAATAAATCTCTCTATGTCTCACAAGTGATCTTAGAGAACAAAGCCTATGTTTCAGACTAACAAGTATGCTAGCATTGAAATCCATTAACCAATCAATAAAGCTTATTTGAAAGATATCAGGTACCAAATAGCATGATTTATATACAGGGCAACTTGCTACCTGTCTTTGTGCCTGTCAATGTCTTTCTATAGAAATTCTGCCTACCTCAAGGGCTTGATTTATATCCAAAAAGGCACCAAATGTATTCCCCATTTGCAAACTAACAATTGATCGTCCTTCGTAAGCTGATTTGAAGTCTAAAAAATGAAATTGAAATTATAGAAAGTGTACAAAAAAGGTTTAGGAATAAGAATAAAAACGTGAGAGGGTGGGTTATGTGGAATGCTCAATACAACTTACTGAGTGTAAAGTTATTTTATAAAGACAGGAATGTAAACTGAAGAAAGAAACGAAAAAGGGAAAAATCGAAAAAAATATAAATGGAAGAAGGGAAGAATGGAAGAAAGAAAAATGGAAGAAAGAAAGAAGGATAGAAGGAAAAATGGAAGAAGTTTGCCACAATGAATAGAAAAGGGAATGGAGACATGAATGGACATAAGAATGGAAAGAATGAATAAAAATAGAAAGAAAGAAATAGGAAAAAGAGAACTAGGGAAAAATGAAAAAAAGAAAAGGAGTAGAAAAGAAGGGCACATAAGCAAAGAAATATTCTAACAGCGAAAAAGGCGGGAAGAACATGTAACTTGGATAAGAGGCAGTGAAGCATAACAGGGGATGTTGTCTAATGAATGTCAATGTAGAAAAGAAAACGAAGAAGAGATGTGAGATAAGAAAAACGAGTTAGAAGAATGGTAAATGGAAGAAAAAGACGAATAAAAAACCATATTCGAGACGTACATGTTCACGAACGAATATGTTCATAGGAGACGAAGGTAAGAGATGAGGTGAAATATAAAAAAATTAAAACTGTAGGAACTTTTGTAGAAAAAAATACAAAACATGTTAACTGAAGATATAAAAACAACACGACGGGGATATAGAGAAAAGAATGCAAAAACAAGAACTTTATTGATGTCAGAGTCAATTAAAAACTACAGAAAAAGAGGGCTTTATACGAAAAAAAGAAGGAGCAGGAAAAAATCTTTTGAGAGAGAGCTGCATGTAAGGGGGCAACATAAAGAAAAGCAGTTTAACAGATCACCTACTTAACGGTTTGTGATTTCAAAATGTTTTTTATGGAGACGGAAATGCATACGCTAGGGGCCAGATGCAAAGAGTCTTACTTATGTCATTTTTACTTATAAAGATCGCATGAATACTTTGTCAATAAAAGAAATTGACTTACTTTCATCAAGTTCGATGCATTTCGTAAATTGGATCCAGGCAGCTTTAAATCTTCCTTGAACCTAAAAAAACGATTGTTTTTTATAATAATAAGGTTATTTTGTCAGCTTGATCTGAAAAGGTAATTGATCAAGGTGATTTTGTCGCATTTCGTTTAGGGAAAATGGGGAGACTTCAACAGCTGGTTGGTTTATGGAGGTTGCTTAATAAAAATTTGTCTCACTCTAATGATAGTGCGCAATCAAACACGATAATCGGGCACTTTGCTAATTTAAAGATATTTTTCTAAGAGGTTTATAATCAGCTTTCCCTTTACAAAATACCGATTCAGGCCTCCCTCACCCCTCTGTACGCAAATGAGGCCGAGTAAAGATGAAAATGTTTTTTAAGGTGGCACTTAGTAATATCATTAGTTGTAGTGATAGCGAGTAATTCGTTTAACAACAGACAACATGGTCATTTAACAACATATAATAGAGTAATCTATTGCTACTAAAAATTTCCGTTTTGTATTAATTTATGGGTGCATTCTAAAGAGTTAAATAGTATTCCCGTTTACATCTGACAGAAATTTGCACGGATGACATGCAGAACGAATGAGATTTAGAAAAATTGCTTTAGAATAAACCAACTTAATATTTACAATACGAATTATTAAATTGTTAATGAGTTTGTGGGCATGCAAGACCATTAGAAGCAATAAAAAAGTATTAATTCAGCTTAAAGCCACAGAAGTATAAAGGATGTTCGAGGGGGATTCAATATTGCGTACGGTAATTGCAGACACGGAATTCTGTGCGGTACTGAGCAAGAGATTGAGAAGAGAAAAAGTCAGGTTATTGGAAATATCTAATGGGGTCCTTTCTGCGATAGGGAGGCAAGGGCAAATGAAATAATGATAAGAAAAGATTTTGCAAAAAAGCTCTTATGTTTTGAATTAGAATGGGGAGGGGCCATGGCCCTCTGGTCCTCTGTCATCGGGGGCCCTGCAACGATACTACTTTTTGCAATGCTGCACAATAAATTTATCTTATCAGATAGCAATGCTGCGTAACTCTATAACCAAGAAGGTTTAAGCAGAAAAGTGATAGGGGTCTTTTGACCCAACCAGAAACTGTTCATCTCTAAAAGCATCGTTTTAGTTGCCAGGTTTATAAGCGAGAAAAACACTTTCAGAGGTCACTAAATACCATCACCTTGCCACTGCATGTTGAGATGGTAAGACATTTATAATATTTTTTAGAATATGGGAAACAAAACTTTAAAGATCTAGCTTGTTCGCATGGCTCAAATCCAGTCTGGATTAAATACTCAGCCAAGATGTGGATGCTTCAAATTTGCTATAGGTTACTAGGGCAAAATCTCAAGAAAAACAATCAAAACAAATTTCTCAAGAATTTATGTAAAATACCATAATTCTATCTGATTCTACCATTTGACCTTAGAAATGCAGGCTCTAATTGAAGTACGGACTCTGATGACGGTCCTCATCGTACAGGCAATCAATGAACACATAAAATCATTTGAATACAATATTTTGACTTACCTGTAAAGTATACGCTAGGCTAACACGTGCTTGCAGACACTTAGGGTTCAAATGTAAAGCACGAAGAAAGTCCCGTCTAGAGTAAAACGCAGAGATCGCTATTGATATGAACACATCAGAAAAACATAACCGAAAAACGTCACAAAAGCATTTTTAATAGCTTAATATTTCACGATTCAAAGAAAATACGTTCAAGAACGCTTAAAATATTATCGATACATTTTAGAAGGCACAACGAATTGAGACTCATATTTCAAATTAGGCATTGTAACAACAACACTTTGATCATCATCAATGCAATACCAATCATGGGAAAGCTAGTGCTTGCCTAAAATGTATTAGTTAGATTACAGATATAGAAACAAATATTGTCATATCAAAACTTTTCTTAGATTAAAAATGCAATTAAAATTGAAACAGCAAAAAATAAAATAGCAGGTATTTTCTTTTTTAAATAATGAAGGTTTTATCTTTTGCAGTATATACTATCTTTCTTCTGAAATTTCATAAAATCTAAAACAGAAGATGTTAAGATATTGCACTCTTTCCTTCCAGTTAAAAATTGAAGAGGAACAGATAATGAAACATTGTTCTTTATACAGATACAAGTGTATCTTATAAATATATGTATCCTATCCTGCCTGCGTCTAGGTTTACATCTCACTAAATGTTATTGTAGGCTGCATTACTTTATCCACTCAAATGATGATTTATAGAGAGTTTTCAAGAGGTTTTGGGAGATTTTAAAAGAAGGCAATAGGAAGTTGTCAAAGGCGTACGATATTTTGATCGAATGATATGTCTTGATTGTTTCCAGAATCTTTTATATAACAGGAATCAATTTTTGAGCCAATGCATGGATAAACGTAAACTGCATTTCTTTGTTGGTAAAAACTCCTTACAATTGAGTTTGAAAATATAGAAAATCAAAAATACGCACCCTGCTTCCGTGGTGCTTTCTGCTGTGGCGTAGTCAATAATCGCATTTCCTCTGCCTAGCAAAGCGTCGACGAAAAACCGGTCTGTTTTCAAAGCATCAGTGAAACAAGATACAGCATCCCGGATTAGTCCAAGCCTGATTGTAAAAAGAAGATCTGTATATTCACTGGCCACTGTATATGTTACCCCAAACGTGATACCTATTCCATTTTGATTATGCAACAGTTAGTGATACTAGGAACGCTAACTTACCTGGTGCATAACTTAAAAAAAGGACACAAAATATTACTTTAGGATCTGGAAACTATAAGATTAAAGAGAGATGTCTGTAAATAGATTTTATGAAACCTTGAGTAAGAAAGACAAGAGCGCTGAAGTGTGAAATATTCAGTGGCCATTAAACATTCACTGGGATCATAAAGGATTATATAGGATTATGTAGGATAATTATTCATGATTTAAGGTGATATAAAAAAATATCTAAAAAACAAAAACATATCATTTAGTATATAGTGTATAGACATATCATTTGTTCTAATTTAGAAAGGCATAGCCAAAATTACAGCTTAGAGCCACAATTATCAAATATTCCTCTCCAGTTTATCAAATTATCAAGAATCCTTTTGACCTTTAGTTTCCTATCATCACTGTGTACAAAGTTGAAATTGAGCGATTATCATAACCACAAGGGCTGTGTTGTTATTAAAGTTTAATATATCAACAGGATTTCGCTATTTGAAGTTAATTTAATTTAAAAAAATACACTTGCAAATTATCAGAGGAGACTGGAAGTTAGGCTAATTCGATTAATGGCGCGTACAGAGAGTTTCATTGTTGCATACAGAAAGTGAGTTTCATTGTTGCATACAGAGAGTGAGTTTCATTGTTGCATACAGAGAGTGAGTTTCATTGTTGCACACAGAGAGTGAGTTTCATTGTTGCATACAGAGAGTGAGTTTCATTGTTGCACACAGAGAGTGAGTTTCATTGTTGCATACAGGGAGTGAGTTACATTGTTGCATACAGAGAGTGAGTTTCATTGTTGCATACAGAGAGTGAGTTACATTAATGCATACAGAGAGTTTCATTGTTGCACAAACAGGCACGTTTCTAATTTAATGAAATGCGATCTGTTTCATGAAATGATAGCCTAGCTCAAAGGGGAATCTAAATCAACGTTCAACACCTATTTTCAAGTTATGAGGTATTTCTTTTTCTTCTCTCTTATATAGGATCTTAAAGATTAGTCAATCCATGTAATTAGGGTCAGTTGTTTTTAAGCAGGCACATTGAAAATCCATATGTTTGAAGCTATTGAATATACGTAATCTTCCTTACATAAATGAAAACAAATAAAAGCATTTGACATTATAGGAACCGCGGAAAAAACACAAATATTTGACAAGGATCTAGTAGGCAAGGATTGAGGGAGCCGAGAGAAATGCTCTCAAAAGAAGTTACAAGTAAAGACTGAATATTTGGTATTTTCAATGGAAAATTACTAACGTCTGGAAAACCAAGAATGATTTTCCCTTTAGATAAAACAAAATAGATACCTTTCCTTGCAAAAAATTTCTTATCAGAAGTACCCTGGGTGCAAGATTGTTCAAAAAGAATTTCCATTTTAAAACTATTGCTTGGGATTTTTGGGTAACACTGTCTTTGACAGATAGCACTGCTTCGGGGCGGAACCAGAGAAGTGGCTAAAATGCTTTAGGCTGCCCCAATGAAGGAAATGCCAAAAGCAAATCTGTTTTCTATAGTTGGGAAGGGAGAGAGGGGACTAAAGCTTTAGCCTTAAGGGTTTGTAACCCACTTCTCTTAGGAGACTTTCTCGTTTCAAATCCGTGGGCTCTGGAGGCTGCAACTAAAAACAAGATGACCTATCTAAAAAATCGATTGATAATTCTAAATAGGACGAGAACGAATAAAATCGTAATGAGATTAACTGTTTACAAGAGAAATTTCTGAATACGCACCTGTGGTAACAGATACCAAGCGTATGGTGAATTTTCGGGTTTCTCGGCTCGAGCTGTAATTGTTAAATTGAGGAATGTAATCAAGATGCGGCTTACTACAACGGTAAGTGGTCGATATAGCAATATTACCTTAATTTCAAAGTGAAATTCAATGAAAATGCAAATTAAACCTGTTAGAAACTATTGAAAATGTTTGCGCTAGAACACAGCCGTATCAAAGCTGCAATACTTGCTCTCCAGTTCGTGTTGCTTTCTTTTTATTTTAAGATCTTTGAATCTAATTTTCGCGAGGCATGTTTACATGGAGATTCGAACGCTTTTTCCAACTGGAAAATCACTTAAATGAGCTGAAGAAACTACGGACATCTCAATACAAAAATCGTAATTCTTTCTATAATTTAAGGAGGTTCTATAATCTTTTTCCTTTCAAACCAAACAAATTTATAAAGGATGTTTTGCTGGTTTCCAGTCATACGAAATACGATGGTCCCCCTTTATTTCACCCAAAATATCAGACTAAAAATGCACATACTCTTGAGGCCGTTGAAAAATCTTGTAGAGCATTATGGAGATCACCAATTTCCAAGTACAAAAGACCACGATTTTGAAGAACCTGAAATGAGAAAGTCATAATATGTGGATAGAGAAGAACCTGGCTGTAAAATTGAGAAAAATTAGACTTAGGCAATCAACAAAGTTTCATGATATAGGAGTAAGATTCTCACCCTAAAATACAAAAACTGTTAGCAGGCCCCCGCCCTTTTGAAAGGCCATTATCTAACATCTCAAATTGTTGGAATAAATCATTTTAGTTCATGATAAAACACACATTTTGAGAAAAATGCAGAACTAAATCAAACGAAGCATTTTCACAATGTTTATTTTCTCAACATCAACATGCAGAATGATTTCTTTCTCACGGTGAAGTTTAAAAAAGCGAAAAAAGAATTCGAAAATGAACCATTGGCATGGCAGCTTAAATATCAATATTAAAGGCAACCACTCGTTTCAGCTCCCCTACGGTTGAAATAGTCCCCGCGGGGCTTACTTGCGGATGAACGGTACTGTCAAAAGTACAAGCAAGTCATATTTTGTATCAACGACGTTGTTTGATCTCGACTTCTGCCAAAGAAAATGTATCTACCTTCATGTTCTCTCTCTTCTCTAAAAGCAATACCACTCCATAATCTTTCAATGCCTATTGAAGAACAGAAGAAAATATATGATTGATTCAAAAGCACAAATGTCTTGAAGCATAAACCCAAGACTAGCTTGCGTACTAACGACTCAACTCTCTTTTGTAAAGTCTGCTTGCAGGCAACCCAAAAAGGATCTAAGAATACAAGGTGCGAGGATGTCTAAGTTGTTAGGATCGCTGACTACAGACCTAAGAGTCCGTGGTTCGAGTCCCTGAGATGACTAAACCTTCACCCAGAGTGGGGAGAGTCGCCAGCTCTCTATAATTTCAGACGTAGCAATCACAAGGTGATGTTTCATCGAGAGGAAGGACCAGGACACTGCTTTATAATGATAGCTTCTCAGTGACCCAAAACTACCTTCGGAAGCTTGGTAGCAAACAATACAAAGAGCAGGGGCAGACACTTGGTCAAATATTGGGGAGCAAGCCTATTGTTTTAATAAGATGACGTCATATTTCCCATTGTTTTAGAACAAAAGACCATTGTCCTCTAAAGTACTGGGGTCCGCCCTTGACAAGGAGATCTCACGCAGATCTGGAAATTAGCAGATTGTGAGCACTGATGGTTTAAGGTGCAAAAGAAATAAATCCACGAAACCATAATGTAGATGTGGTTGCGCTTTCGGTGCAAATAGCAATGGCAAAATTGGATACCATCATGTTGCGTCTGTACAACAGCTTATTTCGTCTAAAACATGCAAATATTCAAGTTTCGTAATCATATTTACAAAAATAAATACCACAATATAAAATTAAGTTCCTATCTGAGGTGTCATATGGAATGAAATAACAAACAAGCATTAGGGGAAAAGATTAAAAGAGAAGTATACAAACCTTTTGATAATGTTTCATTTCTTGATAACAAACTGCACGATTGAAGTAGGCCAAGTTGCAGCTTGGATCTATGGCTATGGCGACCGTTAGATCCTTGACAGCCAGTTTGTAGGCCTTGATAAAGTATTTTAGCGCACCTCTAAATAAAAACACGTTTTATTTCACTTTGTATTTCTGCCGGTAGATGCTGATGAATTTTGAAAATTTCACACTTGAAAATTTACATTTTGAAAATTTTTATACTTGTTTCTTCACAAAATATAAGCTAGTATTAAATATAGAATGAAATCTTTATCTATCAATTGAGATCAGGTGGGTAATAAACAAACTATAGCCTTCAATGATTGAGTTTTTCGAACTGAGACCCTCTAGCAGGGATGCTGGGGCATTTGCCGCATCGGTAGCCCTTAGATTTGACCCTTGCCAACAAAGTTAACCACAAACGAGGCTCTATTAGCAAAAAAGGCTTTCTTTAGTCGGAAGAAAGGACCTTTGATTATTAACAGTGCATTGAATAGGAATGTGCGAAACTTTAAATCGGGAAGCCATTTCTCAAAACCAATACTTGAATGATATGGATATGCGAGAGCTGCAATGCTCTGCGTATGAATGCTGAAAAAGCCAGAGCAGCCAAAAACATTGCTAGGAGAGACAGTTGAGGCCCTCCCCTCGCGTGGGTTGGTCTGGGGCACTTCTATCGGATGGCAACACTCTGGTGACCATAGTCTGGTCACAAAAGAAGCCCGATTCAGTCTTTTTTATAAATCAATATTGCTCACCCAAAGATAATCACAGGGTCTCTTCTGAAAATAATCGCACTTTATTTTACTGTTTTCTGTCGATTTTTGCATTTTAGTACAGCGTACATTTTGTCTTAGAGAAGGTGCATAGTTGCTACTCTTACCTGTAAAGATATCCCCTAATGCTTTTCGGTTTCAGGCGGATAGCCTCGTTACAATTCAGTATAGCTTTAGCAAACCTCCCTTTCATGCCGTAGTATTCTGCTCTACTTAGATAAGCCTAGGAGAAGAAGCATCTCATTTTAAAACGTCTTCGTTACGTCTAAATGTTACGTAGATGATCTATATCCGGTAATCTATCATGGATATTTCAAATGGCAAACCATGTGCTGGCTTTGGCCAATATTTAAGAGGAAAGTCAAGAGCAAAATACACAATATAAAGTATTTAGAGCATGTTAAAGTATTGAGATCTTTTCGTTAATATAGAGTTTTAGACAGCAAAAATCATATTATTACAATACATACATAGTTTCATTGAAAAAGAAGGTAAAGAAATTAATGCGTTGTCGACAGCAAACTAGAGACTTTATCATGACAGATGTGAGTGTAAAAATATAGCTTTGTGAGACACTTCCTAGAAGACAGTTCAATCAAAAGTGGTTAATTTCGGCTTTGAGTCAATGTCTACGCGCTTTTTCATAATTTCAGCTATTACTTAAAGACAGTGCGTCCTTATAAAATGCAGTAGCACGAACAATAGTTAAAACTGCTTATGAAATGCTGACAAAAATCCAGCAGTTCTGTGATTTGATTGGTTTAGATCAAGCTATTTGAACGTTGATTGGTTTAGATCAAGCTACTTAATGTTGATTGGTTTAGATCAGGCTATTTGAAAGTTGATTGGTTTAGATCAAGCTACTGGAACGTTGATTGGCTACACCACCATCGCCTTTAAAAATAATCACTACTCAGATTCTGAGAAAAATGTAAACATTTATAAACACACCTGAAAAAACTTGGGGTTATAGGCCAGGGCTCTGTTGAAGTCTTGAACGGCCTTTGCATGACGTAATTTCATTTTGGACAGGCCTCGCTGGTAACAGCACTACACGATAATTCAAGAAATGCAATGAGAAAGTTTCAGTAAGTAGAAGGATCTTATCATTGTTAATTATTCTGCATGAATTAGCAAAATGATAAAGGAATGTTGTTAGAGTAGAACAATATTCACATATTTAAAGTTATCGAATTGGGTCAGTGAATCCGATATGAAATGAATCCGGTATCATGTGAACAGAGCCTTAGCTGGTGTACTAAGCCTTTTGGATGGTATTGCAGTGAAGACATAAACAAAAATAAGTACCTCAGAATATTCAGGATTGATTTTCAATGCATTATTGAAAGCATCCAGCGCGCTGTTGTGGTCTACCAAATCAGTGTACGCCATCCCAATCAGAAAATAAACTTCCGCGGCAGGGAACGGCCATTCGGCTTTAGGGTCCCAAGGTTTCTGGAATGATAAGTTAACAAACAACGAAATTACAATAAATATTAAGAATAAGATGAATATATAAGAGGGAATAACGTTCACAACCTGTACAATAATTTCATTCTCTTGACTTTGAACATCATTCGAATGGAACTCCAATGGATTTTTCGGATCTCTCGAAATCAACATACATATACCCTGAAAAATTTTAATGGTTTGGTCGCAGACAAACCGAAGGGCCTTGATAATGATGTACTTGTCTAAAAATTGTGTTCACCCATAGGGTATGAAAAGCATTTAATCTGGGATGCATCCCCCAATTTGAGCTCCATCTTACCATTTAAAATCTAACAGATAAAGTGAAAACAGTAGAATCTACCATGAGCCTTAATGCTTCTCCGAAACAATCGATTGCTTCTTTCAATAGTTTAGCCTTCATCTTTGTTTTTCCAAGCAAGATATATAGTTGTGGGACATGTTTACTTTTCACAGTCTTTTCAAGAATCTCTATTGCCTGTAAAAAATTTATCAATTGTTTACAGCAATGCTACCTCAAAATTCTCATATATTGAATACACTTCAATGTCAAAGTATTTTAAGAGAAGGGGCTCTTTGCTTCTATTTCTTTGCTTCGTTTCTGGTTTCAGCAGCAAAAATCAGGCTCAGGCACAGGTATAAAAGAAAACCTTAAAGTATCAAACTGCCAATACCTCGACGGCCACAAGAAAAACTACAAGCAGATAATTTGATTTCTTTAATCTAATCATAATTCAGTCGTAGCATAAAATCAGTCAGGTTCATTCATTCGGTTTCTTCACCGAACTCTGACAGATAAGGCGATGTAAATTTGGCCATTTGTTCCTTAAAAAAGATTTGGTAGGCTCAAAGGTCCAAGCCACCCCATTTTTAGGAGATGATGTGAATAAATCTAAGCTAACTAGACGTTCAATAAAACAATCGCATAGAATGATCTTTAAACATAGACACACTGAAGCAGACAGTTGCTTGCTCTTCAAAAAGAACTCAACGATTGTTCCTGAAAGGCTGGTCCGATACGTCTTCACTGCAGCAATGCTCCTTCATCGAAGCTCCGAATGTGTTATTTTCTTAAGTACTTGTATTTGCCTTTACTCATAAGGTGATTCAGAAATGCGGGCAGACAAGTCTATAAACAAACCTGATTGTAGTTCTGGAGAAAAGCATACACAGCAGCTTGTTGAGTGGGGGATGTGCCACTCCCCTTGGACATAGCTGCGCATTGCCTGATATAAAGATTGAAGAAAAAATTAAACATCCATTCTATAAGTGCAAACATGACGTAATTGAATTGTTTTACGTTTGGCTAGCACTTGTGTGATGGAGACTAACGGTAGGTATAATGGCGTTGAAGAGAAAATGTCCTTGAAGTTGCAAAGCAAGGACTGCGGGTGCATTAGAAGCTGTCAATGCAAGCTATTGCTAAAAATATCACACCTAAAAAATGCATCTTAGATAAAGAGTTCCTAGAAGATGATCATACCAGTATCCTGGTGTAACTTATGAAAAAAGTTAGCAATTCACGCAAACTTACTTGATATGGTAGCTTGCTAGTTCAAATTGCCCCTCTTCCATAAGCAATTTTCCCTGCAATAAAACGGACGCTCTGATAAAAGTTTTACAACCAGTGACAAGTTGCCACTTTGCTGGATTGTCTCAGAAATCTTCGATTGAAGAGATAATGAAACATCAGGTAGAAAGTAGTAGATCAAAGGTGGTATGGTGAAATATAATTGCTTCGTATTACCTAGCTACAATTTTAGATGAATATCTTAGGAATCGAGCAATGCTTTCCAATGTGGCCATTCCCCCCCCCCCCCCCTTTGAACAATGTTGGTTTACAGTTAGGTTTACAGTCAATACTCTACAAAACGACGTAGGGGATTAGGAAGAACGCTTTCTTCCGCGACTTCTATGATATTTTTCTAAATTATCAACATTGTTTGAGGGGAAAGGGGGTGCGGAAACAAGATTATCCGCGAAAAGAATTGCTTAGCGTTTCAAGTACTTTTGGCATTGATTGTAGACCAACTTGCAGGCTTTCTTTTCTATCAATTTACCCAGAATTTAACATTTTCAGTAGGCTAAGACTGATAAAGTTTGTTTCTCTTAAGGTACAGTAGAGGTACCAAAGATGCAAAAGATTTCTGCGATTATTATGAATCAAACATGAAGAAACCATTCATTCAAGAAAACAATTTCTTATCCACAAAGTTTGCAAAGCAACAAAGAGTAGCCAAATCAAAAGAGGTGAAATAAAATGCTTCTATCAAATGCTTCTTAAAGGGATTAAAATAATTTTGAACAATATTAGATGATGGACATCTTCCTTACCCTTGTCATTCTGTAGTCTATAACATCTGGTCGCAAATGAATCGCTCTCGTGTAATCGAATATTGCATCTCGCCTCTGCAGTAAGGTAAAAGATTATTTGATAGGCGCTCGTCTAGGCCTCACAATAAAAAGTCTTACGCAGAACGTAGATGTAGAGGAAAATACAAAATCCATTTCCCAGAGACGGTAGTTGAATTCACGAAACCTTGGGTAAACCTCAACTAAACTTTGTTGGAACAGTGCTAAACAATATTTTAACCATCAAGGTAGGGGATACGACTGGCCTTACTTCTACCTTATAAACTTTACCTTGGACATTGGGGATTGACAAAGGAACGCTGGTTAAAGTAATAAATTCTATCCAACACCCTTGCTCTACGTCGTAAGATAAGATGTTTGAATCGAAATCAAACATACACTCGGATAAGTATAAAAATCGGATAGGACATACACTGTTCAGCATTTGGAATGCCTCTGCGCGGCAGATATAGGCACGAACATATGTCGGATCGACTCTGACTGCAATATTGAAGCGTCTTATAGCCCTAGAATAAGATAAAATGAATATGATAAGGGGGTATGGAAAACACAAAGATGTCATTAGGTTTTGGAACATTACAGAGAAAACACAGACAAAGACAATACACGCTAATTTCTCATAGTGTTTTGTCTTAGCTTGAAATGACCATTTCAATTGCAAAAAAATGCCTGGGATGACCTTTGTCTCTCTATCTAAATTACAAAAGAGTGATGATTGATACTTTCTAGAATTTCATTCTCAAGCAATGTACCAAGATACCAATAGAGGACTTCAAAGGAAATGTTTGAGATACTGTAGGTTATGTGTCTCTGAAATTGCATATTGACCTATCATAATAGTACGTTTTGCCTTCAGCGTTGCAAAAATATCTAAAAGACTCAATAAAAGATTAATATTTAGGACAAAAAGTTGATGATACAAAAAGAATTGATGTTCTGACATACAGGGCTTTATCAAACTGGCAATCTCAGTAGCTATTGTTGACAATGACAATAACGAAAACTAACAATCACTTGAAAATTTACTCACATATGTGGGTTGTTCATCTTTGTCATTTGAATCAGGCCTAGATTGACATGGGCAGCAGGGACGCGTGGATCCAAACGAATGGCTACTTCAAAATCAGAGATTGCTTCTTCCCATCTGTACAACGATAAATCAAATATCAAGGCGAAGAATGCAAAGATAGAATTTCAAGAGACATCGATTGCAAAAAAATTTGTTTATTTTTTAAAGCAAAAATATATACAAAAACTTTGATTGTACGTACGTACGAACAATTACAAAAAACGTGCTTGTAATGCACTGGGCATTTTTCGGAAGGTGTCTGCTATTAGGAGGTGCATGTTGTCTGGAAGTTAGTGGCACAGGGATCTGTCCGCTCCTGTGTGCTATTTGGAGGTGTCAGTTTTTTAAAAGTCTTCTTTAATGTACGCTTTTACTGCACAGAAGATATATTGAAAGAAAACTATTTCTTCATTAATTTCACCACCAAATATAAAAACAATCTAAAGATATACGCTGCTTTTGAATAGTTCAGTGTTGACCAACCAGGAAGATTTAGCTTCTAACCTAAATCTAGAGAGAAAAAAGATGCAACGCTGCTAGAACAAACTTTTTACAAGCATGTAAAATAATCGTAATACTTGCCTTTTCATTTCTGTATATAAAATTCCACGGTGAAGATACGCATTAACATTTTCCACAGTATCATCCAGTAAGATTGAAGTGCTTAGATCTTGAAGGGCTTTCTTCTGTGAACATCTTTGCGCAAGAAATCATAATGTAAGTAAAATAATACAGAATCTAATTATCTTTGTATTAATTCTCCGGTGGAAATTATTGTCTGAGATATTAAAATTGGGAAAGAAACAAACTAAGTATATTCTACAACGATCTGAAAATGGCTACATACGCTTATAATAAATTTGACATGCATTATATATGCAACGGATAAAATGAAAAATATATGTTCAATTAGGAGAAGCAGGTAACAAAAACACCAAAGCAGTTAATGCTCTGTCCAAAAGTCATCGAAATCTTTATTACCCTTTTATTTCATCCGTGGTAATCTCCTATTTATTACATTTGATCTAGCTGATACGTTCAGACAGACAAAATAGAATCACAGGTTAATAGGCATGTCCTGGTGAAGTGAAATTTCCTAGATAAGCATAAAATATACGAGAGAGAAAAATATCCACTATCTTAAAGAATGTAACTTAAAGTAGTTTTACATACCTGCGAAGGAGGCAGCCTCGAAAGTAGAAAGCAGTTATGTTGTTAGGATTAAGGTGAATTGCAATGGAGAGGTCCTTCAAGGCATTTTCAAACATGGACTAGAAAAAAATGGTTCTTAATATTACTAGAAATCTCCTGATAGACAACAACAGAGCAAAGCAGTGCTTGCTATATCATGACACAATTTGATAAAATATAAAATATTGGCTTATTTCCTAATGGATAAATTCCACCCCTGATATATTCTACTTTTGAGGAGCACGGGAAATGCAAATGAAATTGAATTGAGTAAGTTAGGGTTGGAAAAAGGCGTACATCCTGAAGTTCAGGCCACTTCAACTACACTTATAAAGTACTGCTGACAATAACGAACTAATAAACAAAACTGAAAATTATAGATTGCTAGCATTACCAATTTTGAGTATGCTCTGCCACGATAAGTGTACGCTTCTTCATTATATGGCTCCTGAGTCAGCAATGCTGTGAAGTCGTTTATTGCTGCTGTCCAAGAACTAAACATATAAATTGGTTTATTTGAAAAAATTGCAATTGAAAGTTTTATAAATGTTTATGAGACTAACTAAATACGCAGTTTGAAGCCTCGGCTACAAACCTTGCCAAAAACCATGGAAAACCCTGCGGTCAATGAAAGATTTTGACGAAATAAAAGTTTCCAGTCGTAAGATACAGAAATATCCCCCGCCCCTACCCTAAACATGTTGGTTGAAAAGCCTATTACTTACCCTAACTGATAGAGTTACATTGGCTGAACTTCAAGCTCTGAAACTGTTGTTACTCAACATTGCTTAAAGGGGAAAAGGTAATGCTACTGAAGTTATGCGAAATTTAAGCGCAGTAGACATGGCGAGCATTGTAGTCATCGGGGCATATTGCACCTCAAGGTAAAACCATGCATTAAGTGCTCAATCTTACGAATCAGTTCATGCTAAATTTTGACAAATTGATATTGACAAAAAAAATCTACGACACCCTTAAATATACCTTAAGAAATAGTTTACTTTGACAACATAAACTGGAGGAAGACCATAGAATATCTAGAGATTGAGATATGACCAATGAAAAATCTTATCTTTATTCACACAAATTGCAGAATATATATAACTATTATTTCACCCCTATCATATCTTAATAAAGGCACCATTTTACCACTCCATTTCCACGCAAATAATGTACCAGAAAAGATTGTTTGCATATTTCAAGCGAAGGTACACTCCATTTCCCTTGAAAGTGTAATTTGAGCATTACTTTTTACAAAGACAAGATACACTAAAATCCTAACAGATCGTACAGTGTTTTCGATCATACATGTTTCTCCAAAATATTACAAGCAATACAAAAGGATTGCTTTCATAAGCACCCCTAGGCCTCTCTGATTCGACACCCCTGGACAGGTTACGCGGTATGTGTTTGGCTATTTATCTAAATAGTCCTGTCCATGGTTGTAGAAGCAGCATTTACCTGTTTTCAAAATGATAGATCCCGATATTACGTATGCCCTCTGTTCTGGTGGGGAGTATGGAATTCGCCTGTTTGAAATCTTCCAGCGCAAGAAGAATATCACCACGCTGAAATTCAAAAACAAACGTCCAAAGTGCGTTACAATTATATCACAAAAAATTGTGGACCCTTGTGCACAATTAATCGAAACAACACAACAAGTCTGATCGTATGAATTCTATTAGATGACGGATTCATAGGCCTTCTCAGAAGGGACAGGCCGAGGATTTCAATGTCAAGAAAGAATACATTTTAAACCTTTCTCATATGAAAACGGAGAACTGTGGGCAGGACCTTTACAAAACAAAAGCATAAGTGACATCATAATTATGTACAGCATTGTTTGATTTTCCTAGGTTAAAAAAGACAAAGTACCTGCTGGAACATGTACGCTCTCTCGTAATAAATGTCAGCGTTTCCTGGCCGTAGCTTTATGGCCTAAAAAGTAAAATACTAATTTCCACTATCTACAATTTTAAAAAGCAAATATTTTCAAAAAATGTCAAAGTTAACAGCACAACTTCAAAACTTTTGCTTAATTTTGTGAAATATGCATCAAAAACATACTAAAGAAAAATAAATACTAAAAAACCTATAAAAAGTTCAGGAAGAGCTATTCATTATTTGCAAAATTCTTCTGTCAGCTTCCATTGGGTACCAGAGCCTCAGTAAAAGGGTGGGGTCGAATTGGCTATGAGAGAAGAGAGGCTCAAGGCTAAACAATACAGAACCTCGATTTGGAGTAAACAAGCATATCGGTCGACTCATCTCTTTTATTGCTCGACTCGGCTTTCCTTTGAGGCTCTGGTACCATGATAGCTATGCACATGGCAAAGATTCTGTTTACATGATTACGCATCAGAATTTATATCGTGAAAAGCCAAACTGTTCTCCCTTCTCTTCATGCACGTTGATTAGCATAATGTAAATCGAAAATGTTTAACGATATAATGTAAAATTAAGATGATATCGTGTTAAAGGTTGAATCCAATAATTTTTTATATGGATTGAAAAGAGGGCCTTATTTCAGAACAAAAATTAGTCGAACGATATTCCTAGACGAATTTGTTTTCAAAATTTACAAAAGTTCTCTAAAGATTAAAAAAAAGCAGCAGAAATTCTAGGGCTAATAATGATATAGATCTAATTAATGATGTTAAAAAGAAATCTAAGGTAAAAAGCAAATCATTAGTGATATCGGAGCATATTTCTTGATCTGATGAAAACTTCTGGTACCTGGGAATAGTTGAAAATTGCCATCGTGAAATCTCCTTTCTTCTTGTAGAG
The DNA here is from genome assembly GCF_057945365.1 of Rhopilema esculentum. NCBI lineage: Eukaryota > Metazoa > Cnidaria > Scyphozoa > Rhizostomeae > Rhizostomatidae > Rhopilema > Rhopilema esculentum. The sequence continues at coordinate 4,173,734 of NC_142816.1, forward strand.
CTCAGCTCTGCGAAAATGAGAAATTTTACCAGTGCAGGAGGGTTAAGAATAACATGCAAGCCAAGAGGTAGCTGTGAAGTTATAGAGTATGGGAAACTAATGGGGCAAAAGTGCTAAAAAACTGACTTATTTGGAAAAAACTGGTTGTCTGAGTTCTGTATAAAAACGACAAAATATCAATACAAGCTTGTGAACAATGGTATCTTGTCAAAAAGTAAAATTTTACCACTAGATGAGGGGTAGAGAGGGAAAGAACGAGAAGCATTGAGACTGGAAGAGCAAGGATAAATAAAAGAAGTAGGGGTCGATTGGTAATGAGGAGGGAGGGTTTACAAAAGGAGTTTCTCTTCATTAAGATGGATAAGGTAGGTATTTTTACAATATGCCTTGCCTTTATCAGATCACGCACATTTTTTTTTCTCGGGTCAATGCGCATCTAAATTCTTAGTTTTGATTGTTACCTTATACGAACGCAATAATATTTAAGATAATAGCTAAATAGAAGGTTTGACCCTTGTTAAGATGCACCTGTTCTAACATCGAAAATTCTATATCTTAGGTCAAGTAGAGACAGGTAATTATTGAAAACATTTGTAAAGAAAATCAACCTTGATAGATATGCTCCAACGTGAGTTGTGTTATAATTTAGAATGTAGTCTAAATCCTCTAATGCTTTCTAAAAGATGATTGAAAAATCGTTAAAATCAAGGAAGGGCTTTATACAGCTTTATATCAGACAGAAATAGCTGGGCATTGGCAAAACCTGGGTAAGGTCTGTCTCAACTTAAGATGCAAAAAATTAAGAGACCTTTGACAAAACAATATACATGACACTGGTCTGTCAAATATTCAAAATATATTGTTATTCACAGTTGCAAACTATAAAAAGCTACAGATTTTTTGACACTACTAGGAAGTTCAGTGTATTTTTTCGGTTCTTTCTTTGATTAGCAGTTCATTCAGAATCAATTCAGGATAACTTTCAAAGATAATTCGTGTCATACTTCAATTAAACAAATGAATCTGCTTAATAACAAATGAAAAAGAATGACGCGACGGTATGGCATACTTTTGTGTTCCCTTGTAACAAAAACAAGAAATGTCGGTGCCAATAGGCATCGAGGAGCTTTGGTTCAAGTTCGATTGCTCTGTCAAGAGAAAATAGAATACAATGGAGTACAAGAGAGAACTTGAAAAAGAATCGAATACAATAATTCAAATTTACTGCTGAGAGCTAGTATTCAAAGCTACGAAAGATTACTGTTGTGTGTGATCTATCCTTTTTCATGGTGCGAGCTCAGCTCTAAGTCTACTACACACCCATGTAAACATAACACTGTTCGCTTTGCAGTTAATGAAGATCTGACTGAGCAAGAGTAGCAAGCTTCGATTTAATATTTTAATCACTTGTTATTCGTTGCGATTTGAATAAATATACTAAAATGCGTGCGGTACAATATGCTGAATTTAAAAAACGATAAATGTAAGTAAATTTTACCAGGAAATTTTTTTAAAAATAATTAACGACGTTTCGAGCATAGCCCGTTATCAAGACATATCATAGACGTTATTTTTTCGATTTGAATAAACTATGTGATGAAGTACTGATAAACACTTCTGGAAACATTTTGGACCAAATACTGACAAAAGACATCTAGTGATACGTCATAAAGTAAAACAATGATTAGAATCATAACAATAACCTAATCATAACGTAAAAATTGATGTATCACTGGTATATTGTTAACTGTTAGTATTAATTGTAGCAAGCAAGAGGCAAAGTATCAAGCAAAAGACCTCTGTGCAATATGTTATAAAAAGTTTGCTTTTTTCAAAGCCATCTTCAATCTCTGTGCAATAAAACAAAATAGGCACAAAGAGTTATCGATTATTGATGTTTTTCAAGAAAAGCTTACCTTCCTAAGTCTTCTTTTGCTTTTTTCAGATCCCCAGTCTAAAAGATGAAAAACATATGTCAATACGACCTTGAAAACAATATTTTACAACTTGCTAAAAGCTTTTTTATCTGACACTATTCCGAGCATATAATGTCAGAAAAACTTCGATCTTATTACAAATGAAAAAGCCGCTATTGTGTAGACAGAAGGAGCTCGCATTCGGGTCTGGGGAACAGGAAGGGGGTAGAACATTTCAAAGTTTACAAGATCTAGGGAGGAAGAAAGAGTTGTGGGATTGAGTTCGTGCGTTAGGCAAAGAGACTTTGAAAGGGTGCCATTGCGCAATAGGTTTGGTCTAAAGTTATTGACAGACACACATCAGCGATCACTTACTTTTCTGTAGCAAGCACCTCTTCTACAAAGATGACATGCTAACATTTCTGGAGCATCAGTTGAATCTATCAGTGACGTCATAGATTCGATTTCGTTTATCAGCAACTAGGACGAGAATTTTTCAAAATATGAAAAATGAAACAAAAATCGGACTTTTACAAAGTTAAGAGGCAATTTTCCGTGGAAAAAAAGGCACGGAGGAACGAAAAAGAGAATATTTTCTAATGAAACCTTGTAAATCTCTATTTCTGGATCTGACTCTGCCGGTGGTTTGATGATCTCAATCTGTTGCAAAATTTCTTCATCGATGTTTGTTTGAGGTTCACTGGCAAGGAAGAGATGACAATAAAATGGTAAAGTGACATGACCAATATCATACGATTGAATAATATTCATGACGGGAGCAAGCAAGCAGAGGGTGCGGTGATAGAGCACAAGGGAAGATGCTCTGTGAAGTTGGAACAGGGTAAAACGGGGAAAAGAGGTATAAAGGGGACAATGGAGACAAAAAGTACAAAGAAGGATAAAGGAGACTAGAAAGGACAAAAGGGACAAAGGGTACAACGGGGAGAGGGTTCAAATGGGACAAAGAAGATAAAAAAAGAACAAAGGGTATACAGGAGGCAAAGGGAATGAGAAAGCACAAAGAGGACAAAAGGTACAACGGGTACAAAGGGGGAAAAAGAGACAAAAAAGGAAAAAGAAGACAAGGACATCAAATGAAATATTTCCCTTTAAGGAACTCAAAGTTCCTGTGGTGAAAATTATTTTGTTATTTAGACATCAATAGTTTGATTGGAGCAAATAACAAGCAATCAAGGAATTAGACAAAAAGCTTACATCTCTTGCTCAGGAATATCTTCTTCGTCAACTGCAAAGCAAAAAGGACTATGTATATATGCTTGTGTTCTATGTGTTCTTTGCTTGTGGGCAATGTATAGTCGACTTTGTTCCGATCAAAGCTCACGGGATAAAAAAAGGAATAAATTGCACACAAATAAAGACAAGCCCGCTTGATGAATACCGCAGTGATTATATCAGATTGTCTTCATGTCTATCCAAAAATGATTTTTTTGAGTTTGTGGATTGATAAAACAATCACATGGCAGAAATACATACCAGAAGGAAGACTTGGAGGGTAAAGTTCATCAAACCATGGGTACCAGTAATTCTCTTTTGTCCAATAAAACGCATCAGATGCATCTCTGGATAACAAATTACAATTCTTGACAAATGATAGTATTACAAGGAGAGTCTATGTGTAAAATTATAGGTACCAAATTCAAGCGCTAGTAGAGAAATAATTTTAGCACTGATAGCAATTACTCAAGGACACCGGAACATATTGTGGAGTAGAGGAGGGCGGGGTGGAGTTCTAGACAAATTGGCAAATTTTTAAAGTAGTTTTCCCCCATAATCTTTGAGCCCCCCCCCTAGCCCCCTGGCTCTGGCTTGCCTGCTATCTTAGGCTAAATAAGTAATATCAATAGGTTATATAGTAGTACTCATGATATTTATTAGAAGCACAGCAGACTCGGTATACCGATGTGCAAAAAGGATACAAAAATTTGCCTAAATCCAATCAAAATATACCAAACATCAAAGAGAACAAAAAACCAGTGCTTTTTAGCAAAGCACGATGGACAATGCAAAATAACAAAACATTACTGAAAGCTAAATAATGATCTTAAATTTTAACACACAGAGACAAGAAGGTAGTATCTATAAATTGAAAAATATTGATGTTTTATTGAGGAATATAGGGTCTCAGTGAGAGTACTTTATTCAGAAAATGCAAAATAAAAATGAGTAGTATAAGATTCTTTATATCGTTCATTACACTACTGTGATGCATGTAAATATGAAGACAATAAACAAATAATAGAACACTTATTTGCAAACTAACCCTTTGAAATTTGAGCCTATAGTTTTGTCAAAGTCAAGACGACAGTGTAAACTTCGCCTTCTTTGTCTTTGGCTGCAATTATAAAGAAATAAATAAGTTATTCATAGTGTGGATTAAAAAATGGGCAATTATAAACTGATATTATGGGTACTGGTGAAAATTTAGCAATGTAAAAGGATTGCAGTAATATACCTTTCTCTTCCCACAGTTTGAATGTTTCCTAATGATGTAGATCTGAAAAATTCAGTAAATCACCATAAGACATTCCTCTACTGAATTGAAAAGGTTTGATACACAAAATATACAAAATGCATAAGAATTTGAAAATAAAAAATCATATTTTCCCAGAACAGCCAGAATATATGTACGCCCTTGTGCACCCTAGTGCGCCCCTGTGTCTGGGGTCACTGTATATTGCGGTTGAATAAAGCATTTCTGCATTCTAAAATTATCCTCCTTATTCAGGCAGCTTAAAAAAGAATTTAATTTTTTAATTTCAATCCTACTGTTCCTCAGAATGCAAAGGAAAATAAGATCAGCAGATTTTTTGAAAATAAGACCTTTCAATTTTTCGAGGCGCTTGAAGCAAGAACTCTTGTATCTGCCTCTCTCGTTCCTGAAAAAGAAATAGATAAAAATGGAAATTTAATCATTGACTCAACGTTCAAGTTGAGAACACAGAGTCCAGAAAATACTTCATTATACCATTATATATTTCTAAAAATTCAATGTAAATAAAGTGAGGTTTGCTTGAAGTTGCTGATGTCCTTCAATTTTCAAAAAACCTATCTTCCTTTTTTTAGCAATGCCATAAAATATACTTCTATACATGTTGAGCCTTTCTAAAACATGTTTGGCTCTTCCTCCATTAGTTATTACTCTGCAGTCTGTGGTTGGTACTTGTAAACCGGCACATAACAAACAGTTAAAAGAAAACCTTGGATTGTGAAAAAATAAAATATCAAACCGGGTCTGGCCTCTTAATCTTCGGAGACTTCTTTTTGATCAAGTTCCTACGAAACACGGAAAATGCACACTGTTACATTTTCACAGTGCTACCAAGAACGGCTACAATGGAAACCCGGTATTTGACCTGTCAATAAACAGGTCTAAGTTCTGGAAATTCTATATTCAAAAACACAAAATGTTTCTTGTTTTAGGCCGCAGAACGTTGGAAGCAAAGAATATATTCAACCTCAAAATCCGGTGTTAAAAACTGAGAAACTGAGAAGATAAAAATTTTCTAATGGTAGAATATGGTGCAGCTATTTTGCTTATCATACCTGAGGTCATAACAATTTTGAATCGAACAAAAAATGAACTGTTAAATGTATTAAATTAAATGCAGGTACAAAAAAGAACGGCGCAGGCCCCTATATAAGCAAATGCATTAACAGAAAACAACCCGTTAACTTTTGCTCTGATGAAGCCCCGTATGCCGGGGCGAAATATTAGCCTTTACTGATTTACGTGTTTTTATTGTTGTTCATTCTCGGCGTATTGCGGTGTTTCATATTTGCTACAACAGAAAACAAACCTGGTTCCTTTGACTGATAGCTTCTTCGATGCTTCGCTAAATCTAGTGTCTCTCCTCGAAGAGTTAAAGTTTTCGATTGAAGGAACCAAGCTGCTTTCTAATAAAAAATAGATATGATCAAAAAGCTAAGATGTGAACCTTCTTTAGAACACTTAAAACTTCAAATAGAAAGTGCAGTTTTTTAAATAGACCTGATACAAAGTGTTCTGTCAAAAGCCAAAATATTTTGTCACAGTCTTCTTTTTTTGATCAGTAAAAAGTAGGAAAGGATCAAGCCAAGGTGCAAAGATCTAATAACGAAACAAAATAAGCCAGTAGTTTTCCTTGAGCAATTTAGCAAATTAAAAATTTGAAGCGATTCTGATTCAATACTAATTTTTCAGTAGAACAAGTTGAATTCAGAAACAGATTTCAGTTAGCTTCTCTGTTAAAGGGCAAACACGATTATTAAAGAAGTCACACACAAAGACTGCAGACTTTGTTGAATTAGTCTAAAGTATCATTGCTGTAGGAAGCTTTATTAAACAGGTGTGCAGGACCAAGGTTTAACAATGATGAGTGATCCAATAGAGCAAGTTGGCCCTTGAAACGCCCATTGGAGGGCATCTTGAAAGTTAGCGTTGCTGAAGGGCTACCATCCGTAAACATATGAAATGAAATAAACAAATATAAACTAAGATCAACAAATGGCTTCATTAGAATAAGTGTACCAAATGTTTGAAAGACATGTTTCCTGAATCTTTAGATAGAAAGTTTTTGCTAATTTGTGAATTAATTTTGAAAAAGGTATCAACATTACCAATTTTAGTACCAATCGTTAGATTTGAATCGGTAGCAGAATCGTCTACTTTATCCACTGTGTTGACGTCATTATCAAACTCTTTAAGCTATGCGAAAAAAGTAAAAACATTCAAAAAATTATTAACCACAAACATTTACAAAGGTTATTTAAGATGAAAAGTAAAAGAAAATTCTTACGAAACCCCAGTTTAAGTGCTGGATATGTTGAAGATATTATAAAATTGGATTGTAAAGAAATATCAAAAGCTAAAAAATGTTTGTGTACATAGACAAAAATATATCTTACTTCGTTAATCGTTATACATGGAAACGTTTCTTCAGGATTCCCCTGCTCTTCATCTTGCCTCTGTTTCAATATTTCATCCTTCATTTCAACCATTCTTTGTGACTGGTTCTTAAGCTGAAAAATGGCATCATCTTTTATTAGTTTTGACACCACCCCTACTTCTTTAGAACGTCTATATCTCAAGAACTATCCCCACTCTCAACTAAATTTTACTTTTGAAAAATGCAAAAGTCTGATCGCTGGTAAAAATCCGCTTGTGAAAGTTCTCATTTCAACCCAACTGTTCTCATTTCATTCCGAAAGTATGCTTATAACAGCTTTTAGCCGATGCAGTTTGTTTTATTAACTTTATTCAATGGGCGAAGCTAGAAGGACCATTTCATCATGACATTCATTATCATTTATAGAGTAATAAAGTGTCAGAAACGGGGTATTCACTGATTACCCAAAAGGCTGTGTTGATTTATTACAGAAAGCTTTGCAATTAGAACTGGGATAAATAGTAGAATGGGACCTTGAACCAAGCGGGTTAAAGGATTTTAAAGGGGGTTCCGTGTGGTTTAAGCCATGCTGCTCTTAAGAGTCTGTTACAAAAACAGTTGCATTTTCGTGGAATAAACAAAAGTTTGTTTCTTGGGCCAAGGAAAATACCATTAAACATAACTACCTCTTGAACAGATGAATCAAAATCCGATTCAAACGTCTGGAATTTTGCATCATCAATTTGAATGGCCGGTTGCGATGCAGTTCTCCTAAATAAGAACAAGACTTGGTCAAAATCTGCAATGAAAATTCTAAAAACATCCAAAAACAGTTTACCCTGCCATTTAAAGCCCCAAACCAAAAGATTTTCAAAGGGTAAGAAATCTATCTTGTCGGAAGTTTGAGGTATTTTTCCACAGTAGGAAGTTTGTCGGAAGTTTGAGGTATTTTTCCACAGTACTCCGTGATGCTGTTTCTATACCTTAATCCTGACCCTAATTAATGAACTTCCAATATTTTACAATAGTCTGTATATTAATAGCATAATAAATTATTATCATCATCAACCTTTTTGGGACTTCCACATAAAAATCCACTGAGACTTTATCATCATCAATTTGTTCCTCTTCTTTGGGTTTATCCTCTCGCAATTTCGCCATCATTCTTCGCACTTCAGAGACTGAGTTGAGCAAGGGTGTGGCTGCAAAAGACAATGACTAAGTTTGTAACTTTTAGAATCCACGGTTTTAAATGGGAGATCAAAAATTGCTTTAATTGTTGCAGAAGCAAATTGTATGCATCCAAAACATGAGGAACAAAGATAGAACTGAGTTGATTGAATCCTAAACCCTAACGCCATTGCTAATTTCACCAAGTTTCATTTAACTTCATACAATACTTCATACATTCCATATGTTGAATCTTTGAAAGTTAAAAGAAACGTTTTCAAAAATATTGATAGTATGAAAACCAAAATTTCAACATCAATAGGAAAAAAACCGTAAAGAATAAAATCTGATCATAAATTAACATGTAAATACTTAATTTCTAACAAAAGTCTCACTAAATAGTAAGAAACTGAAATCATGAGTCCGTGAAAATATTATGGTATCAGAACGTCAAACCAGAATCAAAGTGACCGCTTCACTATCTTGCAGATAATTTCTTCACGAAATTCCAGTTGGTGGTATATTCATCTTGATGGAAATTTAAAAACTCAGCTAACTAAATAGGTGCAAATAGGCAATTTTTTGTCCTACACAAAACCAATTCAATCTTGTTAAATATCATACCCCTGTCTTCATCTTGACTATCATCGGGCTTCTCTACTTCGCCGCTTCCTCTCGCAGTATCGCCATTCAAACTGCTCAAAAGGTTCTGTCTTTCCTTGGCTCTTTTAACAGATGCAGAGCCATGTGCTCTCGCAATAATCCTACAATAGAGTCAGATAAGGAGAAACAGGATAATAAGAAAAGGCCCTAAACAAGATAAAAACAAAATTTACTCGAGTTTTTCTGATTAAAAACCCTTGCCGTAAAGCTTGCCCCCTTTCCTTTTGGTATAAAGTTGCCCTATGATCACATTAAAGGTTCTTGCGCAACCGGCATGCTAAGCGGCAGTTGTTTTGAGAAATTGACTGCATTTTGTATTTTTATGCAGTACGATATTAGGCCGGTCTTTTTAATTATAGTCGCAAAGCATGCGGATTGCGCAAGAGTCTTAAAGAGTAAAACTCGGAGTTGCAACAAAGAAACATTACGTTTTACACAAGAAATCATGTCCAGCTTTGCCTATACATCGAGTATTTTAAGACAGACCAGTAAACAGTAATATAAACATGAAAATTAGGCAAATAAAGGAAACAGTGAACATCAGCTGGAGTAAATAAACATTTTATCTCATACCGTTGCCTCTGTTTAGCTGTAACCTCAATTTCGGTATCGTCTTCAGAGCTAGATTCATCTTGGATGACGTCATTCAATTCATCCAATCGCTCCATCTCCTCCTCAATAACGTCAATGGGTGCTTGATATCTCGGTATCAATTGCTGCTTCACAGCTTCCGGGGGAATATCAAACTTCGGCGGCGCAGGGGTCCAGTACAACCTTTGAAAATTGGATACCTGACTATCAGTATAAGAAAGCATTTCCAAATTTCAGCAAATATTAAAAGAATCAATACATACTACGTCATGACTATGAGTTTAGTCTAGTTTTTTATTTGGGTATAATATTGTATTGAAAACTGTTCTACATAGAGTTTCACAACAAGCTGCTACTTTTCGCAGTTGCTAGAATCAAGTACTTGCAGGTAAACTTGTGGCTCCCAAATTCGTAACAAGAGAAGAGACTTATTGTATGGGTCGATTCAAGAAGCATTTCAGGCCTGCATATGCATCTTAAAAATCATTAACGAAAGTTGAAACAGGCATCAACCAGGCACAGCAAACGAGCAATTTCAGGTTTCTTCTAAGGAAAAAATTATAAGGTATTCAATAAGATATTAGAGAAATATGATTTATAACAACATGACAGGTATGTCTTCTTACCGCGTTGCGTCATATTTCAATTCAATTTTTTGACCATCAACTTGAAGTATCTTTTCGTCATTCTCGTCAAACTAAAAGATGTAGAAGTATTTTTCTAAGCAAAACAAATTAATACAATTTTTTTATATATTGAAATTTGTTAAAGAACATAAACAATAATGTCGAACTGAGTGAAAAGAAGAGATATAGATATAAAAACCCAATGGAGAAGTGCTATCAAAATAACAAGGGGGGCTCGTGCACATAATGTTGCAAAAAACAAATAGCAAAAGTAGAAATTTGCTAATTTTTAGCATCAACAAGGGAGCTCAGCCAACCACCCCCCCCCCTCCATCGAGTCTCCCTAGTCCCCCTCAAACATTTGCTTACACAGAAAACTTTCCTTCACACTACTTTGTGAAAATAGGAGAGGGAAAAAAGCATAATATTTGAGAAACAGAAATCGTTTCTGTACTGACATATATAAACAAAATGCTAATCAGTTTAAAAACTTACAAGCTGGTCTACGATATTTTGCAGCTTCATAAATGACTTTTCTGCATTTTTGTCTTCAACATGTCGCATTGCTTCGTCAAGAATTTTTGAGGCAAGATCGGTGAGCCTGGCCTCTTCTTCTGATGGTTTCTCCTTCTCTTGGATCATGGTAAGAATTCTTGGCTCTATATCTTCAGCTATCTCACCTTCTTCCTTGGAAGTTTCTTCCTTGCCACTGGCACTTGTAATCTAGAGTTGATAAAGTTTATGTACAACCCGAAAGACCATTATGATTATACTTAGTCTTAAATTTTCTCAAATAGTCCTACATGATTTCAAATAGTCTCACATAATTTAAAATGGACATGCTCACAAATCTTGGGTGCTCACAAATATCTGAAAAGATCTCAAATTATTTTAATGATTACAAATAGTTATACATATCTTCAAATAGACGCACTTAGTTTTTAATTGTTTCAAGCAGTCTTAAGTAGAAGTTTCAAATACTTTTGGGTACCATAATTCCAAACAGTCCTACACAACAAAATATTCCTAAACATGATCAGAAAAACTCTGATCATCTATAGCATATTGAGTCTTTAAAGTCAATTATTTCGGACTTTTTGAAGTGCTTAAAAAGGCCATTATTTGAGTACAAGAGACTACATTTTCAAGTTTCTTTTACGTGCTGTATCTAAAACTGCTAAAATTGATCAGATAATGCTGTACCTTCCTGCCGAAAGGCTTAAAGATGCTGAACTTGTCAGGAACATGCTGCTGCTTGGAGACAAGCTTCAGATGGCTGGGTAGTTGAATTGCTGGTATTTGTGTACAAAAATGGTGGATGTTTGATTGCGGAAAATTTGCTTTTCCTTTTGGCTGTAAAAAGCGAGATTGATCACGGTAATAAAATCATCTGAGGCATAGAAGCGAAGGAATCTTACTAATATTTGAGATCTTATTCCTGAGGTGTACTTACTTGGTAATGTGTTTATCCTAAATTCACACGAGGCATCCCTCTGATTGGGGGTGAATGAATCATAGAAAAAAATCCCTAACTTAAAAAAATAAAACACTTTAATCAACTAATAAAACATAATAAAACACCACACTTGCCTTGGAGACGAACATGCAAAAGACTTCTTTCTGAATGAATTAGCCCCCGTCTTTGCCGCGGAAAGCAACGCAACCGTTCATTATTGGACATGCTCCTTTATTATACGAATGGGGGGATTGCTAACCTATTAGAACAAACTGGCTTGGTCATCTTCTCAAAAAAGGGATCCCAACAAATATAAGGATAGTTATGAATTTGCAGTTTGGACAAAGGCAAAAAAACAAGGATATTTTTTTTAAAGACATATTCTTTTAATTTTTTAAAAAGGAAATTACCTTGGCTTTAGATTCCTTCCACGAGATGAGAAAGCTGTTCTTTCTTTTTTGCTTTGATAAATAATGCAACGCGTCCTTCGATACAAAAGCAGTGCTATTTGCAGGCAATATTTGGGGTTTTTCGCAAGCTGTTGCCTTCTCGCCCATGACATTTATTACATCCTCGTCTGTAATTTTTGTTGACAAAGACAGTGCCTGCAAGAAAAAATCCTGTATCGAGTGGCTGCAGAAGCGTTAAAAGATGAATGTCATACTATTGAAGAATTTCTCTGTGAAGTTATTTCTGTTTCATTACCAGGTCTGCAAATCGGATAAGGAGTGCCTGGTGTATATTTCACAAAGATGAAAGCTGTTACTCAAATTGAGGAGTTTCAGAATTCTTTGAATATTCATCATCTTTTGATAGACAAACGAACAGCTTCATAGGTAAAAATCTAAAAAGGTTTTTAAGGCTTCATTAAAAAGTGCTAATATCAGCAAAAAATAGACATAAATGGCGGGAGGCAAACCTAGGCCTTGATTCTAGCTTTTAGAAACCTGTTTGTTACAGGTGAAGGAGTATTGGAATATGGAACTGAGAAGGCTTTTCATATTTATAATAAGAGACTTTGAAAGCCTAAAGCAACTCAGTGAGCTACGAATATAGATACCAGGCCTGATAGTCAAGCGTTGGTGGGGGTGATCAAGCTTTCTTCAGTTTTAAACTTTCTCGAAAATAAAGCACGTAATATTGCACGAGCTTTTAACAAACAATATCAAACGCCCATGTTTGAGTGATGTTATAGCAGCTGTGAAGATTGTTGAAGGATTTCAGCTTTGGAACCGTGGCTAAATCGATTTTCCACAAAAATAGCCCTCAATCTAAGTTTACCATATCTCGCATAACAGTTTCAATGGTAGGTTTTGGGGGAGAGGTTGATGATAAGAAACGTACCTTCAGGATTTCATCCATGCTAACTGTCTCCTGGATATCCTGGTCGAGAGATTCTTGTAAGCTCATATTGGATTCATGATAATCTTCATAAGATTTCGCAAGATCGTTAGTCAATTCATTATCTTGTCCCTTTAATCTTTTATCTTCTTCATCAGGATTAATCTGGTCTTTGGATATCTCATTTTCCATATCATCGTTGTCTATTGGCTCTTGTACTACGGTGAAAGGCAGTTTCAAATTAAATAAAGCTCGAATGAGAAGTTGCAAGTCAACGTTTTCAGGGAGCCCTGAGGCAGAGAGGTGCCACGGAGGGTTTTAGCCCCCCTGATACTTTCCAAATGTGCTTAAAATTATACAAAAAATCGCCCTGCTCATTGTTTTGAGCATGTTTATCCCCCAAATCTTTTAGCCCCCTGAATCTGTAATATGCTGTGCGGTCCTTAAATGTATCAATTTTTGTCAACGGCTTTACAGTTAAACAAAAAACAAGCAAGTCTTCAATGCAAGCAAATTAAATCAGTGAGTTACTAATTCACTTTTTGAATCCGAATGGGCGTTTGGTAACGTTCACTTCTAAGATAGCACAAAAGAGTTTAAACGTAGCATACGAAAATACCTGTTATCTGACACTCCTCAGAGTACAAACTTCAAATAATCAATCAAGGTAAGGAAAAATTAATATGAGAAAACGGATAGAAAGTAACGTGGGGCGAAGAATTGCGCTTTTGATTTGATATGGTTGGTACAGAAGTCGGGATATTTTGCTTTGATATAGGCAGATACCAACACCTACATGAAAAGACGACCTTGCTTTCCAAATCATTACAAAATTGGCGACCTTGGTGAAATTTCTTCGTTTTACACAATAGAATATTGCCCCATTTTGAAAAAAAACAAATACTCAACCCCTCCAGGTTGATGTCCTTTAGAAAAGACTACGCTACTATAAAGTAATTTGAAGTTATTATGAAAAATTATATATTAAAATCACGATGGTTACCTCTGCATAAACTCGTGCTAAGCTACGAAGCAAAGACTTTCACAATAGATAACTGTATATTGTGCAATTTGATCACTTCTACAATCAAGTATTATTTCGTAAATCTAACCTTTTTTATTTTCGATAATTTCTTCCTTAGCCTTTTCTGGGTAGTTGTCAGCCTCTAAATCACTTTGCCTCTCTTCTATAACAACTGACGATTTCTTCGCTTCATCATAACTTTGATCTTCAATTTCGTTTTGAATAACTTCCTTAGAGCTATTGAAATGATCATCCCTTTCATCTTCTGTAGCTTCTGTTTCAGCAGCTAAACTTTCTTTGATATCAGTACTTTCATCACCCTTAGGTGAGACTGGTTTCTTTCCACCAACATCTAACTTTAACTTTTGCCTTACAATGTCATAAAACTCTTCATCAAGATCATCAAACATCAAGTTCTTTTCTATGCCAAGGTCAATAACCGGGGATGGAGCTCCAAAATGTCCAGCTGGTGACTGAAGATGGGTTGCATCTTTACCAGCCTGCTGCTTCCTACACAAGGAAAAACATGAAAGCAATATAACAAATGACTGCATAATCAACGTTTATATTACAAGTTTCTTCCCCTGGCAAAAAGTGTGGGTGTACTGTACAGTAATTTCTGTATGTTGTCAATACCATGTTCCACTCCATTCTCCTCAGTTGTTTCGTAGAAGGTTCGTATAATCAAACAGCAATGTTTTGGGGGTGGGGCAGGGTCATAGCTATGTGGGAATGCTGGTGTGACATCCCTCCCCCCCCGCATTGAAAGAAACCTGTTTTAAAAAACGAGTGGTATTCTATCATCCATGGTTCATCTTGGAACACTGATCAACAATAATTATGATGACTTGAAAAAAATCTGCATAAGATTGTGTTTAGCAAGGACTGCAATGGTTTTATAAACGAATATATGGAAAGATCAAATTATAACTATTTCTACAAAGAAAATGCTGCTACGGTCTTTAGTTTTAGCCAAGCTAGTTACTGTTTAGAATGTTGGGTATTGAAAAATATAGACAAGAAGAAGATTGAAGCGTTTGAATTATGATGCTACCGTTCTTTACCGAGCATCAGTTGGAATGAAGAGAAAATCAAGCTATGGGTTCTGGAAAAGATGACTGTAGATGCTACTAAAAACTTCAGACAGAAAAAAGTGGCTTTTATTGGAAACATACTAAGAGGGAAGGACATAAGCAATGATTTATTTCTAGGAACATTTTATAGGAAGAGAACAAGAGGAAAACCAAAAGTTAGGTAGAGTGACAATATCAACGAAATTGCTGGTTGAAGATATATCATACAGCTATAAAGATATGTGGCACAGGATAGAAGAAAATGGAGAGCCACCGCAATCCTTAATGCCCCCTTAAACACAATAGTTGGCTACAACCATGGCTGAGAGAGTGCAGTGTTGATGTTTTCCATTAAAAACAACACTAGAAACAGGGCACACGAAGGACTCAGGGATTGTACAACATCACAAAGGAATCTCTATAAACAAACATTTCCAATAACAAACATCTCAAAACAAAGGCAAATGACAGATGGTTTTTCTTTGCGACCAAATCCATGGGTAAGCAACATTTTAGGCAACAATACTGTCTAAACCAAACAGAAAAAATTTCCCGCGATATCAGCTATATGGAGTATCAACTGCATGCAGCAAGACCTTCAAAGGATTATTTCTGCTGCCATTTACATTTGACTTTTTTTGAAATAAAGACATCCAGGGGTGGCGCCAGCCATTTACATTAGTTTTTTGCCCCCCCCCTTTCACCACACCTTTTTTACTGGCAGAAAAAGCCCAGGATAGAAGGACTATTTATTCAAAAATTGATATAGGCTTAATGTAAGATTTTATACAGTATAAAAGAACAGCAGAAAATCTGTAGTATCTGCTTGGGATCTCTCAAAATCTTAAATGAGTCTTTGGTCTCAGACAACATTTTTGATTCACTTTTAATATCATAATAAAATGGAAGTAAAAACTTAACATTCAAATAAACACACTTTTTACTGGCACTTTCCTTCCTTCTTTTAGGTAGGGCAGTTTTTGGTGGCTCGTATTTCTTTCCTCTTGGCTTTCTTGTCTCATACAGAATTGATCTTGTTGTATTTGTTTGTGACAAAATAGCTGGTTTCGGGGAGTTAGCTTCTTCTTCTTCTGTTGATAAAAAGTCCTCAAGCAGGCTGTCTATATCTAAGAGATTCTGAAATTGAAACAGCCTCAAATATTATACCAAACATTATATGAAAATGGCTTTGAAAAAAGCAAACATTTTACGACATACTAAAAGCTTTTCCGTCTGACACTCCTCAGAGCATAAAACGTCAGAATAAGGTTCCGAAAGAACACGATGGAAAATATATACCCAGTTGTGGATCGAAATAGGCCAATCAGAAAGACGCAAGCACAAGACCGGTATAGTTGACCAATCAGTGCCACGAGCCTAAAGAAAAATTACCAATGGAGTCCAAGAGAAGCAAACATTATATCTGCTAAAGAAACAAATTAATTTGAGATTCAACATTGACAGTTGATTAAATGTTGAGCAAAATATGATTTTTTATAAAAATATGTTCAAATGAGAGTAATATATTCATTTTTATGTTCAGTTTGCAGTAAAAGGTATGCTCAAAGTAATAAAAAAGGCTAACTGCAAATATGTTCTCAGGCACATCATGAAAGTGGGGAGGGGTCAAGAGGCCGAAGCTACCTCTAGCATGATCCTATTGTTTCTTTAACATATAAATTGCAAACTACATTGGTGTTATGTTTTGAGAATTTCTATCAACAAGTGGTCAGCAAATGGATTCCAATTCTATTTGTTCAACCACACATAGTTATTGTCAGATAACCAAACATGGACTTTTGAAAAGCCTTAATAGACCAATTTTCCAACTTGACACACTGTATCATCAGAATTTTATTTATGTTTACACATGCTACAAAACTCAGGCCTGTCAGAACCAGGGGGGCTTGGGGGGCTGGAGCCCCCCAATATTTGTCAAATTGTAGATTGTTTCCTTTATAACAGTGTAGATTAGATTGCAGATTGTTTCCTTTATAACAGTGTACTGAATGAGAAGAAATACAATGGGCAGCCCCCCTCTCCCAAAATGAATTTTGTTCCGATGGCACTGAAACTAAACCCATGATACACATCATGCTAAAATATTTAAAACAAACTCTAACCTTCATTTGCTTCGGCTTAGGTTTACCCCCTTCCTCTTTCTTTAAGACACCTCTGCCTTTCATAACAACAGATGGTCTGATTTCACCCTCTTCAAGAAATGTGTCATTTTCCACCAAATTTTGCACACAACTTGATTGCACGGTGCCTCTTAAATTTTCTTCCTTCAACTTTACATCTTTGCCAATAGTCTTGTTCCCAGATCCTCTCCTGTATTTTCCAGATACTTCCAGAACTTCCTTGCCTTTAGAAAACAACTGGTCTGGCACGACTTTCTTTTGCAAACCCAAGCCTTGCTGGAAAGCTTCTTTTTCTGTTGTACTTGCATTTCTGTACTCTTTTTTTGAATCTTTTGCCAAATTTTCAAGCTCTTTTCTCACCTTAATCATCTCTTGGTATTTTGCAAACTTTGCCTTTTTCATTATGCTATAAATTTTGATTTTCCTTTCCCCTTATCATATCAAATGATTATCTTCAGAATATCTGCAATTGTAAGAGCGTGGTAAGCTTGGGAATATTTTCCTAGCATGTTAAGTCTACATAATTCAGAGTCTTGCTCAAAACCAAAACTTAAATGTTAAGCTCACCTAGGGTTTGGCATAGTGGCTTCGGTACACAAATATATTCAGTCGATTGCCATTTTCTTTCTGTTTACATCCGCCATCTTTGCTGTTGCTACCATTTTTACCTCATTGGTTGCTACCCACTGTAATTATTGAGGCCTCCTTTTGATCATATTCTAAAACTGAACTCGAGACAGCATGGTTTGATCAACACAAATGATTCGACGAATCTTGTCTTGTGCTGAAAAATGAGTTACCAACTTTATCGAAACACGACTTTGGGTAACAGCCTTCAAGAAAGCCTAGATGAGCTGATACAGGTATTGATTAATCCAACAGATTATATCGAAGTTGGACGTTGTGTAAATGTTACCTTTTACCCGTAATACATGTCGTGTCAACTCTTTTATTCATTTTAACTGTACTGTAGATATATTGAAATCAAATTGATCTCTTGAGGTAGATTTTATGAAACGGGTGAAATCCAGAAGTACACAAGATATTTCTGAAAGAGAGAAAGATAAAACAATAATGTAAATAATTAGCAGGGACCAGATTTTCCAACTTGACCCTGCTCACAAATTAATTGGTTGCATTCTAAATAAATATTTTGTTTAGTCCCAGCAGATAACACCACAGCTGGCTTTGAAGGCTCTGCTGGAGTTTGACAAAGCAATCAACCATGCACTGGCAACAAAAGTAAAAAATAGAATTACATTCAAGGTCAGTCACATCATTTTGTATGCGATATTTGAACCAGTCTGCAGAATTGGCAGACAGTTTACACTCAAGATAATTCTTGCTGTTTGACAATGATCTCTTAAAAAGGAGCACTGGCCATTACGAAAAGTTCCTAAATGAATGGACACCCAGAGGGGATTCCATGTAAAGCCCACACTGGATATCCCCAATAAACAATAGAAAAACAATGGGGAATCGATATTCTACACCTGATAACTCTGGCGTAAGCTACATGGATTCCACACTGGGTGGACACATGTATTTTTTAATTACATCTGATTTAAATACATTCAGAAATATGAACCACTGTGTAAACTCAGTGCACACAAAATTGCTGGTGCATACTTAGGTCTTCTTCAGAAAGCTCTTATAAGGCAGACTGGATCTTGATGCATCAAATTTGTTGCATCATGGGCACATTTCCTCAATTATATCAATCTCAAACAAACATCTGTGAATGTCAAGCAAACCTCTGTGAATTTTTATTGGATACTTTGCTTCTCAATTCATAAGTTATAAAAAATGTAACCTGAAAACTCCTGATCCTCTAATATAAACATTCCATAAAAAACATTCACATAACTAAATACCTCAGCAAGGAAACCTTTTTCTTTTGATGTCATTGAATCAATTTGAGGCAGTACGTCTATTTATCGTAAGGGGGAGAGCAAAGAGAGAAGTCCCTCTCAATGAATTCTTGATTTGTCCAGTGTCCCAAAATTTTGCCCTGATACTATTACAAATAAATTTACTTTTATGCTAAAATCACTATATTTTAATTTAGAAGAAATTTGTAAGAGCAGGAGCCTCAAAATTGGTCATGAACATTAAGAACAAGCTGAGGTTGAGGTTCTGCAAAGTGTAGTTTTAAACAAAATTTTGAAACCTGCTCAATCAATTCCATCTAAGAAATGGGTTGCTTTGTGAGTTTCTGCCATCTGGGCTTGCTTTGTCAGTGAATTTTCAAACATTTTGGTTATGGCTCATTCACTTTATTTGCAAATAAATCCAGAATCATCCCCTTGAACTCAATATTTAGGGAGTAAACTGCTTACACCCTTAAAATGTGAGAACAAATTAAAAACAATCCAGTCTAAAAGTTTTGGAAAAATTTAGAGCAACCAGCCTGAATCTCAACTATTTATATTTTCTCTTGACGGTATTTCCTTTTTGGCGACATAAAGTACCCCTGTTTCAATGCGATACATAAGATTTTAACCTGCCCTGATGTCTTTTTACTTAGCTTTTGCTTGAAGCTGGTTATGTTTATGCCTAAGCACAAGCTATTGCTAAATGTATTAAGTTTAAAAGTCCAAAAACAGAGTTCACTAAGCGATTTGCTCTGTGATGTGAAGCAATGGAGAGGACATACATAGAACAAGGAAAGAGCAAGAAGACTTCAACCAAAGGTGATGCACAGAAATTTCGCGAGGAAAAGCTGCGAGACTTAAAAAAGGATTCAGCTACGATACAAAGCTTTTTTTATCAAGCAAAAGCTAAAAACGTAACAAAAAACAGCAGGGTCTTGCTCTTGCTCCTTTCAATAAACTCATACAAGTTTTTGTAAGTTTATTAGGCCTATACTATCATAAGTCAAATGCACCCTCCGCCCAACAGGGCTGCGGTACTACACAACAAATTTCAACAGGGGTGCCCATGTTTTCTTTTTGGGGTCAGAAATTGACAAATCGATATTTTTGGGCTGCTGAAAATCATTGTGGTTTTCCGGAAGATTAGAAAATTATTTGTCACAAGTGGAGTGTGATAGAAGCTTTTCCACTTAAAATATATAAAGAACAGATTACGTAGTAATTTTTCCCGGCCAACCCCGGAGTCCTTCATGTTAATGTTCTTAGAAAAATACCTGTTAGATGACATCCAGAACCGAGGAGCAAATCACTTCATTAAAATCTCGTACAACCTTTGGTGGAAATCCTATTGTTTTATGAGAAAATCCCTGAAAATCATTTTGTTTTTGTGGATATCTCGGGCACTTTTTGCAAGAGTGAACTACCCCTCGTCAAGAACGATCACATTTTCAACATATAAGTTACTGTATTTAGAAACAAAGTCAAACCAATGAGTTAAAATTTTTGTTTATTTACTATTCAGTCAGCAAATGACATATTTAACATGTTCTGTTAACCATGTTCTGTTAACCAGCATTCATCCATGCACAAAATTACTGAGTTTAAAAAAATTGTTTTCCTTACAGACTAACATTTACTTGCATTTTCTGAGGAGTTTTTATTTGCTATTATTGTGGGCCGGTTTGATCAAAATTTGCCCGGGCCAAAAAAATTAGCCAGTCAGCCCCTGACTATGACACCAGCTCTATGCCATCAAAATGGATTATGTGTTTTTGATTTCAAGGTGCTTGATAATTCAAATTTATTGAGAAAATTCACATAAATAATATTGTCAGTAATGTTCATGATAATCAAGTTTATATTTTAAGACTCAGCCAACTCAGATCTTTATCTTATCAATATATATTTATGTGAGGCTAGGTTTTATCTGAATTATAATACTTTTCCAAAATCCACTTAATGACATGCAATAAGTTTTGAAGAATGTTTTAAGGTTGTTTTAACACCGTTTTTTCTTAAACAGGGACACTTGAACACATATAGATTTTGTGATAATGTATGGACATTTGTGTTAGAAGATGTACAGTTCAGAGAACTTGGAGAAATGGTTAAAGTTGAAAAAGTAAAAGTGGTTGCATGTGATGGAAAAGGTAGAAAAAAATCAATTCTGTTATTCTTGATTGTTTGTGTATTTTTGTAGTACATACTTTGTTTTGCAATGTTAAACTACATTTCACACCAAAGATTGCACTCGCAAAATGTTGATTTGCTCTGGCAATATTTATCAATACAATATCTTTAAAAACCATTGATTATCAACATGCAATACATTTCACTTCTACCTAGAGGGTAGAACCAACAACAAGATTTTATATAAGTTATTTACAGTGCACATATCAAACTTTCTTTAAAACTGGTCTTCCATGAGAGATGTCTTAGGCTGGGAGAGGCTGTCTAAAAATCTTAATATCAAGGTGGTATAAAAATCTTAATACCAAGAAGGTTTAAATCAGCAACAGAAAATGTGTTTGAAGCCTGTTGCGTTCTCTAACTTGAGAATTCCAGTTGATAAATCATTTCTGATGTGGGAGTTGAAAAATGCAAAAATAATCATCTTTAATGGTACTGGCTCTGTGCACGTAAAAACTGCTAAAAAGCTCTAAACAGTTAAAGATGCAAATGTAAGATGTTAATTGGTAGGGCAAATTTAAGTGAAGAATACACACTAGGTGAAGAAAAAGCTCTTACTTATATTATTACAATCCAAATCCTTTCAGATTTTGGATATGAGTATCTAGTTGCTTTGAAAAACTCATAACTTCTTTCATGTTGATCGTTTTGATGTTGTTGCCTGACAGTTCATCTGTCAAACATTTCAGCAGGAAGTCAGCCACATCAAAGAATTGGCAAATTCTTCTTCTATAATGTTTTGATTTTGACTCCTTTCTTGTTACCACCAAGTACTCAAGCATCTTGTTAACACTGATTGCAAATCCAAACACTCTTTTCAGTAGTGCCTCTTTAGATCCTTCTGGATGAATTTTGCTAACATGTGTAGACTGTCGCCCAAGGCCAAGCTTTGTCTTGCTTCTGAGTAATTCAGTGATTTGAAATCTGTACTCTAAAGCTTTTTTCATGAGCTTCTCATCACCATACTGCAAGAAGACACCAACACTTGTAAATGTCTTCATTTTCACTGGTACATACTTACAAGTGTCATGGCTATGGTTTGAAAATGGCAACAGGCAGTTCCAGCAGAAGGAACGACCACACCTACATGTCATATAATTGCATCCATCAGATTTGTTGATGGGTGTTTTACAAAGTGGACATGGCTTTAGTTCTACTTCAGTGACATAAAACCTTCCATTGCTGTCAAAAATACTGCCTACTACTTTTTCCAGTCTATTTCTGTATTCCCTTACACTATCACAAGTAGCAGGCCAATGTTGTTCTTCTTTGCACTCAAAACACCAAGTTGTGTTGCACTGACATTTCACAATGGGTATATCACCAAGAGCAGATGGCCCCTTAACTCCTTGGTAGCCATGACAAAATGCAGCCTTTTCACAGGTAGGACACCACTCCCAATTCCTTGCAGCTGCAAGATTTCTCTCAAAGACTGTTTTAATGAAAACCTTTGCTTTGTCTGGTTTAACAGTGCTTAGTATTGTAGCTATATCCACTTCTGATTTGCAATCAAAGCCAGGGCAAGTGATCACAGGTGTCTGCATTTCAATTCTGGTTGTCAGATGAGACTGCCAACATCCTCTGCAAAAACTATGGAGACAGTTTTTATGGTGCATTCCTGACTTCTCTGAAATCGGGAGAAAAGGGTCAGCCAACTGTTGATAGCATATTTGACAATATATTGAGACAACTTGTAAATCACATGATACATCACTCTCCATATCACATTCACCTGAGGTCACTGCAAAAACCTCATTTGCAAGCAGGTTGAAAGCCTCCAAGACATTATAGGATTTTGTTTGCCATTTTGTTAGCTTTCTTGTGGAGAAAGAAACCATTTTCTCTGAAGAGTTACATCTTACGGGTGGTATAAAAGACATATCTTTCTTTATGCTTGAGATGATTTGGTCAAATACCAATACAGTTCCCTGAATTCGTTCCAGCTGAGCCATGTCAAATTTTGGTCCATTGCTAAACATCCTTATTTTCACCAAAGATGTCCCATCTGTTTTGCTCTCACATGTTTGGTTAACCACAATGAAACAAGTGTATCCTGAAAGAGGAAAGTTGATAATATATCAGTGCTTAAAAAACCAACTTAAAATGTAATAGACTCTAGCTAAAGTCACATTGAATATTGCTTGAAAAACTATGACTTAAAGTATGATACTGGGTGTGACTTAAAATAAAACAAAACATAAAAAGAAAAAACATAAAACTAAACATTGAGTCAAATCCCGCTGAAAAAACATTGAAAGTCCTGCAAGAGATAACAGCAAACAGAGAGAACTGGAGACGTATTGTTAAAGATATAATGGCAGAAAACCGCTGACCATTTATTTTAGTAGTTAGTGACTTAAAATATGTTTGATATTTGATCATGTATACAACTTGAAGCAGTAGAGCCAACTGCAAGACATTTTTCACTTACCAACTGGCACAAAAATATTTAATACTTGATGACTCTTTATGTTATAAGATACAACCATCCCATCTTGGCAAAAAATTGTCTAGAACACCTCTGGCAATCGCCGCTTAAGAATTCAAATTTGTTTAATGCTTCATTTCTATCAGACAAGCATGATGTAGAGATAAAGTTGGGAGAAGCCTATATTATTTTAGCCAAGTTATCAAAATGATTCTATCACTTGTAGCTTTTTTCAATTTGTTTTTGAAATCATAAGGTATGATACACATGTCTTGCTCCAGAAACTATTTCTTTATACCATGATACTAAAGTCATAAAATCTCCCAGGCACCATCTTTGCACCACAAAGTCTCAGCTTATAAATTTACTTTGAATAATTGCAACTTAAAATAAGTCACTCTAAATCATTCATGATCTATTTCAACCTTAAAAATGGGCTAAACTCAAACCCTGTATTAGGACATCTGAAAATCATCAAACATGTTATAAAATGTCTCAAATACCAATAAGTATAAATGATAAATTCACAAAAGAAATATTTGTACCTGTCATGGCATCTGTTGGAAGGACCTTGTCAATGAAAACACCAAAGCATCTTGGAATAACTGTTGCCTCTGTGTATTTGTTTCCATAAATGGATTTCAGTTCATCGTGCAAGATAGAAGAGGTACTAACAACTACATCAAACTCTTGGCATTCCAACATTGCAGAGTCAGAAGCTTCCATTAAGTGTTGGTTTGAGTTAAATACATCTTGTTGGGTCTCTTTTTCAGTACTTTCTTGCTGTTCTATCTCATGCACTGCATAAAAAAATATAACCTTAAACAGGATGCTTTCAAAATATATTCTTACAAAAAATTTTATGTAAGAAGATGAAAAATTGAATTTGATAAATTAATAATAGATTTGGAAAAGAAATTAAAAAAATTAATTTAAGTTAAGTAATGTAATTGAAGTAATATATATACAAGTATATTTGTGATGGGCCAAGCCATTTCAGAGATTAAAATTGTGGCTAATGAAACAAGCAATGTTTCAAGAATTCATCAAATAAACAATTCAGTTGTTTTTAAAGGAGACTTAATTCCTCAGTTTTTTAAAGGAGACTTAATTTTAAAGAACATTAAATTTTTGTCAAAGAAATGGACTGCAACATCTAACTTTAAAAACAACACTAATACATCAACTATTACAAATCTCAGACTATTTTTGTCATTATTTTCATCATTAACAAAAGTAACACAAGAATTTAAGCAAGAGATTGTACTTACTTGGAAAGTTTCTTAATTCTTCATCAACTTCAATGTAAATGACATTATCCTTTTGAAAATCTTTTGAAAGGTCTTCAATGGTGATTCTCTCATTTCTGTTTTTCACATCATATGTTGAAAATCTTTCCTTTTTCTTTTTCTGGAATTTTTTTGTCATAAAATCCCCTAAGCAAATATTTGCCTCTATGTCTTCATTTCCTTCAATAACCAAACTGTCTTCCAGATCCATTTCGTATTGTTCATCATCATATAAATGTGACCAATCATCAAGATCTTCATGGATCAAATTGTTGTCATTTGTATGCTTGTTTCCTCTCAGATAATGACACTTCCTTGTTGTTTTATCTTTAACAAGGTCACTGTTTCTAGCGGAATGAACATTGTATGGCCACATAGATGATGGAAGCTCAGATTCAATTTCATACTTCTCATCATAACGATCTTCTGTCATTGTTTCTTTTCTTGTATTCCTACAAATCATTCATCAATCATTAAATGTTTTTGTTTCTACTTAATATAGATTAACTCAAAACCTTAATTGATGGGAAAAGAAGGTTTTTCTAAGATATTAACACTTTAACCTGCTGAATTTCAGGAAAAATCTGCAAATCATCTTTATAAAACAGTTTGTGAATATTTTATTGATTGGGACAAAGTAATATGCTTATGGGCAAAGAAAGATTCACATCATAAAGAAAAATCTGACAAAAATATACTAGCACAACTTAGCCATTTGGGCTAAGAATAAATGAGCTCTCCAAAATTTTGAAACCCTTGAATTATCTTATCTCATATTAAGGCAACCAACTAAATTCATTACTCATACATTATATTGATAGGAAGACAAGGCTTTCCTTAGTGCATAATTTCTTCGGCCTAAAGGGCAGATTTTCTTTGGAAACTTTCATTTTATTTTAACACGAAGCACTTTTTGATATAGAACATGTTCTTCACTACAGAATTTGTAAAACATTTATGTCTCCAGCGTCTGCCTGTATGTAGATTTCCAGTACCCCAATCAAACTTTTGGATATGTAGAGATTGAATGTTATCAAACATATGGTTCCAAACTAATTCTCATCACATACCATTTCTTGCCTTTAATAATACCAGGATTGTCTTCATCCAAACTGTATACTGCTCTACAGCATTTGCCTTGTGTCAGTCTAACTGTATCAAAAACAGGAATTTTTGGTGGTGGAGCACTTTGCTCACCCGTCTGGTTTTTTCTATGTCTTGCTCTCATTCTTTTCTTACCATATGACTGATTTTTTATGTCATCTTGCTCTGTGAAGGTCTTTTTTGTTGATAAGGCATCCATATTTTCCTCAAGCTCTTCAGTTATCATCCATCGCTTCTTTTTGTTAAGTGTCATTGAGACCCCAACAGAAGAGTTTTCATTTTGTGATAGCCTTTGCTTCAACCCTGGAAAAAAGAAGGAAATTTTCAACAAACAGTGTATTTGTACGTCATTACCATAATACTAAAACATATTCCATACTTTTACTCCTGAAATAAACTCCATCAACATAGTTCTGTGTACATTTTGTAGGTGTTTCAAGACAAATGCTTTCTATGATATTGAGCTTTTTATCAAATTAAAAATACTCTTGTTAAATCGCTTTTTAAAAAAATCATTGTAAAAAATCTAATCAGACTTTTAAAATGCTAAAGGGATATGAATGCATACAATAAAAAAATGCAAATCGTCGGTCTAAAATCCAAATTATTATTACTCACTGCCGTCTTGTCTGAGGCCTAATTCAGGAGATCGTACCAGAGTTATATGAGCAGCCTTTTTGTCACAGATGCTTTGTTTGGGATACTTTCTTTGCGTGTTGCCGGTTTTACCAGCCCACTTTGACTTCTTGAGTACCATTTTTCACTTGCTCGTTTGCAGCACAGCAATCCACTTCCAATCTAACCTGCGTCGCTCTTCCGCTTTGCCCAGCAAAATTTTCTTTCAGATGTCTTCTTACAAAAGGAATGAGCCTTTCTGTATGTTATGTGCATTTTGCCGATGCCTCAATTTATACTAAAACAGATTGCAGTAACTTTGCTACTTGATGGTGCAACTTTGACGATATTTTCAAAACAATTACGTCATTGTTTTATTTGGTGGTTGTGGTGCAATGACTGAAAACGAGACAATCTCCCTCGCACTTTCTTAAATCCGCCTGTTTCCATAGCTCTGACGTAGAATAATATTTGCTGATGTTCATTGACTACATCTTCATAAATTTCCTAAAATCTTTAATAGTTTTTTCATAATTGTAAACATAGATTTCAAAATGTTTGACAAATACAAACGATCGTATTGTATAAGCAATGGAATATTTGCGATAAGCAAATAAACTCATCCATTTTTTACATGTTTGCCAGCATCAGTCCCCTCCCTACCATGGATACCAGAGCCACATAAATTCGAGCGCGGAAATAGTTTTTGTAGGTTCATGTCAGGGTGGCTAATTCGGGGGTAAAATTTCGTTTTCAACGCAGGGGGTAGTGGCGTCATAACTTGTCACATAAATTTTTGCAACTCTGTATAAGGCCAGGAAATAGTTATTATTTTAAAACTTTTGTTTTAATGGTGATTCGTTCCATTTTTGACAGCTAGACAATAATCCCTTTTAATAAGTCTTCAGAATTTCTCAAAAGAAACTCGTGCTTCCACCCCTATTGCAAATCATTTAAGGAAAAAGGCCTTCGAATACAGATAATGCATTTTTATCGCAAAAATCTACAAAAAACAGTGCCTCAATTAATTATTTGACTTCAACGCGGCAGTGACATTTGCCAAAGAAATCTTTAAGCGTGTTGAGTGACTTTTCCTAAAAGAACTTGATGCTCAGCACCAATGAGTCTCAGAGACTCGACAGTCTCTTCAAGCAATATATTGTTTTGAAAAGTAACTTAAGTGCTTATTTCTTTTCCTAGGTTCTGGAGTTGCTACATCAGAAGATTAAGGCTAGTCAAAGCGTCAGAAAACTTCATGAAAAAAGTCGAATAACTCAATTACAAGCGACGTACTAACTGTAACTCTTCTATTTATTTTGGAAAACCATCCAACGATTTGCAGAAGGTCTTCGCAGAATCGACATAAATAACATTATGGTCAAAATTAAGGCACAATTGTTACTATATTGTAAATGTTGAGAGCGTATTAGGGGCTTGGAGAGGGAGGGAATAATGTAGCACAAATCTGAAAAAGGCATTGCATCTCATGAGGTTATTTTCGATTTTTAGGAAGGGGTCAGAGGTTTTGATTCATTGATCTTACAAAAGATGGCCATTTGGGTTTCGCATCAGCCCTAGAGACTACTAAACTATCTTCTCATCATCCCTGGCCTGTTGCATATTTTTCTAACCCCCAGACTGTTGCTATGCACTAACATAAGCTATTACAAAGTCCCATAGATGTGTCCCAAGATCTACCTGTTCTTTTTTCTCACACTTGGAATACATAACAAGTAATACCCTTTCTCAGCCCCTGACTTTGAAATGCATCTCAACTTTTTTTTGCACTAACAAACAGAAATTCTAATAAAATTCTAAAATTTTGTTCGATAGTAATCGTTAAAGTAGAATTGTGTGAGCACGGGTAGTTAAGTAACAATGATTGCTCAATTTATGAATCCGTCAAAAATCAGTGATTTGATAACTTCAAAACTGTTTGTCTATGTAGCTATGCCTGCAATGCTTATATAGTCTTTTGTGATCGTGTACGTTTGTTGATGTGATTCGATGTGATCGCACAACAGCTTTGCTGATTCGCCAGTCTGCTTTAAACAAAGCCGCGCGAACCCAGTGAAGGACCCTCTTTTATAGTCAAGTTCCATTCAAACAGTGGCTTTTTAATAAAAAGTTATCTGAATCAACGCGCGCTGTACTTTTGTAATATACAGTGAAGACAACACACGGTAAATCGCAGATTTCAAAATCGAAAATTTTTCCTTAACAAACAAACCAAAATATTATTTGAAATTTTAACAATTTGGCGCTACGAGAAAGCTATTTGAATTGCCATTTTTCGATTAACACTAAATCTTTTATAACCAAAAATGGTGAATTGGTTTCTTTCTTAACAAAATCAATAGAAATTTTTTACTTACTATAATTTTTCTATTGACTATGTTCTAATTGATTTTCTTTAACACTTGATGTTTCATCACCAATCAAAAAGGTAGAATTCAATGACAATACCGAAAAAAGCACAAAGCCTACTTCGTTTATTGTTTTATCCTAACTGCCATGGATAATTTCTTGCAAAAAATAGTTTCTGAACCTTCTGGCCTTCTAATTAAAGGCCTCATCGATCGACCGCTTCATCTATTGATTGATAATTACAGAATTCAACAAAATGACCCTGTTATTCTGTTAGTGGGACTTTTGACTTGGGCAGTTGGTTATTAAATGGCATTAATATTTATTCAGAAGCTCTAAATAATCATGTTTAATTACATCATCGAGGCAAATAATATGGTGGTAATCCGCCTGCCTGACTTGTCTCTGATCTTATTGCTTCGCCTATCCATAGATTCAGCCGGCACCTCGGTGGACCATGTTTACCTTCTTCACTAGACATCGCTGCCGTTGCACTGGTCGGCTCACCCTAGGCCATACGTTTCGCATTCAATCGCAGTTAGAAGTTTCTTTTTCAGTTCTTTCTTTGATTCATATAGAGGTAAACTCAGTCTTTGTCCGCAAGTGCTTGCGACCGGCAATGACGTACTTGATTGTCCGATAATGTCGACAGTCACTGCTATCTCCTCTGTATGAAAAAAGACATTTATTGTCAATAGAGTTCTTCACTGTGACGTCATAGGAATGTATTTTTCATAATTTTTTACTTTTTACTGCATAACCTTAATACATCTCTGAAAGTGAAAATTGGTCAAGTATTTAAAAACTTGATGGCATATGGCAATGTTACATTTGAAGGTTGCTAACACGTTTCTGTTATTTCTGCTTGGTACATTAAACGGGCTGTGTCATGGTTTTTTAAATAAACCAAATAAACCTTCACTACTCGTTTCCTTTCATAAAACATACCAGAATGCAAAAGCTTCGCACGATGAGTACGGCTACAAAAACTGTTTTTATTCCATATTGGTTTTTCTATTGAGCGATGATTGTTTCACCCAAACAACTTTCGCTCAAAATGCGTGTTGCCACACGTGATGTCCCTTGTGACACAGCCCCTTTAACTTTAGAAAAGAGACAAAATTTCCGTGATATGATGGGAAACAGCCTGTGCTCATGTGGTCATATTTCAGCCAAATCGAAACAAACTTAACTGATTCAAGAGGTATTTTATTATGCTCTCTCAGATTATTTTTTCTAAATTGAAAAATCTTAAAGCAAATTTTCGTGATATCATCGCTAAAGAACCCTTTAGGAAAATAAAAGACGAATTCATTAGATTTAAATGTCACAGACTTAGAACACTGTGAAAACATTTTGGTATTAACAACGGGCGTTGATGAGAATATACCCCTTGAACGCTGTTTTGAACCGAAAGAAGTTTGCGGCTAAAAAGCAGATAACCTCTTGTAGTGACAGGGAACCCTGTCTCACAAGAAATGTGCATATGAGCTAAAACCAACAAAAGATCACGTAAAGCCGAAAACCCACTCCGGAAAATGGTCCACGGATCGGATCAGATTTTGTGTTGCGCACGCGCTTTGGATGCAAAAATGGTCACATGACTGATCCGCGACGGATCGAAAAAAAGTTGAAATCATTTCAATTTTTTTAACCGTTCCGGTACAATAGTTTTCTTTTGATCAAAATCGAATTAGAACTTTTCAAACAATAGAGCAATTGCGTCATGAATTCCAATCTGAAACGATCCGTGGATCGAACGGAACTGATCAGAACAACACGATCTGATCCGATCCGCGGATCGTTTTCCAGAGTGGGTTTTCGGCTTAAGGTCCTCTGCCTGACAGTCTCTGTATAATCACTTAAGAAAAGCAGGGAATTATCAAAAAACAAAAACACACTTACCATTATTT
This sequence comes from Rhopilema esculentum, assembly GCF_057945365.1. NCBI lineage: Eukaryota > Metazoa > Cnidaria > Scyphozoa > Rhizostomeae > Rhizostomatidae > Rhopilema > Rhopilema esculentum. The sequence continues at coordinate 4,204,401 of NC_142816.1, forward strand.
CCTATGACATTACTAAAGGCTGGCAGAACTGAGGTGCCAGTCAGAAAGTACAGCAATTTCATACGCTGCGAGGGCGTCATCTCGCGAATGATGCTCCAAAACCAGCTGAACATGATAAAAAGGAACCAAAAAGTTGACAAAGATGTTTGGTGATGAATTTCGTAAAGTATGACAAAAACTTAGCGCTCAGATTAACGAATTTCACGGCGATTTCGTGAGGTAAATGATATTTTAATGAGCGAATCAAACGTTGTTGATGAAATATGATAACACGGGAGACGTTCTCACGGAAAACATCTTAAAACATTTATAAAACAGCACAAAACATATAAAACAGCTTGTCAAACGATTGAAACATGCTTTATTCAACAATCTTTTATCATATTTTATGACGATAATTGACTCGTTTGATAAGAGCTTTAGGTTTCCAGGTCGCCTTAAAAAAATCATCAAAGTTTTTTCCTGAAGTAAGAAGTTGCTCTTAAATTCAACAGCGATAGAATAGACCGTACCTCTTGAATCTTTCCAAAGATTCTTTGCTGCAGTTTCTGCTGTTGTTGAAGCGTATAATCGACTTGAGCCTTGTTATATCAATATCGCCAATACCACCAGAGAGCAGTAACTGGAAATCCTGTAAAGCAAGTGTGACGTCATTGACTCCGAGCCTTAATCAAACGACATAAGGGAGGATATATCCAGTAAGCCCGGCGGCTCCACTCTAATTGTCAAGTGTAAGCACCCGTGTCTTCAATATCTCTGAGAAAGGGGCTCACTGAAATGCTCAAACTAAAAGCCAGTGGAACAGAACTGAGAGTACCATCACTTGCAGTGCTCAATTTGCGAATCACCGTCGTTCGATTCGGTTTGAGGCGAGACTAACGAAATACACTGTGACGTCAAAATTGCGTCAAAGTGTCACCAAACCGAAAATATTTTGTCGGTTAATTCAATTCAATTATCGAAATGCAAGAGCTTATATCTCACAAACTGTGAAAAATATCGAAAAAGAAATAACGAATTCGTGATCAGCAGGTTCAACTCCTTTAGATTAGCCAATAAAATGCAAGTGCAAAATTTGGCTGGAGAGGCCCTTTAATATAGTTTCTAATCTTTCTTTGTTTGGCTTTATTTCAACTACTTGATTTCAGAAAAAGGGTATAAATTCTCTTTGGTTTCAAAGAAAAGGGGAATCAAATTGTTATCAAATATCAGAGATAAGGGTCAGTTTTCTAGACCCTCAGACACGAATACTGGAAGCTTGTTAGTGTGAGATGACCCAACGGGCCATTAAGAAATTCGTCAATCTAATTTATACCTTGAAAGACCAGTTACCTAAATAGCCGTAAACCAACAGCGAAATTTTAATCTCTTGAATATCTAATTCTTGATTCAATACTTTAATAGAAAACCTGTACACTCATTTTTTCATCATTAAGTATTTAGGAAATGATTCTGTTCTTCCTAGCGGACATGCTTAGGATGATGGATGGAATTTTGTTGTAATATCTCCAGATCCAGAAGGCAGGTTTGGCATGCTACCTAAGATGGTCGGTTCGGTGGATTCTATATTTTTTTCAAATAATTTAGAACATGGTTCAATACTTTTGCACCCACTTAACAAAAACTTTTGGAAATCAGTTTCTATCAGCAATTTCAGTATTCAAAAAACCATTCGAAGTCTATCCATAAATACCCGAAGTTTAACCGTTTTTTGTTAGAAGTCCATCTTTTTAAAAAGACACGCTGATCGTAAATATAGGCAATCTGATACAATTTTTCCTTTAAGTGATACAATAGCAATATTTGAATATCAAACCTCTGCACTCAAAGGCATCAGTAATTCTTTAGGTATGATTTGCTGCAGTCCACAACGCATTGCTTCTAGGTCAGGGCGAATAGATTCTACCATAGCTGTCATTGCAGAGAGCCTGATGATGAGCAAAATTACTCTATTAATATCGCGTTAAACAACAAATTGAGTGGGCCTAACTACAAAGGCATTTCCTCGTTTGGCAGTATACCTACAATGCCTGCAAAAATAACTTGGAATACAAAGTAATCGGCGTTCCAACAAAAGAGCAAATCTTTTACAATGAAAAAAGAGCAAATTTGGGTTTGAAAGCAGTATGTCTCCACGAACAGTATTGCAATTTTGCAGCAATCCGGTTCAATACTGATCCACTAACACACGATCACCCTCGTTGTGAAGTCAATTAACTCTGGAAATGAGGTGGAGTGACTGCACTCTTCATAGCCATGCATGTGGCCTCATGCTTATAGGCTATTTCTCGAATAAGGTCTTTTATGCGTAGAGTTCATGGACATGAAAAATAATCAAATACAAGGGGGATGAAACAAAATATTTGTCTCATTTCAACAGCGATTCCAAAGTTTTACCAAAATCAACTCACCTTGCAAGTTCCATGGCATTCATCTTGGTGACTTTGACATTTGAACCACCAGGAATTAACTCATACTGGGTGTCATTAACTGAAAACTAAACAAATCCCTTTCTTTAATCATCAAAGTTTTTTATCGATTTAGTTGCACACGGAGAAAATATTAACAGTAAGTCAGTGTTTCACGGTAGACTGAAAGCAGGGATGATTTCTAAAAAATTAACAAGAGGCAAGGTTCATGAGGTTTAACAAGGATCATAAGAAAGGATGTGATTTCGTATGACCATCCCAACTAAAACCAATGCTATAGCAAGCCGATGCTTTCTCGACAGTTCTTCTTTGAGCAATTCCACCTTAGGATACCATTGAACACACGATTTATTGATAAAGCAATATTCATTACCTTCAAAGGAATAGACATCAAAAAAGGTGCCAATTATAAGAGTTTTATGTCAAGATCATTGCAAATGAAGAATTTTTTTAAATCAAGATCAATATAGCATTTCTCATGGGGGGCTGAGCCCTCCAGCCCCCCTAATCTACATCTACAAAATTTACAAAACTTTTAACAAGGCTACGCCCCTGCCCCTGCCCTTACCCCTGCCCCTGCCTCTGCTCCCTAGGAATCACCACCTATTTAAGATAAACGAAAAAAATGCAAACCGTCCTTTTATAAAACTTCCAGCTGAATTATTTTGATTTAAAAAATGTGAAGTGCGTGGCCTCACCTCAAAGTTGCAACAATAAACTTCTTGGAATTCTTCTTCGCTTAATTCAGGTGAATGTGCATCAATTATCATTTGCGAGAAAGTTGAGTAAAGCGTCGAATTGTGAAAAGCAAGATCATCAAACATGATTTCATCTTCCCTGCAAAGTACAGTCGAATTGTTACTAACATCATCTTTGGGTAAAACTCTTCACTAAAAAGGGGCTCACTTGAATTCTAGACAATTTATGGGAACAGTCTATAAACAGGGAACAAAAGCGTTTATCTAATAACTTAATTACACCATCTCTCAGATAGAAAATTCAAGGTTCAAATTTGCCAAAAACATGAGAAAAGATAAAAGATATGGGCAGGAAAAGTCAAGGCGAGCATGATTCTACCACTCTCACTGCTACGAATTCCAACGCTTATAGACGAAATAATATGACAATTGTATGACAACACAAAAATGGCATCAAAAGTAAATACTGCAAGTCATTTATCCTGGGTCACTGACAGTTGCCCCCCCCTGCAATCATCAGCCTTTTTCAGTCGTCTTTCCCTGTCGCGCACAAAGTTAATGTAAATAACTGAACATACTTATCTAGCAGAAACTTGAGCACCGGTCTGGTGAAAATCAGGGGAATGGCTTGATTGAACCACAGCGACAGGCCAAGGAATCGTCCAATACCAGTATACACAGATTTATAAAACTGGAAAAAGAAAATACCAGTTGTAAAATTAAACGAGGTACAGATATTAACTAGATGTACAGACATATACCAACTTAGCAGCTTGGAGGAAATTTTCTTCATTGTTGATATCAATCATACAAAAAATAGCAAATAAAATTGTTTTGAATGTGTTTGACTATATTCATTTTAAAATCAAAGAATACATGTAAAGTGGTGATGAAACCCGAAAGATTTAGCTGCTGACCAATGGAGTTACGCATATAGAAAAAGGCTAAAAATATTGAAGATACAGTTGTCACTGCAGTGAAAATTGATTAAAAAACCCGTTATCATAGAAACAAGGATAAAGGCAAATAATTTTTCGCAAGAGTTTCTTTTCTACAGTCAAAGCAACCCCCAAATAACGGACAGTTTTCTACAAGGGACAGAAGCGCTTGTCCAGATGGTACCCACTAAATATAGATTGACTGTATAACAAGGCTAATTATTCTTTCTTACAGAAAACTATAGTCCAGCATTGCTGATATCTGGTTACTTCTAGCAGCCTTTCGTTAATCAACTGTCCAGAATATTAAAGGAGAACTGACACGCAAAAATAAGTTGGGCAAAAACGATAGTTTATGACAAGCAAATTCCGGGATCGAAACAATTCTTTAAATCACAGTTACCGTTTTTGAAATACAGCTGTTTTAAGTTGAGAAACGACAATTGTTCCGACAACTTGAGACTCGAGGCGAAAATCGTCACGAGTGGGCGATCATCTTTGACGTCACAAGTGACATGTTCTCAGCACGTATTGTGTTTTTCTATAGAAACCTTTAACAAAATGCTGCAGACAAATGTTTATTTTGTGCATATGAAAGGAGCTAATTTTGCATTTTTGACACATAATTGACTGTTTCAATGGTTTGAGACTCTGAATCGGAGTTTTATTACACTGATTTCGAAACAAATGGAGAGTTTCAGCCGTCTCAGTTTTTGCTACCAACCAGCGCTGCCCCTTGGGCAGACAGTTGTCCCATGGCTCAACAGTGACGATGTCATGAACAAAGAACAGACTGGAAGTACAAACTGATATGGAATTTATATTAAAAACAATTCCATTTTGCGATTTTATTTGTAATTGTAGAAATAAAAACATTTTGAAGAAACGGTATCAGTTTTCAAACAAAGTCGACTCTTTTTTCACAAGCTTAGAGGTTCTTTCAATGTTTCAAAGCATGCTGGTTTGATATCATGGCATAAAAATAAATTTTATGTGGATATTAGCGTCTTAGCAGACAGGTAGCTAGGATTTTCTAGCTTCTATATACTTATAAATAAAATGCCTGACAATTTTTTGTCTTTTCACCGCGGACTATTTTCAATAAAACACGAAACTTCATTTCTACTTTCACCGTTGCGGTGAAAGCCTTTACAACGCCATTGTAAACATGTCACTTGTGACGTCAACCGAGAATTTTAACAACTCCTGGCGATAATCTTGTTTCCGCTTCGGGAAATTCCCGAGTCCTGGCTGTGAAGTATTTGACGGATAAAAGTGCAAATATCAGAAAAACAGCGAATCTAAAAAGGAAACTTTTTCCAGATTTGAAGTCAGCGACAAATTTTGCATCGAATAAGCCAGAGTTATTTTTGCGTGTCAGTTCTCCTTTAAGTATAAAAAGCTTATGATCCTTACGTCATGTCTTAAAGCCTTTTTGCGTCTCGGGCAGTAAACATGAGCTTGTTCCGGTAATTGACCTGGTTGATGGAGGAGAACGGGAGAGCGTCTGCCACTCTGTAAAAGAATTAGAGCAATGAAATCAAAATTATTCACAATAGCAGACAAACAGATGAGCGAACAGGACAATCGGGCAGATAGGTTCTAATAACACGATACCGGTTTGATTTCATACTTAATTACTGTCCCTGTCGAATGTGCGGTACAGTAATGCAATTTTGCAGCAATCCAGTTCATTACTGATCCACTTTCACGATCACCCTCGTTGTGAAGTCAATTAACTCTGGAAATGAGGTGGAGCGATTGCACTCTTCATGCTATTTTTATGGCTGCACAGATTCGTGGTATTTTCGCTAAAGACCCTCTTTAAAGAGAGAAGTAAAAAAATTACTAATAAACCATTTTTACTGTTAGTATTTCCTCAGCTTCAGGAAAGCCATCTAAAACACCAATTACAGATTCTTCTACTCACCATCTCTCCAGTCAGAGTATTAGCAAACCCGGTAAAGAAGCCACGATTTACACCTGGCCCTGTGCCTTCCTCTCCTTCAAATCGTACCTTGATGGTACTGTATGGGTGGTTATCATTTTGGTATACCTGTAAATTAAAGAAAAAAACATTGAAAAATGGTATCGATAAATAGTATCAAGAGCTCCGACAAATGTATCCTAATATAAGACTTTGTCTTAAACACTGCTTCACAAGGGTCTTGGAAAAAAAGAGTCCCTAAAGGCAAATTAAAGAACTATAACAAAAGATTTCGCACAAAAGTGGGGGGGGGGGCAATGACCTCCCCCCTCATCAAAGTCCTGAAAAGAGGCTTCATTAAACTGTTCTTCAGTACTTGTTTTAAACGTGTTAGACTTTCAATCAAGCATTTATCAGCCTAAGAAACCTTTTGGGAGCAAGGAAATACTTGAGAAGTGTAGCCGAGGAACTGTTTTAAAGAGCAGGCAGTAAAGGAGTCTCTCCATTTCTTCGGTATCATCCATTCCGCTTCGAAAACTGGCTTAATATTTGAAGAGCAAAAACTTGAAAAAAGTTAAGAATTTAAAAATGGATGTTATCATTAGAGCAAAACGGTAAATTCGTTATAAATGGAGTACATACATGCAGCAATGCTTTAAGCCCATCAGAAAGAAAGCTTCCTCTGCGGATATTGGCAGTGAATGATTGGCTCTCTTCAGTTATTGTCTTTGGCAAACAGTCGTCCTTTAGTGATCCTAAAGCCCGTTGAAATCTGAAACAAGAATATGTAACGTCAGACGTCTTAATATACGACCCAGGAAAAGTCAGATGACCAAGGAAAACTTCGTGTATGTCGAACCGTCAAGACGACCAACATAACCATAGGTCGAATTGTTTCCAAATATTCTCCAGAGTACCGAGTAATAAGGGAAACGCGGTTGGGAAAATCAGGGAGTTCGAAATGTTTGTCGAAATAAATAATGAATAATAGGGGTAAAGAGTAGGATCGCGTCGTCCTGATTGAGTATGTACCTGGAAATGTGACATTTACATCGCTTCAGCTATTGCGAAAAAATTGGGAGATTGGGGCTAGGCTGCGATTAAAAAGCGTGAAATCATGTGTAGACGCCTAAATGAAAGAGGGATGAAAAATACAAAGATTGGCTTTTAAGGAAATGTGGTATTCTTACAAATTATTACTCAGCTTTTCAAATGAGTTCTCCGTAAAATTACGCTCAAAAGTTTCATTTACAGTATTTTGCACAACAAAATGTACCTTGCAATTCGGCCAGCTGACCCAGCATGCTCAGCGAGGAAGCAATCCCTCTCCATCCCAGGAGGCTCAGCAAGAAACAGTTTAGCAAAAGCTGATATTGAAAGTTTCCAGTTCAACTTGCATTGTTCACGATGACTGAAACAGCAATAAATAACATTAAAAAGCTCAATGATCCAGTAAAGGACGTTAAAAAACTAAATGACTTCTTTAATAATTCACTTCAGAAAGCAGGGCCTAGCGGGTTGTCAATTACCTAGAAAGCTTGAGCTACTGTAGTAAAAGGAAGAAGAGTTGCAACCCTTAATTCAATAACAGCCAAGAATAGACGAGATAGAAAACTGTAACGACCAAAGGAAACGTGTGTACAGAAAAAAAGTGCTTATTTGCAAAGAAGGAACTATGATAAAAAAGTATTTTTGAGTTTTACACAATACTCTATGTCTTTATAGGTACAAATTCTAGAAAACACTTCCTTCTTTAAAATTCAAACCACATGACGCGTGCTTGAAACCTAATTAATTCTAAGAAAATGATATAATTACTTATTTTTCTGCTGTTCATTTCCTTGATCAGTGATCTGCTCCGGTTGGCTTGGAATCAACCAAAAATGAGGAGACTTGGCTTTTTTCAGCACTTGATTCCTGGCCTCTTCAAATTGCATAACATTAAACGCAGCAGAGTCAAATCCAAAAAACTTATAGTCTCTCCCCCTGATGGTCTGATTGGCATCCTTTTGCGAATCTCTTTCTATCTTTTCACCGACTGAAACCTTGGAAGAATCATTCGCATGTTCAATAGGCCATTTCTTCAACATGTACAAGTATGCATCGAGCACAACGGTCACGTGACTGTAGCTGACGAAGTAAAGAAAAATTACGTAGAATAGAATTTTAGAATAGCTCTTCTCTACATATCAAATACGGTGTATCTGTTAGAAAATCAAATCTCCGAAAGAACACCACGAGAAATGTCAAGGCAGTAAATTGTGGGGAAATATTTTCTTACTCTTTAGTTGGTGATGCTATGGAGAGGCTTAAGTGCCTATAGCTAAGCCCTAAGAAGGGAAAGGAGGAAGGGTTTAGGAAAGAGAGGGAATTTCACATTCATTCAGTTAACGAAAATCCCCAAATCCGTACGAAAATCTGGAGGCAAATCGCATTCTTCTATCATCGCAATCTGGAGGCAAATCGCAATGGCATGCTTTGTGACTTTGGTAAGGGCAGAAAGGGAAACCGTTCGAGTTTTAATATCGATAAACCATATGAAAATCCGAGTAAAAAGCAGAATTCAATTTACATTTATTACCGTTCCAAAACCTGTTTCATGCTTGCAATTACAAATGTTGATGGGATTTAGGCATCAAAATATGCCAGTGGGTATCAGAACCCCAATTTTGACTGCAATTAGTCAATAGCACCCCCAATAAGTAGAACAAATCTTCGACTTCATTTTGGGAGTTCGTCCCGCGTATAGCCTTATTCAGGCTCTGTGGAAAAGGAGGTCTACGGATGTCCACTCCATAATCAGCCTTAGCCAATATGGCCTCGTCAATAGTAGGCTTACCTCATTAGGTCCAATATTGGGAACACTGAGTTTGTGTTGCTAGCATCATGGGCTTTTAATAGATACATCAGGTACTCCTCAGGTCGCGAGACGTATGATTGGGAAATATATGGAGGGCGACCAAGAGATGATCCATCAGATAAGCTTGGGTCCATTTTCAAAGATCTGGTGGCGAATCGCTGAAAAGTGAGGAATTTGTCAAAGTTCACTATCTCAATATTTGTTCATATAAAGGTAAAAAATGACTTGCTCGACTTTTTACGTTTTTGATACAAGTTTTACGCCAAAAGTACTTGACAGAGAGTGAGAAATATCCCAAAACCTGGAAAAAACTGCAAAAAGGACACAAGTAAGATAATAACATAAATAAAGTTGCAATGATTATAGATTCATGTTTACTGGTCTGTCATAAAGAGCTCATTGCCGTATAGACACAGCTGTGCACGCTATTTGGTGTATAGAACAGGACAGTTCTAAGTTGCTACTCCAAGTTTCACGCTTGATTCGATTTTCACGCTTGATTCGATCATCAAGGAACTATATTTTAGATAAGGCAATTTCAAAATCACAAAATTTCGAAAAGTCATCAAGCCTTGTACTAAAACAAGACTCACTTCGGTGTCGAATTCTTCACCAGCTCTTAGCTGTCTTTCGATAGAATTCATAACTTCAATCAGCCAATCCCAGGTCTTGGATAACAGACATCTTGCTTGATGAATGAGTTCGTTCTCAGTTGAGGTCGGTATAGCAAGAGATGGCATGATGTCTTCATTGCCACAAAACTGTAAAGACACGCAATGAATAAATTCAGCAAGAATTAAGATCACTTATATGCATAGCTTGACATTTCGAAATTAGTATTTTCAAAGCCTAATTTCAGAAGAAGGAAATGACCGCATCAACGGCATTTTTGGCATCCGTATTTAAAATGGAGGGGGGGGGGGAGAGATCTTATATAAAGGGTAACTTGGACAGAAAACATCGCTCCTTTGTAAGGTTTGAACATATATTAATTGTCTTGCCTACTGTGTTCCTATCTATCTTCCCTTATCACTGTAAAACTTGTCAAAGAGAAAAATACTAGTTTTTAATGGTAAGATAGAGCCGGAAAAATTCTTTCCTACAACAAAAATTCAATTGAGCATATAGGGTAGCTTTCCCTCTTATATGATTTCAACAAGTTACCCAACCTGTCCTCTTTTTGACTGTAATTCCTTGTAAGAGTGCAAAACTCAAGCTTTGCTTCATAATTATGCAATTGGCTCTTCTCCTTTCACAATTATGACAAAATGCTAGAATTCAGACGGGCCTTGAGCATCTTATTCAACAAGAAACTGTTGAATATGACGAAACAGAATAAACATGTTAAAGAATTTACCTTTGATTCTCCTTTGTTCAGCAAATCACTTGCCAGGTCAACAGCCTCTTTTACAAGTCGTGAAAACATCTGTGCGAGGTAATAATTTCCTGCGTGAATTGATGGCACGAAGTCTGGATCAGGTCTTCTGTCAAGCTGGGGAAAAATTCATATTGATAAAAAAACAAAGCAAAACAGAGATATGGCTGTCCTGTTTATAGAGCCATCAGCATCAGTGTTGTAAATGTCATAAGAGCTCTACACAATAGCCTTGTGATGTGTTGCAGCGGCTGAGATATTGTTGAAAGCTTAAAATAATTAGGCCACTCCATATGCTACATTTATTAAAAAGTCAACAGAAATTGGCATTATTCTTCAGAAGCATACTTACAAAATCTGGAATGGGAAGTGACTGTCGACCTCGTGTCATATCTGAAACTCTAATGTGTCCATCAAGCGTCCAGGCAAGAGGTGATATTATGCCTTGGTTATTTTGTACACCAACGGATTGCTGGAAGGCCTCTCTCGATGCCCCTGCAGCGGTATCTTTGCTAGAATCCTCGTCTTCAATCGAATCAACTCTTACTAGTTTTGTAGGCCTGAGATTAGACTTCAGTTCATTTGTTCTTCTAAACAAATCAGATCAACAACTTCTTAGAATTTAATTTGAATTGTTATAGTAAAAAAAAACAAAAAATATATTCATATTCTGGGACTTGTGGAAGAGCCTATTCATAAAAATTAAATCAGAAAAAGCCAAAAGAAGGGTTACAAGCTAGACTGAAAAAACGGGTTTTCACTTCGAGCTAAAAAAGTGGATTGTGTAGAACGCAAATTGATAAAGGGCGCCTTGACACTAAACTCATATTTTCGATTTAATTTTGATAAAAACACTTTTATACAGTGTAGTAAAACTTTTTATCAGCTTTCGTTTACCTGGAAGATTTAATCGTTCATTTCATAAACAGAAGCAAAGGGGCATTTTTAATATCACCGTTTATATGTTTCCTATTCTTAGCATAACGATAAGAAAATCAGTTTTGGGAAATGTCGTCAAGGGTAGGACCCAATTCAATTTAGCGTTGCAGTCCAACAATTTAGTGGAAGAGTGAAAATGAAAATCATGAAAATTTTGCTGTCAGCCAAGCTAACGTTAAACAATATATGGCATCTGTTCACGGAGAGTAGAATTTCCAAAGCATAAACAGTTTTAAAAGAGTTAAGATACCTAGAGGCTCTCTTGATGTGTGATGAACATCCTAAGGCTTCTGCTGTACGCCGGGTTGTACCAGCTACACGAGGATCTAAATAGAAGTACAAAATACATAATGAACATAAAACTTGACCAGGTTTAGACTTTAAAAGATAACAGGCTGTTAATTTGCCTTTAATCAAGCAAAAATCAAACGGAAATAAAAGGTACGGTGGGCAGATGCCCTAAACAAGGAAAGCTTTGTTAAAATTAATAAAAAATGACTTCTTCACTTCTCATTCGATAGACGATAATCACGCTGCAGTCAAGAAGAAGTGATTGGGGCAGCACAGAGGTTAAGGATTAGGGGACTTTGATCCTAAGAATAACGGTTTAAATGATCTTTATTTCATAGTCGTTTATTCCCATTGCCAGGCATTAATACCCTATCGGTGAGAAAAGTTTTTTAAATAGCGCGTTGATTGCCTGTCCTTTCTGGTTCACTGTCTCATGCCTCTCGGTTAACACATATAATTCTTAAATTTACTTGTACACGTGATACAGGGACGCCCGATACAGGGGACAGGACGTTTTTAAGTTGCTAATTCGAGTTTGCTTACTTTATTACACAGTTGCCCGATGATCATATCAAGCGTGAAACTCAGAGTAGCATTTTTGAACCGTCCTGTTCTATACACCAAGCGTGTATAGCTCTCTCTACACGGCATCGAGCACTTTATGAGAGACTGGTAAACAGTAATTTTCATTTCATTTTACAGGGACTAAAGCATACAAAACAGCAAATCGTAGCAAAGAAGAATCTGGTTTTTCAAGAGTCCGAATGTTCTTACTTTAACGACGCATATTGCGATTTGAGGGTTAAACGTTCTTATTTCAAGGGGTATATTGCACTGGGGGGAGTAAAGACCCAAAACAACTTTATATTAGAGCACTTCAATTCAATTTTTTATCTGAGAAACAAAATTGTTTACAATTGAACGATTCATAGTATTTTGGTTTGAAGCGTAAAGTTGCCAACAAGCATACCGCAACTACAAAGATATTTGGTTGACTTGAGAAATCGCATGAAAATACTTGCGACATTAAGAACCTTATATATATAGAAAAATAAAATTCCTTATAGATGAAATACAATCTGTGTACGATCCATTAACTCTAAGGTTTTCCTTGCGGGAATTGATTGTAGCAGAAGCGATGAAAGTATGTCTTACTTGTTCCTAGAATAGAGCTCATAAAATGAGCACTCTGTAGCGTCGAGGGCCTTTCGCCAACACTTGGCATCCCTGAAACAATTCCTCTTGGCTGCGCTTTGGATATCCCCAGCCGGACGGGGGTTATCGTCGTTTCTGCTGCTTTCAGTATCTCGATCACAGCTAACCAAGAGAAGGCACGTAACGTTGATCTGGAAAAAGGGTGGAGATATGTTCACAATAAAGAAGGGATGTATACCGTGAACGTAAATACAGGGGGTCAAACCTAAGCCTTTATTTCCATCAGTACTGTCCCGATTCATCTTGAAGTAATTTGGCATAATGAAGTAAGTTTGAAGAGACTGACTGCCTACACTACCGTTAAGTCCTCGAATAGACTTACGGGGGGCTAATTTTGCAAACAATATCTTGGAGACGGGGACCTATTTAAAGGTGGGGCTATTCATAGGTGGGTGGGGGCTTATTTAGCAGCAGCAACAAATATTTACCATTTAGAAGAAAAACATAAATTTTCTTTTTATTATTTAAGCTGGTCAGTATGCTCAGAAGACAGATTTGTCTATATAAAGCCCCAACCTTACCTATTGCTGTCGAGGCCAAATCTCAGCCTATGATGGCTTATTCGAAGGTCGAAGGTAGGGCGTATTTCAAGGTAGGGCGTATTTCAAGGTAGGGCGTATTCGAAGGTAGAGTACATTCGAAGGTAGGGCATATTCGAAGGTAGGGCTTATTTGGAGGTAGGGCGTATTCGAAGGTAGGGCTTATTCGAAGGAAGGACGTATTCAAAGGTAGGGCTTATTCGAAGGTAGGACGTATTTCAAGGTAGGGCGCATTCGAAGGTGGGGGCTTATTCGAGGAGATATGGTACATTTTTTTTACATTCCAATAAAAATTTACAATTCAAATTTACTAGTTGCAGTACCTGCAAAATACTTAGCGACATTGCAAAAACGATGCCACTGGGTGCAAAATACTATGACTACTCCGTGGCATCACGAAAAACTAAGACAACTTACATATGAATTACCAAAAGAAAAAAACAAAGAACACTACACTCTCTCTCAAATATTAGCGAATAGCAGCAGACAAGATGTCTGCTGCAGTTTAAGTAATTTTGCGTTATCACAGATCTCACCTCATATATAATTTGAGACAGACCTTACATATTATATTTAACTAAGTAATTGTTGGCTTACTAGGGGCAAGGGGGCGAGGTACTTTATTCAAAGCGGCCAGTACAATGTATAAAACGTATTGTTAACTCCAGGATGCTTCTATTGAGATGGTTTGAAAAATTCTTATCGCCGTAGAATAAGATTTGCAACATAACATCATTTGCAAGATTTGCATATCCATATAGTCGTACTAGAGTATATATTCCAGCGAGGAGATCAGTCCTTTGAACACCAAAATATGGTATATTCGTTACTTATCTCAAATTCTACCAAGAAAATCATCGCACACATGATAATATCTTTCGGTGTTCAAAATTCATCGTCAAGTTACCATTCCTTATACCTATTGATTCTTGGATGAAATTATTTTAGGACTGTTGGTCTTCAGCCAAGTATGGTTTACAAGGGGTCTTCCATTTAATGAATAATAGGTTTGTCCTGATGGTTAGAATAATAGGTTAGGGGGAGGTTGAATTAAATATATATAAAGATCAAATGAATTAATACCTTATCCGTTTCATTGCCCTCTCATCAACATCATCTTCCATCAGCTTTGCGAACCTTCCAATTTTGTGTCGTAGCCTTGAGTCGCTGTTTCTTTCTTTGCTCAAAAACAAACTTAACTGCCTCACAACAGAACTTAAAAAGCGCCTGTACGTCCCAATAATTTCTGCGTCTCTTGTAAGGGAATGTTCTCGTTTCAATACACGGACTGAGTTTATTTTCTGTGTGCTTTGAGCGAATTTGGCAGCAAAACCTGCGTTAATATTCTGGGTAGAAAACATGTCTAACAGCGTAACAACAAACGTTCTAACGACACATGGTACCGGATTCGACATTAAATGCGATATGACTTGATCAAAGCCCTCAATGTCCACACCCCCTGAGCTCTTACTAACTGCTCCTTCACAAGGAGATCCATATATTGTTCCCAGTACAGAGCCGTCCATGCTGGTAAGTACAGAGATTATCCAAATAAAAGTCTTTGCTTGTTGCTCGCTCATACTCGAAATCTGGTCAAGGCAAGTACATTTATCTACAACGATGTTTTGCTTAGTAACAGAACTCGTAGCAGTATTCGGTGACGCCATGCTTTCATATCCAATGGTACTCGTTCTGTCCCGCGCACGATCTGCAGCAAGTAGCGCGAGTCGCTCGAAGTCATCAAGACTCAAGCCATCATAACTATTGTGATGCGTCACAGAAGTTGGCTTTAACCAAACGCTTGGAAGACTATGAGGTACCCCTTCGTCTAAAATCGATAGTCCTCGAGGAAGCACTTTCCTTGTCTGTTCCTTGGAAACAGCTGAAGCCTCCAGGGACGACTCTGAAAACAAAAAAGCATCAACATATGCTTATATATACTTAAATATATTAAAATACATGCTCAAGTATTACCAAACTTAAACCATTTTTGGTTTTGCTTTTACTACCAAATATCGCATTTTACTCTCTCCTACTTCTTACACTTCTTACCTTTAATTTACCTAGTGACAAGTATGTCCAGGGGACCTTGTATTGTTTTTTTCTAATCAAACCACTAGGGTTCACTGCTACGAAAAAAGACTAGAGGCAGGAGCAACAGACTTTGAAGATAGGGGAAAAACAAGCTAAAGAAAATTGTGAACTACAAAAATTGTTAAGAATGGTCAAAAGGCAATGGGAAAGGAAGGATAATAAACACTGGTACCGCAAGCCCTAGAATAAACCCTCATTTTCGAATAAGAGCCCCCTTCTAGAATAAGCACCTATCTCAAAATATTCTTTGCGAAATAATCTCCCAGAGGTTGATTCGAGAACCTACAGTAAAGAAATGCATACAAGCATAAACAGAGAAAACAGTGGAGGAAAAAGAGGAAAGGGTAGACACTTACTGAAAGTTAGGTAGGGAGTGCTACAAGAAGTTAAGCTGGAATGCAGGGCTGGAAACATGGGGATTTCTATAAAAACATCCTCAAAGGTTTGCTATACTATAACGCGATGAATTCTCATCCGATTTCTGATATTCCAGAAATTAATAATAAACTTCCCATCAAGCAAGTATTAGCTGAATTTCTAAAAAAATTAAAGTAAGTTACCTTTTACATTGCCCTCTGAATCTCCATTACGTTTTACTGCTCCTTCGCTGCAGCTAACAAATTTTGGCCAGATTTCGTCCTGGCAATCCAAAGAGGAATTTGACTGCCTAACCAGCTTAGGATCATCTGTGGATGTTAGGTGCCAATCTGATACCGAAGACTTTTTACCATTCGGCCATCCCGGTAAATCTTTTTTAATTTCAATATGTTTCAATTTGTTAATGACACAGATCTTCGGATTACATGGCCTCATTTTTGAAAACAAATCGTACAAACCATCAGGCGAAAGGCGTTTCGAGTTTTTCAAATAAAATGCAAGCGCAGTTTCTTGCTGGTCATTCACAAAAAAAGAGGCCTAAAATAAAAAAGGCAATTAAATGGCAAGAATTCTTCTTACATTTAAATAATAGATGGATCCCTACATAGTTACAACGTAAGGTAAAACGAAATCCCCGGTGGGTCATCTCAAACTATCAAGTGTAAGTAGCCGTGTCTGAGGGTCTAGAAAACTGACCCTTAACTCTGATGTTTGATTCCAATATGATTTCCCTTTTCTTAGAAACCAAAGAGAATTTATACCCTTTTTCCTGAAATCAAGTAGTTGAAATAAAGCCAAAAAAAGAAAAATTAAAAAACTATATTAAGATTCCCATATCATACACCCTGTTTTCTATTTCCTATGTCCTAGATATATGACAAAATTGAACCCCTTTTCAGAGGTATTGAAGACATGGATGCTTACACTTGACAATGAGAGTGGACCCGCCGGGAACAAAATACGAAGCGTCAGATAAATTAAACTGATTTTCATGGCCAGCAGAGGATTGAAAATTGATCTTCCATATTCTGAAGCGATGTGCTTTAGGTTGGGTTGTTGGTGACATCCTGGAACTGTGAAGTTAAAAGTATATATAAATGCATATAAAAAAGCCATAGGTCACCTCTGGATGAGCATCTAGCAGTTCTTTGAGAACATCAACGAGGCTTTCCATCTAAAAAAAGGAATAGAACAGTAGCCAAAAGAGTTAATTCAAAAGTCCTGGGCCAGTATTGATGTCAAAGACGGAAAACGGAACCTACATCAAGGGACATCGTACTGACACCTCAATAAATGGAGCTGATGTATCGACAGCTACATTGGATGCAGGTTTTATAAAGCAGAAAATGTAACAGTTTACACTAGGTTCTGCTAGGAAAGGCCTTGCAAGTCTATGCATGATAACATGCAAAATTAATCTAAAGAAATGCAGCAACAGTACCACCATAACCACTACATATATGCCTTTAAACTACTTTATGGAATTTAAAAGTAAACGTAATATATACAACAACATACCTCCGTATCCTCTTCTGCTTTTTCATTGAAATTGTCAGCTTTATCCGGTACAGGATCATGGGTAACTTGTACAGGGCACCCAGCTTGGCTCACGATAACTTCTCGTGGAAGAATCAACCTGGCCCCCGTGATTGCTTGAGGCAGAATGTGCCTGACGTGGGCTAAGTCACGTGACAATGCTGCGCTGCTGAACAGATGGCCTCTTGGAAGCCTTAAGGTGCTGGCACGCAGAGACGGTGGGATGGTGTGTCGTGTTGGTCGCGATCTTCCAAGAAGATCATCCCTAGAGCGGTTCTCTGAATTTGGGTCCTTTGAAAGATAGACGTGTATCTTACTAGGTATCAAAGACAAATATATCTACGAGCCTTGTGCGGTATCATTCTGTTAAAGGCAGTGGAGGGAAATTGATATTAACAAAGGGCCACATGGGAAATCTGAACTGAGAAGGAGGGCTGAACCAACGATAACTTTATTGCAAGCGATGTGCTTTTCTCCAAACATAAAAAGAAATGAATTGTACTTTATTCAGCTGCTAATAGCAGCAAATTGCTTTTCGCAATTTCATTTGCCTTCCATTAATCTGAAACCACATCAGGTTTGAAAAAAATAGTTATGAATATGATCAGGCTCAAAACGAAAGAATATCGGGGCTGAAAAAAATGATAGCATTCTTATAATAAACAGTGTAGCAGGCTAAAGGCAATCGACAGGTACAAAAGTGGGTTGAGCCACCTGTCAATCAGTCAATGAGTGGAATAACATTCAATGATTGGTCATTTTTTTACTAAAAGATGGTTTAAGCTCTGTCGATTGCATCAACGTTGCTAAACTTTCAAAAACATCACTTACATCGGCTCGGTGGACCTGCAAAATATACCGTGCCACACTAGTTAGGCCTGTTGGTGCGCGGTCGTCCTTGCAAAGAAGTGGGTGACGATCCATTTCAGCTAAGGCTTGATTCATTTCTTCCAAATCGCTGAACATAACTAAACCTATAACAGAATGGTAATCACCAATCATATATCTTATCAGTCACTGTGATTACAATAAAGCCAAGAGAAGGCAAAAGCTTAAGTCACCGATAAAGCAAACTAGTGATTGATCAACTTACATTGTTGATAAGATATATGATTGTTGATTGTTGATTATGTGATTGTATGATTGTAAATCTGATTGTATGAGCAATAAAAACTCCCAGTTGGAAGCTGTAACAGTTTTAGTTTTAGGTAAAATCAACAATTTACAAAAAGAAAGTTTAGGATTTTGATATAAGCAAGATTTACGAAAATTGCAAAACAATACATGCGGACCTTAAAAAATGTGAACACAGCAATACAGGTACTTGTTATGGATAATAGGGCTTTGTCTCTGTGAATAAGATTATGCGAAAAGAAATTTGAGTTGGGAATAAAGAAACAAATTTCATGAGAAAGGTGGAATTTGAAAAAGGGGTGCAAATTAAATGGCGGGATTACCCTCCTTGGCAGTAGCTCGCAAGGCATCAGCTCTGTTCAAAATACCATATCGCTGTCTTGGCTGTGGTGGTGTTGGCATCGCTCTCATTGCTCTCTCATACCGTGGAATAAAGGTTGCAGCTTTCTTCTGAGATGATGGCTGATCAGTTGCCACAGAAAGTGTTTTGCTGACTATAAAAAATAAAAATTGTATCATTCGAGGAAGGGAAAATAACCACACAAGTCTCAATGAGTTTCCTGATCAATGTTGCAAGAGTTATACTGCTAGCCACTGTATACGAAGTACCCAATAACTTGAATTGTGCTTTTCAATTTTTCAATTCTTTTCCTGAACACTGCTACTTCCACACCCCATCCGTTCAAAACAATTTTGATTGTTTAGACAAATATCATACAAGTCACAGGTGAAAAAGTATTTAATAATCTCCAACGAGATTTTATATTAAAAAAACTGTTAGAAAACGGAAGGAGAATTGCTAAATTTGCCCTTTAAAATTGACGTTATCCTACAAAGATGTTTAGGCAGGCATTAAGGTGTTAAGGCCAATTTCGCGTCATACTATGCTAACAGCAGTACAATTTCACTCGGGTCTGGGGAATGGGATGGTCCCCCGTCCTTTCTACGCCAACCAATGGTTTGATAACGATTTGATAAATCGTTTCGGCACACGACTTCGGGGGTTAATTGCCTCGCTGTGTTGAATCATAGTTGCTTGATGGTCACATCAAGTGTGAAACTGGGAGTTACAACTTAGAACCATTCTAATATTTTTTGAAAAGTTTGAAATAAAAAATCTAGAACAAACAAGTTGAGATTTATCTATATTTATGGCCACAAGTTTACAATACAATTCCTGTTTGAATTTTTCTCCTTACAATCGTATCTATCTATTAACCATAAGACCATACTCAAACGATGATGAATATTTCATAAACAAAAGTAAACGGGTAGAAACATGTTTAACTTGTATTTTGCACTTTGAATGAAATATTTACTAGCAATACATTCTAGATATAGATGTGAGCAAAAATGAGGGATTCTCAGATTTTAGACGAAGCTCGATAATGGTGGGGACAAAATAGTTCGCCTATTCGACGCTATCAATGTATGGCCAAAGATGAAACAGTCCCAAAAATTACTTACGTGTGCGTTTCTCTTTAGCAGTTTTGATTGCCCATTTTTCGTGTGGCACAGGTATACATGCCCTATACGCAGAGGAATACCTCTCTTTGAAAAGCTGCAATAACATTCGTGGGCTGTAGTTAGAAGGTATATTGGACACAACCAGAGCATTCTTCAATAGGTATTTCGGCTGCAGCTTGGATGTATTGAATACCAAGTGATGTAAAGGTGTCATTCCAAACAAAGATTTGCAAGAGATGGCTTCTTCAAATAAAGCAGGCACTACGATTAACAGGGAATAAATATGTTGATTTTGACGTTGGACAGCTGCAATTTTTATTAGGAGAATGGATGATATTTCTCACAGTATTTATTAAAGCTTGCCTTGATCAACTCATCGATTAACTTGTTGAAAATTTATTTTATCAGATGTTGATTTTATTCAAACTAGAGGAACTTAATAATAGGATTTCGATAGGGCCATTATATTACTTTTTCAATATGGTTTTTAGTACTAGAAATATTTAAGATTTGTTTGCCTTTTTTTCGGGAAGAACATTAATTAGTGTAAAACATTAAATTAGGGTCATCAAGTAAACAGGGGCGGTCAAATATGGGGGGAGGGGGCAAGCCCATTGTTTTGATAAAATGACGTCACATTTCCCATTGTTTTAGAACACAAGACCATTGTCCTCTAAAGTATTGGGGGCGGTGGCCCCCCTCGGCCCCCCCCAAGTGTCCGCCACGAAAAGGAAAAACTGTATGCATATATGTGCAATCATGGGGGTCTACGTTACAGTCTGCAGAACATAAAATCAGTTTTAAAACGTGGTATAAAACCAGAAAATCTTACTATATACATTAAATGATAAATAGAGACTGATTGAAAGTTCCAATTCTACTTTGAAAATTCCCATGGATAAATATGTTTAAAACAGCAAAAAACTGTTTTAAGGCTAGCATGTACTGAAGATTATTATAATTGGAAAAACCTATGAAAACTGCATTTGGGAAATATTTGGAAGAAGGAGCTGGCTACATAGATATATATACCTGTTTCACTCCACTTGAGAACAAATCGAAGGATTGTCAGAGCTGCTTTAAAGTTCTTCGTCCAAATCGCCGTTAAGAAAGGAGTGCAACCCAGACTGTCTTTATCTTTCAACTGCAAGTTTCAAGAATTAATTCAAAAGTAAATAAATTATTTCAATTTGAAAACAATGTGCCCTGCTTTTGTCTCACGACTGCCACCTCCCATCCCCTTTCCAAAAAAAACTTTAGTTGCGGGCTTAAATGACTGACAAAAACGTATTTCGGTTATTATTTAAGAGCTTTTTGAAAAATACGTCCTGACGAATGACACAAAACTATTTAGCAGGAAAAAAGATAATAAACTTGATGATTCAAAAGTGGTCACATAGAGCATTCAATGAGGTTAGAAGTTTTCTAAAGGAATAATGTACATAAATTGCCTCCGCTTAGGCAGTGGATTGGAGTGCTCGATTAGGAAGGTAGTAAAACATATTTGAATTTATGATGGATGCAAGCTCGAGAAGATTTTAATAAAGCTGGCTCTGATGAAAGATTCTGGTGATTGCAACTTCAGTAATGTTATTTTTTTTATTATAAACCGTTTTATACTTAGAGACTCATTGCTAACATTGCTAACATAATATTTAAAGACTCATTGCTAACAGTGGGCCTTTGCGAGCGTGGCTAGGGTCAAAACAATGGCAGTAAACTTCTACGGATTAACGAAAATTGATTTCAGACAGTCTAAAAATGCATTATGGGATACTTGCGTAGCGCATTGGCTCATTGTTAGTCTTTAGATATTGGCAGGAAAGCTTCACTTACCAATGAAATAACAATATTTCGGATCCCAACACAATCTAAAATTTTGTTCAACATATAAACTTCATCAGCTTTCGTTTTGGTATCAGCAGTGAATGTTGCGCTGCCTGAAAATAATGATCACACAATTAATTTCACAAAAGATTTTCGTCATCTTACAAAAAAAATTTGAAATAATACCATAACAAAGCAAAAGCTTCTCAAAGAATAATAATAATTTTTAAAAAACTTTGATTAATTTTTAGCTTCTGAAAAGACAGTTTAAAATACCTCAACCAGGCAATATTTGTATGAAAAATAGTGAAAATAAATTTGGTCTATAATATTCCACAGAAAGCCAGGTCATGCCATGCCCATTCTCTGTGGGTATAAGGGGACATCTTGATACAAAAATTGGATTGTAACATACCATTGTGGGAGCAGTTAATGTTTCCAGCACAAAGGTGCAATATATTCTGATTTCCGCTGCATTTTTCAAATAAGCACTCCAACCCATTCAAATCTTTATTGCGTGTCGAATCAGCAACATGCATAGGTTCTTCACCAGGTTGAGTCGCTTGCACCCGTCGCTGCTCTAGTGCTTGTTCTATAGTCTGCATGATTTCATCAAAACTCTCCTTATCATCGTGTATTATGACGGGGGCTAACGTCAACGTTCGCGGAACTGATAGAAAATAGACATAGCAAGAGTTAAGAAAATGAAGCAATACAGCTAAGGCCACAAAGGATCATGACCAATGACGTCATAAAACTTTAAGATTCATAACGAAAACATAGTTCAGTTATTTGTTTAGTTAGAGCGATAGTTTATGTAGTGTAATTCTAAAATATACGAACTGCCTTGAACTTAGAACTGTGCATTTCTAAGAAAAGTTTTGTAACAAAACGAAGATCTTGTTGCAAAAGTTTAAAAACAATTCGATAATATCAAAATCTACAGTAAATTAGTTGTATTGCTTAGAGGCCCGATAACCACGTTAAACGTGAAACATGGAATCGTAATTTTCTGAGCAAAGAGCCTAAACAAAGATATACAAACTCCTTATTGTCTTGCCAAAATTTATCTTACCAATATAGCTCTCATCCCTCATAGGTTAATTCAAAAGATAAGTTTATCAGAAAGCGAACTCACTTGCAACAATGGTAATCGTTACTTCATCAATAGTCCCGTTTCCGTAACGAGCCTCGACAGGGACCAGAAGTCGAAAAGGCAATGCTTCAAGTGTCCCAGATTGAAGCAAACAAGTATTAAACTGCACTGGGTACAAACAGTTGTTTCTATCCAGCAAAATCGAACAGTCAAAAGTGTTCAAAGTCAATAATTTAGGCCCTTTCCATGACTGATGTGTGCTAGAAGACTGAGTTGTGACGCCATTTTCCTGCCGAAAATCATCTACGTCAGCAAAATCAAGCATGCACTGCTTGGCACAAACAGCTTCAAATTCTGAAGTTACGTTTCCATCACTAATAAGAAATTCCTTTTCAACTCGCCTCTTTTTTGTGCTGCATGTAAACACTTTGCTGTTATCCTCTTTTAATCCATCTGCCTGGACTAAAAACGCTTTGCAATCTAATAATCTGTTCAACAATATTGCCAGGCCATGCTTTGTCGCGGACACAGCAACGGCCTTAAAACCATTGTACTGGTTCTCAGATCCGGTCGGATCAACGACGCACACCGGTTTCTCACGAATAGCCCGGTCATATCGATCTTCATTAACTAGAAATTCACTTGAGCCCTCTACGATCACTTCGGTTGAATCAGTAACTTTTGTTAGCGAAGATTTAAGACAGACTTTCAACTTCTGCTCGGAATTGTTTTCCAAGCTACCTTTCGGATTGACTACGACAAAATTTCCATCAACAGCAACAACACTTCCGACCGCACTTGCTCGCTCTTCCAAGAAAATAACCTCGTCGGAAGACCAGTCAAATTTCAGTGAATCTTTGGAGTCAACATCACCTGCTGGAAAAATAGCGTTAATGAAGTGGGTTGTAATTGGGTAACAAAAGAGATTAAGATATGAGATATTGAAAACAGCAACGCCTCTATTAACGGATACCTCCCAAAAGCGGATAAACAAGTAGCGGATATATTAGTAGACGGAAATGAGCAAAGCAGCGCACTTGATTGGTTATTAGTATTCGACCAATCAGCGACCGCTAACAATCTCACATGTTGCAGAAAAGTCCAAAGGAAAGTAAATAAATCCTTTACCCACGTATATAAATCTTCATTCGCTGTTTAGATATTACCTGAAGTTTTGTACTCAAAGGATTGTCAGACGAAAAGAAACTTAACTAGCATGAGTAGTTTTTCATTTTTTCGTGCCATTTTGAAATTTGATAAAAGTTAAATATAGCAATAGTGATCACTGAAAGGCGATAACAGTCGATTTCTGCACAGGAGGCAAAGACATCAGGCTTTCTTTTGTATTGCAAAACAATAAATCTTAAGGGCTTATTTCGTAAGAGTCAATGGCATTTGCTGTATGCCCGGAATTCTTCCGCATTCTGACAGCATTGTCCAAAAATTTCTCAAATCCTGGTTCAATTTCGTTACTGAATCTGCGCATTCAATGATTATAAAAACTTTTGAAAAAATTTATACTTTTATACTAAAATATATATATTTATACATAAAATTAAAATCCTTATACTTTGAACACACCCACCAATTAAGAGTTAAAACATTTTTATGAATAATCAAAAAATAATTAATAATTAGTACAAAATAACAATTAGTTACTAGCGACATTACCTGACATGAATGTTCTTTTTGTTTTGTAATTGTATCCTTTAAACGAGGGTTTGCTAAAAAAAGGCAATAAGGATAAACCAAAATATTGATATCACAGATAGGTTCACAGATAGGTTCACAGATAGGTTCACAGATAGGTTCACAGATAGGTTCACAGATAGGTTAAAGATTTCAAGAAGATAACTCATCTGGATGTTTTACTCGACATGCATGCTATACAGCAATGCAGTTTTTCCATTACATCAGGTATTTACTTCACAGATCAAGATACAATCATTACCAAAATATTGCCAATTGCTGAGGATTTTCGGTTGAAACTAGACTTTAAAAAATTAGAGAAATGCCTAATATTGTTGAAAGAAAAAGCAAATTTGCAAAGAAAGAAAGCAACATGTCACATAAATGCAAAAAGATTTCAGTACTACAAATATCAGATAACAATTCTCACTAAAAAATACCTTTCCCTGGTTTTTGATTCCACTAATTCAACAGTGTATTGTCTTCTATCAGAACTGTCACTTCCCTTGTCCAAATCTTGGATTCTGACCACTTTACCCACCATTGGTCCATCGATGAATTGATTCTTGATAACAAGTGCTCCCAGCTCTTCTTTTCTTTCCTTCAAAGCAACTATATCTCCAACATTCAACCCTGCATCAAATGAGTTTCGTCGGGACTGTCTTTTAGTCTTCTGAACTTTTTTTAACTCATCAGGTGCAAGGCCCCTGCAAACATGCAGACTTTATTTAAAAAGCTAAAGTCCCAGAGTTGATAGGAATAAATCTGCAAACAATGTTAGATGCTTTAAAGAATAGATGGGATGCAGCCACATAGGCATAGGGTCTTACCCCCTAACAAACCAAGATTTATAAGACAGACAAAAACAACATTACTCCATAAGCAAAATTAGATCTTTTAGTGGCCATATCTCAGTCAGTTTACAGCAAATTTAACTGTGGCACATTTAGAGATATTTCATTACTTCTTTACAGCTATTTGGTAAAAATAACAAAACTCAAAAATATCTATGATGTCATAGTTGCATATTCTTTTGGATCCAGATCCTGCATTTTTGTACTTTAGACTAAGGATGTAAATTTTCTGATAGTTAAATTGAGAAAAAAGTTGGATATAAAACAAACAAATTAAGAGCTGTATAAACTTGAAGATATTCCACAGGCTTACATGCGATTTTGCTTCAAGAAATGATGACACTTCCGTCTATGATAGTCATAAAGCTGCTTGAGGTAAATTTGACAGTTTTTGATATGATCTCTCCAAAATTTCTGGTGACAACAGAAAAATATGAAAAAGTACTATTATGAAATATTTTTAAAGATACATACCACCAAAAAACTTTTCCAGAAAGAGTAAGAACAACAGAATAGAAATGACCACATTTCAAATCAATTATCTCTTCATTATCAAGCTCTTTGAAACTTGTCGCTGGCACAGTCAGTTTTTTAATAAGACTTGGTGTATAGTCCAAATGATGCCCTAAAACCAGAGTATATTTCTTGTTAATTCTTAGAATTCAGTCTTTCTTTAAGTGTAAATTTAGTAGACTTAAAAACCACAGTTGAATCCAATTGGAGATGTAAATATGTGTCTTATTACCAGAAAGGAAAGGTTTATTCAAATATTGTTTGACTCTCAGGCAAGAGCACTTAATTTGCAGCAGTGAAGACTTCCTGAAAACACTATCTAAAGTGGATTTATCTTAAGATGGAGGGTTTTTATACACTGCAGTGTGAATTTGCAGTCAAAACCACCAAAAATGGATATTTTGTGATATTTTAGCCTTTAATTTTGTGAGCAATTTGAACGGAAAAAACAGGTATTTTCTCATTTGATTATTGTACCAAAAATGCAGTCTAACAAGCTCCTGTTATACATAAAACAGATAAATATGAAAAAGCAGCAGTGTGAACACGGCCAAAGTGTGAGATACCTACCAGCCAAAATTGGGTCAAAGAATGAGCAAATCTTGCCATTTTTTGTGATTATAGATGCTCTGATGATATTGCAATCGATCAACATGATTTCTTCACTTTCCAAGGATAAAAACTCC
Organism: Rhopilema esculentum; assembly: GCF_057945365.1. Lineage (NCBI taxonomy): Eukaryota > Metazoa > Cnidaria > Scyphozoa > Rhizostomeae > Rhizostomatidae > Rhopilema > Rhopilema esculentum. Next base: position 4,230,886 of record NC_142816.1, read on the forward strand.
AAACTGGGGTGGAGCTGTGCCTTTGTGACATCTTTTGTCTCTCTAAGCCTTGGTATCGGCCATGACCACAACTTCTTGTCATTTTTTGATACAAGGATAAATTCTGAATGCAATGCAGATATTGACTCAAACTGAACACCTTTTGAATCCTTGAAATCAGAATGAGAAACATCATTTAAACTGGTAATATCATAAGAGTGATTCAATGTTTCTTTCAAACTGATAAAAATCTAAGAGATTCAAACTGATACAAGTTTATGTTTTGCTTAAACTGATTGAATTCTTAGAGATTTTTTATGTTTCAAAGTAACTGGAAACATTCTCAGAAGAAGGCTTTGATGTTCCATTTAAACCAGTGGTCATTCAGACTTCAAAATTGCTGCAATATTGCCATAAAGCCTTAAGCTTATAGTCTTTAACTATGACCCAAATATCTGAATGATCCATATAAACCTTATCTGAGATGATAAACAAAACCTAATTGTAGCTACAAATTATATTTCATTGAAAGAAAAATTATAACATAAATGATATAACTAAAGACTTACACATTGAATCCATTCCACTGAATTTGCAGGGATTTTTCTTGAAATCGTGCATGACTTGCTCTCAATGCATACCCCTTTACTAGCAGAAGTAGATGCTACATTATCATTTTTAATGTCTTTGTGCATGAACGAAAGCTTGTCAGACATGGTTCTAAAACCAGCTGGATATTCATAAGGTCTTTTACGCTCATTCTGTTCTTGTGATGGCAAGCCTATGTCATCTGATTGATTTTCAGGAATATTTGATGCTGCTTGGAAAATGGCTGGAAAGACAGGTGTGTTTTCTGAAAGAGGAAGACCGCATGGGTCATCCATTGCCATTGGTGCCTCTTCTGGCTCTTCAATCTAATTGAAAAGCAAAGAAGAAAATAATAAGATAATTAAGAAGATAAGAAGATGAACAAGAAGACTTTTAATATTGACATTTACCTAGTGACTCTACAGGGGCTTTTAAAGCATAAGAGAAGTCTGCTGACTTGATACAGTAAATTCAGGATATAGTCACATCAATTATTTCTTGAAAAACTGTGACACTAAGTTAAGCGGGATGAAAAAAAGTTTAACAGTTTTTCTTATTTGCGGCTAAATTTTATGCAACTAGAAATGGTAGTGTGACTTTAAGCAAAGAAAAATCAACTGCAATACCCTTATTAGGAATTTTTTGCCATACTCTATTAAAATTCACCTCACCTTTAGATTATTCAAATTCAAATTTCAAGCATTTGAAAGTCAATCTGTTCTACAACCCTGGCAGTATCAGGTTACTATTTTTCTTAATTGCTGAAGCTAAATCTTTAGAAGAGATACAAGAAGGTTATGGGTGAGCCATGGTGTACAAATAGCTAAGCTAGATGCCTTTACTGAGTATGCCTACAAAGGGGTTATTAGCTTCCTCAATACAAGCAGCTGTTTAGGAATAAAACATGTTGACTTCTTAAGAATTCGAATAGAATTCTTAAGAAAAGAGTTAACCTAATTTCATCCTCAGAGATTTTCTCAAGTAAGCTAAAAAATTGTGAAAAGGCCTTGATGCCATTTTATATTCCAGAAGCACGCACTGCTAATAGGCACTTTTAAATCATATTGTTCATGCTCAGAAATCTCTGCCTATAGATATTCTACTGTAAGATTTGAAAATTCTTTCCAAATATTTTGTCACAAGAATGCTTTCTAAAGTATGGACGTGATTTGGGAAATAACAAAGATTTGATGAGGGATTGGTCATGCTTATCAAGCAATAACTTCATCAATATTTGACAGATACTAAAACTTTCTCATCAGAACATTTTGATGACTTAGGGATAGAAATTTATTTTTCAGGAGGTGGAGGGGGGGGGGGGATTTTTAAAAACAAAAAAAGCAATTTGACAAAATGACAATATATAAACTGTGTAAAGCTGACAATTTAGTGAAGGCTATGGGGTTCTCACCCCCTATACAGCCGCAATTTCTGCCCTTGTCATGACTATAAAGTAGAAAATTTAGTTTTACCTGGCCAATGAATGGTAATGTACTGCCAGGCATAACTCCACGGCTAAGTGCACAATCGGAATAATCAGAGTCCTCAGCAAAATTTCTTGGAACAAGAGGCAAACTTAAATCTAGAAAGCTACTTTGCAGGCTGTTATCTGTTTGATCTTGACTTTCAAGCCTACATCCTCCATTTAAGCCCATTTCAATAAGCTCTGTAAACCGTCTTTCTTCAAAACTCTGCTCATATCCTGGATTTTCTGTGATGCTTCCAACTTGTAATGCATTTTCTACACCGCTGATATCTTCACTTAATCTTTGTCGCTTGCTTGGTACATCACATTCTGTTAAAGAAGGCACACTGATATCCAGTAACAGACTTTCTTCGCTTTTCTGTCTTGTATCTTCTTGATCAGTAAAGATGATATCCCTTGATATGTCATTATCAACTCCAATAGTCTTAGGGACAGCACTTGTTTCTGGATTAGTTTCGCTTGCTTGTTCTGTTACAATAGAATATTTGGATAAGGTACCACGGAAATGTAATATATTTTTGGATACCAAGTTTGTTAAAGAAATGTAAAAATTTGTAGGTAACATTTGTAACACCTGGAGATACATTTAAGTTATAAACTTTGAACCATAGAGTTTAAAAAAAAATATAAGTCTTTATATCTCGATCAGAAATCAATTTAAACAATAACCAAACGTCTTGCGTCGGAAAATAAACTTGAAAAATATCTTATTTTTATTTTCTAACAGCACCGGGGGAAACAAATACTTACCCTACGAAAAGGATGCCAAGGTACGTAAAATAAATGGAGAAAAACATTTATCTCGTAAAAGACAATCGATTGCAAAACAAGAACCTGGTTATTTACCCTCAGTATGTTGTCCCGATAGGCCTTCATCTTGGTTTATCTTGAACCTACAAGCTTTGCCATTCTTTAGTACAATACCACAATATGGTGGACTAACTGCAATGCTCTTTACCAGGTCTGCATGAAATGGTATCTGCTTTATCTCACTGTACTTAGGCCTTTCCCCTCGGCCATCATCGCTACCGACGCGGGCATAATTCTCTTGTTCATTTCTACCATCATTTGCCCGAATAAGCTCTTCAATAATCGCATCATGCACTTCACCTGGGTTTGACGACTTTTTTACTTTTAAGTTGACAATAAATGCAGCATTTCTGGTACCCATAACCATTTGCGTACCAAAAAAACGGAACTCGTAGGCCTAGGCAGACGGATGGCTTTAGTTTCGCGTTGAATTGAATTGGCCCAGTTGCGTATTTTCCTGCAATGAACAACGCAATGCTTCACACGACAAAAATCTCCTCGACCCTGTCTACCAAAACAGATCTCCCTTTTGTTAGCTCTATTGTCACCTCTACTTATATTTATAAAAGCGCTGTTCAGGAAAAAGGAAAAAATTATGGTAATTATAACTAGGGAAGTTCCTTGTGTTGTGTCATTCTTCGAAAAACATTAGTGAATCCCCCAGACATTATAATGTACCTGTTATTTCTAAATAGCCAAACATCGGTCATAAAAACAATTTATTGTCTTTGAACTCTGTGTGACGTCTACGATCAATATGTGATTGCTCTAAAATTCAAAATTCGTGCATTGCAAATAGAAACTTTCTTGTTGCACTTCCTACGGCCCACTGAGAAGGGGAGGCAAGGGGGCAACCTTGAGTTTGTATCCCTGTACTACTCGCACTCTATCTAAAGAAGCTAGTTTGAAACTTGCCCAAAAAAGCTTGAAAAATCAATAAGAAAGTACAAATATTCAAAAAAGACTTTAGAAAAATACCAACACATTGGTCATCAACGCTTTGGTTAGTATTATCAAATTATAAAAATCCATTTACGACAGTGATATTTCTTAAAATAAAACCAAAGTCCTCATTTCAAGAAGGACTTTGGTTTCATTCAATATATATCCAACAGCGATTATACAGCGACAGTTTACATTCACTACACGACAGCAAAGATAAGCAGAATTACTGTGGAATGGGGGGGGGGGCACTCAACTACCCCCAAATTCAAATATTGTGGGGATTCGGCCCCTTTCAAAAAAGCATATATATCCAATATGGCGTGTTCCTTCCTTAGCAAATTTATATTTCAATACCTATCTCTTTGATTTGAACTAACCCTTTTATTTTATAAGATGTTCCCCTCGAAAAAGCCTCCCCTCGAATAAGCCCCCACCCTAGAACAACAAATGGTCAATAAGCCCCCCCTCTCGATTAACTCCCCACTGCTACTGTAAATTCTCAAATTGGACCCCTCCATTGGATGGCTTTTGCCATTTGAGGTTGCCAATGGCGTTTTACTGAATTACCACAACAAATTCATACTTTGGAAGCAATTAATTAAATGCTCACAAAGAAATTCCTACTAGAATAGACAAGATCTTTTAATAATGTCTTCTTAATGTCTACAATAATTTTATAAGTCCTCCCTTGTATAAGCCCCTCCCTCGAATAAGCCTCCATCCAAAAATATCAAAAATAAATAAGCTCCCGGGGGGCTAATTCGAGGATTTACGGTATACGCTCAGCCAAGGGATGACACCTATACAAACAACAGAACACCCTGCAGTTCAAACTTACGCAGGTGTAATATGCGTTTTGGTACCCTATGCAAAAGTGTAACATTGTAAAACGCAATGTGTTTCAATCCTGTGATTTCATCGTAGTGCGATATTATGACACGTTATAAATAACAAATTGAACCCAATGCTTTTTGAGTTTAAAATTTCACAATTTTCAATCAAAAAAACTTTGGAGTCGCCATTAATGTTTTACTTTTTTGTATAAACTTAACAAGGGAAATCACAGCACTGCTTCTTGTTAGTACCCCTTGTTAGAAATAGTTTGATTGTTCTTTACGTTCTGAACAATATAAACAAGAACATTTGTGTTCCCAGACCGGTTCGCATGCTAAATTCCACCATTCGTTTCGGTTCCCTGTTTTTTAAAAGCTTGGGTACGATTTTGCATAACCAAAATTGCCATGCGTTTGTGTACCTGAACCGTTTTGCATGCTTAATTCCACCATTCGTTTTGGTACCCTTTTGTTTAAGTGCTTGGGTACGATTTTGCATAACCAAAATTGCCATGCTTTTGTGTACCTGAACCGTTTTGCATGCGAAATTCCAAGTTCGTTTTGGTATACCCTATTGTTTAAGTGCTTGGGTACGATTTTGCTTAACCAAAATTGCCATGCGTTTGAGTACCCGGACCGAAATGCATAAGGTTACCGAAACGCATATGACACCGGCAGCCTCATAATTAAATCCAACAATCAACTTTACATGAAGTATTTAGCTGCATCTATACATACATAAACTATAAACAAACGAATCTACAAAAGACGGCATTATAAAGAAGCATTGCTCCAGGGTCATATTACTGGCAACAGTCCTATAACGCCCATAAATTGCATCATCAAGTAAAAATCGATGTTGCTTCTTCGTTCTAATTTTGATAAGTTTCTTTTCGGCCCTTACCTTAAAGGCACTACGTTCTGACGTTCAAGGTATTTCGCTGTCCAGTTAAATTCCCATTGGTGAGACTATACAATAGACCTATTGTTACGGAGCCAATCGGCTAAACTTCAATTTGTTCTCGATTTTTATCACGCTGCAAAGCCTATGACTCTGAACGGCTGACTAACGGGACACAGTGCCTTTGAGCTTACAACCACTGCCAAAGTCTTGAAGCACTTGCGTCAGTTTTCAAAGGCAAATTCAGTCATCCATCTTCCCCTCCCCCCTCCCCAGGAAGAATGTTGATTTACTATATCAAAAAGAAAGGAGTTGTGAAGTATGTTTTTTCTTGTGGCTTGTATGATATTTTTCTATGCTTTCAACATTGTTTTAGGGGGAAAGGGGGACCGATGTGGTAGTATACGGTAAAACAAATAAAACATAGAAAAGCACAGAACAAAATATTGAGTGTTCCAAGAAATTTTGGCAGTGATTTTAGATCCTTGTTAGTTTATTCTCTTCGTTTTGTTAATGAATTGTTTTGGGATAAAACAGGGGCAAAGTAATCAAGGTTATTAGAGAGTTTCTAACTTAGTGAATTGAATGAGCTGCAGAGCCTGATATATAAAATTTACTTTGATAAATATAAACAGAAATAATTTCTCTATACAAAAACATAATGTAACCAACCACGAGCAAACTGAATTAATTGAACTGTGATACTTCTTGAAATCTCGAGATTGCCGTCCAAAAAGTCCTTACTGAATAAATCTCAACCTTTCCATACGAAGCTTTCGTTCTTGAGAACTTTTTCTTCAGCAAGGCAATTTTCCCCGTGTCCTTTCAGATCACTCATTCCCTTAAATTTCTTGCGACAGTTCATGCATTGCCACATGACTGGCTTTACCGGGACATCAAAATAGAGCGGTGTCCACACGACCCTGTTCTTCTCGGCTGACTCATCGTTTGTTCCAGCGTCCGCCGAGCCATCCTCACCAACCTGAGTTATTTCTTGCATTTTCCAAAACTGTGCTTTGTACATCACGTTTTCTTTAGACTGTGAATTTTCCGTGGAATGATCATTATCAAGATCCGTTTCATTTTCTTTCCCGGTTTGCTCTTGTGTTTCACTATCTTCCCTCTCGTTCACTTCAATTTCCTTTTTACAATCTTTCCAGTAACCTTCTGTTATCCTGTTTCTGCTTTTGACCCCATCACTCTGTTTGTTTACATCCTCTTTCCCACCATGCTCCACCATGCTCCCTTTATCCGTGTCTTCTTGCTCCTTCGCATGGTTCCCTTGATCATTACTCTCTTGCTCTTTCCTATCGTATTCGCCATATTTCCCGCCATGCTCTTTGTTATGGTATTCAATAGTCTTGCCATCAAGCACTGAATTTTCGTTTTTGTTACTCTTACTGTTATGGTAATTGATTTTATGTTCTGGGTCGTTTACTTCCTGCTCCGGGACTTTTCTTCGAAACGATGGTGATTCAAATACCTCATTACTTTTTTGTTCAGATTCATTCACATTAATGTGTTTTAATTTTATTCGCTTTGCAGACTTCCCACTAAAATTTTCGTCCACAGCCTTGTCTACTAGATGATACAACATGTGTCTAGTGAGCTCCTTTGGAGATTCTAGTACCGTTCCACATTTTGAGCAACACTTTCCATCCATCTGTGATTTTTTCCTTTTTTTCACATGCTTAGACAAGGATCGAGCCAGTTTTGTAATTGAATGTTGGAAAACATTACCATCCATATTATCTATAATTCTAGAGCATTCACAGTTATTGTTGGTATCATATGACTTTCGTTTGTGACTGATGCATTCTTGTGCGACAACTTTGGAAACTGCAGCACTTGCTTTGTCCGACGGTATACAAACAGGTATGCTACTTAATCTTGGCAATCCTAATGGGTTACTAGCAACTATGCTAGTTTCCAATGATGCTCTCTGGATTTTGTTTTTAATTTTTTCTTCAGATATGTCCTTCTCTTTTCTACTTAAATCTCTCTCCGAAAAGCTCCCATCACTACTTGATCTGATGTTATGCTTAATACAGAAATCCTGTGACAGACGGCTAGCTTTTTGACGCAAAATTGCACTGGCATCAGCCTTAACAGTGACAACATCAGATCTGAAAGAAGCTGTTGGCACTTCACTTGCAGTAGCTCTAAGACTGTATTCTTTGCCCGAAGATTCTGCATCATCTTTCACAGGGTGAATCTGAGGTGCTGCTTCTCCATCGGTATCATCCCGTTGGTCAGGAACAGAGCTTGCTCGCAATTTCTTATAATGACGCATTATCCTGCCCATTCGAACTTCATATTTCTGCAACTTATTAGCAATAGCATGGCGATCATGCAAGAGCTTGCGACTTGTGAACAAATGAGAACATTCCCATGAAAAAAGCGTAGAGCATGATTCAAGAATGGTCCGTTTTCTTCCAATAAGTTCTCCATTGTAGCGAATATTCTTCCACACAAGACTGCTTATTCTTGATGAGCTCTTTCTGTTACTTTTTCCAGAATTAACTATCTTTGTAGCTTGTTTGCTGTTTCTTTTCCGCCCATGTCTTGGCAGTTGTTGCTGGCAATCATTAGCTCCGAGAGATGCCGATGAAGAAACCAGCAAGGGACTGCAACCGTAAATCAAATTATTGAAAACAATACTCTTCATAGCTACTTTTTTATGGATACCACTGTCATCAGAATTTACTCCACGGGTGCGTTTTTTAGAAGGTACTACACGGGTGGTATTATCTGGTGAATGGGAGACCTGTGCTACTTTATTTTTGTCACATCCGTTACTTGCCTTACAATTTATCAGAAGTGTTTTACTTGGATGCAGCTTCGAATCACCACTTTCTACTTTAGCGCGATTCTCAGTTATTCCATTTTCTTCTTTGTCTTGCAAAATTTTCGGCAAAGTTAAAGGAGTAGATACTATTTCTTTTCCGTCAACAACTGGATTTACAGAAGTCTTCGAGTTCTCTTTTGACTTAAATGTCACATACCCTTTTCCCTTAAAAAATGAGCCCAGCTTCTCTAGAATATCCTTCAACTCTTGGCCTTGAAGGATCCTTCCATTATTCTCAAAATTCATCCCTTGGACATCAACATTCCCTGAAACTAGTAAAGAAATATCTATAGGGTGCTTTTTATTTGTCTCCTGTGGAGGTGCAATTAACTGCTCAGCGACTTCACTAGCAAGTGACTTTGAGATCGTTTGGTTATTAGCAGCTACATCTTCATCTTCAGATTTTTCGTCTTTGCAGGGTTCAGGAGCTTTAGTAACTGGCTTTGGCAAGATGTGGATATAATTAGCTAACCAACGAGTTCTGTCTAATTGAGTATCCTTGTGGTTTTGAGCTTTGTCAGATATCAGTCCATTACCAGGTACCAATCCATTATTCTCAACTGTTGGACCTTCTTTGGAGTTCTGAGCACTTGGCAATTTGTACAAAACTACTGGACTAGGACGTTCTTGTTCACGAGCATTCCTTATTGAGTTAATTCGATTATCAGGTGCCCATCCATTAGATTCGGCGGTTGGACCTTCCTTAGAGTTTTGTGTACTTGGCAACGTGCACAAAACTTTTGAACCAGGACGTACTGGTTCACAAGTATTCCCAACTGAATTAATACCATTAGAAGGTACTAATCCTTCAGTCTCAAATGTTGGACCTTCTTTAGAGCTTTGGGTACTCGGCGACTTGTACAAAACCGTTTGAATAGGACGTTCTGGTTCACAAGTATTCCTCATTGAGTTAATTCGATTATCAGGTGCCCATCCATTAGATTTGGCGTTTGGACCTTCCTTAGAGTTTTGTGTACTTGGCAACGTGCACAAAACTTTTGAACCAAGACGTACTGGTTCACAAGTATTCCCAACTGAATTTATACCATTAGAAGGCACCGATCCTTTAGTTTCAATAGTTGGGCCATCCTTAGAGTTTTGAATACTCGGCGACTTGTGCAAAGTCGTTTGAATATTAAGTAATGGTTCACAGGTATTCCTTATTGAATTAATACGATTATCAGGTACCAATTGTTTAGCCTCAACTGTTGGGCCTTCCTTAGAGCTTTCAGTACTTGGAAACCTATACAAATCTGTTGGATTAGGACGTTCTGGTTCATAGGTATTCTTTATTGAATTAGCACAAGTATCAGGTACCAATACACCAGTCTCAACTGCTGGAATTTCTTCAGAGCTTTGAGTACTTGGCAACTTGTACAAAACTGCTAGATCAGGACTGACAGTTTCACAAGCATTCCTTATCGAGTTTCCTTTGAAACTTTGAGTGTCTAACAATCCTGAGACAGTTCGATTATTTGGAACTAGTCTGCCCGATCTGCTGCTTGCACCATCTCTTGATTTCTGAAAATCAGGCAACTGTCTAGGGCAATCTTTGTTACCAGAGGCCAGAACATCAGCTTTCTTGGTAGAACCAGCTTCTGTAATACACTCCGAGTAGCATTGGGCCTCAGGTATCTTCCTTAAAACAATTTTATTACTTATTTGTTGGCGGTTATTGAGGTTGACTAAACCTTGATGAAAGCGCTGCAAATCGGCGACCTTTACAAAAATTCTTTGATTACCAAATGCCAAGCTACCACTTTCATCTGTGGAGAGCAAAGCATGATTTTCGGGAACAATGCCAGAAATAGTTGGATCAACTGGTGCAAATACCCATGGCTTGTCAAATGGAAAAGTTTGAGCACCCGGTGGCAATTCATTACGTTTCCGCTTTTTACCTTTCTTTGACTCTTTCTTTTTAGGAGCACATGTGGCGATTGCAAAAGGTTTGTACAATGGACCTAGTTTACAGCTTTGGGATACAAAAACATTTTCTTGAACAGTCTGCGTACTTGATTCAAGTTCACCAGTTTTATCTTGTGGGTCTTTCTTGCAGGACTGCTTTTTAGAAACCTTGCTCAGAACATTTTGATTAGCTGCTTTCATGTCATCTTTCTTGTCACTAGCATCATTTTGGGAGTTCTGGCTTTCAAGCATTTGTCGTGAGATAATTTGATAACCAAGTTTGCCAGATCTATCTGTTCGACCAGCCTTTAAATTTTGAGATTCAGACGGCTTGCTTGAAGCACTTTGAGAACCTGGTGCATCTGTGCCAATTTTGCTTGCGCCAATTTCCGTCAATAATGAGCTCTTTGGTAAATCATTTAAAACATTTTGACTATCAGATTCTTTCTGGTTTTGGTTTTTTTGCAAATTCTCCAAAATAACTTCTTTACCAGGAACAATTATGCCACTTTTGTCTGTTTGATCTTCCTTGGCAAGTGCTGTTTCAGGTTTATTCAAAATACTTTTATTATCAGATGCTATACTGCAAGATTTTTCAGTTTGAAAATCGTTCTGGCTTTGAGTTTCATGCAAATCCCCCAAAACAGTATTTTCATCAGGTGCAGCTCCACCGTTTTTGTATGATTTACTTTCCTCGAACAACAGTGTTTCAGGAACATTTTCCAAAGTAGTTTCATTACCTGATACTAAAACACATGAAGGAACTGTTTGGAATTCTTTAACACCTTGAGTTTCTTGTATACCCCCCAAATTTCTTTCCTTGTTTGGCACAACAGCGCTAGTTTTGTCTGTTTGTCCATCCATGACAATTTCAGTCTCTGAAACATTTTCCAAAGTAGTTTCATTACTTGATGCTAAAACACAAGAACCCACTTCTTGCAATTCTTCAAGAATTCGAGTTTCTTGTACATCCCCAAAACGTTTTTCTTTGTTTGGCACAACGGCACTAGTTTTGTCTGTTTGTTCATCCATGACAATTTCAGACTCTGAAACATTTTCCAAAGTAGTTTCATTACTTGATGCTAAAACACAAGAACCCACTTCTTGCAATTCTTCAAGAATTCGAGTTTCTTGTACATCCTCAAAACGTTTTTCTTTGTTTGGCACAACGGTGTCTGTTTGTCCACCCATGAAAATTTCAGTCTCTGAAACATTTTCATTACCAGATTCTAGAATGCAAGATTCTTTTTGGTCAACATGTTTGCAGCTTTGAGTCTCTTGCATATTTACCAAATTGGTTGTAGTTTCTGGCACAATTTCGACCGTTTCAGCCTCATCGTAAGGATTTTCAGATTCTTTACCTGAATTCGTCTGACTGTCTGATGTTTTCGTGCAAGGATGGTCTGTCTGACATACCTCCCGGCTTTTCATTCCAGCATGACTGCTCAAAGCAGTTTGGTTTTCCGGGATTAATCCAACAATTTGGTCTGTAGAGCCTTCATTAGAATTACTAGATTCAAGCACTTCTCTGGATATAACTTGAAAACCAGTTGTTCCTCTGCCAGCCCTGCCTGCCACACTACCAGGGAAACCGTTTAAGATATCATCATTGCCATCAGCTTTGCTAGTTTGACTGTCTTTAATGTGATTGCCATCAGACGTATTCTTGGGAAAAGTTGGCTTGTCAGCTGATAAAAGGCCATGCTGGTTTGATCCACAAATATCAAAAGTTTGCATTTTTGAGCTTTTGCTTAAAAGATTTTGATTTCTAACCAACAATCCGTTGGCTTGCGCTGTTGGAATTTCTTTACAGCTTTGATCCGCTTTAATGTCGGTAGCAGTCTGTTTTTCTGGCACCAGATTACCTGTTTTGTCTTCTGAACCACTTCTGGAGCTGCCAGTTTCAGAGGTTCCACTAATCATTGTTTGATCACTTGATAAAAATTCATTTGTCCTGTCATTTTCGCATTCTTCTAAGGTTTTAGCTTCAGGAATATTGTCAGAAACAGGCTGTTTAGACGACGTCGTTCGAGTAGTTTTGTTTTCTGGGCCTACTTTGGAGCAACAAGTTTGAGAGGCTCCGCTCATAACAGTTTTATCACCTTGACTTTGATCATCAGCTTGACATTCTTTGAAAGTTTGAGCTTCAGGGAGAGAGCTCAAAATTCTTGGCTTATCTTTAGCTATTCTGTGAGTCTTGCTTGTTTGGCCTTCATCACACCAATGAGTTTCAGGCAAAGTGCTAGAAACAATGTTTTCATCTAGTGCTATACCAGCCAAGCCATCTGCTTTGTTTCTTTGGCTTTCAGACAAGCCGCCAAAAGGATTTCCATTAGTATTTACAGAAGACCGTTCACTCTTTTCCTGGCCCTTGAAAACCTTATCTGTAACATTGTCACGTAAAGTGGCTATTGTTGATTTGTTGGTTGACGTCCCTTTACGTTGAACTTCATATGTTGTACGATTGGCAGTGTTTGTTGAAGCATGTGTGGTGCCAATTTCAGCTTCAGGCATTGTGTTTGTACCTATACTTGTCATACCAACGACACCTGGCTTCTCTCTCTCTATTTCAAATGGCTCTATCATGATAGGGATCACAATTTCTGTTTCAAGTGCTCCATAAGCTGGAAGAAATGCGTTTGCATCCATCATAGAAACATAGGGATACCAGACATATGGATTATTCATCTGAGGAGCATGATTTATAAACCCTATCGTGTTTCCCGTTGTATGACTAGGGTCAATCATTGGCAACACGGTTTTATCTTTTTTAGGTGAGGCTTTAGTCTTATTCGAAATTTGACCTAACTTCCTCAATTTCTCTTTTACATGGTCAGGAACCTTCACCTTTTCTTTATTCAAAGTATATCGTTTGCCCTCTCTCTGCAATTCATTTATTGATGGCTTTGATCCCAGACCGGGGTTTGAATCTGTTCTTTTCCCCAAACTGTTCGGACCCAGCCTTTTAATAATAAGTTTATTATTTCTTGCATCATTTGAACTTTTGTTTGAAGAGTTAAAATCTGCTTCTTTCTCTGAAGAATTAGGAACATGTTCTTTGTTTGGAGAATCAAAATCCAGTCTTTTTTCGGGGGAATCAGGTCTTTTGTTCAAGGAACCAAAATCTGTTATTTTGTTTGAAGAGTCGAAATCTTTTTTGTCCAAATATTCAGGACCTGGATTTTCTTTTGAAGAACCAGCACCGGGTTTTTTGTCACAAACTGGTCTGTTGTCCGAAAAATAAGGTCCTTCACTTACATTTGAAGAATTCAAGTCTGGTGTGTCCTCTGCAGAATCAGTATCTGGGTTTTTGTCTAAAGAATCAGAAACTGGTCTGTTAGCAGATGATTGTAGATCTTCTTTCCTTTCTGAGGGATCCAAATTTGGTCTGTCCTCTACAGAATCAGTATCTGGGTTTTTGTCCAAAGAATCAGGAACTGGTCTGTTATCATAGGAATAAAGATTTTCTCCCTTATTTAAAGAATCCAAATTAGGTCTGTCCTCTACAGAATCAGGATCTCGGTTTTTGTTCAAAGAATCAGAAACTGGTCTGTTATCAGATGATTGTAGATCTTCTTTCCTTTCTGAAGGATCCAAATTTGGTCTGTCCTCTGCAGAATCAGTATCTGGGTTTTTGTTCAAAGAATCAGAAACTGGTCTGTTATCAGATGATTGTAGATCTTCTTTTCTTTCTGAAGGATCCAAATTTGGTCTGTCCTCTGCAGAATCAGTATCTGGGTTTTTGTTCAAAGAATCAGAAACTGGTCTGTTATCAGATGATTGTAGATCTTCTTTCCTTTCTGAAGGATCCAAATTTGGTCTGTCCTCTGCAGAATCAGTATCTGGGTTTTTGTCCAAAGAATCAGGAACTGGTCTGTTATCAGATGATTGTAGATCTTCTTTCCTTTCTGAAGGATCCAAATTTGGTCTGTCCTCTGCAGAATCAGGATCTGGGTTTTTGTCCAAAGAATCAGAAACTGGTCTGTTATCAGATGATTGTAGATCTTCTTTCCTTTCTGAAGGATCCAAATTTGGTCTGTCCTCTGCAGAATCAGGATCTCGGTTTTTGTCCAAAGAATCAGGAACTGGTCTGTTATCAGATGATTGTGGATTTTCTCTCCTTTCTGAAGGATTCAAATTTGGTCTGTCCTCTGCAGAATCAGTATCTGGGTTTTTGTCTAAAGAATCAGAAACTGGTCTGTTAGCAGATGATTGTAGATCTTCTTTCCTCTCTGAGGGATCCAAATTTGGTCTGTCCTCTGCAGAATCAGTATCTGGGTTTTTGTCCAAAGAATCAGAAACTGGTCTGTTATCAGATGATTGTGGATCTTCTTTCCTTTCTGAGGGATCCAAATTTGGTCTGTCCTCTGCAGAATCAGGATCTTCGTTTTTGTCCAAAGAATCAGGAACTGGTCTGTTATCAGATGATTGTAGATCTTCTTTCCTTTCTGAGGGATCCAAATTTGGTCTGTCCTCTGCAGAATCAGTATCTGGGTTTTTGTCTAAAGAGTCAGGAACTGGTCTGTTATCAGATGAAGAAAGATCTTCCCTTTGATTTAAAGAATTCAAGTCAGGTCCTTTCTCTGGTGAATTAGGATCTGGTCTTTTATCCAAAGAATAAGGGTCTAGTTTTTTATCCAAAGAACAAGGATATTCTTTTGCATTTGAACAATCGAAAACTGGTCTCTTCTCTGATAAACCAGAATCTGGCTTTGTATCCAAAGAGCGTGGATCTTCAATTTTATTCGCAAATTCCAAATCTGATCCTTTCTCTGATGAATCAGGATTTGGTCTTTTGTCTTTGGAACAAGGTTCTTCGCTTGCATTTGAATAATCCAAATCTGATCCTTTCTCTGATGAATCAGGATATTGTTTTTTGTCCAAAGAACACGGATCCTCGCTTGCATTTGAATAATCCAAATCTGGTCTTTTCTCCGTTGAATCAGGATATTGTTTTTTGTCCAAAGAACACGGATCTTCTCTTTGATTTGAAGAATCCAAATCTTGTCTTTTATCTGGTACAACAGGATTTTCTTTTTTGTCCAAAGAGCATGGATCTTCTCTTTGATTTGAAGAATCCAAATCTGGTCCTTTCTCCGTTGAATCAGGATATTGTTTTTTGTCCAAAGAACACGGATCTTCTCTTTGATTTGAAGAATCCAAATCTTGTCTTTTATCTGGTACAACAGGATCTTCTTTTTTGTCCAAAGAACATGGATCTTTTATTTTACTTGAAGAAATCAAATCTGGTCTTTTCTCTTGCTTTTTGTCCATAGAACATGGGTCTTCTCTTTTATTTGAAGAATCGATTTCCGATCTTTCAGTACCTGGATCCGGTCTCCTGTTAGCGCAATCAGGATTTGTTTGTAGATTTGCAGAATCAGAATCGTAGTTTTTCTTCAAAGAATCGTTACCTGCTCTGCTGTAGGTAGAATTTTTATCGGAACCTTGCTCTGAAAAAGTAATATCCCGTTTCCTGTTTAGAGACTCGAGATATTGCCGTGCACATGGAGAATCAAAACATTGTCCTTTGCTTAAAAAACTAGCATCTGGTTTCTTTATAAAAGAATCTAAATTAATTCTTTCATCTTGAGAACCAGAATCAGTGCTCTTTTTTGAAGAAGAAGGATTCGCCTTTTCATCTAAACAATCATCCTGGTTCGCATGAACAATATTTTCAAATTCTCCGGCAGCTTTCATGCTGCTAGCATTCTCAGCACCAGTACGAGGAAGAATATCTAGCGGAGACACCGTTTGAGAGGCTGTATGTCTGAAAACTTTGATTACAGCTGGCTTTCCTTTGGAAGCTAAAAATGAGCTTAATCTGCCAGCTTTTCCATCAACAAGCTGCTGCAAGATCTTTGCGTGATCTACCTTAGAAGAAGATTCTATATTTCGATTTGCACAAATCTCTGTCCTTTTCAATGCATTCTTTTTTGTACCAACCTTAGATTTTCGACCAACCGTAAGAGGAACACCACGCTGTCTTGATAGCTGGACCTTCGGTTTATTTTCAGAATGTACTGCGTTTGACCTTTCAGTCAACAAATTTGCTTCCTGCTCTTTCAGTGGACTTGTTGAAGATGCTTGTGTTGAAACAGTTTGACATATGACAACACGGTACACTTCACTATTACCAAACTTAGAACTTATACCATCTCCTTTCGTGTTTTCACCAGTAATGCTAACAAAATTTCTCTGCTCACTTTTCTTCTCACCGTTTTGCGAATCTGATTGACAAAAATCACCTTCTTTGTCAATGCTTACTGTATCAATTGGTTCATCACTGGAATGAAAATATTGATTATCAGGAAGATGTGGATTAGTGGGTGAGTCTGGCTGCAAGTATAACTGAAATGTAAGCCCACTTTCTTCATATTCAGAGCAATCATCAGAGAGATAAAGTTCAAAGGAACCATCATCTTTCAACTCCCAATTCTCTTCATCACCAGCTTTATCGTGAGAGCCGATCGACGCTGAGCTGGCTAGACTATCATCGATGCCATCAAGTGATGCTGAGTATTCGAAATCGTCCTTTTCCAAGAGTGTTTTCGGGACAATACTGTTATCTGAGACACGGCTGTCCATTCACACTATTGTGCATCTACGGGGTAAAAAAGTTGGGTAAATCAGTTGCATCCTTTTTACAATCTACAAAAGCTTTAACTGGACAAAGATGTACAGGAAGCTTTGGTTTCCGGAAATATGAATAGTGTGGTGCTAGACATTCTTCATTCGGGGACTTGGCAGCCCCGCTCCACAGCACTCCTATTACCTTTTTCTCCACCCAATCATCTCCCCCAACAACCCTTTTCGAAGCTGTTCATTGACCGGTAGCCCTCACTTCCTCCGATCCACCTGATTTTTCTTTCCTAATCAAGTTGAGTCGCGTACGAGCCTGCTAGAAACTGTTCGAAATCAAGGTGATATTACAATATTTTGTTTTCTGAATGACAGAAAGGAAAATGTTCCTGAAAGCAGAGACAATGGGAAGGAAGATTGAGGAGGGTTAGTCTCGTCTTGTTCTTGATTTTGTAAATTATTATTCCTTTCCCCTCAACTATCCCCTCGTTTTATGTTCAATGGTCCTTGGCTTGTGGTTTTTCCTTCGCGAGAGAATGGAAAGAAGTATTAAGAACTGTAAAAGAATGCAAATATTTTGCATTTTGTATATCAGGGTTTTGAATTTCAAGCAAATAACAACAAACACTTTAAACACTTCATGTTGGGGCTGGACCTCGCAAAATTACATTTGTACATATCGATCACATTCGTAGGAAATAAATGACCAATCCTTTATCGATTCTTTGTAAAAAAATTTTAATCAATATGAGAAATCACACTGTATCACAATGAAGTAAAAATTGTACCAGTATTACATTTTCTGAATCAACATTTCCAAGTAATCGCAAAATTTATACCAGAAAGAAATCCCTGCAAGGCGTAAACCCTAATTTTCAATATGGGAGTCAGTACAAAAATTTGGCGTCTGAGAATTCACCCTAACACAAATATTGGGGTCTATGAATTACAAAATTAATTAGTTCAATTTATAGGCTTTGCAAAACTGACTGAAATTTGTAAAAGGGTGAAACCTAGATCGTTTCGTTATCAAAGAAATTATAAAGTTACTTTTGGAGGCTCCGAAACATGCGATTTTACTTGGGGCTTGTTAAAACTTAACTGAAATATCAAGGGGTCATCAAGAAGATAATGACATAGACTCCCCATGAATTAAAGGCAAGTGATATTTTGTGCCATCTGTACCACTATCTTTTGGACACATTTGGTTCATGTATTCCATATTGTCATAGCAAATTTGTCGAAATTTAAGCTATTTACCACGACTTGAAATTGAATTTGACAAAAAAGGCCATCGGTTGAAATTAAAACGCATAGCAAAGTTGGCAAATGGTGGTCAATCCTTCACAAAGCTTGCATAACGTCAATTCGATTCACAAAAATATTAGGCGAACAAATAGAAGAAGGGAGAAGTTCAAAATTGGGGGAGGGGGAGTAAATGAAGGTAAAAAGGGCACGTCTCTGTTTATGATATGTTGTGAAACGCTAAATATCTTAATATTAAGCCCGTGTGCCCCTGTTGGTACGTCTTTCGTTTTACAACATATTTTGTCATTTAAGTCGCGATTCGGAACAGAGCTGTTAAAACAGATGCCTATATACATCACGTCTAAAATGCCTAAAGTCCTCTCAACCAGGGACGTCGCCAAAAGGGGTACCGGGGGCGCTGTACCCCCAAAACTTTGTCCCTCGGCACATAAAGAATTTTTGCCGGACAAAAGAAGACGTTCAGGCATATTGTCGAATTAAAACCCTTTTGCTGATCCTGCCATTCCAGCAAAATGTGGACTTTGCAAAGCAATGCGAAGATGGTAGCATTGGGTATCTTATGCATTTTGGAGTTAGATCACTTGCCATTGTAAAGGACATAGAGCATGAAATAATAGCAGAGGGTCGTAGTGCAGGAACGCTTAATGCCTTTCTTCAACAGAAACAGGGGTATATATTGAGGAATCAGGAAGTTTCTAATTTCAAGGTTACATTTGAATAGTGTATTTCTTTGGAGAAAAACCAAACATATTTTAAACAGTTTAGAGATAACTGCGAATGTGAATGATAAGAATTTAAAGGTTTATAGCAGGCATTGTAAAAATACAAAGAAATATCAGAATTCAATACCTTAAGCTATCGAGGTATTTTGAATTGATACCAAAAGGGGTATCCAATGATTAGCGGGAGGCAAACAGCGGTATAGAAAGGCCTGCTTTGCCAATGCTTTTCTTACAAACCATTTGATTTCAATCTTTTTTATAAGGACACGCTTGATAAGAACACCAAGGCTTGTTTCCCAAAAAATATTAACAAAATAAGGGCATGTCCTGCTTTAGACGAAAAATAGGAAGAAAGCCAACGCTTGTTTGAAAATTTACTCGAAAATTGTTTGAAACTTTAAAAAATCTATAGTACAGGGTTGCCAGATTGGCCTTTTTCAGGCCAAACTTTCTAATTTAAACCTTTTTCAGAGTTAAATAGCATGGAAAATTTGTTTATGGCTTACTACTTAAATTTGGCCTTTTTAAACATTATTAATTCATTCCTTTGTTTTACATAAACTTAAGCACCCAAAGTAACAAACATTTTAATGAATTGAGAGCGATTGAGAGCAATACTACACAGTGTAAACTAAAATGTCAAATATTATCAGCTAACCTAACAATTAGCAAAGGAATTTGTTTGAAAGAGAAAGTTTCTCAGTTTTTTTCTTGAGTTTGGAAATTAGCTAAAAGACTCATGAATGGCAATATATACTTCACTTCACGCAGTTCTAGGGGAATTTTCAATTTGGCCTTTTTAAGTACATTTTGGCCCGAGTTTGTCATCAGTTTGGCCTTCTTTTGTAAATCCCATCTGGCAACCCTGCTATGGTATGTAGTTGTAGAAAAATGAAAGCTGACATAAGAACAACACGAGGAGCACTCTTTGCAAAATAATCTATAGGGATGACCTCTTCCCAGAGAACCAAAAAAACCTCCACTGCTAAGTCGGATATTTTGAAATTTAACACAAGAAAACCTGATGATTTCGAAATTATTGTTATATTTTAAAATATCCTTCGGATACAAGGGAGCAGGTACCTGGAATCAGATGCTAACGCACATAAGAGACTCTGCCTCGCTGTGTACCTTTAAAGTAAAACTGTGAGGGAGTTTTTGAGACAGAGCGACGCAAACACAACCGCTTAGAATAGCAGCTGTATTTTTGAATTAATTATTTAGTTATATTTTTTCAAACTGGTAGAGTACTGTGTGTAAACAAGAATAATAATAATCATCATCATCAAATATATTAAACACTAGAACAAGAACAGAAACCAGTGTAGAGCCGGACGTCTAATAAATCTACTCACATTAAAGCTTCTTTCCTTTTATTGTTGTCTTTTAATTTCAAGCAGAAATGGTCACTGTTGGCCTAAAAGAAATGCATCATTATGGACTAGGCTGTATACAAAGTTCTAAGGTATCAAGAATTACACGTGGCAGTCCTCAAATTATTTTTACGCAAAATCTTTTTACAAATGCACGCTATTTTATAAAGAACCACTTACGATGAGCCTACATGTAGAAGGCAGAACAAATTCAAGCACTGTTAAAACTAAAGGAACTTTTCCGTAAGGAACTTTTCCGTAAAGGACCTTTCCCTAAGGGACTATTTCCAAGGGAATTTTCATTTTTGAATATTTTTATGATTGCAAACAATCAGGAAGCCGATTCCATTATTTAGAGTTAAAAATCACATTAATCGCCAGTAAACGCCGCATCTACATGTAAACACAGGCCTGTGGCAACTTTTTAACCCAATTTCTCGCCCCAGTCTCCTTATGCAAATTGAGCGCGCGGATATCGAAAAGGTGTATTATGTGTTGCGATGGTAGCTACTACTCTCCTCCACAGAGGCTATTGGGGAGGGAGGTGGGGATTGAGAAAGCTCCTCTTATCCTATCCTTTTTCCCTCTCAATCTCCCTACCCAATAGCCTTTGTGGAGGAGAGTAGGTAGGTACCAAGTGTTTCATTGTATGATTTCTAGTTTTTCATTTTCCTTCTTGATTTAATTTCCACTTTCCAGATATCAAACGTCTTTCTAGTCTTCTTTCTGTTTTTCGCCTTGTTTGCTAGCTACACTAGCAACACTTATACATAATTTGAATGTTTTATGTGCAATTTTCATAGCACCAAATGTCCAATTAAATTAAGGAACTTTTCTTACTACAATTCGACCAAAAGAGGTCCAAAAATAAGGAACTCCATGAACTAGGCCTCGAGCTAGGTTCCTAAGAAAATCAAATTACCAAATTACCAAATCAATCATTTATTTGCTGGTAAAGTTTTTACAATCAAATCAACAAATCATTGTCGTAAGTTACATATAATTTAAAGAACCTGAACGCAAAAATTTGGGTGCAGCGCAATTTAAAAGGATTTTCATTTTCGGAGCTGAATATGCTGCCACTGAAATTCGTTTTAATGTATTTGACAAAGAATTTGAACTATAAAACGAGACATGTTTATAAGGGGAAAAAACTAATAGCTCAATTATTTTGTTTTTAAATCACACGAATTCTAGCATATGTACAATAACGCTTTTAACTGCGGCACTTTGATTGGTTTGTAAGTACGGAGAAAATAATCCCAATCAAAGTTCTCAAGTATTAAATCGAATATATGGCGCTTACACTACAGCTGTTCATTTTAAACGTAACCTGTAAAATATAAGAGCGGTAGAACAGAACAACGTGCATGAAGAATAACGAGCACGAATAATAAGTTTGACCACCCTCGCATTTGCCAATACGGCTGTTGAAGTGTTATACCGCATTGAGGGCGCACCAAGAAGAGAGAAACATCGGTTCATTGTATCCTTCAGATCGGTTCAGTGCGCCATCATCGCGGTATTGCGGTTTTCCAGTGGTTAGGGGCATTGCCCGTATGCAAAGACTTTGATACAGGGATTCAGAAACCTCCTGGAAGAAGAAGGCACCAATAACTGACTGAATCTTCTACGTTCTCTCTAGCCCGAATTAAATACTTGTTTAAGGAAAATTCCTATAATAAACAGTTTGTTACGAGCTGATGATGAAGAGGATGAACAAAAACCGACCTTTACTTTTTGATATTCGTATTACGAACATCTTCTGGTGCTCAAACAGGTACAGAGATCCTAATGAGGGCCTATTCCCAGATAAAGCATAGTACATCTCTAAAACAGTCACAGCGCCGAATTGTTTTGCGTGCGACCTTGGTAAGAAAGAAAGGGGGTGCAACGTAAACGTTCTGCTTTAAAAGAGATGAGATGAGTGATCTCTTTACAGTCGTCATTGAACTGACGACCAATTTCTGAGTTTTGTTATACTTTTGCAAGATATCAGCTTAAAATTCCTTGCTTTAGATGCACAATATTTAAGTATGAGCTCAAAAACCCCGCCACGCAAGTTGCCCTAGATACCAATTAACCTCGGCCTTTTAGGCACAGCCTCCAGCTCACAAGGACCTCCGCAGGGGGTCACAAGTCCACGACTCCTCCACAGGCGTCTTCCAAACGTTCAGGCATAATAATAATCAAAAGCGGGGATAATCAAGAGGGAAGAAGTTCACAGAGAAGCCCCTCCCCCTAGTACATGAAAAAGCAAGACTATATCAAAACAATATTGTACAAAATTTGCTTCTGGCTTGAACGAGCGTGGCGCAGAATTTGCTCGTTAGGCTTCTGCTTCCGAACATAATACGATATAAGAAGCTGCTGGAAATTTTACAACATGTAACCAAAATAATGATGAAAGTGTACCCAAAATATGTAATCAACAGCAAATTAGATAAACAAGAATTACCGGAACAGTGTAGTTGCAATTTGTCAACAGATTTTATCTGGCAAATTCGCTACGATATGCCTAGAAGATATTATTTTCCCCTGAATTTTTTTCAAGACACACAGAAAATGTATCCTCCAAAAAATTCTCGAAAAGGTTTCTATTTTTTCTGGACATGGGCCTTTGCAGGGCAACTTCCAATGAAATACGAAGAGAGTGTATAGACAGAACACAATTCGAAGGAATTTGACCCTTGATTAATTTTTGCCTAAATATAAGAAAAATACTGATCAATACGCCTTGGCAAACATAAATTAAATAGCGATTGAAAAACCTGTGTTATCAAGTGTATGGCCATTGCCAAAAATACAGAAAAATTATTCAATAGACTTTGGAAAAGAATTGACACTTGAAGCAAAGCTTACAGAAAGCAGTGGAAAAAGGAACCAAGAATGTTAAAGTTGCTTATGTTTTGAGCTTTTGGAAATGAAAACAGGCCTGGAGATGTATTTTAAAATAGTTGGTGACATATGAATGTTTGAAAACAATCAAATAAAAGGGATACTATGAAAAAGGGGGCAGCTTGTGACTTTGCCTAAATTTGAATAAACACACAAGGACAAAGTTTGCACATGGGGGAGGGGGGCTAGGATGGTCAACAATCAGCACGGGTCAGTGTATTGAAGTATTCAAGCAAGTTGATAAACCCATATGCTCTTGTCAAATAATACAGTTAAAGAAATTTGGGTATTTTTGTTAAGAGTCCCTGATAAGAAAGGCCTGAAAACTTCCTTTGAAGATGGCACCTTCATGTAATCTGTTCGTAGGCCCAAGCTCCACATCTCTATTCATGGACTTGAAGCTGGCAAATGTGTATAAAAGCTACCACTTGGTTGACAATGTGCCCTATAAATAAACCCTATAAGAATAACTCCTGTAGAGATAAGAAAGCAAACAGTTTTCCTTATTTGAAAAGAATCAACATTTCTTTCTTCTAAGATACAATGTCATCATGGTTCGCTGTCTCCACCTACGGCAGATTGTGCACTAACATGAGAGAGTGTTTTCCAACAGTCATGATCTCTGCTAATAAGATTCAACTCGTCGAGTTCAAGTTGTGACATCTCACACAAACATGGAAAGTGGAATCCTTTACATGGAAAATAGAACATAATTTTTTTAATGAGTTCATGATTTGAAACAGGACTGTGTAAAGAATGTAACAGTTATCACTGAATGAATTAGTTGGGCAAATTTTATTGTTACAGAGAACTTTTGTTTCCCATTTCCTTTACAAAAAAATCAGTTTTGTAGGGTAATTTTAGCATGTCAATTTGAGGGGGCCTTCGACCCTCTCCATAAATTTAACCATGAGAAAATTGAACCATTGCAATAGGTAATCAGGAAATGGAATCAAGCTTCAACTGTGACAAAATGGTAAACATAGAATAGTCATCACCTCCTTAACCTGAATAAACATGGCCACAGTCTCCAAATTATCTTTGGAAATGTAGTTTTCAGACCTGGCTATGAGGTATTGTCCTACCTAAACACATATCAAAAGAAGCTACATCAAGAGAGTGGTGATAAAGGCAAGGTAGTGAACAAGCAATGTCATATGAAGCTTCTGTGGAAAGATGAAAAGGGGTAGCACCTGTTTGAATTTATCAAAACTAAGCATATTTTGGCTTTAGAAGAAATCAAGCCTGTTTTAATGATGTCAAAATCTAATGTATCTGCCTTCTCTTATTATCATCAATTTGTTTGAATTATTGCTAGTGAAATCTTGAAGAGCCATGATTTTGAAACATTGGGGCCCAGACCCCTCCATTCAACCTAAAGCATATGACATTTAAGTCAGAGACACTGGTTCAATTCGTCTTTCCACATTAATATTATGATATAGCACATACAAGCCAATTTCAGATACCCATTTGTCATGCCTAGCAAAATATCTGTCTATGATGTAAAGATAAACAAAATTTTCATGGTAATCAAAACACCTACCTTAAATTTAAAGATGGTGTGTGAACAGCTCTTATAAGGTAGAGGGAGTGACCTGATTCAAAAACTAAAATGAAAGATGAGAACAAAATGTGAACAACCATTCTGGTACTGTTACTCAATAACAAAATATCTAGAGATAAAGGCATGTAAGCCCTCAAATAAATGGTTACCCACAGGGCAACCAGTGAGATTTGTTTGCCAATGTAAATGAAACAAAGTGTTACTTCACCTGTTTCCCATAAGTCTTAGCAACAACCTAAATGTTAATGATTTACAACATATCATATACTACTAATTGGAAATATGCAGAATGAATGCATCATAGGGAAATCCGTTCTGGGGCTCTTTGTTACTACCAGTGTAAATCATGGCAGTGTACCCCCCCCACTTTCAAATATGTGGCATGGGTCCTGTATATATGAGCCTTACTAAAAGAAAAACAAAAATAGAGTTCAGTAGGTAAGGTTTAATGAAATGTATTTATTCCATTCACTTACCAATTTCTGTCTAATTTCTAGATTGTTCTCTCTGTCACCTTTTCCTGGTTATGTGCTACACTCTTTTGCACTCTTTATTCCTTCAAAAGTCAAAAAAGGAAAAATTTCAACAAATTTTTAGATAATCACTTTTATAGGCTATCCACTTGCTTAAGATAGTGATACAGTTTTCAACCGTGAAGTCTACTTTGCCAGTCAATTTTTACATATTTAATTATAGGTATATCGGCATGCATTTCTAATAAAACAGATTATTAACGAGAGGCTTCAGCACCGATGACGGCAGCAAAACAAACACGAGCTTGTGCATTTTACATCAGCTGCAAACAAACGAATGCAAACCATAGTAGCAAACAGACTTAATCAAACGAGCACGTCAAAGTATAAACCAAAGCTGCGAAAAAAATTGCTCCCGAGTTTCGGGGCCCGAAACAACATCGGTGCAGACACAAATGCACGCATTTCATAAAGATATTGACAGCAGAAAAGCAGTCAAAGAGAGAAAACTTCTAAAGATGATTGAACACAGAAACTTGTAAATAATGATAAAATAATCAGGGTACTGGCTCTTTGTTGTGCGAAGCAACACAAGCACCCAAAATGTTATTCCCCTTCAAATGGCTTCTAATGTCGAAATTGTATCAAGAGTGCACCTTTTATCAGCTCCACGAAACAGGTAAACAAGTTTGACATTCAAAGAGATGACGGAACACTCTCTCCGTTGTAAAGCAAAGCTTCAAAGTTTACATGAAAGTTTTTGTCAAAATCAGAAAACTTCTATCTGATAGTAACATTTTTCACCACCTTTGGGCCTAAGTCCAGCTTCAAAGCATCTGCAAGAGCGAAATGAAATGAGCTTGCTTCAGCAACGCAAAATATTTGTGTAATAAGCACGTCCTTGTTATAAGCTTAAATCAATACCTTTGATCCTGCATTCGAAAATTTTTGGAACGGCTTAACTCAGAACTGCTTTTCAAATCTCCTACTTGCAGAACGCGTGCGCCCTGGAACCATTGGAACTTCTCTCTGTGTGTCAAAAGTAAGTGGGAACTCTCTACCCCTGTGGCCCCCTCTAACCCTGGGATAATAAATTATCTATATTTCATAAAACAGCTTGCCCCTTTGTTGTATTTTAGCAAAATTGGCTAAAACTGCGATAAAAAGTGTAGGAATTTGCCCTTTCCCGCATTTGTTTTGGCAAGGCGAAACACGGCAACGAACGTTAGTACTTTTAGGCCCTTTCTCGCACGTGGTTCAACGACCCTGTACCTGGAAACTGGAGTGATTCAACTTATTAAATAATCTAAATAAATAATAGAATGCAAACACAAAAGGGCAAGCAATAAAAACCAATTTTTATCGTCCTTAGGAAATACTAATCGATTTTCTGATATATTTTGTTTTGTCAACTAATTTGTTTCCGCTTAGCTACCGAATTAAATCGGCCATGTTTCTCTTGTCAAGACGCCCATCCAAAAATTGAATAAGTGTTTATTTCATTTCAGTTGAATATCTCAATGGAAATAGCATTTTGCAATTTGAGCCACTCATTGATAAGAAGAGCAAACATATAACAATACTTTTCGATCGACACTTCTATGTTACTTGCGTAATTCTAATTAATGTACAGTTGTGGGCTAGGCCCTCCCTACTCCATTTAGTGTTTTTGCACAAATCTGCTAGTCCGTTGAGTGTTTTTGGACAAGTCCGTTTCTTCAAAATAACCTTTTTTTCTCAATAAAACTGACCTTCATCACTGATTGCAAGCAGATATCAATGATTTGATGAAGTGATAATGAACTTTCTAATGTATTCCGACCGACTTACCTAAACTTAGGGGTTTTTGCGAGCCAAAATGCATCCACTCTAACCCAATCAAAAGAACTAGCAAGGTGATGAATTTGGAAATTTGTATTTAGCATGACTAGCTAGGGCTAGTTTGTCTGATTTTCTATTCGTTTCCGTATGTCTATCATTTTCACCTTTTTTTTTCGTCATAAACATTTGAATAATTAGCTGTTGCTCAGTACAGATTAAAGGCTTCGATGAATATTCAGTGCTTTTTTCGTTAATTGCTTATCTATTATAAAACCTGAAAAGGCAGTTTCTTTATTGGTTGGTATTACTGTGAATACCTCCTGCTTATCGTTCGTAACCACAGTCTTCATTAAGTAAGAAGATTGGATAAAAGCGAATGACCGAAAGTAAGTAAGTAAGTACCTTTTGAAATGACCTCGCTTTGGTGACAAAGATGATGAAACATAAAGAAAAATCTGGCCTACTTGACCAATGAATGGCTGGTAGGGTCATTGCAAGATTCAGGTAATTCCAGATTATTGACTTTCGTATGCCGAATTTAGTTTTGGTCTTAAAGGCAAAATCGTAAATATCTCAATCACCACATTTGACTAAAATAAATCAAACGTGTTGAGAAAAATAAGATTATATCTACCTGAGTCCATCCTAGCTTATTATCCTTGTTGTTTGTGTTTTCATTGGTGTTTTCAATAGGCTTTGAGCAGAGAGCAGTGTGTAAGAAGGTATGATGATGATACACACATATCAACCCAATTATTTCTGTATTTTCTCCTCAGATCAGTGATAATTTCACCATTTTACCACCTTTTACCGGCAAATTCTTTTAACGATGTTACTTTTCTTCTTCATCTCTCAAGATGTTGTCAGATTTAATTAAACGCAATCTCTTTCATGTTGAGCTTACAGTAGACTCCGGTTATAGTCACATCAAATGTTGCTTGAAAATTTGTGACTGTAAACAAAGTGTAACTGTAAGCAGAGTTAGGTTGAATAGATTTTTGCATAGTTGGGTCTAACTTTTTGTGATAGTAAAATATAGTGTTACTTTAAGCAGAGTGTTTGTAAGCGGAGTCGACTATATGTAGTTTATATGTTTGCCTTTGCAATGTACTGGGTTCCTCTATAGGTCATACTGCCTAATTATGCCCTTCTTTTTCCTATTATGTATCTAATGTTTTTATCCACGCAGTTGACTGACAGGTATGAGATTTTATTCTGGGATTTTGCTTGCCTCAGCCATAATTTATCTAGGAAATATAGCTCATCAATAGAGCTGGTGCACAAATATTAGGGCTGTCAAAAGCAGTGGGCTGGGGGTGGCTGGAGCCCTCCCCATAATTATCAAATTGTACAATGTTACCTTTGAAAAAGTGCACTGAATGGACAGCCCCCCCCCCCCCCCAAAAAAAATGAATTCTTTTTCAAACAGCACTGAATTTTCATATTTATCAACTTATAGACCTGGCTTAACTGCAGGTAAAACTCCCTAAAATACAACTGGCAATGCTCATTCACAGCACTGGTGCAAAATGGGTCTCAAATGCGGACTTTCTGGTGTCAATTAACTCCCTTCTCTGCAAAACTTTTCCAAGATTTATTTAATTTGAGCACCAATACATTTCACTGCCATCTATTTTGTAGATCTTTATGTGATGTGAGGCTTGCCAGTTCATTCCATTTACAAAAGAAATTAGTGTGCTCAAAATTTACCAAGGATTGTGAAGAGGCTAGATCCAGTATGAGAAAGTGGGTACTGCCCTCTGATGGTGACAGTGATCTTAAGCTGTACAATAGCTTGACTAGACAAAAGGTAAGGGGTATTTGCTTCATATTGTAGAGTATATTGCAGGTCTCTGAGCATTCCTTTGATGTGAATATATTTTGTACTATTTTTATTTATAATTACAAAGGGTTATCAAAGCATGGATTTTTTCAGAAGCCTCTGTTGCCTAATTTTTAGTTTATGCAATTTGAAACTGAGTTATCTAAATTCAACTTCCAGATGCTATATATATTTTAATTTTTAAATAATGTACTTGTGATTAAATATGGTAAACCATTTGTAAAATTTTTGATTTTTTATGCACCCTATATCAGCTAGTATTCTTTTACACCCAATGCAGAATAAATTTGTACCACGTAATGGGAAAAGTGTTACTTGGTATTCATGTGGTCCTACTGTTTACGATGCATCTCATATGGGACATGCAAGGTAGATTCCCCTACATACAATTCCTTTGTCTTCTTGATGTAATAACACATATTGTTTCTTTTAGATTTTTTGTGTAGTATTTATCTTATACATGTATTAATTAGTTAAGCATGTTATATTTAATTGTATTTAAATTTTGTCTTTTTGGATTGTATGTAGTGGAATTTTAAAATTATATGAAACTGAAACTGAAACTTAAATTCATCATCATTATCTTAGCTTTTCAAGTACTTTGTAAATTGTTAAGGCTAATTTTCATGTTTTAAAAGGGTTCTGTTTAAGAGGAGGTGTGGAGAAGAAGGTGGGGGTTTATGAGGAGTAGTATTAAGGCTCTTCATTTCAGATTTCCATGCATTTTGCTTCTTATTGCTTACATTGTGCAATGTTTTTGTTGAATATTCTTCTTCTTGTCCATTATTCGAATTAAAATTATTACACTTTTTTATTTAAGATAATTTCTTATAAATTGCCACACTTTTGTAGTTTCTGGTTTATAAATTTCAGTTGATGTCTCTTCAGATATCTACTAAGCTAATATGTAGGTTTCTTCATTTTCAGGTCATATATCACATTTGACATTCTGAGGCGTGTCATGATGAACTACTTCAACTATGATGTACATTATGTGATGAATATTACAGATATAGATGACAAGGTATGATGAGTATTGATAACACATTGAATTACAGTGCTGAAGGAAGGATAGAATTATTGACAGTGGGACAACATTTGTTTAGAAAAATAGCAATGAGATTTCTCATTGGAAACAAAAGGTTTCTATAACTTTTGGGGTAAGAAACCCTGCATTACCATCAGTGGGCCAAAAACAATAGATTATATTTGAGAATTGAGTCTTCTATTTGGTCTGACCTGCCTCCCTCCCAACACCCCACCCAATTATCCAAGCTTCCTCTGAACCTTTGGATGTTCAAGTCTTCTTTATGTTTCTGTGTTGAATCATAAAGTTTAGAAGGAACTGAAAGTGGCTAGGAGGAAAAGGTAGTTGTTTATGGCAGAGGAAGGTATTTAGAATAGAAAAGGGATCACCAGGAATAGGGAAGAAAAAGGAAGACAAAGAAATGAATTAAGGAATGGAGGAAATGCAGTGAAAAGCAAGAAAATTTAGATTTTGAATTCCAAGTGCTTATTTAAGAAGTGAATTTTTGCTAAGCATTTCATTCTCAGATTTGGAAAAATATTATCTGGATTCATTCTTTTCTAGATAATTGCCCGAGCTAGACGAAACCATCTGTTTGAAAATTATGTAGCAGAAATCAAGGGAAGCCAGCAGTTACTGGAAGATATGAAAATTGCACTGAAGGTATTTGCTGAAAACCGAGGACACCAAAGGAAATGTTTTCCTGTGTTTTGCAAAACATGTTTTTTGGAAAAAGTCTCTCTTTATTAGAGGACACAGCATAGGGGCCACAGACATTTTCTGCACCTTACTTGGAGATGCACCCTACTTGATTTTTTTGGTTCTGTTGGCCTCTCACAATTTGGTTGTTTTATTGATGCATCCCAGTATAGTTATATCATAGTTATTTACTGTTATCTCAAGTCACATGAAGGCGTAGTCTCAGGTGCATTAGATTACAAAAAATAGCTTGAAAACAAAGTGCAAAAAACGCTAAAACTGTATGAAACCGGCGTTTGCGATGTTCTGTCAGATTGATGAATGAGACAGATGACTATAGAAATTAAACATTGACTACATGTTTCAAATGAGAAAATGTTTGATGAATAACCGGGAAGTTCATCATGTTGATTAGAACCGACTCTTTCATGTGTCTTGCCTCTTTCATTTTTTTTTCCACTGAGTCAATAATGGTCTCATCCGGTGTAAATGTAAAAAGGATAAACTTTTATAGATTGTAGTTTAGTCTGGGAACAAATGGCTGCAAATATTTGGGGGATGTAACACTCCCACAACTCCCTGATTCAAGGGACAACTTATCCAAGGGACAACCTAACCAGATTTGGCTATACGTTTATTTGGTTTTCATGACGTTTTAGAAATATGAAGAAAAACTTGAAAAGACAAAAGATGAAGACAAAGTGAAGATGCTTAGCAAGATTATTGTAAGTGGTCAGAGCACTGAGATTTCGTTACACTCATTTATTTTTTATAAGAAACAAAGGTCGATGTTGAGTACTCCAGTTTCTAATTGTTCTGGAAATTTCAATGCTCATTGTTTCTTGAGAGTTTCTTAATTATGATGTCATGAATGATGTTATGAAATGTTCGCGACCTTTTTTATCACGTCAAGAGATTCGCTTCCGTTCCGATCCTGTATTTAGATGTGGGAAGTATATTTTTATCCCTTGTGTCTTAAGTTCTAGGCCAACAGGGCAATCTTATTCTTGGATTTTAGAAAATTTTGTTGTTCTCAGTTTTATCACGATTTGATAGTTTCTTAATTTTTTTGCTTCGAGTACTGAAGTTTTTTAATTTTTTCTGACTGTCCAGTACTCGTTTCTTATAGCCAGTTTCTTATACAAAAATGAGTGTATTGAAAAATACTTATTTCTTATAAACAATTTCCTGTTCAGCATGTATTCCCTTCAGTCGTATTCATCAATGGCTGTGTATTGAGAGAAGTCTTTTGGTAATATCTTTATTCTTTTTTGTTCAAGAGTGATCAAAGTGCAAAGCTACCCAAGTAAATTTCTGTATGTTAACCAAATCTATAGGAAACACTTAATTCAGGAAAGTACTTGCACTAAGTGAAGAATCTGTTGGCTTTTAGAGCAACGTGAAAATAAAAGAAGAACAGCTGCAAAACGCCGTTGGTAAGGATGGAGAGGAGCGTATTCAACAGGTCAGCATTGTTTTACCGAAACCATCCATACATTTTCACTCGAGTCCTTATCTTACAAATTACAAATTACTTTACCTTGTCATTTAGTCTACTATCAAAGCAAGAAAGTATGAATTAAGATCGTGATGGCAAAATCTTAATATGAGCTCAAAAAAGTCGTGCAATAGAATTAGGAGTAGTTTCTAAAATGTGACTGCAAATTGGCGCTGTTTACCATCCTAAGTTGCAATGGTCAGCTTTGTCAAAGCTATGCTCTGTTGTTTCCTAAAGACAAACCATGCTTAGTCAGTGCTATGCTAATTATGTTCAACACGAACAATAGACATCATTTTTGCTTTACTATACATCTGCTTTCGTAAATGTTTTGATATGTTGTTTGATATATTTATAAATATGCCATTTCCAGGAACTGCTAGAGGCTGCAAAGGATCCACTTTCAGAATGGTTAGACAAACAGGTAAAACCCTTGTCAAATTACTAATGTAATTTATCTCTTCTTTGTTCATATGCAGTCCTGGCGTCAAACAGGTCATCTGACAGATTGGTTCCTAGTGACAATTATCACTCCCATTTTCTTGCAAAACAAATTTCGATGAATATTTCGTAAATATGTAATGAGTTGATAATTGGAACCTTCCTACCTGTTCACCTACTCTAATTTTAAACATGCAAACTGGTTCCTCTTCTAAGGATTGAAACCTCAAGATAAATGAGGAAGAACAAAAATGGATGTAGTATTCTGATGCCTCATTCTCCTTGATACGTCCTCTGTGTTTGAAACGCATCTCTAGTCGCTTAATTTGACCTGTATCAAAATTGCATTAAGCCAATTGAGCTATAAAACAACTTTGAATATAAGCTGTTCCATTAAACGCCCGCAGTACGTTGACATTGATTATTGCAGCAATTGCTTTTGCCCCTCCCATTCTTCTGTTATGACCATCTTTCTCTCTAGTTATGCATGGAGTTTCATCTTTGAATTGCAGGTCTGATAATCTTAGTCTTTTTATTTTGTTCCCCACTGTAGCACGGAGCAAATGTCACCGATCACAACATATTTTGGCGACTGACCCAGCACTGGGAGAATGAGTTCCAGGAAGATATGAGAGCCTTAAATGTAAGTCATGCTTAAAAGGCTATGTTATAAAGTTTATAAATGCCTTTAACACTTTGCATATTGCATAAATTAACACTTTGCATATATAACACAACGGTAACACTTTGCATATATTAGCATGCCATTATCTAAATACTTGCAAAAAATAATTGGAACACCACACTGTTTACGTTCTTAAGTTGACAACCCCAGGATTTAAGAACATCTCCAACGCCGTTGCTTTATTCTCCCCCCCCCTCCCCCCTTTACAATCTTAACTCCTTCTTATATTGTCACTGACAATCATGCAATATAAATATAAAGCAACAATATAACGAAGGGGGCAATTTTAAAATGTGAAGATATGGTGTAGGTGCTCCAACAATTCTGGCAAGGATTGAAGCTTGTCCCATCCTAATCTAAAGCCAGGATTGAAGCTTGTCCCATCCTAATCTAAAGCCAGGATTGTAGCTGTTCCATCCTAATCCCAATCCAGGATTGTATGCCTGTTGCATCAGTAATCTAAAGCTAGGATTGTAGCCTGTTCCATCCTAATCCAAAGCCAGGAAACTATGCCTGTTTCATCAGTAATACAGAGACAGTATATTTCAATTTTTCTTGTATTTAATATCGCTTCAATTTCTCACACTACTCAATTTTTATACCGCTTCAAGTATTTAAGAGAGATTAGCGCTATGTTTATTTATCCTGGTGGATCATATGAAATGTTGCATACATGCATACAGGATTGTATCCTTAAGGAAATAAACATTCTTTTGACAGGTCCTTCCGTGTGATGTTTTGACACGTGTCAGCCAATATGTTCCAGAAGTCGTTTCCTACATCGAAAAAATAATGCAGAATGGATACGCGTGAGTTTTAAAATTTTCTATAACCTGCAAACTCATCATGGAAGATTTATTTGTATTTTCGTTAATACATGTTGTTAATCTTTGTTTTTTTGTACGCCAAAACTAGGTATGAATCTAACGGATCCGTCTACTTCGATACAATGAAGTTTGCGTCCAGTGGGAAACACGAGTATGCCAAACTTGTGCCTGAGGCTGTTGGAGACTTAGATGCTTTAGCTGAAGGGGAAGGTATGTGACTAATCATCATGATCAAATTCATGTTACTAATAATCACCGTTGACATAATTAGCATCATCATTATCATCAATCGATCAATCATTACAACCAATCACTTCAGTCAATCAATCAACCATTCGCTACAACCAATAAATCGATTACATCAGTCAATCAACCAATCAGTCACCATCGTCAATCAATCATATTTTCATTACCGGCCTCATCAAACTATCGTGCTCCTCATCATCAACAACGAATGATCAGCCAATCAATCAGTGGTCATTGTCGATCATCATCATCGTAACCTTTGCCACTTTTATTTCTTTCTTTTATGATTTTCATAATAATCATTTTCACATTATCTGCAACAGTATCATTATCGATTTTGCCCATTATGACACAAAGATATAAATATTGTTTTGATTTTTAGGTGATTTAAGTCAATCAAATACTAGCGAGAAGAGATCAGAGAGGGATTTCGCTTTGTGGAAAGCCAGCAAACCTGGAGAACCGTTTTGGGATTCTTCCTGGGGCAAAGTTAGTTTCTTAGACCATAACTAAGCGTCAGATCTTAGCCTGCAGATTCTTGACCTTTAAAGAAAATGTTTGTTTTTGTTAGCATTTGATCCTCTTGTTTTTTCTCTAAATTTCGCGCCAAAATATTTTTCTTAGATTATTTCGTTCTCTTTAGAAATGTGGTCTCCTTATTATGTACTTCTAAAGTTTCTTATTACTACATGTCTATTTACCTTTCACTGAAAATTCCTGGATGAAAAATATCTGTCACTCGTAAGCAATCCCTGGGTTTTAGACAAAGAGACCGACCTACTTTTGAAAATTACTTTTCTTTTCATAGATAAACCAATCCGTGTTTTTTGATGAAATTATATTTTTTAATGAAACTGTCATTGGAACTGATAAGACATGTTACCTTTAAAAAGAATGGCTAAGATTTTGTGAGTGTTGAGAGATGTTTGATAAGAATTTCGGCACCTTTGCACCTTTGAGAGATGTTTGATAAGAATTTCGGCACCTTTGTCCATTACGTAATATCCTCTTTAAGACATTTCTTCATCTTATTTAATGCGGTTTACCATTAGTTTTGTGCTTTCTCTCAGGGACGACCTGGCTGGCATATAGAATGTTCTGTTATGGCAAGGTATTTTATTATGTATATTTCTGTCAGTCTACACAATTGAATCTGCCACTTACAAAGTGCCAGTGGAACCGAATTTACGAGACAAATATATCCGTGACTTGAAAGTATCATTTATCGGGCGCTGTCTTATAAAAAATGTTTTGTTGTAATTTGTGAAACACACAAGTTGTTCAAGTAGTTTTTTACTGTAGAGCAAAATCGATATTGGTTCTATTTACAAAAACTATGCTTCAAAGTTAATGGAAAGATAATTTAGTTACCAGCAGTCTTTTACTCCAGGGCAACTTGTTAATCAAGAGACTTAACTATCTGTGTTGTTAAACTAAATGATTTTTTGAGAGTTTGGATAATTTAGTGGATGAAAGCGGGAGGATGAGATTCTTCTGACTGACATGGCAATTTCAGTTTCAATCGCGATAACATTTGAAAGATAAATGCAATTATAGTTTTTTAAGGAATTCATGGTCCAGGTTGGGTAGCTTATGTAGTCTCCACGACTTTCTCATATACCTTCTTTAATTATAGATTTTTTATTTTTAAAACATCTTCTGCAATGCAAAAACATTCCTTTACACTGTTTTGAAATGCTCTATACTTCTATATTTACATTTTATTTTATATTTAGTTACATATTGTTCTTATCCTGTGAATAGTAGGCTTTTATTAGCTATAACTTGGCCATTCTGTGTGTCCTACTGTAAGTAAATTGATAATGATGATAATTCTTTAGAAATTTTCATGCAATATATGTTCAGTTTACAATCATACACCCCGCTTTTACAGGCATTACATGAATGGCTTAGCTGTGTGGTGTTTAGAAATTATAAGTATTTATTATAATAATGATAATGTCAAACGTTTTTTACTCATTTAGTCACTTGAAGTCAAAAGCACGTGTAAACTGTGTAAGATGTTCAGTATTGCATGACTGTTTCATTTTGTTTGCTAATTTTAGCGATGTTCTCGGTGGCTCCATTGATATTCACACAGGAGGTGTTGATTTGAAGTTTCCACATCATGACAACGAACTGGCACAAGCCGAAGTACGTATCTTTCATTTTCTAAGCCATAAACTAAAATTTGTAGCCTGATGCCACCATAAGCTCATAAAGGCCCCTTCATAAAGTTTGATTTACCCCAATCCCCGTGGCTAAAATGTACCACGGGTTTTGGTTTTAAATAGAGGGTTTGTTGTTGATGTTTAATAAAGTCTTCTTTAAAAATTATTATTTTTTTAGAAACTCCAAATATTTAAAAAAAATATTTTCCCAATATTATCATTTTGCTTAAAGAAGTGGTTGAAATTTGAAAATCTCTACGGAAAAAGTAACGAAAAGATAAATGAATGTTCTTAATTATTGATTTTTGTTTATTTTTAAAGGCATACTTTGGCTGCGACCAGTGGATTCATTATTTCTTGCATGCTGGACACTTGACGATTGAAGGATGCAAAATGTCGAAATCTTTGAAAAATTTCATCACAATAAAGGTATGATCGCTTTTTAATGCAACCACAGTTTACAATCAATATTTCTAGGGCGAAGGAAAAATTATATTTTCCACCCAATCGAATCATCGTTTTCATTTTTATGTCTTTCATCTATTTCTTTGACAATTCATCATCTCTTTTGGCAGGAGGCGCTCAAGAGAAACACGTGCCGCCAGATTCGATTGGCCTTCCTACTTCATTCTTGGAACTCAACATTAGATTATAGCGGCAATGTTTTAAAGGAGGCGGAACAGACCGAAAAGTTGTTTAATGTACGTCAAAAAATCTTAATTTCTCTTGTTAAAGTTGTCATTTTCAACATGTAATACTTATGGGAAAATTGCTCCTTTAGCTCAAGTGATATACTACAAATACACTAACTGACGTGTCTTGCAATATAATGTGACAACTTGAAATTTAGGTAATATTGTACTAGGAAAATAGAGCGACTTTCAAAACGACGTTTCCAGCATTGCCCGTTGACAAGCATAGCTCATATTATATATTACAAACATCTACAAAGCATAATCTATTAGTATAAGAGCCCACAGGCTCTTGAGTCACCTCATGTTCTATTTCAACCCGACAGTTCATGCTTTTTCATCATAAAAAGCACTGTCCTTGGTTGCTGTCTCTAGAAGACACCCTTGTTGCTAGGCATCAACGAGCAAGGTAGCATAAGTTAACAGCTTGTAAAAATGGCTTTGACAAAAGCAAACATTTCAGTAAACTAATGCTTTTTATCTGACACTCTTCAGAGTTTAAAATGTCAGAACATAGATCGAAAGCTCTACGGTAGGAAATATATATACCCAGTTGTGGATCGAAATAGGCCAATCAGAAACACGAGCACATGACTGTTGAGGCTGCCCAATCAGTGCCGCTTGCCTAAAGCGAATGTTACCAATGGAGTCCTAATGTGAAAACGAACTCCTTTTGTCTACACAATGGCGGTTTTTTTAGTGCTTATGTAGATATATATGAGTTTTATATATTTCCTAGCATAGAGTTTTCGATCTATGTTCTGACGTTTTAAAGTCCAAAGAGTGTCAGACGGAAGTTTTGTACCACCAAAAGATTGTTAACAGCTTTTAGATTAGTCCCTAATGTATGACCCTCGACCGTTAAATGCATGCATGCACTTTAGACGGGAGCTTGGTGTCCCGTACTTCAATCTCCTCCTTTTCCGTGCTGTTTTGATGTTTTGCCTCAACAGAACCATAGTAATGAATTTCTAAGAAATTGTTAACCTTACAAAGGAAACTGAAGTCACCAGAGGGATATTTGCTTTTATGTATCTGATCTTACTCCTTGAATGAATAGCTGCTAATCATATATATTTATTCAGAAGGCCAAGGCTGACAGGAAAGAATTATTTCCACAAGGGTGCTGCACAATCGTAAATACTGTGCTTGATTGGAATCGAAATCCAGTTTGCGGCATCAAAGGCAACGATCATTCCACTGAGTCAAAAGGCCCAATTAAATGAGCTGTGACTTTTAAAGCTGTTCCTTCTGCTTCGGCTTTCTAAGCCTTTGTCAGATATTTTTAAGTCTTTGTAATATGAGGTCATACAAACTTCTTCTAGAACTAATTTCTTATTTTATTTCCTAAAGGATTTTTTCCTAAATGTTAAAGACATTTTACGAAAACCTGAATCTACTACCGTCTCGTCCCACGATTACAGAAATTTAGAGAAGGACCTTAGTGCCAGGTGAGGCAATTTCCAAACGCCATCTGCGTAAACCTGATTGAATATTTTATCATTGCATGCCTTATTGTATCTGATGCCACCTTATACCAAGTCTCTATAGTGGCGACCTACAGGCACAAGAAATTGCATGTTTTGGAGACCAGGTACTCTGGGCCTAATCCAAGTTGGATAAGGTGATGGTAGCCACTTAAGGTAGCATAATAGATTAAGGTGGGCAGTTTCTTTTCATAAGTTGCCTTTAGGTTTCGATGAGACAATAGGTTTCCCTGTGGTTTTAACATTCGCATCTAGGTTTCGCGAATACATTTGCATATTGCTATATAAACCAAGAAAGAGCCCACATATTTCTGCCCCAAATATTTTTCATAAGGTTAGGATTTTTTGTACTTTGTAAAGCCATTTTGTGTGTTATTACACCTGGCATCACAGTTGATTGATTCTGCAGCGGTTGAAATTATTTTCAATGCACTGAAATGGCACTAAAACGTTGGCACCATTGTTAGCTCACTTTGCATCACTGCTTTTCTACGGTTAGTTCTCCCCCTCCAAGTACAGTTCTTCTACAACTTCTGGTTCGGCTATCTAGATTCCTGATAGCACTTCTTGCATATTCAAATATGTCAAATTTTCTATCTTTTAGATTTTTGGAAAGAAAGGCCCAAGTACACGAAGCTTTATGTGGCAAGTTTCTTATTTTCTTATTTTGTTTATACGGTCGGTTGCGTCTGCAAATTTTGGATACAAACTTTTATTGTCATAAACAATAGTTATAGGCAGGCAAGTCAACGCCAATAAAGTCTGCGTAATCGGAGCATGCGCATTATCTTGGTATTACTTAAAACCGTTTCGCACAGCAATTTTGCTGACAGCAATCATTTTATTTTTACAAAATACCTGTGTCAGGAAATGCAGGAATTCAGTATAGTCCTAACAACAGACAGCCTTCAATGCCTCTTTTTTCAATTTATTTAGATTCCATCGACACGGCATCTGCCATACAACATATGCAGTCAATCGTCAAGCTCACAAATGTTTACATTGGCTCGAAGAAACAGGAGTCCGTTGCTCCGAATCATGCAATAATAAAGCGCATTGCGAAATACCTTACGAAAATGCTCAAGGTATTTGGAGCTAATGAAGGAGAACAAGAAATTGGATTCGCTGTCGCAGGAGCTGAAAATGTTGGAAATGTAAGGAAAGTTTCATCATATATGTATTTACCTGTGCTAGGGACAGTGAGACAGTGACATGACAGAACAGCCCCCTCAAGGGTTTTTCTTCGGAACCATCGTTAATCTGCTTCTCTAAAACTCTAGTTTTTATACCCCTTCAACAACTTTCTTAACAATGTTCCTTAGATTTTAGTAATCTCTTCAACGATGTTCTGATTTTAAAATTTGCTTCAATACTGTAGCAAAACATCTTATCACCTTTTTACTGGCATTGTCCACCCCTGATGTTAAAAGCAAAACCCTTATTCACAAACCCTTTACCCAGAAATAGAAGTACATACAGATATCTTTGGTTTCACGGTGCTCCAAATATCAAACGTCATTCGTTATTCCTCTTTAGTCATTCAGTTACTATTGAAAATTACATTATTGCGAAAATTACTGTAGTTCTTATGTAATTCTAAATGCTGTTGACACTGTTAAGTAAGAGTTATTTGCCAGCCCAGACAGTGCAATCACTGTATTTTAGACTAGGAGTTATTCAAGTTTTTATTTTTACTTGAAGAAAGAAGATTTGGTAATGCCTTACCTTGCATTGATGGCCAAGTTCCGCAAAGATGTCAGAGCCGTTGCTAAGGAAGAACAGAGTGAGTCAAGTTAAAAATTTGTATGCTATGTTTCCCAGAATCATATTTTGTACTATCGACTTACATATATTTCCAAGGTCGTAAAGATCAGCTACTACTTGCTAACCTACTACAATCCCTGACAAAATTGTTGAGACAAAACGCACTTTTTGCAATTTTCTACTTTACGTTGCCCCTGTAATTTTGGATCCCCCCTCCCCGAATTAATTTTGGATTTGCAGTTTTATTATTTCTCCTTCAAAGTCATGCATTCGACATTGAATTGGGGGGAGGGGGGGGGCTATTTTTCCAAGGAAAGAGAAAACATCAATCTTCCTTGAAAAGTCTCAACTATTTTTGTCCGGGATTGTAGCTTAGGCCGGGTTTCAACCCAAGCCACCATAGCATATTCTTACAAATGCTTTCTAGTCCTCGCGATCTATCATCATTGAACGAAGATTCTCAGTTCTTTCCAAGCTCTTATCATTCATAATGCCTTTTCTCTATTTTGTTTGTTTTCTCTTTCAACCTAGTCAACCTATTGATAGCTTTTGAACAACAAAATGAGATGCAAGTCTCTTGTGATGTTTCATGCAGTATCCTTATAGTTTCAGTTGCCTTGCTCAAACCTTAATCGAGGCTCTTAACCAAAAAAACCTTAATCGAGGCTCTCAACCAAAAAAACCGCCTAAATACTTTTAATTTGCTAGATTGTTCTTTGCATGTATTAACTATACTTTTTATAAAGAATAACACATGTTTCTTGTTTAATCACTCATCTTCTCCATTAAATAGGCACAAAGATACTGTCTCTCTGTGACGTATTAAGGGACGAGCAACTGATTGAGCTTGGCGTCAAACTTGAAGACGTAGAAGGTACCTTCTTGAAGAAACTACAGTTATTGTCATAATTCCCTTAATTGCCATGTAGCTAAAGTATCAAATCAATGCACTTGTATGGCACATATGATTTATGGGAAGGCAAAGAGTTTTTCGCAAAATTTTTGAAAACTGACAGTCTGGTGACGGGTATGGAAATTTGAGAAATTACATTGAAAGTGTTCAAGAAGTATAGTTCGAAATACTTAAAAACTAAAGTTTAAAAACGATGCTCCTTGTTTTTGGGACCATTGCTTTCAATTTTCAGTGGTTAACTTTCAAGTACAATTTCTTTTATCTGCGGAAAACCATTTGTTGAGAACCACAACCTGATTAGCTGATGCACCTCATGGCATTGGTAGAGAAGTTTAGATCCCGTTTGATTTCAAGTCAAGGTTAAGATAATGTGACATACAAAGGTTATGGGTTTATATGGGTTTTTGCTGTGTTTATTTAAGAGCACATATAGCAAATGATTTTTTTTCTTGTTTTTATAACATGTGATGAAATTTCTGTGATCGGTTATTCATCAATTAAAATATTTGAAATTTTTCAAGGCAGTGAAGAATCCGTACTGAAGTTAGTTGAAAAAGAAACCCTACTCAAAGAGCGTCAACAAAAACTTGAGGTGATGGTTATCTATTTTTGACGATTTTTTAAAACGGAATGGGTTTTTGGGTTTTTCGTCTTCCTTTTGATGTTAGTTTCAACTGCTGTGCTTTTTCTGCAAACAACCGTTGTATTGAAAGATACCAGCTCAACGAATCACGGGCAAGTTTTGTAACAACTTATTAAGTATTGGGAAGAGAAAGGAATGTATCTCAAAGAAGAGGTTGATTGAAAGCTGCAATCCCGGACAAAAATAGTTGGGACTTTCCAAGAAAAATTTTTGTTTATTTTCCTGTCTTTGAAAAATAAGTTTCCCCTCCCACGATTAAATGTTAAATGCATGATTTTAAAGCACAAATTATAAATCCACGATTAAGGGGGAAGGGGGATCAGAATTAAATCAAAAAATGAATTTACAGGTGCAATTGAAAGTAGAAAATTGCAAAAGTTGCATTTTCTCTCAACAATTTTGTCCAGGATTTTAGTTTCATTCTGGAAAACTGCTTCCTAAATTTATTTTATTTTAAAAGTTTTTGTTCAAAATTAAGCATTAATAAGATTCTGGAAAAAATCAGGCTCAAAAGTCTGTTAAATAACCTTCGAAGTACCATCCTGCAAATTCTTGTCACTGAAGTTATTATACGCTGGTTTTTTCTGTAAATGCGGAGTGATTAAGGAGCAAAGCATATATGCTCTGAACCTAGGAGTTTTTGATCCCCTGGCAGCGCATAATTCGCCGCTGAAAATAGGATCAGCAATGTCAAGAGATCATCAACTTTGGGTTGCTACGCAAACACGTCGAGGCTTTAACTGCTGGGAACGCTAGGAATGTTGGTTGTTCTAAAATGTGGTCATTATTTAAAGTGCCTGTGACATGATTTTCGTACTTTTGGGTTTATAAATCTATTCTTATGTAAAAAGGCCTGTTATTTTCATTTCTGAGGTTAGTTTTTACGTTTTGTGAGAAATGAAGGGGTTATTGGCAATCTTCTACGCCAAAATTCGCCATCTTGGTTTTCAGAATGAGTAGACAGTGACGTCACAGGAGGGACCCAATCGCCTCCTCCTTCGAGTTTTTGTATCGTAGTCAATGAGGGAAATCTAACTGGTCCAAGATGAGCGATATTTCCAAACAAAGTAGTGGCAGCGAGGATGAGATTTTTGAAGGTAGCGCTAACATTGTTACAATAACGAGTTCCTCCCATGACGTCACAAGAGAACGGCGAATGATGATAAAGCGACTTGGCTAGGCCGCACTATTTTGCTTAATTTCAATATCAAAACGCTTTTATTTCATAAAAAAGTTCAGATCTACTATAAGAGCAGTGCAACGCTTCAATTAAGAGAATAAAATGAATCATGTCATAGGCACTTTAACTAAAATGACATTGTTTGAGAAGTACAAGTAAGTCAGAAAAAAACTGAAATATGTGAACAATATTACAATTTGCTACTTCAAATAAAACTAAATAAGGTGGCTATTTGTCTACCATTATCACGCTTTCTAGAAAGGGGGAATTTGCAGAACAACAAACTAAAGGAACAAATTTTAACTTTTAGTTCGCTGCTCAGATAAAAATGGACCGAAGTTGCCGTTAGAGTCTTTTAAGGGAAGGGGGCAGTCTTTGGTGCTTAGCTTTAAAACAAGGCCTCTGATTTCACGATAATTGTTAACGAAAGTAATTATTTAGAGCAGAACACATAAAGCTCTTTTA
This sequence comes from Rhopilema esculentum, assembly GCF_057945365.1. Taxonomy (NCBI): domain Eukaryota; kingdom Metazoa; phylum Cnidaria; class Scyphozoa; order Rhizostomeae; family Rhizostomatidae; genus Rhopilema; species Rhopilema esculentum. The sequence goes on from NC_142816.1 coordinate 4,274,467, forward strand.
AGCCAACTCTAAATTTTCTGCTGATGTTGAATTTGTATTGATAATTAAGGAAATGGAACTAAGAAGACTACAAAAAGAGGAGACAAAGAGGAAAAAAGCGGAAGAGAAGGTAGGCTTTGTTGTTGCAGATAACCTTGCATAAATCGAAATTGCTTAAGTCGAGGATCGCCTATGGCGAAGTGATGTTTAAGTTCCGATTTCCGCCTATCTATTTGCAGTAGAATTTCATTGAAATTACTGTTTGCCGGTCCGTCATGAAGTGCTCGATACCGTAGAGTACGGTGGCCCACAGGTGCCACGGCAAAACTTTCTTTCTCACGGCAAAACTTACTTTCTTACGGCAAAACTTACTTCCTCACGGCAAAACTTTCCTTCTAACGGCAAAACTTTCTTTTTTCACGGCAAAACTTTATTTCTCACGGCAAAACTTTATTTCTCACGGCAAAACTTTACTTCTCACGGCAAAACTTTATTTGAATTTAATTTATTACTTAAATTAAATTTATTTTGAAAATTTGATCTCGTGACATTGGATTCTCGTCGTCGTTTTGCTTTGTTCCTCTTGCTTTTCTAACATAGGCGTAGTAGACAAGGGTCTGGGGAGATAAGGGGGCTGTAGCGGCAACTGTAGTTTCTCAACATTGAAAAGTTTCCAAAAAAGCGATAATCAGGCAGAAATCTACTTTGATTCAGTCGGGCAAAATTTTTATAAACAATGGATGTTGTTTGTTGGGCAACCATTTTTTTCTCCCCTTATATTATGCCCATGCTTATTATTTCATTTCTTTATTCATTGTTATTACTATTATTCGAAAAATTAAGTACCTAGCCCTCAACCCACCCTGTGAGTAATACGATATGATATGATATTAAACACAATACCCAATTTATAGGTTTTTTACAAGCCACAATCGAGCCTGCCAAGTGCACGTACGAGAACGTCTAAAGCATTGATTAGATCTAAGTATCACGTACACAACAACACGTAAAGAAAGTTTTGCCGTGAGAATGAAAGTTTTGCCGTGAGAAAGAAAGTTTTGCCGTGAGAAAGAAAGTTTTGCCGTGAGAAAGAAAGTTTTGCCGTGAGAAAGAAAGTTTTGCCGTGAGAAAGAAAGTTTTGTCGTGAGAAAGAAAGTTTTGCCGTGAGAAAGAAAGTTTTGCCGTGAGAAAGAAAGTTTTGCCGTGAGAAAGAAAGTTTTGCCGTGAAAAAGAAAGTTTTGCCGTGAGAAAGTAAGTTTTGCCGTGGCACCTGTGGGCCACCGTAGTAGAGGCAAAGCTGTACACGATCATCGCATGTTGTTACTCTGATCATCGCATGTTGCTGCTCCGATCATCGCACTAAGCGTGAAACTCGTAGCAGCGATCTATACTATTCTATACACCCAAATAGCGTGCATTAGAATCCCTAACATTGATTAGTTATAAATCTTTGTCTTGCAGGCTATGAAAGACGCCAAGGCTAAAATTCCGCCCAGTGATATGTTTAAACATGAAATTGACAAATATTCAAAATTCGACGATCAGGTGTGTATATCCCGTTTATTTTTGCCAAAATTCGAACGCCGTATGTAGAGACAAAATTCAGCGTAGTAAGGCATTCACATATGACGTGCGCATATGATGTAATCAGGGCAATGTTGTTCTATTCCCGAATTGATACTGTATGATTAACTACAACAAATGACTATAATGGACTGTCTATAAGGTGAAAATGAGTTATACACGAGTCTCATACACGATAGAACAAGGTTGGCCGCGATTTCAACCCTATCTTGAGTTTCAACCCGGGACTGAAAATCGTTCTTATAATCAGACGCATTTTACAACCCTTTGACCACGAAGGAGGGATGTAATTTCACCTCAGGTAGGAACCCAAGGAAGGAGGGCTGAAATCCAAACCCTAAGGGAAAGCTTCTATTTCGTTAGGTACATGTAGTTGCAGGGTGAACTGACTTTATTCTGGATGAGACGTTTTAAATCAGCTGATTACGATTCGTTTCACCAGATTCGTTTGCCAGTTTTGTAAACACCTCTTTCAGAAGATTAAACTGCATAACGGTATGGAAATGCTCAATGGCGGCGCCAGCCAATACGCTCTGGGGGGGGGGGACAAAACAAAATATTTTAGACCACGCCCCTTTTAGCACCAGAAAACGCCCTTTTACTAACAAGGAACGCAATTTTTACCGAAAGGGAACGCCCTTGACTCACTTCTGGCTATGTAAAGGCAGTTTGAAAATCATAGGATTACATCACAAAAAATACGTTGCCAAAATATTATCCCTCCCCCAACATTTTCTCATCGGATTTAGACGAAATGCAAAATTGATCCTGCCGAGAACTGGGGGGGACGTGCCCCCCCCCCAGTCCCCCCCGTGGCGCCGCTACTGGAAATGCTATTTAACTTTCTTTGCCGATAATTTTCATAATTAGCACAGTTTTCAGTCCCCATGTGATGATTCCTGTATTCGGTCTGTTACCCATACCTCTCTATAGTTTTCTCTTTTCGGCTACTCGATATAGATTGAGTCTCCTTGAGGTAAGCTAGGTATCGGAGTCTCTCCAAAACAAAGTCTCTGAAGTATAATTTAAATCAAGTACAGAAATATATATATATATATATATGTATATGATTGGCAATGAAAAAGGGAGTATTTGTCCTTCACCTCGTCCCCTCCTTCATCACCTCATCGGTCATCCTACGCCATCCAGGGTACAACTGACAGCGAATAATGAAAACTGTGTTTTATTTGATTTTAGAGGGTGTGTTTATAAGAGCGGAACGTTTATTAGAGAAGGGCAACTAATAAAAAGGGGTGTTGACTGAAGAGAGTAAATTTTTTCTCGAAAAGAAATTCTAAATATTTTACTCTAGGAATAATAATCTGAATTTCAATATTCGAAAATTTATCCTCATCTCTCAGATCGAGCAAGTGATTTTCATTGTTTGCTTCCTCGCCTGATGGACAAGGACACTGTTCAGAGTATCTGCATTCATTAATACAATGGGGTGAATTTAGGGGACGCTTATTGAAACAAGAACGTTTAGGAAAGAGAGGGGCGTTTATAACAATGTTCAACAGCTATAAGGACATTTCTTGGTGGCTTTTAAAAGAGAAGTGACGTAATTCAGAGACGATACAGTATTTTCTTTATGAACAATATTTCTATGACTTCGAAAATCTTACGTTCCAGGGTATCCCCACACATGATGCTTCCGGAAAAGAAATCAGTGCCTCACAGCTGAAAAAGCTGAAGAAATTATATACCCAACAGGAAAAGAATTACCAGAAATACATTTCAGAAAATGTTGAAAATGGTAGTTGATATTTTAAATGAAATTATGTCGAATTAAATTGATGTGTTACTCGTTGTTTCATCTTGTATCGAAGATGGTAATAAGATACTTTAAAAGAGGGAAAAATGTTGCCTGACAACAAAATAGTTGTTGGGACCACTATTTCTAGCGGTGCCCCTATCTTAATATTTAATGATAGACGAAGTGTAAGATGAAGGATTCAGAGAAAAATCACCATTTTGTGTAACTATTTTGTATCAAATCCATCAGTATTTTATTTCCCATTTCCGCCGATCACAATCCTTACTTCAACTCTACTCCAACCAACTAACTAACTTCGAGTAACAACATACATAATCACGTTTGTCCTTATTAGGTATTGAGAATCAAAGTTTAAGACATTGAGTCATGGTAAATAGGCCTTCTCTATAGGGGGTCATTTGGTTTCGGCGTGGTATACCCTAAGTGCCAAAATCCGCCGAGTCGTGATTTTCATGACTGCGATGCTATTGGTTGACCTGGAACTGGTCACATGAAATCACCTCGAACTGATTGACAAAACAATTTTCATCAATAGCAAGTTGTCAACAACGGATGCCAATATCACATGAAACAGCAGCGATCACGCCGAAACCAAATGACCCCCTATAGAGAAGGCCTATTTCCCATGACTCAATGCCTTTAAATTTAAGGAACAAATCAAAAACAGTTTCATAAATTCTAGTCGACCAATGATCCCTTTCCTAAAACGTTTGCAAACTCTCAAGAAAAGGCTGCTTCAATTTTTTAAAATCGATTCATCTGTCGATGAATTTTCTAGAATAGTTTAGGGGATTTCCCTTGGCGCAGTGGCATTCCCTTACCTAAGGGTTATTTATATCAACTTTATCATAAGGGGTCGTATTTTAAATTCAAGGAACAAATCAAAAACAGTTTCTTAAATTCTAGTCGACCAATGATCCCTTTCCTAAAACGTTTGCAAACTCTCAAGAAAAGGCTGCTTCAATTTTTTAAAATCGATTCATCTGTCGATGAATTTTCTAGAATAGTTTAGGGTATTTCCCTTGGCGCAGTGGCATTCCCTTACCTAAGGGTTATTTATATCAACTTTATCATAAGGGGTCGTATTTTAAATTTAAGGAACAAATCAAAAACAGTTTCTTAAATTCTAGTCGACCAATGATCCCTTTCCTAAAACATTTGCAAACTCTCAAGAAAAGGCTGCTTCAATTTTTTAAAATCGATTCATCTGTCGATGAATTTTCTAGAATAGTTTAGGGTATTTCCCTTGGCGCAGTGGCATTCCCTTACCTAAGGGTTATTTATATCAACTTTATCATAAGGGGTCGTATTTTAAATTCAAGGAACAAATCAAAAACAGTTTCTTAAATTCTAGTCGACCAATGATCCCTTTCCTAAAACGTTTGCAAACTCTCAAGAAAAGGCTGCTTCAATTTTTTAAAATCGATTCATCTGTCGATGAATTTTCTAGAATAGTTTAGGGGATTTCCCTTGGCGCAGTGGCATTCCCTTACCTAAGGGTTATTTATATCAACTTTATCATAAGGGGTCGTATTTTAAATTTAAGGAACAAATCAAAAACAGTTTCTTAAATTCTAGTCGACCAATGATCCCTTTCCTAAAACGTTTGCAAACTCTCAAGAAAAGGCTGCTTCAATTTTTTAAAATCGATTCATCTGTCGATGAATTTTCTAGAATAGTTTAGGGGATTTCCCTTGGCGCAGTGGCATTCCCTTACCTAAGGGTTATTTATATCAACTTTATCATAAGGGGTCGTATTTTAAATTTAAGGAACAAATCAAAAACAGTTTCTTAAATTCTAGTCGACCAATGATCCCTTTCCTAAAACGTTTGCAAACTCTCAAGAAAAGGCTGCTTCAATTTGTTAAAATCGATTCATCTGTCGATGAATTTTCTAGAATAGTTTAGGGGATTTCCCTTGGCGCAGTGGCATTCCCTTACCTAAGGGTTATTTATATCAACTTTATCATAAGGGGTCGTATTTTAAATTTAAGGAACAAATCAAAAACAGTTTCTTAAATTCTAGTCGACCAATGATCCCTTTCCTAAAACGTTTGCAAACTCTCAAGAAAAGGCTGCTTCAATTTTTTAAAATCGATTCATCTGTCGATGAATTTTCTAGAATAGTTTAGGGGATTTCCCTTGGCGCAGTGGCATTCCCTTACCTAAGGGTTATTTATATCAACTTTATCATAAGGGGTCGTATTTTAAATTTAAGGAACAAATCAAAAACAGTTTCTTAAATTCTAGTCGACCAATGATCCCTTTCCTAAAACGTTTGCAAACTCTCAAGAAAAGGCTGCTTCAATTTTTTAAAATCGATTCATCTGTCGATGAATTTTCTAGAATAGTTTAGGGGATTTCCCTTGGCGCAGTGGCATTCCCTTACCTAAGGGTTATTTATATCAACTTTATCATAAGGGGTCGTATTTTAAATTTAAGGAACAAATCAAAAACAGTTTCTTAAATTCTAGTCGACCAATGATCCCTTTCCTAAAACGTTTGCAAACTCTCAAGAAAAGGCTGCTTCAATTTTTTAAAATCGATTCATCTGTCGATGAATTTTCTAGAATAGTTTAGGGGATTTCCCTTGGCGCAGTGGCATTCCCTTACCTAAGGGTTATTTATATCAACTTTATCATAAGGGGTCGTATTTCAAATTTAAGGAACAAATCAAAAACAGTTTCTTAAATTCTAGTCGACCAATGATCCCTTTCCTAAAACGTTTGCAAACTCTCAAGAAAAGGCTGCTTCAATTTTTTAAAATCGATTCATCTGTCGATGAATTTTCTAGAATAGTTTAGGGTATTTCCCTTGGCGCAGTGGCATTCCCTTACCTAAGGGTTATTTATATCAACTTTATCATAAGGGGTCGTATTTTAAATTTAAGGAACAAATCAAAAACAGTTTCTTAAATTCTAGTCGACCAATGATCCCTTTCCTAAAACGTTTGCAAACTCTCAAGAAAAGGCTGCTTCAATTTTTTAAAATCGATTCATCTGTCGATGAATTTTCTAGAATAGTTTAGGGGATTTCCCTTGGCGCAGTGGCATTCCCTTACCTAAGGGTTATTTATATCAACTTTATCATAAGGGGTCGTATTTTAAATTTAAGGAACAAATCAAAAACAGTTTCTTAAATTCTAGTCGACCAATGATCCCTTTCCTAAAACATTTGCAAACTCTCAAGAAAAGGCTGCTTCAATTTTTTAAAATCGATTCATCTGTCGATGAATTTTCTAGAATAGTTTAGGGGATTTCCCTTGGCGCAGTGGCATTCCCTTACCTAAGGGTTATTTATATCAACTTTATCATAAGGGGTCGTATTTTAAATTTAAGGAACAAATCAAAAACAGTTTCTTAAATTCTAGTCGACCAATGATCCCTTTCCTAAAACGTTTGCAAACTCTCAAGAAAAGGCTGCTTCAATTTTTTAAAATCGATTCATCTGTCGATGAATTTTCTAGAATAGTTTAGGGTATTTCCCTTGGCGCAGTGGCATTCCCTTACCTAAGGGTTATTTATATCAACTTTATCATAAGGGGTCGTATTTTAAATTTAAGGAACAAATCAAAAACAGTTTCTTAAATTCTAGTCGACCAATGATCCCTTTCCTAAAACGTTTGCAAACTCTCAAGAAAAGGCTGCTTCAATTTTTTAAAATCGATTCATCTGTCGATGAATTTTCTAGAATAGTTTAGGGCATTTACCTTGGCGTAGGGGAATTCCCTTACCTTAGGGTATATATGAGTCCTATACAGGTAAAAGAACTTCGTTGAAAAAGACAGTTGAGCTGAGTTAATAGTTATTAAATATTTATCTTAGGCTGCGAATATGGAAGTTTGGAAAAGCCAAGAGCTTTTAGATGCACTTAGATCCTATTTTGCCAGACTGAAAGTCCCCGACATGGCTGCAGCGAAAAACGATGTATTACCAGTGGTTAACAAAATTGTTGATTTTATAAAGATTAAAGATCGTAGGTTTGATATGACGGTGGAAACAAGAGGCAGCGTATATGAAAAATTAAAGATAGACGAAGCGGATGAATTCGACTTTGATTTGAAGCTCAACACGTTGAAAATGGAGAAAATTGAATCAGTTTACGCGGAAGGTAAGTGTTGGGAATCCGCCATTTTCAATCTAGCGCATGTGTTTTACAGTTAGTTCCTTGATCTCATCGGGTTCTTTGTTAGTCATGTAAGAATTTTCTTCTTGTTGTTTTAATGTAGCATTGCGTCAAATCCTCGCTTTAAGCTGAATCCGTCCGAGGTTATAGGAAATAGTTATACCACGCCCGCTGATTAAGTTATCAGTCTTTACCAGAATAAACTCCTGACTAAGATATAAGCAAGTTGATTGTTAGTTAAAATTAAAAGTTCATGACTCAAAAATAATTAGCAACGCAAGTAAACGTACATATTCCGCAAATTTATTAGAAAAACCAATGGTCGACGCAGTAGTCGTCGTAGAGACGTAGTCGTTGAAGATATTTGGAAAAAGTTGGAGATGCAAAGCAAAGTGATGTTTTTTTTTGGATTCATCTCTATCCCGAAACTAGCGAGATTGGAGGTTTCCTCAACAGTAAGAAATCTAATCATCATATGTTCAAAAAGTATACGAGAAAAGCCGAACACTGGGCGAAGCAGATGCTATTATTTTATAGGGGCCTAGTATAAATTTACCGTACGATTTTGCTACACGCTTTTTTTAAGAAAGATTTTAAGAAAGTTCAGGGCTGGCTCTTTGAAGCCCAAAGAAATTGAAAATGTTAGATATGCAAAATTCCGAAGGAAATTGCCGTGCGGGAGTGAATTTAAGTTAATTCAGTTCTATTTGCTGGATTTTCTGGGATCGTTGATGCTATGACGAGTTTTTTGAAGAAATATAACACATTTATAGCATTTCATCTTGTCAATAACTCAGTCTTATATATTAGGTTTAACAGCTAAATTGGCTTCATTTTTTATTACTTTTATGGGCATGTAGATAAACATATGAATATGCATAAATCTGAACATTACTCTATAATACTATCTTTATTAATTTAGGCACCAAGTGTGTACGGTAAAAGCCCGCATATAAGAAACTCATTTTTTCAGATCAGGCTGACGAGTTTCTTATAAAAGGAATAAATTTTGAAAAACAAGATGATGAAGTTTCTTTTGAAAATTAGTTTTTTATAAGATGATGATGATAGCTGCAACCCTTCACAAAATATATTGACACCAGTACACTGGAACTGATGATCACCTCATAAAGCCAGGGTTTGATAATTACACATTTGACAGAAACTAATGAGCAGTGTTTGTTAATCTTAAATTTGATAAGTTGAAAGCTTGTTTCTTCCTAGAAGACTGCTTTCTACATTTATTTTTCACACAGGCTTTTATTCTAAAATTAGTACTTATCAGAAACTGGAAAAGATTCCGGCTGACCAAATTCTTATAGTTTGGTACAGTTCTTCGAAAAAGTCAGCCTGCAGTTTCTTATAAGTGAGCTTCTTATATGCAGGTTTTTTCTGTATTGTATTTTATTTACAATGACCTCTTGAAAATATTTCGGTCTAAAACGAATGAACGGCTTTTCGTTTTTGCAGTTTTAAATATTACAAACATTTAATCTCCCTCTATTCTCAGTTACCATGTTTCATGGAAACATCCGAAACTTGTCCTGACTACAGTCCCAGTGGTTCCCATTCGCTCTTTTCCCCAATCAATTTGTCCCAGTCCTCAAAGATCTCTTCTTCCAATACAGAATATACAGTGTGCAAGCCTAACTTTTGGCTTGACTTCATTGATGAAAAAGGGCTACTTTTGACGCAGAAACTGACAGAAAGATTTAGTTCATATGTTGGCGAAGCCTGTCGGGAGATAAATTCCAAATTCAGGTAAGTGCAAGAAACTCTTTAATTGCCCCACTCCTCCTATGCATATGCCCCTTCGAAAAACCCTACGACTTTGATAAGTGTCCCCCTCTTTATGTTAGACCCTTGATTAAGTAGTCTCGAAGGGGTTTTATTCGAAAATTTACGGTACTGTGCAGAAGGCTGAATTTTCCACAATCGTTTTGTTCTTCATATCTAGACTCATATTGTTTTTTCATCTACCATTTTACATAGTGCTATTTGTGCCAGTCTCATCAAATTGCAGATGATGATTCTATGGCGTTATGATCAATACATATAACAAAATCTTAAGGTTTATATACTATATCGTTTTGGGTGAATGAATGAATGAATTAAGCAATGAATGAATGTATTAGTAAATGAATGAATGAATTAATGAATCAATGAATCAATCAATTAATGAATCATTGAATGAAAGATGAACGAGTAAATGATTGAGGCAATAAATGAATTAATGAAGAGATGAATGAATGAATGAACAGATTGAAAGAATGATAAATGAATGAATCAATCAAAGAATTAATAAATCAATGAGTCAATGATTATTGAAGCTTTTGATACTTGGCTACTAGTTGATTCATATACATTTATCTTTCGATAGCTTAAGATCAAAATTAAACCACCCAGCCGTGACTGTGTTTATGAGTGATGGAGAAACAAAATACGATGTTGACTTGGCACTTGTCATTGAAGTTGAAAAATGGCCGGAAAATCTAACTTTGGGATGGGAGCATCGAAAAACAAACGGTAATTATGCAGTAGCAGATCCAAGAAGACCAGGGGGCACGAAAGCCATGCCAACTTATTTATCATCACAGACGCCTATGATCTTTTTAACGTTAAAGCTCGGGGGGGGGGGGTGTTAAAACTAATATTTACCCTAAATATATTTAATATAGAATCTAGATGACAAATGTTCCATCAATCCAAGTGTTAATTCTAGGTCTAGGCAATAAGCTACTTGTATTTAAAGTGCTTGACCACACAACTAAAGTCTAAGAGAATTACTATGTAGACTCAAGCCCTCGCGAAGAAGGCTGTTTCCATAATCATTGCTCTTCCCTAAACTCATTCTTGGATCCGTTACTGAGCTAAAATACATTGTGACTGGCAGCTTTCTTCTAATTGTTGGGAGCTTCAACTTTTTGATGAAAAGATTCTTTTGTCATTTGAAAGCTTCAGTCCTTCCTAGTTAAGCCTTGAAGGGACATAGAGATTTTTTTCTGGCAGTGATTTGGAGAGCGTAGAATTTTAATGCGTGGAATTTTGCTGGGTAGCCAATTTTAGAGGACCTTGGTAAGTCAAAAATTTGCGGAAAGGAGGCTAAAGCGCAAAAATTTCTTCTGATAAAAGTTTACCAGATCATCTCAGTAGAGTCTTAGTCTCTAACCAAAAGTAACATTAATGTTATGATTTTTAAGTCCTTAAACTCTACATTTCTCTCGACAGTTCTTCTTGCATGGTTAGAGGCAAAGTACAAGCGCTCGAGATACTGCCATAGAGAACGATATAGAACTTTCTTGTTTTTGTCTATGATTCATTTCTTTGTTCATTACGGACATGTTTAGATGAGAAGAGGCTAAAACTAGCCGGAAGCGAGAGTGACGATGTCTTGTTCGACTTCTTTCTGCAAAATGGCGCCCCGGGACGATTATTAGAGATTTAATTGTATTCTTGTAGTGATTAGGTATCTTGATAAAACAAACAATAAATGATTTCATATTCTATGCAGGATTTCCATCAGTTACGTGCATTGAAAAGATAAAAAGTGGACCAATCTGCCTCGTTGCCAAAGTCCCTCCAGACATTAAGGCTCAAAATCACAGTGTCTCAGACAACTTGTGGCGCATGGCTTTTAACCATGCCGAAAAGCAGCTTGCCCTAGACCCAAACGAGGGTGTCCCAGACTCGTGCAGAAGACCAGTTCTACGCATCTTGAAAGGCTTCAGAGAACACTTGAATTGGCCGTTTTTGAGATCGTACCATATAAAGACAGTACTTCTTCATGAATTCGAGTCTCACCCACCTGACAAGTGGCAACCAGATAGACTTGGAGAAAGAGTGTTCACAGCAGTAAAACGTTTGAAAGATTTTGTTGTAAACAAAAAATGCCCTGATTATTTTCTGCCGCAAGTCAACCTCTTTAAGACCATGTCTAATTCGGATGCATTGCTGCAAAAAATCGATCGCTTTCTGGGAGATCCCCTCGCGATGGTTCGTGCACTGAATAACGAAGGAACAGCCCCTCCAACAAACGGTAAGTGGATTTAATTTTTTTGCTTAGGGGACTGGGGGCCACAAGCGCTTTTCGGTGAATGAAATTGCATTGAAAAAAAGTTGAAATTAATTGAATTGAACAGGCAGTTTATCTCAGAAGCAGTAGTATCACAGGTAATATTCGGGCAAGATTCACAAAAGACACCCCCCCCCCATAAAGTAAAGGATCAACTACGCCTTTGTCGGGGGCGTCGGCCAAGTGGCCAAGTGGAATTAAATTGAACAGGCAGTTTATCTCAGAAGCAGTAGGATCACAGGTAATATTCGGGAAAGATTCACAAAAGCCCCCCCCCCCCTTTAAAGTAAAGGATCAACTACGCCTTTGTCGGGGGCGTCAGCCAAGTGGCCAAGTGGAATTAAATTGAACAGGCAGTTTATCTCAGAAGCAGTAGGATTACAGGTAATATTCGGGAAAGATTCACAAAAGCCCCCCCCCCCTCCCCCATAAAGTAAAGGATCAACTACGCCTTTGTCGGGGGCGTTGGCCAAGTGGCCAAGTGGAATTAAATTGAACAGGCAGTTTATCTCAGAAGCAGTAGGATCACAGGTAAAATTCGGGAAAGATTCACAAAAGCCCCCCCCCCCCCCCCATAAAGTAAAAGTAAAGGATCAACTACGCCTTTGTCGGGGGCGTTGGCCAAGTGGCCAAGTGGAATTGAATTGAACAGGCAGTTTATCTCAGAAGCAGTAGGATCACAGGTAAAATTCGGGAAAGATTCACAAAAGCCCCCCCCCCCTCCTTTAAAGTAAAGGATCAACTACACCTTTGTCGGGGGCGTCGGCCAAGTGGCCAAGTGGAATTAAATTGAACAGGCAGTTTATCTCAGAAGCAGTAGGATCACAGGTAATATTCGGGAAAGATTCACAAAAGCCCCCCCTCCTTTAAAGTAAAGGATCAATTACGCCTATGTCGGGGGCGTCGGCCAAGTGGCCAAGTGGAATTAAATTGAACAGGCAGTTTATCTCAGAAGCAGTAGAATCACAGGTAATATTCGGGAAAGATTCACAAAAGCCCCCCCGTCATTTAAGTAAAGGATCAACTACGCCTTTGTCGGGGGGGGGGGGGGGGGTTCGGCCAAGTGGCCACATTCCGTTCACAGTGTAAATCAGTTGATTTCTAAAACAATTTAATCCATGAAGAATCATTGACTAATTACGAGGTGAAATGCTTTTTCATAAAAAGGGAGAATGAGACTGTAACGAACAACTGTCAGCGTGATCTGAAATGAAAAGCAAGTTTTTGAACCTCTGATGAATAAAGCTCCAAACCCTTCCTATTTGGGTAAGGCCTGGGTAACTAACTGCCTGCCAAATTTAGTCTGAGGCGAGTATTAAAGCACAACAACAGCAGCAATCACATCCATTGTGAATATTGTAAAACCACTGATGAACTAATCAATTAATTAAAAACTTGATCCTATGTATGAAAATTTTCCAAACGAACAACAACAAAAGAGATTGGAGCGACAACTGGGAGAAAGGAAAAGTTTATCACATTGGATTCTTAATTACCTCGCGTTACTGAAAATTAGGCCAAGAGGAACAGAACATTATCAGGGCCCGCGCCACCGGGGGGCCGGGGTGGCCATGCCCCTCTTCTTTTTGCAAAGCAAGCAGTTTTAAAGCTGCAATAAAAGGGGTAGAAAGCCTTGACCCACTACAATTTTGGCCTTGATCCCACCCCCCACTTTCAAATTCGTGGCGCAGGCCCTGAGTATAAGTGTTAATAAGTACCTACCAATATTTACCGCAATCCTTCAATCCTAACATATATGTTAAAAGTACAATTCCTAGGCTCTAATATCTATCTCAACTTGATTGTAGAAAGCTCAATTTCCTTCTCAGACATGCATATACATGCTGCATAATATTAGAGATGAAGTAGTACTATGCCCCTAGACGGCTACTTTGTACCTGATAGTTGCTGTAGAATGATTACCTATGATGTATCATTCTATCGACTCGTATACGAATTTTAGGGCTGGCCATATAGCCCTGGCTGACTTTTTCCAAAAACTGAACAAAGCAACACTTTATGCATTCACTTGTACTGGAGGCTTATTCCTTTGTCAAAGCTTCAAAAGTAACAGTGTCCCTCAAAGAGACCTTCAAAGCGATTGCAAAAGAGACGGAATTAGGAGAAATTTCCTTTATGAAACCTATCAATTTCATTTCACTTAAAGGCTATAGATACCCCTTTCTACTGTCTTCCTTATGAGGGAAATTTTATTGTAGATTTACAAATTTATTTGCGTCTCCCTAACGGAAAGACTACAACTTTGTCAACAAAGAAAAACGAGGATATTCAAGCTCTGAAGCGGAAAGCGTCAACGATATCAGGTAATATATAATTTGAGCTTTAATAAAACGTTCTTGGGATTGTCATTTGTTATACAACTAGTTTTGTCTGTCGTGCATCGTGTTTGTGGTTCGTTATTGTTAATGAGAATGTCTTTCGATGTTTGCGTCAGTAATTTTGTTTGTCATCGTGCCATCTCTATTTTAGTTGTTATTAGTTCATTTGCCGTTAATTTGTGTCATTAGGGTTTTATGTGCGTCACTCGTGTTGTTAAAAGCGTATGTTCTTTGAGTGCAAGTCCAGTCGAGTCGAAGTTTTCGTTGAGTAAAGTCGTCATTTTGTAGTTGTTGGTTGCTGCTGATTATACGATCGCTATTGAAGAATCTTGGTTTTAAAAAAAATATACTTTATTTTACACATTACCATTCAACTGTAGGAACTTAAGTTCTCTTGCCTTGCAAACAAGTATTTCCAGTTTGAGCTTGAGTCGCTAAGTACCCACGAATCAATGCAATGGACAACCAGATTTCCTTGCACAAGTGGGGTGGGGGGGGGGGTGCAGTTAGTCCATTGATAACAGCAGCAGGGTAGAGGGGTAGGGGGGCTGGAAGGAGTCATTATTTCTAGGCTTCTTTGGGGGAAAGGGATTAAAATGTGTTTTATCGATTTCTTGTCGGTTAATCTTGTTTTTCATGATTCATGACCTGAGTGAGAACTGTTCCTTTCATTACATTTATGGTCTCAACTGAGATGTGATTGCTAGCCCAGGAAGCAAAGGAGAAATGTTTTAGGCGCACGTGCAAATAAATGTTCTTTTGGTACTGATATTTTTCATTAAAGGGTTGGCTGAGTCGCAGTTTTATCTGAGCTTTAATTCAAGGCCTTTGGAAAGAGGAACAATTGCTTCAAATGGAATTAAAAATGGTAATTGCCTTTAAACTCTTTCATTTCTTATTAGACCAGTATGGATGACGTCATAAGGTGCAATATTAGCTGAATCGGTTGCAGATTTGACAAGATGACGAGTAAAGACCGATATTTTGATAATTTAAAGCCATGGTTTTAGATACAAAAGTTGTTTAAGAACCAGGGCCAAATTTCAGTGGTTTGATTGAGAAAGATCTGCAACAGATCTAGTTGATTTTGCCCATCTGGAGGTATTTCATGATGTTCATTTAGGTCATGTGTGCAAGATTCAAGAGTTCCTTTAATAGGATTTGGTGATGTCGTTACTTTGTATTATTTTTCCTTGAGTAACATTGTCATGTCGTTTAGTCTTTTGGATCTTGTCACTGTAGAAAACCAGTCATGTTGTAACTTTAACAAATAAAAACTAAAGGGTTATGAATGAATAAACAGATAATAGTTGCATTCTATAGTTGACTTTTCATTGAGCGTAAGGGTAAAGCTAATCTTTGCTAATCGCTGTTAAATATTTCAAATTAAAGTGATCTCTGACTCTTGTTGCCTATGGTCATTACAGTCCACAGTTAGGGGCCCTTTACATGAGACCCGAAATAAACTCATGCCGGTGTAATATGCGTTTCGGTCCCCCCATGCGAAAGTGTCCGGGGGGACCGAAACGCATAGCAAAACGACACTATGCAAAAGTGTCCCCTCTATAAAACAATAGGGGGACACTTTTGCATAACAAAACTGTATGCGAAAGTGTCCGGGGGGACCGAAATGCATAGCAAAACGACACTATGCAAAAGTGTCCCCTCTATAAAACAATAGGGGGACACTTTTGCATAACAAAACTGTATGCGAAAGTGTCCGGGGGGACCGAAACGCATAGCAAAACGACACTATGCAAAAGTGTCCCCTCTACAAAACAATAGGGGGACACTTTTGCATAACACAACTGTATGCGAAAGTGTCCGGGGGGACCGAAATGCATAGCAAAACGACACTATGCAAAAGTGTCCCCTCTGTAAAACAATAGGGGGACACTTTTGCATAACAAAACTGTATGCGAAAGTGTCCGGGGGGGACCGAAACTTATAGCAAAACGACACTATGCAAAAGTGTCCCCTCTACAAAACAATAGGGGACACTTTTGCATAACAAAACTGTATGCGAAAGTGTCCGGGGGGGACCGAAACTTATAGCAAAACGACACTATGCAAAAGTGTCCCCTCTACAAAACAATAGGGGACACTTTTGCATAACAAAACTGTATGTGAAAGTGTCCGGGGGGGACCGAAACGCATAGCAAAACGACACTATGCAAAAGTGTCCCCTCTATAGAACACTATAAAACAATAGGGGGACATTTACCTAAAAACTGATTGCCCTATCCAAAACATCTATGGAAGAGGTCAATAATTGAAATATCGCTCTGGTTAAATTATTCATCAAAATGTCTTATTGATAGGATCAATAAAATATGATTGACTTTCTTCAAATTTGTAATGGTATAACTATTGCTTCAGTGAAATTACCATCAAATTCTTAAGAATTGTACTTTGCAATTTCGACATTAAGAATTGTAGAAAATATCGTGGAAATTGAATGGAAACAAAGTAACGTTTATTCATAACTGTATGGCAAAAATTTAAGGGAAACGTAGAACACTTTATTTAGATCTTATAAAGAGAGGAAATTACAGCTGAAGAGGTAGGACTATTGACACATGAACATAGCATACAGTGAATATAACAAACTATTTTCTGGTTCCCTTCAGAAATCGTTATATCGGGATTCCACTGTATTTGTTATGTCAAACGAAATCAATAGGTAAAACCAATATATTGTTTCATATTCATGTGAGACCATGCTATCCACTATCTAGGTCTTGGCTACCGTAAGCAGACGTATGGCCTTATAATGCGATTCAAGGTGCACACAAAATTTAGCCTGGGTATACATTCCACTGCAAAGTTCCCAATGGCAGAGACAGAGAAAGAGTGGGTGGGACATCTCGGTGTAATTGATTTTGTATTTCGCCGAATTCTGATGAGATAATTCTGGGAAAGGGTAATATTTTAGGAAATTATTATACTTTATTCTGTGTAACCAAAAAAATTAGTCTTGAGGGCATCCTACTTGTGAAATAGTTACTTTCTGGGGTTAAAAAGGCGCTTTTTGACTGCAAAAAGGTGTGGAAATTTTTTCATTCTGTCCCAACCAGTTCCATAACACTCTCTTGTCATATACTTTAATCATGTCATGTACTTTAAACAAATTAATTTAAGTTTCTGATCCATCATTCTCCAAGGCCTTTTTTGTTAAAAAAAGGAGAAAAGGTGGGTTTTTTTCAAGTCTTAACCTGGGTTGTACAAGAACAACTATAAAGTAAATTACCATATGATTATATATTAGCATTATTGTATTAACTCCTTACACTGGTTAATAACAGAGCCGCACTAGCATATTTAGTCCCAAGCATAGATGAGCCTCTCTATGAACTAATGTGAAAATGAAATCTAATGAAATTTGAATAATCATTGAATGCTGAATTTTTGTCTCTGTAGTTACAAAAAGGCATTTTATGAGTCGAATAAAAACATTTCATTATTATGTATATGAACAAAAAGAAGTTATTTCTCAAATTTTAATAGATAAATATATCTCCTTAATCATGCCTCCTCGATTTACTTGCGACACGAGGCGACATTCTGTGACTTATACAACTTTTCTCTTCAAATGAATATTCAAGGGCGGAAAGCTATTTCAAGGTTTTGATAGATTTTGAAATTGAAACTTTGGACTTGAATATTAATTTGTTTTTGTGTTTCCATTTTTGTATTCCGTTTTTGGTTAAACTTCGATTTATTGCTAATACTCCGATTCTTTCTAAAGGGAAAAAAGTGGAGTATCTGTCTTCAATTCTGAAATGAAGAAAAATTGATAAAATTCAACGAGGGCTATGTTAAATGATTACTGTGATTTCTTTTAAAGACAATCAACAAACATTAGTCTTGTTGTTCTGGAAAAAATCAAATCTCATCCAATTTGTATTTGAATTGACCTGTACCAAAATACACCATTGTATGGAATTTCTCGTAGCGAAAAGAAGTTTCATTATGATGAGTTTTCAGTTGCCTATTTATAGGCGCGAAGGTGTCCAGCTTTATCTCCGTTGATTCTTTGTAAGCAATAGCGAGATAATGTTTTCAACTTTAACGTTGAAAAATAATCCCATTTTACTCAGACTCTTTGATATCAGAAGGAAGAATGTAATTCTTTGTCAAAGAAGTTTATATGTCCCCTCCTTTGCTACCCAACTTTGTCGTTGATATTCTAGTTGTACCTTTACATAAAACCTTTCAGTAAGGGGTCTCTGATTGGGCAATTGCAAGATACAATTCGCCATTAATACATGCTAATGCTAGATAGTTTGATAAAAAAGGGTCAAGTTTCATATATGGTGATTTGAAGAGATGTGTACATATTGCGAATTTTCCAATTTAGGGGCAATATTATGCATGCTTGTATCGTGCATAAAACAGTTTTACATAAAATTTGATCGTTGGAATTAATCGAAATTCACTTGCCTGAATCTAAACTCAGACTACGATATATTTGGTAGTTTTCAATTTGAAAGCTCGGTATTGCGGTAAAACGAAAATTTCCTTGCAGAATTGCGTTAATAGGAAATTTTCTATGCGGAATCCTGGTATCTGATCTCACCCAAAGAGCCACCCCCCCCCCGTTCCCTTGAAATTTGAGGGAAAATTGCAATTTATAGACATCTGTTACTGAAACATCTTGTCTCCAGAAAGTCAGAACAGCTTCCAAAGGTCCTTGTGCCAAATAAAAAATTTGCAGCCCCCATGCCTACAGTAGGATGGTCTCCACTCCAATAAGTAACTAATCTTTTTATATTGAGACTTTGTATGAAATATCAGTTGTAAACCTCTTCACTCCCTTTATTTTTTTCAAAACCACCACAATTTCCTTTACCTCTTCTGAAAGATACACTGAAAGGCTAAGTGGCCATATTGAACTTTGTAATGCCCCTATTTGCATTGAAATCTGTTATTTGTTTGCCAAACAGGGAAATGCCTAGGTAATACCTACCCCTGATGTGGCTAACACAGTTGATTTTGTGCATTTTATATTCATATGCATTTATTCTTATCATATCCATAAGGAATATTATTGATATGTTTTTTTTAATAGGTCTTGCTAATGAAAGTTAAGAACCACAAAATTAAACTAACATTGTAGTCTCTGAACTGGTTAGAAGGTTTACCAAAGATCTCCCAAAGGTCTGAAAAAAGGTCTGAAAAAAGGTCTGAAAAAGGTCTGCCAAATACCTGAAAGCATTAATAAGAAAAGCATTGAAAGTTTATATTACATAAAATCTTTATATGTCTGATAAATCTGACAATAAATACATGCATTTTGAGAAAAACAGCTCTGATTTTATTGTTTTTTCTCAATTATTATTTCTCATTTTTATGCAAAAAAATCTGAACACAAATGTCTATTGTGTAAGAGCTGTGCAATAAACCCCTTAGTGAATGAGGGCTAAGTCAGAGATCATGTCAGGCTTATTCTAGCAAAAAAGTACAATCTCATGGTATTATACAGTAAACATTATGACCCCACAATTGTACAAAACAAATAAGAAAATTTTTTCATGATTGTCAATTGTTTAAACCATATAAAAATTTTAAGAAACAAAAATAATGTATTCTTTCCATCTATCAAAGTAATGTGAACCCTAAGACAGTTGTAGTGTTTACATATTATTAATGATGATGACATCGTCATATCAAATTTACACTATACAAGAAACATCTCATCCATTGTTGTCTTGTTTAAGTTTATTGAGTAAGAGTTTTCAGAAGATGTATTATTTGAAAAAGAAAATGCTCAGCTCAGCATCAATAGAGAGTGTTTGAAAAACCAAGAACAATAATTGTCAATGTCAAGAACATCCAAATTGAAAAGCAGACATTCTGAACAATATTACCTCTTAAGCAAAACAAAATTAGCAATATTTTATGTTTATACTTGTAAATATCAGTACAGAATATTCAAGATAAAATGTTTTCAGACAAAAATTTCCTCAATTTAAAAAAATTAATAGGGGGATTTGGATCATTTATTGATATAGAAGATGCCTAAACTTGAAAAGTATACAGTTTATATACACATCTAAATACTTTGCCTACTTTGTCTCTTAGTTGAAAAGAAAGGATGCAAAAATTCCACCTTGATTCTAGAGACTTTGATAACTTTTTTCAGAGGTGTCATAAAGTTTGATGGAGGGGCTGTCCCTTTTAACATGGGGTAGAATATCTTCCCCGTCTAATGTATGCATGCTTCAAGGGGGCACTAGCCCCATATCTTTTCAGTAGCAGCATCTTGGAAAAAATACTATTAAATGGGCATGATTAAAGACAATGTCGATATTCACGATAAAGTTTACTATATATTCAAATTGTAGCAAGGCTTAGGCCAAACAGAGCAGGGACGAATAAATTATATGTCAACATTCACGCCTTTCATATGCAATTAATGTTAGATTTGTACATAGCTTTTCTTTACAATCAAGTATGCACGAGTAAAAAAATTGATTTTAAACACAAGGGAGCGTTTCTTGTGAATAAACCATCAGTTTTTGCCACGATTTCACGAATCAAGCTGATGGGCCTAAACTCACCGTATCAACTTTCTATTTCGGCTTACTATTATCATCTACCGCAAGAAATCTAAGCAATCTTTGCATTATAAATAATATATTTTTGGATTTCCAGTAAATTTAACAGTCATCTTGAACTTTAGAATATATCAGCATCTTGAACTTTTTCTCGAAGCTTCGCTATACACTTCCGCCATTACCACTTGGTCACTGAAACGCTACCCGTTTCACGAAGGTTACTGAAACGCATATACGTATCGCTCAAAGGGGACACTTTTGCATGGGGGACCGATTAGCATACTACACCGGCATGAGTTTCGTTTCGGGTCTCATGTAAAGGGCCCCTTAGATTAGCTTATCCCGGTGCACTATTTATGACCCTTGTCACCAAAGACTTAGGAGCAAGCAGTTTTTCTACAATGTTACCTCTCGAACATCAAAATAATAAACATTCAACCCATTTGAGTATGTCGGTCGTTTTACCAGCTAAACTCTTAAAATCGACGTGCCTAAAGTTTTCATGACGGACTGTACCTTTCTTAACTCCTCCAGTGTTTGCTCTATTCGCAATCAACTGTACCATGTCTTGTGCACTCATTTATGTACTTATTCGTTGCAGGTAGCGAGATTGTAATAATGACGAGACTTAGAGGCGGGACATAAATTCGAAATTGCCAGTTGAACTGAAGAAGAACCGATGACAGTCTCTGTAAAATGCTTATGTGTCTTAGATTTGGTAATCTTATCTTGTAGTTGATTGTAACGGATCCAGGGACCGCTGAAGCTTGCGGCTACGGGAGCTTTAGCCCCCCCTCCACCCGCAAAAATTTCCAAAAATACTTAAAACCATACTCTTTTATTCTTGCATGTTTAGCCCCCCTCTAAAACTTGTATGCCCCTTCAGTCTGCAATAGGATCCGCAGTCCTTCATACTTTCAAGGCTTCTAGATTTGAGAACAATTTCTTGCTCATTTCTTACTTTTTAACAAATTTCCCTAGTTGTTACTCTAATAGTACTAAAGAAATTCATTTTGCCCAATCACTTTGTTGCTCAATCACATTTTGCCCAATCACTAATCAAATTCAAAAGCCCAATCACTTTGTTGCGATATGAGTGTCCCTTTTGCTATAAAAATCCTAAGAGTCATGTACTCTTTTTGAGCATTTATTTGATTGAGGGTTTTCTGTTGTTCTTTTGATCCTATAAAAGAGAGTGTAAACGACGCTTTTTTATTTCGTCTCTCTGCTTCGATCGTGATCCAGTTGCGGTTTTAAAGGGGGGGCAGGGGGTCAATTTGTGTTGTCTTTGCTTTGAGCCTTCAGAAAATGCTATAACACACAATTTGAAAAACTGTAAATTGATCTTGGAGTCTTTGACAGAAGAGGCTATGCCGATGCTTTATTCCGAAGCCTTTGAATGCATAGACCATGAAGTGATCGCGAAGTTGCTTGCCTATGGCTCTAGTTAAAAAGCCCTACTAAGGATTAATAGCCATTGTCACATACAAGGCAACGAGCGAGTGAGAATACGATATTTGCGAATAGCTAAATGGGGCATAAAAACCAAACCAATACAGCGGTGGACTATAAGAAAGCCTACGTCATAGTTCCCCGCAGCTGGATGATATTTTATAACTTTATAAAAAGATCGATGACCAACTGGAAAGTACAACTGACATGGAAACTCTAGGGCTTGTAAACATACGCAGAGCAATCTTCCAAGGAGACAGCTTATCTCGTCTGTTGTTCGTCATCTACCCTGGGTGCCAGGCTCTGAGGCTCTGGCAACTAGGGTTGTGCATCAACGACTTAAAGTTGTTCGCAAAAAAAATGAGAATGAAATTGAGAGATTAAAATCTACTGTCAACTTTATTAGCCACGATATAGATAGGTATAGAACTTTGGATAAAAATGTGGGGCGTTGTGGCCTCGAATTGAAATGGGAAGACTTAGAACAGAAAGTGAACTTATCAATGGTGAACAGAGTCCAGAAAAGTTGTTAACCTTCTTTCAGACAAAAACATCCCAGAAGACAAACCTCCCTCGCAAAAAATAGGAAGTGGTCGTGGCTTGGGTGTGTCATTGGAGCTTCTATTGTTTTTCGTGGACTTTCCCTCACCTTCCTCCGGTCAGTGACCGTGCAATCGAAATGCTTTCCTGACTCTGATAAGAGGTAAGAGGCTGGAAAGACCAAGGTTGTAGGTGGAGATGGGTGTCTGTATCTGGGAATAAAGGAAGAGGACATGAAGAAAATATTCCATAGAGATTGATTCTAGGTTGATGAGAATGAATATAAAAGTGAATGATTTGCAGTCTCCATGCAATCGAAACTCAACCCCAGAAGTCTACCTAATGCGCTATGGGTCAGGAACAGGGAAGCCTACACTCAAAATGGGCACCGGGGTAAAGCGCCAAGAGCAAAACAATTTTAAAACAAAGAAAAATGTTCAACTCGCAAGGGCAAGGGAAGCAATTGCCCCTACTGCCCCCGCTGCCCCCTAGCACAGGCGTCCTTGGGCAGGAATTATAAAATGGAGAAAACATGAGCTAGAAATGCTTTGACAGAACAACCAAGAAACTAATGTTAATGAATAAAGAACTTCAGTCTAGCTAAGGAAAAGGTTGTAGGGGGTTGTAGGGAGCTGTGAGAATTGTGTCGAAAATGAGACAAACAACCTGGCTTTGTATATTAAGCATGTCAGAGTCAATTTTATGTCAAAAGTAGGAGATCTTGGGACAAAGAATACTGCTGAGGCAGTAGCAGTAACACCAAATGAATGCAAAAATTAGGCAAAAAGTGAATTGGAAAAACAATGGAACGGGGTTAAAACGTGTTAAAAGAACGGAGATCTGAAAGGAAGCACTGAAGCATTAGTGTGTAGTGCACAGGAACAGGCACTGCGCGCTAATAATACCAAGCTCTTAATGAAACAAGCAATACATCTTTATATAGAATGTGTGGTGCTAAACTGGCACACAAAGGAAAATAAAAGACTACACGACAATGTGGCAAGGTATATTCATTGATTGTTAGCGGAAAAATGCAAATTTGAAAGAGCCACAAAATGGTATAAGCAGAAGCCAGAAGAGGTTTTAGAATCACGGCCTAAGATTTTACAGTTTAGTTTGATAGGATTGATCAAGCAAGAAGGCCAGACATTGTTGTTGACGAAAATAAAATTAAAGAAGAGGAGATAATTCATTTGCCATTCTTGGTGATAGTAGGGAAATAGATAAAGAACAAGAACAAATGGAGAAATATGAGCCATTAGAGGAGGAAATCGGAAATCGGAAATTGGAAATCGGAAATCGGAAATCGGAAATCGAAAATCGGTGGAGAATGAGAAAGGGCCGGTTACACATGTTGTGATAAGGGCACTAGTTGTGATTATAATGTTTTGAAGGCTACATGGAAAAGATCTGAATTGATGTAAAGTTACAGTTGATACAAAAGACAGCGCTACTAGGAAGAGCCAGAATTTTGAGACAGACATTGTCTATGTAAGAAACTTGAGATGACTGGGTGGGACCTTTGTCAGCTTGTTGCTGACTGCTCCCTCTTTAATCATCCGGACCAATTAACATCTAGGTTTCTTTGAGTCGCTAAATTAGCCAATAATAAGAATAATAATAATAATAATTAGCTACTATGCTTAAATAAATGATGACATGGTATGATATAGATCTTGCGCAAAATTCACCAAAGGGGGACGCCCAAGACTACGTGAAGGCTGTTTCCAAATCATAGAATCAAATCACAAACACTACTTTGCAAAAAACCAACCCTTCCACAAACAATATTTTTCATCGATTCAGACAAAATACAAAAAAGATCTTGCCTAGAATTGTGGAGATTGGTCCTGCCAATCCCTCCGTGGTATCGCCACAGGGCCTACGCCACAAATTTGAAAGTTGGGGGCCAAGGCAAGCAAAAATAGGGGCCCAATGCTTTTTCACCTTTTACTGCAGCTTTAAAACTACTTGCTTCGCAAAAAAGTAGGGGGGATGGCCCCTCCACCCCCCTCCCCCGGTGGCGTGGGCCTTGCGCAATTTCTAGCCAACACAAAGATAGACAAAGTGCCCCAGAAGAAAGAAGTGTGCAAAACTAAAGCAATAAGGAATTGGGCCGGGATGGGATAGCATTCTGTTCCAGCCCACCCATCTCCATGCCTCTGGATAACATCAACCATATTTTCAGAGATGCCTTATTGGTTGTAATCGTTTAATTTCTATGACCTCTGTGCAGGCAATTCTGCACACCACATAAATTAAAAGATGGTAGTGATTATAAAGATTGTAATGATAATCAGCAAATTTGATGTCATATGACCTTATGTGTTTAGTTAAAAAGATCTGATTGTTTATGACTCAGAATAACCAGCACTTGCTGTTGTTTTGCGTGTAATTTTGCTGGTAAAGAAGAAGAGCTCTAAGCTAAAGAAAAAATTAGTGTCACCTTGTGAATACTACTTCTTTCCCTAAATATTCATCTTGGCAAAGATTCATATACTGGTTGCTGCTCATTACAGCAATTGAAGGTGAATGTTTACTAATTTTCAGCTAGTAATTCCATCTCTAGAAAAAATGTTTTTTTTATAACTTTATGTTAACAGTATTTTTCATGGATTACATTATAATGCGTTTTACTTATGTATGATATCAAGCGATACCTCCATTGTTGCGAACGAAATTGCAAAAAATTGAATTAGACAGCAAAATTCTATCCATTTTTGTCGAAGTTTTTAAAACATATGGCGTTAGAAGTTACTCGTGATCTCCAGCATAATCACAGGCACCATAACATCCTTCGCCAATTGTAAACACTTAATTTTAATAATATTTCTAACTTTCCTTTACCGAACACTAAAAGAAGTTCATCAGCACATTTTATAGCCCAGTATTTTCATTTCTCTGTTCTGAAAAATATTTGCTTCAGATACTGTGGATTGCGTATGTCACCCTTAATGGCTTTCTGATGCTTTTTAATAAACCCTCCTTTTCCTTAATAATTGGTATTACATACTTGAAAACTATTCTTATATAGCTTAACTCTTTTCAGCTAAAAACCATCATTTTCTTTTGTATGTCCTAATAGGGCAATAGAATGAATCGACTCTGCACTCGAAATTACAACATTTTCTTTTATCCCGTTTAATATTTCGCTCTTCCAATGCTATGTTAATTCTTCTATAGAGCGCGCTCCATTCTGAAGTCTCGAGAAACAGAGAAAATGCTAATGTTTAAAAAATACTCCATTTACATTTTCCTGGCCATAGCATCCTTTGGCAATGTCATTGGGACAACGTTGGCTCCTGGTAGGTGATAAATACCTCTGGAATCATCTGTTAAACGTGTATTGAGGATAATCGTGTACATTGGGTATGGATAGGGTCTATGGGTACATGTAGGAGGCGATTTCAGCGGAAAAAGTATTTACATAGTCTAGCTATTGAAGATCTATCAATCGAACTTATCTTGCTTTAAATTTTCTGAATTGAAATCCTCTTTTACAGGATAGTATTTAATCGAATTCGATTCCACAAAAACTGTTTCAAGCTATTGAAGCCATTTAAAGAGAATCTGAGCGCTGGGTGCTACAACTAATGCCCAGTTGTGAAAAGAGCGTAGATATATTGTCGATAAGGGACCGCAAACATATCGATTTTTCCCCAACAACGTCGTTTGGAAGTTTTCGTTTAGACCCCCCTACCTCGCCATAAAACGTCCAGGACCTGAATATCGATATAAGCAAAATCTGTGCAGGTTACTTGGCGGGGATTTTGCAGTGCTTAAAGGCAATCTGTCACGACGTTGTTTGGTTATTTGAACAAAGGAATTTTTATTGTTTCCAGTCCCCCTTCAATTTATCGCATTGTAAAAAATATGGCGGAGCTCTGGAATCGTGTTTAGGCCATTGTTCCAGCTATTGTTCTCGTTAACCAATCCACAACGAGACAGATTGCCTTTAATGTGTGGGAGACTGCAGTACTGACTCTACATTCACATCAAATTTCACTGCTGGGAACGATTCTGACAGCAAAATTATCTGCAAAGAGCGAGAAATACTTCAACATGGAAAGGACTGTCATACAAACCTGTGTCTGAAAAATTTTCTTACAATCCTTTGATCTTTCTTGCAAAACTACACAGATAGATGTAATTCATATAGAACCTAATTTGAGAAATATTCCCTGCATATTATTGACGGGAAGTCCTTTTTATATAATTGCGAAAGTCATAAATGTCGACGTTGCCGTACCTTCGCCACCAGAATAGTGATTCAGTTGATTCGTATTATTGTTGAGTTCCATTGCAAATTGATTTCACATGATTGTTGAGTTGAATTATAAAAAATTCTTATGTTATGGTCCGAGTGTCTCTTTTTATTGGCCAACCTTTAGTAAAGAGTTTAAGACCCGACCATATTAGAAAGTTCATATTGACAGTGAGAGACAGTCAACAAAGACAACGTTCAGATTTTACAGGTTGTGATTTTTTTTGGAAGACAAGATCATTTTTCGATGTAAAATCTCAATTTGAAAACGTCTTGAGAAAAGCCCCTCCCCCCCCCCAAAGGTCCAAACGACGTTGTTGGGGAATCAAATCGATATGTTTGCGATCCCTAACAAAATAGAATAGATATTTCTAGAGCATCCAAAGGGGATAGTATAGATACAAAAAATGTGATGATGTCACAATATTACATGAGTTGTCACAACGTAGAGAAGATCTTAAATGACTGATGTTGTTTTGTTAGGTTGCTTTATAGTATTTAGAATACCAGGCCTAGCTAAAATGCTTTGATAAAGACGGCCAGTGTTCACATGGCTATATCTCAACCTATTTCTGATAGACTCAACCATTCGGCGGGTTTGTTTCATTATATAGTTCAAATTTTATATAGCACGCAACACTGATTGGTCAACTATACCAGTCTTGTGCTTGCGTTTTTCTGATTAGCGTATTTCGATACCCAAATGGGTTTATATTTTTCATCGTGTTCTTTCGGACCCTTATTCTGACGTTTTATGCTCTGAGGGGTGTCAGACGAAAAAGCTTTTAGCCAGTATGTTGTAAAATGTTTGCTTTTTCAAAGCAATTTTCAAGTTCTGTACCGCCAAAAAATAGTCAAATTTATAATTCTCAACAGATCTTTTCATGACGTTACTATTCAATCCACTTTAGTGAATTAATTGAAATGAATCTATTGACGTGCGTGCACTTTTTTACAGAAGAGTGTAAAAATACAGTCACAGGCCAGGGCTACAGGGGCTTGAAACAAGAGACTAAGGCCGGTATACCCTGTCAAAGATGGGACGTTCACTCGCCACATTCGCACATGGCTACGACCGCAGCGACATATCCAAATGCCGGATTGGAAGAAAATTATTGTCGGAACC
The DNA here is from genome assembly GCF_057945365.1 of Rhopilema esculentum. NCBI lineage: Eukaryota > Metazoa > Cnidaria > Scyphozoa > Rhizostomeae > Rhizostomatidae > Rhopilema > Rhopilema esculentum. The sequence continues at coordinate 4,302,285 of NC_142816.1, forward strand.
CTGACCATGAACCGGGTGGTCCATGGTGCTATACTTTGGCCACAACCACAAGATGGGCATACTGCGACGTGCCAAAATGTCCTAACGGTAATTACATTTGGTTTGAATGTTTTCGGTCTTTTTTTCCAATTTAAAGATAAAATATCTGAGCAAAAAATCGCCAATTCAACTAGCACTTTTCAGTACTTGAATTCGAATTAAATGTACCTAAACTATTTAAGGGAAATTTAATCTAAACTGAACAATTTCAGGAAAAGTGTTGAAGAAATTATTTCATCTTTTTATCGGATATCTATATCTAAACAAAGCAACAACATTCTGGCAAGGTCCATGCTAAGCATCTCTTCCAAAGAGCTAAACGCCGATGAGTGCACACATGCATCGACGTTGACGCATCCCAAGATCTCTTAAATAAACCATTCGCGATTCATGTTTGTAACAACCTCTCCTTTTATTCTGCATTTCAGCACCCGATTGCAAAGATACTATCAAGGGCGGGGAATACCGAGGATTTGTGAATACTACACGAGAAGGTTTAACCTGCCAGCAATGGGGAGCGCAATCTCCACATCAGCATTCCGTAACCAATGCCTACTTTCCTGGCAAGGGAGTATACTTGAATTACTGTAGGAATCCAGACGGAGAACCAGAGGGACCTTGGTGTTACACCACATCGCCAAGTGTTCGCATGCAATACTGCAACGTTCCACTTTGCGACGAAGGTAAATCGAGAGCATTCGTCAAAAAATTGGGTTACCCTTTTTCACTCGCTGTTGCGCTAGGCCAAGGTCCTATGCGAGATGGGGTAATGGGCTAGAGGGACAGGGTTGGAGTAATTTAATTGTGGGTCAAAAACAATTTGTATTTGTTTAAAGTAACACAACTATTGATTGTGTAGCGCTGATTTGAACCTTTAAAAGTATGGTGACCCTTATCAAACTGTGCTGCTAATGAGAAGCAAATAAACAAAGACCATCGTTAACGTACCGAATTTTAGGGAACGTCTCACCGTGGCATTCAGCGTTTACAATAATGATAAAATGACTCAGAAACGAGAGCTTGTGACAGGACTATGGAAGTGTGTGAAAAAGTAGCTCACATACTGAAGAATGTGGGGTAAAGAGGCCACTATGAAGTGAAGACAAAGATACGTCACTGGGTTCATACAAAAAGCTAAATTTTGCTACAAGGCAGAGATTTGAAAACGTAAAATTTTGAATTCTGGAACCTGTGATCGGAATAGGCAATTAGAATATTTGCATAAAAAGGTTTAAAAATTTTGAAAAATTTTCTCTACCGCTCATCATGTGACTTAGAAATTCAGTTTATTTCATTATTTCCAAAAAACTTTCGATCTTTATACAGAAAAAGTCATGTGTGCCGAAATAACATGTCAAGAGAATGCTAAATGTATGAAGATAGATGGAACATATCAATGTGGTTGTAAACAGGGCTATACTGGAACAGCCTCAAGCTGCCAAGGTGAGTTAGACTGAGTTTTATATTTTTTAAAATCATAATACACAGTGGTGAAACCAGAGAGGAAGCGTGTAAATAAATGCATTCACTACCACTCAATGAATGCATGCATTTTCTAAAATTTCATAACATATTTATATCATGAGAAAAGTCCAGAAGGACTCCCTTTTAATCGATTCAATCATAGCCTGTGTCCCAGACCCCTAACTTGAAAGTAGTCTGGAGCTACCGTCAAGTTAAGGGGCTGCAGCACAGGCTATTCAATCACTGTCTAGTGCTATGCTCGTCGGACTCAATAATATAACCGCCTCAAGGTATCGAGCAGCAACTCTCTAATTTTGCATAAAACACACAAGGGAGTCGTCATAAGTCATGTTCTATGCAGGTCTGAGGAATCTTTATTTTTTGAAAGGAACATTTTTCAGCCTATCACAAACTCTAGCATTTTTCCTGCACCCAATACTAGAGATTGAAAAACATTTGATACCCTATCCAAGAAAGATTCCAAGAAAATTTGATTACAATATGAGCTCTTATACAATTTCTGATCGCTGGAATTAAGAAGTATTTTGCCTGATGCCACCAGACAAACTACTGGAAAATAATGGAAAAGATGGTCAAATAACCATCAATAAAGGACATGTCAGACAGAAATCATGAGACAAAATGAGGAGAAAAATGTTTTGACGTTTACAAGAAGACGCAAACGAAAGGTATTCAGGAAACGGGACAACTTGAACAAATAATTTGTCCAGTAAAATGAGACGAACCAGAATTTGCTCGAAGGACCGCTGGCTTTCAAAATCTTGCTCATATCATCGATCATATACTTATGCACAGTTATGCACAGAAATCAATGACGGTATTTGCACCACAGAATTGAATGTGTTTACACATCGAACAATGTATTTTGTGATAGAAATATTGGTAGCTCTTAAAGAAATAAGCAAGCCTCGAATCAAAAGATGAACAAAATTTTGAAACGAGGTTGTAGTGAGAAGAGTGGGAACGAACTCAAGTTTCTATGATATAAAATAGCTTTAAATACATCTGTGAAGCGCCATGAGACTTAAATTTTGTCCACAAGTCTTCGCCCTCATGTCCATGTTTATATGGTGTACTATTTCTTTGGCTCATTCCAATGGGTAGAATAACAGGCCTAAACAATAGAAATCTAAACTGCCCCCCCCCCCATCTAAACAATCCCAGTCCACTTTTCTTTATAAAAACAATTTTAAAAGAACACGAGCCTCAAAATTGGTCAAAAGTTATGAAAAATTGTGTGATTTTGAACAACATTTATCCAAAAAGCGAGTAGTTTTTTTCAATCTAGTCATTCTTCGGTGAATTTTCAAACATGTCGGCAAGTGAAGGATGCCTCACTAGCTTTTTTGGCAAATGGGGTCTGTTGCCTCTAGGGAGGTGCGCCATAGGTAGCAATTGTACTGCTTACACCCTAGTTATCTAAGGACAAATCAAGAACAATCCAGCCTCAGAATTTTGAAAAAAGTAGGAACAGCCAGCCTGAACTTCAATTTACTAGTTCTAATAAGAAAAAGAGTGTACTGAGTTGACAGGGACAATACAGGGTCCATTTTAGTTTTCTGTCGCGTCCCTACAATTCTGTAGGCAGAATTGAATATCAAAAGCATCGCAGCCCCAAATGAAATTATTTGCCTGCGCATTTTATAGATAAATCCCTTTTGTCAAAGATATAAGAGGGGATTCATAATAACAAATAAAACAGTATGTCTTGATGCGTAATTATGACCACCAACTTGATATGTTGCTGATTTCTGTTTTTTTCAGATATCAATGAATGCTCAAACTCTGAATTAAATGAATGTTCGCAAGTTTGCATTAACAATGGTGGAGGCTACAATTGCTCTTGCCAACAAGGCTATACATTGCAAGGACGAGGCACTTGCATTGACATAGATGAATGCTTAACTGCCAACTGTCACACCGAATCAACTTGCACCAATACAAATGGAGCTTATAGCTGTAATTGCAATTCAGGCTTTGTCGGTAATGGTACAATATGTGAAGATGACGACGAGTGCCTAAAATCACCTTGCCATTCCAATGCCACATGTTCAAACTCCTTTGGGTCATTCAATTGTTCATGCAAGCAAGGTCTCATTGGTAATGGCACCGAATGCGAAGACGTAAATGAATGCTTAGAAAGCCCTTGCCACGACAATGCAACATGCCTCAATACCTTTGGATCCTTTCAGTGTACATGCAAGGAAGGCTTTTTTGGCAATGGCACCGAATGCGAAGACGTAAATGAATGTTTAGAGAGCCCTTGCCACGACAATGCAACATGCCTCAATACCTTTGGATCCTTTCAATGTACATGCAAGGAAGGCTTTTTTGGCAATGGCACCGAATGCGAAGACGTAAATGAATGCTTAGAAAGCCCTTGCCACGACAATGCAACATGCCTCAATACCTTTGGATCCTTTCAATGTACATGCAAGGAAGGCTTTTTTGGCAATGGCACCGAATGCGAAGACGTAAATGAATGCTTAGAAAGCCCTTGCCACGACAATGCAACATGCCTCAATACCTTTGGATCCTTTCAGTGTACATGCAAGGAAGGCTTTTTTGGCAATGGCACCGAATGCGAAGACGTAAATGAATGTTTAGAGAACCTTTGCCACAAGAACGCAACATGTCAGAATATGTTTGGAACATATCAATGTACTTGCAAGGAAGGCTTTAGTGGCAACGGCATCGCATGCGTAGACGTAAACGAATGCTTAAAGAACCTTTGCCATGAGAACGCAACATGTCAGAATACCCTTGGGTCGTTTCAATGTAATTGTAAGGAAGGCTTTAGTGGCGACGGGACCAAATGCGTAGACATAAATGAATGTTTAGATAACCCTTGCCATACTAATGCAACATGCACTAATGCCCTTGGATCTTTCCAATGTACATGTGCAACTGGGCTATCTGGCAATGGTTTTTCTGGTGAAAGCAATTCATGTTTTGATGAGAATGAATGCTTTCAGAACCCATGCCATGTTGATGCTACATGTTTTAACACAGTGGGGTCGTTTGAATGCATTTGCAACATTGGATTTAAAGGTGATGGAAATATATGTGAAAAAGAAGTGGTTTCGACTAACGTCGAATCAAGCTGTAAGTTTTCCAAAATTTTGGAAAATGTAATGTAGCTTGCCTATTGACCATTATAGCTACTGTGCTCATATAAGCTCTATAGTGACAACCACATTATCGATAGGTTCTATTGTGGCAATCACAATAATCGTGAATATCAAAACCACCGTGATTATATAGGCTAAGTATGATTATAGAGGCTCTTAAAGTGGCAATCACCTTAATCGTCAACCTCAAAATCACCGCGATTATACAACCTCTATCGTGGCAATCACAATAATCGTAAACATCAAAACCACCGTGATTATATAGGCTAAATAAGATTATAGAGGCTCTTAAAGTGGCACATCTTAATCGTCAACCTCAAAATCACCGCGATTATACAACCTCTATCGTGGCAATCACAATAATCGTAAACATCAAAACTACCGTGATTATATAGGCTGTATATGATTATTTGACTCTTACAGTGGCAAACACATTAATCATAAAAATCAAAACCATCATGACTATAGGTATATGTAGTCCCATTAATGATGATTATATTAATCACACGCGTCAAAATCAAGGCATAGTGGGAAAAAGATCTTACTTTGAATATAATCACCCATTAAATACAGTTCATGATTGGATCTTTATTTTATCACAGCGTTGCAAATGCCAACAGTGACATATGGTTCAAAAGCAACTCAGTTTAAGGATGTAGAGCCTACGACAGTTTCAGTGATGACATCAATTGTACAAAATTGTAAGTATTTTTTGTTGATTCATTAAAAAGATTTAGGGTGCAACAGCGGTAATGTATTAACAAGGCATTTCATACCACCAAAATTATATTAAAGTTTCGAGCAGAGATTTTCACTTAAATTGATGATATCTTATGAAAGAAAATATGGGCCTATATGTGAGATCTATTATGATGAATCTAGAATGATTTTATATGTACATTTGGTAGGGAAGCGACTTTCAGAATAGGGAAAAGAGATTCATTTGCGTAAAGTAGTATGAATTCAGAGGACATAAGGATATAGAAATCACTGTCTAGGTTATTTCTCTTTACCTTAGGCAAGCACCTTCTATAACAAAAAACATACGCAGAATCATAAAGCATGAGAGATGATTTTATTCTTTATGATATATAGTAGGTATTACGGAAGATATATGACATATTCTGCACTGTACAAATGCATCATGTGTATAATATTTTATATGGTTCAGAATATGGGATATACAGAATGATTATCTTTTTTATCGCATTGATCAAGCATCATGGTCACGAGCGATAGGACAAAGGCACATCATGTTTTGGTTTATAATATCGGCCCTTTTGTTGATTCACATGAAACAGTTTTATACAGTCGCTTACACAATAACATTTCCTTTTCATACCGTTTTGGCTCAACGTCTGCACTTAAAACCCACTTCGTGAGCATCTTTGTATAAACGTTAGACTAGGTGCAGTATGTTGAACCTTCTCGTTGAATACAGTATAATGTAAACAGCTGACAAATGTGGTATGCTATCTCACAACATTTACATGAATATGTTGAGTGCAAACAGATGGCCAATATGGCATGATATCCTGCCTAATGCATTTCAGTTTTGTATCGTGTTGACAGAAGACCGATTCAGTATGATATTGTACCACTCTCAACTGAATTATCCGAATACGTTTGAATATGATGGTATCGCGTAAACAGAAGGCCGCTATGGTATCGTATGGTATCATATCGTGTTAATAGGAGACCAATTCAGTATGATATTGTACCACACTCATCTAAATTATCCGAATACGTTTGAATATGATATCGTGTAAACAGAAGGTCGATATGGTATCGTATCGTACCATTTTCTATTGAAAACGTAATCGTTTAAAAAGAAAACCAAAACTGTAAATTATCGTACCAAATTTATATAAATACGGTACCGTATAAACGGAAGACCAATGCAATATGATATCGTACAACATTCACAAAAAAATGGTATCGTATCGTAACGGAAGACCAATGCAACATCATAGCATATTCGCTTGAATACGGTATTGTGTAAACAGAAGGACAATACGGTCTCGTATCGTACCATATTCCTTTGAATACAGTATGTGTAAAAAGATAACAAATGCAGTATGATATCGTACCATACCTGACGGTATCGGGGAAATAGGGTAGCTAAAAGATAATTGTATTTGAATTAATAGACATAGCCACTGGGTGCCTGAGAGCAATGTATGAGAAGGTGGCTGAGAGTGTTGGTAAACTGAAAATTTGTTTGGTTAGTTTACTCAAGCTGTGCGAACTGCTTTTTACAATGATTAATTTTGAATTTCTGCAAATAACTTCAACTCACGATTAAGCACTGTATTTTTATCTGACATTTCATTTCACAGTCTACCTAAAAAAACTGTCTAACTAAATCATGACTTAGAGATTTAGGAACTGCCTTCTATAAAGCTTTAATGGCAAGGCTTTGCTACATTTCAATCGTATAATTTTCTGGAGGTTTAATATCTCATATTGAACTATTGTCACGCATCTTGCATTACAAAAATGTATCGATTCACAACCTTGAATGGAGCAGCGCAACTCTTCTGACCTTGTCATTAATTAAAAAAAAACATTTGAAATCTTCAACTCTACCAAGGATGACGATAAAATCCAGAACACGCGAAGTAGCTCATAATTTGCCGGAGATTCAGGGTAAAAATGATTTTAAAAGCGTTTTATGAATGTAAGCGTTTGAGCTCTTGGTTTCGAAGGTGAGCCACATTAAAAAGTTTGAACAAAGTAAGAACTTCAAACTTACAAAACGCTTAAAAATTTTTTAAAGTTATTAACAGTCTGCAACATTTTAAAACGTTCAAATCTTTTGAAAAGTTAATAGCGTTTAAAGAGCTCGAAATGTTAAAAAAAATTGTAAATTTTCAAACGTTTGCAACTTTTTTATAGTTCTTTAAACATTTCAACGTTTTAAAGTTCTCAACGTTTGAAATGTTTAAAAGCATCAAAATGTACGAAACGTTTAAAGTGTTTGAAGCGTTTAAAATTTTTGAAACGTTTGACAGACGTTAATGGCTTCAAGCACCTTAAAAGTTGGCAATATTTTAGAAGTTTGCAACGTTTAAAAAGGATACTTTCACTCTTTAAAATGTTTTAGGCTGTTCCAACACTTCTAACGTTTTAATATAACTCAACTACGTCATTTTATAATATAAATGTTTTCATATAACTCAAAGTATGCTGAATGTAAATATCTGAAATTTTTCAATCAAATTATCAATAATGGTCTATATTGTTTTCATTTTAAATTACACAGTTCACAGCTTTTAAAATAGCTTAAATGCATAAAGCTTTCTCTGAAATTTTATTATAGTAAGCATGTTTAAAATGATTAGCAGTCTAGTACCAAACAATTTAGATAATAAATCATACCTGTTAGAGTTCGTGGAGTTGACATCTAAACAGACGAAAAGCTTTTCTACATAGACAGACAATGTTGCCTCATTATGCAATGTTACAGTACAGCCGCTAGTTCCTTTACACCCGTTAACCAAACTGGTAAGTATTGGCTCTGAAAAGAAAATATAATATACTTTTGAAACGAAAACAAAACACTTGTGTTCCAAATGCAAGATTTTCAGCCCAATAAGGTATTATTGATTGTAGATCGACTGACGGGTGTAATGTTTAAGTAGCCTGCGTGCAGACTCTGTTGACAAAATTGAAAATAGAAGAAAAAGTAGAGTCTGCGAAACCGAGCCGATTTTCTTGTCCACAGGTTCCTCAAAATCAAGGAACCGAATTTGATTGATTGGGGGAATTTCAATTGCTTTTTTTCAATTTTTAAAGTGGCGCCTTCGAGCAGAAGTATAAATGAATGGTATCAGGATAATAGAATAGGTCTGTTTGTTCTTTTGAACAACAAAAATTACAGAAAAACATTGCACGCTAATGGAGTTGTCGTTCTAGTGCTTAGAATAAAATGTTGGTGTTAGCGAACAAGAAAAGCGGCTCCGTTTCATAGACTCTTTTTTTGACAGTATTTTCTCTCCTTTTTTTGAATTTCCGAGTCTGCGCGAAGCTATGTTTGAGGGACTCGGGGTACCTTTATCATTTTTAATGCAGTTCAGTTTTGCCATAGGAGCTTGTTTCATTCTATAAGGTTATAAGCTAAAATGATAAACATTGCAATATATATTTCTTATCATATTTCATATTTCTTATCATATAAGTATATTGATATTTTTATATTTGTACCGACTTCTTTAAAAGTGAAATTCACTCTTAAAACTTCATTGCAACTAAATTTGTTCTATGATTTCTAAGATTTAACTTGAAATATAATTTTATGAAGTAACTATTCTAGTTATTTTAAAGAACTTTCAGCCTACTCTTACGAAGAATTTTTGACCAAAAAAACTTTGGCAAACTGTACAACTGCTCCAGCAATCCCAACTAGCAGCTATACAGATCCTGTCATTAAAATCTTTACTCAAATGACGTCACAGATGACAATGGCTCCTCTAAGTGAGTCATCGGTTGTTGACCCAACCGAGACAAAAACCGAGGATTTCTTGACTGGTAAGAAACTTTGAATGACTCTGTTAGGATTATAGCTATTAGCAATATTTTGTCTCAATTGCTCAAGGTTCTTACAAATAATTTCTTTCAAAAAGCATTTTCTATTTTCATTAAAATGGCAGCATTCCGTATATTCTTAACTGCTTGCAAGTCGATTTATTTATTTTTAATGCGATAGAATGAGGATCATTAATAACACAAAATCTGAGTGTCATGCCGAAAATTAGGCAAGCATACTAAGACAAATGGAAGTTTAATAAGTGTGATAAATTTCCAGTAATTGAAGAAAATTGAAGTTTGATAATGTTGTTTTTGCTGCTTAATGTTTAGAAGGGAAAATAAAATAAAGATAAGTCGAAGTTTTCTTTCAGTAATTTAAGCAGTTTAGAGAAAAATTGCTGATGAGGGATTTTGCATAAGAAGCAATCGTGTGAAGATGAAAACAATTGTACTGAATCTAAAGAGGTTCTAAGACGCTGTTAAACGTGCGTTTTTAACATTTGATAGATAGAGCTCATGCAAATTGAATTAATTTTTTGATAAGGTATTTCTATAGAAAGTTTTAGCAGCAGTCCTAGGTCACTTTAAACCTCAGATTACATAAAATTAGCCTGGAGAAGTATGACGTCACAAATTATGGTAACACACACAAATATTCCTACTCTCGTTGCTTGCTTTGCACCAAAGTGATGACGTCACAAAAATCTATTCTTAGAATTTTTTAGATTTGAACCCATAAATCGAAAGGGCAGCAAGCTATTCCTCTAGATATACAAAATCCGTTGATTTTATTACAACTTGGCTGAGACATGGCTACAAGAGCACAGGCTCTTGCTCCATCAGGCCTCTGTAATTTGGTCTTGGTTCATAACTTTATGAACCAGGCCAGAATTACAGTAATTCGTTAGCAAACTTTAAATCTTCTATTGGCCATATCTCACCAAATTTTATACATATCTACCTGATTTTGCATATCACTAGTTAGTATGTTAAATGGCCCCGAATCGTAAAAAGAGTTGCCAAGTTTACTTAATTTGCTTTCATTTCTTTTGATGACTTCATAACAAAGTTAAACAAATATTACAAAAATAAATTTACTATGAAATATTAATTTTAACTAATAATGTGAACATCAGTATTCTCGACACAAACTATCGCAAAATTCTGCAAAAATAAAATTAAAGGCTGTACAATAAGAAAAAATATCTAGAAAGTAAAAATCAAATTTTGTGACATAAATAAACTTCTTTCTTACTTTAATAAAGCTTAGAGGAAAATGAATAGTTAAAATAAAGTATAGGGGCTTTTAAGTATGAGTATGCATTTAAAGCAGATCATTAGAGTGGCAAGTGTAGCTTATAGGAATTTGGAGTAGAGAGCGTTGCTACAATGAAGAGTATGAAACAGTGAGCGCTTTTCCCCCTGAAAACCTGGATTTTATCTCTTATTTGATTAGATGACCTGACTAAACTCTTTTCCAGATAGCCACCAGATCGAGGTAATTTTCAAAATCGAAGACCCGGTGATTGAAGGAATGTTATTGAACCTGACAGATAAAGACATCATCAACGAAATTTTGAATCCAATTTCAGATCTCTATTCCAGTTTGAAAAACGCAATCAAGACAGAGGTACTCAATTTGGTTACTTTTAGCTGTTACTTACGGAGCCGAACGTGAAAAGACAGGCAAACCTCAACTCTAACAAGCTTATGATTAAATAATTGATAAAATGATCCGTCTCCACTGTTTACTATGGCAGAGACGTACGAACGACCTCATATTTTTACCTCCAAAATGTAGGCCCAAATATTGACAACTCTCTTAACGATCTTAACGATCTAACTATAAATTTTCGATAATGGAAATTCGTATAGAGCACATTAAACTTCCCAAATGAATTTACCAGAAAAGGGGGCATACACTGCCAACATAGAATATTTTGAGAACACTTTTGGGTGAAAGGCTCTTCGTAGGCAAAAAATATAACAATAATAATAATTATTATTCTCTATTACTATAATTATTTTTTTTCTTTTAATTCGAAAGATAAGTCGTCAATTTTACACTGCCTAATTTTACTATATTTTTATTATCATTATTATCAAATTCTATAAGGTTGGTTTTTACATAGTTATGTTTTGAATTTTTGGAAATTTTACATTTTTTAATAGAATAAAGTTTATTGAGATCATTTTCAAATTTTGCTTTTCAGCTCGAAAATAAAGTACTTCCAGAGTTGGATAACGTCACAGCTATCACAGTGGTGTCGATAGGGTAATAAAAATTCAAATTTGCTGTTATTCCCAAGAAGCAGATATCCCAAGCAAATATCTGCGAATTTTCTCCTTACGCCTTCCTTTGAGCACCCAGGAGGTTACTCTTAAAGAAAATGACGGGGATGTGCCTGCCAGAAAATTTCATGACCCTGTCCTGAGACAATATTCTGACAAAAGACCTGGAATAAAATTCTTAAAACATGAAACATAAAAAAATGATATCTTCAATCGGCATACCTGTGCAGGAAAAAAAAGAGAAAAGTATAATCCTGTCCCGAAATTTTCAGGTTAAAGTTAAACCCTGTTGGCAGGCACATCACATCCCCAGATAGTCAGAGTATTCAGTGAAAATTTACAAGGTCACGTTCGACTGTAATCTCCACCACCCCCCCCCCCCCCCCTTGTAGATGCAGCCAGAGAGGAATCGTAAAAGGTTAAAGGCAATCTGTCACGACGTTGATTGGTTACAAGAAAAAAGGGATTTTTATTGTTTCCAGTCCCCCTTTAATTTATCGCATTGTAAAAGATATGGCATAGCGCTGGAATCGTGTTTAGGCTATTGTTCCAGCTATTGTACTCGTTAACTAATCCACAACGAGACAGATTGCCTTTAATTTTGTCCAAGTTATAATTACTAGAACAACTTTTTGGTCTTTCAGATGGTGGGAAATATTCTTTTGCAACTTTGAAACTGAATCTTTTAAATTACAAAAATTTCCAAGAGTGGGTTAAAAAATAATCTACATTTGATGAATAACTCTCTATCTATCAAATTGATATTTATACAATTGGCAGTTTTTCGGACGATTCGAAAATGCCATTATTTAAAGAAGAAGGAAACCAAAAAATAATCTAATGCACGGGAAAGTTTTTGCTTTGTGTTGAATTCTTAGCAATTAGTTGCAAAGTTTAAACTTTCTTGTTGCTTGAAAAGTCTCATTGCAGAGACCAAAATCGATTTAAGAGGGGAAGGAAGGGGGTGTAGTTTGGAGGCAGAGGTGGCGCCAGAAATCTTCCGACAGAGGGGCTGGAGCTTCCGACAGTGGGACTAAAATGACTAAAATAAGCAGTTTTCGTACGTTATTTTGTCAAATTTGCTCCGACAATAACCTAAAATTTCCTCCGATGAGGGGGCTAGATGCTTCCGACGGAGGGGCTGTAGCCCCCCTAGCCCTCCTCTGGCGCCACCACTGTTTGGAGGTGAGGCAAAATTCACCGACAAAAGCATCAATTTAGCATAAGCTCCCTCTTACAAACCCTGCAATTTTTGTCACTGTCTCATGTATCATGTTTTGATCTCAGATCACCGAGCATTGGTTTTTTGGAAGTGAAAACAACGTTTTTATATAAAACCAACATAACGTACGAAAACACTGTAATAGAAAGTTCGATTATGAAGACACTGAATGGCAGCCTTGCAGGTGCGAGAATCATGACTATGAAAGTAGGTGCCAGAGGTAAGCAAAATTCTTTATAAACTTAACACTGAATACATTTAATGAATTTCACTAGTTGGCATCAAAATACAGGAAAAGACATTCACACACATCAATGCAATATAATACATTGTAGAGTTGAGCGAAAATTTCACGCAATATTACAATGGGAGAGGACTTTTGTGAACTGCATACAAGCAGCCAACGGCTACATCTCATCGCCTTGTTTATTGAAGCTTCTATCAACAAAAGCTTAAACTCTAATTTTTCCTCTCAAACAAATTTGTTTGCAATTAAAAAAAGGTGCCTTTAAAAACTTTTGCAGTAGGTAGTTTGAAAAACATGTTTGAGAACGTAATTGCCATTGAGAAATCAAACTCCATCGAGAATGGAATATTTCTTTATGATGATTTTAGCTCATCTGTGCTTAACAGTTTTTGGTTCAGATAAAACATTTCTTCACTTAAACTTTTCAAAATGATTCAAAGACTGAAGAACTAAAAATGCTGTATTACGCAACAATGTTTCCTTATATAAATCAGATAATAAGATTTATTGGCTATCAATAAGTATATTTACTATTAACTCAGTGAAGAACACGTGAAACAGCTGGTAGCCTATTATATTATATAATAACAGCTTCAAAAGAATAAGATTACAGTTAAGTTTCAAGGTAGAACAAATAAAGAGAAATTTTCCAGCACAAAATTCTATGGTTGCTGAGACCCATGTAGCAGAGGTCATTATATCAAAAATTACTAAGGCAAAGGTCAAAATAGCAAAGGTCGCTACAGATAAGATCACTGTTGCAAACTCGTTGTCGCAAACGACCTTTTTACCAAGAACACAGCAACCAAGAACGTCTCTTGTAAAAAGGGATTGTACAACAAAAAACATCGCAACTTAACAGTTTTATGAACTTACCCTAAAGCAGAACTGCATAAAATTATTACGCTAACTCCCATTTTACAAAAAACACTGTGGGTGAGTTAAAGTATGCAATGCATTTTAAAACTTTATAATTCTTCATTGCTAACAATAGAAACTTAAGCTGATATATTTTAAGATCCATGCTGAACCATTTCTAAAATGGTTCTATCTTTTTTAGTTGGTAGCCGGTGCAACGACGCGTCTTGCAACAATGCTACGGAAATTGAGTTCAGTAAAAAAGGTGCAATATTTTTTCCCTTTTGTTGTAACTTTACAAATACTGGAAAATACAGAATTTCAGTTGACTGCATGCTAATTGGCCCGGAGCAATTATAGGTGCAGTACACACAGAAAAATCGGAAAATGTTTTTCCAACTTCAGCCCAAACTTTTACATCAAATCGTTTTGCCAGTTTTCATCATTTTGTTATGTCAATTTCGCTACATGGAACATAATACTACTTCAAATATTGCCTAGGCCTACCCTGGGTAGCCTAGGCCTAACATGATTCACCATATTGACACAGGATTCCCAAGTCAAAGCCTCGCCTATAAAAAAAAATCAACCAAGCCTTTTTATTATTCACTCTCTTAAAAACAGGAGATAAACATTATTTAAGTGAGCTACCATTGCTTTGTAGCATGGATTCATTTAACAGCAATACCTTGCACCATAAATTTATCAAAATTACTATCAGATCACAACAGGTGTCTAAGGCTAAAGGACACAGAGGTCCCCTTTTTGACCATATCCAGGGAAGTCTGCACTCAAAGAAGGCAATAGGGGCAAAGCGCAAAAGGGCAAAACAATAACAAAACTGGCGCTGAATTTTGCTGAATTTTGGGAAGGCAAAGGGGCCACCCCGCTGCCCCTCTGGCACAGGCACCCTTGACCAACAGACGATATTTCCCCCTGTTTTGAAAACCCTTTACAAGGACCTCGAAAAACCAGACACCTCACTGCATCGGAACTAGCTTTGGCCCCCCAGTTCAATTTCAAAGTTTTTAAGCGATAAATTATAATTAACTTAGAAAAATACAATCATCAATTACATAATTTGGGTTGGTGACTGGATGATTAAAAAGAGCCTCCAAGTAACCCCCTAGTATCACAAAATTTGAACATAGCACGGAAAAGCAAATTCATAACAACGTCGGTTTGGTGTATAAACGTCGGATCAGAAGTATTGTGAGACGAAAAATGGTGCGTTTGATTGGCTCATTGCTGCTGACCTCTCACCTAGTTGAAGAACCACACTGGCACCGTGCACCATTCTAAAAGTGGATTGGCTGAATAGGGCATGACCGACAGTTTTTGAGGCCACGTCCTTAAGAACGCCGGAAAACGCTCCATTTAGAAAATATTTTCTTCTTTCCACTTCTTTTTATAAACAGTCCGATTCAGAGAAGATATCAATTACAAAAAGATAGATTTAACAAAATAAGACACCAAGAAAATGAGCAAAAAGGGTTCCCAGCCAAGACGAACTGCTACGACTTAGGATCCGTTCCAAAGTTGCGTCAGAGTAAACTTTTTTAACATTTTCGTACCTATTATTGCAAAAAGTGAAATGGCTGCGCGGTGCCTGGAGCCACATTAATTTAAATCCGCATCTGGATATGATTTGCTACTGGCCTTTAATGTGTCGGTCGAAAAATACTTTGGTATGCTCTATTTCCGCTCTTCCCTGCTATCTTCAAGTTTTTACTTTGTTTGATAAGTCCTTATCCAAAAATAACTGCTTACTTTGTTTTTCAACTGTAAGATGAAATTATCTTTCGACTTTGGCTTGATTTTCCAGGCTCTGATAATATCAGTTTGATAATTGGAGCATGCATTGCTGCCTCGGGATTGTTTCTTTTTGGCTTTATGCTGTGCAGGAGCAAAAAGGGACAGAATTTCAGGAAGCAGACCTTTGGGAGTTTTTCTGGGAGAAATTCTGTTACCCCTTCAGAGCATGCACTTTCAAAGCTAGGGACAGAGTCGAGTTCAATCTGCAAAGAAGCTGACGACAACGGCTCCTTGTATTTGGCTTAGGTTTCGCGTCATTCTTGGAGCCCCAGTGTAGAAAAACCTTGCAATTTAGCTGCAAATGGACTTGTTTTGTATTTGGTTGTGTTTTAGAAACCGAATTTCTTTAGGAGGGGGGGGGGGGGGGGGGGGGTTTGGTGGCTAGGGATGTTTAGCCCTTCCTATTTTTTGCAAAGGTAAAGGTTTTAGCAAAAATAGAAAATAATAAACGAAAAGAAATAGAAAAAAATAATAGCAGATAATGCAGTAAATAGGGCGGAAATAATATTGCTTTACTGCATTTATTATTTGTTATTATTGAAAAACTTTCATAGGTATTATTTCAGTCAAGTCATTATTTGATTGCCAATATCCAGTCCAGGGCCGCTGAGAGGTGGCAAGTCACTTTCATTGAAGATAAATTTAATTAAACGTAGCAAAAGTATGACTAAAAAGTAGTAAACAGCTTCAAACGTTTGCAAGAAAATGGTTGCAAAAGATATTCTGAAAGGTATCGTAAGTATAAAAAAGTAATGGAAGCATAAAAATTTCTGCCAGCTTTGATCGCGGGGTCATTGTCTTACTGCTTTGCTGCTTTACTGTTTTCCTATCGGCGGCCTTGCCAAAATCTCGTTTGCAAAAACGAGTACCACTATAATCATGGGCAGTTTAAATCGTTATGTTTTTTAGTGCGTTTCCAAAGTTTGGTTTTTAATCAAGTAGAGCTGCAAGCCCCAACACAAGTAGTTCTTGGCACCGCCCTTGAGATGCTTCACTAACAACTCATGATGAATTAGGCATATCTTTTAACTATCCCTAACAGACTTCAAAATAAACAACTGAGAAACTTACCAACAAATATCAGTTTGGCATCTCCAAAAAACCAATATCTAATCTCGTTTGTCCGTAGGATTAAATAGCAGGTCATAAAAGATTCTCAGTGAAGATACTTCTAGAATTCCTCGTGTGAAATTCAATCATGAAAATTCTGCACCATCTGACCATCCCCAAGAGATACGCCATCACACTTTGGGAATAGAAATTGTCTTTGCAAACAATGGGTTTTTTTATCAAGGGGAATTAGGAATTCTAGAAACTGGGGCCTGGCGTACACTAGCGATTGCGTCACTAGTGATTATGTATATGGCCAGCAATAGGGGTTTATATTGTCTTGTAGCCATTTTCGCTGTCCGTGTAGCTGAAATAATCGATTTTGCTGTAATTGACGATGAACAAATATCATATATCGATGTTTGTTGAATTAAGGGATAACTATATCTAAAATGGCGCATTTTAAATAAATAGCAATGTAAACGTAGACTTTATATGTTTAATGTTTTTTTTCATTATGAGCGTTACCTAAAGCCCCCCTATTATGAGCATTACCCAAAGCCCTCCTATTATGAGCGTTACCTAAAGCCCCCCTATTATGAGCATTACCCAAAGCCCTCCTATTATGAGCGTTACCCAAAGCCCTCCTATTATGAGCGTTACCCAAAGCCCCCCTATTATGAGCGTTACCCAAAGCCCCCCTATTATGAGCATTACCCAAAGCCCTCCTATTATGAGCGTTACCCACTACGACATTTGACCTGTCGGCCATCTATTCGCATATCTTTTATGTGAAAGGGTCAGGGTACACATCCCCGTCATTTTTCTAAGTACCCAAAGAGGGAATTTATTTGTGCTAGTTGTTTAGGGGTTAACGGTGATTTGTAAAACGACGACGACAATTAACTTTGTTAATTAAAATCAGTTAACTTTATTGTATGTTAAAAGCACAAACTAACTTTTTGGTGTGAATTATTGAGCGCTTCTTTCTAATAATTGATTAGTGTAGCTGTTTTTGATGATATGTGAATGTTTACTTATTTTGGTGGGTAGAAGTAATTATATCATTATATGTTGTTATCATGTAGTTGTGTATAATAGTCAAACATCTATGTGGAAAAATTGTCCTATTTTTTGATGAGCTAAAACCTTCTAGATGCTTAAAGGAGAATGTTCGAGCAGAAAGGCACAAAACCAGTCACAATTTGCTTCATGATAGCACAAAGTTTGATCAAAGTTTGATTAATAAAGATTCAATGTTTGTAAAAATATATTTGTTTATAATTCATCATCTAGAGAATGCAAATAATATCATTCGAAGTTATTAAATAGATTTATTATTTTCTAAATTTACAAATTATTCTACATAAGTACTAGCCTATACGTAAGGTTTCAAATTGAATTTATGCGCTGAATGGAATTAGATTCTCGTATTTACTTGAATAAACATGCATAAACTGCGATTGAAGACGCAAGAAATTCTAATTCGAAATTTGTGAAAACCTTCAAATTCTAACATTAAAATTCCAAATACCTAATCCTACAATAACGCTATAAATGGCTTTGAAAAAAGCAAACATTTAGTAAACTAAAGCTTTTCGTCTGACAATCTTCAGAGTTTAAAACGTCAGAACATAGATCGAAAACTCTACGCTAAGAAATATATATACCCAGTTGTGGATCGAAATAGGCCAATCAGAAACACGAGCACATGACTGTAAAGGTTGACCAATCAGTGCCGCTTGCCTATTACGCTATAGTTATTCGTATTTTGTTGATACAAAAGGAGTTCTCACGTCACGGTAGCTGTGAACGAGAAATACAGTAAATCCCCTCTAAGAGGAACCTAAGAATTCAGGAACCTGCCGGATGCCTTTTTCCAAAGCAAAGAAACGCAAGCATGCGAAATAATGAAAATTGCAGAAAAAAATTTGAAAACTATAATAATGAGTTTATTTGTGAGAATATGAATAATCCCAAAAAATGTAGAAAACCATCAACAAACCCATCGAGGAATCTCCTATTCCCCCCTTTTTTATATAAACAATTTTTTTATAACACGAACCTCAAAAATAGAAAAAGAAAAAGTTGATTTTGAACAAAGTTGTGAGATCCCTTGATATTTTTCATATTTTGCAAGACAAATATAGATAATTTGTAATTAATTTCTGCAAGTTGGCAACTTTGAATACAAACCCCGAAAACTCTTCATTACCATCTTTTAAATAATTTGTGCCTCGAAGAAAAATCGAAATGGATAATCTTAATATACGTTATTTTGACTGTTTGCTCCGCCCCCCCTCCCCCCCAAGTGCAAGAAATATCTTTGCATAAGACCTTTTGACCCTGAAATGACCAAATATGAATCAAACATTTAAAATAGGAATCAAACAAGATCCTAAAAAGATTCCTAACAAGATCGAGCTGATTCCTAAAAAGCAGGTTCTTCTTTGCATTGAATGCAATTTTCATCATCTGTAATAAATTTAGTTTTGTTTAATATTCTTATCTAGATCTGGAGAGTATTCGTAAATATACTTGGAATAAACTACTCTGGAGGTCAACACGTATAACGCGAGCGTATCTATAATTAACCCAGTGACTGACAAAAGACCAAAACCAGAAACAAGATGAATTGCCAAGTTGAGCATCGAAAACTGCCCTAAAATAGAATAAAATAAGCTTTAATCTTTTAGTGGTACAAAAATTGAAAATGGCTTTGAAAAAACAAGTATTTTGAAGCATACTAAAGCTTTTTGTCTGATACTATTCAGAGTATATAATGTCAGAACATAGGTCGCAAATTCTACACTTGGAAATATATATCTCCAATTGTGGATCGAAATAGGCCAACCAGAAATTCGAGCACATGACTGTAAATGTTGCGAAACCAGTAGCGCTGGCCTATTTAAAATATTACCAGTTGAGAACTTATTCTCTCTACAAAATAGCATTTTTTTCATGTTTGTGTAGATCGAATCCAAAACTGCTAGATGGAACGACGATTGGGCTTTACTAATAACCCGAAACATGTCGCCATTATAGTTCTTTTTGCACAATCTGGGAAATCCAGTATCTGGGTTTTCCATCTTCAGAGAGATCCTTTTAAGTTAAGTTCCGAGTCGAGTTTAGACTTGGAACAAAACATCAGTGCCCTGCGAGTTAACCTTTTGATAAAGTTGTTTTTCATGTATGTTTCTATAGCAATGAGTGATTTGAAAACTTTGATGAGGCCCAGTATGCCGGGGCAATACAATAGTTGTATATTGAATTTAATTCAAAATTCTGTTTAACAATATAATGTATCCTCGCCTCGTTGTCATTTTGCTTTGTCATGCCTATTATTTTTTGTTTGTAGAGTATGTCAACAGAATGTATGTAGTCAAACTTTGGTAAGAATAGAGCACGTCTGAGTCGCATAAAACGTTATCTACGTCTTAAACAGCAATGTTGCTGCCGGAAATTAACCTAAACTGAAAAGCCAAAAAATTTAGAGGTTGGGGGGGGGAGGGGGGTCATAGCGCTTTCTCTATATTGTATACAAAATGAATGTTTCAATCGTTCTGGCTTCCATGCCTCCTCAATATCAATTTCTTTACTTTCCATTTTTGCTAGGGTTAAATCGTCTTCCGATGTCTACCTTCTGCTTGAGTAGAAAAATCTTAAAAATATTGACTTTAAAGTAGTAAAATCTTACCAGCATTCATTGAGTTTTCAGTTATCAAGAGAGCTATTGCGGTCACACATGAATGCCAATGTCAAAAAAGTAGTATCGGTTCAATCAAAGATTTGATCTTGGAAGAAATTAGCCATTATATTTTAGAACTTGCCCGATAAAAAGGAGGGGGTGCAGCCCCCCTTCGAAAAGCATAAGGGGACCGAACCCCGTGAGCCCCCTCTTCTGCAGCCCTGGAATTAACCCTTGTATCGATAACCATTTAACCACGCACAAATAACACGAAAGCTACTATAAAACGGTTAACTAGAAACGGTTAAACGGTTCGCTGGAACAACAGTTAAAATTCTTACCTATTTTTCCAGCTTGTATGAACTCAACACGAACACAGAATCTCTTTCTGACGACACGTCTTTGAACCATACTCATATTATGCACAGACTCGAATCGGTTTTCTTCGATAACCGGAATCTCCTGTTTGACTTTGTAGTCCGAGTACGGTATTCTCCTCACTATATAACGATATTCAGGAACTCTTCGAAAAAAAGAGAAAAACAATAGAAACATAATTTCCAAGGCTGTCATCTACATAGCTCGAATGCTTGCTCTCATATAGGACTGCGATAGTCGCATTGCTGACTACGTCACAAGTTTTTAGAACAGTGTTATGCTATGCCATCTAAAGACAAATTTGGAGTATTAATCTAGGGTAACTCGATTTATGTTGGAAAACCATAATACCGCAGAGAAGAGGCACACACCGAAACAGTGTCGGATAATTTGGGGCAAGGGTGTGAAAAGGTTGACCTCAAATGGTAAAATGTCTCTGCGCGAATATATCAAACTTCCTCGTAGAGTGCTAGCATCGAAAGAAAGTTCTAACAATCTACCAAATACTTTCCATCATTAGGACTTCGTTTCAGACTGGCTTTCCATACAGTTAAGACCCCAACACAGGCAATGAAGCTTAAGTTTGAACATAATAGAAACTCTACTCACGTTGTTCCAAAAAGAACATTTGCCGAGTTTGCATAATGAATAAGTACACGAAGGACAACTCCGTTTTCTCTGAAGGATCTTTTTCTAGAATTTAGTGCATCAGTTTTTTCGTCTAAACTCTGAATGCCTGCTGCTCTAAGAAATTCAATAAGTCGAATCTTGTCAGCTTTGTGTACATCACCTCCATTTAACCTTTAAACCAAAATGAAAGAGATAATCACGAGAAAGTTAGTCAAACTCGAAAACTAAACTCATATAGGATGTCCGAGTTAATAATAACATCTTTGAAAATCTTAAGCTGCAAACTCCACATTCAATGATTTAACAAGCAGGGACGGATTTACCGGGGCTGTAAGGGGTGTGATACACCCCCAATATTGTTGTGCCCTTCCGGTAAATTTTGCCTTGATTAATGAAAAAGCACTTTTTTGGAGAAACATTCAATAGTAACAAAATAATGCAAATATTAACTTTATTTATCTTCTTATCTTCTTTATCTTTATCTTTTAAAAGTGCGTTTTCATCATTTTCCAGTCACCGAAAACGTGTGGCCCCAAAATCCAATCATTATCTTACATCCCCTCCTCCAATCCTTGCCACGTAAATCCGTCCCTGTTAACATGTTTCTTAAAATATATCCAGTGGCGGCGGCAGCTACTGCAGAATAGGAGGGTAATGGGCGTGGTCAGTGAGACCACGCCCCTTTTCTCCTTTCAGTGCTTTGTACGAGGTTAATTTTCCTTAAGAAATATGAACTACCCCTACCAAGCGCTTTTTAATCCGTTTTTAGAAGAAATATGTAGACCATCTTTTGACGAAAGTGGGGGTAATGACCCCCCCATACTCTCTTGGCGCCGCCACTGAATGTATCAAGTTGTTAACTCTTTCAGTGGTCTAATCAGCTGGGATCTGCACGAAACTGATTTCAATGTACAGTAGACCAGGGCGTGACAGAAATTTTTTTGAGGCCACGCCAACTAGAACGCCGGAAAACGCCCCTTTTTCAAAATACTGGCTTATTTTTACTGGGGTTTTATAAACAATCTGTTTCAGAGAAGATATCAATAGCTATAAAGATAGATAAAATTAGCTTGGGGATAATAAAACAGCAAGAAAAACACCTAGAAAATGAAACAGAAAGTGTTCCCAGTAAAGAAAAACTGCTACTCCTTGGGAGTATACAATCCAATATGGCGCTAGAGCATAATTAGAATAAACTTTCCAAAGAGTTTTCTAACCTATTATTGCAAAAAAGTGGAGGGGCTATAATAGTCCCTGCTAGCCCAATGGCTGCGCGGTACCTGCAGTAGACTCCAGTTGTTGAGTAGCTTAGCCATTGGTGTGACTTAAGCTGAGTGACTATAAGCGGAGTCGACTGTATCGTATTGTATTGTTAATTTGTGTTACCTTTTCTTGCTATATGCCAATTGAATAACATTTAATAATAAGAAGAAGAAGCTTACTTTCTTTCCTCACCGCTTGCTGACATCAACCAGCCATCCATTTTGCGATGAGAAAGGGCTAGCGGGTCTTCTGATGACTCAAGTGCAGAAATGGAGTGCTCGATTTTAAATAAAACATGTTCTGGATTTCGGGTAAAGTAAGAGTCTTCTCTACAAAAGAAAAACAAAATTTGTTGAACGTATCATGTTTGCATTTGTTAAAAAACATTGCAAACAGAAAACCGCATTAAATGTACGCTTGGTAGCAGTACTAACATTGAAGGAATTTAATTGGTTGGGATCAAAAGAATAAGCAATGAAACAAATTGCTCTTGCGCTGCGGGAAAAGAGAATTGATAAAGACACAACCAGAAAATATTTGGCAAAATTTATAAGTTTAGAAACAAAATCATGCTTCTTCAGCATGCTTATAATTTCGAAGACCCTAATTATTGGAAAAGCAATTGGGCCTTCATGGATCATTCAGAGGCAAACAGCATTAGTTGCTCTGCTTTTTACTGGTACTGAAAGAACATTGAATTCACCATAACTGATAACATTTTGATCGCTGGAACTTGATGTTTTTCTCAATGATTTTGGCATAGGGCCTAATCGATCATATTTCATGGCACTGCCAGAGAAAAAAATATTTACATCACGGTGACAGGTGTGGGGTTTCATTCTGGTGTTTGGTTTGAGCCTTTATTATTACTGGACAATTAACCACGACAATAGCCGATGATCCTTGATGACAGTAATTTTTATTTACATTAATGACAATGACTTTAAGAAAACGAATGTGACATTAGCTAAGTACTGGGAACTACTATTTTTAGTCAACTTTTAGAAATTCTAAAGAATCACACAGACTTCTTTGAAAGTTCCTTAACTCCCTGCTACTGAGATTTTTAAACAGCCGGGTGACAACAAATGAATCAGCTGGAAGAATGCTGTAATCTCGCTACAAGAGTTTCAAGTGTCTTTTGTGTGGATGTTTTAGGCATTACCTTTGTCTGAAAAAGTTTGCCTTTAGATCTGCACGTCAAGTTTCTGATAGGCTACTCAGACCTTGTATCAATTATGACTTAGTGAACTGTTGATTTCATGCTAAATGACATATATCTCTGTTAATTAACACTCTCTTTATCATCCCTGTGTTTGCAATTGTAGCACTCAGCTGCAAAACATACAGAGATGCACGAGACATCACAAATTATGTCAAACTAGAGAAGTCATGCACTTCCAACCAGTGGCAGACACTTGGCCAAAATATTGGGGGGGGGGGGAGAGGGCGAGTCTACTGTTTTGATTAGATGACATTACATTTGCCCATTGTTTAAGAACAAAGGTCCTTTTGCCAGTCCCCTTTGCCCCCCTCCAACTGTTTGCCACTGCTTATACCAGACATCTTGCCTGTTTAGGCTATTTTTCTTCTTCTTCTACACAAACTATTGAAGTATCACTCTTAGGAAAAGAAAATTTACATATTCACATATCTACCTGAGCACAATATAATCTTCCATGTCTTCTTGCTTGTGCCCAGTCTCTTCCCATCTTTCCTTAATAAAAGTTGCAATGGTAACTGCTTTTGATTCAACAGGCCAGTTCAAAGCAAGACCATCATATGTTCTGCAGGGTTTGCAACGGTTGTCTTTGGATTCTGAATAGAAGAACATAGTTTTGCGTACGAGACATTGAAATTTCTTACCTAAATTTGAAACCAATAACAATATCTTAATAAAAGAGTAGAACCATTGCTAGCGTTTTTGCCAGAGGAGATGTCCAGGTCTAATTAAGAACAAAATGGGTGGCCAATCATTTATTTGCTAAACAAGTTTGAAAATTTGCCAACAAAGGTCCCTAGGTGAAAAAACTCCCCATCTTTTAACAAAATTGTTTCCAAGGAGTGGGATTTCAAAACCCCATAGTGTAGACCCTGGAAGTGAGTTCATTTTCTTCAACCACCTTCACCTGTAAAGAAAATTATGGCCAAATTTACATTTACCAAGTATGTTACACCATTTAACTTGTTATGTCAAAAGGTTTGATATATCACTTCTTTCCATTTTCATTCAAGAAATGTCAGATCCATATCAATACTAATTTAAAGTTATATTTACACCGCTTATTCCTAAATACCAAAATTTATCAATATGTGTAACAAACTTAGAAATATTCTAGAAAGTTTGACCTATCAATGGAGCTTCTAATTATTACTGACAATCATTACTTTTTGGGCTTTCATAAAAGAATCTATGCATAGAAAACGTTTTTTAATACAAAGTGAAACACAATTTATTTATACACTGTATAAATATATCCAAGGTGCAAGTCTAAAACAGCCAACCGGGCACTTACCAGCTATATTATTGTTGGTGCAGCAGTACTCATTCTCTAGTTTTAAATCACCTTCATGACCATGTAAAGGTGGAGAATTAGTGATAATACGAAAATTTCCTGACGGTGAATGGTCAAACTAGAAATAAGAATTGCAGAACCAATAAAAAAATTGCAAACTAGAAAATAGAATTGCAAAAAACTGACTTTTAGACCCATTGTCACAATAACCTGTAAATATAGACCTAGTCTTCTTAGCCCCCTACCTTTAAATCATTCATTTTCTTTCATGTTACATTACCAGGCATTTTAAGCTAAGATTTTCAGTATAAAAAAGCCTCATTCAAAATTTTTCTAAAATTATGGCAAACTGCAAATTCCTTCATTCAGCACTCAAAAATAAGTTAATCTGGGACATTTTTTAATGGAGGCGCAGACTGGAGACTTTGTTTCTTGCGTGGGCAAGTTCATGCGCCTGACTGCATGCATTCCTGAAATCATGCATTTGAAAAAACTTGCATTGTTAATAGTCTAAAATGTAATCAAATAGGGACTTTGTATGGCCAATATGCAAAAGTGCATGGATGGAACATTTGAGTAATATATTGCGGGCATGCGACAAAGTTTCCAGTCTGGATGGGGCTAAGTTAGGAAGTGAGCTTACACTAAAATGTAGGCTTTTGAAAAATAATCTAAATCCCCCAGTTAAATAGCTCAATTCCCAAACTTGAGAAATCAAACAATTTGCAACTATGTTGTTAATCGGTATATATTTGACATGAGCAAATTGTTCTGATTTTGTATCTGATCTATTTGATACAGATATTACTGTTCATAAAGTGCAGACAAATTTGATATACTCATCCTTTTTGCCTTCTTTCAAATACTTTTTTGCCTTCTACTTCTTAAACAATTTTGCTTCATATATGATATTGTTTTTCTGTGGCGTTATTGTTGATGCAGAAATTCCCTAGAAGCTTTGTTGCAATATAATCTTCTTGGCTCATTAACCAAATATACATATTGAATTCGTTCAACAAGGAAGTATTTGGAAAAGTTTTTTATGAAATCTCAATCATGATAGGGTTTAAAGAAACACAGTAAATGGCCAGGGACGTTTCTGAATCAGACTTCCTCTTATCAGGCTTTATTGATATATCGTATTAGTACCATTCAACAAAGTTTTATACCTGTAAGTACGCTTTATTCAAAACGATCTGTACGAATGTGTAGATCAGGATTAATGCTGCAACAGCATAATAAGCAAAACCAAGTCTTTTGTCTTTGATGACTACATATTTGTAAGTAACGTAGTGGAACATCGACATCTTGAGCAGATATGTAGCTGAAAAGCTGAAATCACAAGGGGATAGTCCCGATGGCCTCTTCTTGGTTTGGGGATTCCGCGAAGTCTCTCTTCCGATTTCATCGTGAGTGGCCAATGATACGTGGTGGGACCAATGAGGTGGAGTGGGACACAATTGGAATTTTGCGAGACGCAATCAACGACAAAACCACTTTGGAAACTTTGTGCTCTCAAATTTTGCTGAAAACTCAATACTACTTAATACAGGAGCAAGTTGCTAAGTTGATATCCTTATAGCGATGTTATAATTTCTTTACGTTTTAAATGTAATAAGGGCTTTGATAAATCTATTCCATCAAAAATATACTTTTAGAGTCAAAATTGAAATTGAAAATCAATTGGGCATAATGACGAAAGGAAACTTGTGGATGTTGCTTAGAATTTTCCTTGCATCTGCACCCATGACATAGATATTGCAATCAAACAGCTCTGCAAAAATGCCTTGGATGGGATAAGTGTAAGTTAAAAAATAGCATAACATTATAGTATAATAGGGCAAATTGTTCCAACAAGAATATTTGGCAATAAATTGGGTCACCACATAACTCCAAATAGGCGCATATTGCTGCTCAACCCCTTCTTTCCCAAAGCAAAACAATCAGGGAGTGCCCCACGCATTTACTTCGGAAGAAAAATCATGATTTATTTGTAGCGAAAATTCAGCTCAAAACAGTAACAAATTAGACAAGCTACAACGAAGACAAAATTTATTTTAACAATCTTTCATTTAAGAAGAAAGGTCAATCTCCAGTGAAAATACGATTAATAAGCAATAACAGTTTCTAAAGATACTTTATAAAATAATCGATGTGCATGCGGGTATCGAAGGTCCCTTTTGATCCATGTTATCGTAAGACCCCGTAGGTATGCAATTCTATTACGTCATCAGCCCCAGATCCTTAGCTGATCCAGAAACTTCGGGGGTTTCTTTTTGTTGCTTCCATCTTTTAACATTATAATGCCTAAATCATGAGTTTGAGAACAAAATTGAAGAATAATTTTTCCTAGAATAATAACTTCCGGAAAAATTATAATAGCAAATGATTTGTAATAGATTGGGGAGGAATTATGTCTTGAGCAGAATAAATCGTTGCTGGCAGAGAGATCGGGCACCTACGATACACGCGACAGCAACAAAGGGGATTGTAGTAAAAAACCTAGCAGGCAGACCAACGACCGAGATACCGGGGGTCGGGGGCTCCCCCAAAAAGACTTAGCTGGTATAAGTAAAATACTTTTATTTTGTAATATATAGCTGCTTCTATATCTATTTATCAGGGCTGGCCCCCAAACAAAACGTTGTATCTCGGTCTTTGAGACAGACATGTGGAAGATCTTCATTAAAAGCCTAGTGAAATCATTTCGCTATTTTCTTGCGCTTATGAAGAAGGGACTGCAACTACCGACAGCCCAGGATCAAACGGACATGTTACATGCACTGAAGGTCTTTAACAAGGTTCAAGCGTACCTGCACTAAGATTATAGTTAAAAACATAAGAAAATGCCGTTAAGACACTTTTGTGCGCCGAAAGTCCGCACCAAGAGTTTGCGAGCATAACACTCTGCGCCGAAGATTGTCCTAAAAAGGGCTTGAGGATATAAAGGAAGAACACAGACCATGGTAGGAAAGTCAGAAACGACGAAATTATGTGGGAAGCAGCATCTTCTGCCCAAACCAAAATCTAAACGGTTCTAAGAGGTAGAGAAAACGTTTAACATAGCTGTTTCACGCGAAACAACCGTTATTCTGCGACAATCTATGGGTAACTGCGGGAAAATTAACGGGAGATTTTTGGCTACTAAAAACCACTGGAAATTAGAATTTGCATTTATGTTTCAAAGGTTAAGACGATAACCAAATGAATTAAAAATGCATAAAATTAATCAGTGATGACACATTTTTAACAAATATAAAATGATGGTAACTAGTTATCATATGTTTTGATAATTAAAAACGGTCGTCTTGTGTTTAAGATTCATATTGGAGGCTTTTGGATTGTCTATCATGGAAACTGCAATGGGATTGTCACTGAGAGAATGAAATTTAAACGAGCCGAATAAACAGGGAAGAGTCTTTAAGAGATATAAAGACGACTGATAACATTTCCAAAAACCCGTTAATCACAAACAGTAAAATTTTGCTAAAAAACTTCAAAGCCTAAGAAGACAAGCTCGAAAGTGCATTCTGGGAAATCTGCTGCGCAGCAGTCAATAACATAAAAAGTATAAGGTTCAGTACAAGCTAAGTTTTTGAAAGAAAAATACCAAAAGTTTGACAATTGTTGCATGAACAAATAAAGAAGTTGCAGTAACTTATAACTATAATGAGATTAAAGCATTTTGTGAATGATGTTTGTAAATATATTTTCAAGTCACATATTTCATAAATAAACCCATCAAAATATTTGACATTTACTGAGTCCTTGCGTACTAGAAAACTATGAAAAATGAACAAGAATAGAAAATATTAGCAAATATAACAGGCTGTCAATTGGATCCACGCAAGCTCCTCACTTTGATTCGTGGTGATCTGAAAAAGAAGAAATTTATGTCAGTATCTAGACGGTTGTTAACAAGCTTTTGGACCTCTGGTTCTTTGAATGAAATTCCTACATTCCTTTTCTATTTATTTTATTTGATTTTGAAACAAGCTAGCGGTGATACAATGCCTGCCAGAAGTACTTTGAACACCCAGCAATTTGCTTTGCACTTTTCATCTTTCATTCCTTTTCAGAAAAAAATTACAAATTCCACCCATCCCCCTAGAACAATGCTGATAATTTAAAGAAATATCATAAAAGAAACGCAAAAGAAAGTACTTCCTGAAATCCAAACCCGTTGATAGTAAACCAACATTGTGCCGAGGAGGAGAGGGGGGTAATTGATTTTGACCTTGCAAACAGTTATCAGTGTTCCAAGACTTTTGGCAGGTAAGTAGTTCGCAAATTTCAGCAGAAGTATCATTTTATAAAGGTTTTATGGCAAACTCTGTCATTCTGATAACTTTCTTTTCGGCAAACAGCAAACGTTTGCTTCATTAGAAGCACGAAGATGTTTAGTAACCGTAAAACTATGATAAGACTACACACCTTGTTTAAACTGGGACGAAACTGCCCCGATATGTGGTGGCCGGAACATGTCAACAGCTGCAAATCTTTGGTTTTCCATGAATCTATTCCTCATTATCTCCGCAAACTGTTGCTGCTGTTGCAAATGAAGCCTTTGCATAGGAGCAGCAGAATGAAGATAGTCTGTAGTGAACGGTAACTTAGGTAAAATAGGCTTATTGGTGTTCTGTAGTGTGGGTGCTTGAAACGCGATTCCTGGTCTAACTATTGGGGATTCAGCGTGGGTATTGTTATCTTTAGGAGCATTCTGTGGAGATGCCCTAGGAGAGGCGATCGACCCTTTGGTGGAATCCTGACGCGTCTGCTTCGTGCTCGATATATCAGTCTTCATCGAAGAAGCTTGCGGCGACATAGATGACCCCCGTGACGCTGGTGATTCACGAGTTGGTGTTATACTTCTGTTTACATTAGCCATTCGGTGCTGAACGGGTGCAAAGCTCATTCGTGGACTCAATTGCGACGCAGTAGGAGTCACGCGAAGCGGCGGTATGGCCGAAAAAGTCTGATGCTCTTCTGAAGATGTTCCTTGGGCACTTAAACGAATATTTGATACGGGGGCATTTTGAATTAGGCTACCCGGCTTAGAAAGCACTTGCATCTGCCCACTTAAAGATCGAGGCAATTGCATCCCCATCTCAGCTGAAACTTCCTTATCAAAAGAATTAGAGGGTTCTGTCTGTCTATTTTTATGGTCTGACACTTTCGGGGCATTTCCAACAAAACTAAGATAGTCTTTCAAAGCAGTTTGCGAGTCCGGGGTGGCAGTTGTAAGCTTCGTCGGCTGGCTCAGATGGCTCGCACTTGATGGATGGCTCGAACTTGATGCAGAGAACAATTTCTCAATATGAAAGGCAGTTTTATTCCCAGCTATTTGAGGGGTTAATTGACCACGAATATCCTTGAATTGCTTTCCACTAGTAACATTGTGTTGTGGTACAGAACTCTCCTGGTACCTCAATCCTTGAGGCAGAGAATGCTGTAAAACATTTGGATTTCGCCCATCTCGAGATGAAACGGAGGCTGAAACTGATGAATATCCCGGTAAAGAATACCCAACACTAGCAAGAGGGGGAATGGCCTTCGTGGAAAACACGACATTACCTTGATCAATTACTTCCGTCTTTGCGTTTAAAATTTTCACAGGACGCTTCTCACTAGAATCTCTAGCGCCTTTGGATTCGGTATGATCTTCATCTAGTGGACCAAAGTAAGAGGTTTCTGAGTTCAGCCACTTTCGCACCCTTTTGTTGCTTTCCTCGATGCTGATTCGCTTGTTTCGGTTTTCATCTGACATAGGGTCTTCGATGATCGCATGCAGCTCGTCAATTTTCTGGGTACTCAAATCGGCTGTCGGCTTCTCCTGTTTTCCCGCTAGAGACATATTTACATGTGAAGTGACTCCCACAGGAACAGTTTGCGTTTGTCCCGATGATGTCATTTGCAAGCTAATTTGCGAGAGATCGATTCTGGCTTTGGATGCTGCAAGGAATAATGAAACGTCACAATCAAAACACCACAATCATTTCAACAGTTTTTAAATTTTTGGGTCTACATTTGAAGTCACAACAAAAGTTGCTTGAAAATTTAGACTGTAAGCAGGCTAAATTGAATAATTTTGCATAATTGGGTCTAAATTTTATGCGAATGTAACGGGTAATGTGACTTTAGACGGAGCGACTATAAGTGGAGTCGACTAATTCATTAATAACTTTCAGATGAAAAATCTAAATAATTCGTTTTGCAAAACCAATTGCAATGAGTAACCTTACTTTTAATGAAATGAATCATTGCTTCATGTGGTGCAGAAGTCTTCTTTATCTGTTTCTCTGAGTGTTGCGCTGTGGCAGCTTTGGTCTTTTGAGCTCGTTGCTGTTGTTGTTGCTGCTGCTGTTGCTGCTGCTGTTGCTGTTGCTTAGTTATCTGCAAATGTTGCATTTGCTGACGCTGAAGCGACAGTTTTTGTGCCAAATCCTGTAGCTGTTTCTGCTGGACCGCCTCTTGTTCAGACTGGGACTCCTTGATCAATTTACTTGAACTCCCTTGTGACAGGGCCTGTTTTTGTTCCAGAATTCGTTTTTGTTGCTGTTGTAGCTGCAGCTGTTTTTGCAGCTGCTGCTGCTGCTGCTGCTGCTGCTGCTGCTGCTGCTGTTGTTGCTGTTGTTGTTGTTGCAGTTGCTTTTGCAGCTGTTGTTGCAGCTGTTGTTGTAGCTGTTGTTGCAGATTATGGTCTTCTTTTTCTTCTGGCGTTTGTTTCCCCTCTTTATCCAGCAACTGATGCAAACTCTTCTGATGCTTTGCCTGAATATTCTGTTGCTGCTCTTTAACAGCTGTTTGCTGCGTCATCTGTCTCAACTGCTGAATGCGATCTTCTTTCAATTGTTGTTGTTGCTTTTGCTGTTGCAAATGTTGTTGCTGTTGCTGTTGTTGCAATTGTTGTTGTTGCAGCTGTTGTTGTTGTTGTTGTTGCAGTTGTTGCTGCTGTTGTTGTTGTTGCTGTTGCAGTTGTTGCTGCTGCTGCTGTTGTTGTTGTTGCTGTTGTACTTGCTTTACACTTTTCTGAATCAGCTCGACATGTTGCTGTTGCAGTTGCTGGCGAGCTTGTTGTTGTTGAAGTTGGAAAACCTGTTGCAGTTGCTGCTGTAAGAAAATATTCTGTTGGAGTGCCTGCAACTGCTCTGTAGTGAGCTGTGGACGGGACTGTGCATTGCCACCGGTTGCAGAACTGCCTAGTATTCCTCTGATAATAGCTTGCTGATTAATCAGAGAGTTTATAGCCCTTTGACTGTCCATAGATTGCAGTGACTCTTGTCCTGATGATGCTGTAATTCGTAAAAAAGAGTTTTCAATGACAATCTTCCAGAAAACTGAGAGGTTACAGTCTGCTAACAGCCAATTAATAAGCTACAATTGTCCTTTAATCAATTTTCTTTATGGTAATGTTGCTGTACATCTTTGACCTACAATGCCCACCAAAAGTCCACATAACGGGGACACATAACAGGGAATATAGTAACGGGGACACATAAGCGTGTTTACATAACAGGGACATTTTTATACAGTGAGGGGAACATAACACAATAAAGTGGTTTTTGTTTTTAGTTTTAGTAGAAACTAGACGAATGTGAATGCTTAAAATGAACGTTTCATTTAACTTTTGTTTCATTGTCGTTGCCTGCGAGTTCAAACGACGGAGTTCAAACGTAGGAAACAAATGAAAAACTTTCTTTGTTCCAGGATCCTTAGAGCACCAAAAATTCTACTTCCCTCCTCAGCCTTCTTAAGCACCTACACCTAATCAAACTCCAGCCAACTCGACGTTAGGCTTATGGTTGCCCTTCACACCCACCAGGTACCAGAGCCTTAAGAAGCGAAAACTACGGCTTCGAAGTAGGAGTAGATGAGGAGATGAAGGAATCAGATTTCTAAATCCACACTCAGGTATATATAGAGTTCTAAAGTGACGACGTCACAAAAATCTATTTTTAGAATTTTTGAATTTCGACCCCATAGTCGGAAAGAGTATCATAAAATACCTCTAAATATGCAAAATCAGTCAAATGTGTTATGAACTGGCTGAGATATGATCACATGTGTAATGGCATTTCCCCCATCAAACCTCTATATTTTGGTCTCTGTTCATAACTTTATGAACAGAGCGAAAATAACAGTGATTCGTTGGCAAACTTCAAATCTTTCATTGGCAATATCTCAACTGATTTTAGACATATTTAACTAATTTTGCATATGTGGAAGTATTTCATAAAGATCTTTTATGTTATGTGGTCAAGATTCAAAAATTCTTAAAGTAGTTTTTTGGTGACATCACACTTTAGAACTCTATTTCTGAGATTCGACTTAAACTATATAGCTGAGACTACACCGTGGAGTCTATGGCACCCAGGGTACAATCCAAATTCTCAACCATGATCTGAAAGTTGAAGATTCACCTGTCGCTGTTGATGGAGCCCGCAGCATCATATTAAGGAAAGGCGACGATGTAGCGGTCTGACCTACAATTTGGGGCCTGTTAGCAAAGGCGATTCTGGGCTGATGTGCACCTGGCTTTTGAACGCTGCTTGCCCCATTTGCTGTATTGATAAGCTGATATATTCCAGTGCCTCTTAGTTGGGTCTGCATTAACGGTGCGCGGAGAACCTCTGTTGGGAATACCGCATTGCCGAACCGCATCATGTTTTGAGGAGGAAACGACACACCATTCGGTAGCTGAAGTGAGCTGAGCCCAGGAGTTGGCTTGGAATCTGCAATGGAGTGTCTCGGGTCACCAAAAGTTGCTTTGGACATTGAGAGGTTCATGTCTAAAAAGAGTGAGCCATTAGTTGATGATATTCAAAACGTTAACAGACTAGAAAAAAAGATTAAGCACACTCTGAGAATACAAATAAAGATTAAGGCCAATCTACAAAAGCCTTAGCAACATTAAAAACAAGGTATTTTTTGGTGAGATAAATAAACTAATTTTGTTCCCATCGACTTGCCTTATGGCTGTTAGTCGCGTGCCCGCTACACTTTTTGACACTGCAGCGGAACATGGGCACACAACATCATTGTATCACAATGTGCCACCTTTTCAAACTTACTTATTTTACTGGTTACATGATCAATTTTGTTTTAGCTTGTGTTTGTTTGCTTGTTTGAGTCATCCAGAACAAACTTTACAGCCCGTTTGCTTTCTACAAGTATTCAACAATAAAATATCCTAAGCAATACAAACAGTACAGCTGGAGTGGTTCACCAATATAAACAGAGTATTACCATTAGGTTTGATGATCTTCACAAAACCTCTTTCATTTCCCTTCATTTGCTTACTGCGTTTTCGTTTCTTTGGGTTTTCGTCTTCCTCTACATAATCCTCATCACTCAGGGCTGTTTCTTCCGGGAACTCTTTAGAAAAGTATTTATTGAATGCTCTTTCAAGATTATTGGCCATTTTCGTATAGGCTGAAAGGTATAAATGTCACGTTTATAGCCTGTAGTGGACTGGAAATGAAATGGTTATCTTCACAGTAGAAACTATTAGAGCCAAAAAGGGTATGACTACAATTTTATATGCATAATGTTTTATAATCAAAACTTCCTGGTAATGATTGCATCCTCTGGAATAATTAATACAAGAGTACCGTTTTGCGCAGCAGTGTGAGGCTGATTTCTCTGCCCAGTTTTAATCAATTTGCATACAATGCGCACCTGCCCGCGTTAAGGTGCGTGTTTGTTTGATACAATTAAGATTGATTTCAAATCCGTTGACCCTTACCAAAACACTGTTAAAATGCGCAGGGAACCAAGAGTGTAACAAATAATGTTTTCTGGATTCAGTCGTTTCAAAAACTATTGGCACACTTACAAAGGATATTGTTTACAAACACTGACTGATGACCTAGGCCTTTATGCCAAAAGCTCTAAAAATCGTTGTTTGTTAACTTTAGGAAAAGCTTGGTTTCCTCTTGGCAAAATCTTTCTTTACTGAAATGTTTATTAGCTTTGATATATTTCTTCAAAGAAATTCATTCTGCTAGTGTTTCATCCAGTTTAAAGAGCGGTTTATCAGGAAGCAAACCGAACAAAAAAGCGAAGCGTAGACTTACGACTGTCTTGGCCATTATAAGTTAAGCAATTCGCGAAAATCAGTTTCACGTCTTCAGACATCTACAAAAAATAAGTTTGAGATAAAATATCTTTTCCCGAATACATTGCATTAAGCTTGGAAGATTTCTGGAGGCTTAAAAATACAAGGCCTTTATCCGTATTACATATCGTCATTCTTTACTCTGAAACGAAATAATTTTGAAACAGGCAAACATTTGAGTATACTTAAGATTAGGTGACAGTGTCAAAAGGCAAGCTGCACTGATTGGGCAACTTTAACAATCATGTAATCGCGTTTCTGATTGGCCTTTTTCGATCCACAACTGTTTTGATCTTTTTCGATCCACAACTATCAGAGTGTTTTTATCTATGTTCTGAAATTTTATACTCCGAAGAGTGTCAGACGAAAAGCTTTAGTATGACTCAAAATATTTGCTTTTGTCAAAGCTTTTTTAAATTTTGTACCACAAAGGATTGTAAACGAAATGGATGCAGAAACCTATAGATGCAAAAATCATGCCTTGTTCAGCGAAGAACGTAAATTGGACTTATTCTGGTCGCAGCCATTTCTTTCCCAAACAACAATCGTATGGCACTTTATACCGTTGGGTGCGGCAATATTTGACAAAACCTGCTGAGATTTTTAAGAAATAAACATAAAATCTCTAAACCCGTATAAATTTTTTATCAAAGCATCAACAGCTTATACTTCGGCAAATCAAAATTTGAAACAACAGACACCCATTCAGTTTCTTTGAAGCTGATGATATCTACAGGCTAAATCCCACATCAAAGAAATCCCGACCCACTAGGTGCAACCTTTGGCAGATTATACATGACGGATCCTTATTTATCAGATAATAAGACGAACTGAAATTCGGCTAGCAATCGAGAAAATTGTAAATTCGTGGACTGAAAACAGACGTCTTTATGAATATTTTCTTGATCTCGAACTTCGACAAAATAGGCCTTTCAACTTTTATATAGGCCACATGATGGCATCTGGTCTCAGAGCGATTTCAACACCCTCTCCACCCTCTCCACCCTCTCTCCACCCTCTCCACCCTCTCTCCACCCTCTCCACCCTCTCCCCACCCTCTCCACCCTCTCCACCCTCCCCACCCTCTCCACCCTCCCCACCCTCCCCACCCTCCCCACCCTCTCCCCTTCCAGTATTTACTGCAAGTAACGAAATGTAATGTGATGTTATGTAAGTATCCACTCAAGTAACAAAAAGATATACTGAATGTTAAAAACACTCACATCATTTCTATTTGTATAAACGCTGCCATCTAACTTTTTCTCAATGGTGGATACATCCATCGGGTTCTAAAAGAAGGCAAGATAAATTAAGCAACATGCATGAAATGAAAACATGATGACATAATTAAGTGATCAAAGACGTTCAAAAGGCCACGGAGAGATGCAGAAAAACCAAGCAGAAAAGGTTGAGCAAATGCGACCACTTCTATATAGTCATTTGATTTGAGTGTTCATATGTTGTAAAGCAGCTTTCAGAATATAGCATAACACGATCAAATGTGAAATAAAATGATAAAACAATATAACATGTACCTTGATGATATCGTAGTACTGTGGAGCATATGATTCTTCAACCGGCTCTAAAAATGGCCAAGCATCTTTGTGTTTCTTCAAAGCTGTTATAACTGCGAAAAATGATATAAAATACTTACACCCGTTGACAGCGTTGAAATCAGTAAATATTTTAATGCAAAACTCTTTAGCAAAGACGATAATTTATTTTCTAAAGAACTTAACATGAAAACGGATGACAGCGAATCATGATATTGAAAAACAGGTCTAATGTATCAAGTGATAACCAACAAATTTTCAGTTATTCAGTTATTCTTTCACTCGTTTCAAATATCTCAGTTATTACGAATTCCCAAGAAAATCGAATGCTCCGGTTATTCTTCTTTATTTTAGACTAATAATTTTCCAAACTTTCTAATGATTTATAACAAAAGACATAAAAGCTCTTAACTTTTTAAAGATATGTGCTTAACAATGAAAATTTATCTTCATCGTCTTTAGAAGTCCATGATTTTGACATGAAACCCGGGCTTGGCGATGTATTCTAGCTAAGTGTCCTACCTCAGAAGAAATCATCCAAAACTACCACCCCAGACTATTCTCAGCCCCCCCCCCCCCCCAGTCTGACTTATCTGTAGTCAGTTTTTAATTCTAATTTGCCTGAAGCTGAATTGTCTTCAATAAAAAGTTGGTCTTCTGGTGGGAGACCAGCAGCTCTTCAACCCTAGTAAAATTTGGTCTCCAGCTGTTACCCAGTGTAACGATTAACGGTATCCCACAGATAAAAACCGGTGTTCCCGGGTTGCGCGGTAGACCGAATTGTCCACCCCTGCATATAGTTATTACAACAACCAATCAAATGCTGACTTGTGATTTGCACCAATCAGAATGGCAGCATATACCCCCAAGAAAACAATGACATCCCCTAAGAACACACAACCGGTCTATCACTGTCACTTTCTGAAAAGATTCAACCAGATTCAATTATAGAAACTCGTCTGCATTTCCTAAATTTTGAAGAAATCTAATGCGGCGTTTATTAGAGAGAGGGGCTTGTTTCTATTCATTGTGAAAGCGAAAACATTTCTCAAAAGGGCGTTTATTTGACAATATAAAAGTTTACGTACTCTTAAACATTGCCGTGTATTCGTCTTCGTCCCTTATGTTGCCATTACTTGATTTGCTAGGGAGAAGATATATGAATAAGGATAAATGGACGGATTTGGTTAATCGTACAATGAAAATTCAAATAAATAAACATTTACCGGATACTTCCAAACAACAGACAAATAACTTGAACCAGACAAATAACTAAGACTTTTCTCCTGTGTTCAAAGCTCTATAAATTATCCTTCATGACACCTCACTAAAACAGAACACCTCTTAAGCGGACACAATCATACATCGGATACATACCTAAAAAGGACACATCCCTATAACAAAAATCTCAATAAATCGGACGCGTACCTACAACGGACAGCTCCTTATAACAGAAATCCATATATATCGGACACCGTCCTATAACGGACACCCCCATCAAAAGACACCACCTTATAACGTACATCTTTATACATCGGACGCCTCCCAAGAATGGACATGTCCGTACAACGAATACCTTCCTACAAAGGACTAGGATACTGGACAATCGCGATCGCTATATAAAAAAGGGTCTTCTTTGTATGTTGACGTATTGCGTGGGTCTCGCGTTGTCAAGACCGAACACTAGAAAATCATAAGTATTACAAAAATGTACTATACAATGATAATAGGGCTTTATTCGTTTATTCGTATATATTAACTTTGACTAGCATTCATTTGGTTCACTGTAGCAAAATCAAAATAAAATGATCGATGTTTAGAATTCACATAAATTTTTTGCTGTTCTTGTTTAAAGAAAGAAACCATAAGAGTTCATTCATTAATGAGCGGAATATATTGATCCGTATCGATCAAGACTGAGCCAAGCAATTAGCACCAACATCATCCGAAACACAAAACAGGTAATTAGAAAGAAACGCCCAAGTAACAGAGACTAACTCAATCCGCAATTAACATGATGGCTTTTTCACGCAAACAACATTTTGCGTCAATTTTCTCGCGTTCAGAAGCTACCAAAATAACTTTGCAATTGAGATCCAGACAAATGAAAGGCAGGAGAACTGTGGCCATCTGTTTAATATTTTCGTATATCTATGAATCATTTTCTTCAATAATTACATTAATGTATTTTGTTGTATTGTACACGCTAAATGTATTTTCACACTGCAAATCAAGAAAATATGAAAGGACAGCTGAAAAAGATCGAAGCTACTTTGCCACCAGAAAAAGCAAATGTTTTATATTTGCTAAATCCTCAAACAGAAAGAGAAACATTTATAAGAAGAAATTAGGCTCGCAGAGTAAGCCTCCTTCAAAAACCGTAGATGGTATCCATAATCCAAAAGGTGCTGCATATTTAACCCGATTGAGGGCAGGACTAAGCAAACTAAAGTTCCATATATTCAAGGAGAATTTCAAAGATACAGTAAACCTACTGTGTCCAACTAACGATGACAAAGAAGATATGGAATAATTTTTGCTGCTTTGCGAATCCTTCAAGAAACATAGAAGAAATCTCCTCGCTGGTATAAATAATGTACTAAGAAGTCTATGGAAAACCTAAGGCTCTAAATGACATGACAAACCCTTTATCCCTGACAATGGCCTCCAGTACTAAGAGTACCTAGTTACTAAGGGGGCCCAACGAAAGAGGGCTAGCCGACAATAGGAAAGCTAGTCAAAAAACCTCAGATCGCTGTGCAATTAAAAATTCTAGAGACATATGGAGCCAATCATTTGACCTGGTGCGTCTTTCCACGCAAAGTCATCAAAACATACATAACATCTGTTACACAACTGCCAACATTGAAAAACAATCAGGACAGGTACTCATAGTTCTGACACCGAAAACACACTCCAGGGAGAAACTTCCGAATTTGATTCTAGACTGGCGGGGAACAGAACTACAGCACCCAGCCGGTTTCAGCTTTTCTCGATCCACTGTAGATAACAAATTAAATCACACGAAAGCTTTTGCCTCCAGAGCTCGTTTGCCTCATAAGAATTTACTTATGATTTTTGCATCAACAGTTGTGATAATAAAATATTATATTAATTACTGCAGGGATCTTAGAAACAGTACAAAAAGCATTTCCTACCTTTCGTCACTTTTTTCCCTGTCATCAGCGTCAATACTTAGCTCACCATTTCTCAAAGACAGACCAAACTGTGAGGCTAACTCGGGGTTCTCCATAGCCCACTTCTGTTCTTCCCGGTGTTTGAGTCTTTTTTCACGCTCTATGAAAAATAAAAATTGAGAATTCACTGGCATCACTACGGTATGAAGCACGCAAACAAAAAGGCCTGCAACTCAAAAGCGTTACAATTATCTCTTAGTATCAAACGACACCTATTATTCGCTCTAGACTCTCTATCAGCTGTCACACAAATGTGCTTACGATGGAAAAGTTTGTCGAAATCTGTGCAAACATATTGACTACATTTAGATTGACTACATAAGAGATTACATTTAATAAAACATATAAAAACAGCTAATAAAGCCTACAGTGCACTTAAATTATTTTAGCTGGTTACTTTCAAAATGCCGATACTAAAATAAATTCCCGTCATTTAGCCGCATAAATTATCATATATTATAATTCCCAGCAAGCATCTACGGGTAATTCGAATTCATAAAATCACGACAATAAACCAACTAGACATAATAATATCTAGAATAAAAGTA
The DNA here is from genome assembly GCF_057945365.1 of Rhopilema esculentum. Classification (NCBI taxonomy): domain Eukaryota; kingdom Metazoa; phylum Cnidaria; class Scyphozoa; order Rhizostomeae; family Rhizostomatidae; genus Rhopilema; species Rhopilema esculentum. The sequence continues at coordinate 4,342,844 of NC_142816.1, forward strand.
GTTACACAGTTGTATTAGATTCCATTAAGGGCAAAAGCCAGTAGATTCATAACATTAAAACATCTTGTTCTTTACGCTTTAGTACACACAACACTCTCTATAAGACATTGAGATATCTCCAACAGATCAGTTACTGTTATCTACCAAATCTTTAGGTAACCTGTATTCCAAAATCTTAACACAATGTCTTGTGACATCTTGCAGGCCAAACAAATATCATTAGTTTTGTTTTGCAAAATTGTTTCTAGCATGGAAAAAGCTGTTTATTTTTTGTAAATAATAAAAACCTTATTATTAAAGGCAATTTGATACCGGTTTTTTGAATATCTTAACCCTTCAAAAAATTAATATCCCTTATTAGATAATGTACTTAGGTATGGTGTAGGAGGGCTGTTAGACACCGCTTAGCTTCCACTGCAAGGGAACAAAAATTGAATTTTTATGCATCTCTTTTCCGTGTGAGCTTTAACTCGACCATTTTTCAGCGTTAGTTTTTTCGCTGCTGTCTACCTTCGTGTGTCATAGGCTGCTTAGGTAAAACCACTTTTGACCGCAAAGGATAATAATAACTTAACTTGGTGACGTAGGCAATTTATCACTTACCCAGCCTTCTTTCCTCCGCAACCCGCTCCCGTTCACGTAGACGCTCTTCTCTTTCTTTCTTCTTTCTTTCCTCCATTTCTTTCTTGCGTTCTTCCGTCTCACGGGCTCTCTGCTCCTCTTCAATAATTCGTTGTTCCTCAATCTCCCTCTCTTCCTCCTCTTTTTGAACCAACTTCAAAGCAATGCGCCCAGAGGCACGTCTAGGGTTTGACTCGAGTAGATACTTCTTCTGCAGCGCCTTTTCCTAAAAGACAATCCAATTTAACCTAACGCTTCAGTTTCAAATTGGTAGCTTAAAACTACGTTTCAGTTCTACGAGCGGTCCTATCAAAATTGATTATCTTTATTATGTATCCTATCAAAACAGAAAAAAGTGAGGATTTCTGGGGCAAACCAGATAAAAAATTAGTAAAATAGCGCCCACATTCAGAGGCATTTTAGAAAGAATGACCTGCCCATGAACACCTGAACAATGTATTGAAAACAATAAAATTGTAACTCTTTCTCCACTCGATACAGATCGAAAATGTCCAATAGAAAGGAGATTAGTCCGATGGAGTTCGTTTCAACGAATCAACGCGTTAATCTACATCAAGAATGAAAGAAGTTTCCACATGAGAAAATGAATTATTTTTTCCTACAAAGCAGCTGTTTCTTTCTCCTGACATGCAATACTTCAGTCATATAATAATTAGTGTATATATCTTTTAACATCCCGGCGAATAAGAACATCAACTGTGATCATCAATTGAAACGTATTGTGTTGGTCTATACGGCAAACAAAGGGTTTGTGCAAGGATTAAAGCGCAATCTTGCAAATAACAAAATAATCTATACATGTATCAAGCGAACAATTCAAAATTTCGGTCACGAGAAAAACTGCAGGTGATCACATTATGACAAGGTCGAAACAATTAAAGCCGACAGTAAGGATGGGAAACTTTCACTTGATCGCGGTCAAACGCTGTAAAATGTGCATGCTTCAACAGCTCGTTCTTTTGCACCTACAATTGAACCTTGCACAAACGCTTTAAGGTTTTAAGACTGTCTTAGCCAGCGTAACATATTTTGAAGAAAAATACAACCTTATTAAATAGGTAAATTACCTTCGCCTCAATCATTTGTGCAATATTATCGAGGTATTGTTCTTCAAGAACGTTTAACAACATCACATCATTCTTCTCTTTGCTGATTCTTAGTGATTCTGCCACAGCGTTCCATTCATCACCTGTGGAGCATTCCAGACACCATGTTCCTTCGCCAGTTCTCATTGCGTTTGTTGTCGATCCATCGAGAGTAAAATGTGAGTCCTGACTCTCCCAGTCAGAGCTGAAATATTACATGAAAAGTCAGAGTTGATCAGTGCCTAATCCAAGCGCAAAGAACTGACGTGTTTCAAAATTTACTGGCAATTTGACGGGCTAATGCATAACATACAAGGATTAAAATATAGTTCGGTGTATTACTGGGCTGAATGAGATTGGTTGGAAAAGACCGGCCAATTCGCGTGTGAAATACAGGCGAAAGAGCCTCTTAAGTCTGAGATAATGAAACCAAGATAGTATAAAAACACGAGGAGGTAAGAAATTGAAAAGAAAAGGTTTATAGAACGATACAAAATCCTGATAAAACAAGAAATTGTTTAAAAAGCAGATGACAAAATCATAGAATTCTAAGTGAATGGCTTTTAAATCCAAGAGGAAACAGTATATTTTTATACAGGCTTAGTGAAACCGTGTATACCCATACTAGCAATCACTATATTTTCTCATCAAATAACCCCGGAATTCTACCCAATTCCCAAACAATTTTTACACCAAAATTCTACAAAATTCGTTGTATTGAAAGTCTATTTAGCTAGCAGAAGGGTATTGTATTTAAATTAACTAGAAGGATAAATTTTAGTCATCATTATCATTTTATCATCAAAAGAATTTCGCTCACCCAGTCTCATAATCAGATGAAGAATCAATCCATTTACGATCACGTTTTCGTTTTCCCGCGAGGTAAACACGTCCATTCTTCTTAATGTGCTTTCCATTTTTCTCTCCGTTGATGTGTTTCAAGTTATCTTCAGGGAAACTTTCTTTATATAACCGCGTGCCGTAGAAGTACCAAAATGTGTCACCTTTGCTGTTCCTTCCAATCGGTTCTATTCTCAAAGTGTCAGCTTCTTTGCCCTAAGCAAAAAAGAAAGATTCGCATTAACAGGGACGGAAAAATCTAATACGAAAGTTAAACGATCACTAATTGTGAAAAAGGCTTCTTTAGAAACGTTACCTTCAAAATTTCTTATCAAAATGGAAGATCCACACCTGGATATAAACTTTCAGCTTACTTTCGGTGATTATCCGACGTTTTTCTCTGGAACGTGTCCGACGAAAAGTACTTGTGTATGCTATGTTTCTGATATTTCGTGCCATCTTCAAATTTTGCGGTACCAAAAACACGTTTAACAAAATATCAGATAGACCACATCAGGTCATTTGCAGTTGGAAGTGAAGCTAAACACTTATTGAGCTTTGTAAATGGTGAAACAACGTGAAAATGGTATATATAATATTTACAGAACTTTTCCTGTGAACTGAAAATTACTTAGGACGAAATCACTTTGGTTTTAGCAAAAACGGCTGCAACAGAAGGCTGTTGTTTGATTTCAAACAAATTCGACCTTTTGAGATAACTTAGAGAAAATGGTAAAAATTGTTATCATCTTGCACAAAAAGGTAGGGCATGAGGTTTGGCAGTCACGAGGATGCGTAGAAGAAAAAAGCCTTATTGCAAGGAAACAAAAATGAAAATGATAAACAAATTGCTTGGCAAACCAGACGTGTTTATGCTCGATGGCCCCACTGAAAGTTCTCTGGAATAGGATTCGGAGTGCTTCATCCGAAGAGGACATTGCCCATTAGGGCCAAATGAGGGAGGGCGGGAGTTAATTTTAAAAGAAAAGAGAAAACATAAATTGTTCTTGAAAAGCCTCGACCATTTTTGTCTGGTACTGTAGGATCGCAGACCTAGCATCGCTGAGCTAAATGGCTGGGATAAATAAAGCAATCCCATTAAATACCGTAGTTGCGTATGGTATTTTATCCAAATATTGACAGTATAATACGTAAATAATTTTAAAGAAAATGGATAAATAAGAATGCGATAAAACACGACGCTTTGCGTATGTAACTGCTATCAAGAAAATTCAAGTACAACGACCTGCATTTGACGACAAGTAATTGCTGAGAAATATCGTGTTTTTCATAGACATCCTTTCAAATTTCATCATTTAGGTGAAAAGAGACGTAAAAAAGGACCGTGTATCCAAGCCGTTGTTAATTTTTGTTACTTTAATTATTTACTTATTATATTGTCAGTTTATGAACAAGAAGATGGCGTTTGAAGTGCAGGGCATTAAATAGAGGTTTCATTGTATTTAGAATGCACCACCTGCTACTAAACTAACTCAGCGATGTTGAGACACGTTACCTATTGAGGGAGCGGGGTATGCTAATTGGGGGGGAGGGGGTTGAAACTTCTGAAAGATAAGATAAAGATGATATTTTAAGTTTTTTAGTACATTTTGTGAATTTGGTCTAAACATCATCACCCCTCCCCCCCCCCCCCCCACTTCCTTGGCCTAAATGAATTCATAGTTAATCAACAAATGTGAAGCAGAAAATGAAAACTGCAAACCTTCAGTAGATCTTGAATGTCATCAACTTCCAAGCGCCAATGACAAATGTCATACAATATAGTCACCTTTGTTCTACATGGGAGTTGGCTAAAATAAAAAATTTAATGGATAGTATAAGACCTTTTATTGTATTTGTCTATCTTGGATCAGCTGCTTATGTCCCTATTATCCTCATATACAGCTTACTCTTTTGGTTACTTGAACAAAATGTGGGATTTTTTCAAAAACCTATAGGATGGCAGGTAAAACCAGATGTATTTTTGATGCATTCCTCATAAACCAAATGACAGATACTACAACTTTTGGAAAATGCTTCTAAGCGTGATTGAAGGATATCAGCCAATCCAAAACGAATGTACTTGAAATTGTTAAAAATCTATTTTAGGTTAACTGCAATGGAAAGAGTTTCCTCTTTATCTGCCACAAACTCTTGTAATGTCATATTTCAGAAGTTGTTTTACTCAAAGTGCTTGCCCAATGAATAAAAATAAAAGGTGCATTATAATCTGCAAAGTAGACATAGACTAAAAGTGATATTTTCTCTCAATTCTTCCTGTCGATGATGACATATGGTGAGTGGAATACAGAATGCATATAGATACATTGCACCTGTACCCCAAAATTACATGTTCATGTAAATGAGGTCAGGCCTGGCCATAAGACTTTTAACAGGGGAGCAGTAAACAGCTCTCCTAGTACTTTGATTGGATTTATATTAGAGGCTTACCTCACTGAATAAGCTAAGACTTAGAGCCTCAACTGTTGGTGCAGGATTGTGAATCTGGATCAAGACAAGCCACTTAGAAACAATTTTGGCTTAACTAAGTTAATTTCTTTAATCATGTCTAAAGTAACCTGCAGGTTACATTTGATACCTGATTTCATTGAAAGACTAGGTATTCTACTGAGACACTATTCAAAGGTAGAAACTTTAGCACCAATTTTATTACTTTTGGGTGGGGACGGACAGTGGATAACCTCTATTTAGAATTGCTAAGGCTTGTATAGTTTTGAAAAAGAAAATGTCTATTTAGTTAATTTTTGATACAGCAGAGTACATATTGGGAAGTACCAGTACCCAATGCTGCTAAAAATGTATTATGAATTTCACTCAGTTCAGCTCCAAAAAATTCTTATCATTAAATCAAAGGTTTAAGTCTCCCATTGAATAGTATTTACACTATATTTTAGATATGCTGAACTTATTACCCCACTTAAAGATGCACCTCACAGGCCTGGCCATAGCCCTTGCTCCCCTCCAGGCTCTCCTCAAATGCTTGAGGGGAGCTAGAGGTAGTTTTCCCAAATAGTTCTAAAAATTAAATTTACCCTCCTTGAAATCAATTTTTCCTTTGTTTCTATTCTTATAGCTCACCTGAATACTACTAGGTAAATCCTAAATTTACTGTGAGTAAAAAGATTAGACAGGCACTAGTTGACTCAGCCATTGCTTCTAAAATTCAACAAAATATTGTTTTCCATCACCATATAGCACTTTTCTCTATTGTTGAGTCCTTCATAAAAGCTAATGACATTTCCATGTCATACATTTCTTTTTCCACCATTGTTAACTTTATATTAAATTACTTTTTATCTAATCCCATAATTGAGAACCTTTTTTATTTAATAGCAAATTTAATTTCCAATGTAAGCCAAAAGCAGTGAATACATTTCACCAAATGACATTATCATAATAAGAATTTCAAGAAGAAGCCATTGAGACATTCGCACCTGAAAGAAACTTCTTTGACTGGGTTTTCTTTGCTCTCTAAGCACGTGTAATGGTAGTCTAGCAAGTCATAGAGATATTTTTCAAAATTCTTGCTCCTATGAGGAAAACAGAATTAGTTTCAATGCTGTATAGATAAGAAAACATTAACTGCAAACAAAACTATGAATCAAGAATTAAATTATTTTCAAAAAAAGTACTAAAAGCTACTTTGAACATAAAACATCGAGAGCATCAGGAACTTTTTATCCTTAATAAATAGAATCTGTGCCTTTTTTATTTTAAATAGTAGGTCCCTGTTTGCATATAACTGTTTTCATCATTGACTTAAACAAAAACTTGATATTCATGAAAAGCATTTATCATTTAATGGAAAACTAATCAATCAAATGAGGCTATAAATATAAAATGAACTCTTGCTTTACATTTTTGAAAGAAAAAAATCTGAAAATCAATACAAGTCTACAGAGGTCAGAATTATACAGATTTATAAAATTTAAGCACAAAGCTGATAAAAACAAATATTAAAGTTACTGCCTTGTGTTCTTACATTTCTACTCATCTGTTATCTAAATAAATGAAAATCACTGTTTACTGGTCTGTCATAAAGTGCTCTATACCATCTAAGTATGGCTGTACATGCTTTTTGGTGTATAGACCAGGAATGTTCTAGCCTACTACTCCGAGTTTCATGCTTAATGCAATCATCAGGAAACTGCTCTCATCAGGCAATTATTATTTGAAGAAAACTGAATACCCTTAACTGAAAAAACAGGTCTTTGAAGCTAAAGAATATAATTCTGTTTTCAAAATTCATCTAATATTTGCTGCTTGAGGCTAAATAAAACTCACCCAAATTGCCTCATGCAGTACACTGAATTAGTCCATGTTACATATTAGCAAGATTCTGGTTTTCAGATGAAATTATCCTACATCTTAATTCAAAGTTATTACAATTTTTAATTTTTGATATATAATCTCATCATGTAGACGCAGACTAGTCAGTTGCAAACTGCTTATGCAATAGAGAGATTTGCAATTAAAGTGAAATTGAGCTTAGAGATTAAATTTTTCATAACATTAGCAACCAAATAGGTTCATTTTCAGCAATTCTTTAATCAAAAGGAAGGAGGTTGCATTATAAATATTTAGATTAACAAAGTTAAAGGCAAACAGATCATATTAAAAAAACTTGGGGTTAGGATATAATTTAAATTTTTACATTTTTGCATTTTTACAAACTGCCTTTCAATTAACCATATCGGTTTAGTTTCTTTTCAGTATAAAACATAGAAACATAAATATTTTCTTTATGGAAATGTGAAAATATGTTGCCGTCTTTTATTCAAAGTTGATATGAAACTTCTTAGCATATGAAAAATGTCAAGCTTATTTTGCAGGGTTGAAAGCAGGATTAAAAAAAGATTCTTTTAAATTATTATTCATCAATTCAAAGAAACATAGGTCAAAAAATACAGCTTTAGTATATAACTATATATTTTAAATGAATCTGTTTCATATCAGTTATTATGGTAACAGAAGATTGTGAAAATGTAAGCCTTGCTTGAAGGTTTTAAACATCAAAATTTTCGTGACCATACAGTTTCACAACTATCATTTGTGGGTGGTTTGGTGGTTGAAAATGAAAATTGCCACTCTTATCATCTTTACATAGCAAAAATAAAATGTAACCCTGTTTACACTGTCCCGTTCAAAAAGGGAACCATGACGGTACAAAATTTGTTTGCTTTCATCGCAAGGTCAAAACTGTACTGGATAGCAGAGCAAAATCAGCTTGGTTCCACAATGCTAGGGTGAAATGGAAGGGTGAACTATGACAGTTTTGGCACAGTTCCAAACTTGCATGGGCAGTGAAAACAGGATCATAGTGCTAGGTTTATACAGTTTTTGCGTTAGGTTATTTCACTCAAACTGAAACAAAATGGCACTGTGTGTAGTTTCAGCAAAACATAAATGAAGAAAATATTTCAACTTTTATTTTCACTTGCTTTTATGAGATAATCAAGTACCAACCAGGAAGAAATCTTCAAGCAATAAAGTAAAACTAATGTACAATTTTTTCATTTTATTTGGATGCAAATTCAGGGCTGAATAGAAAATTGAACCTTTAGAAGTAGAAAAAAAACAAACTCTAGTCAGTGACAAGCTGAAAAGAGCCCAACTCTAATAGGAAACGAATACATTCCAAATAACATTTGTCTCTTGATCAACAAAAAATAAATATGAATACATGCAATATCTATTATACACACTAATAATTCATTTTGGGATGACATTGGAATTTATCATAGTGACTAGAAGGATTATGAATCGTAGCATTAAGATTATTCTTTTCCTTCCGCCAGTTCCGGAGAAAAAGTTATACGAATCGTAAATAAGAAGGGGAATGATCCTTCTTTTGTTCTTAGGGGTAAAAAATACTCACGTAATGTCCTTTGTTTTGTACAATCCTCGAAGTAGGCGAGCAAGAAGATCTGGAAGAAAACTTGTTTCTTGTCCCTCTGTGGCGCCGTCAATAAGAAGCGAATCTTCGAAGTCCTTTAAAATGAATAAAAAATAACAATTAACGCGACGCTGGAACTGTCTGGGGGTGACAGGAAATGGTTAGGCAACACTAATGGCATGCGAAATATTGAACACGTTTTCTTTTTGATCATCAACTGTGCTATTTCTTAAAATGTAACACGAAGAATACATCAAATTAACACTAATTACGTAAAGGTTATGGAATACAACTAAGATTCATTACAAAAAAGTATGCGAAGTGTATCAATTATTTGTTAGGCCTTACGCACCTCAATCTCAAATTCTGTCAGGTCAAACGCGGCCCGAAACAAATAGCAGTAGTGGGCAATAGCTGGAACTTCAAACCATGACCGTATTTGAGAAACAGAAGACATGCTCTGTGCTATATTGCTGACTTACAAAACGGCTTGCAGCTGTGATATGACCATATTAAATTCAAACACATTTTCTAATCATTTCTATTATTTCGTGTTGTCTTTCAGACCGGTTTGCTGTTAACATCCGGGCACTTTCTTTTCAGTCTCGATCTGAAAAACGCTCGTGGGGGAAACCTCGGCCTACCTATTATAAAAGTCCTTCCTCCGCAGAGACGAAACAATTTTTTCTCAAGAAACCAATTTTTAGGGCTATGAAAACAAACTGAACTGTTGCCAGTACAGATTTAATTTTCCTGCAACATAAACTAGCATTTTATATCTATTGATTTAGGCGTTAAACGTTCTCAGAAAAAATTTGGATTTGCAAGTAGCCCTATGAGAAAGAAATATGTGGTAAACCAAAAAACATCTGCTTTTTATCATTTTCTTATAACTTCACGACTTCGTGTTATTATGTCTGTAATCTTTTTTTTGAAGAGCAGAAAGGTAATTATTTATTCAGATAGACTTTAAAAGCTATCTCAAGCTTTCATAATAACGATTTTGAAGTGGTACAATATAGTGGGGGCGCCACACCTGACTCTAACAGATGAAATTTTTCAAACGATAACTACTTCATTTAAGGCGTATTCAAAGCGATACGGGGAGGGTTGACACAACTTTGGGTTTGTCGGCAAATATACTTCAATGTTATACGTGAAATCGATAAGAATATAATGTACACTTACGTTTAAAAAGTATCGGGACAAACTTCGAAATTTCGACGACATTTTATGCAACAAATTTGGACAGACTTTTTTCAAATCTTTCTCGCTAAGAAAGTACGGCAGTTATTTCCATGAAATTTTCATAGGGCATTGTTGATGTTTTGAAGCCATTTGTGTACGCCAAACAAATAAAAAAAGTCGACCATAAAATTGCTAAAGGTCTTGAGACGTAAACATGGGAGTTCTTGAAAACCAAGAACTGAGTGAAGGGGAGCGCTTACAAATTGCTTTCTGCTAAATCAACTCGAATAGATTTCGCAATATTGCATTTCTTGTCGGCTTCTCAACGAGTGCAGCTTTTAGGCGTGTTAAACGTTTTTCCGTACAAGAAGAGTAAAAAATTTATCAAGGGTTGGCAGACCGAAGAAGTTTACGACACCGAAAGACGAAAGGTAATTTCTGAGGGAACTGCGAAGTAATAGGTTTGAAACATTACCAGAAATTATGTTGTCATGAAAAGAAGCTGAATCTTGGAAAATAAGCAAACACATGGCTATAAAAAATAAGAAATACAAATTTTCCAGCTTTTTCAGAAGAAAATACTCTCTCAAAATAAAAAATAATCATCGCCGACGAGTACAATGACTTCCCCTTGAATAAATGTAGCTTGAGTAAATGCAATAGCTAAATAAAATTGTAGTGTTTACATTGATGTAATTTGAAACTTTAATTTTGTGATATTTTTTATAAATTCCTTTCTTATGCAAACGTGAAAATGAAAAGTTGAATTTGTTGGGACATCTATAAATTTTTGTGAATGTCATGTGACTTTGCCATTATTAGGTCATACAACCCTTCTGATATTTTTCTGTTATAAACAGGAAAATCGTAAGAATCCTATGTCTTCATGGTAATGCTATTAAGTTGAAGCAATTTTTCGAATTTTTGTTTTATTTTGGGGATACATAGGCCTAGATTATTCGGACAAAGACTGCCCAAATCTGAAAAAGTTTCCGTTGCAAAACCAAATCCAACACATTGCCATAATTCATTTATCGAATTCGTCCCAGTACTTTTGAACGTAAGTGTATTCCTGCCTCAAAGATCGTGTGTATTCTCAAATTGCTCAAGATGTCCATTTAAGTAGTTTTGCTTCTTTTTGGTGCCAGAAGTCTCACTTTAAGAGAGGCTTCTGCCTGGTGTTATAAAAACAAATTTTCCTAGGTAAAACTTAACAAGACACAATAATCACGAACTAGTACAATAAAAATGAATAGAAAAGTGCTGAATAATTCAATAGGAATTGAATGCTTAGATAATGAATCCACCCGAACCAGTAATTGATGACTCAAACATCCGGAATAAACTGTTAAGATATTGTGAAAACCACTGTTCATGTGGGAAATTCACCAAGGATTCAATGTTTCATTGGAAAATCAATAATTTCGTTATAAACACTTATTTTTTATAAAAACCTTCAATAAGAAATCGAGCCCCAAGATTGTCACCTTCTACCTTGAGAAGCTGTTTGAAAATCCTGCCTTTATGGATGGGGTCGAAAGGATTCTTTTCAACGATTAAGCACCTTTTCCTGTTAATGTGACAGATCAATAGAAGAAAGAACTCCCGTCTTATCAGGTGCTCTATTTCACATCATCGGACGTTACGTGCTTCTAAAAAGTATCTTACTAGCTTTTGGTGTTCACAAACATTATAGCACAGAAATCAACCAAAATATTAAGAAACTGAGTGCTAACCCAGACCTTAGTTACTTGTAAAAAACAAGCGTATTTGAAACGGTGAACAGAAGGCTCGATCAGATAAACAAAGCAGTCAAAATGCTCGCCAAAAACCTGAAGAAACAACACGAGGAGCTTTTAAGGCCATTACAGACTATCCAACTGCTAATACTGCATAATTTCCCATCTCTTACCCCCCCCCCCCCCCAAAAACAATGTTGGTTAACAAACTTCGAGTTCATGTTGATTGGATCACAACTTTGGACATTAGAAGTCAATCGTCCTTCAGCATTAACATAAATATACCATTAGCAGTGCTTGGCAGGGGTCTCAAGGATCGTAGCATTGACATAGCTCTTAACTCAATTTCAGTGTTTAGCTAAAGTGGCTTTCTGCTGCTACTTGTACTGCAACAAACAATTGGAAAATTTACAAAGATAAAATAGGCGTGATTGATAATTAAGGCATCGTTTTCATAGGAAACTAGGAGCAAAAATAAATAAATTCACTGGAATTTTACTATCTCATTGTAAAACAGCGATTTGACAACACATATTTCAACATCAAAAGTAAACTAACATTCAAGACGAGATAATTGAGACTTCAGGGCATGGTGAATAGCTCTGTTTATTCTTGAGACAAAGTTAAAAATCATTTAGAATAAAAAAGAAGCGTGCCTTCTAAAAGCTTCTTACTTAAAAATGCATTTCATTCTTCATAAGCTCCTCAATTGAGTATTAACTGCGAATAAACTGTGTACTGTGAACTATGAACCATGCACTATGACTTATGAATTATGACCCATGCATTGTTGCCAATGAATCAGGATGATGACCTATGACTTATGTATCATGACCTATGGCTTATGAATCACTCAACATGCTCATGAAAAACATAACATGAACTACAAAAAATAAAATGACAATGACACAAGCAATTAAGGGCCGGATGACTGTACTACAGAAAAAACAATTACTGTAGGTTTTAACATCAAATTTGCTTAAAAAGCTTAAAATCTATCTTGGTTGTTTATAACGAATTGGGTTAACTGCATTCATTTGAAATTATGGGCGAGGAAACGATTAACTAGAGACTGCTTTCATTAAAATTCTAATCTGAAGTTCCTCCAACTTGGACCCTACTACAGAAACATCTATAATGGCATATCATTCAAGCTTTTATTTACTTTTTACAGATAACAGTACGCCAGTCCTTCCAGATAAATACGATACAGATCCTCTACATTAAAATGGATCCTGGGTAGATTTTGACTGTTTTTGTTGACTGCATACAAAAATATCATTTACTGTTTTGTCTTTAGAGCATTAACAAGCCTAAAAAGAGGAAAAACAGTTATTAGAATTGATTTTCGAGAATATCACTTGAAATACATAATCTGGTTGAGAATATCAAGGCCGAACAAGCCAAAAAGGGAAAGAGACTTGTCATATCTATTTATATGTTACCTGCTACTATAGCATGATCAAATTATTCAACTGCCTGAATTCTTTAAGTTTTTGACAAGTTTTCAGCAGAAAGGAGACTTTCTAAAGCTCAAGAAGTTGCTGCAAATCGACGCATAAGGTATTAGAAAACACAAGGGCTGTTTGGCTTGCTAAAACTTGTAGACATATCTGTCCACCAGCCAAATTTTTTTAAAAAAACTAGACTTTTAAGTACGAATAAGTTTGAGACATACCAATCCATTGCTTCATCAAGACCCTCCCCTTTAATTGCTGAAGTTTTGAATATTGACCAAGATCTACTTTTCAAAGCTGATAATCCGAGGGCATTTGAAACATCTGTTGCTGACATTGAACCTTCCATGTCCTGCACAAACAGAGATATTGTCGTAAATCACACGCAATAATTACCAAATATTGCTAAGGTTCAAGCTACTAAACATAGATAGAACAAGCCAGACCAAGAACAAGGACATCGTGATTATCTGACATCGTTTAAATTTTCGCAGTGCAGAATAAATCCAATTGATAGTTGTCTTACAGAAAAAATGGGCTGAAAAATATTCAGTGTTTTTGACACTATAGGCATCTATTTGATCAACAATAATTTGCATCAATCTTAATAAAAAAAACCCTAACCATGTTACGCAAAATCTAATTCAACTCGTTTACAGTTTCGCAGACTGGCTGATACAATGCCCGTTGATATGGCACGGAAAGGAAGTTTTGGTGTGTAGAACAGAACGGTTCCAAGTTACAACTCCAAGTGCCATGCATAACATCAGGCATAACATAAAATTTATCAATCATGGTTAACTCCGACCTTGCAGCCGACATTTCCTGGCACAGATTTGAGTTTTAATAACACAGTTACAATAACTACGGAATAATAAAGATCGATAAATTGAAACAATTAATGGATGAAAAAGCTATGTTGCAGTTTATTTTGAAGTGACTAGCCTAACAACCTAGCCATCAATATCCAGGAACTCCCCTACTGTATCCTTGTAAAACGTGACCTAACAAAAGACCCTTCAAAACTAAAGTCAGGGATGTTATTTACGTTTACTGAACTAATCAGCACCATAAAAGATATATTCATTCCTCAAATTATCAACGAAGTGAATCGATCATGGCTTTGCATATACATTGGGGATGTGATTACAACTAATCTGCATTAAAAACAAACCTGTTTATTGGCTAGAACCACCAGAACTGCCTTTTGGAGTTCTTCTTCCTAACAAAGCAAACATTTCTTAGGCTATGAAGGCTTAGGATTTTTAAATATTTTCAAAAATTGATTAAGCTACAAAGATTTCAGGCGAAACGCGATGCATCTCTTTCAACTTATACAGGACTGCATGAGAATTGTTAAAGCGTTGAAATCATTTAACAAAAAGGACACAGGGAAGAAGTATTCAAACATCCAGACTATCTGTAAGTAGATTCTAGTCAAATTGATAAGAGGAGTGTAAAAAGTAATTTTTGAAACGTTTCAAAGTATGGTTTATAATTGCAGACATGTTCACTTAAAGAAATAAAAATACAGAGCGCTCACGGGTAACAAACTGAATTTGAATAAGGTATGCTTTTAATGTGGTAGCCTCGCTGATATGTCTAAATCTTTCCAGGGTTGCTGATAGATATGTAAAACGAAATTGGTTAAAAATAATTCATTTGGTCAAACAGTTCATGTTTATCGAAATGTTGAAGTTTTGAAATTTGTGGTTACGCGGGAACCTCTTATAGTTTTTTATCGTCTTTTATGTTTATCCTAAGTAGATGATATAGGAGTCAAATGGGAGCTTTGAGCCTTTGGATATCAATTATTTCATCTAAAATAGATAGATTGTAAAATTATTACTGTAAAACTTGTTTTAAATAAATGTTTCGAAGTTGTAAAGGTGGCTTTTGCTCCATCTTGTTATCTAATTTTGATTGTAGAGTGCAAATCATACCCTTTGGGGAAATATTGGATTAAAATTCGTTTGTATTTACATTTTTCGTGAGTTCGATCTAATTTGCCTGCAAAAATTTATCAGTCAGTCACAACTTGCTATCTCTAGTATACAACTATTCTCACACATATTATCCCAGCTGTGGCCTCAGATTTTCACAATTCGTTCTTAACACTGCTCGCTCTCGACCATGCTTAAGCCCAGGTCAAACGATCCAACATTTCACCCAACATTTCGCCCAATATTTTTCTTTTATGTTAAAGAGTGAACCAACGTTGCTGGTCAAACGATCCAACATTTCGCCCAACGTTGTTCTTTTGTGTTGGAATGTGACCCAACGTTGCTAGTCAAACGATCCAAAATTTCAACTAACATTTTCACGCGCAAATCGAAAAAGGGCTGGGTAGAAGGTTGCGCGGGAGGCTGCACAGTTTTGCGACATTCGACATTCCATCCAACATAAAAAATGACGATGTTGGATGACCCAACCATATGTTGGATCGTTTGACCACCATGTTGGGTCATCCAACATCGATGAAATTTGAGACTGAGGTCAAATATGCTGGCAGCCGACATCCAACAAATTAATTGTTTTGAAATGTTAAGTGAAATGTTGGATCGTTTGACCACCTCAGTCAACATTGTTGGCTCTGCGCAAGCGCAGTTAGCTGCTGTACTTCATGTACACCATCAGCCAGCTGCATCAAATTCAAGCTCAGTTCTTAATAGGAAACGCCTGACACATAACTTGACATTTTTAAAGAGTCAAAAAGTTAAAGGTCAAAGTGTTAACGCAACCTTTACTGTAATTATAAATCCATCTATGCGCCTTTAAAAGCAATAAGTGATTTCTACAGGTTTAGAGCCCTCATTTGACGCCAAAATTATTTTTATAGGATAAACACACAACAAATCGCAAAAATATAGGTTTCGCGCCTCACTGCAAAGCCAATGGTTTGACCTTTTGCAAAACGTAAACAGCTTCATGAAAGTGAAAATATATGTATTTGAAAATTCAATCTTTTAATATAAATATGTTATATATATTAATATAACTCTGGAAAGCTTTAAGGAATTCCCAGCTTACCACTTCAAATTCAAGCTTTTTGTCATCTCAAAAATATTTTGAGAAAAATTTTCAAGCATTTTTGTAAACTATCTTAGTGCTATAACAATCACAACCAGTTTTGAAACAAGGCGGGAACTTACCTCCAACATAGCAACTAATTCCTGTTTCGAAATTCCTATTCTGTCCCTATCTTGACTATCCACTACATAGATGACCGCATCAGTATTTGCGTAATAACATCTCCAATAGGGCCTATGAGTATAAAGATTGCATTTTTAAGAAATTTAATGAAAAATTACTGCTAAACAGTCTGTCATACTGTTCTTGATAATGTATAGGGGGAGCAGTGTTTGGTATTCGGAGTGGTGTTTAGGGCCTTTCTCAGCTGCTAATCTGTGTCTCTTGTAAATCTCAAGCAACACTCTGCAATCATCAAGCAACAAGTAATTCTAGGAAATGCATTCAGGGCATATTTATTTCCTTAAGGAAACTTACATTATTACAAGTTTGATGCATTTAAAAACAAATTATCCTGCTTCATAATAAAAATAAGTATATGAATAGGGGGTGGCAACTGCTATTTCGAATAGGCAATTTAAGATAATATGCCAAACAAACGTGAGCTCAGAAAAACACACCAGGTTTAAAACATGAAACTCTGGAAATAGAGGTGGGACATAGTCTAACCATTGTAAATGAGCCTCAAAATGATTTTGTTACTGCTAAATGCCACACCATTACTTTGAAAAAGGTTAAATGTAGTAATCCTATTTAAAGCATCAGCCTGAGTTTAAAATCTTGGCTCTGCACTTTTATAAATATAAGGGTTTCTTTTCTGCTAATAGAATATTGTTGAACCTTTCAAATTTGTGTTCACAAAACAGTAACCCTTCCAAATTGAGAGATGGATGAGCCCATTTTTGGAAATGGAAAAAAAATAGGAAAATCACATTTCTAGAAAGTCATTCTGCTTGTCATACAACTCAAAATGCTCCATTTGAGCAATTGCAACAATATAATGTGAATTTTAGCAAAAAGCAATCAATAAACTGAGGACTCTTGACTCTTCTACTTCATGGTATACTCATATACCTAAGCAGCTGAATCCCATTAAGTCAGACTTTTGAGAATTATAAGGAAATGTCTGGCCTAGCGAATGTGGAATTGAATGGGGATTGAAAATCAGTCTAACTTAGTGAAAGTCTGAGTAATCCATGGTTTGAGTTGACAAGATTCAACTGTTAATATACACCCATGAAAAAACGCTTTTATTGCAGTATTTAAATACAAAAATCTTCCATCAACAAAAATGAAAATTAACATACCTAATACTTGTCTGACCTAAAGGGAAAAAATGAGCACATTTAGTAATATGCGAGTTACTTCATTCTCAAATGAATAAATAAAACAATACATCACTATTAACAAGAGATAAACAGAAAGAACTTTCATGTTGGCCAAATTTCAGTTTCTTTTATTATATCACTTTTAGCTATAATCTAACAATAAATTTAAGTCTTTGAAGAGTAAAAATTAAAAGATCAAGAAATTTAAAATGAGAAAAAGTTTAAAGTACCCAATAATCAAGGAAAAAAGTTTATTAACTAAAATAGATAAAAACTGAAACCAACCTCCTAAATCCCACACTGTTAAAAAAGAAGAAAAACATTGGGTTATTGAAATTTAAATTATGAAACTAATCACAAAGACAAAGTTTAATTAATATGTTACAGGCTTTCGTGGGAAAAATATGGCAGGCGTGCTAACCACCGCACGCCTGAAAACACCCAGGCGTGTGATGGCGTGTGACATTTTTTCGCAAAAGTTTATGGTTATCATAATAGATCTACGCAGAGATTGCCAACACAACAATAATGACACCAATAATTTTGATGAAATTTATTTCGCTGAATCCTTAGCATCACTACTAACATTTTAACACAAAAACATGTTATTTCTGAAGACTTGAGCAAGTTTCTATATAGTTTTCATCAGCGTCGATAATATACCCTTAGCAGAGTCATTGGGGGCTTGGCATTCATCTGGTTGTAATGACCATTTTTGCATGTAAATCTGTGCCCTGAGGGCCCTCAGTTATCAAGCATTACAGCTTTTTAATGTATCTGACTGGCCAGATGACGATATTCCATAAAGATAATGCATCAAAGATAATGATGGGCCATTTTTCATTAATTTAAATGTCGCCAAAATCTAGATTTTGAGCAAAGCGAAGTCTGAAGGGGGGGGGGTATGTATATGGGTAGCAAAATCCGCAAATCCGCTACTTTTTCTCACATAATTGGCAAGTCTGCTACTTTTGCTAAATTAGCAATCAAAAATGAAAATCTTGTTAACAACACTTAACGTTCGTAAAATTCGGAGACAAAAATGTCTGTTATAGTCTTCTGTGTTTGAATTTGTTCACTGAAATGCCATAAAGCCTTGTAAAGGTGTTAACTTTTGCACAAATCTCTTTTCCATTTTTTGCATCATAAAAAGTGCATATTTGCCAATGTCTGTTTTACCGATGAAAATAAGAATATTTTAATGTTATAGCCGGGTTTTATATTATCGGGATTCTACTGAAGATTAGTCCTATGATTATTTCAAAATTTTCTTTTTAATTCGCAATGCGGCCTTTTCGTGAGAAATAGCCCACGCGAGTGGCCCTTCGCTGGCGTGACTTCTCTTGCGCGAGCGATCGCTCTGATACTGAAAAAATTGATCCTGTTATAAGGTACCCTTTGTTTGAGGTAACACCAAATGAAAAAGGACTGCTACGATGACCTTAATACACTCCAGGGAAAGACTAAACCCCCTTTTTAAGTGTGCTTCATTTAAACTTTATGTACATCACAAAGGTCATAAAGACGTTCTTTACGGATGATCGAAAAATGTTGTTCCATACTTTTTCGAAAATATTCCAAGTGCTATTGTAGTTCAAATACCAAGTACCCAAAGTATTCCTAAACATTCACGGTAGAATTGATTTCCAAATGCATTTTTTCATTGAGATGTGGTTAAGTCAGCTTACTTATATTTCCTGTGTTTTGATATACCAGCTTTGTATTGTCTATGTCACTTGCTTGGTTCACAAAAGATACAATTTTCCATTTTGCACGAGCGATCAAACACTCGCGTGGTTGGGTTTGCGCGAGTGCTGACGTGATCGCGAGTGCCAGACAAGGTGTTAAGCCTTTTTGAAATGGCACGAAGTAATAGTACCAAGGAAAGATTTACATTTAAACCCATCTCGAAAAACCAACAAAACCAATCATTGATAGACAATTTCGCACTCAGAATAAAAGAAGGCGTGCGATATTTTGCACTCCTCGAAAGCAGTAGGCGTGCGCCAGGGCGTGCGGGTGCGATCGCACGCCTTTCCGACGAAAGCCTGTGTTAGTGAGAGTGAGGCTCTTGTAGTCATAATTTTGTTGTGGGCACCCAAAAAACTATTCATCAACAGATGAGCCCTTAAAATCATCATGTCACTATTGCGGGGGAGGGGGTGGAGAGACAGCCAATTTATCCTCCCCATTAAATACATAGTTAGAAAAGAATTAAAGCATAATTTGTCTGTTATTTAGGAACCTTTTCTGATTGTCCTGCTTTCAGCTCATATGCTTATGAAAATATTAAAAACTTGTCATCAACATTATTCACTAAAACAACTTCCTCTTTGAAAACAGATCTACAAAAAGCTTATTAAAACTAAATACATAAATACGTGTGATGAAAAAATAATAAAATTACCTTGAAATTTTAAATTTTTATAAGTGACTGTTTCAACATTAAATCCAATGGCTGCAAAAGAGAAATAATTGATGAGAAACATATTACCTTTCAGCAAATAAACAGCATATCTAAATAAGTGTATTATGATCAAAATTCAGTACTGATAATATAGGCATGTGTGCAACATGTAACTAACTAATCCCTTCTATGAAAAAGCAAGGGCTAAAAATTTCTATCACTACTTTTTAAAGCATCTTTCGATCTGGTAAAGTGTAAAAATCTTTGACATAAATTTTAAGCTCTAAAGCAATATTCTGTTGTAAAAAATATACCATCATAAAAAATTTGTTATATATATAAAAGAACATCCTTTGAAATATAAACTATTGTTTTTAATCAATTTCTTTATAATATCATCATCAACTTCATCATATTCAGTTTTACATGCTACCTTGCTGTGAATGGAAAAGTCTTGAAAGCTTTGCCAATTTCTATGTGGGTGAACTTTTTAAATCACTTTTAATGAAAATTAGAAAATATTTGGCTTATGTTTGCATACAAGCTTTGACAAGCTTTGGTAATATCTAGACCTTAACCTCTGGGCTATACAATTTGCATTTTATTGTTTGGGAATGTTTTGGACATGCTTTCTAGAACATAAAATACACATTAAAATCAAAACAGAAAGTTTTCATCCCATAGTTTAATCGTATTGTTTTAATAAAACTAGCATCTTCAGACAATACAGAAAATCACATCTTGAAGTTGATGTGGAATTGGCCAAGACTATAAGAATGAGAATTATAAAATGTATACAGGTCATCAAATTAATTGTAAAATTTTTAGTTCAAAATATTGATCATTGTTCAGGAATTTAGAAGAAAAAAAATGTAATTATGTTAAGAAATTACTTGGTATAGTTGTAACAACTTCCCCAACTTGTAATCTGCAAAGAAAAGTAACATGGGTGGACAGTTGTATTTTGTATAAGAACCAGCTAATTTTTGCGAATCTGGATGCTCTTATTTCCTTGATAGTTTGAGGCTTGGGTGTTCATGAAAATTGTTCTTAATTCAGCATCACTTTTTCTACACCAACATAGTATCAATATATTTTCCATAGAACAGTTGACTTGTCAGTAAAATCTATTCAGTTTTTTAAACATTTGACAACATTTTCAAAAAGGTTTTCCTTCTTATTTTTCATTTTTGGCTGGGCATGTTCTTAAAAAGCTTTTAATTTTTGAGAAATTGAGCCTTTTTTTATAGCCTTAAGCTATTAAAGTAGGTTCTTAAAAAAGTGTAAAACTATGCCTTAATCATCTTGGTCAATCCTCAGACTCAAAAAGAAGGGGAAAAATAAACAACAAATAAACATTTGCATTGATGACAAACTGAATGATTAAATCAATTCAAATATTTTCAGCTAGATGCTTTGATATTTATTTATATACAATCTTTAATGCAGGCAACAATTTAGTTATTTACAAAAATGTTAAATTATAATGCTCAATCATATTTGTTGTTTGAGAAAAAAAATGCAGTCAGAATGCTCTCAACCAATGGAGAGACATCAGCATCATTCACTTATTTACTATATGAATCTCATTTAAAATCTTCAAGATGGAATTTTCAAAAATCTTGAAAAGCTAAATGCAAGATAAAAAGACAAGAATACCAAAAAGTCAGTAAACAAACAAAGCTAGGCTTTTTTAGCAAAGAGAATTATCAAACATATAAAACTAACACAAAGAGCAAATGAGTCCTGCAAATTTGAAAATAGTTTAATATCTATACCTATATAAAATTGTTGTTTTTCCTGCCCCATCCAAACCAAGTATAAGTATCCTTGTCTCCTTGGATCCAAAAATTCCAGAAAATATTCTAGAAAACAGTGACCCTGATAAAGAAAAAATAGATATAATTATTCATAAATATATATATAGAAAAAAGATCTTAAAGGCACAATGTCCTGACAAAATTGGGTGGTTACCTAAATTTCTTAAGGGTAAATTACATAATATGTTCTTTTTTACATGGACAAATAACCACATTTTTACTTGCTTGCTGGGAAACAGATCAGGCCTCTTCTTAAAGACTTTAGCAGGTGCATCAGGCCTTTCCCGGAGACGCACGCTATAGCCCACGCCCATGCAAACTCCAGGCAAAATAAATTTGCAAGGGCTTTTATCGGTCCGTGCAGTTTTTCAAAACAACGTTCTCATTAAATCCACACAGTTTAGCTTATCAATGTTTGAACTACTTACCGCTAAATATCAGGGTGTTAGTAAAAAACAACTATGTGTTTATCAAGTGGTATTATAAATAGAAGACTTCCATTTCCTTATATAGCACATATTAACAAACTATTGAATTATCCTCTAAAAATTTGCAATGGGATAGGAAATGTGTTCACAAGAAAGGGACAACATAAAGCGTCAAATAGAAAACAATTTATTTTCAAGTCAAAACATATAAACTAAGCACTCGAAAAAACGCCACATTAACAGTGCAAAACCTAACAAAACTTTTCTATATTCCAAAAAAGTTATGTTCCTCTTCTGTCTGGTTTTGAGGAGTGGTAATAAAACCCTTTAAAGGTAGTAATAAACACAAAAATGCCTTCTTCATCTGAATAGTGCATAGAGAATTAGCAAGGAATTAGCTAAAATAACTGGAACACAGATATTGTGAGTTCTATCGATTATTGCATATGCTTCACTTCCAGCTTTGAAGATAGCATTTGAGAACTATTTGACTGAGCAGAAATGTGGGAGCACAAAGGATAAACTAAGAGGCTTGCTTAAGAAAATGAAAGATACAGGCATCATTTGTGGAATCGCAACAGCTCTGGATACTCCCAAAGTAATGCAACCATTGACCCTTGCTTTGAAGGTGAAGGGCTAATGGCTTTTAATATCAAGCCTACAGTAGACATTGCTATTGGCAAGCTCTAAGATATTTTTGAATGCCATGGAGAAGTACAGCTTGATAGCCATCTGCTGAGGTCTTTTACATTTGAAGACTATGACTGGGGAAACATTGTGCTGGTTCGAGAATATTGCAAAGCAGGACATGAGCAACAGAGTATTAGCCATTTCTGTCCAGAAAAAAGGTCAAACGTCATTGAACAAAATATCATTGATAGCTGCTGATTGAACTGATATCTTGAGAAAGTGATTCAAAGATTTCAAATCATCAATTTTTATGGCAATGCAATGGCTTGACCCAAAATATTGGACTGATTCAAAAGATTATGGTGTTGAACAAATTGAGAAGATCTATCTTCATTTTAAGAAGCCTCTGGACGATGCTGGCTTTGATTTCTTCACTATTGGAAAGGAGTGGCGTTTGTTGACGGTATTGGTAGAATCTTTTTTCATAAAAGCTGCTGTGAGAAACCCTTTAACTCCAGAGAAGATATGGCAAAATATTGTCACACGTCGCAAGGATGAACACCCTAATGTCTGTCTTCTAGTTTCTTTGCTGACTTGTCTTTCTGGCTCTAACTCCACAGTGGAGCCTGCCTTCTCTGTGTTAACATTGATGCTAAGTGATAGAAGGCTTTCTCTTCACCATGAAACCATGGAGGACTTGATGCTTATCAAATGCAATAATAAAAATTGAGGATGCCAAGAAAGAGAAGATATTATTGAAAGAGCTCTTTGTCCTTGTTGACAGAAGGACAGCCTGAAGTGAAGAGAGGAAGAGTCGAAGCACTATTTGAAGAAGTTTCTGAATCTGAATCAGAGCACAGTGACTCAATCAGTAGTATAAATGATGATGGCAATCATGAAATGAATGTAGAATGACTTTCTATTCCAAATACTGTAATGATATTTTCTTGAATTTCGTTGCAAATCAAATTTATCTTCTGTTAGCCTTTGATGACATTGAATTGCTATTAAAGTTTTTGAATAACGATGAGTCTCATTGGATCCAGCTCAGTATATATATACATCAAAGATATCTGTGTTCCTTGTTCCTAACAAAACTCTGCTCTATTCCAAAAAAGGTGATGCAGGGCTCTCTGTGAGTATTTTAGTGGGTGTGTGCTTAAACGAGCGCCTCGCCTTGCTGGGGTGCATGTTTTACCAATAAAATATATTTACGTTAAAGTAGGCAAAAACAGCATGTTTTCACATGTAAATACTTTGTATCCAGAATCTGTAAACAAACTACTTAATTGAGCACTAAAAGCAAAAAAATAAACACATTATTGTTGTAGTTTGTCAATGTCCAGCTCAAATTCCGACGAAGAATCAGAGTCAAAAGAATTGGATGAATCAACATCAACAACTGTGGGTTAAAGTTGATTTTTCTTGCTGCACAGAGCCTCCTGTGTTTCATTCTCTGCAATATCAAGTCAAGTTTTTCATCGTTTCTCCAAATAAATTTGAACTGCACGAAAGAAAATTTCTTTTCTTTCCCTTGTTGACCAGACCTTGTTGTTTCCTTTGATAAGCATAAAATCTTTCATGGTTGTATGTGATATAATTAATCTGTGGTCGCTCAGCAACGCGCGAGTAAACTGAATGCGGTTTCTACATCAGAATTTGAGCCAGCAATGCATGTCAACAATTCCATTATCAAACGTAGGTTAGGAAACTTGCCTTTACTCTCTTTTCATGTCAGGTGACCATTAGGGCTAGTCTTTTGTTTATTGAAGTGTGTATGTCAACTCAATGTATCAAGGATGCAAAATTGACGCACAATTTAAAGTGGCTTCAATAGATTTTGTATTTCATGGTCTTTGTTTAAGAATAGTCATGGGAGCTCTCCTGTTTTTGTGTGATTTCAATGTTTAAGTTTTTGATCAATTCATTTTTTTTAACCCTCGATTACTCATGGGCCTCAATCATAGGCAAAATAGCCAAAAGCATGTTTCCAACGAGAAATATAAAAAAACTTCGGAACGAGCTGAATTTGAAAATACCGTGTTCACGTTGATCACGTTGACAAAACAGCTTGTTCAATAAATTTCACAACAGAACCAATTGATATGTCATCATAAGCCTTTAAAACATATTGAGCAAAGATATGACCAACCCATGTATAATATTGGATCCCTTATTGCATCATCATGGTTGGTCACACGCGTTGATCCTGCGTCAAATATCAACAATGTCAAATATATCAATATTTTTTATACTATGTTTACTTTTTTAAGGACTATTTACTTACCCATTCTATACTTTAGTTTCTTGCACCAAACGAACAATTCTTTCCAAACCTAGGCCCTTCGACTGTGAAGCTTCTGAGGGCAACAGTAGGCCTAACTGGAAAAGAACAGGGCGGTTCTACTTCAGTACGGCTACAGTATTTGATGTCTTCAGTAAGTATAACCTTTTTTAATCTCTTTCTATCCTAAATTTTACTCAAAAAATCAGTGCACCACTCCTTCAGCACTTTACTATGCTTTTGATGATGACAATCTGAAGATGTGGCATCTCCTTTAGTCTCAATGAACCCTTTCTCGACCCAGGCCACTACGAACATTGTCATTGCTCCCCTGTAACTTCTTGTCGTAATAAAAGAACGGGCGACAAAAATATGTTGAAAGGGAAGGACAGAGCGCTCAAAGGGGTTCAGAAGAGAAAGCTAAAAACCTATTAAATTTGGAGGTAATTGTGACGGGGAGACCCACATGTCCGCGGTCAACAGACCAGGGACGCTCCAGACCCAACGGTGTCAACCTAACCAAGTATCAAAAGAGACCAAATTAAAATTTTGTCACAGGTTTACGAAAATGTTTCTCTGCTGGCCTACTCTGGGTACCAGAGCCTAAAAAATTGGGAAGAGAAAATAGTTTCTCTCATCTCAATTCCCCTCCCAGTTTCTGATAGCCCCTCCCGGGTTCCCAATTTCTTGGGCTCTGGCAGTGCTGGCCTTTAGAGACAGCCACTCCTTGGCGTAGGCCAGTGGAGTGGTAAGGAGTAACTCACACAGATTTGTCAAGTAATCATCAACCGGTTAGTCATAATTAGGACTTAGTAAATATTGCATATAAATATAAAACGTTATCATGGTATCATCTCTGCCCTGAGAATCCAGAAAGATACATAAAATGTTAACAACAGATAATGTGATTTTGCATTTGAATAGAAGTTTAGGTAAGTAAAGCAAAAATATTTTATGTGCGAATTTTATCAAATGCTAATATGTGTACACAATTCTATTTCAATAACATGAAACAACGTCAGAACTCGACAACGTGTAAATTCTGTTACGAAAAACTATACTTTACTAAACTTGCCTCTTTTCTACAATATTTAAAAAGTGAATATAAAGTCTATAGACACAAACTACCAAACATTGATACATAACCAAATATTTTTTATTATTTCTCAGTTTATTTGAACTAAAGTCTATTCTTCACTACTAAGCCATAATCTCTCAGCTCTAATTCACCTCTAAGTTGAGAACAAGTCATGGGTGACCTCCTTTCAGCATAGACTTTTCACGGTAGCGAGGCCTTTACAACTAGCCCTACGGATTGCAATGTTAGATTCCTAATACAATGACTCAATCATGGAAGTTTTTGTAAAAAGGATGGGTACCCGGGTGGCAAAACTGAGCTTCGTCAATCACGATACGCACACTAATTAGAATGTTTGAGTAATCAAATGATTAAAAAAGATTAACTTATTTGAAATATTTATAATATTGGTAGTGAATAAGTTGTTGCCAGTTGATAAGTATACCGTTTATAGCATCTGCACAAGAATCTAATTAAAAACGTGTGGAAATCCAGGAAGGGGAAATAGAGTATTAAATAAAAGATATATGTAAGTTTATTGAAAGAGCCTTCTGAAATTGGTTACTGATCAAAAGAAGATAGCGACGTTGATTCTTTTATTGTTAGGTCCATCGCTACGGTGGGGTTGCCGGAGCAGTGACACCCTCTTGCAATAAATTCTTAAACAAAAAATCTTAGGCCATGCCTATTTCATTGTCAGAAAAAGCCCGTTTACCAACAAGGAACGCTAATTTTGCCAATAAGGAAAGCCTATGACCAGCTTTTGGCTGCGTAAAGGCAGTTTCAAAATCACAGGATTACATCACAAAAATATTGAAAGAGCCTTCTGAAATTGGTTACTGATCAAAAGAAGATAGCGACGTTGATTCTTTTATTGTTAGGTCCATCGCTACGGTGGGGTTGCCGGAGCAGTGACACCCTCTTGCAATAAATTCTTAAACAAAAAATCTTAGGCCATGCCTATTTCATTGTCAGAAAAAGCCCGTTTACCAACAAGGAACGCTAATTTTGCCAATAAGGAAAGCCTATGACCAGCTTTTGGCTGCGTAAAGGCAGTTTCAAAATCACAGGATTACATCACAAAAATATTGAAAGAGCCTTCTGAAATTGGTTACTGATCAAAAGAAGATAGCGACGTTGATTCTTTTATTGTTAGGTCCATCGCTACGGTGGGGTTGCCGGAGCAGTGACACCCTCTTGCAATAAATTCTTAAACAAAAAATCTTAGGCCATGCCTATTTCATTGTCAGAAAAAGCCTGTTTACCAACAAGGAACGCTAATTTTGCCAATAAGGAAAGCCTATGACCAGCTTTTGGCTGCGTAAAGGCAGTTTCAAAATCACAGGATTACATCACAAAAATATATTGGCAAGGATATTACCCCTCCTCTAACTTTTTCTCGTCGTATTTGAACAAATCATAAAATTGATTCTGCCAAAAACTGGGAAAACGTGCCCCCCCCCCTAGTCCCCCGTGGTGCCGCTACTACATCGTATACATGGCTGTGCTAAGTGTCCAGATTACAACTTATTGTCATATGATTCACGATGTTGTTCCTTTTGAATGTGCTTTATTCTTTTACAAACACGCGAACTTCACAAAGTGTCAGGAGTCCTGTGTCTCTCAAAATGACGAAGACAAAACGACCAGAAACAGCTGATGTGCAAGAGAGGGTCACAGTGGAACCTGCGCTTGGATACCCAGAATAAAAGAAACACCTGTAATGATAAAAAAACTAAACCAAAAGACTTGAAAAACATAATGGCGTATCAAATCGCATTTATATATGCAAACAAAAAAACGTTCAGCGGCATATCATAGACCCTAGTATCTTCTCTGCATAGTGAACACCACGTGATTTTAGCTCAATAAACAGGGCCTCAGACGAAGGAGGGGCCATACCCCCAACTTTTCTGCAACACAATAAACCTTTTAAAAAATATTTTGTTATAGGTGTGGAATTTTTCCTTGCCCCCCTTCCCCCCTTCCACTTTCCAGCCTGTGTCGGAGCTCATGAGAAATAGGCACCATGCTTCTAGACATAATTTCAAACACAATGTTAAGTTATCTCTGGGACTAATCGCTATCCCTTCAAATTAACTATTTCTCTGATTTGGTTTGGGCAGGGATGCCATTGAGTCCCTGCGCAGTATATACTAGATTCTTATATCCCCTATATAACTCATTCTTCCAAGCAAGTGGTAAATTATTTGCTGATTCTTTTCATAATTTCAACTTCTCGTTTGCGATTAGTGATTTGTTTTTACGATCCATGTGAAACAGAGCAAGGAAGAATGACCCGAGAATAAACAAATCTTTACACTATATACAAAAAATGATCAAGAATGAACAAGCACTAATGACAATCATAACATAAAGATATACTTAATGACGAAATTCCCAACAACATAAGACCACTTATGGCTTTTCTACTCACTGTGAATTAGCATGGATGTTCTCCGTATCATCGCCAACATAAACGTAGAAATTCGAGAGTCTTGTTGCACAGCAGTCTCCACGATTTGTAATTTTCACGGTGCCAATGGAGTACGTAGCGTTAAGGTCCACACGCCACCATGGCTGGTACTGGCTATCTGTGTGTGAGCAAGACCCATCTCCATAGTTCGAAGCAGCATTACCATCGACGACTAAATGGCTATTACTTCCAGAAGATTGTCCAGTTTGTTTCCCTTTTGCTATATTACCTGAACAGAAGAATAGGAACTCATTTCCTATACAGGATAATTGATATAAGAAACGAGTACTGTAAGAGATGGAAGCGAGTCAAAAATGAGGTCTACAAGGAAATACTGGAAACATTTTTTTTGCTTTGTTTTTACTGTTTTTCCATTATATATATCCGCTGCTACTAGCTCAAGTTAAAGATTTACAAAAACAAAAATAATTCCAACAAGAAAAGAGGCCAATTATATTTTCTATAAAAATGCAAAAAAGAAATTTACGGTTTTTCCAATCGATGCGATTGGCTGTTGACAACTGTATGAACAACCCATGCACCAGCAAAAACAATTGTTCAAAAGTCTTGCAAGTTCTTTGCAGTTAACTTCAATTAATCGAAAATAAAATATGAAAGAAAAACTTTGCTAAAGCATAAAAAATTACATACACACTTTTTTTATAAGAATACCCAATTTTTGCTGAGCCTCAATATTCTTAAAATTTTTCAATTTTGCGCCTAAGATTATTCTCAAATTATTCTTGCCCAACACAAGGTGTAAACTCAGATTAAGGAAGAATTTTAGTTTTGATGAAAGTTGAGCCTGGCATTATTCTTAAATTATTCTTAAATTTTAGCAATTTTGAGCCTCAATATTCTTATAGACTTTATTCTTATAAAAAAGTGTGTATATATGAAACACAGTTGGAATTTAAGGCATCAAAGTTAAGAAAAGCTTCAAGAAGCGATTTGAAAACTGGAATTATGAGTATGACGATGCAAGCCTTTAAAACACAGATTCAATTGAATTTTAAATTTTGAATGATGTAACAATTTCATAACCAGGATAGAATAATAAATTGATCAAAATCTGCGATGCATGCGTGAGTTGATGGTCTCTCAGAGGGTTGTGTTCAGTGACGTGGTAATATCAGCCCTTCAAATATACTTAGCCTTTTTAAAGCTATTGAGAGAAATGTTTCTGGGGGGCGGGGGTTGAAACACCCCCCAATAATTTTGTGTTCTTCGGCAGTTTCTGCTTCGATTCGGTAAAAATCTTTTTTAGTCAGTAATGACAAAATGACGAAAAAAATTAACTTAATTTATTGTCCTATCTGATTGATCTTAAAGTTAAACTGGCTTTTAAATTGGGCGTTTCCATCATTTTACAGTCATCTGAAGCGTGTGGCCCTGACATTCGTCCCTGAGAATAAGGGTCTGTCTTACTACAATAGGATTTCCTTTCACTGAAGATTACACATACGAAATTTCATGGAAATTAAAATTTCGATTGAATTTAGAAAACTTTAGCTTTTTATGTAAAAGCTGCAAAAATGACGGGAAGAAATCTCTTGACTTTGAGAATTCAATATTTCTGAAACATTTGAACGTCGGCAGAAAAATTTAGCAAATGAATATTCTTACTCATGTTAAACTTACCAAGTTGACAAAGGCTACCGTCAAAATCTGGCGGACAGTTGCAGGAGAATCTGTCCACGTGATCAACGCACTGGCCACCATTTTGGCACGGGAGACTTGCACATTCATTAACATCTAAATAAAAAAAGCATAGTAAGCCTTGTCTCATGTATAAAACGAGGCTGATAATAATGTGCAACAGCAGTCTCCTTTCGATTATAGCCTCCAAATCAACAAACCAAGGATGTTGCTATGTTCATGTTCTTGTTCATCTATTTATTGCCATCAATCGCAAAAATTTGGCTGGTTTGACTTGCAAGATAATAAGTCAGTATACCTAAATCATGTATTAAAATTAATTTCAAATTACGCACGTTTAGAATTATCAGATCTTAATTTCATAGCCATTACGACCTCAGTGTTATTCCTTGCAAAACACATTTCATTATTATGATAACTTTACAAAAAATAAATAAATAAATAAATAAATAAATAAATAAATAAATAAATAAATAAATAAATAAATAAATAAATAAATAAATAAATAAATAAATAAATAAATAAATAAATAAATAAATAAATAAATAAATAAATAAATAAATAAATAAATAAATAAATAAATAAATAAATAAATAAATAAATAAATAAATAAATAAATAAATAAATAAATAAATAAATAAATAAATAAATAAATAAATAAATAAATAAATAAATAAATAAATAAATAAATAAATAAATAAATAAATAAATAAATAAATAAATAAATAAATAAATAAATAAATAAATAAATAAATAAATAAATAAATAAATAAATAAATAAATAAATAAATAAATAAATAAATAAATAAATAAATAAATAAATAAATAAATAAATAAATAAATAAATAAATAAATAAATAAAGCCAACAATCTTGTATGTTCTGGATAGGCCAGATCTCGTTGGTTTCGTTTCGATGTTGATGCCTTTATTAAGTGTCTAGGCTTGACATGCTATAAAAGCTCTACTAAGCCCCCAGGGGAGGCTTAATAGAAAGGGGGACCAATTTTTAAATTTCGCTTCATAATAGGGGCTTAATAGAGAGGGGGATGGGGGCTTTATAGACCTACTCTACATTGAAAATAGAAGGTTGCTTGAAAATTGTATCAATGAACTTCTTAAGCGAAAAACATTTCAAATTGACACTAACCTGTTTCGCAATTGATTCCACTGTAACCTGCTAAACAATTGCAGGTGTATCTATTCACATGATTGCTGCAACTGCCCGAGTTTTGGCAGGGGTTGCTTTTGCATTCGTCGATATCTAAAATTTCCCAAAATGCTAATTCATAACTAAGATAGAAGAACGTGTGCATATTCATAAAAGGTGTAACACAGCCTGCTTAACAAGCCCAACGAGCTTTTTTCTTCACAGGGATAGCAGCCTTGGCAAAAAGCGAGCCTCGACAAAAATTATCTGTTTCTTTTAAAAACCAAATGAAAAAGGCGGTACTATATATTGTTAACAAAGTGTGTAGATTTTTGTCTGCACATATAAATACTATGCCTTGTTGACATCATGTCCTTATTCTGACATTCGCAATGCCGACAGTTTCTTTTGATTGTATACTTTGCTATTATTTGACAAACAAACAAAATATTGCAGTGTAGCTTCACAAGTTGCTTTTTTACCTCACAACAGCACATAAAGATTTGCTTATAAAAAACCATGGACAGACACTAAAGCGGCTTCAGCCACCTGTCAATCAATAACTGGCCAATCAGTGTGCTTGATTTCACATGCACGCCTATTAGTAATAATGATGAAAACATTTTATTTTATATTCTTCTACTTACAACAGTAACCTCACTTTTGAGTAGATCCATATTCATTATAATGATAATAATAATAGTTATCCTGGGTATGACATAAAACTGCTTCCGGTTGTGGAGTTTCGACGTGGGGGAATGAGGTTACCCTTTGCCGCAACTACCTCCAGGCCACCCTTGATCAAGGTGTACTTCCTGTTAGCTCTACCTGAAGGCTCTAGGAGGATCGAAATAAAGGGGCTTCCTGCAAGCAAAACGAGCAGAAAGTACTTGTGACCACGCCCTTTAGATTTGCTTAAAATACATTTGAGGATATTTCTTGCAGTCATTTTCTTGCAATCATTTAAAACATTTTAATTTTTTAAAGGCCTGCTTTTGTCATAAGAAGTCTTTAGGTGGAATTCATTACTTTGAATGGAATTGCCCACAGATCTCGGCTTATTCCTTTGAAAATAGGCAATACTAGGATTTATTATACTATTCTTATCTTCTATTTCTTTTTCCTTTATTTTTTTCTTATTTTTCTTAAAAACATTTTGTTGCATAAAATGCGGGGGGGGGGGGGGCTGAAGCCCATGTGTGCATTAATGATTACTGTTGCTGGCAGCCAAGTACCCTGGGTGCCAGAGCTTCAAAGAGTCAAAGGATTGATAACGGGGGAAGGTATTGCGAAGGAGAATGGAAGAGGGAAGGGGAGAGACATCCTCCCACTGATCAGTGCATCCTCCCCTTTCCTCTTCCATTCCCCTTCGCATTTCATTTCCCCCATTCTTCATCTTTTGACTTCTCGAGGCTCTGGCACCCAGGGGAGCAGCCATGATAAGTTCCCTTCTCAAAGTCACTTACCCAATTTATGAATGCTTTCAACTTTATTTTATATTGTTGTACTGTACATTATTATCAATTTTATTCCTGGAAATAGTATAGGCTTTAATTAGCTTACCTTTTGACTTCTTCTGTAAACCACGCCTACTTTAAATACTAAATGAATTATAATTATTATTATTATTATTATTATAACTTTCTAAGTTCCTTGTCTGAATGCGGAGTCTACAAAGAAGAGCAGAAATGAAATTCACTTTCCTTTCCTCTTTGTTGAGTCTGCATGCAGGCTTGGTTTTTGTCGTATTTATCATTTACCTTCACAAACTGCATTGGTTAATTGGTCGCAATTTTGATCATTCCAACCTCTCGCCTTGTCAACTTCAACCAGCTCAACACAATTCTCATTACCGTTGTAGTTGTCAGGGTTATCAATGATCCATTTAGTGTATCCCGGAGAAGAGCCGTCAACCCACACAAATGTGCCTTCATGACCAATGTCATGTAGGCCAATCCAAATCATATCTGAAGCGTAAGGAGATACAATGCCATGGATAATGTTCTGCTCGGTTTCGGTCTGTATCACTGCCAACTCCTTGCCCCACTGTGAACATGTGTTTTTGGCATCTAGCCATGTTTTCTTCTCAGTAACTAGGCCATATGGAATATCAACAACTGAAATAAAC
This sequence comes from Rhopilema esculentum, assembly GCF_057945365.1. Lineage (NCBI taxonomy): Eukaryota > Metazoa > Cnidaria > Scyphozoa > Rhizostomeae > Rhizostomatidae > Rhopilema > Rhopilema esculentum. The sequence goes on from NC_142816.1 coordinate 4,376,128, forward strand.
AATACATTTGCAATGTTTCGACTTTCCAGACAGACCCGATTAACTGTGGTTTGCCATTTTCTATAATGCATCTTTGCTTGGGAGAAAAATATTTAGATGAGGAAACTTGATGGCTGGGCAAGTGCTAATTTTAGGGTACCGTTTCCCTTAAATATCTTGGCATGTCACACCGAGGGGCAATTCACTCTTGCAATTAGTGTACGAGATTTCCGAAGATTTTGAGATAAAACAATAGGATTTTCACAAAAGGTGTACGAGATTTTCTAAGAATGATTTGCCCTTCGTGTCATACGTTGATGTGGGTGTAGCCCGGCAGTTGAATTCGAGCTGGGATGAAAGAGGGGACGGCAAAGAGGCTGATTTTCAGACAAATTTTTAGCATAAGAATTGTTTCAGCACTTTCCTTTTGTTATAGAAACCTTTATCCAACCTTTCAACATATTTGGGAAATTTCAGGCTGGAGAGGCGGCAATGGCCCTGGCCACAATGTAACTGAATCAAAGCCTCCTACATAAGATATTGTTTACAACGGACATTGTTTCCATCTTTTCTGAATAACGGTCAGAAACAAATCATAGGATTACAAAGCTTCTGTAGTTGTCTCAGAACCCTCTGAAAAAATACATTCATATTTTCTCTAATAGTAAAAATAGCATGATTGAATTGAAAACACATTGTAGATAAATTTCTTTTCAGATAGCAAGCTTGGTTGACTAGGCTATAAGACTGTTTAGTATTTTGCGAAATCAAAGTAACAGGAACTTGCAGTAATAAAACAGAAAAACAAGATTGTGTAAGAGATGTGTGTATGTCCAATCATGGATCCCAGAGATGCGCCTTCACCCTCAGCGTTACTGTCTGCATCATTAGTGTGCAACTGCCATACTCTGCCTTGAAGGCTACCGTCAAGGTGGGCGAGGAACAAATAACAAAAAAACAGCAAAATGCAGAAAATTGCTAAATTTATTATTTCAGGAGGTGTTTTGCCAGTTTCCCTCGTGATTGGTTATTTGTAATTGGTTAGTTAAAACAATTGCAGTAAACGTTACCTTCACAAATAAAAGCCATGGAGTATGAACACACTATATTGTTCCAGTCTCTCTCTATTCTCATTTCTACACAACGCTCGTTGTCACCTTGGGGTTCACCTGTGGCCCACTGCAGAAAAGAAGGTGAAGAATCGTCGATCCATCCAAAACCTCCTCGTGCTGTCATGTCACTGAAACCTATCCAGAAGGACCGCGTAGAATGGGAACTAGTGAGACTTTTAATAAATTCATACTCGCTTGCAGAATTGATAATAACAAGGTCTCTTCCAATTCTTTGACAGTTCTCACGGGCTTTGTACCAATCCACGCTTGTCAAATCTATCGTGTACCTTGATGCAAGGCCTACAATTGAAAACCGAAAATTTTAAAGTCATGAAATTTATTTATAATTGCTATATTGAATGAATGTTAGTAGCTACTTTGAGCAGTAGATGGTAAGGCAGCTACAAAAGCAAATCTAGCTTCTGCTAGCCAGTCGCAACGTCAGTGGCATTTCGTAACAAACTTTTTTTTGTAAAAACAAAAATCGAAGCTCATTAACCCCCTCCCCCTAGCAAAACGTTTTTCAACGGTGAATAATTGTAGGTAGCCCACCCTGGGTGCCAGAGCCTCAGAGATTCAAAGGATGAAGAACGGGGGAAAGGAAATGCGAAGGAGAATGGAAGAGGAAAGGAGAGAGTCTCTCTCTTTTACTATTCCATTCTCCTTCGCAATTCCTTCCCCCGTTCTTCATCCTGTGACTCTCTGAGGCTCTGGCACCCAGGGTATAGGTAGCCATGAACATTTACGTCATCTGATAACGCAAACCAAGGCAATAAAGAAATAATAAATTTCTGTTGAATGCGTTATCAAGAATTCCTATCACAGTTTCTGTTTTCACTTCGATATTTACTGCTAGGACGCTTGCGCCGGGGGCAGGGTGGACAGTGGCCTCCTTGCCTTTGCAAAATCGGGCAAATTTTCTTTGCTTAACAAGTATTTGGCCTTTTTTAGCGCTTTGCTCCCGTTGCTTTCTTCTTGTGCCTCCAGCGCTTAGTCGAGGTTTTATGGTACGTGCATTGATTCAAAAAGGCTTCAAATCAATTGTAATGTGTAATGTCAATTGTCAATACTTATAATTTCTAAAGTTTTCACCTCTTGACCACATACCCATAAAAAACACAATAAAATACATCTGGAAAGGTAAGATCAGTCATTTCTGTTGGGGATGCACCTGAAAGAAAGGAATTTCCCAAAAGGATTGTTGTTATTTTGGCCTGGTTCATAAATTTTAGAACCAAGACCAGGCCCGTCGCTAGAGAGGCTACCCTGGGTGCCAGAGCCTCAGAGAGTCAAAGAATGAAGAACGGAAGAAAGGAAATATGCTCTTTTTCTCTGCCATTCTCCTTCGCAATTTCTTCCCCCGTTCTTCATCCTTTGACTCTCTAAGGCTCTGGCACCCAGGGTAAAGGGAGGCGTGTGAGGTGTGATACATTGCATTGCAAAAACGAGGAACGTTTTTGCCATCTAGTGGTGCCTAGTCGGCAAATTTCCAAACATGTCAGCAAATATAGGACGGCTCAACAACTCTGTCGGCAAATGAGAGTTTGAAAACCTCCTTAAGCACAGTAGCTAGGGACTGGCGTGGCAAAAACAAAAAATGGGGAAAGGAGATGTGTCATCAAATGCGGAGGCATGTAGTTACACTGACTTACGCTCTGAACAGTAGGTGCCCGAGTAACCTTCTCTGCATGTACAACTGTAAGAAGCTTTTTTATCATGGCAAGTAGCTCCATTTTGACAGGGGTTGCTAGAACACTCGTTGTAATCTGAAATGTCATCAAAAAGTAACATCTTAAAACAAAATTTTAATATATAATTCTATCAAGAAATACGTTTCTACTAGACAATGGCTACCTAAACCATTGACTATGCCTAAACAGTTACCTGAATACAAATACCTCAATTGAAGATTGAGGCTCGACAAATGGGTAGCCTGCGCGCAGCCTCAAACACTTCTATCCCGAAGAGCAGAAGTATCTTCTCTTCGGGATAGAAGTGTCTGAGGCTGCGTGCAGGCAACAAAAGGGCTTCGCCAAAAGGGGGTATTAGAAGAGGGAGCTTTACCTCCAAATCTGTTTGCCCATCTTCACATAAAATATTTTTGCTGGGAAAAAGAAGAAATTTTTCCACACCCTCCAATGTAATTGAACCATTTTGTAACAATGTTATTTACATTTCTTCAGCAGTTTATCTTTCAAATTATAACATTTAAAATACTTGAAATTGAATTTTTTGAATGCCAACCAACATTAAATCATTTATCATGACCACACCCTTAAATAGTGAGATACTGCACCCCTAAGAAATATTTTTGCCCCTCTCCACCCCCCTGCTTGACACTCTTTTACTGTCCGATTCGACTAATTTTTCAAGTTTTGATACCAAGGATACCTAAACAAGTACAGCTAAGGAGAAAATGGTAAAATAATAATGATGATCCTGAAGCTTGAAAATTTACTGCCTAGAAATGAACACCTGTTTGGCATAATGATCCAACATATCCTGGTACACAGTTACAACTGAACTGATTGACAGCATCGACGCAAGTTCCCCCGTGTTGACAAGGCTGGCTAACGCATTCATTTAAGTCTGAAAGATAATAAAATAAAATACTCTTTATGGTTTGAATCAAGCATATAAATGGTTTTTAGGGGGCTAACTGACAAGCTGCAATCCAGAGACCGCAGGGGGACCGAGGGATATAATTATTTTGAACCAGAATCTATATTCCCCACTGATCTATAAAAAGACTGGGTCGAGCTTCCTATTGTCTTGAAACACAAAAGTTTGAAGCCCGTTCAATTTCAAAAGGAAGAGGGCCTCAAACAATAGCGGAAAGCCATTCCTCAAAAACAATACTTGAAAGATATGAATTCGTGAGAGCTGCAATGCTGTGTGTATGAATCCTGAAAAAGAACAAGATCGGTGATATTCACTATCTCTATTTTCTGGCTGAGAGACATTCCTCCGGGCAAAAAAATTATACTCTAAAATCTTCCTCATTTTCAATTGGTTCAAAACGGGCGTTGTCAAAAATGGGGTACTCAACTAGTCTTGATTCTCTCTATTTCCGACTCTGTTTTTCCAAAACATTTTGAAAATTTGTAGCTTAGTTTCAACTATAAATAGTTTTTGAGACAGATGTAAAGACACATGCTTATGTCAGTTGATAACGAAAGCGTGTCATAAGTTTTATATGTAAATTATAAACAGTTATTACCTTTCTTTTATGGTGCAGGGCAGTTCTGCAAACACATTCATTTAAAAAACATGTTTATAAATTTTATTTAGTTTTTTTATTTTGTGTCTGACAGTATTATGAAACCAAAAGGCAATACGATTTCCTCAGCCTCCTTAAGTTTCCAAATTTTCCTCAATTTCTTCTTGTTTCTACAGCCTTCCTCCGGACAGTGGCCGTAGAGCCGTGATGTTTTCCAGACTCTGATTAGTAAGGTCAATTTTTTTTAGTTTTGAATGAAGATAGGTTATAAGATAAGATTCTTGGAATCAGGTAGACGGCAGTCGGTGGGGTGTTCTAATGTTCACATGAACTCGGGAGGATGGATGAATTATGGGACAGAATTTTGCAACACGATTTGGAAAAAATGAGGAAAATGAAAAAAGTTGGTTGATTTTCTGCCCTCCTTCCTCTTTTTCTTCTTCTATTTTAACCTGGAGCTACTCTGGTCCTAAAGGAGGGTACTCCCGTTCAGGCCAGACAGGGGGTCCAGTCGATTTGAGAATCTTACCGAATGGCTACCAAATGGCCCAGTTTCGAGTATAACACTACCATTTGGGGGTATTTGAAGTAGTTACTACTTAGGGGGAACTTTCAATCAGCTGATTAGATAAATTTGCAATTTATTATAAAAATTAGCAATATATTATCTTTCCCGAACCAACAACAGTCAATTGCGAAGAAATTGTCAGAGTAGGACCAGGCGAACACAAAGAAATGATGCTACCAAGGGCATAATTTCGGTTCTTATGCTACTATATGAGGGTTATTACCAAAAAAGACTACAATTTCAGGGTTATCTTTTCACACTTTGGTGTTGGCCCTCTTTGACACTGACTGGACCCCCCTGTTGGACCATAACGGGAGTATCCCCGGGTCCAGGTCTAACCACATAAAACTGTGGGGTGTTGTAGAAGTTAAGATGCATTTTCCGGCCATCTCTAGAATGCAAATTATCATTTTATTTGCAAATTATCTCTAAAATTTTCAACCATCTACTAGACAGTTTTACATCCCCCTTCCCTACTTTGAACCACCCTCATTTGTGATGTCCCTAATTATCGGTGCTGTGCAGCTTAGTGATACAAGCGCTGCGACGCTTATTAACCATCAGAATAAGTTGTTTCAAGAAAAAATTACATTAGCAACAAATAATTTCGTCAGATTGATTTTCGGTGGATAAACTTCGTCGAAAAAAATTTCGGACGACTCTACAGAATTTCGTCGTGACAAAATTTCGTCAATGATTTTTAACACAGAGATAGCAACATATTACCAAACTCATAAGAGGCAAAACCATACAGGTTGTTTTGTATTCAATCCCATATGTACCGACTTCGTGGAGACTTAGGGGCTTGAACACAAGTTCGCAAACTTTATACTCTCTCGAGATTCTTCGGCACGGCACTAATATGATCTTATATCTATTACGCCACTGGTGCTAATGGTGGGACAAAGATGTCTTTAAGAGATCTTCCAATCTATGGTATTATTTCAGATTTTAATAACGTCTTTACTTTGCAGAAATTAATTTACATCATTGAAAGAATGTCAAAAATTACCTGACTGGCAAAGGTTTCCTGTGTATCCTGGCAGACAGGTACAAGTAAACTTATTGATACCGTTTATGCATGTAGCTCCATTTCGACAAGGGTCACTTGCACACTCGTCGATTTCTGAAAAGTAGAATGATTTATACGTAAGTATAAAACTGGGTTTGGAACAAAAGCAAATAACAACACACGGTAAAATATTTTACTTAAGTAAAATGGATAGGGGCCAAGACAATTTGCTATTATTATAGCATGCTGGAATACAGATTACAATCTTTCACAATAAGGATTACGAACCCCAGTCAGTCAAACCTCTAGAGTTTTTCTTTTTAGTGAATGTTCTCCCTTGCATTTTGAATTCCTATTCCAGAAAGTTTCATTTCGTAGTGATCCTAGGCTTCCCCACCCTTCATTTATTCCAGCCTCCATTTGACAAATCTATCTTGAGAATTTAACCTCCCGTCCATTGAACACCTGAAATCTAAAACTAAAAGTTAGGCCTGCTAGGTTCATCATTGTGACGGTACTCGTGCTCTCTGCCATCGTTTTTCACATCGTAACTAAAGCTAACCTCTTCAGAAGACTCGTCGTTACTAATGAAATGTCTTTTCCTGCTCTTCGTTGAATTGAATGTTAATGTTGAATTTGAATATGGGAATTTGATTAGCGCCAAATCCAACCCATTGCATCAATTGCCCGTGCACAAACTGGACAATGTTCAGTAGAGTGGCAAAACAATTAAACATTTCTCTACAACATCTATGAACAAAATATATTTAATCCTGTCCACCTAACATTTTTTACTGCCTTAAAAATCGATTGAACAACGCTCAACATCGTTGAACAAGAATGGACAAGGCGGCAAAACGACGCAACATTTACGCTGGACGTTTACGTTTGTCCAGTGCATGTTCAAAGAAAATGTTCAGTCGTTTTGCCGGGTTGGGCTGTAGATGTACTTGAAACTTACCTATGCAATTATAGCCTTTCAGAACCGAACATGTTTCTACACATGCGTACCCAATACTGCAATTAACTAAACGACAGCGAGGGCTTGCCTGAAAACAAAAGAAAAATTTATTTAGTGATACTCGAGAATACTCAAACGAATAACTTAGCTCTACAAATATGTCACGGATTTTTAAAAAGATGTGGTCAGACCTGTGCTACTTGTTCATAGTGAATCCATCCTGATGCATTTGTCAATGAAACGCTTTGATTTGCTTTCGAAATATCCAGCAGTTGGCAATTATTCTCTTGCAAAGAGGCAGGAAACTTCTTGTAATTGATTGTCATACACTTCTCTGCCCCTGTGCACCTCTTTGCGCAAAGTGAAAGCCTGTCGGCGTGGATCTCCAATATGGTATTTTGCGCAGTGCCAGTCAACTTTTTATCACGGTCAGTTGCTTTCATTAGAACATCTCTTCTGCACGATGAACGGTGTATCTTTTCGATGCTTTGTGATTTTGCACAGATCAAAATGCTGAATAGAACTGTGATAGCACCAAAACATATTTTGGATTGCATTTTCGTATGAGATCCAAACAATTGACACTAGAGAAGCGAACTGTGCATGATTTGTGTCAGGGCCCCTTTTATCTCAAGCTCGAATCATTTAGTAATTCTGTTTGAACTTCATGGTTACATAATTGAATTATTCAAGCTGAAAACCAATCATCCGATTCATACAGGTATCAGTATTTTGCATACAAGTTCAAATTCAGAACCAACTGTTAAAAGGCACTTCGTCACGACGAATTCCGTTGGCCAATAAAATTTGTCATTGGTTGGACTGCATAATGGACTATTTGTCAATCATCCAATCAGCAGTGGCGGTTTTAGGGACTGCGGGGCCCGGGGACAAAAAAATCTTTTTTCTTAGACGTGTGCCCCTTTTGGCTACCATAAGCGCGGGGCCTGGGGCCATGGCCCCCTGGACCCCCATTAAAACCACCACTGCCAAAAAGAAACGTAAAGCTAATTCTGAATGATTTGTCGATCATAAACGCGCTGTTGACTCTGCACGTTTGACTGGTGGAACAAAAGAACATTATCCGCAAAAACGGCAGGAAATTTTTGAAGTACCCCCATTTGCTTATTGATTTGAGAAACTTTAAATGGGAGCAGAGGGGGGGGGGGGGGCTGGAGGTGTGGGCTTTGCAATCTTACACATCGAAACAACTGCAACAATACAAATAGCTTGCAACTGAGTTCATGGTTTTATTGCAGTCATTATATTTTAAAGGATAAGTTTTATGTTGATAGACGAACACATTACACTGTTTTGGTATCTACGGAAAAGCATGTTGGTTTATTCGGTTTTATATTCATGGTGCTTCATAAATATCTACACAAAGGACATGCTAGAAGCTAGTGTAATTAACTTTGCTCCTGATATTTATGAAATCTCATTTAATTGTTCAATTATTTACAATATTCATTTGAAAGCACAGGTTATGGCTAGGTCATGGAATGGGAATAAGTGGGAATCCATCGCCTTGAATGAGCGTCAATGGAAATGGTTTTCAAAATTAGTTTTCTGGTTGACATGAATATTAAGATATTGTTACGTTGGGGATGAAGGGGGTGCGACCTGGCAAAATCTCAGCCGGCAAATCAAATAGAAAAATTGAATTCAGTCTACAAATCGAGAAACCGCCTGATATCGGTAAAAACAGCTTTCCTAGTAGCAAGGACCATTTGTCATGAAACCGAGAAAATATGTTGTAATACCAAACCCAGGTGATCACGCTGGACGAACGATGTCACACAACTGTTACCCTGGATGCCAGAGCCTTAGAGAGTCAAAGGATGGAAAACGGGGAAAAGAATTGTGAATTTACCCGTTCTTCTTCCTTTGACTCACTAAAGGCCGATTTCCATTTGACATTTCTTGTGCGCGCGGGTGTAGCGCCCGAATCTGAGCATGCGTAGTTAAAACCAAGTTAAAACCAGATGGTTAAAAGAAGTTTCAATCAGGGAAATTGATTCTCACAACAGGAAGTACGCTGGCAATATAAAGCTTCGTCCGAAAGCCAAGCCCACCAGTCAATTTTTGAGGAAATTCAATAAAACGCCAAAGGCAACCTCAAATGGCAAAAATCATCAAACTGAGAGGGGCCAATTCGAAGATTTACAGTAGCAGTAGGGGCTTATTTTAGGGGGGGGGGCTTATTGAAAATTTGTAGTTCTAGAGCAGGGGTGCTTTCGAGGGGGTTTCTTCAAGGGGGGGGGGGGGGGGCAATTCGAGAATTTACGGTATTTGAGACATCCGTTAAGTTCACTTTGAAAAACGAATTATCTAGAAGCAGACCAAGAAATTTGACATGCTAAGCCATTTTTACATACTTCATGTCAGATTTTTTGTATAATTTCATAAACCTGTTGTTGTGGTGAATGAAACATGACAAATAGAGTTTCATCATGATTCAGGGATTGATTGCTAGCATTAAGCGACTTTTTGCCAAGCTTTCGGTTCATATACTTTTCGTTCGACACATGCTGTTCTGCTGTGCGGACGTGTCTTTGGACGCTCTTCAAATCTCGAAATCATGTGAGTTAGAAAAGGAACATATTGATTAATATTTTAGTTTACGTACACATAATCTCAGTGCCTCAAACTTTTCTAAAGTTCAAGTCTCAACCAATAAATATTGCTATTAATATTGAATCTCAAATGTGGCCAACATGAGTTCACAAAAATCCACCGATAAACGTATTGATGAAATTTTAAAGATCGTCAGCCAAATGGAAAGCAGACAAGAAGAAGATTCCGACAAACTGGAAAATCGCTTCAAGAAATTTGAAAAGTCGGTGGATTTTATTAGCACGCAATTCGAAAGCCATAAAAAGATGGTGGACAGCGTAATAAAAAGAAACAGTAAAATCGAAGCGAATAACGAGAACCTGAAGCAACAAATCGCAAAATCAAAGAAGGAGTTTTTCCAAGTAAAAAGTGAAATCGATGATTTGGAGCAGTTTGGACAAAAGGGATACGGTGGAGATTTTCGGAATTCCTCAAAAGTCCGGAGAAGACCCTCTAATCAGTAGCGGCGCCACGGGGGGAGGGGGGGGCACTGGGGGGACACGTCCCCCCCAATTCTCGGCAGGACCAATTTTGTATTTCGTCTAAATCAGACGAGGAAATGTTGGGGGAGAGGTAATATTTTGGCAACGTACTTTTTTGATGTCATCCTTTGATTTTCAAACTGCATTTACATAGGCAACAGTTAGTTATGGACGTTCCTCTCAGGTAAAATTGGCCTTCCTTGTTTGTAAAAGGGCGTTTTCTAGTGCTAAAAAGGCGTGGCCTAAATTTTTTTGTTTTGCCCCCCCCCCCCCCCCAGATTGTAGTGTCTGGCGCCGCCAGTGCCTCTAATGATACTATCAAAAATCGGCGAAGCAGTTGGCGTTGACTGTGGCAGCGAGTCAATTGAAGCTCGAATTGAAGCCTGTCACAGAATAAGTCTTAAGGAAAGACTCAGCAATCATTTGCAAGTTCAAAAACCGCACGGCAAGAGACCTACTCATACAAAGGAAAAAAGATCTACGAAATGCCACTGGTGATCGTCTTGGTTTTGGAAATGTGCAATTGAAGATGTACTTAAACGAATCTGTGATAGAACAAAGAGTTTTAGACGTTGAAAAATTGGGTCACTTTGTGCTGTATACAGCTTATTCTCTGCCACTAGATCTGAAAAAAGCTAAAAAATAAAATATCCTTCAAAAGTAAAACAAAAAATTACTTTTTAGAGCCAATTTCTTAGAGTCATAACCTAAGTGAGCTTGATGCAAATATTCGTACGTACTTTAAACCCTTTTTTCAGTTTCTTTCATCTGATCTTATTTTAATTTGCTTTTGAGTTACTTTAATACTTAAAGCTGGTATTTGATTATATTATCAAATTTGTAATATATATATAAATATATATATATATTTATAAATACTTGCAATATAGATTTGATCGCAGAAATAACACTTTGTTGGTACCGGTTTCATCTGATCGTGCAGAATCTTCAGTATTTATAATAATGTCATAACATATACATGTAAAGTGCTAGAATAATACTTAAAATCATCATAACTAAACCAAAGCAAAATAGCATTGAAACAACAATCAAACAAACTTATTATGATGAAATCAGCTCAACATCATCGATATCAGTTACAAATAAGAAACGAAATAAGAAACAGGCGAGGCTGAAATTATGCAAGAAAAGAAACGCCAGTTGCCAATTGTTCTTATAAAGAAAACTACCCTGGTTGCTAGAGAATGCTCCTCCGCTTCTCCGCTTGGTTTTCCAATTCAGTGCTCGAAATTTTGTGGCTCTGGCATCCAGGGTAAAAGAAAACGTGTATGGAATGCAGGCGCACGAATAATAACTTTGTCCCACCTGCCAGCTAGTTTAGTGTCTACATGGGAAAGTTTCATATCAAGGGGCCCAGAGCAGGATCCCACTTGCTCCGTGTAAATGGTTTCTTGCATAAGCACCAGAAGGAAATTTCAAAGGTTTGTATGGGAAGGACGAGTCCCAACTCGCCGCTAATTGGCTGGTAGGTGACTAACAAAAACATATTCAGGGGAAATGTGCTTGTAGCCCCAAGAGGGGGCATTTGTGGGGCTAAATTTTCTTTATTCTCAATTACAGAATACGTTTGAAGTAATAAAACATCGTAAAAAATGTCAACGAAATTATCTATTTTTTCTTATCAACGAAATGACTCTAGCCTCTCACCCATTATACCTCGAGAAACGATGTACTTTTTCAGTAGCAAACTTTCGTTAAGATATCATTTCATTTTCATTTTCCATTTTGAACATATTTATACAGGGTTGCAATTCAGAAACTGGTTTCTGCTTTAGAATTGGCCCCTGTTCAAAAAAGTCTATTTACAAAGTAAATTTACTAAAACTAAATAAATAATAACAATCTAATTTACAATAAAAAGAAAAAGTAGAGAAACGAAGATAGAGTGGCTTCACGATTGACACACTCCTAGCTTTCAGTCTAAAATCAAAGCAGTGTATAGAGGGTGCCAATTTGTTGCTGCATCTAGATCGTTCCAAACTTTGGCTGCAAGATAGGCCACAAATCTACCGTGGAACATGACCTCGATTTTACGTTGTTAAGAAAATACAGCGTTGTAAACCTAGCCACGGGAAACCTTCACATCCAAGGGGTTTAAAATTAAGAAAATTTCAAGTCAATAATAGCTGTTATCCGACAAAACTAAAACTTTGCATATTTCAGTTGTTCCAAATCTGAATATCACGCGAGTATGGAAATTCGACAATTTTGAAAAATTCACCATATCTAGATACGATTACCATTTTTAAAGTATTGCAATGGCATGGGGAATATTGCGAATCTGAAGCATAACAGGTCTTGATATTAGCTATTTTTTTATAATTGAATTATTTATAATTAATTAATTTCAACTGGGCATTGAAGTATGGCAGCGTACTTCTGCTTCTTTGACCTCTATACCATCTCCAAGCTATTTTTCTTGCAGTTCTAGCATTAAAACCATAAAAGAGAGCTACCAAATCTATATCTACGCTTTTATGTAGCTACATTCAAATGTTCCGGCAATCCAAACTGTAACCCGAAAAGATTCTCACTCCCGGGCGAATACAAAAACCTGGCAAAGGGTTAAAAAATTAGTACCGGGGAGCGAAATGAACACATAACGCCCGGAAACAATCGATGAGCACGGTAATGTAACCGTTGCACCGAGGCTTGGGTAACCATAGTATCGACGGCATCTGAAAAAAATGACGAGAATTGTAAAAAAGCTTTAGTTAATGAGAAAAATTTGAAATATGACACTTTATAATAAACTTGTTTTTGTTAGATACTCAGAACTAAATATTGCCAGAATTTTTATCTTTGTTTTTTTAAGCAGTAAACAAAATGTTTAAACGGGATATAGTGGCTCGAGCCTTCTGTCAGTCCACAATAGACCATTCTCCTTATTACGTCATACACTAGTCAGCTCGCAATCAGAGATAGGCAGTATCTTATCTTTTTATCTTAAATATAGTAATAAGATACGGAAAACAGTAACTGTATCTTGTAATAAGCTAATTACCGTACTTAGTAACTATATCTTGTAACAAGATAACATATTGACCTAATAACAATATATTGCAATAAGATATTTTCGAAAAATACTCCAAAGTTTCAAGATACTTGAGTCAATTTCATAATTAATGCATGCTTTTAGTTGTGAAGTGCAATCTCAAGTGCAATGTCTTAGGTATTGTGAAAACATCGTTGGCAGTGTGATATTATGTCTGGGTTAGAGAAAGTAACCAAACGTTTCTTTTGCTTTGCAAAACAAATTATGGTGGACTTCTGGTCACTTTTCTTCATCCAAAAGAAAACTCAGAGTCTAGTGTTCAGAGTCCAGTGTCTGGAGTACTTTTTAAAGAATAAAAAATACGTTTTATAGAAGCTTTGAATAAGGATGTATAAGGAGATTTTCACATGGTTTAGGAGAAGGACAGACCAAATACACCCATTTAGACGAAATGCACTCTGCTCAGCATTATCGCAGTATCAATAAACAGTGAATTTAAGAATGTACCACCTAGAAATCATAATATTAGGTTGCATTTGTCATTTATCCTTTGAGAAAGTATCTTGTAGCTTCTATCTTGAAACATTATCGCAGATAATTTTTTCAAAGTATCTAGTATCCTGTAATAAGATGGTTAATTTTCCTAATAGCATTATCTTGTAATAAGATATTTCTAAAAGTATCTTGCATATCTCTGCCCGCAATGCATCCTGGTATTTGTAATTAAACCCGCGATCATGTTAGACTGTAATTAAGCTATTCGGTACATTCTACCGTATCTTCTATAATTGGCTTGATAATTTAAGCAAAAAGGGGGAATAATAACATAACTTCGTGCGATCGCCGTCGAGAACATAAACAAATTTTGAAGGGTTAACTACAAGTACCAGAATGCATTGCAAGAATTGCCTAGAATGAATTTCAAGGGAATTGCAAGCTCACTGGTGTATAATCTGGGGAAAGGTCTATTGGCCAATCAATAAACATGTGAATCGCATTAAGCTCACTGATTGGCTAATTTTGATTGGCAGATGGCTTCAGCCACTTTACGATCTGTTGATTACCTTTCAAGAGAACTATCGTATACATGTTCTGTTGCATCACTTTAAACAGCTTATAACAAGACTATATAAAGGATAGGCCAAAGATGACTAAATGTGGCCATGCGTTGTCTCAATGGTGTCTGCTAAATTTCCAATTTGCAGGATTTTTACTTACAATGAGTTGGTTCTTACGCTCCAAGTTTTATCACCAACAAAAATATAGAAATTTGCAAGTCTATGAGCATTGGAGTCTCCACGGTTAGTTACTTTCACGGTGCCAACGGAATACTTTGTACCAAGGTCGACACGCCACCAAGGCTGGTACTGTTCATTGGTATGTGTACAATACCCGGCACCGTGGTCTGTTCCTGTCTGCCCATTAACTGCTTGACCGCTGGAATCAACCCCACCCCAGCTAGATGATTGCATTGTTGGTCTATGTAATGCAATGTTGCCTGCAAAAGTGTAAAAGACGTTATTGCTTATAGTCAGAATGTGAAAAGAAACTAAATGCATTGCAGCAGTGAATGGTTTAGGTTAAGGCTCCTGTGAGAGGAGATTTGCCGTTTTATATGTTAAATTCCAATTTTTCAACAATCGTTTATTTGAATTATTTAAAATTTCATGACGAGATATTCAAATAAGAAAACTAGATAGCAAGGAAGGGGGTGGGAGTGTCTGGTATTTAGGTTTTCTGGTTTTCTCTCGTCTCCATGAAGTCAATGGCTTTGATGTAATTGACAACCATGCTTTTTGGCCTCTGTCCATCAATGTGCTGGAGACGTGCTTGCACATGTTTTGGGGGAAATTAGTAAATTATAAGTGTGTATAAATTTAGTTATTCGCTTGGTTAAGGAACCAAAGTAGAAACTTAGAGATACAGTAAATTTAAGAGCTTTGTGGGAACAGACAATTAGGAACCATAAATACACACAGCATCCTGCATGGTGCACAGGCACATGGCTAAAGCCGTAAGTTAAGAAAATTTGTATATTACTCAGTATTATTAGACAAATGGAATAATTCGTATAAAATATTCAAGTAGAAACACTAAAGTAGAGTTGGAGTAGGGTCCCTCGAAGTGTAGGTAAAGGACGAGCAACGTAGAGTCACGTAACATTTGTATGTGGAATAAAACAGAAAATTAAAGATGTACGAAAACGATATGGTCTTTTTCGTGGGAAATTCGGTTCACTTCTGAAACCTCTTTCGAATCAATAGAGTGAAGCAATTAATGCAACAATCAATTATTAGCCACAATAAGTGTGTGGTTGATTGGCCAATAGTTGGTTTGTAGATGGGTGAAACAACTTTAGAGTCTAAAGGCCCGTTCCACTTTATTCGCTCTGGTCGCGCGCCTTTGGCCAAAGTGAATCGAAAAATTGACGAATCGGCGAAGTTCAGTCTTGTGCATGCTCAAAAGTGCGTTCACCGCAACTGGCGGTCGTGCCATCAATGCGAATCAAGTGGAAACCGGCCTCAAGGCAATTGAGTGGATTAAGCCATCTGTCATTCAATAATTGACCAATCATCGCGCGCGATATCACTCACACGCTTATTGATTGGCCAATAGTTGACTGAATCAACTGAAACGACTTTAGTACCAGTCAATTGCCCCTTATGTTTAACATACCGAGTTGGCATCTTGATCCCATATAATTGCGCGGACACAAGCACGAAAACCGGTTCACATAGTCCTTACAAACGCCTCCATTAATGCAAGGATTGCTTTCACATTCGTTTATTTCTAGAAAAATAAAAGAAAATGAGCATGGTAAGGCTAAGAGAAAGTGTTTAAAGGCATTGAGTCATGGTAAATAGGCTTTCTCTATAGGGGGTCATTTGGTTTCGGCGAGATCGCTGCTGTTTCATGTGATATTGGCATCCGTTGTTGACAACTTGCTATTGATGGAAACTGTTATGTTAATCAGTACGAGGTGAGTTCATGTGACCAGTTCAAGGTCAACCAATAGCATCGCAGTCATGGAAATCATGACTCAGCGGATTTTGGCACTTAGGGTATACCCAGTCTATTTATCATGACTCAATGCCTTTAAGCTTTGTTTGCTTTTCGGAAATAAGAAAGTTCAGAAATATTACAAAGTCACTGATCAAATAAAAATATAGCATAATGACATTAGCAATGATGGCAAAAGCCAAAAATGGTTCTTTTCGGGTTTTTCTAAGGAACTATTAACATGAAATTATGACTGTATTTGAGATTATGCTTCTCTTGCTAATCTTGAGTGCCTGTTAAAGAAAAAAGAGTCACAAAAGAGAACCGGTAACGAGAGAGCAGCACCAAAGAATTCCTTACCAGTACACCTGTATCCTGAGCTGACATCACAGGTATCTGTGCATCGGTATCCTGGATTGCAAGGATTGATTGCGCACCGTGGTCCGGGCTAAAATGGAAGAATCACGCATAGCAAGAGGCGGAGATTTTAATGATACTCTTAGCTTGGCATCTTGGAGAGTTACACTACATATTATATAATTATTGCGGTGATCATGTTTAAGCCTAGTATTACTAGTTCGATGGCAGGGAAAGCACCAAGGGCCACGGCCTTCACACTTTTTTGCAAAATAAAATAATACACTCAGCTCAAATTATTTATAAAGATAAACCTGAAGATTGCAATAAATATATTGAACCAAAGTCCACAAAAAGGAGCTTCAGCAAAGTTTTTGCCACAATTGGAGCAAGAGCGGGTATGAGGAAACTTATTGCTGGCCCGTCCAGTTTAGGATCAGTGGCGCGGGCCTTGTTTCATCGTTGTAAGAAGTAGCCCCTAGAATGTTTCAATAGAAATAAAAAAATAGAACATCCCGGGCGACCAATTTCTTGACAAAAGGGGCAAAATCTTGAGGGGAGATATGTTTTCCTTGCAAAATAAAATTGCAAAACCAAAAAATTAAAAAAGTGTAGCAAAAAATAAGAAAAAAAATTTGTTTGAAGCAAAAAATTATGTAGTTTTCTTGAAATTCCAAGAAGGATTTTTGCCATAAATTTTCAATATTCGTTTCTGTATTACCAATGTTTTCTTAGTGAAAAGAAAGACGGTTTCTAAACGACTGGTGGTACAACCTCTTATTAAGACATCGAGAGTATTGTTGATTCCAGCAACTTAAGTATATCAATCTTTTGTAGCTGGACCTAATCAATCGTATGTGTAGAGCCTTATGGAAAAGGTCAGGTTAGGCCCACTGTATAATGTGTACGCTTTCCTAATTGACTTGACTGCCACATTTGTCCGCACCAAACACCATTCTAAAACCCACCGCACACGGCAAAACTATGTCGTTAAAAGATAGACAGTGTTGTCTTTGCCTTTCAAAGATAGAAAACTGTGAAAATGTTGTGAAAATCATGTTGTCCGGTTGTGAAAATCATGTTAAAATTTCGAAATTTCGTTGGAAGAAAAATAAAAAAATCTACAGTGTACGATGGGCTTGAGAGGGCCAGTTGCTTTTCTCATTGCCTTAAACGTCCAAATGTTGCTACAAAGTATACAAGACTGCTTGGCGAATAGGAAGGGGGCACTTTTTAGCACTGCAGTTAAGTGCTCAATTCCTCTAACCGGCATTTGTACATTCAAAACTTTGGGCTCCGTTGAAGGAACCAATCATACCTTCGAAACCGGTTCGGAATGGATCCATCCAGCCAAGCTTGAGAATGTTGCATCGGTGCTAGATGATTTTATGGATAGCAGCTGACAATTACTTCCTTGATCAGATCCAAGATTGGTATTATAGTTTATTGAGGAACAACGAGGTGTCCTGATGCACTGGCGGATACAGAGTGGCAAGTTTCCGACGCTGATGGAAGAAATCAAACTCTCTGAATTCCCAACTAAGATTCGATCTCGATTTGTTGTTTTAAACAACGCATCTTTTCTGCAGGTTGACCTGTAGATCAAGTGTGTGCTTTGCCAGGTAACGACAAACAGTGAAAATAGAGAGGACAAGACAAACTGCCTGTCTTGAAACATTTTAACCACTTTAGTCAACCTATGTTCTCACCTAGAAGATATGAAAAGCCTTGCTCTCACAGTGAATCTCAAATATACTGCAAGTGTTTCCACCAACTTGTCAAATGCTACCTTGACGACCATATTGCAATATTCTAAGGTTCGACCACCGCCAATAGAGATAAAAAGGACTGTCTAATAGGCTTTTAATGCATGATTCTATTGCATTAAGCCTGTGGACCCAATGGTGTCACCAGTTTGGTATTTAGGTATTGGCTACCAAATTAATGGAAATTGAAAACTGGTTATTATTGTCGAATAGACCTATTTTGTCAGAATAACAAATTAATGATTACAACAATCAGACAACAATGAATGGTTATGATAATAAACGAACGGTACGTTTCTAAATGCTTGGAAGGGCTTGACAAATCAGGATACGAAACCAGTGCTGCTGGAAAGCAATTCATATTCGGGGTGGGGGGGTGGGGGTTGGGGTACTGCCTGTTGTATTACTTCCCATTCAGTACCGTCGAAACAATCTACGTGTAAACATTACGTACTTGGCTTAACTTAGCTTGGCTGCAACGTCATAATCTTATTTGTTTTTTCGTCAAGGTGATTGTTTGTGTGGACATATTTGAACCTTGTAAATAATACCTACTTAAGAATTTTCTATGTTTTGATTTAGCAAATAACGTAATCTTTGAATTTTGTTGTTATGGCGAACAAGGTTAATTTTAGCAGTAGAAATAGTATAAATAAGGGGTAAGAACGTAGTTGTGTAGAGAGTAAGAGGAGACGAGGTACGATACTCGCCCCTTGGAATCAAAATATGATTTTACTATAAATCATCGTGAGTTTTTAGTGGCAGAGGGAATTCTTATTCCCCACAAGCTGTTATAAAGGGAATATTTAACAGTTTGAAAATCATTGGGGAGGGGGGGCGAGAGATCGCTTTTGATTGCCCTGGTAACAGACAGTTGGAATCAAAATGACGTCAAGGGGTTAGGAACCCAACAAGTCATTGTTAGCTCGACTTATCTCCATTTGTAAATTATTTTTTGATAGAAAATTCCACGACAGAATTATGACTACATGCACAGAAAAATAGAAGCGATTTGCGAGTCACGTAATACGCTTCTTTTTCACAATATGAAAATTGAAATGTATAATAATTTGTACACAAGAAAGTTGAGATTAATATGAAATATGAAATATGAATAAGGTATAAAATATGAAATTACTTAGGTATTAGACAATATCAGTATAAAATCACATTAAATACACCAGAGTTTAATCAAAAGATTAACAATAACCTTAAATGATCAATGTCGTGAAAATAGCCTTCA
Source organism: Rhopilema esculentum (assembly GCF_057945365.1). Classification (NCBI taxonomy): domain Eukaryota; kingdom Metazoa; phylum Cnidaria; class Scyphozoa; order Rhizostomeae; family Rhizostomatidae; genus Rhopilema; species Rhopilema esculentum. Next base: position 4,395,460 of record NC_142816.1, read on the forward strand.
ATTCGTTTGGTAACGAAGATAGGCAAGTAGCTGGAAAAACGTAATTGATTACCAGGAAACTTGTAACAGGATTAAGGTTCGATTCCATATTTCAATTAGAAAACTAGGGCCTAGATGGCAAGTAGACTCTTCGCTACTTGCCATCTTTGCAAAAGGACACATTGCATAAACAAGATGACTTAAAATACACTTAGGTTTAGCCCAGTTTCAACCCAGTCGCGTCAACACTACACAGTGTCAAAGGAACAGTGGATAAGAGAAAGCAGACTGCACTTGCTTTGAATCAGAGGCGCATGCGTACGATGAAGCATAATGGGACGAAACCATACATACGCATTGGCAACAAAAAACAAACCTAACCTCAAACTTGTATCACGTTTACTATAAAAAACAATTTTTTTATATACGGGGATTTTCATATAAGAAATTTTTATCTTAATACAGGTTCAAGCCGATTGGTTACACTTACACTAAAAACCTTGTGTTTGAAAATCTTTTAGCCTGTAAAACCCAAGACTAAATAGTAGTTTTGCCTCTTAGTTTTTGACCAACAAAGTATTTCCGTGAACCACTTATTATCACTAGATACCGCCCTAATCCCAGGCATCACCAGCTAGACCCGTCATGAAAATTCACCTTATAGGTGAGATACTAATGTAATAGAAGCTAAAGCAGATTACAATACTAAATCCCGAGGGGGGGGGGGGGGGGGGCGTAGATAGGGGTCCTGTTTGCTTAAGATGTCCATTAAACATGGCGATATTTTTTATTACTTTTTTGAAATTGGAGAAAACTATTAATCATAAATAGGCTGGAAAGCACAAGAACTTCCAATGCTTCCTCGTCGGACTGCTCCATGCGCAATTGGAGTGAGAGAATAACTTGAATCTGTTTTTATCAGTTCGCCCCCTTCTTATACACCAAGCGACCCTGGGATTCATCAAAGTACTGATGTTAGGTTTCTAGGGTATAATATCGAATGCATTTACAGCAGTCTAATATGATTATTAGCTTGAGCAAATGCTCCCAAAATGAAGTCAAAGCAATCAAATCTGGCAACCAATCGAAATTTGTTAAGACACTTTAAGGCTATCTGTCTCGTTGTGGATTGGTTAACGAGAACAATAGCTGGAACAATAGCCTAAACACGATTCCAGCGCTCCGCCATATTTTTTACAATGCGATAAATTAAAGAGGGACTGGAAACAATAGAAATCCCTTTGTTCTTATGACCAATCAACGTCGTGACAGATTGCCTTTAAAACTGGGGGTCATAAGGGTTTTAAAAAAATTGGCATGCCGGAACACTTGCCGGACGTAGATTTTCTCAGGGAATATTAAAGTTTTATAAAGTTTTACGGATTTCCGGGATTATTCCACCTGTTTTCTTGCAAAAAGGGACCCGGTCAAATCTTGGCTTGTTATCAATAATTTTGGACACAGAATTTTGGCTAAAAATGACCGAGATGTCGGGTTTCAACAAAAATTGTGCGAAACGACGGATTTCTACCCCTCCTGACGATCCCTACTTTAAACACTGATCATGGCAATCACATATGTTTATAACAAATTTGTTTTAATGTAAACTATGTTAAATGCATCTCTGTCAGGTCATAAAAACAAATAAACAATATACTACGAATTAAAAATCACACTTTAGTGTAGCTAATTTCGATTTAAAAACGAAATAATATCATCTAGCTTTCCAATGGCCTCTCTAAAATGACAGTCGTGAACTTGACTGGATCCTGTGTTAGAGATCCCCTTTTGTTTATATTCTACATTGATGATGTCATAGCCGTCAGTTTTCTCTCGTGTGACCTCGATGCATATATGTCTTGCAGGCTCATGCTCAGCCAAGCCACAATATTCAGGGATATCGACATCATTTTCACCAGCTGCATCAGAGTCGAGAACTTCGTCGCCAATTTCGTCAAAGGAGTCAGCCCTCGTTAGGGATATGCTTTCCATATAACACGATTGCATAGCGTTTAACGCTGCACGGAACTTCCAGTATCGTTCTGAAAGTTTGAATTTAAGAAACTTTTGCAGCTTTCGCAAACAAACAGGACATAGGAAGATAGGCTGCTCATCAACTTCTGAGACAAACTTACTGCTGTTCATCGCGCATTCGTAAAAGTTGCAGTGACTTAGGCCAAAAACATGGCAGAGCTCATGCGTCATAGCCTAGAATAAAAATAATCAGGAACGTCATATTTTACCTTTCCCAAGAGTGGCTCAATATAAAAAAAGAAAATATGATTATCAAGGTCTGATATTACACCCCCTTGCCAAGCACTGCTATATAACCCCCCGTCCCAATAACTTGAACGTTCGCTACTTCGAACCATTTCATTAGTCAATTTTTTTGCCCCTGAGTGTGGTTTTGAAATATATATGAATTCAGCACTGTTTATAAACCGATAGGCTGCCGGTTTACAAAATTAAATGAACATACAACCAAGCAACAAACATAATGTTTTTAATTAATGATGCTAGATAAATTGTTTCTAGTGTCAATGTCACCCATTTCACCAATAGGGACAACATGTTGTCGGGACCTAGAACCTCTTTTACAAATTACTGCAGTTCTAAGTAAGCAAAAACTCAGCTTTCTTTTGATCCAAGCAGAGGTTTCACTAACATTTTGGTGATGTTTTTTAGCAATTAGTTCCGACACACGTTGGAAAAATTCCCTCGATTCAATGCTCATACCACCATTTCATTAGTCAATTGGAGGTCTGAGTTAACGGGAGTTTACTGTAGTCCAGATAAATAATTTGACTTGAAACTTTGAACAAAGAAGTAGAAAATCTTATCTTTATCTCATACCGAAAAAAAGAAAGAGAAGAACCCTAGTTAAATGGTTTTCTTTTTCATGAATACATGATCTTACCTTGAATATCCTCCACATTGCTTTGCAGCTTAAGTGAAACTCTGTCCCAACGGGCAAAGCAAGCTTAACGACGTCCTCTTCCATGACTTGACTCGTGAAAAATGTCCCAGCTTCATCTTTATTTATGATATCATATGAAGCATCATCAACTGACAAGCTTGAACATAGCGAATTAACCGACCTTGAAAACAGTTTAGTCCACGAGTTTTCTATCGAAGACAAAGAGCCAAGGTTCTTGTAGCTGCTTATAGAACGACTCAGCGGGCCATTCAGGGAAATATCGGATGTCACAGAACCTTTTCTCATTTTTAGGCTTAACGACGAAGAGGCTTTTCGTCTGGAAGAATCATTAAGCAACGACTTAGGGTATCTTTTGTCTTGAAACGACGCTGATTCACGCCTTGCATCAAGTTGATCCTTCGCGGATTTCGAGGCAGTCCCACTCTTCTCAGAGGCAAAGCTGAGTGTCATGCTTGGCGTGCTTTGCCCTGAAAATATTGAAGAAATGTTTGAAGACTACGAGAGAGTAATTTACAACGAGGGAAGTCTATACTTGTTAATATGTAGATTTTCATTTGAAGGGCTATCTAATAAATGTTATTTTCTTGAAATTAAAGCTTATTATTTTCATACATATTAAAGCTTTATCAGATTTCCCATTGAAAAGAAGCTTCACTTAAAAGACCACCCTTCCTAAAAGAAAGAAATGTTGCTGATGGCTAGAACCAGAAAAGGTAGTTCTTAGCTGTCCAAAGAAAAAGGAATTTGTTGTTGCAGTTGTGTACATTTGCTAACCTTTGCCACTCTCTGTTGTAAATATTTTTTGGAATGCCAGCCAGGGGTACCAAATAATATTGTCCCAAACTTTTTTGGTTTCTTTAAGACATCCTTAGTTTAGGTATTTAGAGTGCTACAATCAGCTTATATGCAGTTTTTTACTTATTTCCTGCTCAAAAACAAACATGCATGGAAATTTATTTCATGCTTACAAACTGTTAGAATTAAATCCTGGACAGATATCATGTTAGGAGAAAAGCACCGAGAGTATTTACCCATTTAACCTGCTAAAGGTCAACGGGCTTTTTTAAGGGTGCAAGTGTCCTTATCTGCATAAGAGCACCTGCAGCCTTACGGCTAAATAATTTTTTCATAACAAACTCTTTTCCCATGTGGAAATGAAACACAAAAATAACACATCATTTAAGTTGTTTCTTTTTCAATTTTCTTGTTATCAATTATATGGTTTAGAATACAGGATATGGGCCTTTTTTTATAATAGCAAGGCACTACAAGTTTATCTTAGTTTCAAGTCTAGTCCCACCAGAAAAGGAGAAAGAGGGTAGTCTTGCGGCCAAATTATAAATTCAATATAAAGAGGGATACACAACTGTTACAAGATACGCACCTAAAACTAACATGCTTACAAATAGCAATGCATACTGACAGGAATATTTTAGGGAATTTTATTTAGGAAGGTCAGGCAAACCTTGTATACATACATGCATTGGGACAAGAAAGAAGTGCGGCCTGTACAAAAACCACTAAATTATCAACTAACAAAAGGGCTATTTACCTCTAGTGGAAGAAGGACTTTGAGACCCTGCCGATATGAATTTAGCATAATGCCCGAAACTAATTGCAGCACAACCAGTATGAACTGATCCTTCTCCTAATATATGATTCCACTCATCACCAGGATAGAAATCTACCCAGCTAAGACCAATTATGCCAACAGAATTTTTGGGTGCAATGCTTGATAAATACACCATTACATCTGGAAAGAAAATTTTTACTATAAGAGACCCGCATAAAATTTTGACAACATATTTCACAACACAACACTTAGATTTTTACAACACTTAATACAATAGCCCAGTTGGACAGATTGGGGGATGTAGGGAAGTGGAACATGGGGGCAGGGGATTTTCTTAGCCTGCTTCAAGGGGAAAATCAAACATGTTCAGCAGGAGTAACAAAAACACATAAAGTTATTATGAAGTTTACATAAACACTAAGCCAAGAGCATATTATTTTAATAAGCTATCTTTTTGAAGTTACAATACTGGAATAACAGGGGACTGATTCATACTCTAAGGATTATGTTTCAAATGTCCTACTGCTCTAAATTGTACTCAGATTTGAAATCAGTGGCGGACACTTGGGGGGGGGCAAGGGGGGGCGACTGCCCCCCAATACTTTAGAGGACAATTTTCTTTTGTTCTAAAACAATGGGAAATGTGACGTCATCTTATTAAAACAATAGGCTTGCCCCCCCAATATTTGATCAAGTGTCCGCCCCTGTTTGAAATGCAACTACTTGGATCCATTTTCTCTAAAATCTACCTGTATATTGTAGCACTTTTGCAGAGTGGCCCTTATTTACCTTCTGACATCTCTCAAAGCTCACAAGGATGGGTAAAGCTTTGAGAGAAAAAATCCAAGGGATAGGTTATCTTTTGAATTCTTAGGGCCAACTTAATGTTTGGTATCTTGACAACCAAGAATAGGGTTGATTGGGTTTTGCCAACAGGAAAAATCCTTTTTTGCTATGCACTATTTCTTTGGGCTCAAAGGCCACTTTTAACCTAATGCAGAGCTGACCTTGTCCACAAGGTTGAAGTTGATTACCCTAGAGAGTTTACTGTATTCCATTCTACCATGGTCAGCAAGCTGGGTTGGTACTGTATTCCATTCTACCACAAATTGGAACTCATACAACTTTGGCTAACTACAATAAGAAAACCTATTTAAAGTGACTTTACCTGGTAAGAAAAGCTGTAGTTGGCCAGTTTTGTTGTGTATTCTTGTTGTACATCCGATTTCTTTGAACTCAATTTCTGGTAATATCTGAAAAGATATTCCACTGAAAAATGCTTCCCCAAAAGAGACTAGCGCTTGCAGAAATGAAAACTGTGGAGATACAAGTGCATTTAGTAATCCTTCTGGAAAAGGACCAATTGGCAAGATGTATACAACTGATTTTCGGAATCTCCGAAAGTGTTTCCATGAGGTCAGTTTCAGCCATGATACAAAAACCTTCCACTCTGCATAACTCTGTATTTCCTCATCTTCTTTTGAACATTGCCTTTTCACACTATTGTGCTTGCTACTTTCATATTTTCCATTGGATATAGAGGAGCTTTTTCGTGATATTGATCTCAAGTGGTTTTGAAGCTGTAATGGCAAAAACAATTGGGCACATTCTGGTAGCTTTCTGAAGCTTATCAGTGTTTCATAAAAGAGCTTCTCAGCATGTGGGAGTTTTTTTGTATTTCCAACCAGCTCTTGTAGTTTGTATTGTTTCATACTATAAAGCAAAATGTTAAAAATATGAATAATGAAAAGAAATCCATTATACAGACAGCACAATAACATAATATAAACATAATGCAAAAATTTAAAAATCACCACACAAAAAACGTTTGTGTTATTTTCACGATGCAAAGGAAGTATAATTACTGAACTTGGCTATATTTTATAGGTAATTCAGGTCTTTTTGTCTCAAAATGCTACTCTACCAATTTGTCTGAAAATGCTTGAATGAAAATCTTACTTTCAATAGATAATGGCCACTTCCGTCATTGAATTTATGGCATTTGGATGATAGTGATTCCTTTATCCGAGTACAAGAAATTTTCACAAGAATGAATGACTTGGCTCATTTCATTTCAGACCCAGGCCGATGCTGGCATTCTTGAAGTGTCATTTGCCATTGTTGTTTTTGATGACTTTGTATAAAGTTCCTGGTGATGCCTGCAAATGTTAAATTTTCCTTTAACTATATAGTAGAGATCTCATAAAAATTTTAAAATTGTTCCTATTACCCAAATCTACTATGATTGTCTTACCTAACGCCCAGCAGTTTTTGGCAACCTTGTCTGTTTTGTTTTCAACGACGTATTGCTTATTTTAAACCTCCTCTTCGAGGTGAGGCTATCCTGTTTGACATTGGCATGACATGAATTAAGCAACACGAAATAGAGTGGAATAGAATTTTGAAATAAATTAAATTTAATAAACACTAATGTTTCTCTCTGATAAAATCCTGTATCCGGGGATGAGATATAAGTATTTATTAAAATTAATTTATTTCAAAATTCGCCGTGTTACCTTGTTCCTGGCTATTTTGGTATTATTATTCATTGCAAGATTCAAGATGCAAGATTCACAGAATCCTGCATTCACAGAATCATGCAAGATTCACAGAATCATGCAAGATTCACAGAATCATGCAAGATTCACAGAATCATGCAAGATTCACAGATTCATGCAAGATTCGCAGAATCTGGCAGAGAGCATATCCTGCTGCGTTTTCCTTTCTCACACATTTGATAAGAATTATGGAATAATTCGCTGATTTTTATCGTTACAGTTCTTTTGCTAAAAATAAAAAGTCAATTTACTTTCAAAATAAATATTTTACGGGCAATGTAATACAATGAGCATGAAGAAACTCGACGATCTTCCCCCTGTCTCACCACTAAAGAATCAAAACTATGAGTAATATGAATTGCGTAATTGGGTGGTGGTTTAACAACGGAATAACATGTCATTTTTGGACAAATCTGTTTGTTCTTGGTTATTTTGCCCCCCCCCTCCACAAACTGAAAAATTAATTTTCACCTCTGAGCAGAGACAGCGCCACGAAATTGAACCTGGGAAGGCTAAGAATCAAGTTTAGTGATATAGGAGGACCCACCATTTCTGGGTTTGACGCGAAAGAGGTTTTTTGAACTTAAGCCATCTAGAATGGCTAAAAATGCTTCTCCGGGACTAAAATTTGACAAAATACCATACCGCTTAGAATTGACAGTTCGACGATTCTAAAAAAGCATTGATTATTGATTTTTAGAAAAAATTTGGGAGGGGAGGAGTCATGCTAAAACTCTGGTGACTGACGTAGAAAGGAAGAAAGGGTGACCAATGGCTCAGACTGAACATCTCAATGATTTTGAATTGGCTGAGAGAATATTACTTCCTGGACACCCATGTGCATCTGCCTTTTCTTGAGTATTTTCAGTAGGCCATGATTACACATCAAAAATGACATTGCAATGATAGAGAGAGTTTTCTACTGAATTGATGCAAATAAAAAACAAATAATAAAAAATTTGCCTCAATAAGTTAGTAAATCGACCAAATAAAATCAAGCAGAATATAAACACTTTGGTCTCTTTTGATTTGATACTCTGTTTTAAAAAATGATAGAAAAGGCCGTTAAAAATTTGATCTCTTATGATGTGGGAGAGCTGCAGCCCCTCCCCCAGCCCCCCTAGTGACGCCGTGCTTGCTGAGAATCTGAGAAGAATCTGAGAAAAATGGCCAGTCGATTGTCGAGGGATTCTACAAAGATGACGTCATTAATCAACAGGGAAACATAAAGAAAATTTTGTGCCGCGAACATTCAACTCACTTCATTCGAAAAATGAAGGCAATTTATGAACACATCTGCATCAATGTTCATCATTTATTAATATAAGTTGCTAAAGATGTAAATCGACAGGTGCTTAAGTCTTGCTTGAGAATTTCCCGTGGAAAACTGGCAAATCAAAGCAAGATAACTTTTGATGTGTACTGGACGTCACGAACGAACGGGAAGGTTCTTTCGGCCTAAACGGAAGGACAGCGAAACACATTTAGGTAAAATTTAACACTATGTCTACAAATTTATTCATTAGCTTGCTTTCCGGAAACAAACTGCAAGTTTTTCTTTATAATATGGCATTCGTAATTTTTTTGTAAAAGGTTTATTTTGGACAACGTGACACGCAGTTTTCATTGTCGGATTTTTAAGACTAATAAATCGTTCCTTATCTTATCAAATCATTCATTGGAAATTGCGCTATGAATAATTTTTATAACACTGTCTTTCTACGAAGCTCCATCCAGATTAATTTTTTTGCGTAGGGCTAATGTCATACCGATAAAAACCATGTTATTTTTTGAAATTTAATTAGGATATTTTTCAGTTGTTGCAGATATTTTTATTTGACAATAAATGTTGCTTTTGTTTAAAGATCCAAATCAATATTTTCTTTGATAATGATTTCAATATTTGATTACCCGAATTCGCCAAATACAAGTTCAGGGGTCAACAATTACAGTTCACATAAAACATGGCAGCTCAAACAAAAACTAAAACTTGTTTTGGTAGAAAACGATTAGTCATAAGATGTAAACTTTTGTTGGTTGATATTCATGCACAGATCACAATAAAGGGACAGCAGTTACGATATATAGATCTTGATGAAAGTATGAAAATAGCTCTGCATTGAGCTATGAGCCCATAAGCTACCCCCTTTAGTCATAGGCAGCCTTAAGTATTCAAGAGTGGCTGGGGCTACAGACTATAGAGCCAAAGCTTCGAGTCTGTGTCCCAGCTATGACAAAACTTTCACACAGACTAAGGAAAGTTTCAATCTCTCTGACATTCTAGACATTAGAACCACAAGGTGTGGTCATATCACGATACAGGACCAGGGCATTGCTTGATAAGCATAGTCTGCAAATATCTTAAGCATTACTTTTTGGTTGATAGGTAGAAAAAAGTACAACACCTAAGACCATGGGATAGTGAGTCTAAATTTGGCTAAACCATTTGATTTTTGAACAGAAGGGCTAAATTTTTCACATCAAACAAATGTGAAACATCATTCGCATAAAGTTTTGTTAAAAGCTGTTTTCTTCTTTTCCTTATCATTCATTTATCTATACAAGGCCTAAAGACAAAGCCATTTTTGGCATGTAATTAATATCACCTATATATTTTTATGATTTTTAGAATGGAGGGAAAATCAGAAAAAAGAAATATTACTGGAGATGACATAGAATATCTTCATATCAATGAGGAAACAGCAATAAACCCAAGCTCTCAGTCAAGAACAATTGTTTCTGAATTATGGAAATTGTCTTTGTTAAGACTTTATGGTGGCAGTGAAATTCAAAGGTATCTACATTTTTTCTTTCTTATATATTTGTTTATTTTATATACAGAGGCTATAAACTTCCACAATTATTATATCATTTGAAAAAACAGCAGATACTATGACTTTAGATACCAAAGGAAAATTATATCACCAAATACTTGGTATATACATAATGAAAATTAAATGTTTTATTAGTCAGGTTACAGAGCTTGAGGCCTTATAGGCAGAGCTATAAACACTTTTGTGCCAAGAACAGGGCGGTGTTAAGTTACAACTCAGAGTTTCATGCTTGATCCCATTATCAGACAACTGCTCGTGCAAACAGTTGCGTGACAATTGCATTATAAGTGAAAATCGTTATTGCAACAAGGGTCAGGTCAATTGATGAATTTTAAAGTATGTATCCATCTTCCTGGGACTTACCTTTTTCAAATGTTTATCATTTTTGTTCAACTGTCATAGCAAGTAAATCATGAAAAAACGAAATTTCATGCAGAAGTTATTTCAATGATGTTAATATGAGTTTCACAGTCAATAAATGTGTCTGTTCAATAGTTGTCTTCAGGCAGTGGATGATAAGCAATTTAATCTAATGGAATTGGTGACAACTCCACATGATCTGCTTTTCAGCTTTGATTGATCATGGTCGGTCCTATTACCAGACAGTAATTTTTGTCACAGTAAAATACAACAAAACTTTATGAAAAATACTTAAAACAGTTAATCTATACAGTTTTCAACTCGTTGCAAACTGATCTTCTGTAAGCGGCAGATTTAGATAAATCACTTCTCCTATTTTTGCAATCTATAAGACTTGCGAGTCCTCTCGTTTGCAGGTGCCCTCTTTGCTTAACCTGAATAGAATGGTGAAACACACTGTCACATGTCTTGATGTCATATATGGTGTACAATGTCTAGCTTTAATAACACTGCAGATTGACTTCATCAGAATTCCATTAGTTTGTATCTTATGTCAAGGCCAATATATTTCTGGAAGAGTTTGGGATAAACATAAAAAGTTTTTGTCTTAAGTTGCTATCTTCAAACTTCAAGGTAACATTTTAAAAACCTTCAATTTTTTTAAGTTCTCAAAACACATTTTGGCTAGAATGCTATCAAATTTTTAAGGTTTTCTTTCTGGTGAATAAATAATTAGATTAACCAAGAAGCACTTAAAGTTGGTGGTGCTGAGAATGACCTACTTTGCTATCACAATTTCCAATGTTTAGTCTAATGTGTATGGTTATTTGAAATCTAGGATAAATTTAGATTGAACCTAAAGATGACCCATGAAATAATTTTTCTGAAATATTTATATGCTAGAGATTATATTGAGGTGAAACTTGAAAGAAAACCGTCACTATATTTGGAAATAAATTCAATGTCTGTTCAACCTGTCATCACTTTCTCACTGGGTTTTAATTTTTATAGCACGACTTAATCCATATTTAATGAGTGAACTTGATTTTGTTGCAATGTCAGATGTATTAAAACAAAACTTGTTATCTGGCTTTCATATTAAAAGTCCCCACAAGTCAGGCAATAGCTTTTAACACATGGTTGAAAGTGACAGGTCATATAAAAAGGCTCAAATAAGAGCAATGAATAAATGTTTACTTATCTGAAGAGCTAAGGAATTATCGTTTTCAAGGAATACGTTTCTGTGTAATTCCATGAGAAATTTGAAGAGGTATTAACCCTATTTTTTCAAATTTTGTTGAATTTGGTCATCCGTGTAACTTAAAAGAAAAATTGCATTTATTGGCATGCAAGACACCTCGCCATAGAAGAAGCCGAAAATTTTTATTTGATCGAAGCTGACAATAAGCTGACCGAAGCAGTGATATATTTTAGAGTGTTGCAGCTAGACCATGTTGTTTTAGCCACTATTTTAACAATTGATCTTCTCTTATTGCCAAGATCAGGTTTTTCGTGACATTTGATAGTGATAGAGGGGCTTATGAACCATATTACTTGCTGAAAGCAACATTTAAAAGAGTTACAGCGGGAGAGACGTCTTATCAATTAGCGCAAATCTAAACCAGGCGGTAGAAATGATACGAAAGTCAGGTACACTTGTGTAGTCTTATTATTGAATATAGCATATCTTCTGTTATTGGCTAGAGTTATCGCTGCTTCAAAGGAGTTTTTGCTTTAAGTATGTTTGTTAAGTAACGTAGACTTCATGGAGACGACTTTAATTAGTTGACAGAAGATGTGTAAATGTGTACAAGAGAGCAGGTGGTATGGCAAATTTCTTGAAACTGCACTGTTTATTTAAGAAAACTGTCATAATAACCTCATGCACGACTTCAATAAATTTTCAAACGTTCTTTGTTATTCACTAAGCAGGTAGATTTCATTAGAAAAACGTGCAATGAAGCTTGCTTGACCTCAAGTAACATAAATCAAATGTGCTTGTCACGAGCAACAACTATTTGTATTTCGCACGCTGCTAGGGTTTTTTGCAACGTGCATAGATAAGAAAACTGTGCAGTTATAAAACGTAATTTTGCAGTGCCAAGAAATATTATTACAGTTTTCTGTTATTGTTTTGGAAAGTTCGTCTTTCCCGGTCTTCTCCTCAATTTTCTCCCAAATCCCTATTGCTGGTACCCAGGGTTGGCAGTTGTACGTTCCTCTTTTGCACCAGTATCAGGGACGGATTCCGGGGGTTTTGGTTGTGTGACACCCCCCTAATATTTTTGTGTTATTTGGTAAATTTTGCTTCTTTTCGGTAAAAAACTTTTTGGTAGTCAGTAGAAACAAAATGACGCAAAAATTGATTTATCTACCTTCTTTCTTCTTAATCCTAAAACTAGGAAAACATGATTTTGAAAGTGGCTTTTCCATTATTTTCTAATCATTATCTAACACCTTCCCTACCCCCTCCCCCCGTGCACAATTGCCAGAGACAGCCCTGAGAACAAAAATGGCGTATACCTCGATCTTTTTTCTTCAATGATAGAAATTGGACGAAGGAAAATTTCTGCGCAAAAACACATTTTTGTGTTGAAAATTTTCTCAATTTTGAGTTACCAGTTTTTTTCCTCGAAAACCTGTCTCTGTATCTCTTGATGCATCCACGTTTGAATAGAATTTAATAGATAGTTTTGGTTTGCTTTTCCATTTTAAGATTCAGCTGTCATAAACGATTAATAAGTGTACCTGTGAAATCCCTCTCCAATTAATTTGGTAGAATCTGGACAGGCAAGTTTGCTCTGCCAGGTCACAGCGTCTTGCCAAGATCTCTGCACTAAATGCTGAATTTTTTAAGAAAACTCAAAATCTGTGAATGATTTTGTATCAATAACGGAACAGCCAAGCTATATCGTTAAATTGATCTTTATATAATGATATATACAGAAGGGTGGCCTGGAGACAAATATTCAAGGTGCCGATGGTTATTACCGACGAAGGATAAAATGAGGTGGCATGCATTTAGACGAGGTACCCTAACGATCGATCATTGAGCCCTTGCACCCCTGCGCCGCCACCCCTGTTTATACGTAATTTGAACTTTCAAGTATCAGTCAAATTGTGACTGGGATCTTCCCTTCTTGAATTGAATAAAAAAGCTTCACCATGCTATTAGGAAGCACATCAATCTTAATGCTCTAATCTCGAACAACATCTACTGAGTGATCAGTTTACGGGACCATCTTGATCCACTTTTGCATTATCTGAATCATCAAAACAGGTGTCTTAATCTTCTTTAACTAAAGTAAAACACTGTTAGGTATTTTATGTTTCATGTGATCTTTTTTACTGAAGAGTGTGTGTTTTGTCTGGACTTTGTTTAAGCTGTTATCATAAAATTTCTCCGTAAAGCTTCTCGTAGAGAATTCCTATCAAAACATTCAAAATAGTGTTTTTTTGGACCACAATGATAATTTTATCAACCGTGCTTGCTTATTTTATAGAAAGTTTTTAATACTGCTAATTGTGAAAAAACTATTGCCAACGTGAAATTCGTACCGTATTATCATCACTAGAAAACAACGATCAAATGAGCGTTTTACTAATAGGACTAATTTAATCTTTTGTTAGAAAGTTTTTTGTTAGAATAATGTTGTGTGTTATCACCAAGGGCTTTTTTGTTGTTTTCCTAGTTGTGAACAACAGCAACAACTAGATATAATTCTTACTTTAAGGCAGTGTGTCGTGCATTCATTGGCTAATATTTGTTGAATTCCGAGGGTCCTCGGAATAGAGTACCGAAGTGAAGCGTCATCAAAAATATTTTTTTAGAATTTCTTAAACTTGACTACAAAATCTGGAAGACCAGCATAAAATACTTCTCAATATGAAATATTGGCTAGATATATTCAAATTTGGCGAGATATGGCCAATGGAAGATTTTAAATTTGCTAACGAATTACTGTTACAGTATTCTGGCATGATTCATATAGTTATGAACCAATACCAAATTACAGAGGTTTGATGAGGCAAAAGCCTGTGCTCATCTTGCCATACCTTAAGAATTTGTAATACCTTGAATTGATTTTTCATATTTAGATGATATCTGTGACGTCATCACTTCAGTACTCTTTTAGAGCAGTGAGTCAACTTAGTATAACTGATCATTAGCAAGTGAGATACCTCCTTTGTTACGAAATGACATCTCACTGAAATGGGCATTTTAATTTTTAAATCAGTAAGTAAATTAACGGCGTGACACACTGCTTTTAGTCATATTCAATGGCGTTGCAAAGATGTTTATGGAGAGGAAGGGTCAAAACATGACCCTAAACATGACCCTAAAATTTTTCTAAAATTGACACAAATGTACTGGATATTTACACGCTGTATTCTTTAAATATTCTGTTAATATTTAGCCTGGGGAAATAAGATTGCTGAAGGTATGATCAATGTAATAGTACAAAAAGGGTGTGGTCTCAAAACCGTTGCTCTATAGGCTACGCCTATTACCCCTTCCACTACTCCCTATCAACTCATGTCAGATTTTACGTGTTTCATTGAACTATTCGTTGAACTAGACCGAAACAATGTACCATGTTTGCGTTCCAAGAAGAACGTTTGTTAGAAAATGGTACTGCGTGTAGTTCATATAGTATTTTGCAAGGCTTTCATACCTGGGTGTTTTCGAATCAGTGATATCATGTCGTTGCTTTTACCTTGTTGATCTTAATGAGCTAAAAACTCTTCCGTGTTGTTGCAAACAATGCCAAAAATTGCTCAATATGCTTGTCTGTTTATTGGGGTACCCAACGAGGTATAAATACGCCAGCAAGCCCGAGGGGCTTATCCAGAGTCCAGAAAACATTACGGTTTCACGGCTGTGAGTCGAAGGAAGGTTATCAGGCGATGCATTAGTTTTGAGAATGACCAATGCATAGTTGACTAGAGCATATAGAATGAGTGGAATTTACTGTTGTACTTGAACATTTCGTTTTCCCGGCAAAGCGTAAAGACAAAAGCAAAGCTGATTTTACTTAAATTTCATTTTCAATAAACTTTTGTTCAAATAATGTTAGGAAAATTTTGTTGAAGGCAAATAGGAAAAAATTTCTCTGCCAAATTTCATCAGTTGTTTTCTCAGCTCTGGGCGCATCACTCTTCGACAATCTCGTACGCCTTTGGGAAAAATCCTTTTGTTTTCGAGAAAAGTCCTCCAAAATCCCTGAGAATCCTATTGTTCTAAAAATATTAAGGAAGAGTGACATTTCATATCAAGTGTACTCAGAAAAACCTCATTCGCACAGTGATTCTCATAGATTTTTCTCATAATTTGCATAGGTGTATAGCTCTATAAGAAAATCTCACACCCAAAATTTTAGGGTTCTAGGTCAACTCGTTTCAAAGTTATGACGGGTCAAAATTGCAAAATTTCCAAAATCGGGAGCATTTGGACTAGCTCATTAAACCTAAGTGTAATGTAACAAAAATATCTACAAAACGACTGCAAAAATTATTGCTATATCAAGATTTGGCTGTAATAAAATGTTGAGTGCAATCCTGATCTAATTGAGCTGCAAAAAAACTCTTCTCAGATTCACTCTTTGTCAATCCATGTGTTCCCCCAATGGTTATTACTTTTCAGATGTGTTTACAATTTTAAATCTAATAACAATCACCGGAGAAATTTCAGCTCAAATTTAATGTATTGGATTTCATTTGGTGAATGATAACTGCTAAAGCAATGCATGGTCAGGCATTAACTTATCTGTTTACTGTCTTTTTAGCAAAGCAAAGAAAACCGACATTCCTTTCAAAGGGATTCCGCTTGCAAAGTTAAAGCCATTAAATGTTTTTATTGAAAACTACGAGAAGCATAAGCTTGGTTTTGCTACAGAGGTGATATTTTAGGATATGTTTAGAACTCACAGAGGAGCGATTCTTTGTAAAATATTTGCGCAGAGCTTTAGCGGGGTGCTCTGAACAATCAATGTACCTACAGTTGTTAAAAATCCGGTTTTTGAGCTGTTCTCTATCCGAACCTCAAAATTTAAAGAAAACTGATTCTAGAACATGACCCCGTTTCCAAAATCTTTGACTGCATCACCCCCCTTCCTCAGAGACGGGTGTTAAATGAAGTTAAGCGTAGGTCTCTGGAAATGCCTCCCGACCACACCCATTTTTATTATAGAAACATTTCGTTGTTTTAACTTAAAGTCTAAAAGGCAGCATTTTCAATATCAGGATATGCTTTCCCAATAATCTTATTTGCTTGCAAAAGTATTACATTGAAATTTATTTTCCCCCCTTTGCACCTTCAATGACTCCAATAGTCAAGCCTTGAGAAACGGGGTCAATTGAGTAATTTGTAATTTGAAGTTAGATGTCTTTATATAATGAATAGTCAATTCCTTATCTCCTTTCCGATGCTCAACTTCCAACCTGCAGCAACTTCGCAAAATTAATCTGATGGCAGCTCCCTTCTCTGAAATGAAAAAGGCAAAACTTCAAACACTTCAAAATTTGGTTGAAACGTGGTTTCTAAGAAATAAATTTGTTTGCTTATTCTGAAGCAATTTTTATGCTACCTCTCATGTTATTAATATTGGTCGACAAATTGTTTAACTAAAGCGACTACGTGCGTGGATTTTTGGTTGGGGGAAAGGGGTGGCGAAGGGTAAAGGAGCAGTAGTCCTCACGAATTAAAAAAATTCACAGCTATTCTACTTAACCGATCACGGGATACCGAGAAAAGTTCAGTTCAATGGAAATTCAATTCAATGACAATTCAATTTAATGACAATTCAATTCAATGATAATTCAATTCAATGACAGTTCATTGAAAGTTCAATCCACGTTTTCTCATTCGCACGTACATGCACACTGCACAGATTCCATTCAGAACAGCTGAGGATCTAATGCATGAAACGCAAATAGCTAGGTAAAAGAGAATAATTCTTTAAGATAATCAAATCCAACTATTGATATGATTTTCGTAAAGACCAGCAGCCAATTTTTGCATAGAGGGGGGTATGATTGAAATTTTACATCTTCAGTGTACTACTGAACTGATAATCTCGATAAAATCAACTGAATTGCGAATAAGATTCTTTCATTGGCTGTAAGATATTCTCATCCTTTCAGTTTTCACTTCTAGCCTATAGAAAATTGAAGTCCTTCTTTGCATCTTTTGGTATGTTTTGTGCCTCGCAGCATGCCGGATAGAGAATTTTCGAACACAAATCGTTCTCATCAGCTTGCAAGCTATCTTTGCATTGAATTTTCAATCATGTATTATTTTCCTTTCATTCGGAAAAAAATGAATTATTTGGCAATGTTGATAAGATTTGTTTGGGTTTGGAGGTTTTAGCGATTGTCGTGGCAGTGGGATTTTAAAGTCTCTTCTTTTAAGCTTGCGGTATTTGACAATGTCTTCTTAAAGAACAGAGAAAGCTATCTTCAACGATTTAAGAATCACCACTGGGCCTTGTACAGTATTCATTATTCATACGAATGAATAGGTTTATGCAATGTAGTTCTTTAAACAACATCAAAATGCACTCAACGCTCATTAACTTAGCCAATCGTGCCACATTTGTAATATCACCATAACGAAATTGTCATTAAAGTCTAAATGAAACTGAAATGATTACACTGATTAGAAGTGTAGACAGTATAATGTATGTTCTCTTTGTGAATGAAGAATCTCAAGCCATTAGATTCAAGCAATTTTCAGTTATTTTTCAGTTTGCGTGACTCGTATCACCTGGCTCTTTTCCAAGGCCTTTCTTCTGCGAACAGAAGTAACTCTGTGTAATATTTTGATAGGTAAGATGTACCCTTGGCCTTGCTACTGGCAAAATCATGGAGCACAGGCGGCTACCCCCCCCCCTCCCAACTACCCACCGACGCTATACCCTACAATCTTGGCAAAAAATTCCTAAGACTTTTAAACAGGTCGGTTTCTAGCTATTGGGCTCGGGGGGGAGGGGTGGTGTTTCTATGTTCAATTTGCCGACAAAGTGGGTGAGTTTGGAAATTTGCCGACTAAGCGTCCCTAGATGGCAAAAAACTCCTCGTTCTTGCAATGGAAATATTTTTCATTCGGGGTATCACGCTTCAAGCACCCCTCTATAGCGATAGGCATGCTGAATAAGAAAATTAAGACAAGTCCCTTTTCTTTTTATCATACACACTGGTGACTTAACTTACTCTCCCGGTGGACAATATAAAGAAGTTGGTTACAGAGTAAGGGGGCAGACAGGTGCAACAACTCCCATCCCAACATTAATTTGGATGGTAGTCGGGGGCTGCATATTGTGTTATTAGCTTGGTTTGGTCTTCTGTGATTTAAGCATGTCACAAAACAGCTTAAAAATCTTAGTTACAGTTGATTTTCGTTGAGTCGTACCGGGATGATTACTCGGATTTTTACTTAGTCAGGCTAATTTTCAGTTCGTATTGGATTTAACTACCTTGTTCAAGTCAAAAATCACTCCGGATAATTTCGATATTTGCTCAGTCGGATCATTTCCTTAACCCCCACCCCTCTGAAATTCTACTTTAAAGCCCCGGTGAAACGCATCCAACATTTCATCTAACATTTATTCCCAAAAAATTAGAATGTTCATTGATGAGTGGTGGGTGGGTGTAAGCGGGTGGTCAAACGCATCCAACATTTCACCCAACATTTCATCCAACATTTCCATCACCGTGCATCGTCTGCGCAGCGACATGTTTGCAGCACTGATTCACAGATGATAAAAAGGCGCTTAAAACAAAAGTGAATAATGATAGCTGATTTAAAAAACAACGCGTTGAAACGTTTAGCTTCTCGTTAGGCCTACGCCTAAATCTAGATCGCCATCGCTGCTGTAAGTCACAGTCACATCAACATGTGACTCTCCACGCCAGTGCCTGATTCGCCACTCTTTCCTCAGCTATTATTTGCTAGATACTTTCATTATGCTTTTACTTTCCATTTTTTACTCGATAACTTTGAAAAAAGTTGGTCACAAATCAATCTCGATTCACCTCGGCTCAAGTGGTAATAAAAAAGTTCGAATTCTACTCTAGCTATCATATGTCAAATAGATTCGGTACATGCATTATTAAAACTTCGCTTAAATCTGATACATATTTATGGCTCAAACTGAGCCAACTCGTAAGATGGTCTCTACGCATATGCGACCTTTTCCCACACTCAAGCACATTGTACCACCTTGATTAAGGTAATTCCCACAACGTTGTATTGCCTCGATTACATTCAAATTATAACGCATGTGAGTACTTTTCCGTGAGAACATTCAAATGTCTTCATTAAATCTGTGATTCTCACAGTTACGAGAATCTTGTCTCAGTATCAAATCGCGTGGGGCATACATAAAAAATAATGCTATTAATTATTAAGAAATATAAAACACTAAATAAAAATGGATTTCGGCATTATAATTCATAAAAAAATGTCTTTGAGTCATTAAAGCATACTTCTGGCTTATTATTCCCAGTATTAAGTATAATCTTCCTATCAAAACCACTTGGATTCAAACGAAATACATATCTTTTGAATACCAACGAGTCTTCAGTGATGGGTGGGGCATTTGAGATTGCTAACATTTGGTTGCTTAACAGTGGAAAACCTAGGATTTGCGGTTAAAGATCTGAAACATTTTCAGAAATTTGATGCAGATGTAGTCATAAGCCCCAATCTTGCATTGATTAATTCTTTGAAGAACTGCCATGTTTTATGAATGGTTGCGGAATTTATAGATGAGAATAATATAGAACTTATCCTCTACGACAATAAGCCTCATGAAAAATTTACTGCTTTTTATAAAAGCTTCTTTAAACCTTTGAAGTAAACAAAGATTTAGCAAGCTCTAATAAATGTAAAACATGTTTCATATCAGACCTTTGAACTTTTCTCTAGAATCTTTTGGCTTAGGTTTTGTCAGAGAATAGAAAGAAAGGCTGGGGGTACATTATAGGCGAGAGAAGATAGAAAATATTTCCCTTACAACTTGGCTGTCACTGCCACGCTCTCTAAATCTATGGAGACGTAACGGGACGATCCACAGGAAACTGACGCTCCGCGTTTCACGGTACGATTTATCGGTCGTAATTTTGTCCACAATGTGACTCCATATAGGTCATCTGTGCCTGACACGCCTTTGCTTGTCGCTATAAGGCATCCAGTGTAGCACAGGTTTCACTATAACATTATTGCTGCATTTATTTCTAACAAACCTTTTGTTTTCTTACTCGATAAAGTAGACAGTGAAAATATTCGCCAACTAGAAATCTTGAAGATAAAATTCCTTTGGGGATATATGTCCCAGACACCCTTTTTGTTCCATACATTGTCGCTTCAAGATTTCTGTAAGCAGATTGGTACACAATCTTTCTGTAGTGAGGCAGAATACAAACCGTCTTACCGGAAAACTATGTCTCCATCATAATACCTGATTCTTTTTGGCATTTCTCAACCATTTTGTCACCTCAGGGTTTCCTACAGCTCTGTGTTACATCCACTTTTCCACTTTTAGTTTCTTTTTCTCGCTCAGTCATAGATCTTTCCTCTTTTTTCTGCCATTTCTTCTGTTGTCAATTGTCGTCTTTTTTACTGTAAGCACTTTACAATGTGACGTACAATGTGAAATGATATCTTGATGTTTTGTTAGCACATTTCTATTCTTATTTATAAATTAAATTCTTAGAATAGCCGTTTTGTGTCGTAGGAAATGGTGCGAAAATATATATCAGTCCGTGAAGTCAAATATAATGGCTGAAAAAGAAGGTTAGAAGTTTCTTCTTCTTATGCAATAATTGATGTTGTATCACGTGATGAAAGAAAAAGATACTAGACACATCCACATTCTTTATAGTGAGTTGAATAAAGGTGACGTAAAATATTAAGGGATTTGTATAACGTATTCAAGTATGAATGCACCTTCTCTACCCTGACTAAACCATGTTGGAATCCCATGAGGATCTTGGAGATTGATGCAAGCTAGAATGTACAATAGGCTGCAATAGACCTTTTAAACCTTATACTTGATGAATATTGTGGAACTTTGAAAGTTCAAAGAGCTTAGGAAACGTTCCCAGTCACCTTTTGAGGTTTCATATGTATGGTCATCTAAGTTCTGAAGAAGTGCCTCTCCAACTTGATTCCTACCACCCCCCAGATTTTGCAATGTTACTTAATGGTAGCTCTGAACAATGCTCTTCGTTGGTTAATTTATTTATAAACTGACAATGGCAGTTGGATCTTATGCCCCGAAAGGCTTATGATTTCCGATCACCTATCTTTCCAATAATTACTGGCTGGATAACATAAATCAGCAGAGTCCTGAAAAGTTGCACCCGCCTCTCCTGACAACTTTGTTTTTTCAAAACTTTTCTAGAAATTTGTAGCTTTTTTTTAATAACAGATTTTTTCAGAGACCGATGTAAAGTAAAATGCTTATGTTGATTAATAACAAAATCGTGTCATTATTCAAATTTAAAAGTTATAAAAAGTCACTGCCTACATTTTACTGAGCAAAGCAGTTTCATATTTAAAAAGCAGCACTGCAAGCGTATTCATGTTAAAAAATTACAAAATGAAACAATTATTGAAACCATGTACAGAGCGTAAAGAAAGGGAAGAGGAGGCCACGTCTCTAGCCATGTATACAGATTTATTAACGTCTTTACTTACTAAAGAAATAAAGCTCATTACCATATGTTTTGTAGAAGACAAATCGCTTAAACCGATCAAAGCTATTGACGATGGAGAATATTTGGCAATAGACGAATTTGAAAAGCATTCCAAGCATTTTTTGTCATCATTGAATGAAGATGGGAGTCTTGAGGGGAAGTATGAAGTTATCTCCAAAGTAAGCCTCTTGAATCTATTTATTTTTACTGTATCCCCTATTTTTCACGCAAGCAAGTTGCCAACGAGGTTGATTAATTAGGTATAGTGATAAACTAGCTTACGTGTCGCACAATATATTGTAGCAATATAAGTTGAAGTTAAGGTGAGAGAAACTTAAAGGCGAATTTTAAAAAGCGACGTTTCCAGCGAAGCCTGTTATCAAGTCAATATATTATTGGTGTTTTCCAAACTGTGAAGACTACACAAGACTCATTTCTTCGATTGTTTTTAGCTTTTTGTAACAGCGAGGATGAATTTTTAATCTCATTGTTTTTGTTTATAGGACTTAATAAAGCTTGTTGTGAGTCAAGGTAAGATTGAGTTTTTATTTATAAATATTTTGATTTAGAAAGTTTATCAAATCAACTTATTCGTAGGAATTAATAAAGCTGGTTGCGAGTCCAAGTAAAATTAAGTTTTTATTGATAAATATTTTGATTTAGAAAGTTTATCAAATCAACTTTAAAAACTAAATAAAAATAGAGCTTTTTCGGCTGTTAAATTTTTATGAGGTCAGAAGGTTTATTTAGACACCCTTTTGTTAGGTTTGGAGTTCAACAAATTAGAATGTTTCCCTTGAAAAGTTGGCTTCAGCTGTTGATAGAAATCATTTTATGTTTTTGAAAAAGGGTTCCCTTCTTTCAACGATTTGTATTTGCTAGAATTTTGACTCAATCTTTCATTGCTTCTTTGATTGATTTTTCTATTAGTCGTTCCCAGAGTTCATGACCCGTCTCCTACAATCAATCTAAGTATAAAGAAGCGTACCGATAGTTCATTAAAGCTTCAATTTTATTACACACTTCTTTATTACAATGTATCTAAAGCTATTTCGGCTCAAGTTTTACGAACTAGTTAAGTGTAATAATAGCTAGGTTCCAATTTAATCTCCAGTTGACATTTTAATTATCTTGATTTTTTGCACAAACAAGAATGCTTCTAAGATGTTTTCATGATTAAGCAAGACAGCTGGAAAATTGTGACTTTTTTCGACTCTTGCCAAATTTAAATGTTGTTTCGACTAAGGATGATTCAAGAATGATATTATCAAAATTTTTTTCAAGAATAATTATTTTCGGCAAAATAAAGAAACCGTAAAAAATTGATGTAAAGTTGTTTTTGGCTGTCTGTCACAATGTGCTCGATGCCGTTTAGGCAAAACTTACATGTCACGTATACATGTCATGAGATTCTATACATGATGTTTAGGCATATATGTCATTGAATGTCATTAAATATCATTAAATGTATAGAACAGAACTCAGAACTGTCCTAAATTGTGACTTATAACCGTCCTGTTCTATGCACCGAAGCTTATAAAAGTGTTTATATCAAATAGGAATAATGATCTGAGCATAGATTTTTTGTTTTATATCGAATCCTATGCCTTCTAGGAATCTATGATGGAAGATTCCGTACAACACTTAAGACATTCACAAGCGCACTAGAGGTCGATTGGGAGGAGATTGATCACTTCGAGCAATCACTTGTGGAAGAGCTAGTTAAAATACGATCGGATGAAGAACAAAGGTAATGTAATGTTTTACTATGAATGGCTAAAACAGAAGATAACTAAAATCTAAATATGTTTGACCAGTTGATGTTTCCGATTATCGCCAGATTGCTGATTATTGTTATTACCAATTTAACACATGGTATGATTGATCATGAACAAAGTCGATCTGGTGTTGGATTCAATAATCCATTAAGCTGATGTTAGATTCGATCACTTATCAATCCAATGCTAGATTCAATTACCGGGCAATCTAATGGTATGTTTGATTCGATCTCCTGTTAGTCTAACGTTTGATTCGATCACCTGATAATCTATTGTTAGTTTCAATTACCGGTCAATCTAATGGTACGTTTAATTCGATCTCCTGTTAGTCTAACGTTGGATTTGATCACCTGTCAATCTAATGTTAGATTCAATTACCGGTCAATCTAATGGTACGTTTGATTATCTGTAGATTCTTAGGCCTTTACGGATTGTAAGACCAGTAACTTAGTCAGCCTCCTTGTATTAAGTGCGTTTACAGTAACAACTTGCATAAAAGAGCTGGTGCTTTCCTGGAACAGGCTGAAATTTTCCCTATCCTTTAAAATAGTAGCTGGTTCATATATTGGATTTACAGTTCTTGTTGGCTAAAATTTCTCGTTAGGTTCATAAACTTCCCTTTTCATTTGTGTTGGCTGTTGTTCCATCTGCATCTCCTTAGCCTTTATTGGGAATTTAATTAGCTTGCAGTCTAGTGACATCTTAGACATAACTGTTAAGCTAGTTTCATAATCTTCTTTGAAATGCCTGTGAGATAAGATGATTCGGAAGTTTGCATAGCTACTAAACTGACTGACCTATTTAGTAGTGAAAGAATCTTTTGAGAATTAATGATTGATATTTGACTATGATGAG
Organism: Rhopilema esculentum; assembly: GCF_057945365.1. Taxonomy (NCBI): domain Eukaryota; kingdom Metazoa; phylum Cnidaria; class Scyphozoa; order Rhizostomeae; family Rhizostomatidae; genus Rhopilema; species Rhopilema esculentum. Next base: position 4,420,035 of record NC_142816.1, read on the forward strand.
CTGCAGTCAACAAATTAGGCTAGGTCACCAGCCACAACACTACATCAGATTGCTCAAAGTCTCTTACTGTTTTTTCAGAGAAAAGAGACGACAGACAGAACAACAGAAAAGAAATTTGAAAAGAGCTTTTGTGATTGGCCTAACTGCTGTTGGTGGTGGAGCTATTTTGGGTACAATTTAAATAATTTGTTTCCGTTCCATATTGTTATCAAATTGACTAAAAGCCTTGCGATGTTGAATTAGCTTGAGAAAAGTTAAAAAATCTTGTCCTGCTAAGGCGACAGGAGTCAGACTGCTCTATAAATAGCTCTTCAATGGCTTAGTTTTCCCTAGTTCTTCGAAGGTCTAGTTTTTCAAGGTCCCTCTAAATGGCGATAAATACACCTTTTTCAGTACAACTTGATTTGATTAAATTGAAGCCATATGTTTTCAAAATGTTGATGAGAGATAAATCAATAATTTTCTCAGCCTTTTAGCTGATCTCAAAGCCTTTTTCATGGATTATCTCATAGTTCGTTTATCAGAATACCTGGAAGCTTTTAAAGCATTTTAGAATGGGGGTTGGATTTGGGAGATTAACAGATTATCAAATCTAGTGAATCTAATTAACGGCGTATATATTTTCTAGTTCGCTGATTTTGCGCTTTAACTAGAGTTTCAATGGCTTCGACTGTTTGCTATAAAATATTGATGACGCAATTAAATTTAATCTGATTACAAGGAAGTTCATGTAGAGAAGTTAATAGCACTTTCTGTGTCTGCTTTGTTGGTTTGCCACTGGATGTTGTAGTAGATAATCATTTGGTAGATTTTCAAGATGGTAAAAGTGGTTACAAATACAGTTAAAGATGTGGAAGCTACTGTATTTTTCGGGATTATCTGTTACAGGGAGGTTGTGAGTTGTAGGGAGATGTCGGTTGTAGGAAAAAGTCAGTTGTAGGGAGAAGTCAGTTGTAAGGAGATGTCAGTTGTAGGGAGATGTCAGTTGTAGAATGTTGTCAGGTGTTGGAAGACGTCAGTTGTATGGAGATGTCAGTTGTAGGGAGCTGTCAGTTGTAGGGAGATGTCAGTTGTAGGGAGATGTCAGTTGTAGGGAGATGTCAGTTGCAGCGAGATGTCAGTTGTAGGGAGATGTCAGTTGTAGGGACATGTCAGTTGTAGGGAGATGTCAGTTGTAAAATGTTGTGAGGTGTAGGGAGAGGTCAGTTGTAGGGAGATGTCAGTTGTAGGGAGATGTCAGGTGTAGGGAGATGTCAGTTGTAGAATGTTGTCAGGTGTTGGAAGATGTCAGTTGTATGGAGATGTCAGTTGTAGGGAGATGTCAGTTGTAGGGAGATGTCAGTTGTAGGGAGATGTCAGTTGTAGGGAGATGTCAGTTGCAGCGAGATGTCAGTTGTAGGGAGATGTCAGGTGTAGGGAGATGTCAGTTGTAGAATGTTGTCAGGTGTTGGAAGATGTCAGTTGTATGGAGATGTCAGTTGTAGGGAGATGTCAGTTGTAGGGAGATGTCAGTTGTAGGGAGATGTCAGTTGTAGGGAGATGTCAGTTGTAGGGAGATGTCAGTTGTAGGGAGATGTCAGTTGTAGGGAGATGTCAGTTGTAGGGAGAGGTCAGTTGTAGGGAGATGTCAGTTGTAGGGAGATGTCAGTTGTAGGGAGATGTCAGTTGTCTGTTGTAAGAAGGTTTTTATTTAAGGGAAATGTCCATTTTAGGGCAAGTAGATGTCCGTTGTAGAGAGATATTCATCGTTGGAAGAAGTTCATCATAAGGAGATGTCTGTTGAAGGGAAATATCAGAAAGATGCATGAAGAATATATTTTGAAGCAAAATTATTTGGCTGTTTTTTTGTATTGTCTGTTACAGGATTTGTCCGTTTTTAGAGGTATCCATTTTGGAAGGTGTCCATTTTAAAAAGTATCCGTTAATTCATGCTGCTTGAAAGGTTACGGAAGAAATTAATGTGCTGCTTTAGATATTTCAGAAAGCCTTGAACGAGAGTCCTGAACGAGAGCCCATCGGCATAGATATTAAATTCGACACAAGTTACGTCAAATTTACTTCTTTGCGACTTTTTCATTGAACACGTGATTAGAAAAATTTAGAAGAGTTAATATGACCAAGCGGTAAAACCTCTTATACTGGGATTCGCTGGAACTCATGTTTAACTCTCTATTTTGACGCTATATTTGTATTTGATCCAACCCAGCTTCCGAAGGTTGTTTTTGGACACCTGGAAGCTATGATTATCGAGCGGTGTACGGGTCATTCCTCTCGGTGTGACGACACATTGTGATTCTAGTTGTCTTTAAAATCCTGCTGTCTTTACACTTTCTCTTTAACCTTATCCAGTGATGGGGCTGCGATGGCCCTCCTGGTGTGGGCAGTCCTCTCTCACTCTTCAGGTCCTCTGCACTTTACGATGGAGCTGCGATGGCTCTCCTGTGTAATCGGTAAAAAAAGGGGCAGTGCGGGTGAATGACTCGGCCTTGGGTGATGGCTTGAAAGCACCACCCGATAGCTCTGGCAGAGCACCTGACGTATAAAGTCAGGGGTTGTGAGTTCGAGCCTCGCTCGGGTCTGTTATTTTCCCGCACTCTCTATTACATTGTCATTCCTGCGCCTTGGACTATAGACAGCCATGGTAACTCTCTTCTCTTCAAATAAAAATTTGGTTATGTCACTGACTCGAACCACAGCCGCTTGGATCTGTTTTCAGCGACGCTAACCACCGAGCCACTCGCATGCTTGTCTGCCTGTCCATCTAGCAGCAGATATGTATTAAGTGGCAACACTCTGGAGGCTAAATTAAGAAAGACAGTAATCATAATCTAAGTCATCATATTTTTAGCTCAGGATAAGTTTTCTTTAACGCCGTCTACCCTACTCACATAATAATGCAATGATTGTTTAATATCGTCGTATTTGTGTTCATAGCGTTATCAGCTGGCCTAGCCGCTCCTTTGATCGGTGCAGGGGCGGTTGCAGTCCTCGGCAGTGGATCAGCTGCAATTTTCACTGGTGCATCTGGCTTGGCAGTTATTACGTCAATATTTGGAGCAGCTGGTGCTAGTTTAGCCGGTAAGCTCATTCGCATTTTTGTATCCAGTTCAGTTTTTATTGCAAATTCCACGTTCGTTTGTTCCAAGTAAACAGTTATCCACTACAAGTAAGTTTACATAAGTATGCTCAATGTAAAAGGTATTCTAATCATATAAACATTTCAGGAAAGGAATTCACTTAAATAAACAAATACACTCTAGAGAAACAAGCTACCTTGCAGCTGATTGTCCAGTACCTTCGTAAAGGATGACGATCAAAATTACAAGCTATTATTACCTTAGTTCAAGTTATGAAAAGACGAGATTTCCAATGAGTACGAATTGGTACGAAATCCTGTTTTTATTAGAAAAGCTGGATGATTTATTAGAAAAGCTGGATAATTTTTATTAGAAAAGAATTTTTCGTCCATTTTTTGTTTGAACGATGTTTTAAAGATTTAATTGACCTTAATTATAAACTTTGTTTTTATGCCTGGAAGAGGCATTTTAGAATTAAAGGTGAAAAATTTCTGTTCAGATTACCTCTTTAGCATTTTAGAACTATAAACGAATAAAGAAGGATTTCGCCTATAAAGAGCAAGGAACTAGGAGAAACTACCATATAACCCGAAAGCGTATCATATATACCCATAACATTTATGTGAAACAGAATATGCCAAAAATCCTATGATAAGTTTCCCATGTGCACTTGCAATTGTGGGACAGTTCTCTTTAGCCAATAATGCGTGGATGTAATCACCGTCTTCAGTTCATACATGCTGGTTTCAATATTTGCTTGAGTAGGAGACATTAAACAAGGCTTAATCGGAGTTGCATTTATCTTCACTCAGTAGTCTCTTTATCTACTTTAGATGGAAATTAGAGTTTCTGTTATCGGCTTCTGTCGTGTGCGATTAATCGAAAAAGTTTCTGCTTTTTTCTCTCAAACTTCTCAAACCATAGCAACCTAAAGCTCTGATGCTCTGAATATAGGCGAAAGATATTTCGTTATTTCTCTACTGAATGAAGCTGAACAGGCTCAATTTTGAAAAATCCGATATAACTGCCATCTTAGACGTTCAGATTTCGTCGAATTCAATCATTCTTATAGCGTAATCCGACTTTCACCCAACTTAACATGCTTTCAGTTTTCAGGATTGATTTGGCTAATTGATTGAAAATTAATCTCAGCAGAAGGAACCAGGATTGCTTATTATCTCTGGACTTAGCTCAGCAATGAATGACCAGTGTAAGACTCAATCTGAATGCATGAATAAGAGATTCATGAATTTTTGGTTGCGTCTAGGTCTGACACTCGGCTAAGGAATATAAAAACTGCTTTTTACCAAGTAGGTATGTGCAGCAATAATTGTCTAGCACATTAAGATGTATCTCCGATTTCGAAATTTTACTATGAAGATATCAAAATCACTCTGTTTGAAGTTAATCAACGAAATTTGAATATTTATGGTGATAAAACAAAGATTTAGTTTGATTAGAAGCCCATCTATCTATCTCTTTTTAAGTACCGTTTCCTCTTAGGACGTACAATGCCTGCCAAAAGTACTTGGAACACCCAGCAATTTACACTGCATTTGATATCTTTCATTCCTTTCATGAAAAAATTGCTACTTCCGCCCCCTTCCCCCTAAAACAATGTTGATGATTTAGAGAAATAAGATAAAAGAAGCGCAAAAGAAAGTGCTTCCGAAAATCCTAGCCCGTTTGATAGTAAACCAACATTGTTCTGTAGGGGAGAGGGGGATGATTGATTTTTACCTTGGAAATTGATGTCAGTGTTCCAAGACTTTTGGCAGGCATTGTAGGTGACCATGCATTTACACAAATCTCTATCTTTGCAGGCTATTAGCACCTTCTTAATTGTAAATCTTTCCTGCTCCTCATCAGGCACTTGGGACTTACCAAGACTCGTCAAGTAATTCAGACGAGGTCTCCCCCATTTTTCTTTCAATTTTGCCTGTTGTGCCTTAAAGCCTATGCGAAGTCTTGCATGTGTTTGAAGTCCCAAAAAGCATCATGCCTCTTAAAGTAAAATACTTTATACTATAGAGTTCGAAAGAATGACGTCATCAAAATCTATTTTAAGAATTGTTTACTTTTGACCACATTATCTCCAAGAGCACCGTTAAATATTATATAAATTCTTGAACATTTTTTATTCTTGTGTGAGATATGGTCAATGAAAGATCAGAGAGGTTTGTGTGAATCAAACTAGATGAATCTAGGTGTGAACAAAAAATAGCTGTGCATTTTTTGTCATTTGCTCAATTTTGTCGTTTTCTAGCGTTTCATACTTTGAAAGTGTATCGAGCGAAAAGTTATTCAACTGGATGTGAAATTTTGTTCAGTCATAAATTAGATGAAAGAACCTCTTACCCTTCTTCTTGTAAAATGATTATGACGCTGCTTTGTAATGTATTTGTGCATATAAGCCACAAGTACCTGAATATGATTCCCTATTGACAAGATAAAGGGAGCGAAACGCTATTCAAAAAGGGCCTCCTACTGTTCTATTCAATTCCCTGATTAATATTTGAACACATTTCAAACCACCATCTAGCAATAAGCCAAATGTATTGCTTGTCGGTTTTTCCTCCTGTTTGATAAGATCTTTGAAATAATTGAAAAGTGAAGATATAACTTAATAAGTATATTTGTATATCTATTGATGGAATATTAATTTTGCATGTTGCATGTTGACTTCTTCGTCAGCACTTCTGTCTTGTAATTCTGCCTTGGTTCCAAAATTTATGATTTATCAAAGCAACAGTAATCTTATAATGACTTTCATGTTCCTCGCTGGCCATATGTGTAAAGGCCCTGTAAAACAGTCAAATAACTTCATCAGATATCAATATTGTTGAATATTCATTTGTTGAATAAAGCCTTCTTCTCGTTTTTCTGCCGAGCTGGAGCACAAGCAGAAAGCCTTTTCCTCCTTTTCACGATTTTAAGATTTCAATATTTAAGGAAATTCTGCTGCACAAACCGAACGTAAAACAGGAACCCAAAAGTCCAAAAAGATACTTTTTGCACTTTTAGACGCATTGAGTTATTCTGTTTTAACATATGTGTTCAAATTTGGATTCTGGCTGACAATGCCTGTGACGTCATCATTCTTGGCTTCTGAATAACATCGTTTATCTCTTTCATTGCATTTATTTTCTAATGCTTAAACAAAAAGCGTTAGTGGCTGTTCAAACGTGTTTTATCTTTGCATTTATGTTAAAGTTCACCCTATATACTGTAAACTATTATTCTCAGATGTGATACATTTTTATTGCATTGGATTGGCCAGGGTGTTATGGACTAACAATAAATTGAATTGAATTAGATTCAGTTAGATTTAAGGAGATTGAATTGTACTAGACCTTTTGTTTCTTTTCTAGGATACAAAATGACGAAAAGAATAGGGAAAATTGAACAATTTGAATTCGGCTCTTTAAGCAACGGAAAACATCTACACGTGGCCCTAGCTGTGTCTGGTTTCTGTGGAAGCGATGACAATGATGGTGACGTAGCAAGTTTTGTTAAACACCATTCATTCATCTTCATGTGCAAGGCATTTGAAGGCGTTGTCTTAAGATACAGTTTCAAGTCAGTCTGGTCCCACAGTTTTATCTCAGCAAGAGATGTACTTATGATTTTTTTGCCTCAAGCCGAAAACGGACTCCGGAAAATGATCCGCGGATCGGATCAGATTTTGTGTTGCGCAAGCGCTTTGGATGCAAAAATGGTCACATGACTGATCCGCGACGGATCGAAACGGATCGAAAGAAAAGTTGAAATCATTTCAAATTTCTTTTTAACCGTTCCGGTACAATAGTTTTCGTTTGATCCGAATCGAATTAGAACTTTTTAAACAATAGAGCACTTGCGTCATGAGGCAAGAATCCCGTGGAGATAATGTCAACGTGCATCCGCGGATCGAAAGAACAACACGATCTGATCCGATCCGCGGATCATTTTCCGGAGTGGGTTTTCGGCTTAAGAAGAAGCTCTCTAGTAGATAATCAGATCGTAAGAGCTGCATGCTTTTCACGGTCAATAATCAGTGTTTCTACGTACCATTACCAATCTTAAACCAAATAGGTTTTTGGTACCGCTAAACTAGTATTCTATATTCCGGTATTTCGTGCAACCTTCAAATACCAATCTTTGATATTCTCGTACAACATACCGCATACACATACCAGATTCTCTTCATCTAGAATAGAAAGTGAGGTCTAGTTATTTCGAGTATTGAGTGAATGTTATTGCTCACAAATCTGGAAATTAATATTGAGTAGAGGAAAACCGTAAAGGGAAAATGGGAAGAGATTTACATGGGCCCCATTTTCCGGTCCTGATCCAAGAATTCAAAACAGTAATGAGTCTTGTTTTTGCATTGGGTGCAAAGTAAATAGATCATCAGTGTTGATTATCTTTTTAATCTTATTTCAAATAAGCAAATGTCGACTTTTTTCATTCTAGCTGGGTTTTCTGTGCCATGGGAAGCATTGGGAATATCTACAGAGCAGTATTACTTGAAGTGGGAGGGAAAGTATGTTTGTTTCATCTTCATCGCCATATTGCCATTACCTCGTTACCGTTATGAGAATTGTAAATGATCGAGGCTGATTGATTCCTGGCCCTGCCATAGAGCACTCTGTAATTTTTTTCAACACTGAAAAAGGGAAAGAATGACAGATAAGAAAGATAGAGAAAATAATGAATGAATGAATGAATAATTGATTAAATAATTAATTAATTGATAAATGAATGAATGAATGAATGAATGAATGAATGAATGAATGAATGAATGAATGAATGAATGAATGAATGAATGAATGAATGAATGAATGAATGAATGAATGAATGAATGAATGAATGAATGAATGAATGAATGAATGAATGAATGAATGAATAAAATCTCATTAATCTTAGAGTCATCTTCTAACAAAGTTTATTGCCATGACCATTGGATTGCAGAAGCTTTATGGTTTGCCAACAAGCATTCTCCTTTCTTCACCCCATGCTTTGCAGTACACTAGATTCGAAACGTTTTTAAAATAGCAACTTAAAGTAGTCGTGTTCTGCATGCCAAACGAACACGAACATTCTTCCGCCGTGTCTATATTCCGCCGTGAATGGATATATATTATCAGGTTCGATTGCGAACAATCCTTTAAAACATTTTTATATTCTACAGGTATTTGAGAAACCTTGGAAGCTCGATAATCGACTTTGTGAAACGGGAAGCTATGCAGGCCGCCGTTAAAGGAATTCTCAAGTATACAGCTCTGCGAGGTGCTCTTTCGCTTTTCAACTTTGACCTGTATCAGATCAGTGACCTTCAGGGGTGTTGCCAAAGGGGGGGGCGCTGATTTTTTCTCACATTGTAACCTTTTTGCAACAATTGTAACTTATTCACATTTCCGCACCAGCCGAACTTTCAACGTATAGAAATAATATACTTGGGTTTTTTTTTCGAATGCTAAATATTGAAAAGGAAACGCCTAAAAGCAGCAAATAAAACTATTTATCTTATTGTCAAACCCTTAAAAAGGTGACACGCCCTTTTTGTTGACAAAAATCATTTCGATACACCTCTAAAAGAGAAAATTTTTCCTTCGCTCCAAGTGATATTTGACTAAAACTTGTAAGTTTTTTGGCATATCCCAGCACTAAAGAAAAGCCCATATTTTTGCCACGGATTCAGTTCCTGGATTGTCTGCAAGGCCTTTGTTCATGGGCCCTATTCTCGATCTGCAAACTCGGTGTTCTTCACGTTTCATCTTTAACATGTATCAGTGATCTTTACAGAAGTATATCTAGAGGCAATTTTACGACTACAAATACTGACAAACCATTTCTAGCACAGAGCCCAGAAAGCATCATGGTCACATGCCCAACGACTGTGAGGAAAACCAATGAAAACAAAGAATTTCATTCATGGACTTTTCTGTTATATTGATTCAATCTCTTGGTCAAGGGGTGCTGTTCATTACTCGCCTTGACATGTGTAACTTACCTTTATTCGAAAACGCTAACCGTGTCAGCTATTGGTCTCCTTTAGCTACATTTTTGGCTATAATCAACCACTCCCAATTTATCTCTGGTTCCATTTCAGTCTCCTTGTTTATCTGCAAACTTGGTCTATGTTCATGGGCTTTTATTGAGTTCACACTCGTACTTATCAACTTCAACAGAAAACTGGACTTTTGAAAAGGTTTTGACAATATAGCTTTCCGATTTGATTAATTCACTTTCACTCACATTTCAAAGGCAACCATGAACTTAAAAAAGCAAGCCATCCAAGATTCCCCAGAAATTCTGATTTTTTGATGTCATATATTCAAGGTGCCGCGGTAGCCGAGTGGTTAAGGCGCTTGACTGTCATGCCAGCACTCCGGGTTCGATCCCAGCTCGCGGACGGCCCTCAGTTCACTCAGCTGAAAATGAGTACCTAGTTGAAACATACTAGGGAGGTAAAAGCGGCGTGGAAAGGAACTGACCACCCTATCACACAATGCTGTGGCCCAGGACGATGCGCCCCTAACAGTGCATTCCCCAACGCTCGATATCGAATACGGGACCAACCTTTGCCTTTTTTAGTTCAAGGTATTATTTGATACCAACTTTCTACCTTCTACAACAATGCTGTAAAGTTACTTTTAAATCGACCACGTATTGACAGAACATATCTCTTTTCTAGCTGTGTTGAAATCGATCGCCTGGCCTCTGACTCTTATAAGCGCCGCCAATCTCATTGACAACCCATGGAACGTTTGCACGCAGAGAGCAAAAGAGACTGGAATCCACCTTGCGCATGTACTGCTAAGCCGACACCAGGTCTAACATCCTTATCAGCTTATATGTAGCCTCGTTTATGTGAGCCAAACAAAATCGGCTTCGAGGCATTGCATATCTTGAACCTCGACTCTATTATCACCCTCACTGTTACAAGTTTTTCGGGAGAGAATTAATTTACAAAAAAGGCAGACAGTCTAGAGAAAATCTTAACGATTGACTGATCGCATGAATTTTCTAAAGTTTCCGATAATCAAAGTCGACAAGGCAATTATTCGATTTAATCTTATTGCACTGTGCGCTCGCTTGATATAGAAAATTTATCTCTTCCATTGGCTAGTAACTTATGGAATGATGGCCAACTTGGTATCCATTTGCGCTTTATAAGAATTTTTGGTTTATAGCTTGGACGAAAAAGCATAATTCACTGTGAACAATTATCGAAATCTTGTGTCATTGAAATGGCTGCCTTAAGAGCAAAATTCATGTTTTGAAATTTTCAAAGCTAGATACTTATAACGTTTAACCTAATTTTATTTAGAAAAAAAAACATGGTAAGTTGTATTAAAAATCTCTAGTACCTAAGGGCAGTGCCTACATGAATAGGGCAGGACTATGCAATCTTCAAGCCCGACGACTGTTTTTAATAGCATTTGAAATTTTAACTTTGCTTAAAGTACACCGCAATCACATCTGAGTTTTATGTTTCTATTGATCTTGTTTAAGATTAAATAAATTACTTTTTTTTCCAGGGTTATCGACCGATTACGCTAATTGGCTTTAGTTTAGGAGCAAGAGTTATATTTTACTGTTTGCAGACAATGCTCAATGAGAAAGGTAAGTACTGATTTTGATAGTTGTCTTAAACTGACAGCCCGAGACCTGGCAACTCGAACTGGATTGTGGGTCTTTTTTCAAGCTGTGATGAGACTTTGCTCATATCATCTGTACGGTCTATCGTGAGAATTTTATGGCCGGTTAAAATAAACAAAATGGAATAGGCTGGGCTATTGGAATCTTGCTCTTCATAAATTTTACAAGAAACGATTTAAATAAGATAGTCATCAATAAGTTTTAGTCATAAATTGTCATAATTTCCTTTTGATTAATTTATGCTGCTACAAAAATCCTTTGTAATAATGATTAGTGTTTATGTATAGGCATACATTACATGCTTCTGGTGTAGAGAACAACTTATGCTTAATGCTTCTCGCATTAAACGTTAAACTCTTTGCTGTAACTTAGAATCGTCCTATTCTGCAGTATAGACTGGTAAAATAGAAATTTTCGCTACATAGTAAGCAGCGACGGTCTGGTATCCTAATTGCAGAGTGGCTCTGAAGCCGTAAGGGCCCGGATGAGGGTAAGGTTGAATGACCACACCCATTGAAGTAACAGCCTTAGGTTTGCTTTCATTAAAAAGACAAGTTATCAGCTAATTGATTTGCTGGTAGTATTTGTGATGCGGTGTTTGCACCATTTGTAGTCTGTGTGAATCAATTAAATCTCCTATAGACAGGGAAATAACCGCAACTAACTAACCGCAGGTGTTGTCAAGGTTCTCTAAACTGTTTCATGATGCCAGTATGCCAGAGAATTCAAATCTGTCAGGTACCATTTTAAATTTCACTTCCGGTCACGTGACAAGACAAAATTTCATTTTACGGTCAGAAAAAATTAAAAGTCTTTTTTTAAAGTCTGAGACAACCATTGGAAAAAGCATAAGAAGAGATGAAAAAATCTATAAAACACCAACCCTGTGATGCTTATATTTTAAGAGATATGGACCGTTAAACTTTCGATGATGACGTCACAAAATATCTAACTTTGCCCATTTCCTAATGCGTAAAACAAAACTTTGTGTTAAAAATTGATATACATACTTCAAAGCTCAAATTCACAAAAAGAATCATCTGTTGTATCATCAAAAGAATCAAGCCAGGCCACATTACCTTTTATATGGACACATTACCTTTTATATGGACACATTACCTTTAAAATGTTGTTGCAGAATAGCTAGATCGAACTGCAGAGGAATATCGTTCTTGACAACTATATGCAAATTCTTGAAAAGGAATCTATGAATAACAGGCATTATGAATTATGATTAAAAGGATATGATTAAGTGACAAAATATGTTGTGGAGATAACTTGGAAGAATTTCGTTAAAAAGATCTGTAAACAGATAACACTTGAAGACAAACAGTCTTTCTGTATTATCAGCGTGTATTTTAATCATAATGTAAGCGTCGAAAACTGTCAACCATGTGGATCTTCAGAAGGCATTTGTTATTTTGAAGATGCACAAAAAGCCGAGGGGCGGCCAATTCAGATGCTCGTACGGTATTATAACATAAGTAAAGGAAGTAAATAAAACGATAAGATGAAGACAGGGGTAAGATAGGGATTTATGTTAGGCCCACGACTGTTGAATCGTCTAACGAACGGGATGGAACTGCTTTTTACGTGGCTAAACGTGGTGCTCAACTCCAGGACTGTATTGATATTCACCTCATTTTGTTATGATATTGTAATGTTCGGTGACTCGATATGCGATTTGTAGTGACCTTAAATTTCACTAAATTTTTTATTAAGTTTTGGTTATCAACTTAAACATTAACATTTGTTATTACTTTAGTGATTTTTACTATTTGTTTTGGGACTTTAGTAGATATTTCAGTTGAAAGGGAGAATTTATTAGAAGTTATCAACATTCAGGCCCCGTCGTCAATTTTTTTTATGCAAAGGGCCCGCGATCGCCACTTTGCCACCCGGGCCAGACCGCACCGTATACTAAGAAGTATTCAACTAAAGCTCTACAGAATCTACCAAGAGTCTTTAATCGTTAGTTTTCGAAGGCAATATTAAACACGCCGTGCCCCCTTGAGCAATGTTTTTAGTTGCCTAAGTTTTAATGTTGTTCTGGGGAGGGGAAGGGGGTGGAAGTAGTAGCATTTTGGAAACGAAGGCCTTCACTATATGGCGAAGACGTTAAATGCAATGGACAGATGCAAAGTGGCTGAAGCCATTTGTCAATCAAACACTCAAAGGCTTTTTGGCTGGCCAGTTTTATGAATGACAGATTACTTAGGCTTCTGTAGTATCTTCCCATTGCCTTTGGAAAAGGAAACCCCTTTATTTCCATTATTTACTGCGTTGCACAAAATGATTAATGCTGTGATAGACATCCCTAAACGCTAAACATTTCGACCAGGAACAAACATTAACAGGTAGCACGAACAACGACTTAGCAACATTAAAGAGGGTGGCAATAAACCTTCGAATTTCACTAAGCATTCTATTAGTTGTTAACACAAAAATTGTATAAGTGTTAAATGGCATGTTTAGATGTTTTGCCAGGTCTCAGTACTATTTGGTTACAGGTTATGAAGGTATCATCGAGGATGTTGTGCTAATTGGAGCTCCTGTTGGCGTCAGCTGCGAAGAATGGGAAGCATTAGAGGCAGTTATATCAGGAAAATTGTACAATTGCTATTCAAGGTAAGCTGTGTTTTTGAAGGCAACATCGAATATCTATGTTGTCGCCACCACCAGCTACTTCACCTAGCCTGCTACCACCAATTTGTTTATCATAAGGCTCTTCAACAAGCAGCATTCCATAGCTACTAGCGCCGCCACCACAGTACAAACGATACGACCACCGGCAGGACCATCCAACAGCGCCACTGTCATCACCATGAACAACCCCATCGACATTGCAGAGTCAGGAAGGAAAACATTACGAGCTCCTATGACAGACCTAAGCCATGCTCACTTTCTATTGTTTTGTGAGGAAGGTTTGCCTTCTGGGATGTTTTTGTCTGGAGGAAGGTTAACAACTTTTCTGGACTCTGCCATTGCCACCATCGTTATACAGTCGACTCCGCTTAAAGTCACATTACCCGTTACAGTCACATGAAATTTATACCCAAATATGCAAAGCTACTCAATGAAGCTCCGTTTACAGTCACACCCCGTTTATAGTCACCCCGTTTACAGTCACACCCTGTTTACAGTCAAACCCCGTTTACAGTCACACTCCGTTTACAGTCACACCCTGTTTACAGTCACACCCCGTTTATAGTCACCCCGTTTACAGTCACACCGTTTACAGTCACACCCTGTTTACAGTCAAACCCTGTTTACAGTCACACTCCGTTTACAGTCACACCCTGTTCACAGTCACACCCCGTTTATAGTCACCCCGTTTACAGTCACACCCTGTTTACAGTCAAACCCCGTTTACAGTCACACCCTGTTTACAGTCAAACCCCGTTTACAGTCACACTCCGTTTACAGTCACACCCTGTTCACAGTCACACCCCGTTTATAGTCACCCCGTTTACAGTCACACCCTGTTTACAGTCACACTCCGTTTACAGTCACACCCTGTTTACAGTCAAACCCCGTTTACAGTCACACTCCGTTTACAGTCACACTCCGTTTACAGTCACACCCTGTTTACAGTCACACCCCGTTTATAGTCACACCCCGTTTACAGTCACATCCCGTTTACAGCCACACCCTGTTTACAGTCACACTACCCGTTACAGTCACATGAAATTTATACCCAAATATGCAAAGCTACTCAATGAAGCTCCGTTTACAGTCACACCCCGTTCACAGTCACACCCCGTTTATAGTCACCCCGTTTACAGTCACACCCTGTTTACAGTCAAACCCCGTTTACAGTCACACTCCGTTTACAGTCACACCCTGTTTACAGTCACACCCCGTTTATAGTCACATCCCGTTTACAGCCACACCCTGTTTACAGTCACACTACCCGTTACAGTCACATGAAATTTATACCCAAATATGCAAAGCTACTCAATGAAGCTCCGTTTACACTCACACCCCGTTCACAGTCACACCCCTTTTACAGTCACACTTCGTTTACAGTCACACCCCGTTTACAGTCACAAATTTCAAGTGACATTTGTTGTGACTGTAACTGGAGTCTACTGTATCAACATTCGCTTCAGGAATTTTTATGCCTTTTCAGTTTGAGATGCAAACTCATTTTTGTTTCAAGGTCAGACTGGCTGCTGAAATTTGTGTATCGTGCCGCTTCTGTTCAAGTTGGTGATATTGCTGGGCTGGGGCCGATTGAAGTCAGTTGGCCAAGACTTGTTAATATTGACCTGACAGATGTCGTAAGTACACTTTTTGTCGTAAGTCGTAAGTGAATTATTGGTTATGAGACTAGTAAAGCGCACATGACTAAAATGGGGAATGGAAAGTTTCAAGTTATTTGGTCACTGTTTTGCTTATTTGTCTAGCAAAGAGGAATTTTTTTATTAGCCCTTGTTTTGAGTCTCATCAATGAATATCAGTTCACTTCATTCGTCATTTTGTCCAGAAATTTTATCCGTAAAATCAAACAAAAGCCTTTCCTCTTTGACCAATCTTCCTTTTCGTTTAAAGTAGCTAACTCTTATCAAACTTAGCATGCGACACTTAACTGCGTGCGCTCGCGTTTCTGATTGGCCAATTTCTATCTACAGCTGGGTATTACCTGGGTAGTATTATCTACAGCATTTCTATTACCTCGCGTAGAGTTCCCGATCTACGCTCTAACATTTTTTACTCTGACGAGTGTTAGACGAAAAGTTTAAGTATAACTCAAAATGTTTGCTTTTTTAATTCTACTGTAGGTAAACAGCCATTCTGAATATGCTGAACCAACAGTCATTCATGATGTTCTGCAGTTGATTGGTTACAAAACGAACCCTGTGGAAACAGCAACAGCCGCAACTGCCGTGAAGATGCCGCAGGACTATGTCAAAGAAATCTCCAAAACGCCAACGAAAATCCTTCCACAGAGTTTCCCGTTGCCTGGGAAAGACGCAAAGCCACAGCAGCCACTTGAAGAGCTCACTGCAGAGGAGCAAGAAACCCTTGATAGACTGACGTCATGTCAAACTGGTACGGTGATTGACAGCTTGAAGAACAAGGGTGGATTCTGGAAGAATGATGATTCGGGTGATGCGGAGAATTCTGGCATTTCTGATACACAGTCGAGTAAGTGGGGTAAGGTTGTTTCAATAACAATGCGTAGCTCATTAGCTCGAAACAGAAAAATGATTGAGGCTGGCAATGTGATTCAAAAGGACGATCAATCTTTACAGTCTGAAGACACGTCATGTTTACATGAAGTAACAGAGCAACAGGATATTTCCTATTCTGAATGTAATGATGGTGACGTATCGAAGAGTAGTTGCCCTAAAGGTGAAGTATCGGATATGGACGGGGAACTGAAATATACAGATGCAGTACAGGGGGGAAACGAAGTGAGGAACACAAATCAGCCAAAAGTTACTGTTGGCTTGAGTAAAAGTATTGACAGCCAGGTTTTAAGTCGATGTGGAAATGAAGAAACCATCGAAGATAGTAAAACAGGTGATGCCTTGATGCCAAAGGATTCCTCAAAGGAGAAAATGAGATCTGGGACTTTAAGTTTACCGTCATTTCATACACGAACTGAGCGCAGTAAAAGTGCAGGTGATATCAAGACCAATCTTATGAAAGGAAATGATATAAGAGATATAACTGAAAGCCCTCCGACTGAAACTAAAAAGGATTCTATTAAAATACCAGGAAGAGAATTATTTAGCAAAGTATGCAAGAATGTGAAGTTCGCTCTGCCTTCACCAACTTTATCAAGACATAAAAAAAGTACCGAGAAAGAAAGCAGCGGTGATCAAAGCAAGGACACTGAAAATCCCGATTCTTCGACGTTTCCAGGAAAAGCATTTAGGAAGATGTCTTTTCCAGGAAGTTACTAATACATGATCAGTTCTTCCTCTAAAAGCCCAAATCTATCTGCTGATTTCTCTAAGTATAACTTAGCACTTATTGATGATGTCTTTTTTGTTAAGTCAAAACCCCCACCCTTTCTTATATTGAATAATCACTGAACAAAACCTAGAACATCAGCAAGATTTAGCAAGATATAGGATTGAATTTATTTTAATTTAACACTAAATGATTTTATTTATATTTAGGTTTTAATCATCGTATAAGTTATTTAGAATTGCATTCATTCATTAATTAATCTATTCATTTGTTCGTTCATCCACTTATCCATACATTCATATATTCATTACACTGATATTTGATATATCGAAAATTCAATATTTTAAAGGCTCTTTTTGCTTGATTTTCCTTTTTGCTTGATCTTCCAATGAGGAAGCTTTTCTTTGTAATACTGGAAAGTTTTCTCTTGCAATCTATAATTTAATTTGAAATTTATGGCCTTTCTCTTTATTTTGAATGCATTCTCGTGCCGAAATTCATCCTATTTGTTCACAGAACGAACAAACTTGTTCCTAAGAATACTTGTTATTCACAAACCCTGTCGCTGCTAGATCATACTGTTAATTTGATAATAATTTTACTAATTTTTGATATCTTAAGGTAGTCAAATGACGTCTTCAACTTCAGTTCTTTGCTCGCAGAATTTTTCCTAGGCTTGTAGCATTGATGAAATTCATAATTTTGTAGCAACAATTCAGTCGGTATTTCCTGATTTATGGCACCTACAGAATCTATCTGTATTTAGTAATTATAGCAAAAACAACAGCCTCACTGCCAGTACCAACAGCTCTTCAGCTCTACAGCCCCACAGCCCTTCAGCCCTTCAGCCCTTCAGCCATCTTTTATGACTTTTTGCACCCAATCAGCACCCGTTGAAATACGTTTTCCACTCTTTTCCCCACTTTTTTCGTTAAGAAATCAGTTAATTCATTGCATGCACACATATACAATTAACATTTCGTGATATTTACAAGCCAATAGCCGCCATATTTAAACTTATATGGCGGCTATCTACACAGGAAAGCAAGCTATTACAACACAAGAACCTCTTTAGTTTTAAAGGTGAATAATTTATAAATCTCTTTTTTTCTTGTATCCAAGGCCGTTGCATTTGTATATGCTAAGCCATGCTGGCAGAAGACAAAAATTGGCTTCTGAATGCATTCACTTATCTTTGCTGTGGGTAGCTGGTCATTCAATGGCTGCGTCACCACCCCTGTTTAAAGTAAAAATTATGCACAATGAACTGGTATCACTACCGGACATTGACACTGTGCATTCACAAAGAAGGGAGGACTCACAATTTTTTTGTCGCAAACATTGATTTTTTCATTCCTCAACTTGAGTGAATGAGATTAAAAAAAGTGAAAGAGCTCTGAACAAGAAGCTGTTTGTATAATGACTTCCAGTTCATTTTTAAACCCCAACATTCAGCCCTCACACTCGAATTAGTACGTACGCAGGACAGGGTGGAGGGAGGGGCCTCGTCAAAAAGCGTATGTTTCCGTTTTGCATACAAGTGGGGAGGGGGCTGATGTAGTTAAAGTACGTACACAAAATGTTTTTAGATAGTAGAAAGACCATGGAATGTATTTTGTATTTTGTATTCTAATTACAAAAACTTTCATTTTTAATTTTCATTTCTAATTACAAAAACTTTCATTTTTGCCGTGCTGCCTCTTGCAATACTAACATCATATTGATAAATTTGTTTAATGTATCCAGCAGACTGACGTGCGTACCTTCTTGGCAAATTGTAATAAGAGGGGGCTCAACATTGAGATTACCGTACCAAAAGAGGATAGAGGTCGCCAAAGAAGTACGACTGCGTACAAAGGGAAAGGAGTGTGGAAGATGTAAAATTTTTTGCGTACGTTCTATGTGAATGACCCCCAGCGCGTTTATAATCGACTAAACATCGAGAATAAGCCTTACGTTGCTGATTGGTTGAGTACTTGCGTAGTCCAACCAGTGGGAAATTCGAATGGCAATTGAAATTCTTCGTGACATAGTGACTGTAAACTGTTGACTTTAAAATTGTTGATTCAGGATTGATATTGTATGCAAAATACTGCTACCTGTATGAATCGAATTGTTAATTTCAGCTTGAATAATTCAGTTATGTAACCATGAAACTTTAAGGCAAACAGAATTACTAAATAATGCGACCTCGAGATAAAAGGGGCCCTGACACAAATCATGCACAGTTCGCTTCTCTAGTGTCAATTGTTTGGATCTCATACGAAAATGCGATCCAAAAGATGTTTTGGTGCTATCACAGTTCTATTCAGCATTTTGATCTGTGCAAAAACACAAAGCATCGAAAAGATACACCGTTCATCGTGCAGAAGAGATGTTCTAATGAAAGCAACTGACCGTGATAAAAAGTTGACTGGCACTGCGCAAAATACCATATTGGAGATCCACGCCGAAAAGCTTTCACTTTGCGCAAAGAGGTGCACAGGGGCAGAGAAGTGTATGACAATCAATTACAAGAGGTTTCCTGCCTCTTTGCAAGAGAATAATTGCCAACTGCTCGATATTTCGAAAGCAAATCAAAGCGTTTCATTGACAAATGCAGCTGGGTGGATTCACTATGAACAAGTAGCGCAGGTACACTCTTTTAAAACTAGACGATCTTCTTGTTTCAATTTCATAGATTTTTCCCGCGACTGTACGAATATTTTTTGGTTGTAGCTAGAGATAAAATCTAACACTTCGATACTTCCACTTCGAACAGATTTCGTGCAAATTAACAATGGGTTTGAAATTTAAGGCTAAAAGGCTTCAATGCATGGAACAGAGTACAGCTAAATTGAATATAGATAAAAGGATAGAATATCAACTCTTTCCCTCATAGCATCAAGATATTCAAGATAGCATACATTGAGCAAGAATAAAGAAAAAGCACCTAAACCCAACCAAAGTCAAATCGAAACAATGTCAACCGTAATATAATTGTCCATTAAAGAGTTATTGGGTTTATATTTCGCGTCCATGATGGTCTTTCTTCGATAGATTTAGCTACAGGACTCACTCAGTTGCATGGTTGTCGCTTCCCCGCATTCAACCGGCTCTTTCTCCTGAGGTTGGGAGAGAAACAAAAGCAAGAATCACCCATGGTAACATGTCGAAAAGCCTACTAACACAACAATGAAACGAAAGATCCGGGACAGCAACCATTTTCCCACAAATTTATTACAGTACTTATTCAATTATCCGGTCTTATCGGGACACGGGATTTCAAGATTCGTGCATATAATCCGAAATTCCGGAAAATTGAGGATAGTTCACATTGCTCCGGATTCAAATGAAAACGGATAAAAAAGAATCCGTTTGTGCCTTGCGCTCACACTGCCCCACCATGAAAACGGATACTTTTGAAAACGCTAAAAGCAACAGTACAGCAAGATGCTTAGACCGCGCCAACTTAAACAACTTTTCTTAACATGGCTGATTCACTCGAAGTTAGTACATTACTCGGAGGAATGCTAGTGGCAGTGGGTTGTTTAAAAAGTTTTTTAGCAGTCGCGAGTGCTGTAAACCAGTTCGTGGCTTTTTCCTTTTTATCCAGAGCGGAGCAATGTGAACGCGTCATCGTTTTCATACCGTTTTCAAATGTATTCGGAGCAGTGTGAACAAGCAAAAAGGATCGATATGAAAACGGATAAAAACGAATACGGAGCAATTTGAACGTAGCCTGAAAATATACGAATAACGGCAGAAACCAGCGTAAATAAAATAGACGAGTATTGTGAAAGTTCATTTCTAAGCACACATTACAATTTAATGCACCAGTTTCTCTCAAAATACTCAAAAGATTTTTAGAATGGAAAGCAAGAAAAACGCACCCGACGTATTATAAAAAATGCTTAAAATTTTTCCTAAAGTTTTTCACATTTTTTATGAACCGGATAATCGAAGTCCGGATAAACGGTGGGTCGGATAATTGAATAATTACGGTACAATAAAATCTATGGTAAACTGAAAGAGATTGAATGGATACCTAAGTGGTCCTGTGTGCCCAGTATTGTTCAATTTCTATGTAATTACTGAAAAACCGAGGAATGGCCATGCGTGGAAGATTCTTATGTATACAAGTTTCAACATGACTCCTAAATCAACTTTTTAAACTTTTTCTTGAAGGTTGGACCACGTTGCCGTCTAACGAACTGCGATCCTGGGTATTTCTGCAGCGAAGCGTGTTCAAAGTTGACAGGCTACGAATGCTTAGGTTTGCTTTTTCATTTCTTCTACTTGAATTTTGTAACAGATTTGAAATTTAAGTGAAAGCATCTTCTGTGGTAGCCTGCGCGGTAGGTTTCATTTCAGGTGCGGAGGAGCAGGCTCGTTCTCCGCGACTGAAGTAAAGTCTGCGGTATAGGCTACTTACGGCCTGTCTTTATCTTCACCAGTTTACTGGGCCTTTTGGCATCTTATCTACGTAATTCATCGAAATATAAGCACAGTAGAAGTTCAATCAAAGAAACCAATTAAATAAAGATATGTCTTTCTTATATTTTTCAAAATAGTAGCAACATTTCCAAAACTTTCTGCAAATTTTTGTGATTTAGGGGGGAGGCAGGGGCTTGCCTCTAGCCACTGCGCCATTACATCTGCCCGTGTGACTTCCTGTCGATTGATCGATTGATGCGTATCTCTCGAAACACATCTTACAAATTCTGCTGTGATAAGACTTTTTCCGACCGATAATGGCTTCCTTTTAAACTTCGTTAGCTAGCTTTTAAAAGACTTTTGTTAGCGCGATTGTAAAAGAGTTACTTTGTGAAAAGAGATTAGCCGGCTACATTTTAGCTATGTAATAAGTTAATGATTTTAAGCTAGCAGTAATTAAGAATAATCGAGAGTTTTCTTTCAATAATTGAAATAGATGAATCGGGGAAGGAGGGGGTGGGGTAAATCATGCAGATAGCAACCAAGGGATATATCAAATTGACAAAAATATATTTGAAAAGAATGTTAATCTTAACATCACATTATCCTATCATTAATCATAAAGTATCATTACAAATGACGTTTCAGACATCGACGAATGCGAGAGCAGTCCATGTCAAAATGGTGGTACCTGTAGCAATGATATAAACAAATATACTTGTACCTGTAAAGCGGGCTTTGAAGGAACAAACTGTCAGACAGGTAAGATACATTTTTTGTGCAGACAGGCAACATATATTTTGTACCGCTAAAAAGATTTACCTACTTTTTCACTTTATGAATCATGAACATGAACAATTACTTCTTAATTCTTTTATGCTAATTCATGCTAAATAATTTATGCTAATTCAATTGCACTTGCGCAGCAGGATATGAAGGAGCATAGTGCCAGACAAGTAAGAATTGACCAAAAATTATGAAACGTCTCTCTCCGTCTTATTACGTCTACTTAAGAATATTGCCTTGATTCTCTGCTCGTATGTATTTTTAAAATCATTTTAGATATAAATGAATGTGCAAGCAGTCCATGTCAAAATGGCGGCACATGCGTTGATGGAGTCAACCAGTACTCTTGCACTTGCGCAGCAGGATATGAAGAAACACTGTGTCAGACAGGTAAGAGATGCTTAATTGTAGAATATTTTTCTCTCTCATAACATCTACTTTTCAAAATAAAATGACTATCTGTAATTATTACTGTGGTATTCATTTTAGATACAAATGAGTGTGCAAGCAGTCCATGTCAAAATGGCGGCACATGTGTTGATGGAGTCAATAAGTACACTTGCACTTGTCCAGCAGGATATGGAGGAGCACTGTGCCAGACAAGTAAGAAATGGTTTATTGTGAAATGTTTCATCAAATTTAAATCAGCCACAATGCCTGCCAAAGTTACTTGGAACACGCAGCAATTAGCGTTGTAACTTTATACTTTTCTACTCTTCACACGAATGCTTCTACCTGTGCACACCTTCTGCCTAAGACAATGTTGATATTTTAGACAAAAATTCAGGCTTTATACACCTAATTGCCTTGCTAAATTGCGATTATTACCTTATCATTCCTTCTAGATATAAATGAATGTGGAAGCAGTCCATGTCAAAATGGCGGAACATGCGTTGATGGAGTCAACCAGTACTCTTGCACTTGCGCAGCAGGATACGAAGGAACAATGTGTCAGACAAGTAAGAGATGCTCAATTGTAGAATATTTATCTCTTTCATGACGTCTACTTTTAAAAATAATCTTGACTATTTGTAATTATTACTGAGGTATTCATTTTAGATACAAATGAATGTGCAAGCAGTCCATGTCAAAATGGCGGCACATGCGTTGATGGCATCAACCAGTACACTTGCACTTGCGCAGCAGGATATGAAGGAACACTGTGTCAGACAAGTAAGAGATGCTCAATTGTAGAATATTTATTTCTCTCATAACATCTAATTTTAAAAATAATCTTGACTTTTTGTAATTATTACTGAGGTATTCATTTTAGATACAAATGAATGTGCAAGCAGTCCATGTCAAAATGGCGGCACATGCGTTGATGGCATCAACCAGTACACTTGCACTTGCGCAGCAGGATATGAAGGAACACTGTGTCAGACAAGTAAGAGATGCTCAATTGTAGAATATTTATTTCTGTCATATCATCTACTTTTAAAAATAACCTTGACCATTTGTGATTATTACTGTGGTATTCATTTTAGATACAAATGAATGTGCAAGCAGTCCATGTCAAAATGGTGGCACATGCGTTGATGGAGTCAACCAGTATTCTTGCACTTGCGCAGCAGGATATGAAGGAACAATGTGTCAGACAAGTAAGAGATGCTCAATTGTAGAATATTTATCTCTCGCATATCATCTACTTTTAAAAATAACCTTGACTATTTGTAATTGTTACTGAGGTATTCATTTTAGATATAAATGAATGTGCAAGCAGTCCATGTCAAAATGGTGGCACATGCGTTGATGGAGTCAACCAGTATTCTTGCACTTGCGCAGCAGGATACGAAGGAACACTGTGTCAGACAAGTAAGAGATGCTCAATTGTAGAATATTTATTTCTCTCATATCATCTACTTTTAAAAATAACCTTGACCATTTGTGATTATTACTGTGGTATTCATTTTAGATATAAATGAATGTGCAAGCAGTCCATGTCAAAATGGCGGAACATGCGTTGATGGAGTCAACCAGTACTCTTGCACTTGCGCAGCAGGATACGAAGGAACACTGTGTCAGACAAGTAAGAGATGCTCAATTGTAGAATATTTATTTCTCTGATATCATCTACTTTTAAAAATAACCTTGACCATTTGTGATTATTACTGTGGTATTCATTTTAGATATAAATGAATGTGCAAGCAGTCCATGTCAAAATGGCGGCACATGCTTTGATGGAGTCAACCAGTACTCTTGCACTTGCGCAGCAGGATATGGAGGACCCCAATGTCAAGCAAGTATGGAATTTTTTATGACTGATTTCTTCATTTCCATAGGCCCCTTGGGTGTAAACTTAGTCACCCGTGTGAGTCAATAAATCTGTTCGACATGTTAGTCTCCTTCGATTCATGTATCCTGAAATGCTCATTGCTAGACCATACTTTTTCCTTAAATGATGCTTTTTGCTCTCTTATTCGCACCTAGAAAAATGTTTTTACTTTATTTATTTTTCTTGTATTCACCTATGTTTTATTGAGTTACTGTCGTTACAATTCCTGACTCTGCTTTTTGCTTATTCAAACCGCAACATTTCAGTTTATAAATGTTTCTGAAACACAAATGATAGAGCTTTTGATTAAATATTTATTCGAAGGAAAGGGGGTCGCGAATTAACAACGGCCATGTAAAGTAGAAAATTGAAAAAAATTGCGTTAATTTTTCATTAATTTTTTTCCTGGATTGTAGGTTTTCTTCCGAACAATCTTTCCGGAGTCAACAATATTTTGATTCTTTCGAATCTTCAAAAAGCAAATTGTTGTGTCGAGATGGCATCAATGTCAGAAAATCTATATTTTTTTGCCTATGCATTCGTTAGATTGATACAATCAATTTATTTTATTCGCTGTACAACAGGCGGATCTCTCTATACTGAAGCTCGTTAAATTGATGCATTCAACTGGGATTTTTTCAACCCCTCTCCTCACTGTACTGAGCACAATTTACTACGTATTTTGTTTTGAGATGCACAGTAATTGGCTATTCTAACTCGCTCTTTGCAGCAATAAATGAAATTTACATAAATATTTACATAAATATGTTCTTCTTACCTGTGCACTTCCCGAGTTCGAGAAATTCCAATCGAACTTCACTAAGTCTCCTCCAATAAGGATATCTTCCCACCAACAGGGTCTAGAAGGCCTTGTCATATCATAAGACATCAGATGAGGAGTTATCTGAGACACAGCGCCTTGAAATCGTAGCTGAATGTCACAGGATCTTGAAAAGAGAAGGAGGAAACATTAAAATATGGCCTTTCTAATTGACTAAAGTGGAATGATTGATTGGTTGGGAGGCTGAAAGTGAGGGAGGCCAGAGGATCAGATCCTCCAACTGAACTTTTTTTGCAAAAAAAAATATTAATGCAAAATCTTTTACTTGATTTTTGCCCTTGCTTTATTCATTTGCTCAACCTAACTTTCAAATTTTTCAGCATCTGGAACCAGCTGCAGGGCATTGTACCTTCAAGGACACACAGTTAATGGGGTCTATCAGTTACAAGGTGTTTCTGGTACAACATTTGATGTGAGTTTCGTTTAAGAGTTAATACTTAATTTATAAAGGATATCACTGGTCTTGCGATTCTCTCATTTGCAGTCTAAGTCACAATGGTATGGGGGAAGGAATGAAAGCTTTTTGGCCCCACCCTTTGGCCATTTACTGCCGGGAAACCTTTTTATCAATGGAGGGCGATTATACATTAGCAGGAAGAGCACATATACCCAAAAGGGATGCTAATGTTACCAACTGGGAAATTACTTGAAAATTATAAAATTGCTTGTTAAGCTGTGATTACAAGAGTTTCAGATTCATAAAAGACAGACGAGGAAGTATTTAGTCAAAAATACCACTCGCACGACCTTATGGCGCCGAATTCAGAAAAAATATTGAAGTCTATCCATGATGGAAGATCGGGGCTGCCTTGCCTTTTATACCTCCTTCCAGCGCTGCTATGCCCCCTTCTAGCACTGTTTAGGGTAGGTGGTGCTGTGTGGAAAAGTAATTGTCACCAACTAAATCCACGAAGACATATTGCTCCTCTTTTCCCTGTATTCTAAAGACTGCAGAACTGATAAATAATTTGTTTTTTCCAAAAACATTTATTAGGTTTGATGCATAAAAAATAATTTTTTCATAGGCATACTGTCATATGAGTGCCGGTGGTTGGACGTTGATAGCAAGGTTCTCGAACGCGGATGCAAAGAACTGGATGCAAAGTAGTGGTTCATTTTGGTACGACCAAGGAGAATTTGGATCAACAACATCACCATCAACGAATGCTGACATGATAAATAGGGCATTTTTCGATACTGCTGGAAACGATATCAAACTGTCTCGCAGTGATTCTTCTACCCACTACGTCCTGCTTTACGGAGGGAACTGTTTCTCTTCAGCAGTAACATTTCGTGGCAAGATGTCGTCATACGGCAATTTTAGGTAGAAGCGAATCGTTTTATTTATAATAAACGTTAGTCTTAGTGTTCGTAATTATATTTAGCTTGTAGATTTTTGCTAAGGCAAGGGACATGGCATAACCTTACTAATGATTGTAGTGGTGGGGAGCTAAGGGGGGAAGAATGGTAAATTTGTGTTATTGCCTGAAAATAGAAAATAACCTTCTTTTGTTTTGGTTTCCCAAGTTTTTCATTAAGCTAGGACGTCGGAATAAGGGGTCTTCCTGGTGCACATGCCTCCTCAATTTGGTAACATCTCCTTTACCATAAGATAAAGTGAGCTTCTCTGACATTTGAAATAGTGCTCCTGCAAAGAGCTGAAACGAAACAAAATTACTGGACTAGGTAGATCGTAAGATCGCTTTATTTTGCTTTAGGAATAACGCAGTCTGGCTTCCTACAAATGATGGCTGCAGAGGAAGCTGCACAATAACCTATGGAAGCGTGTCTGGAGTTGCTGGATTTTCACAATACAGTTGCAGTGGTGACCTCAAACCAAGCAATACATTAGGCTTTTGGTGTCATTATAGCACAGGTGATGGGGCAGTGCTTATGATTGGTGGTGGTGGCAGTGCGTGTGGACGGGCAGATCACGGTGTTGGTATAACAGAGGCAAATGCCCCAGTATTTGCAGATTCAGCACCAAATTATGATTTTGGAGATAACGCAGATTACGCACAAGCAACTACTTATGCCTTGAATCTTTGGATTCGATGAACTAGATCAATTGTAAATAATTTCTTTTATAGATCGCACAATATGAACAGGGACAGACCATTCAATTGCGTTTGGGCTACGATAATGAATGACAAGGGAGCTTGCAAAAATTCCTCCATAGCAGACGTTTTGACAACGCTTGCTATGTTGAAATATTTAACATGAGTTTCCTAGGAACTTTGTACATATTTGATACTTAAATACCAGATGTAGGGGATACAGGGGCCTTTTGGTGGCTAGTGTTGTAGGTTGTATATGATTTGTACAACCAGAAGACAAGGCACTCATACGCCAGCAACTGTAAGGAAGGCCATATAAAATTCAGGGGACTATTATACTGACTTATTACATCAATATTGCATTCTGTAAACACGAAAACTATTTGAGCAGTAATAAATGGACTTATTTGAGCACTAATAATTAGAATTATAATATCTATGAACTGTTTGGAAACTGATTGTTATCTATTAGAATCTTTATCTATTACATCGACATATCTATCAGAATCTTTGTTTATTAGATCACTTCTAGCTGCGTTTGTAACATATGCTACTGATGTTTCGTTTTGTTCTATCATGATGGAGGTGGTTCACAAACAAATGCATTTGTCTTAAATCTTTGGCATGGGTGCCATCAGGGAATAAAAAACCACCTGACCATGTGGCCAGGCGGTCGCAGGAAATTTTTCATGAATAAATTTCTGCAGAAAGTTTTTGGAATATACTATTTTTCAAGAGGCATCTTTGTTTCTTTAATGTTCATCACAAGCAAAAACGCAAAGTCAAAACAAATGTACCTCATGTATGTGCCTTGTACAGGTTGAAATGGGTTTCCTATCTAAGAACCCTTGAAAATGTTTTTAAAAATTCTTGTTTGATAAAAGCTTACAGTTTTTCATCTGACTTAAGAATCTTTGTTATAATCTACAGAATTCTTGAAAATTCTGTACATTTTTGCTATGTTGATGCGTGAAAGACCGCTACCGTATATTGCCTATAACAGTGAATTTTACTGATCATCTTTCATGCTTTTTGCAATTGGTTTCTGCTCAGGGTTCTGACCTATATTTTCGTTAAGTAGTTTTTAGAAACTTCCATGGATACAAGGACATCATATGATGAATCATTCTATGCTCATTTTTAATTTTATCTATTATAATGCCTGGATGGAGACAAATGTAGCTGAAAAGTATGTAAATAGGTAGATTACTATTGCACTTTTTTCCTTTTTGTATATAAATAATTTATATTAATTAGTTTCACATAATTGTCTATGTATATTAACTATTGTTCAAACCAACTGTAAATTTAGAGATTTTTATTATTATAATTATTATTGTTGGCAACTCCTTCAGATTATTCATCGATATGTGTGACTCTTTGTCCATTGATCATCAACAGAAACGCTATCTCAGCTACAAACTTTTCAGCAACTCCATTCGCACCACATACAATATTATTTGCTGTAGAAACGCTGTAGGAACAAAACTTGACAAACCCAGAGCTACTCCCCATTTCACGTTTTTTTCTTTTCTTATTACTACGATTGTAATAGTTTTATTTTGTAAAAAAACAGGCAAGCTAGTTACCTTGTAATAGTAAGATTTGTAATTGTAATTTTAAATGCAATTCTAAATGGAAGGTTTCCATTATTATTAATATTATTTCCTGTTAATCTCAGCTTCAATGATGTAAAATGGCTGGCTTTATTCGGCTAAACATCAGGTTCTATTCTATTTCCTGGTACTTGTCCACTTTCTCCCTCTCTTTTTCAGCAAATCGGGTGTCAAAAGGGCATGCCACATCCACAATCTTGCATGTTCTATTCTCCTTCTCAAAAACTACCATATTTGGTTTCGAGTGCTCCAGGATCTTATCAGTCTGTCTGTTTCGAGTGCACCAGGATCTTATCAGTCTGTCTGTTTCGAGTGCTCCAGGATCTTATCAGTCTGTCTGTTTCGAGTGCTCCAGGATCTTATCAGTCAGTATCTCCATATCTCAAAGGATTTTAGCTTTTTTGTTTTCTGTTACCTATTCTGGATGATGATCATACCACTTTTCTATGTGTTCTAGATCATGAGTTTCGCATAGCTGCCAATGAATAACCTGGACAATTTTATAATGACGCCATTTCTTGTACTGTGTCTGACAAAGGATCTAGCACTCAGACACCAAATGGGCTATCGTTTCATCTCTCTCTCCACAGAGTCTGCACAATGAGGAGATGATGTTCTCTTTGTCGATACAATGTCTAATAGACCTTGTTCTGATAACTTGTTCTTGTGCTGCCATAATAGTTCCTTCTGTGGCTGTCTTCAAATCTCCTTTTCTCAACCAATTCTACGTCTGCTCATCTCTAAATTCAGTATTTTTGAAAAACACGCTATGTAGGTTTTTGCGTTTCAGGTTCTCTCTTCTGTGTTCTATATGTTTTCTTTTTATATTTTCTGCTTTAACCAAAAGTGGTTCCATAAGCGTGGGAGACAGGAGCTGGGAGGACTGAAGCCCCACTAATCAGGCAACATTATAAATTTTCAGGCTCCATTTCGGAAATTGTTTCTTGACAAAGCACTCATATTCGGGTAAGATCGATACTAAACCCCCTTAAACCTTTTGTATCCGCTACGCCCATAGGTAATACCGAGATACTATGCGATACAGTCGAGTCCTCTTATAGTCACTCCAGTTGCAGTCACATTACTGGTTACAGGCGCATATTTGGGTCTAATATGTGCATTTTTGTGTCGAATATGTACATATTTGGGTCTAATATGTGCATTTTTGGGTCTAATATGTGCATACAGTGGGACCCCGCCTTACGGCCACTTCGTTAATACGACCACCTCGTTATTACGGCCACATTCGTTTGGCCCGGAAAAACGGCCATACATAGTATCATAAAATGCCCATATCTGTGTCATAATATGCACATATCTAGGTCTATTATGTGCATATTTGGGACTAAGTCCACTGGAGAAAAATCAGAATGTTTGGTGCATGTGGTTGTTTAGCTCAAAGCAGGGGCGGATCCAGACAAAAATTTGACATTCTCAAAACCCGTTATGACCTCAAAGGGCCTAGTGGGGCGAATTCCCCACCACTCGGTTTGTTAGAAAATTCTCCTGATGAGCCTTGGTGATCGTATTTGTATGATCTTCTCAAATTTAGGATTAATTTTATTTCAACACGAAAATCCCAATTTCCAATTGGCATCCATACTCACTTGAATTAAAAAGGTTCAAAAATCTAGAAAACTGCTTTGAAATCTAAAATAACATTAGACAAAATTAATTCTTCCTAAGTGTACATTATCAATGTGTCCCTTTTTCCATAGGAGCATGATTATCAAGAACAGCAATCTTGCAAGACAATTAGACAGATGAAAGACTGTAGACTAATTGATGAGCTTGAGCTTCCACTTAAGAGCTTTCAAAACTTTCTTGATGCTGCAACTCATGCAGTAAACCAGGGTCTCCACCTTTATCTTTCTTCCTTTGTGTGCCCTTTTGTAGGTGATTGGCCAGCACAGTTCTTCATGAGACAGGTTCAATATAACCTCCCCAGTTTTGCTCCTTTGTCTTTACAAAATATTGTTCCTTTCATTGGTCCCTTGCACATTCAACTAAATGCAAGAGAATCTGTTTGTCTACTCAATATCGAGTTTTTCAAAAAGGCCTTTTCCTTCATCTTTGGTGCTAGGAAACACCTTTCAAATAAACCAAAAGCAAGTCGAATTTCTTTAATCGAGGAGATACTTTATGGTGGTTGGACATCAATCAGAGAGCAAGTTACTGTAGCTTTCTCAAACTGCAAAGACCTACAGTACTTAGCCCTTTTAAATCTGTTAGATAATTATCTTCCTGTTGTCCTTTCTATCTATTCTGTCATCTTTAAAAGGCAAAACACAGAGGAGTATGCCACATCACTTCTCAGGTGTTGGATAATGTTCTTTTGCTATAAACGACACCACTACAATAAGGCACCATTAATTTGGCTGAGCAATTTCATGCATTGGAAGAATCAAGATCATCCTCTTTTCAACACACTGATGACAAATCTTAATGCATTTGATGAGTACCCTGTGGAAAATTTCCATTCCATACTGCGAGCTCAGTCAAGCCATAGCGACAGTGGTGATCTTCTGCGCCAAAAAGCAAGAGCATTTGACAACACCAAAGCCACTTCAGCAAAATTTTCATCTGTTTTTGAAGTTCCAAAAAAATACACCTTCAGCAGATCAAAACTGGAAAGAATTAAATTGGATGCCGCCAAATTCATTTGCAGCATTTTGAAGCAAATTGCCCAAAATCCCAATTCTGGATATCAGGTGCCTCGACCAGCTAGGAAAGCAAAAAATATGACATACTGGAAACTGCCTGTACTTTATGGAGAAGACACAGTTGTAGCATCCAAGGTCCTTCCGCTTGGATTCCAGTTTCTCAACAAGGAACCAAATCCAAGCAGGTACACTCTTTTTGATAAGAACCAGTAAATTTCCTCTTTCATCACTGAAAAAGCACACAAATGACCAAAAACCATCATTATTTTAGATAAAACATTGCTCAAAATTGCATCTAACAGTAGCTCAGCCTCAGCTTGTTCCTAATTTATTTTTAGCTTTTGACCAATCTTGAAACTCATGTTCTTATGTTCATGTTCAAAAAAAGTGCATATATATATAATGTAATTCGGTATATTATAACATTTGCTCATATAATATAAATGATTTATGTCATATCCTTTACTCCTTTGAGAAAAATAAATTACTTGCTGCTGAGAGACTTTCTAATCTAATGGCCCCAGCCCCAGAACATTAAATATGCCCTTATGTATCCAAAATGTATATTTTACACTCAATGTTTACCTGTGCCAAAAATAGAATACAGTAGAAAAATGGAACTTCTTAGGCTTTTGACATTTTAACCTATGAACAAATTACAAACAATTATTTTTCTTCGTAGATCAACTGTATCATTATAGTTCACAATTGTTAAAATTTCAAACAAAACATGCAATTTTTTTATTCTCTCCGTTTTAAGGCGATGCGACCTACCTAATTGTGTGCAACCATCCATCAATACAAGCATGAAAATTCTCCATGGTTGTGGGCACTCCTTTCATCCGGAATGCTTTCCTTCTGGCCCTGGCATTTGTAGCATTTGCAAAGATAAGTTGGTTGATGCGATCAAAGTTTTATCTGAAGCTGCATCAGCATCCATTCTCAATCCAGACTCGGTGCCAATTGTTGGTGATCGCGATAACGACGATAAAGAAAAGGGTGACGATGGTGAGGAAGAGTTTACTACCGACGAAAAAGGCTGTGATCCCGCAACCATTGCTGACGCCTTCCTCGAGTTAAAAAGAGAGATATTTACATGGGGCCTTATTCCAGGACCAGAAGCTTAACGTTTTCAGAAATCCTGGGATCACAAATCAAACGGTTTTTTTAAAAACCACCAAATAACCAGCTTAGGTTCTACCTACCGAGTGACACACACATACTGCTAACCAGATTGGAATAGTAAATGGTGACCAAATGTTTTAAAAATCATCAAACTGAGTGGAAAAAGTTTTTATGAGTGTATTAAATTTCTTTTTAGCGGCACTCCGATGCAAGATCTTGAACTAAAGAACAATCCAATAAGATGACATAGCATGTCGGCCTAAGAGCTAAAACACGTGCTTAAGATAACTTCTTGCAAAAAATGAATTTTATCATTTGTGTTAGCAAACTGTAGCCAAAGTGCTAATATCTTATAAGGTTGCATCATGCCATAAAAATTAAAGAAACTTACTGCGTTCTAAAGTACACGAACAGCAAGAATGGATGCACATCGCGGCTGTTCAAGTTCGAGTCACTCGAGTGCAAAGCACATGTCATGTTGAGCATTCCGGAACATACCATAACCCGGAAACAGAACAGAAGTGACATTTCTATTCTGTGACCCGGATAATGTGGACGTCAACGCTTCGGGCACTAGCACTGCCATTAAATATAATTTCCTGACCACTTACAAGATTTTACCACATAGAATAAAAAAAATTGAATTCCGAAATCTGAGGAGAGCTACCAGTTACTGATTTTGTTGCGTCGGCCTAAGCGATAGTCATGAATGAAATCGTTTTTCATCAAAATTCCCAGGTATAAAGTTGAAGTAAACATGGTTTGTGAATTGTGAAAAAACAAGAATAATTAAAATTTGAGTTTTCTTGTTAATCTGTTGTTTTTGACTGTTAATTCATTCATTACAATCTCCTTCAATATAAATGTTTCTGCTGGCTAGGTTTGAGACGCTGTATTTTCTAAACAATTAAAAATCGGGGTCATGTTCCACGGTAGATTTGTGGGAAATTTATCTGTGTAGGGCTGTAGTTAAAAAAATTTGAAATTTATCGCAGCAGATTTTACACGTTATTTTTTTAACGGAGGGTGGTAAAAATGCCCAATTTTCGGCTTTGGCCTAAGTTTGTTTACACTTTCCGGGACCGTGATTGGCTTAGCGGCGAGAGAGACCACATGACTTAGCGCAAGCTCTCAGCCAATCAAGATTTGAGCCCTATGCTGAAAATTGCCACGATCCTTTACCTTTATTTGTTGATTGCTGATTGGCTATCTACAAAACCATCTGCCTGCGGCGTTACAAAGAGACCCATGGGATAATGGTATCCGCGTTTTCTGGCTTCCATGGGAATGTTGCGTTGTTGATCTTGTATTGAGAAATTATTTAGAGTGTTGTGTCATTGCATCTCAAATCACGAAGCATCACTAATTGCAAGTCCTTGTAAGATTGCTTGCTGAAGAACAATCATGGTATTGGTACAGAAGAGAATGGACAAACATACAGGACAAACGATGTTAGAAACATCATTGCCTCTTCGAGCAC
This sequence comes from Rhopilema esculentum, assembly GCF_057945365.1. NCBI lineage: Eukaryota > Metazoa > Cnidaria > Scyphozoa > Rhizostomeae > Rhizostomatidae > Rhopilema > Rhopilema esculentum. The sequence goes on from NC_142816.1 coordinate 4,453,943, forward strand.
CGAATGCATTGATCAAAAAATTGAAATGGTTTATGCAACAAAGAGGTAATACTTGATAGTATTTTTAAGTAAAAAAAGGGGGGTTTCCTATTTGCTCTGGTCGCGCGACTGTTGCCAAAGCGATTCGACAAATCAACTGAGTTGAACAACTTGGCGAATGGTCGTGCATTCACAGTGAAAAAGAAAGTTTGATGTTGCTTATACTCAAAAGTGATTTCGCTCAGTTGCGCGAATAGTGCAAATCAATTGGAAACCGGCCTTAAGAGTTTGGTACAGTCGCGGTACGGGCCATGCAGATGTGGAAAGGAGGGCAACATAAATCCTTTTTGGTCCGCGATTTTTAGTGTCAGACAATGCTATTTTACAACCAGCTACACCAATCTTTTACGAAATTTGTTGGTTTTGCAAAGTAACTTGTAAAATCATAGTTGGGCCCCATAAAGTATGTTTTGCCATTATATTACTTATACAGTGACGCAGATGCTATTTTTTGCAAATCTTAATGTTAGCCGTTCAATCGACCGGGGTAGAAACCTTAAAGTAAACTATAGAAGACTTGTTAGATGTGTGTACAGAGTTTGTTAAAGGAAATCACGGCACCAGATGTACCAAGATTAACCAATCATATCCTGACAAGTGCATTAATCCTTTCTATCCCATTTTCAACTGTCCCTCTTGTATAATGCTTCGGCAGGATGGAGACAAAAATACAACTTCTCGACGTTTTTGTGTCTTTTCAGATCAACAAACATACGTTATACACTACTGAGGCTTTTCTCAAGCACCTACAGTATGAACTCTAAATCCTTATATTGCTTGATTGCCAAAGAATAAGCCGTTGTCAAGGAGGCCTAATAAATTTATGAATTCTATTTTAGGACTCGAAATAATCAAATGTAATAAAAGCATGCCTTAAAAAAGCAAAAAATTCAATTGATTGCAAGATTGCAAGAAAATGACTGCAAGAAATATTTTGAAATGTAATTTAAGCGAATCTAAAGGATGTGGTTGTAAAATTCTTTCGGAAGCCTCTTTCTTTCAACTATAGCTAAGGTCCCCGACAACCGCTCGTCAGCCCCTTTCAATATACAGCATAACATAGGCATAAAATATCGTGGAGAATTTTATTGCGTTATTAAAAAGTTGGTTCTTTTGTCCTATGAAGTGCTCTTGATTTCAATCTTGTGTTTGAATTGAGCTAGGGTGCCTCGTAAAGTAATGAATTCCATTTTAAGAATGGGATACATAAAAATTTTTGGCTTGCTCCGCTCGTAGGGGGCTTCATATTTTTACTCCAAGGCCTTCGAAACTTTCTATGGCCTTGGCTGAAGCTTTCATTAATGCAATGTCTGCACTAAGTTTGTCGCTCAATTTACCATACGGAGGTTCCTCCGGTAAAAAATGTTTCACCATGCTAAAAAAGGATAAAGAAAAATAGTGAAATAACGTCCACAATGTTACAGTAGTGCGTTGTTGTCTTATGTTTAATGGCAGCAGATTTTGATGTCCTGGGAGTTTTAAACACCAATAAAATCATCGAAATGTTTTCAGCATTAAGTAAAGACGAAAGACATTAGCGTCATGAACCAAGGCAAGGGTAGTTCTGTTGGGAATGGACTGAAACGCTAAATGGATACAAGTTAATTCGTGTCTTATAGTTTCTATCTATCAAACTTTTTAGTGAATTTAACCTGGTTATGATTATGTTTAGCAAAGTACTATGCATGTGACACATACTTTTTGTATTTTTCAAGGGGCCCCAATCAAATTTAGGCCCAGGACCCCAACAAATGTAAATACGGTCTTGACTACCCCTACCGTAGGGAAAATACTCTTCAAGAATTTCGAAAAGGATGGTTGCTAAATTGCTCTGGTGGCTAAATTTCTCTTGTAGCAGCGAGGAGTTATTATTTATGGGCCTCTATAGCCAAGGGCCCCGGACTAGTGAGCCCCTTGACCCTTTTCTCCTCAGCACTTGAAGTGATTGTACCTACAATAAGGTAAATCAACCATGTGACTTCACCTTTAATGCAGTTTATTTTGATAAAGGATGTACCAAAACTAAAATCAGGACTTCACCATTTCTCATGTATGTTGTTATTAGTGCAGCTGACTCATTATCCTGTGAATACCTTGACCCAAAATCTGTATAAAAGTTTCTATATTTGGGTCTGCGATATCCGTACCTTAGCAAAACCTTAGTTATGCTGGTAACTATTCTGGAAAATTACCTGTGCGGTTGGTTCTTCCCACCAGCGGTTGAACCCATAAACAGTATTAATAATTTAGATATACTGTTGTGCTAATTGATGGCGGCAAAATGGGAATTAGGTCAATACCAAATCAAAGTTAACAAGATTGGAAGATCCTACATATCACACGTGGCTCGTTATCAATTAAGCGGCCCCAATCTTTTGTGTTCTTCGATAAATTTTGCTTCTATTCAGTAAAAGCACTTTTTAGTGGTCAGTAGTAACAAAATAATGCAATAATTCACTTAATTTATTTTACTATTTTCCTTATCTTGAAGTTAAAAGCTGATTTTCTTAATTTTCAATAATTTTCCAGTCACCTTAAGGGTGTGGCACAAAATCCAATCATTGACTGTCCCTAATCCATGCGGTTTAGATCCGCCCCTTTGTTAAAAATGCAATTTAAAATATGTTTTCTGACAGTTACAGCTTTCTTAGGGTCATTGCCTTGTCCCAAATCCAAAATCTGAATTTACATTGAAAAGCTAGCCTGGAGATATGTTTATCTTGATGTAGATCTTCTGTTGATACTCTTAAATTAATGTTTTGTTGCTAAACTGCGTTTCATATTTTTTTTTCTATTTTGGTATCTATTTAATGTAAAATAACCTCGATCATACTCACTCCATGCACTTACTGCATATATTCTAAAATCTTGCAAAAACTATTTCATATCAGCTTCAAAATACATAAAACTGTGGGACAAAGTATTGAAAAAAAGCTTGTTTATTGCTTCGTGTTTAGATTGCTCAAAATATTATATTTAGATACAGTTTCTGACATCCCTAGAATACATTTTTCATCAATCCTTAATAAATCATGCATGTTCTTTTTCGCTCTGTAATCTCTGCAATCATGCTTTTGTAATCCTTAGCTTGCTCAATAATATCGACAACTGTGATATTATTTATCAAGATAATTCTTCACTACATTTTCCTTGTCTCGATATTTGAAGATAATATTATGACGCTTAAGTTATATAAGATGACCCAAGCGTTGATTGCTGGTTGGTAAACAGTTTGGTCAATAGCTGCAAATATGTAGAAGTTATTTTGACTTAAAACATAAGTGTTTGTTCTTTTTCTCCAAAAATCTCAATGATTTATAATTCAAATACCCTTAATCAGGCTTTTGTAATCCTTAGCTTGCTCAATGATATCGTTAACTGTGATATTATTTATCAAGACATTTCTTCGCTATATTTTCCTTGTCTCGATATTTGTAGATAACATCATGACGGTTAAGTTATATAACAAGAACCAAGCGTAAATTGCTGGTTGGTATACAGTTTGGTCAATAGCTACAAATAAGTAGAAATTACTTTGACCTGTGGAATTTGGCTAAATAAGAGTATAAATCTTGCCGAACATGAATAATTCAGAATGGTTACTATGGAGTTTCTAAGGCAAAGAAATCTATAAATTAAACTTACAGCGGAGATACGTTACCAGAGTCATTGACAACTTCAGGCTCCCCAGTGTCAAGTGCTCAAATCAAATTGGAAAATGCAATCCAAAAGATGTTTTGTAACTGTCACAGCTCTAGTCTGCTTTTTGATCTGTGCCAAATCACAAAGCATCACAATACACCGTTCGTCGTGCAGGAGAGATGTTCTAATGAAAGCAACGGACCTTGATAAAAAATTGACTGGCACTGCGCAAAATATCATATTGGAGATCTACGCCAACAAGCTTTCACTTTGCGCAAAGAGGTGCACAGGGGCAGAGAAGTGTATGACGATCAATTACAAGAAGTTTCCTGCCTCTTTGCAAGAGAATAATTGCCAATTACTGGATATTTCGAAAGCAAATCAGAGCGTATCATTGACAAATGCAGCTAGGTGGATTCACTACGAGCCAGTAGCACAGGTACTGTGTTTCAATATGACAAAATATGTCAATGTCAATTCTGCTCTGCTCTGCTCTGCTCTGCTCTGCTCTGCTCTGCTCTGCTCTGCTCTGCTCTGCTCTGCTCTGCTCTGCTCTGCTCTGCTCTGCTCTGCTCTGCTCTGCTCTGCTCTGCTCTGCTCTGCTCTGCTCTGCTCTGCTCTGCTCTGCTCTGCTCTGCTCTGCTCTGCTCTGCTCTGCTCTGCTCTGCTCTGCTCTGCTCTGCTCTGCTCTGCTCTGCTCTGCTCTGCTCTGCTCTGCTCTGCTCTGCTCTGCTCTGCTCTGCTCTGCTCTGCTCTGCTCTGCTCTGCTCTGCTCTGCTCTGCTCTGCTCTGCTCTGCTCTGCTCTGCTCTGCTCTGCTCTGCTCTGCTCTGCTCTGCTCTGCTCTGCTCTGCTCTGCTCTGCTCTGCTCTGCTCTGCTCTGCTCTGCTCTGCTCTGCTCTGCTCTGCTCTGCTCTGCTCTGCTCTGCTCTGCTCTGCTCTGCTACAAAGTAACCAAAGTCTTCCTAAATTGAGTTCCCTTTTCTTTTTCTTTAAGGTTGGACCACGTTGCCGATTATATAACTGTAGTGCTGGCTACCAGTGCATCGAGTCATGCTCAAATTTAGATGGAATCGAGTGCATTGGTTTGTATACATTTTCATCCTTTCAGATATTCTACTGTTACAGGGTCTGATATTAATCGACGTAAACATTGAATTCAAGGCACTTTGGTTTTATAGCTTTTAAACTGATTATGTTGACATCCTTCATTGCTAATTTGACTGAGGAACTCGTTTCGAAGTGTCACACACCCTTTTGAAGATACAATGCTCAAGCTTGATACACTATTATAAACACGAGAGCTGTGACAATATCGCAACTACATTCAATTTTCTATTGTTATATCTTTGAAAATGTTGCAATTTTTTACAACCCTTTTTGCGCCACAGATTTAACGCTTTTTCAAGTTATAACTCATGACAAATTTCTTGTCTTGAGTATTCGTGCAGATTGTACCTAATTTGATTGTTTAACACAGCCTGGTGCAACAGTTCAAGAACTAGGTGTGATTATTACTGTGGTATTCATTTTAGATATAAATGAGTGTGCAAGCAGTCCATGTCAAAATGGCGGCACATGCTTTGATGGAGTCAACAATTACACTTGCACTTGCGCAGCAGGATACGAAGGAACAATGTGTCAGACAGGTAAAAGATGCTCAATTGAAGAATATTTATCTCTCTCATAACATCTACTTTTCAAAATAAATAGACTATTTGTGATTATTACTGTGGTATTCATTTTAGATATAAATGAATGTGCAAGCAGTCCATGTCAAAATGGCGGCACATGCTTTGATGGAGTCGACAATTACACTTGCACTTGCGCAGCAGGATACGAAGGAACAATGTGTCAGACAGGTAAAAGATGCTCAATTGAAGAATATTTATCTCTCTCATAACATCTACTTTTAAAAATAACCTTGACCATTTGTGATTATTGCTGAGGTATTCATTTTAGATACAAATGAATGTGCAAGCAGTCCATGTCAAAATGGCGGAACATGCGTTGATGGAGTCAACCATTACACTTGCACTTGCGCAGCAGGATACGAAGGAACACTGTGTCAGACAAGTACGAGATGCTCAATTGTAGAATATTTATCTCTCTCATATCATTTCCTTTCAAAAATAACCTTGACCATTTGTGATTATTACTTTGGTATTCATTTTAGATACAAATGAATGTGCAAGCAGTCCATGTCAAAATGGCGGCACATGCGTTGATGGAGTCAACCAGTATTCTTGCACTTGCGCAGCAGGATACGAAGGAACACTGTGTCAGACAAGTAAGAGATGCTCCATTGTAGAATATTTATCTCTCTCATATCATCTAATTTTAAAAATAAACTTGACTTTCTTTAATTATTGCTGAGGTATTCATTTTAGATACAAATGAATGTGCAAGCAGTCCATGTCAAAATGGTGGCACATGCGTTGATGGCACCAACCAGTACTCTTGCACTTGCGCAGCAGGATACGAAGGAACACTGTGTCAGACAAGTAAGAGATGCTCAATTGAAGAATATTTATCTCTCGCATATCATCTACTTTTAAAAAAAATCTTGATTATTTGTGATTATTACTGAGGTATTCATTTTAGATACAAATGAATGTGCAAGCAGTCCATGTCAAAATGGCGGCACATGCGTTGATGGAGTCAACCAGTATTCTTGCACTTGCGCAGCAGGATACGAAGGAACGCTGTGTCAGACAAGTAAGAGATGCTCCATTGTAGAATATTTATCTCTCTCATATCATCTAATTTTAAAAATAAACTTGACGATCTTAAATTATTGCTGAGGTATTCATTTTAGATACAAATGAATGTGCAAGCAGTCCATGTCAAAATGGCGGCACATGCGTTGATGGCATCAACCAGTACTCTTGCACTTGCGCAGCAGGATACGAAGGAACACTGTGTCAGACAAGTAAGAGATGCTCAATTGTAGAATATTTATCTCTCGCATATCATCTACTTTTAAAAATAATCTTGATTATTTGTGATTATTACTGAGGTATTCATTTTAGATACAAATGAATGTGCAAGCAGTCCATGTCAAAATGGCGGCACATGTGTTGATGGAGTCAACCAGTATTCTTGCACTTGCGCAGCAGGATATGAAGGAACACTTTGTCAGACAAGTAAGAGATGCTCAATTGTAGAATATTTATTTCTCTCATAACATCAAATTTTAAAAATAACCTTGACTGTCTGTGATTATTAATGAGGTATTCATTTTAGATACAAATGAATGTGCAAGCAGTCCATGTCAAAATGGCGGCACATGCGTTGATGGAGTCAACCAGTACTCTTGCACTTGCGCAGCAGGATATGAAGGAACAATGTGTCAGACAAGTAAGAGATGCTCAATTGAAGAATATTTATCTCTCGCATATCATCTACTTTTAAAAATAATCTTGATTATTTGTGATTATTACTGAGGTATTCATTTTAGATACAAGTGAATGTGCAAGCAGTCCATGTCAAAATGGCGGAACATGCGTTGATGGAGTCAACCAGTACTCTTGCACTTGCGCAGCAGGATACGAAGGAACACTGTGTCAGACAAGTAAGAGATGCTCAATTGTAGAATATTTATGTCTCTCATATCATCTACTTTTAAAAAAAACCTTGACCATTTGTGATTATTACTGAGGTATTCATTTTAGATACAAATGAATGTGCAAGCAGTCCATGTCAAAATGGTGGCACATGCGTTGATGGCGTCAACCAGTACTCTTGCACTTGCGCAGCAGGATACGTAGGAACCCGGTGTCAATCAAGTAAGAAATGATCAAAAGATTGAAGAATTTCTTTTCTGATTGGAATTCTTTATGACTGGTTTGTTCATTTCCATAGGCCCCGGGTGCGAAGTTAGTCACCCATGTGTGTCAATAAATCTGTTCGCACCTAGAAAAACGTTTTTACTTATATTTTACTGTCCTCACTCTGCCTTTTTCTTATTCAAACCGCATAATTTCAGTTCATAAATGTATTTGTTAGATTGATACAATCAATTTATTTTATTCGCTGTACGACAAGCCAATCTCTCCATATTGATGCTCGTTTGATTGATACAGTCTACTGAAATTTTTTCAACTCCTCTCCTCTCTGTGCTGAGCACAATTTACAACGTGTTTTGTTTTGAGATGCACAGTAATTGGCTATTCTAACTCGCTCTTTGCAGCAATAAATGAAATTTACATAAATATCACCTTTACACGCCCATATCCCTATGTTTTTCTTACCTGTGCACTTCCTGAGTTCGAGAAATTCCAATCGAACTTCACTGAGTCTCCTCCAATTAGGATATCTTCCCACAAACAGTGTCTAGAAGGCCTTGTCATGTCATAAGACATCAGATGAGGTGCTATTTGAGACACAGCGCCTCGAAATCGTAGCTGAATGTCACAGGGTCTTGAAACGAGAAGGAGGAGGCAGTGAAATATGGCCTTTCTAATTGACTAAAGTGGAATGATTGTTTGGTAGAAAGACTGAAAGGGAGGGAGGCCAGAGGATCGAGTCCTCCAACTTGACTGTTTTGCAAAAATATATTAATGCAAAATCTTTAACTACGTCTTAATTTTTGCCCTTGTTTTATTCATTTGCTCAACCTAACTTTCAAATTTTTCAGCACCTGGAACCAGCTGCAGGGCATTGTACCTTCAAGGACACACAGTTAATGGGGTCTATCAGTTACAAGGTGTTTCTGGTTCAACATTTAATGTAAGTTACGTTTAAGAGTTAATGCTTAATTGATAAAGAATATCACTGGTCTTGCGATTCTCTCATTTGCAGTCTAAGTCACAATGGTATGGGGGAAGGAATGAAAGCTTTTTGGCCACATCCTTTGGCCATTTACTGCCGGGAAACCTTTTTATCAATGGAGCGCGATTATACATTAGCAGGAAGAGCACATATACCCAAAAGGGATGCTAATGTTACCAACTGGGAAATTACTTGAAAGATAATAAATTGCTTGTTAAATTGTGATTACAAGAGTTTCAGATCCATAAAAGCAGACGAGGAAGTATTTAGTCAAAAATACTACTCGCACGACCTTATGGCGCCGAATTCAGAAAAAATACTGAAGTCTATCCTTGATGGAAGATCGGGGCTGCCTTGCCTTTTATACTCCCTTCTAGCGCTGCTATGCCCCCTTCTGGCACTGTTTAGGGTAGGTGGTGCTGTGTGGAAAAGTAATTGCCACCAACTAAATCCTTGAAGACATATTGCTCCTCTTTAGTCTGAAGTCTAAAGACTGCAGAACTCATAAATAATTTGTTTTTTTCCAAAAACATTTATTAGGTTTGATGATAAAGGAATAATTTTTTCATAGGCATACTGTCTTAAATTTTTTGGCATATTTTCACTAGTTTCGTATAAACAAAATTATTGTCAATAAAAAACGTGTACTTATCTATCTATGCATTCGTTAGATTGAGATAAAATCAGATGAAGCTTATTTTATTCGATGCATGCCAAACTAGTTCTTCCTGAAGACAGTATCCGAAAAGTTATTTTACAATTTTGAAATTTCTGATGATGAATATCACAGGGGCTTTAAACAAGAAGGCGAAAACATTTAAAAATGGTCTCTCTGAGTAGCTTGTATGCAACCTAATTGACTATATTTGGAATGATCGATTGATAACAAGGACCATGTCCTTCTCCCCAACCTCATTGTAAACAAATATGAACAAATGTTGTTCTGTAAAATGCTTGCTACCTGTCTTCAATTTGCCTTTGTGCCCCCCATCTCGCTTTCAAACTTGCGCCAGAACCTACAGGCCCTCTGATTCCCGAATTCCCGTCACGTTTCAGCCCGATTCCCCGAAAGCATATTGAGTACGCTCGTCAATCTGAATGTCAATTTTTTTAGCAATTTAATGTGAGTTCCTTTCTCAATATAGTTACAAGATACTTGCAGTGGCGGCTTTAGCCTCAAAAGTGTGTGGAAAAATATAAAAATCTTCAGGCTCCACAATTTCCTTATTTTACTATCTCATAACCTTTTTGTCAATAGGGGACTATCATTTCACTAAAAGGGATAGTTAAGGTTAACAATAGCGAGCACCAATGAACAATTATTGATTTAACTATGGCAGTATCACAATCATGAAAAAAACAGGAACAAAGTATTTCGTCAAAAATACCATTCGCCTGCCACTATCACTATGACATTATATACTATGACATAATTAGAAAATCAATCCTACCGAAAGAGGGGGCTATCTCCCCTTTCACCCTGGCGCTGCCATTGGCACCGTGATTTTATGTTTAATAGTAGATGGACATGGAAGGGTAATTACTACAAACTATACCATCCATGGAGAGAAAAATGTTCCTCTTTTGCCTGTATTCTAAAGACTGCAGATCTCACTAATAATTTGTCATTTGAAAGACATCTATTTTGTTAGATGCTGAAAGAGCAATTTTTTCATAGGCGTACTGTCATATGTCTGACGGTGGTTGGACGTTGATAGCAAGGTTCTCGAACGCAGATGCAAAGAATTGGATGCTAAGTAGTGGTTTATTTTGGTACGACCAAGGAGTATATGGATCAACAACATCACCATCGACGAATTCTGACATGATAAATAGGGCATTTTTCGATACTGCTGGAAACGATATCAAACTGTCGCGGAGTGATGTCTCTGCCCATTCCTTCCTGCTATACGCCGCTGGATGTTTCTCTTCAGCGGCAACATTTCGTGACAAGATGTCTTCATATGGCAATTTTAGGTAGAAGCGAATCGTTTTATTTAAAATAAACGTTAGTCTTAGTGTTCGTAATTATATTTAGCTTGTAGATTCTTGCTATGGCAAGGGACATGGCATAACCTTACTAATGATTGTAGTGGTGGGGAGCTAAGGGAGGAGGAATGGCAAATTTTGTTATTGCCTGAAAATAGAAAATAACCTTCTTTTGTTTTGGTTTTCCAAATTTTTGATTTAGCTAGGACGTCGAAACAAGGGGTCTTCCTGGTGCACATGCCTCCTCAATTTGGTAACATCCCCTTTACCATAAGATAAAGTGGGTTTTCTGACATTTAAAAAAGGTGCTCCTGCAAAGAGCTGAAACAAAACAAAATTACTGGATTAAGAAGACTGTAAGATCGCTTTATTTTGCTTTAGGAATAACGCAGTCTGGCTTCCTACACTCACTGCCATACGTAATGATAAAGAAAGATACATATGCTAAAAGTCTGTCTTATGTTCCAATAGGAACAATGTGCGATGGCTTCCTACCAATGATGGCTGCAGAGGAAGCTGCACAATTACTAGCTATGGAAGCGTGTCTGGAGTTGCTGGATTTTCACAGTACAGTTGCAGCGGTGACCTCAAACCAAGCAATACATTAGGCTTTTGGTGTCATTATAGCACAGGTGATGGAGCAGTGCTTATGATTGGTGGTGGTGGCAGTGCGTGTGGACGGGCAGATCACGGTGTTGGTATAACAGAGGCAAATTATCCAGTATTTGCAGATTCAACACCGAATTATGATTTTGGAGATGAGGCAAACAACGCACAAGCAACTACTTATGCTTTGAATCTTTGGATTCGATGAACAGGATCATTCCAGCATGGACCTTCAATAAGGTGTCTAGAGAACTTTTCTTAATCCAAGTAAAAAGAAGCTCGCAAAACTCACAAATTGAAATTGTCATAACGAAGGCAGACATTAAGGTCAAGTTTGTAATTAATCAGAAATTTAGGCTAAGATGAAAAGAGTGTTTTCCACTCTTATCAGATTCACCGTTGTATGCCAAGATATTTAAAATCTTTTTATGCACAGCGTTGCTAATCGGAAACATATGCATTTTCAGTTATCTTTTCTAAAGGCTGAGTATTTAAAATTGTTGGCAGAATGAAACTCTTGCATGACCATAATCAACGGAAGAAAAAAGAGAATAAAAATACAATAAAGTTCATCACACTAATACGCCGGAATAAAAGAGGGGAAAAGAGGAAAGACTTCTTTTTTGTAATTCTCGCTGCATGGGCTCTGACTAGAAAAATTTCCACCTAGATAATGTTGGAACTTTTGAACTAACAGAACAATACGTGAACCCTCGTTTTCATGTGGTATTGTTTTATTTTGCGTTTTACGGGATATTTTTTGCTGTCTTAAAAAATTGGAGAAGAAGGAGTCCAGAAAGACGTTTCACAAGAATCCTAGAAGACCACAACTTCTACACAAGAAAAACCTCTCAGGTGTTGTTGCTCAAAGCTTTGGAGCCAGGCTTTGAATTTGGTACAAACAATTATAACTTTTCAAATTGTTGTCGATTTTCTGAGAAATCAAAGTGCTATAAAAGATTTGACTGTGAAAATGACTGTAGGTCATAGGTGTAAAATCAGACAATGGTATTTCCTGTCAAAATCCTAACTTAATGTCATCAAATTTCCTAACTAATGCATATTGCAAACACTATCATCATTACTTTAACCAATTTTCTTCAAACTATTGATCTGCTCTACATTCAAACCTAGGGCTATACATCGAACTCCAAAGTAGAGTCATAGACACAGAACCATTATCAATATATCATACTGAAAGGTTTTGGGGCATGATTCTTCATGGTCCCTTTCCTCAACATAGCCCTTGTGAAGGTAATACATTCACAAGATCAATGTGGACAGAAGTAGCTGTCTTCTTCAGACTGGTTGACAAGTTGTAGAAACTACAACAATGACTGTCATAGGACTTCAAAATGTCTACACCTAATTCATCTTTACATACATGAAAAGCAAATTAACTCAAATTACTAGAATAATTAAAACAAAATTACTGGACTAAGAAGATCGTAAGATCGCTTCATTTTGCTACAGGAATAATGCAGTCTGGCTTCCAACCAATGATGGCTGCAGAGGAAGTTTGTAGATTCCTCGTGATTCTACATGATTCCTCAATGTTTTGTAGATTGTTATCGAAGGTGATCTCCACACTACCTTCACTAGTCCCATTCCCATTATCGCCTTTCCTCATGGTCATTCACCGCCATGCTTCTAGGGCTTCGTCAAAACTCTATATTTTACCCAAAGTTTTTCCATAGTTTTAATCGTGTTTATTTTTTCTGCTTCAACCAAAAGTGGTACCATAGGCGTAGGAGACATAGGAGCTGGGAGGACTGAAGCCCCAATAATCAGGCAACATTATAAGTTTTCAGGCTCCATTTCGGAAATTGTTTCTCGACGAAGCAATTACATTCGGGTAAGATCCCTACAAAACCCCCTTAAACCTTTTGTATCCGCTACGCCCATAGGTAATAACGAGATACTATGCGATACAGTCGACTCCTCTTATAGTCACTCCAGTTGCAGTCACATTACTGGTTACAGGCGCATATTTGGGTCTATTATGTGCATATTTGGGTCTAATATGTGCATATTTGGGTCTAATTTGTGCATATTTGGGTTAAATATGTGCATATTTGGGTCTAATATGTGCCTATTTTGGTCTAATATGTGTATGTTTGGGACTAATTTGTGCATACTTGGGTCTAATATGTGCATATTTGGGTCTAATTTGTGCATATTTGGGTTTAATATGTGCATATTTGGGTCTAATATGTGCATATTTTGGTCTAATATGTGTATGTTTGGGACTAATTTGTGCATACTTGGGTCTAATATGCGCATATTTGGGTTTATTATGTGCATATTTGGGTCTAATATGTGCATATTTTGGTCTAATATGTGTATGTTTGGGACTAATTTGTGCATACCTGGGTCTAATATGTGCATATTTGGGACTAATATGTGCATATTGGGTCTAATATGTGCATATTTGGTCTAGTATGTGCATATTTGGGTCTAATTTGTGCATATTTGGGTTTATTATGTGCATATTTGGGTCTAATATGTGCATATTTTGGTCTAATATGTGTATGTTTGGGACTAATTTGTGCATACTTGGGTCTAATATGTGCATATTTGGGTCTAATTTGTGCATATTTGGGTTTAATATGTGCATATTTGGGTCTAATATGTGCATATTTTGGTCTAATATGTGTATGTTTGGGACTAATTTGTGCATACTTGGGTCTAATATGTGCCTATTTGGGTCTAATTTGTGCATATTTGGGTTTAATATGTGCATATTTGGGTCTAATATGTGCATATTTTGGTCTAATATGTGTATGTTTGGGACTAATTTGTGCATACTTGGGTCTAATATGTGCATATTTGGGTCTAATATGTGCATATTTGGGTCTAATATCTGCATATTGGGTCTAATATGTGCATATTTGGGTCTATTATGTGCATATTTGGGTCTAATTTGTGCATATTTGGGTCTAATATGTGCATATTTGGGTTTAATATGTGCATATTTGGGTCTAATATCTGCATATTGGGTCTAATATGTGTATATTTGGGTCTAATATCTGCATATTGGGTCTAATATGTGCATATTTGGGTCTAATATGTGCATATTTGGGTCTAATTTGTGCATATTTGGGTTTAACATGTGCATATTTGGGTCTAATATGTGGATATTTTGGTCTAATATGTGTATGTTTGGGACTAATTTGTGCATACTTGGGTCTAATATGTGCATATTTGGGACTAATTTGTGCATATTTGGGTTTAACATGTGCATATTTGGGTCTAATATGTGCATATTTGGGTCTAATATGTGCATATTTGGGTCTAATTTGTGCATATTTGGGTTTAACATGTGCATATTTGGGTCTAATATGTGGATATTTTGGTCTAATATGTGTATGTTTGGGACTAATTTGTGCATATTTGGGTTTAATATGTGCATATTTGGGTCTAATATCTGCATATTGGGTCTAATATGTGTATATTTGGGTCTAATATCTGCATATTGGGTCTAATATGTGCATATTTGGGTCTAATATGTGCATATTTGGGTCTAATTTGTGCATATTTGGGTTTAACATGTGCATATTTGGGTCTAATATGTGGATATTTTGGTCTAATATGTGTATGTTTGGGACTAATTTGTGCATACTTGGGTCTAATATGTGCATATTTGGGTCTAATATGTGCATATTTGGGTCTAATTTGTGCATACTAGGGTCTAATATGTGCATATTTGGGTCTAATATGTGGATATTTTGGTCTAATATGTGTATGTTTGGGACTAATTTGTGCATACTTGGGTCTAATATGTGCATATTTGGGTCTAATATGTGCATATTTGGGTCTAATTTGTGCATACTAGGGTCTAATATGTGCATATTTGGGTCTAATAGTGCATATTTGGGTCTAATATGTGCATACAGTGGAACCCCGCCTTACGGCCATTTCGTTAATACGACCACCTCGTTATTACGGCCACATTCGTTTGGCCCGGAAAAACGGCCATACATAGTATCATAAAATGCCCATATCTGTGTCATAATATGCACATATCTAGGTCTTTTATGTGCATATTTGGGACTAAGTCCACTGGAGAAAAATCAGAATGTTTGGTGCATGTGGTTGTTTACCTCAAAGGGCCTAGTGGGGCGAATTCCCCACCACTCGGTTTGTTAGAAAATTCTCCTGATGAGCCTTGGTGATCGTATTTGTATGATCTTCTCAAATTTAGGATTAATTTTATTTCAACACGAAAATCCCAATTTCCAATTGGCATCCATACTCACTTGAATTAAAAAGATTCAAGAATCTAGAAATTGCCACGATCCTTTACTTTTATTTGTTGATTGCTGATTGGCTATCTACAAAAACCATCTGCCTGCGGCGTTACAAAGAGACCCATGGGATAATGGTATCCGCGTTTTCTGGCTTCCATGGGAATGTTGCGTTGTTGATCTTGTATTGAGAAATTATTTAGAGTGTTGTGTCATTGCACCTCAAATCACGAAGCATCACTAATTGCAAGTCCTGGTAAGATTGCTTGCTGAAGAACAATCATGGTATTGGTACAGAAGAGAATGGACAAACATACAGGACAAACGATGTTAGAAACATCATTGCCTCTTCGAGCACCGAATGCATTGATTAAAAAATTGAAACGGTTTATGTAACAAAGAGGTAATACTTGATAGTATTTTTAAGTAAAAAAGGGGGGTTTCCAATTCGCTCTGGTCGCGCGACTGTTGCCAAAGCGATTCGACAAATCAGCGAATGGTCGAATCGACAGATCAACTGAGTTGAACAACTTGGCGAATGGTCGTGCATTCACAGTGAAAGAGGAAATTTGATGTTGCTTATACTCAAATGTGATTTCGCTCAGTCGTGCGAATAGTGCGAATCAATTGGAAACCGGCCTTAAGAGTTTGGTACAATCGCGGTACTGACCATGCAGATGTGGAAAGGAGGGCAACATAAATCCTTTTTGGTCCGCGATTTTTTAGTGTCAGACAATGCTATTTTACAACCAGCTACACCAATCTTTTACGAAATTTGATGGTTTTGCAAAGTAACTTTTAAAATCATAGTTTGACCCCATAATGTATGTTTTGCCATTATATTACTCATACAGTGACGCAGATGTTATTTTTGCAAATCTTAATGTTAGCCGTTCAATCGACCGGGGTAAAAACCTTAAAGTAAACCGTAGAAGAATTGTCTAAGACTTCTTAGATTGGTATACAGAGTTTGTTAAAAGAAATCACGGCACACCTTCACAGCATTGTTGCTGGGTCACCAGATGTACCAAGATTAACAAATCATACCCTGACGTGTTGCTAGTTAAAGCATTGACTCTAACTCCATTAACAGTAAACCAATAATAGAATTGCACTGATTCTTCTAGCCTCTGTGTCTTCCAAACTTCAATGGGTAGTTCTTCTATGCTTCTCTTGAAGGCCTCTGAGAGGAGTAGTAGCAATCCAGAGACTTAATATTCACTTTATTTCATATTCATACCTAAAACAGTAATGAATTATGAAAGAATGCTTATGGAGACCTGGGCTCCAGTACTCCATTCTAAAAATAGCATCAAGGGTAATATTTTAAATATCAAGGGTAAAAATAGCTTTACCTTCATGGTCATTTTAAACGTTAGTTAACTACGTATGGATGAAACCCAAAATAGAGGACTTGGGTCAAGTACCCCAGTCTAAAAATAGCACTTGGGGGAGTTTTTAAGCTTGTGTCTGTTAAGCATCCTTAACAACGTCATTAAATTGCCCCAGTGTACCCATTTTCAAGCTGGTACCACAATTTGCATAATTAAAGTCAAATACTATGCTTAAAGATTAGACTATGAAGGTAAAACCCAAATTCGAGAACTGGGTTCCAGTACCCCATTCTAAAAATAGCATCAAGGGGTAAGATTGTCAATAACATCTTTTCGTATAACCTTCCAGTTTGTTGAAAGAATAGAGAAAGCTACATTTCATATTCATATAAAAGAGAGTAATTATTTGGAGAAGAATGCCTAAAAAGAGACATGGGTGCCAATATCATATTCTAAAAATAGCATTAAGGGGCAATTTTTTTATATCTTGTTCTCTTGATATATTTTAATATATGATAATGCACCTAAATCTTTCATTTTGCCCTTTTTTACAAATCAGTAATGACATATGGAGATTGCCCAATACGAGGACTGGGGCCAAGTACCCCAGTCTAAAAATAGCACTTCAGGGCATTTTTCGGCTTGTGTCTGTTTGGCTTCGCTCTCAGCGTGTGAAATTACCACAATGTACCAATTTTCATGCTGGTATCACAATTTGCACAATTCAAGTCAAATACTGTGCTAAGAGCCCAGACTAGTGCATTTTAATCCTTTCTATCCCATTTTTAACTGTCTCTCTTGTAAAATGTTTCGGCAGGATGAAGACAAAATACAACTTCTTGACGCTTTTGTGTCTTCTCAGATCAACAAATATACGTTATACACCACTGAGGCTTTGAATTGAGCTAGGGTGCCTCGTAAAGTAATGAATTCCATTTTTAAGAATGGAATACATGAGAATTTTTGGCCTGCTCCGCCTCATATTTTGTTTTATCCCCAGGGCCTTCAAAACCTTCGGTGGCCCTGGCTGGAGCTTTTTCTAATGCAATGGCTGCACTAAATTTGTTGCTCAATTTACCATACGGGGGTTCCTCCGGTGAAAAATGTTTCACCATGCTAAAAAAGGATAAAGAAAAATAGTGAAATAACGTCCACAATGTTACAGTAGTGCGTTGTTGTCTTATGTTTAATGGCAGCAGATTTTGATGTCCTGGGAGTTTTAAACACCAATCAAATCATCGAAATGTTTTCAGCACTTAAGTAAAAGCGAAAGACATTAGCGTCATGAACCAAGGCAAGGGTAGTTCTATTGGGAATGTACTGAAACGCTAAATGGATACAAGTTTATTCGTGTCTTATAGTTTTTATTTATCAAACTTTTTAGTGAATTTAACCTGGTTGGTTGTGATTATGTTTAGCAAAGTACTATGCATGTGACACAAATTATTTCTATTTTTCAAAGAGCCCCAATCACCTTTAGGCCCAGGACCCCAACAAATGTAAATACGGTCTTGACTACCCCTACCGTAGGGGAAATACTCCTCAAGAATTTCGAAAAGGATGGTTGCTAAATTGCTCTGGTGGCTAAATTTCTCTTGTAGCAGCGAGGAGTTATTATTTATGGGCCTCTATAGCCAAGGGCCCCGGACTAGTGAGCCCCTTGACATGCTTCACCTCAGCAATGGAAGCAATTGTACCTACAATAAGGTAAATCAACCATGTGACTTCACCATTAATGCAGTTTATTTTGATAAAGAATGTACCAAAGCTAAAGTCAGGACTTCACCATTTCTCATGTATGTTATTATTAGTACAGCTGACTCATTATCCTGTGAATACCTTGACCCAAAATCTTTATAAAAGTTTCTATTTTTAGGTCTGCGATATCCGTACCTTAGCAAAACCTTAGTTATGCTGGTAACTATTCTGGAAAATTACCTGTGCGGTTGGTTCTTCCCACCCGCGGCTGAACCCATAAACAATATTAATAATTTAGAAATACTGTTGTGCTACTTGATGTCGGCAAAATGGGAATTAGGTCAGTTCCAAATCAAAGTTAACAAGATTGGAAGATCCTACATATCGCACGTGGCTCGTTATCAATGAAGCGGACCCCCAAAATTTTTGTGTTCTACGATAAGTTTTGCTTCTATTCAGTAAAAAGAATTTTTTGGTAGTCAGTAGTAACAAAATAATGCAATAATATACTTTGTTTATTTTACTATATTCCTTTTCTTGAAGTTGAAAGCTGATTTTCTCAATTTCCCGTAATTTTCCAGTCACCTTAAGGGTGTGGCACAATAATCCAATCATTGACTCCCCCAAATCCATGCGGTTTAGATCCGCCCCTTTGTTAAGAATGCAAATTAAAAGATGTTTTCTGGCAGTTACAGCTATCTTAGGGTCATTGCTTTGTCCCAAATCCAAAATCTGAATTTACATTGAAAAGCTAGCCTGGAGATATGTTTATCTTGATGTAGTTCTTCTGTTGATACTCTTAAGTTAATGTTTTGTTGCTAAACTGCGTTTCGTTTATTTCTTTTCTCTATTTGATTTTGGTATCTATTTAATGTAAAATAACCTTGATCATACTGACTCCTTGGACTTACTGCATATATTCTAAAATCTTGCAAAAACTATTTCATACCAGCTTCAAAATACATAAACTGTGGGACAAAGTGATGAAAGAAAGCTTGTTTATTGCATCGTATTTAGATTGCTCAAAATATTATACTTAGATACAGTTTCTGGCATCCCTGCCAGGGCCGTCGCTACGGGGGGTGTGGGGGTTGTGACACCCCCCAGACCCTAACCTTGTCCTCAAATCTTCGAAAATGGAAGTTTTGTCGTCAACCTTTTTGAAACTGGCAAATTTTCAGAAGAAAGACAGAGTTTTGCCATTTTCAAATAGATATCATCGGTTGTTGATGACAGCACCAGTCCACAGTCGAAATTTATGAAAACTTAACGAGAATAATTGATGATCGTTCAAACTCTCTCGTGCTAAAGACCAGGCGAGGTCTGGCCCGGGTGGCAAAGTGGCGATCCCCACCGGGCCCTCAGACATGTAAAGTAAAAAAAATTAGGGACCCTTTCTGCAAAAGTTGGAGTAGAGAAGATAATTTTCATAAACTGGAAACTACATACAGTCACAGCCAAGGTCCCTAACATGCGTGCTGGCTTCACAACTAAGCATCAAAATGAAGTCTGCGCGCAGGCCAAAGGGCCCCACTATGACCAACATCCACTATACAGAAATTCTATTTCAAATTTCGCACAAAGACAAATCTGTCCTATTTTCTAGAGAAATAATTTTAAACTGTATGTAGAGATCAAGGAGCTGTTGTTTTTAGTTAGTTGTCTAATCGAATGTTCCCTAGGGTCATATCACTTTAAGGGAAGAAAATTGTGCAGGAAGAAAGCTTCTCAAATTGGGAAATTTTTGGAACCAACTTTGCGAAAGAAGCGAAATAGGAGCTTTGCAAAAACAAACTTTCGCGTTTAAGCGAAAATCATCTACTTTGCGTGAAAAACATTTCTTTTCAATTGATGTTTCCTTCTATTTTTATTTCACATGACACCAGCAAAGCAACGAAAAAGATGTAAAATTTGTCCAACAGAATAATTCTTCGTCAAAGTTTTCAAGAGAATCAACAGCAAAATTTTCTGGATATTTCACAAAAATATATTTTCGAAAATTTAGTATTTCAGGAAGTTTTGCGTATCAATCATCCGCGATTTTAGGCCATAAACGTTAAAAACGCAATGGTTCCTTCCCAAGTTTCTTCCTTGAAAGTAGTAAACAACAGTTAAAGGCCTTCTCTGCTGCCCTTTAAGTTTTATTTTCTCTGAAACCCTCTGCAAGGTGCATGCTAAAAAGTTATAATGAAGTTTTTCTGTTTGCTAATTGTTAAATGAACAAAGTGTTTAGAATAATAAAGTTTGGTACAGACTAAGGAATCTGTATCGTTTTAAGTTCTCTCAATGATGTTTTAGTGTGAATAAGTTTGTAGGTCACTAGATTTCAAATTGTAGCCAAGATACTAACCTAGATAAATGAAAAGATGACACATAAAAGAAAAGAACATGCAGGTTGAATTTTTGATTATTTTTTTGGCTCAATTTCAGTATACTATATATATATATATATATTTATATATTAGGTTCGCTTGAAAATGTTGCAAAAAGTTGTCACACTAGGATTGTTATTTTGAACTGTTATTAAAGTTACAAATAGAACCATTGTTTTGCTGTTATTGTGCAGAGTTTAACTGCATACATAGAATCCTTGATTTAAATAGAGAGCCACAACTGTCAATAATTGATTTGAACTGAGAATATTTTAGCCTTTTCTCGCATTAGTTGGTGTGGCTCAAAAAAGTTTATCTGCCACACCCTGAGCCGGGACCTTTGGGTTTGCTGGCCACCCTGCAATTATGACACTGAGCAAAACTGAAATATAGCAGTTCGAGAAAAAATATTCGCGAATTTTATCAATGATAATTATAATCGCTTGAGAACTACGCCCGTATCTGTTGCCACGCCCATATTTTCGGCAAACCACTGGTTTTGCACCCCCCATGAAAATTTTCTAGCGACGGCCCTGATCCCTGGAATTCATCAGCCCTGAATAAATCATATATATTCTTTTTCGCTCTGTAATTTATGCAATCATGCTTTTATAATCCTTAGCTTGCTCAATAATATCGAAAACTGTGATATTTTTCATCAAAAAACATCATTTCTTCACTACATTTTCCTTGTCTCGATATATGAAGATAATATCATGACGCTTAAGTTATATAACATGACCCAAGCGTGAATTGCTGGTTGGTATACAGTTTGGTCAATAGCTGCAAATATGTAGAAGTTATTTTGACTTAAAACATATTTGCTCTTTTTCTTCAAAAATCTCAATAATTTATATTTCAAATACCCCTAATCAGGCATTTGTTATCCTTAGCTTGCTCAATAATATCGACAACTGTGATATCATTTATCAAGATATTTCTTTACTATCTTTTCCTTGTCTCGATATCTGTAGATAAAAGCATGACGCCTATATTATATAACATGACCCAGGCGTTAATTGCTGGTTGGTAAACAGTTTGGTCAATAGCTGCAAATATGTAGAAGTTATTTTGACTAAAAACATAAGTATTTGTATCTTTTCTCCAAAAATCTCAATGATTTATAATTCAAATACCCTTAATCAGGCTTTTGTAATCCTTAGCTTGCTCAATGATATCGTTAACTGTGATATTATTTATCAAGACATTTCTTCGCTATATTTTCCTTGTCTCGATATTTGTAGATAACATCATGACGGTTAAGTTATATAACAAGAACCAAGCGTAAATTGCTGGTTGGTATACACTTTGGTCAATAGCTACAAATAAGTAGAAATTACTTTGACCTGTGGAAGTTGGCTAAATAAGAGTAAAAATGTTACCGAACATTAATAATTCAGAATGGTTACCATGGAGTTCCTAAAGCAAAGTAATCTATAAATTAAAGTTAAAGCGGTGATAAGTTACCAGACAACTTCAGATTTCCCAGTGTCAAGTGCTCAAATCACCTTGGAAAATGAAATCCAAAAGATGTTTTGTAACAGCCACAGCTCTAGTCTGCTTTTTGATCTGTGCAAAATCACAAAGCATCAAAATACACCGTTCATCGTGCAGAAGAGATGTTCTGATGAAAGCAACGGATCGTGATAAAAAGTTAACTGGCACTGTGCAAAATATCATTTTGGAGATCTATGCCAACAAGCTTTCACTTTGCGCGAAGAGGTGCACAGGGGCAGAGAAGTGTATGACGATCAATTACAAGAGGTTTCCTGCCTCTTTGCAAGAGAATAATTGCCAACTACTAGATATTTCGAAAGCAAATCAAAGCGTTTCATTGACAAATGCAGCTGGGTGGATTCACTATGAGCCAGTAGCACAGGTACTGTGTTTCAAAATGACAAAATATGTCAATGTCAATTCTGCTCTGCTCTGCTCTGCTCTGCTCTGCTCTGCTCTGCTCTGCTCTGCTCTGCTCTGCTCTGCTCTGCTCTGCTCTGCTCTGCTCTGCTCTGCTCTGCTCTGCTCTGCTCTGCTCTGCTCTGCTCTGCTCTGCTCTGCTCTGCTCTGCTCTGCTCTGCTCTGCTCTGCTCTGCTCTGCTCTGCTCTGCTCTGCTCTGCTCTGCTCTGCTCTGCTCTGCTCTGCTCTGCTCTGCTCTGCTCTGCTCTGCTCTGCTCTGCTCTGCTCTGCTCTGCTCTGCTCTGCTCTGCTCTGCTCTGCTCTGCTCTGCTCTGCTCTGCTCTGCTCTGCTCTGCTCTGCTCTGCTCTGCTCTGCTCTGCTCTGCTCTGCTCTGCTCTGCTCTGCTCTGCTCTGCTCTGCTCTGCTCTGCTCTGCTCTGCTCTGCTCTGCTCTGCTCTGCTCTGCTCTGCTCTGCTCTGCTCTGCTCTGCTCTGCTCTGCTCTGCTCTGCTCTGCTCTGCTCTGCTCTGCTCTGCTCTGCTCTGCTCTGCTCTGCTCTGCTCTGCTCTGCTCTGCTCTGCTCTGCTCTGCTCTGCTCTGCTCTGCTCTGCTCTGCTCTGCTCTGCTCTGCTCTGCTCTGCTCTGCTCTGCTCTGCTCTGCTCTGCTCTGCTCTGCTCTGCTCTGCTCTGCTCTGCTCTGCTCTGCTCTGCTCTGCTCTGCTCTGCTCTGCTCTGCTCTGCTCTGCTCTGCTCTGCTCTGCTCTGCTCTGCTCTGCTCTGCTCTGCTCTGCTCTGCTCTGCTCTGCTCTGCTCTGCTCTGCTCTGCTCTGCTCTGCTCTGCTCTGCTCTGCTCTGCTCTGCTCTGCTCTGCTCTGCTCTGCTCTGCTCTGCTCTGCTCTGCTCTGCTCTGCTCTGCTCTGCTCTGCTCTGCTCTGCTCTGCTCTGCTCTGCTCTGCTCTGCTCTGCTACAAAGTAACCAAAGTCTTCCTAAATTGAGTTCCCTTTTCTTTTTCTTTAAGGTTGGACCACGTTGCCGATTATATAACTGTAGTGCTGGCTACCAGTGCATCGAGTCATGCTCAAATTTAGATGGAATCGAGTGCATTGGTTTGTATACATTTTCATCCTTTCAGATATTCTACTGTTACAGGGTCTGATATTAATCGACGTAAACATTGAATTCAAGGCACTTTGGATCTAAAGCTTTTAAACTGATTATGTTGACATGCTTCCATGCTAATTTGACTGAGGAACTCGTTTCGAAGTGTGACACACCCTTTTGAAGATACAATGCTCAAGCTTGATACACTATTATAAACGCGAGAGCTGTGACCATATCGCAACTACATTCAATTATTTATTGTTATATCTTTGAAAATGTTGCAATTTTTTACAACCCTTTTTGCGCCACAGATTTAACGCTTTTTCAAGTTATAACTCATGACAAATTTCTTGTCTTGAGTATTCATGCAGATTGTACCTAATTTGATTGTTTAACACAGCCTGGTGCAACAGTTCAAGAACTACTTGTGATTATTACTGTGGTATTCATTTTAGATATAAATGAGTGTGCAAGCATTCCATGTCAAAATGGCGGCACATGCTTTGATGGAGTCAACAATTACACTTGCACTTGCGCAGCAGGATACGAAGGAACACTGTGTCAGACAAGTAAGAGATGCTCAGTTGTAGAATATTTATCTCTCTCATATCATCTAATTTTAAAAATAAACTTGACTATCTGTGATTATTACTGAGGTATTCATTTTAGATACAAATGAATGTGCAAGCAGTCCATGTCAAAATGGCGGAACATGCGTTGATGGCGTCAACCAGTACTCTTGCACTTGCGCAGCAGGATATGAAGGAACGCTGTGTCAGACAAGTAAGAGATGCTCAATTGTAGAAAGTTTATTTCTGGCATATCATTTACTTTTAAAAATAACCTTGACCATTTGTGATTGATACTGAGATATTCATTTTAGATACAAATGAATGTGCAAGCAGTCCATGTCAAAATGGCGGAACATGCGTTGATGGAGTCAACCAGTACTCTTGCACTTGCGCAGCAGGATACGAAGGAACACTGTGTCAGACAGGTAAAAGATGCTCAATTGTAGAAAGTTTATTTCTGGCATATCATTTACTTTTAAAAATAACCTTGACCATTTGTGATTGATACTGAGATATTCATTTTAGATACAAATGAATGTGCAAGCAGTCCATGTCAAAATGGCGGAACATGCGTTGATGGAGTCAACCAGTACTCTTGCACTTGCGCAGCAGGATACGAAGGAACACTGTGTCAGACAGGTAAAAGATGCTCAATTTTCGAATATTTATCTCTCTCATATCATCTACTTTTAAAAATAAACTTGACCATCTGTAATTATTACTGAGGTATTCATTTTAGATACAAATGAATGTGCAAGCAGTCCATGTCAAAATGGCGGAACATGCGTTGATGGCGTCAACCAGTACTCTTGCACTTGCGCAGCAGGATATGAAGGAACACTGTGTCAGACAAGTAAGAGATGCTCAATTGTAGAAAGTTTATTTCTGGCATATCATTTACTTTTAAAAATAACCTTGACCATTTGTGAATATTACTGTGGTATTCATTTTAGATACAAATGAATGTGCAAGCAGTCCATGTCAAAATGGCGGAACATGCGTTGATGGAGTCAACCAGTATTCTTGCACTTGCGCAGCAGGATACGAAGGAACACTGTGTCAGACAGGTAAAAGATGCTCAATTTTCGAATATTTATCTCTCTCATATCATCTACTTTTAAAAATAAACTTGACTATCTGTGATTATTACTGAGGTATTCATTTTAGATACAAATGAATGTGCAAGCAGTCCATGTCAAAATGGCGGAACATGCGTTGATGGCGTCAACCAGTACTCTTGCACTTGCGCAGCAGGATATGAAGGAACGCTGTGTCAGACAAGTAAGAGATGCTCAATTGTAGAAAGTTTATTTCTGGCATATCATTTACTTTTAAAAATAACCTTGACCATTTGTGATTGATACTGAGATATTCATTTTAGATACAAATGAATGTGCAAGCAGTCCATGTCAAAATGGCGGAACATGCGTTGATGGAGTCAACCAGTACTCTTGCACTTGCGCAGCAGGATACGAAGGAACACTGTGTCAGACAGGTAAAAGATGCTCAATTTTCGAATATTTATCTCTCTCATATCATCTACTTTTAAAAATAAACTTGACCATCTGTAATTATTACTGAGGTATTCATTTTAGATACAAATGAATGTGCAAGCAGTCCATGTCAAAATGGCGGCACATGCGCTGATGGAGTCAACCATTACACTTGCACTTGTGCAGCAGGATATGAAGGAATACTGTGCCAGACAAGTAAGATTTTGTCGGAGATTGCAGAATATCTCTCTTTCCCTCTTATTACATCTACTTGTCAACATTGCCTTGATTATTCGTGCTAGTTAATATTTTAATCTCTCTTCAGATATTGATGAATGTGGAAGCAGCCCGTGTCAAAATCGTGGCACATGTGTTGATGGAGTCAACCAATACACTTGCACTTGCGCAGCAGGATATGAAGGAACACTGTGCCAGACAGGTAAGAAATGATTAAAATAGTGAATCACACTTTATGACTGATTTCATTCATTTCTAGAGGCCCCTTGGTGTAAACTTAGTCACCCGTGAGTGTCAATAAATTTGTTCGACATGTTAGTCTCCTTCAATTCATGTATTTCGAAATGCTCATTGCTAGACCATACTTTTTCCTTGGTGATGCTTCTTGCTTTCATATCCGCACATAAAATAACGTTTTTACTTTTATTTTCTGATATATTTTCTTATATTTACTTATATTTTATTGAATTCCTCCCTCTGCCTTTTTCTTATTAAAACTGCAATGTTTCAGTTCATAAATATTTTTGAAATACAAATGATAGAGCTTTTGATTAAACATTTATTTGAAGGAAAGGGGGTCGCAAATTGACAACGGCTATGTAAAGTAGTTAATTGTAAAAAAAATTGCATTAAGACTTATTAATTTTTGTCCTGGATTGTATGTTTTCTTCCAAACAAACTTCCTGGAGTCAACGATATTTTGATTCCTTCGAATCTTGAGAAAGCCAATTATTGTATCGAGATGGCAACAATGTCAGAAAATACTTTATTTGTTTGCCTATGCAATCGTTAGCTTGATACAATCAATTTATTTCATTCGCTGTACGACAAGCCAATCTCTCCATATTGATGCTCGTTAGATTGATGCATTCAACTGGGATTTTTTCAACCCCTCTCCTCTCTGTGTTGAGCACAACTTACTACGTTTTGTTTTGAGATGTACTATAATTGGCTATTCTAACTTGATCCTTGCAGCAATAAATGAAATTTACATAGATATTACCTTTACACGCCGATATCCCTAGGTTTTTCTTACCTGTGCACTTCCCGAGTTCGAGAAATTCCAATCGAACTTCACTGAGTTTCCTCCAATTAGGATTTCTTCCCACAAACAGTGTGTAGAAAGCCCTGTCATATCACAAAACATCAAATGAGGTGCTATTTTAGACACAGCGCCTTGAAATTTTAGCTGAATGTCACAGGGTCTTAAAAAAGGGAGGAGAAAATATGAAATATGGTCTTTCTAACTGACTAAAGTGGAATGATTGATTGGTAGGAGGGCTGAAAACGGGGGAGGCCAGAGAGTCAAGTCCTCCAACTGAATTTTTTTTCGTAAAACAAGAAAGCTTTGATGCAAAATCTTTTGCTACAAGTCTTTCCTTGCATTTTTTCCATCACAAGAATTTTTTCCTTGCTTTTCTCCAACTTTCCAACTTGCATCGGAATCTACCTAGCTTTCAATTTTTTCAGCAACTGGAAGCAGCTGCAGGGCATTGTATCTTCAAGGACACAGAGCTGATGGTGTCTACCTGATACGAGGTGTTTCTGGTTCAACATTTGATGTGAGTTTCGTTTTAGGGTTAATGCTTGATTTATAAGGCATATCACTGGACTTCTTTCACTTGTAGCCTCAGCCAAAATGGTGCAGGGAGGGAATGAAAGTTGCTGCGCCTTACCCTTTGGCCATTTACTGTCAGGAAACCTTTTCATCAATGGAGGATGATTATACATTAGCAGGAAGAGCACATATACCCAAAAGGGATGCTAATGTTACCAACTGGGAAATTACTCGAAAAATGAAAAATTGCTTGTTAAATTGTGATTACAAGAGTTTCAGATTCATAAAAGACAGACAAGGAAGTATTTAGTCAAAAATACCACTCGCACGACCTGATGGCGCCGAATTCAGAAAAATACTGAAGTCTATGCTTGATGGAAAATCGGGGCTGCCTTGCCTTTTATACCTCCTTCCAGCGCTGGTATGCCCCCTTCTGGCACTGTTTAGGGTCGGTGGTGCTGACTGGAAAAGTAATTCTCACCAACTAAATCCATGAGGACATATTGCTCTTCTTTAGTCTGAAGTCTAAAGACTGCAGAACTCATAAATAATTTGTTTTTTCCAAAAATATTTATTAGGTTTGATGCTTAAAGAATAATTTTTTCATAGGCATACTGTCATATGAGTGCCGGTGGTTGGACACTGATAGCAAGGTTCTCGAACGCGGATGCAAAGAACTGGATGCAAAGTAGTGGTTCATTTTGGTACGACCAAGGAGAATTTGGATCAACAACATCACCATCAACGAATGCTGACATGATAAATAGGGCATTTTTTGATGTGGCTGGAAACCATATCAAACTGTCTCGCAGTGATTCTTCTACCCACTACGCCCTGCTTCACGGAGGGAACTGTTTCTCTTCAGCAGTAACATTTCGTGGCAAGATGTCGTCATATGGCAATTTTAGGTAGAAGAATCATTTTATTTATAATAAACGTTAGTCTTAGTGTTCGTAATTATATTTTTAGCTTGAAAATTTTTGCTATGGCAAGGGACATGGCATAACCTTTCTAATGATTGTAGTGGTGGGGAGCTAAGGGGGGAGGAATGGTAAATTTGTGTTATTGCCTGAAAATAGAAAATAACCTTCTTTTGTTTTGGTTTCCCAAGTTTTTCATTTAGCTAGGACGTCGGAACAAGGGGTCTTCCTGGTGCACATGCCTCCTCAATTTGGTAACATCCCCTTTACCATAAGATAAAGTGAGCTTTTCTGACATTTGAAAAAATGCTCCTGCAAAGACCTAAAATGAAACAAAATTAGTAGACTAAGAAGATCATAAGATCGCTTTATCCTGCTTTAGGAATAACGCAGCCTGGCTTCCTACAAATGATGGCTGCAGAGGAAGCTGCACAATAACTTATGGAAGCGTGTCTGGAGTTGCTGGATTTTCACAATACAGTTGCAGTGGTGACCTCAAACCAAGCAATACATTAGGCTTTTGGTGTCATTATAGCACAGGTGATGGGGCAGTGCTTATGATTGGTGGTGGTGGCAGTGCGTGTGGACGGGCAGATCACGGCATTGGTATAACAGAGGCGGATACTCCAATATTTACATCTTCAACACCGAATTATGATTTTGGAGATGAGGCAAATAACGCACAAGCAACTACATATGCTTTGAATCTTTGGATTCGATGAACAGGATCATTCCAGCATGGACCTTCAATAAGGTGTCTAGAGAACTTTTCTTAATCCAAGTAAAAAGAAGCTCGCAAAACTCACAAATTGAAACTGTTATAACGAAGGCAGACATTAAGGTCAAGTTTGTAATTAATCAGAAATTTAGGCTAAGATGAAAAGAGTGTTTTCCACTCTTATCAGATTCACTGTTGTATGTTAAGATATTTAAAATCTTTGTAATGCACAGCTTTGCTAATCGAAAACATATGCATTTTCAGTTATCTTTTCTAAAGGCTGAGTATTTAAAATTGTTGGCAGAATGAAACTTTTGCATGACCATAATCAATAGAAGAAAAAAAGAAGATAAAAATACAATAAAGTTCATCACATTGATACGCGGGAATAAAAGAGGGGAAAAGAGGAAAGACTTCTTTTTTGTAATTCTCGCTGCATGGGCCCTGACTAGAAAAATTCCCACCTAGATAATGTTGGAACTTTTGAACTAACAGAACAATACGTGAACCCTCGTTTTCATGTGGTATTGTTTTATTTTGCGTTTTACGGGATATTTTTTGCTGTCTTAAAAAATTGGAGAAGAAGGAGTCCAGAAAGACGTTTCACGATAATCCTAGATGATCACGACTTCTACACAAGAAAAACCTCTCAGGTGTTGTTGCTCAAAGCTTTGGAGCCAGGCTTTGAATTTGGCACAAACAATTATAACTTTTCAAATTGTTGTCGATTTTCTGAGAAATCAAAGTGCTATAAAAGATTTGACTGTTAAAATGACTGTAGGTCATAGGTGTAAAATCAGACAATGGTATTTCCTGTCAAAATCCTAACTTAATGTCATCAAATTTCCTAACTAATGCATATAGCAAACACTATCATCATTACTTTAACCAATTTTCTTCAAACTATTGATCTGCTCTACATTCAAACCTAGGGCTATACCTTGAACTCCAGAGTAGAGTCATAGACACAGAACCATTATCAATATATCATACTGAAAGGTTTTGGGGCATGATTCTTCATGGTCCCTTTCCTCAACATAGCCCTTGTGAAGGTAATACATTCACAAGATCAATGTGGACAGAAGTAGCTGTCTTCTTCAGACTGGTTGACAAGTTGTAGAAACTACAACAATGACTGTCACAGGACTTCAGAATGTCTACACCTAATTCATCTTTATATACATGAAAAGCATATATTAACTCTAAAATGCTTTATCAACAACACCACAAAAATATTATGCCGCTATTTGTTTGCTTGGAGCTCTCAGTGATTAAAGGTACAATTAAATGTATTGAGAGATTCTGTATAGAGTTCACAATTATTGAGAAATACGAGACAGGTGTCCTTCTTCACTCTCGTCTAGGCCACTTGCACAAGGTTTACATTCGACCAAATTCACTCAATGGCCACACCTGCAGCATAAAAAATAGAATACATATAAATTATTATTAATTTTCTCAAGAAATGTACTTGATGAACAGCAAGTTCTAAAATGGATACACTCATAGGTTCCTTATGATCTTTACATAACTGTTGAAAGACAACAAAATAATAATCCTTATTTATATATGGGGTGAAATCCTATAATGAGAATATTCTGCAAACTCCTTAACAGAAAAGTAAAAAACAGGTTGCACTAGGAAAATGGGGAGTAGTTGAACAAAGTTCCAGGAACAAGGCAGAAAGGAGGACTGCAACCACCATAAGGTTCAAATTACATACTCAAGGGCAGCAGAGCTAGGGAGCTTGGGAAGCTTTATGTTTTTTCTTGGGAAGAATTTTTTCTTTATGTTTCACATTACAACACCCCCCTCCCCCTACACTTCAAGATTTGCACTGGCTCCCTTGATACTTAATATGTTGTAGCCAAATTTATTAGAACCTCCTTATTTTGCATGCCAAACAATTATTGTTTTTGCTATCTGAAACTAGTTTGATTGATGCTGTCAAATCATACCTGCGAAAAGGATGGTGTTGAAAAGATTAAAAAATTCCCAAACTGTGTGAAATAGATGCAAAAAAATATCAGAAAAAGTTAATGTACTTATTCAAGTTTATTAAATAATGGTATTGACTTTAGCCAATTATGTCATTCATGTACAGTTGAAATATATTTACCTTGAAGCAAACGCGTCCCCTGACAAGACCATATGGAACTGGGCCATATATTCTTGAATCTGTAGAATTCCCTGAATTGTCACCAAGTAACCATAGATGACCTTTGGGTATCTGCCAACAGCCAATAGGCAAGGAAAATAATTTTTTGGCAATTTGCATCAAATTTACACAGCAAATGAATCTCAAATCCATAAACCTCGAACCATACAAAAATGAAAAAAGTCATTTTTGTATGGTATTATAGGAAGCAATACAATACAAAACTTTGTTGATGTCTATATGCATTTATATTATATTCTATATTCTACAAAATGCATTTATGTTTTTGATAAAAAAAGGTTCCATAGTGCTATTCTTTAATTTCTTTCAAAGTGTCAGTTGCTATTACAGGCTACTAAATGTTAAAAAGTGCAATTTGTAGCAAACCTTAATGTGACTGTCTTCAGATCCTGAATTCAATCCATTTGGCTTCTCAACCATGTCACCTCCCTAAATTTAAAATTTACTATTCATTCATAGATGCTTGATTTTATGATTTTTGTTCATAGAATCTAAATTTATCAGCAATAGCAAATAATAATAACAATTTTTGGCCCCCTTCCACTGATATAGTAGGGGTTTGTAGTCCTATTGTTCTCATTCCTATTGTTGTCCAACAATAATAAGACTTTTTAGCAAACTAAAATTGGTAGTCTTCAATTTTACTATTTGTCATTTTTGTATCTAAAACTTTCATATATGTCTGGTTGATGATTTCATTGTTTTAATAAACATGTTAGGAAAAATATCAAAATAAAAAAATGCTTAATTGCATCATACCATAGCAGCAATTCTTTTACATATCATTGTATTTGGATTTGATGGACATTTTGCAATGACAATGTCTCCCCTGAAAAAATCACTTATCAGCCTAAATCTCTCAAGATATTCTTGTGAAGGACAAAGGAGCAAAGCATACACAAATTCTGAATCCAGGGAAGCCATGATCTGATGGCAGCACATATATTCAGTAATCAACATCTGAAATTAGCAGCAGCAATGCCAGAGAAGAGATTCTCATCTTTGGTATGCGATTAATCATAACTGATTCGAAAGAGAAATTGCTGCATGGGCAATACTCTGTTTATAAAAGGATGAGGACAATAGCCTTTTTTATAAAACAATGGATAGTCACTGGGACAGTAGGCAGGCCTGGCCATACGAGGAGCCATAGCTCTGTTCCCCTCTAGGCCCTCCTCAAATGATGGAGGGGGGCTACAGATTGCTTGCTTAAATTGCCCTAAAAAGCAAATTGCTCTCCTTGAAATCAGTTTTTCCGTCGTTTCTGTTCTTATTTATTTACAATTAGCTTGCCTGAAAATTACTAGGAGACTTGTTCACTGCTCCCCTATTAGTCGGAAAAAAACAAAATACCTTTTTAGATATCTATATCTTGTTGTTACATGTTCTGTGACAACAACATCTCCATTTGAAGATGTGTTCAAAGTAGGTTCCATTGAAGGCCCAACACACTGTAAAAGAATATAATTTTATATATTTTATTTATTTATAGAGATTTTATTTATAAACCTTCAACATTATATTATTAATCAATGCATGATTAACAAAAACTTTCATGGAAGTTTCATTTGACAGAACTAAAACTGTGTTATGTTTTTCAAAGGCACTTCTTGCCGAATGATACCTTAATCTGTCTATACATTTCTTGATACAATGTCTATACAATGTATGTTTTTAATTTGGGGTCTTACTGATGGAACTTACACACATCCAATGTTTCTGTCAAAGAAAACTCTAAAAGAGTAATTACTTTTGCAAATTTTACAGCACTTGCTGCTCCAATCATTTTATAAGTTAAACATCTTTAAACTATATGACCTGCTTTAGCTGAAACTCCTCAGGTTTGTGTATGAATCTGTTAATGCAATCTCTCCCTCTTCTTTCATTTCTTCTTTGACTTAGTTAAATCTGTTCACCAACATCATATACAACAAGTTATCAAGAATAATATATTCTTGATTCAGAAAAACACATTACATTATTCCATAAAAATAATTTTCCATAAAAATTAGAGGTTTTCTTTTGAAAGAAACCTTCAACCTAATTTCACCTGATTTGATGCAAAAGGTGATAGCGTATTCTTATGCAAATTAAATCTAGAAAAATGATAGTTCTGGCGCACCTGGGACTTTTGGGCAGTGTTTGCGCACCCGTGCCTGAGGTGCGGGGCTGTTGGCACAGTCAAAATATTTTCTTAAAGCTGCCTCTTCTTTTCCCCTTTATACCATTCATATAATTTGTTAATAACTGGTAACTTTGTCTTGTACCCATTTGCTTTGCATTTAATTCATTTTTATACTTCAATAAGAAAATTAGTTTCATATTCACTTTAAATACATTGAAATACATGCTGCGCAGAAATACACACTGTTACACAACACTTCTTTGTTGTTGTGTGACTGCCCCGACCGAGGAAAGCTGAAAATTGTCTCACCATTGTGAATTCTGCAACATATTCGGTGACACAGTGTACAAAACACCCAATATTTATGGCAAAACCTGTCTTTAAGAGAAAACGTTTCCAGAAAGGAGCTGTCATTCCTTATACCTCAAGTAGCAATATTGACTTCTCGGTTTCATTGCGAGGCTGTTATCATAACCAGGGCCCGCGCCACAGGGGGGCCGGGGGCCATGGTCCCCACTCTTTTTGCTAACTATAGTTATCAAATTCCCCTTTTAGGTATTAAATAGGTAACCCCCCTTTTTGGGCCCCCACTTTAAAATCGGTGGCGCGGGCGCAGAAAATTTTTGAAAAATGCCCTAGATCTTTTTCTCAAAATGTGAGCCTGAAATTCATCCAAGACACCTAAAATGATACGAGGAACGATATTAAGTTATTTGGATTGCTTTTGATCAAATAATTTTTTTCGAAAATTGACAGTTTTTGAAGTTTTTGCATATTCAGGGGGCACAGAATTTGTGAAAAATTATTTGGATCTTTCTGTCAAAATATGAGGGTGAATTCATCAAACGCATCT
Source organism: Rhopilema esculentum (assembly GCF_057945365.1). Classification (NCBI taxonomy): domain Eukaryota; kingdom Metazoa; phylum Cnidaria; class Scyphozoa; order Rhizostomeae; family Rhizostomatidae; genus Rhopilema; species Rhopilema esculentum. Next base: position 4,488,296 of record NC_142816.1, read on the forward strand.
CGAATTGTGTAGTGAATGCAAATAAGGGCATTTCAGGTTGGTTTTAGAAGAATCGTTCTTTTTTCTGACATTTTGTTTAGTGCTTCAAAAGTTTGTTATAATGTTTTTTTCAATTTCATCTTAATATTTCTTTCAGATGTCACTAGGACCCTCACCAAGATGTCTTCAAATACTGACAAAAAGGTATTTTTTACATTTTAAGGTTTTTTAACAGAAAATATTTTTGTGTGTAAGTTGAGGATTTTTAATTTTTTAAATATATGAGATCAGAGTTTTAAAAATGTCTTTGATTTTCTTCTCACAAAATGGGCTTGATATCAGGAACATAAAGTAAGTTATATAAAGTTGTTTCAAGCAAGAAAATCTTGGATTTTTAGAGTTCTTTGCATCTCCGGAGTCACAGATTTTTTGAAAGATTTTTTGAAAAATGACAGATATTTTTATCCTAAAATTATGACCCTAAATTTCAATGCAATTTTATCGTGAATGTAAAATAAGGCATTGTAGCTTTTCGAAAAAACTTATTTTGAAAATTGGCAGATTGCTAAGTTTATTTGGATATCTGAAGACACAATTTTTTTGAAAAATGACTTGGATTTTTTATTAAAGAATTTGAGCCAAAATTTACCAAAACACCTGAAATGACGCCGGGAACATAAATTAAGGTATTTAGGTTGTTTTGAGGTAAATTTGATTCCAAAGTTTCATTGTTACTGCAGTCTTTCTGCATATCCAGGGTCACAGTTTTTTTTAAATGACTAGGATCTTTCATTGAAAATATAAGCCTGAAATTTATCCAAGACACATTAAATGATGTCAGGAACGTAAATTGAAATATTAAGGTTGCTTTAGATCAGTTTATTTTTTTAAAAAATTGGCAGTTTTTGAAGTTCTTTCATATTTTAATTCACAGATTTTTTGAAAATTATTTGGCTCTTTTACTCACAATATGGCCTAAATTCTTCAAAAACAACTGAAATGATGCCTGTGACATAAATAAATTCATACATTTAAAGTTCTTTTGAGACAAAAATATTCAAAAAGTGATATTTAAAGTATTTTTGCATAGATTTTTTGAATTCATTGAAATTCATCTAAAAAATCTCAAATGATGTAGGGGACGTAAATTAAGGCATTTTAGGTTGTTTCAAGCGAAAAACACTTTTGAGCACACCTATAATTGCACCCAGCTTACTAGCATTTGTGTTAAAGATTCTCTTTTGTGTATGAAAAATGTTCAAAACTTTTTACCGACTCAAAAAAGCTGATAGGAACAATAAATCTTTATAGAGGGTTGTCAATGCAGAAGTCGTCCAACCAACTAAAACAAAGATGAATGTCTCTTTCAAAGAACTTTTACTTTTACTAAAAGCAAAGAGAAACATCACACAATGAAAACTAGATCAAGAGAGTTAAGATGAGTTATAAGCTATGGAAAAGGTTTCTTGCAACCAAACTTGGCGAAAGTCATCAACCATTTTGTAGGAAACGTAGCTATGTAAGATACATGACCAGGAAAGTGCAAAATTGTTTTGTAAAAAAACTAGCGAATTCAGCAAAGAAGAGCTCCAAATATTTTGGCTGTTTGTTAACTCGAAGATCTAGGTTAAAGCAGGGGTCAAAGATCTCAAGATTTGTAATGTTGATGAAAAACTTGTAATGAAGGTGCAAGACTTTCTTTATCAGTGTTTTCCAGTTGTGACGAATAACGAAACATTACCTTCAATAGCAGATATCAAATTTGTTCATTAGCTTTTAGGGCTGGTCATAACCAATGAAAGCTAATTAAAAAGTTGGGCAAAACATAAGTAAACAAATCTTCAGGTCCTAATGCAATTCATCAAAGGCGGTATTGTGAATTAAAGGAGTTTTTAGTTGAACCACTATGGATAATTTTTTCAAAGTCTCTTTCAGAATTTTACCTGTCAAAAGAATGGAACCAAGCTTCTCAAATCCGTTAGAAAGAGAGAAAAATTGGGTTTATCATTTAACAACACTAGAATAGCATATAAATGCGCAAGAATGTGCAAAACCAACGACGCAGGTTAGAAATTTGGGGGGGGGGCAAGGAAGATTTTAACACTCATAACAAAAGATTTCTCTTTTGCAATGTTTCGCAGCTCTATTGTTTTGAAAAGCTCTATTGTCTTGCAAAAAATTGGTGGGGCCATGGCCCCCCGCCCCCTCCTCCTTTGTCGGAGGCCCTGCAAAAGTGGTATTTGTACACTGGTCCTACTGCTTGGAATAAAATCCCAAAATCCATTAAGGATATCGATTCCATCGTATTATTTGATAAAGAACTAATATTTCACCTTTAAGCTAACAGAAATCAGCTCGACATGAATCCATGGAAGATCAGACAATTTATATTTTCAATCTTTGAGTGACCTTAACAAATTTTTATTGCAATAGTTTTTCTTTTTGCATATCATAAATTTTCTTTTTACTAAGCGGATATCTTGTCATGTATAAGTATGATTAAATGAAATAAAAATGAAATAAATAATATTAGATATGTCCTTTGCCATTCAAAGCTACAATATGCTAGTTCAAACTAGAATCCCCATTTTCAGTGACAAATTTAGGGCTAGAGAATGTACAGAGAAGATGTACTTACGGAGATTGCTTGGATTCGATCTTACCACACAATGGTATGACAGGGCAAGTGGGGACATAATAAAAGCCTACAAGATTACTTGAAAGTATGATACCATTCTCCCACGTTTCTTATTTCTGAGTAGCCTAGAAAATGATACAAGAGGCCATTCATTTAAAATTCAACTAAACCTCAATAAAATAAACTTCGGAAATTTTTTTCAAATCGCATTGTGTCAATGTGGAAAAACTTACCAGGGAGCGTAATATGGGCAAAAACAGAACATAATTCGAAAATCAACTTGGCATTTCAGGAAGGACCAGCCAATTAAATTTACTTTGTGGCATGTTAAGTAACACAGTAAACATGTAGGTGCATGTTTGTTTCAAATTAAATTTGAAGAGCATGCAATAAGAAGCCATGGTATCTGTGGATGAATTTTTCAGTTATCCATATCAATAATCAACGAATTTTTATTCCTGTCATCAAATGTCAATCGTCCGTCTTTATAAATTTCTAGTTAATATAAATGCCCCTTGTTATTTGTAGGGAAGAGACCCTCTTTGTGTAGGTACCTTTTGGCATATCAAGCATTCTAAAGACTCTTTGGGTGATACTCTCCATTTAAATGATCAAAAGCAAAATCAATACTCTTATCTCTTTCAGATGAATTGCTCACTAGCCAGACATGCAGCTACTATCAATGTTGTGCAGTAAAAGGTAGGACAACAGTATTGTTTAAATAGTAAATTTAAGGCTGCGTTTACACGATACCGGATTACTCACGAATTGGATTACTTTCATATCGGATAGGGGTCCCGTTTACACGAGCCCGCATTAATCCGGTACGTCCCGTACCACTTTTGCGGAACATACCGCTGTGAAAGTGGTATGAAAAGTGATTCGATACGTCCCGTACCACATTCCATCTCGTGTAAACAGGTGAATCCGATACGCTTTCACTCCGGAACCTCAAGGAAAGTTCTCATCAACGGATTCTACATCTTTACCCTTCGGGTAACGTTAGCCAAAAACTATTTCATCTTGTCATCATTCGAAATTAAATCTTTTCAATCCCTTCCCTCGAAAAAGCATTCACTGGCCAAGTTGCACTGGCATATGCATTTACTGATTCAGGCTGCAATTCGACTTCTGCCTCCCCCCACTGCATACATTTTCTTCTTCTATGCCACTGGCCAGCACTCATATTCTGAGCTAAAGTGCTAATTTTTTCCCGAGACCTTCCTCTTCTCAGTAGACTAACGAAATCACCAGGATTTCACATCGCTAAAAATCGAAACAAAAGAAGAATGCTGCACAGTGAAAAGCGGAGCGTTGTCGTGTAAACAGGATGAACACGGTATGAATATCAATCCGGTATCGTGTAAACGCAGTCTAAACGGTATGCTTTCATATCGGAAAGCTGAAACTGATCCGATATGAAAAGCAATCCGGTATCGTGTAAACGCAGCCTAAGAGTGGTCCGCTTGCAAAGTGTAACTGAAGCGCATCATAGAGGAAATTCTAGGCACGCAAATAGATTCTAGGCGCGCAAAGAGTAAATAAGAACAATTCTTCTTCAATTTTTGTTTTTCTCCCAAAGCTTTTCATGTACTTTGAGAGTATTCTACATTTATACTTGCACAAACCACCTAATCTAGTTGAAAATACAACAATGATATCACTCGGGAGCAGGGCCCGCGCCACCAATTTGAAAGTATAACGAATGAGCGCCTTGTCCTTTGGTTTGTAAAAAATCATTATAAAACCAGTAACACCAGCTTAGTCAAAACACTTCAAAGGGGAGCAAATCTAGGAACAAGAGCACATCAGTGAGCTGCCAATCGGAATCTTTATTAAGGGGAGATGGGCCCTCTGAATACCCTACGTGTGTTAATCAATTACTAGTGAGTATTTTATTTGTACAAAATTTATTAGCATATCCATGTTAAATGTTTTCAAGCGTTTCCAAAATGTCTGCTTTCGTCCTAACATTTTCCATGAAGGAGTTTTTGCGAGGTTCCTTGTAATTCATTATCCTAGCCCCAAATACAATTGAAGGGTCTGTTCCTGATCATATTGTGCGATCTATAACATGAATTATCTACAATTGATTTAGTTCATCGAATCCAAAGATTTAAGGCATAGGCAGTTGTTTGCGAACCACCTCCATCATTTCCGAAATCGTGAGTCTCTGATAGACTTCCAAATATTGGATCATTCGCCTCTGTTACACCAACACCGTGATCTGCCCGTCCACATGAACTGCCACCACCACCAATCATAATCACTGCTCCATCACCGCTGCTATAATGACACCAAAAGCCTAATGTATTGCTTGGTTTGAGGTCACCACTGCAACTGTACTGTGAAAATCCGCCAACTCCAGACACGCTTCCATAGCTATGAATTGTGCAGCTTCCTTTACAGCCATCATTGGTAGGAAGCCATCGCACATTGTTCCTATTGGAACATAAGACAGACTTTTAGCATATGTATCTTTCTCTATCATTACGTATGGCAGTGAGTGTTGGACAATCTCTTGTCAGATGGAAGGAAGACTGGAGGCAGTAGATATGTGGTTCCTAAGGCGAATGCTCCGAATATCCTGGACAGATCACATTACGAATGAAGAAATGTTACGCAGAGCAGAAAAGGAAAGAAGCTTGATGAGATTAATCAGGAAGAGACAGTTGGAGTTTTTTGGGCACATAATGAGAAAAGAAAGTCTTGAGAACTTGACACTAACGGGAAGAATCGAGGGTAAAAGGAGCAGAGGAAGACAACGGCTGACCTACTCAGGTAGTCTAAGCAAATGGATGGCAGCCCAACTGCCTGAGAGGGAGAGAGCAAAGGTGTCAGAACAAGAACTGATGAGAAGAACAAGGGATAGGAAGCTGTGGAGAACCATGATCGCCAACGTCCTCGCCGGACATGGTACTTGAAGAGAGAGAGAGAGAGATCTTTCTCCAGTTTGCCTCTTCAAAAGAAAATTTTACATTGCCAAAGTCCCAAACAAAATATGCTATAGATACTTTAAAATACCCACAGAAATCTAGCGCAGGTATCCTAGCTTCAGGGGCGTCGTGGCTAATGAATTATAGAGGGGGCCAGAAAGAAAAGTTTATCGACAAAACTTTTTGATTTGTTTTAATCAAAAAGAAGCATTTCATGTTATTGTAGGGGGGGGGGGGGAGAGACAAACACATAACCTTTGCCTTAGCTCGAAAGATATTCCAAATGCACTTGTCTATGTGGTTTCTCTCATACTCACTACTGTGAAAGTATCTGGCATATTGCTACCCTTTATATCGGTAGATTAGGACAAGGCTGGGCACCACGGTTGCTGCCGAAGAAGAAATTTTTTCATAATCTTAATGCTTTAAGTTAGCCGAGCTGAGCATTGTATTCCTTCTCACTCAAAAGACTGTTTTAAAAGAAATATACTTCAGTTTGGCAATTATTGGAGGGACCTAAGCCCCCCAGCCCGGTTCCGACGGGCCTGTTTGGAGCAAATTTTAATAATAAAATTTTATTTTCAAAATGACTATAAACTAAATTTTCAAATCTGGGACAAAATTTTCAATTCTGCATAGGCAAAAAATTGGTACTGTCCCGGTCTTCAATATCAAATACATTATTCATAACCAAGTATGTGACATAATTTATGATCAAAATTGCAAATTTCTATAACAAAATTTGGCCCTTGAAGATTGACTGGTGAAACTTTACTGACGAAAGCCGAGCAGCAAATCACTCTATGGTAGAAATCGGTAAATCCTGAGAAATAATTCTGTTTTTGTGGAAATCTAGCATTTTCTTTACAAAAGTGAATTGCTTCTCGAAAATACGATAAGTATTTTAGTTCAAGTAATTTATGTCGCTAAAAGGTTCGTTTCACTTCTCCTTTAATCCACAAGTTTGAGAATTTTTGGACAAAACGGTAATTTTTCCGAAAATCTATCAAATTTTGGAAGCAGATGGGGCCACGGCCCCCTTGAACCTCGACCACGACGCCCCTGCGTTGCTTTAAACTTTAGTTATCCACTGTACCGAGACCGCAGAGAGGTTTCAGAGGCTCTGGGGCAAGATTTTAAAGACGAGGAAAAATTTTCTGTTCACACCCTTACCGTAAATTCTCGAATATTTTTGGATAGGGGGTTATTTTAGGGAGGTCTTATTCGAGGGGGTTATAAAATCAAAGTAGGCATTTAAGAATACAGACTTCATATATTTTAATAGGAATTTCTTTATCAATATTTAATTAATAATAACCAAAAATATGAATTTTTGTGTTAATTCAATAAAACGCGAAATGCAACCTCAGATGGCAAAAATAAACAAATCGAGGAGGGCGAATTAGAGGACTTACGGTAGCAGTGGGGGCTTATTCGAGGAGAGCTTTTTCGGTTGGGGGGGGGGGTTTGGTTGGGAGGGTGGAGGCAATTCGAGAATTTACGGTGTATTAGCTTTTAATGCATTTCACAATATTTCTTGCGGTTGTTTTCTTGCAATCATCTAAAACGTATTTCTATTTTTCGGCAAGCTTTTGACACATTTTTTTCATTCACTTCTTAAATTACTTTAGAAGGTCTCCTAGAACTAGAGGCCTTGAGGCAGCCCCGCTAGTCCCACTCTCGGCGGCCCTGCCTGAAATAGAGGTGACGTTTGTTTTTCAAGTAAATTTTTACGCACTCTGAGATCTAAATTATTTTCGGGGGCTGAATAAACGGGGGGGGGAGCTGTTTTGTTAAAAATATTCGGGGGGAGTCAAGCAGTGTCGGAGCTTGAGATGAAAATGATCAGGGGCTGGGAACTTACAATTCCGCCTCATTTCTGTCAAAAGATGTAGCCCAGTTCAAAGTTATTATTTGTAATTTCAATCTGATATGAAACTTTAGTAATTGAAGCTTTCGAAGGAATCTGTACCTGAAATTGCCATATGACGTTATCGTGCCACGAAAGGTCGCTGAAGAGAAACATCCCCCGGCGTATAGCAGGAAAGAATGGGCAGAGACATCACTCCGCGACAGTTTGATATCGTTTCCAGCAATTTCGAAAAATGCCCTATTTATCATGTCAGCATTCGTCGATGGTGATGTTGTTGATCCAAATTCTCCTTGGTCGTACCAAAATGAACCACTACTTTGCATCCAATTCTTTGCATCCGCGTTCGAAAACCTTGCTATCAACGTCCAACCACCGTCAGTCATATGACAGTAAGCCTATGAAAAAATTGCTTTTTCAGCATCTAACAAAATAGATGTCTTTCAAATGACAAATTATTAGTGAGATCTGCAGTCTTTAGAATACAGGCAAAAGAGGAATATTTTTCTCTCCTTGAATGGTTTAGTTTGTGGTAATTACCCTTCCATGTCCACCTACTATTAAACATAAAATCACGGTGCCAATGGCAGCGCCAGGGTGAAAGGGGAGATAGACCCCTCTCTCGGTAGGATTGATTTTCTAATTATGTCATAGTATATAATGTCATAGTGATAGTGGCAGGCGAATGGTATTTTTTGACGAAATACTTTTAGTATAGTTCCTGTTTTTTTCATGATTGTGATACTGCCATAGTTAAATCAATAATTTTTCATTGGTGCTCGCTATTGTTAACCTTAACTATTCCTTTTAGTGAAATGATAGTCCCCTATTGACAAAAAGGTTATGAGACAGTAAAAAAAGCAAATCGTGGAGCCTGAAGATTTTTATTTCTTTCCACACACTTTTGAGGCTGAAGCCCCAACTGCAAGTATCTTGTAACTATATTGAGAAAGGAACTCACATTAAATGTTGAACCAGAAGCACCTTGTAACAAGTAAACACCATCAGCTGTGTATCCTTGAAGGTACAATGCCCTGCAGCTGCTTCCAATTGCTGAAAAATTTGACATTCAGATTACCGAGCGTACCCAATATGCTTTCGGGGAATCGGGCTAAAACGTGATGGGAATTCGGGAATCAGAGGGCCTTTTGGGTACCCTCATTGAGCCAATTAAATACCGTTAGCCAGTAGGCTCTGGCGCAAGTTTGAAAGTGAGGAGGGGGAGGGGGGGGGGGGGTCAAGGGCAAATTGAAGACAGGTAGCAAGCATTTTACAGAACATCATTTGTTCATATTTGTTTACAATGGGGTAAGGGAGAAGGATTCATATTTGTTTACAATTGTCCCTGTTATCAATCGCTCATTCCAATTATAGTCAATTAGGTTGCTAACAAGCTACTCAGAGAGACCATTTGTAAATGTTTTCGCCTTCTTGTTCAAAGCCCCTGTGACATTCATCATCAGAAATTTCAAAAATGTAAAAGTACTTTTCGGATACTGTCTTCAAGACGAACTAGCTTGGCATGCATCGAATAAAATAAGCTTTATCTGATTTTATCTCAATCTAACGAATGCATAGATAGATAAGTACACGTTTTTTATTGACAAGAATTTGGTTTATACGAAACTAGTAAAAGGATGCCAAAAAATTTAAGAAACTTTGGACTAGGCTCAAGATATATAAAGAAACGTAAATTTCTTCTGACGTTGCTGTCATCTTGATAAAAATCTTGTTGATTGAATAGATGTGAATTAAAGACTCAGTGCTAACAATGAGCCATTGCGCTACGTAAGCATCCCATAATGCATTTTTAGACTGTCTAAAATCAATTACTGCCATTGTTTGGACCGTCGCCACGCTCGCAAAGGCCTATTTATAGCAATGAGTCTTTAAATGCTAGGGTTATGCTACGGTTTTAATAAGATGAAGGCAGAGTGAAGAATTTAAACAGTCAAATCATTAATAAGTAAACAAGGCGAGATGTCTATGCGGAAAAACGAGAAAAATCGTATTCTGGGTGCAGTCAAGGCCTTAAAGTAAAAACTAGAATGAACAAAAGAGAGGCAATAATTTTAAAGAAAATGAAAGCGATTGAAGCATCACTAACGAGAAGGTTAGATGTAGAATTACCCTGGGTGGGTGCCAGAGCCTCAGAGAGTCTCCTTCGCAGTTCTTTTCCCCCGCTCTTCATCCGTTGACTCTCTGAGGCTCTGGCACCCAGGGTGGTGTAACATCATATTTACTGACACAGCCAGGTGATTGAATTAAAGGGCGGGAGCCTATGGAAATAAAAATTTCATATCATAAAGAATGCCATACTTGATTGACACTGGGTTCCTCCGTATCCTGTTGTGCAAGTGCAAGTGTATTTGTTGACTCCATCAACACATGTTCCACCATTTTGACATGGACTGCTTGCACATTCATTTATATCTAGAAGGAATGATAAGGTAATCATCGCTATTAAGCAAGGCAATTAGGTGTATAAAGCCTGAATTTTTGTCTAAAATATCGACATTGTCTTAGGCAGAAGGTGTGCACAGGTAGAAGCATTCGTGTGAAGAGTAGAAAAGTATAAAGTTACAACGCTAATTGCTGCGTGTTCCAAGTAACTTTGGCAGGCATTGTGGCTGATTTAAATTTGATGAAACATTTATAAAAAAAATTCACAATAAACCATTTCTTACTTGTCTGGCACAGTGCTCCTCCATATCCTGCTGGACAAGTGCAAGTGTACTTATTGACTCCATCAACGCATGTGCCGCCATTTTGACATGGACTGCTTGCACATTCATTTGTATCTAAAATGAATACCACAGTAATAATTAAAGATAGTCAAGGTTATTTTTAAAAGTAGATATTTTGAGAGAGATAAATATTCTACAATTGAGCATCTCTTACTTGTCTGACACAGTGTTCCTTCGTATCCTGCTGCGCAAGTGCAAGTGTACTGGTTGATGCCATCAACGCATGTGCCGCCATTTTGACATGGACTGCTTGCACATTCATTTATATCTAAAAAGATTAAAAACGAATTCAGCGCAATCGACCAAGGCGATTTTTATAAGAACACATCATTGAAGAGTTGGAAATAGATAGAAAAAATAGATATTATACAATTGTTTTACAATTTCTTACTTGTTTGGCACTGTGTTCCTTCATATCCTGCAATACATGTGCAGGAGAACTCGTTGACTTTATCAGCGCAAGTTCCGTTATTTTGACATGGATTGCTTGCACATTCATTTATATCTAAAACAGTTAAGATGGAACTCAAAGCAAATGACCAAAGAATTATTCTATACAAATCAATAGCTAAAACAGGCACCGCGGTGCAGAAGGGGGGTGGGGGGGGGGGCTGGTTGGCTTTAGCAAAAAATGCCAAATATTAAGTATCGAACTACCACAGAAGCCTCTTTTTATACGGTTTTAGCCCCCCCCTCACTTTTTTAGACCCCGCCCCACTTTTCTCAACGCTCCGCGGTGCCTGTAAAAATATTTACAGCTAGGTCTTTTCTTACTTGTCTGGTAATGTGCTTCTCCCCGTCGCATGCAATTAGTGATAGTTGTTACAAAGTTGTCTACTGTATATCCAGGGTGCTCCTACCCTGGGCTTCAGAGCCACAAAATTTCAAGTGCGGAAATGGAAGACCAAGAGAAGGATCATCTAGCTGAGATAGACGCTTCTCAGCTTCACCTCTCCTGTCTTCTATTTCCTCGCTCAATGTTTTATGGCGCTGGTACCCAGGGTAGAGTGTTCTATGGGGAAAAGTAATCAAAGAAACGCAAAAGGGGTAACTATTTTTCGCCAACAAGATTAAATTTTGAACTAAGTTTATTTTCCTAAGCACACTAATACATAGCATTAGAAATGGTTTCGAATTGTTTTATGCTTTAATTTTTTCAATAAGGATTGTATTTTCGTCTAGAAGATCCTTTTTGTTTGATTTTAGCATCAATTTATTTACGATGAATAAATTTAACAAGTTTTGTTACTGCCACACTGATATGATAAATTTTATGTCCTTTTTTACTTATTTCAGTGCTGACCTATTTTTACTTTGAATGAAATCAGTAGAAAGTACAAATAAACACATCACATTATACCAAAATTTCCAAGATATCTAGCCAGCGATTCTCGGCTGGATCGATTCCGTTTTTCGTCTACGTTTGATGAGAAAACGTTCTCTTGTGAAATGGACATTTCAAACATGGAAATTCTAACCAAAAATGTGACATGGACATTCCATGTCGATAAAAGGGTGTTTTATACTGTAATAGTGGCGTGGTCTAATAAGTTTTGGTTTGTCTCCCCCCTCCCTCAGTAACACCGCCTCTTGGCCAGTTAACAATGTTCCCCAGTAAAGAAGTTGAATACATTTTTGTTTAGAGACAACTGACCTATGCATTCATAGCCAACTTTGTTTGAACACGTTGCCATGCATTTAAAACCTGAATTGCATACCACTTGCTGACACCGTGCAGAGACCTATGAAAAATAGATAAAACTTCAAATGGCCAGCTGAATTTTGATTCATATTGCTAAGCAACTATCACGTGACGTTTTTAGCAAGTAATTTCGCATTACTATGTGTGTTATATTAATAAATAGTATTTCAAAGCATTCAAATTTTTCAATATGGCACTGTAGAGGAGCAAATATCGGTATTTGGAAACTGTTGGAGAGCCTACTCCGTAGTTAGCATTGTCAAATAGGCCTTCTACGTATTTTTTCTTTTTCTGATAAAAGTATACGGCTTACCGTTAAATGCAGCTTATTCTGCAATTAACACTTGTAAGACGGCCAAACTATTCAAAAATATTCACTTAACGCATTCAGATATTTTGCCATTGTTAAAAATCTAAACCAGTGTCTTGCTGCTGTAACAAAATTTCAGTCTCATTTTCAGTTTAATTTTAGAATTCACACAACATACAAGTTTTAATATAGAATGCATCAAATACGATCATACAGGTATAAAACAAACGATAAGCACCAAAACTCAAACTAGGAAAGAGAACATATGAAGCTGTATGTGGGGAATTCCTTAAAGGAGGGGCTCTCTCAGTAGATATAGTGTAATTAAATATGACATAAAAACAGTCTAACCCGGACAAAAATTATATAAAGCTGTAATTTGGCACAGATGTTCTATACTAAGTTGGAATCATTGAATTTGGATTTATCTAAAAGTTGTTTTGAGTTTCCAAGAGATGGTATCAAATTGCTAGGAAGCTGAAATTTGGAGATTGGGTAGGGAATGACACCCTTTACATCGTCCACCTATTTCTTTCCATTCTCAATGCAGTTTAAATTGAGTATTTCATTTTTGGATACATATTTATGTTTACTTGTTTCTCTAGCAAAAATCTCGGCAGCTGATGTTGCCAAAATTGTCAAGCACCTCTGTCTCTGTTAAAACGATATTTCCCACATATCAAAAATAAGAATTGCTGTTTTACTGGATGGAGAAAATAAATTACTAAAGCTTTGTTTATGCGTTCTCAAAATTCCATTAATGTCTTTACTTTTATAAAGCTTGGAAAATCTAAGCAGCAGCTCAACAGGTTCCATAAACGCAAAGACTCAGGAAGCATTTAAAAGTAGGGGCCACATGTAGGCAAAAATGGGGAATCTCCTTGAGCAGCTGATAGGTACTTTATGTCTGTTTCTGAAAGTAGGGAGAGACAGGTGTCCCTGCTTCCACGCCTGTGTATGAATGTCACCATGTCATGTAATTATTTCGAATTATAAACAGTGAAATCGTAATAAGAACATACCTGCGACACTGGCTCAAAATATATCCAGCCAACATCAGGTGTCAGTGCAACGCTGTTATTTCCTCTTGAAATATCCAACAGCTCGCAGTTCTTCTCCTGCTGCTGACTGTACTTCTTATAATTGATTGTCATGCACTTGCTTGCCTCTATGCACTTCTTTACACACAATGATGATCTTGCAACATGTATATTTGCTATGATATTCTGCAGAGTGCCTGTTAGCTTTTTGTCACGTGCGGTTGCGTTCATAAGAACGTCGCGCCTGCATGATGATCGGAATATCTTGCCTGTAGCTGTTATTACAACTATACGGCTATACAATACAAGGCCAAGAAAAGCTGCTTGTAAACAAACAGCTTTAAATTGCAGCATGGTCAAGCATTCGAAATATTTATATTTTCTCCAATATAGGTGGGAAAAGAGCAAGGAGCATCAGCCAGTTCTCATACTTCTGCAAAGCCAGTAAATCAGAATTCTCGTGTCTTGCATTGCTTGAGCTCACACCTATTCGCAGTGCACTTCGTTTCAAAACCTGTTGGTACTTATCCGATTGATTGTAAATAATCATTCATAGTAACAGGAAAAATTTGGGTTTCTCTGAATTCTAATGTTACCATGAATTGATATTCGGACAAGAGTAGGCGCTCGCTGTGGGGCGCCAGTTTTGAAGCAATGAATGCCTTAATCCGAATACTGAAATTATTTTTTTCGATTCAATAAGTATTTTGCACTTAAATGGGCTGGTATTACTCAAAGATGAAATTAATTCCTTTATAAGGATGCCGACTGAATTTGTCGTTTTTCTTTACCTGGTTGATCTAGTCGGGATGTCTTATTTTGTAGCATGCAGCGATGTAGCGACGGGGGGTTCAGTGGATTTAAAATCTTACGACTATATTCCTGGTGGCATAGTATCAACTGTTGTTCATAGCGATTCTTTATCCTGCTGCTAACGATTTCGTCTAACCCCCGTATCGCCTCCCAACCACCACCAGCTACGTTCAATTTCGAATTCATTTCGGTTCAGTTACAAAAGGTTGCATATATTATCTGATACCTGTCTTCCAATGCGCAAAATAAAGTTAGCAAAAGTGATTAAAGTTGTACACTTCTTCTCCTTTTTCCATTTATGTATTTTTATGGGTGCGTCTGTGTGCAAGGTCTAGGCTGCTACTTGATTTTTTCAAAGCTTTTGAGACGGGATTGTTCGTAATTTTTCATTAATTGCTAGAGGGTAAAGCCTGGTTCCCACTTGGTCGTTTGGGTCGTTTGGGTCGTTGGAAAATACCCAAACGACTGAAAAGACTCAGTGGAAACATACCTGCCAACAACCCAAAAGACCCGAAAGACTCAAACGACAGTTGTCGCAGAGATAGAAAAAATCCCAATCTCCGCGACCCAAAATACCCACGCATGAATGATTTTTGCAAGTGGAAACCGACAAACGACTCAAACGACTCAAACGACTCAAACGACTCAAACAACCCACGCTCAGTGGCGGTATCCTTTTTCTTCAAGAATAGGAGATTTTCTTGTAACCGCGTGTTTGATTAGAACAAGAACAAGATAACTGAATATTTCACAGCAAGCTTTATGGAAGAAGTTCAAAAATACGAGTGCCATTATAACAATTACTGAAAAGAGTTTAAAAATAAATGCAAAAATATTAAATCATAGCAAGCTATTGCATTGAAATTTAGTGATCTAACATCGTCGTCTGTACAAAGTCACCAGAGGTAGAAATAGTTGGCTTTGCAACATCAGTTGTTGTTTATCAAATGCTAAAACGACTCAAAAGACTGAAACGACCAAGTGGAAACCAATGTGTTCTTTGGGTCGTTCGTGTCTTTCTAGAACGACTCTGACGACTCAAACGAACCAAAAGACCAAGTGGAAACCAGGCTTATGCAGTGAAATCTTTAAAGGACAAGTGACACGCTTTTGGCGCCAATTTTTTTTTCCTTTAACTTAAAATAAAATGCTGTATGAGAGTGTTGTTGAAATATTTTTCCTTTCTGATTTCATTTTCCCACTTAAAAACCCATTTGAAATTATGGCGGGAAATGAATCACGTGACACCCTGACGTAGATTGTGATAATTTATTATTGCTGCTACTGGTATAGAGTGCAATATTAACGTTTACAACACGCTTGTAAACGAATACAGTTCGTCTGGACCTGTCGCGTCGTGTTTCGTAAACTCTCTATCAATTACAGGAAAATTCTGAGTTATCACAATGTACGTCATAGGGTCACGTGATAAAAAGCAAAATCGCGCCCCCTGCGCCCCCTGATTAGAATTTTTAGTTCTAAACCAGGAAAAACTTACTTCTAAAAGATGATCTATAAGTTAATGAAAAGATAAGATAGGGTGAAAAGTGTGTCACTTGTCCTTTAAGTATGTGTTCAGGGCATAGAGATAGGAATTCCAAGGTACTCAGGCCCCATTTGCCAAGGAAGTGAGAGGCATCCTTACTTAGCCGACAAGTTTGAACATTTACGAACATGGAAAAACCTCCTCGTTTTTCAGACCAATATTTAAAGGAGATTTTGAATACAATCCCATTGAGTTTTTATAAGTTCATTTGAAGTATTCAATTTTGTTTGAGAAGTTTTCCCTGGGGACACGAAAACTTGCACTCCTGCCAGAAAACAGCATAATGAAATATTGCATTTCCTTCTAAATCCTACATAAAACAGGTATTTGGATCGAGTTATTGTATTGCGAGGATTTTCTTGGTGTAAAAAACGATCAGCATAAATTTCACAACTGCTTGAAACGAGGTCATCAATGCTGCCTCGACCTCGTCAACCAAATTTATATCATGGCGGACCAGAAAGCATGGATGAGAAAACCTAATACTGTGAATAAGTTGGGTTTTCCATGTTTGTCGTACTCAAAGGCTATCGATTTTATAAATTCTGGAAATTCATGCCTTGTAGAGGTCGAACAGCAAAGACAAATCAGCTTAGCTCCGCGATATATCGGACAGTTGGATGTTGGGATTCGAGAATATCTGGATGCCGATATTTTGAAGTACTCAGATGAGCTCGACGGCATTGTCGTTTGCTATAAACAAGTGCAGTGCCTTGAGACTAGTGGTTGCATAAACGATGAAACTCCATTGATTCATTTTACTGTGAAAGTAAAGTATATCGTGTTTAGGCCTCGAGTCGGAGCCAAGCTGAAGGGAGTTGTTAACAGGGTGGGTCATGGACATTATGGCTGTCTGGTTCATGGCTGCTTTAATGGATCCGTTCATAAACTAAAGATTGACGTAGCAAAGCAAGGCAACAGAATCATTAAAAAGATTTCAAATATTGATGTCGGCTCAGAGTTCATATTTAGAATCACGCGATTTGATGTTCATAATGATCTGTTGTCAATCAAAGGGAAAATTGATCAGGAAGACATACAACATATAAAGTAAGAAAAGTTAACCTTTAAGATTCCTTTTTTCATTGGGTTGTGATAAACATGAGATCACGATTCATAGGGACAAGGCCTATCATGACAAGGTGTGACAATTTTATTGAATACGGTTGAACCTTGCTTGGTAATAAGAACTCCTAAAGGAAAAGGTATTTGTTTCCTTTGTTAACGTTTACATCTGAAGTAAAATTTTGCTTGCAAATATCAACAAATGAATGATACCAGGTGAAGATGGCTAAAGGGAGTAAATTTGCAGAAAGGCAAAATTGTCAGTTTATTTTCTGAATGGAGATTGCATAGAAGCCAACACCTGTTTTAAGTGAAACATCAAGCAATAAACCAGGAAAAATGGGGACAGGGCTATAAAAACTTTATATGTAGGAACATCCTGTTGTTTCATTTAACTTTCTTTTGGCATACATCTAAATGAAGAAGCATAAACAGAGAACATTTTAAACACACAAATTTCTAGGAGCGAACACTTGGTCAAATATTAGGGGGCAAGCCTATTGTTTTGATAAGATGGTATCCCATTTACCCATTGTTTCAGAACAAAAGATGATTGTCCTCCAAAATATAAGGGGGCAGCCACACCCTTGCCCCCTAGGTGTCTGTCACTGTAAATTTCCTTCCCTTCACTTTTACTTTCTTTCCCTGAGAAACTTTTTTAGCCCTTCCTCCTTTTGCCATAATGTTCCACACATAATTTGTGACTGCTTAGTTTTTCCAGGCTTGTGTTAATATGGGTGAACACATTATCACATTATGGGTTCTTTAACTTCATATTATAGTGGCAAGTACCTTTGTCTTTTGAATATTGAAACCAATCAAACTTAGCAACTGGTTTTTGTTTTAGAAATCCTGACAACAAGGAAGTGGAGATCAAAGAAGAATATGATTCATTTACCAAAACAGATAGTCTTTCACATAATGCAAACGAATCATGTAAGGAGGATATTTCTCTGAACGGGGGTGTTGGTACTTCATTTTCAAATCACAATGAAATTGAATCCCAAGATAATTTGGTCACAGATGAAAATATTTCTAATAAAAAGAAGAAAAGGAAAGATAAAAACCGTGAGAACAAACGGAGACATTCAGAGGTTACCCAAAGTATAAAAACTGAAAATGAAACAGAATATGGAATTGACAACAATAAACATGTTGTATCTAAAAAGAAGAAAAAGTAAATTTTGGATTTTAAGTATTATATATAAGTTTTTATCATATGTTGTGTATCTTTCAAGTTTTATCTGCATAATAAAATTGATCTTTGGAAGATTTGTATTTTAAGTTCTCAAATGCAGAGAGTTTAGCCAAAAACCCAGTCTGGAAAATGATCCAAGAATCAGATCAGATCGTGTTGTTCTGATCAGTTCTGTTCGATCCGCAGATCATTTCAGATTAGAATGCACGATGACATTTTTCTCCACGGGATCCTTGCCTCATGATGCAAGGGCTATTGTGTAAAAGGTTGTAATTCGATTTTGTTCAAAAGAAAAAAACTACTGTATCAGAACAGTTCAAAAAAATTGAAATGATTTAAACTTTTTTTTGATCTGTTTCGATCCGTCGCAGATCAGTCATGTGACCAATTTTGCATCCAAAGCGTGTACACAACACAAAATCTGATCTGACCTGGGGATCATTTTCCGGAGTGGGTTTTCAGCTTCAGGCATTAAATATTTGGTACAGTCTATTGGCACAAATTTGTGCATAAAAATTGTCATTGAATTTTATGTGGCCCAAGAGAATAGAAAAACCTTTGCTGTTTAGTTGAAAATCTTGAAACTGTTTAGTTATAGGCATCACAGACTGATAATACTTAATGTTCCTAGGGCTAGTAAAATCTAACATAGATACTGCTTTTCTTGTCTCTATATCGCAATTTTGACCAGTTAAAGCCATCATGTCTGGGTAGTTAACCATTCATATTGACAATGGGCTTTACATAGCATTTATAATTGGAAAATCACTGAGAATTATTCCTGTTAAATGGGGAACATATCAAGAGTCTATTATATAATAAAATCAATGGGAATTTAGGCCTGTTTGAAATGTTTACAAATTATCTTCACAGGTTGCTACTAAATAAACCCTTGAGATTTCAAAATCAAGACAGATCACTTTCAATTTTGATGTGAAGTTTGATAACTTGATTATGTCACATAACAACACAATTCCTTCTTTAAACTTGTATCCTACCTATTTGCCTATTTATCTTACCTATTTTAAGTGATTCTTCAGTGATTCTTCAGTGTTGATAAGATGAACAAGTTAATTATCCATGCATGAGGCGAGAGAGAGGGAGAGAGAGAGGGAGAGAGAGAGGGAGAGAGAGAGGGAGAGAGAGAGGGAGAGAGAGAGGGAGAGAGAGAGGGAGAGAGAGAGAGAGAGAGAGAGAGAGAGAGAGAGAGAGAGAGAGAGAGAGATGAAATAATGTGTTATACATCCACATGTCAGAATATTCAGAGTGAGCAACCATTATAGCTTTGTATTGGGTCACAATCAAGGATGCTTTCCATTAAGGTTGCCCTAAGGCATGCTTGAAGTACAGTCTTGACATCAGACAAAATACAGTTTATTAATAGATTCATAACTTAATTATCAGGAATAGCATATATGCAAGAAAATCCAAGCTAGAGCTCTAAAGTTTTGCTTGGGATAATCTATCATTAGTGAAAATATATGAAAACTGTTTTTGAAGAATCAGTACAGTGTGGGTAGACTTTTTGGACAAAATGAATATTTTGATGTACTAAAGTCTCAAGACATTTCTAGGGCAGTAGTTCTATATAGCTCTCAGGGGTACAAAAGCCAACATCACATATGAGCCAAAGTAATACTCATTTCAAGATTACAAAGAGAATTTCAAACAAAACAAGACAGTTCAAATTAGACATTTTCCTCATAATAGATATAAATTTTCAGAAGATATGTCTTACAAAGTGGAGCTGGTTTAGAATTTGAAAAAAATGTTATTATACACATGTATAGGGTAGATTCTCTTTTGCTAAATGTAATAAAGCAAGCTGATCCATTTATTTGAATTCAAAAAGAGCCTTCAGCTGACCTACACTAACAATATTTCATGGGAAATGACAATTAAAAACAAGCTAACTACTTGGTAATAAAACAAAAAATATGAATAAAAACATGATGATTTTTGTACAATTTGCTTTCAGTAAACGATATTCAATTTCCTTGATTTATCAAAGAGGGTGCTTTGTAGTTTGATATTGCTTGATGGGCAGGAGTTGTATCCAGTAATTTCAGGTTTATCATGTCCATTGATAGCTGTTCCTCAGGGGGGATAATTTCAACATTGTTCATATTTGCCTGGAAAGTAAATAGTTCCTGTACGTTAAAAAAGAGAGATATGCATTTCATGAAGCAGCATTTGAATTAAATTAAACTAAACTGAAATTAAAGAGGATTGAACTAAATGCAAAGTAAAAATAAGGATTATTTTCTCAAACTTGTCTTATAGTTTTGGTTGTAAAATTCGGAAGGGTTGATGCTGTTAGGTTTTCATTTTTTTATTCAATCGTTTCTGTATGGAATAGCCTGCCAGACAGTATTGTGATGCAGGCAAATTCAGATACCTTTTACAACCTATGTCAAAATCACCTCAGTAAATTTTAAAATTTTAATGTTGTAGTTGACTGGGCAGACATTTGTATGACCCAAAGGGTTGTTAAATGTAAATGTAATGATGATGATGTAAGACATGCTGTAAAGACATTGCTGTGTATTTTTAAAATCATTAGCACAAACAAATGAATACATTATTGTTAATCCTCGAATTGCCCCCCCCCAAAAAAAGCCACCCAGAAAGCCCCCACCCTAACTACAAATTGTCAATAAGCCCCCCCCTTTCGAATAAGCGCCTACTGGTACCACAAATCCTCAAATTGGCCCTCCACTATTTGTTGATTGTTGCCATCTGAGGTTGCTTTGGTGTTTTATTGAATTACCACAAAAATTCATACTTTTGGTAATAATTAATTAAACATTAATAAATAAATTCCTACTAAAATACACAAGGTATTTTGGTAATGTCTTCTTCATGTCTATATAATTTTATAAGCCCCCCTCGTATAAGCCCCCTCGAATGACCCCCCGTCTAAAAATATAAAAAATAAATAAGCCCTGAGGGGGCTAATTTGAGGATTTACATTAACTGCTTATATTCTAAGGAGTGGGCTGCTTATGTTCCAAACAATGCTTGGGGTTTTTGTAGTCTTGTAATGTAGTACAGTGTATTGTTTTGTACTTTTTTTTGTAATTGTTTTGTAATTTTTTGTAATTGTTTTGTAATTGTTTTGTTTGTATTGTATTTTATTTTATACAATTAATGTTAATTTTTACAATTAGTTGACAAATTAACCTCCAATCCAGATCAAAATAAAGCAAAAAGAACACACACTTAAATTTCAAGGAGTCCAGTTTTACAAAAATTTATGATTTGACATCAATAATAAAAAAAATCCTCACCAGCAACAAAGTTGACAAAAAGTATCTGCATATCTGGTATCGCTCCTTGAAAGGAAAAAAACTATAGTAAAGCTATAATGGTTCCAAAATATTTATGAAGGAAAGATTGAAATTTGTGACTTCAAAATTGACAAAATTTTAGAAATCATTTTTGCTTTCATTAACAAGTTATCCAAAGGTGATTAATATTTTGGGTAAGACGAAAAATCTATTAGCAGAATTCACACCTGAGGATTTGGCACTCATTCAAAGAGTGCAATCATTAACATTTGGCTTGTTTTATGTGAAAGGGAAAGGCTATTTAAAGAAATGATGGCATTTGCATTCATGGTGCTTTCCCGGCAGGTCCACTCTCATTGTCAAGGGGTTGAATTTCGTCATATTTCTAGGACATAGTAAATAAAAAACAGGGTATATGATATGGGAATCTTAATATAATTTCTATTTTTTCTTTGTTTGGCCTTATTTCAACTATTTGATTTCTGGAAAAAGGATATAAATTTTCTTTGGTTTCAAAGAAAAGGGAAATAAAATTGGAATCAAATATCAGAAGAAATAAGGGTCAGTTTTCTAGACCCTTAGACATTGGCGCTTACACTTGATAATGTGAGATGACCCACCAGGGATGCTTCATGCATATATCTTCCATGAAATTTAAATGAAAATTAATTTTTAAATCCTAGAGTGAATTTATGTTATGTTGCTATAACTGTGTGCAATTTGCTTATTTTTTCAGATGCAAGAAATATGCGGTGATATCAGAGGTGATTATATTCAGAAAAAGGTTTGTTTTTCATAAACTGTGTTTAACCTAAACTTTAGCATTTGATAAAAAATAAAATGGTGTCAGTGAAGATGGTGATGACCATAATAGCAATATGGGTTATCATAAGGGTGATGATTTTCACAATTTCCTTACATCAGTGTCAATTAGTTCCTTTAACTGAATCATGGAGTTTACTTTTTCCTATTAAGACTTTTGGCAAACATTATTTGTTTGCTGGGGCTGAGGTTAGTGCTTGTGGTGTGAATAACCAAATTTCTGGACAAAATAAGATCCAGAAAATGTGATATGGCTGAAGAGGGCAATTTTTCAAATCTAAATGCACATTAAATTCCAAACTGGATGAAAGATCAAAGTGAAGAAAAGCCAAAATTGCTTGAACGCTCAGTCCTGGTAATATCAAATTTGCAGGCGTTCTGGAAATCGCACAACTTGAAAAGTTTAGGATTTCATACAACCAAATAATTTTTACGGAATTCGGAAGAAGTTTCTTGAAAACAAAATAATTTAGCAAAAAGCATACAGGTTTCTAGGTCCTGTTTCTATTACTCTGTTATCGTGTGAGAACGGAATTAAATGAATCCATTTTAGATTTTAAGTTCCATTAATACGGTAAAAAAAGGAGTCATTCGATACCAAACTGGAGTCATTCAAAAACGCTCTTCAAAGTCAAGTCATTTGAAAACGGAATCATTTCAAAACAAATCATTTTATTGGGAACAGCATTAAAAAAGGGAACCATTCAATCTCATCAAAAAGAGCTTGATCAAAGGATATGAGAACATATAAAAATGGAAACACCTTGTTATCGTTTTGACCAAAACAGAGTGACTCGGGCACGCCTCTGCAGTTTTTGGAGAGTGTGCGATTGCACGCCTAATATTACCAGGACTGAATGCTATTTTGATTCAAAAGCTGAAAGATGACAAAACAAGTTGAAGCTTTACTGAACAAGGAAGGAAGATCAGAGCAAAGGCAATCATCAACGTAGCACAAAATGCAATATGAGTGGAAAAAGAAAACAAATTCAGAAGAGGAAGAAAAAAGAAGGGGAGCTAGAGTGGGAAATATTGAAGCAAGAAGCAACAGAATAAGCCCCAGTAGAAGAGCCCTGATTTTACGAAAACTTTCAACTGATGAAACAGAAAAATCAAGAAAGTTTGACAATAAATCATCAACTTCAGTGGATATGGAAGGACTGATGACTGATGATGATTTATACTGATTGTGATGATGATTTCAAGAAAATCACTTTGATATTCAAACATTTTTAAACAAACTAAAAGTGTTTTTGTCTGATACTTCTCAGAGTATTTATATATATATATCAGAGAAACTATAAAAAATTTGATGGAAAGAGCACTCCTTTGTGAAAATTTGTTAACAGACATAAGCAGTATTGTGACATATCTTTGTTTACCTTGTGTTTGACAATATCTTTAAAAGTTGTTTTTGGTGTTCCTGCAACAGAGACAGATAAAGGGTCAATTTTTATTATGATACCAGTTTCATTTTATTTTTTATAGTGAAGCAGCTAAATAATGATTTTGTAAAAGAATGTTGAAGTGAGAATAATTCACCGGAAAATGACTCCAATATTTCAGTTCCATATTGGTGTATATCATAGGAGCCATGCTTCTCCTAGAACGTAAAAAAAGGAAAATGCGTGAAAAAGAAGAAATACATAACTGAAAATAGTAGAATTTATTACAGTATACAGTACATCCATGCAAAGAAGCCCGAGTACAATCATTATCAAAATCATCATCATCATAATCATAATCATCATAATCATAATCATAATCATAATCATAACTATCATCATCATCATCATCATCATCATCATCATTATTATTCCTGTAACGTGTTGTTTCTCTTTGAAGGGAGTTGCATGGGGATATTGTTAGTTTTCAGTAACTTCCTCCACAAGAATCTGTCCGTTGGATCGAAATGTGTCATTTTCCATGTACGTATTCCTGTCTTCATGTATGGTGTCAGCCCAGTTTTTTTTGGCCTACCACGACCACGCCTACCATCCACTATCATGTCTGCAGCTTGCTTGATGCTACCTGCATTACGACAAACGTGTCCATACCACCACAACCTGTTTTATCACAGTGCTGATGTTATGTTAATGATGCCTAGTTTCTTTAGCAAGAAATAGGAGCTGGAGCGACCTTCCAAGCTCACATTGCGATCTTCCAAGCCCATCGTATCATGGCTCGGTCATTACGTTGTAGTTTGCGTATATTCTCAATGATTGGTGCCCAGCATTCGCTTTCATATAATAGAACCGGCCGAATGTAAACACAGTGACAATAAGGTTTCCCAAAACACATCACCTCAACAAAATACAATACCACGTGGGAAAAAATTGACACATGGCAGATTTACTGATAGAAAATCAACCTACTTTGCTGTTTTCCCCTGACTATACATTGGCAAAGGTTAAGAATATTATTTAATTCCTCACAGTAAGTAATAATGGATGTTCCAAAAACAACCATTCTTCCACCCACTAAAGGATTCTTATCCCAAAATCTTCCCACATCTTATTACTTATTATTGTGATCCTATCAATTACAAATAAACTGTTGCATCTTCCCACATCATATTACTAATTATTATCATCCTATCAATAACAAATAAACTGTTGCCAGTGTTGTATACATGCTATTTGTTAGAATTCCAGTGCAAGTTCATTAAACACTAAAAAATAAGCATCTAAATCTCTCCAGTAAGTCGTCTAGTGTTTGGTAGAGCACAACAGCGCAATGGTTTTTAACATGATAAGAACGTTCAAGGAGAAATTAAAATTAGTAATGTTGTATGTTAAGTTACCTCCTCCTCAAGAACAGGTAAAATCTTTTCTTGCCACTCTTTAACTCTTTTTGATAATTCAGTTTGCTGAGCATAATTCTCAGCCTCATCGATGTAATTATTCTATCAAAAAGGTTAAAATGCTACATTTAAATAACAGATAAGTCAGTTAAACCAGTCTAGAGCCTCAAACACAGTAAATTTTTAATCTGGGATCAAATTCTAGTGCAGTTGAAACAAATTCAGCTAGGGAGTAGCCAAATAATATCAGCTATATGAGGCAATTAGATTGAGCATTAACTTAAGCATCTTGGTGAAAATGTCAATATACTATTGCTTGCTGCTTAGCTTTGGCTTTTCAAAATGTTGTTTAGAGAGAATGAAGCTGCATGTTTCGATGATATTGTGCAGAGAATTTCAAATTTCATGCCTGCAAAACCTTGCCTAACAGGCGAAATTGTAACTATTTGAAGCTTCTGCATGTTAATTCAGCAACGAGTGCATCTACAGAGGGATATTTTCCAATGGCTATCGAATCCCTAAAAACTAGGCTTCATTCTGGTAATCCTAATGCAAATCTTTTCATAGTAATTAAAATCTTCTATGAATTGGACCGTTAACAAATAAGGATGCAAAGAAGCATCTTTTTGAAAGGGCATTTTCCTGCATCTTAAACGAACCCAAGGCTCAGCCTTCTTACTATCTGGTGCCCGGTCTCTTCTTGAATGCATTAGTGTGCATAAAATACAGCCCTCCCAAAAAGAAACAGGGCCAGAGGAACAATGCTCTCACAAAAGTAAATCCAGCAGGATAAATTTATTGACTGGAAGATGTGTGGGGTTATATTAAGCAAAGAGTAGTGAAATGATATCAAAATTTCAACCATCTTAGCAAGCCCTCCCCTAGCACGGAAAGTTCATAGACTTTATTTTTTGTGCTCTAGGATGTTTTTGGTAATATGGGTCTTGCTCACAGGAAAAACACATTTTCAGGAAGTGGATAACATAATTCAAACTTACAATATGTTGTCTAACAAGGTCTTCATAGCTTGTGAGAATCTCATCTAAAGATGACAATAAAAATGTAGTTAGCACCTTCATATCTTATAAAAATCCAACAAAAAGGAGGGGAAATGACATAGATGAAAGAAAATTACATAGCAAAGGTTTACAGCTTGCAGACAAATTTAAGCCGTTGTTTGTTCATTTAATGAGAGATTGCTGTAACGAATATCTGACAAAGTTCATAGGTTTTCTTTTGAATCTCTCCCTCTTTTTGTTTGTGTAAAATAAGGTCATAGTAAAACCAGTTAGGTCAGTTCTTGGAAAAGTTGTATCCATTTATGCTAATATAATAGTATTTAAGGTTACTAAAATTTCCTTTTTATTTCACCGTGTTTCTTTACATCTCTATATCTCTACATCTTTTGTTATGTCAATCGAGAATAACTATGCCAAATAAATTTTTATATACCTTCAAATGGGTCTCCTTGCCTAATCGTTTCTATTGGTGCTTCATCATTTGGCTGTTGCTGATAAGCCTGTGGATCTGGCATCTCAAAACCCCCATCGTAGTCTGATCCTTTAGAAAATAGAAAGTATATAACTATTAGGTCTATTCGATCAAATGAAACTGTAAAGTAAGAAAGATGCAGCACAGTGGCCTGCAGACTGCTGAATACTTGCATCAAATTGAGTACAACCAAGCTCTCGACAACATACATCTCTTAATAACAGACACTACACTACAAGGGACAAATCCTTATAACAGATAACAGACAACTGTCAGTACTGGAAACTCTCAGTACCAAAAATTGGACACACCACAATGACGGAAACCTTACAATAATGAACAGATACCGATAATGGATAATTCCCAGTAGCATGCACCTTTATACAACAGATGGATAAAAGACACTTCATACGTAGTGATTGCTTTCTGTTTTGTGTGAATGTGAATTTATGGCTACATTTTTCTATTCATACTGACATAGTTCTAATGTTAACTGATTGTAAATCCTCAATCTCGATAATTGCTTATATAGTGGAGCCTCAATTTAATGGATGTCTTTAGGCCAGTGTAATTGTCTGTTGTATAGTGTTTCTTATAAGAAGGTTTTGACAATCTAGGACCAAAATAATTGTACAGAGGTGTCTGTTGTATAATGTTGTCTGTATGGAGAGTATGTAGAGGCTTCAAAAAACGTTTGGGCAATGGAGTTTGCATTTCTTTGTAACGAGGAGAGGCTTGAAGATAGTTCAGTGCTAGAATCATAAAATACAGTTCAAGAATCTAGAGCTTGATTCCCTGTCATGATCTAAGTTGATAGTTGTGAGGTGATGTTGTTATATCCAGATGAGGAACGAATCAATGCTCCATATGCATAGATTGTCCATGTCCTAACGACTATCTGCAGATTTTGGCAAAGCCAAATACCTCTAGCATATAAACTAAATTACCCTTACTTGAATTTATCAGTTGCAACTTACCACCATCATAATCATCATCTTGAGCGGCTTCAACAATTGTTTCAATATCCGCCATTTGTTCTTCAGTAAACCTAGAAGCCTGAAAGTAGATTAATCACAGTTATTGAATTTTCAAATTCTTTAAAGTTAATCCTGTTTTAAATTTTATTAAGAAATAAATTAAGATAAAAATCCTCTAGTTTCCATTTTTGTGGCCAAAAAATATTTATAGGGCTATTATTATCTTTTTTTATTCATCCTTGGAAGCTTTAAGAGATGAATTTTCACAGATACAGACTAAAGAGCAGTAGCAGAAAAAATTAGTCAAGCTGCAACTGCTGTTGTGATAAAAACAAATCACTAAAGAGCTACGGACACACAAATTTATGCTAAGAAACATAGATACCTAAAGATGTGACAACACCCCTTAAATTAGACCTCCCCTTCTGGAAAAAAATATGTAAACAAGCCCCCATTCCCGTAAAAGACCTAGCCTAACATGAAAATTTAAACAATACATTATTTTAGTCAATGATAAGTCATATATTCAATGGAATATAGCACCTTCAAGTACATGCGTAAGTTACTTTCAAAAAGTAAAAAAAAATTGAAATCCTTGGTTCTTTTAATACCCTTAAAATCCTTGTCTACCCTTGAAAAATTTAAATAGGTCTACCTTTGTATAAGACCCCCTCAAATTACTTTTATATAAAATCATAATAAATTAATATGCCCCAAAAGGGCTAATGCGAGAATTAATGGTACTAAGCCTAGGTCATCTATACACCATAGAGAACGAAAGTGTGACGTCGTAAAAAATTTTTAGTCTCCAAATTTGACCACATTATCTGAACGAACGGCATAAGATACCTCCCAATATGCAAAATCAGTTAGATACGCTCAAAATTGGGCGAAATACGGCCAATGAAATATTTCAAGTTTGATTACTGTTATTCTGGCCTGATTCACAAAGTTATGAACCAAAATGAAATTACAGAGGTTTGATGATTACAGGATAGAAAGATAGACATTACAAGAAAAAAATTACAGAAATAATAGAGCTAGTTATGGGATCAAAATTGAAAAATTCTAAAAAATAGCTTGTGTGACGTAATCACTTCGGTACTCTTTATGATAAACACACATAACTTACTAATAATTTCCGCTCCTTCTTTCTTGCTTCTTTTCGCTTTTCATTTTCAATGTGGTATAAATACCCAAATTCTGTGAATGAGACAATAATATAGACTAAAACAATCTTTGATCCAACATTAATGGCATTTATTATCCAGCTTTTAGGTTACACAAGACATGCCTTTCCTAAAGAGTATGAAAATACACCCCCCCTCCCCACCGCTCTCGAATAGGCCCCCATTCTCAGACAAGCCCCTCTTGATCAATTCCCCCTCATTAGCATCAAAGTATCACGTTGCTTTCACACAATCAAACATTCCTCATTATACTGGGTTCTTCTTCTAGAAACAAATCACTCGAACTGCCGGCCTCGTTGCCAACTGTAGTCTGACAACAAATGAGTTTGGGAGATGAGACCGCAAATATCATCTGGGGGTGTAGTTTTGTACCCCCCCCCCCTCCCAATGACTTTTGATTGTAGAATCTCTTACAGAAATCCAAACGTCTTTTTCTCACACAATCAACAGCACTGGAACTAAAAAAGTGCAAATTTCTATCCAAGGTGAATCTTTGGCACTAAATCCCAACATGGAATCAGTGGGCAACGGGAAGAAATGTTTTTGGTTTTCAATTCGAGGCGTGTTGGAGCGATCGAGTCCTGAGAATAGGGTGGTGCCCAGTCTTTCTCCCGTCGACCACTGCGTTGACATTTCGTTTCATTCCAACTCGCTTAATCTCACAATTCAACTCGAAATATTTTCCTTATACCCCAGCCCCACGTTGGGCGCCAATTTGTTGTAAAGTCTAGGTCGGAGCATAGAGAAATTCCATTTGTGAGATTATGTACGTGATTTTCGTAACAAAATTGTGCTTACTACACACTCAGCCACAATAGCCAACTAACTAAAACTTTGAGGTCATGTGCCGAAGCGATTTATCACGAAAGACATGTCAACGCAGTGGTCGACGGGAGAAAGACTGGGCACCACCCTATTCCCAGGACTCGATCGCTCCAACACAAGGCGGCTTAGTTGAAATGGTTTTATGGCAATGTATTTTTGGCAAAGAAAATTAAGCAGCATAATATTTATTTGGTAAATAAGCATAAAGGCAACTTGCACTTGGCTGTTCTTTAAGGAAATTAACAGATAGAAAAGTGACTTAAGCCACCTGTCAATCATTTTCTCGCAATTCAATAGACATGTAAGCAATATTACGCAAAAACTAGCCAATTTCCCGTCGACAGACCTCAGTAAATGCCGATTGCCTTGAGATAATGACAGGGATATGAAAAATTACCTTGAAACCATTTCTCTTTGCTTTTTGATTTACCAGGACATTTGCGATAAGTTAGATCTACAATGTAAAATAAGAAGCACATAGGCACATTAAAAAACACAGATACATCAAAACATAGATGATTTTCAATTTATGTTTATATCTTAGGGGCCCTTTACATGAGACCCGAAATGAGCTCGTGCCGGCATGAGTTTCGTTTCGGGTCTCATGTAAAGGGCCCCTTAGCCTTGATGATTTTAGGATTCATTCTTTAGTTCAAGAGCTATACATACAATCTTTTCCACAGAATTCAGCGATCGGGCAAACAGGTATTTCTAAACTGGATCCAGCTTGTTCATTCTTTCTTTTCCTCTTTTTTTCTTTCCCAGGAAGCTTCAAATTAAGCGGAATTTTGAATGTCCTTCCTGTAACGAAATTTTGAGATGTATGATATTTCAGCCTAACTTATTCCACATCTCTGAAAAGCTTAGACCTACCTTAAACCAACAGAACAAAAACAGGAAGAGATTTATTTTCTTTCTGCTTGTTCAATGGCGAGATCTGTCTATTACTTAATAATTAAACCATATCAAGATTCGGTTCCTCAAACACATAAAACATGATTTCAAATGCAGTAATGCAAATACGGAGAATATTTTGCAGCACTGAAATATTAACTTTAATTTTGTTAAATAACTTACAAGACCACGATAGGCAGTACCCTAAAGGGGCTAGATTATCTACAAAACAAGACCAGGGAAATAATGCTGTATGAAACAAAAATTTAGGTCAGGTGGTATGGAGTTTTTGCATCAATTCTCCCCAAGGTCGATTTTCAATTCTCTGCTATTAGTAAAATGCATACGCTCCAAGATTGAATGGGGAGGGAGAAGGTAAATATTGGACTATTCATGTATGCTACCCTTCACATGTCAAGGGGTTTCTCTTAATAACCCCGTCCAAGAAAGGGTGCCCGTCTTGATTTACATACATGTAAAAACTGAAGCTTAACAAGCCCAAGGTTACTAAAGTTCTAGAGAGTGATGCCCTGGCAGAAACTATACAGTAGGGTTTTTACAAGCCATACACTCCTGTCTTAGTGCCTAGGTAAATGCTTCCAAGCGACTTGTCTGGAGCTGATGTTTAGCAAAATATATACACAGACGAAGTTAAATCACCCAATATAGTCACCTTTCTTGAAAGGCTTTTCTTTGTATTTCATTTCCGTATATGGATCAAGCTCCTCCCATGGATTTTCCCAAATTGCCTAGAACAAAGGTGATCAAAATGTCAGAAGTCAGTGAGTTTTATCTAGAATTTATAATTGACAGAGAGGGCGAAAGCATGACCAGCAATAAAGAAATAAACCATCCGGAAGCTACAATTCTGGACAAACATGTTGAGACAAAATGCAGCTTTTGCGTTTTTTTAATTTACGTTGCCCCTGTAAATTCGAATCCCCCTCACCCCTGACTCGATATTTGATTAGTGGTTCTATAATTTGTGCTTCAAAAACATGCACTCAGCATTGAATCAGTGAAAGGGGGAAGTTATTTTGAAGGAAAGAGAAAACATGAACCTTTCTTGAAAAGTCTCAACTATTTTTAGTAACTGTAGTCATGTTTAACAAAGGAGGTGTTGATTTTTTAGAGAAAATACCCTTTATGTATATACAATAGAATTTCAAGATTCTAAAAAGTCAGATCATTTTGCAAACATAGATCGCCTTATTGGCCTAATATTTACTCGATTGTAATTTGCATTCAGCTGTGGAACATTGGACGAATGAAACCACTAGACAGAAAACCCGTTTAATTGGTTCTTTGTTTTGATCAATCAGCTTGAACAGCATTCAAATAACAACCTTTACATGTTAAGACCTCTTTATATGTACCTCCTTTCTGGCATTCTCTATCTCTTTTTGCCTCCTTTCTCGAAGTTCAGGTACCTGAAACAATATTCTGTATGTGTACAAATGCAGACTGCGTTGCTTATCATCTATATTCAAATCTGTAAAATTGTATGTTTTTTTGAATTTGTAAAGGTCTTTAGTAGCTTCTCCATATGATGCCAATGGTTAGGGTGGTTAGGGTGAACAAATATTTCTTTAAATAAATCCAAGTGCTTATATCTTATAAAATGTTTATGCAATACAGTTAGCTTTCTCGATATGATAGTTAACAGCAGCAACAGAGGAGGGATGGGGGCTGGGTAGGGGTCAATCACAGCCTTCAAAAGAGCTCAGATATTCAAAAGGCCAAATCAGATATATTTTAAGGAAAGTTGTTGTGGCAGTTACATTTAGGAACCATGATAGAGTATTGCCTTTCGAACTCTGTGAGAAAAGTATACTACCGGACAAACATCTCTATAAAACAGTATTTTCAATTTTTTTTTAGCTTTTTCAAGTATTTTGCTCTTTATTTTCTTCCTTCCTTTTTGTATATTTTCTTTCTTTTAACTTATTTCTTATTTCATTCATTTTTTAACTTTTGTTTTCTTTTTCTCCTACTTTTTCGTTTTCTACGGCTCTTGTGATGGCCTGTACAGTACTGCGTTTTGTTGACCTCCGGACTGATTGTGGACATTGGAGAACATTTTCAGTAGTTGAATATGACATTTTATATTCTCAAAATTAGGCTAGGTCATTATGGAGGATTTGTTTCATGTGTCCATAAGAAAAATCATTCTGCTGATTAGAATTCAATTATGATTGGTACATTCACGTTGTCTTGAGATCTTGAAAGGGGTGATGATGGCATGTACTGATTTTCACCAAAATCATCATCATCATGTCCACCAAATCCCTGATTATCACCGTAACTCGCATTGCAATCTTCAATTTCCATAGCAGCTTGAGCATCAGCTATGATACAAAATATGATAATTATGCAAAATATGCTAATCATGCAAAATATGCTAATCATGCAAAATATGCTAATTACCATATCTGATGATCGTTTTAAGCGTGAGACTCAAAGTTGCAAATTAGAATTGCCTTTTTCTAGACACAAAAGCTTGTACAGTTGTGCCTAGGCCTAGACAGCGTTAAACACTTTATGACAGATGGGTAAAACAGTAATTTTCATAAAACATGAACCAACACGGGTCTTTAGACGTGATAGAAAAACAAGAAGTTGGATGTATATAAGGAACTGATACTCCATCAACATTTCTGAAAAACAATCCGGGTTTTGCAACTCGCTCCTGAAACTGACATTTAATTGTATATTCACATACTAACGCCGTTCAGTTGTCTGTTGATCGAATAAAGCGTAAAACTCGGAGTAGCAACTCACAACCGTCCTGTTCTATACACCAAATAGTGTGCACACGGCAACGAGCACTTTTTGACAGGCCGGTAAACAGTAATGTTTATTATTTATAAATGTACATACCATGCTGACAAGAAAGAAGATATAAGGCGTTAGTTGTGTAAAGAATGGTGAATGACATTATGTTTTCAAAATTAAAGGAAATGGACAGATATTTAGATGGTGTAAGAATCTATTAGTCAATAATCAACCAATCCAAAACCGTGTGAGTTGTACCATGCTTATTGATTGGTCAATGTTTGATTGACAGTGGCCTACGCCATTTTAGCATCTGTCTATTGCCTTTAATAATACCATGAATTCATTAGTCTCAACATTAGCATAATGGATAGAGTAGAGACAATAGCTGATACTATAAACAGCCAGTTTTCTTAACCAAAGTACCCAATACTTACCAGTTGCCAATGCATGGCATAGATTCTCGTCAGTAGATTGTATGTCCATCATTCCATTTTGTTTTGCTAACAATTGAAAAGAGTGTGGGTAGTTTTAATATTTTTAGCCATATACTTTAGATAAAAATGGCATACAGCAGATTATATTGAATGATAAAACATAAAATATTATCGTTAATGAAGATCTAATTTAAATGTTTACACAATTTTAACAGTTTCAATTAAATTTCAACTACAGTTCTTTCGGCAACTTACCATTAAAAACTATACCAGCACTAGTCTAGGCACACAAATAACGAGAGGTGCAGGGAGGTTGGTGTCAATCTTTGAACGTCTTTGAATTAGTCGGAAATATGAAAGTAATCGGCAAATCGAAGGAAATGACCAGCCCGTCTAAGGTAAAGGTTCTGCAAGTAACGGCTTAGTACAATTCTAGTAGAAAGTTACGATTGACTTATTGTCAGTCGGAGATTTCGTACTCTTCACCCTCCCAAAAATATCCATCAATTTACATTTCTACCTATAAGAACATGAGCTTCAAAATTGATCAAAAGTTAAGAACAAATTAAGAACAAACTGAGGCCGAGGTTCTGTAAAGTGCAACTTTGAGCCACGCTTTATCTCAAAAACCAGGTATTTTAGCCATGTGAGGGTATTTTTTCGGTGAATATTCAAACTTGTCGTCAAATGAAGGTTGTCTCATTCACTTTGTTGGCAAATGAGGCCTGAAACCGCCCTAGAGCGAAAAAGCTAGCAATTCCCAGCCTCAGGATTTTCGAAAAAATTAAGAATAGTCAGCCTGAACTTAAACTTACTGGTTCTTATAAAAAAGATTGTAGATGGACACACAATAAGATAGCTACTAGCTATACTGGAAAAAACTCGAAAGATTTTTCGTGTCCAATTGAAAAGTTAATTCCTATACTTGAGTATGGCCCTTTCCTTACTTTCGCTTTTACTCTTACCGTATTTCCTCTAAAAAACACCGCGGCGTTTATTACAAAATCCAACTTTTAGATGCGGCGTTAAATAGAGGGTGGCGTTTATCAGAGGGCAGCGTTTAATGAAAAATGAATGTTTTATCAAATGAGTGTTTGTCAAACGAAAAATGACAAGAAAAGTGCGATGAAAAGATGACACAGACTCTAAACAATGTCTTCTTTTCCCCAAAAACACATAATAAAGATTGTGTGAAAAATGTTTGTAACTTCACAAAAGATGTATTCACGTTTTAGAAATATTAAGGAATGTCACTGTCTCCGTCAGACTCTTCGTCCCAATGTCCCAATGAACTTTCACAACTTTCAAATTGTAGGCTGTTTTCTAATAAACACCGCTTTTCAAGATGAGGCATTCAAAAGAGAACGGTGTTTATAATAAAAGATAGGCTGAAAGTGCGGCGTTCAATAGAGGGCGGCGTTAATCAGAGAGCGGCGTTCATTAGAGGAAATACGGTATATAAACAAGAATGGAGGAGCAATAAATTGAGATCTACCTTTATTCATTGCTGGTGTAGACATTGGTTTTCTTGACATAGAGTTCTCTAGCATTGAAATACTGTTAACATCCATTAGCAGTGCACCAGAAGAATGCCATTTGCAGGTGTTTAACTAGGAAAAAACAGAATTTTCATTGATCACAATGATTAAATTTGGTTTGATTCTCTATAGCTTCATCAAGACGAATAACCATCGTCAAAATAATGAAAAAAGCATCCAAAACTCTGTTGTCAAAACACGTGCATTTGAAGAAATTCTATGAGTAGATCTCATTTTTGTAAATTAGTTCAAGTAAGGGCTTTCATAGACATTTCTGTTTTAAAATTTAGATACTGTCATTAGAAAAACCTTACAGAGACACGATCAAAGTTGAATCCAGCTCTGAATCTAGCACACGATCTAATTCACGTAAGCAGGACTCAGTAAGGTTACATCAATCAGTTATGTCACAAAATGCGTAGAACTAGTCTCTTTGGTATAAATACTACTAACTTTCTATGCATAAATTTGAATTTTATGTCAGATACTTAAGTAAATCGGATCTTTTTTAAAACCCTTTGAAAATGAGATTCACTTGACTTGATCGTTTATAACAAGTTTCAAACAAACGTTCATGTTTCTAACATGTTTCATACATATTGTCATCTAATTGGCCCTCTAAAAAAACTCATGTAACTGGCCAAGCCGTTTTATAAATTTGCTTAACTTTCAATAAATGTTAAGGGTGGTTTATCAGGTTCTTAACTTAACCTATCCAAAAATGTTGCAGAAAAAACTACAATTTCACCCAACATGCTCAATTATCTCTAATAGTCTCACAGTATTAAAATGCATCCAATCTTTTCCCTTGTCAGAAAATATCCGGCATACAATTACTGCCAAAAGTCCTGGAACACTAACATTAGTTTTCAAAGGCAAATTCAACAAACCCCCTCTCCCCCTAAGAACAATGTTGACTTCTTATAGAAAAACGAAGGGTTTGTGGAGTACGCTTTTTCTTGTGGCTTGTATGATATTTTTTCTATACTTTCAACATTGTTTTGAGGGGAAAGGGGGACGGAGGTAGTAGTATTCTGGAAAACGAAGGAAAAGAAAGCACAGCGTAGGGGGTTGGGTGTTCCAAGTAATTTTGGTAGTGATTGTAAATAATAGACAAACTTCACACAAGGCAGACTATTTTGTCAGGTCTGTAAAGATCTGACTTATGAGAGTATGATTGTACCATCTATGTGTCAACGAAGGGTAGAAAGCTTGGTTTATGTATGTAATATAAAAAGCAGTTAAATATAATATTTAGCTACTGAGCAAAAAATACAACCTGGTGCTAAAGATATAATACACAATCCTTTTTGGCTACAAAGTATAATTTTGATAACTTGCAGAATTTATAAATAGTGTGCATTTATCTTCTTTTCTGGATAGTACATTTTAAGCTACTGCTATATTAAAATTTGTCAAAAGTTGGCAAAAGGCATGATTCCTTTACTTGAAAGAGTGGGCATTTATCTTCTTTTCTGTGAAGTACATTTTTAGCTACTGCTATATTAAAATTTGTCAAAAGTTGGCAAAGGGCATGATCCCTTAACTTAAAAATTTTCTTTTAATAAATGTCAGATTGTTCATGATACACATTATATAATAAGAATTTGAAGCTACCTTGAAATCATTGCGACTGCCAATCACCTCTCCTTTATGGCTGTAATGCAAAGCGATATGAATCAAAGTTAAAAAAGATGAGCTTTACTGCGTGTTAATTTGGAAACATTATTTTAAAGTACTTGATTGGCCATTAATGCAAACACAAACAGCAAAATTTGGTCATGATTGATCATAAAACAATTGCCATACTTGATGGGAAGACAAACAAGTGAAAGCCTGATGATAAGTAGGAAAGCCTCCGTCCTTGAAGTCAAATGAATTTGTTATAACATCAAGTTCCATACACATGCTCTTTGAGTCCAAGATGGAGGGTTTGCTCACTCAAAGAAAGATATCTCTCTATTGTCTCCCCAAACAATAAGGACAATTAGAGACCATAAAAATTGTCATGAATGGCCACTTTCAGTTATTTTGGCAGTAGTAGGCACTGACACGCCCTGGTGTAAAATATGAGTTAAATTTTTCTTATGTAATATAACAGTTTATTGCAAGAACAATTCTTAAATTCATAAGAACTTTGCCTGATATTTGTTGGTATTCTGTACCTGTCTATTGTGTTTTCAAATAAATAATTCAAAAGGTTGAACATGATTGAACCTTGCACTGGGGATCTACTAATTATGAAACTAAGACATGCCAAAACCACTTGCAAGCTTTTGTTCGAATGACAAAGCATATCACCAATAAGGTTTCCACAAATTAAATAGCTGCTTTATAAAAAAACACTTCAAGATAAAAACATAGCGTAGAAAATAGAAAGGGTAAAGCTTAAACTTCCAGAAAAGAACTGATAACACATGCATTTTCAATTATGCAAAAACTTTTGGAAATAGAAACAAAGAAGGCAAAAGATTCCAGGTCTTTTATTTTGCTCTCAAATACAAAATCATCAAATGCAAGATGAAAGCACTTTAGAAGATAATAAGTTCTTTGGCTAATAAGGTCTTACTTCAATAAAACATCTTCACCCCGTCTATTCATTTCATTTTTTGGCATCAATGCAAATGGGATTCTTGGTATCGTTTTCACCTGTATTGATAAACAAATTGTTGTGTGTTAAAGCTAAATGTCAATAAAGATCAGGAAAAATTATTTTGAAAAAGATTTTTGAGATGAAAATAAATAAGCTCGCAGCTAAGAAATGAAAATGAAAAATTTTATGTTGACTACTAAGCCGCTCTTGTTCAATTATGTTGAATCGAGTTTGCTTTAGATCTGTCCAGGACCCCTTAACATGACAAGATTATGTTGACTCATGATAAGGGTTTGTGTAATAGATAGCAATCAAATGCTTCAATCTTTTTTTATGAAATGGAGGATCTAATTAAATACATAATCGCCCCCATAATTTACACCATCACACATTAAAATTCACGATACTTCCAAGGTCATAACAACTTAATATATTTACAACTGCATTGCAAAAAAGTTGCCTGATATGCAACCATGAGTAGCAATTTAGAACCTTCTTGTTCTATACAACAAATGTCATAATATTCCAAATGAATGAAAGATATGTCTATGTGGGACTACTTGTATTGTAAGGAGGTCTTTA
Organism: Rhopilema esculentum; assembly: GCF_057945365.1. Taxonomy (NCBI): domain Eukaryota; kingdom Metazoa; phylum Cnidaria; class Scyphozoa; order Rhizostomeae; family Rhizostomatidae; genus Rhopilema; species Rhopilema esculentum. The sequence continues at coordinate 4,526,357 of NC_142816.1, forward strand.
ATGCCTGGAGATGGAGACTACTTGTAAATGGCTTTAATTATGAGAGAATTTAAGAAGAACAATATTTGTACAGTTTAGAAGAGTTGATATTTAGAGGTTTCTAAAACCTTCAAGGATTGCTTATATTTGCGCCTTTAAGAAGTGAAGGTCATCTCCTGACTGTATTAGTTAATTAGACCAACTTTAGAACCAAAAGTTGGGATTAGAGACAACTTGATGCCTATATTTTAATGGCAGCTCAATATAATTATGCTGTGCAGTAAGAAAACAATGTAAAAGTTACCTCATTATCACTTCTATCCAATTCTTCCTTAAGTTCAATATTGTCACATTCCTTTATATCGTCCAAATCCAGTAACTGCAGAATAAATTCACATTAAAATGACTTGAAGAAACAGTTTTGCTCTTATGATAATAAATGTCAGATTCTGGGTTAATCCTGCTATAAAGATAAATCGCTAAATGTTTAGAAGTGATAGTGATCCAACATCTACAAGAAGAAGCCCATAGGATACCTCTATCCTGCCATTCCACACCTGTTTTCTAGTGGCATTACAAGTGCGAGTGCGATCAAACACCTTTTCTCAGCAAGGCCTCGCATGCCAGGAATCATACATCATGCACCCGTCCCTTTTAAAAAGGCCAAAATTCTTTAAAACCTCTTTTGTACCCTCCTTTAGTATTCATCTAGTCAATGGGCATCAAAAATCTAGTCAAGCAACACTTGCCAGCAAATCAGATCTGATATTTAACAAATGTCTAAACTAGTGACTAAATATTTTCAACATAACTAACTAATACCGAGTTTCATCACTTTTGATATGATTAAGCCCAGGATGCTTGGACAAAATATTAGCCTCGGTTAATTATGTGTGTTTATTGCTGTTAATTCTTAGGGTGTTGCAGTGCTCCTTATTTGCTAAAGCTAACTAACACTGAATAAATAAACTGAATGAATAAGCTTGAAAAAAATTAAATAGCCACCTCATCGTGTTCTCGATGCTGATCAAATGTTGTGTCTTTGTCATTTCCATGTTCATCAACGGAGGGTGCTTGGGATTGCTTACTGAGAATTAGGTGAAACAAGAAAAGAACACAAGTTATTCAAATCTTAAACAATTACCCTTCTAGCATTGATCGAAACTAAACAACATATTGATAAAACAAAAAATTTAAATGCTATTTTAAACTAGACATTTTTGGTGCAATTTTTTGATAGACTCTATAAACTGTGAAAACAGATTTGACATCTCCAAAAACAATTATTTATGAATTAATTTTGTTACTTACTGTCTGCTTGACACAATTTCCAAAGTAGCAACTGCCAGGGCATAAAGGTATTCAACCTAGAATGATGATTAAAATATGTATAACAAGTACAGGAAAACAAGGAATTTAGCCCTTTCCTCACAAAATTCCCTATGCTGGAAGTGCCTCTAGCACTAAATACTGGAATTATTATCTAGCCGCTACCTGGTTATTATCTATATTTATTCCTTTCATTTGTACTTCCATTTTTGGTAAATAGTTCTTTATCAGTTATAAATGAAGAATAATTATAAAAAAACATCATCAAAGGTAAAACAATCAAGGATGCAGAAAAAATTATTAAAAGAAAAGATAGAGAAGCTAGTATTTAAATTTTGAGGCTGAGATGAGAAACTAGTTGGTTTACTGCTTACAGCTACATAGCTGCTCTATTTTCTTGCAAATTATTTTTGGTTTCTTTTAGTAGCATATTTGCACTTACTGTAAAAATATAAATTGACTTACTTTCTTACTATAAACACAAGCAGATCCTTGGATGAACATTGCAGCTTCAATAAAGTTCAAGGTTGTCTTGCCACCATCAAAAGATATTTCAACTTTCTCAAGCTAGAAATGAACAACTTGGCAATTATTCAAATGACATCAGAAATTGCAATCATGTTTACTAACCCAAAGAAGAAAGTAACCAATTGCTGAAAAGGGTACTCATAATTTGACAAAAAAGCACTCATAAAAAATTTCACATGCATTAATCTCCCGGCACCAGTCTGCAGAGTATGGCAAGGTCAGGATAGCACATGTCAAAATTTTGTGATTTCACACCAAATTTACTATAGCACTATTAAGAAAACTTATATTTGCATGTCAAATGAATAGTAAAGGACGGTTTGCACGTGGAAAACATGGCTTGATTGAGTATTGCATGTGTGAGATCTCATCAAAAACTGCCATACTTTCCAGACTGGTCCATGCAATGAGTATATAGGGTGTTTTATCATGGTGGCGGTACAGAATAAAAAATGAGGGTCACAAAGTAAAACTACATAGCAAATGCAAAGCCATGATGGGTGCCAAGCCCCTGGGAACTGGAGCAATAAGGTCTAATTTTAAAGGCAAAAAACCATGAAGTTTTCCATGTCAATTATTCTAACCACTATAAATAAAAAAATAATAATTTCACCTTGCTCAAAAAAGTCATCTTGATTTTTTATTTAAAATGTTTTTTCATGTCTTGTAAGGGTTTACATTTGAAATGTAAATCCCACTAAACAAGACTGATATACTTTGATAGATGAAATGCCTCAATAGGAGACGCTTCGGATTCATTCTAGAGACTAATGTATATGATAATGAGAAATCGAACATGAGTGGTCGTGACGCTGGAACGCTGATCTGATTCTTATCACATCGCATCAAAACTTAAAATTATCTCGTTTAGAGCATCACGAGGAAAACAAGGAAAATATTCGCTTTATATTATCATATTTATCGTCTTTCGAATAACAGGTTTTACCTACGATCGAAACACAACAGAATTTCAGACGCTACCAAGATGTGCTTTTATATGGTTGTGTTTATGAAAGCGAACATACCATCGAAATTCAAAAGCAATACAAACCTGATCGAGGTACTTTTCCAATTCATCACCGAGCGGAATTTCCCAATTTTCGGTGAGATCGCGTACTTGTTTTTGAAGCCAAGCAGGCCTCTCGATTTCTTCCGCCACCATTTTGATTTATTTATGTGTTTGGCGCGCAAACTAATCTTTCCTCGAAGGCGGAAATGAGGCTGGCGATTTGGGCCATAGAAATGCGTGGACCCAGCAGCAACGCCGCGAAGGGGGGGACACGTCCCCCCAATTCTCGTCGGGAACAATTTAGTATTTCGTATAAATTCGACGAGAAAATGTTGGGGCAGGTGTAATGTACTTTTTGCGATGTAATCCTATGATTTTCAAATTGCCTTTACATAACAAAAAGTTAGTCATTGGCATTCCTTCGGGTAAAATTCGCAGTAAAAGAGCGTTTTCTGTTGATAAAAAAGGCGTGGCCTCCGGAACACTGAGACTGATTTAAGGTTGCCCAAGAAAAGGACGGAAAAAGGACAAAAATGCTTTTCTTTCCGGGGAGCTAAATTATGGAACAGCCTTCCTGCTGAGTCCAAGACGGCATCCTCCCTGGGTGGTTTCAAAAATTCAATACAGGGTTGACTAGTTCCTTTTATACTGTATAATACCATGTAATTGTAAATAGGTTTTCAATATTATGGCATTTTATTTTCTAGTATCTTAATTATATATTGTAATTAGTTTTTATTGGAAGACCCCTTGAAAAACAACTTCTATCGAAGGGCAACCCTCCCTAAACAAATCAAATATGTATTTACAATTCTATTTTACTTATTAATTCATTTTTCTTTTTCTTGATTCATTTCTCGTCTTAGTTCTATATACTTTCTGTCCATTCTGGCACCTTTTAAACATTTCTTCCTTTTCTTGTTTCACTAGCCACTCCCCTCTGATCCTTTCTCTCATTCTTTCCATTTTTTCTTTGCAGTCTACAGCATGCTTAGCTCTCTTCTTATCCCCATGTATCCAACCTCTATTTCTCCTTAAATCATTTTCAATTTCTATCTATGTTAATTATTTCAAAAGGAAATAAGTACCTAATCCTCAAAAGGAATAATTTCCACACCATCCTCAAACAAACTATTTTCGAGCAGATGGTATGGCTTTTAGATTTTTTAGTCATCCCAGGGTTCGGTTTCTCATAGCTATGACTTCATGTCTGATTCTAGACAGCTGGCCTCTATTTTTTAAAAATATATTTGATCTAGTTTTAAGTTTGCTATGGCTACAAACCAAAGCTTAGTTTCTTATAAAAAGGATTCCTTTTTTCTTGTACTTTACTTTCAATTTTTGTTAACATTCCAAAGATATTGAGCTTATGTTTATGACATTTTTATAATACACCATTACCGTCAAAAAAGATTGTTTAGCCATTCTGTGCAGTGACTGCTTTCTTTTACTTGCCTGCTCCAAAAATCTTGTTTTATTTCCCGAATCCTTTAAATAAGAAAAGAATATATTAGATAATTCTCGCGTATCTTTGTTGATTTTAAAGTTTTACGGCGTAAGCTGAAAATCTTACATATTTTCTCCACTTGTTTCAAACAATATGAAATATTCCGAACACGCCTCGAATTCGCAAAATTCGCAACAACTGGTGAGTTAACTGTATATTATCTGACAGAAAATTAACATTTGGAACAGAAGGACGTTCGTGGCGCTCGTATTGTAATTTTGGAAAGATTGAAGTTTTGATTTGTGGCTCCTTCAGTGCAGGGACGGATTACTGGGGGTGTAGGATTGCAACAGTTCTCCAGTATTTTTGTGCCCTTTGATGAATTTTGTTTTGTTTCGGAAAAATGCACTTTTTGGTGGTCACAAATGCACAGCAAATTAAATTATTTACCTTTGCATATTCTTTTCCTTGAAGCCAGAAACTTAAATTTTTCATACGGGTGTTTCCATCAATTTTAAATCACCTCAAGGTTTTAGCACCAAAATCGAATCATAACCTGACAGCCCCCCCCCCCCCCATTCCTTGCCGCTGAAATCCGTAACTGCTTCGATGAAATCTTTGTTAACTGTATTGTTTTTCTATCTGTAGTGTTCATGACATCCTCCTTTTGTCATTTGAGTCATCAGTTTTTGTCATTTCTATTAAGTTTTCATTCTGCATCTGTAAACAACGAATGACAAATAATACAGTTCTCTTTAAGTTAACTTGCCGTTTTATACACAAACTTGAGCTTTGACATGCAAAACTCAGGGTAGGGCACCAGAATTGCTTCACGGGCATTGTGGAGACCTGCAGGTATATGGTGATATTGAAGTTCACCCTCAATTTTTATGCTTTCAATTTTTACGGAAATGCTGAGCGGTTAATGGGTCTTAAGATCCAGCCTTTGAGAGCAGAAGCCTTTTAGATCTGATGCCTTCGAAAAAATTTTTAAAAGATTTTCGAAAATATATGAACTTTTTAATTCAAAGCCTGCCTGAAGTTCAATTTATTGGCTTATAGAATAAAAAGGGGCTTTACTGGCTGTTCACTTTTTAATTTTTTGCATTTTTTGCAAAATTTGGGGGCTAAAGACCCCCGGCCCCACTGCTCCGCGTTGCCTGTTCTTATATTATAAAAAAAGGTTGTGCGAATGTTGTTTCATTCCCGCCAGTTACTGCGAAGGAGAGAAATTCAAATTTTCCGCGCAGTTCGAGTCGTAAATAATTAAAACAGACATTGGTAACCTTTTACATCACATGCAAGTGTTATAGTGGAAAATACCCGAAAATAAACAATTAATTTGTGTCCCGCAAATTAGCAAGTCATGAAGATGGCAAGTCATCGGCTACTAAGGATAGAGGAAGAAGTTTTATTATAGCATGAAATATTTATCTTCTGAAATGGCTATCGTCAAGTTTAGGCCTATCATCAAATTGTGCTGGTTTTATAATCCTACAAGATGATTAAAGAGGTGGATCATTCTCGGGTGATACAGGTCTTTCTATGGTCTGTTGCAGCTTTATTTCTGTGTGCATTTACTTCTTTGTACACGCAGATCCCAGGTATCTAAATCAGAAATATTCAAAAATTGTGAGCCTCTCCTTGGGGGTGTTTCATCTTAGCCCAGCTACTGAGAGAGTACCTCCTTAAGAAGTTCCCCTTCATACAATTTGATATATAATGCTATTATTTTTTAATTTGCTCTGTTTTAGGTTTGTTTTATTTTGCATTGTAGGTAGTATTGTATTAATGTAACTGATATATTGTTTATATGTAGTGGAACTTTTAAAATATGATACTGAAACTGAAACCTCTTAAGCCAGGGTAGTGTTCTCACAAGACAATATTATATTGATAGCAATATTGCTATTTTCTCTACACAATCTCATACAATTTCTTAAAAACTATACCTCTACATAAATTATATTGCATCATTTAACAGAGTTATGTTTGTTTATTGATCATAATAAAGGCTTAGTTTTTTTGTTATACCCAATTTTTATTTACTTTTTTCTTTGGTTGCTCAAAGGGTTGTATGGGAAAGATGGTCTGTATCCTGCATCATACATTCTTGAGGACAGTAAGTGTAAATTTCAATGTTCATTCAAATTTCATTGAATCTTTGATTTATATACAATTGTCTCATAACTGGCTTTAAAATGAAAGAATCTGATTTCAGAGCGATTGTATTGTATAAATTCTATCCATTTGGAATATTGGGCAATTGTAGAGAATAACTAGGAGTTATGGATAAGTTAATTTGATGTCTGTCATTTAAAGAGCTTTCTCTGGTGCGATTTTCTAATTTGCTCATGAAGTGCAACTCAGATATTTTTCTGAGTCCTTGATTAAAATATATTAGGTGTAAGATAGTTTTTTAATTTAAAATAGGGTTTAATAGTGGGGACGTTTCATACCATTTTTTAATGTGTTGAATTTAATAAGAAGAAATCAATGTTAGTTAGGAAGTTGGCCTTTATTGCTGTCTTAGGCCAATATTTGAAAACTTGCACTGAAATTTGCAACGATTCTTTTATATTTTTTTGAAATTTCCATTTCAATTCCTTAAGAAAAATTCAAATGTTTTCAGATGAAGGATATAATCAATCAGATATAATCAACAGGGTCTGAAATTGTGAACAAAATAACCTGGGGTGCCATGCATTGGGTCCAACATTCCTTCTATTTAATTGGTTAATATTGAGTGTTTATCTAAATTAAAATGGACATCCTGCCATTTTATTAGGAGCTTACCCAACTTTTTCCATATTTTTACTGAAACATCAAACTAAATGAGACTAAGTACTGGTAAGTCTAAGTAATCTGGATCAGAGGAGCTGAAATTCTAAAATAACAACATAAATCATTTCTTAGCAAAGGAAAGAGGGCTTTTCTTTGGATTAAAGAAAATGATTTATAAGAACAGAGGCCCCAGGCTGAATACAAATTGAAAGTTTCTTATCCACATCAGTTAATTGATAACAGAAAATAGATTTACCTGATCAGAGTGCATACTATGTGGTTGCAGGAATTATTAAAATTCTCTCTGAAGAAGGCTTGTTCTGCCCTCTTCTCAGCCCTTTTTGTGAATATAGTCTCAAACTTTTTAATGGATCTATTTAGAGTCATTGTGTCATGATAATGACAGAAGATGCAGTAACTGGTCAAAACAAAGCCAATGTTTTGAAAATTCTGAGTGGATGCTAGAAAACTGTGCTAAAAGTTGCAATGCCTGCAAATGTAAGACTCCTTGATTCTTGTTGTCTGTATCTTGCATATTTTGCTAATCAGAAAGCTCTTCAAATCCTTAAAATTTGTTTTACTGCCTGCTTCATGCTATGCAAAACTGTTTTCATTTTAATTCTTATGACAGAGCTGAAAGTTATATTGTATCGAGAAAGTAATACACTAGGCAATGCCTCTTTGAGGGATGAAACTTTCAACAAATATCCAGTTGCTATGCCAGTGTTTGAAACATTCACATATTTCTTTGTTTGTGCACAAAATGCCAATTTACATTTGTTAACTTTTATGCATATAATTTTGTGAATAATTAAAATTTTTTAATGGGAATCATGTATTCAAAGCTTTAAGCCTAGCAGGATTGTATATAATAATGCATTTTTGTCTATTTTCTAGCCTTTCATCACATAATTACTTCTCATTTTTAAAATTTTAGCTAGTTTCCAGACATATATGGCATTCCCCACACTGTTATGGCATACACCATATCTTGGATTGTCTACAGAAACTGGAATGGAATTTCTCTGCCTGTTAGGAATTTTGTTATCATTTTACATGCTATTGTCAAGACCAAATAGAGATTGCTTGAATTACATTTTCTTATGGATTCTTTATTTTTCGCTTGTCCAGGTAAATTTTCCATTACATTTAAGCCACTCCATATTTCCTTGGTTTGCTTTATGAAAATGTTCATTTAAACTTTAATTAAATGGTTTATTAAATGGTCTAGAAATTTTTTTGAGATATAAAGTTATGCTCTTATGGTCTATAAGCAAATGCCGATAAGGAATAAAAATGCTGATTTGTAGGTAACTCTAAAAAGTCTTTTTCAACTTAAAAAATTTAGTTTTCATTTTTTTAATAACAATTCAATTTCTCAGGTTGGACAAATCTTCCTTTATTACCAGTGGTGAGTTTGCTTTTCATTGTTAATGTACCAAACCAACAATCTTGATTATGCTAAAAAATTTTACAAAGGGGGTCTGTGCTGGAAAATTCTGTCTTCTTCGAGTTCAAGTATAAGTTTTATGAGTCTGTATGTTTTATGACAATATTTTTTCAAAAACCTGAACTACAATTGGAGTTATTCCTTCCCTCAAAGAAACACCTTTTTTAATTACAAATCTTTTAACAATATCTCCTTTGTAACGAGTTTTGAATAAGTCTGCCTCTAGAATAAGTTCCCTGTTTTGCTGAATAATTTTAAAAACAGATTTAGATTTTTGTAATGTTTCTAGTTCGACAGCCCTTTTATTATTTATTTTCATAGAAATAGTTTCATATGAATTGGTGGAAGATATTTTTATCATAAAATTTTTTTCATTTGTTGTACAGCTGTATGAAAAAAGATGTAAAAGATTGTCATCTAAGACTTTCCCCTTTAGTGTGCCATAACTTTTGGAGGCTAAATGACTCAAACCTTTCTGAAAAATATTTGTGTCTAGAGACTTAAATACCTCAGTTTTTAGCTTTCAAGAAGAACTCTTTGAAGAATATCAATCAATTTACTTTGATTTCTTCCTCAGGGGTCTATTTGTTACATTGGTTTTTTGTATTGTTAATAATTATTTTTGAATTTCTGAAAATTATATTGAGCTTTTTGACAACATAATATCTCTTTCTTGTATCTTATGCCACCCCTTAGAAAAGTGTTGTCTGTGCTAGTGTTGATGTGAGTGTATTGTTATGTGCCTCAACTAAAGTTTGATTCTGAAGATGCATTTTATATTTTCTTTTGTCCTTCGAATCAGTGAATTCTGTTTGCATTTACTATGTTTTGAAATGAAGAGAGGATCAGACATGCAGGTCCTGCTGTGGAGGTTTGAAAATGAATTATTTCTTTACCCACAGGGACAACCTTTTGCTAGAAATGGCATTTTTTGCTGCTTTGGTTTCTCCTTGGACTTTTTACAATGGTCCATGGAATTTATTAAAATGTACGAGAATTGAAGTTCACGTCCAAAGAGAACATGATCTCATAACATTTTGGCTTGTAAGATGGCTCCTATTTCGACTCATGTTTGCATCTGGCATCGTTAAGTTACTTTGGATGGACGAAACATGGTGGAAATTAACTGCTTTGAACTGGCACTATGAATCACAGGTATTATCTGCTTTAGAACATGTATTTGCCTCAACAAATCCTGATGCAAACAGGGGGCTAATACAGGGTCTTCGCTAGCTGCTTTGCTAAATGGGAGGGGTTGCTCAGGTCCCATTTGCCACAAAGTAGGTAGCCGTTCTTTGTTGGCTAACAAGTCTGGGAAATTGGCCGACAAAGCACCTGTGCATGGCAAAAAGCCCCTCCTTTTTACATTGAATTTTTTTTCCCAGTGGCCATGCCACCCCACTCCTTTACCTCACTGTAACAACCAATTCAATGCTAAACACCCAAACGAAAAGCTTTAATAAGCGTTGCACCTTCCAGTCAACAAATCAACCAACAACTCGCACTCTTGCATTTACCACTTAAAATTTGTTTCTACCTCTTCAGATTTTGTTTGCAGAACCTATCAATTGATTTTTCTTTCAGTGTATTCCGACACCTCTTGCATGGTACATGCAAAAGCTTCCGGATTCTTTTCATCGACTGTGTGTAGTTTTCACGTACGTATTATTACAGCTGCGTTGCTTTACAAGTGCATTGAAAATTGGAGAAGACGGTGTCATTGGCAAGGATATTTTTGAACGCTCTTAACTTCTAGTAACCTAACAGCGCTCCATTTTGGAAGTGTACCCAGCTAGTTTTTGAGCTAAATATTTGGACACTTGTAAAAGAGACATGAATTTTTTCTCTCTATGCAAACAGATTTCTAAATACAGAGAAAGAGAAATTGGCACTGTGAGTTAGCAATTTTGAACGGAGATAAGGCACCTAATATGAAAAGAAGTGAAGTTTTAGTTAGGGGAAGGTGCCATACAGATCATGATATTTACCCAATCTTTGTGGAATTATGGGTCACATTTTTGCAGACATGTGTGGAATGATGGGTCCAAATTAGGCTTACTTACGTTTGTTAAGTTTTGTGGATCTTTAGCAAATCAAAAGCAAATCACACGATATTTCCACCGAGATATTTTCACTGTGTATTAGAACAAGCTTCTTAAATTATTTTTGCGTTCTTTTCCATTTAGACTTTCGTTAAAAAATGATGATCATATATTATCATAAAATTTGCTGTCTAATCTTACTGCATATTGTTCAAAAATAAGGTACTATTTGTTATTTTTTGATTCTTTCTGTATCTGTCCTGCTTTTAATTTTGCATACTTTTGTTTTTTTGCGCAGATATCTGATTGAAATCGTGATTCCATTCCTATTTTTTGCACCAGTAAGGTCGATACGACTATTCGCATTCTGTTCGGAGGTGAGAGCCCTCATTTGATAGCACCAAAAATGTCATTTTTGTCAAGGACGTTGCAATAGTAGACTTTGTAACAGAACAGAAGGGCACAGTACAATAGAGCACAGTACAATAGAGCACAGTAGAGTATAGTAAAGTTCAATAGAGTAAAATGGAGTGCAGTAGACTAAAGTAGAGTAACGTAGAGTACAGCATAGTACAGTACAGTACGGTACGTTATGGATTCAGAGCAAATTTGAAGGAAGGGCAGTTGGTAGTGATGGCGCTGAAAATTTTCAGAAATTGGTGACGATAGTACGCTGTATATAAGAATTTCAGACCCTAACTACTGACAGAAGGCTCTCTATTCACTTTCTAAGGAAATTTTCACAATAATTGTGCCAACCTGTTTCTAAAAAGGGGCGCCAGACTTGCTCGGTGATGGAGGGGCAACTGCCCTACTTGCCCCCTTAATTCGCAACTGACTTTAAATGCTGCACAATATTGAAAAATACCTCGTAAATACTGTACAATACTAAACACTACAACAAAGAAGATAAACTCTACTTCCTTTTTCCTCAAAACTCTTTAGAGCCTTTTATGAAGATTTACTTTGGTAATTTTTTTGGAATTTTTACTTTGGACTCCAGTGGTAATTTTTTCTTTAGGCTCGCGGCACTGATTGGTCAACTATACCGGTCTTGTGCTGTATATATTTATATTTTTCATCGTGTTCTTTCGGACCCTGATTCTGACGTTTTATGCTCTGAGTAGAGTCAGACGAAAAAGCTTTTAGTATGTTGTAAAATGTTTGCTTGTTTCAAAGCCATTTTCAAATTTTTACTTTATTTTCAGGTACTGCTGCAATTCATGATTCTTCTCACTGGCAACTATAATTTCTTCAATTTATCTACAATGACCCTTTGTCTCTCTTTACTGGATGATAAGTTTCTGACTTCTAGTACAGATTGGAACAAAATTTATCAATGTATGTATTTCCTTTTATATTGTTATTGTAGGTTGTTAATTTTATTGTAGGCATTGCCGTTATTTTCTTGCAAATCAATTTTTTGTAGCTGTCTTCATTACTTTGATGATAATTCAATTATTAGTTAGTCTTCCAACTTTTATGCCCTGGTGAAACCAATAAAATATCGACATTTAAACCATGTGTTTGATTTCCAACAGACATTTTTTAAAGCATCTTTCTTGCCTTCATTTCTTGACAACAGTATTGTATTCGTTAGACCACCTGTTCAAACATTTGCCAAGGTTTAATTTCGGTAAAAGGAAGGCAGTCACCGTTGGAAGCTGTGTGGCAGCGCTTGACCGTCACAGATGTTTTGCCATTCAATTTGACTTTTGGCAATTGTTTGATTCTTTTGGGCAGGTCATAAAACATCGTCCAGCAATTTTTTCGATTTTTTACGGACGTTTAATTCGTTTGGCCAGGCCTTTAGACCGAAAGTATCTTTTTCTCATAATGAATCCTGTTACTAAAATTTTATGGACTAAAAATTTTCGGAGGATTCTACCTATGCTAAGATTTTATCATTTGAGCACCATACCGGTTTACTGCAAAACATTCTTCTGGAAACTCAACACGTTATTCAATCAATCTATTGTTGTTTTTAAAAGTTAGCACTTTTAAGTAAATTGAGATAGATCAAAGCTCGAAGTCTCTTGCCTTCAAAGTTTTCTGGGGCGGAAACTGCGGGGCTGGTTGGGAGACGAAAGCTCCAGCTTTTGCTAAATTGTCAGTTAGAACACGGCAAAGTTGCTTGCTTTTGGAAGTCCCCCCCCCCCCCCATCTGAAAAATGAATTTCGGCCTCTGAAAGTAATGAATCAGAATTGTTCACTTTAGCTGTAAGAGCCGCGTTTGAAAGAAAGAAGAACGCTGAAAAAGAAAAAGCAGCTGAAGCTCTTGGACAAGTCGCAACCGATGATGATAAAACGTCTAATGCCAATGCTCTTAAAAGTAAGATATCTAGCTTAAATTCCACCCTTGCTTAAAAAAGTTTCATACACTAGGTCATATATATTTATATATTTGTCCCATATTTTCCTCTAAGTCGTTCCATACCAAGAGTCCAGAAAATTTGCCGACGACCACGAAGAAGGTCAGCCGTATAAAATAGTTTAAAGGCTATCGACAGTGTTAGCCAATCAAAAAGCGCGCGAGTGGTATCACGCTCACTGATTGGCCAATCGATGATTGACAGGTGACCTAAGCCATTTTACTATCTGCTGAATGCCTTTAAGGAACTATACATAAAACTCTTTATTATCATTACTTTAACGAGGAAGGTTTTGAAACTTGGTTCATTGGCCTAAAAAAAGACGAACACTTTTTGACGCTGTCCATTATCTGTTTATCAGTATATTGCTTCGTTTTTGGAAACATACCGTATGTTCCATAATAAGTCCCAAAGAAAGTTTATTTTGCAAGGAAATAACTTAGGGTAGTAAAGTCAGTTCCTTTCCTTGCTGCCTTAAGTCTATCCAGTGTTGCAACTGGGTATGAATTTATGACTGGTAAGAAGGACAGGAGACGAGCAGCAAATCATCCACATAAAGTAAACTTAACTGTGCTCGAGCCTGCAACCTTTCACATTGTTTTGAAAAACAAAAATGTCCATTTCTTTGTAATTTCTACTACAATTTAAGTCATCATACTACTATAAAATGTGAAAAGTACCAAATGTCCGGATTTTCGTTTTTGATACCTCAAAATTTGAAAAAAGCACGAATGAGCAGGAGAATAGCATGCTACTCTTCAGAGTATAAACATGAAAATTTGTATCCAATTTATATTCTAATGTACCCTGTGCAATATCTCACGTGAAGAAGTACTATACTGAGATATTTTTACCGATCAAAAGGGATACCATGTTTTAGAAAAGGGGCTTATTTGATGTCATTAGTATGTTTTATCGTATGCATAAATGACACTTTGGGAATTTCTGCTTGTTGTTTATGTTTCCTTTTTGTGGCAAATTTGTTTTCATCAGAGGTTTTATATTTGCATCCAAGAACATATCATCGTTTGCATACACTGATTTCAATTAGCATTTTACAGTGCATGTATCCAGTACTTGGTTGCTATGTCGAAGACGGCTATTTACTTGGCTAAAGACCGAAGTTAATCCGAAAACGATCTTAAAACTCCAAGATATGCTGGAAAGTAGACCGTTTGGAATTCTGAGAAGTGTAATCGTAGCAATTTTATTTCTTGGAACGGTTATTTGCCTGTTTGTGGTTGCAGTTGTTTATTTTGGTTTACGGTTCGAAAAGCATGAGTTCCTGTACACAGAGATAAGTATGTAAGCTTACTCAGTTTATTTTTGTATTCTTCAGTTGCACGATAAATGGCAACCCTTAGGCCCTTGTAAAGCCAATTAACAAAGTCCCCCGTTGCCGATTTGGAAATTTAACAATACCCTATTGTATAATTCACCCAATGGGAATTCATGTCACCACCGAAATTTATCTTCACGTGATGCTCGTACAGAAACTGTTCTCTTTCGTGATTAACATACGTTTATACTTGATATAAATGACAATGTAATAAGACAAGGTAATGATAAGTTATTCAAAATATTGTTGGCAGACCATGTAACATATCATTCTAGCCTCTATGTTCAGTTATGCTTTAATCTTTAATCCAGTTACATTTCAAATTTACTGCGTAAACATGGGCTCCGACGCAGATTGGAAAGTGGAGGGGCCAAGAGAAAAAATTAACAATCATAGCAAAGGATTTTGAAAAAAGATCTATTGTTTTGTAAAAAAGTGTCGGGGCTATGGCCCTCGCACCCCCTCCTTTGTCGGAGGCCTTGAAAAATTGATATAGATGTGTGGGGAAGGTTCGTCAAGGAAGTTGAAATTCTGACAAAATACGCAGAATCTGGGGAACTTTCCGAAATATTTACATATATTTTTAAATCATTCAATTTTCCATTTGTTTGAATTTTTTGTAATGTGATTTAGGATAAGTGGGGTTTGTTTGACGTGCAACTCTAAGGGTAAATAGGCAGTATAAATTAGGAGTGGGGGGGGGGTCAATCGACACATTGAACTCTAATAGATATTGATACATTAACGATGCTGTCTGACAGTGCTGTTATTATTTAATTCTTTTATTGTTCATTATTATTTAATTATCTATTGAAAATTTTCCCAAAAGCCGTCATCTTAAATTCTGCATTATTCATATGAAAACCTTAATTTATAGTATCTTTTCTAATTTTATAATGCTAAAATTATTTTCTGTTTAAGCCTCACGTACTTTTTAGGCAAGTTTTATTTACGAAAAACCGACGATTGAGGCAAAGAAATTGTTTTGTTCTGATACTCTAGTTATCTTAGAAACATTTTAACTTTCCATATAAAATTTATCGTTAAACACTGTCTTTAAAAATCCCATAACACAGAATGATAAATTCAGTTAACCTTAGTAAGTTTCTCCTGCAACCGAATTGCAGTGAGATTTTTTTTGGGTTAGTGAAGTGGCTAATGATCCGGTGCCTTGAACTATGTGAGGGTGGGGGGGGCTATACCCCGACCCCTAGCCACTGTGCTTCTGTAGAGCCTGAATCGTCACAGTATCTGAAAGCTTTTTCTCTTCTAGAATTCACACCAGCGTGGTTTACCAAGACGCTGACGTCACTTCTCTCTGTTGCAATCATTGTTCCTTTCGTATGTTTGATTATGCAGATCATTTCTTCAGCATTACGGTTTGTTGAGCAATATTTTTTTTAACCGTCCGCCTTGCTTTTGTTTTGAGCAGTGGGGAACCCATTTTTCCATTTTTGTATAGTTACGTAAATTTGAGGTCAGACCCCCCCCCCTACTTGAAAATACAGTTGAATTCCGTTAAATTGTTCCCCAGCAGAGGACTTTCGTTAGGCCGAGCTGATTTTCCATTCCCATTGGATTTTCCTATTTTATTTAAGCAAAAGTCGTGCCCAAGTCGTACTGTCTTGAAGGCCCTATGTATAGAGATTCGACTGTACTCATTCTTTAGAGTTCTTGAGTGATGACGTCGTTGATTTATATTCTGAAACTTGTGAATCGCATTTCCTGATAGGGCATTATGAAATACCTCTAAATTTACGAAATCGAAAATTGCATTATGAAATACCTTTCGGTTGGTCCAACTTCAAAAAAGTTAAAAAAACTATGACGTCATTACTTCAATAACAATATAGTAAAAATAGATTTTGCTTGTGTGTAACTTATTTGAAATTTTCATTTCAGTTTTTCTGCCTCCCAAAAACCCAATTAGGGGATTTCCCGTTGCCTTTTTAATCGCGTTATCCAAAGCTAGATATAGGTTTCAGTTTGTAAATGTCATGTTATGTTCGTCAATAAACTTCAAATTTACTTGATCAGCTTCATAAGAGAAAACATTTGTTTTAAGATCAATTAGGTTTGCATTATTATGACAAGTATCACTAATAGCAAATTTTAACAATTTTGGCGGGGATGGCACTAACTAGACATAGTGCAGGGGTAAAATTACTAAAAAATTATCGCCTTAGCAAGGGCCACAGAATATGCCTTTGAGGGCCACATCTGGCCCGTGGGCCGTATGTTGGACACCCTTGTCTACATTGTTTGCATATCTTTTTTCAAGGAGGATCTTATTCCAAATCTGACTGCTGCTATATGAAACCATTTCCGTTCCATACTTTGCTGAATTTGATTTGTTACTAGAAAATGTTTCAGTTGTCAGATCATATAAAGATTGATTAGATCTGAAGATTTTTTTCATGAAATCCCGGTTTTGGTGTACTTTATCTATTTCTTTCCAACAGCTAAATTTTTTGTAGCAGGATTTTTTGCTAAACAATCTTGTAATGTAGGCTCAAATCTTTTATGCTCTTCCTGACCCACCGAGACCTTCAAGAGCTTTCCTTGGACCTTTGGCAAAAATAAAGATGGTGCCCGTGATGACGTCATTAAAACAGTGATTATTGTTGTTATTGTCGTTATTAGAGACTTTGCTATAACATTGTGGGGCTCCTTTCAACTTGGCACCTGGGTATCTTTCATCTGCTGTGCCACTCTGTGTTGGCCTGTGCCACTTTTAGTGCCCTTTTGTTACCTATTATTTTTTGGCAACAAATGGGCAGTGTCCAAGCAAAAAGACATAATCTGCCATGGTCTTTTTTTCCAGCTTCTGATCACTGCCATGGTCACTTGTTGTCTATTTTCCAGCTTTACAATAAATCTTTGTTATGTTATGATAAAAGTACTGCTTCGTGTAACTTTTCTTTCTTGGACCAGGTGATTTCAGTCTCTCGTCCCTTTTTCTTTACTCCTCTGCACACTCCTGCACTTTTCATTCTCGGTAACCTCTTCTAGAGACTCTGGAACTAGGGTAGGAGCAACTCCACACCACCACTTTTCGAGTGTGGAAGATTCATCACTCAATAACTTTGTTCTTTTTGAAGGTGCCTTCTTAAAGACTACAGTATCAAATTGAAAGTAATCTCACTACTACAAACAATCGTATTTGGGAGTTTCGCTGTCTGGATTTTTGGCATAACATTGGTTGGTAAAGTCCTATATAGGTTGATATGTATCAAATGTTACTGTCCACAATGTCCATAGACCTAGCAGATGCTACGCCTTTATAGGAGGGAGGGTGGGGCTTAGTATGGATCTTGCCTAAATATTATTGCTTCATAGTGATAGAACCACCCGAAGTGAGCCTGAATGCGATTATTTTGCCTGATTGGGGGCCTGCAACCATCCCAGCCCCTTTATCACATACGCAGATGACAATGTTAGCCCACAAAACATAAAATCTTTAAAACCACTAGAATGCTTTTAATCTAGTTGTTCTACACCCAGAAACATTTTATAGCCTTTACAAAAAATCAAGGACAAGGAGATTTTACGATTTGGTAGGAAATCAATTTTTGTAGGAAGCCTCCTAAATTTCGAATAAGCATGTTGAAAGATGAGATTTTCATTTTTGGATATTGAATTTTGAAGTCTCGTAACTGGATCTTGAATTCTGGATGGTAATTAAAATTTGTAAAACTAGGATCTTGATTTTAGTCCTTGATCTAAATTTGAATTAACGAGACCAATAATGATTTTATAGGTGCCACTGACTGAGCTCGACCTTAGATCAAGGAACAGAATACCAAAGATTTTCATAAGACAGCACAAATTTTTGGAAAAATACAAGACATTCAATTCATACGGGTTGTTTCGAAGGTAGGTGTGTCCTCTTGCTTTGCTATTACTTGCAGTTTAGTCTCATCAGTTGCAAAAGCCACACTGAAAGGGACGGGCTTACCGTGGATGGGCTTACCGGGGTGAGACGCCCTCTCCCAATATTTTTGTGTCATTTGGTGAATTTTGCTATGATTCGGTGAAATTTTTTTAGCTAGTCAGTATTAATTAAATGACGCCAAGTTTTTACTTTATTTATCTTCTTTACATAATAGAATACATAAGAGATGGCATATCCATCATTTTTTTAGCACCTGAATGGTGTTGCGCCAGAATCCAATCAAACTCTAATACCCCACCCCTTACCATGGTCTCTAACATCCGTTCCTGCTGAAACTTACAATGCTTACATTAAAACTGGTGGTTTCATTGAATTCATCAAGTTAATATTATATCCACTATTTATTATTATATCTGATAAATACACTTTTTAGGGATTCACGAAGTTTGTGACGATTTTTTTTTGTAAATTAGTATGACTGGAATAGGAGGTCGTCCTGAAGTTGTAATCATGGGAGGAGATTCTCTGGATCAAAACACTACTTGGAAGGTATCACCCGTTATGAATTCCTTTTTGCTGTAATTGAGAAGATTATTCTCTGTATTTTATGCGTGTTTATAACTTTTAAGGGCGATAATAGACAGTTAGTCTTACGCCTTGCAACTCAAGAAAAAATTGCCTATGGCTATAGTTCTAGGGGCAAGGTAAAGTTGTTGCGCTGAGTACCCTTAAACCACGCCCTTTATGTGAAATAGAAATGCCTCCTTCATAGTTATTTCAGGCACTCATCTATCTTAACTTGCTTTTCTCTAGCAGCAAATGTTAAAATAACTATATCCAACTTTGTCTAGGCCTAACAAAATAGCTGCATAATGCTGTTTTAATATCAAGAGAAAATAAGCACTTGGCTTTAATACTTTTTTTGTTTACAAGCTCTAAACGTTTCTGGAAAAGTCAGTTTGGAAAACCCTCCTTCATTTTTGAATGATACTGTTACTACGAGGTTGATATAATAAGATTCAAATGTTATCAAAAAATAGGTTTCCATGGAGAAATATATGATTTTTTCTTGAAGAAAGTCAGCTCCTTAAGGCTGGATCCTTATTTTTGTCATTAGCTTGAATTCGCGGTTAATTTATCATTGCATTTACAATGGATTTGAATGTCGACTAATAATTGCCCAGTGCCAACAACTAATTTTATAAATTTCCCAATTTTTCTGAAAGACTTAGTTTGTTTTTATTTCGTCCTTTTTCATCCATCAAGCCTGGTTCCCTATAAAATCGTAAGTGTGTAACCGATCCCTTCGTCCATCTTCCATAACGATCAAATAAAAAGTGTTCCAATTGACAACAAAACAACAGCAAGCAAAAACTCACCAAATCATTTTCCTTTGATTGGTTAATTACATCCAAGTGATTTTTTTCTAACAATAGTGAATCGGCGACGTCGGCGACCCGTGTTCCCATTAAAATTTTTATTGATCGGAAGGGTCGTAAGAGTCGGGAAAGTTGCACTCAGATAAACTCTCCCGACCATTGTGATTCACAGTCGGCGCAGTCGTAACGATCGGAAGAAAGTGTTCCCATAAAATCGGGAGACCAACACAGACTGACGCAGACTGTCGCAGACCGTCGCCGACACTTTTACGATTTCATGGGAACCAGATTTAGATAACATAGAATATTGTTTACTAACTAACTTTTCTGAGCCAACAGTGGCTAGCGTGCCTCACCAAAACAACTTTCGCTTTTCTTGAAATAATGATTGTAAACTAATATTGGGAAATTTGTAAACAATATTTTTGTGGCACAAAACTTGAAAATGGCTTTGAAAAAAAACAAATATTTTGAAACACGCTAAAGCCTTTTGTCTGACACTTTTCAAAGCATTAAACGTCATAAAACAGATCGAAAGCTCTAAGCTAGCAAATACATATACCCAGTTGTGGATAAACATAATCTAATAACCTAATCAGAAACGCGAGCACTGACTGTTCAGGTTGCCCAGTCAGTGCCGCTTGCCTATCGAAAATGTTACCAGTGGAGTCCTAAGGTGAAAATGAGCTCCTTCTGTCTACGCAATTGTTCATGTTTATGTAGATAGACAATTCTAAAGGGTTATAAAGTGTTCTAAAAGGAATTTTTTATAATGTTGCAGTAAAAAAGGTTGCTTTAGCAAGAATATAATTTTTCTACATATGGTCCCAAAGACTTCTGCTAGATGTCTCAGTTTCTAACCATTTACTCAAATAATCATATACTCATTTTTTGTAGGAATACAATTTTATATATAAGCCTGGAAACCTTTTTTTTGCTCCACCTTATAATGGTAAGTGCTCACTCCTTTGCTTTTATGTCCAGAAATGTGGATGCTCGGGTTGAGAAATTCCGTTCAGATTAAGTCTCGTTAATTTCCGTCCTCATATAACTTGCGTAGCGAAGGTAACTAGGGCCCTTAGGAAATAGCAAGACCAGGCCCCTACTTACAGAAAGTCTCATCTAAGGGTGTAAGGCATGTCAAACACAATTGTGAAATGATAATGTTTCCAATTAGCTTGGAGGAAGCTGAGTTTTTAAGCTTTTCGAAATAAAATGAACTTGAGCGAAGTCTTGCAAACATAGATATAAAATCAACTTTGGGGCCCATTTGGTCGGGGGTCCTTAGTTCTCTAATTAAGGTGCCCTAAACTGCGTTACGTCACTGCCTTGTGTCCGACACCAATACGCTAATCCCTCAATCATATTGATATATAACGAATCTTCCAGGTTAAGTTTGCTTTATGATTATCTAATACACCTTTTTGATAATTTTATTTGTTGCTACCTAGCATCCGAAGGTAGTTTCAGGACACTGAGAAGCTATGCTTATCGAGCAGTGTCCTGGTCCTTCGTCTTGATGTTACCACACCTCGTGATCCCTACGCCTGGAATTACAGAGAGCTGGCGACTCTCCCCTCTCTGGGTGAAAGTTTGGTCATGTCAGGGACTCGAACCACAGACCCTTGGGTCTATAGTCAGCGCCTCTAGCAACTGAGCCATCTTCGCACCTAATTCATATCCGTGGGGTTAATTTTCATAAAGAGACAGGGCTTGATTTTACATAAAAATGCAAAATTTTGTGGTTTTTCATTCTTAACAATCTTCCATAGTCTGTTAACTCGAGATTAGCCATTTTTGCATGATAATTAATCTATGTCCTAGTTTAGACTTGGGATTAGATAATCGTAGATGACAAAAATTTGATCGAAATATTCGTCCCGTTTTTTGGCAGTGCCTCATCAACCTCGTTTGGACTGGCAGATGTGGTTCGCCTCTCTTGGAGATTACATGTCGAATCCTTGGTTTGTTCAACTGACTTATAAGCTCTTGAATGGTGAAAAGGCTGTCCTCGATTTGATGTCAACAAATCCCTTCATGGAGAAACCTCCGAAATACATCAGAAGTGTGCTGTACCGATATCATTACACAATGAATCAGTCTGGCTTTATTGATGCAGTGTTCCATGGGTAACTAAAATCTTGTATGAATTTTTATTATTATTATTATCCTTAATCATGATTATGAAACTAATATTAGTAATAATGATAAAGATTGTCATTAGAAATTGTCAGCATCGATCCGGCCATTGCTCCATTGGTATTATCAGACTTCATTATAATAATCATCACCATCTTTATCACTACCATTATTATTCTAATTTTCATCACAATCATAATTGTCATCAAGACACAATGTGATGCTTGCTCGAGCACTGCTACAATGAACACAAACTCCACAATCATGCAATCTGTGCCCAAAAACAAAAGCCTAAGGGGCACCGAAAAGGCGTACCCTGTCACATTATCAAACGTGATTAAATTTCATTTAATCAAGCTTTATTGCGAAGTATTCAAATGGCTTTAAAGTGATATTGTTTATAAACATTTAATACAAAAATTTTGATTGAAGATGAAGATGTGTTCTACGTGATTCTAAAGTATCCCAATTTAAAAATTTTAGCATATTTGTAATCCTAGATCCTCGCCGTTAATTTTTTTTTGCTAAACGCACAACATTTCCTTCTTATGTTAATTGAAGCACCTCCAATTAACTGTATAGAAAGAGCGTTAAAATTCTATTTTGTATATTTTTGAATGTGATTTCTATCGAACTAGTTGTAACTAGACATTCGTAGAGATGGCGAGAACTGTGGGGGGGGGGGGGCGTTTCCTCCCAGTTCCCTCCGTGGTGCCGCTACTGTGTAGAGATCTTCAGTTTAAAAATGTTTTGATTTTTTAGCAGCCATGAAAGAGCCTGGTGGAAGCGTGAATATGTATCCGAGTATATGCCTATTGTTTCAAAGAATGACACTGCATTAAAGCGAACGTTGAGAAGATATGGACTGATAAGGGTAAGATATCATCAAGATAAAATAACAAAAACTAAGATAGTCTAATTAAAACCCCTCGATTTAACTCCTTTTTCGCCTCCCGATTCTCGGTAGAACTACAATGCCTGCCAAAAGTCTTGGAACACTGACATCAATTTCCAAGGTCAAAACCAATCATCCCCCTCTCCCCCACGGAACAATGTTGGTTTACTATCAAACGGGTTAGGATTTGAGGAAGCACTTTCTTTTGCGCTTCTTTTATGATATTTCTCTACATCATCAACATTGTTTGAGGGGGAAGGGGGCGGAAGTAGCAATTTTTTTTCATGAAAGGAATGAAAGATATCAAATGCAGTGTAAATTGGTGGGTGTTCCAAGTACTTTTGGCAGGCATTGTAGCTCTGTTGTCCGAAACAAGACGACAAGAGCATGCCTTGACGATGCGAATGAGCCGTTGCTCTTACATCATGATACCAAGATAAAATAATAGAACTTAAGATGTCTAACTAAAACCCCACTTTTCCTAGCCGACTTTCGTGTTTGTATGCCCTTGACGGAGGCTGCACGTGTATCTAGAACAATCCAATGTTACTCATTGGAGCCCACATTTAAATCCCATAAAATTGAAAATTCAATACAAGATCTCTATTTGATGTCCAGGCTTAAAGACTCAAAGAAAGATCAAGTATACTAAATCCATATTTTGAGTTCAAGCCAAATGAAATCATTACGAAACTTTTACCAAAAATTACTAGATATTTCACGACTGGTAAACTAAAAACACCCAAATTTGAACTCTCCCATTATTTAGTTTTCCCCTAATTTAACTTATACCCTTAGGTAATGTCTCCAGCTAAAGCAAGTAACTCTGCGGGGGTTTTCAGTAACATTTGATTTTTTATGTCATCGCCCCAGCCATTACGGTCGTTCTGTTTATCTACACTGTTGCGAGGCTAGCTTTTCATGTGAGCAGTTTTGCATCGCAAGAATACTGACCAATCGCAACCCGTTATTTTGATAGTACTTGGCAAGCTTAGCATATGCAGCCCTTTTATATGGACGCATTACCTCTAATTTTTCTGCAGATCTCGGCCTCTGCAATTTTCGCCACCTGTAGCTTTTCACGGGACTTTTCGTCTTGTGGTTTGTCTAGCAGGACTATGGCTTCGCAATAAATTATATTTGATGTATTCGGGTTGTAGCTTTCGCTAGTTTGTAAGCATTTTGCGCCTTTTTGCCCTCCTATATCAGGACACTTTTTAAGCGGTTCAATCTCCTCCATCGTAGAACAATAGAGTGGACCAGAAAACAGGCTTTTTTCATAACTTCATCGTATCAATGCGACGTGCTGCTCACGTGACTCGGACTGAATATCTCATATACTTCAAGTTTGCATTTCTTTTACTTATATTGAGTTTCCAGCATTGGTGGAAAAGGCATGGGGCCCCAAGATGGTAAGTATTATCACATTCTTTGGTCTTGATTGATCCCATTTTAATTTTCTTCGTATCTAGATAATGTTAAACTTCAGTCTCTTCGCTGTTTCCTGATAGGCATATTGTTAAAAATACCCTACGCAAACTTAGGAGTTGAAAGGCAGGCTCTCTGTTATTGCTACGTAAATCAATATGAGAAGTATCTCAATTCTTCATAGCAAGAAAGCAATGAACAAGATCGAACATGGTTTGAAAACAATTCTTGGAGGTTTAGGAGCACACAGATGCGAAACAGATAGTAAGTAACAGGGGATGCGCTACAATTTGAACAGGTTGGTAATTAGCATTAGTTATTATTTCAATTGTAGTCAATCAAAACGTTTAGTGAAACAACTTTCAGACGAGCAATTCTCGAACAACAGACTTCAGCTAAAACATTTTCTAGCACTGCGATATTTCAAGTGAATCTCGACTTCACCAAAAATTTAGCATAAAGATCACACCTACTTGAATTACATATATTGTTTACAGCAAAGTATAACAAGGACTTTGGCATATATCCTCCTAGATAGTTCCTTCAGAGATATCGTATTAAAGTTCAAGCTAACGCTGATACTTCAATTTAACGTTTCTGAAGTTACTTTCTAACTTACTTTGTTAATCTTTATTTTAACAGGTAAAACAAATTTGTTAAAGAAATTGTACGCTTTCAGGCTAAACAGACACCAAGTCTTCAAAAGAAAAATGAACTTAAAAATTTTGCTACGTTTTTAACTAATTTACATATTTGACCTTTATTTGTGTAAGGTAAATTCAAAATTCTATATTATAGATTTTTCAATTTTCTCCTCTATTTTTTAATTGCCTAAATGCAGTTTTGTTATTATCTTCTTATTTAGATTTAAGTTTTCATACAACCAAAATAAGTATATGTAGAAAAAAAGAAAGTGCAAAGAAATAACTAAAACAAATATTTGTTGTCATCAAAACATTCTCTCCCAATGAAAATAAAATAACTGCAAATTGATATTGCAATGTGTCAATAAAATAACATAACAATAGGTTGTTAAACTACATACCAATAATTCTTGAATATTTTAAATTCTATAAGTTAGCATTGTAGAACAAGGACAATTCTACATTGAGTTAAATATCTTTTTCCAGAACTGTTAATAAAAATGTGTTAATAATAGCATAATTACAAGTTCAGTAAATCACACCCTACCTAACTGCATTAAAACCTTCATATATACTCCAAAATAGATTGTTGTGGGAAAGAAGAGATGTGTTAAGTAGAAAGAACCCAAAACTCAGTAATATCAATGCCTAGCTGAGTTAAAGTGTCATTGAATTCTTTTAAACAAACCTTGATAAATTTTTGGGCAATAACTTTAGAGAAATAATTGGCATAAATTTTGGGATATTAGATGTGGGAATTTATGGGATATTATATTATATATATATGGGAAAAATATTTCAGGTTTATTGTTGAAGAGTCTAATGATATCTTTAATTTGAAATGGATGAATTATAGATATGTATGAGTTATTCTATTATGGTTGTTATATATTATCATTAATAATTCAGTTATGTTTTGGAAAAAAATTTTTTCAACTATTTGTTCAAGATACTTCTTCGAACTTTCAAATTTCCTTGCAAACTGATGCTTCTGTTTTGCCTCATCTCTTGCTTCATTTCAGAGCTTTTGTGGGCATCAGTGAAATAACCACTCTTGTCACCATCCAGAGCACTTGGTATGTCAAAGCCATTGTCTTTGCACCATTCGTTAAAGCATTTTTCAACCAGCTTTCTTTTGTTGGGATCTCGGCTATATGCTCTGATGTACTTTTCTCTAAATGTCTGTGGTAGAATTTCTGAAATATGCTCTTTCCTTAGCTTCACTGGGGCAAGAGACTTTGTGAAGAAAATAACGGAATCTATTGGGTCATCATTTTTCATTCCAAATGTAATATTTACAATGTTTATGACAACATCTTCAGAGCTTAATGACTCATCCTTAGCCGCAATTTCTTGACTGATGCCATCTTCTCCCTTATCTAAAATCTGTTGAGATGATGTCATGATGTCATCATCCTGAGATCCCACAAGTGCATTAACCTGCCCACAAAACTTGTAAAGTTGCCTTTTTTGCAACTGCTTGATCAACCTCTGTGCTGTTTTGATTCTGACATCATCATCTTTACTTCTTAGAATTTCATAGATGATTGAATCAGTAAGGCTTGTATATGAGGCCATGTTTCCAATGCTTTCAAAGATCTCAAATTTGTCATCCACCAGGGACAATGCCTCTACCAACATGCACTCAACTATTTTAGTTGTCTTGTGCTGATAAACCCTGTGATGGAGGGACCATCTCATGTGGAACAACTCATACAGATTGAATCTCTCTTTGTCTCGAGCACAGATTTGTAGTTGTCCATCCACAGGGAGGATTGTAGTGTTTTGAAAGTAACGAAGACAGTCAAAGTTGCTCTTCATGCCTACATAATGGCAGTCTCTCATGAGATAATCAAATTTGTCACAGTCAATTCCGTTTCTTTTGTTTGAGACTATTTCATAGAGAAACCATTTCTCAATTTCTTTGTTCAGTGCATCAGACCAGCATTTCTGCAAAATATTATCCTTTTTTGGGTCCTTGCCAAGAATAAGATCCTTGACCAGAGCCATTTCTTCTTTTCCTATACCATATTTTTCAAAAATATTCTGTACAGAAACGTGCTCTTGTACAAGGTAGTCAAACATGTCAATGGACCCTCTTTCATGACACCACTGGCTGCTTGGGCAAACACGTTGCTTGTATTGCGTGTCAAATACATGAGAAAATGGGCCATGGCCTAAATCGTGGCATAGTCCAGCTATCTTCACACATAAAACATCCATGTCAGTTATCAAATGAGGGTGCTGTTCCTTTAAAGTCTTGAGCATAAGGCCGCATAAGTAGGAAGTGCCAATGCTATGCTCAAATCGGTTGTGACAGGCTCCAGGGTAAACCCAATATGAAGCACCTAACTGTTTAATATCTCGAAGCCTCTGAAATTGCGGTGTGTCGATGATGGACACAAGGACTGGGTGTAGTTTAATCGAGCCATGTATTGGGTCGTTAAAGATGCTAAATTCCATCGGCTCTTCGGTGTTCGGATGCTTTCTGCGCTCTAGACGAGGTCTTTGTGACTCTGGTAGGCCTTCTAGAGCCTCTAGAGTGCCTCCAGTGGCCTTTCTCTTCGAGTTCTCCATTACTTGCTCGTGCACAACGTTGCTCTGTAAAATACTCTCTTGAGTAAAATCCTGAAAGCTTTGCTGAAATATTCAACCAAGCCAAGTTGTTTTCACTCTACATAATTCCGCCTTCGTTTTAAACGTGAAACACAGGGGTAAAAAGGCAAGACTTCTTTCCCAAAGGAGGCATATTGTTAATGGCGGAAATCCCAAATCCAAAGTTTCCAAAGCACAATGTTTGGGGGGCAATTTTCAGTAATCATTGGGGGATAACGCAATCAGTAGACAAAGGGTCTACCAAACATATCACAAATAGTGCATATTTGCGGAAAACAAAACAGATCTCATCACGTTTTTAAAAAGAAAATATGTTTTCACACGTGTTCGGAGTCGCCAAAAGAGCTGCAGGGCAGAAGGGTGTCACATGCCCCAAAACGGCAAACAGTAGCCAAATAAAGAAGCTTGCCAATTTTGCCAAAACAAGGGGGTAGCGCCGCCGAGGCCTGTGAGCCCATAACAAGGTATTCCCATTAAGGTCTGACAGGGGGGTCTATAGGAACGCTGATTGACGATGTTCCTGTATTTACATTTGATGTTGCAAAGTTCTTTCATTGATTTGTTGTCGTTTTTATTTCTGATTTAGCGTGCAGAAAACACGGAGCCAGCAAGAGACAATGTTGCGTGACCGTTTTGATGAATTTACTGACTGACTGCAATTTAGGGCGTATACACATAAAACAAGGGGACGCTACAAATGTGTTGTTTATTACGTTACGTCTACGTGGATACGAAGGCAATGGAAAGTGTTTATGACAGTGACACAATATGGAGTATATGATTACGTTTAGACAATGGTCACTACAGGTCCAGTCGATTTGAGGGTCTTACCAAATGGCTACGAAATAGCTAATCTTTGATAATAACATAACGGCTTAGTTTAGCTTGTGATTTTTTATAGACAATGAACAAGGGCGAAAAAATGTGTCAAAGAAGGACCAGGCACGGACCAAGAAATGGATGCTACTACCAATCAGATAATTTCCGTCCTTATTCTATCATTTGGGGGTTATTGTAAAAAAACACTGCCATTTGAGGGTCGTTTTTCAACATTTTAGATTTGGCCCTCATTGACTCTGACTGGACCATAACTGTTAGGCCATAATTGGAGTAACCCCCCCCCCCCGGGGGGGAACAGCATCCATGTCTTCTTAACACAAATAAATGATACAGTAGAATCCCGTTATAACGTACTAGGTTTTTACGTACTTTCGGATAAAAAGTACTGCTGTGCTTGGTCCCGACAAAAGGTTTGCTTGGTTTTACTCAATTTTTACTTACCCTCGTTACATCGTAGTTCGGATATAACGTACTTATACACTGGTCCCTTCAAGTACGCATAATTGTCTTTGAAAACGCAGTTTGAAAGATAATTTATTTGATATGATATTTTCAAGTTTGGCTGAAATCAAACTTTATGAACACTCATAAAGTGAAAATGTTGTAAAAGATGCTGTTCTGTGAACAGGGAGGAATGAAGCGAGATATAGAACAGGGTGGAGGCAACCGCCACTGTTGTCCTTTAATAAGAGGGACAAGCGGATCTTAAGTGTACTTTCAATAAAAATGCCCCTAGACATCGGCCTTTTGTAATTGTGTACCTGTAAAATACTTCCAATAAAAAAACTTTTTTTGCTTGAGGGATTTTGTTATGGTAAATCCAGAGATACCTACAATGTGCTTGGGTGTCTAAAAATGTTGAAATTCCTTCCGGAGCAACCGAAAGTTGAAAATCAAACTCAGAAAATGCAACTGAAGCTCTTTTTTATTGAAACATTGTAGTCTGCGTAGCCCATTCTAAATTTTGAAATTTCCAAGCTGTGTTTTGTTGTTCCACTTGCATAAAATTGAGACCCTACTTCCATCTCTTTTTTGAATTGCTCTCTTAATAGCTAGGTGATTTAGAAAGTGAAGACTATTTTTCTTTTATAGAAAAGACAGGCCTTACAAATGCTTGCTTTTCGGAAACAAATGTTTATAGCCAACACCAGAAAAACTAGAGGCATATTTCTTGACTTTAAACAAACAGGCTGAGTCTAAAGACCCTCTCTCGGGGTCCCCGATGATTTCAGCCCTTGAGGCGATGTGCTCTAAAAATGACGTTCATGCATGACACGCCCTTTCATCAAGCATGACACGCCCTTTCATCGGGCATCTAAGCTTCATACCCCACTAATTAAAATAGTGAAGTTTCGCCCCTGGACCCAATGCTCTAAGGAATATTGGGTCTGCGCTCAGGTTACATGGAAACAAAACACAATGAACTGCTTGATCTTGAAAAATCAAAGTGGGCCTGGTCTGGTTTTAGCCCTGCGTTGAAGAATGTTAGCAAAGAAAGATACCTCGGGAGGTATTGCTTGTCAATATTATTCCAGGATCGATATAAAAGCCATTTTTATCCATGTTCATTTTCTCTGTTTATGCCAGTAAGCCTCCCCCGTCTTCTAAAGCGGCAGTGTATTCAAAGGCTCTTAGCAGGGCGGGGCAGCCTTATTCCAAATTCGGAAAAAATCCTTTCGCTGGACCTCTTTTATTGTTTCTCTCACTCCCAACCTCCTTCGCTGATCTGAGAGAGGTGTCTTCGAAGGGTCGGGCTAGTAGGAGAAGGATTAAAGATCAGGCTGCCAGCTGTCCAAAAGAAAAGTGCTTGACTCTGCAAAATATCTATAAAAAACATCATGTCCGACGAAGGTATGCTATTTCTTCACATATGTATGTAATGAAACCAATACCGTGCTTGGAAGCATGATATTTCTGCAAATATTGTCTGAAGGCAGAAAAGGGTTGGCATCTGTGTTCTGCTTTCTCTTCATCCATATCATTGTTCCATACACACCTTTTGTAGTCAACCGATCTATTTCTTCCTTTATTGGAAAGGGGTTTTGATGCGTTAGATGAAATTTGTGGTGACTAAACGTATTGTGGTTTTACTATTGAATTAGAGAAGGAGCGTGGAATTCCATCACGTTCTGACACCCATCTCTGTTAGTCTCTTGCAGCTGTCTGTGATACCACGTCTGTTTCTAAAATCAGCCCTTTCGTTAGAACTTTATTCTCATAAAAAAGTAGAACTAAGCGTCATTTCCCTTTTTATACTCACCTGTCGGCTGTTACTGCCAACAGGGTGCAGAACATAACGAGAAAGTCACATATGGGGTTCGTTTTTAGCAAATCCAATTTTATAGCTTAGATAATACCACACATGATCCTTTGGTTGAGCTGCATCGTGGCTTTCTTTTCAAAAACTTTGATATAAACTGTAAGAAGTTAAAAATAGTATGACATAAGAATGTCTGGCAAATCACGACTCGGACATAAGGAGAATAACAATTTTATGCATTCCCTTCTAAAATATGCAACATTCCAACACATATAAATTGGTAAGCTGGGTGTTCATTTTATGAAGTGAGTCTTAAATTTGCAGGGTTTACCTGTCATTTGTAAAATTTATGCGACAGATGTAAACAAATGATATTTTATTGAAATCCCATTGTGACAAACATTTGGTGATTGGAAAGCTGTTTTTTCTGCTAAGTCCTTCTTGAAAGAAACTGTCTCGAGAAAGGACATGTTTAATTGTATTTTTAATACCTATCGATTTTCCTTATTAGACTTTGCATAAACTGATAAATCAACTAAATCTATTTCCCGAAAAATGCCCAAAACCTGAAATCCCTTTCGATGTATGAGGCTTTAGAATTCCTTTTATATGTAAAGACAATCCGATTTTGAATGCATGAATGTCCGTGAACAACAGATTTACCTAGAAGCTATACAGGGACTTTTATCGATATGCACGGCAGAGAAGAATGTTTTGTTCTCAATCTGTTTCTTAAAATTAAATGTTCCCAGGACAATTTGGTGTCAGATGCAGTTGTCTTAAATTGAGCGTCAATCATTTGCCGTTCGTATGGTTTTGAAAACACCGCACCGTTGAAAAATGTGAGAAAACTTTAGAGTTTGTCTTGCACCTCTTGAACAATAGCGAAATCCGGTACAAAAACGCCTTCTACGCTTTTGTGTAGTTACTATGGAAACTCTTCCCAGGACCTAGACCGCGAAATCTAATGAACCTACCCTCAGTTTGCAAGTAATTGCATCACAAACTGGAACGGATGCTATACCTCTGCGATCATAGGCATAGAAGATATAGGGGCTAGTGGCTGCAACCCCCCCCCCCCCCCGACCTAATCAGGCAGAATTTAGTTCAGGCCCAGTCGGGCAATTTCATCTCAATGAAGCAACACTATTCGGGCAAGACCCATGCCAAGCCCCTTTTATATAAAGTCATAAAACACAATTTCGTGATACCGTTTATTTGAATCAGAAAAATGTTTCTCTTCAGCCCCCACTATTTTTGAGATGAGCTCTTGCTCAAGGGGGTTCCCAGATGTTCATTTCTACCAAAGATGTGCGGGATTCCCTCCTAAACATATGAAAAATCCTTTGTTTCTAATGAAAAATTCCCCATATTTGCCATTGTTATTGTTAATTGTGCCGACAAAAAGTCTTCAAAATTATTCCCTTCATATTTCTTCAAGTAATGATGCATCTCCAATAATTCTCTCTTGTAGTAGTGCAGTGTCTGCAGTGGAGGTTGGCAAAGGGGTGTGCCCCTGAGCCCCTCTTTTTAACACTAGCCTTTCTTATAACAATATCTTGTTATATACTATTATCCCATTTCATTACCAATACATGTATATTGAGAAGAATGATGCAGCTTGCCTATCGATTCCCAGATTTTTGGTCTTCTCAAACAAGTGATAGATTTTTTTAAATTAAAATATATTGTAAAAAATTTGCCCTGTTGCATCAAGTCAGTGCACAAACAACATCCTAAATGCCCTGGTGTTTTTATCTTTCACTTTGCTTCGGTTCTGTTAGTAGAACATTGAAAACAAAGCATTATTCAAACAATTGCCTCTAGCATCAAGAAACTAGCGAAATTAAGCAACACCTATAGATCATCTATAAAAGCACATAATTCACTGATTTTTACATGATTTTATGTCTTAGTTATATTTCATGGCCAAACAGATGTTGCTGAAATTTCTTTTCCTACGGAGACCATTCTTGCAACCGTTCTTGCCTTTGGCTTCACCGACTCACCCCCCTGGATGCAGTCATCCTTGAACCACCCTTCGGCTAATCCCTCGAAGTCGGATTTTGCTTAGAGAGAGCTGTTCATGTATTGCTAATAAATTTTTGTGGCTCTTTCTATTTTGCACTCTGATCACTAATCTTCTTAGAAAATGGATGTTTACAATAGACTTTCGTTTGATAGTTTTGTCAACTAAAGAACTTTATTGTCTAGTTCCCTATGCCTCCACGTCAGGGGGTAGGATCGATCTATTATATTAGGGGGTATGAATCTGTCTTTTACTACTGAAAATTTTAAGGTAATGCGTTCCTACATTTTGAAGAATTGAAGAAGTTTCATAGTGGCTGGAAGCCAAATGGAAGTTTGTAAATTCCTTATCAATAAATATACTGTTTCAAAGATATTTACGAACCAGAATCAAAGCAGCTTATTGTGGTAAGATCGGGCAAAAGAGATATACCGAAAACCGCAGGTTAGTATTTTTCGGAAAGAAGAACGGTCCAAAATTAGATAGAAATTTCAAGGGCAAAGGCAAATTTTTAGTCAACGAGAATTAAGAAGAACGCTGACTAACTGGATTGGACACTTATTACGAAATTCATATCCAATTTTATTATAGTTTAGCCTTTGTTGTGATTTACCTCAAAAGCTCCCTTCCTAATTCAAATTATTTATTTTCCCATCTCAGAGACACTGCAGCATAGGGCGGCGAAGCGCCATAAAAAGGGCAAAGCAAAAGCAAAGTAAAAAAGATTGGCAAGTTTGCTTGGGCAAGGGGCATCCGACCCCCAGCCAGCCCCCAACGAGCCCCTATGCTCCGTTGTCGCTGACCTATTCCAATCCACAATGTCTTATGCAAAGAATAAGCATATGTGGTGAATAACTCTGTAGCGATGTTTCAGTCGAACAGATTAAAGTATCAACGTAGAAGAGAAACTCCCTGAATCTAATTACTTTCGTTATACAATCAACTATACATAAGTGTTTATGAAATGAATCGAAAGTAGTCTGGAAACTAATTTCGTCTGAAATATCTTCAAGAAACATTGAATTTGCACTGAAAACAATACTTTCTTTGTGAACTGTATATAACAATATCAGCATAAGCATGTACAGGAAACCATTTTAATCTCCACCTATACTCCACTGACTATTTCGTGCCACCAACACAAATGTAACAACTAGGGATTTTTCATAAACACAGTAAATTTGGCAAAAAATTGCATTGTATAATTGGCAGGATATCTAACTGACGAACAATTTGAGCTAACTCGTAATCGTAAAATGGCGATTCTGGAATTTTTATAACAAGCTATGTGGTATTAGTTTCTAACAATGAATATAGTAAGGCACCCTAGAAAGAATGACGTATTGGGAGGAGGGCGGACTTAAAATTTCTCAGTTTGACGAAAATCAAGGGTAGAGTGATTATGTGCACGGTTTTAGATAAATTATTGTAAAAATTTAGGCTAAGCAGTCTCAACTATCTTCGTTTCCACGGTCTCTAAATGCTAGCAAAATTCGCGAAATGTTTTAGCCTCTTATACTTTCACAGTATCTCTTCCTTTGGTAAGGCCATGTTAGAAAAATATTTTTGGGGGAAGTATACCCTAGTTCCTGCCACCATCTTCCCCACCAAGCTCCTATGTCAAAGAAGAAATATAATGGATTCCAAAGACTCTAGCCTGGTCTCGGACTGGTTTTGGCGACAGCCTCCCTTTGATGTTTGGAAAAAGACCCTAGACTGGTCTCGGACTGGTTTTGGCGACAGCCTCCTTTCTCATTAAAGAGGCAACTGCTAATATTTTTATAAGTTTAGTGCAAGCTACATCCACTGTTTGTATCTAGGCGTGCGTAATGTTTGAAACTAAGTTCAAAATAGGTTGAACTGATGTTTTTTCTCTTTAACTCAACTCATTGGCCTACTTTCGTTGATTAAAACAAAAACATTTCCATTCCCGCACTCCCCCCGGCCCCCGCCCCTGTAATTAGGCACTCAAGAGTATGTAAGGATCTGTTTTCTGACCCAAACGGGTATTACCTATTGACAAAGCACAGATAATGAGCAAATTGTAACATGTGAACCCCACTCCTCCCTCATCAGACATTACTGTAACGGCTTTGTATTTGACAATAAGTTGCCTGAAAATTGATGTATCATTGTGTGTATTTGTCTCCTTGAACATGGAATTTTGCTTAAGAACCAGAGCAACTTGATAGAAATTACTTTAATGGGGCTCAGTCAGAAGCTAAAAACTTCTATGATTCCAAACTAAGTTTTTCTTTCTCTGTGTCTGCTCTTTATGTTTCAATTTCGCGTAGTATGACGTCATCTCCATAGAACCTAGAATTCGATTTCTCTTGAACAATTTGAGTTCAAGAGAAATGTGTTTGAGTTAAGTTTTTGGGTTCTACATCTCAGTTGATTTACTACAAGCTTCTCGTTTCCTTCCATATGGTCGATCGTTTTTTCTAACAGCTATTATAAAAACTTTCACCCGACTCTTACTTTTATAAATCGTCTATAGAAAACCCCCGGTTACAATTGACAACTTAAATGAAGCGGCCCATAATTTGCACCCATCCGCTCGTTTCGTTTGTGCCCACTTAGGTTTAATGGTATAACGAAGAGAATCATAACGACAAAAGGGATTTATTGTTCTTTTGTTGAGGAGTACAAAGAGCAACAAATAAATATTTACTAATGAAAATTTTGTCAGGTTGCAATTGCTTGCTCAGACAGAAGGGAGAGACCCGTTGATCCTCTGGTTGCTCGCTTCTTATCGAAAGGAATAATTTGTCACTCGGGTTATAGGCTGTTTTTGTTTGCCGCCTGGAACAGTCCTCTCTAGACAACAGATTTAGAGCAGTCTTCGTGTCTCTTCATTCAAAAACGGTTGCCCTTGCTCCAGCTATTAAAGAATAATGGATGTCGACGAGGAATATACTTCTCGAAGGCCGAGAAGGGAGCGCAGAATCCGTAACAGTAGCCCGTCATCCACGAGCCCGTCAGGTTCTACCGATTCGAGTGAGTACCTAAACATCTTGCACCGTTCCAATTCAAACACGCGCGAAATACTGGAGTTTTTCCGCAATATTTTTCGTTATTACGCGCGGTTTTTACTAAAAAGACGGCTGTTTTAAAGAAATAATCTATTTATAAAATTGCACCCCAAAGTTGATTTTTTGCCTATAAAAACAGTGAAAGGGTTTGATTTTTTATTTCACGATTTTAATCACAGATGAATAGGTCTTTCGTATTGAAGATAAAGCATACGCGATTCTTTTCTTCTGAACATAAAACTCTCTTTGTAGCTTTGAATTTATTTCTTATTACTGAACAAATATTGTTTATTGAGCGATACACAAGAGGAGTCCTATTTATTCGCCCGTCACGAAGACTTAGCGTCTTTCTCATATAAAACACTGAAAAGATAGATGCTGTGTGTGATTTCAACGAAAGGATTGCATAAATCATCATTTTTCACGGTATTTACGACAATTCTTCTTCGGGGAGAATCCACCACTCCCAAATTGTCACACCTCCGGTGCTGGCATGTCTGGTACATCCATGTGTTCTCTGTTTTGAGCATAATTCTTACTTTCCACTCGAATATATCTTGCACATAGGTTGTAAATAAGCTATTAATGTGCATGTTTAGAAAATTTTGCAGATTTGTGAGATTTAAGTTCGTTGAAATTGAATTCAAGCGTTATTTGATACACGGAGCTGCACTGGGCTGGGTTGTGGATTAAGAGTCAACTGATTGTGAAAACAGATGTGCCGCCTCTCTATCCAAATTGGATTTAAACTTTCAAAACAGTGAGCAGAGAATAACGTTTATTTGACAAAGTAAAAGCGATCTTTGACATAAGTTTAACCTGTTTTAGGTACTTCAGGACCCGAGCAATAGTAGCTTCCCAGTTTATTTTCTAACGAGCAACATGAAGCAGTATCCACTCATGACAAAATTCTATTAGAAACGCGTCTAAGTGATAGGCAATTAAAATACAACCTCGTATTTTTATTCCTTATGTCCTTACTATTCGTTTCTTATTTCAATGAATGTTTTACTATTTTGTGTTGCACTTTTGATAAGATTTCTTTCCGCTGAAATGAAAAAGGAGAGCCGGAGAGAGCAGTTCGAAGCAGTCACCAATTATTTGTTGATTTTCGACGAATTATATTTTTATAGCTGCTAAGAGCTGAACCAGATACACAGAAAAGTGTTTTTCCCTTTTCCGGACAGTGCCATTAAGGTCATACGTCTGTCCAGGGAAACGATGATAAACCGGGTGCGGTGGGTGTGGCATTTTAGTTGCATTGTTTTCATTGGCCTCCTTCATAAGCGTTGATCGCTTGACCGCCATGTTTTTGGCCTCTGCTCGTATGTTTAGCGTTAATGCTCGTTTTATCAAGATATGCTTTTTCTGGTGGTGATTTCTTATTTTGAAGAACTAGTGGCTGTTATTGTATTTGTAAATCATTGCGAACGCAATAGTTTTCTGACCTGCCTGAACAAAAGTATTTCGCTAATATTCTTGGATAGTGTCCGCATCATCGAGTATATTGCATATTTTCATTGTACTCCGATGAAGTTCTGTTTGCCGGGGCGAAATATTAGTATTTGTTTAATTTAATTTATTTTGAAAATTTCTCTTATTACATTGGATTCTCGTTGCCGCTTTGCTTTGTTCCTGAATTTTATCTTCGTATTTATATCATACTCATTGCAAGATTCACAGAATCCGGCGAACAGCCTATCCTGCGGTTCTTCCTTCTCACACACTAGTTAGTTAGATTTTGTTTTACTAAAGAACTTTTGCATGCTCTGCGGACTTTCATTGGCATCTAAAGATCATGTTTAGGTTTACAGCCCATTAGGTTTACAGCCCATGGGCTTTCATGATTTTTTTATGAAAACACTCTGACTCTGTTGTCTCAATCGACAAACGACATCAACGGGGCTATGACAAATGTGATACATGATATTATTTGGAGAAATTTCTCTGGCTTAAGTTTCATTTGCCAAAGGCTTGGGAAACTTTGTCTGATCTTTTCATTGGAATGGCGTGCGTTTTTTCAAAAGCTCATATATCAGTACTGCTGTATCTTACTATTCTGCAAATCTTCAATTACCCTTAATGCTCTGTCAAGCCCCCCTGGGGGCTTATCTATTTTCCCATTTTTCCAGTCCTAGAGGGGTGCTTATTAGAGAGGGGGGCTTATGAATAATTCAAAGTAAAAAATGTTATAAAAATGCCTCTCTGCATTTTTTTGTTATAAAAATGTCATAAAAATGTTCTCAAAAAACTTTGCTAGCAGCTTCGAAAGCTAATTGAAATTAATCAAATGTAATGTCTTCAAAAAAGAGGGGCTCAAATTAAGGGGCGCTAATGAGAGCTTTTATGCTCTTTCTCTAGTAAGTAGGGGAGTGCCCTCATTGCCACTGGTCTCTAGGTTTTTGGTTTCATGTTTTTGCTGCCTGAAACTTTCTGGTATGAAAACAAGTGGACAAGTTTTATCGAAGGAAATAAAACAAATTTGATTTTGGTAAATTATGATGAAAATATCACTAGAGTATCATATGAACCCTTTAGTTAAAATACCCTGCGCCACTTATAATTTAATTTTGTAGGTCTGTTTACAATTTGATGTTTTATTTTCTAGATACCTACAGCTCTCGCCGAAGCCGAAGAGTGCATAATGATGATGATGAGGTGAGGTGACTAAATGATTGTGAATTAGTCGTAACCAAATCGAGCTGGGTTTAAATCTCCTGCAAGTGACCAAATTAAAGATGAAGAGAGTCACAGTAGTGTCTTCATAACGACAAGAGTGCTTTAAGAGCTTAGTAATTTGTGGGAGAAGTTAAGTTTTACAAAATGCAAATCAGTTCTGGATGCTTATTGAATTTGGTATTTCTAAAATCAATTTACCCGCACTGTCTGCAAATGAAATCTTTCCTGAGTTCCATGTTAGCGTACCTTTTTTGCAAAAAAAGGATTAAATTATATTCCCATTCACAAATTTCACAATTAATGGGTATTAACTAGACTTTTTATGGATATTTAAGCAAATACTTCGTTTTTTGCTTTAGTCTCATTTTTCCTGAACTCTTGGCTCTATATCTCCAGTTTTGAATGAAACTGATGCGGTGACGCGGTGCCCCAGGACTTAAGTTCTTAAAGCATTGTCTTCTATGTTATTCTTTGGTTTTAGTGACTTGCAAAATCAAAATCAAATTTTGAATGACAAAATATCGAGGCTAAATTTGAGAATCAAAGCAGCAATACGTAATCAAACTTCCAATCAATTTTATGATCCACCGAGTCGCCTTTCTATAGCTCACGCGTTAATTTGCACGCCATGTACTGGTTCTCCGCGCGGATTTTATCTCGGTCATTACGACCGGCAAGTAGAGTTCTTTTGAACTTCTGTATGCTCTCGCATATCCAGGCTACCTTGCGAAATTCCTGTCCATTGCTAGAACAAAAGAGATTCAAACATTATAGACGGAAAAGGTTCTGCGAATGCAAACATTCGTTTGTTTTGTTGTTGATTATTCTTTTCTTGAATCAGTCTATTTGCTCGCGGTCTATTGGATAGAACGGAATCGGAAAATCTTTAAAACCAAACAAGATTTGAAGCTTTGGAATACAAAGATTCATAAGCCTTCCCTGATGGTAAATTACGTTCGGGGGGTCAACAAAATCGACTAGATTCTAAGTTGATCATTTTGATGGGGGTCGTGCTTGGAAAGTTGAGGAGATTTTCGAGACTTTTTGCAATGGATATAAGTGAGCATTCGTTTAGTGAAAAGTATTCTGTAGATGGTGAACATAATCGTTTTCGACGATTGCTTATGCATTTGCAAGAAGGATAAACAAGGATGCAGCAGGGGTATTGCCGAGGAGTGCCTGGGGTGGACTCGTGTGGACAGGGGTGGACTCGTGTAGACTCGTGTGGACTCGTGTAGACTCGTGTAGACTCGTGTGGACTCGTGTGGACTCGCGTGGACTCGTGTGGACTCGTGTAAATTAGGTTGGACTGGGGTGGACTGAAGTAGACTGGGGTGGACTCGTGTGGACTATTTTGGACTGAAGTGTACTGGGGTGGACTGGGGTGGACTGGGGTGGACTGGGGTGGACTGGGGTGGACTGGGGTGGACTGGGGTGGACTGGGGTGGACTGGGGTGGACTGGGGTGGACTGGGGTGGACCAGTTTCCTATTTTGACATAACCCTATAATCATAACTGGAAAATTGGAAGAGCTTGGGTCTCTTTGTCAAAAACATGCTTATTGTCAGATTTAATTTATCAAAGTGGCTTTTTTAAGAACCCCGTTTTAAGGCAAAGTTCTCAAAGGGATTTTCGTACGGTGGGTTCCTTACTCCCATCATCAATCATCAGCCTTCTCCCATATTAAGCCTTTATTTTGGTAGCAAGCACTGATACTAGACTGTAGAAAAATGCCATGAAAAGTCTCAACATATTTATGTTTTGACATCAATAATTCAATTCGATCTATAAAGGCAATGTAAAGAGGTCTTTGCATAAGTGAACCTCGATTGTTTTTTCCAGGAAGAGGACACTGGACGATCCCGTCGTTCTCGAAGAGCAGCTCGTGATGATGATGAGGAAGAAGAAAGTCGAAGCACTAGAAGAAGCAGGCGACAACAACAAGGTAACATAGCTTTCTAACCTTTTCCAGCAGGTAGATAAGCATTGGAGTTTTGTAAGTTTGGGCGCTTATCGAATCTTTGATCTTACATAGAGCTCTAGACCATATTTTGTGTTTTGCTTAGGGGCGTCACCATTCTAGCATTCCTTCCTGACTGACTGACTATCTTGCAACGAACTCTTTTTTGCAACAAAAAACTAGAAATAACGGACAATTACAAGCAACACGCTCTAACACGCAAGCACAGTTGTATGTGATATCATGCCACGCTTTTTAATCGTTGCAGCTGACTGCGCTTAGCACATGCGCGAATGACTAACGATGAAATTTTGTCCTTGGTCGCGTGCAATCAATGATTTTGTTGATGACCAGCATTTTGAGAGTAAAAGCATTATGCCTGATGGCACTAAAAGACTTTTGTAACAAAAATCTCGGTTACCGACCATGGAAAGAACAATATGTGAGGAACATCTTCGTTGAGCCATCTGGAAGTTAATAAAACGAATAATTTTGTCTCTCTTGCTGTTGCTAAAACAATGTGGTTGCTAAAACGATCGCTTCTGTTAGTTTAGAACAACTGTGAAGAGTTTTGAGAAAAAATAGGGCTACCGTCTTTTTGGAAAGTTTGCTTATTTTCCATTCAATTTCGCAAAGTCTTTCGAACTTATTTTAGGAAAACTGCAGACTTTGCCTCGTTTCAATGCAGCCTAGGAAGAAACTAATGGTTCAAAGACAAAAATTGACACCTTTTCTTGTCAGTGCTTTCTGAAAGTAGCCTTTTAGCAGGGCGTGGTCATGAATCCTGCCTTGCTTTTGGCCTTAAGATTCAGTACTTTCGTGTTTTGTTTCAATAGAAATAATTAATTAAAAAGCTTTGAAACACCAAAATAGATCATCTAGTGGAACTTAGGATAAGTGCTTGATGAGCCACCTTTTTCGACCCTCGGGTGACATATTATCCATGCCGACTGTTGTTGCATGATTTCATGAAAAGCAATAAGAGCCTTTTATCTGGCTGCATGAAATAATTTTCTGCATGATTTATCAGGATATCTCTACTTTATTTAGGCCATATCCTGGCAGCTGTCGCCTAAGACCTATTTTTTAAAAGTACGTAATAGCCTTATCTGCTCTATTTGTTTCCGTCGTCAGTTCAGTCTAAGTAACCTGAAAGCTTGTGATTTATCGCTGTTATACTTCAAAGATTTTGAAATTAAATTTAATGCGGCAAGATGGAAATGTTATTTTGACCTTCTGTGGAAAAATGGATTAGCCATTAGTCTAGTCTATCTTTCTTTTGATTTTCTTAAACAGACGATGAGGAAGAAGATACAAGCAGCCGAAGAAGCCGGCGAAGGGCCCCTGCTGATGACGACGAGGAAGAAGAGGCTCCAAGGTCGACATCGAGGTCAGCAGTGTCTGTCACAACTAGCAAGAAGTCAGTTGTCATGGGTGGCACAGTGAAAGGAATGAATGAAGCCAGGCGAAGTAAGTATCGCTGTTTTTCATGATAGTATGCATCGATAATTTGATGTCCTCTACTGATATCATTACCGCGCAATTGCTATCATAGTTTGAATCATCGCGATCATCTCAATAATCGTCATGAACTATGATCAATCATCATATCATAATCCGTAGCAATCCTAATCATCATCCATCGCATCAAAATCCTGATGAACCGTCAACAACACACCATTATCATACCCAATCATAAACAATTAAAATCAGTCATAATCACTACTGCTCAATCATCATAAATCATCATCATCTGCCATCACCAATCATCATCATCTGCCATCACCAATCATCATCATCTGCCATCACCAATCATCATCATCTGCCATCACCAATCATCATCATCTGCCATCACCAATCATCATCATCTGCCATCATCAACCACCATCATTGTTCGTCATCATGACTCTTTGCACTGATCATTACCGCACCATCGATACAAATCACTAGCAAAAGGAACTCTGTTGCTTGAGAGTGTCAAGTAAATGCATCTGTGGATATTGACAGTATCGCCCAAAAAGCTCTAAGCTAAAGGCAGTATCGCCCGAAGTCAAACACGCACTTATGCGCAAGGACAGTTGTGCGTGATTTCATTACTGTCTTTTTGCTCTTAAGTAACACAAGCTCACGTTATCCTCATTTCTCCGACAATCATACCCCCCTTTATTTTGCAAGTAGCTTACAAAAACGCTTTCTATCACCAAAAGATCGCATTGATTCTTAAAGAACTCTTCAACCACAAAGCCTGACCGTCAGCGCAATTTGAAAAAATCAGCTTGATTTTATTGGGAGAACAACCAAAGACTTCTTTACCTAAGCGTGCGGTTGATTTCGTGCGTTTTTAAATTTCTTTTAAAACAAAATTTCTGTTAAACCATGAAAATTAATATTTAAAATTTCCAAATTATCTTCATCTTCTATGGCCCGCAACTTATAAATTAAACATAATATTTACTTCACCTGCTTTTGTTCGCCAAGCGATTTTTAAAACCTTATTAGAAAATTGACTATATTCTTTTTATATAAAAACAAGGAAATTTGGGTTAAGGGTGGCTGTCCTCAATTTTTCCAAAACCTTTAGAATGGGTATTTCTTAAAATATTACGATGTTAGTTAATAAAATCTAGACACGAAACAAAATTTGACTGTAGAATACCGTTGGATGGGTATAGTGCAAGTAATAATTTTTGAAAGTCATTAGCAAATGCTCTTAACTTGTTTTTAATGTTTGACCAATTGTTAGGGCTCCTGGTCTTTTAAAGGTTTGA
Organism: Rhopilema esculentum; assembly: GCF_057945365.1. Classification (NCBI taxonomy): domain Eukaryota; kingdom Metazoa; phylum Cnidaria; class Scyphozoa; order Rhizostomeae; family Rhizostomatidae; genus Rhopilema; species Rhopilema esculentum. Next base: position 4,569,203 of record NC_142816.1, read on the forward strand.
AACTTATAAAAACTGTATAAAACTTGCAAATATAACTACTTTTTGTTGCAATTGATGTTATAGGAGACTCTTGATCATTTGAAAACTAAGCAAGGACATCTTGCTTGTTATAACACTATCAATTAATACTTTAATGTTTGGCACATGTCGTGACATTAATTTTAGTGACAGAAATTACAATAGTTGAAGCAATATATTTTAGGATGTTCATCAAAATCACTATTCATTGTCAATTTTTAACCCTAATTTCTACTTTGATGAACTCTGATGTCCGTGGATAAAAACCTTCTCCACATATCTGCAAGATAAGCGTAAATTTTTTGTTTCTTAAAATCGCGTAAATTTGCACTGAATCTTGATAACACATTTGAAATCAATTTAAAACTTCGACAATATTATGTTATGAGGCAACTAAAATACAATATTCTTTAAAAGGAATACTTTAAGGTTAGTGGTGTAGTGCTATCAAAGTAACAAGGAGGGCTTTTGCACAAAATGTTGCCTAAAACAATAGCAAAAGTAGAAATTAGCCAATTTCAACTTTAACAAGGGGGCTCAGCCCTCCCTGAGCCCCCTAGCACTACACCCCTGTTTAAGGTTAATTAATTTTGTAGTGGCCTTTGTTTCTCAGTTTTTGGAACCTCCCCTTCCATTACCTAAGAGGATAATCGATGCTTGGTTAGCATTTACAATATGCATAACAACCCGTTAGACGATTAAGTCATGGACAACTTTAGTTGGTTTTTGAGAGCTACAAGTTACAGTGTTGCCAAAAATGGCAAACGTTTGACCTAATATTTGCAATTAACAATTCTTGTTGCGTAAAGAACTTTGCGCAGATCGTCGTTTGCTTGGTAAGGTAGCCTGAGAATTTTACCAAGAAATTTTTCATTAAAATCTTCTTAGCCATTGGATTATCCGTTCAGATCTCATTAATGATTTTATGGATTTCACATTGAATATATTTAAACATGACCTTGTCATGGATTTACTGACGTGGAAATGTACGAAGCAAATTAAAATGAGGTCAGCCATTCCAAGTCCAGCCATCTTGGGTACCTTTTTAGCAGCCCATACAATGTTCCATGGCATCTATATGAACAATTTCAAGCTATACGAAAAGATAGCACACGAATTTACTTTTCGACTAAAACACTTAGGAGTTCAAAACCAGGGGCGGAAACTTGGTAAAATATTGGGGGGGGGGGGGCAAGCCTATTGTTTTTATAATGACGTCACATTTCCCCATTGTTTTAGAATAAAAGGCCATTGTCCTCCAAAGTATTTTTGGGGAGACCGCCCCCCTCGCTCGTCAGGTGTCCGCCACTTCTCAAAACACTCAAAATGTTTTCTCTCGTGGCTTTGTTCTACGTTGGTGATAATAACTGTGCGTATGGCGTTTCTACTGGTCTGTATTAAACTCTGGTTTGCATTCTGCAAGGATTTCATACAAAGGCTACCTACAGACTCTACCCCCTGTCTCATTTGCACTCTTTTCTCCACATCACATTAGAACTTATTAATATTTTAAACTCGATGGATGAAACAGTCGTCATGTAGAGCATGTTTGAGCAATTCTTAATCGATCTAGACGTCTGGACAGAGATTTGAGCGTAAGAGGACATTCAGTCTTGCTTGCTTGAGGACTTGCTTGTTTTCAGTGCAAGAAGAACTAGTCAATATCTAGCTGTAGCTGACAGTGTTACGTAACTGGATAAACAGACCAGAAGTTTGAGAACCAAACATTCAAATTTGGTTTTGGAGAGGCAGTAATAACTGACAGCGTTACTCTACAAAAAGGTACCTTTTAAGATTGAAAACAGACATGGTTAAGAACTGAAGATATGGATTTGATGCTGTTTAGACCGACTTTCAGTGGCATTTCAGATAGAGAATGCATAAGTTTTTACAGTACTGTTGCAATCAAAATAAGCTATTGACGTCACTATCATCTGCTGCTGTAAGTTGGCAATGTTATACTAAAAGAACAAAAACAATTGAATTTTTTACGGAATTCTAGACGAAACATTCATTTCAATTAATCGTTCGTTGTAGAGATAGGTAATTTTGGTGGCTTCTTATCTAAAAACATAGAGGACATTATTTCCAACGACAGGCAAAGGAAATCAGAAGTTACAACTCCTTTTCATCATGGAAGATTTTGATGCGCTGATGATTCGGGTTAACAACCTCTATTACGGTAGAGGGAGAATAGTTATGTCACCCGAGTGTTCCCTCGCAACGTCCCGCAACATGGGCAGTAGCTCAAGCGATGACGCGAGCTGTAGTTCAACCTCAAGCGCGGGAGCTGCGGAGAATCCTGTCTTCCCGAGCAATCAGACCCAATCACAAGTCCTTGTGGTTGATAGCATCGTGAATATCGGGGAGAAAACGACGAACCGCAGAGGTCAGGCTTCTGGTCATGGAGTTGAGCAGAAAAAGAGTGATTTTGTTACGTGTGGTAATGGAGGAAGACTTAAGAGAGCTTTGTCTGATTTCATTCCTGATCGAGTTGTTAGACGAGCGAGTCCTGATAATTTCAAGGGCTTGATGTTTGATGAAAATGGTAATGTTCGCAACAGTATGGTTGCAGTTAACAGGAAAGACTTTTCGAAAGAAGAAGAGGAGGATACAAGATTGCTGCCAAAGGACTGCGAGGCAACAATTATACATTCGGTCAATGGGAGTCTGATACAGAACCCATGGGTTTCAGGTGAAATTAATGCGAAAGAGAAAGACAGAGAAATATTGAATATCCAGAGACAGGCTGTTGAAAAAGAACCAGCCTTAATTTTTAGAGATATGCTCGATACATGGAAAACATCTCGAGATTTCTGGAGGTCGGGAGACAAGGTTGAGCGACCTGTCAAAGAAAGCAGTTTGCGTATGGTTGACATGGAATCTCTTGTTTTAGATGGTATTGCGAAGACTTATGTAGATAAAACCGCTGGACATACACCAAGAGATGTGCCGAACGAACCTGGAAAGAAATTAAAGAAATGTGTATCGAAAGATGCGTGTAGTGAAAGGCAGGTCGTAGAAAAAGAGAAAGAATGTTATACTGATCCGGCGTTAGGTGACGTTACAGTAGGAAAAACGATCGAAACCCAACCAACCAAGGTCCAGTCAAGAGCAAAAAAGTCGTGTCTTGTCAGAAGCAAAGCCGGGGGGATGAGTAAGTCACAAGGAAGCCTGTCCACGCTGATAGAGGAGGAGGACCTCCGTTTTGCCAAAGGAAATTTGATTACTACTAATAAATTGGTTAATCTGAAACAGAGATTGACCGCTAGCTCAAGTAACCCAGACTTCATACCGTTTCATCCCTGCAGTCAATCAGATGCCTTTCTTGCCCGTCTCAAACCAGCCAAATCTGTGCATAATTTAATTGGGAGATTCGAGAAAATTCAAGACCTTGAAACGTTCGATGGATCATTCGATCTGGCTTATGGTAACAGGCCTAAGACATGGAAAAGTGCAGAAATGCTAACAGAAAAGTCTACAGGAAATATTAAACCGTTGGTAAAGGAAATATTTATTGACAATATAGATAAGAGCTTTAGTAGGCAAGGAAAAAAGTCTTTCCAAGAAACATTTGGAAGTGATATATACCATAAAACGGATGAAGTCTGTGCAAGACCAGTTTTTGAAAACGAAAGAAGTCGCCCATGGGTTACGGGGGGCAAAAGCTACCCATTGCCCTTATTTGGCTTCAATGATAGTGACAAAGGACCCATTTTTGTTCAAAAACAGCAAAGGTTGCAGGAGGGAACAGAGAGAAGACACAATGCACAGTTATTATCCCAAAGTAATTCGCAAGAAAACTCGCGTAGGCCAGATAAGAAGATGCGTCCTAGGAGCCTGTCCAGTGAACCCCTGTCTGCCGCAGTTTTTAGTAACAAGATTCCTTCTGCAAGAAAGGGTGATTTGATTTCAAACCCCCAGATAGGGTCTGCGTTATCTGCTGATATACTGTTTCTGGAGTACGACGACGGGTCGTCACTTTCTTTAGACTCTAATTATGATAATATTTCATATAAAGAAAATTTGGAAAGAAAGTGCTTGTCTATGTGCGATCTATCCAGTGGCCACTGGGGTACTAGTGGCCATTCATTTTATAGAGAGCGGTTTGAAAAGGCTCTCTCTCATAGCAAAGTTGACCTCACAACCTTTGATAGTAGTCTAGTGTGTTGGAGGTCATTGCAAGACCTGCGGAGGAGGTTTGAAGTCAACTCAGAAAGTGTAAACGAGCATTCTGAAAATAATAAGAAAAGTGGTATGTTCTGTTTGAGAAGATGTTACAGTTGTTAGTTGACGATTTAAATCACCATGGTCATTACTAATCGTCTGCATAATAGTCATCATATTCTCAACCATCGACTTCTTATTATCAGTCATCATCGCCAATCATTATCATCACACATTCATTAAAATCAGCATAACTGCTGTCATCGTTGTCAGTTTTTTCATCAACATCAGTATGATCATCATCAATAATTATCATGAATCATCCTCAGTCAACAATCATATAAAAGGAACACAATCATTCAATCATTTTAAATCAAGTATCAATCACTGTGCTTACAGATGTTATCAGTAATAAATGATCATCATTATATTTTATTAGAAATTTACGTTATTTTCTTTTTCGTCACCGACGATTGCTTTTTTAGCTTTTGTACAAATTTTCTTTGCTTCCTCCTTCATAGCAAAAATTTCAGTAGCATTTTTTATCAATTACTTGTAAATTAAACTTTATGAAAGTTCCTTGAAAGATTCTGGTCATGAAGGCAACCAAAGTTTTCATCACTTTGAGTCTTAACTCTTAAGAGATTTCAATGGAATTGTAAAAGGATTCAACATCTCTGCAATCAATCTCTTTACCATTCCTTGAAACAAAAATGTAGGCTCGTTTGATCTTACGTCATAAAACTTTGTTTTATGTTTGCAGAGAGAGTCCAACAAGCTATTATTGATGGCATGACAAAATACGCTGAACAGAAGTTTGGTCGCAAGAAAGCTGCACCAAAAGGAGGCAAGACCCGCTCTACAATGGATGATTATGACATCTACTTGCGCTCACTTAAAACAAAGATCAAGACAAGCCAGGATAGGCTCAATGTGGTTCTCAAGCAAAAGAGAGTGCGTCTTCCTTATTGCTTCAGTACTTGTTTTTTTCTTTATTGAGCAACAGGGTTTGGAATATCATATTCAAGGCATTGGCCAGAACCTTTCAGAATAAAGTGTATTTTTTACGCTACCCTATTCGATATCATCGTGGTACCAATTTGAAGAAAATGATTCTAAGAGCATTTTAGAGGGTTGCGTCTCCTTGCAAATTTTCTTGGGAAGTTGCCCCTAGACCCTCTCTCTCTCAAATAATTTTCCTTTCTCTGTGGCCTTGTAGACTTATTGCTGTCTATTTTTTTATCGTTTGGTCCGTTATCAAATTGCTCAATCAATTGGCAGAACTCGCTACCAGTTCTCGGCAGCTTTAATTTCACATTTCGTCTAAAATTCGACGAGAAAAGGTTGAAGTGCGGAGCTATTTTGAAGCGGTGCGTGTTTTCATTGGGATTTAATTCTATGATTTTGAAGCTGCCTCTGCGTAACCTTTAATTAGTTATGGGCGTTTCCTGTTGGTAAGCTGGGGTTCCCTGTAAGTGAATAGGTGTTTCTAACAGTAAAATTGCATCCCCCAGCCTATTGGCTCCCCTAAGAAAATTTTCTATGACCATGCCTTGTAGTTTTTCAGAAAACTAGAGGAACTCTCTCTTCAGATACAATTGTTGAAACAATTTTAAGGTTTTTTAAGGACACGGCTATCGTTTTTCTCTGTGATAAACTACCAGGCATTGATTTCCATACAAGTGGTTGAAAGAATACCTTCCGTGTTTTAAAAAGACCCTTTAACAATCTGATAGTAACATGGTGTAAGATTATCACCAGCTCTATCGGTGCCCAGGCCCCGGACCTTTGCACCTCCTTACCCCTTCCCTTGACTCTCCTAGGCACGAAATAGTGGAAGCGTTGCATACGATCATTCTATCATTTTTATGAAATTGGCTTCTTTTTCAGGAAATTGACGAGAAAGTCAAAAAGGCAGAGGCTGACGTTGAGAAGCAAGAGCAGAATTTTCGGGACGCAGAAGACGAGAAGAAGGTTGCAGAAAGAGAGGGAAGGTAAGATATGTTAAATGTAATCATGAAAGGCTGCATGTACCAAGTCCAGAAAATGTTTCCGCTCCTCTGACCGATGGGACAAAGGTTTGAAAACCTTGAGTGTCCGAAAAAAGGAGAGGCCACGATAGCAGGCTGCTCGACGGACTCCGGAGGAAATCTTGCGGCGAAAAATGCGCTGATGAAGCCCCGTATGCTGGGGCGAAATATTAGCCATCACTGAGTTGTGTGTTTGTTGTTGTTTATTCTCGTTGCGTTGCGGTGTTCCTTATACACTACTACTTTTGAAAACTTTACTAGAAAAAGAATGACAACGAGGCTTTTGCTTGGGTATTGTAAATTAAATAATTTCATTTTTTATTTGCCACGCTTTGGTCAGCTGTGTGATTAGCACTACTGAGAATGAGGTAATGGGACAGTTTTCTTTGGGCAGGATTGCCTCGTGTTTGCTTGAACTGAGAACAAAATTTGCGTTTATGACCAAGAAGATATTAATTTTATTATCCGGGCTTTTTCTTTTTTTATTCGATATGAAAGGTTACAAGCAAAATTACCTCAAACTATACAGAATGGAAACTACTATACTACATGACAAAAACGGCCATGAGGAGCAATATATTTTGACTATCTCTTAGCACTAGACATATACGTGAATCACAATATTAAAAATCGATAATAAATAAACCACAACAGAAATAAATTGAAATAAATGCAAAATGAAGGCTTATTCTGTTTTCAATCCCATGAAGGACACCATATTTTACAAGCTGAACTTTGAGGGTCATGTGATAATTTTGTAACCTTAAATGAAAGAAGGCCTAAACGTAGCCGGCATGAGTGTGACCGTCACTTTTTATGGACGTGATGTAATATAAATTCCGGAGGCGGTGTGCAATTTATTACTACATCTTAAAAGAGCATCGGTATCTATTGTAGCTGTAGAAATATAGTTGGTCTGATGTGTTGTTCTTTAACATGATATATCCGTTTTACTTTCATCATAAACAAATTACCATCCAAAACCCTGTTACGATCTTTGCCATGACAAAACTGTTTCTCTATCAAACCATTTGTTGGAAAAGATTTTGCCCAGACTCATAAACAAATTTCATTCTTAAATTGCTACAACAACCATGCATGCAAAGTAGAGAAGTACAACTGACTCATATTGTTTCTCGTTACAGAGACCCAAAGTTACCATCTGGATTCATCATACCACAAACGGTAAGGAAAATTATTCCATTTTTAAGAATATGGCAAAGCTAAGATAAAAAGCTGTTTATTTCCTTTTTGATCATGAATATCTTATTTAAAGCAAGAGAAAAAGTAGAAGTGTTTATCCAATTTTTGATTTTATATATCTTACTAACAGCAAAAGAAAAACTAGAAACGTAGAGATGAAATAAAGTTTAAAACAGTAGATCGTAAAATTCTTTGGCATTATAGAATACAATTCATTTCGAAGGAAATTAGTTATTAACCTTGCTAAATGTTCCTGCTCAAGCTAAGCAAAACTACATCTAAATTTTGCTACATTCTCCCTGAATATATGTCAGTTTTAATTTGAATTTGGATAATATGTTAAATTTACATTCTAATATTTTTTTATTCTCTATTTCCATAGGCAAAGAAAGCAGTAAGTTTTTTCGAATTGTTATTCGTCTATCAAGAGATACCTTTTGCGATTAGTTCAGATCTCAAACCCAGATCTCAAAACTCATGATATTGTCTCTAGTTTCGTGTATGTTTTTAGTTTGATACAGATTTACTGTATAGAGGAGTAGTTTAAAGTCCATCGAGGCCATAATTAAAGCTTATTTTCCTTAATTATGCAAGGCTCTCTTGATACAGCCTCTTTTCCATCATAAGAGACCCGGCCTCCTTTCAAATGAGAAAAATCCTACCAAATTTAACTGTAAATACTCCGTCAGTCACTCGTTGTCATATGCTTCAGCATAGTACTTTCAAAGAATATAAATCCCTAGTAAAAGTATTTTTAAGTGGCACTGATTGGGTAACTGATTGGTCATGTGCTCGCGTTTTTGATTGGCCTACTTCGATCCCAACTTTGTATATACATTTGCTAGCTCTGAGTTTCCGATATTTTTTCTGATATTTTAAACTTTGAAGAGTGTTAGATGAGAGACTTCAGCATGTCTCAAATTATTTCATTTAACGCTAAGCCTGAAAGGTATTATTTTTATGAATTTCTATAAAAGGTAGCTCTGGAGAAACTCATAAACCAGCTTTCATAATAGATTGGCTTATTCGTTCTTTCATTTAAAATGTTTTGATTTTTATGGCATAATTTCGTCACTTTATGTAAACTCCATGTTGAATTAGAATTCATTACTTTTTGAGGGCCTGGGGCGATTTGCCTCCGTTGCTCTCCCTCTCTCCGCGGGCCTGCCGTCGGAACAGGAAAATGAGGAGGAAAAACCTCCATCCAGTATGTTTTTATTAGATGGCCCACTATGCTATCTTCCTACAAAATGCTAACTCGCATCCTTTTTGCAATGCTGATTTGCTTTAACGTTCTTTTTAGGTGGCTGGTGCCGGCTTTGCCAACCTCGTTATGAAAGCTTCAGCTCAATTGTGGGAAGACAAATTCATGGCTATGAGAGCAAAGAAGGGTGGAAGCGAGGTTTGTCGCCAGTTTCCTAATAACAAAAATTGAAGGGAATCAATTATACGTGCTGTACATTTGTTATATGAGACACCTGTTACGATTTCTGTTAGATGGGTTACATTTTAACTTCAGTGTTTTTGTCAATTATGTCAACTTAGAAGATATCGTCCATTTATTTTTGTCGCTTAAACTGATTGTCTGTGTATCCTTTTTTAGCCATAAAATGAGCTAGAATTTAGTAGATTCTTTATTCTACTCTAGGATCAGCCTGAATGGTTGGCAAAAAGCAAGAGAAGCGATAAAATTTTGGTCAACGTTGGGAAGAAGGGTCACAAGAAAGAGGAAGAGCAAAAGCCCGCTTGGAGCACCAATCTCAAAAAAGCAGAACCCAGGAGAAAGGTTGAGGCCAAGCATGACGACGGTGGGAAGCAACCTGCTTTTGCTACTGTATCGTTGCGTAAGACCACTAAGAAGGAGGAGGATGAGGAGGCCGCCACAAAGAAGGTTGACTGGAAGGAAATGGAAAAGAAAACTTCCAGCGCAGGAGGATCTCGTCGTCGCCGCGGAGGAGATGATTCTGACTAACTTTAAAGACCTACAGTGTTTTCATGAACCGTTCAGACACTTGTTGAGTGCAATGATTTAAAACGTTTTTCAGATTAACCAACGTCGATATCTCCAAGGATTTTAGGTCTCATATTCTTTTTTTTGTTTTTAGTATTTATCGGAGCTGAGGTTGCTTTCATGCCGGAGTAGAAGCTTAATTTGAAACATCCCTGTTTGCCTCCAACAGGCGACTTCAATAGGGTTTTAGGATTCTCTGGTGCCAGCACGTTAGAAACAATAGCTCCGATATTTTTCTAGCCAGCGAAATCTTTTGCAGAACTTAATAACGTCTTTCTGTCGACTAGAATTCATCGTCCCTTGATAGCATTCATTTTTCCTTAGAATTCATTCTAGGTGGGAATCCTATTGAACTGCACATGTCTTTCGAGCGAAATGGCCTGACCGAGCACATGTCTTTAGAGCGCAAGGCGTGATCAGATCTTCAAGGCAAGGATTTTAACCTACCATTCGCGATGCTTTTTTGCATCGTATAAGACATGGCTTCTAGCCCATTTTTTCATCTAAATTTAGCTAGACCAAATAGAGAAAATGCTGTTTCACTTACATTTCAACTTGCTTAGTCGCATAAATCTACATCAAGGATAATTTCATTTAGTAAACAGTTTATTTTTCATCGTTTAAAGTATAATTGTCAAACTACGCCCATTTTGTTAGCTAAAACCATAATCATAAAGGTTTCTTTATCTACAACTGTCATCAGTGCTTTATCAATAGCTGCCTAAATATATTTCCTTCTTTATATTTCTGCTTAGCAAACATTGTAAAATGATTTTTTATTCTGTCGCTTTTTTCTGTAATTAGATCATTTCTTAATTGTACATCAATTTCTATTTTAGCATTTTAGAAGCACTCGTAGTTAAGCTACTGTCATTAGATTTTGTGTTAATACTTTGAAGTCCTAAATTTGGTGAAAGCTTTTCCTCCTGCTCTTCAAGCATTTCAAATAGAAATCTTTTTTCTTTTTGTAAAGACTGTCGATATGGATTCTGTTATTAATATGTAGTCAAAACATGTTTCGCATTCATTAAATTGCTTAAGTTTTTGGTCACACGATGCAAGCGTCATTTTGTGTTTTCTGGGAGATATAAAGGATGTTCTTTAACCGCCTCAAGACTCTAAGCAAAGTCTTTGCTCTAAGAAACAATTTTAAAAACGAAGGTGTATTTCCATGGTATAGACATTGAACCTCTCTGTGGTCGCTATCTAAATTGGTTACAAGACACGGTTTATGTTTAGAAAATAGCATTTACCTTTTGCTTTATTTTGAGCCTTTAATGCCGGCGAAACTCAAGAATCTGATTAATATCGTGTCATACACGTCAAGGAGTTTTTTGACTGCATTTTAACGAATCACAGGTCGCCTAGGGTAAAGGAACATTCTCCTAAGAATTCTGACATCCAGCAAAACATTGTGCTTATTCGGATTCTACAGTTCCGCCCGCAATGACGAAATGTTGAGTCCCAACTTGAAGCGAAGCTCTCAAGAGGACTGAAAACCACGCTTTTCACGAACGCTTTGTTTATGAATAATATCAAAATTTCAGTGGGCATGTTTATGGTGTGCAGGACAGAACCTTCGAAGCCAGGCCGTTTGTGCGAGAGGCTTTCTATTTATTCCAAGCAAGCTTTGTATTCAAGCTGGTAAGTTACTTTCTATGAACCGGTTAAATATTTGCAAGTCTGTGACCGTTCCATAAAATCTTTTCTTCAATGCTTTCAAAATGACTTGAATATTGGGATGGCTACCATAATGCTTCAACATCACAAATAGTCACGGCTTCCCACACGAGAAGCACGGTTAATAACCCTTAGTCTAGGCTTTTCTTAGGATGAGCATGTTTCAGTTACATTAGCTTGTAGTAACTACATTTTTTTGGCAATTTTGATGGAACAGGGTTAGAGTGCCAAAAGGTTTTCCGCACACCCCCCGTCATTTTTCTAGTCGAGTGCCCTCAGCCCCGAAGTGAAGTACTTGAAGCAATGATTATAAATGTGAACCTCGGCTTTGGAAAAGTTCTAAAAAAATAGAAGCTCAAAAAGCAGAAAATTGGGCAAGACACGGAATGTCAATTGAACAAAGGAGGATGAATACCTTCTTTTCTTCTTTTCATTGTCGCAATAGCTGGGCCCATCCGGAAGGGGGAACGATGTAAGAACGTACTCAATTCAACAGTCGTATGTTGAAGACCCTTTTGATGCAATGTCTTATAACCTGCATATAATTTCAGTCTTATCAAAAGTTTTGCTGCCTCTGCCTAAAGTCATACAAACGTTAATGTGCCAAGCTATTCAAGTTACTAAACATTCGGCACTTTTTTACAAGAAAACAACACCGAGGCTCGTTAGCCAAAGAATAGAAAAACGGAGAAAAATGACCAACCTCAAGTAAAAGACTGCAAGATAAAAAGCATCTCTTTTAAATTTACATAAATATAATCCAAATCGTTGTTATTTTGTTATTTACTGTTTCTAAATGCAAAACTGTTGTTATTTACTGGTCTTGAAAACAATTTATGATTTGTAATTGAAGAAGAATCACTTTGAAAAATTGAAACATTCGAGCATAACAAACAGCAGTGCAGAATTTCGAACATCAAATTGTCCAAGAAATAGGAACACCGAGCTTCGGTAGAAATTACCTGGCTTTTATAAAAAAGTAGACTTTTGATCGGGAAAACTAAATGGGTTGTCTACATAAAACTCGCACTTAAACTTCACACTAATGCTAAAACAGGTTAGGTAGACCTGAGGAATCTTATCTTCTGTACGCTCAACTGGAGCTTGTTTAAATCTGGCGAACCTGGTGGGCACATCTTTCTGTTGCTCTGGTGGATGCTGTTTAATGTTTAGAGGATCTTTTTTATGGATGCTGTATGAAAGCGATATGCCTTTCACTGTTTTTCTTCACACAGAAAGAATCTTATTTTAGTAAATACCACAAACAAAGAACGGTTTTTAACTATTTATTTCAATAAATAAAATTACAAATAATTCATAGCAATTTACATTAATAACTACACTTGAAAATGTCATTTTGTAGTTTTTGTACGTGATGGCGGCCTTGGTGGTTTAGCACTGAGTGGTCTCGGCGAAGCCCTGAGTAAAACGAAAATCAAAATAAATATAATAAAGGCAATACATTGCCATCTCATAGCGAGAAGACTAGAACTTTCAATCAAGAGATAATAATCAACTGATCATATGAAAGAACTAGCCTGGACAAAGTGATATGTTTAAGGGGCACTAATGGTCAGGTTACATTGAAGTTCTACCATGGGGCTGGGATCTCAGCTCTGAGACCCAAGGTGAAAAGTAATGAATTCCTGATCGGGCTGTGTAAGAGACTGGCTTTGAAACTCCATTGGATTGCATTGGACAGTGGAATTTGTACTATACAATTTATTTTCATCATCGCTGTTTAGAACGTTTGAGCGTTTGTTTGTCATTTTCTAAAACGACTTGGCACTCAAAACTGAAACTGAAGTATCAATTTATGGTGGGAAAAATGAAGCTTCTGTTGTCTCTTACCTAAATAAAAAAAAGATCAAAGAAACTTGCTTCGAGAAACTTATACGTTAAGATTTCAAATCACAATTGGCGAGAGTGAACGAACTTAGGCATCATAGGAATATCTCTTTACAGAATGCTGCTCTTTGGCAGTATCGAGAAATGCTGAGAAATTACTAACAAGCCCAGGAAAAAAAGGATCATTGTTTGTGATCCTACTTTCGCTTTCAGCACGCTAGTTTTTCAATTCAAGGATTATTTTCCGAGCAATGAATTGCTTCGTGTAATTAAATGACCTTTGATTGATCTTTGTAACTGAAGCATAATTTTCAAAGACTACACTTCAGTCGCATTTACCTGCAATTCTTAGAGTTAGCGCCTTTGATAAAATCGACGGAAAGACAAATTTAACTGTAGGACATGTAGAAAATTTGTAGCACAGATTGGGCACCTTATATGAGTCTTCATTTAGCTACATGTTCTTGATTTTATAAAAATCTTAAAGAAAAAAATTTTAAACAAAAGAAATTATATACTGTCAAACACTTTTATTTTGATGTGAAAATATTTCGTGAGAATATTATGATGTAAAATTTAAGAGTTAATTAAGTATCATAGCCAGGCTGAAAAATTATCGACACTTTTTCTCTTGATCTATCTGAGTATTTAGCAGAAAAACAAGAGTGCCAGTCAATTCCTGATTGCTTTAATGATGATAAAGGATAGAATCAATAATAGGAACTTTCTTTCTCTATTCTTACCATATTTACACGCTGTATCGCTTAAAGGCACTGAGTCATGATAAATAGACTGGGTATACCCTAAGTGCCAAAATCCGCTGAGTCATGATTTTTATGACTGCGATGCTATTGGTTGACCTTGAACTGGTCACATGAACTCACCTCGTACTGATTAACATAACAGTTTCCATCAATGGCAAGTTGTCAACAACGGATGCCAATATCACATGAAACAGCAGCGATCACGCCGAAACCAAATGACCTCCTATAGAGAAAGCCTATTTACCATGACTCAATGCCTTTAAGAACGATTTAGAAACTTTTTCAGACTCAGAATAAAAGATTTTGCACAACACCGAAGCCCAGCAAAGGTTTGGGTATTCTTGCATAAAAAATGTTGCATGTTTGTTGAGTTATATTACATATTGTTCTTTCCCTGTAAGGTTTCAATTAAATCAGCTATACTTAAGCTATTTGTGATATTCATAGAAATTAAATAAATCCCGGTGAAAAGCAAAATTTTCCAAACCTTGAAGTTGAATCTTTCTCAATAAGATCCATGAACTGATTCTTATCCGGCAGGATACCTAAATGCATGTAAATTATGATTATCAAAAAATAAAAAGCAGAATACCTATGATTAAATATTTGGCAGCAAATACTTAATCTTCAGCACAGCATTAAAATTCTGTCTAACAGGTCTGCATAACATTTCATATTTTCAATCATGTATCAAAATTTTGAAAATATCTCCTGCCTTTCTGAAATGCACAATGGCCAAAGGAAGAAATGGATGAAACATCTCTTTCGTAAGAGAATTTTATGCCTATCTAGTTCTTGAGAAAGGGGATAAAATATTTCACAAGATACAAATGACATGAAGAAACATATCTATATATATATATTCTTCAGATGAAGTACAATAATTTCTTTTACTTTACAAACTAAGTTTTAGCTTTTGAGGTGTCAGCGCAATGTCTATTTGCACAAGCAATCGTGTAAAATAAAGGATTGGAAACTACAAAATAATCTCAAGGTTACTAAACAACACAGATCAGTCGCAAAAGCCAAAAATCGCAGCTGCTTGCGAAGAAAATCATCAGTGTACGTTAGGCTGAAACAGAGGCCTATATGACAGGTAAAGGTTGATAGCATCAAAGTGCTTACCAATGCAGGCATTAACGGCCGAATTCTTTGTCAAGGCCATGAGAAATCCATAGAACGAAACACGGTTTACTGAATGAAGCATTTCTTGAATGGCTGCTTCAGGAGGACAGCTGGAAAATAAGAAAAGTGTTTCAAAAACGAACCAGTTCGAAAGCAAATACGCGTTCAATTGGGCTTTCCTTCTTTAAATGAATTGCAGCTTAAATGGAGAAAATACCGCCACCTTTTCTTCGCATCTCCCCTCCCCTTGCCATGGGTACCAAACTCACTCTACATATGCAGTGAGTCTGGTACTCATGGTACCCTTCCCTTTATAAATTGCAGAAACGATATATAAATCAATCTGGTAATGGTGAAAGCTTATGCAATCATTTCAAATCCTCGCTACAATGAATTTTTTCTTTAAAAAACAAACATACTTAAGATTTTCGCCTGATGCTCATCCTAGCAAAATACGTCACGAATATAATCGAAAATTCTATGCTATGAAGCACACATACCAAGTTGTGGGTCGAACAAAGACAAATTCTTTAATCTAAAAGTACCACCATTAAAATTTTCTACATAAAATAGGAAAAAGTATGGCAAGGAATAGCGGGCAATCTGAAAGTTTGAAGCTCCAGCTAAATAGCTATTGCGGAACTCGATAAAAGTAGCATGAAAATCATATAAAAATATTTCGGTGTTTCTTATTTGTGACACATTTTTGCTAGCTTCATAATGCGACACAAAAATGAACATATTTAAATCGAAAAAGACAGCAAATATGCCTCGGTAAGGACGAAGCATAAATAGATTAGTAAGTACCTGAAAATCGAGTCCAACTGCTTCCTGTATATAGTGCCTGATATTCTGTTCATGTATTGTTTACTGTTGATACCATCGATATTATTGGCAGGTTTTCCGTCAGCATTTGAAAGCTGCCTCCCTGTATCCTTCAGAACCTCTTGGTATATCTCTGAACATTTATCCAAGAATGCTGAGAAAAAGATTAAACTACAGTCATGTGCAAAAGTTTAAGGCTTGAGAAGCAACGCAATTATTTAAAAAATACCAGATATATTTATAAAAAGGTACTACTTTACATATGATCATTATATATACACTTTAATAAAGATATCTATGACACTTTGCTTTCAAATTCCTGTAAAGTGCATTAGAATAAATTTTTAAACAAAAAATCTTATTCTGATGTTAAGCTAGAAAATGTGAAAAAGTGACACGTGGTCTTAAACTTATGCACATGACTGTAATATGACGTCCCTGCCTTCCGAAATTTTTGACTGTATTCAGTAGCCAATTCTTCTTTTCAATTTCTTTGGCAAGTTTCTCTGGATGCAGCCAGAAAACCTTTCTGACTACCGTGTTAAACTGTCGTTATATCTTAGCCATTGTTATGATTTAGGCATTATATATTACCCCATAAATATTTCTAAATAGATGCTATTCTAAAGGCTTGTGTGGTTTTTCGGTCCCCCTCGAAGGTTTTTAGAATTAAAACGAAGGCATAAAATTAAAATCAGGGTAAAATAAAATTAAGATCAGGGCCGTAGCTAGCTATTGTTGTCATTGGGGTTGCTCTGATTTCATTTGCCAACAAAGTTGGTGAATCATCCTTTAATTGCCGAAAGATCTGAAAATTTCCGACGAAGTACCTCACGATCGTTTTTTCACAATTTGTTGTAAAACATATCACGCCTCCCCTCACATCCTCCGTAGCGACGGCCCCGAGGAAAATGCTATAGTAAATGCTACAAATGACTAAAACAGCTACCAAAATATCTGGGGTCTATTTTACACACTCAGGGATTAGTCTTCCAACAGGGTCTCTTTTCTGCTGAAATTTCCGGGATAGGATTATACCTTTTGTCTCTTTTTTCGGGCACAGGGATGTACATTGTAGATACTTTTTCCAGGACAGGTCAGCTTTGTCATGAGAAAGAAAGTGTTGTCCATTTTATAGAATTATTCTCATAAAGCTCAAATTTGGAATTAAGAAAGAGGTTCTCTGTCGTATCCATTAAAAAATTTATCATCAGTAAAAATATGCTTAGGCAACCCATTTCAATGAAGAAATATAATCCAGGAAAGAGTAGTAAACATATTTCTGACAAGCAACCAACAGGTCAAAAAAGCTCTCGGTTATAACATAATATAAGAAACAGTTTACTAGTATAACTAACTGTCTTAAGACAAATACCATGGATAGGAGAGCTACGTAAATTGAAGCGCAGAAATTAAAGAGGGGGGCATAGAAGCGAAGGGGCGTTTAGCTTTCCTCTTACCCAAACGATTTTCCACTTCCCTGTTGCAATCTTCCCTTGCAAACTTGATTACGCATAACTCTCATACAGAGAGTGATAGCTCACCCTGTCGCTAAAACTCATTGAATAAAGCCTTACTTTCGAAGAAAAATTGTAGCTGAAATCCATAGAGAAAATCTGAAAATGACATCAAGCAATCCATCGCATCATCCATGAGGATAATTCTGCAATTAAAGTAAAAATTGTAAAGTAAAGCAGAACAACTTTAACATATTGAAAGAATGGTGGTAATGGAATGGAACATTCTCCCTTTTTCTTGCAATTTTGTAATTGGGAGTATTATAAGTTGTGACAAAATATTATGTGAGTCAAACAAAGATTTGGGAATTTGACTGCTAATAAAATTTATAATAAACGACATCAAGCAATGGCGAACAGATATCTTTGATAAAGATAGATAAAGAAGATTGCAAAAATTGAAACTAATAAATGGCTCAATATATAAATCAAAACTTGAAACTGAAGAAGAAAGGAGATCTTTCCAAACAGAACAATGAACCAAAAAGGAAATCTTATCTAATTTGGAGAGCTTGTTGTGCTTGAAAGTAGCTTCTTGATCAGACTTTGTTGATCTACGAAAGCAGTGGTGGCTTTAGGTGGCTACAGACCGCCCGAGTATTCTAGCCACCTTTTCAGAGGGTAAAATCAAACCAATTTTCAAAATTTTGTGAAGGAAGCAATTATCGCCCCCACATGATTTAGAAGCCATCTTGTCAGAAAAATTCTGATACCACCTTTTTAGAGAAGAAAACATGATTTACCCAAATCATATAACATTTTAAATGAAATTATAAAACCTCAAATGACAGCACATTTTAACAACTTTAAATGTATTAATAAAAGCATGCTGTTGTTTTCTTTCCCCTTCTAAAATTTTAACCTCAAGTATTGATTTGTGAATGGACTGTTAAAGTCATTGTTAACAGATCATCTAAAGTTTGCCTCTTTACAAAAGATATTCAAAATCTTCTCTCCTTTTCCTTATCAATGATATAATCTTTTCAAGACTCACCGTGCAGTCTTCTGAAGGACATCAAAAGGAAAGTCAGGACACATCAAACAAACAAGAGAATGATACTCTTTTACATTAAGCAGTCCTGCATAAAAATATATCTGTGAGAATTTAGAAAAATGAGGAAATAATTATTGACAGGGCCGATGAAAGGGGCAAGGGGGGGGGGCAAATTGTCTCCAAACAGGAGAAGCTGAGTCAGCATGACTTAGATGAGAGAAGCTGTGAAGAATGGTGAAGGGAATGTACTGTGGTGTTTGATACCATGAATGGCATAAATGGATATCATGGTGATGACATGATCCATGAAGGGGCAAATATGTCCTATTTTATAATATCGGAGATTCATATATATTGGCAGGGGCACATCCATGGCGTAGATAGAGTGGGTCAGAGGGGGCTAAAAACCTCATGTAAAGCTCAAATCTTATTTAGTCTGAAGACATCTGATTTTGTGGAATTACAAAGTGGTTGTCTAATTTTTTTGGCAAGCGTTACATTTTGAGATTCCAAATGCTGATTTCTTCCTTTGTTGTGAATCAGATTGGCAAACTCTTTCAAATTGGGTATGGTGGAAAAATGCCTTTTAGAAGATGGTCAGAATAAATTCAAGTACAACTCATCATATTTTCGACAGTTTTAAGGGGATGTAAATTGGAACAGGCTATTCATTCAAAGAGTATAAACAATTTGAGTGTCATGTTTTTGTCTCACCTACCTCCATTATTACCAATAGGTCGAAAACATTTCCAGAAGCTCCGGATGAAGGATGATCTGTTATGTGGTGTTGAAATGATAAAACTATAGTCTCTCAGTAGGGTATGCTCTCCTCTTTTGACACTGGTGAAGCTGTAATCAAGATTGAATATGAGCATCCTTAAATGGCTTCCTTGAATGCAAGGCAGCATCAATAAATTTGAGGTTCTTGGCACAGAATATAATGGAGGGTCCTCCGTGGATTTCTGTGCCTTAATGTGACAATGGTTATGGCTGTAGACAGGCCTGAACTAAAATATATTTTTAAAAAAATGGACTTTGATCATGCGTGATAAATCCTTGTTAAAAAATTTGAGCATGCTAGGGAATGTTAGGGCCCTCTAATGCTAGGGGCCATGGGCACAACAATTAGTGAGTCCTGTGGTTAATGAGGCACTGCTTGTATTTTTTTTCTTTTTTCTTTATTTGAAGTTGGTACAATTTCTAGCTATGCATACAAGCTAATTAAAACCAACTAATTTAAATTACCAACGCTAAATATAATATAAATCAAATATAACCAATGTTGCTAACATATTCCTTGCAAAGATTACAAGTACAATTAAACGATGTAAATTCAGAGATTTTTTTCCTGAATATTGATAAAGTAGGGGAGTACTTTATCTCATTTGGAATTGAGTTCCATATTTGGCTACATCTGTATGAACTGGCTAGAGCGTTTACCTTTTTCCCAGCTTCTTTACAAAAAACTTTAATATGTTCTTCTAATCTAAGTTGATGGTCTAGTGTTACTCCCAAAAGTTTAACATTCTTACTTTCTATTATAGTAGAACCATTTATTTGAACTTTAGATTCCTCTAAATTGGATTGATTGGCTTTAAATGTTATAAGCTTGCTTTTATCGCCATTGAGCATAAAATTTTTTTCATAAAACCGTTTATTAAGAATAGCCGCTTCTGATTCTAAGTCGTCAGTTAGTTCATTCATATCAGTACTTGACAGCCAAATTGTATTATCATCTGCATAGTTGCATAAGTTGCTTTTGTTCAAATGCAGAAAAATATCATTTATGTAAATATTGAAAGCAAAGGGCCTAAGATTGATCCTTGAGGAACTCCTTGCTTTGTTTCCATCCAATCACTAAAATCTGAGTTTATTTTTACTTGTTGTACTCTTTTATCTAGATAACTATACATAAATTCCATTGCGTTGTCGCTGAAGCCATAAGATTTCAATTTGGCTAGTAGAAGTATATGGGGTAAACAATCAAATGCTTTTGATAAATCCATAAGCACTGCACCAGCCCCATCTCTTTTACCCAGGCACTTTTTCAGACCTTCAATAAGTCGTAATAAAGCAGTTGTGTGCTATAACCTTTTCTGAATCCACAAAGCAAAGAGAACAGTTTAACAATGTTGTAATTGTAGATTTGATTGAACATTATTCTCTCAAATACCTTTGAAGCTGAGGGGAGCACACTTATTGGTCTATAATTCTCCTTACTAGTTGAATCTCCTTTTTTGAAAATAGGGCACACATTAGCCATTTTCATAAGAAAGGGAAATGTTTTATCAGAAATAGATCGACTGAATATTTCAGCTAGTGGTCCAGAGATAACGTCTTTTGCCATTCTAAGAACTTTTGGGGGGATGTTATCAGCTCCTATTGCACGGAGATTTCTGTTTACAGGTCTGCTTAAAATGATTTCTAGACATAGCACAGAAACCTTTTTTATTCTTTAGAAATAAATATTTCCACATTCAAATTAAGTCATTTACTAGAAAAGCTTTAGCAGCCGGCGTTTACACCATTTGTACATTATAAGTACAAATTCATTTCATTTCATTCTTAGCCATTTTACTCATTACAAACTTTGCTATAAAACCTTTAAAAGAATTGCAAGCTCTTAAATAAGCAAAAAATAGAAAAAATTGAAGGTATTGTACACTTTGCATATCAAAGTGCCTGTTTTCATAAGGCATAAATTGGCAACAGGGAAAAAAAGAAACTTTATCATACTAATCATGAAAGAATTTTGCAGGATTGACTTTGATGTTTTCTTCACTATATTCTAATAGCTGTGTGATTGCATCCTAGAAATCAAGAAAATTTTGGAAAGGCAAGAAGAACAAGTTTCAAAGGATAGAAAAGTCAAACAAAGTTATTTTGCTGAAGGGGAGTGTGCAGGTTCCATTTCCAACAAAATGGGTAAGCCATCCTTTTTCGACAAGTTTAACATTTGCAGGATATGAAGCACCCTTAAATTGCAAAAAATCATTTGCCAAAGACCTTTGGTTAAATATGTCATATTTTGTAGATTTGGCTCAATTTTGCAGACTTAATAAAAGACTATCATTAGGACGAGGACTGGTGAGGTGATAAAAATAACAAAAGCCTGAAAAAGTGGCTTTTGTAACACAAAATCACTGTTCTATATTGAACTTTTGAACATGAAAATCTGCTCACCTCAAAATATACTGCAATATGATGTTTTTCTGGTGGAAAGTAATATCAAACTTTTAGAGATAAATCTTAAAGAAAATACCAAAGGCAAAAAGCTAAAAATAAAAAAATTGTCAGTAACTCTGCTTTGTTGAAATTTGATATTTGTTTTGATACAAAAGAAGTTTATAATCTAACTAAAAACATTTGAAAATCCCTGAACATATCCACTTACAAAGAAATGTCTATAAATTGTTTGCAATTTCTCAAATCAGTCCTACAAACTTTTTTAAAATGGCCAAAATGTGTCTACAGTAATACACCCCTTTTTCATTAATGAATTGATGGACTTGAAGATATCAACAAAACAATGGTGCTTATGACACATGGCTTTGATAGCTCTGTCTTGAGTTCTTTCCATGTGTCCATCAGCTACTTAAGTAGAACTAACATTGTTTTCTTAACCTTTTTGTATCACTTTCTCTTCAAATTTACATTACTGATTGTATTAAACAACTTCAGAATAACGTAACTTTTAATTAACTACTTGATATGCTGAAAAATATTTTCGAGTTTGAGTTTATAAAGTTTGTGCAAGAAAGATAGATTAAAGCAAATGATAGATCATGAAACGTTTAAGGTAAAGTGAAAATAAAACGAGGCAATAATTGATTCTTATCTCTACCAAACGTTAAGCTAAAATCTTCAATACCTTTGACCACATTTTTGAAAAGATTTGTGGTTTTGATGACTTGTCAAATTGGTTGCTTTTTCTGGTTGCTTTGACATTATCACTTATCTAGTTAGTTTCCAGTTAAAGAACTTAATGTTATTTTTCCAATCATCATCTTTGAATTTATAGATAACAGATTTCATCAACATTCCAGTTTAAAACCTCAACAACTTTTATCAAACCGCAATGTTGATATTCAAAACCTTTCGAAAAATATCAAAGTGCTTAACTCATACTCATGGTCATCATTTAAAATTATAAAGTACAGGTAGCATCATTTAGCAGACAAAAATAGAAAAAATTGTATACTAACATACCAAGATATTCCTCTGCTGTTAGACTAAATTCCGGGTTGCTATTGCTCCCCATTTCTTGGAAACAGTCCGAAACAAAGTGGAACAATACAACTACAACAACATAAACAAAAGCGTTTCTAGGCTGCGCGCCAAATACCTCCAATATAATTGCAAAGCTTTAAAAATTACTTGCTTGAGTCAACTTTTATATTGATAAAGAGTAACCTGTTGCGAACTCAAATAGCAGTGAAGGAAACTACAAAGGGAATTGTTACAACAACAACATCACTCATTTTTCAGAGCGATCAATATGGCGGCAACTTTCGAAATGTAACCTTTCCGTGTGTTTCTTCCATTAAGGTTCTTACTGGCATGGGCATTTTCAGGGGGGGGGGGGGGGTAATCCGAGGATTAACGATTTGCATTCACACTTTGGACCAAAGTTAGACAGGCCCCCCCTGTTTGGAGAAAGTGTGAAAAGTGCCCTTTTTTGAAAAAAGTATTGCGTGTACTATTTTGATAGCCAGATATTTTTCCTTTCGACGCCAAGTGAAACAACTTAATGCTCAATTTCTAACAACATCTACTGCGAAGGAGCCTGTCTCTTTGGCGAAAAAATTTCCTCAGTGTCTCAGTGTGTCGCCAATTGTTTCTCAGCCGGTTACACACCGTATTCTCTCCAATGAACATCGGGGTCACACATTTTTTTTGGCCTTAGAAAGGGGTGCTCATTGAAGATAGATAGATATCCACCAATAAAAAACTGAGCTTTGAAATTCAAACGAACATTGTTTTTAAAAAAATATTGCATTTGCATCATACTTGTTAAAGCAAAAAAAATTACAAGATGTCAATTTCTTCCGAGTAGGAACCTTCGTCAATTTGCATAAACAATGACGTAGCACCTTGAATATCTGAAATTTCAATGAGCACTCATTCGAGATCTTTTGCCCAAAAAGGGAGCGCTCATTAGAGAGAATACGGTAGGTCGACCAGTGTTCTACTATGCAGTGTATATAATTTCGGAAAACTAAATTTATCTAAAGATAACAATTTAGCTGTTTATTTTTTGTCTTGCTAAATTTTGGAAGAGATAAAGACTGAAAACTCTCTTTAAAATAGATAGAGACTGAAAATTTGCTTTAAAATAGATAGAGCCTAAAAATTCGATAATTTCTTTCAATTTCGTTCACTATATTCTTGGTTTAACTTGTAAATTTTTGTTACGTTTATATGGATGGTTGCATTAATGTGGAATTTTTTTGGCATGTTGTAATTAATTGGAATATTTGTCGAATATAATGCACCTGCCATAAGTACGGGGGAAAGATGCGAGCCTGCCGCGATCTCCACTTACATTAAAAATCAAAACATAATAAGTGAATCGAATTTTGAACAAAATATTAATCATACATTGACGAAAGGTTTACACCAACGAAAAACTTCAACGTCCATGAGGAATTATACAATTAAGTATGCCCAAGAGTGCGTGCCCACTGAATGAAGCATATAGCCGTGTTATTTTTTCAAAATTTCTGAATTACCATGAAAACTGTCCTATTTTGGCACTAACCTTCCTATAAAACTGTCTTATAATGTTACGAAAAAATGAATGTTTGTGCCCTTTTTATTCCTTTTGCCCCCCCCCCCCTTTGCCCCCCCCCCTGGTCAAACTTGCGTCCGGCGGCCCTGCATTAGTACCAAAAACCATTTTTCCAGAGAAGCGGCTCAACTCAATGTAAGAAAAACTTCAAAACAAATCATTTTGGATATATTATTAAGCTATGCTCACCTATAATATGCCCAAAGCATTTTCAGAGAAACCGATCAAAATCCACAAAGCATTCCTGGGCTACATTTGACTGCAAAATTGCATAGTTGTATTGTACTCGAATAAATTTTGCAAAAGTGAACAGAATTCGAAAGAACGTTGCAGAACATCATGAAACAGGCACCGCGGAGCAGGGGGCTGGGCGGCCTTTAGCCCCCCACTTTTTGAAAAAAATCCAAATATTAAGTATCAAACTACCAGAAATGTTTTATACGGCTTGAGCCCCCCCCCCCCACTTTTTTAGACCCCCCACTTTTCTCAACGCTCCGCGGAGCCTGTGAAGTACCCATATGGGCCTTTCTTGGGATTTTTTGAACCTCTCGCATTCAGGGGGTGAAGTTCCAGGATTGACCCCCATACTGGGGCATTACAAACAGGAAAAAACGTCCCTTTTGTACCAGAGGTGTGGTGCTAGGGGGCTCTTGTTAATGCCGAAAAGTAGCCAATTTCTACTTTTGCTGTTGTTTTTCGCAGCGTTTTGTGCAAGAGTCCCCTTGTTATGTTGATAGAACTACTTTTGAAAAGGTATTGACATCAATTGTTAATTCTACTAGAAGAGGAAGAGTATTTTAGAATTAGAAAAATGTCGTATAGAATGCGACGTTCTCTATTTCGTTCTCTAGTTTTTCTCTGATTTCATTTACATGATCCTTGTCAAAGCTAGAAACATTCTTTAAAAGTAAGGCAAACAATCAGACATACAAAACATATCAAGATTCTCTAGAAAAAAGATAGCAGTAATGGTGACACCAACCAGATTCAGAACTTATTCAGTCTCACAAGATGAAGACATTTTGGCATCGCCTGCCTTTGTAGAAGAATTCATTTTCAATTTACTATTTGTGTGCTTGAGATGGTGTATTAGTTTAATAGAATTAGATAATGGCTTTGAAAAAAGCAAACATTTTACGACATACTAAAAGCTTTTTCGTCTGACACTCCTCAGAGCAAAAACGTCAGAATAAGGTTCCGAAAGAACGCGATGGAAAATATATACCCAGTTGTGGATCGAAATAGGCCAATCAGAAAAACGTAAGCAGAAGACCGGTATAGTTGACCAATCAGTGCCGCGAGCCTAAAGAAGAATTACCAATGGAGTCCAAGAGAGAAAACGAACTCCTTTTGTCTACACAATGGCGGCTTTTTCGTTTTTTAATGTAGATTGACTCCAAAACTTTCGGAACCTTATTCTGACGTTTTTGCTCTGAGGAGTGTCAGATGAAAAAGCTTTTAGTATGTCGTAAAATGTTTGCTTTTTTCAAAGCCATTTTCAAATTCTGTACCGCAAAAGAATTAGATATAAAAACGGTCTAACCCGGATAAAAATAACTTAAAGCTGTAATTTGGCACAGATGTTCTGTACTAAGTTGGAAATGACCAGAAAAAAGCCCCAACAATTGGACATTTTTTCACCCAATTTCTCGCCCAGTCTTTTCATGCAAGTTAAGCGCGCGGATATCGAAAAGGTATATTCTGAATAAAGTTTTTCTCATCAAGAGGTGCTTTGACGCTGAATTTTTCAAACTCTGTTTGCAAATGGTGCCCGAACACTCCTCTTAAGCACAATATTTAGCAATTGCACTGCTAATACTTTTATGATCTAAGAACAAATTAAGAACAACCCAACCTCATAGAACAAATTATACCGATACTCGGTCCTGCTCAGTATCGATGTAGATGTAGAACCTCATAGTTCTAATGGCATGGTTTTACTGAAAGTAAAAGAGCCAGCTTGAACTTTAATTTAATGGTTCTTTTAAAAAGGTAAGCGAAAATGGTTTGTCAACAGCCGGTAAGCCCAACAACTTTCCATTCTTGCAAAGCCATATTTTTATTTCTACTCAATCGATATATTTTCAAATATTTCAAAACATTTTGAAATTATCTCAACCTCAACTTTCTTGAATGAGATCCATGGAAAAGGCTTAAGCTGGGTAGTTCCATAAAAAAGTGGGACAAAAAGATGGACACACACCATTTCAGATTTTAGCCACATTTAGCTTACTTCTTCCTTAATTTTAGAAAAGAAAAAATGCAAATTTTAGGTCCTAGCCAGGGACGAAAGAAGTGGCTAATTTTGGAGGGGCGTGGAAGGATGAAAATTCCAACTTTATTTGAGTAATTTTTCATTCCACCTGGGAATCTACTGTACCTACTAAATAGATATTTGGAAATAGCCCTTACTCCTTATTGCTATTTTCTTTATAATCACCAAAATTTTATTTAAGATAATTAGCGTAAGGCATAAAAACTTGAATCTCTAAATTTGGATTAACATGCCACAAGCATTTGAACTTACTGTAAGAAGTCTTTTTCTGATTTGCCCATTTTAAAGCTTCTTGATGCAAATCGATTTTTTCTGAAATATATTTTTCACGGTATAGAAGCATCAAGGAATTGAGCCCTTTATCTTTTTCCTTTTGATCGAAGGAATCTATTAGCAATTTTCAGAGGGCCAAATGCCTTCTCGTTCTTTACAATTAAAATGATGATTTGAGAGCAAGTGCATATGCCCGATTCGTAAGATGAAACACCCTTCTTTGATCAAATACTTCTGCTGCAGCTTTTGCAATGTTTTCTTGATTCTCAGCAGCTTTATCATAGCAATTTATGTTAATGAATTAGGGACATTTACGAACAACAGCGGGAGCTTAGCATACACTCGTCATTTATAAGAAGCGTTGAGAATTTTTAGTATTGAACAATTCTTAATCTTTTTATTGGATCAATTACTCGCAGTTCTCTTGAAAAAACTGCCACTTTAATCTTTTCTGATCAATTTAGGTATTACTATTTCAAACTGTAAAGTTTCAAGTTTCTTATTCGGAAATCCATTGTGCCTGTTCTTAAATTGATCCACCTTAACTCCCGTCAGAAAGAAAGAAAACGGTGCAATTGTGCAATTCGGATCCAGTGGAAACGGGGCTTCACAATATAAAACGATTAGTGGATGGGTCCGCTCCAGCCTGTGAATTTTAACAAGGTTTAAACTTTTTACATTTAAAATCCCACAATTCTTAAATTGTAAAATTCAGAAGTTTGGTCTTGAGAAAAAATTCAACCGTAACTGGTTTTTCCAAACTTTGGAAAAGTTTTCCAAACTGGTTTTTCCTATTATTTACGTGCCTGGTCCCAGCTCCAAACTGTTCCAAAGGTATGGTTCAAGACAAGACTGAAGCTCGGGGATGAGCCTCGTATTAGTGGTGGAAGGAATAGAAAAAAGAAAAAATAGGCCTAAATGAGCTTTTTCGGTTCGGATCGAAGATCGATTTTTGAAAGATTCAAGGAGCTAACTGATTGAAACTCTGTAAGACATCAAGACATTATTTCATAATGGCAGTCGTGATATTTTTGGGTCATGTCCGAGCATAAAACGTCCAGCAAGTCCAGCGTAGCTGCGAGAAAATGCAAGTTGGCTTACAACATCTGACATTTCAAGTTTGACCTGATTTCTTTGAATTTCGCTTTGGTTGCAGACTAGAATCGTTTGTGGAAAATCATAGTTGAACCCTGTAAGATAGTTATATGCCATATTAATATTTTTTACATTCCAATAAAAATTTACGATGCAATTTTACTGGTTACACTACCTACAAAATACTTAAACGACACTACAAGGACGATGCCACAGAGTAAAAAATATTATGACTCCGTGGCATCACGAAAAACTAAGACAACTTACATATGATTTACCAAAGTGAAAAAAACAAAAAAAAGAACACTACACTCTTTCTCAAATTAGATATTAGGCGAAAAATGTTGGCAAATAACAGCAGACAAGATGTTTGCTGCATGCAGCAGATCTTAACTCATATGTAATTTGAGACAGACTTTACATAATTTGATGATAATATAATGATAATAGTAACAATAACAAATTGACAATATTTAAAATATTTCATATTGCGAGTAGCATCGGATCGTGTCAAAAAATTTGGAGGTTTTTTCCTTATTCTAGCGATAATTTTGCGTATCTTCTAGAAACAACTATCAAAACCAACGGAAAATCCAGCAAGGTTTCTGTCATTTAAAGGCCTTTTGGCTACTTGCTTTACTTTTTTTATGCGAATCGATTAAAGTCCAAATGTCTATTTGCAGTGAAATTTTGGCAGTGTCAAAAAAATTTCGACTTTTTTGATCACCTTTGGAAGTATAGCGCATCTTATTATGAACAAGATACATGAATCAACAGAGAATCCAGCCAAGTTTCTCTCTATGAAATATCTTTTTAATATATTTTATAGTTTTTTTGTAAGAAGCAATCAATGTCCGAAAGTCTATTTGCATGTCAAAACGAATGTCGCACGCTAAATAGCGGAACGATTTGAACCTGTTGATCTAGTTACTACCACAGTAGACTCTGCTTATAGTCATTTTGTTAAAGTCACGCTACTGGTTACAGTCATGAAATTTAGACCCAAATGTGCAAAACTATTAAATTTAACTCTATTTACAGTCACACTCTGTTTACAGTCACAAGTTTGTAGCAAATGTTTGTGTGACCTGAATCTTTTGTAGTACTGTACAGCAAAAATGTCTCAGTTAAGTATTCCCAGTGTAGTTATTATTCAACTTAGAGCATAAGGGTGAATCCATGCTTTATCCAGGCTGGAGGCTTGCCAGTAGGTATGAGGCTTCATGCCAAAACTTTTCTTGCAAATACATCCAAACAGGTCACAGCTATTGTAGCTACATCAGCTCTAAATTACTTTTTCAATAATGACTGTTTTTTGCTTGAAGGATGCAATGCATCTAGGAAAATTTTATATCATAGAAAACCATGAAGAAATGAAATGATTTTTCCAAAAATTCTCTTTTTTTAGTAATCCAAGTGACCAAGAATGTCAGAAGGAAATGAAAAACTCCTTGTTGGAGGAATTGAAGAAGGATCAAAACTTTATGATAGCCTGCTTCTAGATTCAATTAAAGATCCCAGCAGCCAAATTGAGCAAGAAAGTAGAAATGTTGCCCCTAAACCTGGATTTTGTTTGAAAACAACAGATGAGAAAGGCAACAAGGTATTTGTCAATGCTTGTACCTCAGAGGGTGTTTTGAAGCCCAAGAATATATCTGAAGATGAGTTAAAAGAAATATTTCTAGCTGGGGATGCAACTAAATTTAGAGTTCCAATGGCAATTGGGGATGCCCATGTGGAAAAGGATAAATCTGGAATTGGTATGTATAGATTCCAGAACTAGAAAGAAAATTGGTGAAAACAATTTATCACTCCTTTTTTAAGAAAACTTTGTTTTGGAATGTTTTTTATTCCATAAATATTTTTATCGTCTAGAGAAATATTTAAGTTGCCTTCTGATACTTAGAGAGAAACATTCTTTAATTTTGATAATAATGAAATATTTAGAACTTGTTGATATGTTGCTTAATTAGGGCTATGGTTTGGAGGAACATAGAAGTATAAATATAAAATAATTTATACAAATTTCAGTTTAATTTTTCATGGTCACTTTCAAAGAACATAGATTTGTAGAGAAAAATTTAATTGCTTTTAAATGGTTTTGGAAGAAAGAGCTGAATTTAATTATCTACCTTTTCCCTCTACACAAAATCATTTAGTTTCACTGAATGATATCTTTGACACTTGCTGAAGTTTATTGCTTCGATAGTTTATTTCTTGTGCAAGTGAAGTCACATGAGCACTAGGCCACTCATGTGGGCTATTTCTTATGAAAAGGCCTGCCATAAATAATTTCATTCAGTGTTATATCTAGAAGATTTACATAAAGGAACAAAGCAATGCAACGACGAGAATCCAATGTCACGAGATAAAATATTCAAAATAAATTAAATTTAGGGAATACTAATATTTACTCTGATGAAGCCCTGTATGCCAGGGCGAAATATTAGTATATTCCTCAAACTTAATTTATTTTGTATATTTTATCTCGTGACATTGGATTCTCGTCATCGTATTGCTTTTTTCCTGTATATCTTTCGTAACAACACTCATTGCAAGATTCACAGAATCCGGCGGACAGCCTATCCTGCGGTTCTTCTTTCTTACACACGATTTACATAAACTTTGTCATTCTTTGCTCAGATTGCACAGCATATGATATTGTGATCAACCCAGCATTTTTGGATCAAGTAAACAGCAATAAGTTTTTCATGGATTTCTTCATAACACTGATTTACGAAGGGCTAGAAAATAAACATGATCTGAAACTGAGTCGAGACTTCAGGATTTTAAAGAACAAAAAGGCCATTGGAACACTTCAGATGCAAACAGTTAGAACGAAAAGTACACCAGTGATAATGGAGATGGATAAAGTTATGTATGAATTGGAGAAAGAGCATTTAGGTATTCTATCAGTTATTTTTATTTGTGTATCTTTAGCTACAAGTGCAGAACCTTAAATGTTTTACCAGTATGCCAGTAACCATAATACCAGTTTGGCTTCAATATCTGCATGACCTTAAGTTTTGATTATAATGGTCTTTGATAAGAGAGTATTGCAAAATGTGAAAGGACATATGCAGATATTATAGACATATGCAAGGATGTGAAAACAGCACAGGTGTCTTTGATAGAATGATCAGTATATTGTAGGCTGTTTTTTTTAGAGAATATGGCAAACTTGGGCCTTTCGATTTGGAGAAACAATAAAATCAAACTTTCCCACTTATTATCAATATTATTTACAAGCTTTTCTATAAATGCTTACTGACACAGGAACCTTATGTGACAAAGCTTATCGTATACTTATGTCAGATTTTCATTGATCATAAATTCATCATTAATCAAAGAGTAATCAATGAAATAGGGATAATAATCCTGATGATCAAATGAGGGGCACAAGATGCTGCAAAAAGGGTACCTTTGCACTCTAAGGCATATTTTCAGGCTTGCCCATCATGCACATGCATTCAACATGCATATATTTTTGCAAGGAAAAAGGTTTTGAGGTAGCCCTTTGTTTATATTTAAAGAGAACAATGTTGTATTTTTTTTTAAAAAGGGAGGTCACAAAGGCTGGAGGGGCAATAACTCTCTAGTTAGTATGCTAAAAAGGCCCTGCATTCATATGCCAAGAGCTTTTTTTAGATAGAGCTAATAGACTCACCAACATAATTTTCTTTGCTTTTTGAATTCAAGAAAGGTTAAGATTTAAGTTGAAAATGATTTTTTCCTTGTATTCCTGTATGATATCACCCATAATTTCATTGAAAGCTCAGCAGAACTTATCACAACATCCTGAGAAGCCAAGCCTGATAAAAGAACTGTCAACCACAAAAAGACCACAAAAAGAAAGAAGTCCTTGCATCATTCCTGAGTATAATATCATAAAAGAGCCACCAAGTGGGGAGCCAGAGTACCTAATCATGGAGATAAAACTCCCTCAAGTTGTGAGTCAATCCAGTTATTTGAATTCCAAATCCCGAATCTTCTGTCATTTGTACAAATTTCACAAGGAAGGTTAAGTTAAATCAAATCAAATCAAAGTATTTTAAGTTGTAAGCCAACTATTTTGATATTTAGCACAGTGTAAATGTACAACTGAGTCTGCAATCTTAAGCTATAGGAAAGGTTTTGGCGGGATCACCATAAGAATGGTTAGGGATGCTGTAGTAAAGATAATGCAGAATTGATTAACCTATGACCAAAAACCTGTGGATTTCAATTTTTTAAATAAATATGTATATTCGGCATAATTTTGGTCATTTGAACTGGTAGCAAAAATACTGTGCTAAGAATTTTGAGAATTTACAAAAGAAATCAATCTCTGTTGAATTGACAAATTTATGATTGATATTCTCTACTTTTTGATAAAGCAGCAAACAAAAGGAAATGAAATACAATTTTATTTTGTCATAATTTGCCTTGTTATGTTTGCATTTTTATGCCTGATGGTTGTATTGCCTGGACAAATTTGCAGCTTAGAATCTATCCTGTTTTATTATACACCAAATAGTATGTATAGCTCTGCCTGTATAGCATCAAGCATATTTGACTGATAGGTAAACAGTAATTTTCATTGCATTTTTTGGATGTTTGAATTCCTTGGTTTTTTAGCACTCAACCAAAAACATAGCCCTAGATGTTGGTGATGATTGTGTTATTCTTTTATCAAATGATGGTAAATTAAAGCTAGATGTTGATCTTGATCACCATGTGAATAATGATGCAACAGGGGCACAGTTCAACAAAAAGACTCATGTAAGTGTGCGACATTTGGTTATAATTTGCATTTAAACATTGATGTAAATTTGAGAGAGCAGTGTACATAATTTTTTTAAACTCATTTTGAAGTCCCCCCCTCTCCAAGTAGGAATGGTACCACATGTCATGCCCTTTGTTTTCTGTTTACCACCAACTGAAGTCTTATGATAAGAGCAATACCAAGTATAAAATCTTTAGTAAGGCAAGTTCCAAGATGGCATATAACCTTCCTTTGGCCCTTTAGTCATCCCCCGAATGTTTTGACCAAACTTGTCTTTCTTGTTCCAAAATGGTCTTTCTTGTTCTAAGATATAAAAGTTCTGGTGGAAGTTATTCCTGCCCAATGACCATTAAATGACCAGTGAAACTATGGGAACTGATGTTCTCCTAAATTTTTTTTGCTCATACAGTCCTTATCATGAGCAAAATTACGCGTGTGGCAAATCACACATGTAAACAAAATTTGTGCCTGCCATCGCACTTTTAAGAAGATTTGAAGTGCCAACCTTATAAAAATGGTAAAAGGGGCAAGAAAAGTAAAAGCCACTCGAATATGTGCAAGAGCAAAACTCAATTCAATCAATACACAACAGATTTGGTTGCCTTTAGCAGCCATCTTTCAAATATCGTCGTCACTCACCAAAGTTACAAAAGCAAATGAAAATTGTTTCCAACAGCTACTTGCTTTCAGGGCACAATTATGTTTTGAAAGGAAATCAGTTATTACACTTAACATGCTAATGGCGACTTAGCTGAAAGACGAGACACTAAGTTGAAAGGAACATTCAGTCAAAAGCCAAACATCACTTCCAAAAATTTAGAAAAATCATATTGTGGTCAAAAGTGCTAATCAACTAACAAGGGAAAATATAAACAATCATGAGACCATGGGAAATTGATGTAAGCAGAAAACTGCAAAAACATCTCTTTGTGTGTGTGATGAAAAGCACGCGCAATTTAACTTGCACGTGTGCACAGGCGTGTACGATCACACACGCTAAACGAAAAGTACTGCTCATACTGAGTTTTTATCCTTCCAGATTCTAACAATTACTATGCCATGCAGCTGACATCATCAAAAAGCTATCATGCACAAATGATTCTATGAGGTTTGTTTTTTGCATCAAGAAAAGATCAATCCTTAAAGGTCATAAAGGTCATAAGGTGAAAAGTTACTAAGGTGAAAATTTCAAAAAGGCTTTATTCATCCGAAGATGAAAGTATCAAGACTGTTTTCCAGAATATTCAGTTTTTCTAGAAAATCTAATTGATTAGTCAAAAATAAGGTGTTCCTGAATAGTTAAGCATAAAACATTAAAAATATTTCATACAGTTGCATAATTAAAGTTAAGAGGTTTTCTGAATGTGACTTTGTAAACTTGTTCTGTCAGAATTTCCATATTAGAGTGATGTTTCATCTTTTCAAATTTTCTTTCTTGCAAATTTTGTCAATATTTTCTTCTCTGGTGTCTCAAATACCAATTCACTTTTATATTTTCAGTTTCGAAACATATTTTCCAAACAAGTCTAATTTATGATATTTCAACAGTTTAGTTAATGGTTTGTTTTACCAAACATGGTGCACAGCAGTGATCAATTCATGCTGTTTTTAAATTGGATTTTGTCCGTAAATATTTCACAGAGTAGATGTGACACTTTATAGATCATGCTTTTTATTATTGGATTTCATGTTCAAAAGTTTAAGTTCTTTTTCATTTCAAATTTGACCTAATGCCTTCAGGCCATATCAAATGACCTTTTCTTAGGCATTCTCTGAAATTTATTTTATTAAGAAAACAAAATATAAAGAACATTAATAAATAACACTATTCTACTCTCTGTGATATTAGGGTCTAGACAATATAGCAACATTTCTGAGAAATAGTAATATTATTGCATATCACCAGAATTAAAAGGATTGTCTAACAAAACGATTATGGTGACCTGTGTAACTCAATTTTGAGTCTCACTTTAAAGGCATTTGACACAAGTAAAAGTGGCTTACAGCCACTCGACCACAAGCAGTAGACCAATCAAATTGCACACAGAGAAAAACATATGAACAGTTTCTGCCTTTCTGCAAATTGGTGAAATCCTAGAGCAGCGTGCAGTGTTTTCGCGTGAGCGTGCATGCTCTGATCAATTTGGCCTAAGTTATTTTTGGATTTGCTGTACTTATGCATGTCTAAGTATAAACATCTTTGTATAATATTCTATTTCAACTCTCCTAATAAATATAAACATCTTTGCCCTTTTTGTGTTCCTAAAATGCCAAAACTTCTAAGAGCACACACATTAGAAAGAAGAATGATTCTGAACAAGAATCTGTTTCTTAAATTACAAACCTTGATTTTTTTCTTGAAAGATTTCAACAATATCAAAACAACATAAAGAATGTTCTCAAACCCAGACAAATGCAGCCTGAGGGGCTGCAGCCTTTTTTTAATTCCATGGATCCATTAATATATCCTTTGTAATTCTGGTAAGGTTGTTTTGCATGATAAACCATATTAAAACTTTTCACCTGTTTCGAGAGATATGTGTAAGCTATGCCCTACTTTCAAGAAGCATAAAAAACTATCTGGCTTTTAATATTCAAAATGTTACAATTTGCAAGTATTTTAAGTCATTTTTAGTTATATCAATAAAGAATCTGTGCAACGATTGAGGATACAAATTTTGACACCATATATAGCCATAACCTACTATCCTTCTTTTATTAACAAAATATGAATTGAAAACACTGACATATATTAATTACTCACTAGGTTTTGATGATGGAAAACTATTAAAATTGATATCTTTCATGCCCAAAAAGTAGATCTTTAGGAAAAAGTTCTTATGATGAATTTCATTATTTGCGGTTCCTAGAATTGGTTGCTCTTTAAATAGGCACTGTTACAAATGCAAAGATATGCTAGTGTTTCCTAAATCAGTTGATATGAGCGGTATTATTTCTTGTCCCTACATCTACTTCAAGTCTTCTGTGGCGCTCTTTGAAGAACAGCATCATGGGGATGCAAATAACACAGCTTCCCACTAGTGTCCAGTTCATCCATTTGGTGTCAACACTAGGTATCATTGGTAAAGAAAGAAATATAAGGCAGTAGACATTGTTTGAAAAGGTCATAAAACCAGTGTTGATTCCTTCAGCAACTGGATAGCTAGCCTCAACTGACAGCTCAAAAAACAGTGGTATGGCACCATTCAGACATAGTCCTCCAACTATGGATGTTAGATACAAAACAGGCAGGGTTGGTGGAATCACTTTTACGCACATTAGTGAGAATATTGTAAAACCAATTGAGGCAAATATGAAGAGACAAAGCAGGATCTTCTTCATAAAACCACCAAACCAATCAGCTATGCTGAAAAAAGAATGAAATAAAAGGAATAGCAACTTTCCTAATTAGTAGAACACTATCTTTAAAACTCAGATAGATCAAGAAATTCATTGACAGATGAAACAAAGCTACTTGTTCTCAAAGGTTGATTATTTTATAACTTTGAATTAAGGCAAACAAAAAATTGACCAAAGTGCAAATAAAATGAACATCCCTAAACAGTGGCAAATGCCACTTTAAGAAAGTGGGAGGGTGGGTCTTTGGAACCATGCCTTTTGTGTACCTGGCAGGATAGGGGAAAATATTGTGCTTATCAGTATATCAGAAACAAACATCTTTTTGTTTAATTTGCAACGAAACAATTTTCAATCAGGACCTACCCCACAAATTTGAAAGTGGGGGGGGGGCAAGGCTAGCAAAAGTAGGGGGCTAAAACTTTTTCCCCTTTTACTGCAGCTTTAAAACTACTTTCTTTGCAAAAATGTGGGGGAGCTGGCCATGGCCCCTCCAGCCCCCCTGGTGGCATGGGCCCTGTTAATGAAAATCAAAATGTAGATAATCTGCCTACCCTTATCCCCACCAATTTATTTGGCAGTCTAGACCCCCCATTTACCAATTTTTCCCTTGGCTTGACTACTCAAATGAGGCTTGACTACTTGACTACTTAAACATGCTACTCAAATGAGACAGATAGACAGTCAGATGCTTATAAAATATGTTAGAATGAAGCCTAAAGACAGATAATCACAAATTGATCTAATCTACTCACAGGGATAGAATAATTCCAGACATGGCACCTGCCACAACTGCCCAGAAACCAAACCAACTTGCTTCATCATTATCAATGTTATATGCTGATAGATTTAATGCAAGGTCTGAGCACCAGGCACTGTAAACACCAGTTGTGATGCCATACAGAAAAGCTATTAACTGAAATTGTGGATTCTTTAGTAACTGTTTCAGTCCTTTGTTAAAATCTAATCTCTCTAATGCAGCTGTTGTGCTCGGTGGCAATTTTGGCTTTGCAGGAAATGTGAATAAAACCAATAGGAACAGCAGGCATGCAATTCCGAATTCCAAAATAAGTAGATTCATTATTTCCTTCGAAATTCTTGTAACCATGTGACTATTATTTGAAGGGTTGATTAAATTCACCTTTAGTGTCTCAACATCTGTTACAAACGCTGGGCCAATTACAAAACTAATAGCTGTCCCAACATATGAAGCCAATGATGCCACTGCAGTTGCAAGTGTTCTCTGGTGTGCTGGAAACCATGTACTTGAAATAACAGTAGCAGAAGACTGGCCGATGGGCCCTCCCAAACCTATAACAAACTGTCCCATATGAATCAGTGGTGTAGCAACATCTGCTTCACTTGATAAAATACGTAAGACTGAACCAATAGCAATGCAGCCAGTGCACAGAAGAACCGAGATGCGAAGTCCTGAAGGAAAAAATGTCTGTAATTAATTTTTCAATAAAAAATAATCTATGAAATGGAATACCCTTGCTTATCACTCAAATGACATACAATAACCAAAACGTTCTGCTTGTAGCTTATTTTATCCAACTTGCGTAACTGCTTGCACCTTCAAAACACAAACTGCCAACAACCATGGAAAACTAAAGTCAACAAAACAGAGCTTGTTTTGTTGTTGGTTAATAACTTTTGTACATTTCCCAATTTTGGAGCATCTTTGTTACCCAAATGGCTTCCCTTCTGGATAACAGTTCATAATGCCATCATACTGGAAAGTGAAACTCGTCCCAAACCTTCTAGAGCCTGACACTTCAGAAAGATCTCCAGTTTCCTATGTCAAAGTTTACACTTTTCAACTTGTGTGTACTAAAGAAATTTTCCATCAAAAACACATTTAGAAAACACTAAAGGACAAACAATTAAGCTTTACTACTGATTTCTGGATATATCCCTGATTAAGATATAACTTGCTTGAAGGCACATGTGCTTATTAGTGGTGGCTGATGCTTTGGGAGATTTGTGAAAATATTCAAGTCTTGCAGTTAACAACGCTTTTGGCGTTGCAAAAATATCTGAAAACTTTCCACTATATGTAATTGGAGAAAGACCAAGACCACCGTACGTAGTATTACCAACCAAAATCGAGACATATCCTTTATTGTCAAGATTTTTGACATGAAATAACGTTCTGCATTCGCCTACTGCTAAAACGACATAAAGAAAACTAAAAAGTACCTTTCACATCTAGCAGCCAAGCAGATGGAAACACGCACAATACAAATGTAATGGCTCCCCAGTCAGCAAGAAGCGACACTGTTCCTTTGCTCCACCCGTATGTAAACCTTGCACTAGCTTCTATTGGACCCCATGTGTTCCATGTAATATTCTCCAGTGCTCCTACCAAAGAAAATAAACCTAGGATATACCACCTGTACCAGTATGTCCTTGTAGGTGGATGTGGGCTTGAACACGACTGCGAACCATAGGCCTGGTCTTGTCGAACCCCTATCGGCGGTAAACTGCTCAAAAGTGGTTCGTCTTCTCTGTTGTACATAATGTCAGTAGGTTAAACAAACAGGACTTCTTGCAACGCTTTCTTGAATAAAGTGGAATGCCGACCACTCGCTCCTTTCGCAACGCCGACTAGATGTTGTGACAGTCACATGAGCTTATGAACAGCGTGGCCTAAAGCAGTTATACTCCAAATTGTTATAATCAAAGGTATCCTTTCAATCAAAAGTGCAACTCGGAGGCTTCGTGCGAGGTACTTTATTCTTTAAATTCAAATCATCTCATGAATTACAATTGCATGTCACGGTGGTCAAGGCAGATACAAGCACGGTCGAAGCCTTTCAAATTTTCTGATAACCTCAGTGGATAAACTTCCTCTTTCTCTCTTTCTTTAGTCATCGTTAGTGTCGTTTTGATAACGAGGTTGATAGGGGTGGGCAAACAAATGGAATGGGAGGAGGTGGAGGAACTACTGACTCGCATGTAGATGATCTACCTCCCCCTATTCCGGGGGTACCATTCATCGTTGCTGAATACCTATTTGATAATTATCTAATAGTAGTAATTTCCTGTTGGCAAAGCCATCGGCAATGGAATCTCTGAATAATGGATACATTTACCTGGTCTGGTATCGGAACTAATTTTATCTATACATGTTTTATCTATGGCCATGACAACAAACCAAAACTCAGATTTTGGGATAGTTGGAGGGTCATGGTAGCCAACCTTCTGATAGAAGATGGTACCTGATGATGATGGTACCGGAAACCAAGAATTTCTCCTTGTAAAAACGAAAGCACTCCATTTTGAAGTTCTCTTGCAGCATTCATTTTCACGCAATAAGTAATGCTGACGCGCCAATGTCTATTCACGCATTCGCGCATAATATAAATTTGTTTCCTGAATTCCAGCATCGAAAAAGCCGATCACGCAATCACGCCAAAATACCTGGTACCCCCAATTCCCACCAATTAATTTACCGGTCCAATTTATTTTCCAATGTTTACCTTGGCATGACTTCTCAAACGAGGCTTGACTACTCAAATGAGGCTTGACTACTTGACTACTTATACATGTTACTCAAATGAGGCAGTTGGACAGTCAGATGCCTATAAAATATGTTAGAATGAAGTCACAAGATAATCACAAATTGATCTAATCTACTCACAGGGATAGAATAAGTCCAGACATGAGTCGCAATGTTTTAGCCACTACTTCTTCTCTCCTTTTCAATTTGTCAACGGAGTTTGCGCGCAGGCTACAATGTTTTTATGATTATAAGGAGAATGCTATGCATCTTGTACTTGAAGATGGTAGCGTATACGCGTTTTAAAAGGAACCTACCTCAAGGCCTAGTTCCAAAAGTTCCTTATTCGTAGACCTCAAATCAAATTGTAGTACCAAATGTTCCTTAATAGTTCCTTAATTTTCGCTGCACATCAAGTGCCATAAAAATAGTACAGAAACAGGAAAAACATATAAATTTTGAATTTTGCCTTTACTTGTTTGTGGCTAGAACTCAGGAGCAAAAACACAAGGAAGGTAGGAACGAAATTTTACAAATTCAAAAGTGAAATGTTAATCAAAAAGTATCATGTCTATTCCATTAACTCATAATAGAGGGAGGGGCGAGACAGCATTTGCGGAAACTACTCAATGAAGCACTTGACACACGGATAGCAAACAATCTATGCGAGTATTGGCTGCAAATTAATGGAACCGGCTTTTTAGTTCTTGATGCTTGCAGTTATAAAAAATTTGCAAGTCGAAAAGTTCCTTAGGGATTTCTTTTTTAGTGGTATAAGTTCTTTAAATATTTCGGCCTTCTACATGTAAGTTCCATATTAAGTGGTTCCTTAGTGAGAGTGGCCTGAGAGGCGTCATTGTTGACATGTCATATCCAAGTTATTTTTAAGATACGTTTAAGAAACCGCATTTCAGTAGCTTTTATTACGATTTGGCTTCGATTAGCTTCCACATCATAAAATACGTTATCCAACCAAGCACTTCGGAGCAGGTGGAGGGGCTGGGGGCTAAAGTTCTCCACTTTTTGCTTAAAGGGCAAATTATTAAGAAATTAACCACCGGTAAAGCCACTTTTATTTGGTTTTAGCCTTCCCCAAATGTTTTAGACCCTCTTCCAAATTTTCGGAACCGTATGTAAGGATTGGAGGTGCGTAGCAGTTTATAACTCTTTTTTGCACTTTTATATTGATTTTTGTGAGGTGTTCTTCATTTTCATCGATGCACCTTGTCACAGTTATCCAGCTGCCAAGATAATTTACAAACTCTATGACTTGTGTCCTTATTTTGAAGTTTCTTTGAAATAACCATGCATTCTGTCATTATACATACGTCAAACAGAGTATATATAGTCTGCAAGTTCAATCTTATTATGGGTATAAAGTTGAAAAGTGATGACGTCACGAAAGTCTAGTTTTGGAATATTACATTAGAATAAAATAACTTGAGAGGGCATCATCAAATACATTTGCGAAAAGAGCTAAATGTCTTCAAAATTGGCAGTGATATGGTGACAAGAGCAACTCCGAGCTTTCAAGACAACTCCGTTAGCAAACTCAAATCTTTTGACTATCTCTTCTATTAAATAACCTCCAAGTGATATGAGTCGGGACGATTGGCCATAAATTTCTAAAAGAAACTGTTTTTATTTTCATCAGTATTTTCTAAAGTTTTCACTGTTTGTTAAATTAAAAAACAAATGGCCCTTTTCAATTTCTTTTGTAAACAGGTTAAATATGAAGTTTTGTTCACATGAACACTGAGTCTGAAGCTCAGTAAAAGATGATTCTTGTTGTAATAACGTAAATAGCTGAGAATTTAGTCATATTACCATTGTAATTCTAATTATGCCGCTTGCTTTTCAGAATTTGGTTTTTAATAGAGTTGGTGGTGGTAGTTGCTTCGTATATAGGTCTTAGTAGTTGTAATTGTTCGTCAATTCGAATGTTGTCGATGACTGTTTGAGGCACAGGACAAAGCGACTGGAGTTCTGTTTGATGAAAAGTCTACACTAGATTTCAGCTACCGTTTTTGTGATACTGGAGTAAGAAATCTGCTACTCTGTTGTGTAGCGAATCATTCCAGGTGAACATATAAAGATAAACAAAAACATTTTGTTTGGCAGCATTTCATACATATGTCATGTGTAAGACTTTTGTGGAATAATCAAGCACTTTGATGTGAGTAAACTGAGGGTCAAGAATTATTGGATACCAATCACATGACAAGGCAAGGGAATGTCACCCTTTTTCTGAAGATACAAGACCAGTGCTTTCCAGACACACAGATCCTATGAAAATGAACACGACATTGGCACCAGTTCCTGAATGACAGAGTATTACCCCAGATGTGTCTCAGTTGTCCAAATCTCATAGACTTGCAATATTCTTCTTCAATGCAGCTCTGATACCAATTATTTTAGTTTCCAACAGTGTCGTGATTATAGGCCTACTTCGATCTAAATCATCTGGCTCAAAGTTGCTGATCGTTTTTCTTTGCATAACAGACCTGTTAGTTGGTGGTTTATTACTGTCTCTAAGTAGTGCCTATATTCTCTCTCCAGTGGTACATAGCAGCTGCAAGGCAAAGTTTGCCATACAGTTTCTGTCCTACACCTTTCTTTCGTTAGACTTTACAACTGTCTTAGCTATCGGCATTGAACGGCTTATAGTTTTAAAATACCCGATGCAAGACCTGTTTTTTCGATGGCAAGCCGTTCGTAAGTACGTCTTGATGTGTACTATTTTCTGTTTTCTGCTTTTAGCTTTCATCGTCATTCTTGTAGCAAATTACAGTAACGTCTACTGCGCCGTCAACTTTGCGTGTTTCTCTATTTATGTGGTTTTTTCGGCTACTAACGTAAGCTGTTATACGATAGTCTGTCGCCATGTTCACAACAGTGTGAAGAAGTTGTATAACGGACAAAACAACCATATACAGTCAAGGTCTAAACAACTCAGGCATGATATGGCCCTAGCAAGATCAGTCAGCGTCATTCTTTCTTTCCAGCTTTCAATGTGTACACCATATTTCATTACTATGCTTTTCTGGAATTGGGAGATGTTCAAGTTTGGGAAACCAAAACAGCTCTCAAGCACGATCCTGGTTTGGACATTTTTGCCGTTGCTTATGAATTCAAGTGCAAACGCATTTATTTACTCGTATTACAATAGACCGTTAAGACAGTATCTTGTGCAAACATATTCCTGTCTGTTTCGATTCATTCCAAGAAGAAAAGAGACAAGAGGTAATCCTAACGAAGAGGGAAATACTAAAAAGACTAAAGAATCTAGCTTATAAAATTATAAACACAGTACAAGGCACCAACCGCAGAAGTGACAGCTATGAAAATGATAGTCTCACAGAGAAATGGCACACAATTGCATAAATTGAAGCCGCTAAAAAGAAACTGCTGCATGAAATCTATAGGACTGTTCGTTCCACGTACATACATTTAAGTTTGGAATATTATTTGGAATAGTATAAACATATATTAAAGTATTATTATACTCGACTTTTGTAGGGTCCAGGCCCTCGACGTGTTGGCCACGTCACGCATTGTTAATGTAACTTCATTCTGCTAGAGTAGTTAGAGAGAGGTCTTATTGTTACGGACTGATAGTGTGGCTATTCGTCAAGAAAATTGATTGAATTCGTTGTAAATAGTTTTTTATGTTATTTGACTCACGCACCACACCAAGAAGATACTAGAGCTGAGTGTTTATTGCTCAATAGCGGAAACGTATTCAGATACACATCTGTATTCACTCTGCATAAGCTTGTTCACGTTATTTTTCTACTCATTCATTTCTTAACATTCTCATGACCTCATCTCATTAAACAGGTATCCTCTAAGTTTCTAAAACAAAACACATTCGCTAATCTTTATCCTTAGAGGGCCTCTCCAGCCAAAAAAAAAAAAATTTTTATTGACTAAAAAGTTAGCATCTAGTGCATGTGTTATGGCAAAGTCGTTGTTTTTGCAAAATTCCAATTAGTTTAGAAGTTATAAGGCTTTAAAGTTGCACCTTTCCGAGAAAAAAACGACAAAAGCCGAATCAGTTTTGTGACATTCTGACGTCACAATGTGCGGCCCTCGTTCGCCATGAATTTCGTATATCTTCCACCGAATCGTGAAGGAGTCATGGTCACGCGTTGATAACGGCATCTAAATCTAGAGCAGGAGCTTTTTAGGATCGAAAATATAAAATGTTTACAATCATTCTGAGTTTGCGGGTCGGAATGTGTCCATGCTGTGTCACGACTTTGTTTTGATCACCTGTGTAGGCCCACAAAGCTACGGCTTCCTGTTCTAGCTCTTCCTTCGCGTATAATTAATCGAAATTGACACTTCAGTTGTTCTCCAGAAACGATGAACAACTAAAGGCTTCAGAATTGACATTTGAAATGCTCAAACTAAAAAGCCGGTGGAACAGAACTGAGAGTACCATCACTTGCAGTGTTCAATTTGCGAATCGCCGTCGTTCGATTCGGTTTGAGGCGAGACTAACAAAATACACTGTGACGTCAAAATTGCGTCACAGTGTCACCAAACCGAAAATTTTTTGTCGGTAAATTCAATTCAATTATCGAAATGCAAGAGCTTATATCTCACAAACTGTAAAAAAAATCGAAAAACAAATAACGAATTCGTGATCAGCAGGTTCAACTCCTTTAGATTAGCCAATAAAATGCAAGTGCAAAAAATTGGCTGGAGAGGCCCTTTAACTTTCTGTTTGCTACGTTATTCATTTCACAATTCTTAACTTTATCCCTGTAAATTTGAGAATATAGTGATCATATATCGTAATTAGTATAGCTAAGGATGCTAATTTTTTGAATTGGATGTTCCATCCAGCTCAACAAAAATTCCGACAGCCAATCACGTGCACGTAGAATAAAACACGTAGAATATAACAGTTTTTGTTGTCTAGTTGCACTGAAGCAGAAGCTGAAGCTGGCAAGATGATTAAATGGAATTACACCAGAATCAATTATCGAAAGGCTTTTGAGCTTTAAACAATTCGCTTGAGATTTTTACTATTTCCTATTCATTATGGTCTCATGTGCCCTCCTTTCTCGCGTTTTTCTTGTATCTACTCTACCAGTTAATGGACAATGCGGGAGTCTTTCGGCCTCCTGAGGACTTGACTTATAAAGCTAGGGTGAGGTTTGTGTTTTGTCGCGTTTTCATTCCCTTTGTTAATCTAGGGGTATTTGCGGTTTTGATAAAGTATGGATCTCGCCTTGCTTGCATTTACCTCATTCAGTTTTGATTCTCAACCATAGACGTTTCGATGAGGGCTAGCTTTCAGATAAG
Organism: Rhopilema esculentum; assembly: GCF_057945365.1. Classification (NCBI taxonomy): domain Eukaryota; kingdom Metazoa; phylum Cnidaria; class Scyphozoa; order Rhizostomeae; family Rhizostomatidae; genus Rhopilema; species Rhopilema esculentum. Next base: position 4,613,762 of record NC_142816.1, read on the forward strand.
TCTATTGATTACCCGCCAGGTATGCGTTTCTCTACTGATAAATCAAATATATTTTCTAACTATTTTAGATAATGCTTCGGTGTTTTTGCAACTTTACCTGATACTGGTACGAATTTCAGTGTTCGAGGTTCGTTCGTAGAAATCTTTTTTTTGTCACCTCTATGGCACCAAACTTGGCTAAAATTCAAACCCACCCCTGAGTCTCACCGGGAAACACAAAAAATCAATGCAATGTGATAACTCAGAACATGATTTGCTACAACAAAGTTAAATACAAATTAGTAGTTGATGAAGTGCTCCAGCTTTCTCAGTGAACTTTTTCGCTCATGTTGTAACTGCAGATAATCGCTCCACATTCATTTCATAATCCAAATTTCTTCAGTAGAAATTATTCACGGCCTCGTTAGCAATACTGTTTTTAGATCGCCAAGACGGATAGATAGGTTTAATGTTTTGAGTTTTCCTGACCCAGTCTGTAGCTTGTGTCCCTTGATAGCCGTTATTCTATTGTTCCTGGCGAAAATTATAAACAGCATTTGAAGTTTTGTTTATTGATGGTGTTCATGCCTGGAGATTCAAATTTTTGCAAACTACACAAAGTTTTAAGCTTACAGTAAACATTTTTCCATTTTTCCATTTTTCGATTATTTCTCATTCAAGAAGCCGTAATTTCAAGGCACAGAATGATACCAAATTTGAAACTAACAGGTATTTTGAAAATGGAGAAAATCCCATCTAAACGAAGGTTTCAATAATTTCCTTATCAAAACTTTTATTTGAGGCCTGAAAATCTCTTGACCTGTTAAGCCGATTATCATTGCTTTGCAGTTGTGGTCGCATGTCTCATTCACAATATCGCATGGCACATATATGTATCCCATCTATGGCTGTGTTTATTCAAACAGGCTTAATGATCTTAAAGCTTCAAGTGACTTGACCCGGATTACACTGTGGTTTCAAGTGACTTGACCCGGATTACACTAGTGTCCCTTGCAAGTGCAATTAGTAAAACCCCATTTTCTCTAGAATTCCATTTTCTCTACATACAGGTACGAAAAAGCTTTTTTGGACCCAAGGAACCAATCGAATGGCCCAAAACTTTGCACGCAGCCAGGACATATCTCGGGTAAGCAAAGTATCTGAAAATTTGTGTATTTGATCTGGTCCGTCTTTTATATACAGCTTTGGGAGGGAAGAAAAATTATTTTTCAATTTTTGACAGGGTATAGTTTCAAGGGGAGGAAGAATTTAGAAAATTTGAGACACTATTTGGTAGCTTAGGATCTGCGCTTTCTATTGATATAAGTCAGATCTTGATACCTCAAATGCTAGGGTACAAAATAGCTTTTATAGGTGGAACAGTCATTTAAGCAATAAATGTGCCTGGAATGTATCATTTTACAATGTTTGCCAATTATTTTGATCTGCCCGGAATCACGACATTCTTGTGCATCGTATGATGTATAGTTTAATCCGATTCCGTTAATAGTTTGGCCTTCAGGGAGAGAAAACCAAATATCGTGTCAAAAACGTTTACCGTAACCTTAAAGTGACTTCAAGTTGTTGTTTTTTTCAAGTTCTCTCTTTTAGTCTTTTACTAAAGGTTGGTGATAAGTCATTTATGGAATTGGTTGTAGATTAAGTTAACTGACGATACTTAGCTGATTATTAAAAAAGATTCTAGATTATTTCTCCATTGAAGTTTTTCCAGTGTTTAGATGCCTTAAAAAGGGTTTCTAAATTATGCTAGATTCGCAAGACCCTTGTGGCTTGTTTGTTTCTAAGGAATCTATACTTTTGCTTCCCATTTCCTGGAATGATATAAGGTTTCTAGCCTTCATTGACGTACATTAGCGCGGAGATTTGCCTACTGTCCACCTTTATGAGCAAAAATTATCCTGTAACTTGCCTTTGAAGGGAGGACTGTTTCCTCAAGCCTAAAGAGTGCTGTTAAGTTCTATCCTCGTGTTATGCTCCGTGGCTAGGCATGCGAGCTGAAATGGTCGTAGAATTCGCAAATCTTTCACGTTGATGCCGCTTAATTTGCCACCGCTTCGGGTTCCTGAATATCTTAAACGTTTTATTTTTACCATGCAGTGATGAATAATAGAGTTCTGAATCCGCAAAGAAGAATATTTTGCTCTGAATATAGCAGTAGGTAATTAAGAAGAACGATTACAAGTTTATTTAACAAGCCTCTACCACCACCAACTCTATTAAAAACCAAATTCTGAAGAGCAATCGGCATAATTAGAATTACAATCATAATACGACGAAACTCTCAGTTAATTACTTCATTTAGACCAGAATCTTAATGCATAAAACACTTCACATTTATCCGGTTGACAAAATAAATTAATATACACAGTTGGCATTTCAATTGAACCCACAATGAAAGTCGCCGTAAATGCTAATGAAAATATAAACAGTAACACTTAGAAATTAAAGGCCTGACTCGTATCATTAAAAGTTCATGCAATAAAACTTGTAGTCAAAGGATTTGAAGTTTTGTAACAGTTTTGATTTGTTAGAATCTGTGCTCTTGTAGCAATATCACTGACAATCCGTTAGATATTTAGTTGTTTTTGAAAATATATTTCACGATCCTCACCCAAGATACTGAACTTTACTGTTTCCCTGTCTGTCATTTCATATGTGTACATTGCTATAAGTGCTATATAATCTGCGCATGTTACTCCTCCCTTGTATCAATCCTGGGGCCCTGGAGTGGATCCGTTTGGAACGCAAGAATGACATATTTGGAACCGCTCAATTTTCTCTCGTGTAAACAAGGTCTTACTTGATTTTGCAAATATGTTTCACGAAGCTCACTCAAGATAGTGAACTTTACTGTTTGATTTTCTGTCATGTCATACATGCATTTCTTTATGCGCTATATACAGTAAATCCCCGCATATAAGAACCTACAAAAATAACAACCTAAAGGCTGTTTTTCCTAAATTATGCATCATGTAATTAAGAACCGGTTTCAGTGTGATAAAATATAATAGGTTCTTATCCCAAGGGCAAAAAATAGAGAGTATGAATACGTATTCATTTTTTTAACTATTTGAATGCGTAAACTATCACAGCAAACAACGCTCTGTTTACGCCATTTCTCACTTATGCTAAATCATGTAGAAGCCGCATAATTTACGCATAATTAATTTTCCCATAGATCCTAGGAAAACGCTCGTACGGGATTTTGTTCTCGGTTACACAGACCCTCTACTTTCAAGTAAGGAGTCTGGGACACAGGCCATAAAATTAGGGCTATCATAAGAACATAACAGAGAAGGAAAATATCAATAGTCTTAAAGAAAATTGTGTTGAAACTGACTTTATGAATGCACGTGCATTCCTCATGAAAACCTTTCACTGTTCATAATGGCGGGCCAGTCTTCGAAGATACCATAATTCAGTGATAGAAAGGACATGCTCTACGGAAAGACGCAGGGAAAAATAGCGCTCTTTCCAATTCGCAACCTTAAACCGCATGCGCAGTAAAAAAGTTACCCTGGTTCAAACCTGTTTCGCATTAATTCTTTCAAAACAAACCAGGGCTGAGTGGGCCAGGGTTGAGTGGGCCAGGGCTGAGTGGGCCAGGGCTGAGTGGGCCAGGGCTGAGTGGGCCAGGGCTGAGTGGGCCAGGGCTGAGTGGGCCAGGGCTGAGTGGGCCAGGGCTGAGTGGGCCAGGGCTGAGTGGGCCAGGGCTGAGTGGGCCAGGGCTGAGTGGGCCAGGGCTGAGTGGGCCAGGGCTGAGTGGGCCAGGGCTGAGTGGGCCAGGGCTGAGTGGGCCAGGGCTGAGTGGGCCAGGGCTGAGTGGGCCAGGGCTGAGTGGGCCAGGGCTGAGTGGGCCAGGGCTGAGTGGGCCAGGGCTGAGTGGGCCAGGGCTGAGTGGGCCAGGGCTGAGTGGGCCAGGGCTGAGTGGGCCAGGGCTGAGTGGGCCAGGGCTGAGTGGGCCAGGGCTGACTCGGCCCGGGCTGACTCGGCCCGGGCTGACTCGGCCCGGGCTGACTCGGCCCGGGCTGACTCGGCCCGGGCTGACTCGGCCCGGGCTGACTCGGCCCGGGCTGACTCGGCCCGGGCTGACTCGGCCCGGGCTGACTCGGCCCGGGCTGACTCGGCCCGGGCTGACTCGGCCCGGGCTGACTCGGCCCGGGCTGACTCGGCCCGGGCTGACTCGGCCCGGGCTGACTCGGCCCGGGCTGACTCGGCCCGGGCTGACTCGGCCCGGGCTGACTCGGCCCGGGCTGACTCGGCCCGGGCTGACTCGGCCCGGGCTGACTCGGCCCGGGCTGACTCGGCCCGGGCTGACTCGGCCCGGGCTGACTCGGCCCGGGCTGACTCGGCCCGGGCTGACTCGGCCCGGGCTGACTCGGCCCGGGCTGACTCGGCCCGGGCTGACTCGGCCCGGGCTGACTCGGCCCGGGCTGACTCGGCCCGGGCTGACTCGGCCCGGGCTGACTCGGCCCGGGCTGACTCGGCCCGGGCTGACTCGGCCCGGGCTGACTCGGCCCGGGCTGACTCGGCCCGGGCTGAATCGGCCCGGGCTGACTCGGCCCGGGCTGACTCGGCCCGGGCTGACTCGGCCCGGGCTGACTCGGCCCGGGCTGACTCGGCCCGGGCTGACTCGGCCCGGGCTGACTCGGCCCGGGCTGACTCGGCCCGGGCTGACTCGGCCCGGGCTGACTCGGCCCGGGCTGACTCAGGCTGGCTTGTCTTGAAAGAATTTTGCGTTATTGCGAAAGAGGTTTGAACCAGGGTAACTTTTCTATTGCGCATGCGGTTTGAGGTCGCGAAGTTGAAAAGGTTGGCAATTTTTATGCGTCTTTCCGTACAGCATGTGCGTTCCAATGGCATTTGCAAACTCAGTCTCAGCCCAATTTCCTTTAAAGGAGAACTGACACAAAAAATAACTTTTGCTCATTCGATGCTTACTTCAAATCTGGAAAAAGTTTTCTTCATAGATTCACCATTTTTCTGATATTTGCACTTTTATACGTTTATTACGATCTTGGAAAACGCAGTTTTATCATCTTACCCCCCCCCCCCCCCAATCTGTTATCCAATCGGAAAATATGAGGACATTCAGAAAATTTAAAGCTGTTGGTAGAAAGCTAAGTTAATCGGAAAAAAATTAAATCATTTGTGAAAATTGAAGTTTTGACTCATATGGCCTTGTGAACTGTAGCTCAAAGAGTTCGTGTAAGAAAGGTACGTGTAAGTGCAAAAGAAAATATTTGTTTGGTAAAAGGCATATGAGTCAAAGGTGAGAGGCGACGCAATACAGAAAAAACTTAGTTTTGTATGAAAATGCAAGTATTTTCAACTACAGTCGTCGTAATGGGGATAGTGTCATAATTATTCCATCAAATTGCTCCTAAAAACGGGATAAAAAATAAAATTTTTTGAATAATATTTAACAGTAATGCTTAAAGACACGCAGTACATTTCCCATGACTTGTCAAGAACTTTCTCCGTTCGATATCGACCGATGAAACATAGGCGGCGGCAGGTGGAGAGCTGAGGGCTTCAGCCCCCCTCCCCCTTTTTTGCAAATAAGTTTTTTCAAGCAAATAAAAATAGTAAAGGTAAACGTTAAAAGAAAATTATAATCCGACACATCCTTTAGTTGCTTAATTTCTAAGAAGAACGCCGAGGACTATGGGGCATAAAAAAATAATGAATTCAATTTTGAGACTTGAATTAATCAAGCGTAATAAGAGCATGCCTTGAAAATAACGAAATGTTTTAAACGATTGCAAGAAAATACCTGCAAGAAATATTCTGAAATGTATTTTAAGCTTATCTAAAAAGGGTGCTTGTGGAAACTGTCCGCTCGCTTCGCTTGCAAGGAAGTCACTTCTTTCAAATATCCCCAAGGCCTCCGCCAACATCCCGCCGGCCCCTCCAAACATATTATATGCCTCTAATAGGCATATAATATGGTGAATCGTCTTAATGCGTTTTTCAAAAGATGGTCCTTTAGTCTGACAATTCGTATCAACTCGAGCCCTTCCCTTTTGAATTTCTTTGCGCCGCCCCTGTAAAAGACTAAACAACCTCATGATTCTAACTTGCGAGAAAGACATTTTGGACAACGTAAATTTAGATAAGATTGAGGAGCAATGGGCAAGTCGTAAAAGGAGAAAAATTACCACCTGATTTCTGGACTACGTATGTTTTGATGCGCTAATTAAACTAACAGTCTTTATGCTCGATCTTCCAAATTCACAAAATCTAACAACTTTATCATACAGCTGACTAATTATTATCGAGACAATTTATAAGGTTTTGTTGGTAGAAAACTATTAAAGTTTAGGCCCTTATACAAAATTAGAATTGACCCTTTGTCAGTCGGAAATTTTGAACCCTTCACGACAACAAAGAAAGACATGGTTACCATCAAGCATTGATTAAAATTACAACTTTAGCAAATTGCAACTTGCGTAAGAACCGCAGCAGCACAAATTTGGCAATAATTTAATAAAGCAAAAATTTGTGGCAAATAGTTTAGTCTAGAGTCTAGAAAATATTATGTTTACGTAGATGGAAAAATTTAAAAACATCGAATATCAACCTTTTGTCCCAAAAGCAGTCCAGAGTTGCACGGAAAGGCGCCGTATCCCGTTGAACTGAATCATTATAATGCTTGCTCTTTGACCCCAAAAAGGGGATGGGGGTAGGGGGCTGGGGCTGCGTCACACATTAGAAGGCTTTCGCTTGTTCGTCTTCCCAACGACAATGTCAGTTATTCTCATTGCTTACTGCAAGTCGTCATTGTATTTTTGCATCATTGTATCATTGAAGTTTGACATTAGGAAAATACAGGCTTATGCTGAGAGACTTTATCTAACATGTGACCTGATACAGAAAAAGCTTACTGCGATTACTAAGAAAAAGTGAAGTATCTAAGGAAAATTTGGTTGTAATCAAAATGAATTACACATATAGCAAGAGAAAATGGTTACATTGGTGAAATGCTTCTCGTATATGTAATATTCATATATACTTTCGATTACGTAATGATTGTGAACTGCAGGAAACTTCCTCATGTCTTCTGCAGGGAAATACGTTTTTGGAAAAGAAGTTAGTTCTGGATTTGGCGAGCAAAGAGAAAACACGAATTTATGACTACACTCATTTTTTTATAAGAAACTGGCTATAAGAAACGGGTATTGGAAAGTCAGAAAAAATTAAGAAATTTCAGTACTCGAAGCAAAAAAATTAAGAAACATTTAAATAGTGATAAAACTGAGAACAACGAAATTTTGTAAAATCCAAGAACAAGATTGCCCTGTTGGCCTAGAAGTTAAGACACAAGGGATGAAAATATACTCCCGCATCTAAATACAGCATCGAAACGGAAGCGAATCTCTTGACGTGACAAAAAAGGTCACGAACATTTCATAACATCATTCATGACATCATAATTAAGAAACTTTTAAGAAACAATGAGTATTGAAATTTCTAGAACATTAAGAATCTGGAGTACTCAACATCGACCTTTGTTTCTTTTAAAAAAAATGAGTGCATTCTCTGAGCCTTCTCCTACCAGCCCTGAAACAGTAAATATAATCAAAAAACTTTCTCAATCACTAGCAAGCAATTCTACTGGTTTCTTAGTCTCTAAGTTGAAAAAGAGCTTGCAAAATTATTTGCTTTAGTTCACCATCAGGAAATTCTTTTTTGGTTAAAATCTATGGATGTTATTCCAGTTTGTAAATTGTCGCTAACTTGAATACAGATGATAAAAACAGGTGTCGACGGGTGCTTTCCCTAGCAAAATCGATTTGTTAGATATCGATAATGCGTAAAAATGATTACTGTTGTTTCACGGAAGGGACCGTAAGGAACGCTAGCTATCCTAAGTAAGTCACGTGTCTCAATTCCAATGGCCTGTCCTGACTATGGGCACTTAATTGGTTGTTAACTAAACTTACGGTACACAACGACGTACTTGTTTATGACATTTATTTTTTTGCTATAATCACGATATTTAAATGCTCGTCTGGGCATCTTAGATTGGTTGCAGGGTGGTGCGCTGAGAGGGCTTAAAAGGCTTATAAACCTTGACTCACACAGGATTGATTTTACAAGGGAACGATTTAATTCCAAGTTTAAATAAAACTTCTTAACGAACAATCCTCTAGATTTGATACAGCAGTTTCTATTTCAATGCAAGCAACTTCAATCTATTCAACTACATGTCATAAATTTCATAAATTCACGTTCGTAAATTTATAAGTCGGATTCTTTAGTCTTTTTTGGATTTCCTTCTTCGGTAGAATTATCTCTTGTCTCTATTCTTCTTGGAATGAATCGAAACAGACAGGAATATGTTTGCACAAGATACTGTCTTAACGGTCTATTGTAATACGAGAAAATAAATGCGTTTGCACTTGAATTTATGAACAAAGGCAAAAATGTCCAAACCAGAACTGTGCTCGAAAACTGTTTTGGTTTCCCAAACTTGAACATCTCCCAATTCCAGAAAAGCATCGTAATCAAATATGGTGCACACATTGATAACTGGAAAGAAAGAATGACGGTGACTGATCTTGCTAGGGCCATATCATGCCTGAGTTGTTTAGATCTTGACTGTATATGGTTGTCATTTCCGTTGTATAACTTTTTCACACTGTTGTGAACATGGCGACAGACTATCGTATAACAGCTTACTAACGTAGCCGAAAGAGCCAGAAGAATGACCAAATATGCAAAGCTGAAGGCGTAATAGATGTCACTGTATTTTGCTACAAGAACAGTGATGGAAGCTAAAAGCAGAGCACAGAAAATAATACACATCAAGACGTACTTACGAACGGCTTGCCAGCGAAAAAACAGGTCTTGCATCGGATACTTTAAAACTATAAGCCGTTCAATGCCGATAGCTAGGACAGTTGTAAAGTCTAACGAAAGAAAGGTGTAGGACAGAAATTGTATGGCAAACTTTGCCTTGCAGCTAGTATGTACCGTTTGAGAGAAAATATAGGCACCACTTAGAGGCAGTAATAGACCACCAACTAACAGGTCTGTTATGCAAAGAAAAATTATCAGCAATTTCGAGCCAGATGACTTGGATTGAAATAGGCCTATAATTATGACACTGTTCGAAATTAAAGTAATTGGTATCAGAGCTGCAAAGAAGGAAAACATTGCAAGCCTATGTGATTTGGATAAATGAGACACATCTGGGCAAATACTTTGGCATGCAGGAACCGGTGCCAATGTCGTGTTCATTTTCAAACAAAGTGTGTGTCAGGAAAGCACTGGTCTTGTATCATCAGAAACAGTGAAATATTCTCTTGTCTTTTCACGTGATCAATATCCGATAATGTACAATCAATCTCATTTGCATTTAGTTATCTTTGCGTCTTCATATTGAATCAATCGCTGCAAAGACAGAAGTAATCTTTATTGTCCAGTCGCACTGTGGCAGAAGCTGGCATGTAGTCCAAACTTTTTATCGAATCAGAACTCAAGTCGCTTTTAGTATTGCGCTTTTACCAGTCATCGACAATATTCGAACTGAAGAACGATTACAGCTTTATAACAAGCATCTACCACCAGTAACCCTATTCAAAACAACATTTTGAAATGCAAGCAACATAATTAGAATTTCAGTCGTTATATGAGTAAATTCTCCGTTATTTACTTTATTTTAACCAGAATCCTCATTCACCGAGCTTCGGACTCAGTGTTTATGTAAACAACACTTCACATTTAACTTGTTCACAAAAAACTTAATACGGACAGTTTACATCTTGACTTAACGAATTATAAAAAGCGCTGTAAACACTAATGACTCTTAGAAATATCAACAGTTACTCTTAGAAATTAAAGGCCTGTCGTCCCTACTCATATCACTAAAAGTTCATACAATAGAAGTTGTAGTCAAAAGATTCAATGTTTGCTAGCGGTTTTGCCTTGGTAGAACCTGTGCTTTTGTATCACTGCCAATCCGTTAGATATTTAGCTGATTTTGCTTATGTATTTCACGATATTTATTCAAGTTACGTCATTCAAATTCTAAGGATAGATCTTAGAGATGACGTCTCTTTGATCTCTGTGCCATATTTATAATGAACTTTACTGTTTGCCCGTCTGTCATATCATACATGCATTGCTTTATGCGCTATATAGTTTTGAGTTGTTAGCTCTACGCGCTTAGGTGTGTTGAGCAGAACAGTTGCAAACAACTTAAAGACATCACCAAGTCGCTCATTTATACTATTATTTTGAATCACCAGCAAATATTTTAGCAGGTGCATTCCCTTCTTTTCTTCCTTCTGCAAGTAAGTTGGCTGACGTTTTCTTAGAAGGTTTTCAACTTCCATTGTTTGTGAAAAGAATTCCCACAATTTCAGTTTCAGCTTTTTGCTTTTTGACCATTGATTGCAGCTTTTTCGCTTCTTCTCGCTATTTTTGTCTTTTTACGCCGTATAATTAGGGCCATCAAGAGAACATAACGGAGAAGGAAAATCACCACCATGGACTTTCAACTTAGAGACATTTATTTGGCAAACCGAATGTAGAGGACCACGAGTTTAAAAATTCTATTTGGAAAAGTTTGAAGATCAGCATTGTTGAATGTTTTTTATCAAGAAACCTAGTACCAGACGCCCTTAAAATCAAAGACATTTGCAGTACAGTAAATCTTTATTTTGGCAATGTTATTAATGTCATAATAACCAATTCTAAGCTCAGAGTCTCAACAAAGATCTTGGCAATTAAATAGGAGGGGATGTTCAGTCTTTGACAGCCAACACAGACAAATATTAACAATTATTTTGCGGAACAGAATTTGAGAATGGCTTTGAAAAAAGCAAAAGTTTTACAACATTCTAAAAACTTTTTCGTCTGACACTCCTCAGAGCATAAAACGTCAGAATCAGGGTCCGAAAGAACACGATGAAAAATATATACCCAGTTGTGGATCGCAATAGGCCAATCAGAAAAACGCAAGCACAAGACCGGTATAGTTGACCAATCAGTGCCGCGAGCCTAAAGAAAAATTACCACTGGAGTCGAAGAGAGAAAACGAACTCCTTCTTTCTACCCAATGGCGGCTTTTCTCGTTTGTATGTAGATTGATTCCAAAACTGCTAGATGGAAGGACGACCGGGCTCTGCCAATTATCCGAAGCATGTCGTCATTATAGAGTTTTGCACAATCTGGGTTGTCTAAAAGATGTTGACCGATGGCAGAATCATTTGCTTTAAAAGTGTTTCTAGACCTACAAGATCGAGGAGGCTGTTCTCTTTGAGGGGCAGTTTTGTTTCTTATGTTGGGAGGAATATTCTATTTTATTCTATCCCCAATCTTTGGATTGTGCGACCTGCGTACCCAGAATCACACTGGCACGTAATTTCATAAATGACGGAACTTTTTCAAAAATTCATAAATGACGGGACATAAGTCCCGCTCAGACCTATCTTGTCTATGATTGGTTCAGCACAACACGAACTGGCTGAGGGAATTGAAAATTATAAATTGAATTACATCTCTCTGCAATTCTAGGCGTAGGAATCAGGAGATGTGGTCACATCGAGAGGAAGGACCAGGACACTGCTCGTTAAGCATAGCTTTTCGGTGTTCTAAAGACTACCTTCGGGTACTAGATGAAAACAAATCAAATCAGTTCTAATGCTTTTATTTCATTTTTCAACATTTTGATTTTGCTATAAAAAATTATGTTAAAAGAGTCAAAGTAATTTTAAAGTTCTCTTTCGTTAAATTGTATAAAATGCTGAAAATGCACAACTGAAACTTTTTGTACTGATTGTGATTTACCTCATCTTTAAAAATCTGGGAGTATATAAGGACCATTAAAAATTCTATTTTGTTGACCTTGGAATAAGAACCTATTATATATTATCACCTGAAACAATTCTTAAATACAAGGTGCATAATTTAAAAAAAACCGCCTCTAGGTTCTAATTTTTGTAGGTTCCTATATCCGCATGGATTTACTGTAGTTCTTTTTTCCTCATATGACCTACAAATTCTTAGAAAACACTCCAAATTGTGTCATGAATGTAATTTTTAAGCACTTCAGGTTGTTTCAAGACATAAAAATTTGTACAAAATTTTCCAGGTTCTTTGAAGTTTTTTCAGAGGCCCCGGAGGTGACAGAATTTTTTAAAAATGACTCAGTTCTTTTTTTCCACAAATGACCTACAAATTTATCGAGAACACTCTGAACGTATTTTCAAGCATTTCAGGTTGTTTCGAGTAAAGAAAATATTTTTAAATTTTCAGATTTTTGAAGCTTTTTTGCAGGTCTGGGGTGACAGACTTTTTGAAAAATGACTCAGGTTGCAAGAAATACTCTGAAGCGCATTTTTGCTTATCTAAAGGGCATGGTCACCAAAGATTTTCTGGTCGCTTCGCTCGTAACAGACCTCGTCTTTCTGTTTTTCCACAGGGCCTTCAAAACCTCATCTCTATCATTGTAGCTAGGCCTCCATAAACCACCTTTCTCAACCTTTCTGAAATCTTTGTTAGAATGCCTCTTCAAATCGATGCCCCCTCCCACTTTTCTAATGCTTTCTTTTCTACGCCATTGCTTAAAACGTTTAAGCGAAAAATCCGAATGAAGGCATAGCTCTTTCAACTGCTGCATTTGCAGTAGCAGAGCCATTTCACCAAAACATGATGATGATAGAAAGTATAATATTATATGTTTTGCCAGCACATTTGCATCATGTTTATTCTTTTGAAAGGGCCCCACAATGGCTTGGCATCTGGGGTAAAAATAGAACTTTGCTTGTCAGTGGTGGGGGAACTCATAGGGCCTGGCGGGGCAATTCCCCCATCACTGAGTATGTTAGAAAATGTCCTGCTTTCAACAGGTCAACTGATGACTGAAATCATCTTTAGTTCTGTAAAAGGATTTTCTGCCTTTTGATAGTTTTAAATTTTTTGAAAACAACAACGTGGGGCAAAGGGCGCACCGGGAAATTTCCAAATGTCCCGGTGGGCCAGTCCGCTTCTGCTTGCAGTTATTTACATTAGAGTTTGCCTATCATGTGATAATTGATAATTGTAAGCTTTCCTATTTGTGTTAATGTTCAAGTTTGCAAAAAACTAGTTGCGATCGGCAATTAGCCTCTGTCCAAGACCCTTAACTTGAAAGTAGAGGGTCTGTGTAACCATAGTCACTAGAAAAACTCTGGTCTGGAAGCCTTTTGTTCTAACTCTTTATCCTTGAAAAAGTATTTTTAATCGTGAAGACGGATTAAACAAGACTACTCAGACCAAGACTACATTTAGCACCAGCAACTCTATTCAAAACCAAATTCTTTCAGACAAGCAACATATTTAGAACAGCAATATTCAAAACCAAATTCTTTCAGACAAGCAACATATTTAGAACAGCAATCGTAACACGACAAAATTATCTGTATTTGACGTTATTCTAACCAGAATCTTCATTTGTTGATCTTCAGACCAAGTGTTTTGATACACAACGCTTCACTTTTCCCTGTTTACAAAAAAATTGAAAGTGGACAGTTTGCATTTGACTTAACGAGCAATGAAAAACGCCGGAAACAATAATAAAATTATTGATAGTTACGCTTAGGAATTCGTCCCGACTCTTATCACTAAAAGTTCATGCAGTATATTTTGAAGATGTTGATGTCAAAGATATGACGTTTGGTAGAACCTGTGCTCTTGTAGCAACATCAGTGCCACTCCGTAAGACATTTAGCTGATTTTGCAAATATATTTTCACTCAAGATAATAAACGTATCAAAAGTTTTTTGGTGGTACAGAACTTAAAAAAAAGTCGTCTTTCCATCTAGCAGTTTTGAAATCGATCTACACACAAACGAGAAAAGCCGCCATTGTGTAGAAAGAAGGAGTTCGTTTTCTTTTTTGGAATCTAGTGGTAATTTTTCTTTAGGCACGCAGCACTGATTGCTCAACTATACCGGTCTTGTGCTTGCGTTTTTTTTCTGATTGGCCTATTTCGATCCACAACTGGGAATATATATTTCATCGTTTTTTTTCGGACCCTGATTCTGAGGAGTGTCTGAGGATTGATGTTCTATGCTCTGAGGAGTGTCAGAGGAAAAAGCTTTTAGCCAATATGTTTTATGTTTTAAAATGTTTGCTTTTTCAATGCCAAAATAAGCTTACCATAATCCGGTAATAGAAAGCACACGCTCTACGAACAGATGCAGAGAAAACTGGCACGTTCTCCAACTCGGGACCTTAAACCGCATGGGCAGTAGAAAAGTTACCCAGGTTCAACCCTGTTTTGCATTTACACTAAATTTTTCAAAACGAACCCGGATCTAGTCGGCCTGGGTTGAGTCGGTCCAGACTGAGTCGGCCCGGTTTGAGTCGCCAGGTTAGAAATCACACTTCAGTTGCTTTTTTTGGTCGCTCTATAAACTTCCACATCATAGATGGAGAGGGGGTGCTAAAGCCCTCCACTTGATGCAAAAAATGCAACTTATTACGAAGTAAACCACTAGTAAAGACACTTTCTATTCGGTTTTAGCAATTTGATAAACGCCTAGTTTTCGGAATCTAGCAGTTTGAAACTCTTATTTGCACTTTTATATTTAATTTTTGGTTTGCTCAAGATGTCTTTCATTTTCATAAATGCATCTTTGAACATACCTATACGCCTTTTGATGTCCTTGTGACAGATATCCAGGTACCAAGATAGTTTAAGCAATCTTCAAGCTGTATGACTTGTGTCCTTATTTTGAGGTTACAATGAAGTGTCACTCCTTTCTTCACAATGACCATGCATTCTGTCATTATACATATACCAAGCAGTGTATAAATAGTTTGCAAGTTCAGTCTTATTATTGGCATAAAGTTGAAAAGTGAAGGCGTCACAAAAATCTATTACTGGAATATCGCATTTGAACAAAGTAACTTGAGAGGGCATCATCAAATACATTTGTGAAAGCAGGTAAATGTCTTACAAATTGGCTGTGGTATGGAGACAGGAGCACAACCTCTTTCAAGGCAAATCCGTTGGCAACCTCAAATCTATTGACTACCTCTTCTATTTAATAAACTTCAAGTGATATGAGTCGGGACGACAGGCCATAAATTTCTAAGAGAAACTGTTTATATTTTCAACAGTATTTTCTAAAATTTTCACTGTTTGATAAATTAAAAAGGAAATGGTCCATTTCAAATTCTTTTGTAAACAGGTTAAATATGAAGTGTTGTGTACATAAACACTGAGTCTAAAGCTCAGTAAATGAAGATTCTGGTGAAAATAACGTAAATAACTGAAAATTTAGTCATGTTACGGTTTTATTTCTAATTATGTTGCTTGCCTTTCAGAACTTTGTTTTGAATAGAATTGCTGGTGGCAAATGCCTGTTATATAAAGCTGTAATCGTTCTTCAGTTCAAATGTTGTCGATGACTTGTAAAAGCGCAATACGAACAGCAATTTGAGTTCCGATGCGACGAAAATTTGCACTAAATGCCATCTTCTGCTACAGTGTGACTGGACAACAAGAACATCTTCTGTGCTTGCAGCAATTGATTCAGTGTGAAGATACATCTCATCTACATCTCATGTATAGCACAGATTTCTGGCAAACTTTAATTGAAAATAATTTCCTTGAACGAGAGTCAACTTAATGCAAGGGAGATTGATTGGACATTATCGGATACTGATCACGAGAAAAGGAAAGAGAATATCACACTGTTTCTGATGATACAAGACCAGTGCTTCCCTGACACACACTTTGTATAAAAATGAACACGACATTGGCACCAGTTCCTGCATGCAAAAGTATTACCCCAGATGTGTCTCAGTTGTCCAAATCCCATAGACTTGCAATGTTCTCCTTCAATGCAGCTCTAATACCAATTACTTTAGTTTCCAACAGTGTCGTGATTATAGGCCTACTTCGATCTAAATCATCCGGCTCAAAGTTGTTGATCGTTTTTCTTTGCATAACAGACCTGTTAGTTGGTGTTTTATTAATGCCTGTAAGTAGTGCCTATATTCTCTCTCCAGTGGTACATAGCAGCTGCAATGCAAAGTTTGCCATACAGTTTCTGTCCCACACCTTTCTTTTCTTAGACTTTACAACTGTCTTAGCTATCGGCATTGAACGGCTTATAGTTTTAAAATATCCGATGCAAGACTTGTTTTTTCGATGGCAAGCCGTTCGTAAGTACGTCTTGATGTGTACTATTTTCTGTGTTCTGCTTTTTGCTTTTATCGTCATTCTTGTAACAAATTACAGTGACGTCTACTACGCCGTCAAATTTGCGTCTTTCGCTATCTATGTGGCTATTTTAGTAACGTTAGTAAGTTGTTATGCGATAGTCTGTCGCCATGTGCGAAACAGTGTGAAAAAGTTGTACAACGGAAATGACAACCATATACAGTCAAGATCTAGACAACTCAGGCATGATATGGCCCTAGCAAGATCAGTCACAGTCATTCTTTCTTTCCAGTTATCAATGTGTGCACCATATTCCATTACTATGCTTTTCTGGAATTGGGAGATGTTCAAGTTTGGGAAACCAAAACAGCTCTCAAACACGATCCTGGTTTGGACATTTTTGCCGTTGCTTATAAATTCAAGTGCAAACGCATTTATTTACTCGTATTACAATAGACCGTTAAGACAGTATCTTGTGCAAACATATTCCTGTCTGTTTCGATTCATTCCAAGAAGAAAAGAGACAAGAGGTAATCCTAACGAAGAGGGAAATACTAAAAAGACTAAAGAATCTAGCTTATAAATTTATAAACACAGTACAAGGCACCAACCGCGGAAGTGACAGCTATGAAAATGATAGTCTTACAGAGAAATGGCACACAATTGCATAAATTGAAGCCGCTAAAAAGAAACTGCTGCATGAAATCTATAGGACCGTTCGTTCCACGTACATACATTTAAGTTTGGAATATTATTTGGAATAGTATAAACATATATTAAAGTATTATTATACTCGACTTTTGTAGGGTCCAGGCCCTCGACGTGTTGACCACGTCACGCATTGTTAATGTAACTTCATGCTACTAGATTTGTTAGAGGGAGGTCTTAATGTTACGGACTGATAGTTTGGCTATTCGTCAAGAAAATTGATTGAATTTGTTGAAAATAATTTATTTATGTTATTTATCATATTTTCGAAGCCGTGATTTTCTTTTGACTCACGCACCACACCAAGAAGATACTAGAGCTGAGTGTTAATTGCTCAATAGCGGAAACGTATTCAGATACACATCTGTATTCACTCTGCATAAGCTTGTTCACGTTATTTTTCTAGTCATTCATTTCTTAACATTCTCATGACCTCATCTCATTAAACGGGTATCCTCTAAGTTTCTAAAACATAACACATTCGCTAATCTTTATCCTTAACTTTCTGTTTGCTAAGTTATTCGTTTCACAATTCTTAACTTTATCCCTGTAAATTTGAGAATATAGTGATCATATATCGTAATTAGTATAGCTAAGGATGTTAATTTGTTGAATTGGATGTTCCATCCAGCTCAACAAAAATTCCGACAGCCAATCACGTGCACGTAGAATAAAATATGTAGAATATAACAGTTTTTGTTGTCTAGTTGCACTGAAGCAGAAGCTGTAGCTGGCATGATGATTAAATTATATTACATAAGAGTCGATTTCTCGAGATGCTTTTGTGCCTTAACTAATTCTCTTGAGATTTTTACTATTTCCTATTCATTATGGTCTCTTGTGCCCTCCTTTCTCACGTTTTTCTTGTATCTACTCTACCAGTTAATGGACAATGCGGGAGTCTTTCGGCCTCCTGAGGACTTGACTTATAAAGCTAAGGTGTAAGGTGTGTGTTTTGTCGCGTTTTCATTCCCTTTGTTAATCTAGGGGTATTTGCGGTTTTGATAAAGTATGGATCTCGCCTTGCTTGCATTTACCTGATTCAGTTTTGATTCTCAACCATAGACGTTTCGATGAGGGCTAGCTTTCAGATAAGTCTATTGATTACCCGCCAGGTATGCGTTTCTCTACTGATAAATCAGATATATTTTCTAACTATTTTAGATAATGCTTTGATGTTTTTGCAACTATACCTGATACTGGTACGAATTTCAGCGTTTGAGATTCGTTCGTAGAAATCTTTTTTTGTCACCTCTTTGTCACCAAACTTGGCTAAAGTTCAAACCCACCCCTGAGTTTCACCAGGAAACACAAAAATCAACGCAATGTTTTAACTCAGAACATGGTTTGCTACAACAAAGTTAAATACAAATTAGTAGTTGATGAAGTGCTCCAGCTTTCTCAGTGAACTTCTTCCCTCATGTTGTAATTGCAGAAAATCGCTCCACATTCATTTCATAATTCATATTTCTTGATTGGAAACTATTTACGGCCTCGTTAGCAATACTGTTTTTATATCGCCAACACGGATAGATAGGTTTAGTTTTTTTAGTTTTCATGACCCACCCTGTAGCTTGTGTCCCCTAATAGCCGTTATTCTATTGTTCCTGGCGAAAATTATAAACAGCATTTGAAGTTTTGTTTATTGATGGTGTTCATGCCTGGAGATTCAAATTTTTGCAAACTACACAAAGATCTAAGGTTACGGTAAACGTAATGTGGGAAAAAATCAATTTTTCGATTTTTTTTCAAATTCAATTAGCCAATGTAAAAGGCACACAATGATACCAAATTTGAAACCAACAGGTATTTTGAAAATGGAGAAAATCCCATGTGAACGAAGGTTTCAATAATTTCCTTATTAAAACTTTTATTTGAGGCCTGAAAATCTCTTGACCTGTTAAGCCGATTATCGTTGCTTTGCAGTTGTGGTCGCATGTCTCATTCACAATATTGCATGGCACATACATGTATCCCATCTATGGCTGTGTTTATTAAAACAGGCTTAATGATCTTAAAGCTTCAAGTGACTTGACCCGGATTTCACTGTGGTTTCAAGTGACTTGACCCGGATTACACTAGTGTCCCTTGCAAGTGCAATTAGTAAAACCCCATTTTCTCTAGACTTCCAATTTCTCTACATACAGGTACGAAAAAGCTTTTTTGGACCCAAGGAACCAATCGAATGGCCCAAAACTTCGCACGCAGCCAGGACATATCTCGGGTAAGCAAAGTATCTGAAAATTTTTGTATTTGCTCTGGTCCGTCTTTTATATACAGCTTTGGGAGGGAAGAAAAATTATTTGTCAATTTTTGACAGGGTATAGTTTCAAGGGGAGGAAGAATTTAGAAAATTTGAGACACTCTTTGGTAGCTTAGGATCTGCGCTTTCTATTGATATTAGTCAGATCTTGATACCTCAAACGCAAGGGTAGAAAATAGCTTTTATAGGTGGAACACTCATTTAAGCAATAAATTTGCCTGGAATGTATCATTTTACAATGTTTGCCAATTATTTTGATCTGCCCGGAATCACCACATTCTTGTGCATCGTATGATGTATAGTTTAATCCGATTCCGTTAATAGTTTGGCCTTCAGGGAGAGAAAACCAAATATCGTGTCAAAAACTTTTACCGTAACCTTAAAGTGACTTCAAGTTGTTGCTTTTTTCAAGTTCTCTCTTTTAGTCTTTTACTAAAGGTTGGTGATAAGTCATTTATGGAATTGGTTGTAGATTAAGTTAACTGACGATACTTAGCTGATTATTAAAAAAGATTCTAGATTATTTCTCCATTGAAGTTTTTCCAGTGTTTAGATGCCTTAAAAAGGGTTTCTAAATTATGCTAGATTCGCAAGACCCTTGTGGCTTGTTTGTTTCTAAGGAATCTATACTTTGCTTCCAATTTCCTGGAATGATATAAGGTTTCTAGCCTTCATTGACGTACATTAGCGCGGAGATTTGCCTACTGTCCACCTTTATGAGCAAAAATTATCCTGTAACTTGCCTTTGAAGGGAGGACTGTTTCCTCAAGCCTAAAGAGTGGAAGTGTGCTGTTAAGTTCTATCCTCGTGTTATGCTCCGTGGCTAGGCATGCGAGCTGAAATGGTCGTAGAATTCGCAAATCTTTCACGTTGATGCCGCTTAATTTGCCACCGCTTCGGGTTCCTGAATATCTTAAACGTTTTATTTTTACCATGCAGTGATGAATAATAGAGTTCTGAATCCGCAAAGAAGAATATTTTGCTCTGAATATAGCAGTAGGTAATTAAGAAGAACGATTACAACTTTATTTAACAAGCCTCTACCACCACCAACTCTATTAAAAACCAAATTCTGAAGAGCAATCGGCATAATTTGAATTACAATCATAATACGACGAAACTCTCAGTTAATTACTTCATTTAGACCAGAATCTTAATGCATAAAACACTTTACATTTATCCGGTTGACAAAATAAATTAATATACACAGTTGGCATTTCAATTGAACCCACAATGAAAGTCGCCGTAAATGCTAATGAAAATATAAACAGTAACACTTAGAAATTAAAGGCCTGACTCGTATCATTAAAAGTTCATGCAATAAAACTTGTAATCAAAGGATTTGAAGTTTTGTAACAGTTTTGATTTGTTAGAATCTGTGCTCTTGTAGCAATATCACTGACAATCCGTTAGATATTTAGTTGTTTTTGAAAATATATTTCACGATCCTCACCCAAGATACTGAACTTTACTGTTTGCCTGTCTGTCATTTCATGTGTACATTGCTATAAGTGCTATATAATCTGCGCATGTTACTCCTCCCTTGTATCAATCCTGGGGCCCTGGAGTGGATCCGTTTGGAACGCAAGAATGAAATATTTGGAACCGCTCAATTTTCTCTCGTGTAAACAAGGTCTTAGTTGATTTTGCAAATATGTTTCACGAAGCTCACTCAAGATAGTGAACTTTACTGTTTGATTGTCTGTCATATCATACATGCATTTCTTTATGCGCTATATACAGTAAATCCCCGCATATAAAAACCTACAAAAATAAGAACCTAGAGGCTGTTTTTCCTAAATTATGCACTTTGTAATTAAGAACCGGTTTCAGTGTGATAAAATATAATAGGTTCTTATCCCAAGGGCAAAAAATAGAGAGTATGAATACGTATTCATTTTTTTAACTATTTGAATGCGTAAACTATCGCAGCAAACAACGCTCTGTTTACGCCATTGCTCACTTTTGTCATGTAGAAGCCGCATAATTTACGCATAATTAATTTTTCCAGAGATCCTAGGAAAACGCTAGTACTCGAGTTTGCTCTCGGTTACACAGACCCTCTACTTTCAAGTAAGGGGTCTGGGACACAGGCCATATAAATAGGGCTATCAAGAGAACATAACAGAAAAGGAAATTATCCATAGTCTTAAAGGAAATTGGATTGAAACTGTGTTTGCAAATGCACTTGCATTCCTCATGAAAACCATTCACTGTTCATAATGGCGGGCAAGCCTTCGAAGATACCATAATTCAGTGATAGAAAGCACATGCTGTACGGTCAGACGCAGAGAAAATTGGCGCCCTTTCCAAATCGCAACCTTAAACCGCATGCGCAGTTGAAAAGTTATCCTGGTTCAAACCTGTTTCGCATTAACGCAAAATTCTTTCAAAACAAACCAGGGCTGAGTGGGCCCGGGCTGAGTGGGCCCGGGCTGAGTGGGCCCGGGCTGAGTGGGCCCGGGCTGAGTGGGCCCGGGCTGAGTGGGCCCGGGCTGAGTGGGCCCGGGCTGAGTGGGCCAGGGCTGAGTGGGCCTGGGCTAAGTGGGCTCGGGCTGACTCGGCCCGGGCTGACTCGGCCCGGGCTGACTCGGCCCGGGCTGACTCGGCCCGGGCTGACTCGGCCCGGGCTGACTCGGCCCGGGCTGACTCGGCCCGGGCTGACTCGGCCCGGGCTGACTCGGCCCGGGCTGACTCGGCCCGGGCTGACTCGGCCCGGGCTGACTCGGCCCGGGCTGACTCGGCCCGGGCTGACTCGGCCCGGGCTGACTCGGCCCGGGCTGACTCGGCCCGGGCTGACTCGGCCCGGGCTGACTCGGCCCGGGCTGACTCGGCCCGGGCTGACTCGGCCCGGGCTGACTCGGCCCGGGCTGACTCGGCCCGGGCTGACTCGGCCCGGGCTGACTCGGCCCGGGCTGACTCGGCCCGGGCTGACTCGGCCCGGGCTGACTCGGCCCGGGCTGACTCGGCCCGGGCTGACTCGGCCCGGACTGACTCGGCCCGGGCTGACTCGGCCCGGGCTGACTCGGCCCGGGCTGACTCGGCCCGGGCTGACTCGGCCCGGGCTGACTCGGCCCGGGCTGACTCGGCCCGGGCTGACTCGGCCCGGGCTGACTCGGCCCGGGCTGACTCGGCCCGGGCTGACTCGGCCCGGGCTGACTCGGCCCGGGCTGACTCGGCCCGGGCTGACTCGGCCCGGGCTTGTCTTGAAAGAATTTTGCGTTAATGCGAAACAGGTTTGAACCAGGGCAATTTTTCTATTGCGCATGCGGTTTGAGGTCGCGAAGTTGAAAGGGTTGGCAGTTTTTATGCGTCTTTCCGTACAGCATGTGCGTTCCATGTGCATTTGTTAACTCAGTTTCAACCCAGTTTCCTTTAAAGGATAACTGACACAAAAAAATTACTTTTGCTCATTCGATGCTTACTTTAAATCTGGAAAACGTTTTCTTTTTAGATTCACCGTTTTTTCTGACATTTGCACTTTTATCCGTCAATTACGATCTTGGAAAACGCAGTTTCATCATGTAACTGATAACCAGCAAAACGACAAAGAGAAACATCTTGTTTAAGGTCTAATACCAGGCACGTAAATACTGAGGAGTGTTGGAGGGGTGTGGGTTTGGTCTGACAGCCCCCTCCCCCCAATCTGTTATCCAATCGGAAATTATGAGTACAGTCAGAAAATTTAAAGCTGTTGGTAGGAAGCTAGGTTAATCGGAAAAAATTAAATCATTTGTGAAAATTGAAGTTTTTACTCATATGGCCTTGTGAACTGTAGCTCAAAGAGGTCGTGTAAGAAAGGTACGTGTAAGTGGAAAAGAAAATATTTGTTTGGTAAAATGCATATGAGTCAAAGGTGAGAGGCGACGCAATACAGAAAAAACGAAATTTTGTATGAGAATTCAAGTATTTTCAACTACTGTCGTCAGAATGGGGATAGTGTCATAATGATTCCATCAAATTGCTTCTAAAAACGGGATAAAAATAGAGTTTTTCAAATAATTTTTTAACAGTAATGCCTAAAGAAGCGCTGTACATTTCCCATGACTTGTCAAGAACTTTCTCCGTTCGATATCGACAGATGAAACATAGGCGGCACCGGCACAGAAACGGAAGAGCTGAGGGCTTCAGCCCCCCCCCCCACTTTTTTGCAAAAATGTTTTTTAAGCAAATAAAAAGAGTAAAGGAAAACGTTTAAAGATAAGAATAATCCGACACATCCTTTAGTTGCTTAATTTCCAAGGAGAACGCCGAGGACTATGGGGCATAAAAAAATAATGAATTCAATTTTGAGACTTGAATTAATCAAGCGTAATAAGAGCATGCCTTGAAAATAACGAAATGTTTTAAACGATTGCAAGAAAATACCTGCAAGAAATATTCTGAAATGTATTTTAAGCTTATCTAAAAAGGGTGCTTGTGGAAATTGTCCGCTCGCTTCGCTTGCAAGGAAGTCACTTCTTTCAAATATCCCCAAGGCCTCCGCCAACATCCCGCCGGCCCCTTCAAACGTACTGCTAGCATAATGTGTGCCCCGTAACATAATAGGCATATAATATGGTGAATCGTCTTAATGCGTTTTTCAAAAGATGGTCCTTTAGTCTGACAATTCGTATCAACTCGAGCCCTTCCCTTTTGAATTTCTTTGCGCCGCCCCTGTAAAAGACTAAACAACCTCATGATTATAACTTGTGAGAAAGACATTTTGGACAACGTAAATTTAGATAAGATTGAGGAGCAATGGGCAAGTCGTAAAAGGAGAAAAATTATCACCTGATTTCTGGACTACGTATGTTTTGATGCGCTAATTAAACTAACAGTCTTTATGCTCGATCTTCCAAATTCACAAAATCTAACAACTTTATCATACAGCTGACTAATTATTATCGAGACAATTTATAAGGTTTTGTTGGTAGAAAACTATTAAAGTTTAGGCCCTTATACAAAATTAGAATTGACCCTTTGTCAGTCGGAAATTTTGAACCCTTCACGACAACAAAGAAAGACATGGTTACCATCAAGCATTGATTAAAATTACAACTTTAGCAAATTGCAACTTGCGTAAGAACCGCAGCAGCACAAATTTGGCAATAATTTAATAAAGCAAAAATTTGTGGCAAATAGTTTAGTCTAGAGTCTAGAAAATATTATGTTTACGTAGTTGGAAAAATTTAAAAACATCGAATATCAACCTTTTGTCCCAAAAGCAGTCCAGAGTTGTACGGAAAGGCGCCGTATCCCGTTGAACTGAATCATTATAATGCTTGCTCTTTGACCCCAAAAAGGGGATGGGGGTAGGGGGCTGGGGCTGCGCCACACATTAGAAGGCTTTCGCTTGTTCGTCTTCCCAACGACAATGTCAGTTATTCTCATTGCTTACTGCAAGTCGTCATTGTTTTTTTGCATCATTGTATCATTGAAGTTTGACATTAGGAAATACAGGCTTATGCTGAGAGACTTTATCTAACATGTGACCTGATACAGAAAAAGCTTACTGCGATTACTAAGAAAAAGTGAAGTATCTAAGGAAAATTTGGTTGTAATCAAAATGAATTACACATATAGCAAGAGAAAATGGTTACATTGGTGAAATGCTTCTCGTATATGTAATATTCATATATACTTTCGATTACGTAATGATTGTGAACTGCAGGAAACTTCCTCATGTCTTCTGCAGGGAAATACGTTTTTGGAAAAGAAGTTAGTTCTGGATTTGGCGAGCAAAGAGAAAACACGAATTTATGACTACACTCATTATTTTATAAGAAACTGGCTATAAGAAACGGGTATTGGAAAGTCAGAAAAAATTAAGAAATTTCAGTACTCGAAGCAAAAAAATTAAGAAACATTTAAATAGTGATAAAACTGAGAACAACGAAATTTTGTAAAATCCAAGAACAAGATTGCCCTGTTGGCCTAGAAGTTAAGACACAAGGGATGAAAATATACTCCCGCATCTAAATACAGCATCGAAACGGAAGCGAATCTCTTGACGTGACAAAAAAGGTCACGAACATTTCATAACATCATTCATGACATCATAATTAAGAAACTTTTAAGAAACAATGAGTATTGAAATTTCCAGAACATTAAGAATCTGGAGTACTCAACATTGACCTTTGTTTCTTATAAAAAAATGAGTGCATTCTCTGAGCCTTCTCCTACCAGCCCTGAAACAGTAAATATAATCAAAAAACTTTCTCAATCACTAGCAAGCAATTCTACTGGTTTCTTAGTCTCTAAGTTGAAAAAGAGCTTGCAAAATTATTTGCTTTAGTTCACCATCAGGAAATTCTTTTTTGGTTGAAATCTATGGATGTTATTCCAGTTTGTAAATTGTCGCTAACTTGAATACAGATGATAAAAGCAGGTGTCGACGGGTGCTTTCCCTAGCAAAATCGATTTGTTAGATATCGATAATGCGTAAAAATGATTACTGTTGTTTCACGGAAGGGACCGTAAGGAACGCTAGCTATCCTAAGTATAGTCACGTGTCTCAATTCCAATGGCCTGTCCTGACTATGGGCACTTAATTGGTTGTTAACTAAACTTACGGTACACAACGACGTACTTGTTTATGAGATTGGTTTTTTTGCTATAATCACGATATTTAAATGCTCGTCTGGGCATCTTAGATTGGTTGCAGGGTGGTGCGCTGAGAGGGCTTAAAAGGCTTATAAACCTTGACTCACACAGGATTGATTTTACAAGGGAACGATTTAATTCCAAGTTTAAATAAAACTTCTTAACGAACAATCCTCTAGATTTGATACAGCAGTTTCTATTTCAATGCAAGCAACTTTAATCTATTTAACTACATGTCATAAATTTCATAAATTCACGTTCGTAAATTTATAAGTCGGATTCTTTAGTCTTTTTGGGATTTCCTTCTTCGGTAGAATTATCTCTTGTCTCTATTCTCCTTGGAATGAATCGAAACAGACAGGAATATGTTTGCACAAGATACTGTCTTAACGGTCTATTGTAATACGAGTAAATAAATGCGTTGGCACTTGAATTTATGAACAAAGGCAAAAATGTCCAAACCAGAACTGTGCTCGAAAACTGTTTTGGTTTCCCAAATTTGAACATCTCCCAATTCCAGAAAAGCATCGTAATCAAATATGGTGCACACATTGATAACTGGAAAGAAAGAATGACGGTGACTGATCTTGCTAGGGCCATATCATGCCTGAGTTGTTTAGATCTTGACTGTATATGGTTGTCTTTTCCGTTGTACAACTCTTTCACACTGTTGTGAACATGGCGACAGACTATCGTATAACAGCTTACTAACGTAGCCGAAAGAGCCACAAGAATGACCAAAAATGCAAAGCTGAAGGCGTAATAGATATCACTGTATTTTGCTACAAGATCAGTGATGGAAGCTAAAAGCAGAGCACAGAAAATAATACACATCAAGACGTACTTACGAACGGCTTGCCATCGAAAAAACAAGTCTTGCATCGGATACTTTAAAACTATAAGCCGTTCAATGCCGATAGCTAGGACAGTTGTAAAGTCTAACGAAAGAAAGGTGTAGGACAGAAATTGTATGGCATACTTTGCCTTGCAGCTGGTATGTACCGCTTGAGAGAGAATATAGGCACCACTTAGAGGCAGTAATAGACCACCAACTAACAGGTCTGTTATGCAAAGAAAAATTATCAGCAATTTCGAGCCAGATGACTTGGTTTGAAATAGGCCTATAATTATGACACTGTTCGAAATTAAAGTAATTGGTATCAGAGCTGCAAAGAAGGAAAACATTGCAAGCCTATGTGATTTGGATAAATGAGACACATCTGGGCAAATACTTTGGCATGCAGGAACCGGTGCCAATGTCGATACTTTATAGAATTTCAGTCGTTATATAAGTAAATTATCCGTTATTTACTTTATTTTAACCAGAATCCTCATTCACAGAGCTTCAGACTCAGTATTTATGTAAACAACATTTCACGTTTAACCTGTTCAGAATAGAACTTAATATAGACAGATTGCATCTTGACTTAGCGAATTATAAAAAGCACTGTAAAAACTAATGAGAATATCAACAGTTACTCTTAGAAATTAAAGGCCTGTCGTCCCTACTCATATTACTATTCTATATACAATAGAAGTTGTAGTCAAAAAATTCAATGTTTGCTAGCGGTTTTGCCTTGGTAGAACCTGTGCTTTTGTATCACTGCCAATCCGTTAGATATTTAGCTGATTTTGCTTATGTATTTCACGATACTTATTCAAGTTATGTCATTCAAATTCTAAGGATAGATCTTAGAGATGACGTCTCTTTGATCTCTGTGCCATATTTATAATGAACTTTACTGTTTGCCCCTCTGTCATATCATACATGCATTGCTTTATGCGCTATATAATCTTGAGTTGTTACTGTTAGCTCTACGTGCTTAGGTGTGTTGAGCAGAACACTTCCAAACAACTTAAAGACATCACCAAGTCGCTCATTTATACTATCGTTTTGAATCACCAGCAAATATTTCAGCAGGTGCATTCCCTTCTTTTCATCCTTCTGCAATTAAGTTGGCTGACGTTTTCTTAGAGGGTTTTCAACTTCCATTGTTCGTAAAAAGAATTCCCACAATTTCAGTTTCAGCTTTTTGCTTTTTGACCATTGATTGCAGCTTTTTCGCTTCTTCTCGCGATTTTTGTCTTTTTACGCCGTATAATTAGAGTCATCAAGAGAACATAACGGAGAAGGAAAATCACCACCATGGACTTTCAACTTAGAGACATTTTTTGGCAAACCGAATGTAGAGGACCACGAGTTAAAAAATCCTATTTCGAAACGTTTGAAGATCAGCATTGTGCAATGTTTTTAGTCAAGAAACCTAGTACCAGACGCACTTAAAATCTGGCAGTACAGTAAATCTCCGCATATAAGAACTTCCTTTTTTGAGGTTCAGGCTGAAGTAGGTTCTTATTGGAAAGGTACTTACATTATTTTCAGGGTATGAAGTCTCTTTTTCGAAGGATCCCTTATTTGAAATTATTGAATTCATCATCAAGTGATGCATTCAACCCTGTTTTTTGCCTTTTGGCAATGTTATTAATGTCATAATAACCAATTCTAAGCTCAGAATCTCAACAAAGATCTTGGCTCTAAAATAGGAGGGGATGTTCAGTCTTTGACAGCCAACACAAACAAATATTAACAATTATTTTGCGGAACAGAATTTGAGAATGGCTTTTAAAAAAGCAAAATTTCTACAACATATTGGCTTAAAGCTTTTTCGTCTGACACTCTTCAGAGCATAAAACGTCAGAATACGAAAGAACACGATGAAAAATATATACCCAGTTGTGGATTGAAATAGACCAATCAGAAAAACGCAAGCACAAGACCGGTATAGTTCACCAATCAGTGCCGCGAGCCTAAAGAAAAGTTACCACTGGAGTCTAAGAGAGAAAACGAACTCCTTCTGTCTACACAATGACGGCTTTTTCGTTTGTTTGTTGATCGACTCCAAAACTGCTAGATGGAAGGACGACCGGGCTCTGCCAATTATCCGAAGCATGTCGTCATTATAGAGTTTTGCACAATCTGGGTTGTCTAAAAGATGTTGACCGATGGCAGAATCACTAGCTTTAACAGTGTTTCTAGACCTACAAGATCAAGGAGGCTGTTCTCTTTGAGGGGCAGTTTTGTTTCTTATGTTGGAAAGAAAATGCTATTTTATCCTATCCCCCAATCTTTGGATTGTGCGACCTACGTACCCAGAATCACACTGGCACGTAAATTCATAAAGGACGGAACTTTTTCAAAAATTCATAAATGACGGGACATAAGTCCCACTCAGACCTATCTTGTCTAATGATTGGTTCAGCACAACACGAACTGGCTCAGGGAGATTGAAAATTATAAATTGAATTACATCTCTCTGCAATTCCAGGCGTAGGAATCACGAGATGTGGTCACATCGAGAGGAAGGACCAGGACACTGCTCGTTAAGCATAGCTTTTCGGTGTCCTAAAGACTACCTTCGGGTGCTAGGTGAAAACAAATCAAATCGGTTCTAATGCTTTTATTTCATTTTTCAACATTTTGATTTTGCTATAAAAAAATATGTTAAAAAGTCAAAGTAATTTTAAAGTTCGCTTTCTTTAAATTGTATAAAATGCTGAAAATGCACAACTAAAACTTTTTGTACTGATTGTGATTTACCTCATCTTTAAAAATCTGGGAGTATATAAGGACCATTAAAAACTCTATTTTGTTGACCTTGGAATAAGAACCTATTATATATTATCACCTGAAACAGTTCTTAAATACAAGGTGCATAATTTAAAAAAAACCGCCTCTTGGTTCTAATTTTTGTAGGTTCCTATATCCGCATGGATTTACTGTAGTTCTTTTTTCCTCATATGACCTACAAATTCTTAGAAAACACTCCAAATTGTGTCCTGAATGTAATTTTTAAGCACTTCAGGTTGTTTTAAGTGATAAAAATTTTTACAAAATTTTCCAGGTTCTTTGAGGCTTTTTCACAGGCCCCGGGGGTGACAGAATTTTTTAAAAATGACTCAATTCTTTTTTTCCACAAATGATCTACAAATTCATCGAGAACACTCTGAACGTATTTTCAAGCATTTCAGGTTGTTTCGAGTAAAGAAAATGTTTTTAAATTTTCAGATTTTTGAAGCTTTTTTGCAGGTCTGGGGTGACAGATTTTTTGAAAAATGACTTGGTTCTTTTTTTCTACATAAACCTCCAAATTGATCGAAAACACTTTAATTTGTGTTCCAAACGTCTTTTCAAACATTTCAGATTATTCCGAGTAAAAAATATTTTTGAAAAATTTTTAGGTTTTTCAAGTTTTTTGCAGGTCCAGGGTGACAGATTTTTTGAAAAATGACTTAGGTTGCGAGAAAATGACTGCAAAAAATACTCTGAAGCACATTTTTGCTTATCTAAAGGGCATAGTCGCCAACGATTTTCTGATCGCTTCGCTCGTAGCAGACCATTTTGTTTTTCCACAGGGCCTTCAAAACCTCTTGACGGCACAGCTCGCATCTCTATCATTGTAGCTAGGCCCCCATAAACCACCTTTCTCAACCTTTCTGAAATCTTTGTTAGGATGCCTCTTCAAATCGATGTCCCCTCCCACTTTTCTAATGCTTCCTTTTCTACGCCATTAATTAAAACGTTTCAGCGAAAAATCCGAATGAAGGCATAGCTATTTCAACTGCTACATTTGCAGTAGCAGAGCCATTTCACCAAAACATGATGATGATAGAAAGTATAAAATTATATGTTTTGCCAGCACATTTGCATCATGTTTATTCTTTTGAAAGTGCCCTACAATGGCTTGGCATCTGGGGTAAAAGTAGAACTTTCCTTGTCAGTGGTGGGGGAACTCATGGGTCCTGGCGGGGCAATTCCCCCATCATTGAGTATGCTATAAAATATCCTGCTTTCAACAGGTCAACTGATGACTGAAATCATCTTTAGTTCTGTAAAAGGATTTTCTGCCTTTTGATAGTTTTAAACTTTTTGAAAACAACAACGTGGGGCAAAGGGCGCACCGGGAAATTTGTCCCAGTGGGCCAGTCCGCTTCTGCTCGCAGTCATTTACATTAGAGTTTGCCTATCATGTGATAATTTATAATTGCAAGCTTTCCTATTTGTGTTAATGTTCAAGTTTGCAAAAAACTAGTTGCGATCGGCAATTAGCCTCTGTCCCAGACCCTTAACTTGAAAGTAGAGGGTCTGTGTAACCACAGTCAATAGAAAAACTCTGGTCTGGAAGCCTTTTGTTCTAACTCTTTATCCTTGAAAAAAAGTATTTTTAACCGCGAAGACAGCAACTCTACCACCAGCAACACTATTCAAAACCAAATTCTTTCAGACAAGCAACATATTTAGAACAGCAATATTCAAAACCAAATTCTTTCAGACAAGCAACATATTTACAACAGCAATCGTAACACGACAAAATTATCTGTAATTGACGTTATTCTAACCAGAATCTTCATTTGTTGATCTTCAGACCAAGGGTTTATATACACAACGCTTCACTTTTCCCTGTTTACAAAAAAAATGAAAGTGGACTGTTTGCATTTGACTTAACGAACAATGAAAGTCGCCGGAAACAATAATAAAATTATTGATAGTTACGCTTACGTCCCGACTCATATCACTAAAAGTTCATGCAGTATATTTTGAAGATGTTGATGTCAAAGATATGAAGTTTGGTAGAACCTGTGCTCTTGTAGCAACATCAGAGCCACTCCGTAAGACATTTAGCCGATTTTGAAAATATATTTCATGATGCTCACTCAAGATAATAAACATATCAACAGTTTTTTGGTTGTACAGAACTTGAAAAAAAGTCGTCTTTCCATCTAGCAGTTTTGGAATCGATCTACATACAAACGAGAAAGCCGCCATTGTGTAGACAGAAGGAGTTCGTTCTTTCTCTTGGAATCTAGTGGTAATTTTTCTTTAAGCACGCGCCACTGATTGGTTAACTATACCGGTCCTGTGCTTGCGTTTTTCTGATTGGCCTATTTCGATCCACAACTGGGTATATATTTTTCATCGTTTTCTTTGGGACCCTTATTCTGAGAAAGTGTCTGAGGATTGATGTTTTATGCTCTGAGGAGTGTCAGAGGAAAAAGCTTTTAGCCAATATGTTTTAAAATGTTTGCTTTTTCAATGCCAAAATAAGCTTACCATAATCCGGTAATAGAAAGCACACGCTTTACGAACAGATGCAGAGAAAACTGGCACGTTTTCCAACTCGGGACCTTAAACCGCATGGGCAGTAGAAAAGTTACCCAGGTTCAACCCTGTTTTGCATTTACACTAAATTTTTCAAAACGAACCCGGATCTAGTCGGCCTGGGTTGAGTCGGCCCAGACTGAGTCGGCCCGGGTTGAGTCGCCAGGGTAGAAATCACACTTCAGTTGCTTCTTTTGGTCGCTCTATAAACTTCCACATCATAGATGGAGAAGGGGTGCTTAAGCCCTCCACTTGATGCAAAAAATGCAACTTTTTAAGAAGTAAACCACTAGTAAAGATACTTTTTTTTCGGTTTTAGCAACTCCCTTTTTTAAACGCCTATTTTCGGAATCTAGCAGTTTGAAACTCTTATTTGCACTTTTATATTTGTTTTTGGTTTGCTCAAGATGTCTTTCATTTTCATAATTGCATTTTTGACATACCTATACGCCTTTTGATGTCCTTATATCCAGCTGTCAAGAAACTTTCAGCAATCTTCAAGCTGTATGACTTGTGTCCTTATTTTGAGGTTACAATGAAGTGTCACTCCTTTCTTCACAATGACCATGCATTCTGTCATTATACATATACCAAGCAGTGTATATATAGTTTGCAAGTTCAATCTTATTATTGGATAAATTTGAAAGGTGAAGGCGACTCATCCTGGAATATCGCATTTGAAAAAAATAACTCGAGAGAGCATCATCAAATACATTTGTGAAAGCAGGTAAATGTCTTACAAATTGGCTGTGGTATGGAGACAAGAGCACAACCTCTTTCAAGGCAACTCCGTTAGCAACCTCAAATCTATTGACTACCTCTTCTATTGAATAAACTTCAAGTGATATGAGTCGGGACGACAGGCCATAAATTTTTAAGAGAAACTGTTTATATTTTCAACAGTATTTTCTAAAATTTTCACTGTTTGTTAAATTAAAAAGGAAATGGTCCATTTCAAATTCTTTTGTAAACAGGTTAAATATGAAGTGTTGTGTTAAACATAAACACTGAGTCTAAAGCTCAGTAAATGAAGATTCTGGTGAAAATAACGTAAATAATTGAAAATTTAGTCATGTTACGGTTTTATTTCTAATTATGTTGCTTGCCTTTCAGAACTTTGTTTTGAATAGAGTTGCTGGTGGCAAATGCTTGTTATATAAAGCTGTAATCGTTCTTCAGTTCAAATGTTGTCGATGACTTGTAAAAGCGCAATACGAACAGCAATTTGAGTTCCGATGCGACGAAAATTTGCACTAAATGCCATCTTCTGCTACAGTGTGACTGGACAACAAGAACATCTTCTGTGCTTGCAGCAATTGATTCAGTGTGAAGATACATCTCATCCACATCTCATGTATAGCACAGATTTCTGGCAAACTTTAATTGAAAATCATTTCCTTGATCGAGAGTCAACTTAATGCAAGGGAGATTGATTGGACATTATCGAATACTGATCACGTGAAAAGAAAAGTTAATATCACACTGTTTCTGACGATACAAGACCAGTGCTTCCCTGACACACACTTTGTATAAAAATGAACACGACATTGGCACCAGTTTCTGCATGCAAAAGTATTACCCCAGATGTGTCTCAGTTGTCCAAATCCCATAGACTTGCAATGTTCTCCTTCAATGCAGCACTGATACCAATTACTTTAGTTTCCAACAGTGTCGTGATTATAGGCCTACTTCGATCTAAATCATCCGGCTCAAAGTTGTTGATCGTTTTTCTTTGCATAACAGACCTGTTAGTTGGTGTTTTATTAATGCCTCTAAGTAGTGCCTATATTCTCTCTCCAGTGGTACATAGCAGCTGCAAGGCAAAGTCTGCCATACAGTTTCTGTCCCACACCTTTCTTTTGTTAGACTTTACAACTGTCTTAGCTATCGGCATTGAACGGCTTATAGTTTTAAAGTATCCGATGCAAGACTTGTTTTTTCGATGGCAAGCCGTTCGTAAGTACGTCCTGATGTGTACTATTTTCTGGGTTCTGCTTTTTGCTTCAATCGTCATTCTTGTAACAAATAACAGTGACGTCTACTACGCCGTCAAATTTGCGTCTTTCGCTATCTATGTGGCTATTTTAGTAACGTTAGTAAGCTGTTATGCGATAGTCTGTCGCCATGTGCGAAACAGTGTGAAAAAGTTGTACAACGGAAATGACAACCATATACAGTCAAGATCTAGACAACTCAGACATGATATGGCCCTAGCAAGATCAGTCAGCGTCATTCTTTCTTTCCAGCTTTCAATGTGTACACCATATTTCATTACTATGCTTTTCTGGAATTGGGAGATGTTCAAATTTGGGAAACCAAAACAGCTCTCAAGCACGATCCTGGTTTGGACATTTTTGCCGTTGCTTATAAATTCAAGTGCAAACGCATTTATTTACTCGTATTACAATAGACCGTTAAGACAGTATTTTGTGCAAACATATTCCTGTCTGTTTCGATTCATTCCAAGAAGAAAAGAGACAAGAGGTAATACTAACGAAGAGGGAAATACTAAAAAGACTAAAGAATCTAGGTTATAAATTTATAAACACAGTACAAAGCACCAACCGCGGAAGTGACAGCTATGAAAATGATAGTCTCACAGAGAAATGGCACACAATTGCATAAATTGAAGCCGCTAAAAAGAAACTGCTGCATGAAATCTATAGGACTGTTCGTTCCACGTACATACATTTAAGTTTGGAATATTATTTGGAATAGTATAAACATATATTAAAGTATTATTATACTCGACTTTTGTAGGGTCCAGGCCCTCGACGTGTTGGCCACGTCACGCATTGTTAATGTAACTTCATTCTGCTAGAGTAGTTAGAGAGAGGTCTTATTGTTACGGACTGATAGTGTGGCTATTCGTCAAGAAAATTGATTGAATTCGTTGTAAATAGTTTTTTATGTTATTTGACTCACGCACCACACCAAGAAGATACTAGAGCTGAGTGTTTATTGCTCAATAGCGGAAACGTATTCAGATACACATCTGTATTCACTCTGCATAAGCTTGTTCACGTTATTTTTCTACTCATTCATTTCTTAACATTCTCATGACCTCATCTCATTAAACAGGTATCCTCTAAGTTTCTAAAACAAAACACATTCGCTAATCTTTATCCTTAGAGGGCCTCTCCAGCCAAAAAAAAAAATTTTTTATTGACTAAAAAGTTAGCATCTAGTGCATGTGTTATGGCAAAGTCGTTGTTTTTGCAAAATTCCAATTAGTTTAGAAGTTATAAGGCTTTAAAGTTGCACCTTTCCGAGAAAAAAACGACAAAAGCCGAATCAGTTTTGTGACATTCTGACGTCACAATGTGCGGCCCTCGTTCGCCATGAATTTCGTATATCTTCCACCGAATCGTGAAGGAGTCATGGTCACGCGTTGATAACGGCATCTAAATCTAGAGCAGGAGCTTTTTAGGATCGAAAATATAAAATGTTTACAATCATTCTAAGTTTGCGGGTCGGAATGTGTCCATGCTGTGTCACGACTTTGTTTTGATCACCTGTGTAGGCCCACAAAGCTACGGCTTCCTGTTCTAGCTCTTCCTTCGCGTATAATTAATCGAAATTGACACTTCAGTTGTTCTCCAGAAACGATGAACAACTAAAGGCTTCAGAATTGACATTTGAAATGCTCAAACTAAAAAGCCGGTGGAACAGAACTGAGAGTACCATCACTTGCAGTGTTCAATTTGCGAATCGCCGTCGTTCGATTCGGTTTGAGGCGAGACTAACAAAATACACTGTGACGTCAAAATTGCGTCACAGTGTCACCAAACCGAAAATTTTTTGTCGGTAAATTCAATTCAATTATCGAAATGCAAGAGCTTATATCTCACAAACTGTAAAAAAAATCGAAAAACAAATAACGAATTCGTGATCAGCAGGTTCAACTCCTTTAGATTAGCCAATAAAATGCAAGTGCAAAAAATTGGCTGGAGAGGCCCTTTAACTTTCTGTTTGCTACGTTATTCATTTCACAATTCTTAACTTCATCCCTGTAAATTTGAGAATATAGTGATCATATATCGTAATTAGTATAGCTAAGGATGCTAATTTTTTGAATTGGATGTTCCATCCAGCTCAACAAAAATTCCGACAGCCAATCACGTGCACGTAGAATAAAACACGTAGAATATAACAGTTTTTGTTGTCTAGTTGCACTGAAGCAGAAGCTGAAGCTGGCAAGATGATTAAATGGAATTACACCAGAATCAATTATCGAAAGGCTTTTGAGCTTTAAACAATTCGCTTGAGATTTTTACTATTTCCTATTCATTATGGTCTCATGTGCCCTCCTTTCTCACGTTTTTCTTGTATCTACTCTACCAGTTAATGGACAATGCGGGAGTCTTTCGGCCTCCTGAGGACTTGACTTATAAAGCTAGGGTGAGGTTTGTGTTTTGTCGCGTTTTCATTCCCTTTGTTAATCTAGGGGTATTTGCGGTTTTGATAAAGTATGGATCTCGCCTTGCTTGCATTTACCTCATTCAGTTTTGATTCTCAACCATAGACGTTTCGATGAGGGCTAGCTTTCAGATAAGTCTATTGATTACCCGCCAGGTATGCGTTTCTCTACTGATAAATCAAATATATTTTCTAACTATTTTAGATAATGCTTCGGTGTTTTTGCAACTTTACCTGATACTGGTACGAATTTCAGTGTTCGAGGTTCGTTCGTAGAAATCTTTTTTTTGTCACCTCTATGGCACCAAACTTGGCTAAAATTCAAACCCACCCCTGAGTCTCACCGGGAAACACAAAAAATCAATGCAATGTGATAACTCAGAACATGATTTGCTACAACAAAGTTAAATACAAATTAGTAGTTGATGAAGTGCTCCAGCTTTCTCAGTGAACTTTTTCGCTCATGTTGTAACTGCAGATAATCGCTCCACATTCATTTCATAATCCAAATTTCTTCAGTAGAAATTATTCACGGCCTCGTTAGCAATACTGTTTTTAGATCGCCAAGACGGATAGATAGGTTTAATGTTTTGAGTTTTCCTGACCCAGTCTGTAGCTTGTGTCCCTTAATAGCCGTTATTCTATTGTTCCTGGCGCAAATTATAAACAGCATTTGAAGTTTTGTTTATTGATGGTGTTCATGCCTGGAGATTCAAATTTTTGCAAACTACACAAAGTTTTAAGCTTACAGTAAACATTTTTCCATTTTTCCATTTTTCGATTATTTCTCATTCAAGAAGCCGTAATTTCAAGGCACAGAATGATACCAAATTTGAAACTAACAGGTATTTTGAAAATGGAGAAAATCCCATCTAAACGAAGGTTTCAATAATTTCCTTATCAAAACTTTTATTTGAGGCCTGAAAATCTCTTGACCTGTTAAGCCGATTATCATTGCTTTGCAGTTGTGGTCGCATGTCTCATTCACAATATCGCATGGCACATATATGTATCCCATCTATGGCTGTGTTTATTCAAACAGGCTTAATGATCTTAAAGCTTCAAGTGACTTGACCCGGATTACACTGTGGTTTCAAGTGACTTGACCCGGATTACACTAGTGTCCCTTGCAAGTGCAATTAGTAAAACCCCATTTGCTCTAGAATTCCATTTTCTCTACATACAGGTACGAAAAAGCTTTTTTGGACCCAAGGAACCAATCGAATGGCCCAAAACTTTGCACGCAGCCAGGACATATCTCGGGTAAGCAAAGTATCTGAAAATTTGTGTATTTGCTCTGGTCCGTCTTTTATATACAGCTTTGGGAGGGAAGAAAAATTATTTTTCAATTTTTGACAGGGTATAGTTTCAAGGGGAGGAAGAATTTAGAAAATTTGAGACACTATTTGGTAGCTTAGGATCTGCGCTTTCTATTGATATAAGTCAGATCTTGATACCTCAAATGCCAGGGTACAAAATAGCTTTTATAGGTGGAACAGTCATTTAAGCAATAAATGTGCCTGGAATGTATCATTTTACAATGTTTGCCAATTATTTTGATCTGCCCGGAATAACCACATTCTTGTGCATCGTATGATGTATAGTTTAATCCGATTCCGTTAATAGTTTGGCCTTCAGGGAGAGCAAACCAAATATCGTCTCAAAAACGTTCACCGTAACCTTAAAGTGACTTCAAGTTGTTGCTTTTTTCAAGTTCTCTCTTTTAGTCTTTTACTAAAGGTTGGTGATAAGTCATTTATGGAATTGGTTGTAGATTAAGTTAACTGACGATACTTAGCTGATTATTAAAAAAGATTCTAGATTATTTCTCCATTGAAGTTTTTCCAGTGTTTAGATGCCTTAAAAAGGGTTTCTAAATTATGCTAGATTCGCAAGACCCTTGTGGCTTGTTTGTTTCTAAGGAATCTATACTTTGCTTCCCATTTCCTGGAATGATATAAGGTTTCTAGCCTTCATTGACGTACATTAGCGCGGAGATTTGCCTACTGTCCACCTTTATGAGCAAAAATTATCCTGTAACTTGCCTTTGAAGGGAGGACTGTTTCCTCAAGCCTAAAGAGTGGAAGTGTGCTATTGAGTTCTTTCCTCGTGTTATGCTCCGTGGCTAGGCATGCGAGCTGAAATGGTCGTAGAATTCGCAAATCTTTCACGTTGATGCCGCTTAATCTGCCACCGCTTCGGGTTCCTGAATATCTTAAACGTTTTATTTTTACCATGCAGTGATGAATAATAGAGTTCTGAATCCGCAAAGAAGAATATTTTGCTCTGAATATAGCAGTAGGTAATTAAGAAGAACGATTACAACTTTATTTAACAAGCCTCTACCACCACCAACTCTATTAAAAACCAAATTCTGAAGAGCAATCGGCATAATTAGAATTACAATCATAATACGACGAAACTCTCAGTTAATTACTTCATTTAGACCAGAATCTTAATGCATAAAACACTTCACATTTATCCGGTTGACAAAATAAATTAATATACACAGTTGGCATTTCAATTGAACCCACAATGAAAGTCGCCGTAAATGCTAATGAAAATATAAACAGTAACACTTAGAAATTAAAGGCCTGACTCGTATCATTAAAAGTTCATGCAATAAAACTTGTAGTCAAAGGATTTGAAGTTTTGTAACAGTTTTGATTTGTTAGAATCTGTGCTCTTGTAGCAATATCACTGACAATCCGTTAGATATTTAGTTGTTTTTGAAAATATATTTCACGATGCTCACTCAAGATACTGAACTTTACAGTTTGCCTGTCTGTCATTTCATGTGTACATTGCTATAAGTGCTATATAATCTGCGCATGTTACTCCTCCCTTGTATGAATCCTGGGGCCCTGGAGTGGATCCGTTTGGAACGCAAGAATGACATATTTGGAACCGCTCAATTTTCTCTCGTGTAAACAAGGTCTTACTTGATTTTGCAAATATGTTTCACGAAGCTCACTCAAGATAGTGAACTTTACTGTTTGATTTTCTGTCATGTCATACATGCATTTCTTTATGCGCTATATACAGTAAATCCCCGCATATAAGAACCTACAAAAATAACAACCTAAAGGCTGTTTTTCCTAAATTATGCATCATGTAATTAAGAACCGGTTTCAGTGTGATAAAATATAATAGGTTCTTATCCCAAGGGCAAAAAATAGAGAGTATGAATACGTATTCATTTTTTTAACTATTTGAATGCGTAAACTATCACAGCAAACAACGCTCTGTTTACGCCATTTCTCACTTATGCTAAATCATGTAGAAGCCGCATAATTTACGCATAATTAATTTTCCCATAGATCCTAGGAAAACGCTCGTACGGGATTTTGTTCTCGGTTACACAGACCCTCTACTTTCAAGTAAGGAGTCTGGGACACAGGCCATAAAATTAGGGCTATCATAAGAACATAACAGAGAAGGAAATTATCCATAGTCTTAAAGGAAATTGTGTTGAAACTGACTTTATGAATGCACGTGCATTCCTCATGAAAACCTTTCACTGTTCATAATGGCGGGCCAGCCTTCGAAGATACCATAATTCAGTGATAGAAAGCACATGCTCTACGGAAAGACGCAGGGAAAAATAGCGCTCTTTCCAATTCGCAACCTTAAACCGCATGCGCAGTAAAAAAGTTACCCTGGTTCAAACCTGTTTCGCATTAACGCAAAATTCTTTCAAAACAAACCAGGGCTGAGTGGGCCAGGGCTGAGTGGGCCAGGGCTGAGTGGGCCAGGGCTGAGTGGGCCAGGGCTGAGTGGGCCAGGGCTGAGTGGGCCAGGGCTGAGTGGGCCAGGGCTGAGTGGGCCAGGGCTGAGTGGGCCAGGGCTGAGTGGGCCAGGGCTGAGTGGGCCAGGGCTGAGTG
Organism: Rhopilema esculentum; assembly: GCF_057945365.1. Taxonomy (NCBI): domain Eukaryota; kingdom Metazoa; phylum Cnidaria; class Scyphozoa; order Rhizostomeae; family Rhizostomatidae; genus Rhopilema; species Rhopilema esculentum. The sequence goes on from NC_142816.1 coordinate 4,653,943, forward strand.
GGCCAGGGCTGAGTGGGCCAGGGCTGAGTGGGCCAGGGCTGAGTGGGCCAGGGCTGAGTGGGCCAGGGCTGAGTGGGCCAGGGCTGAGTGGGCCAGGGCTGAGTGGGCCAGGGCTGAGTGGGCCAGGGCTGAGTGGGCCAGGGCTGAGTGGGCCAGGGCTGAGTGGGCCAGGGCTGAGTGGGCCAGGGCTGAGTGGGCCAGGGCTGAGTGGGCCAGGGCTGAGTGGGCCAGGGCTGAGTGGGCCAGGGCTGAGTGGGCCAGGGCTGAGTGGGCCAGGGCTGAGTGGGCCAGGGCTGAGTGGGCCAGGGCTGAGTGGGCCAGGGCTGAGTGGGCCAGGGCTGAGTGGGCCAGGGCTGAGTGGGCCAGGGCTGAGTGGGCCAGGGCTGAGTGGGCCAGGGCTGAGTGGGCCAGGGCTGAGTGGGCCAGGGCTGAGTGGGCCAGGGCTGAGTGGGCCAGGGCTGAGTGGGCCAGGGCTGAGTGGGCCAGGGCTGAGTGGGCCAGGGCTGAGTGGGCCAGGGCTGAGTGGGCCAGGGCTGAGTGGGCCAGGGCTGAGTGGGCCAGGGCTGAGTGGGCCAGGGCTGAGTGGGCCAGGGCTGAGTGGGCCAGGGCTGAGTGGGCCAGGGCTGAGTGGGCCAGGGCTGAGTGGGCCAGGGCTGAGTGGGCCAGGGCTGAGTGGGCCAGGGCTGAGTGGGCCAGGGCTGAGTGGGCCAGGGCTGAGTGGGCCAGGGCTGAGTGGGCCAGGGCTGAGTGGGCCAGGGCTGAGTGGGCCAGGGCTGAGTGGGCCAGGGCTGAGTGGGCCAGGGCTGAGTGGGCCAGGGCTGAGTGGACCAGGGCTGAGTGGGCCAGGGCTGAGTGGGCCAGGGCTGAGTGGGCCAGGGCTGAGTGGGCCAGGGCTGAGTGGGCCAGGGCTGAGTGGGCCAGGGCTGAGTGGGCCAGGGCTGAGTGGGCCAGGGCTGAGTGGGCCAGGGCTGAGTGGGCCAGGGCTGAGTGGGCCAGGGCTGAGTGGGCCAGGGCTGAGTGGGCCAGGGCTGAGTGGGCCAGGGCTGAGTGGGCCAGGGCTGAGTGGGCCAGGGCTGAGTGGGCCAGGGCTGAGTGGGCCAGGGCTGAGTGGGCCAGGGCTGAGTGGGCCAGGGCTGAGTGGGCCAGGGCTGAGTGGGCCAGGGCTGAGTGGGCCAGGGCTGAGTGGGCCAGGGCTGAGTGGGCCAGGGCTGGGTGGGCCAGGGCTGAGTGGGCCAGGGCTGAGTGGGCCAGGGCTGAGTGGGCCAGGGCTGAGTGGGCCAGGGCTGAGTGGGCCAGGGCTGAGTGGGCCAGGGCTGAGTGGGCCAGGGCTGAGTGGGCCAGGGCTGAGTGGGCCAGGGCTGAGTGGGCCAGGGCTGAGTGGGCCAGGGCTGAGTGGGCCAGGGCTGAGTGGGCCAGGGCTGAGTGGGCCAGGGCTGAGTGGGCCAGGGCTGAGTGGGCCAGGGCTGAGTGGGCCAGGGCTGAGTGGGCCAGGGCTGAGTGGGCCAGGGCTGAGTGGGCCAGGGCTGAGTGGGCCAGGGCTGAGTGGGCCAGGGCTGAGTGGGCCAGGGCTGAGTGGGCCAGGGCTGAGTGGGCCAGGGCTGAGTGGGCCAGGGCTGAGTGGGCCAGGGCTGAGTGGGCCAGGGCTGAGTGGGCCAGGGCTGAGTGGGCCAGGGCTGAGTGGGCCCGGGCTGACTCGGCCCGGGCTGACTCGGCCCGGGCTGACTCGGCCCGGGCTGACTCGGCCCGGGCTGACTCGGCCCGGGCTGACTCGGCCCGGGCTGACTCGGCCCGGGCTGACTCGGCCCGGGCTGACTCGGCCCGGGCTGACTCGGCCCGGGCTGACTCGGCCCGGGCTGACTCGGCCCGGGCTGACTCGGCCCGGGCTGACTCGGCCCGGGCTGACTCGGCCCGGGCTGACTCGGCCCGGGCTGACTCGGCCCGGGCTGACTCGGCCCGGGCTGACTCGGCCCGGGCTGACTCGGCCCGGGCTGACTCGGCCCGGGCTGACTCGGCCCGGGCTGACTCGGCCCGGGCTGACTCGGCCCGGGCTGACTCGGCCCGGGCTGACTCGGCCCGGGCTGACTCGGCCCGGGCTGACTCGGCCCGGGCTGACTCGGCCCGGGCTGACTCGGCCCGGGCTGACTCGGCCCGGGCTGACTCGGCCCGGGCTGACTCGGCCCGGGCTGACTCGGCCCGGGCTGACTCGGCCCGGGCTGACTCGGCCCGGGCTGACTCGGCCCGGGCTGACTCGGCCCGGGCTGACTCGGCCCGGGCTGACTCGGCCCGGGCTGACTCGGCCCGGGCTGACTCGGCCCGGGCTGACTCGGCCCGGGCTGACTCGGCCCGGGCTGACTCAGGCTGGCTTGTCTTGAAAGAATTTTGCGTTATTGCAAAAGAGGTTTGAACCAGGGTAACTTTTCTATTGCGCATGCGGTTTGAGGTCGCGAAGTTGAAAAGGTTGGCAATTTTTATGCGTCTTTCCGTACAGCATGTGCGTTCCAATGGCATTTGCAAACTCAGTCTCAGCCCAATTTCCTTTAAAGGAGAACTGACACAAAAAATAACTTTTGCTCATTCGATGCTTACTTCAAATCTGGAAAAAGTTTTCTTCATAGATTCACCATTTTTCTGATATTTGCACTTTTATACGTTTATTACGATCTTGGAAAACGCAGTTTTATCATCTTACCCCCCCCCCCCCCAATCTGTTATCCAATCGGAAAATATGAGGACATTCAGAAAATTTAAAGCTGTTGGTAGAAAGCTAAGTTAATCGGAAAAAAATTAAATCATTTGTGAAAATTGAAGTTTTGACTCATATGGCCTTGTGAACTGTAGCTCAAAGAGTTCGTGTAAGAAAGGTACGTGTAAGTGCAAAAGAAAATATTTGTTTGGTAAAAGGCATATGATTCAAAGGTGAGAGGCGACGCAATACAGAAAAAACGAAATTTTGTATGAGAATTCAAGTATTTTCAAATACTGGCGTCGTAATGGGGATAGTGTCGTAATTATTCCATCAAATTGCTCCTAAAAACGGGATAAAAAATAGAATTTTTTGAATAATATTTAACAGTAATGCTTAAAGACACGTAGTACATTTCCCATGACTTGTCAAGAACTTTCTCCGTTCGATATCGACAGATGAAACATAGGCGGCGGCAGGTGGAGAGCTGAGGGCTTCAGCCCCCCTCCCCCCTTTTTTGCAAATATGTTTTTTTAAGCAAATAAAAAGAGTAAAGGAAAACGTTTAAAGATAAGAATAATCCGACACATCCTTTAGTTGCTTAATTTCCAAGGAGAACGCCGAGGACTATGGGGCATAAAAAAATAATGAATTCAATTTTGAGACTTGAATTGATCAAGCGTAATAAGAGCATGCCTTGAAAATAACGAAATGTTTTAAACGATTGCAAGAAAATACCTGCAAGAAATATTCTGAAATGTATTTTAAGCTTATCTAAAAAGGGTGCTTGTGGAAATTGTCCGCTCGCTTCGCTTGCAAGGAAGTCACTTCTTTCAAATATCCCCAAGGCCTCCGCCAACATCCCGCCGGCCCCTTCAAACGTACTGCTAGCATAATGTGTGCCCCGTAACATAATAGGCATATAATATGGTGAATCGTCTTAATGCGTTTTTCAAAAGATGGTCCTTTAGTCTGACAATTCGTATCAACTCGAGCCCTTCCCTTTTGAATTTCTTTGCGCCGCCCCTGTAAAAGACTAAACAACCTCATGATTCTTACTTGCGAGAAAGACATTTTGGACAACGTAAATTTAGATAAGATTGAGGAGCAATGGGCAAGTCGTAAAAGGAGAAAAATTATCACCTGATTTCTGGACTACGTATGTTTTGATGCGCTAATTAAACTAACAGTCTTTATGCTCGATCTTCCAAATTCACAAAATCTAACAACTTTATCATACAGCTGACTAATTATTATCGAGACAATTTATAAGGTTTTGTTGGTAGAAAACTATTAAAGTTTAGGCCCTTATACAAAATTAGAATTGACCCTTTGTCAGTCGGAAATTTTGAACCCTTCACGACAACAAAGAAAGACATGGTTACCATCAAGCATTGATTAAAATTACAACTTTAGCAAATTGCAACTTGCGTAAGAACCGCAGCAGCACAAATTTGGCAATAATTTAATAAAGCAAAAATTTGTGGCAAATAGTTTAGTCTAGAGTCTAGAAAATATTATGTTTACGTAGTTGGAAAAATTTAAAAACATCGAATATCAACCTTTTGTCCCAAAAGCAGTCCAGAGTTGTACGGAAAGGCGCCGTATCCCGTTGAACTGAATCATTATAATGCTTGCTCTTTGACCCCAAAAAGGGGATGGTGGTAGGGGGCTGGGGCTGCGCCACACATTAGAAGGCTTTCGCTTGTTCGTCTTCCCAACGACAATGTCAGTTATTCTCATTGCTTACTGCAAGTCGTCATTGTATTTTTGCATCATTGTATCATTGAAGTTTGACATTAGGAAAATACAGGCTTATGCTGAGAGACTTTATCTAACATGTGACCTGATACAGAAAAAGCTTACTGCGATTACTAAGAAAAAGTGAAGTATCTAAGGAAAATTTGGTTGTAATCAAAATGAATTACACATATAGCAAGAGAAAATGGTTACATTGGTGAAATGCTTCTCGTATATGTAATATTCATATATACTTTCGATTACGTAATGATTGTGAACTGCAGGAAACTTCCTCATGTCTTCTGCAGGGAAATACGTTTTTGGAAAAGAAGTTAGTTCTGGATTTGGCGAGCAAAGAGAAAAAACGAATTTATGACTACACTCATTATTTTATAAGAAACTGGCTATAAGAAACGGGTATTGGAAAGTCAGAAAAAATTAAGAAATTTCAGTACTCGAAGCAAAACAATTAAGAAACATTTAAATAGTGATAAAACTGAGAACAACGAAATTTTGTAAAATCCAAGAACAAGATTGCCCTGTTGGCCTAGAAGTTAAGACACAAGGGATGAAAATATACTCCCGCATCTAAATACAGCATCGAAACGGAAGCGAATCTCTTGACGTGACAAAAAAGGTCACGAACATTTCATAACATCATTCATGACATCATAATTAAGAAACTTTTAAGAAACAATGAGTATTGAAATTTCCAGAACATTAAGAATCTGGAGTACTCAACATTGACCTTTGTTTCTTATAAAAAAAATGAGTGCATTCTCTGAGCCTTCTCCTACCAGCCCTGAAACAGTAAATATAATCAAAAACTTTCTCAATCACTAGCAAGCAATTCTACTGGTTTCTTAGTCTCTAAGTTGAAAAAGAGCTTGCAAAATTATTTGCTTTAGTTCACCATCAGGAAATTCTTTTTTGGTTAAAATCTATAGATGTTATTCCAGTTTGTAAATTGTCGCTAACTTGAATACAGATGATAAAAACAGGTGTCGACGGGTGCTTTCCCTAGCAAAATCGATTTGTTAGATATCGATAATGCGTAAAAATGATTACTGTTGTTTCACGGAAGGGACCGTAAGGAACGCTAGCTATCCTAAGTATAGTCACGTGTCTCAATTCCAATGGCCTGTCCTGACTATGGGCACTTAATTGGTTGTTAACTAAACTTACGGTACACAACGACGTACTTGTTTATGAGATTGGTTTTTTTGCTATAATCACGATATTTAAATGCTCGTCTGGGCATCTTAGATTGGTTGCAGGGTGGTGCGCTGAGAGGGCTTAAAAGGCTTATAAACCTTGACTCACACAGGATTGATTTTACAAGGGAACGATTTAATTCCAAGTTTAAATAAAACTTCTTAACGAACAATCCTCTAGATTTGATACAGCAGTTTCTATTTCAATGCAAGCAACTTCAATCTATTTAACTACATGTCATAAATTTCATAAATTCACGTTCGTAAATTTATAAGTCGGATTCTTTAGTCTTTTTGGGATTTCCTTCTTCGGTAGAATTATCTCTTGTCTCTATTCTTCTTGGAATGAATCGAAACAGACAGGAATATGTTTGCACAAGATACTGTCTTAACGGTCTATTGTAATACGAGTAAATAAATGCGTTGGCACTTGAATTTATGAACAAAGGCAAAAATGTCCAAAGCAGAACTGTGCTTGAAAACTGTTTTGGTTTCCCAAATTTGAACATCTCCCAATTCCAGAAAAGCATAGTTATTAAATATGGTGTCCACATTGATAACTGGAAAGAAAGAATAACGGTGACTGATCTTGCTAGGGCCATATTATGCCTGAGATGTTTGGACCTTGACTGTATATGGTTGTCTTTTCCGTTGTACAACTTTTTCACACTGTTGTGAACATGGCGACAGACTATCGTATAACAGCTTACTAACGTAGCCGAAAGAGCCACAAGAATGACCAAATATGCAAAGCTGAAGGCGTAATAGAAATCACTGTATTTTGCTACAAGAACAGTGATGGAAGCTAAAAGCAGAGCACAGAAAATAATACACATCAAGACGTACTTACGAACGGCTTGCCATCGAAAAAACAAGTCTTGCATCGGATACTTTAAAACTATAAGCCGTTCAATGCCGATAGCTAGGACAGTTGTAAAGTCTAACGAAAGAAGGGTGTAGGACAGAAATTGTATGGCAAACTTTGCCTTGCAGCTGGTATGTACCGTTTGAGAGAGAATATAGGCACCACTTAGAGGCAGTAATAGACCACCAACTAACAGGTCTGTTATGCAAAGAAAAATTATCAGCAATTTCGAGCCAGATGACTTGGATTGAAATAGGCCTATAATTATGACACTGTTCGAAATTAAAGTAATTGGTATCAGAGCTGCAGGAAAGAAAAACATTGCAAGCCTATGTGATTTGGATAAATGAGACACATCTGGGCAAATACTTTGGCATGCAGGAACCGGTGCCAATGTCGTGTTCATTTTCAAACAAAGTGTGTGTCAGGAAAGCACTGGTCTTGTATCATCAGAAGCAGTGAAATATTCTCTTGTCTTTTCACGTGATCAATATCCGATAATGTACAATCAATCTCATTGAATCAATCGCTGCAAAGACAGTAGTAATCTTTATTGTCCAGTCGCACTGTGGCAGAAGCTGGCATGTAGTCCAAACTTTGTATCGAATCAGAACTCAAGTCGCTTTTTGTATTGCGCTTTTACCACTCATCGACAGTATTCGAACTGAAGAACGATTACAGCTTTATAACAAGCATCTACCACCAGTAACCCTATTCAAAACAACATTTTGAAATGCAAGCAACATAATTAGAATTTCAGTCGTTATATGAGTAAATTCTCCGTTATTTACTTTATTTTAACCAGAATCCTCATTCACCGAGCTTCAGACTCAGTGTTTATGTAAACAACACTTCACATTTAACCTGTTCACAAAAGAACTTAATATAGACAGTTTGCATCTTGACTTAACGAATTATAAAAAGCGCTGTAAACACTAATGAAAATATCAACAGTTACTCTTAGAAATTAAAGGCCTGTCGTCTCTACTCATATCACTAAAAGTTCATACAATAGAAGTTGTAGTCAAAAGATTCAATGTTTGCTAGTGGTTTTGCCTTGGTAGAACCTGTGCTTTTGTATCACTGCCAATCCGTTAGATATTTAGCTGATTTTGCTTATGTATTTCACGATACTTATTCAAGTTACGTCATTCAAATTCTAAGGATAGATCTTAGAGATGACGTCTCTTTTGATCTCTGTGCCAGATCTATAATGAACTTTACTGTTTGCCCCTCTGTCATATCATACATGCATTGCTTTATGCGCTATATAATCTTGAGTTGTTACTGTTAGCTCTACGTGCTTAGGTGTGTTGAGCAGAACAGTTGCAAACAACTTAAAGACATCACCAAGTCGCTCATTTATACTATCGTTTTGAATCACCAGCAAATATTTTAGCAGGTGCATTCCCTTCTTTTCTTCCTTCTGCAAGTAAGTTGGCTGACGTTTTCTTAAAGGGTTTTCAACTTCCATTGTTCGTGAAAAGAATTCCCACAATTTCAGTTTCAGCTTTTTGCTTTTCGACCATTGATTGCAGCTTTTTCGCTTTTTTCGCGATTTTTGTCTTTTTACGCCGTATAATTAGGTTCATCAAGAGAACATAACGGAGAAGGAAAATCACCACCATGGACTTTCAACTTAGAGACATTTCTTTGGCAAGCCGAATGTAGAGGACCACGAGTTTAAAAATCCTATTTGGAAACGTTTGAAGATCAGCATTGTGCAATGTTTTTTATCAAGAAACCTAGTACCAGACGCACTTAAAATCTGGCAGTACAGTAAATCTCCGCATATAAGAACTTCCTTTTTTGAGGTTCAGGCTGAAGTAGGTTCTTATTGGAAAGGTACTTACATTATTTTCAGGGTATGAAGTCTCTTTTTCGAAGGATCCCTTATTTGAAATTATTGAATTCATCATCAAGTGATGCATTCAACCCTGTTTTTTGCCTTTTGGCAATGTTATTAATGTCATAATAACCAATTCTAAGCTCAGAATCTCAACAAAGATCTTGGCTATAAAATAGGAGGGGATGTTCAGTCTTTGACAGCCAACACAAACAAATATTAACAATTATTTTGCGGAACAGAATTTGAGAATGGCTTTTAAAAAAGCAAAATTTCTACAACATATTGGCTTAAAGCTTTTTCGTCTGACACTCTTCAGAGCATAAAACGTCAGAATACGAAAGAACACGATGAAAAATATATACCCAGTTGTGGATTGAAATAGACCAATCAGAAAAACGCAAGCACAAGACCGGTATAGTTCACCAATCAGTGCCGCGAGCCTAAAGAAAAGTTACCACTGGAGTCTAAGAGAGAAAACGAACTCCTTCTGTCTACACAATGACGGCTTTTTCGTTTGTTTGTTGATCGACTCCAAAACTGCTAGATGGAAGGACGACCGGGCTCTGCCAATTATCCGAAGCATGTCGTCATTATAGAGTTTTGCACAATCTGGGTTGTCTAAAAGATGTTGACCGATGGCAGAATCACTAGCTTTAACAGTGTTTCTAGACCTACAAGATCAAGGAGGCTGTTCTCTTTGAGGGGCAGTTTTGTTTCTTATGTTGGAAAGAAAATGCTATTTTATCCTATCCCCCAATCTTTGGATTGTGCGACCTACGTACCCAGAATCACACTGGCACGTAAATTCATAAAGGACGGAACTTTTTCAAAAATTCATAAATGACGGGACATAAGTCCCACTCAGACCTATCTTGTCTAATGATTGGTTCAGCACAACACGAACTGGCTCAGGGAGATTGAAAATTATAAATTGAATTACATCTCTCTGCAATTCCAGGCGTAGGAATCACGAGATGTGGTCACATCGAGAGGAAGGACCAGGACACTGCTCGTTAAGCATAGCTTTTCGGTGTCCTAAAGACTACCTTCGGGTGCTAGGTGAAAACAAATCAAATCGGTTCTAATGCTTTTATTTCATTTTTCAACATTTTGATTTTGCTATAAAAAAATATGTTAAAAAGTCAAAGTAATTTTAAAGTTCGCTTTCTTTAAATTGTATAAAATGCTGAAAATGCACAACTAAAACTTTTTGTACTGATTGTGATTTACCTCATCTTTAAAAATCTGGGAGTATATAAGGACCATTAAAAACTCTATTTTGTTGACCTTGGAATAAGAACCTATTATATATTATCACCTGAAACAGTTCTTAAATACAAGGTGCATACTTTAAGAAAAACCGCCTCTTGGTTCTAATTTTTGTAGGTTCCTATATCCGCATGGATTTACTGTAGTTCTTTTTTCCTCATATGACCTACAAATTCTTAGAAAACACTCCAAATTGTGTCCTGAATGTAATTTTTAAGCACTTCAGGTTGTTTTAAGTGATAAAAATTTTTACAAAATTTTCCAGGTTCTTTGAGGCTTTTTCACAGGCCCCGGGGGTGACAGAATTTTTTAAAAATGATTCAGTTCTTTTTTTCCACAAATGATCTACAAATTCATCGAGAACACTCTGAACGTATTTTCAAGCATTTCAGGTTGTTTCGAGTAAAGAAAATGTTTTTAAATTTTCAGATTTTTGAAGCTTTTTTGCAGGTCTGGGGTGACAGATTTTTTGAAAAATGACTTGGTTCTTTTTTTCTACATAAACCTCCAAATTGATCGAAAACACTTTAATTTGTGTTCCAAACGTCTTTTCAAACATTTCAGATTATTCCGAGTAAAAAATATTTTTGAAAAATTTTTAGGTTTTTCAAGTTTTTTGCAGGTCCAGGGTGACAGATTTTTTGAAAAATGACTTAGGTTGCGAGAAAATGACTGCAAAAAATACTCTGAAGCACATTTTTGCTTATCTAAAGGGCATAGTCGCCAACGATTTTCTGATCGCTTCGCTCGTAGGAGACCATTTTGTTTTTCCACAGGGCCTTCAAAACCTCTTGACGGCACAGCTCGCATCTCTATCATTGTAGCTAGGCCCCCATAAACCACCTTTCTCAACCTTTCTGAAATCTTTGTTAGGATGCCTCTTCAAATCGATGTCCCCTCCCACTTTTCTAATGCTTCCTTTTCTACGCCATTAATTAAAACGTTTCAGCGAAAAATCCGAATGAAGGCATAGCTATTTCAACTGCTACATTTGCAGTAGCAGAGCCATTTCACCAAAACATGATGATGATAGAAAGTATAAAATTATATGTTTTGCCAGCACATTTGCATCATGTTTATTCTTTTGAAAGTGCCCTACAATGGCTTGGCATCTGGGGTAAAAGTAGAACTTTCCTTGTCAGTGGTGGGGGAACTCATGGGTCCTGGCGGGGCAATTCCCCCATCATTGAGTATGCTATAAAATATCCTGCTTTCAACAGGTCAACTGATGACTGAAATCATCTTTAGTTCTGTAAAAGGATTTTCTGCCTTTTGATAGTTTTAAACTTTTTGAAAACAACAACGTGGGGCAAAGGGCGCACCGGGAAATTTGTCCCAGTGGGCCAGTCCGCTTCTGCTCGCAGTCATTTACATTAGAGTTTGCCTATCATGTGATAATTTATAATTGCAAGCTTTCCTATTTGTGTTAATGTTCAAGTTTGCAAAAAACTAGTTGCGATCGGCAATTAGCCTCTGTCCCAGACCCTTAACTTGAAAGTAGAGGGTCTGTGTAACCACAGTCAATAGAAAAACTCTGGTCTGGAAGCCTTTTGTTCTAACTCTTTATCCTTGAAAAAAAGTATTTTTAACCGCGAAGACAGCAACTCTACCACCAGCAACACTATTCAAAACCAAATTCTTTCAGACAAGCAACATATTTAGAACAGCAATATTCAAAACCAAATTCTTTCAGACAAGCAACATATTTACAACAGCAATCGTAACACGACAAAATTATCTGTAATTGACGTTATTCTAACCAGAATCTTCATTTGTTGATCTTCAGACCAAGGGTTTATATACACAACGCTTCACTTTTCCCTGTTTACAAAAAAATTGAAAGTGGACTGTTTGCATTTGACTTAACGAACAATGAAAGTCGCAGGAAACAATAATAAAATTATTGATAGTTACGCTTACGTCCCGACTCATATCACTAAAAGTTCATGCAGTATATTTTGAAGATGTTGATGTCAAAGATATGAAGTTTGGTAGAACCTGTGCTCTTGTAGCAACATCAGAGCCACTCCGTAAGACATTTAGCCGATTTTGAAAATATATTTCATGATGCTCACTCAAGATAATAAACATATCAACAGTTTTTTGGTTGTACAGAACTTGAAAAAAAGTCGTCTTTCCATCTAGCAGTTTTGGAATCGATCTACATACAAACGAGAAAGCCGCCATTGTGTAGACAGAAGGAGTTCGTTTTTTCTCTTGGAATCTAGTGGTAATTTTTCTTTAAGCACGCGCCACTGATTGGTTAACTATACCGGTCCTGTGCTTGCGTTTTTCTGATTGGCCTATTTCGATCCACAACTGGGTATATATTTTTCATCGTTTTCTTTGGGACCCTTATTCTGAGAAAGTGTCTGAGGATTGATGTTTTATGCTCTGAGGAGTGTCAGAGGAAAAAGCTTTTAGCCAATATGTTTTAAAATGTTTGCTTTTTCAATGCCAAAATAAGCTTACCATAATCCGGTAATAGAAAGCACACGCTTTACGAACAGATGCAGAGAAAACTGGCACGTTTTCCAACTCGGGACCTTAAACCGCATGGGCAGTAGAAAAGTTACCCAGGTTCAACCCTGTTTTGCATTTACACTAAATTTTTCAAAACGAACCCGGATCTAGTCGGCCTGGGTTGAGTCGGCCCAGACTGAGTCGGCCCGGGTTGAGTCGCCAGGGTAGAAATCACACTTCAGTTGCTTCTTTTGGTCGCTCTATAAACTTCCACATCATAGATGGAGAAGGGGTGCTTAAGCCCTCCACTTGATGCAAAAAATGCAACTTTTTAAGAAGTAAACCACTAGTAAAGATACTTTTTTTTCGGTTTTAGCAACTCCCTTTTTTAAACGCCTATTTTCGGAATCTAGCAGTTTGAAACTCTTATTTGCACTTTTATATTTGTTTTTGGTTTGCTCAAGATGTCTTTCATTTTCATAATTGCATTTTTGACATACCTATACGCCTTTTGATGTCCTTATATCCAGCTGTCAAGAAACTTTCAGCAATCTTCAAGCTGTATGACTTGTGTCCTTATTTTGAGGTTACAATGAAGTGTCACTCCTTTCTTCACAATGACCATGCATTCTGTCATTATACATATACCAAGCAGTGTATATATAGTTTGCAAGTTCAATCTTATTATTGGATAAATTTGAAAGGTGAAGGCGACTCATCCTGGAATATCGCATTTGAAAAAAATAACTCGAGAGAGCATCATCAAATACATTTGTGAAAGCAGGTAAATGTCTTACAAATTGGCTGTGGTATGGAGACAAGAGCACAACCTCTTTCAAGGCAACTCCGTTAGCAACCTCAAATCTATTGACTACCTCTTCTATTGAATAAACTTCAAGTGATATGAGTCGGGACGACAGGCCATAAATTTTTAAGAGAAACTGTTTATATTTTCAACAGTATTTTCTAAAATTTTCACTGTTTGTTAAATTAAAAAGGAAATGGTCCATTTCAAATTCTTTTGTAAACAGGTTAAATATGAAGTGTTGTGTTAAACATAAACACTGAGTCTAAAGCTCAGTAAATGAAGATTCTGGTGAAAATAACGTAAATAATTGAAAATTTAGTCATGTTACGGTTTTATTTCTAATTATGTTGCTTGCCTTTCAGAACTTTGTTTTGAATAGAGTTGCTGGTGGCAAATGCTTGTTATATAAAGCTGTAATCGTTCTTCAGTTCAAATGTTGTCGATGACTTGTAAAAGCGCAATACGAACAGCAATTTGAGTTCCGATGCGACGAAAATTTGCACTAAATGCCATCTTCTGCTACAGTGTGACTGGACAACAAGAACATCTTCTGTGCTTGCAGCAATTGATTCAGTGTGAAGATACATCTCATCCACATCTCATGTATAGCACAGATTTCTGGCAAACTTTAATTGAAAATCATTTCCTTGATCGAGAGTCAACTTAATGCAAGGGAGATTGATTGGACATTATCGAATACTGATCACGTGAAAAGAAAAGTTAATATCACACTGTTTCTGACGATACAAGACCAGTGCTTCCCTGACACACACTTTGTATAAAAATGAACACGACATTGGCACCAGTTTCTGCATGCAAAAGTATTACCCCAGATGTGTCTCAGTTGTCCAAATCCCATAGACTTGCAATGTTCTCCTTCAATGCAGCACTGATACCAATTACTTTAGTTTCCAACAGTGTCGTGATTATAGGCCTACTTCGATCTAAATCATCCGGCTCAAAGTTGTTGATCGTTTTTCTTTGCATAACAGACCTGTTAGTTGGTGTTTTATTAATGCCTCTAAGTAGTGCCTATATTCTCTCTCCAGTGGTACATAGCAGCTGCAAGGCAAAGTCTGCCATACAGTTTCTGTCCCACACCTTTCTTTTGTTAGACTTTACAACTGTCTTAGCTATCGGCATTGAACGGCTTATAGTTTTAAAGTATCCGATGCAAGACTTGTTTTTTCGATGGCAAGCCGTTCGTAAGTACGTCCTGATGTGTACTATTTTCTGGGTTCTGCTTTTTGCTTCAATCGTCATTCTTGTAACAAATAACAGTGACGTCTACTACGCCGTCAAATTTGCGTCTTTCGCTATCTATGTGGCTATTTTAGTAACGTTAGTAAGCTGTTATGCGATAGTCTGTCGCCATGTGCGAAACAGTGTGAAAAAGTTGTACAACGGAAATGACAACCATATACAGTCAAGATCTAGACAACTCAGACATAATATGGCCCTAGCAAGATCAGTCAGCGTCATTCTTTCTTTCCAGCTTTCAATGTGTACACCATATTTCATTACTATGCTTTTCTGGAATTGGGAGATGTTCAAATTTGGGAAACCAAAACAGCTCTCAAGCACGATCCTGGTTTGGACATTTTTGCCGTTGCTTATAAATTCAAGTGCAAACGCATTTATTTACTCGTATTACAATAGACCGTTAAGACAGTATTTTGTGCAAACATATTCCTGTCTGTTTCGATTCATTCCAAGAAGAAAAGAGACAAGAGGTAATACTAACGAAGAGGGAAATACTAAAAAGACTAAAGAATCTAGGTTATAAATTTATAAACACAGTACAAAGCACCAACCGCGGAAGTGACAGCTATGAAAATGATAGTCTCACAGAGAAATGGCACACAATTGCATAAATTGAAGCCGCTAAAAAGAAACTGCTGCATGAAATCTATAGGACTGTTCGTTCCACGTACATACATTTAAGTTTGGAATATTATTTGGAATAGTATAAACATATATTAAAGTATTATTATACTCGACTTTTGTAGGGTCCAGGCCCTCGACGTGTTGGCCACGTCACGCATTGTTAATGTAACTTCATTCTGCTAGAGTAGTTAGAGAGAGGTCTTATTGTTACGGACTGATAGTGTGGCTATTCGTCAAGAAAATTGATTGAATTCGTTGTAAATAGTTTTTTATGTTATTTGACTCACGCACCACACCAAGAAGATACTAGAGCTGAGTGTTTATTGCTCAATAGCGGAAACGTATTCAGATACACATCTGTATTCACTCTGCATAAGCTTGTTCACGTTATTTTTCTACTCATTCATTTCTTAACATTCTCATGACCTCATCTCATTAAACAGGTATCCTCTAAGTTTCTAAAACAAAACACATTCGCTAATCTTTATCCTTAGAGGGCCTCTCCAGCCAAAAAAAAAAATTTTTTATTGACTAAAAAGTTAGCATCTAGTGCATGTGTTATGGCAAAGTCGTTGTTTTTGCAAAATTCCAATTAGTTTAGAAGTTATAAGGCTTTAAAGTTGCACCTTTCCGAGAAAAAAACGACAAAAGCCGAATCAGTTTTGTGACATTCTGACGTCACAATGTGCGGCCCTCGTTCGCCATGAATTTCGTATATCTTCCACCGAATCGTGAAGGAGTCATGGTCACGCGTTGATAACGGCATCTAAATCTAGAGCAGGAGCTTTTTAGGATCGAAAATATAAAATGTTTACAATCATTCTAAGTTTGCGGGTCGGAATGTGTCCATGCTGTGTCACGACTTTGTTTTGATCACCTGTGTAGGCCCACAAAGCTACGGCTTCCTGTTCTAGCTCTTCCTTCGCGTATAATTAATCGAAATTGACACTTCAGTTGTTCTCCAGAAACGATGAACAACTAAAGGCTTCAGAATTGACATTTGAAATGCTCAAACTAAAAAGCCGGTGGAACAGAACTGAGAGTACCATCACTTGCAGTGTTCAATTTGCGAATCGCCGTCGTTCGATTCGGTTTGAGGCGAGACTAACAAAATACACTGTGACGTCAAAATTGCGTCACAGTGTCACCAAACCGAAAATTTTTTGTCGGTAAATTCAATTCAATTATCGAAATGCAAGAGCTTATATCTCACAAACTGTAAAAAAAATCGAAAAACAAATAACGAATTCGTGATCAGCAGGTTCAACTC
Source organism: Rhopilema esculentum (assembly GCF_057945365.1). Lineage (NCBI taxonomy): Eukaryota > Metazoa > Cnidaria > Scyphozoa > Rhizostomeae > Rhizostomatidae > Rhopilema > Rhopilema esculentum. The sequence goes on from NC_142816.1 coordinate 4,669,991, forward strand.
CTTTAGATTAGCCAATAAAATGCAAGTGCAAAAAATTGGCTGGAGAGGCCCTTTAACTTTCTGTTTGCTACGTTATTCATTTCACAATTCTTAACTTCATCCCTGTAAATTTGAGAATATAGTGATCATATATCGTAATTAGTATAGCTAAGGATGCTAATTTTTTGAATTGGATGTTCCATCCAGCTCAACAAAAATTCCGACAGCCAATCACGTGCACGTAGAATAAAACACGTAGAATATAACAGTTTTTGTTGTCTAGTTGCACTGAAGCAGAAGCTGAAGCTGGCAAGATGATTAAATGGAATTACACCAGAATCAATTATCGAAAGGCTTTTGAGCTTTAAACAATTCGCTTGAGATTTTTACTATTTCCTATTCATTATGGTCTCATGTGCCCTCCTTTCTCACGTTTTTCTTGTATCTACTCTACCAGTTAATGGACAATGCGGGAGTCTTTCGGCCTCCTGAGGACTTGACTTATAAAGCTAGGGTGAGGTTTGTGTTTTGTCGCGTTTTCATTCCCTTTGTTAATCTAGGGGTATTTGCGGTTTTGATAAAGTATGGATCTCGCCTTGCTTGCATTTACCTCATTCAGTTTTGATTCTCAACCATAGACGTTTCGATGAGGGCTAGCTTTCAGATAAGTCTATTGATTACCCGCCAGGTATGCGTTTCTCTACTGATAAATCAAATATATTTTCTAACTATTTTAGATAATGCTTCGGTGTTTTTGCAACTTTACCTGATACTGGTACGAATTTCAGTGTTCGAGGTTCGTTCGTAGAAATCTTTTTTTTGTCACCTCTATGGCACCAAACTTGGCTAAAATTCAAACCCACCCCTGAGTCTCACCGGGAAACACAAAAAATCAATGCAATGTGATAACTCAGAACATGATTTGCTACAACAAAGTTAAATACAAATTAGTAGTTGATGAAGTGCTCCAGCTTTCTCAGTGAACTTTTTCGCTCATGTTGTAACTGCAGATAATCGCTCCACATTCATTTCATAATCCAAATTTCTTCAGTAGAAATTATTCACGGCCTCGTTAGCAATACTGTTTTTAGATCGCCAAGACGGATAGATAGGTTTAATGTTTTGAGTTTTCCTGACCCAGTCTGTAGCTTGTGTCCCTTAATAGCCGTTATTCTATTGTTCCTGGCGCAAATTATAAACAGCATTTGAAGTTTTGTTTATTGATGGTGTTCATGCCTGGAGATTCAAATTTTTGCAAACTACACAAAGTTTTAAGCTTACAGTAAACATTTTTCCATTTTTCCATTTTTCGATTATTTCTCATTCAAGAAGCCGTAATTTCAAGGCACAGAATGATACCAAATTTGAAACTAACAGGTATTTTGAAAATGGAGAAAATCCCATCTAAACGAAGGTTTCAATAATTTCCTTATCAAAACTTTTATTTGAGGCCTGAAAATCTCTTGACCTGTTAAGCCGATTATCATTGCTTTGCAGTTGTGGTCGCATGTCTCATTCACAATATCGCATGGCACATATATGTATCCCATCTATGGCTGTGTTTATTCAAACAGGCTTAATGATCTTAAAGCTTCAAGTGACTTGACCCGGATTACACTGTGGTTTCAAGTGACTTGACCCGGATTACACTAGTGTCCCTTGCAAGTGCAATTAGTAAAACCCCATTTGCTCTAGAATTCCATTTTCTCTACATACAGGTACGAAAAAGCTTTTTTGGACCCAAGGAACCAATCGAATGGCCCAAAACTTTGCACGCAGCCAGGACATATCTCGGGTAAGCAAAGTATCTGAAAATTTGTGTATTTGCTCTGGTCCGTCTTTTATATACAGCTTTGGGAGGGAAGAAAAATTATTTTTCAATTTTTGACAGGGTATAGTTTCAAGGGGAGGAAGAATTTAGAAAATTTGAGACACTATTTGGTAGCTTAGGATCTGCGCTTTCTATTGATATAAGTCAGATCTTGATACCTCAAATGCCAGGGTACAAAATAGCTTTTATAGGTGGAACAGTCATTTAAGCAATAAATGTGCCTGGAATGTATCATTTTACAATGTTTGCCAATTATTTTGATCTGCCCGGAATAACCACATTCTTGTGCATCGTATGATGTATAGTTTAATCCGATTCCGTTAATAGTTTGGCCTTCAGGGAGAGCAAACCAAATATCGTCTCAAAAACGTTCACCGTAACCTTAAAGTGACTTCAAGTTGTTGCTTTTTTCAAGTTCTCTCTTTTAGTCTTTTACTAAAGGTTGGTGATAAGTCATTTATGGAATTGGTTGTAGATTAAGTTAACTGACGATACTTAGCTGATTATTAAAAAAGATTCTAGATTATTTCTCCATTGAAGTTTTTCCAGTGTTTAGATGCCTTAAAAAGGGTTTCTAAATTATGCTAGATTCGCAAGACCCTTGTGGCTTGTTTGTTTCTAAGGAATCTATACTTTGCTTCCCATTTCCTGGAATGATATAAGGTTTCTAGCCTTCATTGACGTACATTAGCGCGGAGATTTGCCTACTGTCCACCTTTATGAGCAAAAATTATCCTGTAACTTGCCTTTGAAGGGAGGACTGTTTCCTCAAGCCTAAAGAGTGGAAGTGTGCTATTGAGTTCTTTCCTCGTGTTATGCTCCGTGGCTAGGCATGCGAGCTGAAATGGTCGTAGAATTCGCAAATCTTTCACGTTGATGCCGCTTAATCTGCCACCGCTTCGGGTTCCTGAATATCTTAAACGTTTTATTTTTACCATGCAGTGATGAATAATAGAGTTCTGAATCCGCAAAGAAGAATATTTTGCTCTGAATATAGCAGTAGGTAATTAAGAAGAACGATTACAACTTTATTTAACAAGCCTCTACCACCACCAACTCTATTAAAAACCAAATTCTGAAGAGCAATCGGCATAATTAGAATTACAATCATAATACGACGAAACTCTCAGTTAATTACTTCATTTAGACCAGAATCTTAATGCATAAAACACTTCACATTTATCCGGTTGACAAAATAAATTAATATACACAGTTGGCATTTCAATTGAACCCACAATGAAAGTCGCCGTAAATGCTAATGAAAATATAAACAGTAACACTTAGAAATTAAAGGCCTGACTCGTATCATTAAAAGTTCATGCAATAAAACTTGTAGTCAAAGGATTTGAAGTTTTGTAACAGTTTTGATTTGTTAGAATCTGTGCTCTTGTAGCAATATCACTGACAATCCGTTAGATATTTAGTTGTTTTTGAAAATATATTTCACGATGCTCACTCAAGATACTGAACTTTACAGTTTGCCTGTCTGTCATTTCATGTGTACATTGCTATAAGTGCTATATAATCTGCGCATGTTACTCCTCCCTTGTATGAATCCTGGGGCCCTGGAGTGGATCCGTTTGGAACGCAAGAATGACATATTTGGAACCGCTCAATTTTCTCTCGTGTAAACAAGGTCTTACTTGATTTTGCAAATATGTTTCACGAAGCTCACTCAAGATAGTGAACTTTACTGTTTGATTTTCTGTCATGTCATACATGCATTTCTTTATGCGCTATATACAGTAAATCCCCGCATATAAGAACCTACAAAAATAACAACCTAAAGGCTGTTTTTCCTAAATTATGCATCATGTAATTAAGAACCGGTTTCAGTGTGATAAAATATAATAGGTTCTTATCCCAAGGGCAAAAAATAGAGAGTATGAATACGTATTCATTTTTTTAACTATTTGAATGCGTAAACTATCACAGCAAACAACGCTCTGTTTACGCCATTTCTCACTTATGCTAAATCATGTAGAAGCCGCATAATTTACGCATAATTAATTTTCCCATAGATCCTAGGAAAACGCTCGTACGGGATTTTGTTCTCGGTTACACAGACCCTCTACTTTCAAGTAAGGAGTCTGGGACACAGGCCATAAAATTAGGGCTATCATAAGAACATAACAGAGAAGGAAAATATCAATAGTCTTAAAGGAAATTGTGTTGAAACTGACTTTATGAATGCACGTGCATTCCTCATGAAAACCTTTCACTGTTCATAATGGCGGGCCAGCCTTCGAAGATACCATAATTCAGTGATAGAAAGCACATGCTCTACGGAAAGACGCAGGGAAAAATAGCGCTCTTTCCAATTCGCAACCTTAAACCGCATGCGCAGTAAAAAAGTTACCCTGGTTCAAACCTGTTTCGCATTAACGCAAAATTCTTTCAAAACAAACCAGGGCTGAGTGGGCCAGGGCTGAGTGGGCCAGGGCTGAGTGGGCCAGGGCTGAGTGGGCCAGGGCTGAGTGGGCCAGGGCTGAGTGGGCCAGGGCTGAGTGGGCCAGGGCTGAGTGGGCCAGGGCTGAGTGGGCCAGGGCTGAGTGGGCCAGGGCTGAGTGGGCCAGGGCTGAGTGGGCCAGGGCTGAGTGGGCCAGGGCTGAGTGGGCCAGGGCTGAGTGGGCCAGGGCTGAGTGGGCCAGGGCTGAGTGGGCCAGGGCTGAGTGGGCCAGGGCTGAGTGGGCCAGGGCTGAGTGGGCCAGGGCTGAGTGGGCCAGGGCTGAGTGGGCCAGGGCTGAGTGGGCCAGGGCTGAGTGGGCCAGGGCTGAGTGGGCCAGGGCTGAGTGGGCCAGGGCTGAGTGGGCCAGGGCTGAGTGGGCCAGGGCTGAGTGGGCCAGGGCTGAGTGGGCCAGGGCTGAGTGGGCCAGGGCTGAGTGGGCCAGGGCTGAGTGGGCCAGGGCTGAGTGGGCCAGGGCTGAGTGGGCCAGGGCTGAGTGGGCCAGGGCTGAGTGGGCCAGGGCTGAGTGGGCCAGGGCTGAGTGGGCCAGGGCTGAGTGGGCCAGGGCTGAGTGGGCCAGGGCTGAGTGGGCCAGGGCTGAGTGGGCCAGGGCTGAGTGGGCCAGGGCTGAGTGGACCAGGGCTGAGTGGGCCAGGGCTGAGTGGGCCAGGGCTGAGTGGGCCAGGGCTGAGTGGGCCAGGGCTGAGTGGGCCAGGGCTGAGTGGGCCAGGGCTGAGTGGGCCAGGGCTGAGTGGGCCAGGGCTGAGTGGGCCAGGGCTGAGTGGGCCAGGGCTGAGTGGGCCAGGGCTGAGTGGGCCAGGGCTGAGTGGGCCAGGGCTGAGTGGGCCAGGGCTGAGTGGGCCAGGGCTGAGTGGGCCCGGGCTGACTCGGCCCGGGCTGACTCGGCCCGGGCTGACTCGGCCCGGGCTGACTCGGCCCGGGCTGACTCGGCCCGGGCTGACTCGGCCCGGGCTGACTCGGCCCGGGCTGACTCGGCCCGGGCTGACTCGGCCCGGGCTGACTCGGCCCGGGCTGACTCGGCCCGGGCTGACTCGGCCCGGGCTGACTCGGCCCGGGCTGACTCGGCCCGGGCTGACTCGGCCCGGGCTGACTCGGCCCGGGCTGACTCGGCCCGGGCTGACTCGGCCCGGGCTGACTCGGCCCGGGCTGACTCGGCCCGGGCTGACTCGGCCCGGGCTGACTCGGCCCGGGCTGACTCGGCCCGGGCTGACTCGGCCCGGGCTGACTCGGCCCGGGCTGACTCGGCCCGGGCTGACTCGGCCCGGGCTGACTCGGCCCGGGCTGACTCGGCCCGGGCTGACTCGGCCCGGGCTGACTCGGCCCGGGCTGACTCGGCCCGGGCTGACTCGGCCCGGGCTGACTCGGCCCGGGCTGACTCGGCCCGGGCTGACTCGGCCCGGGCTGACTCGGCCCGGGCTGACTCGGCCCGGGCTGACTCGGCCCGGGCTGACTCGGCCCGGGCTGACTCGGCCCGGGCTGACTCGGCCCGGGCTGACTCGGCCCGGGCTGACTCGGCCCGGGCTGACTCGGCCCGGGCTGACTCGGCCCGGGCTGACTCGGCCCGGGCTGACTCGGCCCGGGCTGACTCGGCCCGGGCTGACTCGGCCCGGGCTGACTCGGCCCGGGCTGACTCAGGCTGGCTTGTCTTGAAAGAATTTTGCGTTATTGCAAAAGAGGTTTGAACCAGGGTAACTTTTCTATTGCGCATGCGGTTTGAGGTCGCGAAGTTGAAAAGGTTGGCAATTTTTATGCGTCTTTCCGTACAGCATGTGCGTTCCAATGGCATTTGCAAACTCAGTCTCAGCCCAATTTCCTTTAAAGGAGAACTGACACAAAAAATAACTTTTGCTCATTCGATGCTTACTTCAAATCTGGAAAAAGTTTTCTTCATAGATTCACCATTTTTCTGATATTTGCACTTTTATACGTTTATTACGATCTTGGAAAACGCAGTTTTATCATCTTACCCCCCCCCCCCCCCCCAATCTGTTATCCAATCGGAAAATATGAGGACATTCAGAAAATTTAAAGCTGTTGGTAGAAAGCTAAGTTAATCGGAAAAAAATTAAATCATTTGTGAAAATTGAAGTTTTGACTCATATGGCCTTGTGAACTGTAGCTCAAAGAGTTCGTGTAAGAAAGGTACGTGTAAGTGCAAAAGAAAATATTTGTTTGGTAAAAGGCATATGATTCAAAGGTGAGAGGCGACGCAATACAGAAAAAACGAAATTTTGTATGAGAATTCAAGTATTTTCAAATACTGGCGTCGTAATGGGGATAGTGTCGTAATTATTCCATCAAATTGCTCCTAAAAACGGGATAAAAAATAGAATTTTTTGAATAATATTTAACAGTAATGCTTAAAGACACGTAGTACATTTCCCATGACTTGTCAAGAACTTTCTCCGTTCGATATCGACAGATGAAACATAGGCGGCGGCAGGTGGAGAGCTGAGGGCTTCAGCCCCCCTCCCCCCTTTTTTGCAAATATGTTTTTTTAAGCAAATAAAAAGAGTAAAGGAAAACGTTTAAAGATAAGAATAATCCGACACATCCTTTAGTTGCTTAATTTCCAAGGAGAACGCCGAGGACTATGGGGCATAAAAAAATAATGAATTCAATTTTGAGACTTGAATTGATCAAGCGTAATAAGAGCATGCCTTGAAAATAACGAAATGTTTTAAACGATTGCAAGAAAATACCTGCAAGAAATATTCTGAAATGTATTTTAAGCTTATCTAAAAAGGGTGCTTGTGGAAATTGTCCGCTCGCTTCGCTTGCAAGGAAGTCACTTCTTTCAAATATCCCCAAGGCCTCCGCCAACATCCCGCCGGCCCCTTCAAACGTACTGCTAGCATAATGTGTGCCCCGTAACATAATAGGCATATAATATGGTGAATCGTCTTAATGCGTTTTTCAAAAGATGGTCCTTTAGTCTGACAATTCGTATCAACTCGAGCCCTTCCCTTTTGAATTTCTTTGCGCCGCCCCTGTAAAAGACTAAACAACCTCATGATTCTTACTTGCGAGAAAGACATTTTGGACAACGTAAATTTAGATAAGATTGAGGAGCAATGGGCAAGTCGTAAAAGGAGAAAAATTATCACCTGATTTCTGGACTACGTATGTTTTGATGCGCTAATTAAACTAACAGTCTTTATGCTCGATCTTCCAAATTCACAAAATCTAACAACTTTATCATACAGCTGACTAATTATTATCGAGACAATTTATAAGGTTTTGTTGGTAGAAAACTATTAAAGTTTAGGCCCTTATACAAAATTAGAATTGACCCTTTGTCAGTCGGAAATTTTGAACCCTTCACGACAACAAAGAAAGACATGGTTACCATCAAGCATTGATTAAAATTACAACTTTAGCAAATTGCAACTTGCGTAAGAACCGCAGCAGCACAAATTTGGCAATAATTTAATAAAGCAAAAATTTGTGGCAAATAGTTTAGTCTAGAGTCTAGAAAATATTATGTTTACGTAGTTGGAAAAATTTAAAAACATCGAATATCAACCTTTTGTCCCAAAAGCAGTCCAGAGTTGTACGGAAAGGCGCCGTATCCCGTTGAACTGAATCATTATAATGCTTGCTCTTTGACCCCAAAAAGGGGATGGTGGTAGGGGGCTGGGGCTGCGCCACACATTAGAAGGCTTTCGCTTGTTCGTCTTCCCAACGACAATGTCAGTTATTCTCATTGCTTACTGCAAGTCGTCATTGTATTTTTGCATCATTGTATCATTGAAGTTTGACATTAGGAAAATACAGGCTTATGCTGAGAGACTTTATCTAACATGTGACCTGATACAGAAAAAGCTTACTGCGATTACTAAGAAAAAGTGAAGTATCTAAGGAAAATTTGGTTGTAATCAAAATGAATTACACATATAGCAAGAGAAAATGGTTACATTGGTGAAATGCTTCTCGTATATGTAATATTCATATATACTTTCGATTACGTAATGATTGTGAACTGCAGGAAACTTCCTCATGTCTTCTGCAGGGAAATACGTTTTTGGAAAAGAAGTTAGTTCTGGATTTGGCGAGCAAAGAGAAAAAACGAATTTATGACTACACTCATTATTTTATAAGAAACTGGCTATAAGAAACGGGTATTGGAAAGTCAGAAAAAATTAAGAAATTTCAGTACTCGAAGCAAAACAATTAAGAAACATTTAAATAGTGATAAAACTGAGAACAACGAAATTTTGTAAAATCCAAGAACAAGATTGCCCTGTTGGCCTAGAAGTTAAGACACAAGGGATGAAAATATACTCCCGCATCTAAATACAGCATCGAAACGGAAGCGAATCTCTTGACGTGACAAAAAAGGTCACGAACATTTCATAACATCATTCATGACATCATAATTAAGAAACTTTTAAGAAACAATGAGTATTGAAATTTCCAGAACATTAAGAATCTGGAGTACTCAACATTGACCTTTGTTTCTTATAAAAAAAATGAGTGCATTCTCTGAGCCTTCTCCTACCAGCCCTGAAACAGTAAATATAATCAAAAACTTTCTCAATCACTAGCAAGCAATTCTACTGGTTTCTTAGTCTCTAAGTTGAAAAAGAGCTTGCAAAATTATTTGCTTTAGTTCACCATCAGGAAATTCTTTTTTGGTTAAAATCTATAGATGTTATTCCAGTTTGTAAATTGTCGCTAACTTGAATACAGATGATAAAAACAGGTGTCGACGGGTGCTTTCCCTAGCAAAATCGATTTGTTAGATATCGATAATGCGTAAAAATGATTACTGTTGTTTCACGGAAGGGACCGTAAGGAACGCTAGCTATCCTAAGTATAGTCACGTGTCTCAATTCCAATGGCCTGTCCTGACTATGGGCACTTAATTGGTTGTTAACTAAACTTACGGTACACAACGACGTACTTGTTTATGAGATTGGTTTTTTTGCTATAATCACGATATTTAAATGCTCGTCTGGGCATCTTAGATTGGTTGCAGGGTGGTGCGCTGAGAGGGCTTAAAAGGCTTATAAACCTTGACTCACACAGGATTGATTTTACAAGGGAACGATTTAATTCCAAGTTTAAATAAAACTTCTTAACGAACAATCCTCTAGATTTGATACAGCAGTTTCTATTTCAATGCAAGCAACTTCAATCTATTTAACTACATGTCATAAATTTCATAAATTCACGTTCGTAAATTTATAAGTCGGATTCTTTAGTCTTTTTGGGATTTCCTTCTTCGGTAGAATTATCTCTTGTCTCTATTCTTCTTGGAATGAATCGAAACAGACAGGAATATGTTTGCACAAGATACTGTCTTAACGGTCTATTGTAATACGAGTAAATAAATGCGTTGGCACTTGAATTTATGAACAAAGGCAAAAATGTCCAAAGCAGAACTGTGCTTGAAAACTGTTTTGGTTTCCCAAATTTGAACATCTCCCAATTCCAGAAAAGCATAGTTATTAAATATGGTGTCCACATTGATAACTGGAAAGAAAGAATAACGGTGACTGATCTTGCTAGGGCCATATTATGCCTGAGATGTTTGGACCTTGACTGTATATGGTTGTCTTTTCCGTTGTACAACTTTTTCACACTGTTGTGAACATGGCGACAGACTATCGTATAACAGCTTACTAACGTAGCCGAAAGAGCCACAAGAATGACCAAATATGCAAAGCTGAAGGCGTAATAGAAATCACTGTATTTTGCTACAAGAACAGTGATGGAAGCTAAAAGCAGAGCACAGAAAATAATACACATCAAGACGTACTTACGAACGGCTTGCCATCGAAAAAACAAGTCTTGCATCGGATACTTTAAAACTATAAGCCGTTCAATGCCGATAGCTAGGACAGTTGTAAAGTCTAACGAAAGAAGGGTGTAGGACAGAAATTGTATGGCAAACTTTGCCTTGCAGCTGGTATGTACCGTTTGAGAGAGAATATAGGCACCACTTAGAGGCAGTAATAGACCACCAACTAACAGGTCTGTTATGCAAAGAAAAATTATCAGCAATTTCGAGCCAGATGACTTGGATTGAAATAGGCCTATAATTATGACACTGTTCGAAATTAAAGTAATTGGTATCAGAGCTGCAGGAAAGAAAAACATTGCAAGCCTATGTGATTTGGATAAATGAGACACATCTGGGCAAATACTTTGGCATGCAGGAACCGGTGCCAATGTCGTGTTCATTTTCAAACAAAGTGTGTGTCAGGAAAGCACTGGTCTTGTATCATCAGAAGCAGTGAAATATTCTCTTGTCTTTTCACGTGATCAATATCCGATAATGTACAATCAATCTCATTGAATCAATCGCTGCAAAGACAGTAGTAATCTTTATTGTCCAGTCGCACTGTGGCAGAAGCTGGCATGTAGTCCAAACTTTGTATCGAATCAGAACTCAAGTCGCTTTTTGTATTGCGCTTTTACCACTCATCGACAGTATTCGAACTGAAGAACGATTACAGCTTTATAACAAGCATCTACCACCAGTAACCCTATTCAAAACAACATTTTGAAATGCAAGCAACATAATTAGAATTTCAGTCGTTATATGAGTAAATTCTCCGTTATTTACTTTATTTTAACCAGAATCCTCATTCACCGAGCTTCAGACTCAGTGTTTATGTAAACAACACTTCACATTTAACCTGTTCACAAAAGAACTTAATATAGACAGTTTGCATCTTGACTTAACGAATTATAAAAAGCGCTGTAAACACTAATGAAAATATCAACAGTTACTCTTAGAAATTAAAGGCCTGTCGTCTCTACTCATATCACTAAAAGTTCATACAATAGAAGTTGTAGTCAAAAGATTCAATGTTTGCTAGTGGTTTTGCCTTGGTAGAACCTGTGCTTTTGTATCACTGCCAATCCGTTAGATATTTAGCTGATTTTGCTTATGTATTTCACGATACTTATTCAAGTTACGTCATTCAAATTCTAAGGATAGATCTTAGAGATGACGTCTCTTTTGATCTCTGTGCCAGATCTATAATGAACTTTACTGTTTGCCCCTCTGTCATATCATACATGCATTGCTTTATGCGCTATATAATCTTGAGTTGTTACTGTTAGCTCTACGTGCTTAGGTGTGTTGAGCAGAACAGTTGCAAACAACTTAAAGACATCACCAAGTCGCTCATTTATACTATCGTTTTGAATCACCAGCAAATATTTTAGCAGGTGCATTCCCTTCTTTTCTTCCTTCTGCAAGTAAGTTGGCTGACGTTTTCTTAAAGGGTTTTCAACTTCCATTGTTCGTGAAAAGAATTCCCACAATTTCAGTTTCAGCTTTTTGCTTTTCGACCATTGATTGCAGCTTTTTCGCTTTTTTCGCGATTTTTGTCTTTTTACGCCGTATAATTAGGTTCATCAAGAGAACATAACGGAGAAGGAAAATCACCACCATGGACTTTCAACTTAGAGACATTTCTTTGGCAAGCCGAATGTAGAGGACCACGAGTTTAAAAATCCTATTTGGAAACGTTTGAAGATCAGCATTGTGCAATGTTTTTTATCAAGAAACCTAGTACCAGACGCACTTAAAATCTGGCAGTACAGTAAATCTCCGCATATAAGAACTTCCTTTTTTGAGGTTCAGGCTGAAGTAGGTTCTTATTGGAAAGGTACTTACATTATTTTCAGGGTATGAAGTCTCTTTTTCGAAGGATCCCTTATTTGAAATTATTGAATTCATCATCAAGTGATGCATTCAACCCTGTTTTTTGCCTTTTGGCAATGTTATTAATGTCATAATAACCAATTCTAAGCTCAGAATCTCAACAAAGATCTTGGCTATAAAATAGGAGGGGATGTTCAGTCTTTGACAGCCAACACAAACAAATATTAACAATTATTTTGCGGAACAGAATTTGAGAATGGCTTTTAAAAAAGCAAAATTTCTACAACATATTGGCTTAAAGCTTTTTCGTCTGACACTCTTCAGAGCATAAAACGTCAGAATACGAAAGAACACGATGAAAAATATATACCCAGTTGTGGATTGAAATAGACCAATCAGAAAAACGCAAGCACAAGACCGGTATAGTTCACCAATCAGTGCCGCGAGCCTAAAGAAAAGTTACCACTGGAGTCTAAGAGAGAAAACGAACTCCTTCTGTCTACACAATGACGGCTTTTTCGTTTGTTTGTTGATCGACTCCAAAACTGCTAGATGGAAGGACGACCGGGCTCTGCCAATTATCCGAAGCATGTCGTCATTATAGAGTTTTGCACAATCTGGGTTGTCTAAAAGATGTTGACCGATGGCAGAATCACTAGCTTTAACAGTGTTTCTAGACCTACAAGATCAAGGAGGCTGTTCTCTTTGAGGGGCAGTTTTGTTTCTTATGTTGGAAAGAAAATGCTATTTTATCCTATCCCCCAATCTTTGGATTGTGCGACCTACGTACCCAGAATCACACTGGCACGTAAATTCATAAAGGACGGAACTTTTTCAAAAATTCATAAATGACGGGACATAAGTCCCACTCAGACCTATCTTGTCTAATGATTGGTTCAGCACAACACGAACTGGCTCAGGGAGATTGAAAATTATAAATTGAATTACATCTCTCTGCAATTCCAGGCGTAGGAATCACGAGATGTGGTCACATCGAGAGGAAGGACCAGGACACTGCTCGTTAAGCATAGCTTTTCGGTGTCCTAAAGACTACCTTCGGGTGCTAGGTGAAAACAAATCAAATCGGTTCTAATGCTTTTATTTCATTTTTCAACATTTTGATTTTGCTATAAAAAAATATGTTAAAAAGTCAAAGTAATTTTAAAGTTCGCTTTCTTTAAATTGTATAAAATGCTGAAAATGCACAACTAAAACTTTTTGTACTGATTGTGATTTACCTCATCTTTAAAAATCTGGGAGTATATAAGGACCATTAAAAACTCTATTTTGTTGACCTTGGAATAAGAACCTATTATATATTATCACCTGAAACAGTTCTTAAATACAAGGTGCATACTTTAAGAAAAACCGCCTCTTGGTTCTAATTTTTGTAGGTTCCTATATCCGCATGGATTTACTGTAGTTCTTTTTTCCTCATATGACCTACAAATTCTTAGAAAACACTCCAAATTGTGTCCTGAATGTAATTTTTAAGCACTTCAGGTTGTTTTAAGTGATAAAAATTTTTACAAAATTTTCCAGGTTCTTTGAGGCTTTTTCACAGGCCCCGGGGGTGACAGAATTTTTTAAAAATGATTCAGTTCTTTTTTTCCACAAATGATCTACAAATTCATCGAGAACACTCTGAACGTATTTTCAAGCATTTCAGGTTGTTTCGAGTAAAGAAAATGTTTTTAAATTTTCAGATTTTTGAAGCTTTTTTGCAGGTCTGGGGTGACAGATTTTTTGAAAAATGACTTGGTTCTTTTTTTCTACATAAACCTCCAAATTGATCGAAAACACTTTAATTTGTGTTCCAAACGTCTTTTCAAACATTTCAGATTATTCCGAGTAAAAAATATTTTTGAAAAATTTTTAGGTTTTTCAAGTTTTTTGCAGGTCCAGGGTGACAGATTTTTTGAAAAATGACTTAGGTTGCGAGAAAATGACTGCAAAAAATACTCTGAAGCACATTTTTGCTTATCTAAAGGGCATAGTCGCCAACGATTTTCTGATCGCTTCGCTCGTAGGAGACCATTTTGTTTTTCCACAGGGCCTTCAAAACCTCTTGACGGCACAGCTCGCATCTCTATCATTGTAGCTAGGCCCCCATAAACCACCTTTCTCAACCTTTCTGAAATCTTTGTTAGGATGCCTCTTCAAATCGATGTCCCCTCCCACTTTTCTAATGCTTCCTTTTCTACGCCATTAATTAAAACGTTTCAGCGAAAAATCCGAATGAAGGCATAGCTATTTCAACTGCTACATTTGCAGTAGCAGAGCCATTTCACCAAAACATGATGATGATAGAAAGTATAAAATTATATGTTTTGCCAGCACATTTGCATCATGTTTATTCTTTTGAAAGTGCCCTACAATGGCTTGGCATCTGGGGTAAAAGTAGAACTTTCCTTGTCAGTGGTGGGGGAACTCATGGGTCCTGGCGGGGCAATTCCCCCATCATTGAGTATGCTATAAAATATCCTGCTTTCAACAGGTCAACTGATGACTGAAATCATCTTTAGTTCTGTAAAAGGATTTTCTGCCTTTTGATAGTTTTAAACTTTTTGAAAACAACAACGTGGGGCAAAGGGCGCACCGGGAAATTTGTCCCAGTGGGCCAGTCCGCTTCTGCTCGCAGTCATTTACATTAGAGTTTGCCTATCATGTGATAATTTATAATTGCAAGCTTTCCTATTTGTGTTAATGTTCAAGTTTGCAAAAAACTAGTTGCGATCGGCAATTAGCCTCTGTCCCAGACCCTTAACTTGAAAGTAGAGGGTCTGTGTAACCACAGTCAATAGAAAAACTCTGGTCTGGAAGCCTTTTGTTCTAACTCTTTATCCTTGAAAAAAAGTATTTTTAACCGCGAAGACAGCAACTCTACCACCAGCAACACTATTCAAAACCAAATTCTTTCAGACAAGCAACATATTTAGAACAGCAATATTCAAAACCAAATTCTTTCAGACAAGCAACATATTTACAACAGCAATCGTAACACGACAAAATTATCTGTAATTGACGTTATTCTAACCAGAATCTTCATTTGTTGATCTTCAGACCAAGGGTTTATATACACAACGCTTCACTTTTCCCTGTTTACAAAAAAATTGAAAGTGGACTGTTTGCATTTGACTTAACGAACAATGAAAGTCGCAGGAAACAATAATAAAATTATTGATAGTTACGCTTACGTCCCGACTCATATCACTAAAAGTTCATGCAGTATATTTTGAAGATGTTGATGTCAAAGATATGAAGTTTGGTAGAACCTGTGCTCTTGTAGCAACATCAGAGCCACTCCGTAAGACATTTAGCCGATTTTGAAAATATATTTCATGATGCTCACTCAAGATAATAAACATATCAACAGTTTTTTGGTTGTACAGAACTTGAAAAAAAGTCGTCTTTCCATCTAGCAGTTTTGGAATCGATCTACATACAAACGAGAAAGCCGCCATTGTGTAGACAGAAGGAGTTCGTTTTTTCTCTTGGAATCTAGTGGTAATTTTTCTTTAAGCACGCGCCACTGATTGGTTAACTATACCGGTCCTGTGCTTGCGTTTTTCTGATTGGCCTATTTCGATCCACAACTGGGTATATATTTTTCATCGTTTTCTTTGGGACCCTTATTCTGAGAAAGTGTCTGAGGATTGATGTTTTATGCTCTGAGGAGTGTCAGAGGAAAAAGCTTTTAGCCAATATGTTTTAAAATGTTTGCTTTTTCAATGCCAAAATAAGCTTACCATAATCCGGTAATAGAAAGCACACGCTTTACGAACAGATGCAGAGAAAACTGGCACGTTTTCCAACTCGGGACCTTAAACCGCATGGGCAGTAGAAAAGTTACCCAGGTTCAACCCTGTTTTGCATTTACACTAAATTTTTCAAAACGAACCCGGATCTAGTCGGCCTGGGTTGAGTCGGCCCAGACTGAGTCGGCCCGGGTTGAGTCGCCAGGGTAGAAATCACACTTCAGTTGCTTCTTTTGGTCGCTCTATAAACTTCCACATCATAGATGGAGAAGGGGTGCTTAAGCCCTCCACTTGATGCAAAAAATGCAACTTTTTAAGAAGTAAACCACTAGTAAAGATACTTTTTTTTCGGTTTTAGCAACTCCCTTTTTTAAACGCCTATTTTCGGAATCTAGCAGTTTGAAACTCTTATTTGCACTTTTATATTTGTTTTTGGTTTGCTCAAGATGTCTTTCATTTTCATAATTGCATTTTTGACATACCTATACGCCTTTTGATGTCCTTATATCCAGCTGTCAAGAAACTTTCAGCAATCTTCAAGCTGTATGACTTGTGTCCTTATTTTGAGGTTACAATGAAGTGTCACTCCTTTCTTCACAATGACCATGCATTCTGTCATTATACATATACCAAGCAGTGTATATATAGTTTGCAAGTTCAATCTTATTATTGGATAAATTTGAAAGGTGAAGGCGACTCATCCTGGAATATCGCATTTGAAAAAAATAACTCGAGAGAGCATCATCAAATACATTTGTGAAAGCAGGTAAATGTCTTACAAATTGGCTGTGGTATGGAGACAAGAGCACAACCTCTTTCAAGGCAACTCCGTTAGCAACCTCAAATCTATTGACTACCTCTTCTATTGAATAAACTTCAAGTGATATGAGTCGGGACGACAGGCCATAAATTTTTAAGAGAAACTGTTTATATTTTCAACAGTATTTTCTAAAATTTTCACTGTTTGTTAAATTAAAAAGGAAATGGTCCATTTCAAATTCTTTTGTAAACAGGTTAAATATGAAGTGTTGTGTTAAACATAAACACTGAGTCTAAAGCTCAGTAAATGAAGATTCTGGTGAAAATAACGTAAATAATTGAAAATTTAGTCATGTTACGGTTTTATTTCTAATTATGTTGCTTGCCTTTCAGAACTTTGTTTTGAATAGAGTTGCTGGTGGCAAATGCTTGTTATATAAAGCTGTAATCGTTCTTCAGTTCAAATGTTGTCGATGACTTGTAAAAGCGCAATACGAACAGCAATTTGAGTTCCGATGCGACGAAAATTTGCACTAAATGCCATCTTCTGCTACAGTGTGACTGGACAACAAGAACATCTTCTGTGCTTGCAGCAATTGATTCAGTGTGAAGATACATCTCATCCACATCTCATGTATAGCACAGATTTCTGGCAAACTTTAATTGAAAATCATTTCCTTGATCGAGAGTCAACTTAATGCAAGGGAGATTGATTGGACATTATCGAATACTGATCACGTGAAAAGAAAAGTTAATATCACACTGTTTCTGACGATACAAGACCAGTGCTTCCCTGACACACACTTTGTATAAAAATGAACACGACATTGGCACCAGTTTCTGCATGCAAAAGTATTACCCCAGATGTGTCTCAGTTGTCCAAATCCCATAGACTTGCAATGTTCTCCTTCAATGCAGCACTGATACCAATTACTTTAGTTTCCAACAGTGTCGTGATTATAGGCCTACTTCGATCTAAATCATCCGGCTCAAAGTTGTTGATCGTTTTTCTTTGCATAACAGACCTGTTAGTTGGTGTTTTATTAATGCCTCTAAGTAGTGCCTATATTCTCTCTCCAGTGGTACATAGCAGCTGCAAGGCAAAGTCTGCCATACAGTTTCTGTCCCACACCTTTCTTTTGTTAGACTTTACAACTGTCTTAGCTATCGGCATTGAACGGCTTATAGTTTTAAAGTATCCGATGCAAGACTTGTTTTTTCGATGGCAAGCCGTTCGTAAGTACGTCCTGATGTGTACTATTTTCTGGGTTCTGCTTTTTGCTTCAATCGTCATTCTTGTAACAAATAACAGTGACGTCTACTACGCCGTCAAATTTGCGTCTTTCGCTATCTATGTGGCTATTTTAGTAACGTTAGTAAGCTGTTATGCGATAGTCTGTCGCCATGTGCGAAACAGTGTGAAAAAGTTGTACAACGGAAATGACAACCATATACAGTCAAGATCTAGACAACTCAGACATAATATGGCCCTAGCAAGATCAGTCAGCGTCATTCTTTCTTTCCAGCTTTCAATGTGTACACCATATTTCATTACTATGCTTTTCTGGAATTGGGAGATGTTCAAATTTGGGAAACCAAAACAGCTCTCAAGCACGATCCTGGTTTGGACATTTTTGCCGTTGCTTATAAATTCAAGTGCAAACGCATTTATTTACTCGTATTACAATAGACCGTTAAGACAGTATTTTGTGCAAACATATTCCTGTCTGTTTCGATTCATTCCAAGAAGAAAAGAGACAAGAGGTAATACTAACGAAGAGGGAAATACTAAAAAGACTAAAGAATCTAGGTTATAAATTTATAAACACAGTACAAAGCACCAACCGCGGAAGTGACAGCTATGAAAATGATAGTCTCACAGAGAAATGGCACACAATTGCATAAATTGAAGCCGCTAAAAAGAAACTGCTGCATGAAATCTATAGGACTGTTCGTTCCACGTACATACATTTAAGTTTGGAATATTATTTGGAATAGTATAAACATATATTAAAGTATTATTATACTCGACTTTTGTAGGGTCCAGGCCCTCGACGTGTTGGCCACGTCACGCATTGTTAATGTAACTTCATTCTGCTAGAGTAGTTAGAGAGAGGTCTTATTGTTACGGACTGATAGTGTGGCTATTCGTCAAGAAAATTGATTGAATTCGTTGTAAATAGTTTTTTATGTTATTTGACTCACGCACCACACCAAGAAGATACTAGAGCTGAGTGTTTATTGCTCAATAGCGGAAACGTATTCAGATACACATCTGTATTCACTCTGCATAAGCTTGTTCACGTTATTTTTCTACTCATTCATTTCTTAACATTCTCATGACCTCATCTCATTAAACAGGTATCCTCTAAGTTTCTAAAACAAAACACATTCGCTAATCTTTATCCTTAGAGGGCCTCTCCAGCCAAAAAAAAAAATTTTTTATTGACTAAAAAGTTAGCATCTAGTGCATGTGTTATGGCAAAGTCGTTGTTTTTGCAAAATTCCAATTAGTTTAGAAGTTATAAGGCTTTAAAGTTGCACCTTTCCGAGAAAAAAACGACAAAAGCCGAATCAGTTTTGTGACATTCTGACGTCACAATGTGCGGCCCTCGTTCGCCATGAATTTCGTATATCTTCCACCGAATCGTGAAGGAGTCATGGTCACGCGTTGATAACGGCATCTAAATCTAGAGCAGGAGCTTTTTAGGATCGAAAATATAAAATGTTTACAATCATTCTAAGTTTGCGGGTCGGAATGTGTCCATGCTGTGTCACGACTTTGTTTTGATCACCTGTGTAGGCCCACAAAGCTACGGCTTCCTGTTCTAGCTCTTCCTTCGCGTATAATTAATCGAAATTGACACTTCAGTTGTTCTCCAGAAACGATGAACAACTAAAGGCTTCAGAATTGACATTTGAAATGCTCAAACTAAAAAGCCGGTGGAACAGAACTGAGAGTACCATCACTTGCAGTGTTCAATTTGCGAATCGCCGTCGTTCGATTCGGTTTGAGGCGAGACTAACAAAATACACTGTGACGTCAAAATTGCGTCACAGTGTCACCAAACCGAAAATTTTTTGTCGGTAAATTCAATTCAATTATCGAAATGCAAGAGCTTATATCTCACAAACTGTAAAAAAAATCGAAAAACAAATAACGAATTCGTGATCAGCAGGTTCAACTCCTTTAGATTAGCCAATAAAATGCAAGTGCAAAAAATTGGCTGGAGAGGCCCTTTAACTTTCTGTTTGCTACGTTATTCATTTCACAATTCTTAACTTCATCCCTGTAAATTTGAGAATATAGTGATCATATATCGTAATTAGTATAGCTAAGGATGCTAATTTTTTGAATTGGATGTTCCATCCAGCTCAACAAAAATTCCGACAGCCAATCACGTGCACGTAGAATAAAACACGTAGAATATAACAGTTTTTGTTGTCTAGTTGCACTGAAGCAGAAGCTGAAGCTGGCAAGATGATTAAATGGAATTACACCAGAATCAATTATCGAAAGGCTTTTGAGCTTTAAACAATTCGCTTGAGATTTTTACTATTTCCTATTCATTATGGTCTCATGTGCCCTCCTTTCTCACGTTTTTCTTGTATCTACTCTACCAGTTAATGGACAATGCGGGAGTCTTTCGGCCTCCTGAGGACTTGACTTATAAAGCTAGGGTGAGGTTTGTGTTTTGTCGCGTTTTCATTCCCTTTGTTAATCTAGGGGTATTTGCGGTTTTGATAAAGTATGGATCTCGCCTTGCTTGCATTTACCTCATTCAGTTTTGATTCTCAACCATAGACGTTTCGATGAGGGCTAGCTTTCAGATAAGTCTATTGATTACCCGCCAGGTATGCGTTTCTCTACTGATAAATCAAATATATTTTCTAACTATTTTAGATAATGCTTCGGTGTTTTTGCAACTTTACCTGATACTGGTACGAATTTCAGTGTTCGAGGTTCGTTCGTAGAAATCTTTTTTTTGTCACCTCTATGGCACCAAACTTGGCTAAAATTCAAACCCACCCCTGAGTCTCACCGGGAAACACAAAAAATCAATGCAATGTGATAACTCAGAACATGATTTGCTACAACAAAGTTAAATACAAATTAGTAGTTGATGAAGTGCTCCAGCTTTCTCAGTGAACTTTTTCGCTCATGTTGTAACTGCAGATAATCGCTCCACATTCATTTCATAATCCAAATTTCTTCAGTAGAAATTATTCACGGCCTCGTTAGCAATACTGTTTTTAGATCGCCAAGACGGATAGATAGGTTTAATGTTTTGAGTTTTCCTGACCCAGTCTGTAGCTTGTGTCCCTTAATAGCCGTTATTCTATTGTTCCTGGCGCAAATTATAAACAGCATTTGAAGTTTTGTTTATTGATGGTGTTCATGCCTGGAGATTCAAATTTTTGCAAACTACACAAAGTTTTAAGCTTACAGTAAACATTTTTCCATTTTTCCATTTTTCGATTATTTCTCATTCAAGAAGCCGTAATTTCAAGGCACAGAATGATACCAAATTTGAAACTAACAGGTATTTTGAAAATGGAGAAAATCCCATCTAAACGAAGGTTTCAATAATTTCCTTATCAAAACTTTTATTTGAGGCCTGAAAATCTCTTGACCTGTTAAGCCGATTATCATTGCTTTGCAGTTGTGGTCGCATGTCTCATTCACAATATCGCATGGCACATATATGTATCCCATCTATGGCTGTGTTTATTCAAACAGGCTTAATGATCTTAAAGCTTCAAGTGACTTGACCCGGATTACACTGTGGTTTCAAGTGACTTGACCCGGATTACACTAGTGTCCCTTGCAAGTGCAATTAGTAAAACCCCATTTGCTCTAGAATTCCATTTTCTCTACATACAGGTACGAAAAAGCTTTTTTGGACCCAAGGAACCAATCGAATGGCCCAAAACTTTGCACGCAGCCAGGACATATCTCGGGTAAGCAAAGTATCTGAAAATTTGTGTATTTGCTCTGGTCCGTCTTTTATATACAGCTTTGGGAGGGAAGAAAAATTATTTTTCAATTTTTGACAGGGTATAGTTTCAAGGGGAGGAAGAATTTAGAAAATTTGAGACACTATTTGGTAGCTTAGGATCTGCGCTTTCTATTGATATAAGTCAGATCTTGATACCTCAAATGCCAGGGTACAAAATAGCTTTTATAGGTGGAACAGTCATTTAAGCAATAAATGTGCCTGGAATGTATCATTTTACAATGTTTGCCAATTATTTTGATCTGCCCGGAATAACCACATTCTTGTGCATCGTATGATGTATAGTTTAATCCGATTCCGTTAATAGTTTGGCCTTCAGGGAGAGCAAACCAAATATCGTCTCAAAAACGTTCACCGTAACCTTAAAGTGACTTCAAGTTGTTGCTTTTTTCAAGTTCTCTCTTTTAGTCTTTTACTAAAGGTTGGTGATAAGTCATTTATGGAATTGGTTGTAGATTAAGTTAACTGACGATACTTAGCTGATTATTAAAAAAGATTCTAGATTATTTCTCCATTGAAGTTTTTCCAGTGTTTAGATGCCTTAAAAAGGGTTTCTAAATTATGCTAGATTCGCAAGACCCTTGTGGCTTGTTTGTTTCTAAGGAATCTATACTTTGCTTCCCATTTCCTGGAATGATATAAGGTTTCTAGCCTTCATTGACGTACATTAGCGCGGAGATTTGCCTACTGTCCACCTTTATGAGCAAAAATTATCCTGTAACTTGCCTTTGAAGGGAGGACTGTTTCCTCAAGCCTAAAGAGTGGAAGTGTGCTATTGAGTTCTTTCCTCGTGTTATGCTCCGTGGCTAGGCATGCGAGCTGAAATGGTCGTAGAATTCGCAAATCTTTCACGTTGATGCCGCTTAATCTGCCACCGCTTCGGGTTCCTGAATATCTTAAACGTTTTATTTTTACCATGCAGTGATGAATAATAGAGTTCTGAATCCGCAAAGAAGAATATTTTGCTCTGAATATAGCAGTAGGTAATTAAGAAGAACGATTACAACTTTATTTAACAAGCCTCTACCACCACCAACTCTATTAAAAACCAAATTCTGAAGAGCAATCGGCATAATTAGAATTACAATCATAATACGACGAAACTCTCAGTTAATTACTTCATTTAGACCAGAATCTTAATGCATAAAACACTTCACATTTATCCGGTTGACAAAATAAATTAATATACACAGTTGGCATTTCAATTGAACCCACAATGAAAGTCGCCGTAAATGCTAATGAAAATATAAACAGTAACACTTAGAAATTAAAGGCCTGACTCGTATCATTAAAAGTTCATGCAATAAAACTTGTAGTCAAAGGATTTGAAGTTTTGTAACAGTTTTGATTTGTTAGAATCTGTGCTCTTGTAGCAATATCACTGACAATCCGTTAGATATTTAGTTGTTTTTGAAAATATATTTCACGATGCTCACTCAAGATACTGAACTTTACAGTTTGCCTGTCTGTCATTTCATGTGTACATTGCTATAAGTGCTATATAATCTGCGCATGTTACTCCTCCCTTGTATGAATCCTGGGGCCCTGGAGTGGATCCGTTTGGAACGCAAGAATGACATATTTGGAACCGCTCAATTTTCTCTCGTGTAAACAAGGTCTTACTTGATTTTGCAAATATGTTTCACGAAGCTCACTCAAGATAGTGAACTTTACTGTTTGATTTTCTGTCATGTCATACATGCATTTCTTTATGCGCTATATACAGTAAATCCCCGCATATAAGAACCTACAAAAATAACAACCTAAAGGCTGTTTTTCCTAAATTATGCATCATGTAATTAAGAACCGGTTTCAGTGTGATAAAATATAATAGGTTCTTATCCCAAGGGCAAAAAATAGAGAGTATGAATACGTATTCATTTTTTTAACTATTTGAATGCGTAAACTATCACAGCAAACAACGCTCTGTTTACGCCATTTCTCACTTATGCTAAATCATGTAGAAGCCGCATAATTTACGCATAATTAATTTTCCCATAGATCCTAGGAAAACGCTCGTACGGGATTTTGTTCTCGGTTACACAGACCCTCTACTTTCAAGTAAGGAGTCTGGGACACAGGCCATAAAATTAGGGCTATCATAAGAACATAACAGAGAAGGAAATTATCAATAGTCTTAAAGGAAATTGTGTTGAAACTGACTTTATGAATGCACGTGCATTCCTCATGAAAACCTTTCACTGTTCATAATGGCGGGCCAGCCTTCGAAGATACCATAATTCAGTGATAGAAAGCACATGCTCTACGGAAAGACGCAGGGAAAAATAGCGCTCTTTCCAATTCGCAACCTTAAACCGCATGCGCAGTAAAAAAGTTACCCTGGTTCAAACCTGTTTCGCATTAACGCAAAATTCTTTCAAAACAAACCAGGGCTGAGTGGGCCAGGGCTGAGTGGGCCAGGGCTGAGTGGGCCAGGGCTGAGTGGGCCAGGGCTGAGTGGGCCAGGGCTGAGTGGGCCAGGGCTGAGTGGGCCAGGGCTGAGTGGGCCAGGGCTGAGTGGGCCAGGGCTGAGTGGGCCAGGGCTGAGTGGGCCAGGGCTGAGTGGGCCAGGGCTGAGTGGGCCAGGGCTGAGTGGGCCAGGGCTGAGTGGGCCAGGGCTGAGTGGGCCAGGGCTGAGTGGGCCAGGGCTGAGTGGGCCAGGGCTGAGTGGGCCAGGGCTGAGTGGGCCAGGGCTGAGTGGGCCAGGGCTGAGTGGGCCAGGGCTGAGTGGGCCAGGGCTGAGTGGGCCAGGGCTGAGTGGGCCAGGGCTGAGTGGGCCAGGGCTGAGTGGGCCAGGGCTGAGTGGGCCAGGGCTGAGTGGGCCAGGGCTGAGTGGGCCAGGGCTGAGTGGGCCAGGGCTGAGTGGGCCAGGGCTGAGTGGGCCAGGGCTGAGTGGGCCAGGGCTGAGTGGGCCAGGGCTGAGTGGGCCAGGGCTGAGTGGGCCAGGGCTGAGTGGGCCAGGGCTGAGTGGGCCAGGGCTGAGTGGGCCAGGGCTGAGTGGGCCAGGGCTGAGTGGGCCAGGGCTGAGTGGGCCAGGGCTGAGTGGGCCAGGGCTGAGTGGGCCAGGGCTGAGTGGGCCAGGGCTGAGTGGGCCAGGGCTGAGTGGGCCAGGGCTGAGTGGGCCAGGGCTGAGTGGGCCAGGGCTGAGTGGGCCAGGGCTGAGTGGGCCAGGGCTGAGTGGGCCAGGGCTGAGTGGGCCAGGGCTGAGTGGGCCAGGGCTGAGTGGGCCAGGGCTGAGTGGGCCAGGGCTGAGTGGGCCAGGGCTGAGTGGGCCAGGGCTGAGTGGGCCAGGGCTGAGTGGGCCAGGGCTGAGTGGGCCAGGGCTGAGTGGGCCAGGGCTGAGTGGGCCAGGGCTGAGTGGGCCAGGGCTGAGTGGGCCAGGGCTGAGTGGGCCAGGGCTGAGTGGGCCCGGGCTGACTCGGCCCGGGCTGACTCGGCCCGGGCTGACTCGGCCCGGGCTGACTCGGCCCGGGCTGACTCGGCCCGGGCTGACTCGGCCCGGGCTGACTCGGCCCGGGCTGACTCGGCCCGGGCTGACTCGGCCCGGGCTGACTCGGCCCGGGCTGACTCGGCCCGGGCTGACTCGGCCCGGGCTGACTCGGCCCGGGCTGACTCGGCCCGGGCTGACTCGGCCCGGGCTGACTCGGCCCGGGCTGACTCGGCCCGGGCTGACTCGGCCCGGGCTGACTCGGCCCGGGCTGACTCGGCCCGGGCTGACTCGGCCCGGGCTGACTCGGCCCGGGCTGACTCGGCCCGGGCTGACTCGGCCCGGGCTGACTCGGCCCGGGCTGACTCGGCCCGGGCTGACTCGGCCCGGGCTGACTCGGCCCGGGCTGACTCGGCCCGGGCTGACTCGGCCCGGGCTGACTCGGCCCGGGCTGACTCGGCCCGGGCTGACTCGGCCCGGGCTGACTCGGCCCGGGCTGACTCGGCCCGGGCTGACTCGGCCCGGGCTGACTCGGCCCGGGCTGACTCGGCCCGGGCTGACTCGGCCCGGGCTGACTCGGCCCGGGCTGACTCGGCCCGGGCTGACTCGGCCCGGGCTGACTCGGCCCGGGCTGACTCGGCCCGGGCTGACTCGGCCCGGGCTGACTCGGCCCGGGCTGACTCGGCCCGGGCTGACTCGGCCCGGGCTGACTCGGCCCGGGCTGACTCGGCCCGGGCTGACTCGGCCCGGGCTGACTCAGGCTGGCTTGTCTTGAAAGAATTTTGCGTTATTGCAAAAGAGGTTTGAACCAGGGTAACTTTTCTATTGCGCATGCGGTTTGAGGTCGCGAAGTTGAAAAGGTTGGCAATTTTTATGCGTCTTTCCGTACAGCATGTGCGTTCCAATGGCATTTGCAAACTCAGTCTCAGCCCAATTTCCTTTAAAGGAGAACTGACACAAAAAATAACTTTTGCTCATTCGATGCTTACTTCAAATCTGGAAAAAGTTTTCTTCATAGATTCACCATTTTTCTGATATTTGCACTTTTATACGTTTATTACGATCTTGGAAAACGCAGTTTTATCATCTTACCCCCCCCCCCCAATCTGTTATCCAATCGGAAAATATGAGGACATTCAGAAAATTTAAAGCTGTTGGTAGAAAGCTAAGTTAATCGGAAAAAAATTAAATCATTTGTGAAAATTGAAGTTTTGACTCATATGGCCTTGTGAACTGTAGCTCAAAGAGTTCGTGTAAGAAAGGTACGTGTAAGTGCAAAAGAAAATATTTGTTTGGTAAAAGGCATATGATTCAAAGGTGAGAGGCGACGCAATACAGAAAAAACGAAATTTTGTATGAGAATTCAAGTATTTTCAAATACTGGCGTCGTAATGGGGATAGTGTCGTAATTATTCCATCAAATTGCTCCTAAAAACGGGATAAAAAATAGAATTTTTTGAATAATATTTAACAGTAATGCTTAAAGACACGTAGTACATTTCCCATGACTTGTCAAGAACTTTCTCCGTTCGATATCGACAGATGAAACATAGGCGGCGGCAGGTGGAGAGCTGAGGGCTTCAGCCCCCCTCCCCCCTTTTTTGCAAATATGTTTTTTTAAGCAAATAAAAAGAGTAAAGGAAAACGTTTAAAGATAAGAATAATCCGACACATCCTTTAGTTGCTTAATTTCCAAGGAGAACGCCGAGGACTATGGGGCATAAAAAAATAATGAATTCAATTTTGAGACTTGAATTGATCAAGCGTAATAAGAGCATGCCTTGAAAATAACGAAATGTTTTAAACGATTGCAAGAAAATACCTGCAAGAAATATTCTGAAATGTATTTTAAGCTTATCTAAAAAGGGTGCTTGTGGAAATTGTCCGCTCGCTTCGCTTGCAAGGAAGTCACTTCTTTCAAATATCCCCAAGGCCTCCGCCAACATCCCGCCGGCCCCTTCAAACGTACTGCTAGCATAATGTGTGCCCCGTAACATAATAGGCATATAATATGGTGAATCGTCTTAATGCGTTTTTCAAAAGATGGTCCTTTAGTCTGACAATTCGTATCAACTCGAGCCCTTCCCTTTTGAATTTCTTTGCGCCGCCCCTGTAAAAGACTAAACAACCTCATGATTCTTACTTGCGAGAAAGACATTTTGGACAACGTAAATTTAGATAAGATTGAGGAGCAATGGGCAAGTCGTAAAAGGAGAAAAATTATCACCTGATTTCTGGACTACGTATGTTTTGATGCGCTAATTAAACTAACAGTCTTTATGCTCGATCTTCCAAATTCACAAAATCTAACAACTTTATCATACAGCTGACTAATTATTATCGAGACAATTTATAAGGTTTTGTTGGTAGAAAACTATTAAAGTTTAGGCCCTTATACAAAATTAGAATTGACCCTTTGTCAGTCGGAAATTTTGAACCCTTCACGACAACAAAGAAAGACATGGTTACCATCAAGCATTGATTAAAATTACAACTTTAGCAAATTGCAACTTGCGTAAGAACCGCAGCAGCACAAATTTGGCAATAATTTAATAAAGCAAAAATTTGTGGCAAATAGTTTAGTCTAGAGTCTAGAAAATATTATGTTTACGTAGTTGGAAAAATTTAAAAACATCGAATATCAACCTTTTGTCCCAAAAGCAGTCCAGAGTTGTACGGAAAGGCGCCGTATCCCGTTGAACTGAATCATTATAATGCTTGCTCTTTGACCCCAAAAAGGGGATGGTGGTAGGGGGCTGGGGCTGCGCCACACATTAGAAGGCTTTCGCTTGTTCGTCTTCCCAACGACAATGTCAGTTATTCTCATTGCTTACTGCAAGTCGTCATTGTATTTTTGCATCATTGTATCATTGAAGTTTGACATTAGGAAAATACAGGCTTATGCTGAGAGACTTTATCTAACATGTGACCTGATACAGAAAAAGCTTACTGCGATTACTAAGAAAAAGTGAAGTATCTAAGGAAAATTTGGTTGTAATCAAAATGAATTACACATATAGCAAGAGAAAATGGTTACATTGGTGAAATGCTTCTCGTATATGTAATATTCATATATACTTTCGATTACGTAATGATTGTGAACTGCAGGAAACTTCCTCATGTCTTCTGCAGGGAAATACGTTTTTGGAAAAGAAGTTAGTTCTGGATTTGGCGAGCAAAGAGAAAAAACGAATTTATGACTACACTCATTATTTTATAAGAAACTGGCTATAAGAAACGGGTATTGGAAAGTCAGAAAAAATTAAGAAATTTCAGTACTCGAAGCAAAACAATTAAGAAACATTTAAATAGTGATAAAACTGAGAACAACGAAATTTTGTAAAATCCAAGAACAAGATTGCCCTGTTGGCCTAGAAGTTAAGACACAAGGGATGAAAATATACTCCCGCATCTAAATACAGCATCGAAACGGAAGCGAATCTCTTGACGTGACAAAAAAGGTCACGAACATTTCATAACATCATTCATGACATCATAATTAAGAAACTTTTAAGAAACAATGAGTATTGAAATTTCCAGAACATTAAGAATCTGGAGTACTCAACATTGACCTTTGTTTCTTATAAAAAAAATGAGTGCATTCTCTGAGCCTTCTCCTACCAGCCCTGAAACAGTAAATATAATCAAAAACTTTCTCAATCACTAGCAAGCAATTCTACTGGTTTCTTAGTCTCTAAGTTGAAAAAGAGCTTGCAAAATTATTTGCTTTAGTTCACCATCAGGAAATTCTTTTTTGGTTAAAATCTATAGATGTTATTCCAGTTTGTAAATTGTCGCTAACTTGAATACAGATGATAAAAACAGGTGTCGACGGGTGCTTTCCCTAGCAAAATCGATTTGTTAGATATCGATAATGCGTAAAAATGATTACTGTTGTTTCACGGAAGGGACCGTAAGGAACGCTAGCTATCCTAAGTATAGTCACGTGTCTCAATTCCAATGGCCTGTCCTGACTATGGGCACTTAATTGGTTGTTAACTAAACTTACTTTACACAACGACGTACTTGTTTATGAGATTGGTTTTTTTGCTATAATCACGATATTTAAATGCTCGTCTGGGCATCTTAGATTGGTTGCAGGGTGGTGCGCTGAGAGGGCTTAAAAGGCTTATAAACCTTGACTCACACAGGATTGATTTTACAAGGGAACGATTTAATTCCAAGTTTAAATAAAACTTCTTAACGAACAATCCTCTAGATTTGATACAGCAGTTTCTATTTCAATGCAAGCAACTTCAATCTATTTAACTACATGTCATAAATTTCATAAATTCACGTTCGTAAATTTATAAGTCGGATTCTTTAGTCTTTTTGGGATTTCCTTCTTCGGTAGAATTATCTCTTGTCTCTATTCTTCTTGGAATGAATCGAAACAGACAGGAATATGTTTGCACAAGATACTGTCTTAACGGTCTATTGTAATACGAGTAAATAAATGCGTTGGCACTTGAATTTATGAACAAAGGCAAAAATGTCCAAAGCAGAACTGTGCTTGAAAACTGTTTTGGTTTCCCAAATTTGAACATCTCCCAATTCCAGAAAAGCATAGTTATTAAATATGGTGTCCACATTGATAACTGGAAAGAAAGAATAACGGTGACTGATCTTGCTAGGGCCATATTATGCCTGAGATGTTTGGACCTTGACTGTATATGGTTGTCTTTTCCGTTGTACAACTTTTTCACACTGTTGTGAACATGGCGACAGACTATCGTATAACAGCTTACTAACGTAGCCGAAAGAGCCACAAGAATGACCAAATATGCAAAGCTGAAGGCGTAATAGAAATCACTGTATTTTGCTACAAGAACAGTGATGGAAGCTAAAAGCAGAGCACAGAAAATAATACACATCAAGACGTACTTACGAACGGCTTGCCATCGAAAAAACAAGTCTTGCATCGGATACTTTAAAACTATAAGCCGTTCAATGCCGATAGCTAGGACAGTTGTAAAGTCTAACGAAAGAAGGGTGTAGGACAGAAATTGTATGGCAAACTTTGCCTTGCAGCTGCTATGTACCACTGGAGAGAGAATATAGGCACCACTTAGAGGCAGTAATAGACCACCAACTAACAGGTCTGTTATGCAAAGAAAAATTATCAGCAATTTCGAGCCAGATGACTTGGATTGAAATAGGCCTATAATTATGACACTGTTCGAAATTAAAGTAATTGGTATCAGAGCTGCAGGAAAGGAAAACATTGCAAGCCTATGCGATTTGGATAAATGAGACACATCTGGGCAAATACTTTGGCATGCAGGAACCGGTGCCAATGTCGAGTTCATTTTCAAAGAAAGTGTGTGTCAGGAAAGCACTGGTCTTGTATCATCAGAAACAGTGAAATATTCTCTTGTCTTTTCACGTGATCAATATCCGACAATGTACAATCAATCTCATTGAATCAATCGCTGCAAAGACAGTAGTAATCTTTATTGTCCAGTCGCACTGTGGCAGAAGCTGGCATGTAGTCCAAACTTTTTATCGAATCAGAACTCAAGTCGCTTTTTGTATTGCGCTTTTACCAGTCATCGACAATATTCGGACTGTAGAACGATTACAGCTTTATAACAAGCATCTACCACCAGTAACCCTATTCAAAACAACATTTTGAAATGCAAGCAACATAATTAGAATTTCAGTCGCTATATGAGTAAATTCTCCGTTATTTACTTTATTTTAACCAGAATCCTCATTCACCGAGCTTCAGACTCAGTGTTCATGTAAACAACACTTCACATTTAACCTGTTCACAAAAGAACTTAATATAGACAGTTTGCATCTTGACTTAACGAATTATAAAAAGCGCTGTAAACACTAATGAAAATACCAACAGTTACTCTTAGAAATTAAAGGCCTGTCGTCCCTACTCATATCACTAAAAGTTCATACAATAGAAGTTGTAGTCAAAAGATTCAGTGTTTGCTAGCGGTTTTGCCTTGGTAGAACCTGTGCTTTTGTATCACTGCCAATTCGTTTGATATTTAGCTGATTTTGCTTATGTATTTCACGATACTTATTCAAGTTACGTCATTCAAATTCTAAGGATAGATCTTAGAGATGACGTCTCTTTTGATTTCTGTGCCAGATCTATAATGAACTTTACTGTTTGCCCGTCTGTCATATCATACATGCATTGCTTTATGCGCTATATAATCTTGAGTTGTTAGCTCTACGTGCTTAGGTGTGTTGAGCAGAACAGTTGCAAGCAACTTAAAGACATCACCAAGTCGCTTATTTATACTATCGTTTTGAATCACCCGCAAATATTTTAGCAGGTGCATTTCCTTCTTTTCTTCCTTCTGCAAGTAAATTGGCTGACGTTTTCTTAGAAGGTTTTCAACTTTCATTGTTCGTGAAAAGAATTCCCACAATTTCAGTTTCAGCTTTTTCGCTTCTTCTCGCTATTTTTGTCTTTTTACGCCGTATAATTAGAGTCATCAAGAGAACATAACGGAGAAGGAAAATCACCACCATGGACTTTCAACTTAGAGACATTTCTTTGGCAAACCGAATGTAGAGGACTACGAGTTTAAAAATTCTATTTGGAAACGTTTGAAGATCAGCATTGTGCAATGTTTTTAATCAAGAAACCTAGTACCAGACGCACTTAAAATCTGGCAGTACAGTAAATCTCCGCACATAAGAACTTACTTTTTTGAGGTTCAGGCTGAAGTAGGTTCTTATTGGAAAGGTACTTACATTATTTTCAGGGTATGAAGTTTCTTTTTCGAAGGATCCCTTATTTGAAATTATTGAATTCATCATCAAGAGATGCATTCAACCCTGTTTTTTCCTTTTGGCAATGTTATTAATGTCATAATAACCAATTCTAAGCTCAGAATCTCAACATGTTCAGTCTTTGACAGCCAACACAGACAAATGTTAACAATTATTTTGCAGAACAGAATTTGAGAATGGCTTTGAAAAAAGCAAAAGTTTTACAACATACTAAAAGCTTTTTCGTCTGACACTCCTCAGAGCATAAAACGTCAGAATCAGGGCCCGAAAGAACACGATGAAAAAAATATACCCAGTTGTGGATCAAAATAGGCCAATCAGAAAAACGCAAGCACGAGACCGGTATAGTTGACAAATCAGTGCCGCGAGCCTAAAGAAAAAATTACGACTGGAATCTAAGAGAGAAAACGAACTCCTCTGTCTACACAATGACGCCTTTTTCGTTTGTTTGTTGATCGACTCCAAAACTGCTAGATGGAAGGACGACCGGGCTCTGCCAATTATCCGAAGCATGTCGTCATTATAGAGTTTTGCACAATCTGGGTTGTCTAAAAGATGTTGACCGATGGCAGAATCACTTGCTTTAAAAGTGTTTCTAGACCTACAAGATCGAGGAGGCTGTTCTCTTTGAGGGGCAGTTTTGTTTCTTATGTTGGAAGGAACATGCTATTTTATCCTATCCCCCTATCTTAGGATTGTGCGACCTACGTACCCAGAATCACACTGGCACGTAAATGCATAAAGGGCTGAACTTTTTCATAAATTCATAAATGACGGGACATAAGTCCCATTTAGACTTATCTTGTCTATGATTGGTTCAGCACAACACGAACTGGCTCAGGGAGATTGAAAATTATAAATTGAATTACATCTCTCTGCAATTCCAGGCGTAGGAATCACGAGATGTGGTCACATCGAGAGGAAGGACCAGGACACTGCTCGTTAAGCATAGCTTCTCGGTGTCCTAAAGACTACCTTCGGGTGCTAGGTGAAAACAAATCAAATCAGTTCTAATGCTTTTATTTCATTTTTCAACATTTTGATTTTGCTATAAAAAATTATGTTAAAAAAGTCAAAGTAATTTTAAAGTTCTCTTTCGTTAAATTGTATAAAATGCTGAAAATGCAACTGAAACTTTTTGTACTGATTGTGATTTAACCTCATCTTTAAAAATCTGGGAGTATGAATGGAAGATTAAAAACTCTTTTTTTTTACCTTGGAATAAGAACCTATTATATATTATCACCTGAAACAATTCTTAACTACAAGGTGCATAATTTAAGAAAAACAGCCCCCAGGTTCTAATTTTTGTAGGTTCCAATATCCGCATGGATTTACTGTAGTTCTTTTTTCCTCATATGACCTACAAATTGTGTCCGAATTGTGTCCTGAATGTATTTTTAAGCACTTCAGGTTGTTTCAAGTGACAAAAATTTTTACAAAATTTTCCTGGTTTTTTTAAGCTTTTTCACAGGCCCCGGGGGTGACAGATCTTTATAAAAATGACTCAGTTCTTTTTTTTCCACAAATGACCGACAAATTCATCGGGAACACTCTGAACGTATTTTCAAGCATTTCAGGTTGTTTCGAGTAAAGAAAATGTTTTTAAATTTTCAGATTTTTGAAGCTTTTTTGCAGGTCTGGGGTGGTAGACTTTTTGAAAAATGACCCAGGTTGCAAGAAAATGACTGCAAGAAATACTCTGAAGCGCATTTTTGCTTATCTAAAGGGCATAGTTGCCAAAGATTTTCTGGTCGCTTCGCTCGTAGCAGACCTCGTCTTTCTGTTTTTCCACAGGGCCTTCAAAACCTCTTGACGGCACAGCTCGCAACTAAGCCAGAAAAAGTATCTCTATCATTGTAGTTAGGCCCCCATAAACAACCTTTCTCAACCTTTCTGAAATCTTTGTTAGGATGCCTCTTCAAATCGATGCCCCCTCCCAATTTTCTAATGCTTCCTTTTCTACGCCATTGATTAAAACGTTTCAGCGAAAAATCCGAATGAAGGCATAGCTATTTCAACTGCTGCATTTGCAGTAGTAGAGCCATTTCACCAAAACATGATGATGATAGAAAGTATAATATTATATGTTTGGCCAGCACATTGGCATCATGTTTATTCTTTTGAAAGGGCCCCACAATGGCTTGGCATCTGGGGTAAAAGTAGAACTTTGCTTGTCAGTGGTGGGGGAACTCATAGGGCCTGGCGGGGCAATTCCCCCATCACTGAGTATATTATAAAATGTCCTGCTTTGAACAGGTCAACTGATGACTGAAATCATCTTTAGTTCTGTAAAAGGATTTTCTGCCTTTTGATAGTTTTAAACTTTTTGAAAACAACAACGTGGGGCAAAGGGCGCACCGGGAAATTTCCCATTGTCCCAGTGGGCCAGTCCGCTTCTGCTCGCAGTCATTTACATTAGAGTTTGCCTATCATGTGATAATTGATAATTGAAGCTTTCCTATTTGTGTTAATGTTCAAGTTTGCAAACGGCAATCTAGTTGAGATCGGCAATTAGCCTTTGTCCAAGACCCTTAACTTGAAAGTAGAGGGTCTGTGTAACCATAGTCAATAGAAAAACTCTGGTCTGGAAGTCTTTTGTTCTAACTCTTTATCCTTGAAAAAGTATTTTTAATCGCGAATTGATCGAAAGCACTTTAATTTGTGTTCCAAACGTCTTTTCAAACATTTCAGATTATTCCGAGTAAAAATTATTTTTGAAAATTTTTTAGGTTTTTCAAGTTTTTTGCAGGTCCAGGGTGACAGATTTTTTGAAAAATGACTGAGGTTGCAAGAAAATGACTGCAAGAAATACTCTGAAGCGCATTTTTGCTTATCTAAAGGGCATAGTCGCCAAAGATTTTCTGGTCGCTTCGCTCATAGCAGACCTCGTCTTTCTGTTTTTCCACAGGGCCTTCAAAACCTCTTGACGGTACAGCTCGCAACTAAGCCAGAAAAAGTATCTCTATCATTGTAGTTAGGCCCCCATAAACAACCTTTCTCAACCTTTCTGAAATCTTTGTTAGGATGCCTCTTCAAATCGATGCCTCCTCCCACTTTTCTAATGCTTCCTTTTCTACGCCATTGATTAAAGCGTTTCAGCGAAAAATCCGAATGAAGGCATAGCTATTTCAACTGCTGCATTTGCAGTAGTAGAGCCATTTCACCAAAACATGATGATGATAGAAAGTATAATATTATATGTTTGGCCAGCACATTGGCATCATGTTTATTCTTTTGAAAGGGCCCCACAATGGCTTGGCATCTGGGGTAAAAGTAGAACTTTGCTTGTCAGTGGTGGGAGAACTCATAGGGCCTGGCGGGGCAATTCCCCCATCACTGAGTATATTATAAAATGTCCTGCTTTGAACAGGTCAACTGATGACTGAAATCATCTTTAGTTCTGTAAAAGGATTTTCTGCCTTTTGATAGTTTTAAACTTTTTGAAAACAACAACGTGGGGCAAAGGGCGCACCGGGAAATTTCCCATTGTCCCAGTGGGCCAGTCCGCTTCTGCTCGCAGTTATTTACATTAGAGTTTGCCTATAATGTGATAATTTATAATTGCAAGCTTTCCTATTTGTGTTAATGTTCAAGTTTGCAAACGGCAATCTAGTTGAGAGCGGCAATTAGCCTTTGTCCAAGACCCTTAACTTGAAAGTAGAGGGTCTGTGTAACCATAGTCAATAGAAAAACTCTGGTCTGGAAGTCTTTTGTTCTAACTCTTTATCCTTGAAAAAGTATTTTTAATCGCGAATTGATCGAAAGCACTTTAATTTGTGTTCCAAACGTCTTTTCAAACATTTCAGATTATTCCGAGTAAAAATTATTTTTGAAAATTTTTTAGGTTTTTCAAGTTTTTTGCAGGTCCAGGGTGACAGATTTTTTGAAAAATGACTGAGGTTGCAAGAAAATGACTGCAAGAAATACTCTGAAGCGCATTTTTGCTTATCTAAAGGGCATAGTCGCCAACGATTTTCTGGTCGCTTCGCTCATAGCAGACCTCGTCTTTCTGTTTTTTCACAGTGCCTTCAAAACCTCTTGACGGCACAGCTCGCAGCTAAGCCAGAAAAAGTATCTCTATCATTGTAGTTAGGCCCCCATAAACCACCTTTCTCGACCTTTCTGAAATCTTTGTTAGGATGCCTCTTCAAACCGATGCCCCCTCCCCCTTTTCTAATGCTTTCTTTTCTACGCCATTGATTAAAACGTTTCAGCGAAAAATCCGAATGAAGGCATAGCTATTTCAACTGCTGCATTTGCAGTAGTAGAGCCATTTCACCAAAACATGATGATGATAGAAAGTATAATATTATATGTTTGGCCAGCACATTTGCATCATGTTTATTATTTTGAAAGTGCCCCACAATGGCTTGGCATCTGGGGTAAAAGTAGAACTTTGCTTGTCAGTGGTGGGGGAACTCATAAGGCCTGGCGGGGCAATTCCCCCATCACTGAGTATATTATAAAATGTCCTGCTTTCAACAGGTCAACTGATGACTGAAATCATCTTTAGTTCTGTAAAAGGATTTTCAGCCTGTAAAAGGAAATTTCCCAATGTCCCGGTGGGCCAGTCCGCTTCTGCTCGCAGTCATTTACATTAGTGTTTGCCTATCATGTGATAATATATAATTGCAAGCTTTCCTATATGTTCAAGTTTGCAAAAAACTAGTTTCGATCGGCAATTAGCCTCTGTCCAAGACCCTTAACTTGAAAGTAGAGGGTCTGTGTAACCACAGTCAATAGAGAAACTCTGGTCTGGAAGCCTTTTGTTCTAACTCTTTATCCTTGAAAAAAAGTATTTTTAATCGCGAAGACAGATTAAACAAGACTACTCAGACATATAAAACAAGCATCTACCACCAGCAACTCTATTCAAAACCAAATTCTTTCAGACAAGCAACATATTTAGAACAGCAATCGTAACACGACAAAATTATCTGTAATTGACGTTTTTCTAACCAGAATCTTCATTTATTGAGCTTCAGACCAAGTGTTTATATACACAATGCTTCACTTTTCCCTGTTTACAACAAAATTGAAAGTGGACAGTTTGCATTTGACTTAACGAACAATGAAAAACGCCGGAAACAATAATAAAATTATTGATAGTTACGCTTAGGAATTCGTCCCGACTCATATCGCTAAAAGTTCATGCAGTATATTTTGAAGATGTTGATGTCAAAGATATGAAGTTTGGTAGAACCTGTGGTCTTGTAGCAACATCAGTGCCACTCCGTAAGACATTTAGCTGATTTTGCAAATATATTTTCACTCAAGATAATAAACGTATCAAAAGTTTTTGGTGGTACAGAACTTGAAAAAAAGTCGTCTTTCCATCTAGCAGTTTTGAAATCCATCTACACACAAACGAGAAAAGCCGCCATTGTGTAGACAGAAGGAGTTCGTTTTCTCTCTTGGAATCTAGTGGTAATTTTTCTTTAGGCACGCAGCACTGATTGGTCAACTATACCGGTCCTGTGCTTGCGTTTTTCTGATTGGCCTGTTTCGATCCACAACTGGGTATATATATTTCATCGTCTTCTTTCGGACCCTTATTCTGAGGAGTGTCTGAGGATTGATGTTTTATGCTCTGAGGAGTGTCGGAGGAAAAATTTTTGCCAATATGTTTTAAAATGTTTGCTTTTTCAATGCCAAAATAAGCTCACCATAATCCGGTAATAGAAAGCACACGCTTTACGAGCAGATGCAGAAAAAAACTGGCACGTTCTCCAACTCGGGACCTTAAACCGCATGGGCAGTAGAAAAGTTACCCAGGTTCAACCCTGTTTTGCATTTAAACTAAATTTTTCAAAACGAACCCGGATCTAGTCGGCCTGGGTTGAGTCGGCCCGGGTTGAGTCGCCAGGGTTGAGCAGGCTGATCATATCCAATCTATTTTCACATGCGTCTAAGAAATCACACTTCAGTTGCTTTTTTTGGTCGCTCTATAAACTTCCACATCTTCGATGGAGAGGGGGTGCTAAAGCCCTCGACTTGATGCAAAAAATGCAACTTATTAAGAGGTAAACCACTAGTAAAGACACTTTTTATTCGGTTTTAGCAACTCCCTTTTTTAAACGCCTATTTTCGGAACCTAGCAGTTTGAAACTCTTATTTGCACTTTTATATTTAATTTTTGGTTTGCTCAAGATGTCTTTCATAAATGCATCTTTGAACATACCTATACGCCTTTTGATGTCCTTGTGACAGATATCCAGGTACCAAGATAGTTTAAGCAATCTTCAAGCTGAATGACTTGTGTCCTTTTTTTGAGGTTACAATATCGTGTCACTCCTTTCTTTGAAATAACCATGCATTCTGTCATTATACATATACGGAGCAGTGTTTATATAATTTGCAAGTTCAATCTCACGATTGACATTAATTTGAAAGGTGAAGGCGTCAAAAATTCTCATTCTGGAATATCGCATTTGAATAAAATAACTTGAGAGAGCATCATCAAGTACATTTGTGAAAGAAGGTAAATGTCTTACAAATTGGCTGTGGTATGGAGACAAGAGCACAACCTCTTTCAAGGCAACTCCGTTAGCAACCTCAAATCTATTGACTACCTCTTCTATTTAATAAACTTCAAGTGATATGAGTCGGGACGACAGGCCATAAATTTCTAAGAGAAACTGTTTATATTTTCAACAGTATTTTCTAAAATTTTCACTGTTTCTTAAATTAAAAAGGAAATGGTCCATTTCAAATTCTTTTGTAAACAGGTTAAATATGAAGTGTTGTGTACATAAACACTGAGTCTAAAGCTCAGTGAATGAAGATTCTGGTGAAAATTACGTAAATAACTGAAAATTTAGTCATGTTACGGTTTTATTTCTAATTATGTTGCTTGCCTTTCAGAACTTTGTTTTGAATAGAGTTGCTGGTGGCAAATGCTTGTTATATAAAGCTGTAATCGTTTTTCAGTTCAAATGTTGTCGATGACTTGTAAAAGCGCAATACGAACAGCAATTTGAGTTCCGATGCGACGAAAATTTGCACTAAATGCCATCTTCTGCTACAGTGTGACTGGACAACAAGAACATCTTCTGTGCTTGCAGCAATTGATTCAGTGTGAAGATACATCTCATCTACATCTCATGTATAGCACAGATTTCTGGCAAACTTTAATTGAAAATCATTTCCTTGAACGAGAGTCAACTTAATGCAAGGGAGATTGATTGGACATTATCGGATACTGATCACGAGAAAAGAAAAGTTAATATCACACTGTTTCTGACGATACAAGACCAGTGCTTCCCTGACACACACTTTGTATAAAAATGAACACGACATTGGCACCAGTTCCTGCATGCAAAAGTATTACCCCAGATGTGTCTCAGTTGTCCAAACCCCATAGACTTGCAATGTTCTCCTTCAATGCAGCTCTGATACCAATTACTTTAGTTTCCAACAGTGTCGTGATTATAGGCCTACTTCGATCTAAATCATCCGGCTCAAAGTTGTTGATCGTTTTTCTTTGCATAACAGACCTGTTAGTTGGTGGTTTATTAAAGCCTCTAAGTAGTGCCTATATTCTCTCTCCAGTGGTACATAGCAGCTGCAAGGCAAAGTTTGCCATACAGTTTCTGTCCTACACCTTTCTTTCGTTAGACTTTACAACTGTCTTAGCTATCGGCATTGAACGGCTTATAGTTTTAAAATATCCGATGCAAGACTTGTTTTTTCGATGGCAAGCCGTTCGTAAGTACGTCTTGATGTGTACTATTTTCTGTGTTCTGCTTTTTGCTTTTATCGTCATTCTTGTAACAAATAACAGTGACGTCTACTACGCAGTCAAATTTGCGTCTTTCGCTATCTATGTGGCTATTTTAGTAACGTTAGTAAGCTGTTATGCGATAGTCTGTCGCCATGTGCGAAACAGTGTGAAAAAGTTGTACAACGGAAATGACAACCATATACAGTCAAGATCTAGACAATTCAGGCATGATATGGCCCTAGCAAGATCAGTCACAGTCATTCTTTCTTTCCAGTTATCAATGTGTACACCATATTTCATTACTATGCTTTTCTGGAATTGGGAGATGTTCAAATTTGGGAAACCAAAACAGCTCTCAAGCACGATCCTGTTTTGGACATTTTTGCCGTTGCTTATGAATTCAAGTGCAAACGCATTTATTTACTCGTATTACAATAGACCGTTAAGAGAGTATCTTGTGCAAACATATTCCTTTCTGTTTCGATTCATTCCAAGAAGAAAAGAGACAAGAGGTAATCCTAACGAAGAGGGAAATACTAAAAAGACTAAAGAATCTAGCTTATAAAATTATAAACACAGTACAAGGCACCAACCGCAGAAGTGACAGCTATCAAAATGATAGTCTCACAGAGCAATGGCACGCAATTGCATAAATTGATGCCGCTAAAAAGAAACTGCTGCGTGAAATCTAGAGGATTGTTCGTTCCACGTACATACATTTAAGTTTGGAGTATTGTTTGGAGTAGTATAAACATGTATTGAAGTATTATTATACTCGACTTTTGTAGGGTCCAGGCCCTCGACGTGTTGGCCACGTCACGCATTGTTAATGTAACTTCATTCTGCTAGAGTAGTTAGAGAGAGGTCTTATTGTTACGGACTGATAGTGTGGCTATTCGTCAAGAAAATTGATTGAATTCGTTGTAAATAGTTTTTTATGTTATTTGACTCACGCACAACACTCAGCAACAAGATACTAGAGCTGAGTGTTAATTGCTCAATAGCGGAAACGTATTCAGATACACATCTGTATTCACTCTGCATAAGCTTGTTCACGTTATTTTTCTACTCATTCATTTCTTAACATTCTCATGACCTCATCTCATTAAACAGGTATCCTCTAAGTTTCTAAAACAAAACACATTCGCTAATCTTTATCCTTAGAGGGCCTCTCCAGCCAAAAAAAAAAAATTTTTTATTGACTAAAAAGTTAGCATCTAGTGCATGTGTTATGGCAAAGTCGTTGTTTTTGCAAAATTCCAATTAGTTTAGAAGTTATAAGGCTTTAAAGTTGCACCTTTCCGAGAAAAAAACGACAAAAGCCGAATCAGTTTTGTGACATTCTGACGTCACAATGTGAGGCCCTCGTTCGCCATGAATTTCGTATATCTTCCACCGAATCGTGAAGGAGTCATGGTCACGCGTTGATAACGGCATCTAAATCTAGAGCAGGAGCTTTTTAGGATCGAAAATATAAAATGTTTACAATCATTCTAAGTTTGCGGGTCGGAATGTGTCCATGCTGTGTCACGACTTTGTTTTCATCACCTGTGTAGGCCCACAAAGCTATGGCTTCCTGTTCTAGCTCTTCCTTCGCGTATAATTAATCGAAATTGACACTTCAGTTGTTCTCCAGAAACGATGAACAACTAAAGGCTTCAGAATTGACATTTGAAATGCTCAAACTAAAAAGCCGGTGGAACAGAACTGAGAGTACCATCACTTGCAGTGTTCAATTTGCGAATCGCCGTCGTTCGATTCGGTTTGAGGCGAGACTAACAAAATACACTGTGACGTCAAAATTGCGTCACAGTGTCACTAAACCGAAAATTTTTTGTCGGTAAATTCAATTCAATTATCGAAATGCAAGAGCTTATATCTCACAAACTGTAAAAAAAATCGAAAAACAAATAACGAATTCGTGATCAGCAGGTTCAACTCCTTTAGATTAGCCAATAAAATGCAAGTGCAAAAAATTGGCTGGAGAGGCCCTTTAACTTTCTGTTTGCTACGTTATTCATTTCACAATTCTTAACTTTATCCCTGTAAATTTGAGAATATAGTGATCATATATCGTAATTAGTATAGCTAAGGATGCTAATTTTTTGAATTGGATGTTCCATCCAGCTCAACAAAAATTCCGACAGCCAATCACGTGCACGTAGAATAAAACACGTAGAATATAACAGTTTTTGTTGTCTAGTTGCACTGAAGCAGA
This sequence comes from Rhopilema esculentum, assembly GCF_057945365.1. NCBI lineage: Eukaryota > Metazoa > Cnidaria > Scyphozoa > Rhizostomeae > Rhizostomatidae > Rhopilema > Rhopilema esculentum. The sequence continues at coordinate 4,711,560 of NC_142816.1, forward strand.
AGCTGAAGCTGGCAAGATGATTAAATGGAATTACACCAGAATCAATTATCGAAAGGCTTTTGAGCTTTAAACAATTCGCTTGAGATTTTTACTATTTCCTATTCATTATGGTCTCATGTGCCCTCCTTTCTCACGTTTTTCTTGTATCTACTCTACCAGTTAATGGACAATGCGGGAGTCTTTCGGCCTCCTGAGGACTTGACTTATAAAGCTAGGGTGAGGTTTGTGTTTTGTCGCGTTTTCATTCCCTTTGTTAATCTAGGGGTATTTGCGGTTTTGATAAAGTATGGATCTCGCCTTGCTTGCATTTACCTGATTCAGTTTTGATTCTCAACCATAGACGTTTCGATGAGGGCTAGCTTTCAGATAAGTCTATTGATTACCCGCCAGGTATGCGTTTCTCTACTGATAAATCAAATATATTTTCTAACTATTTTAGATAATGCTTCGGTGTTTTTGCAACTTTACCTGATACTGGTACGAATTTCAGTGTTCGAGGTTCGTTCGTAGAAATCTTTTTTTTGTCACCTCTATGGCACCAAACTTGGCTAAAATTCAAACCCACCCCTGAGTCTCACCGGGAAACACAAAAAATCAATGCAATGTGATAACTCAGAACATGATTTGCTACAACAAAGTTAAATACAAATTAGTAGTTGATGAAGTGCTCCAGCTTTCTCAGTGAACTTTTTCGCTCATGTTGTAACTGCAGATAATCGCTCCACATTCATTTCATAATCCAAATTTCTTCAGTAGAAATTATTCACGGCCTCGTTAGCAATACTGTTTTTAGATCGCCAAGACGGATAGATAGGTTTAATGTTTTGAGTTTTCCTGACCCAGTCTGTAGCTTGTGTCCCTTAATAGCCGTTATTCTATTGTTCCTGGCGAAAATTATAAACAGCATTTGAAGTTTTGTTTATTGATGGTGTTCATGCCTGGAGATTCAAATTTTTGCAAACTACACAAAGTTTTAAGCTTACAGTAAACATTTTTCCATTTTTCCATTTTTCGATTATTTCTCATTCAAGAAGCCGTAATTTCAAGGCACAGAATGATACCAAATTTGAAACTAACAGGTATTTTGAAAATGGAGAAAATCCCATCTAAACGAAGGTTTCAATAATTTCCTTATCAAAACTTTTATTTGAGGCCTGAAAATCTCTTGACCTGTTAAGCCGATTATCATTGCTTTGCAGTTGTGGTCGCATGTCTCATTCACAATATCGCATGGCACATATATGTATCCCATCTATGGCTGTGTTTATTCAAACAGGCTTAATGATCTTAAAGCTTCAAGTGACTTGACCCGGATTACACTGTGGTTTCAAGTGACTTGACCCGGATTACACTAGTGTCCCTTGCAAGTGCAATTAGTAAAACCCCATTTTCTCTAGAATTCCATTTTCTCTACATACAGGTACGAAAAAGCTTTTTTGGACCCAAGGAACCAATCGAATGGCCCAAAACTTTGCACGCAGCCAGGACATATCTCGGGTAAGCAAAGTATCTGAAAATTTGTGTATTTGCTCTGGTCCGTCTTTTATATACAGCTTTGGGAGGGAAGAAAAATTATTTTTCAATTTTTGACAGGGTATAGTTTCAAGGGGAGGAAGAATTTAGAAAATTTGAGACACTATTTGGTAGCTTAGGATCTGCGCTTTCTATTGATATAAGTCAGATCTTGATACCTCAAATGCCAGGGTACAAAATAGCTTTTATAGGTGGAACAGTCATTTAAGCAATAAATGTGCCTGGAATGTATCATTTTACAATATTTGCCAATTATTTTGATCTGCCCGGAATCACGACATTCTTGTGCATCGTATGATGTATAGTTTAATCCGATTCCGTTAATAGTTTGGCCTTCAGGGAGAGAAAACCAAATATCGTGTCAAAAACGTTTACCGTAACCTTAAAGTGACTTCAAGTTGTTGCTTTTTTCAAGTTCTCTCTTTTAGTCTTTTACTAAAGGTTGGTGATAAGTCATTTATGGAATTGGTTGTAGATTAAGTTAACTGACGATACTTAGCTGATTATTAAAAAAGATTCTAGATTATTTCTCCATTGAAGTTTTTCCAGTGTTTAGATGCCTTAAAAAGGGTTTCTAAATTATGCTAGATTCGCAAGACCCTTGTGGCTTGTTTGTTTCTAAGGAATCTATACTTTGCTTCCCATTTCCTGGAATGATATAAGGTTTCTAGCCTTCATTGACGTACATTAGCGCGGAGATTTGCCTACTGTCCACCTTTATGAGCAAAAATTATCCTGTAACTTGCCTTTGAAGGGAGGACTGTTTCCTCAAGCCTAAAGAGTGGAAGTGTGCTGTTAAGTTCTATCCTCGTGTTATGCTCCGTGGCTAGGCATGCGAGCTGAAATGGTCGTAGAATTCGCAAATCTTTCACGTTGATGCCGCTTAATTTGCCACCGCTTCGGGTTCCTGAATATCTTAAACGTTTTATTTTTACCATGCAGTGATGAATAATAGAGTTCTGAATCCGCAAAGAAGAATATTTTGCTCTGAATATAGCAGTAGGTAATTAAGAAGAACGATTACAACTTTATTTAACAAGCCTCTACCACCACCAACTCTATTAAAAACCAAATTCTGAAGAGCAATCGGCATAATTAGAATTACAATCATAATACGACGAAACTCTCAGTTAATTACTTCATTTAGACCAGAATCTTAATGCATAAAACACTTCACATTTATCCTGTTGACAAAATAAATTAATATAGACAGTTTGCATTTCAATTGAACCAACAATGAAAGTCGCCGCAAATGCTAATGAAAATATAAACAGTAACACTTAGAAATTAAAGGCCTGACTCGTATCATTAAAAGTTCATGCAATAAAACTTGTAGTCAAAGGATTTGAAGTTTTGTAACAGTTTTGATTTGTTAGAATCTGTGCTCTTGTAGCAATATCACTGACAATCCGTTAGATATTTAGTTGTTTTTGAAAATATATTTCACGATCCTCACCCAAGATACTGAACTTTACTGTTTGCCTGTCTGTCATTTCATGTGTACATTGCTATAAGTGCTATATAATCTGCGCATGTTACTCCTCCCTTGTATCAATCCTGGGGCCCTGGAGTGGATCCGTTTGGAACGCAAGAATGACATATTTGGAACCGCTCAATTTTCTCTCGTGTAAACAAGGTCTTACTTGATTTTGCAAATATGTTTCACGAAGCTCACTCAAGATAGTGAACTTTACTGTTTGATTGTCTGTCATGTCATACATGCATTTCTTTATGCGCTATATACAGTAAATCCCCGCATATAAGAACCTACAAAAATAAGAACCTAAAGGCTGTTTTTCCTAAATTATGCACCATGTAATTAAGAACCGGTTTCAGTGTGATGAAATATAATAGGTTCTTATCCCAAGGGCAAAAAATAGAGAGTATGAATACGTATTCATTTTTTTAACTATTTGAATGCGTAAACTATCACAGCAAACAACGCTCTGTTTACGCCATTGCTCACTTATGCTAAATCATGTAGAAGCCGCATAATTTACGCATAATTAATTTTCCCATAGATCCTAGGAAAACGCTCGTACGGGATTTTGTTCTCGGTTACACAGACCCTCTACTTTCAAGTAAGGAGTCTGGGACACAGGCCATAAAATTAGGGCTATCATAAGAACATAACAGAGAAGGAAAATATCAATAGTCTTAAAGAAAATTGTGTTGAAACTGACTTTATGAATGCACGTGCATTCCTCATGAAAACCTTTCACTGTTCATAATGGCGGGCCAGTCTTCGAAGATACCATAATTCAGTGATAGAAAGGACATGCTCTACGGAAAGACGCAGGGAAAAATAGCGCTCTTTCCAATTCGCAACCTTAAACCGCATGCGCAGTAAAAAAGTTACCCTGGTTCAAACCTGTTTCGCATTAACGCAAAATTCTTTCAAAACAAACCAGGGCTGAGTGGGCCAGGGCTGAGTGGGCCAGGGCTGAGTGGGCCAGGGCTGAGTGGGCCAGGGCTGAGTGGGCCAGGGCTGAGTGGGCCAGGGCTGAGTGGGCCAGGGCTGAGTGGGCCAGGGCTGAGTGGGCCAGGGCTGAGTGGGCCAGGGCTGAGTGGGCCAGGGCTGAGTGGGCCAGGGCTGAGTGGGCCAGGGCTGAGTGGGCCAGGGCTGAGTGGGCCAGGGCTGAGTGGGCCAGGGCTGAGTGGGCCCGGGCTTACTCGGCCTGGGCTGACTCGGCCCGGGCTGACTCGGCCCGGGCTGACTCGGCCCGGGCTGACTCGGCCCGGGCTGACTCGGCCCGGGCTGACTCGGCCCGGGCTGACTCGGCCCGGGCTGACTCGGCCCGGGCTGACTCGGCCCGGGCTGACTCGGCCCGGGCTGACTCGGCCCGGGCTGACTCGGCCCGGGCTGACTCGGCCCGGGCTGACTCGGCCCGGGCTGACTCGGCCCGGGCTGACTCGGCCCGGGCTGACTCGGCCCGGGCTGACTCGGCCCGGGCTGACTCGGCCCGGGCTGACTCGGCCCGGGCTGACTCGGCCCGGGCTGACTCGGCCCGGGCTGACTCGGCCCGGGCTGACTCGGCCCGGGCTGACTCGGCCCGGGCTGTTTCGGCCCGGGCTGACTCGGCCCGGGCTGACTCGGCCCGGGCTGACTCGGCCCGGGCTGACTCGGCCCGGGCTGACTCGGCCCGGGCTGACTCGGCCCGGGCTGACTCGGCCCGGGCTGACTCGGCCCGGGCTGACTCGGCCCGGGCTGACTCGGCCCGGGCTGACTCGGCCCGGGCTGACTCGGCCCGGGCTGACTCGGCCCGGGCTGACTCGGCCCGGGCTGACTCGGCCCGGGCTGACTCGGCCCAGGCTGACTTGAAAGAATTTTGCGTTATTGCGAAAGAGGTTTGAACCAGGGTAACTTTTCTATTGCGCATGCGGTTTGAGGTCGCGAAGTTGAAAAGGTTGGCAATTTTTATGCGTCTTTCCGTACAGCATGTGCGTTCCATTTGCATTTGCAAACTCAGTCTCAGCCCAATTTCCTTTAAAGGAGAACTGACACAAAAAATAACTTTTGCTCATTCGATGCTTACTTCAAATCTGAAAAAAGTTTTCTTCTTAGATTCACCATTTTTCTGATATTTGCACTTTTATACGTTTATTACGATCTTGGAAAACGCAGTTCTATCATCTTACTCCCCCCCCCCCCCCCCAATCTGTTATCCAATCGGAAAATATGAGGACATTCAGAAAATTTAAAGCTGTTGGTAGAAAGCTAAGTTAATCGGAAAAAAATTAAATCATTTGTGAAAATTGAAGTTTTGACTCGTATGGCCTTGTGAACTGTAGCTCAAAGAGTTCGTGTAAGAAAGGTACGTGTAAGTGCAAAAGAAAATATTTGTTTGGTAAAAGGCATATGAGTCAAAGGTGAGAGGCGACGCAATTCAGAAAAAACGTAGTTTTGTATGAAAATGCAAGTATTTTCAACTACAGTCGTCGTAATGGGGATAGTGTCGTAATTATTCCATCAAATTTCTCCTAAAAACGGGATAAAAAATAGAATTTTTTGAATAATATTTAACAGTAATGCTTAAAGACACGTAGTACATTTCCCATGACTTGTCAAGAACTTTCTCCGTTCGATATCGACGGATGAAACATAGGCGGCGGCAGGTGGAGAGCTGAGGGCTTCAGCCCCCCTCCCCCCTTTTTTGCAAATATGTTTTTTTAAGCAAATAAAAAGAGTAAAGGAAAACGTTTAAAGATAAGAATAATCCGACACATCCTTTAGTTGCTTAATTTCCAAGGAGAACGCCGAGGACTATGGGGCATAAAAAAATAATGAATTCAATTTTGAGACTTGAATTTATTAAGCGTAATAAGAGCATGCCTTGAAAATAACGAAATGTTTTAAACGATTGCAAGAAAATACCTGCAAGAAATATTCTGAAATGTATTTTAAGCTTATCTAAAAAGGGTGCTTGTGGAAATTGTCCGCTCGCTTCGCTTGCAAGGAAGTCACTTCTTTCAAATATCCCCAAGGCCTCCGCCAACATCCCGCCGGCCCCTTCAAAGGTACCGCTAGCATAATGTGTGCCCCGTAACATAATAGGCATATAATATGGTGAATCGTCTTAATGCGTTTTTCAAAAGATGGTCCTTTAGTCTGACAATTCTATCAACTCGAGCCCCCCTCCCTTTGAATTTCTTAGCGCCGCCCCTGTGAAAGACTAAACAACCTCATGATTCTAACTTGCGAGAAAGACATTTTGGACAACGTAAATTTAGATAAGATTGAGGAGCAATGGGCAAGTCGTAAAAGGAGAAAAATTATCACCTGATTTCTGGACTACGTATGTTTTTATGCGCTAATTAAACTAACAGTCTTTATGCTCGATCTTCCAAATTCACAAAATCTAACAACTTTATCATACAGCTGACTAATTATTATCGAGACAATTTATAAGGTTTTGTTGGTAGAAAACTATTAAAGTTTAGGCCCTTATACAAAATTAGAATTGACCCTTTGTCAGTCGGAAATTTTGAACCCTTCACGACAACAAAGAAAGACATGGTTACCATCAAGCATTGATTAAAATTACAACTTTAGCAAATTGCAACTTGCGTAAGAACCGCAGCAGGGTGCTTTCCCTAGCAAAATCGATTTGTTAGATATCGATAATGCGTAAAAATGATTACTGTTGTTTCACGGAAGGGACCGTAAGGAACGCTAGCTATCCTAAGTATAGTCACGTGTCTCAATTCCAATGGCCTGTCCTGACTATGGGCACTTAATTGGTTGTTAACTAAACTTACGGTACACAACGACGTACTTGTTTATGAGATTGGTTTTTTTGCTATAATCACGATATTTAAATGCTCGTCTGGGCATATTAGATTGGTTTCAGGGTGGTGCGCTGAGAGGGCTTAAAAGGCTTATAAACCTTGACTCACACAGGATTGATTTTACAAGGGAACGATTTAATTCCAAGTTTAAATAAAACTTCTTAACGAACAATCCTCTAGATTTGATACAGCAGTTTCTATTTCAATGCAAGCAACTTCAATCTATTTAACTACATGTCATAAATTTCATAAATTCACGTTCGTAAATTTATAAGTCGGATTCTTTAGTCTTTTTGGGATTTCCTTCTTCGGTAGAATTATCTCTTGTCTCTATTCTCCTTGGAATGAATCGAAACAGACAGGAATATGTTTGCACAAGATACTGTCTTAACGGTCTATTGTAATACGAGTAAATAAATGCGTTGGCACTTGAATTTATGAACAAAGGCAAAAATGTCCAAACCAGAACTGTGCTCGAAAACTGTTTTGGTTTCCCAAATTTGAACATCTCCCAATTCCAGAAAAGCATCGTAATCAAATATGGTGCACACATTGATAACTGGAAAGAAAGAATGACGGTGACTGATCTTGCTAGGGCCATATCATGCCTGAGTTGTTTAGATCTTGACTGTATATGGTTGTCTTTTCCGTTGTACAACTTTTTCACACTGTTGTGAACATGGCGACAGACTATCGTATAACAGCTTACTAACGTAGCCGAAAGAGCCACAAGAATGACCAAAAATGCAAAGCTGAAGGCGTAATAGAAATCACTGTATTTTGCTACAAGAACAGTGATGGAAGCTAAAAGCAGAGCACAGAAAATAGTACACATCAAGACGTACTTACGAACGGATTGCCATCGAAAAAACAAGTCTTGCATCGGATACTTTAAAACTATAAGCCGTTCAATGCCGATAGCTAGGACAGTTGTAAAGTCTAACGAAAGAAGGGTGTAGGACAGAAATTGTATGGCAAACTTTGCCTTGCAGCTGATATGTACCACTGGAGAGAGAATATAGGCACTACTTAGAGGCAGTAATAGACCACCAACTAACAGGTCTGTTATGCAAAGAAAAATTATCAGCAATTTCGAGCCAGATGACTTGGATTGAAATAGGCCTATAATTATGACACTGTTCGAAATTAAAGTAATTGGTAGCAGAGCTGCAGAGAAGGAAAACATTGCAAGCCTATGTGATTTGGATAAATGAGACACATCTGGGCAAATACTTTGGCATGCAGGAACCGGTGCCAATGTCGTGTTCATTTTCAAACAAAGTGTGTGTCAGGAAAGCACTGGTCTTGTATCATCAGAAGCAGTGAAATATTCTCTTGTCTTTTCACGTGATCAATATCCGATAATGTACAATCAATCTCATTTGCATTTAGTTATCTTTGCGTCTTTATATTGAATCAATCGCTGCAAAGACAGTAGTAATCTTTATTGTCCAGTCGCACTGAAGCAGAAGCTGGCATCTAGTCCAATCTTTTTATCGAATCAGAACTCAAGTCGCTTTTTGTATTGCGCTTTTACCAGTCATCGACAATATTCGAACTGAAGAACGATTACAGCTTTATAACAGGCATCTACCACCAGTAACCCTATTCAAAACAACATTTTGAAATGCAAGCAACATAATTAGAATTTCAGTCGCTATATGAGTAAATTCTCCGTTATTTACTTTAATTATCCAGAATCCTCATTCACCGAGCTTCAGACTCAGTGTTTATGTAAACAACACTTCACATTTAACCTGTTCACAAAAGAACTTAATATAGACAGTTTGCATCTTGACTTAACGAATTATAAAAAGCGCTGTAAACACTAATGAAAATATCAACAGTTACTCTTAGAAATTAAAGGCCTGTCGTCCCTACTCATATCACTAAAAGTTCATACAATAGAAGTTGTAGTCAAAAGATTCAATGTTTGCTAGTGGTTTTGCCTTGGTAGAACCTGTGCTTTTGTATCACTGCCAATCCGTTAGATATTTAGCTGATTTTGCTTATGTATTTCACGATACTTATTCAAGTTACGTCATTCCAATTCTAAGGGTAGATCTTAGAGATGACGTCTCTTTGATCTCTGTGCCATATTTATAATGAACTTTACTGTTTGATTGTCTGTCATATCATACATGCATTGCTTTATGCGCTATATAATCTTGAGTTGTTAGCTCTACGTACTTAGGTGTGTTGAACAGAACTGTTGCAAGCAACTTAAAGACATCACCAAGTCGCTCATTTATACTATCGTTTTGAATCACCAGCAAATATTTTAGCAGGTGCATTCCTTTCTTTTCTTCCTTCTGCAAGTAAGTTGGCTGTTTTTTATTGTGCAATGTTTTTTATCAAGAAATCTAGTACCAGACGCCCTGAAAATCCAAAACACTGGCAGTACAGTAAATCCCCGCATATAAGAACCTACTTTTTTGAGGTTCAGGCTGACGTAGGTTCTTATTGGAAAGGTACTTACATTATTTTCAGGGTATGAAGTTTCTTTTTCGAAGGATCCCTTATTTGAAATTATTGAATTCATCATCAAGAGATGCATTCAACCCTGTTTTTTCCTTTTGGCAATGTTATTAATGTCATAATAACCAATTCTAAGCTCAGAATCTCAACAAAAATCTTGGCTATCAAATAGGAGGGGATGTTCAGTGTTTGACAGCCAACACAGACAAATATTAACAATTATTTTGCGGAACAGAATTTGAGAATGGCTTTGAAAATAGCAAAAGTTTTACAACATACTAAAAGCTTTTTCGTCTGACACTCTTCAGAGCATAAAACGTCAGAATCAGGGTCCGAAAGAACACGATAAAAAAAATATTTACCCAGTTGTGGATCAAAATAGGCCAATCAGAAAAACGCAAGCACAAGACCGGTATAGTTGACCAATCAGTGCCGCGAGCCTAAAGAAAAGTTACCACTGGTGTCTAAGAGAGAAAACGAACTCCTTGTCTACACAATGACGGCTTTTTCGTTTGTTTGTTGATCGACTCCAAAACTGCTAGATGGAAGGACGACCGGGCTCTGCCAATTATCCGAAGCATGTCGTCATTATAGAGTTTTGCACAATCTGGGTTGTCTAAAAGATGTTGACCGATGGCAGAATCACTAGCTTTAACAGTGTTTCTAGACCTACAAGATCAAGGAGGCTGTTCTCTTTGAGGGGCAGTTTTGTTTCTTATGTTGGAAAGAAAATGCTATTTTATCCTATCCCCCAATCTTTGGATTGTGCGACCTACGTACCCAGAATCACACTGGCACGTAAATTCATAAAGGACGGAACTTTTTCATAAATTCATAAATGACGGGACATAAGTCCCACTCAGACCTATCTTGTCTATGATTGGTTCAGCACAACACGAACTGGCTGAGGAAATTGAAAATTATAAATTGAATTACATCTCTCTGCAATTCCAGGCGTAGGAATCAGGAGATGTGGTCACATCGAGAGGAAGGACCAGGTCACTGCTCGTTAAGCATAGCTTTTCGGTGTCCTAAAGACTACCTTCGGGTGCTAGGTGAAAACAAATCAAATCAGTTCTAATGCTTTTATTTCATTTTTCAACATTTTGATTTTGCTATAAAAAATTATGTTAAAAAAGTCAAAGTAATTTTAAAGTTCTCTTTCGTTAAATTGTATAAAATGCTGAAAATGCACAACTGAAACTTTTTGTACTGATTGTGATTTACCTCATCTTTAAAAATCTGGGAGTATATAAGGACCATTAAAAACTCTATTTTGTTGACCTTGGAATAAGAACCTATTATATATTATCACCTGAAACAATTCTTAAATACAAGGTGCATAATTTAAAAAAAACCGCCTCTAGGTTCTAATTTTTGTAGGTTCCTATATCCGCATGGATTTACTGTAGTTCTTTTTTCCTCATATGACCTACAAATTCTTAGAAAACACTCCAAATTGTGTCCTGAATGTAATTTTTAAGCACTTCAGGTTGTTTCAAGCCATAAAAATTTTGACAAAATTTTCCAGGTTCTTTGAAGTTTTTTCACAGGCCCCGGGCGTGACAGAATTTTTTAAAAATGACTCTGTTCTTTTTTTTCCACAAATGACCTACAAATTCATCGAGCACACTCTAAACGTATTTTCAAGCATTTCAGGTTGTTTCGAGTAAAGAAAATGTTTTTAAATTTTCAGATTTTTGAAGCTTTTTGCAGGTCTGGGGTGACAGATTTTTTGAAAAATGACTTGGTTCTTTTTTCTACATAAACCTCCAAATTGATCGAAAACACTTTAATTTGTGTTCCAAACGTATTTTCAAGCATTTCAGATTATTCCGAGTAAAAAATGTTTTTGAAAAATTTTCAGGTTTTTCAAGTTTTTTGCAGGTCCAGGGTGACAGATTGCAAAAAATGACTGCAAAAAATACTCTGAAGCGCATTTTTGCTTATCTAAAGGGCATAGTCGCCAACGATTTTCTGGTCGCTTCGCTCGTAGCAGACCTCGTCTTTCTGTTTTTCCACAGGGCCTTCAAAACCTCTTGACGGCACAGCTCGCAACTAAGCCAGAAAATGTATCTCTATCATTGTAGTTAGGCCTCCATAAACCACCTTTCTCAACCTTTCTGAAATCTTTGTTAGGATGCCTCTTCAAATCGATGCCCCCTCCCACTTTTCTAGTGCTTCCTTTTCTACGCCATTGATTAAAACGTTTCAGCGAAAAATCCGAATGAAGGCATAGCTATTTCAACTGCTGCATTTGCAGTAGCAGAGCCATTTCACCAAAGCATGATGATGATAGAAAGTATAATATTATATGTTTTGCCAGCACATTTGCATCATGTTTATTCTTTTGAAAGTGCCCCACAATGGCTTGGCATCTGGGGTAAAAGTAGAACTTTGCTTGTCAGTGGTGGGGGAACTCATAGGGCCTGGCGGGGCAATTCCCCCATCACTGAGTATGTTATAAAATGTCCTAATTTCAACAGGTCAACTGATGACTAAATTCATCTTTAGTTCTGTAAAAGGATTTTCGGCCTTTTGAAAGTTTTAAACTTTTATGGGCCAGTCCGCTTCTGCTCGCAGTCATTTACATTAGAGTTTGCCTATCATGTGATAATTTATAATTGCAAGCTTTCCTATTTGTGTTAATGTTCAAGTTTGCAAAAAACTAGTTGCGATCGGCAATTAGCCTCTGTCCCAGGCCCTTAACTTGAAAGTAGAAGGTCTGTGTAACCATAGTCAATAGAAAAACTCTGGTCTGGAAGCCTTTTGTTCTCTTTATCCTTGAAAAAAAGTATTTTTAATCGCGAAGACAGATTAAACAAGACTACTCAGACATATATAACAAGCATCTACCACCAGCAACTCTATTCAAAACCAAATTCTTTCAGACAGGCAACATATTTAGAACAGCAACCGTAACACGACAAAATTATCTGTAATTGACGTTTTTCTAACCAGAATCTTCATTTGTTGAGCTTCAGACCAAGTGTTTATATACACAACGCTTCACTTTTCTCTGTTTACAAAAAAATTGAAAGTGGACAGTTTGCATTTGACTTAACGAACAATGAAAATCGCCGGAAACAATAATAAAATTATTGATAGTTACGCTTAGGAATTCGTCCCGACTCATATCACAAAAAGTTCATGCAGTATATTTTGAAGATGTTGATGTCAAAGATATGAAGTTTGGTAGAACCTGAGCTCTTGTAGCAACATCAGTGCCACTCCGTAAGACATTTAGCTGATTTTGCAAATATATTTTCACTCAAGATAATAAACGTATCAAAAGTTTTTTGGTGGTACAGAACTTGAAAAAAGTCGTCTTTCCATCTAGCAGTTTTGAAATCGATCTACACACAAACGAGAAAAGCCGCCATTGTGTAGACAGAAGGAGTTCGTTTTTTCTTTTGGAATCTAGTGGTAATTTTTGGCCCGGGTTGAGTCGCACCTCAGTTGCTTCTTTTGGTCGCTCTATAAGCTTCCACATCAAAGATGGAGAGGGGGTGCTAAAGCCCTCCACTTGATGCAAAAATGCAACTTATTAAGAAGTAAACCACTAGTAAAGACACTTTCTATTCGGTTTTAGCAACTCCCTTTGATAAACGCCTAGTTTTCGGAACCTAGCAGTTTGAAACTCTTATTTGCACTTTTATATTGATTTTTTCTTTGCTCAAGATGTCTTTCATTTTCATAATTGCATCTTTGAACATACCTATACGCCTTTTGATGTCCTTGTGACAGATATCCAGGTACCAAGATAGTTTTAGCAATCATCAAGCTGAATGACTTGTGTCCTTTTTTTGAGGTTACAATGTCGTGTCACTCCTTTCTTTGAAATAACCATGCATCCTGTCATTATACATATACGGAGCAGTGTTTATATAATTTGCAAGTTCAATCTCACGATTGACATTAATTTGAAAGGTGAAGGCGTCAAAAATTCTGATTCTGGAATATTGCATTTGAATAAAATAACTTGAGAGAGCATCATCAAGTACATTTGTGAAAGAAGGTAAATGTCTTACAAATTGGCTGTGGAATGGAGACAAGAGCACAACCTCTTTCAAGGCAACTCCGTTAGCAACCTCAAATCTCTTGACTACCTCTTCTATTGATTAAACTTCAAGTGATATGAGTCGGGAAGACTGTTGATATTTTCATTAGTGCTTTCTAAAATTTTCACTGTTTGTTAAATTAGAAAGAAAATGGTTCATTTCAAATTTTTTCGTAAACAGGTTAAATGTGAATTGTTGTGTACATAAACACTGAGTCTAAAGCTCAGTAAATGAAGATTCTGGTAAAAATTACGTAAATAACTGAGAATTTGGTCATATTACAGTTGTAATTCTAATTATGTTGCTTGCCTTTCAAATTTTGTTTTGAATAGAGTTGCTGGTGGCAAATGCCGGTTATATAAAGCTGTAATCGTTCTCCAATTCAAATGTTGTCGATGACTTGTAAAAGCGCAATACACACAGCAATTTGAGTTCTGATGCGACGAAAAGTTTGCACTAAATGCCATCTTTTGCTACAGTGCGACTGGACAACAAAAACATCTTTTGTGCTTGCAGCAATTGCCTCAGTGTAAAGATACATCTCATCTACATTTCATGTGTAGCAAAGATTTCTCGCAAACTTTAATTGAAAATTATTTCCTTGAACGAGAGTCAACTTGATACAAGAGAGATTGATTGGACATTATCGAATACTGATCACGTGAAAAGAAAAGTTAATATCACACTGTTTCTGACGATACAAGACCAGTGCTTCCCTGACACACAGTTTGTTTAAAAATGAACACAACATTGGCACCAGTTCCTGCATGCAAAAGTATTACCCCAGATGTGTCTCAGTTGTCCAAATCTCATAGACTTGCAATGTTCTCCTTCAATGCAGCTTTGATACCAATTACTTTAGTTTCCAACAGTGTCGTGGTTATAGGCCTACTTCGATCTAAATCATCTAGCTCAAAGTTGCTGATCGTTTTTCTTTGCATAACAGACCTGTTAGTTGGTGGTTTATTACTGCCTCTAAGTGGTGCCTATATTCTCTCTCCAGTGGTACATAGCAGCTGCAAGGCAAAGTTTGGCATACAGTTTCTGTCCCACACCTTTCTTTCATTAGACTTTACAACTGTCTTAGCTATCGGCATTGAACGGCTTATAGTTTTAAAGTATCCGATGCAAAACTTGTTTTTTTCGATGGCAAGCCGTTCGTAAGTACGTCTTGATGTGTATTATTTTCTGTGCTCTGCTTTTAGCTTCCATCACTGTTCTTGTAGCAAAATACAGTGATATCTATTACGCCTTCAGCTTTGCATTTTTGGTCATTCTTGTGGCTCTTTCGGCTACGTTAGTAAGCTGTTATACGATAGTCTGTCGCCATGTGCGAAACAGTGTGAAAAAGCTGTACAACGGAAATGACAACCATATACAGTCAAGGTCCAAACATCTCAGGCATGATATGGCCCTAGCAAGATCAGTCACAGTCATTCTTTCTTTCCAGTTATCAATTTGTGCACCATATTCCATAACTACTCTTTTCTGGAATTGGGAGTTGTTCAAATTTGGGAAACCAAAACAGTTCTCAAACACGATCCTGGTTTGGACATTTTTGCTGTTGCTAATAAATTCAAGTGCAAACGCATTTATTTACTCGTATTACAATAGACCGTTAAGACAGTATCTTGTGCAAACATATTCCTTTCTGTTTCGATTCATTCCAAGAAAAAAAGAGACAAGAGGTAATCCTATAGAGGAGGGAAATGCTAAAAAAACTAAAGAATCTAGCTTATAAATTTATAAACAAAGTACAAGGCACCAACCGCGGAAGTGACAGCTATGAAAATGATAGTCTCACAGAGCAATGGCACACAATTGCATAAATTGAAGCCGCTAAAAGAAACTGCTGCATGAAATCTAGAGGATTGTTCGTTCCACGAACTTGCATTTAAGTTTGGAGTATTGTTTGGAGTAGTATAAACATGTATTGGTTATTATTATACTTGATCTTTGTAGGGTCCAGGCCCTCGACGTGTTGACCACGTCACGCATTTTTAATAGAACTTCATGCTGCTAGAGTAGTTAGAGAGAGGTCTTATTGTTACGGACAGATAGTTAGGCTACTCGTCAAGAACATGGATTGAATTCGTTGTAAATAGTTTTTTGTGTTATTTGACTCACGCACAACACTCAGCAACAAGATACTAGAGCTGAGTGTTAATTGCTCAATAGCGGAAACGTATTCAGATACACATCTGTATTCACTCTGCATAAGCTTGTTCACGTTATTTTTCTACTCATTCATTTCTTAACATTCTCATGACCTCATCTCATTAAACAGGTATCCTCTAAGTTTCTAAAACAAAACACATTCGCTAATCTTTATCCTTAGAGGGCCTCTCCAGCCAAAAAAAAAATTTTTTTATTGACTAAAAAGTTAGCATCTAGTGCATGTGTTATGGCAAAGTCGTTGTTTTTGCAAAATTCCAATTAGTTTAGAAGTTATAAGGCTTTAAAGTTGCACCTTTCCGAGAAAAAAACGACAAAAGCCGAATCAGTTTTGTGACATTCTGACGTCACAATGTGCGGCCCTCGTTCGCCATGAATTTCGTATATCTTCCACCGAATCGTGAAGGAGTCATGGTCACGCGTTGATAACGGCATCTAAATCTAGAGCAGGAGCTTTTTAGGATCGAAAATATAAAATGTTTACAATCATTCTAAGTTTGCGGGTCGGAATGTGTCCATGCTGTGTCACGACTTTGTTTTGATCACCTGTGTAGGCCCACAAAGCTACGGCTTCCTGTTCTAGCTCTTCCTTCGCGTATAATTAATCGAAATTGACACTTCAGTTGTTCTCCAGAAACGATGAACAACTAAAGGCTTCAGAATTGACATTTGAAATGCTCAAACTAAAAAGCCGGTGGAACAGAACTGAGAGTACCATCACTTGCAGTGTTCAATTTGCGAATCGCCGTCGTTCGATTCGGTTTGAGGCGAGACTAACAAAATACACTGTGACGTCAAAATTGCGTCACAGTGTCACCAAACCGAAAATTTGTTGTCGGTAAATTCAATTCAATTATCGAAATGCAAGAGCTTATATCTCACAAACTGTAAAAAAAATCGAAAAACAAATAACGAATTCGTGATCAGCAGGTTCAACTCCTTTAGATTAGCCAATAAAATGCAAGTGCAAAAAATTGGCTGGAGAGGCCCTTTAACTTTCTGTTTGCTACGTTATTCATTTCACAATTCTTAACTTTATCCCTGTAAATTTGAGAATATAGTGATCATATATCGTAATTAGTATAGCTAAGGATGCTAATTTGTTGAATTGGATGTTCCATCCAGCTCAACAAAAATTCCGACAGCCAATCACGTGCACGTAGAATAAAACACGTAGAATATAACAGTTTTTGTTGTCTAGTTGCACTGAAGCAGAAGCTGAAGCTGGCAAGATGATTAAATGGAATTACACCAGAATCAATTATCGAAAGGCTTTTGAGCTTTAAACAATTCGCTTGAGATTTTTACTATTTCCTATTCATTATGGTCTCATGTGCCCTCCTTTCTCACGTTTTTCTTGTATCTACTCTACCAGTTAATGGACAATGCGGGAGTCTTTCGGCCTCCTGAGGACTTGACTTATAAAGCTAGGGTGAGGTTTGTGTTTTGTCGCGTTTTCATTCCCTTTGTTAATCTAGGGGTATTTGCGGTTTTGATAAAGTATGGATCTCGCCTTGCTTGCATTTACCTCATTCAGTTTTGATTCTCAACCATAGACGTTTCGATGAGGGCTAGCTTTCAGATAAGTCTATTGATTACCCGCCAGGTATGCGTTTCTCTACTGATAAATCAAATATATTTTCTAACTATTTTAGATAATGCTTCGGTGTTTTTGCAACTTCACCTGATACTGGTACGAATTTCAGTGTTCGAGGTTCGTTCGTAGAAATCTTTTTTTGTCACCTCTATGGCACCAAACTTGGCTAAAGTTCAAACCCACCCGTGAGTCTCACCAGGAAACACAAAAATCAACGCAATGTGATAACTCAGAACATGATTTGCTACAACAAAGTTAAATACAAATTAGTAGCTGATGAAGTGCTCCAGCTTTCTCAGTGAACTTTTTCGCTCATGTTGTAATTGCAGATAATCGCTCTACATTCATTTCATAATCCAAATTTCTTCAGTAGAAATTATTTACGGCCTCGTTACCAATACTGTTTTTAGATCGCCAACACGGATAGATAGGTTTAGTTTTTTGAGTTTTCCTGACCCAGTCTGTAGCTTGTGTCCCTTAATAGCCGTTATTCTATTGTTCCTGGCGAAAATTATAAACAGCATTTGAAGTTTTGTTTATTGATGGTGTTCATGCCTGGAGATTCAAATTTTTGCAAACTACACAAAGTTTTAAGCTTACAGTAAACATTTTCTGGATAAAAACATCCATTTTTCGATAATTTCTCATTCAAGAAGCCGTAATTTCAAGGCACAGAATGATACCAAATTTGAATCTAACAGACAATTTTAAAATGGAAAAAATCCCATGTAAACGAAGGTTTCAATAATTTCCTTATCAAAACTTTTATTTGAGGTCTGAAAATCTCTTGACCTGTTTAGCCGATTATCGTTGCTTTGCAGTTGTGGTCGCATGTCTCATTTAAAATATCGCATGGCACATAATGTATGGCTGTGTTTATTTAAACAGGATTAATGATCTTAAAGCGTCAAGTGACTTGACCCGGATTACATTGTGGTTTACCAGTGTCCCTTGCAAGTGCAATTAGTAAAACTCCATTTTCTCTAGACTTCCAATTTCTCTACATACAGGTACGAAAAAGCTTTTTTGGACCCAAGCAACCAATCGAAAGGCCCAAAACTTTGCACGCAGCCAGGACATATCTCGGGTAAGCAAAGTATCTGAAAATTTTTGTATTTGCTCTGGTCCTTCTTTTATAGCCAAATACAGCTTTGGGAGGGAAGAAAAATTATTTGTCAATTTTTGACAGGGTATAGTTTCAAGGGGAGGAGGAATTTAGAAAATTTGAGACACTCTTTGGTAGCTTAGGATCTGCGCTTTCTGTTGATATTAGTCAGATCTTGATACCTGAAACGCAAGGGTACAAAATAGCTTTAAAGGTGGTAGATTTGTTTAAGCAATAAATGTGCCTGGAAAATACGATTTTACAATATTTGCCAATTTTTTTATATGGCCGGAATCACCACATTCTTTTGCATCGAATGATGTATAGTTTAACCTAATTCCGTTAATAGTTTGGCCTTCAGGGAGAGAAAACCAAATATCGTGTCAAAAACGTTTACCGTAACCTTAAAGTGACTTCAAGTTGTGGCTTTTTTCGAGTTCTTTCTTCTAGTCTTTTAACAAAGGTTGGTGATAAATCATTTATGGAATTAGTTGTAGATTAGGTTAACTGACGATATTTAGCTCTTTGTTATACAAAGATTCTAGATTAGTTTTCCATGGTAGTTCTTCCAGTGTTTCGATGCTCTATGAAGGGTTTCTAAATTATGCTAGATTCGCAAGACCCTTATGGCTTGTTTGTTTCTAAGGAATCTATACTTTTGTTTCCCATTTCCTGGAATAATATAAGGTTTCTAGCCTTCATCGACGTACATTAGCACGGATATTCGCCTCTGGTTCACCTTTTTGAGCAAAAATTATCCAGTAACTCGCCTTTCAAGGGAGGGCTGTTTCCTTAAGCCTAAAGAGTGGAAGTGTGCTGTTAAATTCTTTCCTCGTGTTATGCTCCGTGGCTAGGCATGCAAACTGAAATGGTCGTAGAATTCGCAAATCTTTCACGTTGATGCCGCTTAATTTGCCACCGCTTCGGGTTCCTGAATATCTTAAAAGTTTTATTTTTACCATGCAGTGATGAATAATAGAGTTCTGAATCCGCAAAGAAGAATATTTTGCTCTGAATATAGCAGTAGATAATTAAGAAGAACGATTAGAACTTTATTTAACAAGCCTCTACCACCAGCAACTCTATTAAAAACCAAATTCTGAGAGGCAAGCGGCATAATTAGAATTACAATCATAATACGACGAAACTCTCAGTTAATTACTTCATTTAGACCAGAATCTTAATACATAAAACAATTTACATTTATCCTGTTGACAAAATAAATTAATATAGACAGTTTGCATTTCAATTGAACCAGCAATGAAAGTCGCCGCAAATGCTAATGAAAATATAAACAGTAACACTTAGAAATTAAAGGCCTGACTCATATCACTAAAAGTTCATGCAATAAAGCTTGTAGTCAAAGGATTTGAAGTTTTGTAACAGTTTTGATTTGTTAGAATCTGTGCTCTTGTAGCAATATCACTGACAATCCGTTAGATATTTAGTTGTTTTTGAAAATTTATTTCACGATGCTCACTCAAGATAGTGAACTTTCCTGTTTGATTCTCTGTCATATCATACATGCATTTCTTTATGCGCTATATAGTCTGACTTGTCAGCTCTAAGTGCTTGGTGTATGGAGCAGAAAGTTTGCAAACAACTTAAAGGTGAACTGACACGCAAAACTATTTTTTGATATAATGTAGAAAACGATGCATGGAATCTTAATTTCAAGTTTTCGGTTAATTATTATTGTCCGTTTTGACGCAATTCCGCTCTAAATGTCATGAAATTATCGTCGAGTGTTCGACCATTGTCGGCATTTCATGTGACCCAGTGCGTGTGACGTCACAAACACCATGTTTTTATTCCTTGAATGGAAATCACGCACGGACTGGACCGTTCAGTTCATCTTGTTCAGTTACTATTCGAGGAGATCTACGTAGCCTTTGATCCAAAATAATGAAAAATCGAGGCTAATGAAATATACGAAGGATATGTGCTGGCTGGTACTGCGTTATGTTAGGAGGGAATTTAAGTATGGAAGGAATAGGCACTTTTAGCTGCTCGAAGAAATTCTCAATTCTGAAGTCAATCATGCGGACGAATGTAAGAATCTTTTCATTTTATCATGAATCTAGCTTCTTTGTCGAATAAATTCAATATATTATTACTTCGATAGATTATTTCTACATCCATATAAATCATGAAAGTTATTTTATTTTGGGTTTGCAAACTCATCGGTTCACCCGAGTTACAGGAGTGCAGCGGCCTGGGAGTTGAAAATTTTACTAAGTTGTTTTCCTGCAAATAGCGATTCGATCGTACCAGGTTCTTAACCCCTGAAAATCTTTCATGTGATTGAATAAAAAATATGCCAAAAATGAGTGACTTAAACTCGAAATCTTTACTGCGAATATTGAAGTTAACCTGGATCAAAGACCGAAATTAACTTTGGGGGGGGGGGGGGTGATGGCTGATAAATTAGTCTAACAGCAGCCGTATTTAACAAAATAAAAGTATTTTACTTAGGTTTCCAGAAAATGAAAATCCTGTCGATATATTTATCGCTACCATTAAACGATATGTTGGCCCGCCACACACTGGGTCCTCCAAGACGGAGGTAGGGCCTCAAACGCGTTGGATAATACGATATTCTTGCAAATCTTATTATGAAAGGTTTGTAAAGGAGTCATAATCTGTTTTCCAATTAGGTTGTCGAAATGGAGCCAAAACCTACTCAATTAATGTATCGGTGCTCATCCGAAAAGTCATAAAAGTATGCCCTTTCAGACTGTCGTGTTGATCAAGTGATGTGAACATGGTGTTTGTGACGTCACGATTATGCGGAAGGCTCGGGCGAACTCGTCCGTGCTCGGAAAATGCTCGGTGGCTAACTTTGACGCTCAATAACTCGAAAACTGTGTTGAATATTAAAAAAATAATAATGTATCAGGTATTTATGCTCGATATGCCTTCATTTGAGGTCAAGTTATTTTTGCGTGTCAGTTCACCTTTAAAGGGCCACTCCAGCCCAAAAATTTTTTCTGAGATTTTTGCATAAATTGGTAGTTAGTCGAGAAAAAGAAGCCATCGTGAAATTTTTTTTTGAAAAGCTTAACTCGTTTTTCAGATATAGACGCTCAAAGTTGAGAATCGCCGTAAAAATACGACAAAATTTTTTTCGGAAAAAGTACCTTGTGACGTATGAAGGGACCATTGTTTTAACATTCGGCGCTATTGTTATACGTTCGCACTGAAATTCGCACGACTCGGTAGAGGCTCGGAAGAGGCGATTCATGTCGGACTCGCGGTTGTCGTTTTATTTATTTTCCTTCATTGCGATTAATGTTCAGCGGAGGCTTCCAGCCAACATGGACTAGTAATTCGACAAATCAAAGATGGAAGCTTCAACCTGAACGCATATCCTCATCTTGGCAACGCAGCAAGCTTTTCAAAATGGAATGCTTCACGAATTTTGCGATGTGAATGGATTTCTGACCGAAGGCATTTCTTATCGTCGTGTCATCTCAGGGATTTCCAGGGAGCTAAATAATAATTGATGTCTTAACGCATTAGAAGAAGAACCCTATTCACAAGATGGAAACTTCCCCGTAAGTCACAATTCATCCTTATTATCATTTTACTATGTTGAACGTTTGGCGAAACTGCAGGGTGTAGAGGTTTGGAGGGGGTTTGGGGAAGGTGTGACACACACCCCCTAAGCAACGCAATTTGCCGGGCTTTGAGAAAAACTTCGTCCTCTAAATATAAGTTTTTTAACAGCCAGTCTTGTGAACTGCCCCCCAAATGGTCAGAAATGTGGTTATATTAAAAGTACAACAGGGGCTCTCAAGCAAAATGTCACATAAAATAGTACCAAAAGTAGAAGTTTGCTACTTTTCGTACCAACAAGGGGGCCTGAGCCTCCTAGCACTACATCCCTTCCAATGATCTGTGCACTACACCTTTGCCCGAGGTATAGATGTGTAAAATTTTCCAGGGTTTGTCTCCTGAACCCTTTTTCATCATGTTCTACCATGTTCTGCCTTCAATTTTGGAGTTCTGCCTATTTCATCATAAAATTGATGCACAATTTCAAAATTTTCCAGATCAATATTCAGGGCAAAAGATCTACTACCCCAAAGATAAAACATGGAATTTACACCCTTGGTTTTGGAAAAAAGATGTGTCATTTCCTCATTCTAATGTTTTAAAGGCAGAATTGTTTATATTTGTTAAATTTACCTTTGCTATTCTAGCATTGATTCATGTAAGCATGGCCTATATCATTTGAATTCATCTTTGTGTTACTTCAAATTAATATCCTTAGATGCTATTTGCTATAGTAACAGTGGTTGCCCTTTCACCCCTAAATTTCTCTTTGATCCTTTTAAATATCTATACTCTGAATGCCCCTGAGTGTCCAAGGTAGTGATTTCTTTGATCATTTTATGTTTTAATATGACTCTAAAGTAAATTTTGACTGGTATGTTAGTATTGATCCCTGTCAACCTTATTATTCTAGGCATAAAAAAGGTAACAAACTCTTTTATGGATCAGCAGAAAGGATCTTGCAAAAAAATGCTAGATGAAGGTTGGAGATTACATGCATCCTGTTATCTGGCTACTGGCTTTGGGGGAGTGATAACTTGCCCCTCTCTTCCCTGCAAGAGTTACCACAAAGACCTCAACACATTATTCTGTTTTTGTATTAACATTTTTACAAAGGAGACTATTTTTAAAATTATCAAAATTTTATATATAATTTGGTCATATCTATATAAAGTTTGCAAATCCAGAACTATTATTTCAAACTAGTAACAACATATAGGTATTTTCTAGAAATTTTGCAATAGATTATTGTTTCATGATACTTTTATAAGAACATTTCTCATGTGCAATAGAAATTCCAAATTGCTAGCTAGTTCACTGGCCTGATTGTATAGATATTTAAATATATAATTCAATTAGCCAAGTATTTAAATACAAACATGTATTTATTATTCATAAATATAGCAGGTTGAAATTCTGACAGCTCAAAGGAGCTGAAAAGGCCCCTGTAATAGCTTAAAGGTTAAAAACAAAAATTATATTTACACAAGTATATTGAAAAAGTTGAATTATTAATATAATCTCAAATCCCTTTTTTTTGTATAAAAACACATTTATAATTTTTGAAAAAGTTGTTTCACTCATGACTAATGGTAGGATTTTAGTCTTGTCTTGAAAGTTTGTATACTTTCTTGTCCATGCCCTCGATTGTCCTGGTTTACTTCTAATAAGTCATAGTCATGTTGATATGAAGCTCTTTATCCTAATGAATATGTTGTATCAATTCATACAGCTTTCATTCCCGGTATACTGGTTTTGTTTTGGTCTTTCCTCCCGAATTAATTGCGCGATGGTTTTTTTAGCTGTTGCACTAAAGGAAGAAGCGCGAATCTTCTTTTTAAAATCAGAGAACTGGCCTGCCAATATAAATTGCTTCAAAAGCAACATTCCATGAAAATCTGTCAACATCCTCATGTCTCTGTCTCGCTGGCCTTCTTTAACAATATGACTTCTCTGTCAGAAAGATTCGTGCGATAAAAACTTCCATATTCGATTAGAATATCAAGACTGATGGACGATACTTCTTGTGACCAACAGCATGTGCGTTCCATGTGCATTTCCAAGCTCAGTTTCAACCCAGTTTCCTTTAAAGGAGAACTGACATAAAGAATAACTTTTGCTCATTCGATGCTCACTTCAATTCTGGAAGAAGTTTTCTTCTTAGATTCACCGTTTTTCTGATTTTTGCACTTTTATCCGTCAACTACGATCTTGGAAAACGCAGTTTTATCATGTTTTAAAACCACTTAAAAAGGGGGTTTTACAAATGTGAGTTCGTAGGTCGTTTGCAGAAACGTACACGATAAATACGGCAAAAACTGTTATCCAATTCTTTTTACATTTCTTCTAATTCATCAGTTCACGGCAAACGACTAAAAATATCTTAAACGGCTAACGGCGACAATGTAACGGCAAACACAATTCTGCAAGCTAGCGACAAGGTGCACTGAGTTCGACCAAGCTAACGGCAAGACTGAACCTCACTATAAAGCCACTCCTTATATACCCTAAGATTAATACAATTTACAGAAGCTGATGCAATTGCAGCGCAATGATGCAATTTTCATGTGATGTCCTGCAATGAATGGGAACCCTGTGTTCTAACAATGTAACTGATAACTAACAAAACGACAAAGAGAAACATCTTGTTTAAGGTCTAATACCAGGCACGTAAATACTGGGTGGTGTGGGAGGGGTGTTGGTTCGGTGTGAACCCCCCTCCCCCAATCTGTTATCACAAGTTTTGACTCATATGGCCTTGTGAACTGTAGCTCAAAGAGTTCTTGTAAGAAAGGTACGTGTAAGTGCAAAAGAAAATATTTGTTTGTTAAAAGGCATATGAGTCAAAGGTGAGAGGCGACGCAATACAGAAAAAACGAAATTTTGTATGAGACTTCAAGTATTTTCAACTACTGGCGTCAGAATGGGGATAGTGTCATAATGATTCCATCAAATTGCTTCCAAAAACGGGATAAAAATATAATTCATTAAATGATATTTAACAGTATTGCTTAAAGAAGCGCAGTACATTTCCCATGACTTGTCAAGAACTTTCTCCGTTCGTCAGGTGGAGAGCTGAGGGTTTCAGCCCCCTCCCCCTTTTTTGCAAAAATGTTTTTTTAAGCAAATAAAAAGAGTAAAGGAAAACGTATAAAGAAAAGAACAATCCGACACATCCTTTAGTTGCTTAATTTCCGAGGAGAACGCCGAGGTCTATGGGGCATCAAAAAATAATGAATTCAATTTTGAGACTTGAATTAATCAAGCGTAATAAGAGCATGCCTTAAAAATAACGAAATGTTTTAAACGATTGCAAGAAAATACCTGCAAGAAATATTCTGAAATGTATTTTAAGCTAATCTAAAAAGGGTGCTTGTGAAAATTGTCTCTTCTTTCAAATATCCCCAAGGCCTCCGCCAACATCCCGCCGGCCCCTCCAAACGTACCGCTAGCATAATGTGTGCCCCGTAACATAATAGGCATATAATATGGTGAATCGTTTTAATGCGTTTTTCAAAAGATGGTCTTTTAGTCTGAGAATTCTATCAACTCGAGCCCCCCCCCCCCTTTGAATTTCTTTGCCTCGCCCCTGTAAAAGTCTAAACAACCTCATGATTCTTACTTGCGAGAAAGTCATTTTGGACAACGTAAATTTAGACAAGATAGTGGAGCAGTGGGCAAGTCGTAGAAGGAGAAAAATTAACACCTGATATTTGGACTACGTATGTTTTGATGCGCTAATTAAACTAACAGTCTTTATGCTCGATCTTCCAAATTTACGAAATCTAATAACTTTATCATACAGCTGACTAATTATTATCGAGACAATTTATAAGGTTTTGTTGGTAAAAACTATTAAAGTTTAGGCCCTCATACAAAATTAGAATTGACCCTTTGTCAGTCGGAAATTTTGAGCCCTTCACCACCCCCCAAAAAATCATCTATCAGTTTACGTCCCTGTCTGTTACCACATAATTCTTGCATATTTTCCCGTCAAAACGACAATTGAGACATAATTGGAATTCTATTCCGACATATACAGTTGCAACTTAGGTTAGACAAAATCAATAAGGCGTAGACATGATCGTTTCGATTTCCGCTAGTGTCATATTTAGTAGCCAAGTATTTACGAAGGCAACAATTCTTATAAGTTGGAAAGAAGAAGCAATAGAGATCGTAAGCCATGTGACCAGGCAGGTTGCGGGGAAAGCAATAAGAAGACCAAAAAAACTTATGATCAACACCCAAGAGGAAAATGTCACAAAGAAATAACAAAGAAAGATATGGTTATCATCAAGCATTGGTTAAAATCACAAATTTAGCAAATTGCAACTTGCGTAAAAACCGCAGCAGCATAAATTTGGTCATAATTTATTTAAGCAAAAATTTGTGGCAAATAGTTTAGTCTAGAGTCTAGAATATGTTATGTCTAGATGGTTGGAAAAATTTAAAAATATTGAATATCAACTTTGAAAAAAGTCCAGAGCTGTACGGAAAGGCGCTGTATCCCGTTGAACTGAATCATTATTAGGCTTGCTCTTTGACCCAAAAAAGGGGATGGGGGTACGGGGCTGGGGCTGCGTCACACATTAGAAGGCTCTCGCTTTTTCGTCTTCCCAACGACAATGTCAGTGATTCTCATTGCTTACTGCAAGTCGTCATTGTATTTTTGCATCATTGTATCATTGAAGTTTGACATTAGGAAAATACAGGCTTATGCTGAGAGACTTAATCTAACATGTGACCGAATACAGAAAAAGCTTACTGCGAATACTAAAAAAAGTGAAGTATCTAAGGAAAATTTAGTTGGAATCAAAATAAATTACACATATAGCAAGAGAAAATGGTTACATTGGTGAAATGCTTCTCGTATATGTAATATTCATATATACTTTCGATTACGTAATGATTGTGAACTGCAGGAAACTTCCTCATGTCTTCTGCAGGGGTACACGTTTTTGGAAAAGTAGTTAGTTCTGGATTCGGTGAATTTAGAAAAAACACGAATTTATGACTTTTCTCTGACCCTTCTCCTACCAGCCCTGAAACACTAAATATAATCAAAAAACTTTCTCAATCACTAGCAAGCAATTCTATTGATTTTTTAATCATAGTTGAAAAAGAGCTTGCAAAATTATTTGCTTTCGTTTACCATCAGGAAATTTTTTTTGGTTGAAATCTATGGATGTTTTTCCAGTTTGTAGCTTGAATACAGATGATAAAAACAGGTGTCGACGGGTGCTTTCCCTAGCAAAATCGATTTGTTAGATAATGCGTAAAAATGATTACTGTTGTTTCACGGAAGGGACCGTAAGGAACGCTAGCTATCCTAAGTATAGTTATGTGTCTCAATTCTAATAGCCTGTTCTGGCTATGGGCACTTAATTAGTTGTTAACTATACTTACGGTACACAACGACGTACTTGTTTATGAGATTGATTTTTTTGCTATAATCACGATATTTAAATGCTCGTCTGGGTATCTTAGATTGGTTGCAGGGTGGTGCGCTGAGAGGGCTTAAAAGGCTTATGAAACTTGACTCACACAGGATTGATTTTACAAGGGAACGATTTAATTCCAAGTTTAAACAAAACTTCTTAACGAACAATCCTCTAGATTTGATACAGCAGTTTCTATTCCAATGCAAGCAACTTCAATCTATTTAACTACATGTCATAAATTTCATAAATTCACGTTCGTAAATTTATAAGTCGGATTCTTTAGTCTTTTTTGGATTTCCTTCTTCGGTAGAATTATCTCTTGTCTCTATTCTTCTTGGAATGAATCGAAACAGACAGGAATATGTTTGCACAAGATACTGTCTTAACGGTCTATTGTAATACGAGAAAATAAATGCGTTTGCACTTGAATTTATGAACAAAGGCAAAAATGTCGAAACCAGAAATGTGCTCGAAAACTGTTTTGGTTTCCCAAATTTGAACATCTCCCAATTCCAGAAAAGCATCGTAATCAAATATGGTGCACACATTGATAACTGGAAAGAAAGAATGACGGTGACTGATCTTGCTAGGGCCATATCATGCCTGAGATGTTTGGACCTTGACTGTATATGGTTGTCTTTTCCGTTGTACAACTTTTTCACACTGTTGTGAACATGGCGACAGACTATCGTATAACAGCTTACTAACGTAGCCGAAAGAGCCACAAGAATGACCAAATATGCAAAGCTGAAGGCGTAATAGATGTCAGTGTATTTTGCTACAAGAACAGTGATGGAAGCTAAAAGCAGAGCACAGAAAATAATACAATTCAAGACGTACTTACGAACGGCTTGCCATCGAAAAAACAAGTCTTGCATCGGATACTTTAAAACTATAAGCCGTTCAATGCCGATAGCTAGGACAGTTGTAAAGTCTAACGAAAGAAAGGTGTAGGACAGAAATTGTATGGCAAACTTTGCCTTGCACAGTGGCGGATTCAGACCGGGTTCCAAGGGTTCTGGAACCCTGTCAAATTTTCCAAAGACACATAACATCAGTTTTCCCCTTACTTTCGAATTAATCGCAACCAGTCCCAACGTCAAATGGCCTCTTGTACCAAAACCTTTGCTGCTCTCTAAATATGGTATTGTGAAAGAAAGGAACCCTGTCGTAGCCATGGTTATCTTTTGTAACATATTATATTCCTCTAAAGAAAGGAACCCTGTCGTAGCCAAGGCAACTCTTTGTACCATATTGTATTTTTTAAGAAAGGAACCCTGTCGTAGCCATGGCAATCAATTGTCTTGTATTGTTTTTGCTACAAACAAAAGAACCCTTTTGGAACCCATCTCACGAACTCATTGGAACTTATTTAAACCGCTGACTATACATGCTTCCTGTTGTCATAATGGCGACGTGAAGCTGCGAGTGGAGGCTTTGACTGCACGATGACGAGAGCTTGTTTTAAGCCCTCAAACAGGAAGGGAGCAGCACCTGAAGGTCAATAAAATTTGATAATCGTATGGAAGAGTGCTATGATTTTTCAAGAAAGCTTTTCAAACACGCCTCGCCAACTATTTGCTCATTTTTCTCGAATGGCCTAGCCAACCTGGAGAAAACAGATCACCGCTTTTTTCTCATGGATCTAGCGAAAAGTCCATTTCAGATAGTTGTAAAGTGGCGTTCACGAAAAAATGCGTTGCAATTAGCAGCAGAGAATTCTTGGCAGGAAGTCAGGAATGTCGAAGATATTTTCTCTTTGACGTAGAAAGCTTATAGAACTCTTGAAGCCCTATACATAATATATTTATCTATAGAGTGAGATAACTTTATTAAGATAAAATGAAAGACTTTGAGAACGGGATAAGATGATTTCATATTTCATAATTTGCACTTTTTAATAATTGGGTTTGTTTGCTATATATGATAAGAGGCTTCGTCCATCGTTATCCATTTTTGACAAACTTGGTGAATATATGTAAATTTGTCTTGTTTATTATTCGGCAATATTTATAGCAGGAATTTCACTCAAATCTTGCAATACTCAGTAAGCTTATGTCTTGCTGTAACCAGCTAGAGGAATTTATTGAGGTCTCCTGCTTGGCAAGAAATCGAAACCATTCTTTTAGAATTCATAATTGCAATTCCTGGTTTGGTTTACAGATTTATTTTTTTACTTGTCTTGGAATCATGATGAAATAATATATCTTGTTAAAATCAAATCTTGCAATTGTGAATCTTATTAAAAAGCGAAAATGGGCGTCACCCAATTTTGGAAAAAGTCAAGGGCATTGCCAGAAAAATATGGGACCACGCCCATATTGGAACCCACTCAAATTTTTGTCTAGATCCGCCACTGGCCTTGCAGCTGGTATGTACCGCTTTAGAGAGAATATAGGCACCACTTAGAGGCAGTAATAGACCACCAACTAACAGGTCTGTTATGCAAAGAAAAATTATCAGCAATTTCGAGCCAGATGACTTGGATTGAAATAGGCCTATAATTATGACACTGTTCGAAATTAAAGTAATTGGTATCAGAGCTGCAAAGAAGGAAAACATTGCAAGCCTATGTGATTTGGATAAATGAGACACATCTGGGCAAATACTTTGGCATGCAGGAACCGGTGCCAATGTCGTGTTCATTTTCAAACAAAGTGTGTGTCAGGAAAGCACTGGTCTTGTATCATCAGAAACAGTGTAATATTCTCTTGTCTTTTCACGTGATCAATATCTGATAATGTACAATCAATCACATTGAATCAATCGCTGCAAAGACAGTAGTAATCTTTATTGTCCAGTCGCACTGAAGCAGAAGCTGGCATCTAGTCCAAACTTTTTATCGAATCAGAACTCAAGTCGCTTTTTGTATTGCGCTTTTACCAGTCATCGACAATATTCGAACTGTAGAACGATTACAGCTTTATAACAAGCATCTACCACCAGTAACCCTATTCAAAACAACATTTTGAAATGCAAGCAACATAATTAGAATTTCAGTCGTTATATGAGTAAATTCTCCGTTATTTACTTTATTTTAACCAGAATCCTCATTCACCGAGCTTCAGACTCAGTGTTTATGTAAACAACACTTCACATTTAACCTGTTCACAAAAGAACTTAATATAGACAGTTTGCATCTTGACTTAACGAATTATAAAAAGCGCTGTAAACACTAATGAAAATATCAACAGTTACTCTTAGAAATTAAAGGCCTGTCGTCCCTACTCATATCACTAAAATTTCATACAATAGAAGTTGTAGTCAAAAGATTCAATGTTTGCTAGCGGTTTTGCCTTGGTAGAACCTGTGCTTTTGTATCACTGCTAATCCGATTGATATTAAGCTGATTTTGCTTATGTATTTCACGATACTTATTCAAGTTACGTCATTCAAATTCTAAGGATAGATCTTAGAGATGACGTCTCTTTTGATCTCTGTGCCAGATCTATAGTGAACTCTACTGTTTGCCCGTCTGTCATATCATACATGCATTGCTTTATGCGCTATATAGTCTTGAGTTGTTAGCTCTACGTGCTTAGGTGTGTTGAGCAGAACACTTGCAAACAACTTAAAGACATCACCAAGTCGCTCATTTATACTATTGTTTTGAATCACCAGCAAATATTTTAGCAGGTGCATTCCCTTCTTTTCCTCCTTCTGCAAGTAAGTTGGCTGACGTTTTCTTAGAAGGTTTTTCAACTTCCATTGTTTGTAAAAAGAATTCCCACAATTTCAGTTTCAGCTTTTTGCTTTTCGACCATTGATTGCAGCTTTTTCGCTTTTTTCGCGATTTTTGTCTTTTTACGCTGTATAATTAGGGCCATCAAGAGAACAGAACGGAGAAGGAAAATCACCACCATGGACTTTCAACTTAGAGACATTTCTCTGGCAAGCCGAATGTAGAGGACCACGAGTTTAAAAATCCTATTTGGAAACGTTTGAAGATCAGCATTGTGCAATGTTTTTTATCAAAAAACCTAGTACCAGACGCCCTTAAAATCTAAGACACTGCCAGCAGGGCCGTAAATCCCGGGGGGGGCGGGGGGGGACTGGACCCCCCCTAAAAATCTGGAGCAAAACGATTTTTTTGGAGAAATAACCATCATTTTTCTTGTAAGAAAGAAATCCCTGGTAGCCGGGCTAGAACCAAACTACGTTTTCTGTGTTATTGCAACAAACCTTAGCCACTAAGATTATTTTTGTAAGCAGAGTGGTTTTTATAATTTTTACAATATAAAAACTTACAGTTTTCTACCGTTTTTTACCGTTTTCTACTGTTTTCTACCGTTTTATTTTTGAAAACAGAGTATGAAATAAAAAGAGAGCAATCTGTCATTTTATTTGACCTATTTACTAACTTATTTACGTACATTTCTATTATTTGTCTATTATTTACTTTTATTTAGTAAATCACTTTTTGTATCATTAAAATGTATTCATTTTTGATGTGTAAACATGGCCTACTGAAATCAGTCAAAATAAGGAAGACGCACATTTCTGTTCAGAAAGTAAATTTCTACCAATCAATACAACAGTGTCCCATATTTCCCCAAAGTCTGTCTCTGAGGTTTAAGCATGACTCTTCCCCTCCAAAATTTCACCCAATAAACAATAATCTGTGTTCTTCTCAGAAACGCCAAACTTTCTGTCCTGAGCGATTCTAGTATTTTATTAAATTTAGTCTGGGGGATGCTTTTTTAGCCTTTCTAGAAGGTAAAATTTCAAAAATTTTCTTCAGCATCGGACCCAACCATGGTAGGTCCTCCTACGACAGTAAACTTGATTCTTAGCTCCCAAGGCTCAAGTTCTTGGATCCGTCTCTGAAAAATGTTATCCATCCAATCATACACACAAGTCAATGTACTAAGGAATATCTGTAAATACCTTCTATAGAGCAGAAAGTCTTGAGAAATCCAAAAATATTGACTTTTGTTTTTAAAGTAATTTGCCCCTCAACTGTTTCCATAACACATACCATAAATCCCTTGTGGTGCCATGACCCACTGCATACTTTATATTCATTCGCTCTGCTGACCCCCCCAATTCACATGACAGATTTACGGCCCTGACTGCCAGTATAGTAAATCCCTGCATATAAGAACCTACTTTTTTGAGGTTCAGGCTGAAGTAGGTTCTTATTGGAAAGGTACTTACATTATTTTCAGGGTATGAAGTTTCTTTTTCGAAGGATCCCTTATTTGAAATTATTGAATTCATCATCAAGAGATGCATTCAACCCTGTTTTTTCCTTTTGGCAATGTTATTAATGTCATAATAACCAATTCTAAGCTCAGAATCTCAACATGTTCAGTCTTTGACAGCCAACACAGACAAATGTTAACAATTATTTTGCAGAACAGAATTTGAGAATGGCTTTGAAAAAAGCAAAAGTTTTACAACATACTAAAAGCTTTTTCGTCTGACACTCCTCAGAGCATAAAACGTCAGAATCAGGGCCCGAAAGAACACGATGAAAAAAATATACCCAGTTGTGGATCAAAATAGGCCAATCAGAAAAACGCAAGCACGAGACCGGTATAGTTGACAAATCAGTGCCGCGAGCCTAAAGAAAAAATTACGACTGGAATCTAAGAGAGAAAACGAACTCCTTCTGTCTACACAATGACGCCTTTTTCGTTTGTTTGTTGATCGACTCCAAAACTGCTAGATGGAAGGACGACCGGGCTCTGCCAATTATCCGAAGCATGTCGTCATTATAGAGTTTTGCACAATCTGGGTTGTCTAAAAGATGTTGACCGATGGCAGAATCACTTGCTTTAAAAGTGTTTCTAGACCTACAAGATCGAGGAGGCTGTTCTCTTTGAGGGGCAGTTTTGTTTCTTATGTTGGAAGGAACATGCTATTTTATCCTATCCCCCTATCTTAGGATTGTGCGACCTACGTACCCAGAATCACACTGGCACGTAAATGCATAAAGGGCTGAACTTTTTCATAAATTCATAAATGACGGGACATAAGTCCCATTTAGACTTATCTTGTCTATGATTGGTTCAGCACAACACGAACTGGCTCAGGGAGATTGAAAATTATAAATTGAATTACATCTCTCTGCAATTCCAGGCGTAGGAATCACGAGATGTGGTCACATCGAGAGGAAGGACCAGGACACTGCTCGTTAAGCATAGCTTCTCGGTGTCCTAAAGACTACCTTCGGGTGCTAGGTGAAAACAAATCAAATCAGTTCTAATGCTTTTATTTCATTTTTAAACCATTTTGATTTTGCTATAAAAAATTATGTTAAAAAAGTCAAAGTAATTTTAAAGTTCTCTTTCGTTAAATTGTATAAAATGCTGAAAATGCACAACTGAAACTTTTTGTACTGATTGTGATTTACCTCATCTTTAAAAATCTGGGAGTATATAAGGACCATTAAAAACTCTATTTTGTTGACCTTGGAATAAGAACCTATTATATATTATCACCTGAAACAATTCTTAAATACAAGGTGCATAATTTAAGAAAAACAGCCTCTAGGTTCTAATTTTTGTAGGTTTCTATATCCGCATGGATTTACTGTAGTTCTTTTTTCCTCATATGACCTACAAATTCTTAGAAAACACTCCAAATTGTGTCCTGAATGTAATTTTTAAGCACTTCAGGTTGTTTCAAGCCATAAAAATTTTAACAAAATTTTCCAGGTTCTTTGAAGTTTTTTCACAGGCCCCGGGCGTGACAGAATTTTTTAAAAATGACTCTGTTCTTTTTTTCCACAAATGACCTACAAATTCATCGAGAACACTCTGAACGTATTTTCAAGCATTTCAGGTTGTTTCGAGTAAAGAAAATGTTTTTAAATTTTCAGATTTTTGAAGCTTTTTGCAGGTCTGGGGTGACAGATTTTTTGAAAAATGACTCAGGTTGCAAGAAATACTCTGAAGCTTATTTTTGCTTATCTAAAGAGCATAGTCGCCAACGATTTTCTGGTCGCTTCGCTCGTAGCAGACCATCTTGTTTTTCCACAGGGCCTTCAAAACCTCTTGACGGCACAGCTCGCAACTAAGCCAGAAAAAGTATCTCTATCATTGTAGCTAGGCCTCCATAAACCACCTTTCTCAATCTTTCTGAAATCTTTGTTAGGATGCCTCTTCAAATCGATGCCTCCTCCCACTTTTCTAATGCTTCCTTTTCTACGCCATTAATTAAAACGTTTCAGCGAAAAATCCGAATGAAGGCATAGCTATTTCAACTGCTACATTTGCAGTAGCAGAGCCATTTCACCAAAACATGATGATGATAGAAAGTATAAAATTATATGTTTTGCCAGCACATTTGCATCATGTTTATTCTTTTGAAAGGGCCCCACAATGGCTTGGCATCTGGGATAAAAGTAGAACTTTCCTTGTCAGTGGTGGGGGAACTCATAGGTCCTGGCGGGGCAATTCCCCCATCACTGAGTATGCTATAAAATGTCCTGCTTTGAACAGGTCAACTGATGACTGAAATCATCTTTAGTTCTGTAAAAGGATTTTCTGCCTTTTGATAGTTTTAAACTTTTTGAAAACAACAACGTGGGGCAAAGGGCGCACCGGGAAATTTCCCATTGTCCCAGTGGGCCAGTCCGCTTCTGCTCGCAGTCATTTACATTAGAGTTTGCCTATCATGTGATAATTTATAATTGCAAGCTTTCCTATCTGTTTTAATGTTCAAGTTTGCAAAAAACTAGTTGCGATCGGCAATTAGCCTCTGTCCCAGACCCTTAACTTGAAAGTAGAAGGTCTGTGTAACCATAATCAATAGAAAAACTCTGGTCTGGAAGTCTTTTGTTCTAACTCTTTATCCTTGAAAAAAAGTATTTTTAATCGCGAAGACAGATTAAACAAGACTACTCAGACATATAAAACAAGCATTTAGCACCAGCAACTCTATTCAAAACCAAATTCTTTCAGACAAGCAACATATTTAGAACAGCAATCGTAACAGGACAAAATGATCTGTAATTGACATTATTCTAACCAGAATCTTCATTTGTTGATCTTCAGACCAAGTGTTTATATACACAACGCTTCACTTTTCCCTGTTTACAAAAAAATTGAAAGTGGACTGTTTGCATTTGACTTAACGAACAATGAAAGTCGCCGGAAACAATCATAAAATTATTAATAGTTACGCTTAGGAATTCGTCCCGACTCATATCACTAAAAGTTCATGCAGTATATTTTGAAGATGTTGATGTCAAAGATATGAAGTTTGGTAGAACCTGTGGTCTTGTAGCAACATCAGTGCCACTCCGTTAGACATTTAGCCGATTTTGCAAAAATATTTCATGATGCTCACTCAATATAATAAACATATCAACAGTTTTTTGGTTGTACAGAACTAGAAAAAAAGTCGTCTTTCCATCTAGCAGTTTTGGAATCGATCTACATACAAACGAGAAAGCCGCCATTGTGTAGACAGAAGGAGTTCGTTTTTTCTCTTGGAATCTAGTGGTAATTTTTCTTTAGGCACGCAGCACTGATTGGTCAACTATACCGGTCCTGTGCTTGCGTTTTTCTGATTGGCCTATTTCGATCCACAACTGGGTATATATTTTTCATCGTTTTCTTTGGGACCCTTATTCTGAGAAAGGGTCTGAGGATTGATGTTTTATGCTCTGAGGAGTGTCAGAGGAAAAAGCTTTTAGCCAATATGTTTTAAAATGTTTGCTTTTTCAATGCCAAAATAAGCTTACCATAATCCGTTAATAGAAAGCACACGCTTTACGAACAGATGCAGAGAAAACTGGCACGTTTTCCAACTCGGGACCTTAAACCGCATGGGCAGTAGAAAAGTTACCCAGGTTCAACCCTGTTTTGCATTTACACTAAATTTTTCAAAACGAACCCGGATCTAGTCGGCCTGGGTTGAGTCGGCCCGGGTTGAGTCGCCAGGGTGGAAATCACACTTCAGTTGCTTTTTTTGGTCGCTCTATAAACTTCCACATCATAGATGGAGAGGGGGTGCTAAAGCCCTCCACTTGATGCAAAAAATGCAACTTATTAAGAAGTAAACCACTAGTAAAGACACTTTTTATTCGGTTTTATCA
Organism: Rhopilema esculentum; assembly: GCF_057945365.1. Classification (NCBI taxonomy): domain Eukaryota; kingdom Metazoa; phylum Cnidaria; class Scyphozoa; order Rhizostomeae; family Rhizostomatidae; genus Rhopilema; species Rhopilema esculentum. The sequence goes on from NC_142816.1 coordinate 4,747,846, forward strand.
ACTCCCTTTTTTAAACGCCTATTTTCGGAATCTAGCAGTTTGAAACTCTTATTTGCACTTTTATGTTTGTTTTTGGTTTGCTCAAGATGTCTTTCATTTTCATAATTGCATTTTTGACATACCTATACGCCTTTTGATGTCCTTATATCCAGCTGCCAAGAAACTTTCAGCAATCTTCAAGCTGTATGACTTGTGTCCTTATTTTGAGGTTACAATGAAGTGTCACTCCTTTCTTCACAATGACCATGCATTCTGTCATTATACATATACCAAGCAGTGTATAAATAGTTTGCAAGTTCAATCTTATTATTGGCATAAAGTTGAAAAGTGAAGGCGTCACAAAAATCTATTACTGGAATATCGCATTTGAACAAAGTAACTTGAGAAGGCATCATCAAATACATTTGTGGAAGGAGGTAAATGTCTTACGAATTGGCTGTGGTATGGAGACAGGAGCACAACCTCTTTCAAGGCAAATCCGTTGGCAACATCAAATCTATTGACTACCTCTTCTATTGAATAAACTTCAAGTGATATGAGTCGGGACGACAGGCCATAAATTTCTAAGAGAAACTGTTTATATTTTCAACAGTATTTTCTAAAATTTTCACTGTTTGTTAAATTAAAAAGGAAATGGTCCATTTCAAATTCTTTTGTAAACAGGTTAAATATGAAGTGTTGTGTACATAAACACTGAGTCTAAAGCTCAGTAAATGAAGATTCTGGTGAAAATAACGTAAATAACTGAAAATTTAGTCATGTTACGGTTTTATTTCTAATCATGTTGCTTGCCTTTCAGAACTTTGTTTTGAATAGAGTTGCTGGTGGCAAATGCCTGTTATATAAAGCTGTAATCGTTCTTCAGTTCAAATTTTGTCGATGACTTGTAAAAGCGCAATACGAACAGCAATTTGAGTTCCGATGCGACGAAAATTTGCACTAAATGCCATCTTCTGCTACAGTGTGACTGGACAACAAGAACATCTTCTGTGCTTGCAGCAATTGATTCAGTGTGAAGATACATCTCATCTACATCTCATGTATAGCACAGATTTCTGGCAAACTTTAATTGAAAATAATTTTCTTGAACGAGAGTCAACTTAATGCAAGGGAGATTGATTGGACATTATCGGATACTGATCACGAGAAAAGGAAAGAGAATATCACACTGTTTCTGATGATACAAGACCAGTGCTTCCCTGACACACACTTTGTATAAAAATGAACACGACATTGGCACCAGTTCCTGCATGCAAAAGTATTACCCCAGATGTGTCTCAGTTGTCCAAATCCCATAGACTTGCAATGTTCTCCTTCAATGCAGCTTTGATACCAATTACTTTAGTTTCCAACAGTGTCGTGATTATAGGCCTACTCCGATCTAAATCATCCGGCTCAAAGTTGTTGATCGTTTTTCTTTGCATAACAGACCTGTTAGTTGGTGTTTTATTAATGCCTCTAAGTAGTGCCTATATTCTCTCTCCAGTGGTACATAGCAGCTGCAAGGCAAAGTCTGCCATACAGTTTCTGTCCCACACCTTTCTTTTGTTAGACTTTACAACTGTCTTAGCTATCGGCATTGAACGGCTTATAGTTTTAAAGTATCCGATGCAAGACTTGTTTTTTCGATGGCAAGCCGTTCGTAAGTACGTCCTGATGTGTACTATTTTCTGTGTTCTGCTTTTTGCTTCAATCGTCATTCTTGTAACAAATAACAGTGACGTCTACTACGCCGTCAAACTTGCGTCTTTCGCTATCTATGTGGCTATTTTAGTAACGTTAGTAAGCTGTTATGCGATAGTCTGTCGCCATGTGCGAAACAGTGTGAAAAAGTTGTACAGCGGAAATGACAACCATATACAGTCAAGATCTAGACAACTCAGGCATGATATGGCCCTAGCAAGATCAGTCACAGTCATTCTTTCTTTCCAGTTATCAATGTGTGCACCATATTCCATTACTATGCTTTTCTGGAATTGGGAGATGTTCAAGTTTGGGAAACCAAAACAGCTCTCAAACACGATCCTGGTTTGGACATTTTTGCCGTTGCTAATAAATTCAAGTGCAAACGCATTTATTTACTCGTATAACAATAGACCGTTAAGACAGTATCTTGTGCAAACATATTCCTGTCTGTTTCGATTCATTCCAAGAAGAAAAGAGACAAGAGGTAATACTAACGAAGAGGGATATACTAAAAAGACTAAAGAATCTAGGTTATAAATTTATAAACACAGTACAAAGCACCAACCGCGGAAGTGACAGCTATGAAAATGATAGTCTTACAGAGAAATGGCACACAATTGCATAAATTGAAGCCGCTAAAAAGAAACTGCTGCATGAAATCTAGAGGACTGTTCGTTCCATGTATATACATTTAAGTTTGGAATATTATTTGGAGTAGTATAAACATATATTAAAGTATTATTATACTCGACTTTTGTAGGGTCCAGGCCCTCGACGTGTTGACCACGTCACGCATTGTTAATGTAACTTCATGCTACTAGATTTGTTAGAGGGAGGTCTTATTGTTACGGACTGATAGTTTGGCTATTCGTCAAGAAAATTGATTGAATTTGTTGAAAATAATTTATTTATGTTATTTATCATATTTTCGAAGCCGTGATTTTCTTTTGACTCACGCACCACACCAAGAAGATACTAGAGCTGAGTGTTAATTGCTCAATAACGGAAACGTATTCAGATACACATCTGTATTCACTCTGCATAAGCTTGTTCACGTTATTTTTCTAGTCATTCATTTCTTAACATTCTCATGACCTCATCTCATTAAACGGGTATCCTCTAAGTTTCTAAAACATAACACATTCGCTAATCTTTATCCTTAACTTTCTGTTTGCTAAGTTATTCGTTTCACAATTCTTAACTTTATCCCTGTAAATTTGAGAATATAGTGATCATATATCGTAATTAGTATAGCTAAGGATGCTAATTTGTTGAATTGGATGTTCCATCCAGCTCAACAAAAATTCCGACAGCCAATCACGTGCACGTAGAATAAAATATGTAGAATATAACAGTTTTTGTTGTCTAGTTGCACTGAAGCAGAAGCTGTAGCTGGCATGATGATTAAATTATGTTACATAAGAGTCGATTTCTCGAGATGCTTTTGTGCCTTAACTAATTCTCTTGAGATTTTTACTATTTCCTATTCATTATGATCTCTTGTGCCCTCCTTTCTCACGTTTTTCTTGTATCTACTCTACCAGTTAATGGACAATGCGGGAGTCTTTCGGCCTCCTGAGGACTTGACTTATAAAGCTAAGGTGTAAGGTGTGTGTTTTGTCGCGTTTTCATTCCCTTTGTTAATCTAGGGGTATTTGCGGTTTTGATAAAGTATGGATCTCGCCTTGCTTGCATTTACCTGCTTCAGTTTTGATTCTCAACCATAGACGTTTCGATGAGGGCTAGCTTTCAGATAAGTCTATTGATTACCCGCCAGGTATGCGTTTCTCTACTGATAAATCAGATATATTTTCTAACTATTTTAGATAATGCTTTGATGTTTTTGCAACTATACCTGATACTGGTACGAATTTCAGCGTTTGAGATTCGTTCGTAGAAATCTTTTTTTGTCACCTCTTTGTCACCAAACTTGGCTAAAGTTCAAACCCACCCCTGAGTTTCACCAGGAAACACAAAAATCAACGCAATGTTTTAACTCAGAACATGGTTTGCTACAACAAAGTTAAATACAAATTAGTAGTTGATGAAGTGCTCCAGCTTTCTCAGTGAACTTCTTCCCTCATGTTGTAATTGCAGAAAATCGCTCCACATTCATTTCATAATTCATATTTCTTGATTGGAAACTATTTACGGCCTCGTTAGCAATACTGTTTTTATATCGCCAACACGGATAGATAGGTTTAGTTTTTTTAGTTTTCATGACCCACCCTGTAGCTTGTGTCCCCTAATAGCCGTTATTCTATTGTTCCTGGCGAAAATTATAAACAGCATTTGAAGTTTTGTTTATTGATGGTGTTCATGCCTGGAGATTCAAATTTTTGCAAACTACACAAAGATCTAAGGTTACGGTAAACGTAATGTGGGAAAAAATCAATTTTTCGATTTTTTTTCAAATTCAATTAGCCAATGTAAAAGGCACACAATGATACCAAATTTGAAACCAACAGGTATTTTGAAAATGGAGAAAATCCCATGTGAACGAAGGTTTCAATAATTTCCTTATTAAAACTTTTATTTGAGGTCTGAAAATCTCTTGACCTGTTAAGCCGATTATCGTTGCTTTGCAGTTGTGGTCGCATGTCTCATTCACAATATTGCATGGCACATACATGTATCCCATCTATGGCTGTGTTTATTAAAACAGGCTTAATGATCTTAAAGCTTCAAGTGACTTGACCCGGATTTCACTGTGGTTTCAAGTGACTTGACCCGGATTACACTAGTGTCCCTTGCAAGTGCAATTAGTAAAACCCCATTTTCTCTAGACTTCCAATTTCTCTACATACAGGTACGAAAAAGCTTTTTTGGACCCAAGGAACCAATCGAATGGCCCAAAACTTCGCACGCAGCCAGGACATATCTCGGGTAAGCAAAGTATCTGAAAAATTTTTGTATTTGCTCTGGTCCGTCTTTTATATACAGCTTTGGGAGGGAAGAAAAATTATTTGTCAATTTTTGACAGGGTATAGTTTCAAGGGAAGGAAGAATTTAGAAAATTTGAGACACTCTTTGGTAGCTTAGGATCTGCGCTTTCTATTGATATTAGTCAGATCTTGATACCTCAAACGCAAGGGTACAAAATAGCTTTTATAAGTTGAACACTCATTTAAGCAATAAATTTTCCTGGAATGTATCATTTTACAATATTTGCCAATTATTTTGATCTGCCCGGAATCACCACATTCTTGTGCATCGTATGATGTATAGTTTAACCTAATTCCGTTAATAGTTTGGCTTTTGGGTAGAGAAAACCAAATATCGTGTCAAAAACGTTTACCGTAACCTTAAAGTGACTTGAAGTTGTTGCTTTTTTCAAGTTCTCTCTTTTAGTCTTTTACTAAAGGTTGGTGATAAATCATTTATGGAATTGGTTGTAGATTAAGTTAAGTGACGATTCTTAGCTGATTATTAAAAAAGATTCTAGATTAGTTTTCCATGGAAATTCCTCAAGTGTTTAGATGCTTTTTAAAGGGTTTCTAAATAATGCTAGATTCGCAAGACCTTTATGGTCTATTTGTTTCTAAGGAATCTATACTTTTGCTTCCCATTTCCTGGATTGATATAAGGTTTCTAGCCTTCATTGACCTGCATTAGAGCGAAGATTTGCTTCTGGTTCACCTTTATGAACAAAAATTATCCTGTAACTCGCCTTTGAAGGAAGGGCTGTTTCCTTAAGCCTAAAGAGTGCAAGTGTGCTGTTAAGTTCTTTCCTCGTGTTATGCTCCGTGGCTAGGCATGCGAACTGAAATGGTCGTAGAATTCGCAAATCTTTCACGTTGATGCCGCTTAATTTGCCACCGCTTCGGGTTCCTGAATATCTTAAAAGTTTTATATTTACCATGCAGTGATGAATAATAGAGTTCTGAATCCGCAAAGAAGAATATTTTGCTCTGAATATAGCAGTAGGTAATTAAGAAGAACGATTACAACTTTATTTAACAAGCCTCTACCACCACCAACTCTATTAAAAATCAAATTCTGAGAGTCAAGCGGCATAATTAGAATTACAATCATAATACGACTAAACTCTCAGTTAATTACTTCATTTAGTCCAGAATCTTAATGCACCAAAACACTTTACATTTATCCTGTTGACAAAATAAATTAATATACACAGTTTGCATTTCAATTGAACCCACAATGAAAGTCGCCGTAAATGCTAATGAAAATATAAACAGTAACATTTAGAAATTAAAGGCCTGACTCATATCATTAAAAGTTCATGCAATAGAACTTGTAGTCAAAGGATTTGAAGTTTTGTAACAGTTTTGATTTGTTAGAATCTGTGCTCTTGTAGCAATATCACTGACAATCCGTTAGATATTTAGTTGTTTTTGAAAATTTATTTCACGATGCTCACTCAAGATACTGAACTTTACTGTTTGCCTGTCTGTCATTTCATGTGTACATTGCTATAAGTGCTGTATGGCCCTGGAGTGAATCCGTTTGGAACGCAAGAATGAAATATTTGGAACCGCTCAATTTTCTCTCGTGTAAACAAGGTCTTAGTTGATTTTGCAAATATATTTCACGATGCTCACTCAAGATAGTGAACTTTACTGTTTGATTGTCTGTCATATCATACATGCATTTCTTTATGCGCAATATAGTCTTAGTTGTCAGCTCTAAGTGCTTGGTGTATGGAGCAGAAAGTTTGCAAACAACTTAAAGACATCACTAAAGCGGTCATTTATACCACAATTTGCTCTGCGTCAAAGTCTTGCTCTGCTCTGTTTACGCCATTGCTCACGTATGCTAAATCATGTAGAAGCCGCATAATTTACGCATAATTAATTTTCCCAGAGATCCTAGGAAAACGCTCGTACGCGAGTTTGCTCTCGGTTACACAGACCCTCTATTTTCAAGTAAGAGGTCTGGGACACAGGCCATATAAAAAGGGCTATCAAAAGAACATAACAGAAAAGGAAATTATCCATAGTCTTAAAGGAAATTGGATTGAAACTGTGTTTGCAAATGCACTTGCATTCCTCATGAAAACCATTCACTGTTCATAATGGCGGGCAAGCCTTCGAAGATACAATAATTCAGTGATAGAAAGCACATGCTGTACGGAAAGACGCAGAGAAAAATGGCGCCCTTTCCAAATCGCAACCTTAAACCGCATGCGCAGTTGAAAAGTTATCATGGTTCAAACCTGTTTCGCATTAACGCAAAATTCTTTCAAAACAAACCAGGGCTGAGTGGGCCAGGGCTGAGTGGGCCAGGGCTGAGTGGGCCAGGGCTGAGTGGGCCAGGGCTGAGTGGGCCAGGGCTGAGTGGGCCAGGGCTGAGTGGGCCAGGGCTGAGTGGGCCAGGGCTGAGTGGGCCAGGGCTGAGTGGGCCAGGGCTGAGTGGGCCAGGGCTGAGTGGGCCAGGGCTGAGTGGGCCAGGGCTGAGTGGGCCAGGGCTGAGTGGGCCAGGGCTGAGTGGGCCAGGGCTGAGTGGGCCAGGGCTGAGTGGGCCAGGGCTGAGTGGGCCAGGGCTGAGTGGGCCAGGGCTGAGTGGGCCAGGGCTGAGTGGGCCAGGGCTGAGTGGGCCAGGGCTGAGTGGGCCAGGGCTGAGTGGGCCAGGGCTGAGTGGGCCAGGGCTGAGTGGGCCAGGGCTGAGTGGGCCAGGGCTGAGTGGGCCAGGGCTGAGTGGGCCAGGGCTGAGTGGGCCAGGGCTGAGTGGGCCAGGGCTGAGTGGGCCAGGGCTGAGTGGGCCAGGGCTGAGTGGGCCAGGGCTGAGTGGGCCAGGGCTGAGTGGGCCAGGGCTGAGTGGGCCAGGGCTGAGTGGGCCAGGGCTGAGTGGGCCAGGGCTGAGTGGGCCAGGGCTGAGTGGGCCAGGGCTGAGTGGGCCAGGGCTGAGTGGGCCAGGGCTGAGTGGGCCAGGGCTGAGTGGGCCAGGGCTGAGTGGGCCAGGGCTGAGTGGGCCAGGGCTGAGTGGGCCAGGGCTGAGTGGGCCAGGGCTGAGTGGGCCAGGGCTGAGTGGGCCAGGGCTGAGTGGGCCAGGGCTGAGTGGGCCAGGGCTGAGTGGGCCAGGGCTGAGTGGGCCAGGGCTGAGTGGGCCAGGGCTGAGTGGGCCAGGGCTGAGTGGGCCAGGGCTGAGTGGGCCAGGGCTGAGTGGGCCAGGGCTGAGTGGGCCAGGGCTGAGTGGGCCAGGGCTGAGTGGGCCAGGGCTGAGTGGGCCAGGGCTGAGTGGGCCAGGGCTGAGTGGGCCAGGGCTGAGTGGGCCAGGGCTGAGTGGGCCAGGGCTGAGTGGGCCAGGGCTGAGTGGGCCAGGGCTGAGTGGGCCAGGGCTGAGTGGGCCAGGGCTGAGTGGGCCAGGGCTGAGTGGGCCAGGGCTGAGTGGGCCAGGGCTGAGTGGGCCAGGGCTGAGTGGGCCAGGGCTGAGTGGGCCAGGGCTGAGTGGGCCAGGGCTGAGTGGGCCAGGGCTGAGTGGGCCAGGGCTGAGTGGGCCAGGGCTGAGTGGGCCAGGGCTGAGTGGGCCAGGGCTGAGTGGGCCAGGGCTGAGTGGGCCAGGGCTGAGTGGGCCAGGGCTGAGTGGGCCAGGGCTGAGTGGGCCAGGGCTGAGTGGGCCAGGGCTGAGTGGGCCAGGGCTGAGTGGGCCAGGGCTGAGTGGGCCAGGGCTGAGTGGGCCAGGGCTGACTCGGCCCGGGCTGACTCGGCCCGGGCTGACTCGGCCCGGGCTGACTCGGCCCGGGCTGACTCGGCCCGGGCTGACTCGGCCCGGGCTGACTCGGCCCGGGCTGACTCGGCCCGGGCTGACTCGGCCCGGGCTGACTCGGCCCGGGCTGACTCGGCCCGGGCTGACTCGGCCCGGGCTGACTCGGCCCGGGCTGACTCGGCCCGGGCTGACTCGGCCCGGGCTGACTCGGCCCGGGCTGACTCGGCCCGGGCTGACTCGGCCCGGGCTGACTCGGCCCGGGCTGACTCGGCCCGGGCTGACTCGGCCCGGGCTGACTCGGCCCGGGCTGACTCGGCCCGGGCTGACTCGGCCCGGGCTGACTCGGCCCGGGCTGACTCGGCCCGGGCTGACTCGGCCCGGGCTGACTCGGCCCGGGCTGACTCGGCCCGGGCTGACTCGGCCCGGGCTGACTCGGCCCGGGCTGACTCGGCCCTGGCTGACTCGGCCCTGGCTGACTCGGCCCGGGCTGACTCGGCCCGGGCTGACTCGGCCCGGGCTGACTCGGCCCGGGCTGGCTCGGCCCGGGCTGGCTCGGCCCGGGCTGGCTCGGCCCGGGCTGGCTCAGGCTGGCTTGTCTTGAAAGTATTTTGTGTTAATGCGAAACAGGTTTGATCCAGGGTAACTTTCCTATTGCGCATGCGGTTTGAGGTCGCGAAGTTGAGAGGGTTGGCGGTTTTTTGCTTCTTTCCGTACAGCATGTGCGTTCCATGTGCATTTGTAAACTCAGTTTAAACCCAATTTCCTTTAAAGGAGAACTGACACAAAAAATATCTTTTGCTCATTCGATGCTTACTTCAAATCTGGAAAAAGTTTTCTTCTTAGATTCACCGTTTTTCTGATATTTGCACTTTTATCCGTCAATTAAGATCTTGGAAAACGCAGTTTTATCATGTAACTGATAACTTACAAAACGACAAAGAAAAACATCTTGTTTAAGGTCTAATACCAGACACGTAATCACTGGGCGGTGTGGGAGGGGTGTTGGTTCGGTGTGAACCCCCCCCCCCCAATCTGTTATCCAATCGGAAAATATGAGGACATTCAGAAAATTTAAAGCTGTTGGCAGAAAGCTAGGTTAATCGAAAAAAAGTTAAATCATTTGTGAAAATTGAAGTTTTGACTCATTTGGTCTTGTGAACTGTAGCTCAAAGAGTTCGTGTAAGAAAAGTACGTGTAAGTGCAAAAAAATTTTTTTTTGGTAAAAAGCGGTCCTAAAAAGAATGAGAGGCAACGCAATACAGAAAAAACGTAGTTTTGTATGAAAATGCAAGTGATTTTAACTACAGTCGTCGTAATGGGGATAGTGTCATAATGATTCCATCAAATTGCCTCTAAATACGGGATAAAAAATAGAATTTTTTAAATAATATTTAACAGTATTGCTTAAAGAAGCGCAGTACATTTCCCATGACTTGTCAAGAACTTTCTCCGTTCGTCAGATGGAGAGCTAAGGGTTTCAGCCCCCTCCCCCTTTTTTGCAAAAATGTTTTTTTAAGCAGATAAAAGAGTAAAGGAAAAGGTATAAAGAAAAGAATAATCCGACACATCCTTTAGTTGCTTAATTTCCAAGGAGAACGCCGAGGTCTATGGGGCATCAAATAATAATGAATTCAATTTTGAGACTTGAATTAATCAAGCGTAATAAGAGCATGCCTTGAAAATAACGAAATGTTTTAAACGATTGCAAGAAAATAACTGCAAGAAATAGTCTGAAATGTATTTTAAGCTAATCTAAAAAGGGTGCTTGTGAAAATTGTCTGCTCGCTTCGCTCGCAAGGAAGCCACTTCTTTCAAATATCCCCAAGGCCTCCGCCAACATCCCGCCGGCCCCTTCAAACGTACCGCTAGCATAATATGTGCCCCGTAACATAATAAGAATATAATATAGTGAATCGTTTTAATGCGTTTTTCAAAAGATGGTCCTTTAGTCTGACAATTCTATCAACTCGAGCCCCCCTCCCTTTGAATTTCTTGGCGCCGCCCCTGTGAAAGACTAAACAACCTCATGATTCTAACTTGCGAGAAAGACATTTTGGACAACGTAAATTTAGATAAGATTGAGGAGCAATGGGCAAGTCGTAGAAGGAGAAAAATTATCACCTGATTTCTGGACTACGTATGTTTTGATGCGCTAATTAAACTAACAGTCTTTATGCTCGATCTTCCAAATTTACGAAATCTAACAACTTTATCATACAGCTGACTAATTATTATCGAGAAAATTTATAAGGTTTTGTTAATAAAAACTATTGAAGTTTAGGGCCTCATACGAAATTAGAATTGACCCTTTGTCAGTCGGAAATTTTGAGCCCTTCACCACCCCCCAAAAAATCATCTGCCAGTTTACGTCCCTGTCCGACATAATTCTTGCATATTTTCCCGTCAAAAAGACAATTGAGACATTTTCGGAATTCTATTCCGACATATACAACTTAGGCAACTTAGGTTAGACAAAGTCAATAAGGCGTAGACATGATCGTTTCGATTTCCGCTAGTGTCATATTCAGTAGCCAAGTATTTACAAAGGCAACAATTTTTTATAAGTTAGAGTTAAAAAGAAGAAACAATAGAGATCGTAAGCCATGTGACCAGGCAGGTTGCGGGGAAAGCAATAAGAAGACCACAAAAAGTTATGATGAACACCCAAGAGGAAAATAAACATGTCACAAAGAAATAACATAGAAAGATATGGTTATCATCAAGCATTGGTTAAAATCACAAATTTAGCAAATTGCAACTTGCGTAAGAACCGCAGCAGCACAAATTTGGCAATAATTTAATTAAGTAAAAATTTGTGGCAAATAGTTTAGTCTAGAGTCTAGAAAATATTATGTTTACGTAGTTGGAAACCTGGGGCTGGGGCTGGGGCTGCTATACACATTAGAAGGCTCTTGCTCGTTTCGTGTCAAACAAAGGATTGATTTGAATTTGAGAGCCATTAAATTTGACGTTAAAAGAAAGTTTGTAGCCCGAAATATTTCATATAGGTTATATAAAAACAGTCGTCATTTGTCACTTGCAGATCCCTCAGTCAAGCGAAGGAAAATTGAGCGGTCAAACCGCAGACGTGTGATATGTCTAAATTGCAACAAAGAAATGAACCAAGACAATGCTAAATATCAACACCAATCGCAGTACAAACATGAGATTCTGAAGTTCAGGGACATTGTTGATAAATCTCAATAAGTACTCAGTTTTGGAGCAGTTACGACAGTGGTAAGAAGCAGTAAACAAATTGACAAATAAGAGAATTTGGACTATCTTAGGTCACCAGTGGCGTAGCCTGAACCTTTTTATAGGGTGTTCACTTTGGCCAAAAAGGCGTGATTGTGCGTGACATTGAAGAGATCTATTGAAACTAGGTGGGGTGAACAGATTTGAATAACTTGTGCTGGAATCATTACAATAGCGAAATGTGTTACCTTTGTTGGGGTTTCTTACGAAGGGGAAATTGATGCTTGTGAACCAACTGGTGGGCTAGGCCAATGCGCCTTTGCCCGAGTTAAGTAAAACTGAAACTTTCAACAAACGCTTACAACATAAGCAGAAGCTAATTAAGCAAGACAGTTTGTGCCCCACAATAAGCGCTGACAGACACATTAGAAAGGTGCATACTAACAGTGGCGGCTCCAGCCTGGGATAAGTGGGGGGGGGACAAAAGGTGTGTCAGGGACCACGCCCTGCTTTCCCCTGCTTGAAACATTTTCTTCCCGAGGAAACACCTCTTGTCTCCTGAGAAATGTCACTTAAATGTGACGATCCAAATAACGTATTCCCCCCCCCCCCCCGAAGTTTTCTTATCAGATTTTCAAGAATCTCAAGGACCAACTTTCTGAAAGTGTGGGGGGGGGGGGACCGTGGCTCCGTGACTGCATACTAACACAACAGGACACAGCATGGCATGTGACTGGCACCTGAGACATTAAAAAATATATTAAGTACAAATCCAACCGCTACTTTTTTCCAATGGCTGTTAAATTGTGAAACATTTTAAACAAATTAGCAACTTCTACTGAACAGAGTTCTTCAAGTCTATTGACAGCCTTTCTGCTACTCTTGCTGAAAAGGAGAAGTGTCTCAGAGGTACGTTTGAACCCTTCCTAAAAGTATTGAACCCAGAAATGCCGGGCACTGTCGAAGAAATGCGCAGTCTTCTGATGTCTGATGTGTGATTCTCGATAAAATAAATCGTTTATTGCTTTTAAGATTCTATTTAAAATGACTTTCATTTATTGATTCCACTAAATGTATGTGTGATCTTTCCTTAAATTCTGCAAGATCTTTTTGTAAAAATGGAGATTTTTAGACTCTTTGTAGAACTTAATTCTGATTTTGTTAATAATTTAAAAAATATAAATATTTTTTACAGGACTGGTTCAATTGGAGCAAATATTCACGTTTCTTCGAAGCTGATAGCAAAAAACAACGCTGTGCTAGATTGCCAGAATCAATTGAGGGAAATGTTCACTAAATATACCACTAATATATCATAGGAAGATGACCAGAAGAAGGAAGAATCCAAATTGATCTTAAAGTACTCTTTGGCCAAAACCTCTGACTTGGCCTTGGTAATCCTTCTTTTGAATATAACCATTATATTTGGTATTCCTTTATACAACGTAACTAAATACATAGCGCAAGATAGATGTTCAAAAATTGCCTCATGATCGCTTTTTATTAGTTAGAAATCGGCAATAATATTTGTACACAAGATAATATGTCACAAGATAATATGATAATATGGCAATAATAATATGTCACAAGATGTAATTCTATTTGCAAATGCCCAATTGTAGATCCAGCTGAGACGTGTCAAAACTACTTCTTCAAGCTCTGACGTCTGCCAATGATGTCTTTTTTCTTTAGTAATGCTAGGGAAGGCACAAGAGCCTATTGCTAAGCGCTAACAAGGAAAAGGGAGGAGGGATTAGGAAATGAGAGAGAAAAGATCAGGCGTCTTTATTTTTGTTTTGAAGTCTGGAAAGCAGGAGGGGGGTAAAGCATTCCAAAGTTTACAAGATCTAGGGAGAAAGGAAAGAGTTGTGGGATTCATTTCGTGAGTTTGGCAAGGAGACTTGGAACTTGGAAAGGGTGAGCGCTAGAAGAGTATCTGGTATTACGTACATGCCTCAAAGGGGCCAGGGATCGTATCTCTGATATCCCGAGAGCAATGGGCATGGTAATATAGCTTTCAGTGACCGTGCAAGAAGAGATGTTGACCAAGAGGCCCGATTAAATATGATTAAAAGACTGTTAAGATATGTAAGACAGGAGAAGGTTCAGGAAGAGAAACAGACACATTCTAACCGTGACTGATTTTGCTCATTTGTTTTTATAAAATGCTTCTCTCTACCTAACTCTTTTAAGTATTGCTTTTTCATTTTTATTTTGTATGATGTTTTGTTTTGTTCACCTCTTTTAATCTTCTTGGGTATTAGTCGATTAGTTCGAGTGTCCCAATATTTAGGCTTTTCTCTAAGAATTTTCTCTCTATCACCATTTTTGTAGCCATTTTATTTTTAACAAACGATCTTTCTTCTTTTTACAGTAAGTCGATTATCCATGCTTAGACCGGCAGTTGCTTAGAAAACTCTTTTGGGCACATACAAAATTCAGAAGCTGCTTGGTTTTTCGAATGGCTGCAGTCTGATGACACAGTAGACTTTTTTCAAAGATAATGGCGATGAACATCCTTGAGCACCTGAGGAGCGAACCGATAGAGTACAAGGACATTTAGAGATTTCCTGATCTGATGGAGCAGTCATCTCAAAAGGCTGCTTTTAGATTCAAGGTAAAGATATCGTATGACTATTTTTGTAAATATAAGCTTTATCATCATTACTTCTACAAAGGAATCCCAGTGTCCAATTTTGAAGCAGTTAATTTTCGGTAGAATATCATTGTCCAATTTTGAAGCAGTTAATTTTCGTCATTGTAGACTATTATCTACCGTGGCCCATTTTGACAGAAGTTCTTCTACAGTGAGCCAACATGACAAATGCTCTTTTCCAAAGGCCTGTTTTGAAGAACATTCTTCTCTAGACCCCCTTGTTGACGAACGCTCTTCGCCATAGGCCCATTCGATGAACGTCCTTCTTCCTAGACCTAGTTCTTTTAGTGTTACCGTATTTTATATAATAATAAAACGAATACTTGAACAAGATTTACAGTTCAACGAGACTGCTGTTTTTATTGTGTCTTCTGTGCCCTATGCAAGTAATGTTAAATGTAATCTTAAAAAAGTAATTATCTAAATGACATAAAAAGCGTATTAGTCTAATCTTTTAATCTATATTAATAGTTCCGGATAAAATTGCCAAATAAATGATCGTTTCTTGATCACATCTTAGTTCCAGATACACTGCTGGCCTATGGATTTGTAGTTGGGGCTTTGAAGATGGTTTGGATGGTTCGCTGAAAACATTTATTGTTTTACTTCTTTAGATATTTATATATTAATTTATCTTAATATACAGTGTCTCGATCTCTACTGAATATACTCACAATAGATTAACTTGGTTTTCACTGTCCCAAGTCTTTTTACAGGAGAAGAGACAAATTATAACCTTGTTTCGACAGCTTGACCCAGCGTAGTTAAGCCATTACAATGATTTTTTCACAGACATCTACTAGGATAGAACAAGACGCGCTTCTTTATTCACACATTTACTTCCAGAAAATTATCTTGGTAATTAATATGTTTATTAGAGCTAGTTCTCGTAAATAATGGATTTTAGATTATTCTGTAATGAGTCTGTCCTGTTTTTGTATTCCGGCTGTCGTTGATTTCTAGATGTTTTTACATGTTATATTAATCTATCGTAGAAATTGAAATGCGAGTATCCAGACAGAACTTGTTCACTGTGTTCTGACTTGTGTTATGTAAGTGAATTACCAGGGATCTATTTCTTAACAAGAGAAGCAAGAGGAGGCTCTTGAGATATTCAAGACTGCTGACCTCAAAGGAAAACAGACTCTCTACGCAACTGTCGCTTTTCAGAGGGCTCTGACAAGTGTTTTCAAAAGCTTGAAAGTTTCACAGTAAGATGGTTTTTTGTAAAGTTGTAGTTTTTCTCTTATCAGATTTTCTTGGAAGGGAAACTTGTCTCAGAGATTTAAATCGAAATGCTTTTCTATAACACAAAGAATGATGAATAATGTATCTCATTTTAGGCTTGATATAATTTTTTTTCAAAAAATATGCTTCTTCAGATAGTTGCTATGAAATGACGTGAAAGTGTTGATGTCTCTTTCTAAAAAAATACAATCCTTGATTCCTTTTTACTTTTCTTGCAAAATTGAGTACACAATGCTAAGGTCTGCTTTTCTGTTTAATTCAAATCTTTATTTTACTTATTGGATATTGTGTACATTTGATTTATTTTAATTGGGAAGTTTTTTCAAGCTATTCAGCTCCAATTGAAAAACTTGCTGGTATGTTAGATACGGTAAATGAATATCTGCAACATGATGCCACTTTAGTGTCTGAGCAGGACCTGCTGCAGTTTGCTAGGCCACTGTGTGAAGACATCAAAGTTGAAAAAATTCTGAAATTGGAAATTTCACGGCTTTAAAGCATTCATTTGAGCTGAGCAAGGGTTATTTAGTTTAATTTATTTATCAAAAAACAGATGGAATAATTTCATCGAACTCGGATCGAAAGCTGTTTTGGAAACTTGCTTTGTCTCAAATCCCTCACGGTTGTTAAAGATGACAGTTTCTGCTGCCCCTGCTCTTATTTTGGTTTTCTTTGCATTTATTGCATTTAAATAATTGCTATAAAATTGGATACACTGTATTCAGAAATTTTTACTGTATCGACAATTTATCCCTCAATCCCTCACCTTAATCATGGTTTACCTGGATCAGGCGATAAGAATACAGCGTCATGTTTGTCTCTGCTGAAGACTATAAGCATGTTTTGTATGATACCGGCATGAACAAAAGTGTCTAAGGCCTTCCACACAAAGAAACGTGAAACAGTTTCACAAGCAGCCTGTAGAAAAGACTGTCTCTGTAGCATCTGTTTATATTGGCCTGAGTTTACTTTCTCGATTCAGATAGTGGCTTTATGGGGTGGTCTGAGTCAAGTTTTTCAGCAGGTGAAACCATTTTGCATGTGTTTCGAGAATTCTTAAGAGAATTCCCCATCATCAAATAGTATTTTACTAGACAAGCTCGAGAAATTGACAGTTCTTTAGCTTTGCATTTTTCGTTTTTTAGATATCAGTTAAGGACAAAGAAAGGGATGCAGACAAATTCTACCTGTTTTGGATGTAGTAAAAGAAAGTAAAATGCGAGTGAATTAAGTGATATTGGACAACTGCTGTTGGTTTGGCCGGCTTCTGCTGCAACTGAGATGAAGTAAGTCAATACAATTTTTTCATTTCATTTTTCATTTTCAATTTTTTGGATAAGAGAATACCATTGGAGGGTTATTTAATTTTTGGAAAGGGGAACCCGTTTTAATTTCAGTTTCGAAATTTTGCATCTGTTATTTATATTGCTTGTTTTGTTACTTATAAATCTTATAAAATCTTACTTATTTTCTTACGATATGATACTGCAAAAGTTCTGGATTGTAAAGGAATCTTAGAATCCACTTTGGAATGGTTCAGTCTTTCAATGTGATATTCTAAGGTGGATCTGCAAAGGAGTTTATGCTGTCACATGTTCCGTCCTTGATTAGTCAATCGATAAATTCAATTGCTGAACGTTGAAATTGCCTGATTGAAGGTTGAATAGGGAAGGTTTCTTTGCTGGAAGATTTTAATCCTGGAAGGTCACCACCACTTCTCCTAGCCTGTAAATAAAGGCACAATGGGAAGATGTTTCAAGATTGAAAATTCATTGGCAGTGAAACAGTCTATTTGTAGGTGACTTGAAGTTTCTTCTCAGTTGATTAGCTTCACATGCTATATGCAGAAAAACATTGGCGTAAGATAACGGCTTCAGGAGAGGACCCTTGTCACGAAATCCTTCATCTGAAGAAGAATGCTCATCTTTTTTGGAATAGTTGTACTATACCATGTGAGCATAGCTCGAAGCTTTCTAATATATCTTTTTACCTTGTCTTCGTTGTAAGTTGAGGAATAATTAACCGCTTTTTTCATTTTAAGGTCAAATTTGTTTAGTTGATATCATTTTTTTAGCTAAATATACTTTTTTCAGCGAAAATGATGAACATATTTGGATGATTTTGCTAAGAAAGTTGATAGAGTGCAAGGACATTTGGATATTTCTTGAACTGACGAAACAAACATCTCAAAAGAATACCTTTGAGCTGGAGGTAAAATTTATTGTATGACTGTAGAATTGCTTTTAACTGAAAGTAGGTAAGTAAGATACCATCCCTTCATAATGAGGGTCTATTGACATGCTGTCCGCACATTCTCAAAAAATGGATAACTTACAATTTGTCAATATTGTTCAAGGTTTGTTGATTCTTGCAGCTTGTATCGTTCAATGTCGTAAATGTGTCCATCGATACGTTACATCATTGTTTTTTTGTTTGTTTTTGCAATCGAAACCGAAGTTTTGAATTAATCAAATATCAAATTAACACAGCTCACGATGACTCAGATGTACATCTTCAGCTAGAGTGAGATTTTGCTTCTCTGTCTTCGCTTAAAGTAAGAACGTCCTTTTCTGTTATAGGATTCATTAGATGTTGCCACCCACATTCGTTTGTTGAAGGAAATTAAAGCAGCAGCTCGAGGTTGGGTTCCTTTAAGTCTCTTTTGAAATACCAGCTATAAGACGAGCAGATGATGTAGGATTCTAGATAAAATAAATCGTTTATTGCTTTTAAGATACTATTTAAAATGACTTTCATTTATTGATTCCACGAAATGTATGTGTGATCTTTCCTCAAATTCTGCAAGATCTTTTTGTAAAAATTGGGATTTTTAGACTCTTTTTAGAACTCAATTTTGATTTTGTTAATAATTTAAAAAATATAAATTTTTTTTACAGGACTGACTTAGTTGGAGGAAGTTTTCAGGTGCTGGAAGGCCAGAATCAATTGAAGGAAATGTTCACTAAATATACCACTAGAATATCATCGAAAGATGACCAGAAGAAGAAAGAATCCAAATCGATCTTAAAGTACTCTTTGGCGAAAGCTTCTGACTTGGCCTTGGTAATCCTTCTTTCGAATATAACCATTGGATTTGGTATTCCTTTACACAACGTAACTAGATACATAGCGCAAGATAGATGTTCAAAAATTGCCTCATGATCGCTTTTTATTAGTTAGAAATCGGCAATAATATTTGTACAACGAATTGGTATGTCACAAGATGTAATTCTATTTGCAAATGCCCAATTGTAGATCCAGCTGAGACGTGTCAAAACTACTTCTTCAAGCTCTGATGTCTGCCAATGACGTCTTGTTTCTTTAGTTGGTAATGCTAGGGAAGGCACAAGAGCCTATTGCTAAGCGCTAAGAAGGAAAAGGGAGGAGGGATCAGGAAGAAAGAGAGAAAAGATCAGGCTTCTATATTTTTGTTTTGAAGTCTGGAAAGCAGGAGGGGGGTAAAGCATTCCAAAGTTTACAAGATCTAGAGAGGAAGGAAAGAGTTGTGGGATTGAGTTCCTGAGTTTGGCAAGGAGACTTGGAAACGGTGAGCGCTAGAAGAGTATCGGGTATTACGTACATGCCTCAAAGGGGCCAGGGATCATATCTTTGATATCCTGAGAGCAATGGGCGTGGTAATACAACTTTCAGTGACCGAGCAAGAAGAGATGTTAACCAAGAGGCCCGATTAAATATGATTAAAAGATATGTTAGACAGGAAAAAGCTCAGAAAGAGAAACAGACACATTCTAACCGTGACTGATTTTGCTTATTTGTTTTTATAAAATGCTTCTCTCTACCTAACTCTTTTAAGTATTGTTTTTTCATCTTTATTTTGTATGATGTTTTGTTTTGTTCACCTCTTTTAATCTTCTTGGGTATTAGTCGATTAGTTCGAGTGTCCCAATATTTGGGCTTTTCTCTAAGAATTGTCTCTCTATCACCATTTTTGTAGCCATTTTATTATTGAGAAACGATCTTTCTTCTTTTTACAGTAAGTCGATTATCCATGCTTAGACCGGCAGTTGCTTAGAAAATTCATTTGGGCACATTCAAAATTCAGAAGCTGCTTGGTTTTTCGAATGGCTGCAGTCTGATGACGCAGTAGACTTTTTTCGAAGATAATGGAGATGACCATCCTTGAGCACTTGAGGAGCGAACCGATAGAGTACAAGGACATTTAGAGATTTCCTGATCTGATGGAGCAGTCATGTCAAAAGGCTGCTTTTGGATTCAAGGTAAAGATATCGTATGACTATTTTTGTAAATATAAGCTTTATCATCATTACTTCTACAAAGGAATCCCAGTGTCCAATTTTGAAGCAGTTAATTTTCGGTAGAATATCATTGTCCAATTTTGAAGCAGTTAATTTTCGTCATTGTAGACTATCCTCTACCGTGGCCCATTTTGACAGAAGTTCTTCTACAGTGAGCCAACATGACAAATGCTCTTTTCCAAAGGCCTGTTTTGAAGAACATTCTTCTCTAGACCCCTGCGTTGACAAACGCTCTTCGCCATAGGCCCATTTGATGGACGTCCTTCTTCCGAGACCTAGTTCTTTTAGTGTTACCGTATTTTATATAATAATAAAACGAATACTTAGACAAGATTTACACTTCAACAAGACTGCTGTTTTAATGTGTCTTCTGTGCCCTATGCCTAAATTTTACAGCTAAAATTAATCTCATAAAAGTAATTATCTAAAAGACATAAATAGCGTATTAGACTAATCTTTTAATCTATATTAACAGTTCCGGATAAAATTGCCAAATAAATGATTGTTCTTGATCCAACTTAGTTACAAGATACACTGCTGGCCTATGGATTTACAGTTGGGGCTTTGAAGATGGCTTTGATGGTTCGCTGAAAACATTTATTGTTTTATTTCTTTAGATATTTATATATTAATTTATCTTACGAGATTTCCCCTGATTTTACTAAGTTGTCTTTTTTACAAAGAGCCCCACCTTTTGCTAAACTGTCGGTTTAAACACAGTTTTTGGCACTCTTTCGGTAAATTTTGTCATTTGTCTGCAAATTTGCTTGTTTTGTGAGATTTTGCCTCCCCCACCCCTCTGAAAAATTAATTCCCCCCTCTGATGAAAGGTACTCTAAAATCTAAATCTAGAGGCGGAACCTAATTAAAATTTTGTAGATTATAACTTGAGTAAACCAAAAGACGAATTTTAGTTCAGTGACATTTTTAGACTGCCGGGCTTGTTACTGAAAAAGTATTTTCAGGGACTGAACTTTAAAGCAAACAGGTCTGCAAAAAGCTTTATTGATTACAGCTGTCACTATCAATTCTTTTAAAATGTTAAAGTTCGTTCCATAAATAACATGTAAACTAAATGTCTAGATTATTAGACAGAGCAAAGTTTATGCGCACGGACTTCGGTTTTATTTAAGACCGTTGTTCTTTGAGCAAGATTTGAACGGACAGTTGTTCAAGGCTTAGGCCTGTAGCCCAGATCTCTTTTTAAGGGCTCGCTAGCTTTTCGAAATTTGGCTTGTTTTAGGGAAGCAATGATTCTAAGCATTCTGAAAGTGTTTTCAAACTTTTCTTTCAAAGATATTAATTTTTTTGCTGCACACAAAGGATTACGAAACATTGAGAATCGACTCCCCTTCATTTGAACACAGTCTTGCGATTTGAATAATTTTCATATACTTCTCCGTATTCTTTTTTAATGTCATGCTAATTTTTTGTACTGACGAACGTATTAGAAATATTTACTTGTGCCAATTTGGTTTTTTAATTTACAAAAGTCGGAAACATTAGCAAATTTGTGTTTTGCCATCATCCAAAACCTGGGTTTCCACTTGGTATAAATTTAGCCTCCATAGGGATCTCGGTTAGAATCATTTTTGGAATATACTTTGAGTTAATTGTGAATTGCCACAGGACTGTTATGAAATTTAATGCCCTCTGTGGTTTCATCAACGAACTGTAGTTTCGTAGTTATGTATTTTGAATTTAAGTTGGTATAAAAAATTGATCATTTGTAGTTTTATCAGATTGAGGGAGCAATGGAAGACTTCTTTTACAACCTTGATAAGAAAGGTCCAAATGGGACACACACTTTGGCTACGTTACATTATCAATTTATTATCGTGATAGCTGTTATAAAAAAGAGCCAACATTTTAAGGGATTAACCTCGATCATTTGTTTCTTTCGGACTCCAATCTGTGTCGATTTGCATCTTGTTTTTGAAAAAAGAGAGACTAGAAACCAACAATATTTTTGTGCACGGATTTTGTAAAATGTGAAGATCTTTGACAACACAAGCGGTGGCCAAATCACCAAAGAGGGTCCAGAGTTGAAAAATATGGATTGCGAAATTGGACATTCAAAGAAGTCCCACGAGGTGTACCTCGATTGTTAGGCGAGGGTTGGATCAAAGGGTGCAAAACGTGAAGTGATTCTTACTTCTTTTCAGTACAGATATAAAAACAAAAAGATGGACTCCCAATCGATTTCTTTTCAAAACACTGATAAAACAGGGCGTTGACAATTATTTAAGATTAGGGGGTTTAAACAAGCAAAATATAATCATGCAACGTCCTTAGGCCATTAGAAATATATGTTGAATTATTGTACAATCTTTCACAGGATCCTACAAACGAATCCTGAAGAGTCGAGAAATATTAAGACTCCACGTCACCTAAATATACAGAAAAACTGAAGGTCGCATTAAAGGCACTGGTCATAAATTTTGGTCATAAATTTTGGGATTTATTTTTAGCATATTCAGAAATTGTGGGATGTCATTTTTAAAATAAAGGGGGTTTTATTTACTTGATTGAGTTGTTGGATTTTTTCAAATTTGAATTAAATTTATATTTCATATTGTATCGAAATTTATGGGTAGGATTTTAAAAAAATTATGAATTTTAAGGTATGTTTTCATATTACAAAATGGCACACCCCCGTCCTCCGCCTATTGAAATTCCCTGTGGTGTGAAGGAGATCATCATTGGCGGGTAATTTGAATGAATTTTGGCGGGAATGGCTCGTGGAAATGGCTCGTGGAAATGGCTGCACAGGATACCTTTGTTTCACAATCTGCTGGGAATCTAGTCTAAATTTGCATATGCTTATAAATACCTGGTTTCTTTGCTATTCAATTAGTTGGCACAAAAGAGTCGAAGATGAGGGACACTCGTGTCTTCATCTTGGCCTACAACGGCATGTAAACCTAGGTAAGACCTTTTTGTCAAGTACAAGATTTGAGAGTTTACTAATGACAATTTATGATGCCATTCGCAATTATTAGGTTGTCATGTTAATAGAAATGAAGCAGGCGAAACTAACCCAATACAAAACGGTGATTCTGCTTCCTTAGTGTTGCTATATGCTTTCGATTTTTAAAGCTAATCTATCGTATCGGATTCTTCGTTCCTTTTCCTCGTCCGTTTTCTTCGTTATTCAAGTGTACACCAAAAGCAAATGTACGAAGGTGTTCGCATTGATAAAAATGCTTTTTGCCTCATTTTAAGGATAATGGAGTGAACACAGACAAACGACAAGTTGAAAGTGATTCGTTGAACCGACGTCAATCATAGCTCTTGGCGGGGAACAGGTATGAATATTTTGTTTATTTCTTCTTTAAAAGAGAATAAATGTTAACTGCACTATTTTGAACTGTTCTTAGAGAGAAGTAATGCCGTTTTGCTGTGTTTCAAATTTCTTTCATAAACCTTCCAGACGGAGGCCAAACCACAAGAAGCTGTTTGTGTTAATAGACAGCCTGACATCAAATTTACTTTCATTTTTCAATGAGACTTTTTTTGTGTTCAAATCTCATCAATCCTTTTTTTGGATATTGAAATACGGTTTTCATCTGTCCTTTACACAAAAATAAGACCAGATGACATTTTTTATATAGGCCCAATAAATTTGAGCACTTTCCTTTAATTTGTTACGTTAAATGACTACAAATTAAACTGCACTGATATCATAAAGAGCTAAGAAATGGAATGTTTATTTTATGCGAGGAAACTGAATTGTGACTTACAAATTGTGAAAATAAAATTCTTGTCTTTAATATATGTTAATAAAGCTGAAATTGTTTAATATATTTATAAGCTGCCAGGAAGGGCTTGTGCAACTTAATAACATATCATGGCAATTGTTGTTTGGTGTTGTTTAGTTTTGTATTCAGATGAGTTTTCAGATGAATTTCTGTCTCCAGCTTATTAAAGACATGTTTTTAATGAATGCTTAAGCTCATAGCCAAAAAAGCAAGTTCTTTTTTTCAAAAATACTCTATTGGCATACTTGATAAAACATTTAATTTCGAACATTCACCGTCATCTGCTTTAACATTTCATTCAAGCTATGCATGGAATTTTGTATTTATATTATGTAAGCTCTAATATATTTATAAAGTTGAAAAAGGCACAACAAAATTTTCATTATTTTAATTTTATAATTCAACATGAGATTCACTTTACTCAATTACCCTAAAAGCTCTTTCAACTCTCAATCCAATTCTTTTAGTGCTGTTTCCATTTTTCCAGATTCCTGCCTTCTCGAAACTTGATTATTTCTTTTTTATATTTTCCCAGATGACTCTTAAAGGTGAAAGAAAAGCCAATAGGTATGTTATATTTCATAATTTTTAGAATTTTGAATTAGACATCCATTTTAAAGATTTTTTGATTTTTTCAAAATAGTTTATGTTCTTGCTATTGAAAACTTTAGTTGCAAATAAAGACAAATGTTTTAGTGTTTTTACTTACTTTGCATTCTGCAAGCTTTATTTGAAGCAATTCGTTTGGAGTCAGTTTTAGTGAGATCTATTCTCAATTTTTAATCCATTTTGTCATTATTTTATACTTCATACTTCATAATAATACTTCATTTTACACTCAATTTTATACTTGATTTGTGTCAATCAAAATCAAATGTTAGAAGAAAACTCTATTTGCCCTTTCATTTGTTGTCATTGACATACAAAACAAAACATACAAACAGGAAAACAAAATGTTTAAGATTTTTAAGCAAGCTGAGATAATCACATTTATCTATAGATATTAAGAGATTAATTTATAATATATTTCAAGCTCTAAATAAATCTGAAATGAATCTCTTATATCTTTGTTTGATATATTTGCTGTTTTGGCCAATATTTAAATAATTTTAATTACATTTTAATTTTAAGGCCCTCAATGTTACCATTGGCAGCAAATCTTCAAGGTTTGTAAACTCTGTTCTTTTGTCTAGTATTTTTAACTAATTTTTGTATATTTATGTTGTTGTCGAGACAATCATTCTCCAAGTTCAAAACTCCACTGAGCCAGGATTATATTTTTAAAACCTTATATTACTATTGCATATTGGTATTTATTTCCAACATTCCATTACAATTTTTTATTCTGGTGATGCATTGAGAAATTAGCATTTTTTGTATCAGGGTTCTGAAAATTTTTTGTGCTTGGAAATAATTTTTTCATTTATTTTTTTCAAGTTCAACATGTCAAGTGTGGTGAATTCTTGTGAGCTAGAGATCAGCAAGGTTTGTATTAACCCCTTTGTATGTCTAATATTTGATGAAATATATCACCGAGTTTTAATTTCAAACACTCTTTTCTATGTGTCTACCATATATAATATAAAAAATTATCCATTCTTGAGACAATCATTCTTCAAGCAATTTTTGTATATTTGTGTTGTTGTCGAGACAATCATTCTCCAAGTTCAAAACTCCACTGAGCCAGGATTATATTTTTAAAACCTTATATTACTATTGCATATTGGTATTTATTTCCAACATTCCATTACAATTTTTTATTCTGGTGATGCATTGAGAAATTAGCATTTTTGTATCAGGGTTCTGAAAAATTTTTGTGCTTGAAAATAATTTTTTCATTTATTTTTTTCAAGTTCAACATGTCAAGTGTGGTAAATTCTTGTGAGCTAGAGATCAGCAAGGTTTGTATTAACCCTTTTGTATGTCCAATATTTGATGAAATATCTCACTGAGTTTTAATTTCAAACACTCTTTTCTATGTGTCTACCTATATATAATATAAAAATTATCCATTCTTGAAACAATCATTCTTCAAGCCAGAAACACTGCTATGCTGGAATTTGATGTTTATTTTGAAAGATCTTTAATTGAATTAGAGCAAGGATATGTTTATTTTTGATGCTGCACTGCAAATTTTTATCCTGGTGAAGAATATAATTAGAAATGCACAATTTTTTTGCCATGTTTCTGTAGATTTTTGAGTCTGGAAATAACTTTCTTTCCTTTCTTTTTTGTTTCAAGATCATTATGTCAAATTTTGAGCATAATGTTACTAAGGTTTGTAAATATTCCTTGGTATTTTTACTGAATACTTTTGATCCAAACTTTCACTGAATTTTCTTCCATGAACCTGTTTTTGAGACAATTATTTTTTCAAGTTGTCAAAGTCAATTTTGATAAAATTTAATGTTCCTTGTTAAAGGTTTTTAATTAACATAAAATAAGGATATATTTTCAGTTGTAAGTCAGCTATTTATTTATGTGTGATGCACCTTTAAAATGAGAGCTTTGTTTTTCTAAAAGATTGGAGTGCTTTTTCTATATCAGAAGTAAAATTGCTAGATATGGTAGCATACCATACTTTTCTCTTAGGGAGAAGGAAAGCTGAAATAATCATAGATCATACAAGAAAAATCTATTTGCTGTTGTCTGCTTCCTTTTAAGGCCACCCCTTCAGTTTAAAATTTATCCATGTTTGAAAGCTTTACAGTTTGGTAAATGTACTAATATCATATTTTTTTGAATTCGAGGGCAAGAATGAACAAGGTGCCATCAAGGTTTGTTGACACTTGCTATGTCTTATATATGGACCTAGATTTAACTTTTTGAAATATTGTTCCTCGTCTTAACAAGACAAGAGTTTGGGAATATATTGCAAATTCTCATCTTGAGACTTACTTGGCAGATTTAAGAAATGTAATTAACTCAATTTGCAGTGCAAGTCTGGCAACTTCAAGATAATGTTCTTTTTTGTTAAATTACTTGAAGATTATTTTTACTTTAATCATATTTCCATAGTCATCTCATCTGTATTACATTGAAATGTCTTGATGAAGACAAGCTAAAATGATTATTTGGTGTTTATCCAGATTTAAATCTTTGTCTTTTTTGGTTTTTGTTAATAATTCTACATTTTTATGACAGGGTAAACTGCTTGCTGTCAAGAAACAATCTACTGTTTGTGAAATACACCCGCAAGAAGGGCAAAGGTAGAAATATAGGTAAAAATATTTTATATTTTTGAATATTTAAAATATAAATCTCATCAAAAAATGAAACTCTGCCAATTTATCTCCAAAATGTTCAGCCACACAGTGAAACGTTTTATAACTGATTGATGTTAGAAATGATAATAATTTTAAAAGGAAAAAAGTTGCCTGCATGTAAAAAACCTTTGCTACTAGGTACTTTCACTCCAGGAATTTTTAATGATATATTTTCTTACATTGTGAAACTTTTATTTTTATCTCTTCATTACACTATTGTGACCTATATATATTTTTTACAAGAGCTATTTTAATATTCCTCTTGTTGCACTAAATAATAATGAATTTAAGTTTTAATGTTCCAATTCCTTAAGAAATGACTTGCACAAAGTGATATTCAGTTAATGCATTGAAGACAATTCCTAAAATTTTTCTGCCACTATAATTATAAAATTTAAATTGTTTCTCATTTGTTCGTAACCACTGCCCTAATTTTCCTAATTTTCATGATACTCCAAGTTATTTCTGATGTTATTATTTATGTTACATCCGGCCTTTCCTTTTTGTTGATGAATGTTTACTTTATTTACAGAATAACATGCTGCTTATCCACAAACAATCAACTGTTGTTTGTGAAAGTCGCCAGCAAAAGATACAAAGGTACAGATATTTATTTTATCTTTTTAGATATACGCTTATCTATTATAAGATTATTATTTAAAGTTTCACTGTTCTGAAAGATATTTTGTGAAAGGATTATTTATTAATGATGCATTGGAAGATAATTTCTCAAATTTACTCGCATCATCGTCTATGTAACATAAAATGTCTCTATGCAAATGTGCTTAAATATTTGAATGACAACCTACAAATTTTTCCTGGGTTGTTATTTTTCCCCATTCACTGCCTTAATTTTCCTAATAATTCATGTTGCTTCCATTTATTGTTTGTTTCATCCTGCCTTTCTTTCTGTTGATGGATGTTCACTTTTTTAACAGAGTAAACTGCTGGTCATCTGGGAACAAAAATCTGCTGGTTGTGAAATGCACCCCAAAAACATTCAAAGGTAAAAATATTTATTTATCATTTTTAAAATATATATTTATGTTGTCTGCATATTAAGAGACTTTTCCTATTGGGTACTAAGACTAAGGGATCTTTAGTGACATCTACTTTTGTATTCTATTACTTATGTTAATCTCTATTAATATCTATTCTTATGTTAATACAACACTATGACCTATATTATTTTGTTTGTAATCATCAGCTTAATATCATTTCATTACACTGAATAAGATATTTATTTAAGTTCTATTTTTCTAAGTCTTAAGATTTGTATAAAGTTGACTAATGCACCAGAAGATGATCTTCAAATGAACTTGAATAGTTGATTGATGGCCTACACAATTTAGTGCTGATTGTTTATTATTTGTCCCTAAATACTGCCCTAACTTTTGTAATTCTGCATGTTTCTTTGATTTTATTGTTTATGTTTCATTATGCCTCTACTTTTTGTTGATGGGTATTCACTTTATTTGCAGGGCAAATGCTGGCTGTCCAGAAACAATTAGCTGCTGTTTGTGAAAGTCACCAGCTAAACATACAAAGGTAAACATATTTATATTATCTTTTTAGATATACACTTTTCTCCCAAAAGTATCCGAACAGAAGCCAATGCTGTGTCAGTACAGGGTCAAGTAAATAAAACGAAGGAAAAGTAATTAAATAATATTTAAAGAATGACAATAGAAATCAGGTCAAAATTTCAGCCAATCATGAAACAGGTCATCATGTGCGCAATATGTTTAAAATTAAAGTCCATCCATCATTTCATTATACCCGCAAAACAACTTAACAGCACAGAGTCAGCAAGGAATTGAGCAATACAATTTTTCGATGAAATAGTGAGGAACACCTTTCCAGATATCAAATGTTTTTTAAATTAACTGTTGCTGCGTTTTCGAGGAACGGGATTCGTTTCATTTTCCATAGAAAGCAAACAAATCAACAGTGTTTTCAATTACATTCAGGTCTTTGAGAAAAATATCCAAAGAACAATATAACGACTTCATTAGGCCTAATGCTACCCTAGAACCTTATTGAAATTCTTCCATTAACATTAGATTGGTCGAAAAAACTTTTTGAAACCAGATCTACACTTAACTGATAAGTTATAGGTCATTCCTTGATTGATTTTTTCTAGTTTCGCTTTTTGCTGAAAAATATTTTGCTTATCTAGCCACAAGAAATGTTTTCTCGATGGGTCAGTTCTCAATTATTTTCTATTCAATTTTTAAGAATAAAACAAACTTTTTCTACTTTTGAATACGATTTCTCATAAAACAGAGTTTTAAATATGCTTTTTTGATTGTTTCGGTAAATAGATGACGCTTTCGTTTTATATTCAAGCCAAAATTTAATAACGATTTTTCACTTTCTTGGCAAAAATGAATTTTAGGCCAATAATTTTGCTCGACGGTTCGAATTATTTTTGGAGGAGAGTGTATATTCTTTTATGATGTTCTAAATATAAATGCCATGTGATATTTCGAGACCTGATAACTGGGTATCACAAAACGAAATATTCATTTTGATAGCATTATCATTTATAACATTATTTCTAATCAACTGTTACAAATTGTCGATAAGAGGTTAGTGAAAGTTCAAAAATGGACATGAAAAAAATTACGGAGGTGATTAATGATAAAAAAATTCAACTTTAGATTAATTGCATACAATGAATGTAAACACAAAATCGTCAGTTTGAATTGATCACAGCTTTAAACTTTATGCAATGGAATCTGATTGGCTTTGATCGTTATTGACAAATTTTTTTTCAATGTTAGAAAATCTTTTTCTTTGCTCAACAAGTTATAATATGAATAAGTTTTTTCCGCAAACTTTTCTAATTTTTTAAAGAGGTTCATTTTTCACCAAAAACGAATCAGAATGGACTACCCATTTTCTTACTAATAAAGAGTAATAATTCCAAAAATTACATAATTTTTGTGGCATTTGAAGTGGGTTCTAAAAATGGAGTCATGAAGTTTTTGGATCCTTGGTATCATAAAAAACCGTCTTCTTTTTCTAAGACTTTTTCATTATAGATTTTTATCACAAATTTCATTTGAGTTGACTTTTTATTGAATTCAGGTTTTTGGTTCTTCAATGTATGTCTCGACACTCTGAGCAAAATTTGACTGAGATTTATTTAAGCGTTAAAGAGACTTTTTATATTGGGAACTAAGACTTAGGGATTTTTAGGGACATATACTTTTGTATTCTATTACTTATGTTGATATCTATTAATATCTATTCTTATGTTAATACAATACTATGAGCTATATCATTTTGTTTGTAATCATCAGCTTAATATAATTTCATTACACTGAATAAGATATTAATTTAAGTTTTATTTGTCTAAGTCTTAAGATTTGTATAAAGTTGACTAATGCACCAGAAGATGATCTTCAAATGAACTTAAATAGCTGATTGATGGCCTACACAATTTACTGCTGATTGTTTAATATTTGTTCCTAAATACTGCCCTAATTTATGTTATTGTTCATGTTTATTTGATTTTATTGTTTATGTTTCATTATGCCTCTACTTTTTGTTGATGGATATTCACTTTATTTGCAGGGCAAATGCTGGCTGTCCAGAAACAATTAGCTGCTGTTTGTGAAAGTCACCAGCTAAACATACAAAGGTAAACATATTTATATTATATTTTTAGATATACACTTTTCTCCCAAAAGTATCCGAACAGAAGCCAATGTTGTGTCAGTACAGGGTGAAGTAAATAAAACGAAGGAAAAGTAATTAAATAATATTTAAAGAATGACAATAGAAATCAGGTCAGAAGTTCAGCCAATCATGAAACAGGTCATCATGTGCGCAACATGTTTAAAATTAAAGTCCATTCATCATTTCATTGTACCCGCAAAACAAATTAACAGCACAGAGTCA
Source organism: Rhopilema esculentum (assembly GCF_057945365.1). Lineage (NCBI taxonomy): Eukaryota > Metazoa > Cnidaria > Scyphozoa > Rhizostomeae > Rhizostomatidae > Rhopilema > Rhopilema esculentum. The sequence goes on from NC_142816.1 coordinate 4,778,510, forward strand.
GCAAGGAATTGAGCAATACAACTTTTCGATGAAATAGCGAGGAACACCTTTCCAGATATCAAATGTTTTTTAAATTAACTGTTGCTGCGTTTTCGAGGAACCGGATTCGTTTCATTTTCCATAGAAAGCAAAAAAATCAACAGTATTTTCAATTACATTCAGATCTTTGAGAAAAATATCCAAAGAACAATATAACGACTTCATTAGGCCTAATGCTACCCTAGAACCTTATTGAAATTCTTCCATTAACATTAGATTGGTCGAAAAAACTTTTTGAAACCAGATCTACACTTAACTGATAAGTTATAGGTCATTCCTTGGTTGCTTTTTTCTAGTTTCGCTTTTTGCTGAACAATATTTTGCTTATCTAGCCACTAGAAATGTTTTCTCGACGGGTCAGTTCTCAATTATTTTTTATTCAACTTTTAAGAATAAAACAAAATGTTTCTACCTTTGAATACGATTTATCATAAAACAGAATTTTAAATATGCTTTTTTGATTATTTTGGTAAATAGATGACGCTTTCGTTTTATCTTCCCGCCAAAATTTAATAACGATTTTTCAATTTCTTGGCAAAAATGGATGTTAAGTGAATAATATTGCTCGACTGTTCGAATTATTTTTGGAGGAGGGTGTATATTCTTTTATCATGTTCTAATTATGAATGCCATGTGATATTTCGAGACCTGATAACTGGATATCACAAAACGAAATATTCATTTTGATAGCATTATCATTTATAACATTATTTCTAATCAACTGTTACAAAATGTCGATAAGAGGTTAGTGAAAGTTCAAAAATGGATATGAAAAAATTACGGAGGTGATTAATGATAAAAAGATTCAGCTTTGGATTAATTGCATACAATGAATATAAACACAAAATCGTCAGTTTGAATTGATCACAGCTTTAAACTTTATGCAATGGAATCTGATTGGCTTTGATCGTTATTGACAAAATTTTTTTCAGTGTTAAGGGAATCTTTTTCTTTTTTCATCAAATTATAATATGAATGAGTTTTTTTTGCAAACTTTTTAAAAAGGTTCATTTTTCACCAAAAACGAATCAGAATGGACTACCCATTTTCTTACTAATAAAGAGTAATAATTCCAAAAATTACATAATTTTTGTAGCATTTGAAGTGGGTTCTAAAAATGGATTCACGAAGAAATCTTTGGCATTATAAGCAAACAGTCCTTCTTTTCTAAGACTTTTTCATTATAGATTTTTATCAAAAACTTAATTTGAGTTGACTTTATATTGAATTCAGCTTTTTGGGGCACTCAAACTTTAACAAGTTATGAATATCTGATGAATTAGTTAATTTATGTTTCGACATTCTGAGCACAATTTGACTGTAATTTTTGTAAACGTTTAAAGTTTTAAAAGAAAAACTATTACGCAAAAATATTTGTTCATACTACCTCGTTTAGGAACTGAGAAGTAGGCAAAGTGTGAAGTTGTTTATCCTTTTCCGACCTTTCCAAAATTTGAGTATTAAAAAGTTTCTTAAGATCAGATTGCAAGACTTTACTCTCTATTCCAAAATCTTCTGTTTTTCAAGTCGTTTAATTGCAGATAAACTTGGAAAAATTGCGCTGAAGAGTCAACATTCTACGTCAAATCTTATCTAAATTCCTTAAATTTGCCTATATTTATGGACCATTTGTTATTCAATTTTTTAACCTTGAGAAATAGCTGTTAATTTTTTATAATTCTTGGTTACTGACAATGTTACTCTGCTATTTTCGAATGCTGAATTTCTGTTTTCTTTTAAATTTAGATGTTGGCGAAAAGAAGAGCAAATGCGACGAAGAAGCAACCCAGTCAATCAAACGAAGATGATGCCAAATATTCTCTGCATAATTTCATTTAAGACTTAACAGCCAAAAGGCTAAAGTCATTTAGAAACTAGGTTAGAAATTTATTTGATTGTTGAATATAAATTTTTTTTCTATTTGTATGTCTCTCGTTATCTCTTTATTTGTCTCTTTGACTTGGGCTGATCTTCGTGAGCGGAATTTCGCAAGGTTTTAAATGCAGTTCAAAATTCTAAATAAAAAGTAATGTATATATAAATATAATATAAAAACTAAATAGATTGATAATGGTCACTTTGCGTGTTGTCCGCTTCAAACTTTGAAATGCTGCATTAATGCGCACCAAAGTCTCATCCACATCACTTTCCACTTTCAGAAATTCATCATCATGAACCGTGGTCCACATGTAGAAAAGCAAAGAATCGTTAACCCGACGGAAACCTTTCAAATCGCTAGCCAGTTTCAAAAACATGTCCAGTGCACCAAAACATGAGGCTTTAAGGTGCGTAAGTATGCCTTTTTTTTTCCTTTCTAAATTGGATTTCCTGCTTTTTTTCAGAGGGGGGCAGGTAAGTATGCGGCGGCGCGGGATGCCCCACTAACCTGAACTGAGTCTCGACTCAGTTGAGGTTAGTAGGAAACTGTTTTCCCGGTTTAACCGGCGTAAAACAGTTTCCTCTTCAATCGTGTGCAATTGCTTACAGCCTCGGCTGCAATTGCTAGCCTAGCCACCCAGCTCCCCGGTCCTGGCCCCCCCCATCCCCCGGTCCGCAGGGGGGATGGGGTGGGGCCAGGGCCGGGGAGCTGGGTCGGCCGGCCGGCGGCTGTGGCCGCGGCCGTGAGCGGTCGCCCACGTGCGACGGGGGTAGGGTGGGGGCAGGGGGGTGGGGCAGGGGGGTTGGGGCAGGGGTTTCTTCTTTTTCATTCGTTGCTTGTTTAATCTTTCTTTCTTTTTGTCTTTGTAGGCTCTGATGAAACAACAAGATTGACAGGGAACTGAGGAGGTCCTATTATTTTTTTAGGTCTTTGAAGACTTTGAAGACTTTGAAGAGGACTTTGAAGAAGCAGAAAGACGTTTTGGTTTCACTCTGCAGTTTTGCAAAGAACAAGAAGCAGCAAAAAGACGTCAAATTGAGATCCAGCTGCCAGCAAAAGACGAGAAAGTTGTCGCAAAAGAGAACAAGAAAAGGCACTTGTCAAGGTGCCCCAGAACAATTGGTATTGATAGCGGGACATTTCTTTTAGTGTAAATTACTATAAATGTATTTTTAGTACATGTTTCTGGTTCTTCTGGAGAATTATTGCAGCATTTCAAGCACAAACAATTCTTGTAGTGTAATTTGTTCCAATGGCCTAGCATCTCAACTATTTTTTTGCTAGACAACTACATGTTTATCTGGAAAAAACGATAGAGCAGCATTTCGAGCACATGTGATATGCCGATAAAACTAGAACTTTAGAACTTTTTCCAATTTTCTTCTAGAGAGTTATTGCAGCGATTCTTGTAGAGTAAATTATTTTGATGTTTGTTCTTACGTAGAACTTGTTTCTTAAATCACATGTCTCCAAGACTTCTTCAGGAGAGTTACTGCAACAAGAAATGGCAGAACAGCATATCACGTACATCTTAGAACTTATAGGCTTGTAGGCTATTCAGAAATCGCTGTTTATCTTGTAGGCCATGTTTATCTGAGTCTTACTTTTTTTGCGTCTCTCTCTCGTATACTTAAACAAAACACAACATTCCAACAACAACAATACCCATTACATAATACTAACACGTGACTTAGACAACACAAGACTTAGACAGACCAAGACTTAGGCAACAGCAGACTAACATGAGACTTAGGCTAACAATACAAGACTAACAAGAAACTTAGACAACACAAGACATAGACAGACCAAGACTTAGGCCACACAAGACTAACACCTGACTTGCACAACACAATACTAACACGAGACTTAGACAGACCAAGACTTAGGCAATACAAGACTAACAAGAGACTTAGACAACACAAGACCAAGACTTAGGCCACACAAGACTAACACCTGACTTAGACAACACAAGACATAGACAGACCAAAACTTAGACAGACCAAGACTTAGGCAACAGCAGACTAACACGAGACTTGAACAACACAAGACAAACACCTGACTTAGACAACACAAGACTTAGACAGACCAAGACTTAGACAGACCAAGATTTAGGCACGAGACTAACACGAGACTTGAACAACACAAGACTTAGACAGACCAAGACTTAGACAGACCAAGATTTAGGCACGAGACTAACACGAGACTTGAACAACACAAGACTTAGACAGACCAAGACTTAGACAGACCAAGACTTAGGCAATACAAGACAACATCAAAACAAAAAACAACATTTTAGTTGAAAACAACAAACAACAAATTACATAATACTCCTCTAACATATCAACACTCTTCCCATTACATAATAATTCTCCAACTCCTCCTCTCCAAGACTCCTTTGACACTTCTCCTTTGAGACAACGACACTTCCCCTTCTTCTTTGAGGCACCACTCCTCCTCTCATGAGACAACCCTTCCATTAGACAACACTTATCCTTTCAAGAAACAGACATCCGCCTTCCCATGGAGAAGTACCGTCTCCTCCCATGAGACGGTCTTTCTCCATGGGACATTGGTCCTCCTCCCATGAGATGCTGGTCCTCCTACCATGAGACGATACTCGTCATCCCATGAGACGATACTCCTCCTCCCATGAGACTCTAGTCCTCCTCCCTACAGACGATTCCCCTCATTCCATGAGACGATACTCCTCCTCCCATGAGACGCTGGTCCTCCTCCCATGGGAAGATAGTCCTCCTCCCACGGGACGATTCTCCTCATCCCACGAGACGCTGGTCCTCCTCCCATGGGACCATACTCCTCCTCCCATGGGACCATACTCCTCCTCCCTTGGGACGATACTCCTCCTCCCTTGGGGCGATACTCCTCTTCCCATGGGAATATAGTCCTCCTCCCATGGGAATATAGTCCTCCTCCCTTGGGACGATACTCCTCCTCCCATGGGAAAATAGTCCTCCTCCTCCTCCTCCTTCTCCCTTGAAATTTTTTTTAATAATATTTTTTTAAATATTAAGAGGATTATTTTTTATTTTAGGAGGATTTTTTTATATTTTAGGAGGATTTTTTTATATTTTAGGAGGATTTTTTTATTTTAGGAGGATTTTAGGAGGATTTTTTTATATTTTAGGAGGATTTTTTTATATTTTAGGAGGATTTTTTTATATTTTAGGAGGATTTTTTTATTTTAGGAGGATTTTTTTATATTTTAGGAGGATTTTTTTATATTTTAGGAGGATTTTTTTATATTTTAGGAGGATTTTTTTATTTTAGGAGGATTTTTTTATATTTTAGGAGGATTTTTTTATTTTAGGAGGATTTTTTTATATTTTAGGAGGATTTTTTTATATTTTAGGAGGATTTTTTCATTCTAGGAGGATTTTTCTTATTATACGATAGTCCTCCTCCTATGGGACGATAGTCTTGTATTGAGTTTATTTGAGAAACAAATGATTTTTTGAAAATAGAATTGAAATGAATATAGGAATGATTTTTTGTTTTTTAAAGGGAGATTTGTTGCTATCAAAAGGGGGATTTGTCGTGTTGTTGTTTGTTGTTTTAAACTAAAATGTTGTTTTTTGTTTTGATGTTGTCTTGTATTGCCTAAGTCTTGTGTTGTCTAAGTCAGGTGTTAGTCTTGTGTTGTTTAAGTCTCGTGTTAGTCTGCTGTTGTCTAAGTTTTGGTCTGTCTAAGTCTTGGTCTGTCTAAGTCTTGGTCTGTCTAAGTCTTGGTCTGTCTATGTCTTGTGTTGTCTAAGTCAGGTGTTAGTGTCGTGTGTCTAAGTCTCTTGTTAGTCTTGTATTGCCTAAGTCTTGGTCCGTCTAAGTCTCGTGTTAGTATTGTGTTGTTCAAGTCTCGTGTTAATCTCGTGTGGCCTAAGTCTTGGTCTGTCTATGTCTTGTGTTGTCTAAGTCAGGTGTTAGTCTCGTGTGGCCTAAGTCTTGGTCTGTCTAAGTATTGTGTTGTCTAAGTCTCTTGTTAGTCTTGTATTGCCTAAGTCTCATGTTAGTCTGCTGTTGCCTAAGTCTTTGTCTGTCTAAGTCTTGTGTTGTCTAAGTCACGCGTTAGTCTTGTATGGCCTAAGTCTTTGTCTGTCTTAGTCTTGTGTTGTGTATTAGTACGAGAGGGAGACACAAAAAAACAATGTACTTTGCGTGTTGAGTCAAAACAATTTATTGATAATAGCAATAAAATATATAATTGGGCTCAGTGAACAACTCTTCATAAGAACCTGATATAATCTAAGTATAATTATGAGGTGTCCCTATCTTAGTGAGATAATATATGAGATATCCAACTTTACGCAAATTACATGTGCCTGAAATGCTGTTCGTGGTTCTTGTTCCTGCTCTGGATGTATTGGTCTGGCTGGTCTGGATATAGTGGTCTGGAAAAATCGCTTAGTGGTCTGGATGTAGTGGTGTTTCGCTTTTGCTGCTCCTTTTTCTTTGCAAAACGGCAGTGGTCTGGAAAATCACTTAGTAGTCTTGAAGTAGTGGTGTTTCGCTTTTGCTGCTCCTTTTTCTTTGCAAAACGGCAGTGGAACCAAAGTGTCTTTCTGCTTCTTCAAATTTCTGCTCTTTCTTTCAAATCTAAAAAAATAAAAGGACCCCCTCAGTTCCATGTCAATCTTGTTGTCATCATCACAACCTGAAAAATACTAAAAGAAAGAAAGAAACAATCAACAACAAGCAAAAAATGAAAGAAAGAGAGAAACAATCAACAACAAGCAAAAAATGAAAAGAAAGAAAAAAGCGTGGCTGCGCAGCGGCCGCTGACCTTTTGGGCTAGCAGCCGCTGCGCAAAATTTGGCCCCGCCCTCCCCCCGTCGCACGTGGGCCGCCACTCACAGCCACAGCTGCCGTCTCGCCTCCGAGCTCCCCGGCCCTGGCCCCGCCCCATCCCCCCTGCGGACCGGGGGATGGGGTGGGGCCAGGACCGGGGAGCTGGGAGGCTAGGCTCGCACTTGCGGCCGACTGTTGTAGTTGCACACGATTGAAGAGGAAACTGTTTTACTCCGGTTGAATCACGCCGTGTGATCCAAGCCGGGAAAACAGTTTCCTACTAACCCGAACCAACCAGTTCAGGTTAGTGGGGTTTCCCTAAATGGCGCCGCGACGCATACTTACCTGCCCCCCTCTGAAAAAAAGCAGGAAATCCAGTTTAAAAAGGAAGAAAAAAAAGGCATACTTACGCACCTTAAAGCCTTCTCTGGGCATGTTTTTGAAACTGGCTAGCGATTTGAAAGGTTTCCGTCGGGTTAACGATTCTTTGCTTTTCTACATGTGGACCACGGTTCATGATGATGAATTTCTGAAAGTGGAAAGTGATGTGGATGAGACTTTGGTACGCATAAATGCAGCATTTCAAAGTTTGAAGCGGACAACACGCAAAGTGACCATTATCAATCTATTTAGTTTTTATATTATATTTATATATACATTACTTTTTATTTAGAATTTTGAACTGCATTTAAAACCTTGCGAAATTCCGCTCACGAAGATCAGCCCAAGTCAAAGAGACAAATAAAGAGATAACGAGAGACATACAAATAGAAAAAAATTTTATATTCAACAATCAAATAAATTTCTAACCTAGTTTCTAAATGACTTTAGCCTTTTGGCTGTAAGTCTTAAGTGAAATTATGCAGATAACATTTGGCATCATCTTCGTTTGATTGACTGGGTTGCTTCTTCGTCGCATTTGCTCTTCTTTTCGCCAACATCTAAATTAAAAAGAAAACAGAAATTCAGCATTCGAAAATAGCAGAGTAACATTTTCAGTAATCAAGAATTATAAAAAATTAACAGCTATTTCTCAAGGTTAAAAAATTTCGCATGTGCTGAAATCAATAAAAAAAAACGTGATTCTGAAATGTGGTTAAATGGTCCATAAAAATACGCAAATTTAAAGAATTTAGATAAGATTTGACGTAGAATGTTGACTCTTCAGCGCAATTTTTCCAAGTTTATCTGCAATTAAACGATTTTAAAAAAGAAGATTTTGGAATAGAGAGTAAAGTCTTGCAATCTGATCTTAAGAAACTTTTTAATACTCAATTTTTGGAAAGGTCGGAAAAGGATAAACAACTTCACACTTTGCCTACTTCTCACTTCCTAAACGACGTGGTATGAAAAAACATTTTTGCGTAATAGTTTTTCTTTTAAATCTTTAAACGTTTACAAAAATCACAGTCAAACATACATTAACTAATTCATCAGATATTCATAACTTGTTAAAGTTTGAGTGCCCCAAAAAGCTGAATTCAATAAAAAATCAACTCAAATTAAGTTTTTGGTAAAATTCTATAATGAAAAAGTCTTAGAAAAGAAGGACTGTTTGCTTATAATGCCAAAAATTTCTTCGTGAATTTTGGAATTATTACTCTTTATTAATAAGAAAATGGGTAGTCCATTCTGATTCGTTTTTGGTGAAAAATGAACCTTTTTAAAAAGTTTGCGAAAAAAACTTATTCATATTAAAACTTGATGAGAAAAGAAAAAGATTTTCTAACATTGAAAAAAAATTTGTCAATAACGATCAAAGCCAATCAGATTCCATTGCATAAAGTTTAAAGCTGTGATCAATTCAAACTGACGATTTTGTGTTTACATTCAGTGCATGGAATTAATCTAAAGTTGAATTTTCTTATCATTTATCACCTCCGTAATTTTTTTCATGTCCATTTTTGAACTTTCACTAACCTCTTATCGACATTTTGTAACAGTTGATTAGAAATAATGTTATAAATGATAATGCTATCAAAATGAATATTTCGTTTTGTGATATCCAGTTATCAGGTCTCGAAATATCACATGGTATTCATAATTAGAACACGATAAAAGAATATACACCCTCCTCCAAAAATAATTCGAACAGTCAAGTTATTAAATTTTGGCGGGAAGATAAAACGAAAGCGTCATCTATTTACCAAAATAATCAAAAAAGCATATTTAAATTCTGTTTTATGAGAAATCGTATTCAAAAGTAGAAATATTTTGTTTTATTCTTAAAAGTTGAACAGAAAATAATTGAGAACTGACCCGTCGAGAAAACATTTCTAGTGGCTAGATAAGCAAAATATTTTTCAGCAAAAAGCGAAACTAGAAAAAAGCAATCAAGGAATGACCTATAACTTATCAGTTAAGTGTAGATCTGGTTTCAAAAAGTTTTTTCGACCAATCTAATGTTAATGGAAGAATTTCAATAAGGTTCTAGGGTAGCATTAGGCCTAATGAAGTCGTTATATTGTTCTTTGGATATTTTTCTCAAAGATCTGAATGTAATTGAAAATACTGTTGATTTTTTGGCTATCTATGGAAAATGAAACGAATCCGGTTCCTCGAAAACGCAGCAACAGTTAATTTAAAAAAAACATTTGATTTCTGGAAAGGTGTTCCTCGCTATTTCATTAAAAAATTGTATTGCTCAATTCCTTGCTGACTCTGTGCTGTTAAGTTGTTTTGCGGGTATAATGAAATGATGGATGGACTTTAATTTTAAACATATTGCACACATGATGACCTGTTTCATGATTGGCTGAAATTCTGACCTATTGTCATTCTTTAAATATTATTGAATTGCTTTTCTTTCGTTTCATTTACTTGACCCTGTACTGACAAAACATTGGCTTCTGTTCGAATACTTTTGGAAGAAAAGTGTATATCTAAAAAGATAATATAAATATGTTTACCTTTGTATGTTTAGCTGGTGACTTTCACAAACAGCAGCTAATTGTTTCTGGACAGCCAGCATTTGCCCTGCAAATAAAGTGAATATTCATCAATAAAAAGTAGAGGCATAATGAAACATAAACAATAACATCAAAGAAACATGAAGAATTACAAAAGTTAGGGCAGTATTTAGGGAAAAATAATAAACAATCAGCAGTAAATTGTGTAGGCCATCAATCAGCTATTTAAGTTCATTTGAAGATCATCTTCTGGTGCATTAGTCAATTTTATACAAATCTTAAGGCTCAGAAAAATAAAATTTAAATTTATATCTTATTCAGTGTAATGAAATTATATTAAGCTGACGATTACAAACAAAATAATATAGATCACAGTATTGTATAAACATAAGAATAGATATTAATAGATATTAGCATCAGTAATAGAATACGAAAGTATTTGTCACTAAAGATCCGTAAGTCTTAGTATCTAATAGAAAAAGTATCTTAATATGCAGACAACACATATACATAAATATGTTAAAAAAGATAAATAAAAATTTTTACCTTTGAATGTTTTTGGGGTGACTTTCACAAACAGCAGATTTTTGTTTCCAGACGACCAGCAGTTTACCTTATGAAAAAAGTGAACATCCATCAACAGAAAGAAAGGCAGGATGAAAATGGAAGCAACATGAATTATTAGAAAATTAAGGCAGTGAATGGGGAAAAAACAGCCCAGGGAAAATTTGTAGGTTGTCATTCAAATATTTAAGCACATTTGCATAGAGACATTTTATGTTACATAGATGATGATCATAAATACATTTGAGAAATTATCTTCCAATCCATCATTAATCAATAATCATTTCACAAAATATCTTTCAGAACAGTGAAACTTTAAATAATAATCTTATTTAATGTAACAACTAGTTACTTATCAACAAAACAATATTGGTCATAATAATCCATCATTTAAAACCATTTATTGATCCATATAAGACTGATTATTGTTTCCAGCATCAATCAGTTGTCTAATATTTCACAGTGTGCCTGAGAACTTTTGACAATAAATTGGCAATGTTTCATTTTTTGAGTAGATAATAATTGTTGGAATTTGGTTAGCAAATATAGCTAATAAATATTTAATGTAATATATATATATTTCTATATTCAAAAATATAAAGAAAACATTTCTACCTTTGCATGTCTTGCAGGTGAACTTCACAGACAGTAGATAATTGCTCAGGGACATCCAGCTCTTGTCAACAAAATGAAGAGTTATTAAAAAACCAAAAAGACAAAAAAATAAATCTAGATAAAAACAAGAAAAGACAAGATAATCATTTTAACTTGTCTGCATAAAGACATTTTAGCGTAATAAAGATAGCTAAGTATCTGGAAGGTGCCAGACTTAACTGAAAATTGAGTTCATCAAGTTTCTTGAATCTGTCCATTAAGTTTGAGTAAATATAATAGTAACAACTTGCTATCCATAACTATTTGTAGCTCAAACATTACAATTTTGAAAATCATTTGTAAAATGTCAAGATGAGAATTGGCACAATATTACAAAAATATTGTCTTGATAAGACATCTGAAGTAAGTAAAATTCTAAATAATTTTTACAAACCTCAATGGAACCTAATTCATTCAATTCCAATACATCTTAAATGCTAGCCCTCAAATTCAAAAAAAGATAAGATGTTAGTATATTTGCAAAACTGTAAAGCTATCAAACATGGAGAAATTTAGAACTGACGGGGTGGCCTTAAAAGGAAACAGACAACAGCACAATTCCTTGTTGACTCTGTGTTGCCTATTTGTATCATGGAACATTGACAGTTGAGTTATAATGAAATCATGGAGGGACTTGAATTTAGAAATTCAGCAAATTATGCTCTGTTTTATGATAGGCTGAAATTCTGACCTGTTTCCTAACTTCATTCTTTAATTATAATGTATCACTTTTTTTTTTGCTTTAATTCTTTGACCCAGTACTGACACAACATTGGCTTCTGTTCAGATACTTTTTGAAGATAAGCGTATATATAAAAAGATAAAATAAATATCTGTACCTTTTTATGTTTTGCTGGTGACTTTCACAAACAACAGTTGATTGTTTGAGGACAAGCAGCATGTTATTCTGTAAATAAAGTAAACATTCATCAACAAAAAAGGAAAGGCCGGATGTAACATAAATAATAACATCAGAAATAACTTGGAGTTTAATGAAAATTAGGAAAATTAGGGCAGTGGTTACGAACAAATGAGAAACAATTTAAAGGTTATAATTATAATGGCAGAAAAATTTTAGAAATTGTCTTTAATGCATTAACTGAATATCACTTTGTGCAAGTCTTTCCTTAAGGAATTGGAACATTAAAACTTAAATTCATTATTATTTAGTGCAACATGAGGAATATTAAACAGGCTCTTGTAAAAAAATATATAGGTGACAATAGTATAATGACAAGATAAAAGTTACACAATGTTAGAAAATATATCATTAAAATTCCTGGAGTGAAAGTACCTAGTAGCAAAGGTTTTTTACATGCAGGCAACTTTTTTTCCTTTTAAAATGATTATCATTTCAAATATTAATCAGTTATAAAACATTTCACTGTGTGGCTGAACATTTTGGAGATAAATTGGCAAAGTTTCATTTTTTGATGAGCAGATTTATATCTAAAATGTTCAAAAATAAAAAAATTAAACATTTCTACCTTTGCCCTTCTTGCGGGGGTATTTCACAAACAGTAGATTGTTTCTTGACAGCAAGCAGTTTACCCTGTCATAAAAATGTAGAGTTATTAACAAAAACCAAAAAAGACAAAGATTTAAATCTGGATAAAGATCAAATAATCATTTTAGCTTGTCTTCATAAATACATTTTAATGTAATACAGATGAGATGACTATGGAAATATAATTGAAGTAAAACTAATCTTCAAGTAATTTAACAAAAAGAGAGCATTTATCTTGAAGTTGCCAGACTTACACTGCAAATTGAGTTTATTACATTTCTTAAATCTGCCAAGTAAGTCTCAAGATGAGAATTTGCACTATATTCCCAAACTCTTGTCTTGAAAAGACAAGGAACAATATCTTAAAAATTTAAATCTAGGTCCACATTTTAGACATAGCAATTGTCAACAAACCTTGAAGGCACCTTGTTCATTAAATTCCAAGACATCTTAATTTCTGGCCTTCGAATTCAAAAAAATATAAGATATTAGTACATTTGCCAAACTGTAAAGCTTTCAAACATGGATAAATTTAAAACTGAAGGGGTGGTCTTAAAAGGAAGCAGACAACAGCAAATAGATTGTTCTTGTATGATCTATGATTATTTCAGCTTTCTTTCTTCCTAAGAGAAAAGTATGGTATGCTACCATATCTAGCAATTTTACCTCTGATATAGAAAAAGCACTCCAATCTTTTAGAAAAAACAAAGCTCTCATTTTAAAGGTGCATCACACAAAAATAAATAGCTGACTTACAACTGAAAATATATCCTTATTTTATGTTAATTAAAGACCTTTAGCAAGGAACATTAAATTTTATCAAAATTGAGTTTGACAACTTGAAAAAATAATTGTCTCAACAACAAGTATTCAGTAAAAATACCAAGTAATATTTACAAACCTTAGTAACATCTTGCTCAAAACTTGACATAATGATCTTGAAACAAAAAAGAAAAGAAAGAAAGTTTTTTCCAGACTCAAAAATCTACAGAAACCTGGCACAAAAATTGTGCATTTCTAATTATATTCTTACCAAGATGTTTTCACCAGGATAAAAATTTGCAGTGCAGCATAAAAAATAAACATAACCTTGTTCTAATTCAATTAAAGATCTTTCAAAATCAACATCAAATTCCAGCATAGCAGTGTTTCTGGCTTGAAGAATGATTGTTTCAAGAATGGATAATTTTTATATTATATATAGGTAGACACATAGAAAAGAGTGTTTGAAATTAAAACTCAGTGAGATATTTCATCAAATATTGGACATACAAAAGGGTTAATACAAACCTTGCTGATCTCTAGCTCACAAGAATTTACCACACTTGACATGTTGAACTTGAAAAAAAGGAATGAAAAAGTTATTTTCCAGCACAAAATATTTCAGAACCCTGATACAAAAATGCTAATTTCTCATTATGTGCATCACCAGAATAAAAAGTTATAATGAAATGTTGGAAATAAATACCCAAATGAAATAGTAATATAAGGTTTTAAAAATATAATCCTGGCTCAGTGGAGTTTTGAACTTGGAGAATGATTGTCTCGACAACAACATTAATATAGAAAAATTAGTTAAAAATGCTAGACAAAAGAACAGAGTTTACAAACCTTGCAGATTTGTTGCCAATGGTAACATTGAGTGCCTTAAAATTAAAATGAAATTAAAATTATTTAAATTTTGGCCAAAACAGCAAATATATCAAACAAAGATATAAGAGATTCATTTCAGATTTATTTAGAGCTTGAAATATATTATAAATTAATCTCTTAATATCTATAGATAAATGTGATTATCTCAGCTTGCTTAAAAATCTTAAACATTTTGTTTTCCTGTTTGTATGTTTTGTTTTGTATGTCAATGACAACAAATGAAAGGGCAAATAGAGTTTTCTTCTAACATTTGATTTTGATTGACAGAAATCAAGTATAAAATTGAGTGTAAAATGAAGTATTATTATGAAGTATGAAGTATAAAATAATGACAAAATGGATTAAAAATTGAGAATAGATCTCACTAAAACTGACTCCAAACGAATTGCTTCAAATAAAGCTTGTAGAATGCAAAGTAACTAAAAACACTAAAACATTTGTCTTTATTTGCAACTAAAGTTTTCAATAGCAAGAGCATAAATTATTTTGAAAAATCTAAAAATCTTTAAAATGGATGTCTAATTTAAAATTCTAAAAATTATGAAATAAAACATACCAGTTAGCTTTTCTTTAACCTTTAACTGACACCGAAGAGTCATCTGGGAAAATTTAAACGAGAAATAATCAAGTTTTGAGAAGGCAGGAATCTGGAAAAATGGAAACAACACTAAAAGAATTGGATTGAGCTACAAAATTAAAATAATGAAAATTTTGTTGTGCCATTTTCAACTTTATAAATATATTAGAGCTTACATAATATAAATACAAAATTCTATACATAGCTTGAATGAAATTTAAAGCAAAATGACAGTGAATGTTTGAAATTAAATGTTTTATCAAGTATGCCAATAGAGTATTTTTGCAAAAAAGAACTTGCTTTTTTGGCTATGAGCTTAAGCATTCATTAAAAAACATGTCTTTGACAGAAATTCATCTAAAAACAATAAACTGGAGACAGAAATTCATCTAAAAACACATCTGAATACAAAACTAAAAATCACCAAAAAACAATTGACCTGATATGTTATTAAGCTGCAAAAGCCCTTTCTGGCAGCTTATAAATATATTAAGCAATTTCAGCTTTATTAACATATATTAAAGACAAGGATTTTATTTTCACAATTTGTAAGTCACAATTAAGTTTCCTCACATAAAATAAACATTCCATTTCTTAGCTCTTTATGATATCAGTGCAGTTTAATTTGTAGTCATCTAACGTAACAAATTAAAGCAAAGTGCTCAAATTTATTGGGCCTATATAAAAAATGTCATCTGGTCTTATTTTTGTATAAAGGACAGACGAAAACCATATTTAATTTCCAAAAAAGTATTGATGATCTTTGAACACAAAAAAGGTCAAATTGAAAGTAAATTTGATGTCAGGCTGTCTATTAACACAAACACCTTCTTGTGGTGTGGCCTCCGTCTGGAAGGTTTATGAAAGAAATTTGAAACACAGCAAAATGACATTACTTCTCTCTAAGAACAGTTCAAAATAGTTCAGTTAACATTTATTCTCTTTTAAAGAAGAAACAAACAAAATATTCATACCTGTTCCCCGCCAAGAGCTATGATTGGCGTCGGTTCAACGAATCACTTTTAACTTGTCGTTTGTCTGTGTTCACTCCATTATCCTTAAAATGAGGCAAAAAGCATTTTTATCAATGCGAACACCTCCGTACATTTGCTTTTGGTGTACACTTGAATAACGAAGAAAACGGACGAGGAAAAGGAACGAAGAATCCGATACGATAGATTAGCTTTAAAAATCGAAAGCATATAGCAACAATAAGGAAGCAGAATCACAGTTTTGTATTGGGTTAGTTTCGCCTGCTTCATTTCTATTAACATGACAACCTAATAATTGCGAATGGCATTATCAATTGACATTAGTAGACTCTTAAATCTTGTACTTGACAAAAAGGTCTTACCTAGGTTTACATGCCGTTGTAGGCCAAGATGAAGACACGAGTGTCCCTTATCTTCGACTCTTTTGTGCCAACTAATTGAATAGCAAAGAAACCAGGTATTTATAAGCATATGCAAATTTAGACTAGATTCCCAGCAGATTGTGAAACAAAGGTATCCTGTGCAGCCATTTCCACGAGCCATTTCCACGAGCCATTCCCGCCAAAATTCATTCAAATTACCCGCCAATGATGATCTCCTTCACACCACAGGGAATTTCAATAGGCGGAGGACGGGGGTGTGCCATTTTATAATATGAAAACATACCTTAAATTTCATAAATTTTTAAAAACCTACCCACAAATTTCGATACAATATGAAATATACACCTTTAAATTTAATTCAAATTTGCAAAAATCCAACAACTCAATCAAGTAAATAAAACCCCCTTTATTTTAAAAATGATATCCCAAAATTTAAGAATATGCTAAAAATAAATCCCAAAATTTATGACCAAAATCTATGACCAGTGCCTTTAATGCGACCTTCAGTTTTTCTATATATTTAGGTGACGTGGGGTCTTAATATTTCTCGACTCTTCAGGATTTGTTTGTAGGATCCTGTGAAAGATTGTACAATAATTCAACATATATTTCTAATGGCCTAAGGACGTTGCATGATGATATTTTGCTTGTTTAAACCCCCTAATCTTTAATAATTGTGAACGCCCTGTTTTATCAGTGTTTTGAAAAGAAATCGATTGGGAGTCCATCTTTTTGTTTTTGCCCGCAACTCGCGCGCGATAGCGCGCGAGTGAAGGGCTTATAGTCTGCCCCGCGTATAAGTAGCATATGGAAGCTTCAGTTCATGTTGTCAGCACTTTTTCAGCAGATTTTGTCACTTTTCTGCTGCCATGACAACTGTCAATCAACTTCATTGTCAATCAATCGGCTTTGTCGAGGAGATCGTTAACCGCCACCTCTTTGCAGTGGCGAAGCCAAAGGTCCTGCTGGTCCTGCTGAGCAGGACCAAGAATTTCCAAAGATAAGATTTACTGTAAACAATAAGTTTCAAATTCTTTTTGATAAACAGTCCCCAGTTCCGCCAGCTGATACAGGCATCCCGTGCTAATCTCAAGGTCCTGTTCTCTTCTACGGCAGCCCTGTATTTTGGTCCTGCTCATAACTATGATACCCTATGTTTGGTCCTGCTTCACAATGGGCTTTTGTGAATTTAGTCCTGCTTCACAATAGTCTAGAACAAAGAGCAGTCCTGCTCAATCTCGGGAGCAGGACCTCGTCGAAATTACCATCATAACATTTCGTAAGCAGTTGTGATTTGATTGGTCGAGGGTTCACCTACGTAGGTCAAAGAGCATTGTTTTGAAAACCTTTGGTCCTGCTATTTCTGAGAGCAGGACTGCAAGAATTGCCCTGTGCATTCTCGTTCTGCTATGAGACTCTAGCAAGGAGGCCAGTTCAAGTATTATGGCGAGGCGATGTGAATGCGGATTTTCTGCTTGCTTTGGCAATACCAATGATATTATTATTGACAGCAAAACTTGCCTCAGTTGAGCTGCATAAATTTTATTTGTAACAAGACAGAGTCCAAAGTTCGCAAGAAAGAAATGTAAACAACAAGAATTGGCTGTATGAGGCACTCTGATTTCGGCCTTTGAACGATCGTTTGAGGCACGGCATATCATGGTGGCCTAAATAAAATTTTCTTAGACTTGGACAAGGACGATGAAAGCATAATTGAATTTACTGTTGTGTGATTGAAAGTTTTGAGTTGGAGAATAAACCAATTTCAGCGGAATTTGCATTTTTCTACCTGAATTGTTTTCTCGTCTAATGGTTTATCTAATAAAATTATTTTCATTGATAATGCGACACATTATTCGATTGTGCCTCTCTTTATCAGCTGCAGAATAATTGTTCTGCAGAATATGTGAACTTGCCCCTACAGACTTTAAACTCTGTTTTTATTAAAATTATTTTAATAGAGTATCTAGATTGGTCAGGTTTATAAGACCAAAAACTGGAATACCACAAATATATGATATGCAACTTCAAATGCCACCCCTACCCCCCTTTTATTGTCAAATTTAGTTATCACCAATTTGAACTTTTACTTCAGCTGTAGAGGCTTACTACAATTTAACATAGATTTGTTTGAAAAGTAAGCACCCTAAAGCACGTCTTTAAGTATGGGTTTATTTTTCAAAAGATAGACATCGATTTAAAATTTGCTTTTTACTGAATTTAAAAAAAGATTCATCTTCAAAATAGAATTTTTGTCCATGGGCTTTTCCTATTGAATAAGGGCGTGGCCCTGTCCATATAGCAGGACCAACAATTTTTGGCTAGCTTCGCCACTGCCTCTTTGTGCGGAAGGGAATTATCTTCGGAGCGTTGCTCTGCCAAGACTCTGTTAAAGGCCTTCGGTTTTTTGGCACGAAAACGGTGCTGCATCACAGCTCTGTTCTCCGCAATGGATGGAAGTTTTGATTCGAAGTTTTGGGAAACAAACCAGTCGAATGCCACACTTTTCTCCCAAAAACTCGAGACCGTACGAGCAAAAGTTATGATTGTTGGCACGAAAACGGTGCTGCATCACAGCTCTGTTCTCCGCAATGGATGGAAGTTTTGATTCGAAGTTTTGGGAATCAAAACCAGTCGAATGCCACACTTTTCTCCCAAAAACTCGAGACCGTACGAGCAAAAGTTATGATTGTCGTGATTATCGAAAAATAAATGTCAAACCCTCGAAAAACTTCATGATTTTCAAAAGGGCGTTGGACTTAAATCAAAGACAAACTGAACACCAAAAATTCTTGATAAAAAGAATAGTTTAGCATCAACTAGAGCAGCTGTTTTTATAGAATTGTGAAAACCCAAGATGGTGTCTTCTTCGAATATCCTGACCTACATTTTCAAAACAATCATTATCAAGGAACTAATTGTTTGCGGGCAGTACTAGCAAGAGCTATTTCTAGTTATATCTGTACTGAAAAGAAGTAAGAATCACTTCACGTTTTGTACCCTTTGATCCAAGCTTCGCCTAACAATCGAGGTACACCTCGTGGGACTTCTTTGAATGTCCAATTTCGCAATCCACATTTTTCAACTCTGGACCCTCTTTGGTGTTTTGGTTACTGCTTGTGTTTTCAAAGATCTTCACATTTTACAAAATCCGTCCACAAAAATATTGTTGGTTTCTAGTCTCTCTTTTTTGAAAGACAAAATGCAAATCGACACAGATTGGAGTTCGAAAGAAACAAAGGATCGAGGTTAATCCCTTAAAATTTTGCCTCTTTTTTATAACAGCTATCACGATAATAAATTGATAATTGTTCATACAATGATAACACCAATAGGTTGATAAAACTGGTACCAACAATGATGTTCCTACACTTTAAGTCAAATTATTCCACAATTTTCACATTAAACGCAAGAAAATTACTGAAATAAAAAACAGCTTCTTTTTTAATCATATCAAATGTATGCCATCGACAAAAAAGCTGGCGAGTTTTCCCAAAGCAACATCACCTGCCAAAGCAACAAAACAACAATAAAAGATACAATTTTTCATATTTTATGAAAGGAATTAAAAATGTAAACAGACAATATTTTCTTGAAATTCATATAATATCATATCAAGATAAAAATTTATTGCACAAAATTTTTCAGATTACTTTTAAAAAATCTTATGATAAACCATTGCCAAAGGTATCAAAAACATTTGATTCTTGCAAGCAGGAAGTTTCAAAATTTTTCATTATGAACATTTACTAGTCTATATGAAGTAAATGAGCGTTCTATATCTTATGCAATTCATCATTTCGCTAATTGAATGCAAAAAAAATTCGACAAATTTTGAAAAGTGAAAAAGTTTAAAAAAGTCTTAAAGAAATATACGATATAGACACTTTTAATTGTTTTTGGTCGTTGGCTCACCCTCTTACTGTTCATTTTTATGTTTATTAAATTTTATAAAGTTGCTTTAATCATTCTTGCAGATTTGGCTGCATTTGTATTTTGTTAGATTGCAGAGACCATATACCTCTGGCATAGTTAGTGTTGATTGAAATACGATAAACAAGTCTTAGCAAAACAAATTTTTTTATGGCAAGGGATAATTTTTGCTAACAAAGAGATTCAAAATTGGACTGTCCAAAAGTAAACTTGCAAAAGTTTATTCTTAAATATTTCAATTATCTTTGTTTTAGATTATTTGACTAAGATCAGCTTTTTGTCTACTGGAGGTGGGGCAAAAACTTGCATAGGGCAACAAAGCACATCAAAATTCAAAATGTAAAATCAGCCTTGCTGATTTCGAGGTTGTTGAGCTGTTGAGTAAGAAAATGTAAGCAAAAGATTGCAGATAATTGTGACATGTAAGTAAGAAGATGATCGATCAAAAGCTTTGCAGCAAAAAGCTTCTGGAATAATTGCCAAATCGTCAAATATTCAAAAACCTGTTGCTACTGCTAATTCTCCTTAAACAGTAAGTCTACAGTCTTGGAAAAATGATCAAACGAAACATTTTACAACATACTAAAAGGCTTTTCACCTGAGATTCTCCAGACTATAAAACTTCAGAATAAGGGTCTGAAAGAACAAGATGGAAAATAGGAAAGTTCTTTTGAACCCTTATTCTGACGGACCCTTGTTCTCATTTTGGCTTTCGGACCATTATTCTGACATTTTTTACTCTGAGAAATGTCAGAAGAAAAAGCTTTTAGTATCTTGTAGTATTTTTGCTTTTTTGAAAGCCATTTCAAGTTTTGTACCTCCAAAAAATTGTTCATATATTGATCTCAATGCTTCAACATAGGAAATTTTGCTTTGGCATCCCAAAAACCTTTTTGCTTCTAAACTGCAATATCATTTTTGGATGGTCGTTCCTTACTAAAGATTCTCTAGAGACAGGATGGTAATGATGTCATTAATTCACTTTTAGGGGTTTTCTATTTGAAGTCCAAGCATTAAAATATCACCTGAGGTGATTCTGTTGATAATCGGCAGAAATATTGTCATCGGGATATTGTACAATGTTTACTGTGATCTTGCCTGGTCCAATAAATTTAATATGGGAAGTTTTTTATAATATCATATGTTATTTACTACCATCCGGCAAAAATATGGAAGTTGAGTATTAATTTCACTTTATAAATCTCAATTGAAAAATGAGAATCAATTAAGTATTCTGCTGCTCATATTGGAAACATGGAGGAGAACATCACGAAAAGTGATGCACACAGACCTTGGTAGAAATGGGAACAGTCGTCTTACTTTGTTTGATATGATTAGAAATATGCTCACAGATCTTATTCTCGTTTTTGTTGCAATAATGTCTTTTAAACCAGGATGTTATCAGAGTGTAACGTTGGCCCTAGCTGGGTTTCGGTGCCATGTCAGTATGTATTAATTCATAACTTTGATTTGCTGTCCTGTAACTATGTTGTCTAGCTGTGTCTGCACAGTTTGTGTTTGCTATGTTGATTGATGTAAACCAGAATTACATGTGATATCCAACTTTTATGTAAATTGTATTCAGTTGGTAATTGAGCTTGATACACATCTGAGTTACATGAAAACTTGCAGTATTTCTTGGCCCAAGTCTTCGGAACCCGAACACGCCACAAGAGTAATACAGACAAGAACATGATAATTTCAATGTTGCCTGTATCCTCACTAACTATTTAAACTGAATCAACTTGGTCGTGAATTTAGATTTCTGTTGCACTACATATTGTTATTCTTATATACAAATTTGTGGCCTTGCTCCAACCCACTTCAATGATTACATTTAGTATCAACAACCCACTAGGCTTGTCTCATTTACCTACACGAGGATTTGTGCCAGCAGAATGAACTCCCACAAATTGAAATACAATGGTAGAAAAAGCACAAAGCCAATGTGCAATATAAATGATTGCATGGAGAATTCAGAAAATTTTGTTTGCTTTGCACATCTCAAGTACCACGACAAAATATTCCTGCCAAAGGTTTTGCTTTATTACGTCCTGAACAAATCACTAATTCAGATGTATGATGCAATACACTACATGTCACCCAACCACTTTTTCTTTGCTCTGTTTGTTTTTTGTAGTACTCACTTGTATTTTTGTCTGTTTATCGTAGTAAATACCAAGATCTGCCTGACATTGGCTATCAAGTGAGTGTTACGAAAACAAGCAACAGAAAGATTTTCTCATTGTCATTGTCATTTTTCTCATTACTATTTCAAACTTAAGGAACTTTCATGTGACATCTAAAATGAGACAAACTACAGTAGATCCAGTATCGTAGCCAGAGTGGTAAGATTGAACGAGAGCATAATGTTGGACCACACTTTTTGAAACACTAAAACGCCTCTTTTCAAAGGTAATTTTTGCCATTGGGGGTGAGGGTTTGCGTCCAGTCCCTCTTGCTTCCCCCTCACTAAGCTACTGAGTAGATCCAAGCTTTACGAAGTAACTGCAATGTTGACAAACCTTTTTGCCTGTAGTACGATTTTAGTAGTATGGTACAGCAATGAACTTTAAATGGTCAATCAATGTTTCTAGCTTTTTGAAAGTTGTTGACTTCAAGTAGCCTTGTATTTCTTGTTGAGTCTAAAGTTATAGAAAAGTAGTCAGCTTGAAATATTGAGTTTAGCAATCTAACTATTGTCTTTAAAATAATGTCTAATGCATAAAATCATGAAATTTTGATGTCAACAGTTTTGATATTTTCATTTAGCTGGAAAAAAAGGAATCAGAGTTGTCTCATACATAAAAAGAAATGAACATGTACAGAACATTCAATGATAGTATTTACCAGCTGTAGATGCTAAAAAGCTAGTGACCAAAGGTAATTTGCCTATCTTGTTTCGCTTAGCCGAAAGATTATACGAAGTTTCAACTGTTGCATTTCGTATATTTATAACGAGAATCATCTTTAACCGTTTATACTTGTTTTTCAATCGCCTTGGTTGATAAGGTTCTTTTCTGAACATTTTGCAAAAATATGAATGTGAACATCATGACTGCTACATAACTTGAAATACGGTTGTCACTGTCAATGAACGTAAAATCATACTACAGCAAGTACAGTATTTTGCTAAAATTATTTGTACATGGAACAAGAAATATATAATGTCAAAAAAGTCTTTTTAGAAATGTTTATTAGTCTTAGCCTAAAAGGAGCAAATTTTTAATTAGTCAAATGTGGTAGATTTGCATTTTATCGCATTGTAGCCTGATCAGAGCTGGCCGCAATTCTTATCTGTGAAACAGCTAGAGAGAATCAGCTGCGTGCTCATGTGCTCATCCTCTTTAAAAATCATCTCGACATGACTTTGTTTGAAAATGACATTAACCTGGCTCTGACTGCAGCTTTCTATGTCCATGGAAACTTGGATGTTGCTATGAATGCAGATTTAGTTTGACCTTACGCTTATGGCTAAGTACACCTTTATCTAACCTTTTAGAGACTTGTTCATCGAACTGCTTTCTCGATTAAAGCCTCAAGGCTTGAGGTTATGTTCAGCATATGTGACCAAAGAAACTGCATCCTATATAGAACTTCTCAATATATATCTAAACTGTCCTAATTTTAAGTAGTATTTTTTAACCAGAATAAATTCTAAGAAAACATCTCTTCAGATTATGCATAATGGAAGGCTGTTTTATTCTATCAATCACTCCAAAGTGTTTTGCAGACGGTTGAAGGATTTTCAGAAAACAGGTGCTATCTTGGACATTAAGAATATAAACTGTCTAGAACTATGTCAAGAATCGTCCAACAATACTGAAAAGCATTTAAAAGTGTTTTCACAATAAAATTCACACAATGAATTTTTTGACATATTTTATCATTATTCTCTACTTGTTCTATCTTTGCAAGAAGGACAAATTTTTTTGAGCAGTTAACTGTTCATAAACGCATTCAAAATGTTTTTGTTATCACAACAAAATCCTTGATATAGCTTAGCAGCATTTCAAGTACATTAAAAACCAACAATGGAACAAAAACACTATGCTTTGGATTACCTATGTACTACGTTAACCAATAGTGACAGCTTTGTATCTTAGAGGCAGACTTATTGATCTTATTCTTGCATTTTGCATTAAGTGTTTGTAAATGGAGTTTGAATGCTGTTATCGAACATATTGGTAGATCGTAGCAAAATTGCTTTACAGTGACTAACATTTTCAAAAAAGAATTTACCAATGTTTCCTTTCATTCATATTATCTGACGTTCTCTCAGATTCTTTCTTGGTATTTTGTAGAATTAAGCAAAGTAAAAAGTGACAAAAATGTTGTTTTGTATTTCTAGAAATATTCATACGCTGGTTTTATTTTCTAGATAGATAAAATTCAATTATATTGGGTAACAATATCTTTACTGAGTTTGTGAGTTATTTTGGTTTTTCTTTTTTAAGCAACTAAATGTAAATCACTGATTCAAGTTTTTATTTAATTAATCGCTTTTGTTTTGAAGCTTCCTATTTACCCAAAAGAACTACTTCCTGATATCATTAATACTTCCCTGTATTTTGTTGTACGTAGATGATCTAATGTGCTGGTGATTGTGATATCTACAATACAGTTTAACCCAAAATGTTTGAACTTGCAAAGAGCCAGGCAAAATAGTTCGAACAAGTATGGTTTCAATATTCTGAGTGAATAAAAAAGTGAAAAGAAACACAAGAAGCACAACTATGAAATGAGGAGCTATGAAATACTGCCTCCATCTTCGCTTAGGTATAAACAATGTCCCAAAGCTTATTTTTAGTTGCAACAAAATTATCCCAAATGCTTGTTTTCAAAGTGGCCTTTCAAATTGCAGCATCAACAGCTCTCAACAGATGCAATGTCAATATAATAGCAAGTTTTCCCACTTTGAATTGACTCTAAGAGTATTTAAATAATTTCAGTATTGAAATAGGGGGCTGGGGGAAGAGCTTGTTACCTTCTTTAAAATGAATTTTCAAAAATCTCAACCACTGTTGTCCAAAATAGTAGCTTGAGTGTGTTTCAAGTTTTGTTAGGAATAATAAAAAGAATAAAGGAAATTTTGGTTTTTCTTGCATAAACACTACTGACGTAAAAAGTTAATCAGGAACGAAGAATATTTGACGCCAACGGATAATGATAACGTGTAAAGAAGCAAGTGAAGACTTATGAACTTTTGGAATCTAAGGAAGAAAAGAACAGCTGCGGAGAGAACGTGTTATGCAGAAGGAAGTGATACACAGCTTAAGAAGAGCAAATCATGTACAAAAGTCAAAAGCTGACAAAGAAAAGAAGAGTATGGAGTGCTGAGCCACCGATATTCAAACTATTCTCAAGGCTCTCGACTTCTCTCTACTCCTCTCCTCTCCATATAACTCTACCCCTCTCAAAAGCTCTAGACAGCTCTCGACACCACTCTTCTAAGTGGGCAAACTCTTGACGTTTCACAACATTAAGGTCGAGCATTGTTGAATAATAATTAGAAGAATTTCAACTAGCCTTGACCGAAAGAAATATAATCATAATATATTCACCTTGAACACTACATCTACTGGCACAGTGTGAAGGAGGATCGGTTTAATGGACTGTTCTGAGTCAATGTAGGAGCTAAACAGGTTTAGTTCTCACCCCTTTTATGTCAGGTCTGTCATCGCAGTGCATTACATAACAAATGATTAAAAGAGAGAAGAACCAACTGCATATAGGGCGAAGAAAAAAGCTGAGAGGAAATTAACCGATCTACAATCACTGCCAAAAGTCTTGGAACACTAACGTAGGTTTTCAAAGGCCAATTTAGCCATCCCCCTCTCCCCCTAGGATTTACTATAGAGAAAAGAAAGGGGTTATGGAGCACGTTTTTTCTTTGTGGATTGTTTGATATTTTTCTATACTTTCAACATTGTTTTGGGGCGAAAGGGGGGCTGAAGTGATAGTATTCAAGAAAACAAATGAAAAATAGAAAAGCACAGCGCAAAGTGTTAGGTGTTCCAAGTAATTTTGGCAGTGATTGTAGAAATTTGTGGAATTAGAATAGGCATGACGCAGATAGTAGATCTGTGCTGGGCAAAAATGAAGTAGCATATGACAGTATCCTCTTGATAAATTGTATAGAATGATTTATAGAATGGAGATCGCCCATGAAAGAAACATTGCTATGGCGAGGGAATGACCACGCTCAGACTCAACGAACAGAAATTAAAAGCAATGCTTATTAGAGACAAGCAATCAACTTCTAGAGAGTAAAGCGTGCAAAAGAAGACAAGGAATAGCACTGAATGGAACAAGTATTATTTAATGATAATGACATCTGGAATAAAGCTATTACGGCCACTTGCTATATCATTGAAGCCTCTGAAAAACCATATATGAATATGAACAGATCTAATCTAAAGAGACTCGGCTTAAATCTATGCGATATCAAAAACGTTGAAAAGGCAGTATCTCGAGATATCACGCCACAAGTTGATTCACTATCATAAATTTACTTATGATAATGGATCTTTTTTCTGTACTTTGCAATATTTTTACTAAGATTATTGAAATGATAAGTCATGATTTGATAAAAACTGGCGTTTTCCTCTACCATGTTTTGAAATATAGCAGGTGCTGCCCTTCATCTCATAGAAATATTTGTACAGGAGTAAGAGAATTTTCTCTGCGAAAATGAAAACTGTATCTAAAATTCTGGCCAGAGCGATTGTTTTGTATGTCTTAAGTTCGTAAATTTATGTTCTTTTTCTAGTAAAACTGAAACGTTTCCCCGTATAACAGAGAAGAAAGGGTTTTCGTTAGCACAATATGTCATACATTGTATGGCTGCTGTTCATGGTATCAACATTTTTAGATGATTGCTTGTGTCTGAAAACGTTTAGCTGTTAGCTGTTAGCAACCGACTTTCTTTATTTTCGCTTTTGCAAAACATGAATAGAATATATTTTGAGGAAGAGATAGGAAAAAGGCAACGTCATCATCAACCAATAAACCTTAGAACTACTGTCAATAGTTGATGATAAACCAGAATACAAATACTCTCCATGCTCTTCTAGATTTATGTCATAACTAATGTAAAACTAAAGTAAACTTTGAAACGACAAATCTTCATTGAAGGTTCTAAAGTTGGATGAAATGTTTTGATTTTTCAGTCACTTTGCTATGCCTCAAACTGTAGCAGTTTAGTGAATTTAATAAATTTTGGGGAGTTCTGATCTATCCATGAAAGTTGAACTTTTTTTATCAGCTGTTTTTGTTATGTCAAATATATGGAGGTGTGTTATTAAATTATGAATGTGACCTGAAAAATTATAAACATGGTACGTTACTAATCCTAAACCCATGAGGTACAAAACATACGTGACATCTATTTGCGCTGTTATTGATCAAGAAAAATGTTGTCTGTAAATTTGTAAGATCAGAAAAAATCATCATAAACTAAATGTTCTGATATAAGGAGAAAAAATTGTAGCGGTTACTCAATTTAAGAAAGTTTCTAATCATTATACTTAACTATTTTAGCTCTCGCTGTTCTCAAAGTTATTGATTTTGGACTGAGGCAAGGATTCTATTATTTGATAGTCAAACAATCTTTTGGTGGTACAAAACTTGTAAATGGCTTTGAAAAATACAAACATTTAGTAAACTAAAGCTTTTCGTCTGACACTCTTCAGAGTTTAAAACCTCAGAACATAGATCGAGAACTCTACGCTAAGAAATATACCCTTAGGACTCCATTGGTAACATTCTAATAGGCAAGCGGCACAGATTGGTCAACCTTTACAGTCATGTGCTCGTGTTTCTGATTGGCCTATTTCGATCCACAACTGGGTATATATATTTCTTAGCGTAGAGTTTTCGATCTGTGTTCTGACGTTTTAAACTCTGAAGAGTGTCAGACGAAAAGCTTTAGTTTACTAAATGTTTGCTTTTTTCAAAGCCATTATTTGATAGTCGCATGACAATGAGCTTTGTTAATGCAAAAATTGAATGATTCAATGTTTCAAAGTTTATGGTCGCAGAAAGGTTGTATTTGGATAAGAAGTTTAATTTATACTTGTAGATGACGCTGAATAAAAACAGATAAGAATGAAAACTTGTAATCGAATAAAGACATTTTTACTCCTCAAAACACTGCAAATAAAATCAGTTTCTTCAGGCTATAGAATCTAGACTTTGTTTCTCAGAAATAGCAACTCTCTGAAATATTTTAGACAATTGTTGAATTTCGAAGTTTTTTCAACAGCTTTTCAAACTATATTTGTTGCGATCAAGCAAGTTAGATGGTTGTTGTCCGAGAGGTTGTTATCGAGATAAAGCCTCTAACTCATTCTAAATGACTGTTGTTTGAGTTTGGTAGCAGCTGCAACTCGACCTCAGCCGACTGTGAAACAGTTGCCGTAGCTTTCATGTCTTTAGCACAGTTGGTATATACGTAAACAAAGTGAATGAAGTTTATTTGCTCTCTGTCTTTAAGAAATCTCACGTCGAAGACTTTTCGAGAAGAATTAGCAAACATCAGACAAATCGATATCAGGTAAGTTTATTTAGCATGAACTTTGACAAGCTTGAACAACTGCTGCCCGATTAAACATCTGTCATAGTTTTGTTGTAACGAAGAAAGTCTTTTATTCAAAGATATATTGAAAGAAATTTTGCTTTGTCATTAAATTAGAGAGCAGGGTCCTAGATAAAATGTTGCATATTCTGAAAATATTTATATGTTTCGTGAGTTGATATTGGATATCAATTGAGTACCAATTGGATATTCATAAAAATGAAATAATTCTAAGAGAATTCAGAAGTGGATTGTCTGTGAAAGCATGTATCTAGAGAATAAGCCCCTTGGCCTCAATTTAACCCCCTCTCATTAGTGTTGTCTCGCTTTGGCCCTGGATGAAATCATTGGTTGAACCTGAATTCCATTTTTGGTTGTTAAACTAGAAGGTCTCTGAAGTTATCTAGATCCGCGAAGCTTTTTATTGTAAATATCAAGTATTAGATATTGTTAATGAAAATGCACATAGAATTAAAATGTATTCCAAAGTTACAGAAATATCTATTTTCTGCATATATAGAAGAGGGCAGTCTGCGTAACTACTAACTTTTTGTTGGCGTGCATGTGTAATTTGACAAGCAAATTTGCTTTACTAATCGACCTAAACGAAAATGGGTTTTTAATTTTTCAAAAGAGGTCATTTATGACCTAAATTATGTGCTACTTGTGATGAAAATTAAAAAAATTATATTAACTTTTGTTATAGAATGACATAGCGTTAACAAGGAAGATATTCTCCATATGTATACTTTTTTGAAGCCCTTTTCCTGTGGTTAATTTGCAGGTGCCATGCTACAGATTTGTAGAACCTTTTATCTTAGTATCCTTATAGCATGACATATTAAGCATGACATAGATATCTGTGTGTCGTAACAATGAAATATTTGACTTTTTATTACTCGCAGGTCTGAAAAGTTAATGGGGGGGGTGAGGGGTGAGAGGTTGAGTTAAAAATTGAATGCTTCTAGAATGGTCTAGAATGTTCCTAAAATAAATGCTTCAGATCACAATGTTCTTCAATACTATCTCATAAAATTCAGAAGCCAACAACAAAGTATCTTTCAAAAATAAAATGAAAAATTATCTTTGAGAAAGTCTGACCTAATCGAATATGATGAAAATACCAACACGTGATATATACCTAATTTTCCCATTCTTTATCTTAAATGTAGTTTTTTACTTTATTCATTTCCTTTGGTTTTTTCTAGTTTCATTTGCATTTCTATTATCTCATTCTTACTGTTATTCAAACCAAAATGAATTGCAAACTCATCGTCAAGTCACGTCAAACGGGCACATGGCTTTGATAGCTTTATCTTGAGTATCGTATTTACTCTAATATTCCCGCTTCTCTTGTAAGAATAATCCCGCCTCCCCAGTAATCCCGCATGCGGGATTAAAACATTTAATTGGCATTTGCTATTCTTTACACATTTTGTATGGGTTGAAAATCAAAGATTTAAACTGATGCTTGGAGTGATAAGTCTCACAGCATAAAAATACGTTTGATTCTTTGACTTCGTACTACTGTCTATAAAGCACAATATCTGCTTTGTCTTGTCTGTTAAAATAAATATCCCACCCCCCATTTAATTTTAACCCCCCATACATGTTGAAATTGCATATTTTTTTCTCCGATTTGCCACAATCATGTTTAAGAGACTTTTTTGTTGAAGCGGTATCCTCAAATTAGACTTCAAGGCATTGAAAAAATAATCCCGCTTCTCCAATATACCCGCCTCTCGAATAATCCCGCCTTTTTTGTTAGGTTGAAACGCTAATCCCGCAGCAGGAATATTAGAGTAAATACGGTATTTTTCATGTGTCTATCAGCTGATTTGATTGTATAAAAGGTTGTTTTTTCTTTAATGTTCTTATTGTAATTTTGGATTTAATAATTGAATTTTTAACAACTTACTTAAATGACGGAACGTGTAATTAATTGATTTGCTGCAAAAATGTTTTTGAGTTTAAGTTTGAGTTTGAAGGCATGTTTAACATGTATACTGTGCTCTTTAGATTAGTTAGGGGCAGCCCCCATAGCTGATGTGGCTTTGCTTTGAGACCAATTGGATCGTGCATCAGTTTCAATAGAAGGCTGAAGCAAAACACATTCAAGCAAAAAAGGTTCCAGAAAATTCAAGAAAATCAATGCAAATATCATTTCTGGACTGGTTCTAGAAAAGTAAAAAAACCAATGAACTTATCATTAAGGGCAGGGATGGATTTACGAAGTAAAGATTGAGGGCACCCTTCAGGTGCCTTAAGGAAAATGGAAAAAATTTGGAGGATCAAATTTTTAACTTTAACATAAGGAGATTAGAAAAAAATAATGTAAAATACTTATATTGTTTAATTTCAATTGAATTACTGAGGATTATAGATTATCTTTGGTCTAGCCAAATCAAAGCAAAATTGACCAAGGACACAAAAATATTGGAGAAAGTGTGTGGAGTGTCGCGCCCCTCTCCAGGAACGTCTCCGTCCATAGAGGTGTAATATCAGGTATCCGTAATTTCGGACGATAAGCCTCTAAAAGTTATCGTCCGTAATTTCTAAATGTTTTTGAAAGAATTGTCCCATTATTCTATCCCCCTCCCTCTTCATTTTAGTTCAAGGATTGAAATCTGCCTTTAGGACTTGCAATTTAAGTATAACACCAAATAAGACGACTGTTCATTATCCACTCGTCTGTATTCTAGGAACAAAGTTCTTTTACAGGAAATTATTCATATGGATAAAGTGGGGTTTAGGTAAAAATCTTAACTAATGCAAGGATGCAAAATTTTGAGCTCGGCTTTTCTCAGAAGATTCTAGATAGAAGATTACAAAAAGAGAACTCCGAGAAGAGTTCAACTATGCTGCTTTATGCCCAAAAGACGTTCACGTTTAATGTTTTCCATTTTACAGATGAGTAGATAATGACCAGCCTTCGATAAGTTGCAAAAAATTTCAAAATCGAGCCACCAGAATCGTCACAGACAGTCCCTATGTAACGTCGGCTTTACCTTTGATTAAGAATCTTGGCTGGCTCACTATAAAAGAACTGATTGATTTTGAAGCCAGCAAGACGGTCTATGACTTTTGAACACTCTTGCCTCTGATTAGTTGAGAAACCTCTTTCAAAGTGTATCTGAAACTATAGACTGTCAGTTGAGGAACTTGACACCTGGTCTTAGATTACTTTTACTGAAAACAGCTTCTGGTCAGAAATCATTTGCTTATAGAGGGGCTAAGGTCTGGAATGACCTGGATAGTGGTGTCAAAGCATCATCATCCTTCTGCCCATTTCAAAGGGAAAATAAAACCCAAATAATAAGCAACTAAGACTCAGCTCGTTTTTCTTATCTTTATTTTATCTATAATCGTCGTGAACAAGATTACTTTATACTTAGTTGTTAGTAGATTTTATTTTGCATGGCTCCTTGTAAAGCAGTATGTTATAATAATGAGTGAATTACCATGGATAAAAAGGTTAAAATGAAATAAAAAGTGAAATTTTTCTGCAACCACATTCATGCTCCCTTAACACAAGCAAATAATTTTAATTTACAAATCTTCAAAGTAAACCAAAGCTACATTTGATTCAAATTGTGGATATTGATGATTGATACTAAACATTTTACTGGTAAAAAAGTAATCATCTTCAGTTTTATCTACAAAAAAAAGTGACGACGATTTAAACCTCTAATAAAGATGTTTGTCCTTTCCCGTCCCAATCCTTGCCAAATAAAGCTAAGTTGTTTAGGGGTTTTCTGAAGAATTAAATTCTGGTACAAAGACCGACAATGCACCTTCTCTACCAATTAAATGTTAGTTGTAGATATAAATATTATTGCTACCTGAATAGAAATCCATTCGATCACGCAGAACCCCCTTTTTTAGAATAAAGCAACAATTTTTGGAGAGAAAAAGAAGTGTGCAAAATAGAACATTAAAAAAGTTACTTCTAGTGTGACAAGACTCTTGGCAGACTTAATTTACTGTTTGACTTTGCAAAGAATTTTTTCTGGCAAAAAATGTAAAAATGGCTTTGACAAAAGTAAACATTTTGAAACATATCATCTAAGAGTGTCAAACAAAAAGCTTTAGTATACAGTGATAAATTGATATACGAATGTCTTGAAAGCATTCATTCAACCCAGAGCAATTATCCTTTATTATTGCAGATACCGTTCGTGGTCACAGAAAAACTGATAAATTTTTTTAAGGATCTTGAATTAATAGTTAATTTAAAT
This sequence comes from Rhopilema esculentum, assembly GCF_057945365.1. Lineage (NCBI taxonomy): Eukaryota > Metazoa > Cnidaria > Scyphozoa > Rhizostomeae > Rhizostomatidae > Rhopilema > Rhopilema esculentum. Next base: position 4,811,216 of record NC_142816.1, read on the forward strand.
GTATTAATGAATGTTACTTGGAAAGGATTTGCAGGAAAACAAGAACAATAGTATTCAAAGACTGTTAGTCTGTAGCAAACTGATCCCTTAATATTATACAAAATGTTAATATTTTAATAAACAACCGCGAAAGTCTCCTTTCTCGGCAAAAAACAAATCCCACTTATCTCCAATCGCAGCAGAGAAGAAAAAGAACGACTTCAATTGGTTTAGTGGAAAACCTTGTCATAATATTGAAATCTTTTTCTAGAAAACCTTAGCCAAAAATCAATATAAAAAATCCTAAAGCCTCAAAACTGATGTCGAAATAGCGATTGGGTGAATGAGTGGGGCTATTAACCATCGCAAAAGATAACGTGTCCAATGAACAATATGTAGTTCTTTCATGAAAGGATGCTTCAACTATCGTAAAAGTTTTCTGGTAAACCTTTCGTAAATGTTTGTTCTGAAAAATTATATGAATATTTATTAATCTACTCATATATCTCTGTATAAAAGATAAAGTAGAGGAGAGAGAGAGAGAGAGAGAGAGAGAGAGAGAGAGAGAGAGAGAGAGAGAGAGAGAGAGAGAGAGAGAGAGAGAGAGAGAGAGAGAGAGAGAGAGAGAGAGAGAGAGAGAGAGAGAGAGAGAGAGAGAGAGAGAGAGCTCCAGATATTTGCTAGTAGTCGTGTTAAGCAGAAATGCGATGTGAAACAGAATTGCATAATTAATATTTTGCTTTACAGGACAAACACTCGCTTTTTCAAGCGATTTCATATCTTGATGTACTTTTCTAGATTTAAATTTTGTATTATATTGCAAACATTAGCAATAACCATTCACTGGGTGTTTTCAGGTTTCAAGCAGAAATAACATTTGTTCTAAAGAAGAGTTATGTTTGAGACATGGTTTTAAAAATAGGTTATCTACAGTACTAGCACAGCAGTGTTTCATAGGTAGCTTTGCTCCTTAATTAGCAAAGTATATTTGTATTTTTGCATTCTTATTTGCTACCTAGCGTCAGGTTTTTTAGGACAGCGAGAAGCTGTGCAAATCAAGCAGTGGCCTGGTCCTTCCTCTCGATGTGACCACATCTCGTGATTCTTACGCCTGAAATTGAAATGTCAGGAGCTTGAACCACAGATTCTTGGACCTGTAGTCAACGACCCCAACTACTGAGCCATCCTCGCACTTATAAGGCGAAATATAAACCGTAAATCGGTCCCCACTCAAAAAAGCCCCCTCGAATAGGCCCCCACCATAGAACTACAAATTGTCAATAAGTCCCCCTCGAATAAGCCCCCACTGCTACCGTAAATCCTCGAATTTGCCCCCTCAATTTTTTTTATTATTGTTATCTGAGGTTGCCTTTGGTAATTTATTGAATTACTATGAAAACTCATACTTTTGGTAATAATTAATTAAACGTTAATAAAGAATTCCTACTAAAATATACTAGGTTTTTAAATAATGTCTTCTTAATGCCCACAATAATTTTATAAGCCCCCCTCGAATAAGCCCCCATCCAAAAATATCAAAAATAAATAAGCCTCTTGGGGATGGGGCTAATTCGAGGATTCGTGATAGTTCTTAAATGTGACGTCACAAAAAAATTATTTTTAGAATTATTTTAATTTTGACCACATAACATAAATAGAAAAAGCCATGAAATACTAAATATGTAAAAGTAAGCAAAATATGCAAAAATCGGTTAAGATATGGTCAAAAACGATTTGATGCTTGCTAGCGGATTACTGTTAATTTGCTTCTGTTTATAAAGTCATAAACAGAGACCAATTACAATGATTTCATGGGGAACGCGCCTGGTCTCAAGTCGCCTAATGGCACCAAACTTTTTACACCTTCAACTGGTTTTGCATATTTAGAGGCAGGCACGCTGGAGCCAGGGAGCTGGGTGGGCTGCAGCCCCCCTCACTTTATCGCCAAAAACGATATCAAAGATTATGGCGGCAAACAACGTAAGGAGCCCCCCCCACTTTACTAGAACCCCCACCCTTAAGTGTGCCCCGGCGACTCTATGAGGTATTTCATAATTCTCTTTCATGTTATGAGATCCAAATTCAAAATTTCAGAAAACAAATTTTTGTGAAGTCATCAGTTAAAAACTCTATTATGAAAATTGTACATTGATTGCATTGTATTGTAATATTATACACTTTCTCATTGACTGGGGCATAAAGTATAGGCATCAAGTATTTATATATTTTTAGGTGTAAGGCCTTAGAACTGACAATGACTATTTCAGGGTTGTAAGTGTAATCAGGAGATGAAGAAAGACCACAAAGTGCGGAAAGTCGGTTCAATTCAAGAGAACTAGAGAAGGATAAGGAGGAAGGAGCTGGAAAAGAAAAGTTTAGAGAACGTGTTTAGGACAATTAACATTCAGCACAGTGTTAATAACCTTAAAAAACAATGATACAGGATTGAATCCTCGTCAGAAATATATTGCACCAGAACAACAAAAATTAGCCTTGAGCATCTGAAAATGTGTTCGTGAATTTTTAGTCAATTTTTTGCCTTTTTTCAATGACTACAAAGTAAAGATCAAGGACGCAGCCTCTGTTCATTTATGATAAAGAAAATGTTCCGTCGTCGAGGAAAGCTCGACGATAATTCCTCTCAAGAAATTAAAAACCAAGGCTTCGATCCTTTGCAGCTTACCGAGTTGCTCTCTTTGCCAACTGCATAATTAAAAAGTGTCCGTAAATTGATTAGGTGCTACACGAAATGAGCAAAGGGGTGACTTTTGGCCCAATCATCTAAAATGTTTCTTTTCGATCTGCTTTAAAAAACATCAAAAACCAAGCTCACAACAAGGGTTGCCGAAAGTTGGTGGTGATGAAAATTGGCCAAAGACCTTTAGGTTTAGGGCGCTCTCAAGGTTTCCAGTTTATGAAAGAGATTAGTAAGACATGACAAAATTGTGCAACTTTTTAACGATTGCAAGGTGAATGCAAAGAATATTCTAAAATCAATTTTAAAGTAATCTAAAGGCAAGATAAAATAAGGACATTGTCAATCTTGCTAAAGGGCATTGTCGCCAAATATTTTCAGCTCGCTTCGCGCGCAAAGGTACTCCCGAGCCTCTCGGCGGCACTATACAAAAGTAAGCCAGAAAATCATATCTATATAAATGAAGCCTGGTTTTATGTAACACTCTTTTTAAAAATAATAGAATGATGTTATTCCTTCTGCTCTCAAGATCTTTGTCAAACAGATAGCGCCATTTATGGGACTCAGTTCCAAACGAAATAAGTACTCCCTAACTTTACAAAAATTAAAAAAAAAATCTCAGAATTTTCGTCGTTCAGTACTTTTTTTCTTTACAAGAAATAGGTATGCAACATAAATTATATTTTATTTGAATTATACTTAGCGTTGGTAGTTTAAAATAGTTGGCTTTTTTCGTTTGAATATAGCTGCAGATTTTACCAACTTTGAATCAAGAAAGAAAAAACAGTAAGTTCAGAGGAGTTAATTCCAAAAAATTTGTTTTAATGCAAAGGAGGATTGGGTCCAGCCTTTCTTGATAGTTGATGTTGGGGTGAAAGGAATTTCAAGTTTGACTTTAGTCTTGGTTCAAAGTATTTTTATTGGTGTTGCCTTCATTTCCGAGGGTCTTTAGGGTGTAGCAATGCAAAATATTCCTAGGGGCCACGCACCCAGAACACCGACCCTGTCTCCCTTGACAGGGCCTTCACCTACAACCAGGCTTCGTCATTGGCTAAACGACGAATCTTAATCTGTTCCAGTAGCAAACTTTGACACCCCAAGGTGCCCTTTCTGCCGGTCCTGCCCCCGCCGCATCACGAAGCCTGGCGCCTCTGTTTTAGAACATAATACATATTTATGACAATATCAGCCTTCCTCTTGTTGTATATGATATACCCTGGGTTCCAGAGCGTCAGTGTCGAGGAAATAGGGGGTTACTCTCCCGCAACCCCCTATTTCCTCGCCGCCCTATTTCCTCGACATTTACTTTGTTTTATTATCAATGATTGTTTATTATGCCTCTGATCGAGATGTCGGATCGAGATTAATATGGCGGGAAAGTTGTGTGGAGGAATAGGCCCATGAAACCTTTTCTAAATTTAAAATGATTGGTGATAAGTCAATATTTTGTCTTCTTTTTAATTTTGATGTTTCAAATTGACTCTACGACCACCCTAGGCCTCTGCAGCAAGGCATGGCTTTCAAAGAAGCGGAAGAATTTGAGAAACTTCTTGAAAGTTCTGATGTTTATAAACCCAAAGATCTGGCTTCAGGACTGTTTCGAGATGCTGGTAAGGCTTTGTTGTCGTAAAGATTGTATATGAAACGTCAAAGTTTAGTATTTTTAAGTATTCTCTGTTACGGGCAATTTCACATTTGCCAAAATTGGATCAAAGAATTGGAATTTTCATGTTAAAATAAGCCTGTTTCGAAAATTTAATGTTGTTTAGCCTGTCAAACAGAGAATTAACCTATTTTCAAAATTTAGCTTTTCCTATACATTTCAATGAAATTTCCTGCTGCAGTGAAAATTTTTGAAATTTTTTCACTACAACAGCGATTTCCGGTCAAATCTGTAGAGATGTAAATTGACGTAACTCGCGACTGAACGATCCAAACAACAAATTTTTAATTTAAACTAATTTCAAGATGAAGATTTCAAATATGAAGTCCAATTTTCATCAGTCATGACTGACGGGGCTTCTGTGCATAAATAATTTTAAAATGAAAATGAAATTTTAAGAAAGGTCTGTACATATACAAAATCGATGACCTCAACCGGGAATGAAGAAAATAAAGTACACAACCATTTATATCTCTGAGGTAACCCTCCGCAAAGTACAGGGGCCTCACCAAAGGGAGGTTGGTTATGGGGTCTTATCTTGTAGTACAATAGAGTTCTTAAGTGATGACGTCACAAAAATATATTTTTAGAATTTTTGAATTTGGTTCCCATAGCCTGAAAGAGCATCATGAAATACCTCTAAATTTGCAAAATCAGTCAAATGTGTTACGAACTGGCTGATATATGGTCACATGTGTATTGGCTCTTTTCCCATTGAACCTCTGTATTTTGGTCTCTGTGCATAACTTTATGAACAGAGCCAAAATAACAGTGATTCGTTAGCAAACTTCAAATCTTTCATTAGCCATATCTCAACCGATTTTAGACATATTTGACTAATTTTGCATACCTGGACTTATTTCATGGTGATCTTTTATGTTATGTGGTTAAAATTCAAAAATTCTAAAAATAGGTTTTTGGTGACGTCACACTTTAGAACTCTATTGTAGCAGTGTAACAATCGTAACCATGACAATGTAATGTATGAACGTTTTGATAACAGCTGAACTTCCAGGGTGTAATCCATGTAAATCTCAGGCCAGATACACATCAATAGGCATTAGAAATACAATGGGAAGTCAGTAGTCCACGCTGGATATTTCCAGTGTAAGATACATGGATTCCACACTGGCTGAACTTTTGAATAATGGCACTAAAAGCCTTAAGAAGTGAGACACCCATTTTTGTCACAAAACTGATACCCCTCTAGTACCCCTCTGAAAGACTTTTTGGCTTTGCCCCTGGTCATATTGCTTGCATACTCAAGGGTGCAAAACATGTACAGTTTTGGTTATGCCTAGCTGCAACCAAGATCAAAGAACCAGCTGCAATCGGCAAGCAAAGGCAATCATAATTTTGAGCTGAAAGCAGTGATACTTGACTCTAGTATGATAAACAAAACATTATTGATTTTGATGGCCAGCTGCAAGTTCAAGAAATCCAGCTTTCTGGCATATCAATCTCAACAAAGCATGCTTTGATGAACTGTGCATTTTCATGCATAAACAACTATTTTTTTAAAAGAAGTGTGAATACCAACCAGGCTGCAGAACTTGGCAAGTGCACACACAAATTTTTATTGTTTAGGAGTGCACATTTAGATTGAGTTGTGGTCATAAAAATGTTGTCTAAATTTTTTCAATTCAGCTATGAGCAAAATTTCAAAATGACAAAAAATTTCAAGATAGAAAGAGAACTATACCATTTAAATTCGTAGACTGAACCAGACAGTGTTTTCAAGCAAACCAGAACGAGTTTGCAAAATAATAAATGCATACACATTTCAAGTGGAGGATTGCAAACTGAAAAATTTGGCTATGCACACTTGATATCTTCCTGAAATTAGACCAACTCAGCATACTGGAATTCTAATAGTAACATAGCAAAGCTTTGCAAGATATGTACCATGATTTTTCAGGATTAAGCTAAAATTTATGATTCAATTTGATTGATTTGGCATGGAATGAACCATAAAGTTGATTTGTGTTCCAGTTTTAATTTGTTTATTATTTTAGCTTCATAGCATAGTAATATAAAATAGTAATATTGATGTTTTTTTGAGGTTTTAAAAATTATTTTCACTCATTACTTCATTTAAAGGATGCCATATCAATCAGATCAATTTTCAGGTCCTGTACAATGTGAAATTTTGTATCATTTTTGAATAAGACAGTATAAATCTCATATTGAATAAAACACTCTAATAAAAGCTTCCCTTTAACATATTGAAAATTGAGTTTAAGCATGTGTTTAGCATAAAATTAAGTTTTCATATTTTTATTACTTAGTTATTAGGTCTTTGAATTATTTATCAAATATTCTTTCATGCAAAGAAAAATATTGGGAAAGATTCCCCAGATTCCCCAGTTACAAAAAATATATATCTTCCAACGTTGAATCACTACCTTTTTAAGTACAGCTGTTCAAACCTAAACAAAATTGATAAATACGAGTAATATCTGTTAGAGAGGATGTTGATGTATCATGCCTTTTCAGCAACAGGCACTAAGACAGTTGAAAGGTAGGTTGGCAAAGCCAAGCAAAAGTGAAGGGGTTTGTAGTTTGTTATTTCATCCTTCATTGTTGATTAGAAAGAATATTAAAAGAATATATCTTGAAAGAAGCTAGGTTTTCTTATCTATTTCACAAAATAAAACCCAAAGCTAACTGTAAAAAGTAGCTAAGCCATAAATATAAGTACAACAGAGCTTTGAATAAATGTGAGGTTCAACTCTCTGTTTGAAACTTGATGTTATAGCTAGGAAGCATGCTGAAGGCAGAAAAATACATTCAATGTGGGCTTAAGCATACCAAGAAGTTGTAAGAACTCAACAAATCTTGACAGGACTAAAAAACAATGAATGCAGACATTTTTCTGAGAACGACACTTTTTTCTGATGTTTTACACAAAATTATGTTTTCTTCCTAAAATTTTGGACAGGCTGGCCTTGGCTTTGTGCCTCCTCAGCTATAAAGTGTTTAATGAGAATTGATGCAATGTAAACATGGAACAGAACAATTCTACCTTTTAGGTTATATGTTTATTTACATTTTGCAATGAATGTCCTTAACACTATAATCATTTAGGCAGTGCTATGCAACATGTGTTGCTTGATGATTGCATTAAGCATTGAACTTGAAGTTGCACCTTTCTATTTTTTGCACCAGGGCCCATGTAACAGGGGAGATGTAACAGAGGACCATGGCCAACCCACTACCTTGCTTAGTGAAATATTAACATCAGCTCAAGTTGTTTATATAGATGAATCTATAGATTACAAGAAACAAATTGAACCAAAATACACAAGTAAAACAGTGCCAGCAAAACTTTTGCCACAATTGGGGTTACACAAACTTTCTTTACATTCCTGGCCCCTCCTGGCTGGAAAGCATTTATGTTTAGTTAAATAAAGAAAAAATGCTTATCATTAATCTTCTATAAATTTGCCTTGAATGATCACCAAAAATTTTTTTTGTCCTGATGATGTTGATGAGACAGGGCTGCTATTTGCATCCCTACCAAGCGAATTGTAGCATACGGAGGATTGTCAAAAAAATCATTATTCATTTCAGATCGCTAATAACAACTGAAGTTGACCATGTCCTACAATACAGATCTTGGAAATGGTTTTGAAAAAAGCAAACATTTTACAAAATATTAACTAGAAGCTTTTTCGTCTGACACTCCTCAGAGCATAAAACGTCAGAATGAAGATCCGAAAGCCAAAATGGAAAATATATACGCAGTTGTGGATCGAAATAGGGATTTATTAGAAATCTAAACTGCACGCTGAACTGGAAAAACTCAAAACGATCTTCTTGGACAACGGCTATCCTGAAGACGTCATTTTATCTTATACTAAGGAGAAGAAGTTTTTCGGCTGTTCAAAAGTTTGGTCCGCAAAAGTGCCCAGTTTATTTGAAACTACCATGGATTGGTAACACTTCCTTGCGATTCCAGAGTCAGATTAGGCAAGCCATAACAAAATGTTTCTTTCCTGTCAATTCTTGGTATTGTATACAGCACTAGGAGAGCCCTTCCATCCATTCAAAAGGATTGCATTCCTACCAACCAAAAAAGTTCTACGTAGGACGCATAACCCAAAGATTGGAGGATATGATAAAACAGCATGTTCCTTCCAACATAAGAAACGAACTGCCTCTCAAAGAAAACAGCCTCCTCGATCCTCGATCTTGGTATATATTTTTCATCGTATTCTTTTGGACCTTCATTCTGACGTTTATGCTCCGAGGAGCGTCAGACAAAAACGCTTTCAGCTAATATGTTGTAAAATGTTTGATTTTTTCAAAGCCATTTTCAAGTTCTGTGCCGCCAAGAAATTGAAAACAGATCACACAATAAATTTTTTACAATCTTGAAAATTTATCCAACCAGGTACACATATTATGGCCTTTGATATTTGACAAGCAAGTTTGCCATATAGGTTTTATGGGTACTAAGAATCTTTGCTCATTTAATATCAATATTCTTGTTTTGCTTTTCTTTATCTTTATCCACTAATATTTTTATTTGAGTTTCTTTGATAAAGATCTTTGCCAAATTTTTAGATTAAATAGTCGATTAAATAAAACTTGCTCTTAATAGGCTTTTATAGGATCCTGTACCCCAAAAATATTCATTGTTCAGGAAATAAAAATGAAATCTAATTCAAGCTCAAAGATTGGTACCATTGAGAGTTTTCACTGAAACCGAGGTTTAGTTATTTTGAAGGATTTACTTTGAGATTTTCCAGCAAATTGATTAGGTGAATCATTTCCCCAGTAGTCTACGAGAAACATAAATTTCCATGATAACTGCCAAACTACATGAAAAACTTGCTTTGTTTGACATGTGATGTATAAGAATCAAGTTACTCTACTGTTGCTGATCATGTTTTGGCTTACAGTTGAAATCTCTGGCTTATACATGTTGCTAAGAGAGATTGAGATGAATCTCTCTCTAAGTATTGCCTCTACCTGTAGTCAACAAGGTTGAGAATATTTTTTAAGCATAGCACTATTTTTATATTTATTCAGTGTGGCTACTCATGAAACAAAATTTACTTACGATTGTTATTAAGAATATTTGCAGAAAAATTCAGACTGTCTCTTTTAAAGAAGCACCTGAAAGCAACCTTGTAGGAGACCCAATTTATCTTTGCTAAACTTAGAACTATTCCCTGTCTGTTTTGTCACTGTACATCTTTGCGCATGCTTTATGTCTACATGGATGGAGTTTATCTCATTCAGTAAAATACTTCTATTCTTCAACCTTTCTAGCATTAGCCAAGCCTTATAGAATGAACAAAATTTACATGCTGTTTTCTATTTCTTTTTAAGATGAAGATGCTATGCTTGAAATCTCAAAAGCAGTTGCTCGACTCCCAGTTCTACCAATATTGTCAGAATGCGCAGGGGGGTCACCATATGACTCGACTGAAAGGGGTAAGGGACATGAAATTTCAAAGGAAATCGAATCTCTTCAAGAACAAGCTAAATCATTTTCAAGTCATTTTTTGATAGAAATTTGTGACTTGTCCATCAGTTCAGAATATGTCGGCAATGCCATTCTATTTATGATCCAGGAGCACAAAAACCCGGGAGAGTCGTTTGAGGCGAGTGGTATTGACAAACTGATAACAACTTTTAACGAATTGGCTCAGAAGAAACAAATATGCAAAGAAGTAGTATCTGAAGTTATTCTGAGATCCAAGAGAATAATCCCACTTGAAGTTCTTATGCCTCTGACTGAGGTAGGATTGCTTTCTTTAAGCAAATATCTTGCCACATCTTTGGATGCAGGAGATGGCAATATGCTAAGTGAGGAGCGACTTTCTGCTCTGCATAAGGACCTTGAGTGTTTTCTCTGCAGAAGTGGCTCGACAGAGTACGTTAGATTACCAGGTAATGAAATATTGTGTTTCATTATGTCTTTAACGGCTCTAAATCCTAATGCTTTAGGCGTTGCAAACAATGTTCAGAAAACTGTGAATGCAATGATTTGCCAAATCATCGAAGAACACGATTTTAAGGAACTTTTTGCTAAAAATGAAAGGGAATCTTTGGTCGCAAAACTGGCAGACATGGATAATTCTGAAAAACATCATATCACTGCGAGGGTGGACTTTTTCATGCAACTTGTCGAGACCTTTCTAAAGATGGGACAAAATCAAACGATAAACAATGCTTTTTTGTCACACTCCGAGTGGGTCTTCGCTAGAATGACTGAGAATACAATTACCTCTCTACAAGCAATGATGCTTTATGTAGATGACAAGGATTTAATCTCAATCATTACTACATCGATGCGTGAAAGTAACTGTAACTTTCAGAGGCTACTCTCGTTTATTTCTGTATGGCTTATATCTTCAGAGAGTGCGCCAGACGTCTTTTCAAAAACTCTTACAAATCTTCTAGTTGATTCAATCGATTTGAAACAAATGTCTCTGGTTAAGGTTACCTTGCTAGTTGCAAGACATTGCACTTTACATAATCATTGTGGCTTTCCATCGTACTCGAAATGGCTTCAAAACACACTGAAGGATGTATTATTGGTAAATAATCGAGACTCGTTTATGACGTATCTTAGATGTTTAAACGATTTGCTACCTGTAGAAACAAGAGATTTTCTAAAGGTACATTTGACTTTAGGCTTTGAAGTCCCAGCTATTGCAAAACATTTGTTTAATGACTATTGTGGTATTGCCAAGACAAGACTCTGCGACTTAAAGGCAAAGCCAACGCAGAATGTTGTACAATTCATTCACGTGAACAAGGAATTTGATTCAGGTGCCTTGAAGGACGTGGGGATTTCTGTGGGTCAATACGCGGTCAACGGGAAGATCCCGAAGGCTGTTTTCGAAATGAGCGTGTTTCAAAAGAATTATTTCCTGAGCTCTTTTCTGCCCGCTTTATTGAACCCTGAAGCTCTGCACAATGACCAGAATCGCAAAAAGTTCGTAGAAGAGCTCAAAAGGGCAGGGAAGATACCAAACAAAATATACCAGACTTACGAACGAGCATGTGAAGATTTTAACATAAAAAATACCTTCAACGATGTCACTCGAAGTCTTAGCGAGCTTGCTGATATAGTAGTTAAGAAAATTAATGAACTGCCTCAAATCATTGTCAGCAATCAACAGATTGAGCAGCAGAAACACCGGAGAGTTGCCATTCAAACATATCTGGCATCTTTGTCAGCACATTTAAAACACTTTGAAGATGTTTGCGAGGAAAGAGGGAGTGAAGATATTTTAGCCTCTTTGTTCAAGGGTAATTTTGCAGATGCTCTGCTTGATGAGATTTGTCATTCATTCGCTATGAGCTCAGATCCCAAAGCATTTGCGAGCTGTAAATGGATAAAATGGGTGCTTCAAATAACAACTGATGGCGATGACTTATTAGCACACTTAAAATCACGAATCTTGAAACTACTGGAAAGTGATATTTCTGTGCTAAAATCATACCATCTACAAGCCATTGCTTGTATTGTTTCTACACTTCAAAGCATCGAAAACCAGCCAGTGGATCTAAGGGAATCGTTTTTGAAGCAGGCTGTGCATTCTTCATTAGGATTGCAAGAAAATGAAATAGCATTACGAAGAGTTTGTCAGGCTTTTGAGTTTGTCTCGTATCTTCTGTTTTTCTGTTCTTTGATTTCAAACGAAGTGATTGTTGCTGATGACAACTTGACCAGTGATGTTTGCATTGTTAATGATGCTATATTGTTGCCAAAGTCAATCATAGATATTTGGATGATGGTAACAAACAGGTTGAAGACATCTGTCGGTGCCATAGAAGGCTCACTCGAAGCTCCATTGAAAGATTCGGTTACTGAATTGAAAGAAACTTTGGAATTTGCCGAATCGGTCCAGCTGTTAAACCCTTATAAAGCTACTGTTGCAAACTACCAATTTGATCTAAGGGCATGGCTTAGATTCGAACTTCAGATAGATGACAACAAAGATTATGTTCCACTGTTTTTGAAAGAAACCTTATTTCGCAGCATCATTGATGCCAATAGGGCTAAAGACCAGACCAGTGATCGTTTAAGTCCAATGTTTATCGCTAAATCAATCGTCAACTGCATATTGAACCGTCAAAGAACAGATGCATTTAATATAGTGTCCATATGCAAGGAAACGCATGCTTGTCGAGGATTCTCAGATACCTTTGTATTGGCAAAGGGTAAAATGCAAACCAAGGCCGCCCATGGCGTTTTGTGTTGCAAAGCGGAGTGCAGTTTTCACAGAAATGGAGCAATTGATCATCCTTGCAGCACACCGAACTCACTTTTGTGTTTCCTCAGATCCTTATGCAAGGAGATTGAAATGCATACAGTTGAAGAAGATGTCAGTTCTGATAACAAATCGTGGTTCCTCGATGCTTTATCAAGCTGGTTAAATGAGCTAAAAAATCAAGGTCAAGATGGAGCTACTGACAGCTACAAAGCCAGGATTTCTCCTCAGCAAATTTATCATCTTGGTACCCTTCTAGATATCCTGCCGTGTCATTTATTGTTTACTAATTCTCATATTGGCCCTCCGCCCTTCCTCTGCTTAGAAGACCTCGTTGCTTTGATAAACGACATTGCTTTATACTACCGCGAACATAAATTTTATCTGCCTTTGGGTTTCTTTATCCGGATTCTCAACGCTCTGACAAGCTACAGCATTCAAATGTATTCAAATGGCGCACCGAGGGAAGATGTCTTTGCAATGGTTGATAATTTTGTTGTATGTTGCCCTGTTTTCAGCATCTCCCTTGCGAATTATTTTAATAACCCCGTTGCTGCAAAGCCAATCAGGGCTCTTATAGCCCTTGGTAGCAAGGGCCTTGAGGAAATGTCTCACTTGAAAGCTGCACTTCAAAGTGACGATTTGCGTTTAATTTTCACCAGCAGAGTAATCACAGTACCAGTGCAAGCTATTTCCATTTTCATTAATTGGCGAGAAGCTCCTTACGAACAGAAAGAGCTTTTGCTATTGAGAATTCTTGACTTGTCACCAGAGATTCAGCAAATTATCCTCGAGTGTTTGTTTACAAATCTTCTTACGTTACTTATCGATGGGAAGTTACAGAATGGCTCTGATGAATACTGCTTGCCTGTAGTCAAGTTGATCAAAAAGATTCCTAAACAATGTTTTGTACTAATTGATGATATTTTATCAGACAACAAATCACATGGAGTTGGAGACTTGCGTGATATTTTCGTTACAAGGCATGAGCGACAACTATTTCCAATGGTTTTTATAAAAATATTAGCGCAGATGGATCCTCTATATATGAAACATTTATTATCTTTGGAAAATTCAAAGCTTTGTGTTCTAAAATGCATCAAGGTGAGCACGCTACTTGCGAAAGATCACGGCCTTCAAGAAAATGAAAGCTTGTGTGTCAGTCCCTTTGACGTAACATTTGTCAAAGAGCTTGGACTGGTAGAAAATGCTGTACAGTATGGAAGGTAGCATGGATTTGCTCGCATCCAGGTAAATTTGCTCGCATCACGTTTTGGAATGTAAAACGGTGATAAGGAAGATAATTTGTTGATTCGGAAGAAACGTATTTCATTTACAGCAGGACGAAGAAACGCACGACTAGAGAGGGGAAATGTCGAGGCAGCATTATGAATGGTAACATCAGGGGATGTATTGTTGAACACTCTCTGGAAGAGTAGTTACATCAAACATTGATACAGCTTCTTTCATGGAAGAAACGTTACAGTTATACTTTTAGAAAAACTTTTCATGTGTGAAGAATTGCAGACGAGAAATGGATGTTAATTTTCTTTCTCATTACACTTCTTACAATATCTCACAAAAATGTACTTGGAACAGCAAGCAATCGGTGTTATGCGTTTATATTTTTATTTAATTTCCCGAAATATAAATCCTTTCATCCCCTTCCTTTCAGAACAATGTTGATAGTTTAGGAAAATATCATATAAGTCACACGTAGAACCGTATGTTATGATCTCCCACGTTGATTCAGAGAAAGGTAACATTGTTGTACTCAGAAGGAGAAGGGGATGACAGAAGTTGCTCTTAAAAACTAAAGTCAGTGTTCCAAAACTTTAAGCAGGGGTTGTATGTAGTCCAAAGCTTCGGCCATATCAAATTATTCTCTAAGTAATACCCTTATTTCTGTCCCAAAGCTAAAGCTTTTAGTCAACCAGTCTCTTTCAAGGCTACCAGACAACCCTTAATGAACTGCCGTCAAAAGATTTGGTTAAATGGATTTACATGATGATCATAGCTATCCATGAATGACGTGTTGTAAAGATTTCCTGGATGTCGGTTGGTATAATTTTTCAGTCAATTAATAGCTCTGGCATTTAATTTTGGTGCAGACAGACGGAACTAAGCTTTGGTTTTGCAGAAAAAATCCATAATTCGGAATAAATTCTATTAAGGTTTAAAGTAACTTTTTAAATAAGTAATTGACAGCTCTTAATAAATTCTCCCAAAATATCTTATAATTATATAAACACACACAGCAGATGAATTTGAGAAGAAGCATATTTGTATTAATTTCTAATATGAGGGCGACCACACACGTGTTTGTAATTTAATGTTGAAACCCATCCATTGGTATTTTTATCTTCGACAACGAAGTTCTTTCGAGCCTATTTAACAACCACTTTTCTTGTAAATCTATAAGTTTAATTTTTAGGAATGGAGACATTTGTTCCAGAACTTAGGACAATTGACAATGTATTATGGCAATGTATCACAGTAAAAACCCGCGTGTAGGAATCTACTTTTTTAGAGTTTGGCAAACAGGCTCTTGTATTATGGTGTACTTATTGACAGTTTAGGCCAAATAGGTTCTTAGTTAGGCTCCTAATTTAAACAAAGTAGATATTGTCATTGACCATAAGAAAATAGCATTAAATCTAGTCTGTTCTTCGTTCTAAATATTTATTAGTGTACCAATGTTGCCAAATGTCCACCAACAATTGATCAATGATACAGTACTTTATATAAATAACACAAATAATTCTTTCATAATAACAGGTCAAGTTTAACGTACATTGTGCTTTTTGAGTTTTATTTTAACAATTAGATATTCTGTCACCTTTTTGTTTTTGGTAGAAAAGCATATAAATTAAATGGTGAAACCCCAAATATAAGAACGTCGGAAATGTTTTCGCTTAAAGGCAATCTGTCTCGTTGTGGATTGGTTAACGAGAACAATAGCTGGAACAATAGCCTAAACACGATTCCAGCGCTCCGCCATATTTTTTACAATGCAATAAATTAAAGGGGGACTGGAAACAATAAAAAATCACTTTGTTCTTATAATCAATCAACGTCGTGACAGATTGCCTTTAAACAGGTTCTTATTTTTTTGAGTATTAAAAAGCAAATTTCTGCCAGAAGTTTCTTAAATATGTAGGTTTCTACACGCTGGTTTTTACTGCATCGTATGTTTCATATTAATGGCCAAAACATATTAATGCAATGATAGGATCTAAATGACAATGACTGAGCATATGAAATAATACAAGAAATAAGGCTTTATGTTGAAAATAACTACCCAAGTCTATTTCATTCAAAGGAGGCTCTATTGAAAAACGTCTGTCACGTAATTCTCAACAAAGCTTCTCTTATAAAGACAAGTTTTTCTTAGTTTTTTCTATTCGAATTGAAGACAATTTTTAGCCAAATATGGGGGATGAGTTTCGATTTGTAGAAATGGTTCTGATAAGGGTATAGTTTATTAGAGAACTGCAGCACTAAACTGGTCAAATTTAAGAATGAATAAAAAACAACACCTAACATAACACCTAATTAAATTTGTTAATTCAATGGAAGTGATATCCTAAAGTAGGTCTTTGTATTGATGCGATAGACTACCAAAAGTGATGATTTATAAAAAAGCCAATTTTTCTATGTTTTTCTATTCTTTTTTATGTTTTTACGGTTACATGGAAACAATTTACATTTACGAATGATCAGGAAAGGTTTGGAAGAATAAAGAAAAGTCTCTCAAAAGTTTAATTTATGAAATTTCGAATTTCAAAACCTGTAGCTTTAGAAATCCTATTACAACTGTATTTATACTCCCAGAGCTATAATTCATGCAGCTTCATATATTATCACTTTCCTCAAATTTTTGATGGATATAGTCAATATTTCGCTTTTCCATCCATCACTATTTATTTCGTAGTGGGAGAGATCGCATCAACTAGTTGCGGATAATCTGATCTACGTTGGCCTAGATCAAGTTTTTCTGCAGCTGAGAGCTACCTCTTCAATGAGCTAGTGTTTGGATAGTGCAACTAAGAGGATATCATGTGTCTATAGTATCAAATTCTTTGCTAAGATATCAATTATGCAGTTATTACTTGCTTCTTCACTTTTAACTAGACATAATGAATATTTTAAAAAATGCTGTTTTGCAACAATTTTTCTTTATGCTGATGGATATAATCGCGAAGCAAATAATTGTTGGCACAATTTTGCATAAACTGTACTGCTGCAGCTTCTTCAAGTAACTTTGATAAAAATCCCAAGTTGCTTGATGGTCAACAACTGGTAATTGTAAATTTTAGGCCTATTTTCTACAAAGTTTCTCTGACAATCGAAGTTTTCCATCGTTTTGATGCAATGGTGATTTGATCAGTTAATGTGGTAGATAGTTTGAGTTTTAAGAGTGATGTCATTTTAAGAATCGAATAGAATCATGTGTCCAAACAAAACATGAAGTTTGATGTCCGGTTAATCTTATAGGTTTTATAACTTCCATTCAACGGTAATTCTTTGTCAGTTTAAAACAGATGACCTCTAACAAACTAGACACCTTTTCTGTTAAGAGACAATACAGCTTTTATTTCTCAGATCTGAATTAAAAAACTGGCAAAGATTTTCATGACCACTAAAACACCGCACCTCACAGAGGCTAATATAGTTATTAGAGCGGAGAGAAGAGATTGCTAAATAGCTCAGCCACACATGATACAATGATGGAGAAAAGTGAATGACCTTTGAAAGAAAGAAAGATTTCCCAGTGTCAATACTGACCTTGATGAAAAGAGGAAAATAAGCAAATACTTAAAAGGGTACACAAAATTTATGATTTATCTTTTTGTATATTGTAGTTTAATGCACACGGTGATTATATGCAAATATCAAATATTTTCTGGCATATTTGGTTACCCATTTCAAGTATCAGACATGGTAGAATATCTCCACTACATTCGGTCTTTCCAGTTAAACCAGAGGAGATCAAAGGTCTATTACGACTAAGATTGGTAGTTGTAGGAAGAAAAAAAATCCAACACACATACTTGTTTATTTGGAATCTTCTTGAAATCTTTTGTTATGTTTCATTATTTCGTTGTTTATTTTCTTTTGCCATGCCTATAAAAAAATAAGATTGTATTAAAAACTATATGACTTAAATATGCTCTAAGTTCACAGTCGTATTTCAGCTTAAAGGCCGAAACTTTGAATTCGTCATACAATAAGTCAATAACGTAAAGTTTTATATGGGCGTTCTAGCTAAAGTCACTCCGTTTGTAATTATCCATTTCGTTACTTTTTCCAGGCCAAAGCAAATCTCTTGGACGCAATTTGCTTGCTAATTTACCTTATCTTTGACGCGCTTGTGAGGGACGATTTGCAGGTCTGATTTAAGATTTTTGTAGCGATGTTAAATTTGTCGAAAAGATAGGTACCTCTCCATGAAATGTAATCAGATATGCCAAATTCTTCAATCAAAGTGGAAATTTTAATTTCACATGTATTTTCTCTTAAAGAAAAAGATGACAAAATCAATTAAACACGATATCAAACAAATTATTGCATTAATTAGTGTATTGCGTTTTGTTATCATTTCAATCTTTTAAAGAAATCTTAAGAAGTAAAAGTTGACAATGACTTTAATTTTATTTAAAAGCTATTTCAAATTCAGGGTTCCAAAAAATTGTGATATTAAAAAAAGTGCAAGGCAAAGATATATTGGCAAATGTTTAAAGAATTCCGTGATATGCAAATCGCCAGAAGAAAAAAAAAGATATGTTTGGATGATAAGAAGCAGAAATAGATTAGAGTAGTGTATTAATGTACTCGAAGCAAATTAATTCCAAAAACGGCTTTAGAACATAGCCATGGGTCACTGTCAGCAAAAATTATCAAGCAGATTTTAATTTGCTAAAAACGAAATGTTTGGATCTGATAGCGATCTGCCATGTTGTAAGGGGGCTATATTCAAAGCCTAGTACAGTTATCCATCCTCAACGGACAACTCCCTGCAACGGACATCTCTCTGCAACGAACATCACACTGCAAAGAACACCTCACATGATTAATACCTCTCTAAAGAAATCACTTCGCTAGACCAGGCATTTCCCTCTCCTTACAACGGACACAGTTTTTGCAACGAACACTCCGCTACGCGAACACATTTTCGAAATCGAACACTTTTCTTGCATCGGACACCTCCTTGCAACAAACACCTCCCAGCAACGGACATGAAACTATCGTCACACAGTTGTCAACTACATGGAGGTTCACCTGAATAGTAAAAACTATATTGATAAATATTTTTCGCAAAAGGACACTTCAAAGCAACGTAAAAACAGCCTTGTTGATAAAGAACAATTGTGGTCATATGTTTGTACCAGTAACTTCAAGCAACAAAACATGTTCAAGCAACAGACATTAAGGCCCTAGACGCACTGATTTCTGACATAAAACTCATTATCTTTGTCAAAGTGGAAATCGAGAATACTTTTTCAAGTTTGACAAAGACCATCCGATTTCCGCTTGGAAATTCAAGCGCGCTGCAGTTCTTATGTGAAGTGGTTGTTTGCTGTTAGGCATAATGTAATGTGGTTTAAAACAAAGAACAATTTGACACTAAGTATTTTGTAGCAACAGAAAAATGCGTTAATTGCTAATCATTTCCGTTTTCCAGAGCTCGTCCTGCTCTGGGGCAGGACGACGGAACCTTTAAGGGATTAGTGAATTTGGTTCAGTGGAAATTTGGGTGGGCGCAATGGAAAATCAGCATTTGTTTACTAACAGGATTAATCCATTTCTCTATTAACAATAGAGATTAAGTGTGTCAGAAGTTCTTCCTAAAATCTTGTCCGGTGCGTCTAGGGCCTAACTCTGGCCAACATCTGTCTGCTATTTGGAATTAAGCTGCACAGTAACAAACGTCTGTTAGACTTTAACGAACAAACGTCTGTTAATGACAGGTATTTCCAAGCAACTTATAAATTATTTTGCTGCAAAATTTATAAGAAAAGCTGGCAAAGCACAGACAAAGATCAACCTACTATAACGGACAAGACCCTGTTATTACAGGTTTTAATATAGAAATTATACAGATTGATATTTTTAGTATAATGAATTGCAGAAAATTTAGATACCAAAAGATTGTTAGATCCCTAACTCGTTCGTTACTTTTACTCCGATGAAACCCTGATGCATTTACGAAATATTAGTATTTATCTAATTTAATCTATCATAAAATGATATTTGACTAAATTAAATTCTCGTCGTCGCGTTGCTTTGTTCCTGCCTTTTTTGCATTATTTATAATTGCAAGATTCACAGAATCCGGCAGACAGCATATCCTATTTTTTTTTCTTCCTTACACAAATTGTCAGTTTCTTTCAAGCCAGTGAGATTGTTCATAGACATTAACCAATACATTTCCCGATAAGATATCAAGTACACGTTCTTTCTATAAGAAAATATTTTACAAGAAAGTTGTGCTCGGTTCCTCAAAAAGTAAAGAAAGTTCAGGGCTGGATTTTTGAAACCTAAGAAAGTTGAATAATTTAGATATTCTAAATTTCAAAGAAAATTGTGGTGTAAGAGTGAAATATTTCAACAATACAGTAATGTACTGAACAGGAAACCACGATTACAGTATGACGTTGAGGGGTTTTGAGAAATATAGCATATTTACAGCATTTCATCTTCTCCATCACTGCGCAGGCTTAGTATCGTAAAACTTTCCAATTTTACGTTAAGATAGTGTTAAGAAATTTTATTGCTGAAATTAGGAAATAGCTAAGAAAGTCTGAGGGCTGGGCTGAAAAGGACTTTCGTATAAAAAAACGTGTATGTCCTTACTTATCAAAAGGATATTTAAACGCAACATCTGACATTTTTCTATTAGATTTTCTTATATCAAAATCGATTTTATTTTTGACTAGTTTCAATTTCATGTAAACGTTAATTGTTGGTAACAATTTCTGCAACCACTGATAGCTTAAGTGTAGCGTTTCTCTTTTTTCAGACGATTTATGAGATTAAATCAGATTCTTGAGTTCTATTCAAAAGAATCTTGTCTCGTCTGGTTTCACTGTCATCTCATGTTTCTGAGTTAACCCCTTACGCATAATTTGTGACAAATCGCGTTAAAACTTTATTAAAAGCTGGAAAATATTTCCATCAGCGCAATAACTTGAAAAACCTAATTTTTGGAGACTTTAGTGGCTTTAATTTCAGAATTAACGATCTTTAACTTGTCTGGAATGTCAAATTAAATATCTCCTCCTTTAGAATGTTGAGTAAAAGTCTTGAGATTATAGAAAGGCAGATTAGATTTTTAGGTGAAAATAACGCGTTTATTTAAAAAAGCCTTACTTCAATTCTAACAAAAATACTAGTTTTTGCATGTTCATGAGAAATAAAATACGTTAAATGGTCTGAAATGAATGTAAGTGCTTCAATGTCTTTGCAAAAATCGAATACTCTCGAAACATTTTTACAACGTTTTTCGCATAAGTTTAAAGAATGATTCAAATGAAATGAACGATTCAGTAACCAAATCTAGTCTTCTTGATTTAAACAGTAAACAGTTCTTGATCTTAACAGCATTTGATATCAGAGGAAATTTGCATCAAGTTGCGCCAGCATAAAACTCCTAATAAATCTAAGAACACGATTTTTGTTCGTTTGCCGAATCATATAAATTTGACCCGCTCTTTGAGTTAGCATTGTAGTTTGTTGATATAAATGCATTGGTTTCGATGTTTGAATTGGTTAGGTGTCTCATATAATTTGACACAGTTCTAAGATGAGTGATACTTAACAGCTAAAGAATGCAACCACGTTTTGACTCAAGATGGCCTATCAGACAATTTGAGGACTTTGAGGTAGACCTGATCTACAGAGGTCCTTCTAGGTCGTACTGGTCATCAAAATAAAAGAAATTTAAGACTTTGACTCCGGTACATTAACTCCTTGTTCAGCAGAGAATGCGTGCAGCGTTACAGATATTGCTCCTAAGAATAACAGACACTCACTAGCATCTTTGATACTAGAAGAAAGGAGCATACTTGATTGTTGCCTACTGATTTGTAAGGAAAGGTAAGCAGAAACTACAAATTGAAGCATTTACAATAAATTCTTCTCTTATCAAATGATTGTTTCCAGTGAACAGTGGTTTGATATTGAAGCTCTTCTTAAGAAAGTTTCTTGCATATCAATTTCTAAAAATTTCAACTAAAGAGAATAGGAGAATGGTCATGCTTAGTGATATTGTTGTGTGTTGGGCAGCCATCTTTGTGTTTAGGCCCATCTTTGTGTAAATACTTCCCGGTGGGTCATCTCAAACTATCAAGTGTAAGCAGCCGTGTCTGAGGGTCTAGAAAACTGACACTTATCTCTGATGTTTGATTCCAATATGATTTCCTATTTCTTTGAAACCAAAGAGAATTTATACCCTTTTTCCTGAAATCAAGTAACAGAAATAAAGCCAAACAAAGAGAAATTAGAAACTATATTAAGATTCCCATATCATACATACTGTTTTATATTTCCTTTGTCCTAGATATATGACAAAATTGAACCCCTTTCTCAGAAAGAATGAAGACACAGGTGCTTACAATTGACAATAAGGGTAGACCCGCCGGGAAATACTTTCACAGGCAAAACTTTTTGCTGACAAAGTTGGAAACTAGTCACCTGCCAGCTGATTTTCATAAGAATATGCTACTACATGCTACATACTAAATACTACATAGATATTGCCTGCAATCAAAACACAGTTCGGTGAAATCTTTTCTCATTATAAAGGGTTGACTGATGTGATAGAAAGTTTTAATCCAAAGTGACATTTTCGTATTATCTAAAGACAGATAATGTTTGACACAGGCTGTCGTGTAGACTTCATAAAGTCTTCAAACGTTTGATAAAGACACCCACATCTCTATTTAGCTTCAGATAACGGCTGGTCAATTTGCAACGAAACAAAACCTTTAAACAAGATATTTATTTTGAGCAGTATAAGGACACCACAAATCTTTGTTATTGCAGATCACTCTGTACCAGGCACATCAACCGAACATCATCTCAAACAAATGGAACTTTTATTGCCCATAATTATTCTCTTAAAACCTTAAAATCTTGAGGTCTTAAAATCTCATGGGCAAGACATGATTATGTTAAATTCCCATATCACATTGAAAAACAGCTTTTTATTAAAGGAAGCACAGTCAATACCAAATCAAATTTTCCATATCTTTTCAAAAGATACTGTTATCTTGATAGGACGTCATCTCAGGTTTCAAAAGAATCTTTTTTACAAGAAACCATGCCTAGAATAAGTGTTTTGTCTTTTGATTTGTTTTCTTGATTTTGATGATAAATAAGGCAAAATAGCTGTGAAAAGCAAAAACATGAATCAGAAGACTTTTTATTCTTTCTCTAAGAATTCAATCGTATGAAAATTTTTTTTCTTCTAAGCTTTAAAATACATTTTGAGCAGCTCCTTAAGATAAATGGTCATTTTAATGATCAATTTTGTAGAAGCGGTTTCATATAAATAATGGTGCGTAAGGTTAATTCTTTGGCTTAATGATTTTTCTGTATTACCAACTAAAACAGGAACAATTCACGGATTTCCTACACATGTCAGAGCTAGTTGAAAAACTGGCTGTTCTCAATAAAAACGGCCGTCATTGTGAATTCGAGTCTTAATGTGATTTGCAAATTTTGGCAGAATGAGAAAATCCTAGAAAACATCCATTTAATCTTGCCGAAAATTTAATCAGTTCAAAATATGAAAACAGCAAATATGAGAAAAAAGCAAGGTGAAAAGCTTAGACTCTATTCCAATATCTTACACGTTTCTGTTTAATGCTGGAATTTCTTCTATTAATGATAGCAAGTTCAATTTTAGAAAAATTGCAAAGATTGTATGGCGTTCTCCAAAGTACTGATTATTCTGTCTTGTGGCTTCAGCAACAATGACATCCATGGACACGAAGCCAATATCCAGGAACTGAAAACAAACACCATTTTACTGTTTTCCTCATGACATATTGTCTTTATTTCATAAGAGAGCTAATCTATGATTTAAAGTCACGTCCAAAGAAATATGAATTTTTGTGGGCCAAAATCTAGACTAATTAAATCCTTAGAAATGGGTTTCGCTTAGGGTGTACCCAACAAAACAACAGGGTTTTGTGTACTGTCGCACAAATCGCTTTCTCCAAATTCCTTAGCAGTCTCAACATGACTTTTTAGCCTTGTTTTGTGCTTATTGGCTGATTTGATTGTCAAACCAGAGGCCCGAACCAAGAGGGATTGTGACAGCGCCTACGGCTATCGGGACAAATGGATGCAATAGTAGCCCTTGAGTTCTACTGACTTTGGATTTAAAGCAGTGGTCAGTACACAACGCAACGATATTAATCAAAACACAGCCCAAAGACAACTCACTGAACGACGCTGCAATGCCGTCGCCCAGAATAAAGTTTCTGCTTAAAGCACTTGTGCTCCTGCTACTGTTTGTCTGTGGGAGTCAGTCATTATTGATGAACACACAGAAAAACTTTGAAACCTGCCTAGCCACGGGCCTGGATATCCTGCGTGAAACAAGAAATATTCAACGATTCAGAGCCACTTTTGATCTTGAAACGGTAAGTTATTGTACTGTAGCAACTTCTTCGGCATGCTTGGCGGGTTTCCT
Organism: Rhopilema esculentum; assembly: GCF_057945365.1. Taxonomy (NCBI): domain Eukaryota; kingdom Metazoa; phylum Cnidaria; class Scyphozoa; order Rhizostomeae; family Rhizostomatidae; genus Rhopilema; species Rhopilema esculentum. The sequence continues at coordinate 4,835,494 of NC_142816.1, forward strand.
TAGTATCCGCGCGTCACAAAAAGAAGTAGTTGAGATTATGAACGATATGAAAGTGTCTATTTGCTTTTATAAAGCTCAGAAAGAATATTTTTGTAGTCTAAATAGACCGTAGAACTTTTGGAATCAATCATTGCTACTGAAGATTCAACATATTTGTATACAATTAAAAACAAAGCTCTTATGACTAAAGTTTTCTTTCCTCGTATCCTAAGCTGCCTTCTGCATTTTCTTATATATATAATCGTATTAATTTAATGCAATTTCCATCTGGAAAATCAAGAACAATGTTTTTGTAAACTACTGCGGTTTTTTTGTAATCTGAAGGTAAAATAAACATAATTTACTAAAAGAATTCTCTGTGCTCCTTGAAAAGGACGGCAGTTGGATAGGAAAAACAGTTTTGAACTAACCGGTATAAAAATATATGAAATTGCCAAAGATAATTGTTGTAAATCTCCAAGAATTATCTAGTTAAACAGATTTCTATATTTTTTTCTAGTTGAAAACAAAATACGCTAACAATGACCCTGTTAAGGTTTATAAAATGTTAATGCAAAAAAGGTTTGAAGTCTGCTCCCGATTTCGCGCTTGATTTGATTGTGAGTGATTTATCACAACCAATCAACCTGGTAGGGTGAGTGCATGAGAAAGCACACCCTTATGATTTGATGAATTTCTCGCATAGTATGATTTCAAGAAAGCCCGTCAAAACACTGCAGTATTAAACATCTCGAAATATTGCACCTCTCCTACAGCCTATACTGGGAACAGCTTATTGAAATTGTTCTTATTGAAAAACATTTCATGGTTGGTGGATGTCAAAAAAAACATGACACTCTATCAACATTATAATAAATTATAACTGTTATAATAAATTATAATAAATAAATATAATAAATAAATAGATGAAAATATTACAAAATTAGAAATGTCACAACTTTATTTGTATACCAAATGATAGAAATGACAACAAGTTTTTGCAAAATTTTCAGACCACTTATTGCAATATTGACTCTTACCTTATACTCAGGTTACGTCATTAGGGATAAATACTGCAACTACGAAAGAGAACCTTTTTTGTGAAAATTATCCTTACAAGACTCAAGGCCAAGATCTAAACTCACAGTAAAAGTTATTCATAAATATTGTATTAATTTCTACATTGAACGAATCCTGCTTTTAGGTTGAGAGACACTGCGTTTGGAGTTGTCTTTTGTAAATTTGCTGACTTGTTGTCATTTCCATTATTCATTATACGAAAAAAGTTATGGCATTCCTTAGTTTGTAATATTTTCATCTATTTTTTCTTATATTTATGCTTTATTATATTGTTGATAAAGTGTTATATTTCTTTGATTTACTTTGACTCACTTTGAAATCTTTTTTAATAAGAATAATGCCAATTATCTTAGACTGGATTCTTAGCATCATGACCATAAAGTAACATGTTTTGATGGAAAAGAATAAAGTAGATGATTGCCTGATTATAGCATCTTAGCCCTTAGCTCAGAGCCAAAACTTAGAACCGTCCTGCACATTACTCCAAAGAAGCACAGCTCTGTTAATGCATCATCGAGCATTATTTTGATTTGTAGTTGTATTTTGTTTCTACCTAGCATCCGAAGATAGTTTTAAGGACACTGAAAAGCTTATGCTTGTCAAGCAGTGTCCTGGCTCTTCCTCTTTACCTCGTGATCCCTACGCCTGGAATTACAGAGAGCTGACGACTCTCCTCACCCTGGATGCAACTTTGGTCATGCCGGGGACTCGAACCATGGACCCTCGGGTCTGTAGTCAGCGCCTCTAATAACTGAGCCATCCCCACACGAAATTATAAATAAGACCAGGAGCAGTGATCTTTGTTGTTGAAAATGCCTTATGCATTAAAGTATAAATTACAATATAGCAACGATATTTATTGAGAAATAACTTAAGGGCAATCGACAGATACAAACGTGGCTTCAGCCATCTGCCAATCGGCCAATCAGTGAGCGTGATACAATATACAAGCCTATTGATTGGCTGGCTAATAGTGATTGACAGGTAGCTTTGGACACTTTAGTATCTGTCATTTGCTTGAAAAGAAAAGCAACTACCGTTGGTTCATTCTTTTTTTCTTCAATATCCATTTAGCAGTTCTTCAAAACACACCTCACATCCAGTTACCATTGCCAACAATAGGATTGCCTTCTAGAAGAGAGTTAGAAAAAGCGAATTAATATTTGCTAACAGGTGGTTTCCATACACCCGATGAGTTTTAGGACGTGCAATATTATTGAGAAAGAAGATAAGAGTTTTCTAAGACCATAAACTCGTCCTTGGGTTATTTCATTCTTCTTTTATTAGTGAATTAAACGAATGTTGCAATGAACGCAGTTGATCTACTCTCCTCTTGACATTAGGTATGTGGAAAATCCAACTGTAAAATAAACATCCCCTTAGTAACAATTTCCTAGCATTAATACAATCATGTGATCTCGATAGATTTGTAAAATGCGTTGGCCTAAAATAGAAATATTTTGATATCTTTGCTTTCATTTTCAGCGCAAAGTCTACTACAAAGTAAATTTTTGCAAGAATTTTTCCATGTGCTTTGCTTCTACAATTGATCAAAAAAAAGTAAACGAGGATGTGGTGAACAAAATTGAATCGTGGGCAAAGATCATCCGAGTTATACAGGTTCGTCTTTTACTATCTAACCAGCAACATGTTGCAGCTTCCCCCCCCCCCCTCCCCAATATCAGGCAAAATTTATTGAGACTTTTGCCTATTCAGGCGATTTTAACTCAACCAAGCAACAATATTCGAGGAAGACCCAGACTAAGCTCCCTAAACTTTAAGCCTTCGCTACCCCCATTATTGACCTAATCTTACATGAATTGTACGAAAACAGTTACCTCTATTGGAATTTGGCTGATTTATGGTCAGTAAACAAGATTTATTCCAGTAAAGGACTACTGTTGTTTCATATGGCTTGTAACCAATTTTTACAGTTTATTAGTTGTGCTCATTTAGATATCTTTATAGTACTCCACGGTTTGTGCTTAGTCCAAGTTTAGCTAATCTAAAAATAGACTTTTGTGGGGCCATTGCATACCCCTTCTTTAAGCCCTAGTTTCTATATTTTAAGTTCTTGGAGCTTGTAAAGAACTTTTGGTAATTTCAAGCACAACATCCATTTACAAGCCATGAAAAGGTGAGAAAGTGAACAAAGAGAAAGGGGAGAAGATAGGGAGGAAAAGGAGAAAAGGGAAGATTGCAAACGGAAAATTGGTAACAAGGGAGAGAGGAGGAAGCACAGGAAGAAGAGGAGAGGTTGTGAGGAAAAGTTTAAGCACCAAAGAAGCGTGAAAGACTGCTATCGACCCTATTATACAGCATAACTCAGTACACGAAGGAAGTCGAAAGCATCTCTCTTTGAATGAAAAAGCTTTTTTTTTATGGCACGTCCTTCATAAATTTTAAGTTTAAAGCTCAAACAGACTGGGACAAAATGAGCTGGGATTGAAATGAGTTGGAATCAAATGAGCTGGGATTAAAATGAGCTGGGAAAAAAGAGCTGGGATTAAAATGAGCTGGGATAAAACAGCTGAGATCAAAATTAGGCGTGATGAATTTTTCAACAATGTATTTTTGTCTCTTTTGATTTTCTAAGGGCAAAAGGAATTTCACGCCATATATCAAAGATACCCATTCAAAAGAATTTGGTGGTCCAAGGGACTACTACAACTGCACCAAACAATTCTATATTATAACTCACAAACCAACTCAAGCAGAGATACGGAAAGTAACCAAAAGTAAGTATTTTCGTTTTTAATGATTTCATTTAAGATGGAAAGCAAAACCTCTCAACGATGGTGCAAATGAGAACTATGGAGGTTGGGGTGTTACCATTGTTTGCTTTTTAACGTAATAATAATAATAATAACCTTATCCCTTTAAAAAGGATAGATCGTGTAGGGGCATGTGGTAATCAGTTGAATTAACAAGTTAAAATTCATAGGATATCATACATAGATGTAGAAACCGGGGGCTAAAAGGCACGAGCCCCCCACTACTGAAACCCGCTTTAGATGTGAAGTACATACTTGCAGTTCAAGGAGGTGAATTTTTGGGTCTACATGTATCCCCTTTCTTTTAAAAATTATAAAATTGCAGTCTGTAGAGACCTCTGGTTCAGCATTACAAGTTGAATGGACGTAATAATTTGTAATTTCTTTGATCGCATTCATTTCCAGATAAACAATTTATCGAGGGAGTCTTAAATTGAAGGTATTTCTCAAAGAGAGTCTCTTATTGTTCTTGGGTACCATTGTCATTGCATTGCTAGGAAGGTTAGTCAAGAGAGGGGCGTGGGGTAATGACTCACTCCTTTGTCTCCCAGCAATCAAATCAATGTTATTGAAAAGGAGAAAGGCTAACAGTTTTGGTTCCGTACTTTAAACGTAGTTAGCTACTGGTCCCCTACCCTGGGTGCCAGGGCCTCAGAGAGTCAAAGGATGAAGAACGGGGGAAGGAATTTCACATTTCCTTTCACCCGTTCTTCATCCTTTGACTCTCTGAGGCTCTGGCACCCAGGGTACTGGCCCCCTTTCGCTGAAAATCTTGCCTAATCAATGGTTTGGGTTGATGAATAACATTATCCGATTTTTTGCTAGATATTCCATCGAAAAACTGTCTAAGCAACCAGTTATGTAGCCGAACTTGCTTGCACAAAACCGAGAAGCGAAACCGTTGTCACGAAGTGCGTATTATATGCAACTTCAAATGCTCTGCCAAAAAACGCAAAGGGCGAGATGTTTTTGGATTAGTCGCACCGAGGAGCAGAATAAAAGCCAGGCAGACTCCGGAGGGATTCTATCTTACTTGAATGCGCAACGCTCAATGTGCCTTGGTCGACATTGGGGCGAAACCTACGAGGACGTTCGCAGTTCTAGCTCGACTTGAATGCACTAGAGTTAAAGACATCTTTTGCCTTGTTGGTCGCAATAGTCTGTATAGATTTGAATTAGCGAGAGACAGTGACAACCCAACGATAATAGGCTAGTATTGAGAATCATGCAACTTTTAGAACTCAATATCAGTGTGATGTAGAATCAGTGTTGCAGATAGCATTTAGGCCGCCGAAAGGGGCGTGTTTGCTTATATTACAATCTAGTTTTCTTTGACAGACCCCTCTTGCTCCCGACATACAATCGTTATCTTCTTTTGAACAATTTTTTAGGCTCTTCTTTTGCAAATTAGGGATGTAAAAGACATTTATGCGTGAGCACTTGATACAAACTTTGGCAAAAAATTTATATTATGTTTTTAAAGTTGACACTTTTGTTGGAGACGTGAGTAGGTTAAAAAAGGGAAAAAAGACTGAAAAACTGTTCCTCCATATTCTGTTTTACTTTTCAAATTGCATTTAAGGGAAGAATCTAGGTCTCTTCTGTAACCAAACCAGAAACAGCGTCGCAATGTTCAAGATTGTCTCATCATTGCTTGGTCTAGCTCACATCTGTTCCAAGCAAATTGAATAATCAACAACGTGAGTGAGTCAACAAATTTCCCTTTCAAAATCGTAACTGAAAAAAATCAAGCCATGACTGCCCCGAGCTTCCCCTATTGCAAATCATAAGCCATCGAACTAACCCTCCACCACCATCCAAACCCCATATTAACCCAGCTATTCTATGCAATATACGATGTAATCGTCCAGTGAATCTTATTTGACGTAACAGCATAGTCTATGAGTACCTTCAGATATTAACCAGCTTTTAGGCCTAAAATTTCGAAGGACATAAAACAGGACAACGTCATAATATTCCGTATTCCAAGGGATCTTTTTTAACGAGAGAATAAACATGCTAGTCAACGCATGCGCATAACAATAGAGAGCACTTGGTTTTCCCCTTTCCAATAATGACAGTTAAACGAAAAATGACACGAAACTGCCAACAAATTCTAGCATGAAGTTTTGTCCTACATTACTTTTTAGTCAAAGGTAGAAATTTGGTGAGTAAAAATATGACAGTGGTTGGTTACACCATAGAAATTAGATGTCGGTTGTAGATCATTGTAGAAAATATGTAAGTGAGGGTGCAAAATTTTTTTCACCTTCTTCATACATTTTAAAATGAGAAAAAACAACTACTTTTTGTTTGTTTCTTAATTTCAAGCATCTTGTTTTTGTCGAAGAGTTTTCATATGTGCATCTTCCTAAACCCTAAACTATCATGGTATTCTTAAATGAAATACTATTTTTGTACAGTATAACCGTTTCAGGTAAGGTGTAACGGCTACAATTAGCTGTTCTCTTTGAATTAAATTTGTTAAGTATAAATAGAAACATTTCTAGAGACAGGCATTAAGGCAGCAAAAAAACTTAACAAAAGACAGCTTTTGAAATTAAACGCAAAGTGTGTTTTTTAATTAATTTTGATAAAGTAATCTTCATTTATGATATCGCTTGGCAGATTGTGTCCTACCAAGGCTCATTAGAATATAAAATTCAAAAGCCCTTAACCGATAACTTTAAATGTCATCACAGAAGTAATTTTGAATATGCTGAAACGATGGGCAATGTACAAAATGTTTGATATTGCATTAGTACAAATTAAAATTAGTCATTAAAATCTAAAAATTAGTCAGGCTGCAAGTAATTTTGATTTATAATCCTTGGCTCCTAAAAGTTAACTTCACAAAAATTTTTGATCCATATTCAGTGTTTACAAAGTCGATTGAACTGCCACATCACCATTTGCTAAGATAAGCCTTTATAATAGAAGAGTTAGTGATCAATTCATAATCAAGGTTACATTACATTTTAAAACTCTTCAATGCCATCAAAAACAAAAAAGAATGATTGAAGTTGTGTTGCTGAAACATGTTTGATTACACGTATTGTTTTTAAAAGAAACTACGGTCCTGTGTTGGTATGCAGTTTTTTAACCCTATCCAGACCGGGCTTTTTGAGCTGCTAAAAGACTAAGGAGGGGCTCATTCAGCCACCCCACTCTAAAATCGTTGTTCCTTGGCGTATTTTGACAAAAATCACCATAGACATAGCAGAGGCTATGATGTTTAAATTTTTCAAAAAAGATGTCCAAAGATAGAGAAATTACGTCATAATTATTCGAAATATAATGACAAGAGTACACAAAAATGACGTCATAATCAAATTCACGTAAAACACGACTTTTGTAGAGGGGCGGACTGACCGGTTGGGCTACCGGGCGATCGCCGGTGGGCCCTCCCAAAATTATTAAAAAAAAATTTAATTTTGCTATTAAATGGAAACTCGTATTGTTTGATAGGGGCCCTCTTCTGTTGCCATAACACCAAAACTCTCTCAAGATTAGTGGATACAGTATGAATAAAAAGATCACTTTGAGGTATTTAAGTACTGAAAAAGCATTTTCCAAAATTTGGGGCCCCATGTAAACATGGAGAATCCTGGGCCCAGGGCTCACTGTCCCTAATGCAAAAATACGATACTTAACTAGAAGTTCCAGAATCTGATACATTTTCTCTTCAGGCCCCAAGTTTAAATGTTTTCATTAAATCATAGGCTAAGCTGGTAGGGGCAGGACAGTTTTGTGACTCAATTTCTAGGGAGGGCAGGACAGTTTTGTTACTTTAATGCCAACCAAATAGATTTGAGAGTATACCTCAAAACAGCAGAGGGGCTAAACCCCCTCAGCTGTGACAAAATTTTTGCTCCAAAGCAAAGGATCTTGGGCATACAACATCGGTACTTATGCCAAATTTTGATATATTTCTTCGGAAAAATATTGGCATAATTGCGTTGGCGTGGTCTGAATGTGCTAGTTTTTTATTTGAAAATTTGTTGACGTGGTGAAAGACATGCGAGATTTTATTCCCAACTTATTTGCCGTAATGAACTTTGCAAAATACTAAATAAGTTTTAAATGTCTCCAATTTTCTATAGGTCTAAATTTTGTTTCAGCTGCAAGATGGACACAGAGCATACATCATAAAACACAACAAACACAACAACCAAGTTCCCCCCGATTTAATTTTCTTAAAATTTTTTTAAACGATTTCACACTTCATATAGTTAGAAACTAAAAGTAAAAAATCATCGTGCTAGTTGAGTCTAGCAATGTGGAGCACTGCTTGATTAAGTAGGTTGGGGGCTGAATGAGCCCCCCCCCCCCCCCGTCTGGATAAGGTTAAATTTTCTGGCCATTTTGCTATCAAAAGTTTTTGACATGTTTCTTAAATTTCTTAGGTAATGAATTTTTAAATGTGCTTTCAAGGTAAAGTAAATAGTTCTTTCACAATCAGATATAAACTAACAAAGTGATCAAGGAATTTTGTTTTCCTAGAATGACTAACTCTGTTGAGATCTGTAAACTGTTAAGCTCATTGAACTGCATCAATGTCAAGTTGAAGTAAAAACAAATTTTTAAAATGAAACTTCTTGAGTGTGCAATTTGCTGAGAATGAATGCAGACTGCATGTCAAGTGTAGTGTTGCAATATACAGTGATGTTTAATGTCAAGACTGTTTCGAGTGTCAACTCGGAAAATTAAAACTGCAAATTATCAAAGTTTCTTAACTTTTTCAATTTGGGTAGGGTTGTTTCTTAACTTTCGAAAAATTATGCCTACTGTTTCCTATAACCTGTTTCTTATAAAAAAATGCGTTTATATGAAATGGTTGACATTGACAAATTCAATCGCATATTTTATGACAAGATGAAGTCTGAAGGTTTACAGAACAAGAGATGTGACCAAAAAACTCTTTTAGGGTTTGCTTCCACACCACTAGTCACTTATCACATTTCTTACAGAATTCCGAACGGCCAGCATGAAAAGAACTTGAAGTTTGAAACAGAAAGAGAAAATATTTTGACTCATTCTCAAGATGAGGCTGTTTGATTGATGTAATGTCCTGGGAACAGCTCGAAGTATTTAACTCTTATTATAGCTAGTCCCAACCTAAAAAAGATTTTCATATCAGGCTGCTTAAGTTTTTAATGCAAGGAAATGTTTAAATTCAGCTGGCTGAATTTTTTTACATAACGCTGTCAAGAAAGCATCAGATTCAAGGATCATGCTGCATCGTAAGCAATGATACCCCAGGAAAAAAATATGAATGAATAAATTGTGGAATACTTTTTAAATTCTGAACATTTTTTCACCAGCTAGAGGAGCTTTTTCGGTGAATTTTCGGCGTGCGAATTTTCGGTGAATCTTATCGGCAAATAAAGGTTGTCTCATTCACTTTATTGGCAAATGAGGCCTGAAGACCTATCTAGAGCATATAAGCTAGCAATTGCACTGCTCACCTTAATGATAAAGAACAGAAAAAGAACAACCTAGCCTCAAATTTGGACTTGAATTTACAGGTTCTTACAAAAAGGGGGCATGTTTACAGGCTGAAGATTCTTACATATGCATTTCTTGTAAGCGGAGACTTACCCTACCATCATCAAATTTTAAAATACCCCGCTGCATGCGTTTAGCGATGTAAGTTTGCAATATCGTACAATCAGTACTTGCTGCCAGCCAAATTTTGATTCACTCGAGACTTGGTCAATTGGTATTCTACAAATTTTTGCTCGCTGTTTCCTAATGTAAACAAAAGCATCAATTTTTCTTAAGACAGCGAACATTAGGCTAACTCTTTTGACAATTCGGCTTTGAAATGTCATCTCCACGGGAATAAAGGCATTGCCGTGTTTAGTTTCTTCAACATGCTTTAGAACCGTACTTACTGCCTTCTGCATGACCAATGTTTAATACCATAAACAGTACCGTTGCATTTTCATTAAGAATAGATAATATTGAAGAAGTGTACGAAAAAAGATCAGTTTTACTTACCTTTATAACTCCAACCATTATTAACCGTGATATTCGTTAGGCAGCGGGCAACATCAAGTTTTGTTGTCGGCCTCACCATAATAATAAAAAGACGCGAGTTAGATATGCGTTGGCTTGCTGAAATAAACACTTGAGAGATGGCAAAGATATGTAGGTCTAGACTTTGTTTCAGCTGCAAGTTACAAACTTGAACAATAATAAACACAGAGCATACATCATAAAACACAACAAACACAACAACTTTTAACGATGCAGCAATGTAAGAATGCCATTGTTGGTATTGTGTAACAAAAACGAATTCGTGCATACCTAGCCAAGGGAATGCTTTAAAACAGACCGTGCTATTGTGTTACAAAGAGTGCCATGTTAATTTCATTGCTTAAATTCTACATCTGAATCAGGGTGCAATTTCCGACAAAAAGTAGCGAAATTTCCAGGTAATGCTATAATTATTGAAATGCAAAAGGACAGACAATATTTTAAAGGCTTTTTCGATGCAAAATAAAATATTCTACAGTATTTTTGAAAAATGACGGTGTAACTCTTTCTTAAAGTTTTTAAGTAAACCTGTAATGGTTGATCAGAACAGCATACATGTGCTTTTTAGCTTTGTTTTTGGACACTGACTAAAAACTTTAACTTTCAATTTGAGGAACAATGTATTTTCTGACTTCCTTACTACCTTTTGTTCAAACTAAAAGCACAGTTTGATAGCACAAGCACACGGATGCTAAAAGTCAAATTTACTTGTCCTTCACAAAGGATCATTCAGATCACAGTTTCATAAGCCCATCTCAGATATTTTCATTCTTACAAAAATCGATACAATCTTTTTAAAGCAATCTAAACTTGTTTGTTAATCATCAACGGCCCCATTGAAAAAAATTCGTAAAAAAATTAAACGAATTTTAAAACTATAACTTTGGAGCAATAATCGCCTTTTAAAACAATGAAAATTGCAAAATGGGGGTTTAATGCACGGAAATAAAGAGCTGCCACACATATTTTCAAGGAAAAACCCTAATGGGGAATATTTGAGAATTAGTTGCTTTAAATGAACAAAACTTGAATCTGAAATGTTCACGGCAAATTAACCTTGAGCTTCATTAATTTTTCTTTCAATATTTTTATATATCCAGAAAGATATCAAAGAAACACATTTCTTTTTTCAAGATTATATTTTCAAAAATCAAGGGCAAAAACAAATTTCTCCCGCGAAATCACTACCAAAAATTAAAGAGCAAAATACCAGTGTAAATGAAAATGAAAACTAAATGAAATATACTAGCGAACCGAAAAGCCAAATTATAAATATATGATAAGGATTCAGCACCTACTACCGAAGATTTCTAAAATGTCTGTGGAATACTTGGTACACTAAAAATTTGCAACAAAATACTCTACACTGTCTGAAAATATGTTTAATGTCCACACAATGTGTGTGCCTATCAAATTTCTATGAACAAATAACGATTTTCGCTTAATTAATTTAACAAAATATCCAAATCTATCTACAGAAAATCTTACATTACATCTAAGTTACTTCATCACAAATCTTTAGCAGAACATCTCTGTCTGCTGGTTTTGCAATCTGAAAATACGGATAGGAAATTAGACCAGGCAGGGTCATATCTGGAGGGGGATGAGCAAACAACAGAGTTCCATCGCCATTTAACATGGAATGAGGACTTTATTAGAGAATGAACCATGCAGAACCCAGGTGACGTAACGTTTGAATAACAGCTGTGCAACGGTGGTGTAACGATGGTGTAAGGTTTTAATGAGGTTGCTGAAACCATCTCATTTGACCTAGAAAACTCCAGTCGAGCGGTTTTGCACTCCGAATTCCAATTCAATATTACATATGATTAATGAAACGAAAGGTAAATATCTCTTACTTTCTTAAATCATTGAAAAGTTAAGAGCTCCAAATCAAGGGAAGAGCAAAAATCATTCATCCGTTGATGCATTTACCGCCCTTTAATAAGATAGTGACATCCAAAGAAGTTATGACTTCGAGAAGACTTGTTTTTGGATTCTGTTGGAATAGAATTCCATGATAGCCATACAACAAAAAGTACCAGGAAATGAGAAGGAAAAAGAGGTATTGATGGGTATTGGTATTGAGAAGTCTATTTGTCAAAAGATCTCATTTTGTAACTTTGCAGTCAAATGGAAGCCCTTAAAGGTCGCTATTGCTTCTGGCGAGGGTTATTGACATCGCAGCTCCAGGCAAATGTATCCGCAGCTTAAAAAGCAGCACGATATTTATATTTCTTAAACTCTTTTCGATATTTGAATTCATTATGCTACTTGCCATTTATGCCAAAAATCGTCAATGGTATCTTTTTCTTTTCTACCATCATCTGTCCTAGTAGGCATTTTTCTGTGACGGCTATCAATGAACTTGGAAAAATGGAGATGAGGTGGTGCTCTGTTGTGTACCAAATAATAGGTTGCAAATAGGTTCCAATTGGTCGTAAACTAAGATTAAGCCAAAATACGACGAAATTTGAAGAGGGAAAAGTTGCTATGTGTGACATAAGATAGCAGTACAACATCCTTCTACTTTGTTGACATTAAATCGTTGGTTTGTTCGGCAAGATTTCAACAAGGAAAGGAAAAAATATCTGTTGTTAAGATAAACACTGTTGGGGATACATTTGAAGCTAAACATGTTTTCAGATGGTGCCCAACTTGTAAGACGGAACTAAGCTGAAATTAGTTTACGACTGCCAACCAAGCCGCGGTATTGTATAGTGTCTTCTCTTGTTTATCAAAATGGCGCTTGCTCTTTTACAAGGTTTTCTGTTTCAGAAATTAGAACTTTCGCAATTACGCTCGGAAGGGATCTTGGCAAACACACGTGATATGGAATCAAATTTAACGAAGCTCCTTTTTATTATCAAACAATTTCATTTATTTTGGCAACTAAAACGTTTGATTAATCATAATAAAACAATCAACAGCACTCTAACAGCAATCAACAGCTGTCCGTTGCCATTGTTTCTCGATTTAAACCTTAACCTCAGAAGCCTGTCATGCATTGGGTGTGCCAGCTCGATTTGCAAATTGGCCTCTACAGCTTACCATACAACCTTTTCTGTATTTTTTGTACATGGCCTCTAACTTGAGAGAGTCTCTCATTCAATTTTTGCAGTTCGGTTCTGATAAAAAATGTAGATTTGTTATTTGTAACACGAGAACCATATGCAGGCACGACCCGATGACTTCGTGTATTTCCAGACTGCGTATGGTATAGATAAAATAAGTTGTTGCTGTTTTATTTGCATTTGATTTTCTGTGATAATACAAAAAAGACATTTCGCACATTTTTTGTCATTGGATGAAGCTTCATACCTATGCAAATTCTAAACAACTCTGGAATATAAAGAAATACAAGACTTTTCTGCCAACAGTTTTCTGCAAATCGTGATATTACGCTGGCCCGATGTTGATAAACAAGAAAAGACATCATAAAATACCGGTACTGCTTTGTTGCTTGACAGCAGTTCATTAAATGTCAACCTAATGAATTGAGGGCATTGCTAAAATACAGCCTGAAGCAACTACTAGTTTTATGCCCTAATTCCACCTAAGCCACAGGTGGCGAAAAACTAAAACAATCCCGTGTTCTTGCACGTCTTATGCACTACTAAAAAGTTTTTAGCGAATCTGATTGGCTAAAACATGGCTGTCAATCACTAAATCAGCGGAAGTCTCTCTTATGAGAAAAACTACAAGATTACTGTTAAAGGCAATCTGTCACGACGTTGATTGATTATAAGAACAAGGGGATTTTTTATTGTTTCCAGTCCCCCTTTAAATTATCGCATTGTAAAAAATATGGCGGAGCGCTGGAATCGTGTTTAGGCTATTGTTCCAGCTATTGTTCTCGTTAACCAATCCACAACGAGACAGATTGCCTTTAAATGTACGTGACAAACGCTGGTGTTTGACTAACAATACATGTTAGCCGTAATGCCCTAATAGTTTAAGTCTGCTATCTCTGACTAGGCCATACTAAGTAGGCTCCGAATAAACTGTTGCATCAGCTCTAGGAATGGATTTTATCTCCTTTTACAATGCAGATTTACTCCAGTAGTGATGCTATCTGTCTGACAATGCAGTGTAAGATAAAATGACTTCAAAATGTTTAAATGGCGAGGCTCAAACCTGGATATCTCTTATTGAGAGCTTGTTTCTCTGCTTGTTGCTTGCTATGCTTGTCTCTCTACTTTTAATTGCTTGAGGGGCACAGGAAACTGCAAGAGATTTGCAGTCGGACACAGTCACCATTATTCCAAGCAATGCACCTCCGCACACAAAACTCTTCATCCCTCTTGCACCCCTGTGCTGACCTTTTGCGATTTCCTTGCTTGCGTCTTTTATGTCTGTTTCGCTGGCGTTTCGAGTTGTTACGACGCGGCTTTCGCTTTTTCTTACGTCTCTTCTTATCGCGTCTTAGTTCTCCTATAATAAGAAATTCTATGCATAGACTCGAGAAGTTTATCCAAATTTGAATAATCCTTCCTCTACTATTCTTACACATCTCACAGATTGTACAGGTGGTATTTACAGGGAGAATAGCATCTGTAGCAGAGCAGTCAAATATTGATCGGCTGAAAGATCTTTTCAATTATAATTTCTTCAAAGAGTATTGGTTAATTATTCAGAGAATTCTAATGCTCTCAAGCAAAAATTAGCTCCATTTTAACGCAAACACACTGCGCGCTTCCAGAATGCGAATTTTATTAAGTTTATCCCCATACATTGCTATTTAACCTACACTGGCAAAACTGCGGAATCTTCAGGGAAAAGAGAGAAACATGGTGCCATTTTGCAAATCATTGGTAGCAAAGTGTACAGCAAATGCTCTAGTTTATTTCGGACTAACAGTAATAATCGATTAAACATATCCCAAATGATAGTAAACAAAAATTTGCGACTATCTGGCGAAAAATTATGAAATTCAGCAAATCATTATATTATTAAATGGCTTTTGGATTTAAAACAAAAACAAAAAAGGAACATTTACGTTGGTTTATTACGCTGGAATATTTTATATCATAAAAATATTCGAATCAAAAACGATCTTTCAGTTGACTGCATTTGATAAAATCTTTCTCTGTTACTTCTCTGCAGAAGCTTCAGTTCAACAAAGGTGAACCTACCTTGAGTAAGCAATGACGCTGGAGAGCTGTCTTTCTGAACGTTGCTTGATCCGCCATCCGCGCTTTTTCCGATGACGTAAAAACCGTGTAAACAACTATCTTCCAGTTTGCTTCGCGCAAATATTCGGCGATGTTTCACTTCCTAAAATTGTTAAAATCTATAGAAATTAAAACGCTGCTTGAAAGAATGCATACGCATTGCAGAATGTATTCTTTTCAATATGGAGATTTAGTCTGCAAGGAACGGAAACCCAACTGGAATAGAAGTTTCGTGGACAACTAATGCAAAATTCATTCTAACAAATATGGAAAGATGTAGTTAGTAAAGAACAGAAACATAACTAAAGCGGAGACTTGGAGAACAGCATAACTTGTACAAACTACTATATAACGAATATAGCAAGAAGTAGTCAGTTAAGAAAAGAAATGGGCCTAAATAGAAACTTGCAAGTCAGCATTGCTTTTGCAGAATTTTTTCCTTTGAATTTGGCAAAATGTAGTCTATAAGGAACAGAAATGCAACTAGAATGGAGTCTTGAGCAACAGCAGAACTAAAGCAACATTTTCTCTAACGAATAATGCAACATGAATTCATTAAAGAACCGAAATTGAACTAATGGATCCATGAAAAACAGCATTGATTGTGCAGACTATTTTCTTTCGAACACAAATGACTAATAGAATGACATTATCACACTATCAACACAAACAACAAATAGAATGACACTGTCAACACAAACGACAAATAGAATGACAATATTAACATAAACGACAAATAAAATTACGATGTCAACACAAATGACAAATACAACGAAGCTATAAACACAAACAATAAAAAGAATGACATTATGACACTATCAACACAAACAACAAATAGAATTACACTGTCAACGCAAATGGAAAGGACAACGAAGCTATCAACACAAACGACAAAAAGAATGATATTATGACATTATCAACACAAATGAAAAATACAATGACACTTTCGACACAAACAACAATGCCAAATGCATAGCTAAAAATGAAATGCACTTCAATAAAAAGTTGGAGTATCAAAGCAATGATTGGAGATAATGTTGATGATAATTATCTATTGGAACGGGCTTAAGTATTTACCGTATATGTATATGTTGTATTTTACAATGTATGTATTATTATAATCTAGTATATGTATATGTAGTATTATAGTTGCATTATTAGTTATATTTAGATACATGTCATATCCCAGGAGGCAGTCATGTTATATTGCTCCTCCTGGGTTCCGTCCTTATAATGTAGTTTAGTAGTTCGTACGTACTGTTTTAGGTAATTTGTTGTTGTAAGTTTTCATACCGAATATATATATATAAAAAAAAATTAAATACAATTGGAGCACAGTTGAAGTCATTGGATATTAAACAATCTAAAATAAACTGCATTGATGTCTTTAGATGCAGGATTTGCTGAACATGTAGGTTTTACTGTACTAATTTTACAAGCATTATTGGATCAAAATAATAAATGTGAAACAATGATACATACACTGAATGGTGCTGGTTTTTTGCCCTAGAAAAAAGAAGATTGATTTTTCTTAGGCATAAAGCAATAAAAAGGTTTATAAAGGCCAGCAAGACATGTCTGTGAAAAAGACATTATGGTATATCCTCAGAGATCGCACACAATAAAATATGGGATAAACTCCCTGCGATTTAGGGGGGTGGGGGCTATGCTGTTGGATACCCTAAATCAGCCATTCTTAAACTCTGGCCCGCGGGCCAATTCCGGCCCGCAGCGAAATTTCATCCGGCCCACCGAATGCTTTTCACCTCGAAAATATTTTTTGCCAACATTTTGAATTCTATTTATCTTTGGTTTCTTTTGTCCTTTCTGATATTTTTCTTTTTCTCTGTAGTATATTTCAAATGCGTTCCGTGGACAGTTACTGGTCCACAAGACAGTACCGAAATAGGAAATGCTTTATTTAATCGATTGATCGTTTTATAGCGTTTAATTAACTGTTTTTTAATTCATTTCTTTTCTCCATCTTACACGCTGTTATGCTAAGATTATTCTAAAACCTTGCAAGACTTTCCTTTTTCATGTCAACAGATAAAACTGTGGAACCTAGTTATGAAAACCATAAGAATATGGCCTTGAATTTTCTCTATCTACCTTAATCTTAATCTATTTGAGGTGCTGTTTCTGGCCATTCCTAGATTAATATAACCTAAAATTTTTCTTGCCGCCAACCATGGTGGCGGCCTTTATCAAATTCATCCACAAACATAAGATTTTGGCCTTTCTTCAAAATACGCTGTGCAGTCGCTCGACCTGACTTCAGGCGCTTCAAATCGACCCAGCAAGAAACTGATGAAGATCAACGTTCTAGTCTAAAAATAGCATAGAACAATTTTCTGATTCAGCCTGGTACAAGAAACATAAAGATACAAAACCTTTGTGAAAACTATTTTTTGGGTTTATGCTAAGGTAGATAAGATAGGCAGGCACGAAATAATAGGCATGCCTATCATATCACTAAATTAGCCAGGTTAAAATGAGATCTGAGTTTCATTTTGAGCAGCCTTTTAGCACAAGGTATGTAAAAGTTGAAAACCAAGTGGCCCGAGAAGAAAATCTATAAGTTTTTTGGCCCGGCACTTAAAATAATTAAGAACCCTTGCCCTAAATGATGAAACAAAGAGCCTAGAGTCTGTTGGAGCTTTTAAAAAGGAAATTAATACTTGGGATGAAGCCAATTGCCTATGTACAATTTGTAAATAGACTTTCGTATTCCTGTTATTAGTAATTGATATATATATTTATTTAGGTTTAATGTAAATAGTTGCTGTAAATTTGTCATTTTCGAGAACAATATAAGTACCAAATAAATTGATGATGATGTTGATGATGATTATTTATTGGAACACTGGGTATTGGAACTTGAAAAAATGATGACGTCAGTTTAAACAGAGACTAGGCACTTTACAGCCTCCAGCCGCATTTCTGACTGCCGTTTGTAAATAGATTGATGATTGTTAGTTCTTGTTAAATGATAAGAAATGACCTATTTGGATCTTCTTGCTTTTCAAGATTAGATTTTCAAGGAAACTTCTCTGAAAATGCGAAAAAGATTATCTGTTTAAGCTTGAAGCAACACAATGTTTTTGAGAAATTGATTTCAAATGTTTCAATTTTCACCTGTAAATAATATACAAAAAGCTTGTATCCCGTTTATGTTTAACGTAAAGTGGCGGAATAAACATACAAAAAACACATATCTATAAACAGGTTGCCAGAAACCTTGAAAGAAATTTTTTTGCAATTTCAAAGAAACTTGTAAGATTACGTTTCTTGAATTGGCCTAAAATGCTCGGCTCCTTTATCCTTTATAGCTCCTCTATGCATCAATGCACACTAGATGAAGTCATTTCGAAAACATTTATAAAATATGAATGTCTTGGAAAAAATAAAAATTAAGAGACATAATAAAGATTCACGTCTGACTCTTCTTAGAATGTAATAAACGTAAAATAACGTAGAATGGTCATAAAAAAGTTAAAAATATCTATGCTCAGTTTTGGATCGAAATATGCCAATCAAAAACAAGAACACGTGACATGTAAGTTTACCCAATCAGTGCCAAGTGCCTAATTGGCATATAACCACTGGATTCCAAGAGTGAACATAAACTCATGCTGTCAACACAAAGCCGCTTATGCAGTGTATGCTCGAAATAGTCGCTTTAAATCATGCATTGGAAGATAAATTAGTGACAAAAAAATTATTGGCTAAAACCCAATGCCAGAAAATCTCAACACTTCAAAGGCCCGTGAATAAAATTAAAGTTATAAAGTGTCATCCGTTACAGAAACAAATAAAATATGAAAAAAGAAAACGAAAGTTTTTTCAACCTCTACCTGGTACTCCTTAACCAACTTTGACCAGAGAACTGTATTTGGTGCACCGAAATCTTTCTTTGTTATCACCTTGGTCTTCGTTATAAAACAAATGCTGTAAGAACTGCATGATTCAAGTCGGAAGAAGGCGACGTTCTGAAAAGAAAACTTGACTTAAAAATAGATCAATGCTGGCTGGTATTGCATAAGGGGACAAATATTAAAGTACATACTCCAAATGCACAAATGGTGTGTATAAAAGGTTTAGTTTTTTGTAATCATAAAATAATAGAAAATATTAAATAGTAAAGATACAACTTGTTTAGGTTGTGATTGACCCCAAATAAAAGCACGCTACTGACTTTATTCAAGAAATAGGCATTACAACATAGAACCTAGGGCTAGATACCGAGTTTTTACGTCACACATACAAACCAAGGGTTGGACTGCCTGGGTGAAGCCACGGTAAATAATCTGTGTCATGCCAGGAAGTCCTTTGCTTCGGTTACATAAAAAAATAGTGCCTTATCTTAAATTTTCTTTAGAGAAAATGACCATTAATGGAAGCTCTCCAACAACAGGCACTTATTAAGCAACAGAGACAAAACTTTGTTTGAAAATTGTTGCTATGTTGTCATGACATACTACTAAAGACCTTCATTTTAGGACTATTTTCAACGGGTAACACTCTTTAACTGCGCTCTTACAGTGTCTGGAAAAAGAAGGGACAGAAATATATGGGGTGCCAAATGGCCCAAAATTTCAAGATGGGATAGAATCTTATGAAGACTTTAAAATATCATTAAGAGTTGGATATATCATCAAGATTAGGATATATCTCTCTTTACAACAAAAATTCTTCACAAGATAGCATATATTAATTTCTTCATGACATTACTAGTATTTTCACCAAAATATTTGCACAACTTCTTGATGAGATTTTCGCTGATCGCTTGATGAGATTTTCAAACTGAATTTTGTCCCAATTGGCATGTTCACAGAATGGTCTGCAAATTGTAAGCCCGCAACATGCAAACGAGGCCTTTGCTCAAAGGAAACCAAAGGATGGCGTTGGTGTTGCTAGAAATCGTGGGTGCGATGCAATCTGGTGCGTTTTTGTTTGAAGACCTGAGAAGACTTTGTTTCACGCACATCAAGAAGTTGTGCAAATATTCTGGTAAAGATACTAGGAATGTCATGAAGAAACGAATATATGCTATCTTGTGAAGAATTTTCGTTGTGAAAAGAGACATATCGAACTCTTGATGATATTTTAAAGTCTTGATGATATTTTAAAGTCTTCATAAGATTCTATCCCGTCTTAAAATTTTGGCCCATTTGGCACCCCATGAAAAGAGCTTCAAGTGTACGATTTTAAACAACATTGGGCGGCAATTTTCAATTAAAGGCATTTGACACAAGTAAAAGTGGCTTACAGCCACTCAACCACGAGCGGTTGACCAGTCGAATTGCGCACAGAAAAAAAACATGTGAATAGTTTCCCTTTTTCTGCAAATCGGTGAAATCCTAGAGCAGCGCGCAGTGGTTTCACGTGAGCGGTTTCCAATTCCTTTCTTGTGCGCGTGCTCTGATCATTATGGCCTAAGTTATTTTTGGATTCGCTGTACTTATGCATGTCAAATGCCTTTAAAGCTAGATTTGTTGGAAAAAATGTATTTTGACGTGAAAACCCCGTGTTATTTCAACTGGAAACAAAGGAAATCAGGAAGGCAAACATTTCCAAATCTGAGGGTAGACTTTTAGGCCTATATCTTATTGCGAATCTCGATTCGGAAAGATGCTATAACATTCCCGTATGCCGCTTGTGATCATAGTCAGTTTCCGAATCCTGTGTCAAAAATAAAAGTTTGGTTTTCATTCACAGGAAAAACATGTGTGGTAGGTATCTTTTCCCTCAAAATAAAAAGGCACACTGAAGGGAGGGGGGGCGGGCAGCAAATTGCTCCAAGGCCTAGTGGTCTAAACGGCCTCTTAAAGCATCGAGTTTAATCTTACGAATTGAATTAACGAAGCGTAACAAAATTATGCCTTGAAAACATTAAACTCTTCAAATGATTGCAAGAAAATGACTGCAAAAAATATTCTGAAATGTATTCAAAAGGGCGTGGTCGTGACAATTGTCGCTTGATGCGCTCGTAGGGGGCCTCCCCTTTCCGCTTCGCCCCAGGACTTCCAAAACCAGGTCCGGCAAAAACATACACATTAAGAACCCTCTCAGTAAATAGCATAGGTGTTTGATACATGTGCTAAGATCGTGAGCAATATAGCCGTCTTAGACAAGTGCACTTGATACTCTCAAGCTCCTTATCTAGTGATTATCATCAATGCCTTTCTCTCCTAACAGATCTTGGGCTGCGGTTAGAAGTCATCTATCCCCACTAAGTTATACTTCTTGCCGAGAGCTAAAGAACTGAATCCATGGCAAAGCCTTTACTATTAATGTCTCAGTTACGACAACTAATTCTCAAATCTCAAGAAATGATATGCTTTGATCGTCTGATATACCGCTTAGTTTAGCTTTTTGCAAGATTATCGCTATCTGCGATAAAGAGGCGATGATTGCAGTTGTCAGTTGACAACTTACCAGACTGTTCGCGCGCGATTTCGGAAATTCCAAATTTGCTAGCATCAACCATATTATGTTACTACAAAGCAGAGGATGTATTACAGTTGACATTCGCTATCTTGGAAAACTACCATTTCAAGCATTTGTATTTATACCTATGCAAAGAGGTGCATTTGTTAGCCTCTGGGCTTAAAATGCAACTTTGCAGTCACTCTCTGCATGATCAGAAGAAAGATTTTGGTATACCGTAATTCCTCTATAGAACGTTTATCACAAAATTCAACTTTTTGATGCCGCGTTTAATACACGGTGGCGTTTATCAGAGAGTGGCGTGTATCAGAGGGCGGCGTTTATCAGAGGGTGGCGTTGATCAGAGGGTGGCGTTGATCAGAGGGCGACGTTGATCAGAGGGTGGCGTTGATCAGAGGGTGGCGTGTATCAGAGGGCGGCGTTGATCAGAGGGTGGCGTTGATCAGAGGGCGACGTTTTATACAAAATGAAAAGTATGCCCAGGAAAAAATGACAAGTGCCATAAAAAAGATAACAATAGACTTTGAACAATGTTTTCTTTTCCCAAAAACATATAAAAAATATTGTGTGAAAAAATATTTTTAATTTCACAAAAGATGTGTTCACGTTATGGAAATGTCCGTCAGAGTCCTCGTCTATGAAAAGAAGACTCCCATAGCTTTGGAATAGAAAGCATATGAACTATTCGCTATTTCTTGGTTGATGTGTTTTCTAATGAACACCACTTGTGAAGATGCGGCGCTTAAAGGAGGGCGGTGTTTATCAGAGAACGGCGTTCATTAGAGGAAAAACGAGACCACGTTGTCCAAAAACATTTTACAACAAGACATACAGTAGTTCAGAAACGGAGAAGCTTTAAATACGTCCCTACGAGAAACACATTGTGGAAAATGGTGTCCTTCTGTCAGTATGAAACTCAAAGCATCACACACTGTTAAATACAGCCAAGTGTGGAACACACACCAAGGACTGGCGACTAGACAAAGCTTGGAAAACTGACCCTGGAAAACCGCTATCTCCCAGACAGTAAGTAACTCTTAGTGTTAGACTTAACCCTAAACATAATGACCATTACATGCGAACAAAAACGTAAAGGAGAATGTATCGAAATATCAGAAACTGAATTTCAAGAAAAGGAAATTCTGGAGAACAAATCAAACAATCCAAAGCCAGGCAACAAATCATGGCTAGTATAAACAAAAGTAAAATTTCAGTGGCTAAATTTCAGTGGCTAAATTTCAGTGGCTAAATTTCAGTGGCTAAATTTCAGTGACTAAATTTCAGTGACTAGTGACTATTTCTGATACATTAACAGCAGACCTACGACCCCTCCACTGACATCAGTTTTGCGGAAAGCAAACATTCAACCATAGAATAAGCAGAATAAGTATAAACAGCGAAGCTAACTTAAAACACGGCAACTTGTTAAGTTACGTCGCTCTCCATTGCAACAAAAAATCTTCCACATTCTTATTTGATACGCGTGGCTATCGTTTCGATGCAATTTGCAAAAGGATATTAAGCCAGGTAAAGACTGGAAGCGACTGAGTGCACAAGATGAAATTTAGTCTGGTAACATATTGTCCTTTTCAAAACGAGAGTCGACAATGAGAGTGACTGTGAATATACTCCGTTTTGGTTGTCGTTGTCGTCGTTGTTGTTGTTACTGTTGTCACCGTATGTGTTGTTGTTGCTACGTCATTGTCGCCTGAGAACACTGGAAGGTGAACCAGAGCTGTTGAAAATGAACCAATGCTATTTCTATGTTTTATTTTTCGATGTGCTTTATTAATTATTATTGGCAGAAGTACCTCGACATCATCATACTAAAACTTTAGGCCTCTCGTATAGCTGGCCTTCTGATAACGGTAAATATTTCCACCAAGAGGGAATGGAGTCCAATCTTACGCAATAATTCTGGCCTTCGAGGGACGTTTCTATATTAAAATTTCACGTAATAAAAGCCAATTTATGCATAATGCACTGCAGTGAAACGACACCAACCAGCCACAACAGAAATACAAGTGAACTGCATATAAGATTTTAGTATAAGGCCTAACTTGTCATGTCCAAACTAATCATGGTGGCCTAACTTCTTCATGTGAGGTTTTCAATAACACAGTAATCTTAACCAAATATCACAGTAGACGGGTCTGTACGCCATCACGTAGTTATTCTTATACAAACCATTTTGTTGACTGCGATGAATGCCACCCATCATAACAGAGAGCAATTTACACTGGCTTGACCTGATCAGACACTGTGCAAACATTTCTCTGTTGTTTTGAGGATTTCCTTAAACTTTTGTGGAGGAAATACCAACATGTTTTGCAAATGGTAACTTACACAGGAAGAATTTTTCTTTGTTTTTAAATTTTTCGTATTCACTTGTCAGATTACTTGCATAGTTCAGTATGAGCTATGGATGCTGTTAGCTATGCCCAAAGGCATCATCTGTAATTCAAGCATTGCTTTAGACACTGATCACTTCAAAACTCATTTCCAATCTCTATGAATAACTTTGAAGAACAACTATGCTAGGATGAACAGTCAGTAAAGATCGATCAATAACACTAGAGTCAGGATAACACTAGAACTAGAAATAGCTCTTGCTAGTACTGCCCGCAAACAATTAGTTCCTTGATAATGATTGTTTTGAAAATGTAGGTCAGGATATTCGAAGAAGACACCATCTTGGGTTTTCACAATTCTATAAAAACAGCTGCTCTAGTTGATGCTAAACTATTCTTTTTATCAAGAATTTTTGGTGTTCAGTTTGCCTTTGATTTAAGTCCAACGCCCTTTTGAAAATCATGAAGTTTTTCGAGGGTTTGACATTTATTACTTTTGCTCGTACGGTCTCGAGTTTTTGGGAGAAAAGTGTGGCATTCGACTGGTTTTGATTCCCAAAACTTCGAATCAAAACTTCCATCCATTGCGGAGAACAGAGCTGTGATACAGCACCGTTTTCGTGCCAACAATCATAACTTTTGCTCGTACGGTCTCGAGTTTTTGGGAGAAAAGTGTGGCATTCGACTGGTTTTGATTCCCAAAACTTCGAATCAAAACTTCCATCCATTGCGGAGAACAGAGCTGTGATGCAGCACCGTTTTCGTGCCAAAAAACCGAAGGCCTTTAACAGAGTCTTGGCAGAGCAACGCTCCGAAGATAATTCCCTTCCGCACAAAGAGGTGGCGGTTAACGACCTCCTCGACAAAGCCGATTGATTGACAATGAAATTGATTGACAGTTGTCATGGCAGCAGAAAAGTGACAAAATCTGCTGAAAAAGTGCTGACAACATGAACTGAAGCTTCCATATGCTACTTATACGCGGGGCAGACTATAAGCCCTTCACTCGCGCGCTATCGCGCGCGAGTTGCGGGCAATAACTCTAGAGACCGCTACATTGCTAAAATCTTTCGGTTCAGAAACTATGCTTCACTACTTTCTTTTATCAGTGTTTATGGGGAATAATATCAAGAGTATTTTTCTTATAATTTCAGCAATAGATCTCTTGGTTTCTTTGTGTCGCATACCAAAGTTGATCATTGCTACATTACTGATTATATGCGCTGCTAGCGGATCTTGAAATTCCTGGATTCAGAACATGCTTTGCTCCTTCGTCGTTTTTTGGTTGGTTAAACATAAAATGAAACACCATACGAGAATGGACGAGGGTTAGCCCAGAGTCACTTTTCCTTCTTCTCAATAGATGCTCCTCCGCTTCTCCGCTCCTCCGCTTCTCCGCTCCTCCGCTTCTCCGCTTCTCCGCTCCTCCGCTCCTCCGCTTCTCCGCTCATATCTTCCCTTTCCTCGCTCCAAATTTTGTTGCACTGATACCCATGGTAGGTTGGAGGGGACCAGGGGAATCAGGTGATTAACTCCTACAAAGATTGGCCCTGTGTAACACTCGATGAGCACCATTGCCAAACTTTTGATAATATGTCACTATGTGCAACCTTAGACTTGGTTGATGACCTGCGGCAAAAGTGATACCTAGCCAACAGCCAAGTTGATCTTTCTGCCATCACCAATTCGAGTGGCGGTTTCATCACCGAGGAATCTTTACACCATCACATTCTTGGGCGCATTCCTTTTGAAAATTATCTGGGCAATTGACTAATAAATTAAACTGATTTTATCTTATAAAACCAGCGAAGATGGTAGCTTCAGATTGATGACATTGAAGTGTAGATTGTGGAATTATTAGGTAAGAAACTAGTGGAAACAGATAGGCTTTCAACTATTTTTGGTGAATTTTTGACGTCATATAGCACCGCGAGGCCAACTGCAATGTCTGGTAATTTTAACCTTACTTAGGCCATATTATAGCGCTTGAAAGACCCAAACCTTCACGACGTCATTAGTAAAATGCTTGAAAGCCATGCATGTCATTTAGTAAAAGGATTGTTTGTTGTCGTCTGTGTTATCGTTAGTTGATGGGAAAAGTATTGGCAGTTTGAGCAAATTATATTTGTTGAAGTGACGAACCACCATTTGTCCGAAGGTCCAGTTGCTTTCAAAATTCTGCATCGCACGCACATGCGCAGTAGTAATAAAAAATATATAATATTGCATTGCTAAGTCTGTTCTGAAGTAGGAACATTACTCTGGTTTATATGATCCAACTATGGTACAAAAAATTCGATCATATCGTTTTGAAGCGCGACGGGCTTTGGTTTGGAAAAACGGATAGAATAAAGGCTATGAAAATGGGAATCTAGACTCGTCTCCTTAACAACAAGAAACAACTAGTTCATATTCTATGACTTGTGCTCTAAAACGTAACAACATGCCGTAAACCATGGGACACTATCTCTAGTTCTAAAAGAACACCTAAAGTACATTTTGCACCTCTGACCCGTATAGAGTACTCTTGTGAAGCAGGAAAAAGCTTCTAATAAACAAACGGGAGTAATCAATTCATCGGGGATTTAAAAGACAAAGGCGGCCATCTTTGGGTTGATCTTTCGTCTTAGTCATGGAGATGCTAATGCTTCATATCAAATGGATGGAATCCCTCTGACCGTGTGTAACCCAGGAAGGCTGTATCAATTTACAGACAGATTTTCACGACTTTTAGCTTGGTACATTCTTTCATACTGCAACCAACGCAAGTTCTGTGCAACTGTTCCTAAACTAAAGAGGCCAACAATGTAAAGAAGTCTCCTCCTACCCCTTCTTGTCCTAATTGTGGCAAATATTTTGATGGCGTTGTTTTACATGTGGACTTTGGCTCAATGTATTTGTTGCAGGTTAAATGTTTATCTGAATTGATTATCTGAGCCGATTATAACCTTTCATTCAGTGAAAAAAAGGAAAGGCAATGCCCTCATGGAATTACCCACCCCACCCCCACCCTTTGACGCTGGTCCTGCAACTGCTATCGACGAAATGACAAATCGTTGTTAGAATGACATAAGCTAGGTCGTTCGATTTTCGTATAACGTTGTAATTAAATGTAAAAGCTGATAGATTTAACGGTCAAATGTCGATCAAGAAATCTAGGAGATAATCAATGTTTGGCTATTACTGGGGAATCAAGATTTGGTTTAAAACTACCATTAAAGATCTCATATAATGCAGAGCATTGTTGGTTAGTTTTATATCAACTTGAAAATAGTCTAAACATGTCTCATATTGAATAATGACTCTTTCTTCTTGCATAATTTTCCTAAATAGTTTAAACATGTCTCATATATTAATAAATAATGACTCTTTCTTCTTGCATAATATTGCTAACGTCAATAACCTTAATAATGAACTGAAAAGTTAACAGAACGTTAACATTGGTCGTTGGCAGGGCCATAGTCACAATTGTTCTTTAGGGGAGGGGGCTACGGGGGCTTTAGCCCGCCTCCCAATAATTTCTTAAATGTACTTAAAACCGTACAAAAAGTCGTCATGCTCTAGGTCATTAGCACATTTAGCCATCCCCCACCCCTCCCCCCTCTCCAAAAAAGTTAACTTTTGCAATCAAAGCCTCGGTACACGTGATGTATCAGGAATGGATTGTGCTGTCGGTCCCTAGACAATGTTGTTCGAAGCAAGGTATGTCCTCGAAAAGAATGACACGGTCTTAGATAGAGTACACAGAATATTGTTTGAATATCGAAAGTGGAAAATAAGACTTTTAAACATATATATCCCAGAATGATTTTGACGAAACATTATCTTCAGACTGATGACATTTTAAGATTGGAGCATCGCATATTACCCAATTCCAACCATATTCCTCTATGACTCGTCAATGACTGAAAAATGACGTTATCCATTAACACTTGCAAGTAGTCTGATGTTTCAGTTTATATTTCTAGCCTTTCCATTAACACTATTTACCACAGTGAAATCCGATGTGGGCCTATCATTCAAATGTCAGCTGAACTTTTGCCTGGACGGCAGATGAACTGAGAGAGGTTTGAAATTCCTTTACCAAGACGACACATTGAGAAACTGATAGCTACCATCCACGTTGGCACAAATGCTTTTGCAGACAGCTTCATTCCTCAACCAGTTCCTCGTAGGGGAATCTATTTATCGTCTAGCAAGGGAAAGTTTTATGAAAAGGAATCACATGAATCCAAGATTCCACAAAAAAACCTAAAAACTGGGGTTGATATTCACGAAACTTTTCTTATAGTGAATACAACCCCACGAAGCACATGGTTAACTAAATTCTGTCTTCCAAATGTGACGGTTTTTCCTTCAAAAGACGAAGATATTTATACTTTAGAAACAAAAATACTTGACTTTAAAATATTTGGATTTTCGTCCAAGTTTCAACCTTGAAAAGATAAAAATTTGGTTCTCGAATAACGAAGCGTTTTGACTGCCATATTTACTTGATACCTGCTTGTAAACGATGCTAATCTTTGAGAAACAAAGAACAGAAACACTTCTTCCAAAACGTTAAGAAGGGCACAGCTCTCGTGATTTCCCAAGCAAGTTTAAAAAATAATTAAACCAGATGGATGCAAGGAACTCTCAACGAAAGAGGTTGAGAGTAAATGCTACACAAAGAAACGAAACTCAGCTTGTGTTAGTACAAAGAAAACGATGAAATTGGCAATTCCTCTGTTGAATATTTTGGTTTTGAAAAATAATAGCTATAGGTGTGTGAAAGCACTCGATTGAAAACATAAAGAGAAAAAAGAAAGAGATAAACTTCGCTGAAATGAATGGGTACAAAAGTTTACTTTGGGCCTTGTTGAAAAGCGAATTGTCCTGCTTTCATAACAAATAGATCGCTCTCTTGATGAACATCAAAATATCTCCTAAATATATAAGAATAAGTTGCAAATGGCACACAATGCCCAAGGGACAGAACTTTAACCAAACTTGCTTCTCGTTTGACTGACATTTTCCATTTTGAATTGAGGCGTTCCGAAGGAGGGGTGAAGACCTTAACAGCAAATTGTCTGCCCGCGTAAGAAAAGAAAGTCTTACTTATCCCTCGATTAACGCTTGACATTATGAATCCATTGGTGTTCTGATTAGCTCAAACATGGATATAAAAGCGACAGTACGTTTTAACATGGCTTATGTAAAGTAAAGCCTATTGATTTTTATATTTATATCCAGACTTGCCTTGAATCGGCATATTCAAAACTTAATTTGTTTTACACTTCTTTTTTATAAGAAAATTTTTATAAAAGTACGAACCGCAAAATTGGTAAAAAATTGAGAGCAAATTGGAGCAAGCTGGGGCTAAGCTGCTGTTTAATGTAATTTTGAAAAAATTTGTCTAAAAAAATTTCACGTGCGTCTTCGGTGAATTTTCAAACACAAATTGTCACTGTGTTCGCAAATGAGGTCTGAACACCCTCTACAGCACAAACGCTAGCAATTGCACTGCTTACAACATAATGTTTTAAGAACAAATTAAGAACATTCCAGCATCAATTGTTTTGAAAAAATTAAGAGCAGCAAGTTTGAACTTCAATTCACCGTTTCTTATAAAAAAGGATGTAGTAGAAGTGCATTCTTGTCACTTGTTCCACCAGAATAACAGCAACGGAACGTAGGTGGGCTACACAAAAGTATGAATTAACGACGTGACATTTTGCAGTGATATAAACTTCTTAAATTTAAAATTTCTACCCTTCTCCAATGTGCTTCCCTCTCCAAATCCGAAGTTTAAGGCGCGGCCCTCTAGAAATACAAACCTACTAAAGAACTCTGCAATTTCTCAATTCCGTCACACGCCTCATAGCGGCGAAGAGAGAAATAAGAGGAAAAGAATCCAAGCAGTAATGTAGAAAAAGATGACGAAGAAGTGCAAGAGATTATAATTGTTGCAGCCCATTGGAATATGGAGCAAACATTTTGAATTATTTCGCATTTAAGCTTCAGGGAACTAAACCTCATAAAAATGTATGTCGAAAAAGACTGATGTCCCAAAACAGCGTTCGGGGATATTGTTTCAGCATCTATCAGGAAGATGCTATTAAAAAGGTGTGCCAAGGGCACTAATGGAAAAGTCAGAAAGAACATTTCTAGTCATCAGAAAAAGTGTATTTTAAATAATTTCTAGACTTAAATCGGTTAGAAGTTACCCACTTAGACACGAAATAAGACCTCCAAACAAAAAGTACTCAAACATATTCGCTTGAAGTCACGTTTTTTGTGGCCTAAATTGAAAGGAAAATATTCAGGGCGACGAGAACGATTTCCCGTGTTTGTTCAAGGATTTTATTGGTGCCAAGCCCAAGTAAATAAATGAAAACCACAAAAATCCATCAAATGGGTAATTCGTAACGTCTCAACTAGTTCTATCGCATGATTTCTGAATGCATTATTACGATTTTTAGACATGTCTAGAATTATCACGTAGTGAACAAGGCTATCATGTAGGACCTCGTTTTTACTCACTTCAAGACCCCCCTCCTCGTCTATCATAAACAAACCGTTAACAAACCACGAAGGCAGACCATTAGGGAAATGCATTGAGGTGCCAACGAAGGTATGGGGGAAGAGATATGTCAGTGCAATGCAAAGGGAAAGACAGTGATATACCCCCCCCCCCCTCCCTCTCAAGTAAGTAATTTTGCATGATACTGGGTACTTAGTAAACCGTACAAGAACTGCTCATTGTCTTGACCTCCTTTAAAACAACTAAGAGAAGCACATAACACTTTCTGATACACTCTTTTTGTATAAGAACACGAGCCTCAAAATTGGTCAAAAGCTAAGAACAAATTAAGAACAAGCTGAGGCTGAGCTTCTGCAAAATACAATTTTGAACAAGCAAAAAATTTCTCAAAATCGAGGATTTTTAGCCATATGTGGGTGCTTTTTGAGTGAATATTCAAACCTATCGGCAAATGAAGGCTGCCTCACTGGCAAATGAGTTCTGACTAACTCCCTAGAGCAAAAAAGCTAGCACTCACACTGCTTACACCCTATTAAATAAAGAACAAATTAAGAACAATCTAGCCTCAGATTTTCGAAAAAATTATAAACAGTCAGCCTGAACTTAAGTTTACTGGTTCTTAAAAAAAAGAGTCTAGCTTCAGTGCATCATCATTCGCAAAAATTTTTTGGCATAATAGGGATCCGTTCCTTATGGCCGGTTTCTTATGAAAATGAGTGCAGTTACGGTAGGGCATGGTCTTGGTGCTTTCAGTTTTAACAGGCACCAGCAAAAAGATCGTATTGAGACATAAAAAGATCGCAGAGACGTCTTCTAAATGACAAATTCTACTTTCTTTTGCATACCTGAAGAGCCTATGTGGGTTGACAGTGGAAATCAAGGCATGTGGATCGGAGCTGCTATCTCGGGAGAGGAAGCCCTTACACTCTTTGTTTGTCAAAGTTGTTTTAAACAGGACGCAAAGCGGATTATATTTAGAATCCCTATTGATTGCTGGGTTATTTCCAGCCCTCGATCTTTCATCATGGATGACAAAGACCTTGGCCAAATTTTTCAATTATTTGTTTTTACTTAGAATACCCAGTTTCCAAAGCAAAACCGTATATGATGAAGAAATCTTGCCTGGTTAGACTTGCCAGGTTCCCGAATACTAGGTTAATTCCCTTCTCTAAACAAAATTTTGCATTTTTCGTAAACTGGCAAGAAAAATAGCGAATACGCCTCCCCAGCGACAACAAACAGTACAAAAAACAGGGCTCCCCGAACATAGTTACTGAGTTGCTATTGTTCTTTTCAACTAAAAGTTCCGACATTCTTTCGATACTGAAACCGTTTACATTGATAATTAGGTTTGTTTAGATTGTACAGACATTCCCACGTATATTGGCCCACGTTTGCTCACGAGCCTGGTTTGTATAGACCCATAAAAATAAGTATATGAACTTCGAGTGGATCGGCTGAGGCATTTAAAAATGGCTAAACAGCTGTAGCTTAATATGTAAAAAGGTTTACGAAGGAATCAGGGTATCTTTAGCCATCAAACCTGAATGGCGCTATAATGCCTCTCTTGAATATGACAAATTTCATTTGAGAATGCTTTTAAGATATTGAAAGCCAGGACGTTGTGGGCTCTCGTATGAAATTATGTGGCGCGAAAAAGCCTATACTTGATGATTGTGATTCTGCTATACAAAAAAAACCTATACAAAAAATAAAAAAGGCTAATGAAAATGAAAAAATTAGATTTTCATGCTTTTTTCATCTAAATTTACGCGTAGGATTATATGGATGTGCTTAAGATAAGATCTTTGAGAGCTCCGCAGTTCTGAGAATTTCGCCGGTGGATCTTTGCTTAATGGCGTATAAAGATAGATGGCTTCAATACTTTTAGTACTTTTAATGTTCTAGTTTACCTGAAATACATTCTATTCGGTGTAAACTCATTTTGGCATTTGAATTCAATAATACTCATAAAATGCATACTTTTTAGCAACACATTAACAGTTTTCATTTATAAGCCCACCAGCGAGACAGCTCCGCACTAGTTTTAGGCCCTGCAATATTGACTTATATCTGTTTTGTCCCGATGTAAATATTCACGAAAGATGGCTTAGGTGTCTCTAACATTAGCAAGCAATATTTCATTTCTGAGGGTCAAATTTTGAGAACATGCACGCCATGGGTCGACTGACATCTTTGGAAAATCTTTGAGATGGCGTGCAACAACAATTAGAGTAATTATTCAAGGTGCTTGGAACAAGTATCTCAATATCCAATATCCGTTTCTGGGCAAAGAACTCTCGGTTGTGTTACAGTCAAAAGAGGATCATCCAAGTCACAATGATTGGAAATTTTTTAATGGCTTAAAGAAACATTCCTGACGCTCTATTGAGGCACCGCAAAAAAACGACAAAAACAGCTCACCTTAAAAGTAAGATTTTTTAATGCTGAGAGAAGCCCCCCGTTAGAGCGTGAAAATTGTTGCATGATTTTCTACGTTTAGCTATGGATGTGCCTGCTGAATGTCACAGGGCAGTCATTGGGTAAACTCGGTTGAACGGGAGGCCTTTACTTGATTGAATATCCAGTTAGATTTGTTGCATTTTAGATCGTGTGGAACTACGTACGGCATGGGTAATGTTCTGCACGATTAGAAGAGGCACGTTTGCCAATGTGTGCTAACAATCGCCCAAAAATAAATGCAAAGCAAACAAAACTCCGTCAATATACCACGGAATTTAAACAAAATCTAGACCATTGATAAAAGAGACAGAGGAACCTACTGTACTGATGTCAAATGATGCCAAAAGCTTCTTGATGGGAACAGCAGAACTCAGTCTTTCAAGATTTGAAGACGATCCTTTTCCACATCGTGAAAAATATGATCTTGATGTGCTTCTTTCTGTGGGGCTTGATCGTGGCCGGGCTAGAGAGACTTCCCATAAAGAAAAGGTCAGAAACAGCTCAAACAAATGGCAAATCCTAAAACTGGCGAGCATCTTCGGAGTTGCAATCTTATCTGGCAACAGTCCTCGTTTCGTATTTCCGTATTAAAGCACTCGGCACACGGCTGAGAATTCAATACTCCGGTAGTGGAATGCAAAGCAACACTGGGATGCAGTCTCGACTCTGTCTTCCTTGGCTCACGTCATGCTCATCCGAGAGCGATCCTTTTTAGATTCCTTACCGCACTGGGCAGCTTTTCTCTTCTCCGGAAAGCAACTGGATATCTTTAAAACCCGTCATGAGTACACAGAGAGTAATTAGGGTCATTCGTTTCAAGACGTATCTCATAAAAGCAAGTTTGATTTTAAGCCCCCAACCGCGCAGCCGCAGATTCATTAGATTTACAAAAAAATCATCGTCCT
This sequence comes from Rhopilema esculentum, assembly GCF_057945365.1. NCBI lineage: Eukaryota > Metazoa > Cnidaria > Scyphozoa > Rhizostomeae > Rhizostomatidae > Rhopilema > Rhopilema esculentum. Next base: position 4,869,238 of record NC_142816.1, read on the forward strand.
GAATTCCTTCGCAGAGGTAATTTTAGCCAAGCGTCTAAGTGGGATCCAGAGACAACACCAAAGCAACTTTTTCTTCATTTTTGTCACAGACACAAAGAAAATTAAAAATACTTCTGAATAAACGATACCTTACTATATCCCCACAAAATGTCACCGTTGACATTTCAATGAAACTTTCGGCTTAAACGTGGGTTGATAACCTGATATTGCCCGAAAAAGACCAAAGTCCCAAAACCTTTGCATCACGTAAAAGACAACCTAACCACGAAGTCTGAAATTCATATTGTTCTGGACTACAATTTCAGATGCCTTAAGAGCCGGGGAACACGAGGGGAATATAACAGAAATTTGAAAAAACCTGCTGAATGTATACAAGACTGAACAACAAAATAGCTAGATATGGGAAATATAAATCTAAGAGGTTAAAATATTTGAATGGATAGATTATAGACTATGGGGAAAGGGGGCCTTGAAACAAGGTTTCCCGTTGAGCAGGGGCCTACCATTTGCCTACTAGAGGCAAGATATAGAGGTAATAACAACGATATTACTTCATTTTATGTTTTATAAACAGAGCAGAATTGAGATAAGCAAGATCTCCTTATGTCCTTAAATTTCTGAGGCACACACAAAACAATGCTAATCCGAGGCACACACCAAACTTAGTATAAAATCATCATACTAGTCAATAGTTGTTATTTATCTGATTAACATGTAATTTCACAGACCTAGCCGAGCTTTCGATATGTCCAACGATAAATTCTTTGTAATTTGCAAACAATCATTTCGTGGTACAGAATTTAAAAATGGCTTTGAAAAATCAAATATTTTGAAACATATTGCGAAAGCTTTGCGTCTGACAATCTTCAGAGTTAGAACGTCAGAACATAGATCGACAAATCCACGCAGGAAATATATATACACAGTTTATATACTGGAAATATAAATGATGGGTATATATTTGTTCACTAGCTTAGATTTGTCGATCTAGGTTCTGACCTTTTATACTCCGAAGAGTGTCAGGTGAATAGCTTTAGTAATATGTTTCAAAATTTTTGCTTTTTTAAAGCCATTATTTGTTTTTTCAGAAGTACGTGTTTTATTTTCATTTCTATCTCATAATTGCTTTAATATTTCTTTTGATAGTGGTATGAACTTTAGATAAAGTTTTTTTCTGTAAACGCTGAATAATTTTGAGCATTAGAAAGTACCATCCTGATGAGTTGAGACAGATGAGATTTCGACTCTGGTAGAGATTTTGCATGGTTTGATAAAGATTTGATAGAAATAAAAAAAAATAGATGCCCAAGATATCAAATATTGGGGAGGAATATTTGTTTAGGTCTGAAGAATCCGAACAATGCAAACAATTTTAGGAAAAATATTTAGAAGTTTTGCAGCTGTCCCTTTCAGTCAGAAAAAATATCGATGTTGGGGAGAGGGGAAAGGGGAGAGGGGTTGAGTAAAATATATGCACCTGGTAGCCCTATGACTTTGATAAGGAAGGATTAAGTGAAAATGAAAAGTACTTTCAAGAAAGGGGTATCACTGGTCTGAAGCCTCACTCTCTGAATCCAGCATTACAAATCATTAAGTTGCCATTTCCAAAAATTGTATTTTGTAAATAAATCGGGGATTAAAACATTCCACAGTGATCTTTGATAGAAGCTCAAAATTAGTGTCTAAAAATGTAACGCTATACATTCAATGGAATCTAATAAAGAACAACCTGACACTGAAATATTTAATAAAGAAGCAAATATTGATTTTCAAAACATCTTACATCGATAAAATGTAACTCTAATCTTACTATTCTTTTACATCGCAGAGAAGAAGCAGGGGTAAAGAACCTTTGTAATATTTTGGAAAACATCTAGTCACCTGACATGATTGTTAATATAATCGCATAGATTTATATGCAATAATTTTGTTATATAATGAAATAATAAGCTTTTAACGACAATGGCCAAAGTGTTTGTTATATAATAATATAATAAGATGTATTTTACAGCCTTTAGGCCAAAAAAATTATTATTGGTTCTAATAGTAAGCCCTAGAAGGATTTTTTTCGATGTCAGAATCTGAAAAAAATATTTATCCATTCTTAGTTTAAAGTTGCCACCATCGCGGAAAATCAAACATAACAATTTTTGTGTTTGTCTTGCTTGCAAAGTTTACAAGTACAATCGAATGATGAAAATCCTGGTAAATTTTTTCTTCAAAATTTGTAAAGATAGAAGAGTTTTATTTCGTTGGGGATCGAGCTCCATATTTGGCTACATCTATGAAAAATGATGTTTATTCCACATATTTTGCATGTGCTTTAAATATGGAGTTTCTTATGTTAAGGGTCATTCATTTATGGAAAATTGTCTTTTATCAGCAAAGGGTGGATTTCAACTATTAATTGTCTGAACATTCCTATCGCAAGATCTTGTTTACTTTCTTTTAGATAGTTGATTGTTTTATCTTTTATAAAAAGTTGTTTAATTTATTGAATAATTTCATACAAAATCGGAGCTTGCGATAAAGTGAAAAATTTTCTATGTCATCTGCAGAGGGTGTTCTACCGAGGATGCAGCTTTGCCTGGAACAAATTCCTTATATTAAGAAACCATTTTTTATTATACACACACCCAGATTTGTATTTGAGGTCATTTAGATTACCCTTTTCTGTTTTTTTCATCTTTTCTTTCTTGTGAGTTGGCAAACGTACACTACTAGCTATACTAACGCTGATCAAAAGCAACTTAATATATAAAAAATAACCGAATTTAACAACGCAACAAAAATAAATGAATAACTGATAAAATACATCAATGTGCAGTGGGTTCCCCGTCATTTTGTATAGCCCATTTGTCCTATATATAGTTTACAAATGCGGCATAAGCAAGAAATCGCAGGCATAGTTTTGATACTTGCTTTGAAGGTTCCAGCTACTAGTGTATTCTAGGAACCCAGTCGGAGCAATTGTCCCCTCCCATCCTTATTTAAATGTCTGATTACTACAAATTAATGACCCTTTCAAATCCTAACCCCCTTCCCCAAGAATTCAACACATTCCTACACGCTTAGTACATTACAAACAACAGCCTACTCGCCCCGCGTAAATTTTCTTCAGAACGCTTGCGTCCCGAAATATTCGGGAAATTTCAAAACCTTGTACCTTATTCTTAAAGAAAATTTATAGTTTTTATTGAATAACAGTGCATGTAAACTATGTAACAAAATGTCACATTAATGGAACCTTAGTATAACGGAAGTATGGAATCATATTTTCATTCCGCTTAAAATCAAGGAAATTTGGTCATATACGATAAAATCCTTCTCTTCATAATGGTAATTTCCTTCCTGCAACATTGCCCTTTATGGAGGAACTTGAGAAAGTCCAACCCTCTAATTATGATTCACGAGACCAAGCCATTCCCACGGTAATTCAAGATTCAAAAAATTTGAACTTGGCAAGAAAGACTGGCTACACTAAAAACAGATTCAATGACGCAGATCTGGTGCCTAGCATACGATGACCTTGATCAAGTCTTTTTTCTTCATGTCAACACAAACTTGTTATTCAGTAATTCAGGCCCATTTTGCGTCCACGTCTTGAAATCACGATTCCAAACGTTGCAAGACATTTGAAACGAGGCTGGTCAAGCACCAGGCACGTGAAAAATTAGCTTATAGCATTACAAAGTTCTTCCAAATAAAAATGAGAAGATATGGGATGATTTTCAAAACCATACAAAGAATGCATCAAAGCTTTAGTCAAATGTACCGAAAACGCCATCCAGCCTTGACAGTTTTATAAAATATTGATTACAAAATAATCAACAGACGCATGTTACTGGTTTTAGGAATTCACCCAGCAATTGTTGCCAGTGGCGGATTTAAAGGGGGGCAACCAGGGGCAGTTGCCCTCCCTCGACGAGTTGAAGAAAGTATGGTGCTCCTTTTTTGGAAATTGTGCGCCCCTTTTGAAAAAGTTTCTGAGACCAATAGTTTAATTTGCTTCAAGGATTACTTCAAAGTTATGTTGTTTATTCCGAAAATGGATCTGAAATTATTGTATAGAGCGTTCTCTCGTCATCAATTTTTGAAAATTTTTCAGCGACCCCACTACCAACTGCCCCTCCTTCAAGTTTGCTCTGGATCCGCCCCTGATTGTTGCAAAGCAGTGAGCTATTCTGCCTTGGTAGGTAAGCCAAATTTAGAGAAGAACATTTAGCATATACGTATTTAAAATGAAATATCACTTTCATACCTTAGATTCTTTCCTGTACGTAACTTAGAGGAACAAAATCCACTTTCGAAAAGTCGGCTTCCATATCTTCATCAAGTTATCTAGCATCTTTACACATGATATCAAATCAATTCTTGTGTCTACGATCAAAAAACATATCATTATAACTGACTAAATAATTTTGCGAATCTTTTTTAAACTCATATCTTATATTCACATTAGCCATTGATTGAAACTTTTCTGCTTACAGAGAATACAAAACCTTTTCCGTCTCAAAACAAGGGACCACTTTATTCACACAAGGGACCACTTCAACGCTGAAATCGATATTTGGATATAGTAGACGTTTCTCTTACAATAGGTCACACTAAAAAACGGCATTGTCTCCTGTTACTTTGCTACTCAAATTTTGCCCTTTGTGAGTGGGGAACAAGAGGGCACAGAGTGCAAGCAAGATTCTTGTAACAGATGGCATTGTTTCTATTCAAAGTGGTGTGCCCTTGCACGACTTCTAATCTTGAAAACTAAAGTTAAATATAAACTCAATCTAGGAAACAATTGTAAGTAACGTCGAAAGAGAAGGACATTTCAAAAGTCTGAACATAAATAAAACAGGGCTCCACTTATTCAGCTTTATACCACCCAGATAAAATATCATCTCAGCGCTTACTTCCCCAGTTCTTCAAGAAACTGGGGTTACCAACACAGGCCCCAAAGTCAATCTTATTGACTTACTAACCGTGAACATTTAGCATAGCATTTCATATCCAGGATGCCACATGATATCTTTATACAGCCTCAAATCCAGGATGCCACATGATATCCGAAACGAGGCTGATCAAGAATGGCACACAACACACACAAGGCTCTTTGAAGAAAAAGGGAAATTGTTGAGATGAACTCTAGATAAAACAGTTAAGACATTAACTATATGATTGACTGGAAAGTAAAATAGCTTAAGATAAAAGCATTAGAAATAAAATGAAGTCGGGGTGGGCCTAACACTTATCCGATTGTGGTCTCAGATCACAAGGCTATAATACAGCCTTTGATGTAAAAACCAGGAATAGCTAAAGTTGATGAGCAACAAATTTCCTTAAATGTTAACAAGGTGAAGCATGGGCTTCGCTCCATCCAGGTAAAAGTAAAAAGATAGAGAGGAAAGAAGATTCTCTTATCAAAAAACGTTTTCTTTAGTGTAACACTAAGTAAAGGGAGCTCACAAAAATATAGGACTCATCAAATCAAGCATTATTTAGCTTAATGGGAAACGTAACAACTCAAACCAATGCATCGAGTTGATCAGGAATTTGGAAAAAAGTTGATAAGTCTATCGGTGATTTTCGGTTTATACTAACGATTTGCAAGGGTTTTCCATGTGATGTCAAAGAGGACCACTGTAAATCATAATTTTTGGACAGTGATCAAAAGGAAAACGCTGATGCGATCCACCGATCATGAATGAGTTATGTGACTGACAGAAAGCTCTATTTTGATACTTATAAGCATGATGAACAATGATTGGACAGTGATCAAAAGGAAAACGCTGATGCGATCAACCGATCATGAAGTTGCGATAACAATTGGCATCGATGGCCGTTGTCATATATAATAGCAGCAGGTTGTGTAGCTATTCTTTAACACAATAGGAATATTGGCTTGCTAGTAAGGAAACGTTTCGGTGGCATGTTGAGCGACACCAAAAAACATATTTTTAATTTCTCGGATTATTCTCTCTCTGATACTGAAACATTTGTCTTAGGTAATGGACTCGAATTTTGTATCCCACCCCTAACAATCAACAGAGAGGAACTCTTTGCTGAATTCGAAATTTTACACGCTCAACTTGCTAAGCACGAGATTTCTAACCCTTTGGAGTTTAACAAATTACGAGCACGACTAAGCGATTTGGCGTACGCTTACAGCGGCTCTCCCATCGACCACTCAGATTTTCTTTTGCATAGAGAACATTTTCAAGCACTAAAATCTCTACGGGCTAACAATGACATCTTTATTACAAAACCTGATAAAGGGTCTGGAGTGGTAATTTTAAACAAAAAGGACTACATCAATAAAATGGAGGTAATTCTCCACGACAAAGAAAAATTTGCTAAATTGGGTGATGTCGAAACACATGACAAAACGGCCAAACTAGAGCGGAAACTCCAAAAACGTTTGTTGGAACTGGTCAACTCAAAAATGTTGGCTACAGAAATTTATGATAGGATAAGACCCACGGGCTCTCAACGACCACAAATGTATGGCCTCCCTAAAATACACAAGCCGAACGTCCCACTTAGACCTATCTTGTCTATGATTGGCTCAGCACAACACGAACTGGCTAAGTGGCTTTCTGAAGTTTTGGACCCTGTTCTTCAAAAATATTCAAAACATTGCATCAAGGATTCTTTTACGTTCGCTGAGTTCATGCAAAACTTGAACATCGAAAACGAAACATCTTTCATGTGTTCTTTTGACATTAGTAGTCTTTTCACAAATGTTCCTTTGAGTGAGACCATCAAAATATGTGCCGACGCTTTGTACCGAAGCGAGCTTAATAGCCCACCATTCCCAGAGGAAGTATTCATTGAACTGATGGAAACTGCAACACGTTCAGTTGAATTCAGTTTTAACAATGAAATGTACCAACAAAAGGATGGTGTCGCTATGGGTAGCCCTCTGGGACCTGCCTTGGCCAATATCTTTGTTGGCTTTCATGAAGAGCGTTTGTTCGACTACGACCAAAAGCCAGGTGTCTATTTTCGGTATGTGGATGACACATATACCATTTTCAAAACAGAGGCTGAGTGTGATATTTTTCTAAAACACCTAAATAGCCTACACCCAGCCCTCCAGTTTACGTTTGAAAAGGAAGAAAATGATTCCTTACCATTTTTAGATGTTTTGGTCGAAAAGTCTAACACTGGATTTCTTACCAGTGTATATCGCAAGCCTACTTTTACCGGTCAGTACATACGCTGGAATTCATTTTGCCCAAAACAACGCAAAGTCAACCTTGTCAAAACATTAGTACATAGGGCACTTATGATCTGCTCGAAATCTAAACTGCACGCTGAACTGGAAAAACTCAAAACGATCTTCTTGGACAACGGCTATCCTGAAGACGTCATTTTATCTTATACTAAGGAGAAGATCGCAAGTTTTTCGGCTGTTCAAAAGTTTGGTCCGCAAAAGTGCCCAGTTTATTTGAAACTACCATGGATTGGTAACACTTCCTTGCGATTCGAGAGTCAAATTAGGCAAGCCATAACCAATTGTTTCTTTGCTGTCAATCCTCGGATTGTTTACAGCACTAGGAGAGCCCTTCCATCCATTCAAAAGGATTGCGTCCCTACCAAACAAAAAAGTTCCGTCATTTATGAAATTACGTGCCAGTGTGATTCTGGCTACGTAGGGCGCACAACCCAAAGATTGGGGGATAGGATAAAACAGCATGTTCCTTCCAACATACGAAACAAAACTGCCCCTCAAAGAGAACAGCCTCCTCGATCTTGTAGGTCTAGAAACACTGTTAAAACAAGTGATTCTGCCATTGGTCAACATCTTTTAGACAACCCAGATTGTGCAAAACTCTATAATGACGACATGTTTCGGATAATTGGCAGAGCCCGGTCGTCCTTCCATCTAGCAGTTTTGGAGTCAATCTACATAAAAACGAAAAAGCCGCCATTGTGTAGACAAAAGGAGTTCGTTTTCTCTCTTGGACTCCATTGGTAATTTTTCTTTAGGCTCGCGGCACTGATTGGTCAACTATACCGGTCTTGTGCTTGCGTTTTTCTGATTGGCCTATTTCGATCCACAACTGGGTATATATTTTTCAAACGTGTTTTTTCGGAACCTTATTCTGACGTTTTATGCTCTGAGGAGTGTCAGACGAAAAAGCTTTAAGTATGTTGTAAAATGTTTGCTTTTTTCAAAGCCATTTTCAAATTCTGTACCGCAAAAAAATTGTTCATATTCTTAAATTGCAAAATAGGCATTGTAAAGGACGATATCAATGATTGATGATAATGATTTATCAAAGACGATTAGAGATGATTGTTTTGGTAGAGCTGACTATCATCAAAAACTTTATTTGATGATCACATAATCATGTCCATCAGATAGTAACCATGTTGAATAGCAAAAGGTTTGAACTGATTGGATACAACGATATATCCAATACATATCTACGGGCCATTTCATTTTTTAGGCATGGTAGCCCCTCAGTTAGCGAAAAACTGATTTAAAGGGGGCCATGCATTGATGGTTTACTAATGCCGGCGGAAACAAAGAGATTCATTGTAAATATTTTTTCTCAAAACAGAAACACAGAGTGAAAATACACTGCTAAACAAAATATTGAATGTTCTGGCAATAACTATGGACATCGCATGAAAGAAATTAAATGTTTGTGTTCTCGTATTGAGAGCATCAAAATATGTTGTAAACAAACCTTTTGCCAAGCGAAATATTTCATGCATCTACAGAACTGAAATACCAAAGTTTCTTTAAAGATGTGACCTAAACTGGAAGCTTCGTAAATCTAAATGTAGCTATTCTATGGAGTGTAGGGAATAACATAAATTTTACTATCTACATGAAGATTCTTGCTGCAATAGATACAAAACGGCTACCAAATATTTCATTGTTCAAAATGCAAATTTATTAGGAAATAAAGACCACTTATACATTTTCTTTTTTGCGTAGTACTTTATTCTAAAATCACGCTTACAATATGATCTCTTTCTGTGAGAAGAACCAGTCTTTTTCACGTTGAACTTGAAGTGAAGTAATTATATATTTAAATATATAAAGAAACAATTTCAACAGGCAATATTCTTAAAAAAAATAAGTTATTGATTAAAAATTATATTTTAAGGACAGACGTGAATGTATTCCAAGACAAAGGTATAGATTTTGTCTTAAAAGGACGTCTTTAAGATCTCAGATGATGTTAGATCTAGAATCTAAGATTAAATATAAGACGACTTAGATTAAAATGCCGGTAAAGTTTTTTTGCTTATTGACATACAGATATGATGGAACTCTAAAGAATTATTTTAGTTAACCCGGTGAATCCATACCACGTAGAGATTACATACAGAACAATCTGGTATCTTTATATGCCTTTTAAAAAGTCTGTCCCAAAAAGGTTTAGATGCATTGAATAATGCTACGGAAATTTGTGTTAGAATAGAACTCACGTTGGGCGCCACAACTTAAGAATGATTTAGATAAAGAAGGCCAAATGCCTAGAAATGCCTGTGTTCTAAGGATAAATATCCTGCTATGGGAAAACTACCTCAAACGACCTCTCTAACGGTAATAGTAGGAAGTGAAGAAACATTTGGAGACACAGTTGAGACTCAAATTTCATTCAACGTGTAATCATATAAATCATTTTCACAATTGCAGCTTGGGGGTCATAATTATTCAAATCAGTTACGTTTGAAAGAAAATAAGTGTTGACCTTTCCAAAAATGTTTTTACCACCAGTTTATTGTTGCTGGAGAAAATTGTCGTACTTTGTACGAGTCAGAAAAGATTGTACGTGATAGCCCCAGTCGGAGCCCCCAAAGTTACAATGTACGGGGGATCAGTAAGGCAATACTTTAGAAGTAACGGCCATTTTCCAAAAACCCCTCTAATATCATTGTCTGTCTGCCAAACAGTCAGAAGTAATCGAAATCCAGTTAGAACGAAAAATCATAAACCCAGAAGTATAGCACATGACAAGATTCTAACGTAAAAATACAAGACTGACCCAAATGTACCAGATTGTTGTATATACAGTGACCCCGCCCCCTTATGAAATTGCTAGTTAAATACTAGTTAAAATGAAACATTCTTAATGCTGGGGTTACTGCTTATAGAAATGTTATTTCCTAAAATGAGAAGATCTATGTCTAACCAGTGTTTAAAATATTGAAAATTTACTTATTGATTTTGGTAACGAAATATTAATGAAGATGAAAATAAAATATGATAAATTGTAAACTATGATCAATTGTGCAGTGCGTGGCAATGGTTCGTCTACAACATTGTTGATAAAAAACTCTCAAAGAGCCAAAACATCAGGCTTTTTCCTGAAATATTCATTCAAACGAAGAGCTGCATACCTATAAAATAAAACAACAGAATTTGAAGGCATTAGAGTCTATGTCACATGACGTTAGGGCTGTACGCAATCCAACTAGGTGAGTGGAAACGGACAACCCCATGTATTTACAGTGGAAACCCGATTTAACCAATCAATAATACCAGCCTTGAAAAAGCAAACATTCTAGAACATCCCTTAAACTTCTGACATTCTTCAGAGTATAAAACATCAGAGCATAGATCGAAAACTCTACGCTAGGAAATATATATATATACCCAGTTGTGGATCGAAATATGCCAATCAGAAACGCAAGCATGTGGCTGTTGAGGTTGCCCAGTCGAGCTGCTTGCCTAGTGATAATATTACTAATTTAGAATCAATAATAATATGAAATATGCGGCATAAAGAACCAAAAGGTGCAATTCGTTCAATTTTCTCAAGCACTACTTCTCCTAATTGGAATTTCATCCCTTTATTCAATTCTGCATCTTCTTCTGATTTTATCTTTCGATTTTAACCTTTTAAATTCCTCTTTGGGTTCCATTTTTTGATTTGATCCTTTCATTACATCTTCTGATTTCAACTTTTGACTTAATTTTTCCTTTCCTCTTACGATTTGATCTTCTGATTTTATATATTTGGATTGGGTCTTGCGACTTGATCTGTCGTTTTAAACTTCTGATTTCATCTTTCGATTTCATCCCTTTGATTTTACTTCTCAATTTTACCATTTCATTTCATTTTTTTGATTTCATCTTTTTATCGTTTGCTATAAAACACTTTTGACTGCTGTTCTTTTCATTTAAACATTTCAATCAAGCAGAGTATGCAAACTCTTCTAGTAATGAAAGAACATAAACATACAAGACACAACTGGGAGACTGATTCTCACGTTGATTGAAGCAACTGTGAACTAGTTTCATTTTATGGCATCATTAACATATACCTTTATCTTATCCTTTCAGATATTTTTATGCTGATTAGCGTTCTTTCATGCTATTAGGTAGGACTGGTGCATCGGCTCTGAGTGGGGGTACATCGACTCTGAGGCAGTTCTCGTTCAGTTCCAACCCATTATCACTCAAATTTTGGGGTTATTGTGTAACATCCCTTAGTAACCCCTTCCTTTAGCAATTATTTGTGAAGCACCATTGGCCCAACTCGCTCTTCGTGATGTGGGAACGTAGCCTCATGACTGAGCTTGCAATGTCTACAGCATGTTTTTTTCTAAGGAAGCTTTTTGCCCTTCACATTGTATAGATATTTTATTTTCAAGATACAAATTTAATTGCATATACAGGGACATTTTTTGAAATGGATTAACAAGGGCGTAGTAAAGATTACTAAGGGAATAACAATGTTCAATACATTTTTTAGTCCACAGCTAGAGCATTTGCAAAAGAAACTAAATCCAAATACGGAACATTATCATCCATGGTTGCAACCATTATAGACTTTATTCCCTACTGTGTCTTTACAGAAAAAACCTTTGAGGACAATTGGGAAAAAATGAATTGCTACAAAAATATACCTTAGTAGACAAAGTCTTACAATCTCAATGAATTTTATGGCTACCATACAAAAGGTCCTAAAATGTACCTAAAATGATCCTTTGGTGAGACAATGAATGAAACGTAAGAAAAAAAGTGTCAAATTTGGTGAAGAGAAGAAGCCTTTCAACGTTCATTGCTTGATTGTCAATGTTCACTTGAATTTTCATTCTTAAAACACTTTGATGACGGATTAAGCACTAAGTCGTTCTCCTGATATAAAGATAAACTTGGATGCTATTGTACGCAGATGAAACAAAATCGAATTAAATTTGAAAAGCTAAGCTTCAGCCCATGGTGGATTGGATAAGATCTGCGATCGATAAGAAAGGCTCGTTCACTCTTTTACAACAATCAAAGGAGGAAATGAGCTTAAAAAACCCTGTCTAAAACTGCTTTTTCGGTAGACATTTAAAGCAAGGGGTAGACATCGCCATAAAAGCGCAATCGATGGAGAGAGTTTATCGACAGAAATATATCTGACCAGTAACAAGTTATAGGGTGTTAAATCAATGTTAAGCCAAAGGTGATTGTCATTATATCTGACTGGGTGAGGTGATAGCCACTTAATGTCAAAGTAGATCTATATCACCAGCAATTAGCCTTGAATGTGTCTATTTTATCTCTTAGAGAAAGTGGAATATCTCCACAAAAATTTTAGCATGTGTCTCGAAATCGAGGGGAAAATAGCTCAAAACAGACGTATGAATTGGCACAGAGAAACGAACGTTTTTGGGGCAAAGAGCAGAAAATGAACCTATCAAATAGACAGGAATAGAAAATAATAGATGCACCGAGGAATAAATTCACCTGAAGAGACTATTACTTAATAAGTTGGGTTTCCTTATGAAATACATTGACCTCGTGAAAGTTATGTGAAAGAGTTAAATCATGACTGAAAAAATGACTTTTACAAAGAACAGAAAGGACACCACCAAAGGGGATGAAATAAAAGTGTTGGAATGAAATTCAAAATGGACACTTCAGGCCCTTGAAGGTATAGGGACTGTGTACAAAAAGAACATTTATGAATCTGATTATGAATAGCAACACACGAATTTTTTTAGAAAACATACCCAAGGAAATCAAAATCGATCTCGGAATAAAATGCTTGAACAATTGACCATATTCCCCAAAAAAGATGTGACGCCTTGAATAACAAGAATGATAATTTATTAACATTTCTGTATGCTTCGAAAACTAAATTGAGAAAATTAACATAAGATGGTTGTGAAACATTGATTAAAAGATAATTTGAAATCAAAGAGCTGTCTTTAAGTATAACTCTCAATATGGGAAATCATTGTGGCAAATTTTGTAAAATCTCTTTAGAAACATAAAAAAGTATGACTTTAGTATCGGAAGAAACAAAACATTTCAAAACAAGGCATGTCAAATGTCCACCTTTTTGCAGGAACACTTTTATTAACGCAAAAAAGAGAAAAAATTTGTTTCTTTTTTAATCTTTGCAAGCTATGTTTGAATCTGATTAATAAAAGATTTTTAATAGAACTCGTTTGTAAGATTTATTATAGACCTATCAATACTAAAGAGTTTTGTAGAGACTCCTTAACAGAAAAACGTCATTTTAGTCTCAAAGGATAATGAAGCTTAGAAGTCTTTTAGCTAGGCCATTTCACAAAATTATCAACTACTTTTTTGCTCCCTCTTTAGAAGAATTTTCAAAAAGCAATTCTTAAGGTACCTAAAGCTATATTATGCCTTTCAAAGCGCTCAAAAACTAGGAGACAAAGTAGCCAATTTGTATTGTCAAAATAAAAACGACAATGTAATGATGCTCTATAAAATAAAAACAAATTAGATAATAGCCTAATGTAATTAGAAGCACTATGCTCCTGACAAATAATACCTGGCCATCTTTAAATCAAGTTGTTGTGTCTGCTTTGTTCTAGACACGTGACAGGGACACTTATAGGTTGACTATCGTCTTGATATTAGCCTTTGCCCGAGTCCACAAATGTTGCTACATGTGACATTAATGCGACAACATATATGGACTGGGGCACAGTCTACTTGATACCGGAATTGCCGATTTGGTTCATGTGAAGTATGACTGAAGAACAATGAAAAGAAATAAAATGATACAGAATTTGAAGAAGAAATGTGGCCTAAATAACTAAAATATATTGCAAAAACACAGTTATTAAAAAGCTTACCAGGGAAAATTTGCAAACTTCGACGTAAAATTTTTCGATTTTTTCATCTGTTATATCGACATCGCCGGTCCCTGAAAATATTGCAAAAACCAAATGAGTCGAAACAAAAATTGGTTAGACAAAAAAGAGCTGTACTCATTTATGTTTATTCCATATTTCGTTGAACAAAAGCAAACTCATTCAAAATGGCACATCTTATCAACACTTTTGGACACATGTAATGAGCTACTGTCCGTTAAACGTAATTGTTCGTTGAAAGAAGGCACTATGTAGAGACTTCCATTGTTGGAGGTGACCCATATTTGGCGTCTGTTATTAGTAGGTGTCCAAAATTTGTTGGTTTCCATTATTAGGAGGTGTACGTTATAAGGAGGTATCCGTTTTTGGAAAGTTTCCCTTATTTGGAAATGTTCGATTAAGGAGATGTCCGTTATTGGGAGATACCCCTTATTGTAAGGTGTCTGCTATTCACCGGTTTCCCTTAATGGGAGACCTCCGTTATCGAGAGACGTCCGTTGTAAGCCGGTTTCCCTTACTTGGAGATTTCCGTTTTCAGGAGAAGTTCGTTAAGGGCCGGTTCTCCTAATTGGGAGTCGTCCGTTTTTGACAGATGTCCATAACAGGGTGGTGTTCATTACTGCGAAGAGTCTGTTCACAAAATTCTCGAAAACTGGTAAATCATTAAACTTCATAAGAAATGAAGTCAACTGAAAAAAACTCGAAAAAAAAACACAATTCTCAATGTGGATTGCACATCAAGAGACTCTTCTGTGTCTATATAATATATCTGTGAGCCTCTGAGAAGCTCTTTTCCGGTGGCATTCTTGACTTGTATGGTGGTCATTTCAAAGGCTGCAACCTACATACCAAGACTTACAGATAATGCTCTTTTAAGTGAACAAACGATTTTTTGTTTGAGCCCAGATCCAATGTACAAAGAATTGATACTTTTTACAACCTACGTGTTTAAAAATTCCAGAAATAATTAAAATAGTAGTTGAGTTTTTTGTGCAAATCGAAATCCAAAGACAAAGAGCGGATACTTTTGGCAAACATTTTAGGAAATGGTGATATTAAAAAACGTCAATATTAAAAAACAGAATATATTCTGCTGAAGTCCGTTCTATTTTGCCTCTAATTACATCTGAAGTCTTTCTTTAATATTTCAAATTTGGTATTCCAAATAAAAGATTATCTAGATTACATAAAAAGTTGGCAAGCAATCATAAGGTATTCTGTGGGTAGACTATATTTCTTCTTAAGACAGAGGCCTTGATAAAATTTCTAGCATGAGAAAAAATAAAGCTAAACATTCAAGTCTCAATATTCAATTGATGTGCGAGGGACCAAAGTGTTCCTGCTGGAGAAATAACATCGTTAATTATTCAAGAAAAGATGGTATTCATTGCAGCCATGGAAGAGAGAAAAGAGAAAACACGCGATCTGTGCAGCATGACATCTCATTATAGGCCAAAATAACTCACTCTTACGCATGCTTTAACTTGAGACCGAGAATTTTCGACGTGACTTTTTAAAAAAGATGCCCAAAAACATTGGAACTTGATTTTGTGTATACTATAAAGAATAGAAGTTCTCTTTAAATTATGCAGTAGGTTCGGAAAATACTTCCTTCGTAAACGGACACGGAATATTCAGGCCATTTTGCAGAAAAAGCAACTGGGACAAAAAATCAATCGGGGGATGTTGCCACAGGGGGATGTTGCTTACTACGCCTCAAAAATATCCAAGCAGTTTTGAAAGCATCTCGATAAATATGAATTCAAAAGAATAAAAGAACTTATAATGTTGTCTGGAAGAACGTTTAATTTAGCGCTAACACTAGAGGTGAATACTGAGAGCATGTTATAGCATGTGTAACAACTAATAATGCTATAAGATTTTGTGTGGAATATCTGAACAATTTTTTGCGGTACAGAATTTGAAAATGGTTTTGAAAAAAGCAAACAATTTACAACATACTAAAAGCTTTTTCGTCTGACACTCCTCAGAGCATAAAACGTCAGAATCAGGGTCCGAAAGAACACGATGAAAAATATATACCCAGTTGTGGATCGAAATAGGCCAATCAGAAAAACGCAAGCACAAGACCGGTATAGTTGACCAATGTGCAATACCCAGTTGTGGATCGAAAAAGGCCAATCAGAAAAACGCAAGCACAAGACCGGTATAGTTGACCAATGTGGAATATCTGTTGGTTGAAGCAGCAAGAATTTTAATCATACAAAAAATATCTACAGATAATAATAGGAAAAGAACTTTACGAGACCATACATTCTTGTAGAATGCAATCTATTTGTAGTGGTAACATAAATATGTCCCCAGTTCATGCAGCATTTCCTTTCTCTAAAATGCTGTCATGGAAACCCATGTTATAAAAACTGACTCAATTAGTTGTCAGTATAAAAAAGGATAGTTCAAACAACCTACATTTCAGCTTTCCAAATTCTTCCAAGTAAATTCTGATCAGATTAAGCTGCTTCTCCTTGCTTGGAAGCCTCTCAAAGTTGACATCTGTGACCCCTTTTAAAACAAAAGCTTTTACTGGATAGGAAAAACACGAAATAACAAGCAAGGTAGCTGATTATTCAAAGAGAATTTAGATCAGGAATATATTGTCATCTAATTTCGCTACCCCTTTTCTGTAAGCAATTTTGTGATATGTCAAGAAAGTTTCTTGTTAATTAAACATGCTTTTATAAGAAACCGTATCTACAAAGATTTACTTTTGGGTATCAAAACGCCTGCTAAAGTTTTTTGGAATATATACGACTGCCTACATTTCTAATTTTCATATGTTCCTCAAATACTCCCACTTATGTCTTCTCTCCCCTAAGCATTGTCAAAAGTTTTGACAAATATCATAAAAACGCTATATGCCATGTTCAGAGACGACAGAACTATGGGGTACCAGGAGTACTGCCTCTCAAAAATGGGAAGAAATTCGCTCTTTTGTCGAGAAGTAATGAGGAAGAAATTCTCTTTTTAGAAATTCTCTTTTGGAAAAGTATCAATTTTTGTGGGACATGGTGTCCCTTCCTACTTGCGCCACTTTGAAGCTTTGATATTTGACCTTCAAAATTCTTCCGACATCCCTTGTCATATTAAAGAAAACTGGTACTGTCTAGACAGGGACGGGATAGTTTTTCAGGGAATTAAGTTGACATTAGCGTTTTAAGACTTGTGACAAAAATTGTGACTGTGCAGGAAAAATCCCAGATGATGATGGTTGTGTATAATTGTAAAGACAAGCTTTGGACAGAACTAAATGGGCAATTTGTCTTGAAAAAGAATATGTTATGCAAAAAAAACTCAGCATCAGAAGTGATAGGATCCTAAAAGCCTTGAAAAAAATCGAGATCTTAAATGAAAAAAAATTTAAAAACAATTCAATGTGTAAAATACATTTTCTCGCATAAAGTCATTTTACCTGCATACTCATTGAAGTGATTAGCAAGATCATAAGCTGCATGGTTGATAGATGCATATTCGTAATCAATGATCCAAAGTTTCTCTAAATCAGAAGAAAGAAACAAATAATTCTTGGTGGTATTAAATTGAAAAATTGCTTTGAAAAAAGCAAGTATCATAATGAATACTAGAGCTTTTCATCTCACAATCTTTATAGAACCAAAAGTCAGAATGCTGATCGAAAAGCTGTTCCTTCTCCTTTATGGTAACAATTTTCCAAACAAATAACTACTAGTGTAATCTGGGTTTAGTAATTTAACAAGGGGTGGATCCAGAAAAAATTTGGGGGGTGCTCTGCTTTCGGTGGGGCTGGTGCCACGCCTTTCAAAATTAATGGTGACTAGAATTTCTTTCGGACGTTCAAAGAGTAAGGGTTGTCAATACCTGATTTTTAAATAATTGATTTGCAATTAAATTGTTTTTTCAACTTCTGGCAATGTGCTATTTGAAATGAAACCAATACATAAAATACAACAAAAATAATAATAAGAGACAATTATAATTTATTTTCTCTTATTTGAAATAAAAACAATGTATATTTGATTTCTTCATCATTCTGACTACTTTATCAATTTTTTTAAAACACAGCTACTTCAGATGTAGATGAAATAAATATCATTAATGTTTTTGTCAGTTTATGCACTAATATCTGGTTAATGATTTTGGCAAAATGACAATATTCTAGGCAACCAGTGGGTCTGTAAGATTGCCAAAGTATCAATTTATTATCAATCAGAATGTAAACTGACACAGATTTTTCTTGGAGGCACCAAAACAAGAGCTCAACTAAAATCTTTCTTGTTCAACAAGAATCAACTGAAAACTAGCAGACTTTTTCTTTACATATTACTTTACAACACATTCTAGAAGTTGATTTAATCAAAGCTAAAAATACCAATCAATTTGTTGGAAAATGGATATGTTTCCTTGCAAAATCTGAATTCAAACATTAAAGGGGGTATTTATAAACTAAAAAGAAATTTCTATACCTTTGATTTCATCATAAATAAAATTGGCACAAAGTGCATCATTATGGCAAAGCACAAGAGGAGATTGTGCAGATGATAAAACTTGAGAGATTTCTGAAACCTCTTGCTGGAGAATCTCATGAGATGGAATTGTTGTTTCGTACCTAAAAACACAAAGCGTACATATTTAAAGTTGCCAAATTTATTCTTATTCATGATAACCGAACATTTACAAGCAAATTTCAGCAAAACCATTGTTACAGTTTTGTTAAAGATCACCCATATCACAACATTTATTTTGTTGTCCAGAAACTGCAACCTTTCATTAAAGTAACATTTTGTAAACAAACTAGGAAGTTATAGGTTTTTACAATGAGGAAAAAACTGAATTTGGCTTAAATTTCTGTGAGCAAAAAATTGAAGCAATTTCCACTGTACTTTCCACTTATACCAGGAATTTGATTTTACTCTGATGTCTTACTACCAAGAGACTGTAGATTTATGAGCATGGGAGATTCTTTACTGCCTCAAAATCTTGGTAGTAATAAATTCTATGGCCTCAGCTAAAGCAAAATTCTGCATCATTGAAAAAAGACAGTAGGATAATCTACCTGTTTCTAGTTTTGCCAAGTTCTATATAACTGACCTAATTTACTGACCTTCAACTGCTCTCTCAGTTCACAAAATAAAAGCAGATTCTTAATATGCTAGTAGTTTCATAAGCACATTATAAACCCTCATTAAAAAAGAGCCACAAGGATACTTTTCTATAAAGACTGAATTATTTCTAAAGTCGCCAATTTTTAGACTAATGCAACATTACAAACTATGCATCAGTACAAACATAAACCAATTTGATTGTGGTACATTGCAGAGAAATTCTTTTTAGAGCTCACACAAGACCTACAAGCTTGAAAGATCTTGAATGATAGATATAGTTGCATCATTCACATAAATGATCTGTCACATTCATATTTATAAGTCTGTAATATAGTCTGCTTTGAGGTCTGGCAATATTCTAGGCTGTCAATTTGCTCAAGAATTATTGGTGTTATTGAGAAAGTGTATTGTTTAGCTTATAATGGGAAAGGTTTTGACAAGAAATATTGCATACAAATATTCCCATTGCATGAAGTTGTGAGACACACATCACAGCATTGAATTATCTATTAATTTTGAAAACAAAACCAACTACTTCCAATTGATTATGAACTCTGTATGTGCTCACAACTATACTATTTTTAGATTTCAATGTCACGATTATAGCAAGGATTTACTTCATTTAAAACCAGAAATGCTGCTCACTATGCTTAGAACTGTATACACTTTATAGATTAAAGTGTGCACTCAAAATGAACAAGGAGACTTTAACTAAAAGTTAGTAAAACCAACAAAACAATAGAACAACTAAACACACTATACTGATGTCAAAGATCCCAAAGATTTCAAACTTTGCAGGGGAACTTCAACAAGGATACTTTTTGTCTGGCTTTTGCTTAAACCTTGCAAAGTATCTAAATTGTGTGCTTTCGAGATACCAAAACTCAATGTGTGATATATAACTAGCTCCATTGATTATCATATTGCAGAGTATGACAAGTGCACACCTGAGAAAATTTTTACATAATTTCACTGCCGATCTGGTAAAGGGTGTGACATCTTCAGATCAGGGTGTGACATTGGTGTGGTTTATTGCTTAGGACAAATGAAGAACCAGGTCTCCTCAAGTTCAACATAATATTCAATTGGTTTGATAGATACAAACAACTACATATAAACTATTTCCATTCACTTATCTTTGTTGTGCCATGTGCACACTATATACACCATGTGTGAAGATGGCTCAATTGTTAGAGGAACTGACTACAGACCCAAGGGTCTGTGGTTCGAGTCCTTAGCATGACCAAACTTTCAACCTGAGTGAGGAGAGTCGCCAGCTCTCTGTAATTCCAGGTGTAGGAATCATGAGGTGTGGTCCACACTGAGAGGAAATACCAGGACACCGCTAAGTAAGCGTGAGCTTCTCAGTATCCTAAAAACTACCTGTTTCAGATGCCAGGTAGAAACAAATACAACATATACACAATTGAAATGCACACTTATACCAAGGAGTACACTTGCACACTTGAAATTTTCCTCTTGCATACCGAAGAGCTTATTGGAAACTGTCATACTCTGCAGTCTGGATTTATTAGCTGTCTACCAGTCTATAAGTAGGATTAGGTACATACACACACACATGAAATCAGTGTCGGGCTGTACAACAAAATTTTCAATTTATATTATTTTATTTATATCTAAAATCTAATAAAGCCATAAACACGGTAAAGGACATGACTGCTGTACATATGAGATTTCATTCTCTGCAAACTGCAAACAGATAACCTGCAAAACACTATGATTGCAGACAATTTTGATGGTCATTTATCGCACCAACACTAAAAAAGTAAACTAATGCTCGCATAAAATGATAGAGAATTGCACATCTCGATACCTCTTTTGTTGTTCGGGGTCATCAAATTTGTCTGGAAGCAATCGAATTATTTTTTTTAAACTGTTCACCAAAGAAGGCTCCATTTTATGATGATGAAGATATGCCTGACCAATCCTGACAGCATGAACCATTGCAAGTAGTTTTACGCTCTGCTCCGGCATTTCTTTTCCAATGAAATCTTCTGGGCCTAACACACGCCCATCTATAAAGGCATAACAATAACCATTTTCGAACGTACAATAAAGTGCCGGCGACAGCCCATTTTCTTGCAGCAGCTTGAAATTTCGCAGTTCTCTAGCTCTGTCGATAAAAAGCTCGGTTTTAGCGCCATAGATTCGTACTAAGACGATATCGGATCGTTGTGCACTGATGTTGATGAGACCATCTTTCGTGTGCTCTGGCTGGACAAAATAGCCAACCAATTTGTTACTTATTCCATCATCAAACACTTTGTGCTGCAGTTTTTCTATTTTCCAGCCCTTCTTTACATGACTGATCAGTGTCTTTGCCGATATCTCAAGATTCTTGTCAGTAATATGGATGTCAAAATGTTGGATACCGGGCAACCTCTGGTGATTTGCCGCCATTTCTGAAGCCACGGGAATCTTTGGAAATCCTTTGTTCATAGGTCATAGCGTTGTGAGACCAGCCTCGCACCCATGAATTGGCCCCTGGACCTTGAACTTATTTCATACACTGATTTCATATCAGTCGAAAACATTAATTCATAATTCTGACAAATGCAGAAACTGCAAACTACATTGCAAAAATTTTAATCAAAATTTTGATCAAAATGCTTTTTAGTACCTGTAATTTTGGGGCTTTCTGTCAAGTTTTTGTGCGAAGAAATTGGGAGAAGAGGGAATCATGATCATTTCTTGGCCATTCATAAGATGATTGCATAATTTTTTGAAAATCTGAAAACACATTAAGAGAATCATATTCACATAAGTATTTTATTTTACGCTGCACTCATGCATGCCTTTGTTTAATTTTAAAGGGGAATTGTTTGGAAAAATGAATTAGTTTCTAAAATTTTTATGGATTTTTTATTCGATATCTATAGCTATGCAAATGTTATTAAGGTATAACACAATTTTTTCTTCTTTAAGCAGAACAGGCATTGTACACACCAATGGTGTTTTTTAGTCTTTGTTCTGATAAAATATTCGTATTTTTATTAATACGATGGTCAATAACTGTCTGATCAGCTTTCTGACAAAACTCTTTTCTTCATTAGAAATCAATTAAAAATCTTGATTTGACAACGCAAGGCGCTCGGTAGTAGCGGGGGGGAATGATGGGGCCGAAGTCCCCAACAGTTGTCAAAATTTTCTATTTTTTTATCATTTATAATTGGGTACTGAATTGAAAGCAATACAATAGACAGCCCCCCCCCCCTAAAAAAAATAAATAAATTTCACTCCGATGACACTGTAGCTTTTTAGCCAGTGAGGAATATTCTTACATAAAAGCAAAGAGTGTAAGGAAAAATTTCTTTAAATATTTAACAAATATGACATTGTTGTCTAAATGAAACAATTAACGCATTGACTTTCATAGTGCTGGAACAACATATCTCCGAAAAGATAATGACATGTTGTCACGCTAAAAGTCTCATTCTCTCTGAGAAGAATTCTCCCTTCAATTCCTTAGAGTAGAAGTACATGTGTCCTCTAGACTTCTATGATAAAGTTGTCCACGTCAGGGGCCGTGCAAGGGGAGCCATGGAACCACGGTCTATCCTGTTACTTATTCCAAGGGGAGTATCACTCTTCCCAAACAAACAGCGTACACATTTTTCTAGAACAATGGGATTTTAGAGATCTTTAGCGGATTTTTCTCGAAAACAAAAGATTTTTTCCAAAGGCTTACGAGATTTTCCTGGAGTGACATGCCTCTAGAATAATATATCTGAAACGGGTTCAATTTTTACCTCTATGTTCACATTGCTCCGTATTCGTTTTTGTCCGTTTTCATATCGATCCGTTTTACCTGTTCACACTGATGCTCCGGATACATTTTATAAAGCGTTAACATTGCTCCGCTCTGGATAAAAAGGAAAATGCCACGAACTGGTTTACAAACCTTGCGACCAGGGGCGGACTGGCTAATTTTTTTGGCCCGGGCAAATTTTGATCAAACCGGCCCACAATAATAGCAAATAAAAAACTCCTTGGAAAATACAAGTAAATGTTAGTCTGCAAGGAAAACAAGTTTTTAAATTCAGTAATTGTGTGCATGGTTGAATGCTTGCATAACATAACAAATGAATAAGCATAACAGAATATGCTTAACAGAACATGATAAATATGTCATTTGTTGACTAAACAGTAAATAAGCAAAAAAATTAACTCCTTGGTTTGACTTTGTTTCTAAATATAGTAACTTATATGTTGATAATGTGATCGTTCAGGATGTCATCTAACAGGTGTTTTTCTAAGAACATTAACATGAAGGACTCCAGGTTTGGCTGCGAAAAATTACTACGTAATCTGTTCTTTATATATTTAAAGCGGAAAAGCTTCTATCACACTCCACTTGTGACAAATAATTTTCTAATCCTCCGGAAAACCACAATGATTTTCAGCAGCCCAAAAAAATCGATTTGTCAATTTCTGACCCCAAAAAATGGGCACCCCTGTTGAAATTTTATCGTGTAGCACCATACCCCTGTGGGCGGGGGTGCATTTGACTTGTGATAGTATAGGCCTAAAAGTAAACTTACAAAAACTTGTATGAGTTTATTTAAAGGAGCAAGAGCAAGACCCTGCTGTTTTTTGTGACGTTTGTGGCTTTTGCCTGATAAAAAAAGCTTTGTATCGTAGCTGAATCCTTTTTTAAGTCTCGCAGCTTTTCCTTCACAAAATTTCTGTGCATCACCATTGGTTGAAGTCTTCTTGCTTTCCCTTGTTATACGCAGTGGCGTACCCAGGGCCGGAGAAGTGGGGGGGTTCTGGGGCGCAGCTCCCAGAAATATGTGTTGGACCACGCCCTTCAAACACTCGCAAATGCAGAGAAACGCCCAAAATTTTCCGCCATTATTTGATTTATGTTCGCTACAGTAAATAGGAAAGTATTTTACAATTGTTATTGACACAAGCATACAGTATACTACACCCCCCCCCCACCTCAATGAGTTTTACATCGTTTTCGGACAAATCTCGAGGATCACATTTTAGATCACAAGTGGGGGGTCCGTACCCCCCTATTCCCCCCTTGGGTACACCACTGGTTCTACGTATGTCCTCTTCATTACTTCACATCACAGAGCAAATTGCTTAGTGAACTCTTATTTTTGGACTATTAAATTTATTACATTTAGCAATAGCTTGTGCTTAGGGAAAAACATGACCAGCTTCAAGCAAAAGCTAAATAAAAAGACATCAGGGGAGGTTAAAATCTTATGTATCGCATTGAAACAGGGGTGTTACAGTATAATATGTTGCCAAAAAGGAAATACCTTCAAGAGAAAATATAAAAAATTTTCAATAACATTTTTTCTGAAGAAGTGTGTTTGGGCTGCGTTGACAATAATGAAACTCGCGTGTATATTTATTCTTTCCCACAAAGTCTCTGAAAATTCAAGGCAAACAGATCAACGCGTGGGTATACATTTTTGCCTCGCATTCACTTTTTAAGCTAATTTATTTTTGGCACTTTTATCAACCGGCCCCTAAACAGACCGGCCCTTCGGGCGATCGCCCGAATAGCCCGACCAGCCAGTCCGCCCCTGCTTGCGACTACTAATAAACTTTTCAAACAACTCACTGCCACTAATATTCCTCCAAGTAGTGTACTAACTTCGAGTGAATCAGCCATGTTAAGAAAAATTGTTCAAATTGGCGCGGTCCAAGCACCTTGCTGTGTCGTTGTTGTTGTTGTCGTCGTTTTCAAAAGTATCCGTTTTCGGTGTTCACACTGCGTTTTCGAAAGTCTCCGTTTTCGAAAGTCTCTGTTTTCAAAGTGCGTTTTTAAAAGTATCCGTTTCTGCAGGGGAGCATTGTGCACGCAAGGTGAAACGGATACTTTTTTATCCGTTTTCATTGGAATCCGGAGCAATGTGAACAGGGCCTAAACTACAAAACAAATGCAACAATGTAACACTGTAGTCGCTAAAAGCAGCTTATGGAAAAAGGTAAACAGTTAGATTTAAATTGAGGCTACAACGATTTTGTTTGCATTGTGAAAATAACCAGTTTGTTTAAATCTAGGCCACAAAAATTTTGTTTTAAAAGCACAACCAGAGTTTGATTTCTTGCTTTTCTGTGCGTTGAGCAACCCATAGATGTCTAAATAAAAATGATTTTTGCGTGACTTAAAAAGTGACAAAATGACATTTGTTTTTCGAATTAACAAAAACTAGCTGTCAATACTTCAAAAACATTTGACATGCATCGAGACAGCTTGTGAATATCAAATGGCTTCTTGTTAATTCATGTGTCAAATGATCTGCGCTTTCATTATTTTTTGATTAATAACTTTATGCTCTTTTCTTTGACACGATCTTTGGGATTTGATGAAATGATCAATTATAAGCCATTTCAGATTAAAGCAGTCAAACCTGAATTCAACTCTACTTAATCAGGACTTTCATCTGTTTTAAAAGCTTTGTGCCGACTTAAAATACAAATCCTTGTCACTTTTATACGAGAAAGAAATTCAGTGAAGCTTCCATTTAAGGACCTCTCTTAATTAATAGCAAGTACCCCTGGGGGGGTACTTGGATACCAAAACGACGGGGGTGTGCACTCCTAAGATTGTTTTGGTGAACTGGCTTTAGAAAAAAAAGCTAAAAATAACACCCGGCTTTAGAATTTCTGGAAAAAAAGAACAAAGGAAAACAAAAGCTTTGGTGCCAGTTGCCATTGTTGCCAGAACACCACGAACACCACATAGAGAAAAAACGAAAATCAGGCAACCGGCTTTAGATTATACCCTTGAACAGATACCCGGCCTTAGAATAAATTGCTGAAAATGATACCCGGAAAGACGTGCACATCCCGTCAGCAAAATATACTAAGTAGCCCCCCGGGCAAGTACCCTCGAAGCGCGGGCTTGCAATATTGTTTCTAAAATTTCTTCCAGTGACTGACACAATGTATAAGTTACCTGACCGCTGGGAACTGAAAGCTCTTTATAACCTCCAAGTAACTCCAGCCCTGATGTTTTTCCGCCTTATTGAAGTTTTGGAAAGTGCGAAACTCTTCCCGCGATTCTTTTAGCGTTACTATTGATCACGATTCTTCAGCAGAGATTCATTGAAATATTAAATCAGGTAAAAAAACTTGTTCGTTTAAAGGCTGTTTGATAAGTAGAATCACAACAATAAAATCAAATTAATTTTACCATCCACAAAATCATATGACATTAGAAAGGTCACAAAATTTAATGTTGATAAGCAAAATATTTGTCTTTTCTAACAGCATGATGTCTTTTGGAGCTCCCACGAAAACTACACTTGTTCCCCAAGGCTCGATTCTTTCTCCCATCCTGTGCATTCTCTTCATTCCAGCAATCTTTCAACCAAAATAGCAAAACTTCAAACGTGTCCAGATCTTTATCATCTTTATCCCCCTCCCCCCAATTACTAGAGAATATGAGCGAGTAACTCTCGAAAGGACTCTTTCTGCTTTTATTCTTTTGTCAAGAAGCCTCGGAGACAAAGACAATTGAGACCCTTACTGTCTCGCATGTTCTTCTACCGCATAAGCCCTGTCCACACTACACAAACTAACCCAGCTTCGCCCCAGGTTAAATTTAACCTAGGGCGAACTCTGCTTTGTCCACACTTGATTTTCATGTTTTCATGATTTTCATGTGGACACCGGCGGGGCGAAGCCGGGGCGAACATCGCTACGCATGCGTAGTTGAATTACAACAACAATAAAGCAACGACAACAAAACAAATTTTCACAAACACGATCAAGATGGAAGTTGCCGAAGTCGCAGTTTATTCAAATGTTTTCCTCCCTCTTCCTGACAAGTTGTTGTTGTCTTTAACTTTCTTATAAGACTGTTTTAGTTGTTTTTTCACTTATCTGGATGTAGTTTCGCTCGTAACCACTTTCTTTTTCTAGGCGCTGTGCCATCTTTTCGTAAACATGTTTTTTCCTTGTACAGTTATCCAACTGTTCTTGAATCTTTTCGTCTCCCCAGATACTTGTGAAGCTGAGAACTTCTTCGCGGCTCCATGTTGATACACTCTCTTTTTTGCAAGTTTCCATATCTTGCCTGGTGTTTGCATGTAACGTATTTTTATTTTTCGGCGCGCAAAATGAAAACACATTCAAATATGCGCATGCGTTAAAAAAACTAACCCAGGTTCGCCTCAGGTTTTGTGTCCACACTAGAAATTCAGTAATCTTGATTTGACCTAATCTTGGTTTGACCAAGTCGAACCCACCTCTGGAGATGGGTTAAACTAACCCAGGGCGAACCCAGGTTAGTTGTGCTCACACTGCAAAATCTAACCTGGGTTAGCTAAAACCTGGGGCGAACCTGGGTTAGTTTGTGTAGTGTGGACAGGGCTATAGACTTTTCTGCTTCGACCATTACGCTCTTTTTATTGGCAAGAGTACCCTAGTTCCTACAGGGCCTCGAGTCTCAACAGTCTAACAAGTTTGTGACTCTGAGCCAACATGATTCTTAAATCATAAGCGACAAAATGTATGAGATCGGAAAGGATCGAGCAAAAGCACAAATCTTTATATCTGTCTTTCCTCAACATGAAAGATTTTATTAAAATCATTCATACTAGCACAAAACAAACCTGATGATGATGAGTTAACCTGAAACTTTTAGTGCGAAGTCATGCTTGTCTTGTTTGGTAAAAATTCCCAGACAAATGAATTTCGAGTTTTCGATGAGATTTGAGCCTTGATACTATTCATAATTCATTCCTAAATTTCACCAATTTTGAGCCTTAATGTTCTTATAAAACCCATTCTTATGAAAATTGTAAAGCCGTTTTCAGGATTTCTATTCGTTCGTCGTTCCGATTAAAATATGACAGTCGTGTCCGCATATGATAACACCCACATTGTCAATAACGTATTCTACTTTATTCATACAGTTGCATTACTGTCTTCTCTTATTGAGCGTTATAAAAGGGGACGGGAATAAAGCATCAATAACGAATGACCATGTCATAAGAAAAATTGCTTTGTCATGCAAAAAACGAAGTTTGCAGACCATTGAGAGTCACATGCAGGGAGCAAAGAGCAAAGTTTATCACTGAGCCCCGATAATGCTCTCTCAAAATTATTTAAAACATATAACTAAAATGTTTGGTCAGCATTTGCAACAGCAGTTTCGGCAATCGTCGATAACACATAACATCTTCTTTTCTTATTATATTTAGATCAGACAACACTCGCTGCAAATGTCGCAATATGACACCGTACATAGTCCTAATTTAACCACTGTCTGTAAATATTGATATGAAAGTTCAAGTTTCTTCACACGTTTGCAGTAAACACAGCTTTGTGCGAATTGAGGGAGGTTACCATCAAAAAAGTTTTGATTGAACCCTTTTGCAGATACGGGGGGGGGGGTCACTGTCACAATCACCAGTAGATAATAGAAAACATAGGGGCTAGGGGCTTCATTCCCCTTAATCAGGCAAAGTTTATCGAATTTCAGGCTCAGTCGGGCAATTTTGTTTCAATGAAGAAACAATATTCGTCCTTCCAATGGAAAATAAGGTGTTTCGCCCATGTTTTGCAAGTAAATTGTTTGTAACCAAGGGATAAAAAATTTGCCCCTCTGTGGATAAAAGGTGGAAAAAGCCCCTTCGCACTTCTTTACAAGAACCCGATAATTTTTGCCAGTTTTCTTATTTTTAGATAACTTGAGGCTCTGGTGTTCTTCATGTTGTTCTTATCACAGGATTGATTTTTCAAAACGATGAGGATTGAGTTGTTTTTTATAAGACAACACGATTTAAAAACAGTTTTGCATGGGCGTTTTTGGTAGCGCAGTTGACGAAATGATTGTATTTTCCTTCACCTGACGAACTGATTGTTTTTTTATTTGGCAACTGAACAAACAAAAAGTGGAAATCTGTTGATTCTCAACTGCAAAAAGGTTTGAAACATTAACTGACTCAGAGCTCAACAACGTACCATCGTCACAATGCTGACCTTCAGACTAGGTTTATTAATAGATTCTCACGTGAAACAAATGCTTTCTGTTCAAGAAGTACGGGGGGAAATCAACAAGAATAAGTCTGTTGAATTTGGATGCAGAATCGATTAAGATTTGGTTAACACCAGGGACGGTAGATATCAGTTTTGATGGGAAAGGCTCATAATCGTAGCTAATGCTGCGGATTTAGGGGGGAGGGGGCTTCGTGAGGAAATGGCACAAATATGATCATTGCTTCATGGCAATGGAACTTGCCGAATGATACCTGAAATGCAACAAACTTCGCCGAAATGCGCGAAATTAGAGGGGCTGCAACCCATCCCGGCCCCTATACCTCCTACATCTATGGAAGGGCCACACACCAATCTGAATGAACATTAAAACAAAGAAGGTTAATATTGCTATTTTGAAAGACATCGCCGTCTTGTGACTTTGGTACCCTGACCCTCATCATTCGCTTGTCCTGAACACTAATGTGAACAAATCTACTGCTGCATATGTCAGACATCAACACCAGGAAGACGAAGGTCAAGATATGCCGTACAAATCTCCGGCACTTACATCAATCTTTATAAGATTTAGCAAATTTTGTTTTAAAACGGAACACCAAAAACAAGATAAAAGAATAAACAGAATTAATTTTTAACGGTTTTCGCGAGTGCCTCTTTATTGATGCCAGATAACGAATTTGGTGTAAGGAGGGTGGCAAACCAACTGAAAATACCAAAACTGAATGCTAACAGTGTCGAGTGAAATTGATAATTCGAGGTGGTGGAATGGGGGTAAGATAGAATACAGAGGTATAGAATAAAAATAATTGGGGCTGCAACACACATCAGCCAGGTGCAGGCACAACATTTTGCTAAATTTGTTCTTTATTCAAATCCAATTTTGTCTGCCAAAATCTCCTTTTCGAGCTGTAAAAATGGAAATTACAAACCGCTATAATGCAAAAACCAAAAAAGACCCCGTTTACACTACAAAAAGAAGAAAGGTTCCGTCCTTGATTGGGCACGATACCCCTTTTTTATCGCGTCGGCACTGTAGCAAAAAGGAACGGAAAAAAATTTGAGCCTGTTTACACTTGAGTAAAAGGAACGGAACTTTCATGCGAAACATATGCAGTGGCGCGGAAATCGTAACCAACAATTCTCGTTCCTGAACCTTTACACTAGAGAAAACAAGCAGGATTTGGGAACGGAATAAAAGAGTTTCGCGCTTTAGCTAAACCACAGAAGAACGGAACCGTTCCCAAACTAGCAAGGGCTTTGTGTAAACGCGAGGCCCATCGTTCCGTTCTTTTTCTGTAGTCTAAACGGGGTCTACGCCACACAATGGATGAAACATCTCATAATGTAATCAGGTGCAGCAGACATGAACTCGCTGCCTACACCGATCACAAAGGCAGCATAGCGTTGCGCAATTGCAATCACACTATAAATCTTCTACTTCTATCGTTGAATTCTTTGGTTTGGGAATCTTGACCTCTCTAAGCCACTCATCTTACTGCATCAATATGTTGATTTCATAAAGTTATATTTTTGCCTGCTAATTCTTGTTTTAAATCGATAAAATCGTACACAATGAGGGAGGCTGATTTTTTTGTATTGAATCAACAGAAACAATACCAAAGTTACATGGTTGCGTGATTGCCACTCGCTAAATCTGAACTATCAACTGACTCGAAAGCTTTTGCTTGTGGTTTTGATAGCATATTTAGTATTTATATCGTCATCAGTAACAAAAAGGCCTGGTTCTCGTCGAATTATAAGAATGTAGCAATTCTAAAGTTACCGGACAAGTACCCCAGTCAAAAATAGCTTTTGGTGAAGTTTTAAAGCTGGATTTGCTCCCGTTTTATTTAGTTCAGCGCGACAAACAAGGCCAGAAAACGAAGTTTCAGTTGCATAACTTTGAAAATAGTTGGGTCCCTTGTTCATATGGTTTTCTCAAAGACAACCAGTGGCGTCGCCAGCTTAAAAAAACTAGGGCGGACGAAAACACCTTTCTCGGCCACACCTTTTAGACTCTTGGAAAGGTCTTTTCTAGTATTTTTAATCTATTTCGTAACTTAGTACAGTAATTTATCTTTTATCTATCTTTGGGTAAGCAACTTTCTTAAGAAGCTTTTTTCTTGACGTTGGCTTTGTTGCAAGTGCGAAAATCAAAATCGACCTGATCAGATCCAAGGTCCTGCGACTATAGACTTGCAGGTTGTGGAAAACAAGAAGAAAATTCAGAGATGCCGGAACAATCAAGGGTTAAGAGGGCTGGCTTTATTAAAGGACAAAATGGGGTAACTGCTGGCATAAAAATCTTTTAACAAGTTTTGAAAATGTTGTAATGAGCAGGGCTAGTCTTCATTTCATAGGAATCTCTTTGATAATTACACAAAGCCGATGTCAAGGGTAGCTTTATGAAAGGGCACTTTCGCCCCCTTGTCCTTCCTACAAAAGAGCAAGAAAAGTGGTTGCCCCTGGGCCTGGGCCCCCTTTCCAGCGTCCCTGAAAAATCTTATCATACTAAAACCTTTGTTTGCAATCAGGAGTCTTCACAGTCATTCGGCGATAGCACTGAGCCTAAAATCTCTTTGGCGAATCCTGTAAAAATTAAGAGCAGCGTTGTTTATCGAAATACATATGCTATAGTTATAATAATATTTAATGTCTTAAAACTTACTAATACATGCCATTTATAATCGTTTAATGTTAACTTCAAATGAAGAAATAAGGCGTAAAAACACTCTCCTTTAATGCAATCTGTCAGTGTACTTATGTAAATGTGTATATTTTCATAGCAAGGAGAGTGTGGAAAGATTTGTCCTGGGCAGGGACAGATTTACCTAGGGGAGCGGGGGTGCGACACCTCCAATATTTTTGTGTCTTTCGGTAAATTTTGCTTTGATTGGGAAATAGCACTTTTCAGTAGTCAGTAGCAGCAAAGAAATGCAAATAAATAAATTATTTATTTTATTATCTGTTTTATCCAAAAATTAAAACAGAAGTTAAAAGATGAGCATTTCCATCATTTTCCAGTTGTCTGAAGGGTATGGCAAAAAGCCAATTATCATCCAACACTCCCCAATCCTTGCCACTTAAATCTGTCCATGGTCCTAGGCCCCTATAGTAGAAATAATTCTATTCTGTGCTAATATTATCGAAGGCTGTTGTTAACGATTATTTAGTTAAAAATGAATAGATCAAAGAAATTGGCAAGTCTTTTAGCTGTTCGTTCTTGATGTCTCTAATAAGTTATCTTCGGTATATGAATACGACAACATGATTATTTCATTTATCTTATCTCAGAAGTACTTGTTTTGGATTTGTGGATAAAAAGTTGAGGGTTACTCATCGTATAAAGATGCCTACCAGACAAAAAATTCAAACGGCGTTGCCTGCGAGACAGTACTCCTATTTGTAATTGGATTTGTTCAGTTGATTTTGGATATACTACGGTGATCCATCCTAAAGCAAAAATATGTTTATCCTTTATAATTATGTTTGTATAAAAAACAATCAAGGAAGAAACAGAAAAACAAACAAACAAAGAAAAGAACCTGCTCGCTTATGGCTTGTATACAGCGTATGCAGAATTTCTATCAAAGAAGTTTGCAATTACACGAATACACCTGTTAGTCTACAGACGATTGTAAATAAGATTATAATTTATGCAATGAGTAATCGGATGAATAAATTGATCGTCTGTAATTCAAAATAACATTTCTGAAAGAGTCACTGAAAGTTATAGTTTCTTAGGCACAATAATTCAATTTATTCTTTTAGGGGGAATCGGTTTCTTGCATATTGGGGTGCAGAAATCTCGTTACTCCTGAGAAAGTAACACTTGGAAACAATTCATAGTCGAAAAACGTTAAGAGAGATCTCGAACCACAAGTTATAAAAAAAATGTGGCCTCGGCAAAAATCATCTGTTTCTAAAAAGGTACATCATGATTCCAGCTTTTGATACTACTTAAGTGTGACGTCATAAAACCTTTTTGGCTTCTTCACGAAGTTTTGAAGCAATACACTGTAAGTTGTATTGGGTGCCTGGGTACTAGACAGCAGAATAAGTATATCTGTTTCTTATTCTGTGATTAGACCCTGGGTACCAGAACCTTTACGGACCACAACGGTTTGACCCACACTTTTGCCGAGAATCTTGGATTGGCCGTCGGGAGCAGAAGATGGGGGGGGGGGTACTAGAGCCCCCAAATAATTGCAAACTGTATTCTACTTTCTTTATAACAGTGTACTGAATGGGAACAATACAATGGGCAGCCCCCTCCCTCAAAAATAAATTTCGTTCCGAGGGAATTTTCCTGTGCTCATGAGGCAATATTTCAATTATTTTGCAAAAAAATTTAATGACACTCGTTTCTATATCCAAAAATTCTGAAAGAGGAATTCCTTACGTCATAATTTAATTCCCTCCCTCCAAACCCTACAGCACAATGGTGACGACGTGGAGCGAACCACTTCCTTAACACACGGACGTAAACCATATTCCTCATTTTTGCCAGATGACGTACAAATCTGGCAGTTCTTTCTGACGTACAAACTCTCGCAAATCTATTTCAAAATTTCTACAAAAACTATCACGAGAACAATAGCTGGAACAATAGCCTAAACACAAGTCCAGCACTCCGCCATATTTTTTACAATGCGATAAATTAAAGGGGGACTAGAAACAATAAAAATCCCTTTGTTCTTATAATGAATCAACGTCGTGACAGATTTCCTTTAACAGGCTGTCTCATTTTAAATCTGTTGACAACATTCAGACAGAAATTCGTTGCCCACTGACATCGACTTTATGAACCAATATTGCCTTTGTTTTTTAAACCCCCTTTACCTTCAAGACAAGCTTGCTTTTGTCACGAATAAGATTTTGCAAGAGACACTGTCTTCTGTGCGTGTGGAAAAATGAACAAGGAGCATTGAAATTTGCCGCAGCAAGTACTCAAAGTCGGCCTTTTTTGTTTTCAATACTTGGTTTATGAGATATAAAATTCCCTCAACTTCAGCAGGTCTTAAAAAAGTTTACACGTTCGAAAAGAGAGCAAAGGAATAAATACTTGACGTATTGTGCTCGTTGAAAACAATCGAAAGAGGAGAAGCTCGGAGCTAAAGCCCCCTAGGTCCTTGAATAGGGACTTCTTTATAAACATTATTCTGTAGATTTACACCGACAGTTTCTAAGTTTTTGCCGAAGTAAGTTCTCAATCAATCCCCTGCAAGTACTTTTATCCATAAGACGTGTCCAAAAACGACTTGATCGATACCATAGATTTAAGGATATTCGCCAGGTCATTGAACCCACTATCAAACAACGAAACGTTTTCTTTTTGACTGAATTTGCCGGGGTGACTCAGTAACTAATTTATCATCTTTCGTCATCATTTTCCTTGAGGATTCGAAACTATAAATGATGCCAACACTTACAATGCCAAGCAAACCATACCGGATTCTTGATTTGTAGCAAGAAAAGGTATAGAAAAGTCTGCTTTCTGGGGGTAGAGGAGATGTCTAAGGGGGGCTTTCAGTACATATATCTGTGACATACAAGGTCTGCTTAAATATTTCTATTCCTATATGTTTTCATAAATTTCTTTGATATTGCTAATTTAAGCAATGATAAATACTCCCTTGCGTTGAATGTTTCAAATGAATGTTTGAAGTGTGAAGGAAAGTAGATAGTTTACTAGTGTCGAAGTTGTTAAATTGTAAAATAGTTAGATAATTTTGTAACATGTAGCAGGTTGTAATTAAGAATTGAGCGGAGGTTAACGCAGAATGTATACAATGTGTGGACACCATTTATTCATTTTTTGATTTTATGGCAAACACTTCGTTTCAAAAATACCGATTTGCAAATTTTTGCGATGCAGGCTAATTTTTCCCTGTCTCGACCTCCTCCTTCTGTTGTAATGTCTCCTAGGCTACATCTCGAAAACGAGGTTTCACAGCACCATACTTTTACTTAGCGTGGGTAGAGGAAGTTGACAAACCAATCGATCAGGTCCATGTGAGTGGCGGATATACATCTCGTGCCAACCAGTTATAGCGCTCAATATTGAAAAAGTATATGTGCAGTCTCACCGCTGAAAATCGTCGAATACTGGTAGCAAATAACAGCAGGTTTTTATGAAAATAATTTAAGATTGTGCAACTGTCCATCAAAAACGCTTTAAAGATCCGTTTTTCGACAGCGGGAAATTCTCAAGACGGTGGCTAGCGCACGTGTTCGCGGACAGAGTTCGAAACGTACTATATTTCTCGAAGAGCCATTTTACTTGTTAGTTTTTTCCTAATAAAGCAAGATTGGTTATGGATTTAAGACCAGAAAACATGGCTGTTTGTTGCGATGGAACTACTGTTGGTTTGAAGAAAATATTTATGGTGGTTCTATTATACAGCATGATGTTGACAAAAGGTAAGGCAAATCTCAACGTTAACTAAAGAAATTTGATAAAAACAAGACTGGTTGCAATGTGATAAGAAAACTTTCAGCCAAGTATCAATTTTCTGCCCTACTTAAGCTTACCTCCGATATTTCAGAGGTTTATAAGGTTAAAAAACGAAGAGGTTAGTTACAGGGTGGCATTAGAAACTTGTAAGTAAACATGAAACTGAAATCCGTCAATTTGATTTCAGGAAAGGCAGACTTTATTTCGCTAAGTTTTCTACAATGTTTCAAATTATTTTAAACAGAAACTTGAATCAACCCTGTCAATTGATGTGAGGAAATGTAGCAAGTCTCGCAGGGGCAATGATGATAATGAGAATGTTCTAAAACTAGCAGATTGTCAAGTGTGATATTGAAAATGCCCGCGCTGATGAAAATATGAGCAGAAGGTAGCAAATGAATTAGAAATTTAATTACGGAAGCTTTCAGGTTGATCCAAATTCTTTGACCCCACCCTCGCCTGATTTTGCGTGCCATCAGTCACAACGCGCAGACTTACTGAAATTTTCTCAGCAGTTAATGGTGCATGTTTTGATAATCTCAGAAACCAAACAATAGGCAATTGGTGAAATTCTGCGAATAAGTAGGAATCTTTTAGCAAACTCGTCTCGTATTTCACCGACGAAACTGTCAGCAAATCAACTTGTTTTTGTAGCTTGATATCAGCTACGATTTCGTGTAGTTTGAAGCGGCCAAACTCTTTGCCGTTCATGTCTAGGGTATTGGCGGCGGAGAATATTAGTAAACGCATCGAAAGGCACTTTCTCTTACTGATCACCACTAACAGGTGTAGAAAATTTAATCGAGGTCGCCCTTAAACAGGAGCTAAAACCAATATTAAAATATTTTCCTGAGGTGCCAATATCTTGTGACATTCTATCACTGGACAACTCTCATAAATTAAATCCTCCATCAACAGACAATGGATTTTGTCCCGAAGTTTCTTTTGTGAACACCCAAGCCATCTGAGATCAGCCCTTAGACGATAGTCATTTCTTCAGGGAAATACGGGTACCAGGGGCGCTAGCCCAACCATTCAGAAGATTGCCTTTTTCTCCCAAGCTCCCTTTATAAGCTTTTGGTAAAGTGCCCCTTTTGAGACATAGCACTTATAACAAACTGTGCCCCTCCAACATCAAAATGTTTCGGATGTACAAAAATATACATCTTTAATAGAGATGATTATACAAAACAGACCTGTTGGTGAAATTGCTTAGACCGAAATTTGATACTTGCTTTTCACTATGGAAAACTGCTTTCTTAGAAATCGCTCTACTAAAGGTTATGATCCACCATTGAAGATGATCCCTTAATCATTACTCAATCTTGAGTGCAGTACTTTTCAGGATTAAATTGTGTCTATGCAACACAAATAAATTCCAAAGCAAGCTCACTGCCTTTTTGGTTAACCTATACCTCAGAGTTTTTCCTTTCTTGCCACCAGCGATGTGCCAAAATCCATTTTGTAATGACGTAATTGATTGGTCAAGACGGGAAAGCAAAATAGTGTTTGCAAGGAATTTGCAAAACTAAACAGATACAGAAACAGGGAGGAGGGGGGGGGTGGTAATTTCACAAATTCCCTTTCCATTTTTAAACAAGGCTTCGCTGAGCAACTGGCTTGCATTCCCCTTCTGCCAAAACTGACTTCAAAGCTAGACTATATTGCAGAAAAAATTACTATTTCACCACCTCAGGTCTATTGGCAGAAAAGCGCATAAGAACTTCAACCAGGAAACCATTGTTTCATACTTGTTTTTCGAAGGATTTCCTGCATCACAATCAACGTATGTGCGTCGATTTTGCAATTCCGCCAAGGTCACATACTTAAAATCACGCTGCCGGTTACAGTCACATACAATTAAGGCCTAAATATCTAAAACTTTTTTCAATGAAGTTCCGTTAATTCGGTAACAAGCAATTTTTGGTAGTCATTAGTAACAAAATTTGCTGTATTAATCTTCGTCTTTTCTCTATCTTAGAGTTAAAAATTCAATTTGAAAATGAGCGTTTCCATTCTTTTCCAGTCACCTGATGGATGTGATACAAGAATCCATCCTCGCCGGCGGACACTTGGGGGGCGAGGGGGGGCGACCGCCCCCCCCCCAATACTTTAGAGAACAATGGACTTTTGTTCTAAAACAATGGGAAATGTGACGTCATCTTATTAAAACAATAGGCTTGCCCCCCCAATATTTGACCAAGTGTCCGCCACTGCTCGCCGCTTAATTCCGTCCCTGCATAAAAGTAATGATCTTACCTTGTCTATAATTAGATATTGCGGAAACAGGAAACCAAAAGCCGCCACAGTTTGAATTCTTGGAAAGTAATTTCTTAGAAATAGCCTGTAACGGAAATGATAGATCTTTTACAATTTGGCTTTTGCTAAAAGCTGTTCCAAATATTTTTGTGACTGTATCCCAAAGGTACAGCTCATTTGTCAATTTTGCCAATCCATGAAAGAGCTACAAATCGACTGCCTGCAGCAAGAATGTTCAGTAATTCCTCAATAACAGGGCGATTTCTGTCACAATATGTAGCTCACAGCGAACTGTAAGATTAATCACCCTTTGCACTTAATTTAGGATGATACCGCAGGTTTAACCAGTATGACTCGAATTCCTGGCAATTTAAGATCGCCATGTCCCATTTTACGTGGGTTTGCTATTTTGAATGATTCTATTCCATCATGTTTGATAAACACGAGGGGCAAATCACTCTACGAAAATCTCGTACACCTTTTGCGAAAATCCTTTTGTTTTATCTAAAAATCCCTAGAAATACTTTTGTTTTAGGGAAAATCTCGTACGCTGTTTGCAAGAGTGAATCGCCCCTAGGATAAACATAAGGCTCGATCCTTAGATCAACCAAGGTATCAAAATGCATTTGTCTAGGCACTGGCAAGAGTGTGAGAGTGGTGCTTAAGGCGGGTTTTCCAAAATTCGGGATGGCTATCCATTATTTATCAGTCACAGAGACTAAAAAACATTAAAATCTCATGGATGTGGGCCATATGAAGGTTCTATCGATACAGTAGTTTAGACGCAAATGCATGAATTGACCAGATTATATACAATGAGAGGAATTTACGGTGATACTTCAACTTCTCTTCTCCTTACAAAGTGTAAGGACCCGTCCATTAATGGCTTTAATTAAATGACAGTTTGAAGAAAATTTTATTGGAAATACACAGGGAAAATTGAAGGAAGGCAAACGGGTTAAATTTTTACTGGAGGAAGGCTGCTGAGGTGGTTTCTGAAATATGATTAATTGCTGGTAATTTACATAAACAATGAATGCGAAGCATTGGTAGAAACTCTTGTTATGACTGTCTTGATAATGGTCTAATTCTTTTACAGATTTAATTTCTTAAAAAACTGAAAATGTTAAACGCACGATGGTGATGTCGAAGACCCAGAACTATGTTAAGTTGTAGGTCAACTCAACTTTTCCAGCATTTAGAGTAATTGCTTAAGAAAATATGCTTAAACTAACAAATTTAGTTCCGACCTGAGTATATTCTAGCAGTGTCCTTCAAGGTCGTAGCTCTTTAGCCTTAAAAGATGGCAATGTTTAGATTTTTACCAATAATAATAATAATTATAATTATAATAATAATATGTAAAAATCAACCTACATAATAAATATCAAACCAAAGACCGAAATACAAATTTTGTTTGGGGGGGGGCAGCCCCGACAATTTAGCGTAAAAACAGCCATGTTTTACGAAATAAAAGTATTTTTCTGCTAATACTTAAATTTTTTGGGGGGGGGGGGGCAAGGCCTCACTGCCCCCGGTATCCCAGTCCTGGCATCAAACTAACATATTATGTTCTTAAGGAGCGCGTTTTTGCCATTTGAAAGAGCATAATCTCAGAGGTTTTTCATGGGGTAAACAAGTGCCATATGAAATCAAATGAATAACTAAACATCCATAAAAGACACGATCATTTGTATCGACAATGCAGGATCTTTTTAACATTCTAACTAGGGGGCAACTACCCCTCCGACCTCAGTGACTTTCCATTGTCTCAAACAATAGGCTATTGTCCATTTCTTTAAAAAAGGCTTGCCCCCTGAGATAATTTCCCGTCTAAAATGGTATGCGTTAATCAGTTATGGATTTATACAAATTGTACAGTCAATATTAGCATAATATATAAATATTTGCCTATGGTAACGGTCAATGACAATTAACTATCGATGTCGTTTTTGTGATTCGCGTTTATTTTATTTACATGGCTGACTCAGCATCACTAAATATTTAATATCACAATAATTTTGTTACTTAGCTTGAAAAATATTTGCAATGAGAAAAGATTGCATGCATCAGTAACGGACTG
Organism: Rhopilema esculentum; assembly: GCF_057945365.1. Lineage (NCBI taxonomy): Eukaryota > Metazoa > Cnidaria > Scyphozoa > Rhizostomeae > Rhizostomatidae > Rhopilema > Rhopilema esculentum. The sequence goes on from NC_142816.1 coordinate 4,909,217, forward strand.
AACTCTACACTCTAGCTAGGCATGATGGCGTTTTCTCGATAACATGTGTTCTTTATATTAAACCTTTTTTCTTGATAAGATGTTAGCAGTCAGTAATATATCCTTAATATAGGATAATGTACATTGAATTCTGCATCCTTTGAGAAAAATAATCAGCATCAGAGCCTGAATGTCCAAGAGCAGGGCCTCCGACAAAGGGGACGGGGGGTTAGGGTTAGGGCTCTTTTTAAAAATATTTTGTTATGATTGTCAAAATCTCCCTTGCCCTCTCCCACTTTCTGACCATCGTCGGAGCCCATGAAAAGCAAGCAAAATCTGTGAAAATCATCGATAGTTAATAGTTATTATTATGAAATGCTGGTGCACTTCTTTATGGGAGCTGGATATAAAAATATTAGGGGTGGGCTAAAACCGAATAAAAAGAGGCTTGATTGGTGATTCATTGGTAAATGTTTGCTATCTTTGGCAAAAAGTGGGGGGCTATAGCCCCCCAGACCGCCTTCTTCGCGGTGCCTCATTTTTTATGGCAAATCGAACCTCCGTGTTCTTTAATGTGGGATTTATAAAACAGTGTATATTTACAGAGATATTTGAGAAATAGCTAAATGATTTTAAAAGAAATTCAAGTTAGTTTTCCTTTACCCGCCTATCCTTGTGCTGTCATGGTTTGGGGAATATTCTTTGGACAAGACCATCACGTGAAAGCAAGTTAGCAGAGTCACTTGATTCGAGAAGAATTTTCTCAGGCATTGTGACGTTGTGACCTTGGACTTTGTTATACCCTGTCAATATAAAAGCAAACATTAGCGTTAGAATTTGTGTTGGTAAACCTGGCTGAAATGGAATACCTTTAACGATTATGCGTTAAATTGTTGTAAATTACAATATAGAAGAAGGGAGGTGTTGGAATTTGATTACTGTTAAGAAACTATAAGTTAAGCAAATAAAAAAACCTACGTTTGGAGCAAAGTCTTTAATTTGTATTTCACTTTACACTCGATGAATAAAGATAACATTTCCGAAACCTTACGTTGCAATTAACATTTCCTCAAGGATCTTTTTTTCATTCGTTTAGGAATTTTTGTTAAAATTATTTGGGCCACACTCTCTTATGATAACTGTATTTCATATTGGGCTCTTTGTGCTACGATTGATGTCTCCAAATAATTTGATAGTATGCTTAAACGCTACGCTGTGTAAATAATGTTTTAAAAGAGACAGGCATGAAAAAAGCTAGATCAAGGCCTGTACTGTGAGGTTGAAGGAAATGTATTGCCTTGAAATTAAAACGACTGGACGAACACAAAAAATCAAGATATGACAATTTATTAGCTGCTAAAACGAAAAACAGACTAAAATTGCAATAAAACAAGTTTGGACTTTTGGTTTGGCTATCCTGGCCTCTCCACTGAAATATTTCTTTACACATAAAACCATATAACTCTCCTAAAGCTCGATGTTCTTTCTTGATAATTTAAAGCTCCTTGGTTCTTAATATTGTTTCAAACACCGATTCTTGTAACTACTTCCATATTTTTTCATCTGAGGTTGGGAGTGTTCTTTTGCAGTTCTAATGCTTATAATGGTAGAATAGTGTTCCGGATTCAGTTATTTAAGACCTGGACACAGGCACTTATTAAACAACTACGTTTCAGGAACCTCTGGCTCAAAGAGAGCTCAAGGAAGGGAATATCTTAATCTGTGATCCATTTGCGTATACATTCTATTCTTTTTTGTTTGATTTGATTTTGACTTATTTCATTTAATATATTGGACATTGTGTCCCTTGGGCGTGTTCCGAGTTTGTATTTCAGTGGCTTTATTTGTTGCTAGGTTCTGTCGATAACTCTTCGGCTAAATAGTAACTTTCTTTTAAAACATCTTGGAGTCTCTGTTTGAAAATATTTCATTAATTAGTTAGTTACAGGGCTGGATGAATAGTTTGTCGGGAAAATCGTTAGTTTCTATGTAAAAATGCTGCCCAGTATATCCTTGTTTCAAAAATTGTAGAAAATAACCCCTTTCCTGTCCGACATTCAAAGGTTGATTTAAGCATGTTAGGGGGCAATCGGTGGGGGGGGGGGTTTACGGTTATTTTTGTAGCGATTACGCGTAATCATGCATTTTGCAAAATTGAAATTCGTGTCAACCTAGCATACTTAATCTATCAGGACAAATTTTTTTCAAATGGCAGCTCATACGTGAATTTTTGCGGGCCCTAAAATATTTGTCACATGATTTCGTGCTTGAGAATTTGAAAACCAGCCTTGGAATCACGGAAAACATCAGAGGCATGTTCCATTGACCCAGTGTTTGCTATTACTTTTAGAACTTTCGGAATTTTGTTATTTGATGTGGGTAGGTGAAGAGCAATTTCTGAAACAAGACTGGACAGACCAATGAAGATTGCAAACTTTAAACGAGGATTTTCAACAAAACTTGACCTTGGTGTTGTCTCTGAAATTCTTTTGCTTTCAATAACTTCTCTTGTGGTAGTCTCCTATGTAAAAAGTGGCAGTGTCGTTTGAAAAAAGTTGACATCCACTATCTCGAATGCCCGCTTGTACAGAATAACCCTTTGCTTTCTAAACAACCCGCTATTTCGAACAATTGCTTTTGAGTTCATGACAGCGTATTTGTATTGCACTAACCTTCCTGGTAGGATAATAAATTTGATCGTTATGTTGAAGATATAAACGTCTGAGAAAGCAAACTCGGTTTTAAAACATGAAGTTTGAGATCGTGGGAAAATGTTACTCAGATACCGATAAGGAAAAAATGTCGCTATGTTTGTGTAGTTATAGGTTGGAATTCTAAAACTTCTAAAATTTTTGTCTTTGATTTTCGAGCTTTCACAATTACCAGTTGTGAGGAAGCAAATAAAATCAAACACCATAACCAAACTTTTGGTCTTTTTAGAGTGCTGTTTCGAATGTTAAGCTTCTATTTCGAATAACAGGTTTTTGATCGCGAAACCAGCCTTAAAGTAATCTTTTTAAATGCATGTCCAAAAGCACGAAAGTCACGTGATGACGATACAGTCATTTTTTATAAGAAACATAGCTTAGGAAAAGGAACCAATTTCTTAATTTTTTGTTAAATTCAGCGCTTAAAGTTTGAATACCGAACGCCAAAGAGCTAATTTTTGAAATCACAAAAAAACCTATCATGAGATAATATGAAATATAACATTTTATTAATGACGTAGTTTCGGCGTGGTACACAAATTTCCATTTCTTTCTTAGCATAGTCTTTTAACCGCAAGACTGCAATGTTTATTGGGCTCTGATCAATTTCTGGCAGCACCGCTAGAGCACCCGATAAACACTTTTAATAACAATAATTTTTGCTTTGCCTAGATATTCTTAACAGTTTTTATTTTGGGCCTAAAGCTATTCTTAATTCATTTTGATGGACATAACGTGTGAATCAGGAATAGGTCGAGGGAGAAATTTCAAATCTTTGCTATCTTCTTTTTCACAACCTCACTGTAGATGTCCTTTCTGAATCCGTCAGTTGCATTTAAGGAAATGAGATTCAACCCTAGCTGGTTGAGTGAGTCATTGAGTTGGTTCTTCCATAGTTAAGGTACCTTGGGATGTGCCGCGAGCAAGGATATACTTTTCCAAAGGTATTCTTTTACAACTTTTATGGAAATTTTTCTAGCCAGTGGTACCATTTTTGCAAATATTAGTCTAGCCAACGGTACCACTTTCAAAACAACCCCCCCCCCCCAACCCCCCCTCCTGCTTTAATCGATGCATGAGGTAATTTTTTTTTCCACTTTGTTTGTTTTCGGCCAGCCCCGAAATCTACGTCACAGGGCATATAATTTCCATATAAGTAGGTTTTTAGTACATTTGTAATCCAAAGTGTCCTTGAAAATATCCAAGGTACGGCTTATTATATGATTATGATTATGATGAAAATGTTTATCATTTTATATTATATTTCTATCACAGATTATAATATGAAATTTTTATTCAATATGGCCTAATATTGTACATCATTGCTTTTTGAAGGCACCATGTCCCGTCAGTCAACAATTCAGAGTTAACCTAACGATTCTGGGGCGTTTTTGATTGAGAGCACGTGGAGAATTAGTTTTACGTTTTCAATTGTGTACGTAACAATAATTCTACACAATTTTCTTATCAGAACAACCCTTATAAGAAATGTCAGGCTGAGATTTGCCCAAAAAATAAGAAACAAGACAGGCTGAGGATAAAAAAAATCGAGAAATAAAATACAAGAAAAAGTTAAAAAATCAAAGAATAGAAACAGAACAGCAGGCATTGATCAACAAGAAAGCATTAAAACTTATTTAAGTTAAGCAAACTTATTTTAACAAAAAAGAAACAAGATAAACAGCAAGTGAGGCTGAAGTTATGCGAAAAATTAAGAAACGCTAGGCTGAGACTGAAGCCAAGTGTTCTTGTAAAAACGTATATTGTATACACTCTTTCCTTTTTATGAGAACAATTTTATATGAACACGAGCCTCAAAATTGGTCAAAGGTTAAGAGCAAATTAAGAACAAGGTGCGGCTGAGGTACGGTAGATTCCTATTCTGAACAACGTTTTATCTTAAATGTGAGGATTTCGAGTTATACAGTGTATGGGTGCTTTTTCGGTGAATATTCAAATTTGTCAGCAAATTAAGGCTGTCTCACTCACTTTGCTGGCAAAAACGGGGGCATGAACACCACCCAAGAACGAAAAAGCTAGCAATCTCACCTTAATTTAAGAACAAATTAAGAGCAATCCAGTCTCAGATTTTCGAAAAAAATTAAGAACAGTCAGCCTGAACTTAAATTTCCTGGTTCTTATAAAAAAGAGAGTTCATGTGTTCCTACGAATGGAAATTGAAATCATCACAACTGGAACACCGTGCTTTTGACAACTGCTCAGTCACAAAGATAATAATAAAGGTAGAATTATTACGAACATGACCTACTTATGCAAAACATTAACCCAAACAATTTTACCAAAGTCACATACTTGTCAGTTTGTGTCAAGCATATCTTCACAGCTGTGTAGAGTCGACGGAGTGTTAAACACTATCTGCAACCACTATCTGCAACCACTATCCTAAATGAAGCGAAGATTAATGTTTTTTTTCATAAAATAATTTCTGTTAGAAACATACTTTTTATTTTCTCTCATAAAGAATGGCAGATAGTGATGTAATGCTATCAAAATAACAAGGGGGGGTTTTGCATATAATATTGCTAAAAATAATAGCAAAAATAGAAATTGGTTATATTTTGGCATTGCCAAGGGGGCTCGGCCCCCTGGGGCCCCCTAGCACTACACCTCTCGTGGCAAGTGGCAAAATGTTCCAAAGAAATGCGAAAGTGGTTTCTGAGTCAACCCTAGCTCGTGTTAAAGCAATACAACGTGTCTCGATCACCATAGAAAACGTAAACAGACGGCCGCGATATTAAATACAAGTACCACAATGCATTGCGGACTCAGGAGCGCATGACGTAATAAGGGGAAAGGTCTATTGGTTTCTTTCTGGACACATTTGAAAGTCGGATTTCAAAGAAATATTTTAGTCTTTCGCAATCGTGAAGACCAACTATTTCCGGTGCTGTAATCCTAGAGAGATTTCCCACTTCTTTGCGGTAAGTCTTTTCAGCGCTTTTCAAACCACTTCTAGGAAATCAGTTTTCAGGATATGATTTTTCAAGGGAGGGTCAAGCTCGATCGAATTACTTTGGATCTGATTTCAGCCAAAAACACAAGTTATGTCTGAAAGCACTGTAAATACGACAGTATTATTTTTATGCAAGAAACGAGCAGTGAGAAACGAAAACTGTAAAGTCTGAAAAATATAGGAAATTTTGGACGCTACGAGGGTGCATCTGGGACTTTGAGAGAGACGAGGACAAGGAGGAAGAGGAAAAACTGAACTACGAACGGACTTTTGGTACTTTGTAAATTAAATAAGATTTGTTTTGTTTTGTTCAAAGAAAATTCGAAAAACGTCAGACGAAGAGTTTGATTTATGGTAGATTCTTCACGCGGCCAGGAGAGAATTTACTTTACAAAATAAGAAACCCTGTGTTTCGTTATTTTTTGCCAATCTATTTGACGCCTTGGCATAAAACTATAGACACCGAAATTACAAATTATTCACAACCAACTCATAACAGAAAATTTGTTTCGAAAACGCTCAACTTCGATTCATATTCTGATGTCATATAGTATGAAAAAGCACTTGATTGGTTGATTAATTTAAAGAACACCTCGCGTTCGGTTCTACCGAGCCTGAAAATGGCGGAGCCGCGCAAACTTTGTACAGCCAGTAAAATTGATTTAAAGTTTCTTCGTGTTGCTGAAAAGTTAGAAATTAATTTTTCGGGAAAAGTTTCAATATCGCTCACTTAAGGCATGGCCTTACTTATATGACTCAATGTCTGAAACGGGGCACGTTTTTCGTTTGCCATTAGCATAGGATTTGCCTGCATGCAGGTTTATTAGTTTTAATTTGAAAGGCACTTTTCACAATGGTGAGGTTCTAGGCGTCAAAAAGATGTGACACAGGGCCTATTCACACTGCTCCGTGACCGTGACTGCTTCACGGTCATCCACAAAATGTCAAGCCTATCCGATTTCGCCTTGCTTTCACAATACTTCGCTTTGAAAATGCAAATGAATTCGGATACTTGTGAATACGGAGCTTATTGAATACGCTCCGTTTTAAGTGTGACCCCTAAACCGGAGACATCTGAATACGCCAACGGTAACAACATACGTGTTTTCTGGCACACCAGATCTTAAACATTTTTGAATGGAAAACTCTTTCCAATGTTGCAACCTACGCCACTGATGAGAACCAAGGGAGGACCTTGAGTAGAAGGGGAACAGCCCCAGCAGCTTTTGGAGAAGTGCCTCTTTTTCTCTGATAATGCTGTTTCCTGCAGAGCCATCGCTAGCTATTGTGCTTATAAGGGTTGCTCCGATTCCATCTACCGAAAAGCTCGGCTCCCCAGTTTCTTTTTTCCTACCTTTCCGTTGAGTTGAATTAACACATTGAAATGGTCCTCCAGCCCAGCTCCTTTATGAGTGGTTGGCTCGGTGCATCAAAACTGCTGCCAGATACGATACGAGCATCCCGGTTTTGTAGTTTTTGTAAGCGTTGGTTTCGGTAAGACCACAACAGCCCCACACCGAACAACAATAGCGAAAATTTAGCTCCACAATACTTGTGTACATGGTCTTCAGAGTTTCTTTTGGCAGATAGGATTCTGCATGCTTAAAAAAGCCTATTCCTCTGGAGACCTTGGGATAAATTGTTTTAGTGTGTTACTTCCAATCTAGTGTGTTATCGATCTGTATTCCAAGATATTTGGTTTTTTGAACAACATCCAGGTCATTGTTCCGAAGAAAGTGTTCCCATTAGAATCGGGAGACCAACGCAGACTGACGCAGACTGTCGCAGACCGTCACAGACCCTCTTACGATTTTAAGGGAACCAGGCTTTACCAGAAAATCGATTAAAACCGTCAAAAAGCGTTCCGCCTTTGGATATTTTTATTCTAAGAGTAAAGTTGTATTGAAAGGTAATAAAAATTGCTTCAATGAGTGCATTTCCAGCGAAATGGAAGCATCAAATTCGAAAATTGTTCCGTCTTCTGCGGCAACCATGCTGCCACTTAAGGTGGTAACTTGCGCATCTGTCCCTTTACTAGTTCATCGCTGAGATCATTACGTCGTCAAATAAAAATAATAAAAGCCATGCTTAATTTTTTGATTATAATGTTGTTTTTGACTGCTTTTACTAAGCTTTTGCTGAGATATGCTACTTGTTAAAAAACAACCGGATCTTAAAAAAATGAATATTTTTTAAATTCTTATTTAGACTTACAGGAGGATAATTGTTCAAGAATCACAAAGTCAATATTTATTAAACGGGGAGCAGGTCCCTTCTATTCTCGACATCAGAGTTTGCCTTCATTTTATTTCATTGCAAAATCTCCAACTCGACAACCTGGCGCTTGACAACCACCCACCCCACGGATCGTGCCTTCATTCTAACTTTATGTGGAGTGACGAATTTTCATTATTCCAAGCTTGATTGATAACCACAAAATTTAATCAAACCATGCTCACAGTCATTCAGAATTATTTTAGCTTTACTTTCAGTTGAAATATTAGAGACATATATCTGGTCTGGTACCGAAAACCAAGACTTTCTGCTGGTAATAAAGTAGGCACTGCATTTCGAAATTCGCTTGCAGCACTCATTTTCACGCAATCACGCCATGAGTAATGCTGATTCACGCATTCACGCATAATAAAAGTTTGTTTCACGAATTAACGCATCGAAAATACGCCGATCGGGCAATCACGCCTCAATTCCTGGCGCTCCCTATAAAATTTCCCAGAGACAGGCAAAGTTTTGCAAAAACGAAAGATCCGTAAATTGATTTCTTGTCCTTTGTTTCTTATTACAAGCATTTCACTTTAACATATTATTCAATAACTTTCTCCCATCATTGTTATCCTTCGACCAGGACTTTTTATAAAATTACTACGAACATTATGTCAAGACTTGTTTTCTGTTTTAGTTAACGGACAGTCTTCTGAAATTAGTATCAACCTATCATTTGCAACAACCAATACTGCAACACAGTCAATGACATCAAATTCCGCAAAATCTGGTGAGTCTTCAGTACTGACAATCTCTGGTGTTGTACAAAACGTTACCACGTCTACTGCACGCCCAGGCGAATTAACGACATTACCTACCGCGTCGTTTGCTGTAACTGCAGTGCTCCCAACCTCTGGTACTCTTCAACAAGTTACCACATCGAGTGCAAGTCCAAGCAAGCTCACAACATTACCTACAGCATCGTCTGCTGTGACTGAAGTACTCACAACCTCTAGTATTTTAGAAGAAGTTACCACATCGAGTGCAAGTCCAGGCCAGCTCACAACATTACCTACCGCGTCGTCTGCTGTGACTGCAGTCCTCACAACCTCTGGTATTTTAGAAGAAGTTACCACCTCGAGTGCAAGTCCAAGCCAGCTCACAACATTACTTACAGCATCGTCTGCTGTGACTGAAGTACTCACAACCTCTAGTATTTTAGAAGAAGTTACCACATCGAGTGCAAGTCCAGGCCAGCTCACAACATTACCTACCGCGTCGTCTGCTGTAACTGCAGTGCTTCCAACCTCTGGTACTCTACAACAAGTTACCACGTCGACTGCACGTCCAAGCGAGTTAACAACATTACCTACCGCGTCGTCTGCTGTAACTGCAGTGCTTCCAACCTCTGGTACTCTACAACAAGTTACCACGTCGACTGCACGTCCAAGCGTGTTAACAACATTACCTACCGCGTCGTCTGCTGTAACTGCAGTGCTCCCAACCTCTGGTACTCTACAACAAGTTACCACGTCGACTGCACGTCCAAGCGAGTTAACAACATTACCTACCGCGTCGTCTGCTGTAACTGCAGTGCTTCCAACCTCTGGTACTCTACAACAAGTTACCACGTCGACTGCACGTCCAAGCGTGTTAACAACATTACCTACCGCGTCGTCTGCTGTAACTGCAGTGCTCCCAACCTCTGGTACTCTACAACAAGTTACCACGTCGACTGCACGTCCAAGCGAGTTAACAACATTACCTACCGCGTCGTCTGCTGTAACTGCAGTGCTCCCAACCTCTGGTACTCTACAACAAGTTACCACGTCGACTGCACGTCCAGGCCAGCTCACAACATTACCTACCGCGTCGTCTGCTGTAACTGCAGTGCTTCCAACCTCTGGTACTCTACAACAAGTTACCACGTCGACTGCACGTCCAAGCGTGTTAACAACATTACCTACCGCGTCGTCTGCTGTAACTGCAGTGCTCCCAACCTCTGGTACTCTACAACAAGTTACCACGTCGACTGCACGTCCAAGCGAGTTAACAACATTACCTACCGCGTCGTCTGCTGTAACTGCAGTGCTCCCAACCTCTGGTACTCTACAACAAGTTACCACGTCGACTGCACGTCCAGGCCAGCTCACAACATTACCTACCGCGTCGTCTGCTGTGACTGAAGTACTCACAACCTCTAGTATTTTAGAAGAAGTTACCACATCGAGTGCAAGTCCAGGCCAGCTCACAACATTACCTACCGCGTCGTCTGCTGTGACTGCAGTCCTCACAACCTCTGGTATTTTAGAAGAAGTTACCACCTCGAGTGCAAGTCCAAGCCAGCTCACAACATTACTTACAGCATCGTCTGCTGTGACTGAAGTACTCACAACCTCTAGTATTTTAGAAGAAGTTACCACATCGAGTGCAAGTCCAGGCCAGCTCACAACATTACCTACCGCGTCGTCTGCTGTAACTGCAGTGCTTCCAACCTCTGGTACTCTACAACAAGTTACCACGTCGACTGCACGTCCAAGCGAGTTAACAACATTACCTACCGCGTCGTCTGCTGTAACTGCAGTGCTCCCAACCTCTGGTACTCTACAACAAGTTACCACATCGAGTGCAAGTCCAAGCAAGCTCACAACATTACCTACAGCATCGTCTGCTGTGACTGAAGTACTCACAACCTCTAGTATTTTAGAAAAAGTTACCACATCGAGTGCAAGTCCAGGCCAGCTCACAACATTACCTACCGCGTCGTCTGCTGTAACTGCAGTGCTTCCAACCTCTGGTACTATACAACAAGTTACCACGTCGACTGCACGTCCCAGCGTGTTAACAACATTACCTACCGCGTCGTCTGCTGTAACTGCAGTGCTCCCAACCTCTGGTACTCTACAACAAGTTACCACGTCGACTGCACGTCCAAGCGAGTTAACAACATTACCTACCGCGTCGTCTGCTGTAACTGCAGTGCTCCCAACCTCTGGTACTCTACAACAAGTTACCACATCGAGTGCAAGTCCAAGCAAGCTCACAACATTACCTACAGCAACGTCTGCTGTGACTGAAGTACTCACAACCTCTAGTATTTTAGAAGAAGTTACCACATCGAGTGCAAGTCCAGGCCAGCTCACAACATTACTTACAGCAACGTCTGCTGTGACTGAAGTACTCACAACCTCTAGTATTTTAGAAGAAGTTACCACACCGAGTGCAAGTCCAAGCCAGCTCACAACACTACCTACAGCATCGTCTGCTGTGACTGAAGTACTCACAACCTCTAGTATTTTAGAAGAAGTTACCACATCGAGTGCAAGTCCAAGCCAGCACACCAAATTACCTACGGCATGGTCTGCTGTTACTGCAGTGCTCACAACCCCTGGTATTCTACAAGTTACCACGTCGACTGCAAGTCCAAGCGAGTACACATCATTGCCTACTGCATCGTCTACTAAATCTGCAGGACTCTCAATCTCAAGCTTTGCAAAAGAAGTAACCACGTCTACTGGTGTACATAAAACTCTTACTACGTCTGGTGTTGTAAAACAGGACATGACATCAACTTTAGGTACACTAGAATCCACAGCATTGCATTCTCTGTCATCTGGTATATCGGCTTCAGTTTCAAGGTCTAGTACTGTAAATGAAGCCGTTACATCTGCTATCAGTCTTCCAGTTTCTATAGCATTGCCTACTGCGTCATCTGCTGTTCCTGTCATAGTCACAGCCTCTGGTATTACAGAAAAAGCCGTTACCTCAACAGTTAGTCTAACTACGAAGACGTTATTATCTGCTACACCAGTGTTCGTTGTAACTTCATCGATCAATCCCCAATCGATGTACATTGGCCCTTCGACGTCCATTAACGTGGTTACCAAGAAACCTACACTTGCGCCTGACATAAAGCTCGAAATAAGTTGCCTAATGAAATTCAATGTTACTTTTAAAGAATCCTATACTATAAAAAATTCAAATGATTTTAGACAGCTTGATGAAATGGTTGTACCTTTCTTAGCATCAGTATATGAGACTCATCTACGTCCATTCAACTACTATGCGGTCAAGACAATCAGCTTCTCTGATGCACGAAGACTTGGTACACAGATTGCATTTGCTGTGTCTTTTAGATCAGGATCAAGTAATAAGGAAAAGATAAAGGGACATTTACTAGACGTTTCGGTTACCCACCTAGAGGGGAAGATTTTTAAAGCTTCACCCAAGCCAATTCAATTCGCAAAGAATAGTTTTGAGTTTAGTGAGAAGGTTATAGTTGAACCGAAAAAAGAGGAAACGATTTTGGTGGAAGCAGAGTTCAAAATTTTATGTAAGTTTTCTACGCTGTTTACCTTAACAATGTTCTTTCATCGGCATCATTAACAATCTGGCGTCATCATTTTGTCATTAACAATCGCTCATCTTTAACTTCACATCGTCAATCTCTTATCTTCAATCTTTCAGTACAATCAATCAAGACAATCAATCCATCTCCACAGTTTACTAATCAAATTACCTAACTTCTAATTGTATTGTTTGCAAAACTTTTTGTTACAATGTTTATGTTTCAAGGAATGGCAAACTCTTAACAGCCATTTAAGATATCTAGACCTCTATATTATATTACGCATTTTTGTATTACGATAATATTTTTGTAAAATAATGTGATAATCAATATTTGATCATCAACTGTCATAATTTTTAATATGATCGTCATTGTCATCGTCACCAAAATGTTGTCATTGTCATCGTCATCAATTTCGTTAGTACGTCATCAGTCTCCGTGGATCCTCTTCACAGTGAGCTGTCGTTGTCTTCAACCTTATCATCGACGTTGTCATCGTCGCTGTCAACATCATCTGTCAATCATTTTCTGTCAGTCGTCGTTTGTCATAACACATAATTGGTCACTATGCCATTATCATCATAGATTAAAAAGTTTTTGATACAAGACGTCAGCCATGTTAGTCTAGCCACGAATACATTTTAAAAACACAGCTTTGAAATGTGATAACAACATTGATGAAAGGTTATGTAAGATTCCACTTTTGATGTTTCAGCAACGTACAACAAAAAGCTCAGTGATTCAGAAAGTCAAGAGTACAAGAAATTGAAAGTTGAGGTAGAGCAAGTTCTCAACATGACATTCCAAGATCTTCCAGGATTTATCAAAGCAATTGTCAATTCATTTAAGAATGGGAGCATTGTCGTCGATTTCAATTTGATTTTTGACTCAAGTAAAGCAGGAACTGACACAAAAGAGATATCAAACAACGTAGAGCAGACATACAAGAAATCGACCACAGATAGACTGCTTGGTAATTTCAAAGTTGAAGAGTTGAAGGTAATCAAGGTGCAATCTCAGGCAAGAAGTCAGACATCAACATCTTCACGGTCATTTGCAACATGGGCGATTGTGCTTGTTGTTTGCGGTGTACTAATTGGCATCCTACTGATGATTCTTGTCTCACAATGTGTAAGTAAATTTTAAACAGAATGGCATTTTTGTATAACATTGAGGTATGTCCCAGGATCACAGTAACTGAATTTTTGATGTCATAAGTCCTACTCAAAGATATTCTAGAGTCATGACAACATTTTCGTTCTAATGGCAATAAACAGATACTAAAGTGGCTTAAACCATCTGTAAATCAATATCAACCAATCAAAAAACGTGTCAGTGTTATCACGATCACTGATTGGCCAATTGTTAGTTGAAAGATTGTTTAGGCCACTTAAGTATCTGTCGATTGCCATTTAACATAGAACAACGTAATCAACGAAATAGTCCCACGTTTTATCTTCTACCCAACAGCTAGCTCCCCTGGTCCTTTTCCTTTTTAGTTATTATTGATTTTGGTATCCATGGTATTAATGTATCTTTGTAAGCAGTGGCGGACACCTGGGGGCGTGGGGCCCAATACTTTGGAGGACAATTGTCTTTTGTTCTAAGACAATGGGAAATGTGATGTCATCTTGTTGAAACAATAGGCTTGCCGCCCCCCCCCCCAATATTTGACGAAGTGTCCGCCCCTGTAGGGAGAACTTTGCCCTAGCTTTCAGTATAACAGAACGGTAAAGAGTTTTTCACTAAACTTTTGATGACATTTTAAATAAAATGTTTGGAAGCTGTTCTAGGAATGAAATAGTTTTCCATTAATGAATGTTATGCAAGTAAAGCCCAAATTGATATTTCTCTTCAAATTGCTTCAGATCCTTAACAAAAGCTAACCCTGATGCAAAAAGCTTTGTAATTGCTATAGTTGAAGCTTTGTAATTGCTTTTTTTTTATTTGTGACAGCGAAGAACAAGGCGATATAAAGATATTGTTGAGGAAGTCTACAGTGGTGCGATTCAGAATGGGTATGGAAAACCCTTTTATGAAATGCAAGATATGCCAAATGGTGTTGGCAGTGGAACACCCGAGTTAAAACGGCTTAAAAAGACGTCGAAGTATCTGGGCACGTTTGAAGGAATACCTAGAGCAAAGCTTGCAGAAACCAACTTAAATGAAGGAGTTGCCATGGTGAGTAATTCACCGATTTATTTATGAACTTTTCTATGTTAAACGAGAAATACTCCACAATACTTATATTTGCATGCAATAAAACAGCTGTCCATCCCCCGTCCCGAACAGCTAGAGAGCATGCGCATTAGCACGAATATATAGTTACGCATGCTCTTGACTGCAAAGACGGGGGTCTGCAACAACTTGAAATATTCCCCGTTAATTATATCTTGGAAAATAGTGTTTTGCTGTATATCTGAACTAAGTGACTGAAAAGAAGACCAATGGTACCTCTAAATGAAAAAATACCTCTTAGCCTGAAAAACCAGTTAAATCTGTTGCAAGGTGACAGAATATCACCAAGTGAAAAAACAGGGATTGGTTTATAGCTTCTCTACCTCTTAATATTCTGTTAGTAAATCTGATGATCTAGTGTGGTTTATTACTTCTTGTCTTCATTACTTGTTAAGTTTATGTCAATCATTTACTTTCTTCACTTTATCGATGAAGATTGAGAACCAAATAGGACAACTTAGTTATCTTTTATTGTATTTTCCATATGTGTAAAATATGTTTTTCTTCAATTGAAATAAGATAATAAGCTATCTTAGTCTCTATGCCATTGTGGAGAGAATGTTGTTATGGCCATATTAGATTTTACAACCAGGATCGAATTATAGTGAGTTGATAGGGACAGAATATGAGCTTTTGTGCTCATAGCTCAGATCATTTATTTACTCTAGTTTTTAGTGATACGCTTTAAGGTTATGTGATAAAAAATAAAAATAAAATGTTCAAGAAACAAACATTTTTGCATCATCATTTCGGTCCTCAAGCAAGAAGACGACAACAGACAAAAATTATATTATGATTCAATTTTCATAAACACCTGAGTTTCTAGAAGATATTATTCCTTACAGAAGCTACCAGGATTGTTGCATAAAAATGGGTTAACTAGATTCAAAATCAAGCAACAATTCAATATTTGATAAATTCATTTTTCTTGCTGCAGCATTCTAGTTGTTGAACCTTTGTAACATGGCGTCCAAATAATATTACTCAATTTTGTCAGAATTTATGTGATATGAAATGCAAAAATATGGGTGTTTTATAACAACTGAAAAGTAGACGTGCACCTCTTTTGTCTTTTCAGCCAGAAGATCAAAAGGAAGGAATTGTAAACAAATCATTCACAGTCTCCATCGAAGAAGAGGTAATAATAATCATGATAACTGCTTGTTATAATAATCTTATGACATGTTCTATGATCGCCTTAAAGTTTCGTTGTTATTTAGAGGCTTTAATGTGAAATATCCTTTAGCCTTCATTTCTTGCAAACAAAATATCAACACAAACTGTAAGATTTAAAATAGTATACATCTACCATCAGATAGGAAGGGGGTAGAGGGTTCTGAAAATTGAACTTGCAATAATAGCATCCATCAAGGCATAAACCCCATAGACCTACCTATCTACCCGCGTTACACCCATCAATCTACCCGCGTTACACCAGACTATCTACCCGCGCTACACCCATCAATCTATCCGCGTTACACCAAACTATCTACCCGCGTTACACCCATCAATCTACCCGCGCTACACCCATCAATCTACCTGCGTTACACCAGACTATCTACCCGCGCTACACCCATCAATCTACCTGCGTTACACCAGACTATCTACTCGCGCTACACCAGACTATCTACTCGCGCTACACCCATCAATCTATCCGCGTTACACCAAACTATTTACCCGCGTTACACCCGCCTATCCACCCGCATTATACCTACTCATTTACCCGTGTTTTGTGACCAGTTTCATAAACGGTTGCATTGGTTCTAGTGTCAACAAAATATGTAAAATTTTTAACATTACTGTCTTCAATGTTGGAGAATTGAATATTTTTCAGTGTCGTACTTTTGATCAAATGAGTTATGTTTTATTTCATATGAATTTTGTATTGTCGTTTACTTACATTTTTGCATGCTCAATTCGAACCACTTTGAAAGGACTTTATCGTAAAGCTTTTTGAATACAGCAAAACGCTTATCAGCGAACGTTCTCAACCAATTGACACAAAAGTGATTAAATATTCGGTTCTAAAGATTTTCCTGCAGCCATAAGCCTCTAAAAGTTAACTCCAGACAACGGTAATCTTCCAAAAACTGACAGTATCTAGTACATTAGAACTTCCATGGAAAAGGGTGCCAGTTGAAGTGTCCAATTCTTGGATATTGGGGCTTAGAGATTACGAAAAAGGGATAATATAGTGAGCAAGTAAATTGAGTACCAAATTGGATGAAGTACCACACGTAATGTACATATTTAATTAGATATTTGGAGGCTGAGTAAAATAATCCTTCCAATTGTCTACCAAATATGCCCAAATATATGTGACAACTTTAGTCAAAGGAGGATTGTTTGCACCCAACAACTCCCTTCCTTCCCCCCTCTATATTTCTTGTTTCCTAGATAAAGTGACTAAGTGGATGTTTTGAAGTTAAAATCGCGTATTCTGTTCTAGTCGTCTGCTCCAGCCCGTAATGAATTGAAGAGAATGAAAAAAAAACTTCCATCTTCACCAAAAACAGTTGGAACAAAATAATTTTCACCTACAGTAACTGAAAACCCTATTAATTAACTAGCTCCTCAAGTTATCAACTATGGATATTGATCATGATGGCAATTATTATTTCATTGATCTCTTCTAGAAATCGGATGTCTTGGCGAATCCAGCTTATGCAAGCAAGAAAGATATGGACCTCGAAAAAGAGACAACTGCTATGAATAGACAATCAGATGAGAGCTCTGAGTCGAAAGCAGTCAACAAAGAACAGACAACGGAAATAACAAAAAGGAATGAACTGAGCAAAGAGAACAAGGATCCCAGTACTGAGCTCTGAGGTGAATTATGTTTTGATAATGGACCATAAGCCAAAAGGCTAATCTTATTTTGATCAATGAGACCAAATGCAGTGCATTTTCTCAGAAACTATGTTCCTATACAGTGTTGTATGCAGTAAAGAGATCACCTATATTGCTAGTAACATACATAAACAAGAATTTGTTTGAAAAAGCGAGTACTTTCAGTAATTGTAAGAACAAATACCATTTATCATTTTACCTTTGCAGATTCAAATTTGATAAATAGTAGAACCATGAGGAGCAAAAATTTATTCTTCATTAAATTTGAAAGGTCTACTTGTCCTAGAATTTTTGGAACAAGATAAACTAAAGTAAATAGATAAATAAAGTAACAAGAGATAATAAACTGCTTGCTGATGTCAGGGTTAGGCTACAGATATATTTATAGTTGGAGTAGGAAGCAAACTATTATCTATATCATTTTGACACAAATCATGTTTTTTTGCTAATCTGGAATAAGGACACTATCAGGAGGTCTAAGGACTCATTTCAATTTTCGTGATAACAGGGTCCGCATCACCTTTTCTAAACTAGAGGGGCCAGTAACTTGAAGAAAATTTCTTTTTGCATCCCCCAGCCCCGATTTGGCAAAATTTTTGCTAACGCCGTTTTACTGAATGAAATTTGGTTTAACGGGTTTGTTGTAATCCACAGGTTACCTATATGAACAATTTCGGCAGATTTTAATATTTCATTTAGCGAAAAAGTGTGGGTGGCCAGGGCCCCCTGGCCCCATTTATGACGTGGGCTCTGAAAGGTACTCTATTCACAGTTTTCTTGGATGGCAATAGTTATGTTAAGACCTTGGTGTTCAACATTGCTTGACAATATAAACGTATTGAGACTTAAAAGCGCTGTAAATGGTTTTTACAGTATTTTCCGCCTGAGGTATCTATTTCCATGGCTTTTTGGTTGTAGTTGTAAGCATTACGAAGCATTTAGTTGTTTTATTTCAAAAATTTGTTTTAGGTGCTAATCGTGGGTGTAAATTATCTGCCAAAAGTCCTACAGTTTGCAATTAGCTATAGGACTACAATTTGCATAAGTGTTGTTTTGAAAATTAATTGTCCAAGTAAAAAAGACCTCTCCTCCCTCCCTAAAACAATATTGGTTGTAGAGTTAATTATCATAGTTTCTGAAATTATTCCATTGAGCAGTACTGAACATCTCAACTTTGCATAAAAGAATGTTATTCGGAGGGAGTATGGGGATGCAGCAAAAAATATTTCACAAATGTTGTGGATTGTACCAAGACTTTTGGCAGATGTTGTAGCTCCTGTTGAGAGGTTAATACAGATAAAGCTCGTTTATTAATATATATATATAAGTAATGTTTGGTTAGTATATGTTAGAAAGTCGTAATAATTATTTGTTTCTTAAGGTAATGCCCAGCTATGTTAAGTTGAATATCAATCAGTCAAGATTTACAAGCGTTTCCCCCTTACCCTAATGATATTTGAATGTTGAAAATTTAAGACCTGAAAAGCACCGTATCGTAAAAAGATCTCGATTCTTTTTGTATATTGGATGCGGTTGAATAACACTTTTATACTGAATTCAGACTTCTTATGAAGGTGACCATGAAATGCTAGGCTTTCATAGCGATCAAGGGATATGTTAGGCATAGGTGCTCATCACTAAAGATCTGAAAAGCACCGTATCGTAAAAAGATCTCAATATAATGGGTGCAGCTGAATGACTTTTATACTGAATTCAGACTTCTTATGAAGGTGACCATGAAATGCCAGGTTTTATTGCGATCAAGGATTATGCTAGACATAGGTTCTCATTGACATTAAGACAAATATTTTTTTGCAGAAATGTTTGGGCCTGATTTTCCATCCCTGAGTAGATACATTTTCTTCAATTTTTCAGCAGCAACACAGAAATAGATCTCTAATATCCATATATATTTCAATCATTTTCAAGTATCAAAACATTTTTCAGAGTCAATTTTTCAGATTGTGTCACCAAACATGTTTTTGGATTGGAAAACTTTTTATTCAGTGTCGTGTTTTCAAGTAAACAACGGCTTTTGGGGGCGATACAGTAGTAGGAAACCGCAAAAAAGTAGCAGTTCTTTTGGAACTGGAGATCTACTGGGTACTCCTTATGTTTGGGAATCGTATTTCACAGGCTAACGCCTCGTCTCCCTTTACGATTTTTATCTTTGTATTCGCCGTGAACTTTATTATCCAGAAGTTAGAATTCTTATTTGCAAATTAGTTTATCAATTTGATAAGATATATAGTTATATATTTATAGGAGACAACTCGTGCTTCGAAAAGTGAATGTTTTTCTGTTAAAAACATCATGCATTTACAAAAAGTGTTTACTGTAATTGAACAAACTTTTAAATTCATTATTTCGTTGCGAACACACAGCACGTGCTTGTCAAAAGAATGAATCTTTTTTGTTTACAGTCTATACAGAGTATTACGTAATGTTTTGCTGAAATGATATTGCACTTTGTTACTGTTTCGTTTCTCTTCCTCAAATGGTTATACCATCTATCATTATAAAGGGCTGTCAGAAACAGGGGGGTGGCTTTTGGGATGCAGCTGCTCTATAATTGCCCAACTATGCTCTTTTTCCGCCATGACAATGTACCCTGAGGTCAGGAATAGATGGGAGTTTAAATTAACAGGAGATGGGGGTTATGACCAAGTCCATGATTTAATAAACGACCTTTCTGAAGAGGAAATATTGTTGAAGTGTTTTTAAAGTTGAGTAAAGTTGAAAGTAAAGATACCTTCGAGTGTAAATTCACCATCCCCTCCCTTTTCCCCTCTCCCTCCTCCGGTTGAATTTCGAAGTCTTAATTCCTAACAGTAACCTTAATACGGCAACATTTATTTTCAAGCACCGCGGAGCGTTGAGAAAAGTGGGGGGTCTAAAAAAAGTGGGGGGGGCTAAAACAGTATAAAAGAGGCTTTACTGGTAGTTTATTGCTTAGTACTTGTCATTTTTGCAAAAAGTGGGGGGCTAAAGCCCATCCCCCCCTTGCTCCGCGGTGCCTGATTTTATAGCATGAATACTTATAATAATACTAAAAGGTCGTCAGAAAGCCCTGTTACGTTCTACCACTGAAACCAAATCAAACCCGAAGAAGATGGAACTTCTCAACATTAGGCCCTGAATTTAATGATTTGTCTTTATTCCAGCCCAGTTACAGTCATAAATGTTTTGTCAATGCTTAACTGGTGTTGTATAGAGAATATGTGCAGAAAATAATTTATAAAACTAACTTACCAAGCTCTTCTTGGAGGATTCCTTGTTCATTGGAACTACACTGTAAATATAAAAATGCGGAATTGTAAGGTACGTGAACAATGCACCATAAAGGCAATGTTTCTACAGGTCCTGGCATGAAAATTTCTGTGCTCCGAACATGCCTCTACAGCACCAAATAGTTGCATAATTCATTGAATGACAAAATAGAATTAGAATTCATAAAATTTGGAGACATGTCTCTTGGCATTATAACTGCATCATTTTTGACAGGGTGCAACTTTTTTAATTGAAAGGAAAGGAAGGTTTGGCGATGTCGAACTGCATTGTTGCAATGAAAAAGATTTTCCCTTTGAGATTTACAACCAACTTCGACCGATTGTGAATGAAATCATCAGCAATAAGTGTTATATTGCCGGGGGTTCACCCATTGCACAGGATACTTTTTCCAGGACTGGTCAGAATTGTCATGAAAATAAAAGAGTTGTCCACTTGATAGAGCTATTCTCTTAAAGCACAAATGTGGAAAATCACAGAGGTTAACGTTCCATATCAATACAAAGTATGCATTATCAGTAAAATTATGTTGATGCAAACCATAAGTTTCCCGAATCTTATTCCAGGACAAGTATCATGCTTTCAGGATCTTATTACAGAGCAGTGTCAGCAATTTTTTTCTGGTAGGCACAATCTCCGTCATTTTTATCGGATGTAAACCCCCGTGGGTTGGATTGGAAATTTGTAGGGCGCTCCTTCTCAGACTTTTTAAAGAATTCAGACTTTTCAAAAGTTTTAAAGAATTTCTCCGTTGGGGTAAGTTTTAGTATATCTCTCCCATTCAACTTCTATGGCATCAGAGGCCTTTTAACCACGCGGGGACTTAAGGGCTGTAGGAGCAAATCTCCTAAGCACTGCACAATTCATACTGCGTTTTAAAGAATATACTGCAAGCACTAGAAAAGTCCGAGGTTACCCTGGATGCAAGAGCCATAAACTTTCGAGCGCGTTAATAGAAATAGATGCCCCCCCCCCCCATTCACCCACTCCACTCCCTTCTTTTATTTCCGCGTTCTTTTATGTGACGCTGGTACCAAAGGTAGTCCGAGTTTTTTTAAAATATCTATGCTAAAGAGAAGGGACTCAATCGGGGGGAGGCTCGTTCAAGAGGGTACAAACTACATTTTTGAACACAACAAAGTACAGTTGGGGATCTGGAGGCAATTTTCATCGCCTTCTCTCACCAAAACTACATCTCATTCTTCAAAAGGGGCGCACAATTTCCAAAAGAGAGGCGCCAGACTTTCTTCAACTCGTTTAGGGTGGGGCAACTGCCCCTAGTTGCCCCCCTCCCTTAAGTCCGCCACTGGTCACGAAAAATCTCTGTTTAGAAGGTGTTAAACTGGTAAAAGTAGGAGACTGGAGAGGCTTCACGTCCTTAAGAGCAATTAAAGGCGACGAATAAGGAAATTCCAATCAAGATGATAAAAGTGGCAGGTTAGTAATTGGTGAAAATTCGGAAAGCATTCCATGGCACTGCAAAATGGACTTCCGTGTAAGTTAAGTAAGGTTTCAGAAAAACATTCTAGATTCCAAGTAAAAATGTATTTTTGTCTACCTTGTAACGTTAGAATATTTGAATAGACAACGATTCGCTGGAAAGAGAATTGAAATTCAACGGTTGTTATAAAAAAATTATTACCAGATTGGTTCTTCGTGTTATAAGTCAACTATTTCCGACAGGCTCTAATAATTAAGTCTTAATAAAAATTAATTGTAACAAAAGAGGGAGGTTTGACCAATGTTGTTGGGTTGATTCAGATTACCTTTATAGAAAGGAAAGGCAAACTTGTACTGTTGCAATTTCTCACTGTCTTAAAGTAAAATGAGATTCATAGACATAACTTTTTTGGCCCATAAAGGCTGGTATTCAAAGGCTTTAAAATCTAAATCTTTTTTAATAGACAGAAATTTTTTGGAAAATTGTTATAAAAAATTCTGTTTTGTGAATGCCAAGCAATTCAGATTTTTTTAATACATATTGGATAAACCTCACATATATTTATATGTTTTGGCAAGAAAAACTGTCTGTTTTCATTTTTGTTAAAATTAAAAAAATTATGAACTAGAAATCTTTAAGATTTTGAGGATTAAGATTAAATTCATTGATATCTTTTGATAATACACAAATGACAGCCATTTTCAGGCTTTATATTTCATAGCAAAATTACGTCGCAACGAATTTTCTGAATCTTAATAAACTAATAAATAGAATTTCAATGCTAACAATTTTTCAATTATTTATTAATAAGCAGCAACAGCAGCAAAATTATTCCCAAACAAAAGTGAAACATTTACAATCATTGAACATGAGTTTCACAATGAAAACTAGGGAATGTAATCTTAATGCAGGTAGAATTATCAATGATATTTTGCAGTCTTAATGCAGGTAGGCTCCGTGAAATGTCATTGCCAGTTTACAAGGAACCACTGCGCGGGCTACTTCAGTAAAGGTTTTACCATCCAGAAATAAAAGAAAAGATGGCTTCCCTAGGACACCAACAACAGCACTGAGTACAATCCCATCATCCTCCTCTTTAGCATCCGGGGCCGGTACAAAAACTGGCTCGGACGGATATGAGTCCTCCTCAATCCAGCTCACTACTTCTTTCGTATCGACGTTGACTTTTGCGATGTTTTCAAGGAAGTAATTCTTATCACGAAAAACAGTGCCGTATGTAAACTTGTACTTCTTAGCATTGTATGAGTAGTTGATGCGTGGCATTTCAAATCCCTCGCAAATAACTTCAAATTGCTCTCCGTTCGCAAGTTTAGGCAGGGTTTCTGGCTCTTTTGTTACCTGTCCGGTTGATGGGATAGGTAACCGGTACCTACGAAGTATTGGAATCGTGTAGTCAACTCCCTTTAAGCCATTTCGCAGCTTGCGTAAATAGAATGCCTCGATTACAGAAGCATCCGGATAACCGCATACATCAACAACAACCTGACCGGACTCTTCATAAGCATTTGCATGATGAAAAGTGAAAATTTGATTCAGCAGGAAGGTCTTTTCCACTTTCCCTGTATGGCGGTTGATCAGATTCATCCTTGTCTTTAACTCTGGTTTCCATTTGAGCACATCCAAAAAAGAATTCTCCAAGAAGTTCATGGTGATCATTTTCCACAATGACTTTATTACAAGTGGATTTTCAATTACGATGAAGAAATTTTCACTCATACCAAAGCTGTGGAAATAAGCAGGACTAGATAAGCTAGAAGGAACTGTAGCTATGATTGTTGCACCAGAAAAGGGGTCTGTGGCATTTGCATTAGGTGGGATTCTGAATATCTCATATCGGGACCTCAGCCAGTTTATCGATACATTGTACACATACCCTGCTTCGTCGTAATGAGGATGCGCCAAAAGAGATCTGGGACCTAGTAAAAGAATACAGTTTTGAGTGGAGTGTTCTTTGCAATAGTAAAAAATTGTGAGAGCTGTTGGCGTGCAGAATGATTTTTCAGCTTAGGATGAGGGGAGACTTTGGAAAAGAATTTTGACAGATATGTTTTTATCAAGATTTCAAAAAGTTGTGATCATCGAAACACGGCTTCAAACTTTGATATCTTGATAGATTCTTTGCAAAAGTTTTCGAAAAGCATTATTTTACACTCCTTTACGGATTATTATACGCAATAAAAAAACGCAGATCTTAGAAAGGGCAACTGCCTTTTGTTTGTTTGTTATTTTGCTTCCAGTACTGAAGTTTCACAATTTCCGATTGACCAGTACTCGCTTCTTAAAGCGAGTTTCTTATAAAATAGTATTAGGTTACTTACCATTCAAAGTAGATTTTAAGTCATGCTCCTCCAGAGTTCCAAGGTTACTTGGATCAACGTGATAAATATATGGGGTCTCTGTTGAAGCAAATATCTCTTCTTTGATCTTAACCATATTGACATTGCAATTGTCGCTCATGGCTGGTGGCAAGAAGTAGAGAAAGAACCTTTGGAAGATATTTTTGCATGGATCAGGGGGTGCCCATGTAGCAAAACCGGGGGTCGCCACACGCCCATACTTCTTGGATTTGTCATAGGAGTGGCTATGCAGAAATTCACTTGAATATTTGACTGTTCCTTTGCTGACATCAAATTTATGCATTAATGCTTCTCCATCGAACAAATGATTATAACTGCTTTTTCCCCATTCAAATTTTCCTGTGAAAGAAAGAAAATCAATTTAATGGATTATAAGCTTTGTTTACATTTTTATTCACGTCTCCAAATAGGTTAAAACTTTCCATGTATCAAGGTTATACTAACGTCAATTAATGACATTTAATTTGGAAACTGGTATTCTCAGAACATATTCGAACAGCCTTAGGCAACAAATTGGTTAAATTTCTTAAAAAAGCGCAAGTCTTTATGCACAAGCTGTTATTCCATTTCAATTATGGTCTTATTATTCCATTTCAACTCCAATCTCTGAATTAGTGAAAAATTCCCGTTTGTAAAATGAACGTTTACGTGGATAGAATAATCAAACTTTAAAGAAATGAAAATTTCTGCGAACTGCTATACTTTCCTTTCCATGTCCATCTTATAACATGCCAAGGCTAAACTTTAAATTTGAACGGCTAACATAAACAACGACGGTTCTCCGCGAACTCTAATAGTTATAACAATCCAATGAAATATATAACGAGGCACAGCGCAGTCTCTCTCAAGCACTGCCTGTCCTAAATGCAAACTGGACCGCAAGAGCTTTCGCAAGCCTCTTTGGCGAAACGCTTAGCTTCATTCAACTGTTTAGCCTTAGATGGCTGTACTCTCTGAATCTCTCTCTGAATCTCTCTCTGAATCTCTCTGAATTTAACAAACTACGTATATTTATATGTAGAAGGAAAATACCAGAAAAAACATTACTAAGCATAAAATGTTACTAAAAATAAACTACTAGATGATTCTGAAAGCAGAGGAATACACAATTTGATGTAATCCTAATGAGGTGTAATCCTGCAACAATCGAGCTCTTAAGTGATGACGTCATAAAAGAACAATTTTTAGAATTTTTGAATTTGGATCCCATAGCTTGGAAGAACATCATGAAATACCTCTAGATGTGCAAAATCAGTCAAATGTGTTCCTAATTGGCTGAGACACGGCCACTTGTGTATTGGCCCTTTCACCATCAAACCTCTGTATTTTGGTCTTTGTTCATTTCATTTCATTTCATTTCATTTTATTTCATTTCAATTCATTTCATTTCATTTCATTTCATTTCACTTCATTTCATTCATTGATTATCAATCCCAAATACAATTCATACACAAAACCCTACAACTAAGATACATTACAACACTAAGAACTAAAAACTGTTCATAACTTTTTGAACAGAGCCAAAATAACAGTGATTCGTTAACAAACTTCAACCCTTTCATTGGGCATAACTCACCCGATTTTAGACATACTTGACCAATTTTGAAGTATTTCATAGTGACCTTTTATGTCATGTGTTTAAAATTAAAAAATTCTAAATATAAGTTTTTGATGACGTCACACTTTAGAACTCTATAGACAGGGAAATTTTGAGAGCAATCTAGCAAACAGGGTAACAAGGATTCTTTTGATATGTGATCCAGGTGGGTCTTTGACTCAGAATCTGTCAGGGGCCCTAAAATTAGGGGGCTGTTGGTAACGTTAACAATCATTTCATTGTTCCCGGTCATCGAAAAATTTTTCCCATCTAATCTTAAAACCAATAGTAACCTTCGAAAGAACATTAAAAATTGAAAACAATTATAAAAAATCTATGTTGTTAAATAAATCTGTCAAAAAATATGACCTCTAAAAAATATCGCGAAAATGACGTCATCAAACGAGTACAAAATCTTTACAATGTCGTTTCTCGCTTATTTCTCATTGTTTTGATAAGTGCTAAATCTCAAAATGGCTCAGGTTCGATAGGAAAGTTCATATTTGTCGCATCTTTCCACGCCATCACCATTCCCCCCACACCCCCCCCCGGTATTTTCGCCCCTGACCGCATGCCCTGACTCTTTGTTGATCAGTATCTGGTCAAGTGACTTGGCTTGCAGAACAAGAGTACAAGAAGCAAGCTGAGATCAGTTGCTTCCCTTTCAAAGCTCCATCTTCAACGCTGTAAGTAAAAAATTGGAGCAATCTCTAATTAGCATGATAGATTATTCGTTGATACAACCTTCGATCCTATTTTTTGCAAAATTTTACATTTAAAGAGGGAAAAACAATTGTTTTATATCAGGGAATGCGGTCAGAATTCCGCATTCCCGGAAATGAGAAGTGCTGTAAACATAGACAGAGAAATGGCTGCGAAAAACTAACAAATTGCCTAATCTCTATTTTTTTCTTCGGATTTCTACATTTCAATGGCTAAAGATCGATTTTCCGAGATGGGCCATCGCGAATTATTTTTAGATTGCACGTGATTCGTGACGTCCTAAATAAAAAATAATTTAACAAGAAAGCTAATATCCCTTGTAATAAAAGTCTTATGACAATAATAATTACATATTCGGGATAGCTCTAAGAAGGAGCTTTAATTTGATGCATAACAAATTCTATTTTGCTGATATCAGCAAATTGACTGATGACGTCATCAAACCAAAATAGGCCTTTTACCACCACTGTTTCGGAGAATTCTCATTCTTGGGCTGTTACTAGTCCTTTCTTAAGATATTCTATCACTCTCTGATAGAGAAACACGTCAATTGAGTAGGTATACCAGTAATTTTTTTGCATATCTCATTGATTGACGTTTCTTTGATGACGTCATGTACATAAATTTCTCAAAACGGTAATAATAGCATTTCGGTAGGAGGACATTTCCTGTCATTTAGGTTGTGGCTATTACGAGACAAAAGAAATTGTAAGAATACTGAAAACACGACCTTGATTAAAGGCATTGGTTCATGATAAAATGGATTGGGTATACCCTAAATGCCAAAATCCGCTGAGTCATGATTTTCATGACTGCGATGCTATTGGTTGACCTGAAAGTGGTCACATGAACTCACCTCGTACTGATTGACAAAACAATTTCTATCAATAGCAAGTTGTCAACAATGGATGCAAATATCACATGAAACACCAGCGATCACACTGAATCCAAATGACCCCCTATAGAGAAGGCCTATTTACCATGACTCAATGCCTTTAATGACGCAAGTAAACCGTGGGAGAGGCGTTTGCGCGGCAAACTCCCTGCTTTCCGCGACAATTATTCAACATGTTGAATATCCTGCGCCGGTGGCACGCGTGACGAAAGTCTCACAACGGGACTCCGCACACTTGAGGAAACAGCTTATGCCAACAGTCACGAACTCTTTTAGAGCAGTTAGAACAAAGTCTTTTCGGTAAAACAAGATGGATAAACGTAGAAATGAAAATGATAATGTCAATAATAATACCTTTTTAACGCTATTTTCAATGTCAGCCGCTCCAATGCATACATATTGTAACAAGGAACATTGACTTCAGAAATAAAGGGTGTTTTTAGCTGGGCTAGTCACATTTTTTTCTTGGTTTGGCGAAACCATCCTTCATTCCTTGGCGTCCTAGTGTCTCAGGCTGGCGCAAATCTGTGGCGAACTTTTCACCGACCGAATGCTCTATGACTGATTTAAAAATAACAGAAATTTTACTTTGCGCGTTGTACTTAGGACGGATGGAAGCAATAAAAGGCTACTCACCCGGCCCTACTCTGATAAGTGTGCCTTCAAACCAGTCGGGAATCTTTCCAGTAATCTTGGCTAAAACAGGCGTTGGATGTTCTTCAGAGGAGCTGTAGAGCTCTTTTCCAATTTTAACAAAGTCATCAAGTCCAGTTTTTTTACTGCTGCTTGCCATCCTGATATATGAGCAACAAATGCACTATTCTTGCGACTGTTTGGTTTCTTCAAGAAAAATGTGCCTTTGCACACGGCAGTCGCCACAAAGACAACTGGATGCAGTGCTGCCACGCACAATATAACATTTCCACCTACCACCTTACAAATTTATACCTACGCACAACCTACGCAGCAACTAAATTTTCTACCCACAATTCCCTACAAATTTTGAAAAAACCTACTTTCTTCCTACGGAAGGCCTTTGGCGGTGTCTATTTTATTTTCTAATGCTGTTGCTGGATGCTTGCGATTGGGACACTGCATGATAAGAAAAACAAATAGACCATCCATTTTATATTTTTATATTTGAATCCTATCGTTCTATAGCTGTATTGCAAATCGTTTAGGTGGGGCAATCCAGCGAAAAATCCATGGTAGATGGAGGCTGCTCTTTCATTTTCTGGTCACAAAAATTCTTTAGAATAGAGAAACAATACTTTTAGAACAAATTTTTGCATTTCCACATAATTTACCACCTTTTCTAATTGTGGTTTCCCTGGCCTAGAGCCCATCTGCACTGTCTGAAATAATCTACCTACAAATCTCGAAAAAATACCCACATTTCAAGATTTATACCGTAGGTTTTCCCTACAACCTACAAAAACACAAAACTGGCACTGGGGCGAAACACTGCTGTGAAGATTTGCAAGGAACAACTTTCTGAAACCATTACGCATGTAAGCATCTTCAATTATAACAACTCTCACAGCTCATTATTGTCATATTTGATAACTATGAGAGTAGAAAATGAGCAGAAACTTGCTCCTGTTCGCCTATGTGGAGAGCTCCTCTTGCGGGAATCCCCAGCTGCATATAGCATAAACTTTCTTACATTAGGTGGGTATTAAGTGATGCCTTTACTTTGAGGAGTATGAATAAGAATGAGATCTTTTGCGAAACGGTTTTAGCAATAGGAGTTATTCTGAAAAAGTTTGCAAAACAATTGAGCTTTTTTCAAAAACTTTTCGCATGGATGATAATTTTTCCCTTGGCCCCCTTTCACTTTCCAACCTCTGTCGGAGCCTCTGATGCAGAGAATAGACACCTTGATTGATTAGAATTAGAGTACAAACGATTTGTTACTTTCAAAATCAAAATTTATTATCATTAATTACCGCTTGTATTTTTAAGAAGCTGAAAGTACGATTACATTCATTCAACATAGCCGTATATTTTATGTTACCGCATGCCTTTGTTCTGCGATCACGCTACGCCACTGCGGTAAAACTTCAGTCCCGGCTTGTCAACTGGAAGGGCTCGTTGCTTGTTATTTGAAGGCAAGAGAACTTGATAAGCTGTATTGAAGAATCTTAAAAAATTCAATTTATTTGCAACTGATACAGTGTTTAGTGCAGATTTATCATCTTGCAAACTTTTGCAATGTGGTGAAATTTTTGTATCTTCCTTCACTGCCGATTGAAAACACAAACATCTGAAGCGAAGTCTTGTTTTCTATTTTCTATTGTTTTCTATTTAACAGAATAAATCCAAAAATCCATTGAAATTTTTCCCATTTAAATTCCAAAATCAGTTAAATTTGCGTGGCCTGGTTGAAGAGAATTCAGTTGGCCACCTTAGATTATTTAATCAAGCCCTTGGTTCTTTAGAATTGATGAAATTTCTACAAAGCCCACTCAGCCAGCAGGGAGGGGGGGGGGTATATCACTTCTTTTTTTCTACGTTTACCCAATTGAACCAAAATTTTTGAGTTGATAGGTTGTGGCACTTTTTTAATTCCGGCTTCTAAAAGCTCAAAACTTTGGAAAATTTTTAAAATCACAGTTTTGTTAAAATCATTTTCTTAATTATGATGTTGTTAACTTCAACGGGCTCCTATTTGGATTTTCCATGGTAGGAAATTTTCCAACAGAACTTGACAGGGCTTTTGCAGCTGTAAACAACTGTTTTCAAATACTCATGATGCTCACGACATTTCTGTCAGGAGGTTTGCTTTCGTTCTAAAGTTTTACTTTGAATTGAAAAGGGAAGTATATTTTTCTTTGTGACCGGTGTTTTATGGTAACCAGAGCTAGTTGTGTTCGTGGATTTTCACAAAATTTTGGTATTCTGGATGTTTTTTTCAAAATTGAACTATTTCTTAATCTTTTAATTCAGGCACTGAAGTTTCTTACTTTTCCATTTGTCCAGTATTTGTTTTATTATAGAGTCTTTTTAAAAAAAAGTTAATCTAGTTCATAAAAAAATCTTAACTCTTTGTTTTGGTAAGCAATACTGAAATAGTCAACAACTTTGGAAGATCTGTAGGCGGGGGGGGGGGGGTGGGGGTCTATTTTGCAAAACGATAGCAAAATAAAAAGTTGAAAAATTTCGTGAGAGCAAAAGGAGTAACCAACCCATACCCGGACTCCCGCATCACTGTCAACAGCATTTCATCGTTGTAAATTTTCCAGGGGAATAAGGGGGAAATCAGGGGTGATCGTCTGAGTAAACACGTTCTAAAATTCACTCGCTCTTCAGTTGAAATGGTGGCAGCCTTATGTATATTATTTATCAGTGTAATAATGATTTCTCAAAGTGGACGTCTCTAAAGAACTAGAGGGCGTGGCAAGGTAAAAATTTTCGGGGACTACCCCCCTTGCCTCCCCTCTTTATACGGCATTCATGATTAGATGATTAGTTCTGGATCCACCTCTGCACGCAAGTACAAATTTCAACTTGTCTGCATCTGTTACTCTTAAATTAAAGTCAAACTTTTAATTAAGTCTAACCTGCAAATATAAGTTCATGGATGCAACTTGCAAATATAAACTAAATGCAAGGCATGTTCATTTTGTATCCTGCAATTTCATGTTCATTCAAGATGTGCCATACACGCTTTTTTTTACTTTAAGGCTCCGAATCATCCAACATTGAAGAGTGTTATAAAGAATATTGACCAGCCTCAGCTCGCATATTTTACCCTGTGTTCCACACCCCTAACTTGAAAGTTAGGGTTCTTGAGCGCAGGCTAGCAAAATTATGTCTAATATTTCTTGAAATCAAAAATTCAAGTTGCAAAAAGAGCAAGTGTTTCACGGGGTTGTGATGGAAATTTGTATGATCTTTAATGAAATGAATAGACCTTTCACGGTTCACAGGAAGGAAAGGGGTGGAAATTGTAGTTGCAAATGTTTATTGTAGAGGCTTCATGCAGCCCTAAATTTTTAAGAGCAAGTCAAGGTAATAACATGAGATTTCTGTATAAGCTAAAAATAGTGGAAGCTTGGTAATTCATGAAAATTGGAGAAGCACTTTATAGCACTACAAAATTAATTTGTCTGTATGTAAGGTTCAACAATACATTCCAGATTCAAGTTAAACATGAATTTCTGTCAAGGTTAGAATATCTAAATTGACAACGATTCCCTAAAAAAACTGAAATTTTACAGTAATTATAAAAAAAGTTATTACTGGGATGATCCTTTATTGTATAAATCAACTACTTCTACGACCAGCCCAAAAAGACAATTCATAACTTCATTAATTATTGCTGGACAAGGAGTAGCCAATGGCATAAGGCTGATAAAGAGGGAGCCAACCAATTGTTGTGGTTGCCATTATTTACTGCCTTTAATTAAAAAATGCTTCTGGTAAAGCTAAAGTATGCTTCTGGTAGAGCTAAAGTATGCTTCTGGTAGAGCTAAAGTATGCTTCTGGTAGAGCTAAAGTATGCTTCTGGTAGGCTAGTATTTTTATGAACAAGGTTGTTTGAAGACAATCGTATTTTGTAGGAATATGCTTTGAAAACTCTGTTTTGCGGCTCCTAAACAGTTAGGTAAATACGTAGTACATCCTAGAAACTTGGAGATTTGAACAGTCCGTTTTCACATTAACAAGGGTTGCTTCTATTTATGAAATATTGATGAAAAGGAGGCAACAACTGTTGCATAATGTCTGAGAATATTGCAATCAATACATGTAGAATTATCAATTAAATTTTGCAGTGTTAATGCAGGTAGGCTCCGTGAAATGTCAATGCCAGTTTGCAAGGAACCACAGCGCGGGCTACTTCAGTGAAGGTTTTACCATCCAGAAATAAAAGAAAAGATGGCTTCCCTAGGACACCAACAACAGCACTGAGTACAATCCCATCATCCTCCTCTTTAGCATCCGGGGCCGGTACAAAAACTGGCTCGGACGGATATGAGTCCTCCTCAATCCAGCTCACTACTTCTTTCGTATCGACGTTGACTTTTGCGATGTTCTCAAGAAAGAAATTCTTATCACGGAAAGCTGTGCCGTATGTAAACTTGTACTTCTTAGTATTGTATGAGTAGTTGATGCGTGGCAGTTCAAATCCTTCGCAAATAACTTCAAATTGCTCTCCGTTTACAAGTTTAGGCAGGGTTTCTGGCTCTTTTGTTACCTGTCCGGTTGATGGGATAGGTAACCGGTACCTACGAAGTATTGGAATCGTGTAGTCAACTCCCTTTAAGCCATTTCGCAGCTTGCTTAAATAGAATGCCTCGATTACAGAAGCATCCGGATAACCGCATACATCAACAACGATCTGACCGGACTCTTCATAAGCATTTACATGATGGAAAGCAAAAAATTTATCCACTTGGAAGGTCTTTTCCAGTTTTCCTGTGTGACGGTTAATTAAATGCATCCTTGATTTTAACTCTGGTTTCCATTTAAGCACATCCAAATAAGAATTCTTTAAAAAGTTCATTGTGACCATTTTCCACAATGCCTTCATTACAAGTGGATTTTCAATTATGATAAAGAAATTTTCACTCATACCAAAGCTGTGGAAATAAGCCGGACCAAAAAAGCTGAATGGAACTGTAGCTATGATTGTGGCACCAGAAAAGGGGTCTGTGGCATTTGCATTTGGTGGGATTTTGAATATGTCGTAACGAAACTTCAGCCAGTTTGCCGAAACATTGTATACATACCCTTCATCGTCATTGTGAGGATGCGCCAGAAGAGACCTGGGACCTAGTAGAGTAATTTTTGTTATCAGTCAAGGGTTCTATACTAGATACTAGATACTAGAATGAAAAATTATTGTCTGTGCGATCAGATTCGAGGATGACTGGCAAAGAGACCAAATTCCTGAAAAATGCATTTCATAAAAATGAAGAAAACAGACACGTTTTTGTGACGGTTTTTATTTTGGGAACTTTTGAGGAATTTACCGATTGATTTTAGAATAGGGGACTAGCTGTCCTCACTGCACCTCCCCGTAAGCACAAAGCACCTGTTACGCGAGCCATGTGTATGGAATCGCCCAGGTTACAACGAAAGCTTGAGAAATTTATAGTAGGGCCTCCAACAAAAGGGAAGGGGTGTTGGGCGGGGAACCGTGGCCCATTTCTTGCAAAATAATAGAGGTTTTTATTGGCGTTTAATCTTCCTTTGCATCCCCCCCAACTTTCCGACTTTTGTTGGAGCCAAAGAATGGCATCCTGTTAGCTTCTTTTTTGTATGGTGCCCCCCCCCCCCCCAACGTATCAAACTCAGCCATCACCTTCAAAAACAACTTGTTTGTAGAAAAAACGAGCTTTTTGTATTGCTCTTTTGGGCGAGAAAATGAGATGTCCTGGAACTTCAATAGTTACATGTTATTAGTCTTAAACTTTCTACAAAGTAAGCTGAAGCAGTAGCTTCAGACAGCTACTAAAACGGCTATAAGACAATGAATTTTTGAGACAATTCTTTGTCGAGCTCTATAGATGACAGAATAAAGTCCCTTACCACTCAAAGTAGATTTTAAGTCATGCTCCTCCATAGTTCCAAGGTTACTGGGATCAACGTGATAAATATACGGAGACTCTGTTGAAGCAAATATTTCTTCTTTGATTTTAACCATATTGATGTTGCAGTTGTCGGTCATGGCTGGTGGCAAGAAATAGAGAAAGAACCTTTGGAAGATATTTTTGCATGGATCAGGGGGTGCCCATGTAGCAAAACCGGGGGTCGCTACACGCCCATACTTCTTGGATTTGTCATAGGATTGGCTATGCAGAAATTCACTTGAATACTTTACTGTTCCTTTGCTGACATCAAATTTATGCATCAATGCTTGTCCATCGAACCAATGATTATAACTGCTTTTTCCCCATTCAAATTTTCCTGTAAAAAAATTGCATTTTATTTAGGATTTACTGATCAAGGAGAAGCTCTCTATAATCGAGGCAATCTAAAAATAATTCATCTAAATTCTTGCCTTTAACTTAGAATCTGGCCTTCTGAGAACATATTCGAACAGCCTTACTCAACAAAAATTGATAGACTTTCTTATATTGTAAGACTTTCTTCTCAAGCTATTGTAAATAGTTTTGTGGCACGTAGAGATGAATTACGTTGTCTTAAGACTTTTTTCGCCTATACCTTTTACTTGCTTTTAAACGGCATGGAAGCAAAGTTCTTGCTTATCCTAGCTTTAGCCTCAGTATTAGTGAAAAATTCCTGCCTTATTTCAAATGCCAGCCCCTTTGATCTGTCGCAGATCCTTGAAAGCAATGTGTTCAAACAGAAACTTCTTAGAGTTTAATTTTAATCCTTTGCTATGATTAAAGGCTTTAGCCCCTCCACTTTTTGCAAAAATGCCAAATATTTAGTACTCAACCACCAGTAAAGCCTCTTTTAATAAGGTTTTAGCCCCCCCCCCACTTTTTTTAGACCCCCCACTTTTCTCAACGCTCCGCGGTTCCTGTTACTAAGTACAACGGTAGTTTTTTCATAAATTTATCAAAGATTCAATTCTTAAAGAAAATGTAGGTTATCTTTCAGCACATTTTACACGTTTATTTTTTGTGGGTAGTGGTAAAAAAAGTCCAAAATGGGCCTAAATCTATCTGCGAGGCACGTTTGTTGTCATATTCTTGAATTCTGATCGGCCAATGCAGAATTTTGGTCGCTCAGCCAATCAAAGATTTGGAACCTATGCTTGTCTTGGCTCTAAGCAAAGTATTTGACTTGAATTGTGCAAATTGTGACACCAGGATGGAAATGGGTACATTGGGCTAATTTGACACGCTGATAATGATGCTGAACAGACGTAAGCCGAAAAATGCCCCCAATTGCTATTTTTAGGCCGGGGTACTTGACCCCAGTCCTCCATTTTGGATTTCATCCACACGTTGTTAACTAACGTTTAAAATGAGCATGAAGGTATATAAATACAATCTTACACGACAATAGTATATTAAAGAAGCAGTTTAAATATTACCCTTGATGCTATTTTAGAATGGAGTACTGGAGCCCAGGTCTCTATTAGCATTCTTTTATGAATCATTACTATTCTTGGTATGAATAGGATACAAAGTAAACATGAAATCTTTGGTTTGCTACTTCTCCTCTCAGAGGCCTTCGAGAGAAGCATAGAAGAACTACCTATTGAAGGCTGGAAAGCACAGAGGCTAGAAGAATCAGTGCAATTCTATTATTGGTTTACTGTAATGAAATTAGAGTCAAAGCTATTGTTTCTAAGTGCCCTTAATCAAATTGCACCTTAGATGTCTAATCTTTATCATACAAATCACTCGCGCTGGCTGCCGATTTAGCATCAACTCTTTGTTTGTAATCTTATTCTAAATCGAATATATATAGTTTTAAGCTACAAAACCGTAACATGTCTAATTCGATTATTCACAAAATATACATATTAAATCAACAATTTTAATAGTTTTTGAATACAAATTTAAAATGAAATCATTGAGTTTTGCATACGTTGCATGTACAGGTTGCCCCGTCCCAGTTTTTAATTAATCTTTTGAATTGGATCAGATTCCAAATTTGTGGTCCGAGGGACCTAAGACTGTTTGTTTGTTTGGTTGGGCCTGTAGTGCTGCGGGTGTGCTGCAAGTCTTGTGGACGAAGTGAGGGTCGATCAGAGGCTCTTTGTTCGAAAATATTTTGCATGAATTCAGGATTTAACCTTTTTACAGTTTTGAAAATTTCAATACAGTTGTTCCTTTACTGATTTGCAAAGCAGATCTCCATAAGATGAATCATGACCATTCTAAAGAAATACGTAGGGCTCGTTCCAGTATTTTTTCGATCTTTTCCATAGATCTAGCCGAGGAGAAGAAAAAATCTGAAAGAAGCCCGTAATCAGGGGCATGGCTAGCGGGGGTTGCAACGGGTGTAACCCCCCCCCCCCCCAATACTTCATGAATTCGTCGGTAAATCTTCAGTTTGTCTACAAATTCCTTAGTTTGTCGGTAAAGTCAACTTAAGTTTTTCTCCATCTATGTCTTCGTCGGTAAATTTTTCTATCAATGACCCTCCACCTTCCTAGTCTGGAAGGTCAAGCGAAGCCACTGCCTATAATTATAACGATTTTCGTTCCTCCGAATATGTTTCAGTTTGAAAATGCAGTAAGGATACTTAACATTTCTGCTACTTCGGATAGTCAGCATTTTATACTAATTGCATGAGACTTTCAGAAGTAGCGAAATGTGAAAGTTACATATTCATGTACATGTAATAATTTGCATTGACCTTCAGAGGCAGGAAACGCATATATATTTAAACATATCAATGCATAGATTTGAAAAAAAGCAAACATTTGAGTTTTCGTCTGACACGCTTCACAGTATAAAACGTCAGAACATAGATCAAAACACTAAGCTAGGAAATATATATACCCCGATGCGGATAGAAATAGGCTAATCAGAAACGCGAGCCCATAACTGTTGAGGCTGCCCTATTCCAGGGGGCCTTAAGTATTTGCCGGGCCAGAAAAACATGTAGATTTAGTTCTGGGGCCACTAAGTTTTCAACTTTTACATACCTCATGTTAAAAAAGCTGCTCAAAATCAAGTTCAAGTCTCATACCAAGCTAAACTAGAGATAAGATAGGCAGGCTTATTATGTCGTGTTTGATTATATTTATAAAATCTATTCAGGGTGAATACGTTTTGGAAAGGTGGATGATAGGACATGGTGGAGAGATTGGCTCAATGTGCATTTCACGGTGGATTCACAGGCCCGAAGCCAGGCCAGGGATAGCTTTCTGGTTGGGGGGTAAGGCCACATTTCCTCAAACTGTAGTTTTGAATCCAAAGCCAAAGAATGGTTTACACAAAATTGTGCAACTTTACGTTTCTTGTACCAGGTTGAGTCAGAAGATCGTATGCCCCGCCCCCACTGTGCAATTTTAAGTTGGGACACTAATCTTTGTTGGACTCTTGTTAGGTCGACTTGACAGTCAAAGGACTGTGAAACGTATTTAAAGAGAGGGCAAAATGTGATGAATGTGTGTGTAGTTAGTTCAGGCTGCCATCATGGTCCACGGCAAGAAAAACTTTCGGTAATACTAATCCAAGGATGGCCAGAAACTGAATCTAATACAGAATTTAACGGAAGAAAATCAAAGGCAATATTCTTATTATAGGGTTTTTCGTAACTAAGTTCCATAGTTTTATCTGTTCTAATGTTGACATTTTTTTCAAGGCAATAGTTTTCAAGGCATAAAGATGAAAAAGGAAGGGTCTTGGAAAGGAAAATATTTTTTAGGCATTAGCATTCCGCGGGCTGAATGAAATCTTGATGCGGGCCGGAAGTAAAGAATGGCTGCCCTATTTTAGAGTATATAATGCTGAACTTTCCATGTTAAAAACAGTTATTACTAATAACTTACAAGAGAAAATTTTAAAAAGTGACCTAGATCCATCACTTGTAGCATCTAGGGGTAATATTCTACTTTCTCCTTAAAATACTGTTTGGTTAACCAAAAGGTAGAAATCCATTCTATAATGTTTACGTCAAAAAAATAATGGCTTGAAGATAAGCGTTTACATACAGGCCTAGAATCAAGAACCCTAATCTAAAAATAGAACCAATTGCTATACTTTCATTGTATTGAATTGTGTTTAAACCTAAACCTTCTCAAACGCTAGTTGACTAAGTATGGATGAATCCCAAGTTGAGGAATGGGGTCAAGTACCCCAGTCTAAAAATAACACTTGGGGGCATTTTTCGACTTGTGACTGTTCGGCATCACTATCAGCATGTCAAATTACCCCAGTATACCAGTTTTCATGCTGGTACCACAATTTGCATAATTCAAGTCAAATACTTTGCTTAGAGCCCAAACTACAGTATACCCATTTTCATGCTGGTATCACAATTTACATGATACTTGTTCTAGCAGCCCAGACTGCCAACACCACAGGACGTAATGGAATATGTGACTACAACACGCAACTCTGACTGAACTAACCCTATATTGATGCCAGACTTTCGCAAAAGTACATTCTTTTGTAGGTATATTTGTGTTGGGCAAACTGTAATTGTGAAGAATGTATCTGATAATTCACAAGGATTAAATTTCCATGGATCATTTGACAAGAAAGTATTGGGAAACTTTAAAAAGTTCGGCAAATCATAAGTTTATTTGGGCTAAAATAAGGACCGGCTAGGATGGGCCTGCAAGGTGTGACACCTCTCATGAAAAAAAATCCCGTTGCAAAATAGTTTCTTGCCACCAAGGCGTGCTTTGTCGGCAAATTCTCAAACTTTTCTGGAAAATGGAATACTTGAAGCCCCCTTGAGCACAATAGTAAGCGTCTTCCTTGGCTGTGGTTCCTTTAAACTTTTAGGGTTAGGGTGGGGTGTAGGAATTTACAGAATCACGGATCGTGCGTGTCTGGTATTATGAAATAGCAGATTTCTTTATGTTCAGTGAAAAAATTAACCGGATACCGTATCTAAAGTATCAAAGCTGAGTAAACTGAGTATCAAAAACGATCATTAATAGTAATTTTTACTAGCAATACTTAGCTTGACAATAGTGTGAACACTAGCCAATGGGTTCAATATAATAGAAGAGCCACTATGTCTTTTTTGTCGTCATACTGGTTATAAGTCTACAACTGAATAAGGTCCTTTCTTTTTGTTTCAATAGTGAGCTTAACCTTTAATCAACATAGCAGTAACAGTATGGGGATGGATTTTCAATTGACGACACATTGGTGCTTTGAAAGTAAGTAAATGAACTGTCTTATGCAATCCTTGAAATTGCTTCATGTTAGTCTTAATTAATGTATATTCACTATCGTAGAAACTAACATTAAATAATCTACAATACAATTCAATACAATACATGATGGAAAGCAAGAGACACTTGATATAGGATACAAAACGTTAAATAAACGCGGACTTGCGTATTCGACAGGTGAAACCAATGGATTTACGTAAGGACCACTATGTAACAAGTAGCGGATTTGAAGATTGTATTATCCACTCCAAAGTTTTTTTTAACGAAAAATATCACTAAGAATCTAATGCAAACTTTAGAGGCGATAAAGAATAAAGAAATACAACTCACCCGGCCCTACTCTGATAAGTGTGCCTTCAAACCAGTCGGGAATCTTTCCAGTAATCTTGGCTAAAACAGGCGTTGGATGTTCTTCAGAGGAGCTGTATAGCTCTTTTCCAATTTTGACAAAATCGTCAAGTCCAGTTTTTTTACTGCTGCTTGCCATCCTGACATATGATCAAATGCACAATTCTTATGACTGTCTGGTAACTTCAAGAAACACGCACTTTTGCACTCGGCAGACGGCACAAAGACAACCCGGTGATCTTTTTTCGGCAATATTGATAGGGGGTGGCAACAATAGACGGATTTGTTTTGATCTTCTTACAGCGCATGCTCATTGCGTTTGGATATGGTATCGTATACAGAACAGATTATGTAATTTTTATGTTCCGTCGTCTTGAATTTCCATGTTCCGCCGAAGTTTTTCAAATTTGTTAATTATTTTGAAGATTTGTTTTGTGGTTTTGAAGATTTTTGACATGCTTTGAAATGTTTGCTTCTAAGGTTTCGAAGATTGTACTTTCATCCTTTTTTAGCTGAGATTTTGACTGATGTAGGACCTAAGGCTTGAATTTGGCCGTTTCGAACAATTTTGATCAAGAAAATACCCACAATCTACAATTTCTTCAAACTTATGTTCGTAACTTGAATAAACTCTGCCAAGTATTTATCGAAAATTATATTTCTCAATATGGAATAAAAACATATTGAATGCTAAATGGAATAAGCAAACTGGCACAACGATATTGGTAAATTCGGGAAAAATAAGCGGGGGAGGGGAATGGTCGTCTATTCGGGAGCAAAGAGTGAGCAGAAAGATCACGGTGAAATACCAAAATAAGTTTGATCTGTCACAGATTTTATGAAGGAATTGTCAATGAAGGATTTCCTTTTGTTAATGTATTACAGTTGTGGTAATATTGATAAAAATGTAGCAAAAAAGAAACATCGCAATGCGACGAGAATGAACAACAACAAATACACGTAAACCAGTGAAGGCTATTTTTTCGCCCCGGCATAAGGGGCTTCATTTCGGAGTCAAGCAGTCTGCTATCGTGACCTTTACTTTATTCACACAGTAATATTGATACTCCTAATAGTGCCAGTTTACACAGATCAATTTTATAGGGAAGCTGTTAGAGTCCAGACAAGTCACGCTTCTACATATTTCAACTGCAACCAACAAACATTACAACTTGCCTGCACTGCATCTTTTACTTTCCAAGATCAAACTTATAATTAAGTGCAACCTGCAAGTATAAATTCTCGTTCATTTATTGCCTGCAAGTTCCTGCTCATGCAGGATCAAAAACAGTCAATTACCTTTCCCGCAGCTGCATTTTCAACTTTGCACACCTAGCAAATATGTGTTTGCCCATGTGTCTCAGGAATCGAGAATGCACCAGAGATACATGTCCCAAACTTTCGGGAAAATGCCCCTTTTTTATCAATAACCAATGCCCCTTTTTCAACTTTCGGGAAAATGCCCCTCTATGTGACATGATGCCCCGTCATAGCTGATGTCTCAGTGGTAAGTGTCGCGGAATACAGTACCAAGGGTCTTGGGTGCGAGTTCCTCATATATGACCACGACTACACCTTTCCCGAGAGTGAGGGGAGTCACCATTTCCCTTTATAGGATGGGATTTTGGGGCAAAAGAGCAAACATTCAGACATGTAACCTCCCAACTTTGAAAGACTTCCACATAGAAGCTTTAGAAACCCTGATCATAGAAGCTTTGGAAAAGAATAACTTTTCTACTTTAGTCATTTGATAACGATTTTCGATTCTTACCAAGGTGTATCTGGTTCTTTAACACTTGGTTTAGCAGTATCAATAACTCCAGGACTTATATAACAACACCCCCTGATCGCAAACACGACAAAGACGATCCCCCGGACAGAGTTGATGCTCCCTGGGGTATTGGCTATGTAGTATATGTAAAGTAGCACGAAGTAACTTGTATTCCAGTAACTTGCTATGTAACTTTTTGGAATGTATAAAAAACCCTGACTCATCTTGTCATGAATTTGCTTCGTCGGTTTGCTAATAACTTATAGGCAAGCTTTGACAGGTGGGATAACAGGGATATAAAAACTTCCCCATACATTTTAATATCAATAACAGTAAAATTTCATTTCATGCAAATCTAAATGCCTTCTACTGCCGTTCATCAAGGTCCCGTTGGCAGCGATTGAGTTATTCATGTATATTTTTACCTTCATCGTTATGTGTCTTTTCTGTGCAGCGTCTTTGAGTCTTCAGCTCTCTTTACCTCCACACATAAGGAATATTCAATCTATCAATGAATTTTAAAAAGAAATTAAAAGCTGGAACGCCACCGAGTGCACATGCAAATTATGTTGTTATACCTGGATATTTCTACCCAGGGGATCTTTTAAAAAATTCTCACTGGTGGAGAATTGACACAAAAGGCCATTTTTCTTAATGTGACGCAACTGACGGCAAAAACAAAAGCAAAGGGA
The DNA here is from genome assembly GCF_057945365.1 of Rhopilema esculentum. Classification (NCBI taxonomy): domain Eukaryota; kingdom Metazoa; phylum Cnidaria; class Scyphozoa; order Rhizostomeae; family Rhizostomatidae; genus Rhopilema; species Rhopilema esculentum. The sequence goes on from NC_142816.1 coordinate 4,951,455, forward strand.
CGAGTATGCATAGTCTCTAGAGCCTGGTTTTCATATATCGTAACCCGTCGGCGATGATCCCCGATGTACAGCATTCCTGATGGTCGGGGACCATCCCCGATGCTATAAACAATATTGAAGCGCCATAACTTTAATTTTGATGAACGTTTGGGAATATGGCTGCTGATAAAGGCCAATAGTACACTTTTGATACTATCATCGATCTATGATCAACACATTGACGTTGGTGATCAACACATTGATAATTTCGGGATATTTTGCAAATGACATTTCGGGAAATTTATTATAACAAAGTTAGAAACTTTCCCCGCGCACCCAACAGAAAATATTGCTCCAGAAGAAGCCATTGTTAAAATGAAGATAAAAAGGAGAGGCAAATTGCAGTATGAATTTTCTTGGGAAAATTTATGTTAAGTGGATTATGTAATGATCATGACATAGCTGAAGATTCACCCTGATTCACTGTAAAAAATGATGAAATTCAAACTTAAGACTAGGAATCAAACTAGGAATTATAGCCCCCTTAATGTTCCCTGTATTATCGAAAGCATTCCAGTTTTTCCGCGAAACAGTTACCCTCCCTTCAGTTCAAATGAACTCACTTTTGACAGAACATTCCTGATCCATTGTTATCTTTGCTATTGTTCACCGGGAAGCGTCGGGAAAGTCAAATTATTTTGACTTTTGCGATGATCGGGGATGATCGCCGATGGTTCCCGATGACCCGGTTTTCATATGTCATAAACCATCGCCTTAAAGGCTGGTTTTCATATATCGTAATTCGTCGGCGATGATCCCCGACGCAGTATTCCTGGTGGGAGAATACTGGCTTCTGTTGTAGATCTTAAGCATGAATACATAAATAAGTAAGTAGTAGGGTATAAATGTATAAGGTACGTGGGGACACAATGTCGGGTAATAAGAATATTAGATATGTCCCGTTACCTAAAAACATCTAAAAAGATCAACAAACGGATATAAAGCATGTGAGACTGTCGAAGTATCTCTACTACAGCTTGAATAGTTGATTTTTCAAAGTAAACTTATAAGAAACCATCTGTATAAACCAAGCCCTAAGATCAGCAAAAAATTAAGAAACCATAGGACACCCTCAATCTTGACCGAAACATACAGGCACTGCGGAGCAGGGGGCCCCCCAATTTTTTCAAAAAATGTCAAATATTAAGTAATAAACTACCAGTAAAGTCTCTTTTTATACTGTTTTAGCCCCCCCACTTTTTAGACCCCCTTTTCTCAACGCTCCGCGGTGCCTGACATAGGACACCCCTGATGCCCTTCAAGATGACATAGTTACTGGCCAAAGATCATTTGTAATGTGATATCTTGTAGTCTCGGGATCGCTACTGAAGCATAGGGAGGTCATTAAAGCACCTAAAATCCGTACTAAAATGTCATGTAATAGCATACTGTATTTCGTGATCGCTGTCTATATTAATCCTGAATATCGAAATTATTTGCAAGACAGAACAGGTCTCCTTTGTTTTAAGATCATTTCATATATCTAGGTTTATCTGCTAGTAGGAAACCTTAAAGTAGGATATAAGCGGTGTTTTTTGAGGTAAAATTAACAGCTCTATTCAAGATACTGTTATCTTGATCCAGAAAAAGAACATGATCCAGATGTCAAAGAAAAGATTCTTAAGGCATATCAAATTATCAAAGTCATGTTTAAATGTAAGTTGTTGTCCCTTTATTTCTCAAAGATGTACCTTTGGAATACATGACAGGGCCTTCGACTCCTTCGTGCAAATATCATCATTTTTATACCTCTAAATGCATTACGTATCTTCTACTGCTGCGTAAGAAGACTTCAACTGCTGCGTATTTTTCAGGACAGGCACTCAGAAATATTTTTTTATTAGTGGCTAGATTAGACGTTTGTAACCCTTTTAATACTGGAGGGCTAGAAGAGTTAGGATAGGGCTAGAAGAGTTAGGCGAATATTAAAGCATTTTTAAATGAAAATGGCTTTTAAAAAAGCAAAATTTCTACAACATATTGGCTTAAAGCTTTTTCGTCTGACACTCTTCAGAGCATAAAACGTCAGAATCCGAAAGAACATGATGAAAAATATATACCCAGTAGTGTGGATTGAAATAGACCAATCAGAAAAACGCAAGCACAAGACCGGTCTGGTTGACCAATCAGTGCCGCGTGCTTAAAGAAAAATTACCACTGGAGTCCAAGAGAGAAAACGAACTCCTTCTGTCCACACAATGGAGGTTTTTTCGTTTGTATGTAGATCGACTCCAAAACTGCTAGATGGAAGGACGACCGGGCTCTGCCAATTATCCGAAACATGTCGTCATTTTAGAGTTTTGCACAATCTGTGTTGTCTAAATGATGTTGACCGATGGCAGAATCACTTGCTTTAACAGTGTTTCTAGACCTACAAGATCGAGGAGGCTGTTCTCTTTGAGGGACTGTCAATCTTTCCAGCTATTGGTCTATCCGAAAAAAAATCCGAGGGCATCATCTAATCGAGGTTTCGCGCTAAAATCAACAGCGAAAATGGCGGTTCAATATGGCTGACTGAAAGAGTTTGACTTTCGTATTATCTCTAGAATGACGAAGGCAAACTAATTTTGAAGATGTCAAGAAGGTAAACTTTTTAGTTAAACCTGTAGAATATTTCCAATACGTTTTGCTTTTCAATCGGTCAGAATTCAGTGTATCAAAGAAGTTATAATGTTGAGTTTTTGATAGAGATTGATCTTGATCTTGGTTATCATAAACTTATTATTCGAACTTTTCATTCCAGGCCCGTAGACAGCTAAACTGGGTTAGGGGGGGGGGAGGGGGCATGGATAGAAATATAGCTTTTCTATACCTACCTTACGAAATACTGTCAGATCAAGCTGCACTTATAAGATCTTTAACCACAATTTTCGTAAATAATTGTTGGGCATTGCCTCCCCTGCCCCCAGTGTCTACGAGCCTGCATTCACAGCAATAATTACCTAGTATAGTTATATTTAATAGATAAACTACAAATTACAATAAATTTTTTAAAAGGAGACTGTATACAGTAGATAGTACATAGTTTGAAATGTTTGCTGTTGGACATATGAAGAGAACTCATAAGGAGCTATCTAGGTCATATGCCCAATTTGACATGTATAAAAAGTGTACATTTTATAAATAAAAAAAATGTTTAGAAAACTGCAACATCGAATCAAAAAAAGGAAAGAATGCAAATGAAAATGAAAATAATATCAACATATTATTGGGTTAGTATAATAAGAGATATTAATTAGTTACTAATCCAGTCTGGAAACTCTGTTTCTTGCACGGGCAAGTTTACGTGCCTGATTGTGCAACTGCGTGCCTCAAATCACACACTTTTATGAAATTTTTAGTGTTAATAATGTGAAATGTATTCAAATAGGGACTTTGCGTGGCCAATAAACAAAAGTGTGTGGATGGAAAATTTGAGTGCACGGGCAATTCGTCGTGGACGCACGACAAAGTTTTCAATTTGGATACTAATAACACAATAGTGAGAATATAATATAAGTTTATAATATCTGTAATTTAAATGTTTCAGAGTTTCGAGCAGAAAGAAAGTAAACTACAGTCGGTACATGGAAGATGCAGACAATTTTGAAAGTGATGGTATAAGCCAGATTACATAAGTTACATTTTAATTTTTTTTGTCAATCTCTTAAATTCTTTTTTGACATAAACAATTTGTAGATGAACATATTTTACTTGCAAATGCAATGTGTCTGAAGTAAGCTAACTTTCTACCCATTTCGTCCTGTGTCTTGTATGATAAAGTGTGATAAAGTATGTTTTTTCATTTAGTTTTTTACTAAATGAATGCAGTGATACCATTTATTTCCTCTCTATTTCTTCCAATATTATTTTGCCCATTGCAATCCTATAAGTTAGTGAGGTATCTATTTTTAAATCAAATAAAATAAGTTACATCTTTTTCATGGATTATGCTCTCAAACTGTTGTTTGGGTCAACAATGATTTTTCTGCTATAGATGACTTTCAAGATTCCCCAAATCCTCCACAATCAAAAAAGACAAAATCAAACGAAAATAGAAACAAGGGAAAAGACAAAAAGACCAAAGAGACAAAACAAACATCAATTTTGAGTAAAGACTGCCAAGCAATTTCTAGTAATAGTAGGTATGATTTAAAATTAATTATTTCTTTTTTTGTAAACTGAATAGATAGATTTGTAAACTAAAACGGATAGATCTTTTGGGTTAATTTAGTTTCTTATAAAATTCTAGTAGGCTTTGAAAAACAATTCACTAAAGCTATGCTTACAGTTACACTTCGCTCCCATTGAAGATTACACAGAACAGCAGAAACAGCATTCAAGTACTTTTTCCCCCTTCACTGCTCAGTGACTTAATTTCTGATAATGATTAAAAGTAAGCAGAGAAACTTTGCCCAAAGTTTTAACTTTCAAAGCAACATTGTATTCCATAACTTTCAGAAAAGTAAGATTTTTGCTTTTTCAGCTTTCAGGATAAGGGTGCTGCTTTTGTGAAAGGTCTTACACATTAAAAGCCTATTGTAGCTCTGTTTTTAAAAGCCTATTCTGTGTTTTTTTGTTTGTGCTTTTCTAAGATTGGAAATAAAGAACTGACATTTCCTTTTCTCTTTTCAACAGAAAGTCTAGAGATGAAAAGATATTTGAGAAAGAATTGCAAGCAGCATTGGAGTTATCAAAAAAAGATTCACCTGAAGTCATTGTCATTGAAAAAGGGGATTCAAGTTCAGAAAATGTGGAAGTGAAGACAGAAGAAAAAAGGATAGAGGAACAATCCAAGAATGGTAGTAGCCATCCCTCTGTTTTCATTGTTTAACCAATTTGTTAATTTCAAAGTTGGATAGGGTGATAAGAAACAGTTGACTCTTAGAGGAATCAATGCACTTCGAAGCCCACATATGGAGTCTTTTAGGGTCCTTCAGAAGCTCCCCTCCTCAAGGGTCAGCTCTTTATCATTATTAAAGACTTATACAAACTTGTCTTAAAACATCTCAATTGAGCATAAAAAAGAAAGTTGGGTCTTTAAGTTACATAACATATCATACTTGCATAAGGTTTGATATTGTCAATAAATGGTTTGATGAAAGTCAACTCTTTAAGGAAGATTATTTCTGTGAATGGCTGTAAGTCGAGTTGAACTGACAGTGCAATGGACTTCTTTTACAGAAGTTGTCAGTGAACCTAAAGAAGTTGCTGGTGATGAGCTTGATGGCAGTGAAGAATACAAGTTAAGTGATGATTCTGAAGATGAGGAGGAAGATGATTATGAAGAACATGATGATGACGATGATGATGATGAGTTTGTTATCGAGAGGAAGAAAGTAGTTAAAAAGGATAAAGGTGATGGAATGAAATCTACTGAGAAAGAAAGTGATAAATGTTTGCCACCAAGAAAGAATCAGAAAGAGAAAGAATCTAAAAAAGGTATAAATTTGTCAAATAATACCTTTGAAGTGGTTTTTCACAAGAAACTGGTTTTGCTGGAAAAATGTTCTATGCCAAGACATGGGCAGAATTTAGAGATGAAGTAAACTAGAGGAAACAAGTAGACCAATTAACTCCAGATCAATTGGATAGAATAACTTTCCATGTTCTGTAATACACTGATCACATACAAACTTTATTTATGGTTTAGAAATTGAAGACAAGATTTCAATTTCTTAAAGAATATCTGGATTGTCCAGCTGATTGTCAAATAATACCCTACTTATTGATGATTCTAATGATTTAAATCAATACAGTTGCTGTTTTTTTCTTTTTAGCCAAACCAGCCAACAAAACTTTAACCAAGCTCTCTAACGCAACCAGTGTCACAAATACCAGTGCAAATACTCCGCCATTGAGAAGTTCAACAATACAGACCAGAGTTGCACCAAGAGTAGGATTGAAATCTCCAGCAGTTATTATGAAAAATGCCATCACTCAACCACCATCCCCTGGTATGTCTGCCTATGTTTTCAAGTAAAAAACCATTGATATACTAAAGCTGAAAAACATAGAGTCTGTTACCTTACAAGATCTATTAAGCCCCCTTCTCTTTTAAACCCCCTCTCTATTAAGCCCCCTTATCAAGCAAAAATTTAAAATAAGCCTCCCTCTCTATTTTGCCCCCTTTAAAACCCCTGATGTCAAACAAAGAAAACATATGCATTAAATGGGTGTCTTGACGGGTGTGGTGACGATAAGATTGTGACGGCCCATGTGAGTATTTGCTTGTGTGCCTTTGAAGCTCCTTAGAAGTCAGTTGAAATTTGTTCAGCATGATGAGGACATTGTAATTGATTGATTTTAAGCAACTTTCGAAACTGCTGGCAAAGTTTTTGAGAACATTTGTATGACATTTTCATAACAAAAAGTGAATAAGGGCATTTTTATAACATTTTTACATTGAATTATCAATATGCCTCGTCTCTAATAAGCCCCCTCTCTTTTAACCCCCCTCTCTTTTAACCCCCCTCTTGGACAGACAGAAATAAATAAAGCCCCCGGGGGCTTAATAGAGCTCTTACAGTATTCTTCCATGAAGGAGCTCGCAACTTTGAAAGGAGGCTAAAGTTTCTATGTTTAAGTTGGATCCCGATCTGAAAAAAACCCTGCTTTCCTTCCATCCAATCGATTTTCTTCTAGGATGGGGGGGGGGAGGACGGGGTCATCTGCTCCAACAAAAGGGATGGAGTCCAGTAGCATCGTGACAATGGGGAGGGGTCATTCATGAAGTTTGGGTGAAATGTTTGCAATAATAATCTAACCGCATTGACACTTTATTGTTTTTTGTACGGTTATGCTGAAAATCGTCAGAAATTATTCTTTTTACTACCCCTTGATGTTTCCTTATGTGAAGGGAGACAATCAAGAGAGTGCCTTTTGATGTCGAGGCAACCCTCCGTCCTTGAGTCAAAGGACATGCCCATGGAATGAAAGCATCCTTGTGAATGCTCTTTGACTCCAGGACGGAGGGTTGCCTCAGACATTTGAAGATTTTCGCTCGTCCGTCTCCCAACAAGATATGCAAACTAGTTTTAGGCTATTTTAAAACCTAAACATTCTACCTTAAAATCATTGTTCTTTTATATGAGATTATCGATTGCTTCCAAGCTGCTTGTGTGTATCTTTTCAAAAGCAACATTGACGATCTACTTAATACTTCGTAGGAAATTCCCCAATGCATAGCCTACAGAATCGAAGCAAGTATGGAAATGCTAGCCCAGCTGTTGGTGGGATCATGAACGATAGTTCTCGACCAAGTGGTCTGCGATTGGGGTTATCACGGAATGTTCGTGTAGCCAAACCTTTGCATTCGAATATAGCAATCAAATAGTTGGCATTGGAATCAGGGCCTTGGTCCCTATCATGTAGAAATCGGCGTGACGCAGTAACTTATTTGCTAGCAGAGAGCTTTGCCAAGAGACAATTCTGTGGCCCAAATTATTATATTTATAATATTATTGCCTAATATACTGAAGGATTGTACTAATGTAATATTTTATTCGTACCGTGTAAATCCTCAAAAATGCTCCTAATGAACGTTTGTGCCTAAGGAAATTTAGGAAAATTTTTGCATGGGGGATGCTTAATGGGGCTTTTAATTGAGGATTTGCAGTATTCAATCAGTGTATAAAATGTTTACGCCCTTTTTTCTTTTTCTTGTAAATGCAGAATAAGCCGGCAGATAAGCCTGAAAATGTAGGATGAAACTCACCAACTCCATTGCTAATTTGCCTTTGCCTAAAAAAAAGATTATTTTGATTTTAGCATTTGTTTCGTGCCCAATCCCTTTTAGCCGTTAATTGTTTCTTGGGTCATGATACTGGACTTTCTTCAAATATTCATGGCTTGTGATTTATAAATATTGACGAAAAAAATGTATAAAAAGGAACAAATTGAAGCTGGAGCATCAGCGTTCATAAATATTCGTCCATTCTTATTTTATCTGAGCCAAAAAGATATGAAGGTTACTGAGTTTTTATCGTATATCGAGTTACTATTGAGCAAGGCAAGAAAAATAAAACAATGGGTGTACACATTACCAGGTCACCAGAGCCACTATGAAACTGAGATGGAAAACGAGCTAACAAGGACGTTTTAGAGGACACTGCAATACTACCTAGACTATAGAGCATGGCAAAGCGTGAGTTCATTCGTGGTGAGATCAGCTTTGAGTTGTACGCTAAATTCGAATCGCACACAGCCTAGGTTTTTCTTTTGACTTATGCATACAATAAAAATTATAATCAGCAAACATTATAGAAGAAAGTAGTTTTCATCCCCAAAGTTCGGACACTTCGTTATCCACAAATTGACCCTACAATGTCCGTAAATTATCCCCCATAAATTGAGCAGCAATGCTGCTTTTTTTATGTTATGCATTTTACATTTAGCAGACTGTCATTAATATAAATATAAAGATATACGCATAATAATCAAGTTGCTTCAATGTTGCTGAGAGATTTCGTTCACACAAACACACCATATTACTAACAATTTGAGGTGCCATACGATAAATGTGCTCGGTGCTCGCATGTGAATTCCCCGAGAACCCGATGCCCTGTAGACTATGTTTACCCCAATTTATTTTGAATGGACATTTTGAGCACTCCTTTGAACAATTATGGGTCCATCATGGGTTCATCGTGTCCTGTGTAAATATTCTTCTGTTTTGTATCACTAAATGTAGGTACTATTTTCGTCTGCTCACATGAACTTTATGTGTTGATTTTTCTTTACCGCGGCAATGCATTTCTTGAGGCATCTTATGACATAAATAAACATAATCGTGTTTTGTAGCAGCGTCGTGTCACATGAACTTCATTTATTGCATTTTATGGTAAATATTAAAGTATCATATTTCAGTGGTTGCGAAATGCAAACTCGACGAATGGTCATAGTATGTATGAAAGTGTTCTATACAGAATTAGGGATTAGAAGTGATATTATACTAATCTTAAACTTTATGGTTACTTCACTGATAACGGTTTTGCTCATATTTGTATTGTTGTATAATTTTTTTTAAGATATCAACTGTTTCATTTCTTTGTTTGCATTAAAGTTTGCTGCACCCCTCTTTTACTTATACAGTGAAATATCCCTCAACGGACACCCCTATCGAACCTCTGAGCAACTACTCGACAAATGCTTTCTTGCCGACAAGGCCTTGTACAAATCCAATATTTCCTAAAGATTTTGAAAAAAATTTCCTTTGTTCTCCATATAGCTTCGTAAATGTTCCATAAAAAACTTCACTATAAGTCTTCACTATAAGTAAAATTTCACTTTCTTAGAATGGACATGAACGCTATTCCAGGGTCTTTTTAGCGTACTAACAAGGGATAGGAGGGCAATCGCCTCTCCAGCTCTGTTGAAATTACTTTGTTTAAGCAAACAGACTTTCCCTCTAAACAACAACAGTAAAAAAGGCCTATCTTCAAGGGTGAATTTCCGGACCAGAGCCTTTTTAACATACTAACTAGGGGGCAATTATAAGTTTCCAACGAAGAGGGTCGGGGACATGGCCCCCACTTTTTTGCAACACGATAGAGCTTTTTTGCAAAACTCTTCAACTTTCGTCGGAGCCCCTGAATTGCACCTACAGTCTCAGTGTTCAAACCATTGGCTTTTGTCCTCATCTTTATATAAACACAGGCTTGCCCTCGCAGCCAATTTTCCCTTCGGAAATGCTTTGTCCTCCCACGAATGTCCTCCAGCTATTTAGTGGTTTCACTGTAGCAAAACGTTTGTTAGTGTTGCAAATTGATTTCTAACTATGTTCATTATTTATATTCATTCTCCATATAACAGTTGTCGATACATATTGCCTTCATTAACGGGTATCTTTCTATATACGAAGACAGCAGTCTTTCTTGGGACGAGATTCAAAATTATTCCATATCTTGTTCTTAAAATGGTAATTAACACAACAATGTCACCTATCAAATAACCTATTAGAACCGCAAAACGTCTGTACTATGATTCTACTTTTCCCTGATATTTTGCAATGTTTTTTACTAAATACTGAAAAAACAAGGCATTTTGTACTTTGCATTGTTTCCTGCAGCCCCTGGCAAGAAATGATCCTGCTTGTTTCCCAGTTGTTACTTAATAGAAATATTCGAGATCAAATAACAGGAGTCATTTAGCAATATGATCACTGTGGACAGGCTTTTAAAATTTTTTAGGTTTTCAATTCCTTCGCAAATTTGCAATATTAAAGCCTGGTGCACAACCGGCATGCTTTGCGACTTTATTTTCAAACCTGCCTAATACACTGATCAATAAAATAGATCAGTCTTTTTTATAAATCTTTTTTATAAGTCTTTTTTATAAGTCTTTTTTCTAGATCAGCGGCCTAATATCATATTGCATGAAAATACCAAACACAGTCAACAGGTATGGGGTGCCGTTACCGCCAAAATCATGTAAATGCTTTTTTGTAAAATTGTACCTTGCATTTATAGTACGGTACCATTTGTTTTCTGAAACTTTACCTTCTGTTTCACCAAATGGTACCTAGTTTTGAATAATGGTACCCTCTGTTTCATAAAATGGTACCTTTTGCTTAATTAAATTGTACCTCGTTTCAAAAAATGGTACCCGCTGTTTTGTGAAATGGTACCCTCTGTTTTTTAAAATGGGACACTTTCTTTTGTAAAATGGTACCCTCTGTTTTTTAATATGGTACTAGTTGTTTGTGAAATGGTACTCCTATGCTATAAAATGGCACTTTCTCCATTGTAAAATGGTGCTCTCTGATCAATAAAATTGTACCTCCTGTTTCATTGCATGGTAGATTTTGTCTTAACCTGAAATTCTTTTTTATTACTTTGAGCCTGGAACTACCAAACATAGAGTATCAAGAGTACTAAGACACAATAAGCCCCAGGACCTAAATGACTTCTTTTGAAAACACAATGGAAGAGCTCATAGAACTTGTACGCCAAAGTATCAAAAAAGTATGCTTCAGTTTAAATGCTAATAATAATATTGATTTTGGTGATGTTTTAATTACTTTTGATTTATTTGTGGAGTGTTCTGAAGCTGCATCGACCACTCTTGGCCTAGTATTACTTCTCAGATTTTGATTGTTGGTAGACTGAAGAGCAGCACTGGCATTACTTGCCAGGGGTATTTTGAACTGTTGTCGTTGGAATTGAAGAAAGCCGCAATGCAACCCTTGAAAAAAGTGGAGCAGCATCTGCAAGTTCTTTATCCGCCATTACTGTAGCCGGGCACACACCGAGACACCATGCTACTGCTCTTTACTTTCTGTACTGCTCTGCTGTTTTCCAGACTCCAGAAAAATATCACTTTACAAAACAGAGGGGTACGCGGCAGAAGATACCATTTTACAAAACTAATGGTACCATTTTATAAAACAGGGGGTACCCTTAATGAAACAGACGGTACAGTTTTAGAAAAACACCTTGTGACATTTTATAAATGCAAGGTATAATTTTACAAAAAAGGATTTTTTACAGACAACAGGATTTCGAAGATAATTAATAGCGAGTGCGGGGAAATAACCGACCCGAGCGAGGCTGTATACTGGTTACTGGTTACAGCAACATTGGTTACGAGAGTACGCTGTATACAACAATCCTTGAGGCAAATTAACCTATCGGTCTTAGAACTTTTCTCATCTTCAAAAGGGGCGCACAATTTCCAAAAAGGGGTGCCACACTTACTTCAACTCGTTGAGGGAGGGGCAACTGCCCCTAGTTGCCCCCCCCCCCCCCTTAAATCCGCCACTGACATGATGTTGGGTTTAATGTCTTCTTGTCAAAGGAATGCGTCTTGCTAAAATTACAACGGAACGTTTTCGATGGAATTTCATATGTCACGTCTCGTAAAAAATACGTCGAAACTTCTTGTTCAAAAAAGACTTGAATAAACAGAGGCGGATACAAACTACAGCAACCTATCTATGCAGAAGCATAAATCAGACTTTTACAACAACAAAATAAAAAGTATAAAAATCTTTAATCTGTCGTTTTTTTGGAAAATTCTTTAGCAGCGTCCGTCCTAGATTTTCCCCCGTTGATACCAACAACATGCAGAAAACAGGAATATGTTTTGCTGACTATCTTTTGGCCTCTTCATAGAATAGTCGAGTGGTGGTTCTAGGCATTTATCTGGTTCGTATTTTCTGAATACAAAAACTTGTTCGTCCCTTTAGAGCCAATCACCACTTGTTTGACCGATGCAAACGTCTTGTAAGCCAGGCCTGTCCAACGCGTGGCCCGTGATGTTGTCTAATGTGGCCCGTGCCTGGGTCAAACTTGATAAAGAACTGCATTGTATTCATTCAAGTTGTAAGAGAGAAATTGATTCATATTATTTACGGTATTATTATTTCATATTGTTTACGCGCACGTACACTTGGCGACTTCAAGTGCAACGCAGGGAACCCTCTATTTTGTGCCCAAACTATGAACACGCCGCGCTTGTTTAAAAAGTTCAAGATTGGTACAAGCCATGTTTCTAAGGGGAAGGGGGAGAGATAGTGAACTTGGTAAACACAATTTCAAATTATCGCGGACAACCGATTTTTCCGTAGCTCAGCAAAATGACTTTGTTATGTGTTTGATTTTGTTTGAAAAAATCGCAGTGTGGAAGGAATACGATATTGCTAAGCATAATAACTAAACATTCATCTTATGTTAGGCTGGAAGACCATAAATTAGAAGTTTCTAGTCAACAATTTCTGAGGAAATCAGATTTTTTCAGTTCGGATTGTGCCACAAAAGTCAACATGCCGTGGTTTACTTTTTATTTTGGGAGCACATACAACAGAAGCGGACTGGCCCACCGGGACACCGGGAAATTTCCCGGTGCGCCCTCTGCCCCAAGTTATTCTTTTCAAAAACATGAAAACTTTCAAAAGGCAACTAATCTTCGCACAGAACTAAAATTGATTACAATCATCAATTGTCCAAAGTACGTTTCCATAAAAAGTTTAGCTTCACCTTTAAGTTGAGCAATATTAAGATTGATTGCAAAGTTTCCCAATCTGCAAATTCTGCAAAATTTTCTAAAAACCTTGTAAAGAACATATTTTGCTTTGAAAATGACTTTGAAAAAAGCAAATATTTTAAACATACTAGCAGCTTTTTTGTCCGAAACTCCGTTTAATTTTGGTATACAACCTCGTATACAACGTCTTTTAATTTTGGTTAGCTTGTAATTTTTTCAAGCAAGTGCACAATACTTTAATTAATTCGATTTCTGTTGGGGGGGGGGGGGTAGCAGGGATTATTTTCACTAGCTAACTAGCAGACTATTTGCCAATTGACTGATGACTAATAATTTTGCGAAACAAATGACTTCTGACTAACCATATTAGTTTTTGACTTATGGCTAATCTTATGGCTAATGCAAATTAATCCTAGTTACTGGTATCCAATAACTGAGGGCTCGCACTTTGAAAAAGAATTAGTTGAGCACTACCTTTGCAGGCACCGCAGAGCAGGGGGGGGGGGCTGGGGGGGCTTTAGCAAAATATTGGCACATGTTCAATACCTGATCACGCTGGTGTACTGGCATCATAACTTTTGTAAATGATATGTAACTGTAGCGTTTAGGCAGAAGCAACACAGTCATTGGGCTAGAAGGTGTTGAGGCACCTCTTTACTTTTTTTCAAAGATATGCTGCAAAACTTTCAAAAATATTTTATGTTACCGTTTGATGAGAACGTAGTCATATATTTCGTCAAATTTTGATTTCATATTTCAAATTTCATAGATTTTGAGATCGAGTTTAATCGAAAATAATATTGTCTCCTAGGCCAGAGAAGCTGCTTTCTTTATAAAATTTTGGGAGGGAGTGTCACGCTAACTGAAAAACGGGTTTTGGGTTTCAGTCCAACCTTCAAAATTTATCATTTGATATCATCATTGATACATAACATTGAGGACAGTACGTCATTTGATACAAATTTTACCAGCCGCGTAGAAAGTCTTCTTCATGCCAATGCCGATTGTGGATAAAAAAACTTTGATTTTCAACATGGGACATGTTCCGACATTCTAAATAGGGTGTTTTCAAAAAATTTTCCGGGGGCAAGCCCCTGAGCCCCCGTTTCGTTTCCCGCCTAGTTCTCTCATTCTGTTGTCCATTGCAAAGGGTTTTAAGGATGGATTATGACAGTGTTTGCAACAAACTGATTAAGGCAAAATTTTTCCGGGCCCGTTTGACAAGCACCAAAAATGAGCAACTTTAACAACTATTGGCGCCCTTTTGCTTGCTTTTCCGGTGGGTCGAAGGGTAGCCAGTCCACAAATATAGTAAATAAAAATTGTTAAAACTGATGGCAGAGGCAGATTAAGACCTGGCTCGAACGGGAATGATTGCATACTGTACCAATGGCGTTCAAAATGTTTGAACAAAGGGAAATGAACCGTTCAGATGGGGACGGAACCATCACATACCAATTGTTCTTCTCTTCACGCGGGAAGACAATCGCTCCGTTCTACTTTTTGTGCTGGAATTTCAAGAGTTTACCGGTGTGCATATCAGTATTTCCATATGAACAATGCAAGCATTTAGCCAGATTAGTAGTCATTCTGTTTTTCGGATCATTCCACCTGTTCACACGGGAACGGAACAATTCCACACTTTTTCACTTTCGTATCACTAAGGGGAACGGTTTAAAGTGTTCACACGTGCGTGGAATGGGACGATATGAAACGGAACGGGGCTAAACAGACAATGCAGCCATAAAAATGTAAGAGGCCCCCAGTTACTACGTTATTCTGAAAGTGGCCCTTCTTGAAATAAGGTTGGACAACCCTGTTGTAAGCCAATCAGATTGTACTTCACCTCAGCAATCTTTGGCTCGAGCATAGATGAGATTTGATTTATTAAATCAGAAGTTGAGCTTGCCTCTACAGCGGTACAGCACGTCTTGTGTTCATCAGTAAATGTACTTTTATGCGAAAAGTGGCTTACGGCCACTCGACCACGAGCGGTTGACCAATCAAACTGCGCACAGAGAAAAACACGTGAACAGTTTCTGCCTTTCTACAAATCGGTGACATCCTAAAGCAGCGCGCAGTGGTTTCACGTGAGCAGTTTCCAATTCCTTTCTTGTGCGCGTGCTCTGATCAATTTGGCCTAAGATATTTTTGCATTCGCTATACTTATGCATGCCAAATGCCTTTTAAAAAGACGATACTCATTTTGATGAATGCTTAACCTTCTACGGTGATGCATCAATTGTCTAAATACGACTTGTATTCTGGTGTTAGATTATTCTTAATCACCATCATTACCATCATCATCATTAGGTTTAAGTGTTATGGTAGTGTCATGGCAAGGTCATTTGGGACCTGGCTCTATAATTCTGGAACAGTCTTTGTGTTAGTTAGGCATAAACGTTCTCTATTGGAAAAGTTAGCCTTCACTGGTGGTAAAATAGAGTAGTAAGACAGTAGAAAGAGCGCGGATTAAAATTGTTTTGTTCCGTCCCCTACATACACAGCCTAGTGGCTGACGCCGCAATTGATTCAAAGAATAAGAATTTTCTTATTTAGTGGTATGATGTCTTGATAAGAGGGATCGGGAGGACATGATCATCGATAAACGTGAATAGCAGAGTCCAGTCCAGGATAATTGACAGGCAGTAAAGTGAAATGTGACCCAGGAACCGCTGAGCTTTTGTGGATTCAAAGAAAAGCTTACAAAATGTTCTCATCAAGCTGAAAGCCAAGACATCATTTGTTCCTTATCCAGCATCAGATATGTCCAAAGTCCGGTCCACTGGCAATCGCGGCTAGAAGTGGTTTTGGATTGCCTACACTTTAATTGTTAAAATGTTATGTTTGTGGTTCACATTGTTATAATTATTATAATGCAGCACGATAACTTTTTGTTTTCTAAAAGAAACAAGTAGACACTGCTGGACCTTGGACAATTTTCGCGTTACCGAATACGGCACTTTTCAAAAAGTTTAGACACCCCCGAATTGATGCGAAGAATGTCGTACCACCTTAAAGCGGGTAGTCCAAAGTTCAACTTTGGCAACTGTGTTCGACCATCAAAAGCCTAGTACTGGAATTCCGTGACCAGTCTGTCTGCTGAGGAAAAGCTCAAACAAGGTGAGTTTATTGTTAAAAGAAATTGCTTGTAAAAGCTGATAAGATTCTCTTGCTATGTAGTTGAACCGAGATCCTAAAAATGCAGCTGCACTTTTCTCCTTGCTCCCAACACAGTTAATTTTTTACGACACTACACACGCTGCAAATCGTTGTCTTACTCTCAGTTATGGATCAATCCAGCTTCTCGTTTTTTTCTTTATCAAATTCATCATAGCCAAGCTTGACAGCTTAACCATAATTTTAAAAGAGTGCATCAAAATTTGGTGCCCTGTGCCAGGAGCCCTCTTTAAACTCGAGGGAATTATTTGGCATGAGGAACTCCCCTTTCAGAACAATGGTACAAGTCTTCTTCCAGGGAAGGCCAGCTGTTTCAGTTGTAATACCGAAAACCCCGCGTTGACTGAGCAATAATCTATCTCACAGTATTTGCTTCGAATTTCAGTCAATGCTGCCCATAATTCGTTTAGATATAGAATTGGATCCTCACTATTTCCCACAAAATCGACAGACATCTTCGTAAGTGGGGAGTACCCATTTTTTTATAAGAATAACACAGGTGATAAGATTATATGACACAAGCGTGGCTTATTTTAATGAATCAGTAGTGCAAACTAAAGTTGCTGCCATAGCTAGAAGTAAAATAAAACTTACCCATGTTTCTTGTTTTAATTTTTTTAAACCAAACACCCTGCAAAATAGAATATTTTTCATAGCAGCTTGATACAAAATCAGTAGGAGCGTGTCTGTCTGTAATTTATACATCTAGAGGAATTCTGAAAGCTACAATCCCGGACAAAAATGTTGAAACAAAATGGAATTTTTGTAATTTTCTACTTTACCTTGCCCCTAAAAATTCCAATCCTCCCTTTCCCCTCGATTCAATGCTGGATTTCTAGTTCTATCATTTCTCCTTCAAAATCATGCATTCAACATTGAATTGGGGAGGGGGGGGGGAGTTATTTTTGAAAGGAAATTGAAAATATAGGCTTTCCTTGAAAATTCTGAACCATTTTTGTCCAGGATTGCAGTCTTCTTTTCTTAAATGTTGGATATCTTCAAATGGTTTTAACTTTAAAACACAGTTGCCTTATTTTTTGTCAGTTTTTATCTATTTCATCACCTTATCGTGTCAATAATCTATCTTATCACCTTATCATCAAATCATTTTTATTTGTATATATGCATTGAAAATTTCCCGTTCCCTGAACAATTAATTCAGGGTATAATTTCTCATTTTAGGAAAATGACTACTGTAGGGAAAATAACAAATTTTATCCAATGGGCGGACAGTATGAAAGGTTTGTTTTTTTAAAGAGTTGATTGGAAGAAATTTTACACATATTGACCATCTTTGGAAAACGTGGTATCAAACCATTTATTGGGTATTTGCTATTTTCTGACTTGGTTATCATATTTGATTGTATGAACAAAGTTTAATTACTAAATATTTGCCATTTTACATGTTTAAGTAACTGGAAATTGAAATAAAACTTTCCAACATGAGAATAAGTTGATTAACAAGATATGTAAAGAGACTGTAAAGCCTGAGATTTTTAGAGAAAATCAGGGAAACCTTGACTAGAAATTGTTTGCTCTGAATATGAGCAAAGCAAATCTATGTGAAAAATGGAAATGCCTCCTTGTACCTTTTTTCAAGGAAATGTTGGTGGGAAAGTCAGAGAACTTTAACCCCAATGGACTGAATGAACCCTGTAAGAGCAAATCTGTGTGAAAACTTTATCCAGCTTCAATGGTAACCTGTTGCCATAGTGTGATTGATTTAAACACACATGTGAGAAACTGCAGTTTTCTGCACCCTTAAAAAAAACCCATAAAAATATCTTAGCCTTGTTAAAATACCCTTTCTTGCTGGCCAACTTTATGACCCTACCTCTAAGTTAAGCAGCTGTTAATTTATTTGCTTTCAGATATGGATCTTGTTTTAGGCTTAGCCTTTAAAATTGCATGGACCTGAAAAAGTAGTTTTGTGATTAGAAAAAAGAGGTCTACTAAAAGACAAGGGAGGTTAATGCAATTGATCAGGCACGAATAAAAAAATAAGATTTTTCATCCCTATAATTGTATCAAATATTATTATGTCTGTAAGCTTTATCCAATTATTATTGAGTATTTTGAGACTGTTTCCTTGTGCCCTTCCATCTTGATGAGGTTTATGCTAAGTTTGTTTAGATAAGTCTTTAAATTGTAACATTCTTAGATAACTCAATGATTTCAATTCTTCTTTGACAGTATTAGTCTTGACTGTGAATCAACTTAGAAGTTTTACTTGCCTAACTGCAATTATCTTTGTAGCTAAAAACATTTTAGCATTAATTATTTATTTTATGTATAATACGAAATAATCTGAAACTTGACTTTTCCAAAGTTTCATTGTGTTTTTGTCAAAAAATATTAATCTTTTTTGTGTTGACATTATTTATTCATTTAAATCTTAGATGTAAGACTAAGATTCTCCAATTCAAAATAGTACTTTAAAGGTGTTCAAAAGATTTGGTTCATAAAATTATGCAAAAATAAGAAACCATTTGGATATTAAATCATAATTTGATCTTTTGATCTTTTTATAATCAAATTCACTATAAACATTGTGGCAAAAAAACCATTTAGTCTATGTATTAAGATTTAACATATTTACATACACTAGCTTCAAAATGCTTGATTCCAAAAGACAGAGAGTTTGAAACATCTGATGGAGGATTTTGTGTGGAGAAGAGAACTAGTTTATAGTTGGTTCATTTTGGTTTATATGAGTAAAAGTAAAACCAAAATCTTGTTCTCAAGTAAATATTTTTGATACCCAAATAGCTGCATCTAGTTTGTACAAGTCCTGGAACCCTGAATTGTTCCTTCTTTTAGATGAAAGGACAGCAGACTGGCTGTTTGTCTCCAGCCCAGTCCCAACATTAGCAATGACACTAGTCTATTTGCTGTATGTGAAATGGATTGGTCCAAAGATGATGGAAAATCAGAAACCATTCAATTTAAAATACCCATTAGTACTATACAATGTAGCTTTGACAATCTTGAATTTTTACATATTCAAGGAGGTAAGCATTTGAATAATTCAATAACAATATTTTTGCTTTAACGTAAAAAATGGCTACAATTTCACCCTTTCTGTAGTCGCTTCAATTATCCAAATGTTGCAATAGTCAGTTAATATTTCAATTGAGACATGGAATATTGTTCATAGTCTGCTGACTGCCACATTTTGTTTAGCAGAATTCATTGTTAGTTCGTTTTAACCCAACTTAATTTTTACCCAAATGTATCTCTATATCAAATTTGAAATTTAGATTTTACAAAATCATAGCAAAGAAAGCTGAGAAATTTGCAAATAGCCAACCTAGCTCCTCATCCTTCCCATTCAATGTTGAGATGGGAGCTGTTCTGCCTGTTCACCTCCCCTCTTATTCTGACACCATCCCACCTAAAATTGACCTGGATGAGGAGATATTGTAGATCACCAGGATGATAAAACAATATGATTTCATGTTTTGCTATAAGCGAATTTTTATCAACATTGAAGCTCTAAAAAGAGGAAAAGATTTTATAGCTTACACCACTCAGTGACAGATTAAATATGTATTTTTTAATTTATTAAAGAACATTAATATTATCAGTGTTCAAATTGATGATATTATCAGTAAATATCAGTATTCAAGGTTATCACTGATTACCCATTTTTTCAAGAAATTATAAAAAAAATATGTGTCAATTTAATCTGAAGTATTTCTTATATTACAAAATGTGATCAAGAGTATTTTTAAAGAAAAGCCTATATGATAGGCCTATCCCCTACCATGGCCCCTCATAATTCATGAGAATTCAGTATTGTATAGGCTAATTATATGTGGCAGGACCCCTTATAGCTTCTTCTAGTTACTATGAGAATGGTGGACACCCAGGGATACTGGGGGAGACATGCCCCTTGTTGTTAGCTTGATACATTTTGTTGTCCTTCTAAATATGTTGAGATAACATTTGGTGATGATGCATAGGTAAAAAGTGCCATTTCTGACAATAAAAAGGGTATTGCCTAAATTTTTGGTTTTGTTAAGAACAATGGTGTTAATAAATGAAGATCTGTGTTTGTTGAGTGCTCATTCTGATTTATGTGAAACCTTATTTTTCTACAGCTTGTCCTTGGGGCCATAGATGCTGGGTATAGCTTTCCATGTCAACCTCTTGTTTATGATAAGGATCCAAAACATATACGGGTAACTATGGATGTTTCTGTTACTATACCTTGTCATTTCTTTGTATTTTTTGCTTTGCACCAATAAAGTTTTATTTGGTCACCAATAAAGTTTAATTTTCAGCAGAATGCAATGTTTCCCCCTCGGCCCAATAAAAATTAATATTTTTGGATATCAATGAAGTTTTATTTCCTATTTTTGCAGTAATTTAGTCAAACAATTTCCATTCTAAAATATGGTTTATGAAGACTATGTTTCAAATTGCTATTGGTCTATTCTGGAACATAGAGTGGTAAAGTCAGATAGTTCAGTGAACTTGGAAAGTGGCTTGCTGTTTCCATTCACTTTATGTGTACGTCATCTGCTAAGCAATGTTTTCTTGACCATTTACAAAGTTTTCACTTTATGATTATTCCATATATTATACCAATGTAGAAATTGTATCACTAAGGTCTTTGTTAACCTATGACCCTTGCAAAAAACTTGAAACACTAAAATTTTTATGTCACTGAAAAAAATATGAAACTGATATTAAGCAACATTGAGACGGGGGAAGGAGAATTGCTTTTAAATTCATTTATAAAATATCCTTAAAATTTCTCTATTCCTTCAACCATATCTCTCTATATCTCAATGTCTATATCAGTTAACTTATTTCAATAGATGGCATACACAAAGATATTGACAGTAGCAAACCTTTACTTTTAGAAACCTCTGGTCCTGGAGAAGCTGTGATAAACATTGATTTTTTTAATGAATTATTTCCATTCTCTTGCAGATTGCTGCAGCAGTATGGTGGTATTACTTTTCAAAAGTTATTGAATTCATAGATACGGTAGGTCTCTGATTGCTTTAAATGCCTTATCTATAGAAAATATATTTTAATAATTGTGTAATTTGGATTCTGTAACCAAAAGAACACCTTGGATAATCAGCTAAGTCTGCTGCAGATTTTTTTATGATGTTTTAGACAGTGTATGATAAATTGGGATGTTATAGGTTTTCCAAGTCAAGGTAACATGTTAGTCGCAAAAGTTTGGCTAGTCAAGGTAACATGTTAGTCGCTCTGTATAAAGATGTGGTCACCAATCTTTGTTTGTCATAACATTGAAGTGACAAAAGAAAGAGAGCCTTGATTTTGTGGGTGTTATTGTGTCATAAAGCAGAGTACCTGACTAAAATTTTGATCCAATATGGGTTTGTGAGTGTCTCAAATGTGAATATTGAGTTTATTTGGCAAAAAAGATTACTGATGTCACACTTTTTTGTATTTTGGTAACTTATATAGAGGACAAATTACAGAAAAGAGTTTTAATTACCTCTGGCTTTCATTCAAGTTTTTTCCTCTCTGTTTTTCTAGGTTTTCTTTGTCCTAAGAAAGAAAGATGAGCAAATCAGTTTTCTGCATGTCTATCACCATGCTACAATGCCCTTTTTGTGGTGGATTGGAGTAAAATGGGTTCCTGGAGGCCAATGTGAGTAAACATACCTTTCAATACAGAATCTAAACCTGAACTATTTTCTTTAAATAAAAGATAACTTGGAACAAAATATTCTTTGTAGCAGACGTGACCTTAAATAGGTGGCCATGTGTTCTCAGTCAAAATGTCATGAGATAGGGTAGCTAGTCTCTTTTTCTTGCCCTGTATGTGCAGATCATAAGCCAAATGCTGATTCACTTTTGCACCTTGCATCTCTGCACTCAACTGCACTAACCACCTCTCTTTTTAATGTCTTGAAATCTGGTTGTATCAAAAAGAAGGGACATGGAAGATAAATATTGTTGGAAAACCTATAATATTTTTTATTCCAGGGCGTCTTTTTTGTTAGCTGGTAACCAGCCCATTTATTTTCATAGGAAAGTGATTATCTTATTCCTTTAGAATAATGACCTGTTTAGTAGTTTTTCAAACTGATTGACAATTCATTTCTTGTTAGTACATTGAAAGTTTTTTGTAGCAGTCAGCTATTTAATATACGTTTGAAATCAAGCCCTGTTTGGTCACACCCCACTGATATCTGCATACTTTAAAGTAAATATTGTATGCATTTTTTTTCTTGGTGTTATCCAAGCCATTCTATTTCATACCTCTTTGTTTTAATAGAATGCCTTTTGTACATCCTAGCCACATATGCAGCTCCAATAAATGCATTTGTGCATGTTGTTATGTACATGTATTATGGACTATCAGCACTTGGGCCTGAATACCAAAAATATCTATGGTGGAAGAAATACCTGACTCAGTTACAACTGGTAAGTAATTCTAGATCAGATTTCTGTATGATTTAAGGCTAGCCGGCTAGCTACTGAATAACAGGATTAATTTTTAAAGGCTGGCTTCATCGACGTCTTGCCATAAATTTTTTAAGGCTGGCTTCATCGATGTTTTGTTCATTCATAAAGGATATTTGTCTTTTTTAACGTTGAATAGGTTTACAGTCATTAATTATACCGTAACTTATTGCTTTGGTAGATAAACCTTATAAATTTAGGACTTAGCTTTTTGAATGACTGTCAACTGTAGCAATGGATTAAAGGAGTACTGTCATGATGGGTGGCTGATCTCCAGACATTGACTTAAATCCAGTCTAAAGTTATGGAACACTAACATAAGTTTTCAAGAGCAAAGTAAGCCTTTATTCATCCCTTGGGAACAATTGGTTTTCTACAATAGACGTAGAAGATATAGAATTATGTTATTTGTGTGACTTGTATGATCTGTGCCCATACTAAGAACACTGTTCTGAGGGGTGAAAAGGGCGTGGGAAGCAGTAACATTTGGAGAATGAAATGGAAAATATATAAACACGACGCCCATTGCTCGGTGCTCCAAGTAATTTTTAGAGTCATTGTGCCATATTAGCTGCGCAAGACGGCAATTGCACTCATATGCATAAAATCGATTGACATTTTCTTTTAATGCAGTTAACGATGAATTGGCTGCTAGCCTGGCTCCGTTCATTTGATTTTTGCTGCCTGTCTTTTGCCTAACTGCTGAATGGCTTTTATAGCATTAATGAGAGGTTTTTTGATCGCTTGTAAAAGGATTAATTAAAGAAAAACATTTGATAGTAGGCGAATTAGGTCCTTCATGAAGCATTGAGCAGTTAATATTGAACCCCCTTGTTTTGTTTTACTTGTTTAGATCCCCTAATGCAAAAGTATCCAGGCTTGGAGAAACTATGGCTAGGGAAAGAGCAGGTTGTGTAGAATTACATACTACCCACACTGACTTTTCCCCATAGAATCTTATCTGTGTCAGTTTTTTCAGCCCAAGTTCTTCTTTGCAGTTCCAGTTCTTTTTCGCCCTGATCCACTCAACGCATTCCTGGTACACCGATTGCCCCTTTCCAGGATGGATGTATGCTGCACTGAACTTGTACCTGGTATCGTTCATATTTCTCTTTGGGAACTTCTACCTACAGGCGTACATACGAAAGCAACGCTTGTACTGCAAAGTGAAGCTTGAAGATCACAGCAACGGCAAGCAGATTAAGAATGGTCATCTGACCAATGGTGTGGATAAAAAGATTAACTAGAAATGTAAAACAAATTGATATGCACCATCTTTTGGTCTGAAATCGAACGTTTGAAAGACTTTTTTACTAATATGATTTTATGTTGGCGTCAGAAGTTTAAACTTAACCATGATATATTGTTTTAAATGATATATTGCAAATCAAATCTATTGACTTTAGTTTACATTGGGCAAATTCAATGTTCAGTAATTTGTCAACCTAGAGTTCTTATCTGGTATATTTATAGATATTTATAAAAAACTTGTATTAATTGTTGCACAGATCAGCTCTTTATCAGATCATGGTGCCAGTACTCCATGTAAGGTCCCAGTACTCCATGTTAGGTCCGATTTGTGCTGTACCTTAGATTCAGAACATCAAAGCCCTGTGCTAACAAAGCAATTAAAAGCAAATTTATCCAAACCAACAACCAACCTCACAACATCTTGAAATGATACCTTAAAATAACTTTTATTGGATTCTTTACCTCTTTCGTCTAAGAACAGGTAACATCATCTGTTTCCTACCACATCATTTCACGTCTTACCATTTCTTGTGCAACCATTACTATACAAATTACACTGTGCTGCTGAATTCTCACAAACAGAATGCTATACAAAACACAATGGCACCATACCAAGCTACTCCAAATCATAGCTTGACATACCGAATCATACCATAACAAACCATACCATACCATGACCTGCCATGTCATACCATGCCATTCCATACCATGCCATATCCGACTGCATCACCATGGAGTCGAGAGGGTGGCAATGAGTAGCAAATTGAAAGTTGCTTTTCTCGCAGCAATACCCCGAGTATTGACATTATTTTTGGTTTTCACACAAGAACAGTTTACCAAAAGTGCTGTGATTTTGACCAGAATCGTTGTACAAAAAGTCCAGTTTAAAATGAAACAATTCCAGATATTTATAAAAGCTCGGTTTACATTGAATGACATTTTCCCCCACGAGCCCCAGGTTTCATTTTCCCTACGTAGAATAGTATCTTAAATACTTGCAGCTTTTTCTTCAACATGCCTATGTTTCAGATCTCACTGTCTCTATTTTCGTCAATTTTGAGTGGTATTTTGATTTGATGTATTTGCACGTGATTGATTGATGTAAAATATACATGGAATTGACTGTGTATGAGTGTACGTTTCTAGAAAAATAGCTCTCCCGTCAAACATCCTTTAACTTTGACCTCTTGGGTAACAAAGAGTCCAAGAATTCAAACACAAAAGTGGAAGAATGGAACCGAGAAGTGACGTCAGAAGAACAACTGCAGTATATTTCGAAGGGGGGGGAGGGCATCCTATTCACATATTTGACCTGACACTTGCCACGAGACAGGGTATTCTTTTTCCGACAGGGTATTATAGACTGCATCAAAATTCTGAGAGCGGGTATCAAAATAAAGAAATCTATAAAGAAGAAATATGTGACTACAGCGTACTCTGTTATTAGAGTTTTCTTAGAAAAAGCGTGTTTCACTTACAATGATTATCCGCAAATACCACAAGATCTTGTGTATTTTGGCATAATTGTGCCGTATTTTGGCATACTTTTTATGGGACAGAGTTTGCTTTCAACAATTGTTTATTGGATGCAAAAGGTTTTCCTGCACACCTGGTATTTTTCCTTTTTCAGTGACCAGATTAAGGCCTCAAAGCCTCCCATTTCAAGAATCAGGCCCCTGCTAGCCTGAATTCCAGATCCCTAACTAACACTTGCAACTCGTGTATCAATTCGATTTTTCTATCAATTTTAATTCAAATGGCTCCTATGGTGATCATGTCAAAACAGTTAGAGAAAAGGCTCGAAATCGTATCACACATTTTTTCTAAAAGTAAGAATTGAGATGGTTTTAATCCTAAGCTTTTTATGGTCTTGTTCGACAAGTTGATCTTTCCTATAATGAACTATTCGTGTTAGGTCTGTTGCTAAAATGAGTGACCAACTTTGGAAAAAATACACAGGGTTTATTCTAAGAAGGATTTACAACACCACAAATTTTTGCACTGGGAATTTTTTGTTAAGTGTTATAATTTACTGGAAAAACGAACCAAAATAACTGTAGAAAGAGAAACCACAGATCTAAGAAAATATGTCTTTCGTTTGACTTTATCTTTTGAATTGGCATTAAAGACAGAAAATATTTACGGGGAATAGAGGTTGGTGTGATTTTACATGATAAAGATTCAAACTATACGGATTTTACTTGCTAAGGAAGTAAGCAAAGAAATAAACAGCCAAGATCAAAAGCTAAGGTGTTTTTAGTTTAAGGACTGCCTGAATATTTACTGAACTGAATGTTTATGAGGCATATGGCCATAATTAAACTTGTTCTCAATATTATATAATTTAAATTCGAAACGCTGCGCAAAACTTGCTTTCCTAATAACGCATCACATTTATGTCTGTGATAGCGTACCTATTATCAAGTTAAAATAAGGTAATGCTTCACTTCATCTCAAATATCATGAAAAAATTACAAGCCACATCATTAATGAGAAAAAACTATGAACCTATGTTTTATTCAAAACCACTTCTAAGTTTGATATGTATGTTGATATTATTCCAGATTTTAAAACAAGCAGTAGGCTTTGCAGACTAGGACTTAGCAGGAGCCGCGGAGTGTTGAGAAAAGTTAGGGGGGTCTAAAAAAATGGGGGGACTAAAACCGAACAAAAAGTGGCTTGACATTGGTAAATTTCTTCCACTTTTGGCAAAAGTGGGGGGGCTATAGTGTAAAAGTGTGAAATTTATAATACTTCTTGAAAAATGAACGTTTCTCATTTTGCTCTTGTATATTTAGGGTGTTGTACTTTCTAAACTTTTGTATTGTGCTTGTAAATTAATGATTTTGTATTTAATCTTGTGAATTTTCATCCCATAACTATCATTATAGCATTTTTATTGTCTAAGTTTTCAGTTTTTTGTTTTGTTGTAGTAGATTAAGGGCCATTTCGACCTGTATATATATAATTATAAAAAAAATTAAAAGAACCAGACTCTTGGGGTCAGGTCATAAATTTGTGTAGTGAAATTTACCGACGAAGAGAAATTTAGGTACTATTTCACCTACTGAAAGACGACTTTACCGACAAACCAGGGGTTTTTGCACTGACTGGAGAATTGGGTAGGAGTCAAACCCCCTACACCCCTCCCCCCGCTAGCTACGCCCCTGCTGGCCTCGATCATCTAAATTTTCGGACCATTATCTAAAAAAATTATTCTCTGAACTTTTAGGAAGGCTGGCTCTCTACTTCGCAACAGAAATAAGTCTTCTTTCCGCTTGCCACGATTGAATGGTTTTTGTTATGTTTTGTTTGGGACCGGGCTGTCCGCGTTTTTCGGGGTCTGGACAATAGGAAGAATTTTGCGGATTTGATTCGATTGTTGAGGAAGTAAACCAAGCATTGACAGGGAATGAAAGTGAGAAGATGGCTGACGGAGCAGAAAAATCGAAAGCAAGGCAGCGTTTTGCACTCTTGCAGAAGAGAGCATCGCAGCTTGGTCTTAACAATAATGACATTTTAAATCTAGGTGTCATCCAACAGCACCAAAAGCCGATCAGCCTAACTCGCATTGTGTATAAAACATTTTTCATCCTGCTGTTGGTTGGCAGTCTCATCGCAGGGGCGCTGTATGGAGGTAGATTGCAGTTTCTTATAAATATTATAGTATACTCAACGAATTATTTATTTCTAAACTCTTGTTTGAAATGAAGATGTCAAGGAACCGGAATTTATAAAATGTGATGCCGCAAATAGCCTATTAGCGAGACGTTTAAAGATCAAGTTTAAAAAGGCGAGCTAAAGGAGAATCCTGCGCAGTTGAGGCAACGATTTCCGCACGAGGGATGTCAATATTTTATATGTTCCGCCCCAATGTGCGAATCCTTTCAACTTAGTCGGTTTAGTTCAACATTAAGTCAGATTTCCATACTGACCTAGAAACTTCATATAATTTTGCTGACACGGCGAGTCAAATTGTGGTTTTATGTGGACTGAAGGATGGGATAAAGCTGTTTGTTATTAAATATTAAACAGTGGATTTTTTAATCAAGAGAGATCTTGTCTGTATTGTTTGTTAAAACGCAAAACATTGACGTTTTATATTATCAAGGAATGTATTCAGGAAAAATTTTATTTTGCTGAAGAAAATACATAATTTTAGTCACAAGCTCTCATAAAAGCATGCTCTTTTATGGGGATTTCAACTGTACTGCGGGAAATTAGACTAGATAATTCCAGCAATATATGAATGGTGGTAAAAAAATAAAGGATCAAGATCAAAAGTTGCAAAGATAAGGGAACAATTTTTGTTATGATTACAAGCCTTTAATATTTTACAACCCAATCATGGACATTTTCTATGCTCTATGTACCTTTTTTTCAAAGTTTGAAGCATCCAGAAAACGCATTGTCCAATTTTTTTCAAAATGGATCCCATAATGTTGCATGTTGTCAAGTTAGCCTATGGCAACACAAAATTTAAAGACGGTACTGGAAAGAGAAAAATAGCACACTAAAGTACTCAAATATGCTATTTTTTCCCTTTGCGTGCCATCTTGAAATGCTTTATCCTTGAGTTTCTGATTACATTTGTACTGTTTTCTAGCTTATGCTTACAAATTGGTCAGTGGAAAATGGTTTGCAAAGCTGTGGGTGAACCATGTTATTCCAATGGATCTTGAACAAGAGCAATGTTTGTTACCCACTACAGAAATAATGCTAGATGTGTTTCGGCCACCACTGGATTGCAGTTTTTGTGAAGGAATCCACAAGGAAGACAGGGTTGCAAACTTGACAGCAGAAGAGTTCAAAGACAAGTATGGCTATTCTGGGAGAGTGACCATCGTGACAGATGGTACTAAAGATTGGTCTGCCTCCAAATTTTTCAGTCTTGGTTTTTTCAAAAAAGTTTATGGGAAGAATAGCCCGGTTTTAGAGAGTGCAAGCAAGGATTGCCAGTTTTTTAGATATAACACAGATTTTAATACTATGAAGGAAGTTTTCACCATGCCAAAAAAGATGCAAAAAATGGAAGGGAAGCCATGGTATATTGGATGGTATGTATAGATTAGTATTGATGCATGTTTTTAATTCTCTATTGAATCTTACATTTTACTCTTGCATCCTTCCAGCATGTAATATTGGGTAAGAAAATAGTTTTTTTTCCCTCATCCAAATTTATCTTGGAAAACCAAAGAAAGAGGAAGGCTAAGTCAAACAGATTGTTCTCTGAAAGGGGTATCAGTCTGAAACCAGGTCTTTATGTAAGAACAATTTTTTGATATATACATTACCTAACTCAATAATTGCATGATATGAATTTGTATCATTTATTTAAAGTAATATATATATATATATATTATACATAGTATGATATATATATATATATATATATATATATATATATATATATATATATATATATATATATATATATATATATATATATATATATATATATATATATAATTTTTTATTTAATCTATTATAATATGCTAATTGTTTTATTTCAGGAGTAATTGTGATCCAAAAGCTGCCTCCACATTGAGAAAATATTACAAGCGACCATACTTCTTCTCGGATGAAATTGAATCCAGTAAAACTGATTGGATTTTCATGGGAACCCCGGGATATGGTGCTCACATGCATGTAAGCACTCTTTCATATGTGATTAGATGTTGCATCATAATCACCAATCATCATAATCACTAATCATCCTATCATCACCAATCATCCTATCATCACCAATCATCCTACCATCACCATTATCAATTTTAATCAAAATTACAATCTACTGGTTTTTTGGAATGAGAAAAATCTATGAAAGACACCTATGACCTATTTTCTGTAGAAACATTCAAGAATATTAAATCATTGTCATGTTATTTAGTTATATTTAGATTCCATCTTTTCTTAGATATATACTAGATATAAATAATAGCAGTTAGATATAAACCAAATCTACAGTAGTCAAAATAACCAGTTTTTAGTTATATTAACTAGAAATGAAACTGAAATATGAAATAACATAAAAAATTATCCATAAATCAGAATCTTTTGCTGCTGAATTGTGGGCAAAAATAAAATTTTATTTTTGTTTCTAGATTGACAATGTGAAATACCCTTCATGGCAAGCACAAATTCAAGGCACTAAAATCTGGACAATTGAACCACCACCTGAATGCTACTACAAATGTCCTGGTGCATTCAAAGTTGTTGTAAATCCAGGTGATATAAGTAAGTATGCAAAATGTTGTCATTTCTTTGCGAAATGAGCTATTGAAGGAACATACTCAATATGTTATTAAAGTGGGTACCTGGTTGGTGAAGTGGGTACCTGGTTGTCCAGATATTCAATGCAACATTTTGTAGAAATTAACAAGCTGGAGCGCTGGGTGGAAATTGTATTAATCCTACTCCTAAGTTAATTTTCCTTTTGCAAAATTTGAAAAAAAAATTTGTTTTTTTTTTTTTTATTTATTTTACTCCAGATTGGTTGTAAAGCCTTTAGGAGTTAACTATTGAAGATTGAAGATTGAAGAACTCTCTATAGAGAGGGAACCACCTTCCACGAGGAAAGTTACAATATGATAGTACCAGAACTACCAACCTGAAAAGTACAAATATTGTTAGACATTCTGAAGATTTCAGTTGGCATTATTTTCAACTGTTTTATTTGTTTTAGCTCTGCTTAAGATGAAAAATATTCCTTAACAGCATTAACTTCTAGTTGTTATTGCCTGATTTGAAGAAATTCTAGGGATGTTCTTTAATTTCTTCTTTTGCTGTAAAACCTGGAAATGTTCAATCTATTTGAGAAAACCTTTATTAGGTTGGAGCAAACTTTCCTAATTCTAATGATTAAAATTTTACAAAGTATGTAAACAGGAAAAATTGAAGTTTATTTTCATGTTTATTAGATATTATAATCTGCCTAGTAATTACCTTTCACCTCTGAGTTAAACATTTTTTTAACTTCTGTTTTGTTATAGCAAAACTTCTGTATATAAAAACAATGTTAATTAATCATGCTCAAATATAATTATGTACTTTATATCTTACTTAAATTTTCTTAGGATAGTATTAGGTTAAATCCTATTTAAATATTAGGTTAAATTCTTCCAGGATTTTTTCAGGTTTGAAAAAACCTTGAAATTTACATTCTTTCTTCCACTTTTAGTAATCTTGGATACAAACAAATGGTTTCACCAGACTGATATTGTTGGCCAGAACATGAGCATAACAATTGGTTCAGAGTATGATTGAAATGTCAGGACAACAGAGGCTTATTTTTCCCAACCCAAATCGCTGTATTTAAATCAAAGGAAACAGAACTGCAAGCCATATTTTTGAAAAGTATTTTTTACTTCTAGTTTTGTCTAATAGTGCAACCAAAGGAAAGGCAAAGGGTATTCTTTGTGTCTTAAGACAAGTTTTTGCAGATTCCAACTTGGGTTTGAATCCTATATTTAAATGTTTAAAGAAAGGAACATACATGTAAAAAGAAATGCATTTGCCTTTCTCTGTCTTGAAGATTTGTATGTATTTAAGTTGAAGTTGAGTTGTTAGGCTAATTATTTACTTAGAAGTGTGGCATCTAATTACTGACAGTCATAATCGTACACAATTTCAGTTTCCTTGTTAAAATCTACTCAGATATAGAAAATGCTAGATGGCCTTTTTAGGATTCAGTAATTGATACCCAAATCAAATAGAAATACAATGGTTTCTGGATCTTGAACTGATGAAAATCCTGAATTTCAAACATTAAATCTTAACGGGGTATATCCTATACCAATGGTTTGTATGTGTGAGCAGTCAAACACAGTATATGGTACCATATTCAGATTTCAAAGTCTTAGGCATAAATTTTTTTAAGAAATTGAAACTAACAAACTATATAACAACCAATAGAGAGAAGAAACTAGTCCATAAAGAAATGTTTCCTGATTTTCTATACTTTTGTTATGTTATGCTCCTGCCCCAATGTTGTTTTTCAACTACATGTTACCTAACTAACTGCAACACTGGTATAGTGCTATCCAAATAACAAGGGGGGCTGCTGAACATAATTTTGCTAAAAACAATAGCAAAATTAGATATTGGCTAATTTTTGCATTAACAAGGGGGCTCAGTCCTTTAGCACTACACCCCTGTCTTGCAACCCTCTCTGACTGTAAGATGTAGTGGCAAACACACCTTTATGAGAAATAAATGAATTTTAAACTTTACTAATGTTAGGGATAATTTCAAGAGTTCTAACTCATTATATTTTTCATTCACAATATCTACCCTTTAATTGATCTTATACAGCATGTCAAAGACAAGCTTCTGCAGACATCTAATACACACAAAATTGGTTTAAAAATAAAACTTAGTAATCTTCGTGTTTCCCGTGTAACTTTTTCACAGAAGTATTGTCGTTTATTCTATCAGCAAATTTTTTTAAGAATTAAATTTTTGGGGAAATTTCTCGCCTTTAAAAATTTCTTGTATTTCCTCCACTGTGCACCAAAGGAAACGATAAATGCATGTTTGTCTAAAAAATAATTTTTCATTGTATATGTCTTGAGTATCGTGCTCAGGGATGCTGGAAGGACAGGGCTTCAGTAAAAGATCATTTGAAAGAAATTTCCAACTTCTAAGAATTCTTTCATAATTGTCATTTTATTTCGATAATTAGATATCTTGAAAATGAGTAAGTGGCATAAGAATTTATTTTATAAGTTTGAAGAAATGTGGCCACGAATAAGGCCCTTTAATCAGAATTTTGCATAAATCTCTTCGATAATTACAAACCCAATGTCAAGGACGCTTTTATGAAAAGAGCATTTTGATCCCCTTGCCCCCCAATCAAAGGGGTGAATGACGCCCTCCCCTGCGTCTCTGATCATGCCTTGTTTAGGACTTGGAAAACCACGAAAATATACCCATTCAATTCCTTGTTCGTTTTCTAACAACCCTTGCACAGAAGTGTTTATAGTTTTAGCATCCCCGTGCAAGGGCTACAGCAATGCTGAAAGAAATTTCCAAGTTGGTGGCATGCAATGATTCAGTACAAGCACCACAGTAAGTTAAGGCACATTTCACACTTACTATTGAAGCAACCTATGATCTATTAAACCATATGATTAAACATTGTCTATTAAAATGTTGGCTCAACTGAATGCAAATACATTGACTTTAAAGTTTACATCGTCCTGGGAAAAGTCAGCCTGTGTGTCTATACATCGTATACATTTGATTTACTGTTTCATTAAATCTCGGGTGGGGCTTGGTTAAACTTGTTTGATAATAGCCCACTAAATGGATGGATAATATGATTTGACATTTTTTCTGATTTATAAGCAAAGAGTTAGAATGACTCGAGAACAACTGAATTTGACGCCACCAATATGGTTTTAAACTGGCTTGAAAAATCTTATTGTGCAAGCTAGAATTGCGTAATGAAGTAGAACTCTGTGAGGTAGAATGAGACTAGGCGACGAATGACCACTGTTGCAAGGCACCGCCTTAGAATGGAGACCTTCAAACGACGGACAAACCACTTCTTCGTTACAATGGAAAGGAATTGTGTAGAAAACGTAAACGCTTCCACAGTGAAGGCATGCACCTCATTTACAGTAGCGGTTATATCAAAACAAGTTGAAAATTTATAAAAATTCACTGCATAGGGGTGGTTCATAGTTGTTTCTAATGCTTGCTTTAGAACAGTAATACAGTCAAGAGCATAAAGAACTGAAATCTTGAGAAAGGGTCGGTAAATGTAAGTCCAAAGGAAATTCCTTTAATTTTACGGCTACTAACGAAATAAGGACCATTAGGCAAAACATCTTTGCCACAAACGATCAGCTGAAAATATACCCTAAAATTGCATTTCGATATGCTAAATAAATATGAAGTACTCAAATTCAGTAGACGAATGCGATCTGGAAAGAGAAAAGAGACCCCACTTTTATTCAATGATAGATTTTTCTTGTGCTCTATCCTTGTATCGATACTTGTTAGTTTGTATGCCCCATCTCTAAAATGATATTTGAATCTAACAGAAGGAAAAAGGCATCATAAAAATCATTTGCACTTAAGCCTAAATAGCACTTTAGTTAATAGAGCAGCGATTTCTTATCTGTTAACTTCGAGTTCGTGCTTAATGTGACCTTCAGAAAACTGGCCTATCTTGAAAGAACGCTTAAACATACCTCAAAATTTGCAGAATCAGTTACAACATCAGTTACAAATTGGCTGAGAGATGGTCATTGAGAGATTGGGTATTTACAAAAGGATCATTCTGGTTTTAGCTTGATTCTAAAAATTAAAAATCAAGATTAAATTGAAGGGATTTGATGAGCTCATTTTGCATAGATTATACTAATTTTTCGGCGTCAATCTGTAAAGTATTTCAGATTATAAAGTCAAAATTTGAAACCTCTAAATTGGATTTTTATGAATGCTTTAATTCATCGTTCTATTCAATCAACATCTAAGAATACACCCAAATAAACATGAGCGTAAATCTGCTGCAAATTCATCAATTATTTTTTTTGAATCACTGAAGACCAACTCGCATTGTTTCAAAATCCATTGATATTTATTTATTGTAGCAATTTGTGATGCATACTGATTAAACTAACATAAAGAAACTTTGGATAAAATGTTAAAACGTCCTCTTTAAGCAAATTTTTTAGAAGCAAGACTTTTATTGAATATTCTAAGAGTGAGGTACAAGGTTCAGATTGCTTAAAAATTTAGTGATTTAATGCCATTTCTGGCAGGATGTTGTTTTGGTAGTTGTTCTAGTTTGAAATCAAGTTCCGTTTAGAGTCGATGAATTCTTTCAAGTATCAAGATGGTGGAAATTCGAAGCTATTGGACATTTGTGCATTGCCAAAAGGCCAACATTTCTTTTTAAACTATGCAACGACATGAAGGACAAATATTGCATGTCGAAACTTCATTAGCTGAGCCAAAATAAAATACACTTTATTTCTTCAACCCAAGAGTGGAGATAACGGGGGCCTAAGTAGCTTGATATGTAATGGTGAATGCACCAGCAGAAAGCTAAAGACGTCATATCAGGCAGGGGCGGACTGGCTAATTTTTTTGGCCCGGGCAAATTATGATCAAACCGGCCCACAAAGATAGCAAATAAAAAGCTACACGGAAAATGCAAGTAAATGTTAGTCTGTAAGGAAAACAAGTTTTTAAATTCAGTAATTTTGTGCATGGATGAATGCTGGTTAACAGAACATGTTAAATATGTCATTTCCTGACTAAATAGTAAATAAACAAAAATTTGAACTCATTGGTTTGACTTTCTTTCTAAATACAGTAACTTATATGTTGATAATGTGATCGTTCTAGATGTCATCTAACAGGTGTTTTTCTAAGAACATTAACATGAAGGACTCCAGGTTTGGCTGCGAAAAATTACCACGTAATCTGTTCTTTATATATTTAAAGTGGAAAAGCTTCTATCACACTCAACTTGTGACAAATAATTTTCTAATCCTCCGGAAAACCACAATGATTTTCAGCCGCCCAAAAATATCGATTTGTCAATTTCTGACCCCAGTTGAAATTTTATCGTGTAGCACCATACCCCTGTTGGGCGGGGGTCCATTTGACTTATGATAGTATATGCCTAATAAATTTACCATAACTTGTATGAGTTTATTGAAAGGAGCAAAAGCAAGACCCTGCTATTTTTTGTGACGTTTGTGGCTTTTGCTTGATAAAAAAAGCTTTGTATCGTAGCTGGAGTCTCGCAGCTTTTCCTTACGAAATTTCTGTGCACCACCTTTGGTTGAAGTCTTCTTGCTCTTCCCTTGTTCTACGTATGTCCTCTTCATTACTACACATCACAGAGCAAATTGCGTAGTGAACTCTAGTCAATAATACGTTTCCTGATCAATAATACGTTTCCTGAAGAAGTCTCTGGGCTGCGGTGACAATAATGAATTCATAATTTTGATGCTTTTGAAGTACTCGCGTGTATATTTATTCTTTTCCACAAGGTCTCTGGAAATTCAAGGCAAACAGATCAACGCACGGGTATATTTTTTTCGCCTCGCAATCACTTTTTAAACCAATTTATTTTTTTGCACTTTTATCAACCGGCCCTTAAACCGACCGGCCCTTCGGGCGATCGCCCGAATAGCCCGACCAGCCAGTCCGCCCCTGATATCAGGGCAAAGTGGGGCCGTAAAAAGAGTGGGGACACTATCGAAACCTTTTAGATTCAGTTATGTAATTGTGCATGCAAGATTTTTGGGGAACTCTAGCCTTCTATATAGCCTTCAT
This sequence comes from Rhopilema esculentum, assembly GCF_057945365.1. Classification (NCBI taxonomy): domain Eukaryota; kingdom Metazoa; phylum Cnidaria; class Scyphozoa; order Rhizostomeae; family Rhizostomatidae; genus Rhopilema; species Rhopilema esculentum. The sequence goes on from NC_142816.1 coordinate 4,987,644, forward strand.
AGAGAAGGCAGGGGGCTGAAGTTTTTATGAACATTCTAGACTTTCCTGCAGAAGTCACTATTGTCGTTATCATACCTTTTTGCTACTAAGTACGATATTTTTTCGCATAGATTTACTACACAAGGGACTTGCCCTACCAGTTACGGTCTCTTTGCTGCTCATGTTGAATCGTTTTCTCGTGGTTTTCTAAGTCACCTTTGGTTTCAAAGGCCATTCTCGATCCCTGTTCGAAGCATATTACACAAACATAAGGCAGCTTCGAGGAATGACGAGACCTATGATGATCAACTTGCTCTTTTGAAGTCTGTGATCTATAGCAGCATTCTGCATCAACCAGACAACTAAATGGCCGTTCACTGTATCTAAATATAATCGTATTTTCAAAATTTAAGCTAAAAAGCTTCTTTGAACGAGGAGTCATGGATCTTGGGTCGGTAGGCAGAGACATGATCGAATACTTGCGCATTCGATGCCCTTTCCCCTCCATACGACTCTTCGAGCCTTCGTTCAGGAGATAATTATGAATAGCAATTGGTGTCTCACTCGCTCTAGAGAATTTCCGACTGCGTTTTAGAGACATCCCACTATGATATTTACCTTGACCTTTACCTTCGAACTCTGGCTCACCAGCAAGTCCTAGCACAGCTAAGTGGTGCCGATCGATCACTAACCTTGAGTTTTCGTCCTTGATCGCAGCTGCTAACTCCATTATGTTTCCTCTTGCATATATTGACGTCTTCCTCCTAGGATAACCTTCAACCCCATCTTTACTGCCAACACTCCGTTTCTCTTCTTTTCTTAAATCCAACATCTCTTTACACTCTTTCTCCATTATCTCCCTTAAAATTTCCTCTTCAATACTTCCCTCGTCTCTAGACGACTTCTTTTTCCTTTTAGAAGCATCTTTATTACTCCCTTTTCTTTGCTCCTTCAAGCCTCCCTTTCCAGCACCATTCTTATCACTGTGTTTTCTAGCCAAATTGCTCTTATCTTTTGATCTACTATAGCCATCAAGTAACTTCCCGTCTTTCAGCTGTCCTTTAGATTTCTTGGAACCTCGTCTTCTCCAGTCCATCAAACACTCTTCTACGCAGTTTGAATACTCGCTCCTCTTATCCTTTGACGCGTTGCTCAGTTTTCTGCTAAGGTCATCATCATTATCCTCTTTCACCAAAAACTCATCAATTAATGTGAACGATTTATCACTTTCTGTACTCGCTATTCTCTCTAGATGTCCTGCTTCTTTTCCTTTTGCAGCACTGTATTTTGAAGACGAATTTGATACACATTCTTCTTTATGCTTCTCTCCACTTGAAGTGTTCATATTTACATCAAGCTCATTCTCAGATGGTCTCACAACCAAACCTTTCTTTCTCACAGGTTTGCTGCTGTGCTCTATCGAGGTATCGTGTACCTCTGTTTTTCCAGTATGGTTTGATTCAGTAATAGACGGGAAAATAATTTCGTCATTGTCTTTGTTAATGTGTATTTTCGTAGCCACATTGCTATCTGAATGTAGTGAAGGAAGTTTAGCATTAAAGGCTGCTTTAATTTGTCCCTTATCAAAACTCGGTTTTGAGCCATGGTCATTTTTCTCACAAACTGTCTTGACAGTCTCATCAAGCAATGCTTCTTCAGTAGATGCCTTTCTTTCACCCTCTCTCTCTGATGCTTCGCATAATGTCTCAAGGTCACCTTCCCTCGATCGCAGAGGACGACGCCTTCTGATGCTACTAACTGTTGGATGTCGATCCTTCTCTTTTTTCTTTTGAACTTCATAAAGGTACTGATCAGACATTCCATCTACGCATGTGGAATTTGGCCCCTGTTCTTCCTTTTTTGAGGCCGCATTTTCGAAAGAAGCATTAAGTAAACAGTCATCATCTATTTCATTTGCATCGTCATCTTTTACATAACCTGCATCACTTTTACTTGCATCTGAATTGCCACTGATATTCATACCTCTTACTTTGCTCAATTTTGCACAAATTCTCACTGCATCTTCCGCTCCGCAACCATTTCTTTAATGGAATAAGTACTGAGACTTTTTCGAACTAGATTCTTCCAATCAGAATGTGACTAGAGAAGAGGCTTTCTTTTTGTTTCGATATATTGGTCTCCATCCAATTTGACTGTATTTTGTTGTTAGAGTTATAAAACCCTGACTTACATATTCCTTTACTTTGTTTTCATGACTAAAAGTTTCGTTATATGTTTACAGCGTCTGCAAACCAATTTAGTTGCAACTAATGATACAAATGCTTTTTCGGTATTCTTTATATCACAAATATTAAGGTCCAATGTCGTGTGAGACTGCCACCTTCAAAACTCACAAAAATGTTCTTCTGTCTGTTCTTCGAATTGCCTCTCTGTGCAGTACTGTTATTATTTCAAAGATAAGCACTCGAACATTCGGTGTCACGTGCATGGAGAAGAAGGTTTCTGTAAACTGACTTGCAAGAGATTAAAAAATTGATCAACATTCATACCACCAGTGACATGAATCCTCTCTTTCGTAATTTCGTCTCAGAGGAATGAAAAAATTGACAGAATTTCTCTGCAGAATATCTTTGCTCTTTCTATATTAACTACACGTTAATAGATCGGCTTCGCGGCAAAAATATGTTGGGCTCTTCACAACTTAAAAATGTCAGATATGTCATGATGCCACTTCTACGAGACTGTGTTATGGATTTTCAGCTTCGTCCAGAACACTTTTTATGAGCCAATCCTTACTTCAACAAATACTTGCTTGAAATTTCTTATCAACTCAGCTCAAACAATTACCCAGATGACATTGATGAAAGAAGATAAGTAGAAAATCATTCCATACGATTATCGAACAGCATATCTCTTTCACTGATATCGATCTTCATCTGTTTCTGGGCCAGTCTTCTATGTCACATGGCTGCGTTCCATGACTATCATCAGTGCCAGAAAAGGCCAACAACAAGATATTTTGTAGACCCTTAAAAGCATTGGTCAGTTGACAATTGGTATGTCTCCAAACTTTCAAGCAACTTATACAAGGACCAAGGTTGGCACGGAAGAATCCTGTTCTGCATATGTTGTAGCACACATTTGTAGAGACAAAACTTTTGCGATCGATTAGGACTGGAGAATCTTCTTCAACGTAATTTGTCATCAATGTCTTCAAACACTAATAACGTCTTGTCTCCGTTATATCGAACTTGATTTGAAATAAGCAATACTTCATCGTGATTCAAAAACCTGTGGTCACAAACCAGAGTCTCCGAGTTCAGTAATGTCTTTGTTTGTCGCTTCAAACCCTGCTATTTTTCCCGATTAAGCGTGCTGATAAATCGATCATTGCAGGTATTCAAACAGAACCAATACATCAGCATTTTCATTAAAGGGAAATCAATTGTTAAACAACTAATCCTGTTCTTATAAAAAGTCTTCCCTCTTGCAAGAGCGTATGTTCGCTGTTTACTAAAATCTACGCTTTGCGGCCAACGATGGTTTAAAACATAATTCCATTTTCACAACCTCGAGAAAACTAAGTTTGTAAATTCGTATAACGTAAAGCTTATCATTGAAATCTCGAAATTTGGCCATACTTTGTTTGGTTAGCTTTACATTATTAAGAAGATAGTGAGGCTTTTCGTGTCTGATAGCTGCACGAGACAAGAACAGTCGCGACACTAACGTTTGTTAATTAATACACTCAGCTCTTCGCTAATGAATTTAAAACAAAATGCAGCTAGCAATGTAACGGCGGAGCTGCAAAGAGCTGACGGAACCTCTGACAGTATTAATGGAAGCCTGATTTGATTTCCAAGAAATAAATATCAAAATGCGCTCAAAGAGAATGGTGGAATCAGATAGGAAGTTTTCAAAAACTACGTAGTTTCAAAACATGTTCAGTTTAACTCTATGCTTGATGACAACACTGAGGGTTAAGTTCAAGCTAGAACTAAAAACATATAGTTTGATTATGTTGGGGATCTTCTTATTCCTTTATTGTTTACACTACTGAAGATAGGCAAAATCCAAACCGTCAAGAAAAAGCCCAGAACAATATAACCGAACACATCCAATCAGTGGCGCAAAAAGCTATCCAGGGCTGCTGGGGAAAAAATAGGTTTGGGTCCTCTTTGATTGATCACATATTTAATGTTTAGATCTTCAGGGACCCCAATTTAAAAAATATGGCTCCACCTTCTTGTCCTCTGGGTTTGGCCAGGCTTTCCACCTTCCTGTTGCGTTCCTACATCCAATTACAACTTAGATTCTGACCAAGGCTCGATATATTATAGCAACACCCTAATTTATGTCAAAGTCTGTCAATTTTTACATGGGGAGTGTAAGGGGTGTCACCCCAGCCCCCCCCCCCCTCAATCTTCAAAACTCTTTTAATAAGTCGGAAATTTGAGAGTATTTGGTAAATCCAAGTCCTTATCACAGTGCTTATTTACATCTGAGAAAAATACCATAATGCTGATGCTGAGAACTCTCTTAATTCAGATTCGAATTGACAGAGCAGTATAATTTTAAGGTTTTTTAGGTTTAGGCTTATTACAAATTCAGTACAAAATTCCAACTGGCTTAAACTCTGTACTCGTCACTCTCCCAAAATTATCCTACACCATGTTTTTCCATTCTTGTGTTTGATATTGTTATACATTAGCTAAACCCATAAGAATTAAAAAGGTATAATGTTATATCATGTAGCCAAAAGAATCCGATCTTTAGGAAAATTCTTACCCTTCATTATCGGATGGCCCCCCTGTTTATAAAAAGTTCAAGTGAGTTCCTTGGGTTTAGAATGTACACTGCAGCAATAAAATGATGCTAAAAGGGTGTTGTTTCGAAAATATCTCATGGAGAACACACATTATAACCCCACAGTTCCACTGCAACATCTGCCAAGAGTTTTTCTTTCTCATTGAAATTTTGCTTTTTACACACAACTTAAATCCCGAAATTAGCTTATCAATTTTAAGATTTTTAAGATGATTGCTAATTCTTTCACCATACAAACAGATATTTTTCTAAAAAAATTTCACTTTTTTATCTTCGTTTTCAGAAATAATTTCAAGACAATATTGACGAAAAGTTGTAGTTAAAGTGCTTCGTATATTTTGCTTTTTTCTTTTTCCTGTTGCATATTCAATTTATCAGAGACTAAAATCGTGGATTGTGACGGCAATACAGGTTTGGGATGCACTTTACTTTCAGGAAGGTTGTTATTCGAGGGGGGTGAAGGCTTGTACGGTGGGACACTTTGAAGCTTTGCGAGATTCAGTATATTCTCTCCATGAAACATTCTCCATTTTACACAAACTAATGCATACTTTTTTGCACATCTTGATCGATTTGAAGACTGGCCACAGCCAGATCATTTAACAATGATATCATAAATATTCTATTTCAAGATATAAGGGCTTTATACCAGGAAAATTGTCAAGAAAGTATTATAAAGCAGAACTAAATGAAACAAATAAGAAAAATGAGCAAAGTAGCCAGGAACGGATTTTAGAGGAAAGGATTGGGAGCTGATAGATAATAATTGAATTTTGTTAGATAAAATTACGATAACGCCCATAATTAGGTTTACATCTTTAAAAGATAAAGATAATAAGTAGAGTGAAATCTTGGCGTTAATATTGATTTGAAGTTTTTTTATTAATATTGACCTGCAAAAATTATTTTTACCGAATAATAGCAAAATTGACAAAATATCTCATAAAAACTGGGGGGAGGGGTTTGCAGCATGGCAGCCCCATTCCCCCAGCAAGTCCGCGCCTGAGCTTAACCTTGCAAGAATGCAATAAATATTTATTTTCACTACAAAACAATATCTGGAGGCTGTTATCATACAGCATTTTTTGGAAGAATACATTTCCCACGGGCTCGTGCAGTTTTCCGTGTTATTGGTTTTAAAGTATTCCATGGCCAAGTCCGTGCTTTGTAATGCAGCGAATTAATTTATCAAAATACGAAATATCTTTCTGAATTCGCTCGATACACAAACATAGATCCACAAAAGTAACCAAATTCCGCCTCGTGTAAACGGGCGAATCCGTTCCGCTTTCACTCCGAAACCCCTTTATATTTTCAAATGCTTTTCAGATAGCTTTGGCCGTTCAAATATCTCAGACACAGTAATTACCTCACTTCAGTCCACAGCGCAGTGATAAACAAAATCATTTCTCTGCGTCAGCCAAGGTGCTTTTAAACGCATCAAACAAGCTCCAAACATGCACGAAGCAAGAAAATATATCTAATGAATCTACTTACGTCTATTTATACTTGCAGGCAGCCTCTTGTAACCATCTTATTAAACTCAGCATCGTAAAAGCAGCGAAACAAATCTGCAGGCATTTCGATAACAAAATACACTTCGGTGGAAGCCATGCAATTGACATTCCTTGCGTTGAAACATTTCCCGCGTAAATATCAAAGGAGCAGTGTATTATGGGTATTTGCTGCTCCCCTGGGACAATTATAAAGCAATATGTTGCAGATGGTTTGTCTTACTTGAGAATTTTCGTGCACGTGCACAAAACACACTCCGTGGGGGAAGAGTAGTTTGTTTGGAATCGCAAGCATTAGAAACAGAGGATTCCACTCTATTTGAACGAAAATACCGAGCTACAAACATTGGGAAAGCGGACAATTATCAATAAATGATGTTTTGTTGTAAAGACCAAAATCATTCCACAATACAACTGATATGATGATTTTTTCCTCATTTAACCTTTGTTTGAGGCCTGTTTTATGGTTCTTACATTGCAGAATTAACTTGGAGTCTTAATGTCACATCATAGTTTCTTTCTACTGTCATCGCATGCAAACCAATTTCGAGTTCCACAACTTCTCGATTGGTAAATTTCTGCTTATTTCCTTGTGAAAAATTTTATAATTTCCTTCTTGGGTCTTCTAGAGTTGTATCTGCTAATGAAAAATTGAGAAAAGGCAGCTGTCTTAACCCTAATGAGCCTATGTATTTGTGAGAGAATAAATGTGAACTCCTTAGCCAGCAATGATTCAATCTTTTGCATAATGCACAGAGAGAAATTTAATAACAACTTTGCTTTTTTGCCTATTTTCCTTGAGTTTTTCTAGCAAAAAATACGGCAAAGGGCTTAGAAGTCACTGATTTTTGGTAGGCTATGGAAAGAAAAAACTGTCTCTTCTTCTATGACAACAGTTAAGAGCTGGTGCAAGAATCTAGCTGCTGTGAAGACCAGAAGCAGAAAAACTTCAAAAGTTGCTTTGTATCTCGATAAAAAACAAAGCACGGGAAGCTGCCAAGGATCTCCAATGAAAAAAAGAAATACTTGAAACCATGAAAGAAAAGAGGGTCGATAGAATAGAAGAGACACTACCCAAGGCAGGCAAATGAGCCGTCTTCAGCTTCTCTTAAAAGCGCCCTCATCTACTGCGACCAGCCTGGAATCCAAGCAGGCCGCAGAGAGACGTCATGCTTAAAAGAGAAGCGATAACAAGAACATAAGGGGACCTTGAATAGGGCTGCTCCCACAGGGCTTTGTGTTAAAGGAGAACCAGCATGCAACTGGGAGAGAGTAGCAGCAAGGGTTGTGTAACATAGGGAGGGGGAGTGAGGGAGAGGTTGTAATTTCAAACCTTCTTTTTGCATTAGAGATCCCCAGAAACTTCCCGGGGCTAGGCCTATTTCAACACAAAACAAAACTTTTTATCTTAAATATAATTAAATTTATAACTACAAACAAGCGTCCATAATGGCGCAGCAACTCCATATCTGAAAACAAAAGAGGCTTGATAAGAAAAGTTTCAATGCAACAATAATGTTGATAATTTCTTCATTCTCACGACGGAATTATATGTTAGGTTGAACAACATTTTCAGCTGAGGAAGAATAAAATTTTTATAGGATTCATTCATATTAAGATTCTAATCTCCTAATAGAACAGTGTCAAAAACAGTTTAATCGAACAAGTTCTAGAAAAAATCAAAATACTTGCATCAGTATGCCTAAACGTATTCTTCTTTTTCTTCAAAAAAGTGGGGTACAAAGCCCCCTGGCCCCCGGTCTTCTGGGACCTTGTGTAAATGACCTCTCTCTCATAGATTCGTCAAAAATTATGCGATAAGAGTGTGTACAAGAGAGATAAAAATGACAGCCAAAGCAAAAATTCATAACAAAGACGGAACTTACTGTATTCAAAATGGAGTTGTGGTGTCATCAGAGTCGCACTAGAAAAAAATACAGGTGTCAGAATAATCATCAAGACACATCCTTTAAACATTTTCCTTAATCGATTAAGAAATCTTAACCAACTTCAAAGATGTTTAAATTATAATAGACGGAAGGTTTCATGAGGATCAAAGTTGGAAGAAAGAGAGGGGAGGGAGAGAGAGGGGAGGGAAAGAGAGGAGATGGAGAGTTAAGGAAGTGGAATGGGGGAAGGGAAGAGAGGAGGGAAAAAAGAAACAAGGCAAGGTGAGGAGATGAAAAGAGGGAAGAAGGGTAAGATTGGGGAGGAAAATGAGGGAAGGGGAAGAACGAGAAGGAGAAGTGTGGGAGGGGAAATGTGGAGATAGAAAGAGAGGGAAGTAAAAAGAGGAAGGGAGGAGAAGAGGGAAGTAAGAATAAAAAAGATAGAGAAGAAAAAGAGAGAGAAGGAGAAGAAGAGAGAAGAGGAGAAGAAGAGAAAGGAGGAGAAAAGAGGGGAGGGGAAGGGATAGAAGGGGAAGAGAGGAGGTGGTAAGAGAGATGAGGAGAGAAGAGAGAATGAGAAAAAAAAGGAGGGAAGGAAATGGAGAGGAAAAGAGGGAAGAGAACAGAGAGGAAGTGAAGCGAGGGTTATTCTTATTTGCAGAAATGTTCTTTTTCTCCAAGGAGCTCTAATGAATTAGTAAACCCAAATCTCTAACAAAAATATGAAATTGAATTTCGGAGCCTTCTTGCGAAACTTGAAATTTCAATAAAATGTATATTGCTACGAAGAAATTAAATTGAACTTTTCACTCAAAATCATAAGGTAAAAATTAAAGTAAATTCTTGCTCACTTCGATAACATCTTCAAGAGAAGCTTCGCTTCGAATAGAAGATCTCTGCGATCTTGACAGCACCTTGGAAAAAACGTGTACAATGAATGATTGTTTTTCAATGAAAATTACAAATTACTTGTTTTCAGAGACTTGAGAATGCAGAAGAATAACATGATCCAAAATGTGTTAATTTTGTTACAGGATTGTGCTACAAAGCTTCAGAAAAGGCCTTTTTTTATTCCACCTGTTTTGCAAAGAGCCATCTCTGAATTTGTATACTCCTAGACTCCTAAATAAGACTCCTAAACTAGACTCCTAAATAACCCAATGCTCCACAAGGGCTTTAAATATTTTGATAATGAAAAAATCAACTAATTGGTTTTTACCAATTGTTTAAACTCAAAACCACTAGTTAAATCAGCTCTGTGAACATCAAAACTTCTCCCGTACCTGATAGAACACGACAGAATTCATAAAAAATATCTGGTATGAAATCGAGAGACTATTACCATATCTGATCCTTCTTCAGTTCTGTCTTCTGTCTTAGCTTTCTTTGCATTCTGGCTGTTGGCTTCTACAAACGACTGAAAAGGTCCCATCATGTACTTCAAGTGTCCCATAATTGATGATGATCTTGGAACTACTTCTTCGTAATTTAAAACCTCTTCTTGGCTTTGAGTTCGACTTTCTCGTGCATCGTAGAAAACATCGCTTTTACAGCCTGGGTATCAAGAAATGCTATCCCTGTTATGTATATCAAAGCTAAACATAATAAAATAAAGTCTTTTTTCAATTTTTGAGAAGGTACTCAGTCAAAAATACTAACAAAATGTAATAAAAAATTGAAACAACATACTCTTTAAGCTTTCAGACGATGCAATCTGGTCAAGTGATGTTGCATGGGTATCTGCTCCTTCTGTCTGGGAAGCCGTTGATTTCATGACACCGAGCTCTTGCAGAGAGACATGACAAGAGGCATCTTTCATGCCTTGAGCCTCGTAGTCCATATCAGCTTGTGTGGCAGTTGAAACCATTGGCAATCTAAATTGTACTCTCTTATCAAGCTTCAATGGACGACATTGTACCTCTTTGTTTAAGGTGATGATGCGACGACACTGGGTACCAGTATGACGTTTCTGTATTAAAAAAATCCACATCATACCATGTTTCCCTTTCTCTAAAGTACAGCCATATCAAAATGGCTATCAAATTCTGAGATCAGTTACTGTTAGAGATTAATTCAAGATTTCAATGGTCGAAAGAGGGGAAAAGGTGACAGGGGTGGGATTCAAAAGGTCTTTTGGTTGATTGGAATGAACTTCAAAGTCATTTGTGTTGAAAACTAAATTCGATATTGTCTTTTCAGTCTCAAAGCAACCGAAAAGTAAGATTACATTTTCAAATAAGTTACAGTTTAAATTATTTGCATAAACAATTTTTACAGATTATTGAAGTAATAGGAGAGAAGACAAATCATTTGATAACAAGATAGGAAGAATAAACAAGGCTAAAAATTGATTTCTTCTGTTGTTTTGTCGTTGCCTTTTCTTCAACTTCTTTTTTCATTGTTAGCAAGCAAGCTCAGATCTTCTTCCTGCATCTTCTGCTCCTTTTGTTTCAACCTTCTTCAGTTGACTGCAGTCCTACCTTCAGTGTATTATATAAAATGCATTGAAGTGAATATAAACTCTTATAGTAACATAATGATGCTTCATAGAGGGTACAAATCGATCGTCATACATCTACAATGATATAAAAAATAAATTTAAAGTCTCATACCGTTGGCTGGTATACTTGGCATTGTTTATCACGCATATTATCTTTCTTCTTCTTTTCGCGGTACAGATAATAAGCATATCCGCAAAGTGCAGCAGTTGCCGAACCTGCAACCACTCCAATCAACGTATTGTTATCCACTATCATATTGAACCTCGTATTGTTATCCACTATCAAAAACTTGCGATTCGCTAAAACAGATGAACTGCGATTTGTTTTAACTAAACTGACCAATATACTTGTATTCAGAAGATTCCTTTCGTCTCCGTTACGATCAAAACAACCTTCACGTAGATTTGTCTTAAATTGTGATCTGCGCTTCGGAAATCAATATGACGTCACATTATCACTTAAAATATGGCGTCAAATGAGACATAATTCTCCTACTTTAATGAAAAATATTGAATTGGATTTCGAAAATGCCCAAAATGTGATGACACCGATTGAATTGAATAGAAAGTTAGGAGAAGATCGACGAGTAGATGATATTCAGGAGACTATATTGTATTTGGGTAACGTGGGGCAAATACTAAGCAAAAACTCATTTATGATTGCGCTGCAGTGTCTTTTGCTGCTCACGTGCTAAAGCTAACGCGAACAACCGTCGGGCGGGGCATGGTGCTTTTGAGGAGGTAGTCAAATACATGCGTCGTTAGCTTTAAAACTAAATTGCGACATATTTTTGAAAATTTTAAAGCAGCAAACAACGGCTTTAGGATAAAAATATTAAAACTTATATTATCAGTTCCTAATAAGGTAAAGGGTAACGTAAAGGATATAGGAGTCCTGGGAAGACAGATCTTCGTATTTAAAAGATCTTTGGCGAGCACGAAAAGGATACGTAAGTTTTGTATTAACAAATCGCTACTATTTCCTTCTATTATGAACTGCGAAATTTAACCAACAATTGCTTTTGTTGGATGAGCCAAAGGTCTAGTTGAAAAATTCTAGCCCTTTCACTCGTTAAAGAAATTTGAAAGACAATGTAGTATCAATGAAAAAAATTTAATCCAAAAATATCTTTGTGAGATAGTATCAACACAGTGTGTATTAACGATAAGATGTTCTAGGTATTATAAAATAAAATAGAATTTTCTAAGTTTAAATTCAACCTCCTCTTAGATTAATTAACAAATGTCAACAAAATCAGACTGAATTTAACACATTCAGTTTCAGGACCAGATAGTGCAAATTCATCTGCAAGTCAAGACATTTAAAACAATTTGATACCAAAAAACTTAACAACCAAATTATTAATATGAGTTTAATTTTACTACCATAAAATGTAAAAGTATGTCATTCATCATCTTTTACAAGGAAAATTTTTATTACGTCAAGTTTTGAGATCTCTAGAATAAAGGTATGGCTTAATTTGAGTCTCCATCGAAACCATGTAATTTAGCAAGTTAGCTTTCGAACCATTTAATGTAGTTAGGCTTTGAGTGAAAGAAACATCTTGATTTATCTGTCACAACGGACAACTACTGTTGAGTAACTTGGATGGCTTTATAATGACGTCATTAGAACGATTGATAACAACAGCAATTATATGCTTAGGCCCAGGATATTAAATCTACTCAATTTCTGTTGAAATTTGTTCAAGACAACATAAGGTAGAATTCAGATTTCAATCGAAATAATTGAAATAAAGCATTAAAAAGGGTTACCAAATTTTTCCGAGCCTTGTTCGGGTCTCAAGAGAATCTACCCCACTTTTGGTAGGCCTTACATTAATTCAGAAGTGTCGAGAAGCCACAGAGCAGAGCATTTAAAAAGAAAAAGCTAAATTTATAATACCAGTAGATTGCATACACTACGGCTAATATGTTACGTTGTATTAACTAATTTAAAGGGAATTATATTTCAATTCTTTGTTAAATTTCATCTTTGACCAAATCAATACTAATCTACATATATACAACAATTATTTAAAAAACAACATTAACATCAAAGTGAATTCATTACTGATCAAAACCTTACAAAAAACATTACAAAAATTAACCGTTGGTCGATTAGAATTTCTGAGAAAAGGTTTTAATGAGCTGAAATCTTGTGAACTCTTGATAGCTTAATGGCGAATACTTTGTTTTTAGAGTATTGGTTTAATGTAGCCAGTTTCTGTTAAACTGTTTTACCAAAACGCAATTCAACCGTGGTGTGTTTGTGTAATGTATTTTCAGATCAGAACTTCTATATGCATAAATAACATATTAAATGTTACGACTATAAAAATCGAAATTCTTGTTAGCCTGTGAAAATATACACTAACAACTCATAACTTAGATAGATACAAAACGAACAATAATACTATGAGAGTATACCCTTATCCCTTAACGAATTTTCCACCTTAAAGCCATTAAAAAATTGTATAACGGAACATTTTTACATCAGGATAAAAAATAAGTATGGTTATACGTCGGTCCAAAGTAAAAAATAGATTCTCGCTGGCAATCCTGCCAGAGGAGATTCCCCGTGATTAAGAACATCACATGCACGTGTAAGGCATGTCAAGCAGAGCAGGATCAGTGATAACCTCGAATTCATCCTCCTGTTGAGACAGAGGTTGTGTTGAGTTTATAGCAGATCACGGGAATAGTGCCACAACTGCTAATTTTTAGATCAATAAGTGTTGCAAAAATAGTCAACGGTGTTCACAGATATTTATGTATTTCAGAGTTTGTGAAAATTCAAGGAAAATTTCGGTTATATTAAATTTTTATTCTTGGTTATATTTCATTTCTCAATGAATATTACAACCCATTGTACGCCGTTTAGAAAAATGAAAAGAAGGAATGTTTTTTCTGGCATTGAGGCCGGGAATGGGGTTTTTCCTTAGCCAGCCTTTCCTCAACCAATAAATGTTTTATCTACTAAACAACTTTGGAAAAAATCACGGTTTTTAGAAACTGGAATCGTACCAAGAACTTCACAAATAATTACATATTTACAGGTGATCCTCCCACAGGGGCTGTTCTTGATTTAAAACAAAAAACTCTACATCTAACTACTGCTGCTGTTTCTTACACTTTCAGCCTTAGTTGATACAATCTCTAATACATTGATGCCCAAAGACCCTTTGCATTGTAAATCGAATCAAATCAAATCGTACGAATCAAAATCGAAACAAGAAAACTTACATTCTCTCCTGCTAAGTAACGAGACACGTTCACATAACAGCGATCGCAGACTCTTTCTGGATGCTGATAACCCAAATACGGCAATCGTAGACGATTTCTGGTGCACCCGGCACAAAATATATTGCCACATGCCCTGTAAAAATTTAATAACTTTTCTAAAGGTCTTGCAATATTCAATATTGAGGATAAATCATTGAGGAATATTACTTTTAATTGGTCTGAGCTAATTTTCTAGCTCAGGTCATGTCGGATCAAGTCAGGTCGGGCAAGATAGCATTGTGTCAAGTCAGGTCTTATCAGGTTATGTTGTATATGAGACCAGATCCCGCTAGATTAGAAAAGTAGAGTGCATTCATATCAAAGTCAGATCAGATCAGTTCAGTTCAGGTCGGACTAGATCAAATCAAATCAGGTCAGATCAGATTAGATACGCTCGTATTAAGCTTGACTTTGTCAATTCTCCTCATTTCAGATTCGGCCAGATGAACTAAAGCAGGGACTCGTTTGGCAAAGTAAGGTGAAGAAAACCTTTGGGTTGAAACTCGGATGATTGCTAACTTGATTTGTACTAAATGAAATAATTGCACAAAAGTGAATGGTTGTAAAATTGAAATTTAACGCTTCAAATTATCAAATGCCTTTTCTACATATTAAATGAAACGAACGATTCCAAAAGCATGAAATACCATACCTGCAGTGATGCTGTGAAAAGAAAGAAAAAACAAAATATTTTAGTTGAAAATAATTCAACAATTATCAACAGCTTAAGATTGAAATAAACCTGTTCTGAAAAATTAAGAACAACCCAAAGATTGGGGGATAGGATAGAACAGCATGTCCCTTCCAACATAAGAAACAAAACTGCCCCTCAAAGAGAATAACCTCCTCTATCTTGTAGGTCCAGAAACATTGTTAAAACAAGTGATTCTGCTATTGGTCAACATCTTTTAGACAACCCAGATTGTGCAAAACTCTATAATGACGACATGTTTCGGATAATTGGCAGAGCCCGGTCGTCCTTCCATCTAGCAGTTTTGGAGTCGATCTACATACAAACGAAAAGGCCGCCATTGTGTAGACAGAAGGAGTTCGTTTTCTCTCTTGGACTCCAGTGGTAATTTCTCTTTAGGCTCGCGACACTGATTGGTCAACTATACCGGTCTTGTGCTTGCGTTTTTCTGATTGGCCTATTTCGATCCACAACTGGGTATATATTTTTCATCGTGTTCTTTCGGACCCTGATTCTGACGTTTTATGCTCTGAGTAGAGTCAGACGAAAAAGCTTTTAGTATGTTTTAAAATGTTTGCTTTTTTCAAAGCCATCTTCAACAACTCATTTATAATACAAAAAACATAATTTGAAAGTAGATTGATTTAAGGTTTCTCTCTTGAACAAGTGGAGTTCCTCATCAAGAGACAACCAAAAGGCACCGTAAATCCTCACAACACATGGGTGCACAATAACTCAATAAAGCCCCAATGTGAGGTTAATAAATTTCAAGAGGCTTATAAATATGGGGGAGGGTGTATTTCGAGACTACCGTAACTACAACTATTGAAAAGGCTAATAAGAATAACTTACACGTCGTCTTATGCTGGTAAATTTCTGTTTGCAGTCATGACATTCTTTCACCCGGTCATCTGGCACCCAGATCACTGTGTTAGCTGCGGTTTCCTGTGATATGAATAAGAAGCATCATAAATATCATGATCAAGCCTCTACAAGGCATTCAATAAAGGATCACTATTGAATCAATTAATCAGTTGATGACTCGGATACAAGACAAGATTCTAGGTTAAAACTAAGAACAGCCGTCAATTTCCGAACACAGATTGTGAACACGGAAATAGTAAAGAAATATATCAATGCTTCAGACTTTTTATGTCACAGCTTTAGATGATATAAAGCAAAATTGGAAGCAGTATTGTGTCTGCGGCTCAAAGGGACGAATGGTGTAAAATAGTGAACTAAGAGAAGCGACAAAGATCATAAGAGCATGTTTACCAATCCCACGTCTCCTGCCACTACAGTTACTTTTTGCATGGATCTACCAAAAAAGGTCTGTTTGCACCAGAAAATGGATTTAAAACAATGGAATTTCTTAAAGAAAGCCAGATACATCACTGTCACACAAAAACTCTTAAATCAGAGAATAATCTGCGTCACATCTTCCACTCACCACAGTGTCTGCATTTTCAATCTCATCGAGCACTTCAGAGGCTGGGACAATATTGAACTCGTCAAATCTGAGAAAATACTCATGCCAAAATTGAAGGCGTCTTAAATTGCAAACAGGAATGAGCACCTATAAAAGAAAAATAAACTTGAAGAGGATAGTAAACAGACACCCAACACATTGAGTAGGCACCGAAAATAATCAAACATAATGAAGCCTCTCTGTGATGGACGTATGTGGAACCAGAATTACTTTTTATTGAAAATAGGTTTGAACTACCTGGGAAAATTTTTATCGAGACACTTTTTTGAGATAATGTTTAAGACACTTTTTTGGGACAAAATATCATTCGTTATAGGTATGCCCGGCATTTGCAGTTTCTTACATGCATTTTAACTCAAAAATGTCACTAAGACGTGCTGTTTATAACGTTTTTTGCAAAAAAAGGCTTGGATCAAAATTGAAAATATCAAATGTAGATGTTACATTGCATGATATTGTTACAGTGAAAGTCTAAGCAAGAGAAACCAGAATTATTGTAACCAGAAATGTGTTAGTTGTACGCCAGTAGCTTTAACAAGGCTTTGACAGGAGCAAAAAAATTGGACAGATAATTGGCCGGTGTTTTTAGAAGTCTGTTATTGAAAAAGGTGCAATCAAAGTTTGTTTTAAAGTCTTTTATTTCTGAAATAAATAGACTTTATTTTCTAAGATTCCTTTTCTTCGAATCTTACGTTGGACGATTACTTTGACCATATGAAGTAAATATCCTATGCGAATTTATAACGGGTCTTAACTGCATAAAAACAGATATAGAATCAATGTAAATGGCTTTGAAAAAAGCAAACATTTAGTAAACTAAAGCTTTTCGTCTGACACTCTTCAGAGTTTAAAACGTCAGAACATAGATCGAAAACTCTACGCTAAGAAATATATATACCCAGTTGTGGATCGAAATAGGCCAATCAGAAACACGAGCACATGACTGTATAGGTTGGCCAATCAGTGCCGCTTGCCTATTAGAATGTTACCAGTGGAGTCCTTAGGTGAAAACGAACTTCTTTTGTCTACACACTAGCGGGTTTTTCGTGCTTATGTAGATAGATTCTAAAACTGCTAGGTGGAACGACGATCGGGCTTTACCAATAATCCGAAACATGTCGCCATTATAGTTTTTTGCAAAATAAAATGTCAAAATAAAATGTGATTTTGAATTGTTCCTTACGTCATTCACTTGTTGGTAGGCTTCATTAATCATCGACTGGCGAGCTGCATCGAGATGCGCCCACAGTGAAACAGTTGTTCTCATAATATCTTTTGAGTCACGCTCCTGGACACTGTTGCAGAGAAAATTCCCAAACCTGCAATAAAAAAGCTGTATTATTCAAAGGTGTCGACGAAAAGCTACTCGTGTAGAATGTAGACCTACAATTTTTGACAAAAGTCCTCGAAACACACTGCGGTCAATGAAAGATTTTAGGAAATAAAATTGTCCGGCTGTAAGATACAGAAATATCCCCCGCCCCTACCCTAAACAAGTTGGTTAAAAAGCCTATTACTTACCCTAGCTGATAGAGTTACATTGGTTGAACTTCAAGCTCTGAAACTGTTGTTATTCAATATTTTTTCAAGGGGGAGAGGGGGATGCTACTGAAGTTATGCGAAATTTTGGCTTAGTGTACCTGGCAAACATTGTAGCAATATCTAGGAACAATAAAAATTTTCTGGACTATAAAATCAAGAAGGCTAACAAGACTCTAATCGAAACTGATTGGTCTATGAAAGGGTAATAATGAGAATTTTTAGAGCAAATGTGAGCTACTGAAACATTTCAGTGAAAGATTCAAAGAGAAATGGGAGATAGAATGGGGAAGAAGGGTAAAGTGATTGTACGCGTAGCTAATTAAAAATATCGAATATTTTGAAAAGCTTGCGACCAGATTCATCACGGAAAATATGAGACTTCATTGATATCTGTATCAAGCTATCTTGGCCATGGAGGAACAAATGGCAAATGTGATAAGATTCATTTATGTGCCTAAAAGTGAGCATGGCAAAATTCCCTTTGTTTTTTGGGTATTCTAGAAAACATTTGCGGAAAAAAAAGATACAAACTGCTTTGCAATACAGATGAATCGAATTCACAGTGTTAACTGGCCTTCACGGTGACATCTAATGTTTGAAGTGGGTGCACGATTGAATATAGAAATACATTCCATTCTGAGGTTTTTTCAACAAGGCATCGAAGAAAGAAACTTTAGCCGGTTATTTGAAGGCATAATGACAAGATGTCATTTAAAGAATGAGAAATCATTTAAGGAGGAAGAAATCATTTAAGGAGGAAGATATCATTTAAGGAGGAAGGTATCATTTAAAGAGGAAGAAATCATTTGAGGAGGAAGATGTCATTTAAGGAGGAAGATATCATTTAAGGAGGAAGATATCATTTAAGGAGGAAGATATCATTTAAGGAGGAAGATATCATTTAAGGAGGAAGATATCATGTTAAAGATGTTTGTTAGGAAAGATGGAAGATGTCTGTTAAGATGTTATGAGGGTGGAAAATGTCTGTTAAGGAGGAAAATATCATTTAAAGAGGAAAATGCCTGTCAAGGAGGAAGGTATCATTTGAAGAGGAAGATGTCTGTTAAGGAGGAAGGTATCCTTTAAAGAGGAAGATGCTGGTTCAGGAAAATCAGTAAAGGAAGAAGATATCAGTTAAGGAAGATCTTTTGTCACAGTGGGGATAACAAAAAATGTGATGATTATTTGACGAGGAATAACGAAAGTGATCAATGAAAAAAACGAAACAAAGCTGGACTTTACCATCCTGAATTGATGTGTTCAGCAATGGCCAGAATATACTTGCTGTTGAATTCGAATGCATTTGGAAACTGCTGCATAATCTGTAACGAGAATCAATTCGTCAAGTAGCATTAAAAATATGACCAGCTGTCAGGAAAACAAAAATCTGAAATATTTTTTTTGAAACTTGGATTTTACATCCCAAAACCAAAAAGAGCATTGTGAAGTACCTCTAAATATGCAAAATCAGTTAAAGATGTTACGAAATGGCAGAGATAAGGCCAGATAAGCACATGTTCTTGCCCCATCAAACCCTTCTGTAATTTAGTCTTTGGTCATAAATTCATGAACAGAGCCAAATTATGTTCTGTTCGAAAATTTCAAATCTTTTATTGGCAATATCTCACCCAGTTTCTGACCGGATATTGCATATTCGGAAGTATTTTATGGAGTTTTTTATGTAATGTGGTCAAAATTCAAAAGTTCTGGAAATGTTTTTTGTGACGACACATTTAAGAATTCTTTGGAGGGCAGTGGTCTTAAGGCCTCTGTCTATTACGCATTTTTCATAGCTAGAAAATACACCCATAAAGTTTTGATGTGCTAATGAGTTATCTCGACGACTAAAATACTTTTGGATGACAAGGGAAAACATAGAAATTTCATGGTTATAATAAACCTTCGTCACATAAAATAACAAGAGTATTAAATTTCCAATAAACGTGTATGGTGAAGAAGTTGTACAATAATAAGGTAAGAGTTTCAAAAGAAATGAGTAGAAAAAGTTGTTTTTGAACTTGAAAGGTGCATTATCTGAATAGTGGTCTCCCATCTTACAATATACAATAATAAATAGTTTCTGACTTTGCCTTAAAACTTTGGAACTTTACTATAAAACTGGAAATATTGTAAAAGATCTAAACACATAGTTTGGGAGTTCCACATCCGACTTTTATGGTAATGATGTAAGCAAAATAAATAAAGGATACGAGGAATGGAGATAAGAGGGATGTTCTTGCTAAGTATTCAGCGTGATTATTGCTGCAGTTATACTATGCAATAATTTGTTGGATGGAATATCACATTCTCTTACTTTTCATTTAACTTCATTTTGACGATCTGTTTATAACTTTATATAATTAGAATAAGCTAATAAACAAAGAAGAAAAGAATATCAACCTGCCAAACACACTCAAGGAACTGCAGAAATACTGGCGATCTTTGACTCGGACAGGACGGGTCTCCGAGACGGTCTGTGAATCGATGCCCAAATGATATCCAGTCTTTTTCAACCAATACCTTAGAACAAACAGAGTACATGAAAGGAAACCATGCAAAATAATGATGAAGTTTGATGATGAATAAGGATTGACAATTTAACTTGAAATTGAGACGTTTGTTATTTGTTAACACTGGCTGTAGAGATCGGTAAGAAAGGTTGCTAAAGGCAATGAAATAGTTGCCACATCCAGACCAGAGAAGACAGTCTTCTCGGTCATTCAAGAAACATTTTGATAGTTTTAGCTCTTGGCATGGAGTAACGATGGACATATTTGAACCCTCACTTACTGATTCTAACCTAGTCCCGCAATTCTCAAATGATCGTGATTAAATAATCAATAACAAAAATTTGAGTGGTATTAAAGAGCCTTGATAAAGTAATGACAAAATTAAAAAGATTTCGATTTTGTTTCAATTGCAGAAAGCAACTTACGTTGAAGCCATCAAATGTTCTATAGTGCGAATCAAGCATGATTTGAGCTAATGACGTCAGCTGCGGGGTTCTATCCCAACCATCAGAACAATGCACTAGTACCGAGACTCCTTTATCACTGACATAATGAGCAACCAAAGTTGCACCCTGGTGAGAAGAGAAGTGCGGTCTTCACAACAACATCCTATGTAAAGTTAAATTTCATATCCATTTTTATATATATGGCTTATATTATATCTCAAGTTACATACACATGAAAGCAACTCACATTGGAACCCTCCAATCGAATGAATTGAATCAGATGGATTCCTTTTAGTAAAGTAGTCTGAAACTAAAGGTATTGACCTGGTAGCTTCTCTACTTTGAAGAAAAAGTTTTTCGGCTCCGATTGAAAGTTTCGGATTCTCCTGTTTTATGTGTATGCAGGCAGACATGCTTCTCTGAATAAAGATCTTATTCAGCTGGAAAATTTCTATATTTTAATGATACTGATAAAAAGCACTAACGAAATATTTAAATAAGCACCCGGGGGTTATTCAAAACTCGATGCCAAAAAGGGGGCATATTCGAGAGGGGACGTATTTGACAGAATGAACTTATCAAAACTTGATATTCTTAAGGGAGGGGGGCTTTCAGGGGGAAAAGATTTGTAAGACATAAAAAGAGGATAGACATAAAAATTGGAAAAATGTAAATAAATTGCAATTATTTGATTGCTTCCTTACAAATCTGGCACCACCATAAGTGAGGGATGTATTCGAGAGGGAGGCTTATTCAACGCTCGGCTCATTAAGAAAGAGGCTTGTACGAGAGGGGCTTAATTGAAGCCCACTTTTCACTACTTGGTGCCGTTTCTAAATGGAACTCAGGTATATTTAGAGAATAAAACGGCATTAATTACCCTTAACACGTTGCTAATATGTGTCATCCACTGAGTAGCTTCGAGTTGAGACAACCATTTATTCTCAGCAGCGCCTTCGCAGACACCCTGCAGCTTATCAATACTGTCTCTCATAGCGTGAATATTCGCAATATCAAGATATAGAAGCTTGCAGTTCTGGTATCTGTTCACATCCTCCGTTCCTTTGCCCTGAAATTAGACATGAATACTGCAATCGTCACATATGATCACAAACTCAGTTGCACGGTGCCATATTTGGTTCACCTTGGATCTGTTTTCGTACGGGATAGAGGTTTGCGTCACGCGACGGTGAAGGAATCCGAAGTACTTCGCTATGCCTAACCGGAGTGAAAACCAATCAAAAAGGAAAATCAATCCGAAGTTAAAGCCAATTCAAAATGGAAATATTTCAAAGTGAAAACCGGTGCAAAAAAACCAAGTATATCATTTGCAATTTAGTTTCAGTGAAAGAGTGTCATAAGTTTAAAAAATACATATTTATACATCAAAACGCTTCATTAACATCACCAATAATACCCTTAAGTCCACTCCTATTAACAAACTCTCTTAAATTGTCCCTTATAGGTCAACGTTCGCTCAAGAGTCAAGAGTACACAAAAACTAATGTTGATGGAAATTCTTTAAAAACACTAGGCAATCAGGGTCGTCTGTTAACTTGGAAGTTTTTGTCTCTTTCTTGGACTCTTCAACCAAGTGAAAGGTTATCGTTCGCCGATTGGTTAAAAACAAGGAGCCAATCAAACGCGCCAATCTCATTCTCGTGCTACTTTTGATCTCCATCTGGATATAAATTTCTACTTAACTTGAGTCATTACCCAAATTTCCTAAAGCTTGGGCCTCACTAGCAACAAACACAAGGGAGTTAATGGTCAGCAAGGACGGGCTTGACACAAGCATAACTACACGCATAAATATATAGAAACCTTCCTAGTTTTCTGAATCATGTGAGGACATTGAAATCTGACATGTGAGGCATTAAACCTTCGCTTGCGTTTGTGCTTGCATTGCTACGGAGGACCAAGCTTAAGTGTCGGATGCTTCCAGTTTTTCGTGCTATCTTCAAACCAATGATATACTCACCGAGGATAGAGTTACAATATAATGTTACTGGTTCCTTTGGTAGGTGCACTAATTATATTGGTGTATGACGTAATATGCATATTTCATGCGTATAGTTTAATGCAGGTTTAAATACAACGATTCTCCTCACCCTCTCCCTCTCTGATGAATATTACAATTATCATTGTGATTATAAAAGAATGACCTTATTACTACATGCTGACCTGCTAATAGGCTCAATATGGCAATGCTCTTTGTACTGTTTTTGTTAATAATTCTTCTTCAATATGTACTGAAATACTATAGCTTAGAGAACAAGAAAGGTTATTAACAAATCTAGTGAACAATTATCCTCTACAGTTATAAGGAGATATAAAAAGCAAGTATTTGTTTAAGTGAGTTTCTAAGAGAGCATCTTCGAAATGACATCACGTGTTTCGCGATGATAGCGAGCTACTTCTTGCTAAACGCTTGCTTAGAGATAATCAATCAAGATAAGTTGATGTTTTTTGCCTTGCATCTGCTCACTAAAGCAGTTATCGCCTCAAGAATAAACAAATATATCCGACTTTGAGGTAAAGCTGCTCTGTATGTTAGGCCAAGTGTGACGACTCGGAAGAATGACGAGATTAAGTTGAGATTATCACGAACGAGATTATCAAAAGACGAGATTATCAAAAGCCTCTCGCTACCGAGGCAGTGGATAAATTCCAATATTTGACGGTGACTAAAGAATTTAATCTTGACAACATCGATGACATTTAACCAGAGCAACCGAGGAACAGTACTGCTTAACTATGAGCTCGTTTAAAAGTGGCCTAGTTCAAACCTTCCTTAATATTTGCCATCACAAATAATTTTCCTTTCTAAGAAAGACTACCGGACAGAAAATTTTCTCTTACCAGGGTATGAAACTTTATAACGTTTCAACTTAAGAGGCCAAAAATAAGTCAAAGCCAAAAGAGTTTCAAAACCATAAAATGATCATCTGCTCAAAACGAATCTATTTCTTCCTAATGCTTTTTGATAAATTATAAATATAACTGTATACAGTATTTTCACTATTGTCTTTAATTCTAGATTTAGTTAAATTGTGTATATTTTACAGGGCAGGAGAATTATAGCTCCCTGTTAAAAAGAAACCTGAGTAAAAGAACGAAACGAAGGTGAATCGAAGTTCAACTTAATTTAAATATAAAATCTAATATTTAGGTTTAGTTAATTTCTCATAGTTTCGTGTAAAAAATGCGCATGAAATTAAAGCAAAAGAATTTAAAATTCCGTCTTGAAAACAGAATTCTTTGGTAGAGGCGCAATGGAATAAAAGATTGTATTTCATAGAATAACAAAAATATTAACGTAAATTTAAAATATCTACAATTTGTATTCTGAAATTTCTTACCTTAAGTCGGTTGCCTCCTGCAGCTAGCATTGAACGAGCATCGAAAATCACCATGTTGCTGTTAAACGGGTTGCAATTTCTTGCTTCATTAAGCAAAGTCTCATCTTCAATACAGTACTATGGAGAAGAAATTTGTTAATAAAAATGCAAAACAAATGGTGGTTGTGACTGAAATGACTCATGATGATTATTGATATGACTGATGACGATTGATCATGAAGTTGATTATGACTGAAAATGATGTTTGCTTATGATGATTGATCATGACCTTGATGATCATTGGTGATGACTGATGATGATTGATGACGATTAAGGTAATTATGATTATGATTGCTCTTGCAGCCCCTGACAAAAAAATGTTGCTTTGAAAAAAGCAAACATTTCACAACATATTAACTAAAGCTTTTTCGTCTGACACTCCTCAGAGCATAAAACGTCAGAATTAAGGTCCGAAAGAACACGATGAAAAATATATACCCAGTTGTGGATCGAAATAGGCCAATCAGAAAAACGCAAGCACAAGACCGGTATAGTTGACCAATCAGTGCCGCGTGCCTAAAGAGAAATTACCACTGGAGTCCAAGAGAGAAAACAAACTCCTTCTGTCTACACAATGGCGGCTTTTTCGTTTGTATGTAGATCGATTCCAAAACTGCTAGACGAAAGGACGACCGGGCTCTGCCAATTATCCGAAACATATCGTCATTATAGAGGTTTGCACAATCTGGGTTGTCTAAAAGATGTTGACCAATGGCAGAA
Organism: Rhopilema esculentum; assembly: GCF_057945365.1. Classification (NCBI taxonomy): domain Eukaryota; kingdom Metazoa; phylum Cnidaria; class Scyphozoa; order Rhizostomeae; family Rhizostomatidae; genus Rhopilema; species Rhopilema esculentum. The sequence goes on from NC_142816.1 coordinate 5,012,398, forward strand.
TCACTTGTTTTAACAGTGTTTCTAGACCTACAAGATCTAGGAGGCTGTTCTCTTTGAGGGGCAGTTTTGTTTCTTATGTTGGAAGGAACATATTGTTTTATCCTATCCCCCAATCTCTGGGTTGTGCGTCCTACGTAGCCAGAATCACACTGGCACGTAAATTCATAAATAACGGAACTTTTTCGGTGGGTAGGAATGCAATCCTTTTGAATAGATGGAAGTGTTCTTTCGAACCTTTATTCTGACGTTTTATGCTCTGAGGAGTGTCAGACGAAAAAGCTTTTAGTTAATATGTTGTGAAATGTTTGCTTTTTTCGAAGCCATTTTCAAGTTATGTACCGCCAAAAAACTGTTCAAAAATAATATTGTTTTGTGTTGACGGTAAAAGGTTTGTGGCTGTATCTTACCACTATAAGCTAATTAATAGAAACCCTAACTATAAAAAAGACAAGTTACAATTGATCATTTGGGCTGGGTTTATGGGACTCAAAGATTCAAGTGCATAATCCACCGAAAAGGAAGTTGTCCTGATGGTAACTTACCCGCCCTAGAGCACCTGTTCTTGGCTGTGAACACCTCATAATGAAGCTGCCATTTTCAAAATTAAACCACGTCAGAGTAGGTATACGAGCCTAACAAGAAAGCATTACGATTAGTTTGCCTAATAAGAAGGGCGCAAAGGCAACTATCAAACCATCATCAAATATCAAAGGCAATCACGCAAAGGCAAGTATCATCAAATATCAAAAGCAAGTAAAGCAATCAAGAGAAGCTTTGTAGTAACAAATATAAGAATACTAGTTGATCAACAAAAAACGTAAGCAGTGGTGAACGTACCCTGGATCTAAATTCAGCAAGACCTTTGAGTGTTTCATCCTGCAAAAGAAATTGTTATTGTGCATAGCGATGACTCTAAAATCCACGAATGGGGTCAAAAATTCAAACAGAAAATTGATTTATTAATAACTATCATTAAAATGGCTTTGAAAAAAGCAAACATTTAGTAAACTAAAGCTTTTCGTCTGACACTCTTCAGAGTTTAAAACGTCAGAACATAGACCGAAAACTCTCGATCGAGACCGAAAAGTTTTCGGTCTATGTTCTGACGTTTTAAACTCCGAAGAGTGTCAGATGAAAAGCTTCAGTTTACTAAATGTTTGCTTTTTTCAAAGCCATTTTCAAGTTTTGTACCACCAAAAGATTGTTTGAATTATCATTAAACAAGATTCGTTTTTTCCTTCCTAATATAAGATGTTCTTATGAAAGATAAGAATTTTAGCAAGTACTGTCATTGAGTTCATATAACGTGAGAAATCTAAATTTCCAAATCAGTGATCTTGGAACTAATATAAAAAACCCATAGAGTGCATATCTGTTCCATAGTTTTGAGCTTTCGAAAAGAAGCTTGATATCTGCGTAAATTTGTATAATGCAAACGCTTCTACTAATTCTATTGCCAAGTGAAAAGAGACGGTCCCCTTTTTGGACAAAAAAGGCTTCTTCCTTGAGATTTTACCATTTCAAACATAAGGTAGCTTCTTGCAATTATTAACAGAAATATTACAAGCAAGAGAGCAAATTCTGACATTAAATTTTCTTTTTCCAACATTTGAAAATCAATGCCTTTAAAAATGTACATCTGGGAACAACAGTCCTTTACATAGAAGAGACTTTCATGTTTTGTTTAACGGCATCCAGTAGTAATAACAGGAAAGATACCAAAATACTACATTCAAATCGTTTTGGGGTTTCAAAATTAACCCTCAATATTTCTTCAATACTCCTAATTGACATGTTAACTTCAGTAGCAAGAAACCAAATGAAATATGTGTTACCAGTGATGAAAATATTGCGCAGAAACTTTCTCATGACAGTTTTTGTAGTGGGGATGTGAGAGGGGAGGGGATTCACTGACAATCGCGGGTAACCACGGGCAATCGCAGGCAATCGCGGGAAGTGGCTGGTATTTGCAGCAATTCGCGGTTATTTGCAGATACTCGTGGTTACTTGCCGGCATACCATTCCTCGCCTGTTCTCTACAAAGACATTTAAGTAGCTATGTGGGTAATCTTATATGAGAATCAATATACGATTAAAATATAATTGTACTAAAGTAAATCTTAAGATTACTTACTGAAACACTCTCTGGAACATAGAGATACCTCGGATATGAAGGACTGAAGGAATAATCAAGATTGATAGTTGACAAACGCCAATATCCATTCACCTTTAAGAAAAAGCAATAGTTCTAACAATGCCACCTATTTACCAACTCTTAACTCTGAAAACCAATGTTCTTATGGCTTTCAATTGAACAGCATCTAAAAGCGACTAAGCAGTGCAAAGTATCAGTAGTCCTGAATTAGTTTTCTAAGCAGCAAGACAGACTGTGCATGAGGTTTCTCTTGTAAGAATTTCTCTTGTAAGCATTTTTTATATAACAAATATAAAAGCTGGCATTCGATAGCAAATTGATTATGAATTTACAACTTTGTAAATAATAGTTATCTTCCTTCTTCACCAAGCGGGCAGGCAATCTTCCACCACAACCCAGCCCCCCCCCCCCCCATATCTGGATAGCAGCGCTGGGTTGCACAACATATTCTGAGAGAAAAGACAAGGGAACGTCCTACTTTTCTACCCAAGTCTCGGATGACTTTCCCGTTCTGATGAGTAGAAGGTCAAGCCATGTTTGGATCGTTAATCCTTTTAAGAAAGGGTCGCTTAGTGCCATAAATCTTTAGTATTATCATTAATGACACTAAGGCCGCATGAAGTTCTTTCTCATTAATAATACCACATCAAGTTAGTTATACTCAAGATGTTAAAACAATCTTGTAAACAAACCTTTTGTCGCTCGAATTCCTCCTGAGTATCGTAGACTTCCCAAGAGCTCAATAGAAACTCTGGCCCAGCCAAGCTAAAAAGGGGGGAAAAGAAAAGCACCGTACCATGTAAGTTTAAAAAATATCATTACAACTGATTAAGCGATTGGTTGATTGGAGTGATTAATTGGAGTAAGGGATTGCAGCGATTGGGTGCAATGATAATGATTATGATTGTTTTGATAATTGTGAACGATGATTGTGATTAACGATTAATGAAAGTGATTGGTGATTGGTAAATGATGATGAGGAAGTGATGTTGACTGGCCTAAGTTTAATACCATAAAAAGCACGGTGTCATAAAATTATACGGCAAAAGAGGGCATTAATTTCAACATAGGGCAGCTTTAATGAAAGGCTAGAGTTAGAACATTGGGCTAGAACGTGAATAAAGGACACCTCCAATATTAATTTAGGAAACCGGTGGCCTTATTCTTCATTTGCAATGTAGCATCAGTGGATTTTTGTAGAAATTGGGGAAACAAAAATGTAAAATTATGATTGAAGATAGCGATTGGTAATTGATTATTAATGTGAAGATAATCCAACTTGCTGAGGTCAGTACCTTACAAACATTTTCGACGGTGGTTGTGCATTTGCATTTCTCGTAATATAGCGCATCCTCTTAAGAAATATTTTCATCATCCTGACAACACACCTGCATTGAAAAAAAGTAAAACGTAAAAAGCACTAAAAGTAACTTGAAGCAAGCTACTGATGTGCACGTACTACAAATAGCGGTATGTTTCAAAGGCTAAGTTAGCAACAGCTCGTTGTAGGGCAGTTATCTTACTGATCATGTTTAATAATGAAAATTAAACACTGAAAAATGAAATGAAATGTACGGCTTTCCATACCCTGAGTGAACGATTCCGATAAACGATTCTTTCCCCATATAAGATTCGACGATTTCATCTGCCATTCCACCGGAATCACTTACATCACTAGAAATCGATTCGTTATCTTCATCGTCATCATCATCATCATCATCACCAGCCTCCCGGCTTTTTGTAGAATACGCTACACGGGGAAAAACTCTTTTAACTCGATAAAACAAACTCAATAATGGGGCAAATAAAACAGTTGATTGTGAAGATAATTAAACCCTAAACTTGTAACTTGGTCCTTTTCATATTTTGCTTAAAAATCAAATGTCATTTCTCTATGAGCCTTTCAAAATGGCTTTTTCTGGTATCAATCATCGAAACAGAACTAGGAGGGATAAACAGTTGAAGATACCATTACATCAAGTTTTTTGAGACAGTTCAAAAAATGATGTAGACTACAGTAAACTTCGTCATTTCGTGCCTGACATCGGTGGTGCATCTGGGCAAAAGGGAGCTGACTCACTTTAAAATCTTATTCCTTCTTAGGAACCAAGTGAAAAGCAATTCTGTCGTCTAACGTGAACATTTAGCTAATGTTGAAGAAACATCCTTCGGTTGTTTGAAATTTCTTTGGCAGACAAGTTTCTCCATAACTTGCACCCCTTTCTTTAAGAATGATTTGATATTTGAGCAGATGCATTTACAGCCCCTACCAGAACTCTTGGAGCACCCTTTTGCTAAAGTATTGTTTACATAAAATCAATTATTTTCGGTAAATGGAGACCGACACCTAACCCCATCTCTCCCGCAACAATATTAGTTGTAGAGTTTGATATCTTGGCTGTTCGAAAAAATTCCATCTATCAACACCCAACCTCTAAATATTGCATATTGCATAATTACATAATTACAAAAATTGCGTAAAATGGTAAACAGTTCAGTGCAGTGTACCAAGACTTTTGGTAGACATTTACCACAGTAAATAGAATGTATAAAAAATCACAGAAAATAGAATTTTGATAAACCTCCCCTTAGACAGTGCAAACATATACGAACGAATAGATCCCCATAAACATATACGGACGGATAACTATAAACATTACAGCTTAAGCACTACCGATACTCCGCTGATCAGCTAAATCATCCTCCTCCTCACTGCCAATCGAGTTATCAACAGTGAGCAGCTGCCCATCCGCTCTTGTTGTGATTTTCCCTTTGACGAATGTCAAGCGAATGGTGCGGAAATCGCTGCATTTGATAATGAGGGTCTTAACATCAGAAAAGCCAGCTCTTCCAGCTTGCGTTCTCTGAATGACCTACCAAACACGATAAGCACTGTCATATAATGGGGCGCATCCTTTAGGACACAGTCAGTGATGGACTAAAATATGCCCATACGAGCAAAGCTTTTAAGAAGGGGTAGAAAGAAGTGCAACATGATTCACATAGCTGTTTAATTCGGGATGATTTGTCAGTAGTAAGCAAGGGGGTCCTACGCAGAGACAACAAAGGCTTGAAATGAAAATGAATCGTTAAATTCTGCGAGGCGTAGCTACTGGAAAAACCATGGGGCACAGGAAGCAACCCCTCTCTCTTCACCGATGCTATATTCTAAAATCTTGGCAAAAAATTGTTAACAATTTTTAACTAAAAATGAAATCAAGCCTCCCTTTTTTACAACACGCTAGAAGTCTAAACAACACACCTGAGATCAATGTTGGGTGACGTGGTTACAGAATAATTGAGGATGCGTGCAGGCTCAAATATTCTTATAACAACATTGATTTCATGAGAGGGGCGAGTGCTTTGAAACAGGTTTGAGTTCATTGAGTGTGGCACAGCATTTCCAAGATTGTAGATAGGCAGGCCACACCCCCTCCCCCCCCCCCGTCACCCATTGCGCTATACCCCTAGACCTACCCTTCACATGGTGAATCGCCTTAAGTCGAAGGACTCAGTAATACAATTGAAACAACTAGGAAAACCGTATTACCAATCTTAATTTTCTGCCATAATTATAATATTTACATTTTCCAGTCTCGGACTCTCAAAAACCTCCACCTTTTAGCCTAAATACATTAGTGAGTTATTCTTAAAAAAAACATGGGTAAATTTTTAGGATTGATTAAAGGTAATACGATTGTTTGATTGACATTTGAATCACGTGTTTAGATTATATCACGAGCTCTGTGATAAATCTTTGAGTGTTTTATGAATCAAAAAATGGCATCCATATACCTCTTTATTGCAGGTCTTTGTCCCTATTCCAAACACAATAATGACGAAAGTCCAAAAGCTACATTGTAGGATGGTTATAGTATATTCAAAACAAAAGATTTGATTTTGCTTTTGTATCGCTGTGAATTAAAATATCAGACTAGAAATCTGCAAGAAAACTTTTACTTCTGACCAAAGTTCAGCCTTACTATCTTTCCGTATTCATTCTCACTATCAACAGCTTAAGCCTTATTATTCTTATAAACTATATTTTTATGAGCTACGTTCTTACACTTTAATAAACGTATAAACCTACCTTTTCTTCATAACCTTTTTCGACAGACTGGATGTTATTTAACGCTACCCACATCGAGAGATCCTAAAAAGACAAATAAAAAGATAGATTTATAGAATAAATACAACGTGTAACACAAGAGATGTGAAAAAATATGGGCTCTGTGAGCCTACAATTCTAAATACCAAAATTGAATTGTGAGAGCAAATCAGTTTACAAAGACTGATAAATAAAATGCATAATTTGTTTTAGTTACAGTAAGATATTCGTGTCTTTCCTGTTTTACATTTTTAGGGTTCTTGTCTAAAATCAGACCCAACACTTGGGGGTATCGGAGAGTCACGTATGTTAGGGCCGCCAAATATTAGTTCATTAACTTATCATTGCGGTAATACCGTCAAAATACAAGATCGTTTCTCGTGGCATTAAACTTTTCTTTGTCATTCTGTGCTTTTCTGCTTACTATTCGCCATCACGACGGAATTTCGAGACACATTTTACAGATATGCCATGACCTTGACTCAAAAATCTCGTCTGGAAAAACTCCAAAAAACAGAAAATACAAAAATATTTTGGCGTAGCATTTCATGAATGACAATGCGAATAAAGGTCCTGTAAAAACGTTTAACATATCCACTCTTTGTTATGTCTTAAGAAATTAGTGATTGTCAGAAATCTGTTGGCAGATGCTTTTCAGAACATAGCTTATTGTTCCTTTTCCAATCAATTAAGGCCAGGCAACCGCACAAGAATTAATAAAAGCTCCGTTTTTGAGTATTTCCTACCGACACCTATCATCAAACACAGGCGTCTTCATACAACATACAGGGGGTTGTCTCTAGCACAAATTTTTTGGCTGAACTGCCAATCAATACATGTAGAAAGAACTACGTCAAACAAATTACATTAACTTTTCTCATTGGAAAATTTGATCATTAAGTTTGATTTTTGCCTTGGTAATTATTTTTAATTTGCTTGGGTTTAAAAGATTCCGCTTAGCTGAGAAAGTAATAAGAGAATTGGTAAAAACCGAGAAAAAAGTGTTATATCCAACTAAATGCACTGTTTTTGACCCTCGACAAAAAAGGATGGCTGATAAAGTCACAACAAGAACCGTAACGAAGAAAGAAAATTCCTCAGAGTTCTGCTTCGAAAAGACCTTAAATTACTTAATTCCCAGCATGCTCTCATTTGAATGCATTACTTTCAGAGGCTAACAGAGCGATGTACGTCAAATGTGTTCCTAGATAGGGGTCGAGAAAACAGATGTTTTCTATCCAAGATTCTATCTTCTGAAACATTGTACTAGACATTCAATCATTTAATACCCTTATCATAAAATACTTTGTGTAACATTAAATGTTTAAAAGCACTGTTAAAAGGTAACAGTGGGAGTTGTTCTATTTCGATCAACAACTGGGTATATATATTTCCTAGCTAGCGTAGAGTTTTCGATCTATGTTCTGACGTTTTATAATACTCTTAAGAGTGTCAGACGAAAAGCTTAAGTATGATTCAAAATTTGTGTTTTTTCCAAAGAAATCCACCTTTACAGATTCAGTTTTGATTTAATGGATTTTTCAGTTTTAATCTTTTGTTTTTATACATTAATGGTGATTCGTCCTAGTGCCCTGGAAGGATAGAGTAACTATTGGGGCACCATTATTCGAGAACTATTGGAAGAAAGGTATTGGTCATTGGAAACTAAAGAACTTTATAATTTGGGGGTTGGCTCGAGCCCCTTCCTCCCCTCCCCAAGAGCAGTAGTAGTTACAGCCATGACACACTCTTCCAAAAAGAGTCGAATAATCGATTTTGCTGCCCTTATTCGTCGCCAGCTGTTCGGTAAGCAAAAATTTACCATAGCACACAAATTTCAAGAGTTTCAAGTGTCTCGAGCGAGGGGCAAATCACTCCAAGAAAATCTCGTACACCTTTGGTGGAAATCCTATTGTTTTATCGGAAAATCGCAAGAAATCCTTTTGTTTTAGGGAAAATCTCGTACGCTGTTTACAAGAGTGAATAGCCCCTCGGTCTCGTGTCTTCTATTTTCAGATTACGTAACAAAGATTGTTGTCAAGTTGAACTTAAAAAGTCTCTTTTAACTAAAATTTTATGGACTTGGATTGTAATGTTTAACTATAGGAACAATTATAAGCATCTAGATATATCGTATTTGGATATTTTGTCGATTCATCAGGTGCTACATGTAGAGAATTCCTTGATACTTATTTTATCTCACTTTTAGTGGGGCAGAAGCAAGCTTTCACTTGAGAAACAGTTAAAAATATACCGTTTGGCCTGCAAGACTAGTGACTTCAGACTTTGTACACTGTATGACCAACCTATTGAAAAACAGAAGATGACTTACGACCTACACATGTGTCCATTAACCTTGGAAAAATCGGGTTAGTGAAAACCGATTTCCCGTTGGATTAGTCATACAATACACTATTGCTACAAGTTCCAAACGGCGCTCTTTTTATTGGCGTTCAGAAAAGAAGCAAGGGAAAACTGTATAACAGAAAAGAAGCAAGAGAGCAAAAAACACGAGTCTATGGGAGGGAATGCAGGACTCCGGCAAAGAGAAAGACGAGGGCTGTAACAGAAAGCATGAAACGCGGGAAAACAACAGAATTTAAGAAACGCGAGACTACAACAAGGAGCAAGATACCCTGGACTATGGCAATGAGTAAGAAAGGCGGGAATACAGCAGACAGCAAGAAACGCGGGACTACGATAGAAGCAGGAAACGCGGGACTACGATAGAAGCAGGAAACGCGGGCTTAAGACAACGGCAGATATAAAACGAGGCGCTATAGCAGAGAAAATAACAGACAGCAAGAAGCGCGGGATTTAGACAGATATACGCAGGACTATTGTTATACACAGGACAGGACTATCATACAAAGGTTTACGGTAGAGTTCAAAGCAAGAAAGTGCGGATCGACACTTCGATGAAAGTCAAATGGTGAACAAACTGAGCCAATTTCTAAATTCTAAACCCTAAATTCTAAACCAATAAATCTCAATAGCTATACCTTATGAAGAAGTCATTTACTCTTATGATTAATATTAGGAAGTGCTGATTTCTGAAAATTTCCAACCAGACAAAAATAATGCAATAATAAATACAGCCATACCGGAAATCAGTCAAAAAAATCCTTCCCAGTCCCCTATGTCCACTGACTTCAACAAGTACGTCATCAAGAAGCAGCTCAACATTTTCCTTGTTGCCTGGAATTCCAAAATCAAAGAAATTAACAATATTTGTGTAAACATTGACAATTAAACTGAAAAGAGTTGTATGTGATTTATCTGGATTCAAAAAGCCTTTCGTGTTCCTATACTTCATAATAACATAGCCTTTCTTGAATGAAAGAATACTAATGAAAATGAAATACCTGGAAAATTTACAATGTCTTCTCCACTCGTTATTGGTAGCTGAAATCCTGGCAGTCTAGCACAATCGTTCCTCATAATTTCATGTGCAATCCATTTTGGTATTTGCTAGGTAAGAGATATCATCAGATTCATAGATAAGAGATATCATCAGATTCAAGGAAATAAATCAACAACAAGGAATTTTTTCTTAACATCAATATGAACAACCTGGGTTAAAGGTAACAATCTCAAAGCAATTCCTGTTCTGCCTAAAACAGTTTTCAGAATCATTTAGGTGCGAGTGGCTCTGTTGTTCTTCTTCTTGTGCCATGGCATTGAATGATGTAGACGGTTCATGATGGTACTTCCTTCTTCTGCTATTTCTTGCAATCTCACCTAGTTGTTTTTCATTAAGAACACCATTAGGTAGCAACAAATACAAATTACTGTTCACGTCATCTTCCCTGTCTAGATTTGAAATGACCTCTTCTCTGACTTGTTTTGCCCGCTATCAGCCGTCTTCAATTCTAAGTCAATCATTTGGTCAAATTCTTGAGTATAGACAAAAATATAACCTAAACTAATGAAAACACATACCTCTTCATCATTCAATGCTTTTAAAGTAATATTCAACAACAGTCTTCCCTTTGATTGGCCACCAGCATAGGTTCTTCCTAAAGGATACCATCTTGAAGTTGTTCCATCTGGTATTGTTGCCAAAGGAACCATAACTCTTCCCATAAGGTCATCACGATTAAGTCTATCTTTATCCCATACATCAATAGTGAGAAAGTATGCAAGCTCACAAAGAGGAACAATATATGGAATGGCACTTCTGCGATAGGATGGACCACTGAATGCAACTTGTGGCAAATGGTCAACTTCATACACAAAGGTTTCATTCCAGATTGGATTTAAACAACGAAACTTTGTTGTTGTTGTCCTCTCTTCTTTTCCGATTTTCAAAATGCAGTAAGGGTCTGATGTCCCGATTGGATCAAGAGCAGGCAAATCTTCTCCTTTGACAACTACAAGAAATTCAAATTATTATTGATTTGGCTAACTGGAAAAGAAGCTATTTATTATGCACAGCTAGCATTAAAAACAGTGCAAGTTTTTGGAAAGGTTTTCTGTATAGTATGGCTGTCCAACAAAAGTCAAATAACCTCAGTTTGAATAGCTAAATAGCAATTATTAAAAATGAGTAAATGTATCTTACAGAAAACTTTGTTTATTTGAAAAGTAAAATTACTTAAAAAGGCCTAATGACTGGTTGATAGATCTTGAATTTACAAAAGAAACATTTGTCTATACAGAGCCGGAGGGGTACTCCCATTAAGGCCTGACAAGGGGGTCCAGTCGATTTGAGGGTCTTACCAAATGGCCCATTTTAGATAATAAAACAACAGCTTAGTTTATCTTGCAATTTATTGAAAATAATAAACAAGATTCCATCTGTCCAGGTTCAACAATTATCAATGGGGAAGAAATCTGTCAAAGAAGGACCAACTGGGCACAAAGAAATTGATGCTACCAAGGATATAATTTCTGTCCTTATGCTACCATTTGAGGGTTATTGTCAAAAAAGACTATCGTTTGAGGTTATCTTTTAACATTCTAGCTTAGGTCCTCTTTGACCCTGACTGGACCCCCTTGTTAGGCCATGATGAGAATACCCCCCCCCCTCCTCTCCCCTTGGGTACAGACAAGAGGAACATAGAATTGCTCATCAACTTTTATAACCGAAGACCATGGGTTACAATCAAATTACTACAGTATTTTCTTGAATATTATTATGGTATATTACTGTGCAGCCATACTATACAACTTTAACAAATTGATGAGCAACTCCTTTGATAATTGTTTAAATAATTGCATTGTTGCGGACTTTTCAAAAACAATTTAGCATAAACTTACTTTTATGGCAACCCCAAGTCTATACCCTTAAACATATATCATTTTATATATAAAAGTACTACATAAGTAGGTTTTCATGTCATTTTTTAGATGTGACCAAATTCATTGCCATGGAATTTAAGAAATGCAATCGGGAGTAAAAGGTATTGTTAATACATCAAACTGTCAGGAGCAGTCAACATCAAACCACAGTTGCAAAAATTGATCTTTATGACTGGTAGAGCAAGAACATGACACTCTTGTAACGTTTTTTCTACCCTCTTGGGTCAAAATATTTAATTTCAAGGTGGCAATGAAAATGACAGAAATTATGGGGGATTAAAACAAACAAGACTCCTTGCACTAGCTGTTCTTGGAAAAAATTGCAACATTTTCACGGAGTTGAAAAAATTGCAAAATCAATAGGGGATATGTCTTATGTTACTATTTCCGAACTAACACACAAGTTTGACTACAGTGAAAAAGTTAAAAATAAGCAAACAAAATACGCCACACCAATAGACGTACACTACCCAGATAAATCACACATTATTACTTTTATTTTATTCAAAATCAATGAGGTGATTGCAATGAAAATTTACCTGTTATTTTGAGAAAAGCCATTCGCTCTCCCTTCCATTTGCCATGGGCTATTGTCTCTACTTTCGCTTTGTCGTCCACGGAAGAAGACATACTTTTTTCAGTACAAGAAACGTACCACATAGCCCCTGAACCTTTACTGTGAAGGCCTACGTTATGATTCATCTCGTAAGCATCCTATTATCTTGCAATCCCGCTGCCTCCTCAGAGGGCTTGTTCCGCCATTTCTTCCTCATATAATACCAAGGCGTAAACGAGGACGAAATGAGCCTCATTTCCAAGTGGCACTTTTTCAAAATGTTGTTAGTGTCAAATGTACAACCAAGTCGTGAAAAATTTCTGGTCCCGTTTATCAATAGCGCAAGAAATCCTCCCACTGAAGGGCTTGATCTGTGATAGTGATAACATCAGTGATAATAAGGATTTTTACAGCAATAGGTTTTCAACTAGAACAGATTTTAAGCTTTGAAAAGATTTAAATGGGCTCAACAATACTTTTTAGGCGAATAGGATGTTATAAGTTCACATTACGAATATCAGGACAGGAACGAAGGACGTGTGTATAGGAGCAAGGCCTGATAAACGACAGCCGTTCTCAATAAATGATGAATAACAATCCTTTGTGATACAGAATTTAAAAATGGTTTGAAAGATGTTACAAAAGCTTTTCGTCTGACACCCTTCAGAACGTATCCTGATTGAGAAAAACAAAACCAAACTGTATTAAATAATAAAAAATATCTGTAATATCATAATTCTTAGAAACAGCTTTTGGCTTTTTTGCTATATTGACGAATAAATATAAATTGAAAATAAACGCCATAAGATTTCCAGTTTTCAAAGCTCGTGCTCTTTCTATGTAGCAGAACCTTTTATCAGCAAATCCGACGTTACAAGCTAAATTTTTTTTTTCAGACAAAGACTTTCTTACAATGACAGTTGTGAAACTGCTGGAGCAAAAACGAACTGTTATTGTTAGCTTTTGATATCTGCATTAGACAATACCCCCAGTTAAGAAACACAACACACAAGTAGAAGTTTTTGGCTAAAAGTTAACAGTATGTTATGAAACTTGATGTTAGGTAAGATGATAGTTCTAATCGCTTATAAATCATAGGCACCGACTTTTATTTTTCCCAGGGGGAAGGGGGCTCAAAATTTAAATTAAAAAAAAATAAAAAAAGTTAAAAGGTAGAGAAATTCCCAAACGTAGGAGACAGAAAGTTTAGACTAAATTTTTTACAAGGGATTTATTTGATTCAAATTATTCTTTAGCAATAGATAAATTTCACATTTTTGAGACTTAGAATATACATATACCTTCCTTCAGCTGTTCTGCGCTGAATTTTCAGCCCAGTGGCGGATTTCAAACGAAATTCCCAGGGGGGGGGGCTGACCCCCCACAGCAATTCCCAGGGGGGGGATCGAGCTCACGAGCCCCCACGTAGTCGGCGCCCATGCTATAAATCCAAACCCAAATCAAGTCAAGCCATGATACTTCGGTGGGATTTACGAGCAACTACCTTGGGAGATTCACCCTTGAACTCTGTGTTTTGTGTTTTGTATAAGAAAATTAGAGGGATAAAGCTTGTTGTGACTTGCAGGACTGTCGGAAACGGGGCTGAGAGGAGCCCTACCCCACAATTATTGTCAAAATGTAGTATATTTCCTTTATAACAGTGTACTGAATGAGAAATAGTACAATTGGCAGCCCAACCCCCTCCTCCCTCCCCCAATATGAATTTTGTTGCAACAGCACTGACTTGCATTTCCCCCACTAATGCACATTCAATTTTTTTATAAAAAAACAAAGGTCGATGTTGGAAATGTCAATTTTCATTGTTTCTGAATTATGATGTCATGCACTTTATAAGGTTATAACGGAAACACATACATATGGGCGTAGTAGGTACTGCAGCAAGAATTGTAGTCAGTTACGAGAAGGAGCTCCAGTAGAAAGGATATATATTAGAGACAGCCACTACCTGGCGTAGGCCAGTGGAGTGGTAAGGAGTATCTCACACGGATTTGTCCAGTTATCATCAACCGGTTAGTCATAATTAGGCCTTATAAAAATATGTCATCATGGTGTTTTCATCATCTCTGCCTTGAGAATCCAGAAAGATACATAGAATCTTTACAACATTAGGTACTATTACAGAAAACAAAAACATTTCCAACGAAAACTTGTTCTGGAGGTGTTTTCACAACAATTTTGACTTTTCGATATTTCTACTGTTATGAAATTATGCTATGTTATGAAATGTTCGTGATCTTTCTTATCACGTCAAGAGATTTGCTTTCGTTCTGATACTGTATTTAGATGTGGGAGATATATTTTTATCCCTTGTGTCTTAAGTTCTAGGCCAACAGGGCAATCATGTTTTGGATTTTACAAAATTTCGTTGTTCTCAGTTTTATCACGATTTCATAGTTTCTTAATTGTTTGCTTCGAGTACTAAAGTTTCTTAATTTTTTCTGACTGTTCAGAACTCGCTTCTTAAAGACAGTTTTTTGTAAAAAAGATGAATGTAACTCTACTGCAGACACTATCGTAATGCATGATTCATTAGTGAATCGACGAGTCTGTGGCCTCTAACCCTAAAAGTGACTAATGCAAAACAAATCTCTGATCTTTTTAAATGATCTTCTTGTCTATCAAAAATCTCTGACAAAATAAACATGGCGTGAGTCTCGTTTCAGTTCAGGGACAAAAAGATTTGCGTTATCTTTTTAGAGATCAGACGCCACGTGCTCTCCTTTGTATGTTCCAAGCAGGCAGCTGTCGTTTATAACCCAGTCCTAAAGGGCAAATTCTTGTGTTGACATATCTTGATGACCTAACAACACAATCAATGAACGTTACAGGCACTCTAAACGTAACATTCCTCAGATTTATAAAAATATGACAATATAATTAGATTTTTGAACAAGTTGCTTTGCTCTTGTTGGTTGATCAGATTTGGAATTCATTCGTGTAGAAATCGGGTATGAGGTATAAACAGTCCTAGTTACTGGCTTGCTTACAACTTCCAGAGAAGTCAGCTTCAATCATTTTAAAGCATTGATTGGAGAGATGAAGGGTTTTGGGAGGTAAGGATGGCTTCTTGAAGCAGTCAGGGATGTTGCAAACAGCCGGGGGATAGTTGACTGCAATTGCTTAAATGCCAGTACCTTAAATTTATCAAGGGTTAGGGAAAACTTTTAAGGAAGTTGTGCTGCTCCAAAATAATTATCCCCTCCCCCTCGCCGATCCTTAGTGCAACAGTATAGAGAGAGAATCCGTTTTCTTTCCCGCGTTGCTTCATTTATCAAATGTCCTGCCTTTCTAAAAATACTGAGCCCTATACCGACTTAACATTACTGTGATCCCACAGTCTCTATTTGTTGACTATTCCTCTAATAAGAAGCCTCCTCGTTAATCGATTGTTCACCAGCAAATAGAGCATAACTTGAAATTTCCCCTTGAAAAACAAGTCAAGCGACGACCTTGTCCCCATCTCTTGATAGCTTTCCCTTGTCCCCATCTCTTGAAAACTGAGAATTTTCGGAGGTACTGATGATGTCATTGCAAAGCGAGGAAGAAGTGAAGCTTCTTTATGCTGAACCTGGGAATTTTATGATCCGCTGGCAGAGCATATATTCAGTAATTAACAGCTGATATCAGGAGGAGCAACGTCAAGTAAAACATTCTCAACTTTGTTTTGTGACGCAAACACAACAAGAGATATCATTGTCATCAAAATTTTCTTTTGAGTTGTAGATTAGCTTAATACTTTTGTCATAAATCCTCATAAAACTTGATTGCTAAGGAAGTAGCATTAAAACCAAAGGATCTGATCAACAAAGCACTTTGCTACTTCTAGTTTGGCATTATTGAAGACCATCTGCAAATATAACGTTTTTGGCAAGCTTTTTTCATTGGTAACTCAAATAAACCGCACAAAAATCGCTTTAAAGAATCAAACGATTTACCCTAATGCCATATTGTCTTCTAAAGAAATTAATATACAGAGTTTTTCATAAACTTTAACAACAAGGAAACGGCTGTTTAGACTATCTCTTAATTCCATTGTCTTTTTTACCATTCGAGTGACTCTATAGCTGGTGGCTGAATTAGATCTGTATTCTGCCCCCTTATTGAAACATACAATTGAAGTTTTACTAAACACATACTAGATTACCGATTATTGATTGGCAATCGGATATGTTGTTTTTCATAAACCTTCGTCGATAAACATTAGCAGAGTCACTATTCAAGTGAATAGAATTTACAAGCAACTGAGATAACTAATTCAAAGAAGCGTAAATTAAACAAAAAAGAAGCAAGGAGACATCCTTGTCAAAATATTCACGTTTTTGTAAATGCCATTATTTAAGCCAATAACTACGTTCTGGTCCTCACATGTAATGTTACTTTGGTACTATTTTCATAAAGATAATAAGCAAAGAGGGAAAAAGAAAAATTCTTAGATGTGAGATGCCTTTAGGAGTGGAGGTTAAACAAAGAAACGGTATTTATGGTAATAGTCTTACAGAAAGCAGTTTTTAGGGGGTAATGGCTTGTCAGAGAAGAGTTTAGGGAAGATGTTTAGTTACAACTATACCTAAACTGTCGTTTTTGAAGGTTGTTTATGGTTTATTTATGAAATCATTAATAAATCACTGTAGCCCCCTTTCTGGATCTTTATCCTTAAGGATCGTAGTTACCTTGTCTTCGAATGAATAAAGATCTTGTAGCATTAAAATGTTTACTTCTTGGGATCTTCACGTACTGGTTTCTTAACAAGCAATATTAACTGATTGACAAATAGCAGACTCTTAAACTTTCCTAATCCTGCTACATTCCTTTAAGGTTTCCAAGAAGCTTCACACTGCAGATATTCTGTGTTTGATTATTCTCAATTTTAAGTAAATATAACAGGTTTTCTATTATAGTTGTTATAAGCATAGACCTTTGAGAAAACAAGCACCATTTTGTATTCAGCAATGAAAATAATATGAGCAGTCATTATGATTGCGTTTCAATTGCCATTCATCTGTCTTGTTATCTGATTAAGTCATTTGACTGGAGAGACGTATTTGTTGGAATATCAACCTGCTTTTATTTAGCATTTCCATTTGTCGGTCGCATCTCTCTATGGCGACTTTTATCAATACCTCATTGAAGCAGGCTAAAGCTTCTCAAAGAAATCACACCCGGACAATTCGTTGGCACATAAACCTTAGTAGCAAAATTTGTATATCTTGTCAGGGATCATAAAAGCAACCCTAACCCAACTCCCCCCTCTTTTTCCGAAAAATGCTCTGCAGCCTCTTATCATATTGTATTTAAAAATGTACAAAACAAGACATGGACTTAAACGGCCATAAGTTTACAAGTTGAAATGATGTTTGACGCCCTACTCAAAAATCAATGGCAACTCTAATACCTTATCATAAAAACAGGTCATGTATTTGAGCACTATGAAAGGATGCTAGGCTAGTTTAAAATGAGAATTCCCAGAATCGATATACTAGTTCTTACCTTATAAGGTAAAGTTTAATTTTCGTTTAGAATTGAGTGAATATCGTGGTGTTTATTGTCTGGAGTTAAAAGAAACTGAATCGAACATTGAAGCTTGTAAATAAACAAAGAGAATGCTAGATGTCTGTGTTTTTACTTTCCAGCGGGCTATCAAAATGTTAAAAAACTTCGGTCCTTTGATCCATTATAGCAAATATTGTGACGCAATTATGAAGATGTGAATTCGTTTAATTGAAGAGTCCGTGATAAAGTTGTTACCAAAGGAGAAGTACCACACCGAAATGATTGCGGCACCCTTCACGCAGCATCGTACATACATCTGGATTGCGCAAGAGTATGGTATTCAGCAAAGAATCAACCTTCCCTGCAGGCATCATGCAATATTCTGTGATGTAATTTAAATGCGATCTTTCAACCCTACACCTTAAAGTAACATTTGCTTTCGGTTAATCTTAAAAATCTTTATGTTTAAATTCAAATTCGACATTTTTCATTGACATAAAAAATTCTTGGTTTGCTCACACCCTACCCCGCTAATTTCTTTGCGTTTTTTCAAAAATCTCCAGGCTTACTTTTGGCATTTAAAATGGGGTACCACCTAGGGGCGTCGTGGCTGGGTGCAGGGGGCACATGCCCCCTATTAAAAACCATTCGGCAATTTAACAATAATATAGTTAGGAAATAAATTAAGTACCAGAATGGAAATATATCGGTTGTTTAAAACACGACGTTTCGAGCATGCACTCGTTATCAAGTGGCTAGAAAAGAAACGAGCCAAGCAAAGAAAAGGCAAAGATGCGACGCAACAGAAAAATGCGAGATACCCAGAGCAGGGTGTTTTTAAGTTGCTATTCCAAGTTTCACACTTAATGCGATCATTAATTGTCGTGAAGTTCTATTAAAGAATAAATCAAATTCACAAAAAGAACAACTGAATGCAAACGGCTGCCTTTCACCTGAGCATTTGATATTAAATTCATTTTCAGAAGTTATGCTCCATAAACTTTCATGATTCATTATTCATTCGATAATTTGTTCGAGCCTCTGTCAATGCATTCAGTAAAATAGACTACCGATTTCAACTTGCTATTGTTCTGCCTTAAATCCTAAGTCTCACAAAACTTCTATGCCTGTTAAGATTATAAGAACTAAGTCATATAAGAAGCAGTCATGACCATCCAAGATGGGAGCTCAGTGAGAAAAAGCAATGTTAAACTGATCTTGTATTCAAAAGATGCAGAAAAAAATTAACTTCTAGCATAAAGAATATAATCAGATTTTTGATAAACATCTGAAATGAAAGCAACAACTGGATAGATTCTCACGATAGCTTCCAAAAGTGCAAATATTTACGACGTGATGCATTCTGAATGTTAAACAGTCAGATTGCACTGATCATATATGCCATAAACAGTCACCATAACAAACTATTAAGTATGGTTGAGTAAGCATATCTAAGTGCGATGACGTAACCGTCAACGTTGTGCTGTGCTGCATAAATATTCTAGGGGGAAAAGTTTTATTCAGAAACTTTGTCTACACTTTAGATTTTTTAGTGGTTGTCTAGCAAGAAATTTTACATTCATCATTCATTCAAGGAAACTTTTCTTAAATAGAAAGAGGAAAGTCTGCTCGATTATTTAATTTTCTATCAAAATAGTCTATGACTTAATAAAGAAAGAAATCAATCAGTGAATCAATGAGATTTATATGCTTGTGCAAGCTGACTTTGTTTTGGCTTATTTGATTCCTGTAGGCACACCTTGCTTCTTATTATTTTGTGTTTAAATTTCTTTAAATATTTTGTAATAATGTACATGACTGCAGGTCTTGCCCCCCTTGTTACGTCATTAAGCAAAACAAATTTCGGAAGTCCTTAGCCTGTGCTCCAGACCCTTATCCTTCAGGTTAAGGGTCTGGAGCACAGGCTAGAAGTCCTTTGATCTATTCGCCACCAACTAACTGATTTACAACTCCAATGAGATTGTCAACATAAAGTAAATCACAACAAGGAAGTTCCGCTTCCATGATAATCTTCTCAATTTGTTTAATAAATGATTTATGCCGGTGGCCTACCAACAGTTAGTGAGAAACGATAGCATTTCTCGATGGACTCCCCATCTGATTTCAGTGTGTTGTAAATAATGACTAGTGCTAGTTGTCAGTCAGTGACAGTCAAATTTGGTATTCGTCACTAAGAGCTTTCAGGCTCCAGTTAAGGTCAATCTCTAGCGGAGAATTTTTGAAGACAACTATCATATGAATGTACGAAAAAATTAGCAGCAAAATGTTCAGCACCTTCTTTACAACTAAAGTTTAATCATACTGGCATCAAAACAAAAGCAAACAAGTATCAAATTTGTCAGAAGAAAGAGACGCTAAATGAGGCCATCTGCCGGATTCTATATATCATGCGATGAAACATTTGTCGATAAGTAATCGGCGGGAACAGCACAAAACGACAAGGAGCAATTGAAGAAAATAAATCTAATTTGAAGAATTAGAAATAAGGGAAATAGACAAATATTTTGACTTAGTATGCGGGGTGTGATTAGAGTTTATTGATGCAAATTTGATCTATTTAGATTCGGTTTTTTCACTTTGTTTTTGGTGCTGCCTGCCTATTTCCGAGAAACTATAGATTTTTAGTTAAAGTTAACGGATGTTGAAGGTACTATGGACAAATGTAAATGTTACAATGGCTTAATGAACATCATCTCACTTAAGGATGTGCTATTCATTCGTTTAAGTTTCTAGCAAACCGTCTAAGAAAGTTTGCTGTTCGCTTCTTCTTGTACAATTATAATGTACAAGCATGTACTTCTAACAATTACATGCTCGGCAGCTTTTCTCTTGTGTCTATCTCAAGACAGTTTTAATATGATTAAAGTTAAAAGTGACGTTCAAAATATTGGACAATCATCAAAATAAAATCATGTAAAGAGAATTAGTAAGTGTTCAGCATTCTTTAATTTGCCTTTTTTCTGATGATCTTTGCAAATGTTTTATAACAAGCTTCACTATAATTATTCATTTAGATTGCTACATCGAGAGTGCAATGCTGCTTTTTGATTGCTACATCAAGACTCAATGCGGATTGCTACATTGGAAGTCAGCATGGAAAAGTCAAACAATTAGACTAAGTTAGCCTTTGTTTGGAAGAGTTTACAGTATTCTTTCATAAAAACATATGGATGCTATGCTGAGAAGACAAGCTTCCATTTGTAGAGGCGGAGCAACAGAACAGCTAGTAATTAAAATTAAAGATTCAAAAACACATTTGTCATTTCAGCAGAACATTTGCAAGTTGCAGATTGGATATTTGAGCCTGTTGTACAGAGCCTTTTTAATCATTTTTTCTGTTTAATCACTAGCTGTGTCAAAACACTTAGGTACTTTCAATTCAAGTAATAAGCACCGATGTTTCTCTTAAATGCTTTAGATGTTTCCAGCTTTTTATGTCTCAGTAACTCAAATCAAATCAAAACATTACAGATTTTCATTACGCCCATATATTAGTTTGGTTTTATTTCTTCCTTCGACAACCAAAGCGATCTTTCATATAGAAATAAAGGTAAATTAAGTTTTGAGTCCAGCATAAGTTAGATGAAAGACAAACTGTCTCCTTGTGAAACTCCTTATTTATATGATTTCTCCAGAGACTCTAGTTTCTTTAGCTTTACGATATTGCACGAAATCAAAGTTCTGTTTTTCAATAGCCAAGTACGATGGCTTATACAAAATTTGCTTTTTAGCATCAGGTTAAAGATATACAACAGCTTATGTGTTGAAAATTTACATATTGCTCAAGAAACATTACACATCATCTTAGCAGCGTCTTTTTATGTGATTCTTTTTTGTGTTTAAATGCTTAAGTAGAGGATAAACGTTACATTTGATAAAAGTTTGTAGCTTTTTCAACAAGGTGCTTTAAAAATCGAGAAAAAACAATGTTTATTGTAAAAAAAGCACTTTCATTGAACAATTAATTTTTTTAAAAAAGTCCATCATGATGGAGACCATCTTTACATTTCGTTTACGATCATTACGTACGTAATGCTTATTTGAAAAGTAAAACTTTGCCTTGAAGGGAAATTTTAGGTGGCACATTTCGTAACGGTTTCGATATCCTAACACAATAAAGATATTAGAATATACGTAAATACTGGTAATATTGATGATTTAATCAATTAAAGTAATAATTATAACAAAAACGGATAAAGATGATAGACTAAAGATCGAGCTTTTCAAATTTCCTTAATTACTTGAACAAATAGATTATTCTGAAATGAGTTTTCGAGTAGCTTTCGACAAATCATGTTTTCTTTGCATTGTAAATTTGCTCTCGTTCTCTGCGATCTACAGCAGGCATGAATACCATTTAATGAGTTTTTAGCTGCGCTCTGGGCAGAAGAGTTTTTGCTAAAAAGTCGTCAACTTGCACAAAATACAAGCAGCTTTCTCATGAATTTTTAATCAGATTTACTTACAGATTGGATTCCTAGAGATAAGCGTAAAGTTTTTATTGCTTCGGAAAGAATTTATCAGAATATGCTTTTCGTACCAATTCAAATAGTTATATCTCAGGATATGCAGCTTTATTTTGTTAGAAAAGCTGCATCTAAGAGATTTGCTTGATGACTAATTTGCTAGTTAGCTGTTCATTTTCGGCTGTTAGCTCCGTTTCTTATCAATTAAAGATTTTTAACTTGAAAATTGTTTTTTGATTTACATTTAACGCAATTAAATTGGAATGAAAAGTTGCCTAGCAATTATTGCAGCTGTGATATCGCTTGCATAACATTTTTTTGCTGTTCTTGTGTCTGCTGTTTTGAAAGATTAGTATTCCAATATAAAAACTGACCAAATCCCATCTATAGCGCATCGTGCTCTTTATCGTATTTCTCAGCCTTTTGGCCTAAAGGGCGACGTTTCAAGTCGGTTGAGGCTAATCTTTTAAGAGTTCTGTCTCGTGAGAAAGATGAACTGGGGTTCGTTGAAAGAAATTGCAGTGTATGGATTCAGGAAACTCTTGCAGAAAATGTGAAAAAACAAGCCCTGTGAAAAGGCGGAAAACATCTTAGGGTCTTATCAATACGAATGAAGTGAAAAAGGGAATTGTGATCCTAAATTCCCCTTTATTTATCGTATCAAGTCCTTCGGCTATGTAACTGCTCTGGGTACCTCATTATCAAACCTGTTCTCGTGTGGACAATGGCTTCAAAATTGACAGTTATTTTGCCATAAAGTAGCACACATTAATTTTGGTAGATTTACAAAGGAAAAATTGAATAAAAGTGTAATTGCTGCAGGAGTCTTTATGATTTTGGTAGATTTACAAAGGAAAAATTGAATAAAAGTGTAATTGCTGCAGGAGTCTTTATGATTTTGGTAGATTTACAAAGGAAAAATTGAATAAAAGTGTAATTGCTGCAGGAGTCTTTACCATCGGTTGAGAAAGCAAGAAACTGAAATGGCCTAATGGCCCAGAAGACTAAAATGTTGCATTTTCAATGGGAGGCATTGCCTTCAAAACAATAGTGACAATAAAAAAATGGCGAAAGCATCACAAGTCCCAAAATGAAATAAATTTTAATGATTAGGAAAACAATGCATAATTTATTGTCATAAACATCAGGTGATGTCAACAAAGCTATAGAATACATGCATTCTATGAAATTTTACTTTGCAAGTTTTAGGAGAAATCTCCTAAGTTAGGATGAAGAAGATCCACTTGAACACATGTCTAACTCGCCAAGGCTATCTGTTATTGTTGGAAAGATACGTTTGAAAGTTTCTGGACTTTGGTATTGTCGTGAAGGGTTTTAAGAGACCTTTTACTAAAGATACCGCAAATGAAATCTTGTAATTTTTGTTTACGTCATCATTTGTTGTTTTTTTATTCTGTGAATGCACCAACTGGATGCCGTAAGGTGAAGAATTATGAAGTATTGTATTAGCAGTTTGAGAGGCACGTCTCATCTCGATTAGCAAACGAGTCACTTTTGACTGACTATACAGTGTTTAATTTTGAAGGTTAATTAAACAAGTAATTCACACAATCAATGGTTTGTGTTCATATTAGCAGATCAGACAAATTCTTTATTTACCATAGAAATCGTAAGCTATTTATAAGCAAGCATCAAAGGCAGTTGAACCTTCTGTTTGTTAATTTTGGTAATAGATTTGGCAATTTTTCAAAATCTGTTTGTTTACTATACAAGCTTCCGTCTGCTTTGCAAATCAAAGCAAAATAACCGTAAATATATTATGTCGTGATGCGTAATGTAACGGCGTCGAAAACAGCGGGTATGATGCTCACCGTCTGGTCGATGTCCCTCAAGGAACAATTCTGGCGCCATCTGTTTGCTTGCTTAAATTCTCGACTGGAAAAGTCTTATTGAAAGAGTCGTTAAGAAAGTTAGCAAATTTCGAAAATCTTCATAATGCTGTACTATGCAAATTTAAGGTAGAATAGAATAGATTTGATTATCTTCTTAGTATATCTGCTTTCAAAGTAATTTCTGAATCGGAAACCCGTCGCTAAATTTCCGCATATGTGTTAATTCACTCAATAGTTTTTGGGAAGATGCCTTTCTGGCTTTGTTTCAACCAAAGTAGTTGTTTGAATAAGTTATCAACAACCTGCACTTATCAATGACACATATCATGAAGATTTTAGATTTTTGATTTTCAGTCGCCGTTAGTCATTCCCTGTCGAGTTTGTTTCTATTCAAATGAACGTTTCTACTAAGTGCTCATTTTCACGATTTCAGGACTTACTTAACAAGGAACGAAAAACCAATACAATAAAGATTTGTTGATGAAATGATGTTAAAATCTCGCTTTTGTAGATTTATCTGATGCAAGATAAGAAAGTTGAAGTTAATCATATAGGTAACTCGCTTAAAGAGCTTTCAGATGAACAAAAGCAAATTGCTTGGGGGAGGGTTGACTGTTTTGATAAGCAAGGTCAGAATCGCTCCAATGCTAAAACTTTTTTAGTTTTCAATGATTTCAGCACAAAAGCCTTCTCAACAGACTAGCGCTGTTTCACAGAACTGTGCGTGCTTTTTTACAATTATTTATGACATTGATAGATTTGAGAATATTCTTGTTTGCTTGTATTATCATAATTTTTACTAGGTATTTATTTGATTAATTTTTTCTTGTATGTACTGTTCTTGATCATGAAAAATAGTGCAAAATAGACCATCATAAATTTATAGCTGGCTTAGGTTTTAAATTAAATAGTATTTTTGGCTCTACTGGCTAAATTTTCGTAAACAAAGACATAAATGTTGTTATATCTTTTTCAGCTTATAAGAAATGTATTTAGACTATGAGTTGCATGTGAACACGTCACCTTAATTCGTGAACACAGAGTCAGATTATTTTAGAATGCTATTGCTTTATGGTTTTTTCAACATGTTAAGCAAAGGTTAATGGTTGAAATATTGATAACATTAAACTCACTTCGAGTCTTCGTTGCTTAAATAAAAAACTGCAAACACTAAGTATAAATATATTGTATTTCTGCAACAGATTTTGTCGACTTGCGCATTATGTATGTCGATAACGTTTTCCTGGCCGAATCATGCCAAATTCACCGTATCTAGGAATATATTCATTATTTTTGTGTTTAGAGCAAGATTAATCCAAGTTGCTATTCCGAGTTTCACAACTTTGCCTACATAGGCGGAATCGAGCATTTTATGACAGAATATATTCAAATACTCTGGTCATGCAAAGGTTAAGATTACCAAACCTGTCAACATCATTTTCCACATATCTTGTAGCTATCATTTATTTGTTTAACGACATGATAACAGATTGCCTCCTTGGGCGTATCAACAGTTTTTTATAGGCACCTCCCCACCTAAACTTTCATCCACCCCCTCCCTGCTTCTTGGGTAAGCTCCAGTGAAAAGTCTTAATGTTAATTCAAAATGGTGCTGACTTGAATGCTGCAAATCTTAATTCAAGTGTTTCTCATAGACCATAGACTATCTAAGTAGTAATTTGCTTGAAAAATCTCAAAAAATCTTATAAATAGGTTATCGCAAGTATTCTTATCAAGATATGCCAGGCAATGATCACACGAGCATTTGCCACACTGAACATTAAACCATTGAGCAAAATTAGATGCTTATTCTCTTATTCCTTGAGCTCCATTTCGCTTAATGTAAGCAGAGCCTGTGCGTTGGTACTAATTATGGATGATATATTCTTTAAAGGTGCCTTTAGATTACACTTAATACATATATGGTGGATATTACACATGTTATTGAAAGATGTAGAGCAAATTAGCCTTCTCAGATCTAGATCGACTTCAAAATAATTGCCTAAACAACAACAAATTCCCTGTCTTATTCAAATTGGTTTCATTCATAACGCTAGCTGATACAATAACTTGTATCAGGTTATTGTATTGATCTCTGTTGTCTGGGTAGAAGCTACGACGCTGGAACAAAATGAGTAGCTTTCCTGTGCATTCTTACCACATATAGTTACTTATTTGCGTTCATTCATTGCTGCAAAAGCCCAATAAACTTTAAAATTGCACTTTTTTCAACATAAATAAACAAAACATATTTATTAGTTTAAAATTACTTACTGTTTGTTGTCTTGTTCATTCAGAAAGCTAGGCCCATACACCAAATCAGGCAGTGGTATGCGAGAAAAGGCCAACAAACAGGCCTTAATGTTGAGCAGTATCAAGGGAAATGAAAGGGAAGATTCTTTTGTTGGAGTTTCATCTTGGGAGAGGCTGATGACTTCCCCTTTTGGAAAGGCCAATAAAGCATTGCTTTGTTTAGGGTTTCTTTGTTAAGGAGTGGCTGCTAGTTTTTGCATGCTCGAGAATATCCATATCGCTCAATTGAAATTATCCTATTACAATGCCTGCCAAAATACTGGAATTCTAACGTCGGTTTTCAAGGGAAACTTTATCCCCTCCGTTTTTGAACAATGTCACCTTCCTTGAAACGACGTTGGAGATAAGAAAATACGTTTCTTCGTGTGACTTGTATGATATTTTTCTAAACTGTAAACACTGTTCTTGGGGTGGGAGAAGTGCTCGGGGAAAATAATTAAAAAGTACGAAAACACAACGCAAACTGTTGAGTGTTCAAATTTCGTTGGTAGGCATTGTAGCATTCAGGTGTTTCTCTTTTCCCTCCAACTTATTTTCAGCGAGGACTTGTTTTGACACCAAATTTTTCCTGATACTCCATAAACATAGATTTGCAGTTTTAATTAGCATTAATAATTATTTTCAATGCCATAAATAGATTTATGCTAAGGTCATGGTTAGTTCGGGACAGTAATCACATCCTCTCGCCTGATTATGTCCAATACTGTTGAATATTCAAAGTCTGTTGTAGAGACAACAGGTGCCAGACACGATCATCTTTTGCAAGTCTAGGCATTTCTTACTAATGAGAATAATAATAATGATTATGCTCTGCCAAATTTATATTTCGGAAAAGTTTCTATAAAAAAACACGCGATTTCCAGGAAAAACATCTTGTATAGGACGGTAAAATAGGAAATTTTATTTTAATTTTGATATAATGTAACCAGTTCTTCAGTTTTGCTAAGTGTTTTTGCATTGCCTTCTAGAATGTTTTCCATTTCTGGAAGGTTTCTTTTGCATTCTATGCACTCCTATAAAAATATTCTATGTTTGTTCACCTCAATTTACACCTTCTGCAACTTGCGCAGCGTTATGTGCTTTAAAACCAGTCATGTTTAGTTTCAATTGTAGTAACGTTGGTCCCCTTTTATGTTCAATATATTCTTTTATCTTGAAATTGCAGCCTTGAAGCCGTTGGAAAAGTATCAGAAAATATTATGAGTACAGGTAAAATGTAGCTTTAACAGTGCCAAAGTTGCATCGAATAAAAAGAGCAAGAATCATCGACAGACTAACATTTCATTTTATAGAAAAAGAAATTTATAAATTTAAAAAAACCTTTATAAAATGCTAACTAGAAACTAGTAGATATCAGAGAAATTACATGACATTGGATGACGATTTCAAAGTTATAAAGAAGACGGTTTCTAAATTACAGCCATACGTGAATGCTTTACAGAAAAAAGGAAACGAAGAACCGTATTTCGAGTAGCTGTGGAGGCGACAAAAACTGGGTAGATTGAAACGATGTTAATAGGAGTAGAAACTTGGGAGGGGGGGGGGTAGGGTGGCAGAAATACCTTCTTTTATTGAATTTTTTTCATAAAAGATGATACCTCTGAGGTTTGATATTCGTTAACAGGATGACTATTATTTGGAAATAGATGGTATTCGAATGGCACTATTGGAAGTTAGGCCAAGAAATAGCTAGCCTAGAATTGGATTCACCAATTTCTATAGCTGAAAAAGCAACACCCTATAGGTATCAAAGGAGAAAAGTAATTGTGGGGGTTCGTGTACAACACGTTTGTGTTTCTAGAAAACAGTACGATTACGTTACAAGCGCCTAAAACATGTATATATTGTCTGACAGATTTTATACCAAATTTCTATAAATCACACTATACAGAATTATCATACAAATACATTAACAACGACTATTGTAGACGCCCATCACCAAATTGTAGTCTATAAAAGATGGAAATATGGAAAAAGGATATGTGTAACAGCGAATGAGGGGTTTTTCTTATGTATTGGTTAAGGATTCAGACGAATCAAAGGACTCAATGAATTTCCTTAGTATACGTCAAGACTTATAGAAATCTTGCTAAGATTTTTTTTAGAAAAAGCGGAATATTTGGAAAAAGATGTGAGATCAGACAAATACCTCAGGTAAGAAATTTGGAAGTCGTGGGTTTGGAGTTAACGCTTCATGGATGGTATACGGTAACACGAAACAAATAGCTTATCTTTGCAAAGATGTACACAAAAAGTACAATAATACATAGATTGTAAATAAACGATATTTGTGAAACACCGAGGCCATTGTAAAAACTGCTGTTTTACAAAAGACTAACATCCTTAGAAAGATAGGTTATGTGCCTATAAGTGTTGGAACTGGGAGACCAATAGAAAAGGAGGTATCCACATTTGGGGGTATTTTTAAGACAGCCAGTCCCTTTGAGATAACAGCAGGTTGTAGATAGCTGATTGGCCTCGGTGTTCACGGTTAATGGCAAAATGCCTTTCGATTCCCAGTGGAATTTTAATAACGTTTTTGTAAACTCTGCATAAACAGAGGTCAGCAAATCTTGCTAGCGATTCGTACAACGGTGTGGCTTCTCTTTTCAAGGTCCAGAGGTTGATGCGAGTCTCAATGAAATGACGCCTGTTAACGATAGGTGGCGTATTTCATATAAACCTGAATACGCATTGACGATAAATTAGCGTTTATCTTGCAAAAGTCATACAAAGTTAAAAGTCCAATGAATAAACTAGTCTCTGAAAATACAAAAATTAGGAAACAAAATAAAGCGGGTTAGCTAACAAAGCAGCATTAATTTGCAAACTTATGGATGATTCAGTAGAAGGGTTGTTTTCCGGGACGCCGGATCAGTTTCAGCAAAGAAGAAAAGGTTGGCCTAAGCGGCATAAGGCTTTGTAAAGAGGGGGAGGGATCTTATGAAGAAAAGGGGGAATGTGTATTTTTTCGATAATCGGAGGTTTTAGTGTTCTTTGTGATCCAACGTCCTTTTAGAAGACCTGCTATTTAATCCCAGCAACACTGAGAACAGGCTTTAATTTAAGCATTGTCGCATCTCTAGCGATAAAATTATTGTTACAACGCACAGTTTAAAAACAACAGTACCAAGCAAGCCAAGAGTGAGTCTCGTTAGGGACACAATTTAGAGATGATGCTCGTAATGCAGTGACCCTCAAGACGATGTAAAATAAATTGAGCCTTGATCAATTTATTAATAATAACCCTGGCATGCATGGTTCTAGTATGATTAAATTTCCCAGGACCTTTCTTTCTAATAAACCATCACACCGTTCTACAAATTATCAATATCTCCACAAGGAGCATTTAAGCTATAACAACAAACAAACGAGGCTAGTAATCGAAGAATCCTTGCCTCAAGGCATGGAGTCTTCTAAGCAATATGAATTTCCTTTGGCGCTCAAGCTCTTTGTCAGCTAAAAGTCTCTGCTCTTGCGCTTTAAGTTCTTGTGTGAACTCGTAAGCCTTTTTCAAGATCTGAATCTTCGGGGCCTTTTCGTTATTCATCAAATCTGGGAGATTGTCTCTAAGAATATGAAATCTCATCTTTAGATCATTCCTCCTTTGTCGTTCTAAAACATTATGTGTTGCACGGCTCAATTCCGTTTCTCCACCATTCTTTTCTGTATCATCGACTTTGCGAAAATTTTCTACAGTCTCGATCTTAATTTGTCGAAGGTACTGATCACTCTGCTGCAGCGATGCCAACGAGTGTGCCCCAACACTAGGTACTAATGTACCCACATTATGGTTATGGTGTAATTGTCCGATGTTTTGCGTAACTTGGTTACGCCCAATCTGAGCGGAATTATGCGTTAAATCGTCCAAAAAGTCAAGCTTTCTCACTACAGGAGAATTCATTATGCTTGGGTTTCGCTGCATCGAGTTTGGTACCGTCGATATAGCGCTGTACGATCTTTTCAATGGCTTTGATGGAGAAACAGGGGAGAGCATGCATTCTGGCACCACTGTCTCACGCATACTTGAGATGCAAGTTGGCACTGTGGTTGTGCCACTTCCTGCTTGGATGTCTCTGTACGTCGTGATCGAGAAGGAACCTATCAAAGAAAAGGTTCAGCGTTAAATAACCAAATAAGCTTCAATTGGTAATTTCGTAAAATGAAAAAGAAATTTAAGGATTTCACTTTCGTTTGAAAAAGATGGCATTTCGGAAAATTTGTAGTTTTTTTATTTTTCTAGGGACATTGATCAAAAAAGAAAACGAAAGGTTTATAGCTGTAAAGTGCCTAGACGGCCGGGAAGATCATTGTTACAAGCAAATAATGAAACCAAACTCGCCTCTGTTATTTATTCAGAAAGACTCGAAACTTTACGAACCGAAAGAGAATAATGGCACCGTACCTTGGTGTAAGCGTGCACTAAATCGTAAATATATACTGGTGCAGTATCTAAGTCATTATTTCTAACAGCTTCTTCGAAACTCCACTTGACCGGGTCGTAACATATCGAATTCGAGACTTCATTGGATTTTTCTTAGAAAGTCAACATCTTAGGTTCAAAAAAATAGTTTTTTGAGTGTGTGAAATTTCTGTGTGAGATTTCAAACCCCAGTCAATTTCGATGCTTGATTGAAAACCCCTTTCAGTTAATCTCACCCTATCACTATGGGGTGCACTGACTTTTATTGAATTTAGCGATATTTTGGCGCAGATTTCGGCGCAATTCCCAAACTTATTTCAAATAAGCGCTCGTCACAAACCCACAGAAAGACAGGCACAGTATGTTGCTAAAATTCCACATAGAGAATGTCCCTGATTGATCTGATAATGTGTGTACAAGAATATTTTACATGAAAAGATTATTTTGATTTTTAAACCGTGTTATTGTGTTGGAAACTACATGATATGGCAGCATATGTCTTTCTCATGGAAACTATAGTTTTTATTTTTACAAACGGGGATAGATATTCGTTTTAAGTGTTCAGTCAATAATTTGAGAAGAGCAGTTCCGAGTGGTTTGTTTTTACACAATAAACGAAACCGAGGGACTTCTTTGAGGTATGAAAAGAACGAGGGAGGTTCTTGCAAAACTTTCGATTGGTAAAAAGGGCTGCGTTTCTGTATTTACCCCTCCGAATCAGAAAATTGTAAACCCCTTATAAAGTTCATAAAAGAAGTCTGACTCTTCTCGCCTAAACAGCTTGAGGCAAGAAAGCAAAGAATATTGACAATTATTCTCGATGAACATTGCTTGGTAAACCACGGAATGATTAAAAAATCTTGCGACAAATTAAAAGTTCTATTTTAAGTGTCCGATACAATTTAACGAAAGTTGTTTTCCAAATCCTCGAAACCACTCTAACAAAAACGCCATCTTTATTGTTGGTTTAACTGTCATTGAAATCCGCATACCAAGTATTGAAAAACATATCATGATCTAGGATTAATTCAACTTGAAAGGTTTTCTTTAAAGCCTTTTAATGTGAGATTTCATAGTTGACTAGGCTAGTTATTTGTATAATTACAGCCACGCGTCGAGGTTTTGTGGTAGACTTATTTTAGAAAAGTCCATTGAAACGGCACACGACCATTCTTAAAGACAAACCTCTACTATACGTCCTTACACAATCGTGCACAAAGAATCACAACTCTTTGCGAAATCTTTATTTGTTTCTATTTGTCATCTCCAAAGCAATTTGAAGTCTCACGAGGACTCATAAACATTGGATTTCTAGTCCTAGCAACCACGACTGTCGAGTTACAATGTCTTTAACAACTTACTATTCCAAATAAGAAAGAAAAATTTATCTGATTTCAACTTAAGGCATTTTTAGAGAATTTCAAACTTTCGTGAGACAGATGACCTATTCATTACAAATACCCTGATATTTTTGGCCATTTC
The DNA here is from genome assembly GCF_057945365.1 of Rhopilema esculentum. Classification (NCBI taxonomy): domain Eukaryota; kingdom Metazoa; phylum Cnidaria; class Scyphozoa; order Rhizostomeae; family Rhizostomatidae; genus Rhopilema; species Rhopilema esculentum. The sequence goes on from NC_142816.1 coordinate 5,044,590, forward strand.
GTTTGGACCTGGATAGATTCAAAACGATACGAAAAGAAATTAAACATGATTTGTGTCAATTCAATGTTTTGACAATGTTTCCAGCGCATTTTGGTCCAATTTATTGAGATGATCAAAGATGGCAGCAAGATAAAAGGCTTGATGCTTAAAGAACTGGACCAAACTGTCACTAGAAGACGTTCAGGTTATCCCCTGTTGTGGCCTAAATCTTCGGATTTCACAATTTAAGGACTGGCGCTTTCGAGTATAGTAATTCTAGAGGCAGCTTACTGAATATTATTTTACAAAATGACTTTCAGTCTTAAGGTAAAGTTAGGGATCAGATTCTAGGAAATGCTCATTTGACGCCAACAGAAATTTTCTAAGTTCAAAAACAATCCACAAAAGGTTATGGACAGAAATCATAGGTTTTGCCTTAGTTTTCAGAATTTTGTGAAATCATTTAAATCCCTGAAAGGTTCTTTATTTCGATATTTTCTCAATATTCTGTTAAAAAATTCATACAAGGTAAGTTTCAATTTAATACAAAATAGAAAAAAATAAGAGATGAATTTTTAGCCTCTTTAAACGAGTAAAGAGCTGTTTTCCAAGATCAGATTCAAAGTAAAATCAAGATCCTATCAAAATGACAGCAATAAAAGCACACATGTCTTACAATAGCAACATACCTTTGAGCATAGCACAACAACGTTCTGCCAAGGACAGGCAAAGCTCTCTAAACAAGATAGACTGCACGTACAGTCTGCAACAAGTGTGTGGCAAAAATGACGAGGATAGATCTCGTACGAAAAACCCTTAAATTATGAATCAACGATTAGCGTGGGAGAGGGACTATTGCAAATGTGCGGATGCAAGACGCGAATTATCTTTAGCTATGCGCAGGTTAACTTGATTCAACACAGCTGATAGTATTAAATTCTTATATTGTTAATTAGCAATTGCTTTGACTGTTAAACATCGAAAATCTGAACATCGTTGCTGACTTCACTCGTTGCACCTGCTTTAAACGACCCTAATACCTTATAGTGTAGCTTCCCATCCATCTACATGCATTCATTTATCTTGGAAAACCCTTCTTCCACCTTCGGGACAAGATAGGTATATGGAAAGGTAAGAAAAGCATTTGAGCACTAAGTTTTTGAAAGCAGGCGGAGGATATTTTGTTTTAAGTCTTACCGAAAAGAAACTGCCATCTTCTGCAAAACATTTTCAAAGACCCTCTACGACAACCATTAAATTCCCTTTCAGTTGCGAAAATTGAGGAAACCGTTCCTTGTCAAAAGCATTTCTATTGCCATCATGACAATACAGTCTGCTTTAGCTACTCGGGTGCATGACTCGGTTGAACGAAAGTAGAGACTTTCATTTTGGAAATTTTGTTTGCCGAAATGTTCTTGTGGCAATCATCGAGATTTTGAAAACACTGAATCAGAAATTAAGCAAAAGCACTGATCTAGAGGTGTCAAAATAACAAAGAAACATGCTTAAGCCAGGGTTTATTTTTTGGTGGGTCTCGGCGAAAATGTCCATTGGAAGGGGCCTTTGTGTTGGCATACAGGTGCTACAGCGAACTCAAAAGCTATTACATTTACAAACAAACCCCGCTTTGTTATTCTTATGGCTATCTTATCGTTCGGAAGGGACAAAAGCTACGTTCTCACACCCCGCAGACAGGAAAAAAAGCCCCCTCGCAATATTCACGTCTCCACAAACTCTATCTCTATTTCTGATTCCCATCAGAATTGGCGCAAATTTGAATGCAACAGCTTGATAACATCACATATTCAAAATCTTACAAGGCTGTGCACTTAGTTCTTTGCTTCGCGCATCTGTTTGATGAATTCAGAACATAAGCTCCAGCCATTATGAAGCTCTAACATCATTCGTTTCTTTGAAGGCTTAATTAACGATCGAACACCGTTGAGGGCCTGTTCGTGACAATACAAAGTGTACGTACATTCGTGCGAATCAAATCAGTGACTGTCTGCAAGAATATTTGCTCTAGTTCTTGTAAGATTGGTTCTTAAGCTCAGGCAAAATTTGTGTCTTCAGTACGGAAGAAACATTTTCCAGAATGTCTCCCTTAAAAATCAAATAAAAATCGAATTTCGAATATCAAAACGGTGATTCCTAGGTGCGAAAATCCTAGATTCGTTATTCAAGAGTTTCTTAACTCTCAGAAATTGCAACTAATGTTTTTAAAAATAGTTTCCTATAAAACAAAATAGCATTATGCCGAATATGATTGACTCAACAAAAACTAATTTCTATTGTCAGGAATCGAAAGCTTGAAACTTTTTCACTCTTCTTCTAATTTTTTATCAAAAACCAAAATTTCCTAAAGTTATGTCAGGGGCTGCAGTTTTGAATTCTTTAAATGGAACTTAAGTATTAAGTTCTGCATCAACTGACTAGATTAATGATGCATCTCAAAAAAGCAACAAATGTTTGAACTCTTTATTGGTCGTTTCTTGACATTGAAAGATAGCTATTGAAGGATGAGACAGAGGCACGTTTTCTACAAACAGAGGCACATTTTCTGCACTTGTAAAACGGTGACAAAAGAGAGCAATCATGGAAAATACTCAATAGAAATACTCCTGAAGGATGGCAATCACCCACTCTAGTGACATCAATACATTGTTTGTAGTGTCATCGCCTTTAAACATTCATTTACCAAAAACAATAAGCTTGATTTTCAGTCACAGAAATAAAAGAAAGTGGCCGGTGATTCAAAAATACACCAAAGCATAGCGCTGTTCTGATCTTAGCTTTGTCAGCTAACAAAATCACCGCCAAGCAAATTCAAAAAGTAAATTTGTAGCTCTATGAGTAGTCATTTAACAAAGCCATTGCGGTTAACAGAAAGTATTTTAGTGTATTGAGTCTCAGAGAGGCACGTGCCGATAGTTAAAAAGAGGAGGCTCTTGCATTTAGTGGCGCGTGCGATATCTTCAAACGAACACACCCTGCGAAACCTGAGCTCTCCGTTGAGGTGCTTATTCCTGTTTAGAAAGTACCTTGAAGCACACAAACCCTTTATTATTTTGCTTCATCAATTGAAGAAGACAGCGAAGGGAGCTAACACATTACGCCCTTCCACCTACTGACCATGACTTCTGATTCCCGCTTTATCCCTCCTTTGAAGTATTCCCTGCTCTTGGTTATTGAGCTAGTACTCAGCTTTCGTCCTTTCCTAGAGTTTAGTAGCCCTTCGCCCTTCTAGAGAGAATCCCTTGCAAGTAAACACCTTAAATAGATCCCTCGAGAAATTCCCCCAAAATAAAGAAATAATACTCCGTAGAAAAATGAATGTTTATCCTCATCTAGATAAAAGAGAACGCTTTTGACTGGTGCGAAAGGTTTGTAAGAAACTTTAACTGGTACGGGTAAGATACAGAAAATAACGACAAGACGGGTAGGGTATTGAATAAATGGCGACAACTTTCTACCAACACCCTGTTTTAAGTTCTTTTGTATTAAGCGCATCGAAGGGTGGTGTATTATGAAGGCTTGAAAGATCAAGGGAATCCAGTTGATTTCGTAATATAAAAGTTCGAGGCATTTTAACACCAGCATTTACCTTTCCAACTTTTGTAAAAAATGTGGCAAATTCATTCTTCAAAACTGGTTGTTATTATAATGAAATAATTCATAGTTTTGCTGTGTAGCGCGAGTTTTACCCTTGTTCCGATGCTTACTATGGGTTAAAAACTTTTAATACAAAATCACAACTCATTTCGCAGTGATCAGGGGATATCATAAACTCAAAACAAATCTAGCGAGGTGTTATAATTCTGGTTCATAAATATATGATTTTCACGACACAAATTTCAGCAAGAAAGTTATGATGATTATTCTGACTTCCAAAATCCTGCATGTTTTGTTGGGCGGGGCTCAGTGGGTAAATCTTGGGTTATGAAATTTTGATACGAAAACAAATTCATAACTTGTTCTTTGTTCACTCCCAATAATCATTTTCGGTTTAAAATACAATTTGAAGCGGCATTTCACGGGAAAGGCGGTAGAATTTGCCCGGGGGACGTTAAAGGAATAATATATTTTGTGTTGTCCCCCCTTTGATTGGGTGAAACTGAATATACACAATTATGAAAATGAAACCTGAGCGACAAAAGCCGGCTTTTGTTTGTAACCTATTGTCTGTGTGCAAACGAAACAAAAGAGTATTGTTTTCTAAAAAAGACAGCACACCTGTCCTTATCGACCGATTCTTATTACATCAAGCTTGTAGCATAATGTCCGTACGATTGCAATGCAAATGGCGTTTCAGACTACAGACCCTAGAAGTAGTTAATTAATGACACAGGCAGTTTCGTAGTTTTGAAGGTCTAGAAAAACCCATCTTCAGACCAAACAGGCTATTAAAAGCCATTAAATGGCGCTTTGAGAACCGATCCGATTTCATTTAGGCGACAAATCTTTGATCAATGAAATTACTAAAGATGTTTGTGTCAATTTCCGTTTGGCGCGTGCCGTAGCGTATTCTGTGTAAAATCAAGGATTAAGTGTCAATAGACTAGAAAACCTCCAGTACAGATATATTTGTACCCGTAGAAATCTGATATCAAATTATGAACATTGTGGAATCATATTGACGAAAGGTGACTTTCCAGGGATGAAATTAAGCGTGCGAGGGTTGTTACAAACACTACCAAGCACGTGGATGCAAAACGTTGTAAACTCGTATCTGTACTGAGCACATAACTTGCAAACATAGGGACTCATACCTTTTTGTAGCAAACATAAAAAATTACCTTATAGATCGATCAAATACTCGAAGTTTGACAACGATTAAATCTATATGAACTTTAGATTTTGAAGGAAAGGATAAATTCTGATATTTTGATTGAATGAAGAAACATTATAAAAATTCCAACACTAACCTTCAGTTGTAACATCAGAGAAGAGGCAACCGTTGTGTGTGAAACTTTGATCTGGATCTTGAAATCCACAATGGTTATTCTGCTCTGCTTGAAATGATGGTGAATGAACGATAGATTCTGATGGAGTGCATGGTGGTGGACTTCGTTTAGTCTGTGAATTACACTGTCCCTGACTTACAGCAGTGTCGAAAAAGTTGGGCGACGCCATGCTGCGGTTTCCAAGATCTGTCAGAAAAGGTATAAAATCCTGAACATCTTCACCAGTGATTGCGTCAGGAACAACTTGTAAATTGTTATTGGGGCTCTGATGAACTGGGCTGTTGTATAGATGCATATTGAGAGCGTTCGTGTCTATAAGTTTGAGACTTCCACGAAGCCTTAAGGAGCTTTTCTCTGGGGTAGAAGGTGGTGTTGGCAGCCCAACGCTCATGGGGGGTTTCTTCCATAGATCTTCACCAGACATTCCGTTTGGGGTAAGAATATCCTCGTAGAATCTTTCAGCTGCGACAGGCAAATTGTGGCACTGCTCGTAGTCAAGTCCTTCGTCATACAGCATGCTAGCTGGTTGCAAGTACTGTTTTGCTGGATTGACGAATACCTGTAATTTATCAAAGAAAACATGTTTACAGCAATAGAAACACCGTAGATACAACAAGAATCTAGATAAGAGAGGCGCTCTTGAAACGCTTGATACCCTTGCGTTGACAGTATGATGACGAAAAGAACTGGGTTTGAGAATGGCATCTTACCGCGTATTTCAAAATCTCTTATCAACTTGCAAAAAACAGTCCAAGTGGTCTGCGGTGTTCATGCGAGAGAAGACTGCTGTCCAAAAGCACTCCTAAAGAGCAGCCACGCGCGATATCAAAAGATTTTCAAATGCCCGCGACGCTTGAGTGACTTCTGTTTTATCGGATGGCGTTCAAGTGATCTGATTGGCTATCGTATTCTGTATCTCAATACAATGCGTAATGCTGTATGCGCAGATTGCTACCTTTTGTTTATGCCATCAACAGCAGGTCTCGATCAAGCTGGGAAGCTTATACACGATTCATAAAACAATTACGTCACCACCAAGTCACGATAGATAGTAGCTGAATTCGCTGAGGAATATGAGTCATGCGATAAATTTAAATATACCTAACCAGGAAGTGATATAAATGATGACAATATAACAACGACAAAGTATAAACTATGCTTTAAATATTGAAGCAGCAAATGAGCAAGTTTTTTTCACCAATATGGTGACTAAAAATCATATCTTAAAGACAAGAGAAAGCAAAAATATTGATGAGAAAAACAAAACCATTAATAGCAACGCTTTTTAAGGTGGAACTTTTTCACAATGATAATCGTATAGTTTGATACCTAACGTTTTTAAAAGAAAGTGGACATTTCTTTTCGGTGCAAATTGTTCGAGTATATTTATTATTCATTGATACATTTACATAATCAGTGAAATTTTGGAAAAACATGGGTCTGCTACGGGGTGGATCCTTAAGCAAATTATCAACTAGGAAGATGATGAACACACATCTGAAGATGATAAAATTTAACTATTAAAAACAACTTCATCCACATAAAATAATAGTCCAAGTCTAGACAGGTTCCCCTTTGATAATTTCTTGTAAGATTTTGTTAAGATTTCAGAAAAAAGAAATTATAGGCAAAAATCGATTAAAAATACAAGACATTATAAGCAATCGAACAAACTGTCGGAACATTTATTCGATGTCAAAACAAAAGTGCTGAGTCAAGCATCCGTCAACCGCCATTTTAAAGGCTTGTGTTACCTTCTTTGCTTTACAATCTTAATTTTGATATTTATTAGAAAAATAAACGCAATCTGAATAATGTAAATCTGATTTTTCTTTCATTCAGTATGAACTGAATAACCCCCTTTTTAGTGGGACTTGAGCTGAAAGAGGGGTTTGTCTTTATAAAAAATATAACAAATAAAATCATTTAAAATAACAATATTTATAACAAAATTATAATATAGTATTTTATAAAAAAGATATAAAATATAGGTATAGCAATAATGTAATTAACACTTGCCAAAGTCCTGCTCTACTCTCATTTATACAATATATTGCTGTCTAGAATATAGAGTACCACTGAGGTAGAGGGTGGGGGGGGGGGGGGTCACTGAGGTAGAAGGTGGGGGGGTCACTGTGGCAGAGGGTGGGGAGGGTCACTGCGGCAGAGGGTGGGGGGAACACTGAGGTAGAAGGTGGGGGGTATTGTCTATAGACAGTACGCTTGTAAGATCTTGCTAGAACAAAAAACTTATTCATTTATATTTTGGGACCCTGGTATCATAAATTCTGCAGGGACCGATAAAAATGTTCGTAAAAGCAGTGGCTCGTTACATTGAGAGTTCGTTGTTCGGGGGTTGAGCCCCCTTGTCAATGCCAAAAATATGCAAATTTCTACATTTGCTATTGTTTTTTGCAACATTTTGCGCAAGAGCCCCCACCTTGTTATTTCGATAGCACTACACCACTGGACCAAACTTTGTATTCGTAAAGTGAGAAGTTCGTAATTAGTGGTGGTTGCCATATAGGAATATGTCCTGAATGCAAGCCACAATTTTCCATAGTTTATAACATGGACGTACCCGCTTCTTTAGACTTCATTGGATTTCCAAGGTAATCAGATTTTAATGTCACGCAACATGGATGATGTAAAAACCTAAACTTGGTACTTCCTGGTTGGGCTACTTGAAACCAAAGAAGCCGAGGGCTTGGAATTTAAATGTGTAATTTAGGTCAGTGGGAAAATTTTGTCTTGAAGTGACAAACTAAATAGTATCACTTTCGAAGTGAATGACAAAACGGTACCAGTGACATTTTTTCCCAAGGAACAGATTGGCCTTTTAGGAACAAAATTGTATGGAACAAACATTGCAAGTTTTGTGTCTGTTCCTTTGGTTTTCCTATTGCTTCTTCATTTGTTTGTCAACGAGAGGAAAAATTTGTAATTTTGTTCGGGTAAATATATTGACACACGGAAACCAATGATTCTCGGTGATTTTACAATTAACAATCATAACCATTATCGAAGTTCTCAATCAAGTAATCAACAAAATCAGTCAGGCAATCATGATCTCATTTATTACCATAATCACAATTATAATCACTAAACAGCCATTATCATCATGATGAAATTTCAAAAAACATCAAAACTATGTTATCTATGCTACCTATAATTTTTTTACCGTAATTTTAAACATTCCAAAAACAGATTCTGATATGGAGCAGGGACTGCCTGAAACCACTGGGTGCTGCTTGATTCTAAAAGGGCCATTAGGGTAGAATGTCACCCATGTGAGTATAAATATAGAAATATAGAAAAAGCCTCATAACGTGCAATTTATTTTGGTTACATTCGCAAAAATCATTTTGGCAATTATTTGCAGGAGTTCATGATCACATTTGCGGCGCGACAGTTCTCAAATTAACATCTGTTCGCTTACAATCGTTACAGAGGTGTGAACAATAGATGGTTAAATAAAACCCCCTAAGGACGTGGTTAGAAAATTAATTTCTAGATTGAGGACTATTACAGCCAGGTGTTTGATCGATAACAAGGGGTTACCCAGTATTATAGAAGCATAGCTAAACCCTGAAGCTTTTCGTTATAAACAAGTATGCTTATCTCAGTATTGCAATAAGTTTTCCTATAGTTAAAATTCAAGGCTGTTATCTTATGTCAGTCAAAGCTTCAATAGCATCTAAATCCAGTTCCTTGGTCCTTCAAAACAAAAATAGCTAAATAGAAGAGCGGCATTCGAAGCTGGTTTTTCTATAAGTTTTCCAAACATTCCTTTTGGAAGGCGGGTAAACCCTGTTGTTTACCTTAGGGTCTAAAAGGGTGTCAGCAAACCTGGGGCAAATTTCAATTGTGAATGGTCTTTCGAGCTTTCGAGCAAAAAAGTTTCTAGGTGAATTTTAAGGAAATTTATAATGTATTCTAGCCAAAATATAAATAAGATTATTTGACTTGTGAATTTTGATCTGTAAGGTAAAGAGAACAGAAAATATCTTGGTACCATAAGATTTGGAGATTGCCAGCTTCAAAGAAAGCATTTTGGATTAGCCTCTTATGCTTTTTGTTAAGGTGGAGTTTCGTTTCTGATGCACAGATTGAAAATTATGAAAGAGCACAAGATAGTTGCCTTCTAGAAAATAGAGGACCGGATCAAATATATATTTAAGTTCGTGAATTTTTAACGCATTTCAAATGTCTTGCGTTGTAAGTTGAGACAAATATGAAATAGTCAAGGTCTAAATACTCCGGATTCAAGGATTGAATTTCATAAGAACAAGAGCCTCAAATAAGTCAAAAATTGTGAAAAAGCTGAGACAGAGGCTCTGTAAAATGCAGGGATGTAAAGACATATCTGTCAGGCCCGGGTACCTGTTCAGCTTACCACCAAATGCACTATACACGTCCAATGTATTCCTGCAGAAAAATATCGTGTCTATTACTTCTGACAACTTTAAGATTGAGAAACTCCAGCCTCGAAGTTTGTAAACGTTAAGAACAGCCAGCTTGGACCTGAAACTACCAGTTTCTAAAAACAGTGTATCGTGTCATTATTGGGGTTTCAGGTATTTTGGCTAGGAATTGAGTGCAGGTACCAAGAGTACAGATGTCAAGGCTCTATGGCAAGAACAGAATTCTTTGTTTGGTTAGCTATATCAACTCTTAATTAGTTCACTAGTGAACTCTTTTCAGGAGACGATTTCGACAGGTTCTTTAAGCTTCCTTTCAAAGAGTAGGTACCCTAATGACATATGAATAAATTTGGGTGCCCCTTTGTCTCTAAAGAACTTTAACAAGCGGGCTGTCTCTATTCTAAAGCCATTCGTACCTGTTGCAGGAATATAATTGCTTTGACATGCAAACAAAGTCCGATCCCTCGGGTGGTGAACAAATATCTAAAACGAGGTCAACATTCAGGCGAGACAACTTAAAATTGATATTGCGAGATTGGCTTGAGGAAAGCATATCTAATAAACAAAACATAATTCGAAAACAAATTTCCCCAGTTTTCCACAAATTTTGGTTGGACTGAGGGAACCTAGAACTTGCCTCGGCGACCGAAGATTAGGCCTTTTCTGATGTCCTATTGTCCATTTTATTGTTATCGGGGATTACAGCCAACCGCAAGCACCTGTCCATCCCAGAGACAACTAAGAGATGAGCGCTAGTCAAATATATGTGTCTTTGTTGTATTTGGACGTGATAAGAACTGTCCAGGCTACGTCAAACCTGATTTGGGGCACCGGTACAAACGTCGAAACAGGATGGGGTTAGAAGATTGGTGGGGTGAAACATAAAAAGAAGCGATCGTGCATTGTTAAGAAAAAAGCAAAAGGATCGCGGAAAAATCTAAAAAACTATAGAAAGAAGTAGAATATTTTAAACCTTTTGGCAAAACAAAGAAGGCTTAGTCCTCCAAGCATAGACGATCTTTGAAGACTGGAAGGGCGAATCGCGCAGATCCCACGTTAACTTTGCCGGTTGATCCCCAGGCTCAGTTCCTTTGTCTTTGCCCCACGAAAACCAGTTGCTAGGATACATGGTTTTTGTACACAAATATCATTATGGTGGTTTTAAGAGCTACATAACTGAGCTCAACTGAGCAAATCACAGAATAAAAAGGGTTTTTAAATTCTTCATCTTTCAAATCTTCTCAGAGATGACGTCAAAGTAACGACTCCAGAGCGCAGGATGGTATATATTTGTAAAGTCCATATTTCACTCGTGTCAAGTTCTTGGTATATTTAATTTACTAAAGAGGGTCTTTTATCGCCTACACTTAGGTACTCCAACGAATTCTATTCACAAGGAAGACGGAATTCGTAGAAATTTCAAGAAGGTGTTTAGAATAGTTTCTTATGAGATTGTGAAACTTTGTCTTCTCGATTATATTTTTCTAAAATCTTCTGATATTGCTAGATAGCATACTTTATGAATAAGATAAAAAAAGGGATACTTTATGAATAAGATATCAAAAGGGATACAAAGAGGAACGGGAAAGGGCACCAATGGATTTGTAAACGGTGTTACCAAAGAGGGTGTTAAGGGTGGTGCCAATTGACGTGCCAAGGGATGCTCAGGCCTAACACAAATGTTCATCGAAAATGGAAGCATTGTACATCGAAAATGGAAGCATCATCGAAAAATTGTACCCTTTTAAAAAATGGAAAGCTTATTTTTATGGTGGTGTAATTTTAATCACATCATGAAGTCTTTCATCGGAGAAACAACTCACAAGCAATTGGCAAGCGGTTAAGGATCATTTCAAGTCCAACAAAGATTTCTCCACAAAGGAGAAACAAATTTTGACTGCATATCTATGGTGCGTGCAAATGACAAAACGCCAAGTGGACCTTTTGCATTTTTGGAGCATTTGTAAAGAAAAATTCAGCATGATGTTCCAGTCATGATGTTCCAAAATTAAGATACAATATGGAATGCATACCCTTTATTCTAAAATTAATTCCAATTTGCAAAAATCAAACAACTGAGTCAAGTAAATGAGATTTGCTGTTAAACATTTTACCCAAAAAAATTAAGATCATGCCAAAAAAATCCCAAATTTTATGATCATGTTTGATTTTACCAAAATTGTACCCCAAATTTTAATCTCTACTTGAAAAGGTAACACGGCACATCCCGCACCAGTGTAGGTGGAAATTACCATCCCTCCATGGTGGTACCATCCTCATTTTGAATGGTTAGTGGGGATGTGGTGGGCATGATTCCACTTTTAAATGAAAAATGACTTTTAATTTTGCGAGCAGTAACTCCCTTTTTCAGCAATTGACTGTTAACGTACACTGGAATACATAGTTTTTTGTTTCATTTTCGTTAAACCAGTGCACAGTAATTGAGGTGTTTCCATTAAATACGCAATCAAGATGGAACTGATCTTTTAAAGATTTTGCAAATAGAAGATGCACTGATTAAAAATAATTTAACATAGACTTCGGTGCCTCTGGCTATCATTAACAAAAATACCTCCTATGGAAGAATCATTAACAAATTCATCCTGTTTCTAAGCTCAGTGCAATTGCTTTCTCAAACACTTGTCTTGAAGCAGAGTAATCTTTCGTTTGACGTAATCAGCCCTAAATCGATTCATGGTGTCGCAGTCCTCGACTAGATCGAAAAAGCACAAATTCGCAAACATATAAATTAAATCGACACAAAAGTTGAGAAATCCTATTATCAACGTAAATCAGTTTTCTGATGTTGGACTATCACTATACAGGCCCTTATCAAGAGAACTGCAGGTGAGCAAACAAACCCTAATATCTGTTCATCCTGTTTTGCCATTATCATCAAAAAATGAGCAATCAGACCAAAGCTGTAGGTACAAAACTCAAGATATGAAAAATCTCATACAAACACAGGATTTGGGCAGCTGTATCGGAATAACCATCAAAATTTTATCACATACAAAGATAGTCAAGACTGAAGTCTTCATCGCGATGAGGAAGGGTAATTCAAGCACAAAGAAAATTGCATGCGCTAAGAGTGAACAGATTTATTTAGCTTTCACCGATATTCAGATTAATATTCTTTGAAAAAGGCTAAGAAAAGGCTGAGGCTAATACCCTTGTGCAATAGAAATACCGTAAATCTTCGAATTGCCCCCCCTCCTTCGAAAGAGCCCCCCTCGAATAAGCCCCCACTCTAGAACTACAAATTGTCAATAAGACCCCCTTTGAATAAGCCCCCACTGCTACCGTAAATTCTCGAATGGGACCCCTCAATTTGATGAGGTTGCCTATAGCGTTTTATTGAATTACCACAACAAATTCATATTTTTGGTAGTAATTAATTAAATGTTCGCAAAGAAATTTCTACTGATATAAACGAGGTCTTCTTAATAATGACTTCTTAATGTCTACAATAATTTTATAAGCCCCCCCTCCTATAAGCTCCCCCTCCTATAAGCGCCCTCCCTCGAATAAGCCCCCATTAAAAAAACCAATAAAAAAATAAACCCCAAGGGGGCTAATTCGAGGACTTACGGTATAGATTAATTGCTCGAGGGTTTTTGCAGGTCAACTTTTTCGAAATTATAGGTCAAATAAATCACCTTTGGAATGCTGATCAATCTTGAGCAATTGGGCTCTTGCAGCTGACAACTGGAATCACTTTTGGGCAGAGACTGCAGAAACAGGTTTCTCAAGGGTTTAGCCCAACCCCCCTTCCGCCCCGCCTTGAGATTCCTAAAATCTACTTTAAACCCATACAAAGAATCATCTTACTATCTAAATCCTACAAAGAATAAACGTTTTTAGCCACCATTCCTAACACATTGTGTAATGCAGTCCTAGCCCCTGGTGGCAGTCGTAGATAGAACGTTTAAGAAAAGCATAAGTCATTTGTAAAATGAAAGCATACCAATAATAATAAGGGCAAGTTTGCAACTGTCTTTAACCTCAGTTCTCTCTGGCATTCCTGGATTTAACTGGCATGATCAACAAAAAGTATATATCTAACCAAATAGGGGAGACACGAGATACCCAGATGGATGCGATCTTTCATTTCTTCTGACAAATACCTTTTTCAATATGCTTAAAGAGATATAGGCTTTTATTCGAAAACTACAATGCATGGTACTTCAACGAGTTTTTAAAAAAATCAGGAAGGATTGTTATAGAAGCCACGCCAAAATAGAGATGTACTTTGAAGATGGAAATGAATTGAATAAACCCTTCTCAAACCCTTTGAAAGGCTATCCAATTTGCAAAATAAACTTCAAAAAATTGGACGTAGGTCGAACATAAAATCTTGTTAAACCCTCTTGAAATGTTTAGCATAGCATCTTCATTTTCTAGCTAATATTTCTTGTACAAGTGTTGTTATGTAACAATTTTCTCCTGATTTGAAGAAGAAACACCAGGTGCGTGCAGAAGCTTATCAAGTACCACAATTAAAATCAGCTAAAGATATGGAAAATACACAGATATTGCTTTCGTTTGAATCTACATTGACGTACTGCACTGGCAAAAGAAATATTTTACCATTCATTTATACACAAGGTAGAAAATTCCACTTCAACTACTCGACAGTCAAATGAATGAACAGGAATGAAATATTAGTAACACCCAAAAGGATACGACTTAAACATCGCACGAGCCGATTTGACTCATGGGAAATATTAATTGAAGGCAACATTCTACAGGTGTATCTTGAAGTTATGCGGGTGACCTAACGCCAAGGTGTTATTATATGAAGAGGCGAAAATGAGGGGCCAGCGATTACTAAGGCTCAAGCCGGCACGTGTTTTCAACGCCAGCTACTTGTCCCAAAAGAGCATTTAGGCCAAGCGAAATAGCGCACACATGGCTTAATGTATCAACACTACCTTAACACAGTTAGTCATAACAAATTCCAGTGTAATTAGTTTCCTTCTAATGTAGTAGTATAATATGTTTACATCGAGTCGTTATACCTCTAGAGACAAGGTGGACACGCTCTTAACTCGCCTACCATATTAGATGCAGGAAATTGTAGGTGGTAAGAAACGCTATCCACGCGACAGATAGGCCCATCGGGGAAAAGCGTGTGTGCCTCAATAAGGCGCTAATACTTATGTGTAATTTGATAAAAATTAAAAGAGGAACGGAAATAGGCATTATCAGTTTTAATGCAGAAAACACTTTAAGACCTGACAAATGTAAAGTCACTTTTTGACAACGATCATTATAATAATCATGCCATCATAATCATGGTTTTCCATTGATTCTCCTCGCAGTTGGAAGAAAGCAATCAAAACCAAAGGTTATTGCAGCTTCTTCGAGATATCATTCAATATTCTCAGTGATTTATACTCAATAAAAAGAAATTCTTGAATCATGAATATTTAATCATAACCAAAATATACAGAAAAATGGCTGTAATCGAGCTCTCTAAATGGGCAATGAATAGAGAAGGCTGGCCTTGCATAAATTAGTGGAGTGTTGAAGAAATGACACGCTGGTGAGGTTAAAGATTGATTCATTTGGAGCGAAGTGATATAATATCGATTGCAACATAAAGACAAAATAAATCAAAAGAAGCTTTGAAAAATAACAAAAATAGATGGAAATATTAAACATTAAAATTTTTGCAATTAGTGGTTTTTATCCAGCATTTATTTCATCTCTAATTAGAATAAATGGCAGATGGAAGCAAAGATTTCTAGACAACTTAGCTTAGGCAATAAATGCCGCACGAGCATGTTTCGCACACTATTTAGATGTGCTGCACAAAATCACATGAGTAACAGTTTGAAAATCAGAAAAATGTTTTTAGTTGAAATCCTGCAATTAATGCAGGCAAAAAGTATTTATCACTAATTTCAAAATTGACAGTAGCTTTCATTAGAGATGTATCATAGTTAGCTGAAAGTTTAAGACCAGAAGTTCATAAGGGCTTTGAAATTTACTGTTTATACGAGATTTTGGTGAATCTGGTTACCTCAACACACATCACATCACAAAAAAACAAACAATCTGATTTTAAAAAGGTGATAGAATACTGGAAACAATTATGCAACATATTGAAATGAAAGAATATAAATCGATATTTAAATAACGAAAAGTATAGTTTATCATACGCTAAGGAAAGGCCGTCGAGGTTTCAGAGGCCGTGGGGCAAAACGGAAAGATGAGGCTCCCTGCAAGCGCAACGATTAGAAAATTGTCATGACCACGCCTTTAAGATTATCTTAAAATGCATTTCTGAATGTTTCTTGCAGCCATTTCTTGCAATCCCTTAAAACTTTATACTATTTTTCGGCATACATTTGCAAGGTTTGATTAATTCCATTCTTAAAATGAAATCAATTACCTTACTAGGCCCAGTAGACCTCGGGACCTTGGGACAATTTGCCCTCCTTACCCCCCCCCCCCCCCCTCAGCGGCCCTCCGCTCTCGAAGGCCCTAAGGTCAGTGATAATGACAGTCATTAAAGCATGTTAAATAAAAAATATTTTAGCTTCTAGTTAGATTATCAATACCAATTATATAAACTCCAAAATCTTCAGAGCAGACTACATACCATAGGCAAAACAAGCTTTGTACTAACAACGATTTACTTTCTTTCTAAAAGCTTTCTTCGTTTACTTATAGTTTCACTTGATATTTGTTCTTTTCTTTCAATTCAAATATGATGAAATCATAAGTATAAACTTGAAATGAAGATTTCGAAAATTATGAAAGTTCTGATGATTTTATCATTGTAGCAATAAAGACGACAATGGTGACGTTATGATAAGTGATAAGCACTAAAACGAATTTCGTGACCCCTTCTGGTCAATACCGTCACAAAAAGCGATATCAACTACGTGATATCGTGCAGTGACAAAAAATTGCACTTCAAAGTACACACGAATGACTAATATTTGTAAGGCAACATATATTTACCGTATGTCCACGCAGATATCCCGCAGAGAGATCTGCGCAGTGGCAGAATACCGATTAACTAAGGTTTATATCGTGACTGTCTTGGAGACACCCAAAGGTTACATAAAGAATAGGACAGGTACTCGTTCTCGTTAATCAAATGCACGCTTGGTCTGTCTTAGGTCATGAACAATGAAAATTGATATGTCATGTAAGTGCAAAATTACTAGGCATTTTATATCCTTTCTGTTAGCAGTTGCTTTGAAAATTGCTCTTGCTTGTGTGGAAAAACCATGCAGGTAAATAATTGAGACTTCTAGCTAAACTAGGAGTCAAAGATGGAAAGTCACCTGTGTCAAACTTGTTATTGTTTTGTACAGTTATTTTCTGGTTGTTAGAAAGAAGCTTCTAATGTGAAAGGGGTGTGGGCAGTAAATTGAGGAACCATTAGGGCTTATTACTTATCTTAATCCTCTGTTGCTCGTTAACTGACAAGCCACGCTGCGAGAAGGGCTTACAATTGATACACCAACAAACAAATTAACCTACTCGTTCCAGCACCCAACACCTCTGCGCAATCAATAATAATTAATCCTATCCCAATAAGAAACCTTCAGACAACAGACAAATCAATAAATCAAATAAAACATCTGGTCCTGCAAATGCCTATTATATGTAGATTTTACTGTACTTCCAATCTCGAGTCATCTACATAAAAGCAAGGCGGTATCCAGGAGGGAGGTTTCTGGGTAGAGAAGAGAAGAGCTTGCTAATTGTAATTATACTTCTCATTGAAAAATGTGTGGACCATGGTCCCCTGGCCCATCATTGGTGAATCCCCTGGCTAGTAGTAGATTTTAAAACAATAGGTGATCGAGGCATTTGTTGATGTGTATTTACACGATTTTGGAGGTTTTTTATCATTTCCGCCTGACCTATGACGTCAACGCAGTTTATACTGTTCCAGTTAAACCGCCCCCTCCCCTACTTCCCCCAGCCAGCTTAGGTCACCCTGAACCTGCATCAAAAGTTTGGTATACCTTTACACATGATACTTGCGAGCTATCTTTTAATTTTGAAGGAATGAAACTACATTAATCAGATTACTAATAGAATCAGCTTATTTCTTATCGCTCATCCAAAGACAATACATAAAGTAGAATTGTCTGCAGGTGTACCAAAGCAAGCTCGGATGGGGTGAATCTAGCAAAGTTGTTAAAATCTTATTCTGGCTCACGATCCACTATTTCTATAGTACTAACAAATCCTATTAGCCATGGCACTGAATTATTAAACGTAGTTATGGGAATAAAACGATCATTTCTATTAAAGAAATCCAATAGTTACATTAGAGCAAACCAGATCATTGCCAGAAGGTGATGGTTTAGATTGATATGATCTGCATCGGTAAACACCGGGGATCGTAACTGTAATCAAGATAATCAAAAAAGCTAGTATTTAACATACTTTGATAATCAGAATCGTTACCACCATGATTGCTATCACCCTAATCATCAACTTCAGTTGTTCTAATCACACACCTAGTCAACATAAACGCGAATGCAATAAGCATTATCATAAACTGCATCATTTACATCGAAATATCACTATCATCATAATCACGGTGATCATGATTCTAATCAACACAATCACTTATGAAGTTGTCATTACCATAAACTTAATCATTTACATCGAAATATCATTATCATCATAATCGCGATGGTCATGATTCTAATCAACACATTCACTTGTTTAGTTGTAAAGTTTTAAGTTCAATGCAAAATCCCTGTTTTCTTTCGCAATTATTTCAGTGTCAGCATTTTTTGTTCTGATCTTTAAACTGGCAGCCGGCGAAAGGTCATTTAAAAATTTGAGGGATGTATACGTCATGATACAAAATAGCAACTAACCTTGAGGAAATTCAAAGCTGCAAAGATAAAGTTTTAACCGTTTTCTATTTGCAGATGCAACTGCTATTGATTATGAATATAATCATAAAGACAATCTTGACAAATAATTATAATAAAGTATTTTTAGCTGTGATGAGCTGCCATGCATTTTCTTGAAAAGAGAAAACAAAAAACACATTAAAAACAGTGTTCGCTCTACTTTTCACCTTCATTCTTCATATAATTCTAGCACATAAAGTTGCGTATTAATTAGTTGTGAAATGGTTTCTTTCCAAGAGTATTTGACCAGATCCCGAGTAACACATGCATATAGACTTCACTCATGTCACAGCGATCCCAAAGTGTTTTGCAAGTTTAAAAGCAAAAGTATACAAGATTCTAGAAACTACTTTTAAAACGGCAGGAAAAAGTAATTGTTTCAACATAGCAATATAAGACTTGCAATCAAAGAGTCTCTGACTAAAGACAGTAATGGAGAGAGTTTAATGGAGAGAGGAACACATTTTTCATGTTCATGTTTTCATGTAATTATGGACCTGAAGTATGATACAGAAGAACCTGGGTCCCATTTCTTTTACTTGGTATTTTGAAATATTTCATCGGTCCCTGTACACATTTTTAACCTGGACGTGATAGGCAAACGACCTAAGGTAAAAGAAGGGTTAACGCTATGTCCAAAGTCTCCTTGTAAGATCACCAGTAGTTTGCGGGAGTGTTTGCTACGTTTTCGCGAAGGCTGGTAGTTTTCAGAAGATGCTCCACATACAGAGCAGAGGGTGAAGATTGGATTTTTTCATTAAGAGCCAGTAAATTGAAGTTCAGGCTGGCTGCTTTAACTTTTTCGAAAATCTTGGGCTGGATTGTTCTTAATTCGTTCTTAAATGATTAGAATGTAAGCAGTGCAATTCCTAGCCTTTTCGCTATAGGAAAGTGCCCAGGCCTCATTTCTCAACAAAGGGAATGAGGCATCCTTTATTTGCCGACAACTTTGAAAATTCACCAAAAACCTCCCCTACTTGGCAAAAAACACAGCGTTTTTAGGATGAAACATTGTTTAAAAATACATTTCATAGTGGCTCAGCCTTAGCTTGTTCATAATTGTTCTTAACTTTTGACCAATGTTCTTGACAATGACCTTTCTTTACCGTTTACAATAGAGAAATCAAGCACGGGACCATTCTCAAATGAGCACAGAACCAAGATACCTAGTGCAACCGCAAAGCCAATCGTATCCCATTCAGGCACGGAACCAAAGAGTTCTCTTTTTCTGTAGTGTAAATGGGGTCTGAAAATTTATTAGACAGAATGCGAACCAAGTGGACTGCTCTTTGTGGTCAGTGACTACGGGTTCGTTTGTCATGAGGAAGTTGAAGAAATCTAAGTGGTACTAAAACGATCTCTTCTTTAAAATAATGCGACGTTTGTCTTTGAAAAGTAAAGAAGAACGGCGAAGAAGTTTATTTTAATACTGATGAAAAATCACACTGAGATAAATTACGCTACAGTCGTTTTCAAGCAAAGATGCGCGAATCAGAGAATTTTGACTAAAAGCCAAGAGACTGTCCCTCGGGGGACACGCATATTGAGAGACAGCACGGAAAACGCAAGCAACATTCAAACGCGATTTCCTAATAGTGGACATAATCGTGGAAACAAAGGGGGTGATTGCGTTCCCACGGACATTACATTTTTGTCAATTGAATGAAAGCACATGGCCTAAGTCTCTAGATCTATTGTGTTACTCATATTACAAAACGAAGAGCACGTGTTTCGCCGGAAATAGGCTACCACAGATTAGCCTAGTGCTTATAAACTGGAGCAAACGCTTTGTTTTCGCGGTCTCGTTTTTATTTCGCAAACACAAACAGATAACAAAAGACACGTGTGTCGATGAGCTGTGTGATGGAATTTGAGAAAGAGGTCGCTACGAAACCGAGATAATAACAATAGGATGCCGCTGAACGGGTCAAAATTCATTTGTTAATTTGACGGAACAATCATTGATCTTGATTTAATCACGTGATTTGGTATCACTACCGACTTTCACACGAGTAACCTTCAATTTGGTAAACTTTTCTCGTCGCTGTTTGCAATAAGAGTTCCCAATAAAGCTGTGTATCTTAAGACAGTTAAGAGCGGTCTGTTAATTTTCTGAAAACAACGACTTCTGGCATATTTTCTACAAATCTCTCTCATATCAATGCAATTGCCTGTGATGGCTGTGAACACGACTTTGTTTATCGTTTCCTACGTGTAGTTGTATAAGAACTAGATTTTGATTTCAACACTGAAGACATAATAATAATATCTAAAATTTGATTTCTCTTCCTAGATTCCTGAGACAGAAATAAGGGCCAATATGAGCCGAGACACCGTCTACACGGACACGACTACCAATGACTTCTTATCAATGAAAACGAATCAAATACTTTGCGTGCACACGAAAACGACGTGTTCTAGATCATCCGCTTTCAAAACCTACAAGGGGTTTTCAAATCTGCGTTTTCAATCAAAGATATATCGTTTTTTATGCAGAGTTCAGGGAAAAGATGATTATTCCTTGAGACAATTTCTATCAGTTTGTAAGCATTCCTCATGATCAAACAAAATAAAACGGGGTTTGGGAAAAGCATTTCAATTTGTTTTGTTTTACTGGCCTTCTTTGAGCTCTTTGACCGTGTTACCGCAAATTTTCTTGGCTTGGGTAGGAAGGGGAAAATGGTAGATAACGCATTCGTTAAGACAGAGCCTGAAGTGGGCGGAACCTTTCTGAGCAATAATGCCCTTATTCGCAAGCTGAGTCCTGTGAGCCTCCTTCTGGGGAGGGAAAAGTCCTACAAACCGACACGCAACTTTGTTTCAGAAACTCTTTCAAAACAATTAAAAACGTTGAAAACCATAATTCTTTCACATTTATTTTATTCCTAATTGAATTAAATGATTGAGATTAAATGAATGAGAATGGCTAACATTGCTGACTATTTTGTTCCGGTGAACTGGGGGTCAGGGCTCATTAGTTCATGGTTTGGGTGAGTTAGGGCTCACGAGTTCATGGTTTGGGTGGTATTGTACAATGATTGAATCCTTTGGCGCCTCCGGAGGCGATTCTTTCGAGTGAATCGCAGACGGTAGAAAAATGAAATCTAGTCAAGCTGAGAAGATAGGCTTTGAGTTGCGCGCAAACGCAACTTGCGCTGATTTATGCACCTAATTCTGTTATTTACAAGCATTTAATATAGGTGGAGAACGAATTTGTAAATATGCACAAGAAGAAAAGCTTGTTTATACAATTCTGAAATCACTTTGTTTGTGGGTAGGAGAAGCCACAGGTGCGTGTGCCCAAACATAATTACCTTTGACAATCAATGCAAGAATACACATATGGCTGGATGAATAAACGCAACAGGCCTAAAAAAACATTAGCCACCCTCAGACAATGGCATATTCTTTTGGTATATCACACCAATAAACGCTTACAGGTTGGCGAAAAATAAATCGAAAATACACAAATCGTTTTTAAAGACACCATGGCGAGCGGAGACACTGTTTGTCTACAGTCGTCTATAATTGAAAATGGGAATCAATTTTTCATCTTTGAAAACAAACTTCGCCTGAATCCAAGATGAACTGGAATTCGTTCGCAGACAATGATGGCTGCTCATCGTAACATATGAGTGAATAGAAAAGCAGAAAAATTATAAGTGACGATTTTTAGAATATAACACTAGTCGATTTTTAGAATCTAGTACTCTAAATTAACATTAACACGAGTCTTCAGCTATGTGAGAGGTTACCAGTCGTTCATCGGCAAAAAAGGCAGGAACCAATCAAAAACGCATCATCTCTCCTCCGCGTTACTTTCGAAAACCATCTGAATAAACTGAGCAAATTTCAAATCTATAAGACTTTGATATCAAAAGTTGTCCAATGTTTTGTCGATTATCATTTTGAGAAGGCCAACGGACAAAATTTATTTACAGAAACGAGGTTACTGTTACCACAAACAGCGTATAGTCGTGGAAATTGTTCGCGTTACCATTCTGAATTAGACTTTCCAGCAGAAAATTTTCTCGTTTAAAAAACAAACATATTTTGAAAAATAAAGTTCCCTGAATTCACTGAGTTTCCCTAAGAGGGTGCGAGGATGGGGACTGTTATGAATTGGCGTAATGCTATGAAAAGAATAATGGGGCACAGAGGAAGATTTCTAATAAATGGTAGCTAGAAGTAAGAAAGGGCCAAAAGAATAAAGAGAGAGCCAGTATACACAGAAAATATATTTAACAAAAAAGTGACACGTCGATTTCCTATGGATATCCACAAGCAAGAACAAAGTAAGCAGTTTTAACAAGGAGAGGCACGACTTTGAATATGATATCCATTGACCAATAAGTTATGACAAAATGACACTGTGACAGTAACATTTAAACATAAGAAGGGCAATTACTCTTCCTGAAAGGGTATTTACAAAAATTTGGGGGGGGGGACGTTGCTCCTCGTTTCCCTGATTCCTACGTCTTTGACCACAAATATACTAAGCAAAGCCTGTTACAAATCAACGGCTAAATACTTAGCTGAACAGAGTAGCACGAAGCAATGTTAGAGAAATGCCAAGAAATTTTGAATGAATTATTTCAACCAATTTCGATTGTTTTCTTAGTAATGGCCATGGGAAATGCTAATTGAATAATACACAATGTACATTACCAAGAATATTGACTTTCGAAATGGCAACTAAAAATGCCGGATAGAGAGTCTAGATTTTCCAGAAAAGAGACAAGAGCTCAAACTAATATATTCTCTCAATTAACGAATTGAATCTATTGAAATTTTTGATATTTAATATAATCGCCATGTGATAATGTTGGGTATGATGATGGTTCTGCTTAGAAAGAAAACGAGATGAGAAAATGTTCAGACATCATTTGTAAAAAACCACTTCCTTCTCGAGGCTAAATTGGCTCAGGTTGCTTAGCAGCAGATATGCAGCAAGAAATTCAGAAAAATTACTATAGTTCTTTTAAATCGATGCTAATTTCATTGTCACTCAGTCATAATCCTAAGTTGACTTTTAGAGCACCATTGAAAGAAGATTTTGAGCAAACTTTGAGTAAAATAGGTTTTGAGCAGAATAGGAAAAATTTCAACCAGAGGATGGCTTGAGGCGTTTTTGAACTCTGAGTTACCCAATGTTGTCGACTTTCTATTTTGTCAGTTCAGCTAAAATATTCTATCGGGCTTTCATCTCCTTGCATGTTTACAACTGACTGAGAATCCCCTGAGTATAGATCATCCACGTAGTTGTAGATGTCGGCTAGGGGGGTCAAACTCGAGCAAGAACCATACCAGAGGGGAGCAGGCTTTAAAACAAGAGAGCAGACATATAACATTCAGATATATTTGGACTAAATCAAGCTCGTGGAATTATAATTATGCCAGCCTCTCAAAATATCATTCGAAAAACTGTAGCCAGAGGGGGCAAGTTGTTGTCAAAATTGTCACTTGGGGGCACAGCCCCCCTCCCGTGACCCCTGCAACTACTTGGCTGGAATAGATCTAGACAGTTAACTTTTTCTCATAGCACGAATTTATGTCAATACTTCTTTTAGACAGCATGATAATATTAGCAAAATAACCTTCAAAGCTACCGAAAAACGAAAGGCAAATGGATTCATGTTTGCAAATTACCGGGGAACTTCTTTGGGCACCTTCCGATTGAATCATCGACATAAGATATCACAGTTAGTGTAAATATGTGGGCGATAGAGGAATCTTGCAGGACCAAATACGGTAAAAGGTATCTCCTTCGTTTATTTGCGGAAAAACGTGTAATCAATGCATCTTTGTTTTCATATCTCTAGAGATATGACGGTACACGTCAGAAAAAAATCTCACGTGACTGCACCCAGCAGTCAGTGAAAAGCCGCCATTTTAATTATTAAGACCATGGAAGACTCCTAATGGATGAATGTCAGAAGAAAGTCCCTTAAAGGATCTTGCACAATCGGTATGCTTTTCAATTTTAATTCAAAACCGATCAAAACCTGCATGAAAATACAAAAACAGCCAATTTCACATCGCGTAAAAGACAGCTACGCAAATCATGCCGGTTGCACCTCTAACAAGAAGGGTCATGAGTTTTTTTTTATCAAACTGCCAACTAAACGAGGAATTTAAAGCTCCCTCTATCGTCAGAAGCTCAACCAAAACATGCATAGATCTAGTTAACAAGGAGGTATATAATTTAGAATTCAAATTTTTGACCGATTTCACACTGCTCCTAAATTCATAAAAAATTGGGGGAACTCCTTATGACTTCAAAAAAACACTGCTTTCTTTCTTCTGATATTCATTCATAAGGAGTCTTCCATTGTCTTAATAATTAAAATGGCGGCTTTCCACTGACTGCTGGGTGTAGTCACGTGAGATTTTTTTCTGACGTGTACCGTCATATCTCTAGAGATATGAAAACAAAGATGCTTCATTATCCTGTTTAACCCTAAGAGGTCTTCAAATATTATAAATTGGTTTTAAGGAAACTCTTTTTAAAAAAGATAAATTGGGGGAACTCCTTATGACTTCAAAAAACACTGCTTCATTATCCTATCAATATGTTTAACCCTAAGAGGTCTTCAAATATTTGTAGCGGCTTAGGTTGAAGGAAACTTTTTTTCGTGACATTTTCGTGACATTAATAACTTTAGGGTTGAGGAGTCTCTGCATAAATGTTGCATAAAGGCAAAAAACAAGAAGTTTTCTAAACATGTTAAAAGTAAACCCCAGGCTTAAACATGCATTACCTTCGATCTTTCGACCTGTCAAACATTACCATAATGTTGCAATATTAAATCTTTGTAGAGCAGCTTTTTCTCGCCTATTTCCAATATAAAATTATTTTCCAAGTTATGATTTCCGAGTTATGTCAAATTTAGGGGGAGGGAAGCAACTACCCTTCACTTCCATGATTACCATCATTGGGTTGTTTCACACAAGGCTTATACAGCTTTAAATCCACTGTAGAAGATGTATCGAATATAAATTTAAGAAAATAGCCTGTAAGGCCGTCAATTCTTGCAGTATTATTGTATGCCTCTATAGAGCACTATTTTCAGAAACAGCAAAAAGCGAATAGCTGTAACAACTAACTGTTCGCTGCAGAGACATAATCACAGTAAATCACAAAATAACGGTGTTATTCGTGCGAAATATGATTTTGGTGTGACAGGTGTAAAAAAGGCTCGTCCCGTTTACTTTAGCTGTGCTTATTTTTCCTACAAACAAACCACTGACAACTTCCAATCTGTTTAGAGTGCAGTGAAAGGGTTAACATACACAAGAGGAATTGTGTTGTATGGAAGGCCTTTAAAAGTAAATTAAAGATAACATAGATGCAGATGAATTTAAATTCAGCTTGTCGACAAGTGATTTTAAAACCAGCAAACGATTTATCAAACAGCAGAAGATTTTACAGAGCAACGTATTGAATGTTACAAGATTTGACAGAAAAACTTAAGGGGCTTTAACGTCTACACCCCTACACCCCTATTAGATATTTCAGTGTCTAAATTCTGGAAAATTCAAATACAGAAATTGGGTTCTTAGCAGGGGCGGACACTTGGTCAAATATTGGGGGGGCAAGCCTATTGTTTAAATAAGATGACGTCATACTTCCCGTTGTTTTCAAACAAAAGACCATTATCCTCTAAAGTATTGGGGGGCCGTGGCCCCCTTCCCCCCGAAGTGTCCGCCACTGGTTCTAGGTTCTTCTACATATAAAGAATATCTATCTCAAGAAGGGCGGGGGGAGGTGATCGAAAGAATAAACACCGATCTAAGAAGCAGAGTTAGCATGCTAAGCCCTTCATTCTGCGAATAGATCATCTCATTTCCATAATTATTTCTTTAATTTGCAATTTGTCATAAAATGTATAAAAGTATGGTTATGGTAAATGAGCTCTAAAAGAAAGTCAAAAATTTACATTAAGGGACTTATGAACAGAATGAACTTAGATAGAGTTTATATAAAAACACAATCAAGATGGGTTTTCAAGGACGAAAGTACATCAGCTACATCGCATTCCAGATTCTTATTTACTGTTAAAACCAGGGGTATATAAAATGTCAAACTCTTCGACATGCTTAGTTGGTCAATAAAATTTACAGTTGGTCGGCGAAATCCTTAGCTGGTAAGAAAAATTGCTAGAGGTTAGGCAAGAGAGGGACAAAATTTGGTATACTCGCGACATGTATTCTATAATTAGTTCCTTTGACTATCGAACCTATTTACAAAACTTTATACTAGTGGTAAGCAATAAATGCTAGTAAGTCGTATATTTGTTTGATAATCAATATAGTTCAGTGTGCTGAACGTCGAATTAATAACAAATAATTAATATAGCAAAGGTATGACTCTGTACATGAAAGTTGAACATTGCATTAAATAATACAAGGAATTTATCTTGTATGTATATTCTTTTGGAAAACAACTACGCTATATCTTCCATAATTTTCGAACCTGCTCTAATTGACTGTTAATAGAAAAAAGGAGGGCAACGCCCTATTTGTTCTCTTAGCCTGGGGTGCCAGTTGGCCCCCCCAGGGTCTCTTGGATATTGGACGGACCCTCCCGACGCAGAAAAAACAACCCAGAACGGCATAACTTAGAGCTTTGCTTACAAAAGCATTAATCACGATCTGTTTACATTCTTTTAAGTTTGAGAACCCAACGGCGGTAAGATCAAAGCCTGCGTAAAACAGCTGAAATTAGAAACGCTCGTAAACGAAAACAGAAAAAAACAGTTATATGAAATTATGTATTGTCTTGTTGGGACATTAGCTAAGGTTTGTCTAAGAGGTGTTAATAGGCTTTTCTTTGTTAGAGTTACTTAAATGTAATTAAATACCATAACGTGTTGCTTTGCAAATGCTTAATTGCTTGCTATTAATTGACACTGTATTCAAATTGGCATTTGTGCCATTCCAAGCAATCAAAAACCAATATCTGAAATGTCACAGCTGTTTGGTCGAAATTATCACGTGATGAAATATCTTTTTAAATCTGGTAACAATCTGTTGTTTACAAATGAGAAAGTTCTCGTTAAGAAGTTCTAAATACTAATGACTAACGGTTTTACTGTTGTGAATGCGAAGTAACAGCATAGTAGGCTTTGTGCAGTCTTCAATGAGCCTGTAAATGTGTAACCTTGCTTCACTCTTTTGAAATCTGTCATGCAAATTTTACTAAGCTAAGATGAATTTGCCTATTACAACCCAGAGTATCCTATCATAGCTTTTTCTTTTATGAACATCTCTGTCACTTATGGTTATTGTGTAACGGAAGAACAACTCTGACTCTTGAACTTTGGCCTTCTGACTTCTGACCCCTAGCAATTCAAGACGAAACAGATGGCATATGGCAAGTATTGTAGAGCTGGGTACGAGTAGGTTCTTCTGAAGTGATAAAAACGACGGTCCCCTAATTCTTTGCGTAGCAAAACACCCCTCCGTATTGATTTAGATAGTCTAGTGAATGCTTATTGTCAGTGCTAATGTGCTGAAAAAACTTTACTCGATGATTGCATGTAAAAACATGCGTATCTTAGGTATATTTATGAATCACCATCAATAATACTCCTCCGAAATTAGATACCCTTAGCAACGTACTGAGAACGAGCTAGGGCGGGGACATCTGTGCACGCACTTAAAGATTTGTATTTGTATTTGTTGCTACCTAGCATCCGAAGGTAGTTTTTAAGACACTGAGAAGCTATGCTTATCAAGCAGTGTCCTGGACCTTCCACTCGATGTGACCACACCTCGTGATTCTTACGTCTGGAATTACAGAGAGCTGGCGACTCTCCCCACTCTGGGTGAAAGTTTGGTCATGCCAACGACTCGGACCAGGGACCCTTGGGTCTGTAGTGAGCGCCTCTAACAACTGAGCCATCCTCGCACTAAAAAGAGTCCGGTTGATAGCTTACATCTACAAGCAGACTACGCGTGACTGAGTCTGCGTTTGCTATGGAAAATAGATATGATTAATTTCTGAAGTATGGTAGGATACTGAATTCGATGACATTGCAAAAATTGCAATAAGAGGGCTAGGGCCGCTGTTTGCAGATAGCGCGGCCTAGTGGGCTATAGTTGGGGCATCTACGCAACCCCCTCGCTCCTTCCCCCTATCGTCGGGGCTCAGCATCCATGCCAAAGTAGAGCAGAGCAGATTTCGCTTTATCGCAATCCATCCTTGATTGTAAAAATAGTTTGGTCACCTTAATTCTTCTTTGTAGAGTTTCTGGCGCTACTCTTAAATAGAGCAAGGCGAGAGGTTTAATGAAAAGTTTACTTCAAGCTCAAGTTTATCAAAGTAAGCTTCTATATTTATCATAATTTTGCACCTTTAAATGAGTCCTAATATCATGAATTCGTGGCAAAAGTCTACATAAATGTTGCGAGAAACTAAAACAACAGGAAGAAAAATAATTTTTTAAAGCTGAAGGTACAAATGACTTGTCATTTTGTTTTTATCTGCTTAGGAAATTGGCATTTAGTATAAGGGTCAATATCATTGGAAAAATTACACTTGATTATTTACTGCAAGAAAATCTGACAGTCAATCAGTGTAGAAGAAGTGTCCCCGCTTTAAATAATTGTGCTCAAATGAACTCCAACGCAAAGACATCAACAATTTTTGGTTAACTTGATAAACCAAAATACGATGTCATTGCGCAAAGATGAAACCGAGCAGTGGATAACTACATCCAATGACCCCTTTGGGTTACCGCTTCTTGCCACAAAATATTTAAATCGCTGCTATTTGGTGTGAAAACAAACAAACATACGTTGCATGTATCGAAAACGTATCTGGAAAATATGCCAAAGAGGTTTACGCTAACTAAGAACTAGTAGGCCAAAGTTGCTGATTTTTATTGGCTCGGGGAGTAAAAATAGATATCGTGGTTCTGCTACAGTTCCAAAGCTGTTGTGTACTTGGTCTCCATAAGACATATAGAAAACCAAATAATGAAAGATAACAATCAACCATTCAGTAAAGAGATGATGTTACCCAACAGCACTGGTGCAAACCAGTTGCGTGAGAACATCAAAGCTATATGACATTTAGATAACTAGTATATTGGCTATAATCATGGTACCATTGGGATATCAACGTCCTTGAAAATAAAGCCATATATGCCGGAGTCATCGAACTTAAGGTGCTGTAACTAGTGGCATAATTCCAAGTAAAATCTCAGTGCACAAAAAGTGTACTGTTTGGTTAGATCCATTGGTTAATGAGATCCATAGGAAATAAGATCCATAGGCAAAAATTACCGGAAGGGGAAATTTTATGCTGTATTCATCTAAACGTTATAGGACTGAAGAGGATCGTTGAGATGACGTGAGAAATGAGATGTTGATAACATAAACAAGTGGAATTGCCTGGGACCAAGCTGAACTGCTCAAGAGGAATAGACCAATGGAAAAGGGGGCAGCTCAGGAGATTCGTGGAGGGCGTGATCATTAAACGACCCTGGTCCCCTGGGCAAATAGCACGATGAGGTCAGGGTGCCCAGTACCTTTTCTTGTTGCCTTTTGCCCCTACAATGTTGCTACTGGGAATCAATTTCCTGTTGGGTGGATACGAGCAAGCATTAAAATCATTGGTCGAGCCTTAATTTGGGTTGACAGCCTTGAAAACCTCTGCCAATCTATTTAATTTATTTAGCAACTTCATATTTGTGCTACCCTCATTAAGAAGCAACGTTACTATCTATATTAAGTCACGGGAAGTCAGACATTCTCATTGCCCTGCGAAACTTCAGAATGGAGTGGAACATGTTAAAAACTACTTGTGCCCATTCCCAATAAAAGAACAACTTGGTTAATGACTCCTATAAGCTGTCTTAATTTCACACCCCTTTGCGAAATGAAGTTGTTACATTAGAGACGACAAATCAGACGAGACTTAAAACCAATTTTTAGTGTCTACATGTAACAAGATGAAAAATTTGTTCTTCCGTTTCCTTATATTTAATTTTTTCCCAGCTGCCAAAATTGAAACATTTTCCAAATGACTTCCTTCCATACCTCTTCAGTTCATCGTAAGATGTTGAGATCCTTCTCTAACCAATCTATTACAGTGCCAAAATCTTAATTAGATTACCTCATGTCTTCTACATGCGCGCTGTTACCCAATGATATCCGAGAATCAATCTTCAATTTAACTTACATAAGGTAAAATATAAGTTTAAGCTCTCCAGCATAAAAGAGAAAGCGATGCAGACAGAAAGCTGCTAATAAAATTATATGTGCAATCAGGCATCGGCCGAAAGATAGATTTTACGGGCTGGTACCAGGATAGTGCATAAGGAATAAAGGCCCCATGATGGAGAGGGGGTCATAAATAGAACGGGTGTGTAATCCAAAGTTACGAAGAAACAAATCACCTCGGATTGGTGCATTTTATCCAAACGAGGTAATAAGAATTTTTGTATGATGTATTCAGACCTTGTAATATGCACAGCATCTGAATTTGTTTATGAACTATATTAAAACGAAGAAAAAATTGCAAGAAATTTTCTGCATTTTATTACCATCAAAAAGGGAGGACCCTCTTCAGTTTAATAGCAAACTCTAACAGCTTCATCACTGTAACTGCCACTATGTGGAAGCCCTGGTTGAAAAGTATGTAGGGATGAACAAAGGAATTTAAAAAAGACAGAAGACGTGAATACTTTAGGGATTTTAACATGAACGATAAAAATACATAATAAAAAACTTACGCGTTGTTGCTGTTGCTGTTGGTGTGGCATTCTTTGTACGTATGGGTTGTACTCATAAAGAGGCCTTGCAAAACCAGTTCGCTCTCTAAGGGGCATCGTGTGGGTTGGAATTTGGAGCTAAAACCAGGCATACGAGCATCAAAACATGGAAATGATCTTTCGTAAAACAAATTTTGCTATTTATACTCATATTTGGCTAATGATAGCAGCAGAGTAATTTAGGGGACATTACGCGAGGTAAGACAGTGGACTGTTTGCCGCTCTTGTCATCAGTTGGGCCATTAATCAGAATAGCGTTAAATGTTGTATTGTATTGTAACTACAATATGCGAGTTTATATTGTAATCAATTGAAGACAATAAGAAAATGCAGGGGAGTAGAGAGTCCCGCCTTTCATGTCAAATGCCCCCAGCAAGAGCTAAGAGCAAGAATATCGACCAAATATCAAAGCATTGAAGACAAATCAATGTAACATTTCAAGTTTTTTCTAATACTGATGCTTCGGCTGCACTATTCCTGTGCAAAGAACACTGGATGACACCCTCTTTTCTAGAAACGCTTCCTCCGCAAGGAGGAAATTGGATTACGGGACTCCAAGCAAATTGAGAATATCTTGGGATTGTTGGTTAAAAACGTCGATTTGAATGGAAGAGAGTGTTTGAATGCAGCACAATGGACTTCAAAGTCAATAATGTACTGGTTTTGCATAATCATTTTCCATGTATCAATGCGTAGGGTGGGGTATTTCAGGCAATGGGCGTGGCTAATTACTTATTTGCAGGAACATTTGCCAGGAGAACACACCAATGTGATGCGATGAGAAGCAGAGAAATGAGAAACTTTATGGGGGGAAGAGCTGCTTCCCTGTTAGGGTTAACCAACAAGAAACTTTGGGCATGTATGCCAGTCGCCCCCTGTTTGTACTCTTGCCTATTGCAAATCAGTTGTTGTCCATCAAGGGCGTTAGCTATGAGAAATTTTGATTCTTTGTTTTTTGCTGGTAGTTGCATGGGGTCTAAAAGTTTCTATACCAGAAAAACCCAGAGTCACTACAAGACACAAACTAACCCAGAGTCACAAACTAACCCAGAGTCACAAACTAACCCAGAGTCACCTATGCCAGGGCGACACAGACATAAATTATATCAATTTGCCCGCAGTTTTATGAAGAAATATATATAACTTTTCTACATCATTCACTAAAGGCAAGATCAAGAATTGACAAGATTTATCTATCAAATTAAATTAATGTCACGTTCTAATACGCAATATCACGGTGGAATATGGGTAGGGCAGCCTAAAATTATACAAAAACACGCATGTAGAGAATTTCGAATACTTCTGTCAAAGAAAGGTTTTTCCATTGCACCCTTAGATTTTTAGTTCCTTAGAACGTTATTGGCATTCTTTGAAAATCAATAAAAAATAGGACGAGTTCGTAGCATTCCCACCCAGCAACCAGGGAACGTGGGTGTTTAGATCGATCCATCTATAAAATATTTCCATGCGAATATATTATAACGAAGTTGCCATTAAAAACTATCAATTTCTGATATTATTAATATATATTCGTTTGATCAGAAAGATGTGTGTTGCTGTTACTTCATATTGTATTAGTTAACAAAACCATTTTGAAAAGAAAACACAAACAGGAAATCACATATATTTATTGAAAGACAATTACGATAATGAATAGATTTGAAGAGGTTAATGCTATATTTTCGGTTATCAATTTGCGTTTATTCAAATATTAAGGGAAGCAATTTTCTTTAATGTCATATCTCCGGACAAATTCTTGATCCAGGTAGTCTGAAATCATAGCCCTGAGTCATCGAAAAAGCTGAATATCCCAGAACATACAAATTGCACTTTTTTCACTTTTTGAGGATTCCCCAATTGTTAGGGTTGTAGATTACTGATTCAAGGGTCCTGGGTTCGAGTCCCTCCTATGGGCAAACGTTAACTTAGAAAGACTAGGGTCACCAGCTTCTGTAATTCCAGGCATAGAAATAATAATAATAATAATTATTATTATTATTATCATTAACAATTTCTTTAACGTTGGCAAGAAAGAACAAAAAAATACATATAGCTAATAAGCTAATGGGGTGTGGTGAAGTCGAGAGGAAGGTCCAGGACACTGTTCAGTGTCCTAAAACTGCCTTCGGAAGCTAGTTAGTAACAAACACATATACATAAAAACATGAAGAATACTTGTGGATGAGAAGTCTCGGTTATACTAACAAACATAACATTGCAATTGAACGGCATGCACTTAGAACACTTTCTGCGTCGCCAGAATGTATTTTACATATGCAATTCAGGGAATGGGAAAGCGGGGGTGAGGGGACTTGGTCATTCTCTAATGATTGCAAAAATGTACTTAAAACCATTAAAAAAATCGTATTGCAAGTGGTCTTTAGCCACACCCCCCCCCCAACTGTTTAGCCCCTCGATCTGTAAAGTGCTAGGCGGTCTACGCAGTCTACGCGGTAGAGTTGTGAATCTTTGCTGTTATTATATGTGAAGACTTTCCTGATATGCATTAAAACATGATGTCTACATTTGATTTGTGACACTAGAGAGTATCAAAAATTAACTGGATGTATCGACAAATATTGGTTGTTAAACCCCCCACCCCACACAGTCAACACCCTAGCCAACTTCATCCAAGTAAAAAAGAATCGAAAGTAGAAATAGGCAGACAAACGAAGAAGCGACGATGAAGTTGAGTTGCAACACACAGAAGTGGTTGGGTAACATGAGGTAAAAATGGGTAGTAAGCTTCTACCCTTGGTCTCTCTCTCTCCTACCCTGGGTGCCAGAGTCTCAATGTCTCTGCAATTAAGTTCGAAGCTAGTCACATAAATATTCATTTGACTGCAATCGCATCTATAACACTTTATCCTGAACCCAGGTTTTTCGAAGTCCTGGTACCCAGTGTGGAACTCTCCCTGTCAATTTAATTGTTAGTCTAAAACTGTATACTGATTAATTAGTAGGGATTTTAATAATCAAATATTTGACAGTTGAGAGCATTGATTAGAAAGCATGCTCGTGTCTGAAATTATTGTAGGTATTGTTAAAAATTATTAGCAGAAACTTTTTAAAAAAATATGTAATTTTCTAAGTGTTTCAAAAGAAATGACTGCAAATAATTTCCGGACCCCCAAACTTGTATACTTTAGAATAATATTGATTATTGAGTAATATCGCATAATAGAAGTACTTAAATCAAATGAAGAACTTAGATTATCGAATTGCCTAAAATAATTATTGTTACCCGTAGATACTCTTGTATCGACGCAAAAAACGATACCAGGCAGTGCACAGACATACCTAAATTGTACATGAATTTGTGCAGGTATGAAATAACAAACCCTCTGCTTAAAATACCTAGTGACTATTGTGTGGGGAGTGGAAATAAAATCCCGTTATTTGGGTATCACTTCAATGTCTGTTGTTTGGTCATATACACTTTTATAGCATTGTTGCAGCTCAACAAGACGTATGGCCGCAACATTACAACGAGGCTTTTCAAATACTTTAAAAAGGTCTTTTGAAAAAGGTTTGGTATACTGGATAAAGAGCTTTCGATTGAAGTTTTTCTAAGTACATTTGCAGAGTTGCTGAACTTCTTCAGGTAATGGAACAAAATATTAAGTGACTGTTTCGCCTTTCTAAGCAGAATAAGACGTTATAATTGCATAACTTCTATAAGTGTAAAGAAGTTGGGATTCTGGTAGCCTCTCCAACCATGATCGCTCATCACCACCCCCCCCCCTCGCCCCCTCCGCAGGTCTGGTTTTGATGTGTCTGCTAAAATAATACCTACGCTCCGACTTCAATATGCCGGTGGAACTGTAGATGGTGCATTGTACAAGCATGCTATTGTGCAAATGTTTAAGAATTTATCCCAGCAGTTATGTCCAGAAGTGTAATATGTACAGTTTTTGAATTGCTTGTGTTGAAAACAGCCGAGTAAACACCTTCATCTGGATTAATATTTTAGTGTCATTTACTAAACAAACCTAAACGGAATATAATTGCATAGGTCTTTGTGTAAGAGGTACTACACAGATGAGAAACGAGGGACTAATTATTGGCAGCTGTAGCAAGAAATGGATTATACAAGGCTCAAGGTGGTTCGGAAACAAGGGAGACATACATCTCGTATATAAGCAGGTAGTTTGGTAACAAGGGAGACATATATGTCTGATTGAAAAACCTTAAGTTTACAATATTAGGGAGAAAGGGTTGCTACAAAAAGAGGACCAGTTATCATTTGGTAGATTTTACCATCTTTTAGCGGGAGGCAAAATTTTCCTTCCCTGGTTAAGACAATTCTGACAAAGTATTCATTCGGTAGGGAGAGAGCTCCCTGAGGGGGGGAATTTAGGCCCCTTTTCCCCTTTCTAGAGATACCCCTGCTAAGGGGACGTAAACTTTTGGAACTTATTGGGGTGCCTTCTAACCTTGACAGCACATAATTACACAACTAGGCAAATTTAGGGGGAGGGTTCATTTATAAGGAAGGGGGCAATCGTCCCTTCTTATGTTTCAATTTGATGCTTTCCACAAGAAAGACAGAAAAAAAGACAAAACTACGATTCTTCCAGGACATGAGCAGAAATCCTGGAATTCAGAGCAAAACAAATGAATTTTTGATGTTTTTCCGGCAGTAAGGAGGTAATGCAATGGCCTTCTGTGCAACGGAGCTTCTGGGAGTGAGAGATCTCATACATCAGTAAAAATTTTATAAAAGATCCAAGACTGAGATTAGGCCAGAGCAAGTAAACCCCGCTTTATTATCATACCTTTTACAGAAACATGACAAAAAAACCTTCTGTATGGCGTTACTGCCCTTGTAGCAAACCAACACCATGGATACATGGGAAGCTACAGAGGGGTGTAACCCATTTGCTGTCATGGTTTCAATTTTCATGAAAACCTCACAATTGCGAAGAGCCTATCAATTGTTCATCTGAAAGAGCAGGTGTAGACCTGATATTGGGTCAAGCTGAATCAGCGCTCATTGCAAACAGTAGGCAGCGTATTAAAACCACTTAAATCGTGTTGTATCGATAAAAAGTAGATGTTTTATGTACAAAGAAACCGTTCCTTTAAATGGGTCCACTATAAGTCTTCTTCATACCGTACTAGCTGGGGCTAAGTTCGGGAATAAAATTCTTCAATAAGCATTTATCGTTACTACTAACAAAGGATTAGGCTAACACGCAAATAGCAGTCCGTAGGTGTTTCTTTAAATTAGGTTTCAAAGGGGTTGTAAATAATACAAGATTTGTACCTTGAGCTTATGGGGAGTTTCTCTACGGTTATATCAGCCTAGGTAAAAAAACCTTTTCCTAAATCGTTCTTGTACGTATGTCTGCTCGATACACCTTATTCCTGTATACTATAAAATATGAATATTAGATATGAACAAACAAATAAACGCGGTGCAATACCTTTGAAAGTGAGCTGTCACCTCTGATGTTAGAAATCAGTTAGATACGTTGAAAATTGTGTGACATATGGCCGATAAAAGTTCTGAAGTTTGAAGTATTACTGTTGTTTTAGCATGGCTCAGAAAATTATGGACAGAGACCAATTTACCGTGATTTGATGGGAAAGTGCCTGTGCTCACATGGTCATATTTCAGCTAAATTGTAACACATCTAACTGATTTTGAATATTTAGATGTATTCCATGATGAGTCTGAATATAAATCATAAAATCGTCACTTAAGACCTCTATTTCGTCTACTCGATACTCGCTTGATGGCACAAAAGCATTTGCAGTTGATTACATATCCCACAAAAACCCCTTTTTTAAATTACAATCAAGCCACAGCACGTGCCATAGAATATTTAATCGTGTGCCGTTATTTCTTTAAGATTATCGGAATTGGAGGTGTCAAAAGGAAAATCAAAGCATAATTGTAACTTTGCAAATACTATTAGGCAGGTATCAGCTCACCCAGTCAGTCACAGGACATAACTAGACAATTGCACCATTAATGAACTTGGCAAATGAGCTTTTCATGCCCTGGATACCTCCAAACCATAAAACATAGAAATATAAATATTTCTTAATATAAAAAATTCAAACTTCTCTTATAAACTCCTCCCATATATCGACATTTAAATAAAAGTAGCCCGATATATGTTGGCAGGCTTATTCTTTTCTGAAAGGGTTCAGCTATAAAAATCAGAATTGGATATTTTTATTGCTTTTACTTTCATGGTCAAAGATACAGCCCACAGGAATGTAGCATTCAAACCAAACTGGTAATTTAAATTCAAATATGGAAGGTTAAATTGCAAAAGAACAGTGAATAGAATTCGCGCGCCATTTGTTCCAATTAAACCTCTTTTGTCCTGCTATGATAATTAATTAGCTATTTTGATAAGAGAAGTTACACATATCAAACAAAACGCCCCCAAAACAACTGAAATTTTATTGCCATCTTCAGAACTATGTTATATTTGAAGCAAAGCTATTGTGCTGGGTAATTGACAAGGGCTGTAAAGGCACACGAAATTCTTGATTTTGCAAACATTGATTTCGAAGTTTATAGGCTTAATGCCAAGAAAAATGAAGTAACAACTTGAAATAATGCTTCGTGATAGAAGTAAGTTTAAACATAGGCCAAGCTTTAGATGTGAAGAAATAAGTTAGATATAGAAAATCATTTGACCTTGCGTGACCGGCATGAAAAGCGCAAGCCGGTCGCTAGATATTGTGCTCAAGGGAGGTGCCCATTTAAAATATGTCTAGAACACCCCTAGATGGCAATAATTTTTTAAATGGAATCTTTATCGAAGGGGGTGTCACAAACCCCATGCCCTAAAAAGCTCCTGCCTTGGTGAAATTTCAGGCTTGTTTTAGGGCCTGGGAAACACTCTTATAAGTTAAAAAGATAAAAAGATGCTGCTTTAATTATAAAATGATGGACTAAAGACAACATAGAAAAGGGCAGACTTGCAAGTGATGTTCGGGTGCAATCGCAACAAGGTACCACGTTTCTATTGGCAGTAATACCCCTCAGAAAGTGGTACATGCGACCTATTATCAAAAATCAAGTTGTCGTCTAAAGCGGTCTAAAGCGCTACATACATATCTGTCATATATAGTTTTGCTAATCATGCTGTGTCCAAGTTACATGGCATATAACAATTTCATTACAATGACAAAGGGAAACTGAATCTATCTGGCTAAAATTACTCCGGGATGAGTATCGCTCGATTATGACGAACTGAAACGTGAATATACGTCTACAGGTTCACGTTCTTGATTTTTCCAAACTACGAGGAGACGATGCGAGCCCTAAGAAGGCCTTGCCTCCGGCGGGATTCAAAACAACACAATAGAAAATTTATTGTCTTTATCTATCAGTTTCGTTTGCTGCCCTTATCTGCTGTCCATCTGCTAACGTAAGGTCAATACAAAGCTGCCGAAGATCCCTTCAGATTTAAAAATGTTTTCGAAATTCATTGTGGTTTAGAATAAACCATTTCAAATGCTCTCTATCGTAAATTTAGGAACCATTGAACACAAAGCAATGTAGTTTTTGCGACAAAAATAAGGAATTTTGAGTCTATTGTACTTAGAGAAACAAAATGGATATAAAATGTTTCGCTTTCCATTCGATTCCTCTCTGAAGGTCAGAGGTGACAGGAAGGTGAGAGGTCAAAATAGAACCTATCACGTTGAAGTTTTTCTTGCGGGTTTGTTTTAGTTAAGTTTGATTTTGAGCTCGTTATTTTCATATTCAGTGGGCCTGTTACTTGTTAAGAATTTTAAAACGTCTAAAGTGAATGTTTATGCAATGAACCATTGAACACAAAGCAATGTAGTTTTGCGATAAAAATACGGAATTTTGAGTCTATTGTACTTAGAGAAACCAAATGTACATAAAATGTTTCGCTTTCCATTCGATTCCTCTCTGAAGGTCAGAGGTGCGAGGTCAAAAGTGAGAGGTCAAAAGTGAGAGGTTAAGTTTAATTTTGAGCTCATTATTTTCATATTCGACGTGCCTGTTCTTAATTATAGAATGTGCAAAACTCTTTAAGAGTTTTTTATTAAGTATACTGAAAATGATATAAAAATGTTAAACTAATCCCCTTTCACACACAATAACTATTCATACTGATAGTGTATTCATACAGTGTATTCATACAGTGTATTTCATCCAGCGAGCTTTGCGACTACTAGCAACTGACTACCCTGGGTGCAGAGTCTCCATAATCTAGTCTCAGAAAGAAAGTTCAATCGAGTCACAGAAAAATTTCTTAAGAACATGAGAAGTTTTACAAATTTCTTGATATCTTCAATTATTGACATCTCTCATGTTTTCTCATAGATGACCTTTGACATTTTGACCCTTTCAATACCGTGTCATGCTGCTTGGTGTTATCTACATGGAAAAATAAGGGCCATACCTGATCCAAGTATGAAAAGTGTCTGAGCCTCTGCATTTGTTTGGGTTCAAATCTATGATTCATCTTCGAGAATATCATCGTAAGGCCAAAGAAGTACTTAACAGGTAAAGGTCACCTAGAATAAACAAAAAAACGCTGAAACCTCATAACTAGAAAATAATGCACTAAGAATTTTTCAAAAAGTATTACTCTTTATGAAAAGGCAGAAACATCTTATATTAACGAACTTTCAACGAAAGTCAATAAAGAATTTGTAACAAAATTAATTTTTTCAAATATTTCTTAATATTCTTTCATTAAAATACAACACATTATCGCGAATGCGCGATATCGCGAATGTAAGAATGATGCAACAATTTGTGTTGGTTGCATACACGCTCCTGGGATTTTAGGATATCTTAAGCACATGGTAAAACCTTCCGATAATGCTATC
The DNA here is from genome assembly GCF_057945365.1 of Rhopilema esculentum. Taxonomy (NCBI): domain Eukaryota; kingdom Metazoa; phylum Cnidaria; class Scyphozoa; order Rhizostomeae; family Rhizostomatidae; genus Rhopilema; species Rhopilema esculentum. The sequence continues at coordinate 5,084,480 of NC_142816.1, forward strand.
TAGTTGTGTCGTGTTGTATTACTATCAAATATAAAAAATAAAAATTAATCAAAAATTTTGGATAAAATCACATGTACTCTATGAATGTTATCATCCTTTAGAATTTTAAAGATTCTAACAAAAACTTTGATAAAAACTGTAAAACTTACGTTGCTTTTTCAATTTGGTTTTTCCAAGACCAATTTCTAGAAAAAAGGAATCTTTGTCAAGAATATCCAAATATGAGAAATATCCAACAACAGAGTCTTTTATAACGAATTGCAGCAAATAAAAGACATTGTGTTATTGACATTAGAAGACTAGCACGCCTTGAACACGTTAATATTATCTGCTTCGTTCCCAGATCTAATGAATAGCTAGCCTAGACTTAAACAAATTAATGCCAATTAGACAGTATACGATAAACTTTCATGTGTACTCATACGGTGCATGCCAGAACACAGACGATTTACTTACGCACTGCCTGAAATGCTGTACCTCGTGCGTGCTAGCTCTTCTTGGGCAAATTATGCCTGGCACAGGGGGAACAAAAGTCCACTTTTTGCCACCCGTCACATATGAAAGCTATTTCACTAGCATACTTAACATATAGGCTGAAATGGCTTATGATCATTTGCAACATCCCCCTGTCTTCTGTCACATCAGCCCGTGTACCTGCACTGTGTGGTTTTATTTGAACAACCGCCGTAAATTCTAATTTGGTCCGTCAAATTAAAAGGGCAGCACCGTATTTGCTGCAGTACGGTCTTGTTAAATCACTGCATAAAAAATCACAGCGCAGATCTTTTAAAATCGACTCTGCCTTAAGATAGTTGCAACCTCGTTTGCATATTAATACAAATGAGCATTCAATTCGAGGTGCCCGTGGCAATTATCTTTTAAATATTCTAACACGCGAATGAATAATACGTTTAGATAATTTTTATATCGGTCAAAGGCTCCAGAAGATAAGAGTGGTTGAAGAACAGTTGGCTGAGACGTGGGTTGTTAGTTAGGATGAGACTCATGTCTATGAGTTTTGAAAAGCCGAAATGGGGAGAAGAGATGGGCTCCGGAAAATCGCTATTCACACATTAAGGGGGGGGGGGGGGGGGTTTGGGTCACTGAATATCAAAACTTTGGTTTGATAGGGTATCTAACAAAAAACATCCAGCTACGAATGGATTTATTTTTCCTATTTAGATGATATATTTTATTCCTGAGTGCAAAATATACAATAAATAAAATACTTAGCAGGATACACTATATCGTTTCATATGGTTTAACTAATCACCAACCCCTTTTCACCCCTTCAATATACAGAAGGAGGCCGAGGCCCCATGATTTTAAGCTAGATACTTTTTCAGTAATTCCTAACCAAATTTTCTTACTTTAGGCCCCTGAAAAAGAATTACGTTCAACTGCCAACTGCAGAAAGAACTCCTGGTTCAAGAAAGAACTCCTGAAAAATGGTTCAAGAAAGAACTCCTCATAATATTGAAATACTTGGTAGATGTGGCGTTGTTCTGGCCTTGTTTGTAAATCTGCCTTTAATTCTAGATCCAAAGTTTTGGACAAAATTGTTGTCTTTTATTATTCCGGACAGGGGAACGCCAGATATTTAAGAATAGAATTGCATGAGACATTAAAAATAAAAAATATTCGCATCAAGCTTGAAACTCGGAGTGCTTCTAACAACCACCTTGCCCTACACGTATAATATGAAGTATTTGAAAAATAAAGCAGAAAGATGACGAAATCGGAAAAAAAAGAATTTCATTGCCACTTCTAACCTTTTGTAATTTCAGGAGGATATTTTGCTAGTTTTATGTTACTTCTAAAACAATTGCGTGGGACCCGGAATGAAAAGGCTTTCTACCCATAAGAAAGTCGATATCATTGTTCCATATGAACTTCCTGGGGAAGTTTCTGGAAAGATATTTTTTGCAAGGAAATGTACAAAATGCTAGCTTTTTCAAGTATTATAATGTCAGGAATCAGGACCATTTTGCTTGCCTGCACAAGTCAATAACTGAAGCAACTTTTGCAGTATATGAAACCTGCAATAGCTTCGTATTCCCAAGAAGAACAAGCGAGCAATTTGTTATAGACCGTGTCTTGTGGCGAAATCAGAACTTCCAAAACTTGAACACTGAGAAATCTATATTTATCACAGACAGTAATGGAACTAGACAAGACACATGAGAGAGACCGAAGATGATCAAACATCTTGGAACTAAATTTGCAAGCTACTTGCAACAGTACAATTTTGTCAGACAGAGGAAGTTTTTATTAAAACAAATCTCAATTTCCGTTACTAGCCTGATAGACTGAAAACTTTTATAAAACGAATTTGAAATTTTATAAACCTTTGAATAAATGAGAGTTTTAAAGAAACATTGCCAATGGCCTGTTACCCCTCAAACAAAAAATGCTTCGTAAAGAAGTGGTTTTGTTATTTAAGTCATACTTTTACTAAGATGTAAAGACCTCTAGGAACTCACGAGAGTTGGTATGTAAAAGATACTTTGAAACCATAGAAAAAAACTTATAACTCTCTCGGTTTTATAAACGTACTCTCATCCAAAAATTGCATCCCTCCGTTAGCCATGGCCGTATATATGACGGGGAAAAAAAGTTTACTTAAGACATGATCTAATCAATTTGTCCGAATTATATCGTGACTCATAACGGGGTTTATTTTCTCATCAAAGAACTTTCCATAATCTACAGGTAATAAAATTCCAAAGTAGCGGGTGCTGTCAACCGAAAGCCTTAAAAAGATGTAGCACCAGCAACCAGTGGACGAAAGAGACTACAACAATACCGGTTTTGTTTGAGGTTCCTTGTTACCCGAAAAAAATCTCACGAAAAATATGGCACTTGCTGGTACCTGTTATCTTAATCCTGATTAAGAAGGATACAGAACGCTATTACTCAATTATTTCTGATAAATCAAGGCACGCAAAATTGATTTGGTACCAGCTCGACACTGTCAAGATTCCATTTAAAGCTTAGTTTTATAAGATACCAGTAAAGTATTATCTCACTGGAAATTTCTTGTAAACAAAGGTTTTCTGTGTTGGCCAGAAGTTGCTTTCAAACGCGGCATAAAATCTAACGATTTAGCGATTTAGCTATTTTGACAGTCAGTGTAATTATACAGAGACGCAAAAGCCCTAAAAGCCTACAAATCTGATTTATAGGAAGGTTTTTGCCAACATGAGGAAGGATTCATTGGCAAAAAAAATTTGTGTTCTTGTTCTTTCAAGTGTGGAAAATTAATCACAAATAAATACCTAGAGCCATTAATAATCAATTCAACTTCAACGGCATGATAATGTTGAGGTTATGATGATAAATTAATCAATGAAAATCAGGCCTGAAAGAAAATCTATGAAGAGATTGTGACGTATGTCAGGAAAACTTAGATTTGAAGATTTGATAAGAGCTCTAATTCTCTGCTAAATCAGAAAAATGACACAAGGAATTCCCTTGATACGTGTTTTTGCCTGGTACGGGCTTTTGCTAGGCTGTTTATTCAGCAATTTTATATTGTCCCAAAAGTAGGAAGGACAAGGTTTAATGCAACTTTGTAATTATGATTATTATGATTTCAATGACGACTGTGCTGATGACATCAATTTGGTGACGGTCTAACAAGAATATATCAGTTAATTATCAGTTTCATTGGTCATCCATTTACAAATACACCTAGAATGTCCCCATGACTGCCTGGACTGGCAAATTATCCATTATCAACAACCCAAAGCTGATCACACGCAATGAGAAGCTTGTTTATAAGAAACAGAAAATCACAAGAACACTTATGCTAACTCAATTCTATAATCTGAAAACAGAGGATTCTAAAACCCAAACATAGAGACGTTCAGCATCATCCCATTACGTAGCAACGACTCGTGAGGGTCCTTCACTCTTATCAGTACTTATTCAAGGGAGTGGCTAAATTAAATTGAAGTGGAGTTTAATCGATCAACAATAAAACCGAGGCTGTGTTTAAGAGGCACTTATCTTTGAGAAGGCAGCTGAAATTATTAAGCTGTCAAAACTAGGATTTCAAAATCAGTCAGAAATCAACAGGTCAAAGAATTTAGAAATGTTTTCATGTGGATAAGAAAGTATGGAAAAGCTTCAAGCAGATGGACGATTTCGAACAACAGCCTACAAAAGCTCTAGAAAGAAAAACTGACTGAAACAGTAGTTCTGTGACAAGTTAAGGTTGAAATATCTGTCATCTTGATGGTATATTAAAACAAATCCCCAAGGCTGAGGATATTTTAGAAAGAATGTAGAAACTTCAAGGGAAGTTGTGTCAGCCATCTTAGAGTGCAAAATAAAACAACATAAGATAATTAAGCAAACAGATATTATAGACTGCCACCTTCGCAAAGAAGATTAAAATTTATGAAAGGTATAAATCAAATTTAAAAAAAATGACATGAAATTATATTCGTAGTTAAGAACATTCGAAATTTAGCTTAACAAGATAAATTTACTTATGTAATTTATAAAATACTTAACTGATCTGCCCTCTATCATAATGGGGTGAGTCATAAAATGGCAGAAGTACACCCATAAACTAATCAATTTATCTAACGCAAATCAATTTATCTAGAGACAACAGAATTGAGCTGAAGCCTAATTTTCCCTAGTCCATCTAACATAGTCTCTAAAGTTTCCTTCGTTAGCTCCACGTTCACAGTTCTACCACTTTCTCTTGTCACACCGTCCGACAACGAAGAACTGTCAACCTATACAAAAGCACATATAGAATTATTAATGTACGTGTTAAGCGATGGGTAAAAAAAGTTGACTTTGATAACCCAGTTATGTTGTAAAATAAAGGAAACAGTAGGCCAAAATGGCGGCTTACAGTAGCCGAGGGGCTAAGCTGGAAAAATTCTCAACAACAATCTATAGAGTCTCAATTCAAGACTAAATTGAATGATTATTTTGGAATCTTATATCCTACTTTTACATGTCAATCAATAAGTCAAAATAGTGAGCCTTGACAGTGTTACTTCAAATTATATGAAAGCCCAACAGCACTTTAGTAGTGGCATCAAATTTTTATCGCCGAAAGTTAACGAAAGTTTTTGAAGGTTTATCAAGGAAAATACTATCTAGTTATTAATGGCAAGTAGTGGTTTTGATAACGTTGAGCGCTTTAAACATTGGCTTTGAGGGTGTTTTAACTCTGTGAATTAAACTTTACTATGGTAAATAAAAAACCAGGGGAGCGGTGCCGCGACGTTTTAGATACGGCCTGTAGATGTGTAGCAACACGCAGACTGGAAAACTGTTACCCGAAAAGTGGAGGGGGGATCTTTGAATAAAAATAGATAGTATTGGAGCACTGAAGCAGGAAAGCGATTGGATCTGCATAAAAGTATCAAAAATTGAACATTAATCCAAACCGTCTGACAAAATGCACACAGCAACATTGGCGCTTCGCTTTGATACACGGGGCATAGAAAAATCTAGTAGTAGACATATTCAAGAACTCCGGTGCAAGTTGGAAAGTGAGGAAGCCAAAAGCAAATGAATGATTCACAACAGAAGATTTTGCCAAAATTGTGTTTGTTATGCCAAAAAGAGGGGAGCATACAAACTCCCTCAGCCCCAGGAGTCAGAGAGTCTGTAAAAAGCAGCTTTAACTAAACAACAGCAAACAGACTGCAGAAAATAACATTTTATTTGCAGAATTCTAGATAATTTATGCTGAACTCTAGCCATGATATAACGGCAACCTGGCGAATGACTTGTCATATCCTGGTGCTAATATGGAGCTTGATGCTTTGCTAGTTATCACTAAGCTTATTCTTAATCTTAATTATTTTTGCTCTGATGAAGCTCCGTATGCCGGGGCGAAATATAAGCCATTACCCATTTTATGCGTGTTTGTTGTTGTTTATTCTCGTTGTTTATCAATAAGCTTAACTTAAAGTTGATGTTTCTATACCCTGTACAATCCTAGCCACAGCTAGTGACACGAACGTCTAAATGCAACACAAACAGAAGTATATATGGTATGGTATGGGAGAAATGACACTCACTGTTAATCGGCCTTTTATAAAGTGCTCGATGTCATATAGGCAAAGCTGTACACGCAATTAAGCATAGAGCTGAATGGTTCTTATTTGCGACACCGAGTTTCACACTTAGTGCAGTTATCAGCCCATGCTAATTGCCCATGGGCTGATACTACCATGAGGGTACACAGGTAGTATCAGCCCATGCTAATACTACCTGTGTACCGTCAGATTTTGCATTATCTTTTAGCAATCGACTTTACAACGGGACCTCTATACAATGGACATCATTTAGATCAGTGTTATTGCCCGTTGTATAGAGGTGTCCGTATCCGTTGTATAGAGGTGTCCGTTGTAGAGAGGTGTCCGCTGTATAGAGATTCCTTTAAAAGCATTTTGACCATTCGGAACAAAAACATATGCCCGTTGTTGAAATGTGTCCGTTGAATAGAGGTGTCCGTTGCTAAAGGTGTATGTTGTATAGAGGCGTCCGTTCTTAAGAGGTGTCCGTTCTTAAGAGGTGTCCGTTGTTGAGAGGTGTCCGTTGTAGAGAGGTTTCGTTAATTGAGGTTCCGCTATCTACCTGCTTTTACTGATATCATACCGGAGAACGCTGTGTTTTAAACACACCCTTAGCTAAATGATAGATGCTTTAATTTCTAAAATGCTAAATGCAAAAAGAGTGAACCTTACCTTGAGCTGAAGCAGGCAGGATGGAGCTGCCGGCCTCCCCGATGAACCAGTTTTGACATCAATGCGCCAATCGAAGTCAACCAGCCGGGGAAGAGAAACTAAAGATTCAACAAAAAATCATCATTGACAGCTTTAAAGCCCAAAGAATAGAGTAAATCAGACTGATCTTGGTTCATATTTAAACAATGCATATGGTCAATTCAGGGTCAAAGTCTCTTGTTCAAGAGGTATATTCAAGAGGCATATTGCTTGTGTTTGAGGGAGAAAAGAGATTAAATATTTCATTTAAAAATATTTCAATTCAAATTTGTTTAGAGGCACAAAATTGTTAATAAATAAACAATACAGAGTTTGAGGTATTGTAGCTCAAACCTGGAAACCTGCAGACAGCAATTAAAAATGATCTTTGATTGACTTACATCGCTGTTATCAACGCTCTACAAGTTCACCTTAAACTTACAGTTACTCATCATTTCTAGAAAATGCCTGATGTGTATGACATAAAACAATATTGTGGTAGAGGGTGCTAGAATACACACAAAATGGGGCTATATCTGTAGGTAAAACAATTTTCATGGAAAAAAATAAGATACTGAAGAACTATATTGCATAGAGTATTCCATACCTTGTTGATTGATGGTATCTGATCTCCAATTAGGCCTAGGATTAACAATCAAATATTGGTGCAACAGGGAAACTCAAGGCTGCATAAGGAAAGATGAATAGAATTTAGCATAAAAAGCAATTGACGTATTTCTTATTGATGCATATTAATGTTTATTTCGTATACCTATGACACTATTAGAAAATTGATATTCAAACATGATGCGCGTGTTGGTATCAGAAGAGCTTTGCTACAAGTATAGCAAGGTACTATCCCTGCCAAAAATGTTGGGACATTAATTTTCAAGAACAAATTTAGCTATCTCTTCTCCCCCTGGAAACAATGTTGGTTTTCAAAAAACGACCCGTGAGATTAGAAAGTATGCTCTTGTGTGACTTGTATGATATTTGCCTGAGTTGTCAATATTGTTCAGGGGGGCGGGTAAGGGAAAAGAATAGTGCTCGGAAAAGGAATAGCATGGGGACAGTATAGTAAAGCATGGCCTAGAGGTTAGTAAAGCATGGTAACAATTAATGACGAGTGATCCGTTAACAACCTTGAGTAGGCCTCTACGTCTACACATTTAATTGGTCAGCCCCCATAACTCTTGTTCCATGAAAGGTCATCCAAATACGCTGCAGACTGTTGCACCACCATTTCAGGCTGTAACATAGGTAAATCACAAGCAAAAGATTTGGTAATACTTTCAATAGGCATGCGGCACTGATCAGGGAGCCTCAACGGTCATGTGTTGGCGATTCTGATTGCTCTCCTAGCTTAAAGCTTTAGATTTATGTTCTAACATGATAAACTCTGAAGGGTTTTTGAGAAAAAAGTATTTGTAAAGCAATTTTCAAATTTTGTAACAAAAATTTTTTTCCTTCTTTCTATTTATAGAATAATGCCAGTGATTCGGGAAATACTGCACTATTTCCCAGTATACTCGATATTTTAGTAATACCAGAAATATTGCGGATAGCAAAGATAAGTAAAGTTTCTTCGAAAAGTCTTATGAAGAAAGAAAACAGTTGTTGCTTGATTTGAGCAATTACGTTGTAAGACAAGATGGGGCCTGGAGACTATGAATAGACAACTACTTATCACCTTAAAGGCCTAGGGCAAGTATCCTCACAAACAGGAACTTCTGTTAAATATGGAGCGCCTACAAGACTAACCCTTACATACTGGAATAAGGCGAAGTAACTAAACATGTGTCGCAATGCTTTAAGGTTTCAGGACTATAATTCTAGGGTAGGAGAAAGTTAGATTGAGTTAAAATGAGGATCGGAGCCGTGATTTCGAGGGTCAGGGCACCAAACGGCAACCGATTGGTACCTGATTGCAACAAGCAGGAAGATGGCGAACAGAACTGGCTATCATACTCTTGTTCCAGAGCAAATGCCCTCTCTCAGGTTACAGTTAATATTGAGTCGCTTTTAATTATTGCATTAAACTTTAAAAATATACATCAATATACAGAAAGAAAATCGCTAAAGGCTATCTTTTAAAAAAACACCTGGTGAGGCAATAAAGCTTTTCAAGGGTTCACAATACAATCTAGCCTCAGCTGCAGCCTAAAGTTGCATAACCCTGAAAATTTGACTGATGTCCTTAAAGAAAATTGGTTTACACAAAAGCACAGTAAGCAATGCAAATCAACCCCAACCAATTTGCTAAAAGGAAGTGACATTGGTAGAAAAACCAATACATTCGCTGTTGTTAGAAAAATCAAAGATAAAAGCTAGCAACGAAACACCTGCAAAATGTTTTCAAATAACCACGAAAGAACGACTTTTCAAATATTTCTCAGTTAAAATCAATTAGGGTGGGCTAAAATCGATGTTTTTTGACGTGCAGTGCAGCATGTTTTTGAAGGATAACTCTGGAAGTTGCGAAATAATTGGAGAATGATTGTATATCGTACATCGTATTAGTGTAACAATTTCATCGACAAAAGAACTTAATCTCAAAACTTTTGATGTCACACCAAAACGGCGAAAACATTAAAGTTTTTTCGATTTTTGAAGATAAAAACATGTGAATCACTCAATATTTCCTATCTTAGTCAAAGGTGGAGCTGGTATTTTTGCGTAAAAATACAGAGCTGGCGATTATGCGTAGATTTAATTGTGCACGGGCTGCGCCCCGCCCTGGAGATTTTGGTAATGAATGCCCCCCCCCCCCCCCAAAAAAACTAAAAGGATAGAAAAGTCATGTTTAGGTTTTTTGAATTTATGCGAAACAAATTAAATGTGAAAAAACATTATTCGAAGGCTTTAGCACAGAATTACCCAATTTTGTCGAACATACTTCACCACACAATAACAGTTTAAATGCGATAAGTATAAGAGCTTGAATATGGCTTTAAATCACAAAAATCACATCATAAAAACAGATTTACATGTGGCGAAATCATCGATCGAACTGCTGATGTGATCTCAACTAAAAGCTGATTGGCAGAAATGAAGCATTTTGTCTTTTCGATCGAAAGCTGGTGATCGAGATTTAATCAAATAAGCAGGATTGAGTTTAAATTTTTCGTTCCAGATAAAAAATATACTTTTTGGAAGCAATGTCTACCAGAATAAAAGACAAAGGCGAGAAGTTCATGGTTCAGGCTACAGTAGTGGCAGAAAAAGCCTCCAGAGCAACAACTCCCAAAGCCATTGGCATTAAATTTCTCATGTGGAATTTCACCAAAGAATAACATCGTTCAAATAGCCTAGTTTGAACAAATTATTCACTTTAAGTGAAGCAATCTTTAACTTTTGTAGACCTTCATAGAAAGGTATATAGTTGTTGCAAATAGAAATTAAGAAAGTTTGACTTACATGCAGTCAGCAATTATCTTTGATAGAAGTTCCCTCAAGTTTTTGTGGAAGTCATCTAAAAGACAGAAGAGGAGAAAAGGAATGGTACTATGATACAGATGATACAAATACAACAATTTTTCGAATAATTTGTACGAATTTTATCATAATGAATTCTAAAAAACCATTCTGCAATGACTTTTGGGGGTCTGGTCAAGACAAAAGTAATGAGAGGAGTTTACATAGAAAGATCTCTGTCACAAATGCAATTCTATAAAAAAAGATGCAATTTCAGTGAAAATTCAAACCTACTGCCGTGCAAAGAGTGCCATATTCTCTTTTGCTTATCATGTTTAAGCATCATCCTTATTTGATTTTGAAACCAGCTGATTATAATTTCAAAACTATAAATTGATTATAATCACTTGCATATTGATTATGATCACATGCAAGAAATGCTAAAATTACTAAATATTGTAAAATATGAAACCTGGAAACAGTGAAAAAACCTCTGTTGCGCCAGCTGCTCCTTCAAATACGGCCATCTTTATCAATTCAGAGACTGATCCAATGAGCTTTAAATAAATGAAACTATCAGTTACAAAAAGACAAAACAATTAGCTCTACAATAGACATTACAAATGATAAACACAACATGCCTTTCCTGATGATTTTGCAAAGTGGTCCAAGATTCTAAAACATCAAGTTCAGCAGAATACATAATTGTAGATTAAGAATTAATTTTAAAAGAAAACAGAAATAAATTTCAGTCCATTGAAAAATTGAGTTTAACATGACAGGAAAAAGAAATTTACAAAAAAAATACAACATGCAACAAAATACTTTATTCTTCTAACAGCTAAAGGCAATCTTTGACTGCCAACAGCTAAATAAATATCAGTAAAGCATCATGAATTTCCAAATTTTGACACTTATTCTTCATCTGGTAAACACATTTAATATAGAAATATTTCTTGTTTTCAATAAGTCATGAAAAATCTTCATCAATCACCGATAATACTGATCAACCACAACTGTTTTTTTGTTTTTTTATGAGTATTAGTGCTGCTGTTTCCAGCTTGTATAGAGGCAAAAATTCAAGCTCTCTACATTTGAAACCTTGCTTTGAGCAAACGCAAGTGGGAAAAAACATTGAATCAGGCCTGACCATGTGAGGAGAGCCAATACTCTTCTCCCCTCCAAGCTCTCCTCAAACATCATAGGGGAGCTACAGATTGCCCTTCTAAATTGCTTTAAAAAGAAAATTGCTCTCCTTGAAATCAATTTTCCTTTGTTTCTATTTTTATTTACCTTCAAACACCATACCTGGAGAAGACAAGTAAAGCTGTTTACTGATCCTCTGCTAAACGTTCTATGGCAAGGCCTTCTTATATGGCAAAATTTCAAGCTCTGTACATTTGAACCCTTGCTTTGAGCAAACATAGTTGGGCAAAAACATTGAATGGTCATTCAACAAGCTAATGCAGATCACTGCTTATATGTTTATGAGCAACATCACATTAGAACTTCACAATTCGATTTGGATTAACTAAAATAATTTTATATGAGAATAAGCTTAATTGATATAAAATTACTGAAATACAGAAAACAAGCTTCTCTCTGTTTCCTTAATCTAGAATATCTAGTAAAAGATGCTTACCATTATCGCATCTTCTTCAGGAACATCAAGATCACTTGCAACCTTCTCACTAAAACCTTTAGGAACTACAAACAAGAAGAAAGCAAAATCAACTCCATATAATCACAATGTTGATATCAATGCTCCTTGGAAAAATTAATTGATCTGGATGCAATAACAAACAAAATGTGGGAGGTTCAGTGATATTCAGACTACTTTGAGTAAATAGCTCTACATATTGCTAAATGACAACAAAAAGTCTAATAACATTTATGAGATGCTCACAGACTTACTTTGAACATTGAACTTTGAGATATAAAGCATATCACTTGATAACAGGTTATGCTTGAAACTCCACCAATACAATTTATTCTTTTTTCCAACAATTTTATTAAAAATTCAAGTTAAATTGCTCATTACATTGTGCGACATGCATCTAGTATACCTTGTACTATGTAAAAGATATGAAACTGTGGCACTATATTAATTTATATATCATTACAATTTTGGAATTTTGAGACTTTTTAAATAAAGGACTGAAAAAAGCAGCCAAAATTTTTCAAAGAAGTTAACAAAATCTTCAGAGACTTTGTATAAAACAACTTACTGGTTGAATTAATGTGAGCAAAGCAGTCTTGGAGCAATTTCTTCACAAATTCTTTTGATGGTGCCTAAAGAGCAAAGATAACAAATGGTATAACTAAAAGCTTTCAAGTACTGACATTACTTAATCATAAATTCATATTTTCAGAAGTTTTTGCGTTTAGCATTAAGAATATAAAAAAAATTAAATATTCTTGCCTTGCATATCTTGCTAAGTGCAAAGATAACAAAAGCTTATTGGAATGCTTAATAAACTTTTAAAGAAAAGCAAAACATTACATTTACTAAGATGTAAAACCAGGTTCTAAGGTGTCTGTGGCTTCTATAGAACTTGAAAGTGAAGGGAAGCTGAGTAGATCATATAAGATGATTTAGTATCTGAATAAATAACTGACAATCTAGTAGTGGCATTTTTGTTTTGTTACTAAACCCTTTTTGGTAATATACACAGTGGCATCACTTGACCTTCCAGACTAGGGGGTCGGAGGGTCAACAATAGAAAATCTATAGATGGAGGCATTGATGGAGAAGAATTTAGATGTTTTATCACCTACTGATAGATGATTTTAGCAACAAACTAAGGATTTTGTAGACAAACTGAAGATTTACTGACAAATTCATGAAGTATTGGGGGTTGTTACACCCCCCCCCCCCCCCCCACTAGCTATACCCATGAACTTACACACCAATACAGACCTTCAAACCTCCCAAGCTTAAAAACCTGGATATTCGAAATTTTTCTTTATTAAAACCTGGAGATTTTGCTAAAAACCTGAAGATTTTGCGTCATGAACTTTTTCACCAAAAATAGCAAGATTTACCCATACACTCATTGCTGTTACTGTAAAACTGTATCCTGTATACTATAACTTAAACAGTTTTCACACACATTTTCTGTTATAGTTCAAAGTTGCTTTTTTCGCACTCTTCAAAACTTCTTCTTCTGGTTGCCATTTATAACAGGGAACCACTGATTCTTGGAATCAGTGGTTCTGGTTTGCATGCAAACATAGGAACTAGAAGCGGGACATGGGGCCGAGGGAGTTATTCTAAGCCAACCAGCCATGTCAGCAGCGCTTCGATGTGATTCAAGAACGATAACATAGAAGAGGGAAATTGTACATAAAATCATGCATAAAATTTGCAGGGGAAAAGCTGAATAAAATCTAAACATTTAGAAAATCGATGCATTGGTAAATTGAAAATAAGTTTTTGAAAAAACCGAGTGAAATGAACAAAAATTCGTGTGAACGTGAGATTGAGGCCAAAACCGTGAAACACACAGCAAAACCGTGAGAGTTGGCAGGTCTGCCAATATTAAACCTATTTTCACTGGGATTTTCTTTGTCTCAAGGCGTTCTTCCTGAATTTATTTGCTAATAACAGCAAGCTTAATTTGATGTAAAATCTTCACCATTTGCTTCTTTCAGCTTGCCTTTGTAATATATGACCAAGGAAAAATTTCACATGGGCGGAATCTTTGTCAGTGTCTACATCATATGCCCTATTCAATTCAATGCAGACTTTATTTTAGGTACTGGCACCAGAATAATAATCCTCAAATTTGCTAGCTTTAAAGATATAACTGCTCACAGTACTCAAAAATAATTGTTGGACTTGTTGGGTTGGGGACAGTAATGATTTAGAAAATTTCTGGTATGTTCAGAAAAATAACTGCATACAATTAAAAAAAAACACTCAGAAATGTATCTTTTTCTTTAATTTACCCTTGCCGCGGTAGCTTCATCATCAGAGTTTTGAATAGGTACAATTTTGGTTATAAGATCATAAAATAAGATTGCTCACGATAAAATTAAAATTTCATAGCTGAAGATGTTTCCAGCGGCAGTTGTACCTTTTCTTTCTTATAAAAGTAATTTGATTGTTTATCAGTATGTTACGTACCTTTAAGAGGAAATTCAGTTGTTCGAAGTTGCATTTTATAGACTTTTCTGAAACGTTACCGTCACTTCCATCCTGGCTGGGCGCCATCTTCTTTTCCGACCAAGGAAGTGAAACTGAAAAACGAGGCTATATCAAGAACAATAACCCACAACATAACGAGGCACATCTCGGATATACTGACCCCCTTCTTGTATCCCCCTCCCTCTACAATCTAAAATGCTAATAAAGCAGTCTCACGGAAAAGATGCTGGAAGTCAAGGTGAGCTTTAAAATAGATAAAAAAGTTAAAATAATTTTGGATAATTCCTTCGATTTCCTGGAGATCAAAATCTCTTCAGTGAAAAATTAATTGAATACAGACAAAAATCACCTTTCAGTATTCAACAGATTAAAAGTAACATGCTTATGTGCAGCTGTTAGAGACATGTTTTTAAAGTACAAAATTTTGAAAAATTACGTTTTATCCACTGACTCTTACTTGACCTTGGCATAAGACGTTGTGTCCCGAAATTTGGTGTGTTTAGAGCAAGCGGTCATTTGACGAAAGTGCTGATAAATCCCTCTTATGTTATGAAAGTTTTATGTCGATTTCATTAGCATAAAAGCGAGAGAAGTAGAAAGAATCTTTTAAGCCTGAGCGAGCATAATGGTCCGAAGAAAATTAGTATATCACAGTATTGAATCCTAGATTTGGTTTATACTGGGTGCAAAATTTGAGAAGGATAGGAATGAAAACGTCTTTTTGCCTGATTTCAGCATTGCCACACTTTATTTTGACGGATATGTCATTAACAATCTGACTGCAACTAATTTTAAGTCTGTCTCAGTTCCATACTTAGCAGACATGTTAGTAAAAACATATTTATTTCTTAGATCCTAGAATGATTGATTAAACTTAAAAATGTCAATCAAGCTCGGATATGTGATCTCAAATGGTGTCTGTAATCATGTAGACTTGAAAGAGCAAATTGTCAATCCTTACTTCAGTATCATAATTTCAAATTCAATTTATTCTACCATTATACCAAACAATCTAAAGAAAATTTTAAACAATGAATGCAACTATGATCAAATTACAAAATTAATCAATTCTTGACTTAATTATGCAATTAATTAAGCTTCAAATTCACCAAGCTTATAGAAAAAACCAATCACATCTAACGGAAATGCTGCGCAATCACCGAAAGATTTATTTGACTGAGGATCAGAAAAAAACTTCTTCCCCTCATTTCATCTCTTTCGCGTCCACTTCTTCTTCATCGTAACGATCTTCACTAGCGTATCCCGGGTTTCTTGAGGATCTGGTACCAATGGTGGACTTGCTACGGTGTATGGGTATTGTCGAGGGGCAAATTACTCTTAAAATGGTGTACGAGATTAATAATCGCTAGTGATTAATTTGTGATTGAATCAATTTTGTGTGTGATTAATTTGATTTTTAGTGATAAAGGTGATTAATTTGATTAATTTTTGATTTTTTAGAGACTGAATCAGATTCAAAAGTGCTCTGAAATAATTTCATGCTCAATAAACGTCGTCAACGATTTTGCAACACACCATATGAAATTGAAAAAGAAAAATTAGCAGTTCAGGACAGGGGTTGACCCAGAAAAAATTTGACCGTTGCAGATTTGCAAACGAAAAAGGTGCAAAAGTTTAAAAAAACATTAACAACTAAAAACAGAGATATCTTTTCTGAACAGCAGCATAAGCAAAATATTAAATCAATATTGTAGGTTGGTGACAGTAGCCTGAAGTGAAAAACAGTGAAAAGTTATTGATTACTTTGAATGAGACAAATGCATGTGAACTTTTCTGTGGGCCATCAACTTTCGTCATAAGAATTTGAATTTGCATCAAAAGAGCTATCTTTCCTGAACATTAGCATTAGCAACATGGATCCAAATAGCCTGGAATGAAAAACAGTGAACAGTTGTTGAACACCTTGTAAAAGAAATTAAAGCAAATGCATGTTTTCTGTTCTGTGGGCTGCTATTTTCGTCATAAGAATTTGAATATGCATCAAAAAAGCTATCTTTACTGAACAGTAGCATTAGTAACATGGAGGCAAATTGCCTGGAATGAAAAACAGCGAAAAGTTGTTGATCACTTTGAATGAGACATTAAGACAAATGCAAGTGCTCTTTTCTGTGGGCCGTCAACTTTTTTCTAAAGAATTTGAATATGCATCAAAAAGCTATCTTTTCTGAACAATAGCATTAGCAACATGGATCCAAATTGCCTGGAATGAAAAACAGTGAACAGCTGTTGAACACCTTGTAAAAGACATTAAGACAAATGCATGTACTCTGTTCTCTGCCTCCGCAAGTGATGTCGCTATTGGGAAATTAAACTGTCATTCCTGAAACTTTTACCGATATAAAAAGTTACAGGTTCCAGAAATATGGAACTTGATTATCAAACTTTATCTGTAGAAATTACAAGAATCTGACATAAATCATTTCCCATAAATGTAACAGTTGCAACTGCGAAATCGTGAATTGTCTGGATCCACCTCTGTATCAATGAATTTTTCAATAACATATGCGGATAAAATTAGGCAAGGATTCTAATATTTGTTTTAAGTAACTTTTATGATTGATGTTATACTTTGTGATTAATTTGATTTTTTTATTAATGCGACTCATTTGTGATTATTCTTGAGAGCGTACGTGATTTTAAGCAGTGATTTGCCCCTCGGGTATTGTCAGTCAAAGAAAACGTGGTTTCTATTGATTCCCCTGAACGCACTTAGGGATCGTCTGACTGCTCTCTATGAGGGACCCTATTCTGTGCGAAATTTGTTACAATAAGTTAAGCAATTGAAGTCAAGCAAACGTGAATATTCAGCTGTTTTGTCTACCCGACTTCACTAACGATCTTTCCAGCAAAGATTGTTCGCAACAACAAATCACCACAAATTCAAAAGAAAGTCCCTCCACAGGATTGCATAAATGATTTTAAAATGCTTAATGATAAGTATAGACCAAGATAATCGTTCTTAGAAGACAACAATCACTTTTTGCAAGCAAACTCTGACACAGCTCAAACACAAGAATACTATTTGTTGATTGGCGTTTAAAGGCTCTTGCGCAACCGGCATGCTTAGCGGCAGCTGTCTTGAGAAATTGGTCGTGCTTTCTATTTTCATGCAGTACGATATTAAGCCGGTTTTAAAAATATGATCGCAAAGCATGCCGGTTGCGCTAGAACTTTTAAGCCAATGATAATCAGAGCTGTTTAGATTCCATACTGCTCGACCTGATGACGTAATAAGTTTGCCTTAAACCTAACCCTCACCCTAACCCTCTACTTGAAATAATTAATCATGCTAATTTATGACTATAAATCATGCTTATTTATGACTATCAGGTCGAACAGTATGGAAACTAGACAATTCCATGATAGTAATTGTTTGAAGCCTAACTATTTCATTCGTTGATCGCTTAGAAAGCGTATCCTGTCAGAGCTTGCGTATAATTATTTACAAATATTTGGGGTTTCCAAAGAAATATTTTATCTTGCTGATACTAACTATCACGCCCTCAAGAGCATCCAAGAAATCACCAGACGATACAGTGCTAGTTTCAGGCATAAAACATTCTAGAAATCAATTTTGATGAGAACAATTTCAAAAACTCACAAGAGCATTATGGATAACATCAAATCTTAATTTCAAGTAAAAGTAGAGTCTGAACAATCAAACTTAGGCTATAATTTATTACATACAAAAAATACATAGGAAGCGGCATGGGCGTAGTGCCAGGGGGCTCTGTTAATGCCGAAAAGTAGCCAATTTTCACTTTTGCTATCGTTTTTCGTAGTGTTTTGCGCAAGACCCTCCCCCTTGTTATTTTGACAGCACTACACCCCTGGGGAGTGGTCTGACTCAGCCTTAGCGTAGAGTACATTAATACAACTTGACATTTCCACAACATCAGACATCACCTTACAAAATACAGTCGACTTCAAAACGAATTCGTCAATACGATTTTGTATGTGCAGAAAAAATTCAATCAGAAGATTGAGGTGCTCGATGTTGTTACATCAAGTTCTTCATGCTACAGACCCACATTTCTCGTTTAAAAGAGTTCGCCAAAACTAGTTTAAACTCTATGGAAATTTTCTGCAAGATTAAAGTCTTTAATGAATATTTAACTTCACTCAGGCATGAAAAGAGTAAAACCTACACTTGCTTATGATACAAGCGCTTAAAAGGGGCACGCTTTATACTCTTAATGGTGTTTTCATTTAGATTAAAAAAATTCTGAGATCTTCTAGGATATATCCTAACAAGAGGGAATGAAAATAACGTTCAATTACTTGATAAAAAAGGTAAGAGATGGCTCAATTGTACCATTAACAGAAATGCTATCAATGCAATACTCAACTTGCATCTACTGGACTATTGCTATCAACGTATCAATAGCCACTTTGTTATACAACAATATAATTCGATCAATACTCATAGATTATGATAATTGTGAAAATTTAGCTATAAAGATATCAATGTTATTATAAAAGGTGGTGGAAAGGCCTTTCGTACAGAAAACCCAACTCAAAGGCCTTTATGCACTTGGTCTTAAAAATAATTTTTTTTATGAGTTAATAATTATTGCTAAAACAAAATCGTCGGGCAAAAATAGTTGTTAAAGCCGGAAATTCTGAAACACATATCATGACATGATGCTATTGATTTAGGTTTTTATTCCAAACAGAAAAAGAGGAATATTAAGTTTTCATATAAAACATAAAAATATAGATTTACAGCTATTTCCGCTTGATTACAAAATCTAAAGTTAACACATACAGCCTTATTCTAAGCAAATCTACTACCAGCCTTCTCCAAACTGGTAAACCAATTTCTGTCGTGGTTTTCTCAAAATCCCTCTATTTTTATAGCACCTCAAGGAACGTGCAAAGTTCTCATATTTCATATGAGGTCTATTTTTCCGCTTTCCCCATAATTTTGCTACGTGGTTCGAGTCCAAAAACTTGAACATCCGTTCTTCTTTATTAACCCACTGAACACATGGATATCGATCAGGCTGCTCCAGAAGCTCAAGCAAAAATCGATACAGCCTCGGACCACCCGACTTCTTCTGGGTCCAGTCTTTTGCAGAACCCTGCGAAGCATCCGGTTGACTAGAACGAAATCTGCCATTATCATCCTCACTGTCGCTGACACTCAGAGCACTGTCGGTTTCATCAATTTCTCTTTCGGTTTCCAAAGATCCGGATGATGGAGAGGCAATCGGTGGCGTTTCTGAAACGACTGACGACCTTGAAATCACGGTCGGTTTGCTCCCTGTTATACTGTCAGCTGTCGTTGGCCTAGCAACAGCAGAAACCTATTGGTTGAATTGGATTGTTTAGATATTTATTTAGGCCACACATACACGAAATGCCAATCTTTAACGATAAAAATGTACACTCATTTTTTCATAAAAAACTGGCTATAAGAAACGAGTACCGGACAGTCAGAGCAAATTAAGAAACTCCAGCACTCGAAGCAAAAAAATTAAGAAACTATTAAATCGTTCTAAAACTGAGAACAACGACAATTTGTAAAATCCAAAACATGATTGCCCTGGTGGCCTAGAATTTAAGACACAAGGGACAAAAATAAACTTCCCACATCTAAAGGGCGCATCTGTAAAACTAAGGCGGGTGTCACAGTAGAAAATTTATTCTTCTTCAATCTGATGTGTTAAACTAGAGTACTAGGGTCTAGTTGTACATAAAGTTTTAGAGCTGCAAATTATGGGTTTTCGAAGGTATTCATACCCCTTAATTACATCATTCATGACATCATAATTGAGAAAATCTTAAGAAACAATGAGGACTCAGCATCGACCTTTGTTTCTTATAAAAAATGAGTGCATTCAACGGTGAAAAGTTCCTTTCTAAGGAGGGGAGGGGCACTCGACTACCTACTGTACTTGAAGCAGAACCTTGAAAACATGGAGGTCAAGCAGCCAAAGACTTTGAGAAAGGCTAAAGAAGACAAAAGAAACTAAAGTACCATGCTCAAACCCCCTTCCTTTTTTTGTTTTTCAGTATGATTTCAAAAACTTGAAAGAGGAAAGGTTCCCAAAGAGGAAATTAGTGCGGAGGAAAGCTGGGCACTTTTCTAGACTCCGTAAGATGAAATAATATCATAGCTTAAAAAGGTTTAACAAGCCAAGAAAGAAAAAGAAGAACAAGCATTTAAAGAAAAAGAGTGAAAAGAAGAAAATTTAAAAGTAGAAGACTTGAAGGAAATCAAGACAACAAAGCCACAAAGGAAGACTTGAAGGAAAGAAAAAACAGAAAAGAAGAAGTCTTGAAAGAAGAAGACTTGAAAGTACACAACTTGAAAAACAAGACTTAAAAAAGATGTGAACGTAGAAAGTAGACATGAAAAAGAAAAACTGACAAGACGAGGAATGTCTCATTTATTAGAAGACTATCGGCTTTTCTTCTCCACCTGGGAGGCATAAAAGGACGCTTCAAGACAATGGTATTTTGATGATAACTCGGAGCTTCGTTACTTTAATTTTTATTTCGATATGTTTTGGCAGCAAAACTTTCTATCGCAAGAAGTTTCCCCCGTTTTCAGTAACGTCGTCATCAAAAGATAGAATCAATTGAAAAAGGAACTAGTCTTTTAAGTTACTTGCCTTGAAAAATTTGATGATTTATATAAAAAAATCAAAGCGTTTTATTAAAGGGGATTTTTATTCCATTTGCCCCGTCTACTAGAGAGTAAGGGGGCACATGCGTCAGTGCCTTTCTCTCCGGTGCCCCTGAATGTCTGGAAACTTCTGGAAAGGCCCCCTAATTTCCTGTCAAGCGAACTAACAAATTGGTTTTGGAGTTTCGAAAAGGTATTGCGTGAGTTATTGAGATCATGCTCTTCGTCATTTTTTCTTTACAGAAGTTGATTTCGTGCCCTTTCGAGTCAAAAATGCTTCATTACCCCTAATCATGATTTTTCATTGCAACATCACTCAAAAAAAGGCCACAAGGCTGCATTATTCATAACACAACAATCAATAAAGAAGAAATTGTGAGCATTCAATGAGCCAGCTAAATGTAGGCTTGTCGCACCCTGCGGTTTATCTGCGAGTTACCCGCGTTGAATTTCAGCCGAAAAACAAATCAAACAACATACCTTTTGTTCATATCCTCCCGCAAGGGGTGACGTAATTCCTACAGCTATGCTCTTGGCAGAATTTGGTAGAGAGCAGATCCTATGCTGCTGGAAATCGGGCCTTTCCTCAATTGGCATTGCCCTCTCCACTTCGAAAGACTTGTTATAGATTTGGTACTCAACACCCTCGTAATGTGAGATTGAGTCTCCCATTTGGAGAACTCTTTGATGCTTTGGATAGTAATAACTTACAATAACATGGCTTTTTCTCACTTTATCTGAATTTGCCTTCTGCATTTTTGGTAACGACGATACCGGTGACTGCAATAAACTAGTTCTGAAACCATCTCCATTCGAACCTATAAGACCCGGAGAAACTTGGTTCCTGGAACTAAAACTTCCGGGTTCCGCAATTCTATTCGGGGAATTAGTCACGCAAACGTCATGCGTCTTGTCACTAATTTTCCGCTTGAATTTAACATCGTCTGCTTCATTAATACAGACAGTAAGAGGGTTATACTTTTCATTTCTAATATCACCATGGGGTGAGTTTGGCGAATAGTCTCTAAAGAACATCAAGCTGCTCGTCTTCTTCACGTTGTCGTAAATTCGCGATCTCTCGTCGATGTTTTTAAGTACATGAAGACTATTCCCTGTAGCAAAATGCTCCGATCTACCACCATGAAAAGTCGGCCTCTGCTCGTAAAAAGAGCCTCTGTCCTTTACCATGGTTTCTGACAAACCATATCTCGAAGTAGGGTTATAATCGTCACTAAACCTGGGACTTTTCGGCTTTTTCATCAAACCATCTGCTACCTTCGGGGCTAAGTAGCTTTTTGCCGGGTAGCAATTTTTGCCCAAACCATAGCTTATACACTCTTGACAGTTGCATTGTGCAGGGCTGCTTGACGTTTTACTTTGTAAATAAAACTGTTCTCTATCGACCTCGCGATTTATGGACTGAACTTTACTACTCGATTGCCAGTTTCCAATTAGTCTAGGGGATTCTTGCCGCTGAAAGCCCTTTTCGTTTTTAACAAGGGTAGGGTCGCCTGCAGCTGAGAATGAAGTTTTTGTTGAAATATATTTGCTTGCATAGTCCGCATTAGCTGCCAAGTCTTTTTTGCCTATCAACCGGACCTTTTGAGCGTCAGATTCCGGGCTACGCTCGACCAACCTAGGTAGCTTGCTACTTGGCTCATAAGCTGTACCGGAATCATAAGTCACTGGTGACCGTTTCATCTGGAAAAATTGGTAACCCGGAGTTGTTTCAGTCGTATCAGAGTGTAATTTTCTAGTTTTATCAACTCTTAAATGCTCCGCTTGTCTTATATGTGTATCTCTTCCTTCCCCTAGCGTCATATTTAACCCCCCAACTGAATCACCATATGAAACAGTATTATCAGAGGCTCTTGATGTTTTGTGAACAAGAACAGTCTTCCTTGTCTCTTGGGTGCTAGGCACATTAGGAATAGTGTGAGACCGGCTGTTTAGAGACTGAAGACCGACATATTCGGTACGGTCTTTCGGTGATATTGAGCTGTTTCTATCAAGGTCAGAACGATAAGTGTATGTTTCATCTTGTGTCCTACCTCCTTCCGTTCTCGGTCTAATTTCTAAAGATGAATACGGGACTTGCTTGGAGCTATTAGTCCACTGTTTCAAATAGAGATTTTTAGGCTCATTGCGCAATACAGAAGCAGTGTTGTTTTGTTTACTGTAATGCCCATTTTCATTGTCTTGGCCTAGTTCTGAAGGCCTTAAGCTTGTAGTTCCTTTGCTTTCAATCCTTCCTTGATTTGAATTCATAGATGGTGCTACCGGCCTATTCGGAGTAACAAAAAATAATCTTGGCTGCACATTAGGCTTAGCAAATATGGAATTTGATGCTCGTTCCGATCGTCCAGCTTCCCTGTCCATAGATTGGTCATTTCTGGTCACATTCGATGCAGTCTGCCGAGCAAATGGCAAGCAGTCTGAGCTTTTTGGAAATCTGTTGGACCGACTTGAGCTGCCTTCTTCACTCTCTCGACTTGACTCCTCACTTTTTTCTGTCTCTGCTGCCGAATCCTTGTTCATTGACATTTTCAACTTCAGTTTTTGTATATCCTTTTTGAAATTCAGGATTTTCTTGTTCAGTGACAATGGGGATGTATCAGAAGCACTTTGGCGGTTAATTTGACCAGCCGGTGTTATAAACCTTATTTTATGCGAATGGTTGTAAACGGAGTCTGGTAAAAAGAACCGAACTTTTGAAGCGTTCCCCTTTTCCTTAGACTGCATGTTACAAATTCTCATTCATTTTACGATCTAGAAGTATAGAAAAGCAAAAACTGCATACCTTTTCATGTAATACAGAAAAATATATTTCAGGTTTGTTACAATGGATTAGCCTTAAATGTGTGCAGGGGAAAAAAGTGTAGGAGACAATAACAGATCTAGCTTTGCATAATAAGAATAAGTAAAAATATGGTGACAATTGTACTTATTTGGAATTTTTTGTGTTAGGAGATCCTTGAACCCTAGAAATTCCTGTCGCATAGAAAAACATAGTTTTGAGCCTAGAGATATTTGATAGAAAATGTGCAGCTGGAAAGAAAAGAAATTAATTTGTTTCTTTCTTTGGGTTTGATATGCACAATTGTAAAACATCTGCAAATCAGGGCTCATTTATAATAGGGAGCAATTTATAGTCATAAGTTGCACCCTATAAATTGAGAACCTCCCTGTTACGCTCAGTGCTGCTACACCAACTTACGTTTGTCAAAAGCATATACCTTATCAATATCATCATGAACTACATGTAACTACATGTAAAACTGAACAGATGACATAATAAATGCTACCAGTTTTTATCTGCGGGTTGTTTTGGGTTGTCAAGTAGCCCTATCGTTGTTATCGAATTCATCAAATAAAGACATCTTCAGTAAAAACGCTTTTCAATATCATAAAAGCTTCACTTTTAATGAAGCAGTTTTGTTTACAACATCTTCTTTCACGGTTTCTAAATTTTAGGGTTTTACATTCGCTTCCTTGGCAAAGGTTGCAAGAATTTCCATATTACACTGGGCTTTTCTCATTTCAAAGATATGAAAAATAGCCATCAAAGGTTATTTTCCCGATTACTTTCATTGAAATGTCTTATTATAAGAAGCATCTTATTAGGATTCTGTTTTTTAGCTTTGAGTTTATCATGCTTGTAAGATTTGCTACTTTTAAAATGAAAGTGCTGTCACTCCAAAAATTGACGAAATAGAGGCTTGCTTATGTTTTTCACTAATTGTCAAAAAATTTTGTTTTAAATGGATAATTTGGAAGTGTACCATGAAATTTTGATCAAATACGTCAAAAATCGATGGCTACCAGGTTCAAATGCTTGAAGACTTTAACTTAAGGGAGTGTGCTTTTTTCAGCCTACCATGCACGAGTGAGTTTTACAATAGTTGTTAATCATATCTACCACCAAGACATAATAGAGGAAAAGAAACAAAGAGCAAACTTTATTTTCAGAATCAAATGGTGCCTTAAGAATAAGGACCTTCTGTCATTTTAGTAATATAGACTTGCAACTACTACCTTTTATACTCTATTTGACCATTCAATTTCAATGGCAAAAAAGATGTTTAAAGAAAACATGACTGTAATACAATAAAGGCAAATAAAAACAGATTCAAAAATTCCTGAATATGAATTTTGTGCCTACGAGCGCTGCTCGTGCGCTTGCGCAGATTAATAAGGTCTGCTGCAAATACTGGCAAAAAAGAAGACACAACTAAGATCAGGAAGTGAATTTGTCTGTGGTTGAACAAAGCCAAATGTCTCCTCGTTTAATTTCATGATTTAATCAATGTTCTGGTTTGCAAAAATTGATAAAAAAGATCTGAAAGACTTAAGTAGGGTATGGCGACCGGCTGTTGCCCTTTTGTCAAAGAAACTAAGCCTCAGGTCAAACAAAATCTTCAATTTTGGTAAATTTATATGAAAATGGCTTTGAAAAAAAGCAAACATTTTACAACATACTAAAAGCTTTTTCGTCTGACACTCCTCAGAGCATAAAACGTCAGAATAGGTTCCGAAAAAACACGATGGGAAAATATATACCCAGTTGTGGATCGAAATAGGCCAACCAGAAAAACGCAAGCACAAGACCGGTATAGTTGACCAATCAGTGCCGCGAGCCTAAAGAAAAATTACCAATGGAGTCCAAGAGAGAAAACGAACTCCTTTTGTCTACACAATGGCGGCTTTTTCGTTTTTATGTAGATTGACTCCAAAACTGCTAGATGGAAGGACGACCGGGCTCTGCCAATTATCCGAGACATGTCGTCATTATAGAGTTTTGCACAATCTGGGTTGTCTGAAAGATGTTGACCAATGGCAGAATCACTTGTTTTAACAGTGTTTCTAGACCTACAAGATCGAGGAGGCTGTTCTCTTTGAGGGGCAGTTTTGTTTCGTATGTTGGAAGGAACATGCTGTTTTATCCTATCCCCCAATCTTTGGGTTGTGCGTCCTACGTAGCCAGAATCACACTGGCACGTAAATTCATAAATGACGGAACTTTTTTGTTTGGTAGGAACGCAATCCTTTTGAATGGATGGAAGGGCTCTCCTAGTGCTGTAAACAATCCGAGGATTGACAGCAAAGAAACAATTGGTTATGGCTTGCCTAATCTTGGTAATTTTTCTTTAGGCTCGCGGCACTGATTGGTCAACTATACCGGTCTTGTGCTTGCGTTTTTCTGATTGGCCTATTTCGATCCACAACTGGGTATATATTTTTCCATCGTGTTTTTTCGGAACCTATTCTGACGTTTTATGCTCTGAGGAGTGTCAGACGAAAAAGCTTTTAGTATGTTGTAAAATGTTTGCTTTTTTCGAAGCCATTTTCAAATTCTGTACCGCAAAAAAATTTTAAATTTATATATTCAATAAATATATATTTTTTAGGTAACGGTTCTATTTCCATTTTGTATAGTTTTATCAAATATATTTGATTTGAAATCCTGCGGACACAAGTTTCCACACTATAACTAAAAATTATGGTTGTACCCAAAAACTGGGGAAGGGGGATGGTGGTGGTTGGGTTGAGAGGCCGGATTCATTCCATCAGTTGTTGGAAGAGAGATACGCAACAATATTCAAATCCAACTGATGCATTTGGTTAAGCATCTTATGGCAAAATTCCTTTCTTTATATGATTTTTATTTCATTTTGTGCTGATTGAATCCACAAGTATCAAAAGGTATATTGTTAATCAGGTACCAAAAGTATTGGATCACAAGAATAAAAAAAATTATTATCTATAATTACTGAATGGACCTCCTCCTGCTTCCCCTCCTCCCCCTCCCCCCACCATGCATAAAAAGTTTAAGTGAGCCTCTGACCTTCTTTGCACACAGATTATAGGTTTGAGTAATTGCTATTTGAAGTTATCCCAATGAATCAAATTTTCATGTAAAATGATATTTAAGATTCTGAAGTGACAGATTTTTTAATCCACCAAGGGTTAAAAGCCCAGTTCTCAATATCCCAGCATCAGTGTGCTAGTACATTCATTCTGTCTGGTGCAACAAAAATTATGAGGTAAGGTAAAAATGTTCATTTTCAAAACAGAATATTTCTCAAAGAGGATATCACATCTCCATGACTCCCGTAGCTACAGCCTTGCCTAAAACTTGTGACAGAGTCTGCAGAGAGGCCTTAAAAGGGAATGAGCAACAATTTTTTGATGTGAAAGACATGGCACTAGGAGAAACCTTGCATTTGAAAAAAAGGGGACATTAATATACCTATCTGGCAAAGAGGATTTTTGCTACAAAAACAGGGTCCTAAGTAAAATTGCAAGATGATGTTGGTTGTTGGTATAACAGTGAAGAATACAACTGGTATGGAACGTAAATGGGTTTTCTGGAGAAAAAAATATATTATTCTTTGCCTCTTCCTGAGCCATTAGTATATCAAAAACTTCATTACACAACACCAGATTTGTAGTTAGTAAAGCAGTTCCTTTTTGCTCCAGGAATTTTATAAGACAGTCCCCATATCCACTACAAAAAAGGATATACAACCACAATAAGACTTACTTTAGTAAGATTTGTCACAGAATTTCATTTCATAATCCAACAATGCAAATGATCCCACTTTGCAACAGATGTTCCAATCATACCTGAAAAGCAAAAATACAGGGGTTACATAATCAAATACTTTTGTATTAAAAGATGCTTTCAACATACAGCATATTAGAACATTTTTTTTAAACCTTCAAACATGATAATTCCAGGCAAATTATCAGGCCTTGCTCTAAGCAAAATGTAGGTGCTAGAAGGAGCTCTTAAAAAAACACAAGATCCTATATTTCATGCTTTTAAATAAATTGCCTTCTGGTCATCTTTGGAAGATGTACAAAATGTTGCAAAATAAGAGCAAAAATAAAAAACAGCTCCTTTTTTGCAGTGATGATGTGGATTGAGCTCCCATAGCACCACAGCCCTGGTATAATATTGTGTGGTATTTTTTGTAAACAGTATCATGTGAGCAGGTATCATGCTATTACTACACACACCCATTTTCTAAAAATTGCATTTTCCTCTAAATGAAAATGCAAATTTTTTACATCCAAACAATCAAGGCATTCCCAAATATATAATTGCATTTACAAATGATTCAACTATCAAATTATTTGCATACATTTGTATTTTTGATGAATAGAGATTTTCATTTTACAATTTATTCTTGCAGATGTAGCCTTAAAAAAACTGTCATAAAATGTCATCAAAATGATTGGTGAAATAAACTTTTGTGAAATTCTTAGAAATCATATTATTGTGGTATTTTGAGATGACAGCTTGAGTTTGAAGATCATTATTGTCAAAATATTTTTCTTTATGGCAAGGCCTGAATTTTCAGATGCTCATTAAACTGCTCTCCATTGTTGTTTTCAAGTGCACCTTAAGTGCTGTTTTTGATCAAGCGCCTTTCTGGTAAAGGCCTGAATTTGTAGAACCTAATGCATTAATGTTGTTTCTCAAGACAAAAACAACATAATCTGAGGAAAGTATACAGATGAGAAAACATTGCTCAATTATGAAATACGACTTAAATCAGAGATTCTTCTCACTAGAAACAAAGAACAGTCACTAGAAATTATTGCAATTATATATATACTTTTAGAAATAAATTAAGACTTCTTTGGTTTAACAACTGGCAACTGTAAAAGTCCGCAATGTTTGAATTAGAGGGTTGAACAAATAGAAAACATTTAAAGATTAATGCATTAAAAACATTTAAAGACAATTAAAGACCAAACAGATGCTTTCTCTGATAAGTTTCATTTGTATCCAAATTGCTAAAAGGATTAAAATATTTCTCCATATATTCCTTTAAGGCTACTGATTAACTTAAAATTACACCTAAATTTAACTTCCAAATTAAACACCACAATTAACTCCAAGGGGGTTTAAGTTATCAGGGGGATTTTTATAGAAAGTTTTGTTTAAAGTTTGAGGGGAATGCAAAATCAGTTTGACTTATTAGGGGTTCAAGTAATTCACAGTTTACTAATCACCCAAGGAAATCAGTAAAGAAAGCATTTAACTTCTATTTCAAGAAACCAGCTAATCACCAGGGACCACGGAATAGGGAGGGCTACTGGGGGTTTTAGCCCCCAATGATTTCCAAAATGTACTTAAAACAATACAGAAATTGCTTTGCTCTTGGTTTTTAGCATTTTTAGCCCCCCAAAAACGTTTTAGCCCCCTCAATCGGTAATATGCTCTAGGGTCCCTGCCAATTACTACACTGCCAAATGTGCTACACAATGAATTGATTATGCTAAACATTAGGTTATCCTCAATTAGTTTATCTATTGAGAGAGCCCCTCTTTAAGAAGTTCCCCTCCATAAAAATTTCCATTAATTTTCTGTAATTATTTATAGCAATTTTTTGTTCTTCTTTTTTTGTAATCTTGTTATGTAATCCTTGTTAATTGTTGCAAATTTCAGTATTTAGTAGAATTTTGAAATGAAATGAAATGCTAAAGAAATACAAACAAAGTTGCTGGCACTAAATAAACAAAGTTTGATAAAATTAGTTAACGATATTTATGTTGCTTCTAAAGCAGAAAAGAGCTTAGAGTTCTCCAGCCAGGCCACTTGGCTCAGTGGAATTACTGTGGCTTTTGACAGAGGAAACTGGAGTTTTGTTTCCAGCAAGGTGCAGTATTTTTAGAATCGGATATCAAAGAAAGTCAGACTAGGCACTAGCTCAAACATTTAGGTGATTGCAGACTTGTTTTGAGAATAAGTTGTAATCATGGTGAATTAAATACTACAAGATTTTGTATTACTGTATATAAAAATTACTTGTTACATGTGATGTTAGACTAATAAAATGATTGATATTTGAAACCCATACTCTGGAAAAGATGATATTCATTTTAGACTACATAATTTCAGTTTGATTCTTAACTTATATTGGTTGATAAGTTATGGTTAATGGATTGATAAACAAAATAATTAGTCTATTAGTGTTAACCTTTTTAACATATCAAAAACATTTTTAATAGGTAATGTCCAAATTTTACCAGGACTTTTGCTCCTGTGTTCAAGAAATTCCTAAAATCCCTTACTTGAAACTTTTGACAAATTGCTGCTTCTGAAACTTAATGTACCACGACCAAAGACAGAAGAAGAAAAAAAGACATTGAAATACAGCAGATCGGCACTACTGCGGAACTGACTGCCTGAAAGTGCAAAGAGTATAAAAAACTATAAACATTTCAAAAAGACCCTCTCAAAACATTCTATAGAAATAGATGCAGCAAGCTTCAATAGCTTAACAACAATCAAAAAGAAAGATTTGGATAATTTTAAATACTACTAGATGTTACTTTGACCACGGAAAATTCAACAATATTATTTTCGTTTAACAAATTGTAACTTTTAAATTCCTATCCTAGGTTTAGTTAAAGCAGGTCCACATCAGCTTTATGCTGACTACTTCTGACCTGCTATACAAAATAAATAATTTATGTATTAAACAAAGCAGTTAAAGTAAGATTAGTTTGAAGAGAGGGAGTGTTTTGCGTTTATTGTCTAATTTTACCATAATCGCAAAATTGCAATTGCAAACTCAAATAAAAAACTGTCGAAAACATTCGTGTAATTTATATATCCAGTTAAATGTTATTTGCATTATGTTTCATTACATAAATTTTTTTAATTAACTCTACCCAATATGTTAATCAACCCTGCTTCCCTTTTTCATTATTTCAACCATTTGAGTGATTTAACATTTCGAAATTAGCAAAGCTACACAAATCAATGTTTGAGAAAACTTAAAGGCGAATAAAAATCGTCTCCACATATTGGGTCAATTTACTTTGCCAGTGTTTGCTAGAATACCGTGCGTGGTAGCTTAGAAATATTGACAGCTTCATTCTAGATTTTTCCGACATCAAGATTTGGGCCTAAACCAAACGTCAGAGCCTACGCGGTATTTACCTGTATCTGATGAAAATCTATACATTTGCCTTTAAGAGGGTAAAAGTTGTATTTTGTCTGTCTACTTACCAAATATCTCGCTGTATTTACATCGCAAAAGCTTCTGACATTGTCTGGAAATTGCCAGCTTTGCGTTTGCCTTCCCTGTGCATCGATTGACGTCATAACTTCATGGCAACCTTTCGTGGTTCACTTCCTCCCATTCAATATACTTCCAAAAACAGATAATCAGTGAGTCAGCACGACAGAAAAAAAAGTACCTTGCCAGGCGTTTCTTTGCAAAAAAATGGCAGCTAAGCGGAACCTAAGTTCCTCTGTCCGCAATCACCTTGGTACTTCCGCAACCGAACAAACGTGAACACTTGCACCTGAACGCAGAACGAGCGACAGGAGGGGTGATCGGTTTCGACTTCCTAGCTGCGAGACCCGCGCAGAGTTTAGAAACTTGGATTCGGTTCATTTCAGCGATTTTCTTGGAACTGCAGGTCGAAACTAATAGAAATCCCCGAATAATTAAACGAAAGGTAAATTGAGAACAGGGTTCAATTATTTGTACACGAAGCCCGGTATCCGGAGCGAAATACTAGCCATAACTAATTTATATGTGTTTTTTGTTGTTCATTCTCGTCTACTACTTCGACAATTAATCCTTGAAGCAAAGTAGAAAGCCATATTTTCTGATAAATTTTGATGAATCAGAACCATATATGTTCTTATCGCGGAGGGTAACAATTCACTCTTTCATCTAAGTGATAAAGTAATTGGAATCACCCTTTGAAAAGGCGTGGTAGAGTTGATGCCCAATGGCCAGAGGCGTTCTATATATATAATTTAACCTCTCATCAATTCCGGGGGTACTTTCTTCAGTTCAAGAGGTCCTCTTAAGATTTCGACCAAGGTTCAAAGAGACCTCAAATATTGAGGCTATCATCATGTACCCCCCCCCCCCCCTCCATATAAATAGCAGTTACCAGATTACCAGATGGTCCAAATTTATTTTTTACCGATTGGTTTCAAATTGACACACCACAAATTTATTCACGATATTGGGCAAAAAACATTCGTTTTGAAAGTTAGTGATTCTCCCCTCGTTTAGATTAGCTTGCTGAACTGTGCGCGTGCTGAACTGAACGTGTGCTGAACAGCTTCGAGAAAATGTTCAAAATGTCTCTAGGTTATTGAAGCTTTAGAAGGATTACTGAATCGCTAGACAAGTGCTTCGACAGATTTCTGGCAGGCTCTGCATAGTCTGAACGCTGCAATGAGCTGTGAACTATTTATCAAACAGAAACACTCTATCTGTGCTCTCCCCCAGCCTCCCCCCCCCCCCAAAAAAAATATCGACATATACACATACAGTACAGGATAATTAAAAGATTTATGAGATTTAATGAGAAGGAAGAGACAAACAAGATAATGGAGACAATAAAATGTCAAATCTATCAACTAATCAGAAATCAAAGTACGAAGCAAATATTTGGTGCAAATGGGCAACAGGTTAACTTTTTTAACGGTTCACAATATTATTTACAAGTTTTGTTAAGTACATGGATTGACGTGGAGTGACCATGTTTAGCCTTCCTGCCTCGCTTCAGTAAAGAACCTGCAATTAAGAGATAGGAATTGTCACATGAATAGAGATAGAAAGTGATATGAATTGTAAATGTGAGTAAGTGTCACGACCAGAGAAGGACATTAGATACGCGCTCGTGACAATAATGTAATTTTCAACCTTGATCTTATATCATTTTTACCTGTGGTTATTACTAGCCTGCGTGCAGACTCTATAGAGGACAAAGTAGATTCTACTTTCCTCTCCCCCTGGATTTTTTCCTCCCCCGTAGAGTCTGCACACAGGCTAGATATTGCAGGGGCAGTACTGAGAATTGACTTCAGATGGAGCACTCTTAAAACTTTTAGGGAGGCTGGCATATTACAGTGAGTGCCAGCTTCTTTGTGATTGTCCTTTCCAAGCGGTCTGAAAAAAATTCATACTTAATGGAGGGGGGAGGCATGGAGCTTAGGAGTACGACAAAATTCTGGGTATGGGAAATAGCTTTCTGTCACTTTTTGTAGTCTACAAAATCTTGGAAATTGAGCATCTAACAGTAGCAAACACGACATAAAGGAGCCCAAAAGGAGACAAAAGCCAACATGGTTGAAGTCTAAATGAAAATTAGATTAGATAACAATTCATAGTTTGTTAACAGAATCTTCAAAAAGTGAAATAAAGACGAATATTGAAATAAATCAAATTACAAGTAAACCTTCAGTAATCTTCTTCTGCAAATCTTCTTTTGTGTTTTGACAAAAGGAAATTTTGGCGACTCAGAACTCCTCCAAGACCAGCTAAAAACAAGAAACAAGTTTTAGACATTAGAAAACACATTTACAAATCAAAACAAAACATCTTGAAGTTAAAGAGGCGATACTTTCTGCAAGAACGTCCAGGCAGGGCTTTTTGGAACATACCAAGTTAGAGTGCAACTTCAATGTGTTATAAAAGAGTTATTACACTTACGTTAAAAAAGTATTGGGATAAATTTGATAAAAAAAGTTATGCGTTGCACTATTAGGGTTTGTGGAGCCTTGTTCAGATATGAAAATGTGAAAATGTGGTTTTGAAAATGTGTATAATGATAGGGGGAAAAGGGGGCTATTGTACCACCCTAGTCAGTAAAAATGGGGACAATCCTTGAGAAAGCATGCAGCCTCTTGTAAACCTTGGCGTCAGTGCTGGTACGATATTCTGAAGCAAAGTAAAAAGACGTTGTCAACTTTGATTAGTAAAAATCATTTGGAGAAAAATTCATAATATTCGTTCGTTTACCGGCTGCTCCGTTGCTATACGAGTCAAGATAGACGTTGCGATGCCTTGCAGCACGGTTTAATCGCTCTATGGTAGAAAATGATAAATAACAATAAATTTTCTGAATGCTTATAAAATGGAAAGGGGTTGTTGAAAGATAATGTAACGCCAAATTCCTTTTTCTCTCCTCTTTGTTACACATTGTAATATCTGGTTTCTCCTTGTGATGTGTGATGTAATCAAAAGGTTGTGCACTTGCTTACATGGAAAGTGAAGGTGACAATGTTTTGATTGTTTTTGAAAGTTCGAAAGTTCGAAAGTTCGAAAGTTTGAAGTTCGAAAGTTCGATGCAGCATGAAACCATTACAGCGTGGGAAACAAGGGGCATGGGAAATCATTTTTGAAAATTTTTGTTCCATGTTGACCATTGCACTCCTGCCACCAAATTATCATGACAAAATGTCACAAAAATGGGTACCCCTCCCTTTAGGCTGTTATGTAAATTTTGAAAGGCCCGGAAAGCAGTTAACGGATATCTTTGAATAACGAAACCTTTTATAATAAAAGACAACACCAAACAGCAAACAAATAATTTTCTCCCCAAATTTTCTGCGATCGACAGTAGAAGAGTGAATTAGACCACGAACTTTAAACACCTCCAACTTACTTTTCTTGAACTTGCTTGCGACACAGTTTATTCATTTTCAAAGTTATTACTTCCATTTCAACTCTCTCCAAAGAAAAAAATTGATTATAATCTGATCACTTACCAATTACGTCTCTTTTACTGTTGGCTCGTTTTGCGAATGCCTGTGGAACTACGACAAGAAAAAGTGGTTTTGATTAGGAACAAGGGCGCAATGGCTTGGAAAGCAGAAGGTTTAAGCCCCTCACTGGAGTTCTAAGTCCCAGGAAACTTTGGGCATTTTGATACTCTGCACAAACACGACCCCGCCACCCTAGCGACGGTCCTGACCACAATCATTGTTATTGTCTAAAATGATACTGTAACAGGGCCCACGCCACGCCCCACTTTTTTGCAAAGCAAATGATTTCAAAGCTGCAATGAAAAGTGAAGACGTCTCGTTGTGGATTGGGTAACGAGAACAATACCTGGAACAATAGTCTAAACACGATTCCAGCGTTCCGCCATATTTTTTACAATGCGATAAATTAAAGGGGGACTGGAAACAATAAAAATCCCTTTGTTCTTATAACCAATCAACGTTGTGACAGATTGCCTTTAAACTTCGAGGCGTGGAATCTGTGTAAGGTAAAGTAGAGGGTGATATAGTATTCGAGGATGACATAACTTTATAAATTCATGAAACGACCAACCGCGATGATAATCAATACAAACCAAATGGAATTTCACTTCTCTGGAAAATTGGCTGAACCTGCCGTGGTGCTTCGATGCTTTGGTCCTGCGATGATGTAAGGCTCCCGAATTCCGCAGCATGAACTGAAAGAAAAAGCATAAAAATAAGAGCTACATATATTGGATAATCCTGTTGCATAAATTTGATAATGTAAAAGTGCCACCAAAGTCGGCACAAATATATTTTGTATATATAACAGGCAGAAATCTGTTGTTACGCAAAATATTTTACATCAAGTCAAAAAAGAGTTCCTTTCTTCGGTCAATATGTTAAAAGCTTCTAGAACTTTCTCAAAACAACAAATATCAGGCATCATCTACGTAACGTTGTTGAAATTCTTTTGTTTTCAATTGTCTCTCTCCGGCGGATTCAGTATTTTTGCAAATTTTTCTGCAACTTTATATTCATACTACTCTCAAATACTATATATCAATATATTTCAATATAGATCTATATTTGATATATTAGATATAACAATAAAATATTCTACTGAGAGGTTTCGCAGTTGAAAGATTTTTGGCGATAGTCTTTGCTGTTTATTCTGTAAGTACTGTTTATTCTGTAGTTTATTCTATATTCCTACTGCGAAAAAATGACTTGGGGAAATGTAGCTGCGAAGGAGAAATGCGGAAAAATATTTTTATGTATTTTTCCTTTCTTCTCTGCAGCCAAATTTCCGCAAGATAGACGTTCTAACAAACACGAACAAACAAAACTCTCATGTCCAATGCCCCCTGCCCTTTCCTTGAAGATATAAAGCAAGCGCATAGATATCGATAACTGATTGCAGTGCTTCTTGGCTGCAAGTGCCGGGGGTGACTCAATCATTAAAAATTGTTACTTATTCCTCTTGTTAACAAGTGGTTTCAACCTAGGCCTTTAACACCTTTATCATCGGAAATGCAAGGCAAAAATGGTAAACCCGACAGGAATACAGATTACATCACATGTGACGTATTCTGATCGATAGCGGTGGGATTTGGTTGAACAGAAGCCATCCAGTCACCTCATCTTTCCTGTTGGTGCATTTGATCCAACTCTGACTTATTTGAGTCCGCCAATGCTTATAGTCATAATCCCGATTTTTGAACTTCAGGCCAGAGTCAGGAAAACATTACGGTCGCACGGCCACTGACCGGGGGAAGGTCCACCAAAAACAATAGAAGCTCCTATGACAGACCCAAGCCACGCCCACTTTCTATTGTTTTGTGAGGAAGGTTTGCCTTCTTGGATGTTTTCGTCTGGAGGAAGGTTAAAAATTTTTCTCGACTCTGCTTCAAGCAAGTCCAGAAAATGTTCAAACCTCTAAAATCGTAAAACGTGCGTCAAAAATAATTTAAAATAACTTGGTTCCTTGAGGGGCTGCGCTTTTCTTGTGTGATTATGAATGAAAGAAGCCTTTGATGTGGTCTTTGTAACCACTTTTACAGACAATTTTTGCTGAAGCTCCGTGCCCTACCTTTTTTTTTAATAATGTGTTGCTCCTGTGTTTTTATGTCTACGTCTTTTTGCAACCTGGATTGTTCTAAAATTCCAATCTCTCGTGATAAACAATAATGTTGACTTTCATAACAGATCGTGAACTGTACAAAGAGCTTTGTTGGACGTGAACTATGTATAAACCCTGCTTTAAATCAAGAACAAACTGAGGCTGAGCTGATGTAAAATGCAATTTTGAACAACGTTTCATCTTAATTACGATGATTTTTAGCCATGTGTGGGTGCTTCTTCGGTAATATTCAAACTTGTCGGCAAATGAAGGTTATCTCGGTCATTTTGTTGGCAAATGGGGCCTGAACACCTCCCTAGGGCGAAAAAGCTAGCCATTGCACTCTTTACAACCTATTAATTCAAAAGCTAGCCATTGCCTCAGATTTTTCGAAAAAGTAAGAACAGTCAGTCTGAGTGTACTCCTTTTTATATAAGATGTTTGTATTCGTATTTGTATTTGTTTCTACTTAGCATCCAAAGGTAGTTTTTAGGACACTGAGAAGCTCATGCTTATCGAGCAGTGTCCTGGTCCTTCCTCTCGATGTGACAACACCTCATGATTCCTATGCCTGGAATAACAGAGAGTTGGTGACTCTCCTCACTCTTGGTGAAAGTTGGGTTGTGCCGGGGACTCGAACCACGGACCCTTGGGTGTGTAGTCAACGCCTCTAACAACTGAGCCATCCTCGCACTTAATAATTTTGCCGAGGCTCGGTGTTCTTATTTTTCTAATAATGTGTGGATCGAGTATACAGTTTTATTCTTTTAGTTGTTTTTACGACAACTAGACAACAGTTTTGCATGGCATTTCTGGTGACAACGGTCATCACCTGGCAAAATCTACTCTACTCTGTCAAGAGAGAGCAAATTTCCAAAACACATATTTTTGCTTCTAATTTATCATTGGTAGAGCTTATTTATCTAATTTACCAATTTATCAGGCTAATAATGTTCTTAAAATTTTCTTTATTTTTTGGAAAATCGAGTCTCGGTATTACTATAAAGTGAGTTCTTAAACAAAGAGGGTATCTGGACTTCAGAGGTCTAAAGAATGTTAACCATGTCAACAAATAACTGCTGTTACCTTTCATGAAACTTGGCAGTGCGTTCTGGTTAAAATTCTGGGATCCACCCATTACTGGCACGGCTCGAACGATTCCCATTTTGTCCAGATCTTGTCCCAAGTATGGGACACGGCTTCTAGTCTGGCGCCCTAAAATAAACAAAGTGATGTCGTAAAAAAATACAGAGCAGAAGATGAATCTTTCGTACTGCAAATAGACATTTCAAGGTCACATTAAAAATTGGAAGCATGGGGTATACGAAAATGTACACCCGATCTCTGGATATTGATTAGCCAAAGCCAGGTATTAGTCGAATGCACAACTTATAATTTCTAGTCATTTTGGATCCTAACGTTTTTACTCTGACAAAAAACAAATGTCGGATGAAAGTGTACTATCTGACATCTTATACTCTGAAGAAAATATAAATGTCGGGTGGAAATTTACTATTTAGTGTTTTGTACTACTCTGACGAAAATGTGACAACATAGCCAAAATGAGCACCATGAAATACCTCTTAATTTATGCAAAATTAGTTGCATATATTAAAAATCGAGTGAGATATGGCCAATGATTGATTTAAAGTATTTCAACCAATTTTTAAAACATCTAAAATGATTTGTACATTCCTTAGAATTCTGTAATGCTTTTAATGTGGTCAAAATTGAAAAAAATTCTAAAGCATTGTTTCGTGATTTCATCACTTACAAACTCTGTGGAGGATGAAAAGTTAAGTTTTATACAGTTTGACAGAGAAACTAAGATTATTATTATTGAAAGCAAGAATTGGTCAATCTGCACTTATAAAATTCTCATGGAATATTTGCGATTTTCGCATCTTCAGGTTCAGGAATAGTATCAATGAATTTTCAATTCAATTTAACGCAAAGTATGAAACAGTGCACCAACCACCCAGATTTAAAAAATAAAGTAGAATCTGTACGCAGGCTACCCTTCAGCCTAGCCTGTAAGCAAGATTACCGAAGCCCTCAATGGTAACCCCCACCCCCTCATCAGGTAACCCTATCTGGCTTCTTAAACAAGGTTATTGAGGTATAATTTTGTTATGATACTGACTTAGCCGATTCCTCATTTGATACTCTCCAGTTGATCGTCTGCTGCGGTGGAAGTTGATTGTTTGGCGTGAGAGGACTCCGCTGGCACTGCCTGAAATATCAAAAGAAATACTCAGACAAAATTGCTTGAATAAAACCCAACTGAGAAAAGATGAAATTTCTTAGGACGAAGATCACAAAATAAACAATTTTTAACTACGTGATTGGTAGTAATATCTTTAGTAGGTGACATGATGAGAGGTTACTGACATGAAGTTTTTATTTCCAAAAATCAACGAAGGCCTACGTACCATATGGGTCTCCACCAATGGCATCGAAGTAGACGTTTCTGCTTCTAGCTGCTGCATTCATT
This sequence comes from Rhopilema esculentum, assembly GCF_057945365.1. Classification (NCBI taxonomy): domain Eukaryota; kingdom Metazoa; phylum Cnidaria; class Scyphozoa; order Rhizostomeae; family Rhizostomatidae; genus Rhopilema; species Rhopilema esculentum. Next base: position 5,123,574 of record NC_142816.1, read on the forward strand.
CTTGCTGAAAATAATCAAAAAGACAGTTTAGCATCAAACAATGAGAGGATGAACGGATTATTGAAAAGAAAACATGGCACCAAGATCGATAAAAACACAAATAGATTTGTATTCATGGAAGCTGGATCTTTTTGTTCAGAAGACCATCTACTTTAAAGGCTTTTGCATAACCGACATGCTTTGCGGCAGTTGTCTAGAGGAATTGACTATGTTTTGTATTTTCAAGCAGCACAATATTAGGCCGGTTCTTTGAATTTAAGTTGCGAAGGGTGCTGGCTGCGCAAGAGCCTTAAAACAAGCCAATGTTGTCTAGCAAATTCGTTTAGCATGTAATGAATAAAGAAGATTACAAACTGAGAATATCAAGAAAAACATTTGTTATGAAGTCAAACAAGGCAAGAAAACAGTGCAAAAGAGTGAATAGTTTGGGAAATTTTTGCTTTTTCTACTTTTGGCATTTTCTACTTTTTGCTTTTTCTACTTTTGGCATTTTCTACTTTTTGCATTTTCTACTTTTGGCATTTTCTGCTTTTTACTTTTTCTACTTTTTGCATTTTCTACTTTTTGCATTTTCTACTTTTTGCATTTTCTACTTTTGGCATTTTCTACTTTTTGCTTTTTCTACTTTTTGCTTTTTCTACTTTTGGCATTTTCTGCTTTTTGTTTTTTCTACTTTTGACATTTTCTACTTTTGGCATTTTCTACTTTTTGCATTTTCTACTTTTGGCATTTTCTACTTTTTGCTTTTTCTACTTTTGGCATTTTCTGCTTTTTGCTTTTTCTACTTTTGGCAATTTCTACTTTTTGCTTTTTCTACTTTTGGCATTTTCTACTTTTGCATTTTCTACTTTTTGCATTTTCTACTTTTTGCTTTTTCTACTTTTGGCATTTTCTACTTTTGCATTTTCTACTTTTGGCATTTTCTACTTTTTGCTTTTTCTACTTTTGGCATTTTCTACTTTTTGCATTTTCTACTTTTGGCATTTTCTGCTTTTTACTTTTTCTACTTTTTGCATTTTCTACTTTTTGCATTTTCTACTTTTTGCATTTTCTACTTTTGGCATTTTCTACTTTTTGCTTTTTCTACTTTTTGCTTTTTCTACTTTTGGCATTTTCTGCTTTTTGTTTTTTCTACTTTTGGCATTTTCTACTTTTGCATTTTCTACTTTTGGCAATTTCTACTTTTTGCTTTTTCTACTTTTGGCATTTTCTACTTTTGCATTTTCTACTTTTGGCATTTTCTACTTTTTGCTTTTTCTACTTTTGGCATTTTCTACTTTTTGCATTTTCTACTTTTGGCATTTTCTGCTTTTTACTTTTTCTACTTTTTGCATTTTCTACTTTTTGCATTTTCTACTTTTTGCATTTTCTACTTTTGGCATTTTCTACTTTTTGCTTTTTCTACTTTTTGCTTTTTCTACTTTTGGCATTTTCTGCTTTTTGTTTTTTCTACTTTTGACATTTTCTACTTTTGGCATTTTCTACTTTTTGCATTTTCTACTTTTGGCATTTTCTACTTTTTGCTTTTTCTACTTTTGGCATTTTCTGCTTTTTGCTTTTTCTACTTTTGGCAATTTCTACTTTTTGCTTTTTCTACTTTTGGCATTTTCTGCTTTTTGTTTTTTCTACTTTTGACATTTTCTACTTTTGGCATTTTCTACTTTTTGCATTTTCTACTTTTGGCATTTTCTACTTTTTGCTTTTTCTACTTTTGGCATTTTCTGCTTTTTGCTTTTTCTACTTTTGGCAATTTCTACTTTTTGCTTTTTCTACTTTTGGCATTTTCTACTTTTGCATTTTCTACAAAAATTTAAAAACACATTATAGAATTAATTACGCTTCAATAACAGCCAATGGCGGACGAGTTAACTTTTCTTATCGGCCAAAGGTAGATTAAGGGTCTTTGATTATTTAAACTCTGAACTTAGAACCGTCTTGTTCTATCATAGTCAAAAGTTTTTCTATTGACTATGGTTCTATATACCAAACAGCGTGTACAGCTCTATACGGCATCTAGCACTTTATGAATAAACCGGCAAACTGTAATTTTCATAAACTCTGAAATAGATTGATATTATTTCACAAAATAGACCCCTCCTCGAGAAAGATTTTCCTTCTTTTAGGATTTAGAAGCGGATCTAACTATAGTTCACATGTAGGCTAATTAGTCAGTCCACTGATGCAGTGAAATCTATTAAAAGTAACAATTCTTGTCCAGTCGCTAGGTCTATATAAAATCTAACTGCATTGCCTATTATCTATGATCATGAAAACTTCAAAACAAAATTTTATGAAGTGCAGAAGAAACATGTTTGTTCTTAAACTCATCCTTATACATATCTACTGAAAGATAATAATGAAGTTTTCACTCACCCATTTCCTCTGCTTTTGCCTCGTCTGGCTGATTTTTTGCTAGAATATTTGCTTTAGTATTAACAAGTTATAGTTGCATACACAGCGTCGATCAAAATATGTACCTTGCAACATAACCATATCATCAATTTTATCAATTTCATTTTTTCAATGTTATTAACATAGCCATATTTTTTATCAATTTTAAAACTTCGTTTGACTTGATCAAATTTTGCTAGAAAACTTATTTTTTGGTACAAAAAACTGTCTCAGACTATGATCGAGGGATCAATAACATGCTAAAACTACAATTAATGCTATAAAAAACTATTGGACTTCTTAAAATAAATTGGTATAATCGACTGTATTTAATGTTGCGTGTGGAGCTTCTTCCGAATAAAGATAATAAAGTACGAAAAAGGTTTAGTACCAAAATTGAATACATCAAAGCTAGAAATTGATGTTTAATAACGAGGCAAAAGAGAGGTATGATTCTAAAAACTCTAAGGCTGAAACAAAAAATTTATAATTTAATAAAGTTGCCTGAAAAAAGCGAAAATTTCAAGCATGTTACCGTTATTTGCTGGGACCTCTGACTTCTTTTGAAACTGCTGTGCCAGTGACCTGCCTTGCTGTTGCTGCATGAACTTTCCAAGCAACGGAGGAGGAGCTGCAGATCTTTCAACGACGGTATGACCTAAAGAATACGAAACGACCGTATAATTTACAAGCAAATATAAGAGCCGAACTATAGCACCAGCCTAGAAGGATGCAAACAGCAAATAAATGTAGAATTTGCCATTACCAGTGAACTTCATGAAGACCCAAAGAACTTATGTGAGTACAAAGTTTCAAATACAGTCAAAAGAAATGAATTTCGAAAACGAGCAATACAGCCAAAGGGCGGGGAAGGGGGTTTAAAGATAAAATTTCTCTATAAATCTGGGTAAAATAGCTATCAACCCAACTTAGTCATACCACGGACAAATGGACCTTAAGCAAGTCGGACCGATTTTCATTTCTCATTGGATTTTCTTTACTTATTCAATCTAAAAGTCGTACATCAGATGAGTCGGATATACCCTTAGTCAAGACATTTCCTTACCCCCTTACCCCCTCTTTGAATTTCCGACTTCAACTATAATCCTGGAATTCAACTGTAAATACTTCAGCATGTATTTAATGAAGGCCTTCTTCTTTTGATAACAAACGAGGTTATTTTCTCTTTGCAGACTGCAGACCTCCTCGAAAAATATACAATTACAACGCAACGGTATCACTGATGGTCGGGAAAATACACTTACCGGGTTGTCTCATGGTGTTTTTCTGTTCCGGAGAGTACTGAGCTCGGAAAGGTGGTCGGGGGATTCCTGATTTCTCAACTCCATTGACTGTTATTTGTCTTGCAGGGATAAAGAAACCATTTCCATTAGCTGATGGGAAATTCCTCACGACTTGTTGAGCGACCGGCTTCGGAATAAAAGAGCGTGGTGACATTTTTGGTTTGATGTTTGCGACTATTGGCGTGCGCGGTATCATATTCCGGGACCGGATTGCATTTATAGCAGCTAGAAAGAAAATGGCAGCAATGAAAGTTAAAATGATTTGTAATAACGGTTTTAACTATATAGGTTAGAGACTGCTGAAAGTGAGAATGGTAGGAAAGCTGAAAGTGAAATAACAGAAGGGAAACAACAGAGAATGTATCGTACAAAAATGGGTTTAATCAGTAGGATCAGTAAGTACATCGTGACTTGCGTATCTTCAATATGTTTTTCAAACTTTCAAATTGATATACCGTAAAAGCTCTATTAAGCTTCGAAGGGGAGTTACTTTCTTTCTTCAGTCCTAGGGGGGACTTAAAAGAGGGGGGCTTATTAGAGAGGGGGCTTATTAATTATTCAACATGAATCATATTATAGAATTCCACAATGAGGGGGCAATGTCTACAAAAAGCAAATTTGTCGACAAATGACATAATTTTGCCGACAAAACCGACAACTTGGCAAAACCTAGGGGGCGGTTGCCCCCCCCCCAACACCCCCGCAATTTCCGCCACTGGAAAGAATCAGCATCAGTATCCTCTTGACTTCTTAGGGGCACAAGGAAATCTTTACATGGGCCGTATTTAACGCACATGATACTATCATCATCATCATCATCATCAGCCCATTAAATGCATCTTTGTTTGACATCAGGGGCTAGAGAGGGGGGCTTGATAGAAAGGGGGGTTTATTTTAAATTTTGGCTTTGTAAGGGGGGGCTTTATAGAGAGGGGGGCTTAATGGAGCCATTACGGTACTTTGTAAAAATGAGGCTTGTATATGATGCATCCAGGAGAAGAATATAATTACTTTCTAGCATGAGTTTAGGGTTTGTGACTCTTGGTGCAGCGCTTTACAGATAATGCCTAAAGATCAGTGCTGTTTGTACACGAGAAAGAATAATAGCATTTACATATAACTATGCTGAATATCTTTTTTCCTAAAGACCAAGAGAGATTCGAGCAATCCAGCTCTTATGTCGAATTGACTAATCCTTGGCCGACGCAAGCGTACAGGGCAGAGTCGTTTACCCTGGGTGCTAGAGCCTCGTACGATAAACAAAAGAAAAGTGAGTAGCTGGATGAGAGGCTGTTTTCTTTGCTTTTACAAGGATTGATAGATCTTAGAATATCTTAGAAAAAGTTTTCGAAAATATAGAAATTGTCGAGAGATGGCATTATAATAGGGACTAGGTAAGGAAAGTTGAAGGAACAGTCTTTTTGAATTTAAGGAAATTGCATAAAAACATCGAAGAGGCAATCAGAAGGGAGTCGAGAACGGTTGTACGGTACTCTAAAGCAAGTCTATCGAGACCATGCAATAGTGCACCTTTGTTTTACAATAATGTTTCAATATGCCAAGTAATCGGGCTTGAAGCTGAAATCTTAGCTGCATGGAGATTGAGTGAGAGAGAAATAAGATTGATAGAGTTAATGAAGTAAGAAAAATATGCCATAGATGCGTTAAATAATGAAATAAAAATCCACTCATCGCTAACCTTTGTATCCTTCAGCGTACGCCTTCGCAATTTCATCGACCTTCTGTTTCAACTGCCCAGGGGCAAGTTGTTGTCCAAAAGCTGAAATGAATAAATTGGTAGTACAAAATGATGTAATTAAGTTTAAGATAAAGTGAACAATTTGCATTCAACAAAAGGATTTTGTGTTGTTAAAAAAGGCAAAGTTACATTGATAATTTGATTATTTTTTCAATTTCTATTTTAGCGGAACGAGAACGTTACTTACTTTATCGACTATTGAAAACCATATGCCATTTCACTTCATAGTTTCATGTTTTATAGGAGCTTTTTGGCTCACTGAAAAGCGTTTATTCTTCAAATGCAATAGCTTTTTGTCACATTTATCAACAGTATCGTGCTCAAAACATCTTAGAAATCAAAACATTGAAACATACTTAATTCTGGACAGAAATAGCCTTCATTTCTCGAAATAAACATACGGTTTCTCAAAAGCAAGCCCTCAATCCACACCCCCCTGCAATTCTAATCAATTCCTAGATGTGGCAATTACAAGGTACAAAAAATCTGCAGTTTAATTGGAAACGGCTGTGATAGATGATTTCTTCAAGACATTTAGGAACTTTGGGAAAACCTCTCTACCTTTCATGAACTCATTTCATTTCATTTTTTAAGTAAGAAAAATAAATATATATTGACTGATCGATTCTTATTTTCTCGTAAAATAAGCCTGCATTTTCTTACGATATAAATTTTCGACAGCATCTCGTATTTACGTCTAGAGGGTGATCAAAAGGTCAAAGGGCCTAGACATTAAGATCAATAAATGACTGCATCCAGGTTAATCTATTAAAACGAAGCAAATATTGTTTACGACGGTGCTGCATCGGGCATCTTCGAAAATAAAATCGCAACTAATTTTTCGAAAAAATTGCAGCAACTGAAACTGAAATATGAAAATTACGAGATCGCGTTACGCAAATCACTTACGAACTGACCTTGTCTAACTTACTATAAAAAATAGCAAAGGAAAAATTCGACTTACCGTAATGCAAGACATACACAAGCAAAAGCAGGGTTGTGGCCACTATGAATTTCATTTCGAATTAACTTCTTTCTATTTTCGCGCTGAAACCATACAAAGTTCTTCTAGGTGTTTAGGCCCCCAGACGTCCTTCCTTTCTGTAATGGTTAATGGATCACCGACCAAGCAGTAATTACAGCAGGTTGCGATGAAATTCCCTGGGTTTGTTGTCAGCTTGATGTAGTAGCGTCGCTGCATCCCGCGGGTTACGATTCACCAACACGCACTTACGACAAATGGCTGCACAAAAGTTACGCCTGACCTGCGCTAACTGAACCGAGATATCTGGAACAATAGCACCCAGAATTAGCGAGCAGAAAATTACGAGGCATCGATAACAAAAATTGGTTGTTTGCAAGCAGAAAGATTAAATAGCATGTTATCCATGATTACGACATACGAACCGACACAAAAGGTCTTTTGTGAAATCTACCCTTTATTTATCCTCACATCTTGCAGGTTGGTGGGAAAATATCTCTGCTCTAGGCATGCGCAAAACTGATACGTAGCTAGCATCTACTGTCTTTTTGCAGAAACGAATCTGGTTGAAGCCTCCCTCACAATTTTGCACTCTGCGTCACCAAAGATCATCGTCGCCATATTTTTCATTAAGGCCCAATATTTTTCAACAAGACTCCTGGCTATATATAAGGGGCTGGATGTTGCTTTTGGCAAAGATCTAATGCAATTCCTAGCCCTGATCATCGCACTAAATGTTTACAGTGATCATTTTGTTGATAACGCTTATAAAATATTGAAACTGGGTCTAAATTGATCATATCTTTACACATCTAACGCTTTTGGTGTATAGAACAGGACAGTTGTATGTTACTACTCCGAGTTTCACGCTTATTACGATCATCAGGAAACTGAAATTCTGTCACGTAATATATTAGTCTAGGTAGATGGAAGACTAAAGGAATTCATTGTATGAAGAATAAGGACTAGATTGAGGTTCCGTTATTGTTGCACCTGCAATTACAAAGAGCTTGCTACTCACCCCACTCTAAGTGAGGTGTTGGTTGTGTAAAGGGACTCAACCACAGACCCTCGATCTTTAGCACGGGATCGTTACCACTGAGTCGTCTTTACACCTTATTATAGCAAGGTAATTTTGAAGGGATTACTGCGAGGAACTTACCAATGAAAGCATTTCCTCTCTGCGAAGAACAAATTGAAACATACAGAGTTTAAATGAGGTTAGAGATTAATTTATCGACAAAATGCAACTGAGAGCTAAAAACTATGACAACAAGCTGACCTCCATATAATTATGTAAGACTTACTCCATTAGACCATACTATAATGTCATGAATCACCTTGTCAATATTTGCAAAGGACACAGTTCTATAATTGTCATATTCTACTTTAGTTATTTTACAGGGAGTGAATTTCTCTTTCCCTCCTCTGAAACAATCAGATACCCTCGCCAGCTTTGAAAGCAGAATAAAATCTTGGAAAGGAGAGGAATGTAACTGTAGACTGTGTTGTATTGTAAATGCCAAAAATGCTGTAAAAACATTGTAGAATATGTATATATGTATTTATACTTATCTTATCTTATGTTAGATATATATGTATTTTTATTTTTTTGTCTTTAAATAATTTTACTTTGTAGTAGGCTTGAATTAGCCTTTATTTTGTAGCTATTATTATACGCCTACTTTAAATAAATAGATAATAATAATAATTCCCATGTTTCTTCCTTCACGACAGTTACAGCTTTATGACAACTACAATATAGCTGATGGTTGATACAATAGTCAATGTCTTTCGGTTGGAAGTAGATCTTCAATCTCTCAAAATTATGCTGTTTTCGTGACTTGTTCACAGTTTCGGACTTAAACATTCTCTTTTTAAGATCACGGCATTTCTCTCCTTACAACGCATCTCTCAGTACGCTAATATGTCTCTCAGTACAACACATCTCTCAGCATTTTTACGTGAATGCATCTTAAGGTGGCGCTTAACCATGTTAGCAATGTAAGTGCCAGGCAGGTCAGCAGATAACCATTTATGCATCTGAAATGACAAAACGACTCCTTCGAAGTTTTCATTAGCGTAATCTCAACTTTGTGATTCTTGTCTATAGAGCCAATCATGTGGGGTTAGGTCGACATTATCATAGTCAAAATTCTCATCCAACTTGAATTCTTCAATATCATCTGAACACACGTCAGGTTCATTGGATCCTTTTCTTTCCAACTGGAAGGCTTCACTCTTAAAAATAAGATGCTAATTTGTCGAAATAAAGATGGTATGACATGACAGCAAGAAGGTGGAATTTCTTTATTAAATGGAAGGTTTAATCATCGGGGAAGATGAGTTTTCGGCGATTTCGCCTATCCTTTTGGGGAGGCTAGTCAGACAGTAACTCAACTCCTTTCTTTCTACGAGGGATATGAAACAGGATGTGACCTGATTAACAAACTATTTTCAAAGATATTTGGGTATAGTCACCTTTCTTTCAGACATCTGACAAAAGACATAGAAAATCAGGGAAGATGACATTGGTGGAGTCAATATGATATGAGGAATGTAGCACGATGTGAGGGAGAAGGTAGCGCGATGTGAGGGGGAGATAGCACGATGTGAGGGGGAGATAGAGCGATATGAGGGAGAATGTAGGGAGATGTGAGGGGGAAGGTAGCGCGATGGGAGAGGGAAGGTAGCGCGATGTGAGGGGGAGATATCGCGATGTGAGGGGGAGATAGCACGATGTGAGGTGGAGATAGCACGATGTGAGGTGGAGATAGCACGATGTGATGGGGAGATAGAGCGATATTAGGGGGAATGTAGGGCGATGTGAGGGGGAAGGTAGAACGATGGGAAGAGATAGCACGATGCAAAAAAAATCTAAAATGTAGGATTGCATACAAAAAGGCCGATTGCGTGCGATAAAACTTTTAAGTTATTCAAAGCGTGCAAATTTCTAATAAATGTTAAAGTAACCAGTTATAGAGGGGAGGGGGAGCCACTATTCTTATGAAACTCATATTTCCATGGGAATATTCCATGGCAAGGGTGAAAGCTAGAAACCAATGAGAAACGATTAGATGATAATAGTTCAATCGATTTTTACTTTAAAGGGAATCAATATATTGAGAGATTTGCTCAAGATCTAGACGTCATGCGTTGCAAGTATTACTCACTGATGAAGGCGATTCTGGTGGTGATTTACTTTTCGATGTCGTCTTTATCTCAATATTGGTTATCTGAGGTCTGATATCGAAGCCTAAAAGAACATTATATTCACAGTTATAAGAACTTTTCACCTACTTGAGACGTTTTAAAATGTCGAAAACAGGGGAGTTAAGTTGCATTTGATTAATCTGAGTACGAGGCATATTTCACAAGAAACCTCTTTTTAGTCTTTTCCCTTTAGTTCATGCCTTTGTAACCCAATTAACGTTGTATAATCTGCATGCCTCTGTGAAAAAAACATTACTTTCTGAACTCGCCTAATGGCTTTATGTGTTAATTTAATGGGAAAACTATTCACTCTTCCTTGGATTTATTGCAAATACTGAGAAAGGCTCTCTCCACTTCCTCGTACCACCTACATTCCTAGCAACTGAACCTCATAAACAAAAGATGGCAGTTTGAGAAGCCAAAATTAGGTGCAGGGGCATCAGAGGTTTTTTACGTTTGGAGGCACAGGTAGGAAAGAGAACTAATATCCAGAAAAAGGAACACTCTTCGAAAATTTCTGAATAGGGCACTTCCGGGCAAAGGAGCATGTTTCAGAAGCTGGGGACATTTGCCCCTGGTACCCCCAGGTCGGACGAATGGAGGTTTTGAGGCAGATCGAGTGATAATGAGTAGCACCAGCATTTTATCTTCAAGAAACTCGGGGGCAACGACCAAGTAAGTGCAAATATCCTAAGACGATAGATGTAAGAAGTGGGATACCGGCAGAATCTACGTCTTCAGTGGCTTCGCCTGGTAGCTTATCCTGTTCTGCGATTTTGTTCAGCACCATGACTAAAATGGAATGACAGCAAAGTCAGGTTTAAAATCTTCGATCTGGCTCATCCAAAGAGATTTATAGGTCGCTCAACTGCTAAAATTCAGCTATTCAAGGAGTTAATAGAAAAAGACAAATTGAAACGCACCATATATAATGACAGCCAATTTGACCAATCATATTTCTACATCTGCACTTGAATAACAACTTATGTAAAATACCTTTAAAAGGACTGGTTTGTGACGATGCATCTATTTCTTTTGAGCCAGAACTTTCAGTTTCAGTGTTCATGATGTCAAAATCTGTGTTTGTTGGAATGTTAGTTTCAGCTTTTAAGGCTATTTTCTCTTCGCTGGTCTGTTTACCTTTAGAAATGAAAGAGATTCAGTTTTATAAACACATGACAAGTCCAGTCAGCACAAGACTAACCAATTTCAATACTATACTTGGTTTGGTTTGAAATTAATTTAATCTTAAAACAAATGTACTTAATAGGTAGGGAAGTTAAAAATGTCTTAAAAAGTCAAAAAAGGTTTTATTGATATTTGTTATTCTCTATTTTGGCATGTCCTGTTGAAATTCTTGTTTCACAAAATATATATCTTTCTTTTAATTTGGCATATGTTCTGTTTAAAGTGCAAGCAGACAAATTGACTAAAACTTGAAATGATTTGTTGGTAAATCAGAACAAATACAGTCAACACATTTCAGATTGATGAAAGCAAGCTGCTTAGTATTAAAAGCAATCTCTAAGCTAAGTATAAATGGAGTGAGCTTCAATATGGGGGGCCCATTCAATTGGGAATTGATTGTGAAATGATTTTGAACCTTTCAGATGAAAAAATGGTTGCTGGTCCATATAGGTGTGGTAGAGAAAATGCATGTGGAATGGGGTGTTCATTGGCGTGTAATTGCCCATAGGCTGGTTGGGGCATGAGCCCCACTAAAGCTTGGTTGCAATAGAAGAGCATCGAGCCCTGGAACATCGTGTAATTGCCCATAGGCTGGTTGTAATGATCAGTCAGTCGCATGACATCCGCAGCATACAGTCTAGGTCTAAGTATATCTGATTAGTGTTGTATAGGTCTAAGTATATCTGATGGACGACCCTTGATTGTAGGATGCCCCTATGGAATGCCTCATCATTTGGCTGTAGCTAGACAGTTTGATTGTCTCCTGGGAATGACCCAAGGTCCTTGGGGCATGAGCCCCACTAAAGCTTGGTTGCAATAGAGGAGCATCGAGCCCTGGAACATCAAGCTTAACTAGGTCATATTCGGGTCGGCAAGGGAAAAGCCGCTAGAAACATAAAAGAGCTCTGTAAAAATGGTGCAGAGGTATAGAAACATTGATTCCTTAGTTTTATTGTTATGACTCTTGTAATTGAGTGAGATTGTTTAATACCTGTCATTTTTGCCTCACCGTGATGTATTTCCTTTTTTCCTTCTTCCTTTTGCTTGTTTATGTCCTCTAAGTCACTAAGTTCACTAAGGTCGCTTGTTTCACTACTATCATCATCATTATCATCATCATCATCATCATTATCATCTACAAAATTCCCAACCTAAAAAAAAATCACTGATGAAAATTGTCTTGGAGATTTGACACTGCTATATGTTTTTAGAATACATGTTCCCTTCCACAATTGCAATTCAGAACTATTGAGAAAAAAGATCTCTTCCTCAAAATTCTATACCAAATTAATTGCCTGACAATTTTAGCAATTGCATATTCAATTCAATTCAATTTTAATTGTATACTAATTGTATATTAAAACTGTAATATACAACGCATAGCCTTATAAGACTTGTAAAGTTTCTATTAATTTACATAGTCTGTATTCATTTAAAGTGTAAAAAACAACGGCCACAAAACTGAAAAAAACTTCGATAAATTTCATACCTTAGGAACAAAAGCCCTATTATCCAAAGCATATGCCATTTGAGATTCAACACACAAACCAACAGCTAGCTCCTGACAAAAAAACATTAACTTGTCTTCAGTAATTTTTGAGTGATGTGTATGTCACTGAGATTAGGGACAAAGATGTGACTGTCACAGAGACACAACAACCTGTCGGATATTTTTCTATCATAAACATTGTAAATAGGGTTATCAGTCATAAAAAGGGTGCTTGTGAATTTCAATATCTCTCCAGGTCATAATTTATAATCACTATGAAAAAATTACTCTAAGCCAACCAACAACAAAAACTTTTCAACAACTCAACCACTGTTCTGGGACAACCACTAAATATGAAATTATCTGTTACCAATCAACTGATACTGGAAGCTATTTTGGCAGATATATGATATTAAGGTTGTGGCATTTTATATAGTGATGGCAAACTACCATAATTGTTTACCAATTTGTGTAGAACCCCCCCCCCCCCACCCATTCCAAAATTTGCTTTGGCATCCCTGAAAGAAAGAAATTAGAATTACAATGCATACTTCAGTTGATATGTCTTCTAGGCCTTCATCGTCTTCATTCAGTAGATCTGTGAATCTTGCTGGCCTGCTTTGCATCTCTCTTTCACCCTGTTCATGAAAACCATTCTGTTGTGGCTTTATTTCAAAAGTACCTGAAAAGTTTGAAAGTGTCTCATAAATACGTTTACTAATAGTTAAAAAATTTTGTACTTTAAAAATAATAGACAAAATTGTACTTTCACTTAGATGTATCTTTATTAATCAACTATGTATTTTGAGGCATGCGTTGTTTTAAGCAAAAGGGAAAATTTTTGGAATGGGGAATGGCAGGAATGGGGAACCACTAACCAGCCATTTCCAAATTGATCAACGAACAATAACAACAGAGAAATTCGTCGTTCTTACCATTAGAGACATTCGTTTCCCTCGGGGACAGCACGGATAAATTCTGACATAGTTCCTCGAAACTTTCCTCATCGTGCTCAAGAAAACTATTCAATGCGGCCTCAATTGTATCGTCCATTTTTGTCCGAGACCAAGTAAGCAAGTGGTAGTGGAGGACTGGTTGTGTTGATCAGTGTGGCCTAAACCTTCCTTTGTTGTCCTTTGGCCTGCAGACTCCTAAGCAGCTTTAAAATATTGCAAGAGCATCTTCACGTGCTTGAATGACATTCTTTGCACTCTATTTGATTCGTTGACATATCTGCATATGAATTCTGAGGCGTTTTGCAGGTGGGTATCTTTGTGGCGGAGATGTACAGGAATCTCCACGGGAACCGAACCCGTTTCAATACGAGGAAGTGACTCGATAAGGAGGCTCGTAACTTTTCCTCGAATCGGCAAAAGTTCCTGTAAAATTTAGACTCTTTCTGCACATTTTCCTAATCATCAGTTGCAATATGGCTCTTGTCTAGAAAATGTCTAGAAAATTGACTTATACAGCACATTTTATACGACAAGAAACCAACAGGAAATTTTCCTTCAACAATATTCTTTTTCTAGAGCCGTCGTGTCACTGAAGCATACCATGTTTCAATGTTTATTAGCAAAATTCATTTTGATCCTAAAACATTTATTTTTCCAAATCATGTTACTGTTTCTTTTTAGTTAAAAATATAAATAATTCTTTTAGAAATCAAGTGCTGCTTTTCAGTATTCAGTACAGCAACTAACAAACACTGGAAAAGCTGATATAATATATAATCTAAAACAACCCTAGAAGGCTAATTGGAAAGGAATTTGTTTTCGTTAGTTCGCATACAAGTCTTGCAGTACGTTTGTAAAAACTTTTAGAGGACTTTTAAGAAATTATAAGAATCAGAAGCTTGATTTAAACGCATATTGAAAAGAAACGTAAAAATCTTTGTAAAGTTTGCCCAATCGACTAGCCATTAGCCATTGGTTGTCCGAAACACAATACTGAGTCATTCATTTCATTGACCTTCGGCCTAGAGAAGCAATATTTGAATTACGAATAAAATGAGCCAGAATCTTGTGGCAATGAATTAAACGCCGAGATTTCAAATGGAAGGGGTACAGTTTCAAATACTCCGATTACCACAAGCTCAAATTAAAAAGTACTTCTGCATCAATGGCTGTAAAATGAAGGCAGTTTGAAAGTTGCTTTCAAATGAAATACAATTTTTTGGGATGAATTTGCAAATATACTTTGAAATTTATGACTTTTAACCTTAATTATCATTAATACACACACTCCGTATTTTTTAAAAGTGGGTCTTTTACCTGCCCGTCAATGCATGGGGGCATCAATGAAGGTTTTCTTATCCACCCTCTTCTTTCCCTGTACAGACCTTTACACCTTGATACCCTCATTAAGTGCACAAGGGTACTAAACACCTTTTATTCTTAAAGCAAAGAATACAGGAAGCCGTGCAATTGAAGGTTGATATGTCCGCTTAAAATATATTTTTGAATTTAGCCCTGTTTGTGAATTGAAGGTTGTACGCACCCCCTAAAATTCCCCTCTACCTCGTAGAGGTTGTACACTTTTGGATGAGTGGGTTCCTAAGGTGAACAACATAAACTTGTACAGAAAGTACTAAGGAGTGAACCCCGTCAAACGAGAAACTGAATCCAAGGAGAAGATCAGACTTCCAGAAACAACTCGCTGAACTTGGACAGACAAAATTTGACATTTTATATGAACATGTTACAAATTAAGGATAACGATTAGTCGAGACAGCAGTGACTTTTTCTGAGAAATAGCGGCGTTCTGGGCTCAGGGAGACATGACAAAGCTCTTTGAATATGCATGAATCTTAAACCCCCGTCTATGGGTGTAGTTGTCTATTCGATAGGCACAATTGCTTTTTTGAAAGCTGTACACTTTTCAGGTGCAGACAGTGACAAGCTTAAAGCTCGCTGATTTAGGTGATAACAACGAAGGTCGTTGACAAGAAGAGCATTAAAGGAAGAGTCTAGTCCAGAAGTGGGTAGAAAGCGAAGAGATGTAGCCACTTCGCGACCTATTTACAACACCAAATTTTCAAAAGTTTATCAGTACGGTAGTTAGGTTTATCTTGATCTCTTTTTCAGCTGAGATTTGCCTTGTTTTGATGTCCTTTTGCGTTTGATGGATGCCAGCAACGCTTTCCTTCCAGCTTTTTTCTTAAAGTGTCTTTTCATGCCCTCTTGTTCGCTCATACCTAACATGGCCTCAGCTCCATTCATAGAAGTTGCACGGAATGGCCCGCCTTCAGGACCATCGTTTTCTAAAACATAAACAAGTTATATTTATAGAATAAAACTTGGCAAAGGGGTTTACTTCTCTAATATGAAACTCACTTCTCTAATAAGGGGCTTATTTCGACAAAAACAAGGCTGGTTGTTCTAACTATAGTCCGAACAAAGCGACAAGGGACCAAACCTCTGTGTCAGGTGAAACTTGCTGGTGGAATACAAACCTAACTAGGCTTTTACAAAAACTTTGCAGATCTTTTTAATCGGTGCTGTTTTATCGACAAATACGAACTTTCAAAAAAATGTTCTCATCCCGAACAAGTACCTTCTTTGAAAGACATGATGGTCTTCACTACTAGCAATTTCTAAGAAGTAATGCACAACAGATTTGATGATAAGCTTTTCTGGCAACTATAATACACTTTGCAACTGATTTTCAACTACAGAAGGATCTCCACTCCAACAACAACGAACAAGTTCGGGCAGAAACAATGCAAAGCGAGGAAAAATCACCCATTCTGGCGGAAAAGCTTATCAATTTAATGCAAAATGGAAATCAAATTAACTTATATATTATCCTGGCATTCAGAACTTCGTTTTAAATCATTTCATGGCGAGATTTTTAATACCCGACCGAGGGCCAATTAGAGCATGTCGCCCTGTTGGCAAATCAACAGAAAGCAGACTCCGTTGATGTCTTGCTCTTGTCGATTGTATGGGATAAAATAATTGCGAATGATAAGAAGATCTATATGCTATTTATGCTAATTATGCTAATATATGCTAATTACGTAAAGCAGTGGCGTAGATAGAAGAATTCATAGGAGGGGCAATAAATATTACTATACTTTGACACTTTACTTTGACAAAAATCTGAACATAACATAACGACATCAGTTCAGAACTGAAATAAAAAGTTTTCATTCAGATATTTTCATATATTCGTCTGTTATAGAGGTTTAAAATCTTCCCTCTCAAAATTTAACATTTAGATAAAAATAGTAAACCATGTTATAATTCTGACATTATCAGATGTTTTCCGACAAAATAGCAGTTTAGCTTTACAGGGGGGGGGGTCTTTCGCCCCCTCTGACCCCCCTCTATTTACGCCACTGACATAAGATGTCCGTTGTAAACTGGCTACATATAGAAGAAACAATTTAGCCAGTAAAGGATCCGTTTTTATCGAGAGTCACACAAGGATCACACGCTGCACCATTGTTATTCAATATGCATTGAAGCAACGCCAGAGTAACCTTTCATTCATTTTCATTCTCATTCATTTCAATTTTTTAGGCATGGAAGCTCCTCAGTTAGAGAAAACCTGATTTACAAGGGGCCATACATTTAAATACCATATAAGTTATAAACATAATAAATTCAATATTGTACAATAAGTACATTAAAAGAAATAAAGACATTTTTTAGAGTTGGTTGACTTTTTGCTTTATCATTCAACCCCTTCCAGAAACTTGCCACTCTGAATGAGAAAACCTGAGATCTCTGACCAACTGACGTCCTTAATTCTGGAGTTTTAAGTTAGTATTAGAAGTTGGTTCGTTAACCCTAGTGAACATGTCACTCACATAGGATGGCCCCTCGCCATTCAGGGATTTGACAACCAACATGAGGGTTTCAAGATCAAGTAACTCCCTGACTGTGGGCCATCCAAGAGCACAAATGATTGGCAAGGGTAATTGATTGACATCTTATAATTGTTCTGTCTGCACGGTTTTTGTAACTTTTGAAGTTTATCAAGAGAGGTTTCACCAACATTACCCCCAAACTTAAGGCCCAGCTTCAGGCCAGCAGGCGAACCTGCCTTTTGACTCCTTGTATCGAGTAAATCTGGATTGTTTTATAACAACGAGGGCTTAACAATGGCATCACTTGAATAACAACTAAGTCAATGGATATTAGGCCTGGTAGTTTTAAGTAAATTATTCGCAAAGATATCTACTCCTGCTTTATTGTGGTGTGCCTACTTCTATTAAAATGTTAAGGAGCGTTGATATTAGAATGTTCATAGTATTTCAATTTATGTTCTAATCATAAGTCTTTAAGGATGTAGTTGACTCTTACCCTCTTCAGGCCCCTCTCCTGGTTGTGGCTGAAATGGAGATTCTTCTTGCTGCGGACCAAATGGACCAGCAGATTCGGGACGAAACCGAGACATCTGTGATTGCGCATACGAGGCTTGTGCAGCAATGCTGTTCATGGGGATCTGGAACGGACTTTCTTGTCTAACAGCTTGGAAAGGACTGTCTTCACGCTCATCCATATTTCCTCCAGCTGGCTCGCCGTCCGGCTGAAACGGGCGGCCAATGGCTTTTGTGACGGACATATCTGGCTCCACGTTTGAGTACATGGATTCCTTACCTGTACCACAAAAAATATACCAGGTCATTTCATAATTAGCCTCTAAGGAGTTATAAGCTGTGGGGGCAAGCCTTTGTTAACATAAAGTGAAGGACAATAGTCTACTGTTTAAAACAATGGAAAGTCAATGGGGCTGGAGGGGCAGTTGCCCCTTAGGGGCTTGTTTTTTTTATAGTACGTTACAAAGTTACTTTCAAAATCAAAAAATCCTAGTGCGTTTGGTAGAGGATTGAAAAAGACTCCTTTGACGATGTTTACCAAGGAGAAGGGAGAAGAGGGGGAGGCTCTCACGAGAGAGAAGCTCAAGGCACTAACCCGAGGAAGGAATGCTCTTACTAGGGGATGGGGGGCTCTTACGAAGGGAAGGAATGCTCATACTAGGAGAAGGAGGCTCTAACGAGAGGGAGGGTGTTCACTTTTTCTAACAAGGTATATCCCTTCGTGTCCGATGGGATATTTATTTCTCTTCATAATTACTTCAGCTATAGTTTGTATAGTTTATGTTTAAACAAGAGACGTTTCCCTTCTAAAACTGGAAACTGGATACTCTTACTTAAGCTTATCGATGAGTTTGTATTCTAGATCCTTAATAAAATACATTCTAAGCAACAAAACCTCTTAAGACAGAGAATAGCTTTCATCAATGGCAAAATGCTATAGCGAACTGCAATGCTGTGTGAAACCTACAGATGAAGAAGACTAAACAGAAATACATAAGCATTGACTCACTATAGCCGTTTGGGCTGTCGTCATCAACTCCGTTTATTTTCGTAATAGCACGTTGCGTCATTGTATCGACATCATCTGATTCAGTGTATCGACCGATCATGCCATTATCGTCATCGTTGTTACGACCAACTTCCGCATTATCCCCGTAATTCGAAGGTGCAGCTACGAGAAATCGAAATATATAATCCGAATTCAGAAAACGCCTTCTTTGAAATTTTCCTTGTATTTTTTGAAAACAAGTTTTTTATAAACGGAATTTAAATAAAACCCTCTGTGGGTTGGTCTTTGTGCTTTGTCCTGACAAACACAACCGTAGCTAAATTCTGCTTACTTTATGTACTCTTGTCAAGTTATGCAAAAACCTTCTTCAAAACTACTGGATCGTTGGTTAACCTTCCTCCGGCTCACAGCCATGAAACCGTAATGCTTTCTTGACTCTGAATTTAATAAGGCAAATGTATAAGAGGTCTCTTACTTCTTACACAACGTACTATGTGAAAGGCCCCATATCATAAAAACGCTTACCAATTCCGGGTATATGAAAGTTTTGCCCTGGAAATCCCTCTTGTCGCTCTCTATATCCAAGGGGCTCACCACCAGCCCCCATGCCTACGGGCATGCCTTCGATTTCACTCCCCAATCCTCCTCTTCCTAACCCACCAAGCCCTTGTCCAGGGGGACCTCCTTGTCCAAAATCCCCCATTGCTAAAAAAATCACGATAAAATATAAGAAAATAATTTATATGCAAATTGAAATTAAAAACGTAAAATATATTTCAGGAATTGACATGATTTTTAAAAAACCTCTCCAAATAACTTTTAGTTAATCAATTTTTAGAAACATAGCCAGTTTTCACCAAAGGGACATTTTCACAAGTTCGAGAAAGAGATCAGTCTGATGTGCGTGTCTTATGTGTTATACAGAGAACAATGTGGTACTTTTCCACAAGAAACTCTTTCGCTGTGACACTTTCAAAATCTTTAATAGTTAAAATGGAGTGCTGTTCTTTCCAATATATCATTGTGTTTTTATGTGTTACTGTGACCGTTCAAGAGACACTAAGAATAGCCTAAAAAAATAAAGAAATCTATAGAAAGTGAAAAAAGTACAATCTCTGGTATATAGCTTTTCAACATGAGCTAGGCTCCTACATCTAAAATCTACATCTACAATGCCTGTCAAAAGTCCTGGAACACTGACGTCAATTTCCAAGGTCAAAGTCAATCATCCCCCGTCTCCCCTACAGAACAATATTGGTTACTATCAAACGGGTTAGGATTTTATGGAGGCACTTTCCTTTGCGCTTCTTCTATGTTATTTCTCTAAATCATCAACATTGTTTTAGGGGGAAGGGGGCGGAAGTAGTAAGTTTTTTTCATGAAAGGAATGAAAGATATCAAATGCAGAGTAAATAGCCGGGTGTTCCAAGTACTTTTGGCAGGCATTGTAGTTTTGTTATTTGCAAATTTACGTAGATCCAGCAGTCGTTTCTGTCAATTAGTATTTGCAAAAGACTCGCAAGTGCAGGAAGAGTCTCAGACGAATAAAAGAAACATAGTTGAAAGCAATTTCACAGAAGGAGAATGAAATAAATGTCAAACCAATAAAATGCGCTATCAATTGTTAAAATGGTAATAAAATAACAACATTTTGACTAGGCTATCATATTTGCAACGAATTTTTTTAAATGATGGCAATTAAGCAAACGGTTTAGGAATTAGGCCCCAAAAGTAGAAAAGGGCAGAGTGGTACGTGGGAGTCAACTGGAGAAATGTGAGCAAAGAAATGCTGGGGAAAACGGTAAACAGATTCTAGAAAGGAAACCTGACAATCAGGCTCTTGGTTTTCTCAAACAAAGGAAAAATTATCAATATTGCTTTTAAAAGGAGTTACATAGGAAGAATTCTAAAAGCATTTTTGGAATGCATTTCAAATTTCGAGAAATTCATAACTTGTTACGCAAAGGGCATGATGCAAAATGGTAGCGCAAAAAGTCTTCGATAAACGTTAACAGAATCCGTACAATTACAATAAGAGTTTTAAAAAGTAATGAAAAAAGAAATGTTTCGCGGAAGCTAACCTTCTTGTTGTCCGCCATCGGGCTCAGGGTAACCAAGTACTGGTAAACAAAAACAAAACAATTTTAACTAACAAATTTGCATCTTGATTTAAATAAAGACGTTTAAAGTAAAAAAGGTTTTACAGAGAGACTGGCAGAAAGGATCATCAATAATCTATTATCTTGACCTGGCTGCATTCAAGGTTGGAAAAGACTGAATTCCTTTGATATTTCAAAGTTTTATAGAAAGGTAATTGTACATAGTCTTTGGCTGGCTTTCAGGACAGCAAATTTTTAGATGAAGGGCTATGAAAAATTGTATCAGGGTAGAAATTAGATCTGGATTGAAACAGGCCATTCAAAAGACACACAGAGGTATTGGGTTGAGTAAAGCAACTTTTGAAATCATTTATGTAAAACTACTTCAAAGACTTCACAAGAATTAAAATAAACTTTAAAAATGTGATGTGACTTACATTGTTTCTTTGAGCTTTTTAATTCAGTTGGACTCTGAGCTTGTGGTTTTGAGCCTATAAATGTGACAAACATCGTCAATTCTAAAAAAAGATAGCAACTTTAAGGTAGCCTAAATGCTATACGAAGTTACAACGTAGGTCTGTCTTGAAAGAAGCTAAAATGGTATATTTAAAACTGTGTTACTTTTATTGTCGGGAAGGAGGGACAGTAAATCTTTTTTAAGTATTTTCGGTAGTCAAAGAGCTTGAGATCAATAACTTTATGACGATGGTTCAGTGGCTAGTGTCACCTACTACAGATCCAGAAATCATTCATGGCTGCGCGATTTAGGCTCTCCAAAGATAGAATGCAACCCTTTTGATCATATTTATAATAAATATATTTTTGTTTCAATTGCAACAAACCTATTTCATTGCCACAAACAGGTTATTGACCTGCCTAGTTCTACGTGTGGGGGTGAAGGGGGGGGGGGGGCGTTTGGCCCAAGCCTCCCACTGTTGATATATATACAAACAAATTGCCTATGTATTTCAATAGAAAACCAAAAATCGCACTAAGAGCTACAAATCTTTTTTACTATTTTAACAAAATTGTCGATTTGCTTCAAAAAGTAATTTCAAAGCAAGATTGGGAAGGCATACAAACTTTTCTTCGCTGCTCTTTCTGTCTTCTCGTGGTGTCTAACATGTTTGCTTTTTTTGCCTGAAACTAAAATTGAAATTTTTAGTTGAAATAATCGACAAAAAAATAAAATATATCTATCATGAGCTTGCAAGGTAGAATACTGACTCTATTATGTCTACCAGTAAATTCATCCAACAATTTTGCTATTTTTGGTGATTTAAACAGATAGCCAAAAATTTCCCCTCAGCAAGCTTGTGTTTCAAAAAGCAAATATACGAGGACCTGTTAATTTGCATTCATTTTCCGCGCCAGGTTTTAATTGCTTTGTTCATAATATTACCATAAATCGGTAACTTAGCGTTACACAGACTGATTCTTATGACCTAAAGATTTCATAAGACATCCCGTTCTGTTTATTTTCACTTTTTGATCTTCATCTACAACCTAGTCGATTATGAGCCATCATATTGCCATCATCAAATAAATGCCGCGAAGGTTTTCTCATCCCAAAGAAAATTTAGAATCTTCGACTTGACTCTCAAAAAAGGTTTCTTCAGTTCCAAACATGCAAAGAATTTAGAAAATACGTAATTTCAAACGACAATTTTTTTGAAACTTCATTGATCAATGAGCATTAATCAACAGGTAACATAGTTTGTATAAAAACAAGAAATACTTCACAATAATCAAACTTAAAAATATGCAAACTAGAAAATTTTCCAAAGCAAATCTCGAAGGTTTCAAGCTTATCCGTCCCATAAACCTTGCAATCTCGCTTATACACGACACTTTATATACGACAAACAGCATAAACTTTTTTAAAAAATTCTCTTTTATTTTACTCATTCTTATATGATGAAAAAAACTTAAAGTAGAAAAATCAAATACAAGTTTAGCTTCATTAAATGATTTTTTTGAAAAATAGATGGTTTTGTCTGCTACAAAATCGAAATATTTCTGATAGCAAGAACACCCAAGGTATTTAGGGTCTTCACTGGCAATGTCTATCGGCCCTACCCCAACAACATTATACATTATTCACAATGCTTAAAGGGGCAGCCCTTAGACTGAAATACTCCTGTATTAAAAAGGTTAAGGGAAACATTTCAGGTATTTTGTCTTTTGCTAAGGTCACTTTTTGGTACAATCGGAATGGAAGGTCACGGAGCTGTAATGAAATGTGTAGGGATCACGCAAAAACAGTGTGGTTTTCTCCTTTGAAAACCAGTCTACCCGGAATATTACTAGCGGTAGGATCCTCATGTCCCGATCCGGATTCTTCATCGTCTATGCTTATATCACTACTTTGCGGCGAGGCAGGAACAACAGCTTTGGAATCGGGGGTTTCTGGGGTGTCCGGTATGTCAGCTGTTGTGTCTGGAGTTTCTGGTGTTTCTGGTGTCTCTGTATCCGAGTTCGGTGTTTCAGTTGATGAGTCTGGCGTTTCAGTCGAAGAGCTTGGTGTATCAATAAACGTCCGGATTGTCTTTGGCAGACGATGCCGAAGGCTGGCTGCTGGAGCTGAATTGAATTATACTACAATTGGCTTCCTGCCTACATGTTCCAAAAAATCCTAAAAAGCCCTTAGAGCTGAAAAAGCAAGTAGAAAAGTCCAATATGAGCCATCAGACTCCTAAACCATGGACAGAAACCGTCGATGTATATTTAAATGAAGATTTACTCAACCACCTAAATCACTGGCCTCGCGTGAAAGTCCAATTAAGCCTCCTTTCCAACCGGTCCTTCAAGCTCCAACTAAGAGTCTCATACTCAGAAATAAACGTCTACTCTTTAACAAGCACCGGTAGAGTTTTAGTACAATCAATCAAGGTAGGCTGTGTGGGGGGGGGGGGGGCTTAAGTAAAAATTTTGATTGTCAATAACTGGCTATTAAGAAAACTTTAATGCCGGTATCTGGTGGGCTACAAGTTGCCAGGAAGGTGTGTTAATCGAGATGAATTACATTTTGTTATTGTCTTTATCCCAAAATAAAACCCCTGGTAAAAGCTCCAATCCTAACAAATACTGGGCAAAATACCCCTCCACCCTTCCACTCCTCCACCCTTCCACTCCTCCACCCTTCCACTCCTCCACCCTTCCACTCCTCCACCCTTCCACTCCTCCACCCTTCCACTCCTCCACCCCTCCACCCCTCCACTCCTCCACCCTTCCACCCTTCCACCCCTCCACCCCTCCACCCCTCCACCCTCCACCCTTCCACCCTCCAACCCTCCACCCCTCCACCCCTCCACTCCTTTACCCCTCCACCCCTCCATCCCTCCACCCCTCCACCCCTCCACCCCTCCACCCCTCCACCCTTCCATCCTCCACATGCATTATATTAATGACAAGCTGACAAGCTTGCATGCAATAGAAAATTATGTTGAAAGCTGTACTTACCAACTGCTATCGCTAACCCACAGATCAGGGTGAAATAGAGGAGTCGCATTTTTGAGGTATTTCAATCTACGGAAGGAATTAAACTCTGAGGATCAAAAATGAAGATATATTTACTCCTAAAGAAATAAGATCATAAGCCCTGAAATTCTCTACCTGGCGGATTGGCTGATGAGCTAGCAATGAATCACAATTACAAACACAGAAAACGGACACACGCCTCTTTTATTTGGGCACACTATTCTAACCATAAACTGGATCCCAGATCTTAATGCACAGGATAATGTGAGAGCGCCCATGATCTGGTTGAGGTTGGTATTACGCTGTTTTTTTCTAAGATTTTGAGAAGGTGTGCTTTTCCTAAAATGCCAGGCAAAGTCATAAAATGTTCAGAGATGTGGCTTGACCTATAGAGATCTCCAAAGATTAGGGGGAAAGTTGACAGCTATCAGTTCTTAGCGCGATTGTCTCGTTTGAACGATCAGTCAGTAATTAATGATCATAATAAAATTTTGATCGTGTATGTGTGTTTTTAATTATGGTTTATAAATGTACCGAGTTACCTAAGTATAATTTGTCATACAACACACGGGATCTCTTAAAATCCTTGGCCCAAAAAGCCAGTGACCGAAAACAGTAATTAATGAAGATAATGATTACAACTTCGTCAAACATTCTGAATTGTTTCGATAAATTATCATAAATTATCGTATCGCTATTATGTTATGAATGTAACCTAGTGTAAATGAGTAGCAGAGAATGAGGTTCCTTACAAATTGATTCCAGAACATTTCACCTTTATCGAGGTTAGCCAACTGATACTATTCAACCTTCTGAATCGCTTAGGTAATTTATCATAAATTATCATATCTCTATTATGTAATTATTTTAAGTTAGCGTACATGAGAAGTAGAGCAAAGGCCTCTTGCATATAGAGCTTGGTCTAAATAAGATGTAAAAATACATCCAACAGATGCAAATAAATTTTCAAGTGAGTTCAAAAACTTTGTTTCCTATGTCGGAGGCATGAAGAACTTGCCAATCAAAAATTTTTAAGGCCTCTTGTACAGACAGAATAAAAACACGGTGCCTGCTAGATTTAATCCTTCAAAGGACCAATGCTTTCTTTCAAAGGGACATGAGGAAGCCATTATTATACGATATTACCATTAATGCTTTATATAAATTTATATTCAAATTTTTATATCATTAAATCAAAAAATAAACGCAGCGTGTTTTGTTTATATGCAAAGCTAATTTAGGCAGATATGGTTGGAAAATTTAAAGATAATGTATGAATAATATGGGGTTGATAATTGGACAAGCAATTGTAGGGCCAAATTCATTTTCATCACGCTGCTTGTAGACAACACATTTTACTGTTTCGACTTCCATATTTTGTCATAAAATATAAAATGAATAATCATCGTATAATGCAGTGACAGCGCAGTGAATATTCCGAGTTTTTTGTTCGTGTGGCCTAAAATGCTTTTCTTCTATGGCCAGAATGCCCTTTTCTAGTTAGGTTTTCCGAGTTATACCGAATCCAACTTCTAAAATTTCTACAGCAGGGATAATGATTCTGATCGCACATAGGATTAAATTCCCCCCAAATTTAAAAGAATTTTCAAACTTGTGCTTTAAGAACTTCAGCAGAGAATTTTCCTGCAACTATTGATGATTGAAAAATTAGGTAGAAATAGAAAAAAATTTGGAAACTGGCATTCTTACCAGGGATGAAAGATCAATAATAGAATCATATTCAGTTCTAAAAAATTAACGCATCACGATTGAAGTGAAATTATCGATTAGAAATAGGCCGTGTTATATAGTCGTTATATGCGAAATCGAAGCTAGATATAAGACAGTATATTAAACTTGCTTACTCACCACCAAAAACCTCCCTTCATTAAATTGTTACTTTAAGGGTAAATTCTTCCGTAAAAAAAATGATAAATTTCACTAAAATGTGAAAACTGTCGAACAGAGAAACAAGCGATTGTGTTTTACCAAGCCAGTGAACTTATGACATGGTTGGTGCCCATGAATGCGTAGGGGGTGACCCGATTGATTTCAGAAACATTGAGCTTACAGCAAGCATAACTTCACTGTGTTCTTGTCCCGTGTAAACAACGGGGAAAACATTACACAAAGTTGGTGATAAGTTTCAAAGAATGGCACTTTGCTTTTATAAATGGTGGCGTTTTGAAAAGATATACTCGATCATGTTTGTAATTATTTAGGCCTAAATTTGAACAAACGTATTACAGTATTGATAAGGTGTAACAAACAACTATACTGGCAAAATATAATGAAAACATTACACAAAGTTGGTGATAACTCTCAAAGAATGGCATTTTGCTTTTATAAATGGTGGCGTTTTGAAATGATATACTCGATCATGTTTGTAATTATTTAGGCCTAAATTTGAACAAACGTATTACAGTATTGATAAGGTGTAACAAACAACTATACTGGCAAAATATAATGAAAACATTACACAAAGTTGGTGATAACTCTCAAAGAATGGCATTTTGCTTTTATAAATGGTGGCGTTTTGAAATGATATACTCGATCATGTTTGTAATTATTTAGGCCTAAATTTGAACAAACGTATTACAGTATTGATAAGGTGTAACAAACAACTACACTGGCAAAATATGATGACAACTGCAGCCAATAAGTTGCATTTGGTAGCTATCATTAAATATAAACGAACACTTTTTGCTAAACTAACTGCTAAAAATTGAAGAAACTCTATAAAAATAGTTTTTAAAAATATGTGTCCAAAAAGGAACGGGAAAAGCCCAAATTTGTGTGTTATCTAATGTTATCCCCGTACACTTTTATAAGGCTGAATATGAATTGTTTGAGACAGAAGGAAAGATGAACTCAAAAACACAAAAGGGCTCTCACGACACGAATTCGTAGCAGTAATCATTCTAAAAACCCGCTGCCTAGCCACAGACAATGGCCTAGCCAAAAGAGTCGGCTCTGTAGAGGAGGCTGAACCAAGAACAAAAGATAGGGTTGGTTTAAAGTTGGAGAAAAGGCGACAGAAAGAGCCAGACTCAAGAAATGAATCTTTCGTCCATACTTCTGCCATTTCAAAAAATCTATGAATCTTCGGAAAAAAAACCAAAGCATTGCGTGGTCTGTTATGAATCTTTAAATCAATGGTATAGAAGCGCCTTTGAATTATCTTGGTTCGATCACCTTCCATTGTCGTTGGTCACGTGACCCTTAATTTTTCCTAAACTCTGAGAGCAGTAACTGCGAAGGCGCAGACTGGATAATGAATGGGCTTAACCGCAAGTTCGCTCTAACCCGCACGTTGGCGAAAATGCGAGCTGGATTTTCGACCTGTTGATGACAGGTGGCTTTGTGCAATTTCTGAGCAAAATTATGTCTAAACAAAACATTGACCTTTGATTTTCTGAGCAACAAGCAGCGAGGGAGTCCGATCGAAGGAGCTGCGGCCTAACCGGAAAAATGCGTTATAAGGACCCAAAATAAAGGTAATTTTATTCTTTTTGCGATTCCAGACAAACTACTTCATTGCCAGCTGCAATCAAAAACCATTTCATCGAAAATATAATATCGTAATACTAATTGGCAGAGAGTAACAATAATTACTTTGATAAATTGAAAATTTTAAACAATTATTCCCAGAAGCACAAACTGGCACATAAAGAAGTAAATTAGGTTTAAAAAATGGAACTTGAAAGACGGTTTTGGGTTGTCAATACAGCTGGGCAAGCAAACTTAAAATAGTCCATCAATATATCTAGGAAGCTCAACCACAGAGTCAATATCTATTCTGTGGCTCAACTTAAGGTTATATTCGGAGTTAAGTATTTTTTGGAGATAATAAAAATACAATAGCTATTATGAAGAGTGATACATATGAATCAAGGCTAGCATGTTTGTGTGAAATATACCATATGTCAATTCCTACTATGTCTAGTATTGTGGCACCATAAAGCAGTGATGTATTAAAAGTCTAAACCAGCAATTTCTGAGATCACGTAGAACAGTATCAACAATACAGAAGCCAAAATCATCGTCAATTTGTTTTGTGATGTTCATAAAAGTTGCTTTATCAGCAAAAAGAGGGGGCGTGGTTACGGGAAAATATTTCAGCACATGAAACAAAATTGCTTGTCAACAAAGTCACAATGTTGGCTTGCCTTTTAAGAAAGAGTGATAAGAACAGCCACTTTTAGGAGTGGCAACGAAACAGGCTTGCGCAGCTGAGAATAGATTTTCCACAAGCTTGAAAAAAACAAATACAATTTTCAAGGAGGTAGACTGAAAATACACTGACAGTTACGTAGAGTTTATACGATATAGTGCGGTGAAGACTTGATGGTCTTTCGTTTTGGAACAAATGGTGTGACATATGTATGACATCGGTTCTCATTCTAAACAACACGAAACACCTACAAATGCATAGAGCGCCCTAGAGAGGCTTCTAAAGGGGGCAATTTGAGTCTGCATGACAACGAACGACATTTCAAACCTTGTCATATCAGGGAATACAGTAGCTAGCAAAACGAAAATATCATGATATCATTTCGTGACATAAATTGATGGGTAAAGCTTTTGCATCAAGAGCAAGGAAGGGCACGATAGCAAGAGACAGAGGCATTTAACACGAATGTAACACATACTCACAAACAGGCGAACAACAATCCTTCTTACATTTCCCAAATGATTTCAAACTGCTTAACTAGCTTTTGTCAGACAGGTCATCTGGGAGGTTTGTGAATATGTTTAACAAACAACGTTGCATATACTACAGATTTATACAGGGGACGTCTATAGATTCAAGGGCGTAGCTAAAGGGGATGTGAAATTCCCAGATTTATTACCCGTTGGTCAGAATATCGTCAGCTGGCCCAGAAGATCCTTACTTGGTCGTTGATATCGCGAAAACGGTAGGTGTTATAACATCTAAATTTCCCTTCATCTATGCCTTCGTCGGAAAATTTTATTATTGTTTACATTCCCCCAGGAAGTGTATTGAAGTCTGAAAAGGAAAACTACAACGCAGTTGACTTCCATCCCCTAGTCTGGAAGGGTAAACAACAACGCAGTATAGCTACAACGCAGTTGACCTCCATCCCTTAGTCTGGAAGGTTAAGCTACAACGCAGCTGACCTTCATCCCCTAGTCTGGAAGGTTAAGCAACAACGCAGTATAGCTACAATGCAGTTGACCTCCATCCCTTAGTCTGGAAGGTTAAGCTACAACGCAGTATAGCTACAACGCAGCTAACCTCCATCCCCTTGTCTGGAAAGTTAAGCTACAACGCACTATAGCTACAACGCACTATAGCTACAACGCACTATAGCTACAACGCAGTTGACCTCCAACCCCCTAGTCTGGAAGGTTAATCTTTCAAAAAACACACACTGGATTGTCTTCTGTGTTTTTGTCACGTGTCCAGCAAAGACACCATCACTTCAAAATTCACACAGATAAGGATCAAAGCACAGTTGCTTTATAATGTTGAGATTTCGAGAGATGTGGCAAAGAGAATAAAGATACTTTTCAGAACGAATATGCACCCGTTGTTAAAATAAAACATGAAGCTTTTCACAGCTAAGTGATTGCAAACCAAATTACAGTCGAAACAAAGGCAACCCTTGAGAGGTTCAGAGATGTGGGTACGATTCTGGCACAACTAGAGATTCTTAAGTAAGACAACACAAGAAGGGTCAAGTAATGAAAGGGTTGCTATGTTCATAAGAGTTTAAAAGGCTGGCAATAAGGTCAATTTCGCAGTGGAACTTTGGATTGGGTGGTGCTGTTTAGGTTATATTATAGACACAGCCTAAAGGAATGTAGTAGCTTAATAGTTCTGAGCCTTGTCGAGAATAAAAGCCCAGGACAATACGGGACGTCGGCAGGGCAGAAAAGCATGAGAATGAGCACATAGAGGAAAAACCAGAAAAAACCAGATAAAAACCAGGACCTGCAGAACAATTGAATCATTTATTTCCGAAAGCAACTTTGAAGTTTAAAAATGGCCTGAATTTTCAGTCAAATATAAGTATATGATTTCTGTGGTTCGATGATGTTAACAAGGATGCTGCTTACAATGGATTTCAGGATAGCATTTATAGGTACATAACACTAGAGGGCTACAGGGGCTGGTGCTCAGTAGCGTAGTAAGGGGAAGGGAAAAGAGGAGGCGGACGCTCCCCCCTCCTCGCAGATGGCAAAAAATCTCCTTGAAAAGAGGCGTTTTCTGGCATTCCTTGAGGTGTGGATCCCCATTTTTCCCTCGCCAACTCGCCTTTGCATCCCCCATTCTCATCACCCTGGCTACGCTACTGCCGGTGCTCCTAATGTCCATGCTACAACCCTGAACCTCGAATATCGGTGGACTATCAATATTCTCGATTTCTCTTTTAGACCATGCAAAGGAAACGGCATGCTTCGAATCAGCGTTAAAAAGAATGTTTTCGTTTGCCTGGTTATCGCAATAATCTTCATTATATCACTGTACCAATACTGCGAGAGCCACCCGAACCAGTGTTTTTATTTTGAAGAAGACACTCCAAGTAGAATAGCAATTGTTGCAAACTATTTGGAGCAGAATGAAAGGTGAGAGCCTCGTTCTCTCTAGCCTCTTTCTAATCACTTTTTGCTTCACAATAGCCTCTCTCTAACATCTCTCGCCTCTCTTCAGCCACATTTTAGCATATTTCTAACCAGCGGTCAGAGCCATATACAAGCAACCTCGGAGTAACGGAAATCTCCCCGTAACGGTAACCCTCGTTTATCATATGTTCGGTACATAGAGGCATCACAGTACCCAACGACAAACCCTTTAAATGTATCGGGGTAAATAGAAAAATTATGCTTTTACCGAACCGTAGAAACTAAAACACACTCAAAGGCGAAATAATGCGCACATAGCTATCTATCGTCTTGATCATGTCCCTTTTGGTGGGAAAAATCCAAGGAGACCCTTTGAAGGTCTCACTCTTGAGGGGTTCTAAGGCTTAAAGGATCCAAATCAACACATACGGAATGGGTCGGTGTAAATTAAAAATTAGGGTAATGGATACGCAGAAAAGATTAATTACTGTCGTATCTTGCAGTTGAATGTCCTTTACTGATCATGTCATGTTTGTTACAGCGCCTTGCTCTCTGGTCATGTGAAATGGTTGTCAAAGGAAGTGATCACCACTCCCAAACCTATAGGTAAGTGAAGGTGTATCGAAATACTTGTATTGCTTCAGAAAAAATAGTTTATCATTATTACTTATGTTTTTCAATTAAAAATACATTTCATCAAGTAAATCTTTAATTTAGTATTCTAAGAGAAGAAAAATTCGTGGGAAGAAAGTTTCACGAATTGAGAAAAGCGCAAAATTTTGGAAATCAGTTTTCGCGAAAAAGGTGAAAAAGGATCATTCGGGAAAATAAACTTTCGCGTTTGAAATTAATGGCATGATATTTCTCTCATTTTTACCTTTGAGTATAGCTGCAAACAGAAAAATGTTTGGAGACGTTTTACAATATGATGATCCATGCTTTACATACTCGTTTTTTATAAATAAATTACTGTTACATCGTAGATACTTTGCAAGAGTTATTGCAAAGAAATGGGCGGACGAAAGAAGGCAAAAAAAATGATGCAAATAATCCTGAGCTAAAACGGTTTGAGCGGGTTGACATGGAAGAAGTACTCGATGAAGAGAAGGAGCGAGAGGAGATAAAATTACTTGGCCTTGATGCCGGTACTGATAACAAAACACTGGGATACAAGGAAGGAGACTTTCTCGTACGAGAGCAAAGGAAATATGGCAATGAAACTGGACAGGAACTCAGCCAAAAGAAACATTTGATGGATCTGTTTAACACTACCTTAGGTCTTGGAAGATACGAGAGGGTTGATAAAACAATACTTGATCCAGGATCTCTTACTAAAGCTGAATTAGCAGAATTTTACAATAAAACATTGAATTCATCAGGAACATTTATCTTTAACATTGAAAGGCTAGATAACTTGACCCATTCTGATCATGAGTCAAACAGGGTACAGAATGGCACAAAAGAGGGAAAACCAGGTGATACTAAAAAAGTGCTGGGGCAACATATTTATAGAAAAAATGAAATTAAGGGAACAGTGGAATCAACAATCAATAGTAAACAGAATGGTATTAAATTGGAAGGTAACCAGCTAACCAGTAGAAGTAAGGTGTCAACAAAATACGTTACAGTTAAGAATACAAGTAAAACTGTAAAACAAAATTCTACAATAACATTAGCTTCAAGGGCTGACAATAATAGTCAATATTTAGAGAACATTGATACTGAAAATCATTCTTCAGGCTCAGGAGAGGAAACTGAAACAAGTGGCAAAGGTTTCAGTGAGCAGGATAGTTCCCAAAATTCAGTGCAACAGTTTGCAAATCGCCACAGGTCAATAGAAAGTAAAGCAAGAACCAGTTTTAACAGAGTGCTTGACTATGGAAGCACAGGACAGTATGAAAGTGTGAAAAGGTATGGCAAAGTGGACTTGCCAAAAACTAAGAAAAGTGTCCTTAAAGGAGATGCAGTTATTGACTATATTGATGAAAAAAATTACACAGTAAGAAATGTCCTGCCAAAAAACATAACTGGAAGCTCTGCATTGCTTAATGATAAAGGCAAAATAAAGAGTTCTATATTGCAGGGAAATGAAAATTTAGACCTACAAAACAAAAAATCTGATTATGAGCAGATAATTGGAGATGACTTAGACGAAGAAGGCAGTGCTACTGCAAATGAAGATGAAAACAAAATACAGAATAAATCAGATTCTTTTTTGAAAAATGCTAAAAATTCCAAAGCATTGAGTAGCTTGAATGCAAGTGTGTCAGACTTGCTTGATAAGACTGACATTTATGAAGAAAGAAAAGATACAAACAAACAAGTGATTGGAAATAAAAAGAGTAGTAATATGTCATCAGTTATGAGCAGCACCAGTTATGCAAGCAGTAAAGAAAGGACAAATAACAACATAGATTTGAAAGATATAGAAATGCAAGGTACAGCTGAAACTATAAAATTATCAAAGCGTCAGGACATTGGATATAAAACAATAAAATTGAACTATACACAAAAGGCAATTTCTTCAATTTCAAGTAAAAATAACACACTTAGCCAGGATCTGGACAAGCATAACCAAACAAGGTAAAATTTTATCTTAGATATCTTTGAAAAATTTAGATTTGCGAAACCCTATAGCATGTCTGCCAGAAGCAATTAAGGAATAACCATTACCTGATTTTTAAGCAAATTTGATAAAGTTTTAGTAGATAAAATCAAATAATTATTATAACATTCAGCTTTTCACTTGAGATTTAGAAAGAGCAAGCAAAGAAACACAGCCTGTCAATAGGTTGAGCAGCACTGTTATTTCTTAGGTGTAAGTTTGATTCACAAAAATCTATACATATATTGTTTGGAAAACTCAACCAATCAATCAATATTTATTTACACGAGATACCTTTCAGCAAAAAAAGAACTATTTACACAAAAAGAACTATTAAAAAAGAACTATTTGCATATTGCTGCTCTACCAAGGGGTCGTGTTTGGGTCCTGTCGAAGGTTCGAAGGATACTGTCTAAAACCTATTTTAAACAAGCAATGGATTCTTTTTCTCGAATGTTGTTAGGGATATCATTCCAGTTTTTGACACCAGAGAAATAGAAAGCTCGCTTTGCATACTCTAACCTAACTTTGGGAATTTGCAGGTCTCCACAGTTTCTGGTTCTATACTCTGAAATCATGGATCTTTCAGTGAATTTATGGCGAAGATTTTCGGCACAGATGACATATATCGTTTTGACATATTTGGCATAAATTGAGGTATTAGGAATGACTAAACGCAACAACAACCAGCTAGGGACTCATTTCGAGTGACAGAATAAATATTTGTTGAGCAGTAGAAGAGCTTGGAAAAAGGTAGTAGGGGTGTTTATAGGCTGGATGACTCACTTGAAAGAGGCTCTGATGAATTGTGTTATAAAAAATATTTCAAAGCAACATTAATGGCAATAAGTTCTATTTAGCAATATTATTCTGTTAAATTGACAGGATCAGCATCAGAAAGGGATCCAACAAGAGAAAGAAAAAGAGGAATGGGTTATTATTTTTTAACAAAGTATCATGCAAGTCTTTAGACCCAAAATTGGTTCTTTATAATCGAATCTTCAAAACGGCAAGCACAAGTATAAACAAATACTTACTGGAAGAAAGGAAAAGAGGTTACCTCAGAATAATGATCGGTAAGCAGGCATTATCAAATATTTCATTTATACATACCAGATGTTATCTTTAGCAAAGGTGCAGAAACATAAAAGGGGCAGAAGTCCCTCAAACCCCAAGGGGCATTGATCACAAAGCTTAGCATGGCACCCTGACACCTAATTTTCAAAGCTTTGATTCTGAATTGGGCATACTCCTTCTCTGTGAATGGAAGGTGCATGCACACAACATGTAAGTCATGCAAAACACTCAGACTTGTGGCACAGACCATGTCACAGATGTGCAACAAAGTTCAGAGTCTGTTTGTTATTGTAAGTTAAATGCTTCGTCCAAAGTTTAGGCAACTAAATATCAATAAGAAGCATGTTCAATCATTGTTTCTAAAATTGGCTGCTTTTTCAACAGGAACGACCGAAGACTGGTACAAAACCGGAGACAGTTTTCCGTACCCTGATATCATTGAAAAATATGCCTCAAAATCTATGGTTCGTAGAGTCTACTCTGGGCATTTCTATTTCCGTCCAAATATGAAAATCAAACGATCATATACTTACATTAACCAAGTGAGAGAGCCATTTCAGCGGATTGTTTCCCATTATCATTACATGCGTTATTCAAAAGATAGGCCCAAAAATCGGATCCGAGATATGATGGAAACTGGAGAATTCAATGAGACACTATCTGAATGCTTCGAAAAACAGCACAGAGGTTGTGAAAACAACGTCATGACTCGATTCTTTTGCGGTGAAGAAGCTCTGTGTGAAAATGGAACAGCAAAAGCTGTTGAACTGGCAAAATATAACATGAAGCACTTCTATGCCGCCATTGGCCTAACTGAACATTTTAACCTCTACTTGAAACTTCTCAGAAAGAGGCTTCCGAAATATTTCCGACTTTCTCAATTTGTCCCGCACGAAAAACCTGGTGTATATGACAGAGCTACGCCGCGCAAAGTTCCGTCTAAATTAAAAGAGAGAATTAAAAACGCCAACGCTGCAGATTATGAAATCTACCAGTATGCCAGAACACTTTTCCATGGACAACTCAAAGCTTGTGGCATAGACGAGACAACATTGTAGAGATGTACTCTCATTTTCCCATACAATTGTCCTTTCACAAAAAGCATGTTGCAGGCGATACCTGCCTATTGTTTACGCTAAGAGAAATTTCAACATAGAGAGTCAGGAACTTTTATTGCCAGAGTTGAAATCTGGGAGTCCCTTTGACGATCATGAAATCTTAGGTGAAAATGGTAGGCGATTTGAACATAGAAGATAGATCATCCGAACTGCCAGTGCTCAAGGCTGGACCTTTTGTGCATACGGAAACATTATAAAGTGTCATTTGTCTTTGATCATTTGTTCAAGTTGTTGTATTATATGAAATTTTAACAATCTCAAATCAAACTTAAGATGCACAAAACTTGCTCTGAGATTACGGAGTTGCAAAAACCTGCAATCATTTTTCATTTCAATTATGAAAACTGAAACAGGAAACCATCAGATCATTGCTAGGTTGGAATCACCAGAACCATCAGATGGACTCCGGAGTTAAGCTCGCTTTTCCTTATTTTCATCAAATTCACTGAGCCCCCATTAGATATTTTTATAAGAACCAGACAGTTTTTGCAAAGTTTCAATGTTGTTATTTTTCGGATAATTGGAGGCTCCAAAATTCTAAGCAATGTAGTTATTTCAACCTTAAAATTTCTTTAATTGCATGTTCAAATTGTTTCTAAATCCACTACAAAACCGTTTCGCATTGCTTTTTTAGATGCAAGGTTGACTAGCTGATAATATTTGCTTTTTTCTGTTGTTACAAGCACCTCGGAGCAGGGGAGGGGGTGGGGGGGGGCTTTCGCCTCTACTTTTTGCTAAAAATACCAAATATTAAGTAATAAAATACTAGTAAAGCCTCTTTCTATACGGTTTTCGCCCCCCCCTCCCCACTTTTCTCAACGCTCCGCGGTGCTTGTGTTATGAGAGTAAATTTGCACACTTCGATTTTTCCTCCGAGGGTCGGTATGTGCTTACCTTGTTCTAATTGTTTTGTAAAATCGAACCTCGATGCTCTCCTATTAACAGTACTCTAAAAAAAGTGTGTAGGCCTAACATTTTGAATCCCCAATTCAAATTAAATTTAATTTTTCAGCCACAAGACCTGACATACCCGAATATGATCTCAAAGTCAGTGTGAGATTTCAAATAGAAACAACAAGATTTCTAGCTTTTTCTTTGTTTTATTCCACACCTCGTCCAACCACACTTGTCTTTACTATACGTCAAAATGTTCTTAACAGAAAAATTACAAAGATGGTCTTTACAAAGTTACAAATATTTATAGCAATAATCTAAATAAAAGCTTGCATGTGCATGTTAAAAGAGTCCCCCGGCTTTAAACACAACTAGCACTACAGTTCGCTAACTCAACCTTGTTAAAAACTAGGGTATTGCAGTACTGTTACCGATGGTAAAGCAACACTGTTCCCGGAGGTAATGAATAAAGTGTCATAAAACTATCCCAAACTCAAAAGCTCTTATCTAATATACCAAAAGACATATCCTCAAGACAACATAGGTGGCAATAACATTAGTTACTGCAAACCGAAGGATTTAAATCCTTTTTTGATTAAGTTTTAAACAGTTTCGGGGTAGCCTTATCACAATTGGTTTAATGGCGGCGTTGACGGAGGGATTTTTAGGGGTAAATGTCCCATGCATGTTTGGTCAACATTAGTTTTAGACATACCTCAAAAAAGAGCTTGAATATCTGGGTTTGACTAGCGGTTTTCCACAACGATTTGCCAATGTGCAGTACTCAAATACATTGCAAGCAAACGTCATGTCACTTCTTGTACATACCACAAAAAATTAAGGTAGGGATCCATTTGGTATACAAAACAAGACAATTCAAAGACGAGGGTCATTATACTCTATGCAACAATTCCTTAAGCCAGCACCGCCACTAGATGTGTTAAATAAAATACGAGTCTATCTACTATATTTATATATTCATATATTTATATATATATTCGGTTATACGATCATTCTTAAATGCACGATTCTACAAATAACTACGTCTAACTGCGACACACAAAACAAACTAGACAATCCTAACATTCAACGATTATACGTGGTAAAAAATACTAGAAAAACAATAAACTGTTTGCAAATGCGTATTTTGGCATACGTAATATAGGGGGTATACAGCCCCTTCCCCGCATTAGGCTTGTCGACATATGATGACAGGAGGAATTGTTCCAGAACAGCCAAAATAATTCTTTGCTAAGAATTAAAACTCTTTTAAAAGCTTTTATTTATCAAAATTGTCCACATTAATGAAATCATAAAATGAAAAAAGTTCGTACAAAGTTCGAAAATGGTTAGTTCGTTGGAGCATTTATGGAAGCTTTGGCCTAAAACATCTTCGATAAAATGATTGTGCGGGGTTCGCAGTTTGGGCCGCAACAAA
Organism: Rhopilema esculentum; assembly: GCF_057945365.1. Classification (NCBI taxonomy): domain Eukaryota; kingdom Metazoa; phylum Cnidaria; class Scyphozoa; order Rhizostomeae; family Rhizostomatidae; genus Rhopilema; species Rhopilema esculentum. The sequence continues at coordinate 5,161,540 of NC_142816.1, forward strand.
AAAACAAAAACAAAACTAACTTCTAAACGACATGAAATAAAAAATAATTCCACATGGAAGCGCTTATGATGGCCATACACTAGTATAAAAAGTTCAAGGCCAAAAAAGGGGGTCCCCCGGCTAAACGTAAACTTCTAATGGTAACTTACAAACTACTCTCTACAGGGTGGTTACATACATTTAACTGATTAACACAATATCAAGATTTAAAATTCAAACTAACAGGCGGGTTCAATGCCTAACTACAAATGATACATACTTGGATTAAACGATTAACAATGATCCTATGGAACTACAAAGTTGTTTAAAAACTTACAAAAATTATCAAAATGGCATATATTCAGAAAATGTTCACGAATATTATATAAACCAGCAAATATGAAGATTAGTTTGGATTCTTCAACCAAGAGGACAGTTCGTATCTTGGTGAACACGACAAATTGTGCTGCAAAGATGGTTAGATCTAAAATCGTCTGTTTTCTATGCACTACTGTGATTTACAGAATCAATGTGCTAAGCATTAAGCTGGATAAATTCATTCTCTACACGAGGCAGCTGATGTTAGGCAAATACACCAATACGAGGCAGTTGATGTAAAGCAAATACACCAATACGAGGCAGCAGATGTAAAGCAAAGACACCAAGACGAGGCAGCACCCAGGTCCAGAAACTATTGATGATAGTTTACAGTGTCTTAAGCAAATTACAACATAGGTAATTTGCTAGCACCGTAATTTTTTACACATTGCAACCTATCAGGAAACAAGGATTGTTGAGCCAGCCAATCAACTTATCTCGATTTATCTTTAAGAATAGCAGACAAACGCCTCCGTAGTTCTTGATTTGACTTCCTGTGCCGCTGCAACTCTGTTTTTAAAGTGCTTTCTTCACCTTTGATCGACTCAATGTAACTGATGGCCTTTTTCAAAATAACCACTTTCGGTATTTTCTTGTTGCCGGAAAGATCTGGAATACAGTCTCGCAAACTGTAGAATTTTCCTTTTAGCTCGTTTCTGCGTTTTCTCTCGAGGACATTATGTGACGCGCGGGAAAAGCGTTCGCTTAGTGCAGTGACTTCTTTCGATCGCTTACTGACGTTCTCTGATACACTGCTGTCGTTAGCAGGCGATTGGCTAGTTCTTGTTGTAACGACAACTTCCATTGGGGCTGCGTCATTGAAAATCTTTGTATTTTCTGTTGGCTCTGAGTCGGGTGTGTTTGGCGGAGTTAATATTTCCACTGACTGTTGCAGAGCCTTCATCTCCGCTGCTTTTGTATCTACCGTCACAACGTCGACATCCGCATCGCTTTCTTCGTCTGCAAATAAGGAAACATAAGTATAAGACATTTGGCAATAACAGTAAACAAATGTAGAAAAGTTGCCGCGCGAAGGAATTTCGTTACGTATAGCACAGGGGACTGTTGTGAAAAATTCACTTCAACTTTTGTGGTAGAAAGGTGGATTAAGAATAAAAAGTAATAACATTAATAATTTTTACGGAAATACAACATTCAAAATATCTAGAAGAGTATCTTTTTGAAAAATCTACACGGCTATTGCTTCTTTGCCGTGGGAGATCCATACAAATATTTTTAAACGATTCTAGAGCGAAAGACACGAAAGACGGTGACTATGTTCGTGTTGAATTCCCAAATTCGTGAGTTGCTTAATTTGATCTTCACCCGAAGGCAATAGACACGGGTTAATTGAGATCGGTATCACTGCCCATCACAGAAAAAAGAAACGATTTCATTAAATTGGATAGATTGTCATTTATAAGTAAAGCCCATTCCAAAACTAAAGATGAGACATATTATATCCATTTTGCATTCAGTAATACATTATCCATCTCGTATTATTGAGAACGGCAAATCTGCGCTTAAACGCGCGAATATCTACTTAAATAAGCCACCTTCGGATCGCCTCCCTAAGTCCGTATTTGAACCATAAAAGTAGAAGCCTGTAAGACATCCGACGGGGAGTTATACTGGGATAAATGTGTACATATTTCCGGGGTAACACGTAATGGAGTTAGAAAGGGCTTTGCTCAAATAAGTATCTGAATACGATTTTGTAATGATCCTGTATCTGGCGTTGTTTCATATCACGAACAAGATACGCTGTTAACGCGACCCTAAAAATATTTTAGCAGTTAAACAAGCCTTTATTCGCAAGTTATCCCACGATTCATAATATCGTGAATAAATTCGCAAGTAATCTTACAATAAGAGTTTTCCGTCCGTAGTTTAGTTTTGGTTTTACAGGGGTTGGCGAAATTTCTTGGCTCAAAGCGCTCAATAAGACTTTGCTAGATATTTACGAGACCAAATGCTCTTTTAAGTATAGTTCTTACAAACACACTATTGCTTCAACTAAACTGTCATTTTACGACAGATTTAATGTGAAAATCGAGTCATGTGTTGAATGCTTAAAAGGAAGAAAAACATTGTCAAACTCTCTCATTGAAATCTGAGCGTTGTTTCTTTGACAAAAATTTCTGGTAATTATTCCCACTGTTATTTTCGCAGCTATATGTCCTTTCAAGCTTCCAACGTGGGTTTCAGAATAACAAATATTTAACGGCAGCAGACTAATTTCGATTACATATTAGTAAACGAATCAAAGTTTAGATCAATGAATTTGCTCTCTGCCTCGTTCAGTTTACTAACTTTCCCATTACTGGTCAAACAAAAAATTTCTGTGAAATGTGCGTTTCCTTCCATCGAATGCCCTAAACTAAACAAAATGCTATCCAATTTGCTGTGTTTATAAACAAACCTTTTATAACCATGGTTAATGTTAAGTTAAATGCTGAAAATCCTGAGGAAATGGTTCATTGCTAGACTGTCGTGGTCATTCATTCCACGTTCTTTCGCTGTCCATTCATTACATAATAAATCCATTGGATTTATTACTAAACACGAGAATCCGGTACAAAAACTCTTTTGGACGAGAATCAACGGGAAATGTTATGGTTTATAGGATTAGGTAAGGGTGACCGTTTCAATCACAGTCGGTTTAGCAAACTAAATCCAAATGAAAAAACCAGCTAATGAAAAATGTCACCCGAAGAGGCACAAACCCATTCGTTTGGAATGTTAATCAGACACAGTCTTATTGCCAATAGTCGGCTGGTCAAACAGAGGGATTCCCCGAAGCGAGTAAGAAATATCAAAGATTCAATATAAGAGGGGTTGTGGTTGGGGTTGGGGTTCAATAGTCGGCTGGTCAAACAGAGGGATTCCCCAAAGCATGTAAGAAATATCAAAGATTCAATATAAGAGGGGTTGTGGCTGGGGTTGGGGTTAGGGTTGAAGCTATGAAAATCAAAGCATAAATCAAGGTGGTCTCTTTAACAAAAAAGCACTTCGGCTTTAAACACAACTAGCATAACAGTTCGCTAACTCAACCTTGTTAAAAAACTAGGGTACTGTAGTACTGTTACCGCATCTGTCCTCGTAAACACTTTTTTTTCAAATAAAATAGCTGACATTTGAGTCCAAAGAGTAAGGGGGGCGAGAGTGGTAAGCACAGAATGACTTTAATGTGGCCCTTTAAATAACAGGCTTCTTCTACTTAAAAACCCGCAGATCTCTATTTCTTTGCGGAGTAACGAGAATAATTTCTTTGCCACTCTTCCCGACCCTCTGATTTGCAGAGGATGGTCTAACTCCGGATCTTGATCAAAGATTCTTTGTTCGAAGTTATTAAAACAGTACCAAATAAAAGGAGTGCGATTTTGTGTTACATCGAGTGATAGTATAGCCTCTGATTGCAAATTTTGTAGTAAAATATCTTCGAAGTATTTGGGGGAGGGGGTATCAACTAAAGGGAACGTGGAGATGAAGCGTATCCAGCCGACCGTCAGTGTTGAAACCTGTTCGATTGGCACCAGGAGCGGATCAAGAGCAAATTTGAAGGAGGGGCAGCTGGTAGTGGGGGCGCTGAAAAATTTTCAAAAATTGGTTACGAGAGTGCGCTGTATACAACAATTTCAGATACCTTTTCAGAATAAACAACATAACTTTTGGGGTAATCCTTGAAGCAAATTAACCTATCGGTCCAAGAACCTTTTTCATCTGTTTCTCATTCTTCAAAAGAGGCGCACAATTTCCAAAAAAGGGGCGCCAGACTTGCTTCAAGTCGATGAGGGAGGGGCAACTGCCCCTAGTTGCCCCCCTTAAATCCGCCACTGCTTGGCACTGTGTACCAACTAAGCGGCAGCCTTGGACATTAGAAGTACCGTGATAGACAATACAATGCAAATCGTGATTAAATCTTAATAATATCTGAGCATTTGAGACACTAATCGATCAGGTTGCCTTTTCGTGCATCAATTTTACGAGAGGAGGGATTTTACGGCCAGAAAGCAGATTTCGATGAATTTATACCGCGTTAAATTTATATGATCCGGCTTAGGACCAAAACAGCAACATATCTGTCTGCAATTAAAGGTCCCTTACTAAGAGGCTCAGTTTCCTGAGGCTTACAGTGTCTAAAGAAGTATTACGCATTGTGTTTATTCAAGGGCCTATAGCTTAACAGGGTGGCATATTCATATAATGAATTGGGTATCAGAAGTAATTTAAGCGTAAGAGGGATGTGGGCCTAATCGGAGCATATCATATTGCCGGGCAATGAACATGTTGGGTACTGAACCAGTACATTTAGCGTGGATTGCGGTTTTGGGGCAAGTACTCCGCGAGAGGGGAGCGTGGAGGGTGCCACACAGTAAAAAGCGTCTGTTGGCAAACCTATATCGTTTGGATACCTTTCAAAGAATTATAAAGACTTGCATTTAGTAAACAAGTCCCCCCATACTGCCCCGAATATCTTATTGTACACCCCCCCCCCCCAAGTGATAGTCAATCAAGACAGGAGTCTGTAGGAGACTGAACTGCCATAGTTCTTTGACGGAAAAAAGGGAACATGAATACGAGATAGCTGCTTCATCTATCTGAAGTTTATATGAAAAGAAAATCTCTTTGCTAAGGCAATCAGTTTATACATTACCTTATTATGTATGATGCTATTGCACTTTAATGAATTGCATAGGACAACACTGAATGCTGGATTTTGCACTGAGTTCAACTTAATCAGTGCGGAAATCTTACCAGAAGTCAAACAAATTATGAACAGAGCAACAGAGGATGCGAGGTCAAAACTTTTACGCCAATAAAGATCATTCTGCTAACACCAGATTCTTTACCTCGTTTTGGAGCTGAGGTAGGAAAAAATCATGCAGCCAAGTCTCTCGTGCACCTAGGTTTCTGAAATTTCATTTGCTCAGAGATCAATTAAGAACTTAAATTTTATCCGATTTTCAGGTTACTATTGAATTTGTCTTGCGCGATGAAGAAAATACCTTGAGTACTGAAAGAAGTCTCGTTGTCGCGGCAAACACAAAGCGACAAGTGACAGGTTAGAAACTCCTACGGCTTTTTCAGCTTACCAGACGACTGGTCTAGGAAGCCTCTGCCAAGAAAAACAGTAAGCAAAAAGAAGAATGAAAGCAGTTTATAACATGGCATGCTATAACAAGATCAAAGCTTCCAATAAAATTAGTCTTCACATGTAAAAAGCATGCCGACGAACTGCTTGAAAATCTTTTGACTCTCGACAAACCCACAAACAACCAGTAGCATACCCAGTAAACAAGGGTCAGGAAAGTTTACATCGCTTTGTTAATAGAGGCAATAGAATTCTAAAACAGGCAGGTAGCCAGAAGGTGGCTAACAGGAAAGCAACCTGCACGTTTGCCTTTGAACCCCATTTTATTATTATGGTAGCTATTGCCTGCTTCAATCACGCTTCGGAAGAAAGGGGGCAAACAATATAGGCAAGGTTCGTCAAGTAGGTGGGGAACATAGGGAACATATGATGGGGAACAAAAACTCGGGTTATATACGTAAGACATAAGAACATAAAAGGAAGTGGTGCTAAACTTTGGCACACTTGAGCCCCTGTTGGCCAAAATATTGTCCGTTTAAGAGAGGTGTCCGTTTTTCCGAAGATAATTATCACCTTTAAGGATCCGAGAGTGCAAGAAAGAAATTTAGAACAAAATCAGTTCAGAGGCTTCTTTAACTTGGGGTGTCTTATCCTTGAAGTTTTGATTTACAAAAAAAAGCAGAGAGTGGAGATCTCGGTTTAATCTTTCGTTACATTTGATGCAATGTTAATTCTAACAATTGGTATATTCACAGTAATGATTGCGGTGATTAGCTCTGATAAGTAAATCAATTACTTTTCAAGTGCTTCACAATCTTCCATTCATTCACACAAAGTTCGCGTGCTGGCGCAAAAAAATCGACCGCGATTCTTGTCCGCAACTCAGACAGTCTTATTTTCGCGCAAATTCGATTACAATTTCACCAAAATTGTAATTTGTCTGATAAACAAAAACCAGTTGTCTCTAACAAGCACTTTTAAATCTGCAAATAATAGTGACGCGCGTCGAAATGGTTGCAAAATCGCACGGGATCGGCCTAAAGAATGCGTCGCGATCCTCGATTTCCTATCTGAGTAAACGAAAGGATAGCGTGTTGCGTGCAGAGTACCGCGACCTTGATAACCGCAGCTAGACGAATCAGTTTTGTTTGGCTTTCAAGTGGATTAAGATTAAACCAGGCACTGACATTGAGAAGTACGGCCAAGCTGTTTAGACAGCCTAAGCTAATTATCAAACGGCCCAGGGAAAGTTTGTGGGGTCTGGAGGGATCTTCGGGGAAGATCTAGTCGTGTTTCTAAATAAAGAACCTTCACAATCACACGATAAATGAAGTAATTTGTGCGAATATGTAAAAACGCCTAGCATGGTGTGTCGGTTTTAAATAGGTCAGAAGGAGGGTTGGGGAGCAATGGAGGGCCCAGTCTGAAATCTGCATTGCTTGAAAATTTGTGTCTATAAACGGAGTCGACTGTGTAGATAAGATAAGAAATGTAATCTGCATGCAGTGGCTAGGCAAGTTCAAATGATTAAGAAATAAATATCGCTTATCTTACGACGAATGCGTGCGAGAAAAGATGGTAACATCTGGTGGCCAGCGAGAGATTTCAGAAGAGAGGATGACCGGTTTAATTACTGTGAAAGCAGGTCTAAAGTACGCAAAGTTGATTATTGATTAGATCGAGGTAAAGAAATTTACCAGGCTTAAAGCACAGCATTAATCTTATTGCATAAAAGCATGCAATGTTAAGAGGATAACGGCTAAAGAAGTACAAACCACTTACAAACCAGGCTTATAGAGGACAAACGTATTGGTTAGGTTTCGTGCGAGATATGAACACATCTGTTAAACTTTTTCACTGCATATTGGAAATGCCAGCTTGTTTCGGCTCTGTGTCTGGGTCAAGTCTACTTGACCTGCTGGGCTTTTCGGCAACAGATTTCCAGCGCTAATACACTTCATCCAAGGAGCAAGTCTCGTAGACACGATAGAATATAAGTATTTGGACATTCCTGTGACGATCTAAAATCAGTTTTAGTGATTGCGCTGGGGATGGTGATAAAGATTGATCATTGATTGATGATTATGATGATCGATGTTGATAATCGTGATGATAATTTATGATAATTGTGATGGTGATAACAATGGTGGTAGTAGTAGCGATGATTATGAAACAGTGCATAAACCCTTAATTGCAAACAACCAAATCAATACCAAATCAATGTAAAAACTGACATCTAAATTGATCACAATGTTTCCGCTATGGACATTAAAGACGGAAATCCGAAAATATTGAGAAGGCAATCGACTGACATCATTGTTTTGATGACATAATATCAACTCAGATTCAATACAGAAGGAAATGTTTTTTTCAGAATAAGTTGGATTCGGCCAACGTTAATCCCGCTGATGAATCACTGGGATGGCCTCGATTATCTGCAGAAGCTAAATCAGTTTTCGATTACCGTAAATTCTCTTTTTAGCCCCCCGGGAGCTTATTTTTTTAGCATTCTAAAGGGGGGTTCACAAAAGAGGGGGCTAAAATGAGAGCGGGGGCTTTAAAGAGAATTTACGGTAAACATTATATTATTGCAAAACTAAGTAGTAAGAGCGTTGCTGCGATGCAAATGTGACTGAATGGTACGAAGGAGAATCAAACATCACGCTAAGTTTGCCTGGAAGTCATGAGAGGTCACCAGCCCGCATCGAGGTTAAGAAGTAATTTGCGCATCCACTATTTCCAAGTTTCCCATTTCCGCTATGGCTTGGTCACGAACTTTTGCGGCAAGTGAAGAATGAACCGTGTAGAAAAGGTTTGATCAAGTTGTGGCTTTTACCGCAAACAAGCAACCAAAAGAAACAAATAAAAAAGAAAGCAGGAATTTCAAAAGTTATCTAAAAGTACGGACATAAGGGGTGCGGGGGCAGTCTCATTCTTGTCGGCTGATGTTTTGTTAGCACATATAAACATTGAAGGCTAAACATAAAAACGAGTCTTGTTGGGTAAGGATTTGTAACTGGAAAAATTAGTTCAACCATTTGAAAAAGGGGTGCGGTAGGAATCTTTGCTCTAACGGGGCCTCTTTATTAGGGGAATCTATACTCTAGCCGCTGGAGTTTGGTTACAGGAACTCCAAAGAGTTACATAAATTTTGTGGGACGCCCTGTGTAGAGAGGGGTAACTTATACTGCGATTTTAGCGTAACGAATGGATTCAGAGCCTTGGATTTGAACTTAATCGACACTAGGCCAGGAACAAGAATCGCTAAAAACACTGAAAGGAACCCATTATACAGGGCTCATAATTTTTTAACTCTTATCTAACATGCTATAAAATGCAATGACATTGAGAAATTGTCCATTACTTAATGAAGAGGAATTGGACAAAAAGAACGCCAAAAGACGGCACCTGATGGACCTTTGTCATGAGAATAGAACTCGACATTTGAGCAGCTGGCTTTACAAACAAGAAAAACAAAGATAGAAAGATATGAAAACCAACAACAAATTTCTTTAAAGTGCATCCAAAACCACAATCCCCTCTAATTGCCAAGATTGTTTACTAGTGTTAGGAACAAAATTATTTTTGTACCAGCAGCCAAATTGTTTGATTGTCTATCTAACAGCATTAAAACTGATGTTGACTAGCATCGAACGATTATGTCTTACGACCTAAGAAAAGGGGAGATACCATGTTATTGTATGAACATAACGATACAGATATCAATGTGAGTAATCCTATAAGGCCGTAATAAGACAGTGTTTGACAGCAAGCTGAAATTTTTCAGCGTCATGGAAAATTCGGAAGCACAAGAATGGAGTTAGAATAGTACGTGCATAGAATAGCATGGCCTCTGTAAAGAGAAGAGTTACATCGAAACCTCTGAAAAAACTCAGTATCGAAAGTTTTTTTCCCGTCAAAAAGGGTGAGAGAGGTAGCTTGTATGCAAAGGGCATCTTCGTATAAAAGACATAAGAATTAGTCTCAAAACAGCCCGCTTTATTGAGCATTCACAATAGGTATGCTGTACCTTTTGGGGGCAGTCCTTGGGTAACAGGCACCGCGGAGTGTTGAGAAAAGTGGGGGGTCTTAAAATGTGCGGGGAGTAAAACCGAATAAAAAGGGGGTTTTACTGATGGTGCCCTTCTAAATACTTACCATTTTGCAAAAGGTAGGAGGCCCCCTGCCCCAAGGTGCCTGGGTAATGGGTGCAGTTTCTAGGAAGTAGATGTTTAAACAACCCTTGGATGTCTGGGGACAAAAAGTAAGTTGGGAAAGGAGAGGGGTAGGGCAAGTTCTTCTCTTTGGTTTTTTCGTATTATATTCTGCATAAATAAAGAAGCAATATAATATAGTTTAAACTATTCAAAGGCCGACCCCAGCCTGTAGAAAACAGGCAGGGCACAGATAATTTTGAAAGTTGTGGAGCCACATGTAGAAAGTTCGTGATTTCTCGGATATCACTTATGGACGGTATGACGTAAAACGCCTATAACATTGTTTGGTCTAGTCTAAATGCAGTTATAGATATAAAGTAAACCTTAATTCAATTCATAAATTCTTTCTTTACCAGAATCCATATACATGGGTAAAAAGGAAAAACAAAGAAAGGTATTAGTGCCCAAAGTTACCAGATTCCATAGACAAAGGAGTGGTATGTGATAAAATCGCAACACGAGCGCAAGAGGCACCTTGTTAATCCTCATAATCAAATATTTCGATTGGACAACGATTTGCAAAAAGTGAGAGCAGACGAGGAGACGTTACATAACGAAAGAAGATTTCATTCTCATTTGATATAATTCTAGTCGCCCTACCATTCAATGATGCAAGATACCACCCTTTTATTTCTTTATTTGTTGTCTTGAACCCCTACTCCGACGACAAAGTAAAATGGACAAAAATGCCATGTCTTTAGCCGATAAATGCCTATCATAAAACAATTGCCTTTTATAAATAACAAATTGACGCATCATCTATGTGATCTGTTAATCACTGTATAATGATAATCAAAACCAGGGCACTTCTCTTACCGCTTTTAGTCATTATCATAATCATAATTAACAATTCTAGGGGGAATCAAATGGAAGCGTGCAGTCTGGAATAAAAGATTTGAACAGTCGCTTGTACCATAAATACGGAAATAGGTTTATTCTGGTCAACCAGGGACAAAGAAGTAATAAAGTAAACATGCCACATTTCCCCAAGATAAACCTCTTTTGTTCTATCTTTGTCTGTATTTTGTTTAATGCACAAACTGATAATTAGAAACGAAAGGAAGTTCACTGAATTCTGCATTAATGTGTATACAGTTTATATAATATCGATTAGTGGTTGCTGTAATGAAATAATCGTAAATCATTACACTGTTGTTACAAAGGGTAAACTGACTAGGCCGAATCGAACGATTTTGGCTCGTCTGTTTCTATACAACTCAACTGTATTTTGTATTTATATTTGATCACGGCTAATGGAAAGCGTAGTTATTCAGTTTCAGATCGTTAGGAACTGCATCTAGTTTAATCAAGACGTCTTACATTGAATTAAGATACCTAACGGGTGGCAAGTTGGCGCAATTACATTTATTTGCCAATGGCCTTGGTATGGCTTAATTCACCTTCAGTAATGGTCGGCATCTGCTTATGAGAATTTTTCTTTCAGACAATGCCAGGGCTTAAGAAATTTGCCTATTTCTTGGGAAAACCAGAGAAAATGACCTTCAAACTCAGAGCAAATGATTAAAATGTTGTGTAATTGCCCAACATAACAGTCTTCGGCTTGGTTCTGCTCTCACAACACTCTCTTGAATGCATGATAACAAATCGATCGCACTCTCGCATCCCTTCGCCTACAAATAATTTTTTTACTACAGATGTTTCGTTGCTAGGGGCACGAACAAATGAGGGTTAAGCTGGGTTCAGAATTGGGGCAAGGTTCCGGAAGGCCACAAAGGAAACCCTGTTAATATGTTATATGCAGCTTTTAGAAAAAAAACTTGGTACGTTTGTCCGGTGAAAAAAGCAACCCCATGCCGTTTCCAAAAGTCCTGGCACCGTTGCAGTGAAAAACAGCGACAATTGACAAATTCAATTTGCTCTCAGTTCTTTTCGCAGTTTGGTAATTTCAGGCAGTAAAATATGTTGGGATCAACCAAGAACCGAAGCAAAGCAACTGTGAAGTGAACAATACTCATTTGGCAGCCGTTGTGTCCAAAATAAGACTTGGGATTGAAATGCCTCCTTAATGGACAATGCTGGCATCTTGATAAGATCTATGTAGTTTGTTAGGCTTAATAGCAATCCATCTGTTGTTTTTAAGGCGCCAATCGTTGGGACACTATAATATTGTACATTGACCCTCTCTGTACCAATGAAGTATAAGCCAAAATACCCAAAACATAATGATTCAAAATTATGTTTGATATTTTTCTTTCGACCACTTCCTATTTCCATTTACCAAATATTGCATTGACGTTAAAGAATAACGCTGATTTGTGATTAATCAAAGAAAATTTAGATGTCTGAAATGTTTCCGGTGAAAAACCCAAACGGTAATTGCAATAAAAACAAAGCGGGATTCTGATACTACATCGGTAGAAGCCAGTAAATAAGCTGTAATGGGGTTAAGGCAAACCTGCGTTATATAAAATAAACAAAAGTTTATGTAATGAATACTCCTGGTTGGCCAGAAAAACTTCCCATCGTTTGAAAAAACTCCGTAGGTCAGGAAAAACCTTTCTTTGATATCCCTACAATTTGCGGTGTTTCTGCTAAAAAAGGAACGATTGCATAATAGTGGGGATTCCCCTGCCTTTTGATTGATGACGACATGATGATTATTATGATATGATGTTATAATTTTGCGTACAAGAGAACTTCTTAATCTGGCCCCTCAAATTTATGCTGAGAAACACCCGATTTTGCAGATAACAACACAAAGGTCACAGAAAGGATGCTTTGGTAACTATCAGTAAAAACGTTCACCCCACACTGAACAAGCCCCCTACCCTATTTCTGACTTTGCCGTGGCTTCTCTCCAGCTATAGCACCAAAGGCTGCCAAATAACCGGATGGCAATAAGCCTTTTCAAAACAAAAATGGTGATGCAGAGAGACAACAGAAGGGTGCTTGAAATGCCGTTTGGCCCGGTCTGGCCATTATCAAAATCTGTTGTGGAAATCGAGCTATAAGAGACATGAACTTGTCTGCTCTTATGAAGTTTCAAGAAATTTCGTGAATCAACTAATTTCAGAGGAATGTTTGTGAACTCTTTCTTGGGGCCCCATCTCCCTTGTCAGAAACATCAGGGAATTAAGCATGTAAGAGACATGAAGGGGAATAAAATTGCGGTTTATCTCGGTGTAAAATAGCTGTGATTGCAGATATCAGATGTTTTTGACAGAGTAAACCGCAGTTGACTTCAGACTCGGAAAAGTATGTAAACAACACAAGAATGGTGGGGGACGACTTGTATTACACATCAGCTTACGTCACAGTAGCCGACCAGGAGGTGGCCAATTTTTCAAGTCGATGTAAAAACACCAACAATCAATTATCGCCGTGACAGGTCATCGACAGTAATTTCCGAGAATTTGCTATCGTTATGTCTGGTCACAGAGAAACTGTTAAACTGTAGCGATCTTTGTGAGAATCCGGAAGTTACGTCCGCAAACTTTGATCCCAGATAACGCAATAGAACGGCGGCCAAATCCTTGATATTTGCAAATGCAAATTTTGCCTCGTCACTGAAATATATTTCCGCCCATACAAAGCGTTCAGGATGCCGCAAGATTTGGCAAGAAAATCTTATTTGGCAGCGGAAAGGTATAAGGCTCCCTTAAAAAATCTCGCACCGAGAAGCAATATCAGCGAAGTGATTGTAGCCTTTCTTCCTACTTTCTTTTATGACAACTTCGGACATATTAATATCATCGCTCATTAATTCATTTCGAACACAACCCACGCGACACTTCAACATGTAATGTCGTGGTGTGAAAAATCTGGACAACTTCTCTGATGATTGGGTCACGCTTAGAGGGTGTGAATGAAACACTGAAATCTTACGATTTACAATCTATTGTCAACTTTTCTCAGTTTCAGACAAGCATTCCTTTGACAGCAACCAAAATTTTTTGCAGCAGTTACTTTAACAAGAAATTGTGATTTAAAACCACATTTTTTTGCTTGATAGATGTTGATACCGAAATGTTTTGAATTTAAGGGAAACAAACCAATTTAGATAGTTAACCAATGTTTACCCGACAAGACTCTCCTAAAAGTCTGCCCGGCGACAAAATTTGAAAATAATTATAAAGAAAATCAAACATGTACCTGATTCTGGTGAACTAATGTCTCTGAGTGCAATTCTTTCTTCTAAAGCGGAAACAGAAGGAAAAACTTCAGCTGGATCCACAGTGTGAAGGAATTTGCTTGAGATTTCGGAGTTGTCCATAAAAGCGGGAAGTTTCCCTGGTAGAGGGAGTTCCCCAACGTAACTCCTCGTGTACGCATGTTCTCGAAATCTAGAGCCGTGATTTTCTGAAGCACCCCACATGCAGTCTTTAATAATCATTGATTCAGTTTTCCTAAATGTAGGTGCGGATATGTCATCAATTGATTCTAGATCTCCAATATGCATTTCTGCGAGGCAAGGACTTGTCGGTGGTGTTAGAAAAACATCTTGAATTGTCCATATATCCAGGGACTCTGGCTTTTCGATCATTTTGACCACTGTCGCTCGGATAACTTCGCCACTTGATGTAACAACGATTATAAGATAAATCTAGTGAAAAAGACGAGGAAACGATTTATATTGATGTAAATACGGCTGCAGGTTACAAATGAATAGGTACAGATGAATTAATCGGACTGTCATTCATACAGACAGAGACCTGTGTGAATCGGATATCTTTCTGGTCTGCCAGGTCACGGAAAAAATGTTATTCGGATTAAAAGTGAAATCTGATGGATATTCTGTTTTAAATGTAAGCCATAATTCACAGCATTTTTCAATTGACCAAGACCTTAAAATCATACCCATGAAATATTTGAGGCAAACCAATCAGGTTGCCATTAGTAATAGCGACAGCAACTTAGGGAGTAAACTGAATATTAGTTACGTTGAAAGATCACGAAAAACTGCGAATGATACAATATTATTGTGGCGGCATTCGATAAGTGAACTATAACCTTCAAAATATCAAGTTTTAAGTCAAACATAAAAAAATCATTTAATCGAAAAATTTTCATAAAATTACAAATGCTCATATAGAACTAAATTGATAAATAATTACAAATAGTTTTCTAAATTTAAAAAATATGTTTTACCTGTAAAGATAAGTAGCAGTTGAAATATGTGTAACTCTTTACCAATTTCAGTTAAAAATAAAATATATGCGTATAATTGTTTTGAACTCTGATGGACCAATCAAGCCAGACACTTCCAGTAGACTGGAAAAATTTGGATCGGCTGAGGTTTTTATGATGTAAGCTCTAGCATTTCCTTGCTCTTATCTCAATTCTAAAGAGAATGGTAATCTGTCTATTTAAAACTACAATCAACAATAGCCGACATCTCATTATCTCTGCAGCTTTTAAACACTGCCAATTTCTGACATAAAGCTATGACGCGTTCATCATTAGAAAATGTTGACAAATTCTTTGAAAAAATAATTATAGAAAATAATACAGAAATTGAGTTTTGTAGGAATGAAAATCACCTCCTTAGATACAGCGTTCTGACTCCAAACTTTAGCATTGCTACCGTAGGGTTAAATTGAACTTTATCAAAATAAACAGATAAATATCTTTCGGTCAAATACAACTGGAACTTAGACTTCCTGTAAATAATAACTTGGTGACACTGTGTATCATCTCTAATTGTATTGGTTGGCAACAAGTTTTTCTCCAAACATAAATTCAGCGTTATGTTATGGAATCACAACTTCAAGCACGACGAATATAATTGAAAAAGATCCCCTTACCTTGCAACGCGTTCTAGCGACCTTCGTCTAAAGTACTCCGAGGTGAATTCCGAGAGATCGAAGATCATTCTTTGAGAGCCAGCTCAATTTTAATGTACAGTTATTATGTTCTCCCCATCAAATAATCTGCTAGTAACAGCCAGCTGGGCTTTCAAAGAGAGTGATTGTTAACAAGCAATCCACATGATCAAGAACCAATCAGCTGATTGGCCGTCGGGGGAGAACCCTGAGTTTTGGCGCGAAACGATCGATTCCGGTTTCTAAGGGCGCACCTGGGATATCTAGCAATGCTCAATAGACTGACAAAAAAGCACGTTTGAAATCAAATCGAGTACAGTTGTAGGGCAAAACGCAATATCAAAGGGAGTTTACTAACAACACTGAATATCCGTGTGAAATTTCTCAGAGATCTGTTTATAGATACGAACAACAGAGAGTTTCTTGGAATTAATTTTTATAGGAACAACAGGCTGCATTTTCCTGTATCCCATGCAATTATGATCCTGGTTTGGTGAAAGACTTTTTGGCACTTAATCATTTGGGGTGGTATTAAAGAACCCTCTTATTTCATCCTACTTAAACCTTGTTGATTATTTTATCATCATATTTGAGAGGTTCATTTGCTAAGGAAAAGACATCAAAGGCCTAGCCAAGGCAAGCTACCAGCAAGAAGACGACGATAGGCAAACTGGGATCTGAGCTTAGTCCTGGAAGTTGGCGATGATGATGATTGTAATCTTATAAGTGCATAAAAATGATTAAGAAAAAATGAAGACGATAAAGACGGTGAAAATCATTATAAAGATGAACTGGAGACTTTCAAGGTTTAAGGGACTGCGGATGGTGTGGTCTAACCATACTCAAAGATGTGAAGCCTCCTTGGGTTTGCGGTTGTCATGTTTAATTGGATTCCAGGGGGGCTAAGTAAACTGTTGGCTTTACAGCTTCCAAGAACTCAAGTCGTTTATTTTCTTTCGGCTTTTCAACCGTTCCACAGTTAAACGACCGCCGCTTGTAAACAAGATCCCCCAGTGTTAACGAATTCAACAAATTAGCTTCGGTCTTTTTGCTGCTTGCATGTCATACACCAACGAAAAAATATGGATTTATCAGGACATCGATCTACCGTCAGAACAGAGGGACTAATCAGAACATTTTCTACATAAATGGCCATACAACAGTCATGAACATAATCATAATCATAATCATCACGAAAAATAATCTAAACAATAATCATCATCATCATCAATTCCACAATCATTCTTATTAATTACACTCTTTTTATAAAAACCAATAAATTTAAGTTCAGAATGACTGTTCTTAATTTTTTCGAAAATCTGAGGCTGGATTGTTCTTAATTTGTTTTTTATTTAATAGGGTTTAAGCAGTACGGGCGCTAGCTTTTTCAAGGAAAGTGTTCAGTTCTTATTTTCCAACAAAGTGAGTGAGACAACCCTCATTTGCCGAGAAGTTTGAATATTCACCGAAAAGCACCCACACATGGCTAAAAATCCTCGATTATGAGAAAAAACGTTGTTCAAAATTTGCAGAAGCTCAGCCTCATCTTGTTCTTAATTTGTTCTTAACTTTTGACCAATTTTGAGGCTCGTGTTCTTATAAAATTGTTCTTATAAAAAAAGTGTAGTGGAGTTAAAGAACACACCAGTTAACCACGCCCATTTTGTCGTGTAACGTTTAGGGCAATTGGGTAAAGCTTTCAATTCTTCTAATCGCTGTCAGTTTACTAGCCAGAGACTATAATTTACTAACAGTTTATTTTCATGTCCATAAATATAGTGGTTATGATTAAAGTGAAATGGAGGGCGTACTTTAGGCGAAGTCTTTGAAAACTTCAAAAGTGCACAAAATGATTGAACACTTCTTTAAACGTTCAAAAAATGCTTTAGATCTTCTTCAAAAATGTTCACAAAATACTGTAAAAGTTCTTCTAAAACGTTTATAAAAATACTTAAAAAATATTCTCTCAAAACATTAACGAACGTGTAAAACCTCTTCCAGTAGATTAAAATTAACCTTTGAAGAGACCATTCTTACTGTAGGCAATCAATATGAAAGGAATACAACGTAGGAGATTATAGCTTTCGACATTCTGATCAGAATATCTAAAACATGAAAATCCTGAACCCATATCTTTTTGGTCTTTTTGTTAAAGCTTTAACCACAACTAAATAAGGGTCTAAACTACTGGATGTTTTCATGAAAAAGTTCAAATAGGAAATGACGATTTTTTCAACGCATTTTATTTCATTTTTAGCAAATTGTCTTAATTTGGCTTTTGCTTCTATTTGATTAGTTCTGCTTATTACACAGTTTGGATATCACTGAGTTCCCTTCAGAATTTGAAATATAACTTCAACTTACTTCTCTTCAATCATTGGTAGGATTGTTTTTTCTTCCTGTTTAATGCTTTATCGAATTTTGATATCCGTCTCAGTATTCGTACTTCTCTCTCCAATAACCTCCCTGCAAAGCAAATAGTACAGATATCAAATTCATTACACGCTTTTCTATTTGAACAGTCCTTATAGAACGATCCTATTTGAACATCAGGCTGAGATTTGCCCAAAATATCAGAACAACATAAGAAACACGGCAGGCTGAAATTCAACAAAACTCAAGAAATAAAATACCAGCAAAAATTGCAAAATGAAAAAATGGCAACAGGAAAACAGAAAGCGTTAATAGCATTAATTATTTTATCAAGCACAGGTTTTGTCCAGACACTATGATGCACAGGAAATTCCATTACAAAATGAGGAGACAAAATAAGAAACACTTGAGGCTAAAATTTGAAGTTTTCTTATAAAAGAGTGTGTAATTGTAACAACTATTGATAACAGAAATATAACGATAAATAGTTGTATTTATTGAATATTCGAATTGATAGGATTTGGAATAAAAATTCGAATAATGGCTTTCAAAAATGCAAATATTGTGAATCACACTGCAGCTTTTCGTCTGACACTCTTTTTTAGAGTATAAAATGTCAGAACAAAAATTCTACGCTATTCAATTGTCTCACAAAAAGATTGTTTAGTAAAACTTTTAACGTTTATTTTTCAAAATTAAGGAATCAAATTACATAAAAAGTCAAAGAATAAAGCTAAACAAGGTTAACAAGTGTGCTGAAGCAAGAATCATTCCCCCCCCCCCCTTGTTTCTAGAGAGAACTCTGATCCTCTTTAGAATAACTGAAATATACTGTGCAACCTTTAAACTGAACTCGCGACAATAAATTTTTGTGACAATTGCTTTCAAGAGGTGGTTTCTTTTATTGGCGCCTATTTGCCCTAGAAATAAGAGGGAAAAGTACAAAAAGTAATGTACTTTACAACTGTGTGGGGGCCTTGGGAAAATTTATGTTTTGTACACAGTGGCTTGGTAGTACGTTCGCTGGTTTTTCATATTCTACAGGAGAGGGAAGCCAAAAATACTTGTAATGATGGTAGAATCTATTCTTTAATTGGGATCAGCGGCGAAAATTGCGGGGTATGACAAATTGCTGAATAAATTGTCAGTACAAGCACGGTTTTGTCATTTGATGGCAAATTTGCTTGTTTTTGAATATTTCGCTCCTCCCCCTCCCCCACTTTCAAATGGCCTCTGATAAGAAGCATTGAAGATGACAGTTTAGCAGTGCCTCTTCTAATAGTGGCTAAAGCGTGACACGACACAAATCCGCCAAAACCACCCAAAACCACCCAAAACCACCCAAAACCACCCAAAACCACCCAAAACCACCCAAAACCACCCAAAACCACCCACAAACTACTAAAAACATTTGAGCTCTTCCATGTTTCAATCAGTACGAATGTAAGGGTTTTGGAAAAAAAACAGTAAGACTAGATTACGGGTGGGGGCGACCCACACCCATTTACAATCTAAAAAATGGATTGAAGAAAATTACGCGCTCCTTTGTTGACAAAATACGAACTGTTTTAGAAGGTACCGCTTAAAAATCTAGTTGCATTTCTTACATCTAAAATAGAGGTTTGCTCCATATCAAGAGAAAAGATCTCAACTGCTCCGTTTCTTCCTAGTGGCCGAGGGATAAGAGGGCTATAGCTCCCTAAAGCTCTTTAACCCAGCTGGTAAATGTGTATAAAGAAAAATCTCAAAAAGAGAAACACCGAAGGACCAAGTCTGAAACGTTTCTCATACCTTGTCTGCTTAAAATAGTGCTTTTTTAGATGAAGAACTGCAAACACTGCTGAGAAGCATTATGAAATGCTCCTGCGATACAGACCATCAAAGTTTACGTTCACTATTCTAAAAGCTATACAATTCAATATTAAATAATCTATACAATTACAAAAACAATTACAAAGGGGGAGATTAATGGTCTCTGTTGCAGGCTATGACATGCAGGAAGGGATCAAATGTTTTGTAAAGGAGGAAGGAGAAGGAGGATGAACCAAATGGGACAGAAAAACCCCCACAGAAAACTGATGTGGGGCAAGCGAACCCGTCTCTCTCTCTCTCTCTCTCTCTCTCTCTCTCTCTCTCTCTCTCTCTCTCTCTCTCTCTCTCTCTCTCTCTCTCTCTCTCTCTCTCTCTCTCTCTCTCTCTCTCTCTCTCTCTCTCTCTCTCTCTCTCGAGGAATCGTTTTGTCAAATAGGGGTGCTTTTTGGTGAATTTTGGCATATAAACGATGTCTCAATTTGTTGGTAAATCAGGCCTGAATACCTCCTTCGAGCACAATTGCTAGCAACTGCACTGTTACGCCTTAACTATTCAAGAACAAATTAAGACCAACCCAGCCTCAGACTTTCGAAAAAAATTAAGACCAGCCAGCCAGAATTTGAATTTACTGGTGCTAATAAAAAAGAGTGTACACGTTAAGCAAGCAAGGCTCCATAGTTATGCTTTCCAGGCTGACAACACATTAAGAATGCTTATGTTTTGGTCAATGAGTGTTTTTCTATAAATTGTTAAAATTTCAATGATAGCATTCTCTATCACATCAATAGTGTATTCTTAGATTCATCATCTAGGCGCCTGGAAACAGAGTTCAAAAATTTTGCCCTCTTTGCTTTCCTCAAAACTTTTCTTATATATTTTGAATGAAAGTATCTTGGAAATAGAAATTAGGAAAATTCATTTATGATTTGGTCTACGCAATGGCGTCGCATGACCATTCTCGCTGGAGGAGGGGGGGGGGGCGCTGTGTAAGAGATGCAATACCATATTTGACCGACAAAAAATTCTTTTGCTACATTTATATTTTGTTATGAATTTAATTCTACCGACGAGTTCTTTGAAGGTTGGGGGTGTACATCCCCCTCCACACCCCTCAACTCCCCCTCTTTTTCTTTGGGGTTTATGGAAAATATCACGTGGACACAAGCACAAGTCGGTGTCATCAGGGGGAATGTCATCAGGGGGATGTCACCAAGGGAGACATCCCTAGTTGATACCAATATTTGGCAAATTTATACTTTTGCTATTATTTTTTGCAACATTTTGTGCAAGAGCCCCCCTTCGCCTCTGAGTAATATCACAATTCTGTGGTAATATCCTTATTTAATTTGCTTCGTGTGGTGTGGTAAAATCGTGGCGGGTATCACATACAGGACGATTTCTGTGAGTCTGTCGGCACTCTAGACACAGGTGTGAATTCCTGGAAGAAGTGCGAATATCAATCGCACGATAAACAAAGACGGTATACACAGAGTTCGGAAACAAGAGAGACAAAAGTAAACAAAAGCAGCTTACTTTGTCAATAATGATAGTTTGTCTAAATATTAATTAAAAGGTCATTTGTTGTCTTTAAATTAGAAATCAACAAAAGATTTGATGCCGATGACCACATGTGCGCTTGACGCTAAATGACTAACGAAGCAGTTTGAAAGACCTTGCTAAGCTTGGGAAATTACACAATAATCGGATTATTTCACGCTGAAAATGGTGTGAAAACATTTCTGTCTTCTATGACGTCAGCCTTTCGGCGTTTGATAAAATTTACCCTGTGGGACACATATTAAATGACATCTCAACCTTAAGGCGTTTTGGATTTGATTTTGGACACAATAGCAGTACACTTCAAAGGTAAATTCAATACAGGCGCGAGCTATAAAAAATCAACCACCGATGTTATTGCTGGATGTTTTGGAAGGCTATGTGTGCCTAAACTCCATTTAGACAAAAGAAAATGGAGAAAAGTAGGTGGTAATAACATTAACCCGTCTTATTTGGGATAAAAAACCAATGTCTCCAAGTATCCAACTGGATAACATTTCGGGCACGAAGAGACGTTATGGGACACAACCAGAAACCGCTGCCCACAAAAATAATACAATACACACTTTTTTAAATGGCTTTGAAAAAAGCAAACATTTCGTAGCCATTTACAAGTTTTGTACCACCAAAAGATTGTTTACACACTTTTTATAAGAACCAGTAAATTTAAGTAAAGGCTGGCTGATCTTAATTTTTCTGAAAATCTGAGACTGGGTTGTTCTTAATTTGTTCGTAAATTAAGAGGGTGTAAGCAGTGTGATTGCTAGCTTTTTCGCCCTAAGGAGGTGTTCAGGCCTCATTTCATTTGCCAAGAACGTGAGTGAGGTGTTCAGGCCTCATTTCATTTGCCAAGAAAGTGAGTGAGACAACCTTCATTTGCCGACAAGTTTGAATATTCACCGAAAAAGTACCCTCACGTAAATAAAAATCTTCGTTTTTGAGATAAAACGTTGTTCAAAATTGCATTTTGAAGAAGCTCAGCTTTAAGCTTGTTCTTAATTTGTTCTTAACTTTTGATCAATTTCGAGGCTCGTGTTCTTAAAAAAGTGTTCTTATAAAAAGAAAGAGTGTGATCTGTGTTATTTCTATGAACCGCTCCAGAAAATGTTCTAGAGAATGTATCGTTACTTCTAGAACAGGAGGTCCAAGTTCAATTTTGTCACTATTTGCCTAAACAGTCATTTATGTAGATATACCATACTGAGACATTATTCTGATAAATCCTAATAGGCCAAATGTTGACTGGCAATATGCTTAGGAAAAATTAAGAGAAAAGAACCAAACAATTTTTCTAATGACTTAGGTTTCGGAGAAGGGTGTAATCTGTGCTCTGGGGCTAGAAGGGCAAACAATAGAGATTCCTTGGTCTCAACTCTTAAATTTCAATGACAAAAAGAAGCTTTCTCTATCATATCAATAGTGTATTCTAAGATTCATCATCTGCAACTACCTACCTACATAAGAAAATTTGTAACACCAATTTCTATCTGACCATTCTTTTCGAAAACTTCACTGAAGTTTTTCTAATTCGTTCGAAAAGGGAGTGAAAAATCTGATTTTATCACCTAGAGAGAGAGAGAGCCTTAGAGAGGTGATATATCCGCACTTTTTTATTCTAAACTAACTTGGTGACCCAATTTGGTGTTCAAACAAACAAACCCTCTACCCTTGACTCAACGAGCATGCGTAATAATCGTTCCGTTTATGCGCATGCTGATTAACTCCAGGATGGAGGGCTGCCTCACTCATTTAAAAAACTTTTTCTTGTTCGTCTCCTCAAAAAGAACCGAAAATTCGCCCCCTATTCATGTGAACGGGTGAATGTTTGGTGGGATGTTGGATCGGTAACTGTTATTTAATGGTCTTAGAAACAATTCACCATTGAATGGAGTTGTTTTAAAACGATCAATTTTGAAATAATTGAAACATTACGAGCACCTAAACCTCAAATTATATGAATGTCGAGCCTCAGGAAAAAGTATCTGGTTCTTAAAGGGGAAATGTATGAAATAAAATATTACTGACAAATTCTGCCTAAGCAGGGGCGTCACCAAAGGGGGATACGGGGGAGTGGTGCGGAACCCCCCCCAATATTTTGTTCGTCGGCACATTAAGGTTTTTTGCCGGGAAAAAGATGGAATTTTTGTACTCACTCTGTAACCTTTTTGAAACAATTGACAATTTTTGAAACAATTTCTGTGTAGTTGAACTTTTAAATGAATGGCACGAGAGTATAAACTTTGAAACAGAAACACATATAAGTAGCCTGTAAGAGTATTTATATTTTGACCACACCCTTAAAGAGTGAGACGCGCCCTTTTCCGGCAAAAATTATCTTTCATCCCTCCAAACAATTTTCTTGGTTCGCCCAAGAGCAAAAGTGCTTTCCTATAAAACAGAATGGACATGCAGGACTCTGAAAACAACTAATTAGGTTATATTTTTTAATATGTCTGCATTTGAAAAATAAAAACTGAATCAGCTTGAACATTTCTGTTACACTACAGTGGTTTCATGAAAGGCATACGCGCCCTTATTATGTTGCCTCTATTCTTAACAACAGCTGCAACATTATCGATTCATTGTTCCATGCACGTGGCCTCAAGAAAGTATTAGTGAGTCATTCAAAACGCATTCTCGTCTATTCTTATCGACTAATCCAAAAGATAAAGCTTTACCACTAGAATTCCACTTATAACTGCGTTACTTACGAAAGTGAAACTCCTGCTATACTGATTTGCAACTTCTTTCAGTGGGAGTGCGTCACCCCGTAAAATATTTTGTGTTTTTCGGTAACTATTACTTTGATTCGGTAAAAATGCATTTTTTGATGGTCAGTAGTAACAAAATAATGCAATAACTTACTTTGTATATCTTAAATTTTCATCTTAAAGTTAAAGACTAAATTTTTTAAAAATGGGCGTTTCCATCAGTTTCCAGTCACCTAAAGAGTGTGGCACAAAGTCCAATCCGTATGTTATAAAAGTTAAAATCACCTGAAACAACCTGAAACAACCTGAAACAATCTGAAATCACCCGAAATCACCCGAAATCACCCGAAATCACCTGAAATCACCTGAAATCACCCGAAATCACCTTAAACCATCTGCAAATCACCTGAAACCACCTGAAAATCTCCTGACAGTTAGCCGGAATTCCGGAACCCCAATCACACCTTAGTTGTGCAGCAATTATTCCAATTGTTCCCATACAATACACAAGTAGACACCACTTCGAAAATGTAAATCCTAATCCTAAATAACCATATACAAATCAGGATTATACATGAATACAAATTTTGTTTAGACCCCCTGTTTAAACAGAGGTAGCCCCACCCCCTTCTTGCAGTCGATTAACCTCGCTTTAAGCTAGCACACCCGATTTTCTAACTTGCAAGAAGAAGAGATCCAACTTTTGCAAAAATGCCTCTCAGTTCTCACAACCTCAGGATTGAAACCAGTGGATTCGGAAAGAATCCGATCCCAAGGGCTGATATTTGGTTACTGTATCATTCATTGAAAGGTACCAAGTGACCAATGGTATTTAGAGCAGTTTCGCTTCTTGAGTGATCCCAGTCATGGCTTTTCGTTAGCCTCGTTTTGATGAAGATTATTTTGACTCATTGTAACCAAAAGAAGCTCGGTATTCAAAGTATGATCATTCTAAGGAACTAGCATTCATTTATTTTTGGTAAAACTCGAAAATCACCCTAGTGGGAAATAATCGAAGTATTTGAATGGGAAAAAAGCGCACGATAGAGTGGAATTATCACACCAGTGGAATTGTCAGTCCTTTATGCGAGACAATAGATTTAAAAATCCCATTC
Organism: Rhopilema esculentum; assembly: GCF_057945365.1. Taxonomy (NCBI): domain Eukaryota; kingdom Metazoa; phylum Cnidaria; class Scyphozoa; order Rhizostomeae; family Rhizostomatidae; genus Rhopilema; species Rhopilema esculentum. Next base: position 5,186,560 of record NC_142816.1, read on the forward strand.
ACGAAAACAATGTAGGTGATTTCCAGGTAGTTTCAGGTGATTTGCAGGTGATTTGCAGGTGGTTTCAGGTGATTTGCAGGTGATTTAAGATGATTTCAGGTGATTTCAGGTCGTTTCAGGTGATTTTAACTTTTGTAACATACGAAGTCCAATCATCATACAACACCCTTTGCCAGTCTTTTATTTCGAATACGGGTGACTTTTCTGAAAAGGGGGTTGAAAGAAGGCAATACGGGGTTGAAGAAGTCGCTTTGGACTCATTTTCGGGACAATTTCATACGTCAAAACTTTGTTACAAAGAACTGGTGCGCCAATAAGGCAGTCGTGTTTTGCTACGAGCATGGTACTGTACAGGTATACTGGCCTCTTGTTACCAAAGGGTATTTCGAAGATAATTATTCCAATAGTCTTGTGATTTATTACCCCAGTACTAAAGACACAATATTGGAAAGAGCGATCAGATATACACGCATAAGAACAAAAGACAAAATACAGCTATCGAAATATTTAAACAAAGATAACTTCAAATATTTCTTGTTTGTTTACTTCAGCCTTGATCGTCACAAACTATAAATAAAATAGATAGTTATGGACTAATCTTTTCTTTTGATGGGTGCCTACCAAAGCTGAAAGTCAACAGCACACATTGTAGTGTCATCAAAGATTTCACTGTTTGAGAAATAGGATGAAAAGAATAACTGATATCATATAATTTTTCCCATGGCGAAGGATCCTTTCGATATTTTCCCCCATAAAATCTTATAGTGGCGGAAATTGCAGATGTGTGTTTTTGTGGGGGGGGGGGGGGTTAAATTTCCCCCTCCCCCTATGAAAAATGAGTTTCCGCCACTAAAATCTTATGATATTTGACTCTTTTCTTGCTTCTTACACGCAAAACATGAATACATGCAATTAAAAAGTATTTTCGTGCAGTGCTTTTGTGTATAAAAATAATATGTAGGCATTTACTGTTTAGTAGTAAACTTGAAAAATATTCAAATAATTGTCTAAGGTAGGCAAAGAAAATAGAAGAAAGGGGTAGATGAAGATTGCAAGAAACTGAAGTCCAGAACAAGCAAAGGGTCTTATTTTTTGCTTTTGGACTCTCCCATATCTCTTAGGATTATTTCGAAGTTAAAAAGAATCACAATTTTTAATACGGAATTTTCCTCTTCAAATTGTTTGGGCTTTTAATCTTTAGTTCTTGGGAGATTTTCGAGCTTTGAATAACTGGTAATACACTTCTTGGGAAAACTAAGTTTTTGAATATATTTTAACCCCTAAAGTCCTTACTGATAGAACAAGACACACGCATAAAGCCTTCAGGAAGGAAACACACTAACAAACACAAGCCGCGGTTCCTTTACACTAATAAACTCATTTAAGCTGGGTCTTTTTTAAGATCAAGGACAAATGTAGCCTTGAGGCGAGTAATTATTAACAAGCCTTAAAGAAATATGAACTATTCTTTTCTTGAAAAGCTTAGTTTCATTAACTTCATTGACGATGAAAAAACCAGACTTATCGTGATTGAAACTTGCAATCACCTTGGTTTTCAGGGTTGAATGACGTAGTGGCCTATACTAAGCCAAGTCCCCTAACCAATCAATGAAGTTGTGCGTGTTGTACGTCGAAAATGAGCAAAATTTGATAAAATAAAACATCGACTTTGTACAAGAAATGAATATTTGGTACGACGTTTCGAGCCTAACTCCTTATCATCAACTTGAATACAACAGGTTTATCAATTACCATAAAAGCAGAAAATTATTATCATTGAAGGTCAGTGAACAAATTTCTTATCTATAAACCTAATCTTAGCACAAAGTACCATGTTGCCTGGAGCGGTAGCCAAGTTGTTATTCATGGATGGTCTTAAAATCAATTTCGTCCACAAGTATTTTTTCGCTCGCAGTGTATAAGAGGTTTTTAAATCAAATTTCAACAATAAGTACCTTGGCTGTATAGCTTATCGAAGATTAGTGGCTATAATTAGCGCAGATAACATAGCCAATCACAGGATCAGTATCAACCAACCAGGGGATATCAGCGAGTTATGACGTAACGCATTGAAATTACATTTGACTTGCCCAAGCCTCAGTTAATAATCAAAGAAAAACAAGAACAATAAGCCTGGGGGGAGAGAGAAAAGAAGAAGAGGGAGGAGAGAAAAAAGAAAAGAGGCAAGGGAGGAAAATCTGTTTTTCCCTTCGCTCTTTCCCTTTTCCCCTCCTTCCTTCTCTCCCCTCCTTTCCTACCTCCCACATTTCTTTTTTCTCAAATTTGTTATTTTTTCTTTGATTAATAACTGAGTCAAGGGATATATAAATACTCTGTGTGGCATTTTACAGTAGGGTAGAAAGACAGAACAGAGATTCTCTATTCTGTGGTAAGATGTATAGTATTAGCGAGCATGGGAGTTTCATACTGCCTATCCTAATCATTATTAATGGGCTGCATATCTATAAGGACTATAAGAAGGCCTCAATGGTCTCTACTAGGTTTAATATAGAGCAAACAGTTTGCATAATTATAATCAAAATCATCAAATGGTCAAAATTCTTGAAAAACAGAACAATTTTTTACTGAGTAGAATGTCCTGGTTTAGATTTTAGATTGGAACAAAAGGAACTGCCCTTCGATCAAGATGATGATTTCAGACTGTTTGTTGAAAATGCTGTACAGGGAGATAATGCTACAAAAATTCAGGGTTTGTCTATCAACAAACAGTTACTTTAAGTTAAAAATCTCAAAGATTGAGACAAGTGGTTTAAAGTAATTAAAAATTCTTGAACATGAATTTCTTAAGGAGCTCCTCCTTTTCTATCTGTCATTTTCTTTCTGTGTTACAATGTAGTTTTAATTTAGATTGTGTGTAGTGTAGCTTTATCATGGACTGAACCATGGACAGAGGAACAAGGGGGCACGTGACCCCCATTTTTCAGAAACATTGGTCAAGTAGCTGACAGACGTGCCCCTATTTTGACTACATGCCCCCCCCCTCACTTTTGAAGTGCTTCCTACGTCTATGAGCTGAACTGAAATGAATACAAATGTAACCAAAAATGATCCTTACAGGCTGTACATATGAATTGGCTAACGAGGAAGGACTATCGAGAGACCCCCAATGAGAAGTAAATGAGTTTATTAACGTATGGTTAGGGAGTCTAGCAAGGATTGGTGTTTAATCATCGGATTAGCCTTGGCTTCACTGTAGTTCAGCATCAGAGGCATCAAAGATGCGGCAATAAATACCACGCAAAACCGATGCAGTTTTTGAATAGAATCCTTGATAAAATTCTTACCACACGAAGCCATAGATAATCTTGACAAATAAGGTGGTCCCCATAAAAATTTTCTAGTTATGTGATCCCACAACGGATCAGTTCACATGGATGCACTCTATACATCATTTTTAGAAAAGTGGCATTAAACCAGCAAGTTAATCCACGGTCGTGCTTTGATGGTGGTTGTAATAATACAGAACTACCTTTAATTTGATTGCTTAACAATTTTATTAACGGATCACAAATAATAGTAACATTGTGTCTACTCGTTTCAAGCTACAGGCCAGTCCAGTGTGTAGTCTGAATGAACCTTTGATGGACCACACGATGCCTTCTCAAAATTTCTTCTGCCTTGATTCAACTTTCAACTGCCTGAGGAAATTTCTTAGATGACTAAAGCTAACTAGCCAAAGTCATAAATTTTCATCCCTTTCACACAGGTCTAGGGTTAGTGACCCCTTTCAAGGTTACAAGAGCTCAAGAGAGCCTTAAAAATAAATCGGAAACTCTCCCTGTTCTTAGTTCCTTTCGCTCTCTGAAGCACTGGTACCCGGGGTAGGGGTATACCAACCCTTATCGTTATTCAATACTTAGCTTGAGGGGTGGTAACACTTGTAGAAGAAAATTGAGCCATTTAATCTACCGACGAAGACATACCAGATGAAAACTTTGTTTAACTTATACAACAGTCTGAATATTTTGCCAACAAACAAACAAAATTATGCCGAACAACAATGAAACTTTGGGCGATAGACACATCACGGCAGATACGCACCTGAATCGGAGCGGATCGTAATTTCAACAGTTCTCTAGTTCTGAAAATTGCAACTCCAGGTCTAATCCCCTGAAAAATGATTCTCTCTACGTCTTTTTTGCAGCGTCGACCCAAGCCCTATAAAATACTTAATTGTGCCTCTTTACAGCTCTTTATTTTATCGCAAGCTAGTGTCAGAGTCTTAAAGGGAACCAGCAGGTATTTCTTTTGCTAAGTAATCCTGTGTTAGAGAAATTTTACCAGCAACTTTTGAAAATATATATATTTAATATACGTATTCCGCTTCTTATCATAATAAGTGCTATGATGTGCGATTTATCTCATCATTAAGTTCTCTCTCTGTCCCTTAAGCTATGGATAATCTTGGGACCAGAAAGGATTTGTAAGCATCCTTCTACGATACAGTTTTCAAACAAAGGCTATCAAACTATCTTACTGTTTGAAAATCATAATATTGTGGTTTAACACTGCTTCGACCAGCAGTTCCAATGTCTAAAGTATTCAAAATTGAGCTTTGCTTTGAAACACTGAGATAAGACGATGGGCGATTACGTCGTCCGTAAATGCTTTCTCTCAAGCAACCAGTTAATAAGAAGCGAAAATCGCCTTCTTTGGTTACAAAAATTATGAATTGCTTTTTGTGATGCTCAAAGAGCCAGAAACTTAAACAACAATTTCTATTTGCTTTCAAAGATCTACCACCCTCGCTTCCCACTTGATGTAACGCCATTTAAATGTCAAAAGCGAGCAGCATCTTTTCCAGCTATGAAAAATGTTTTCTTGCATGATACGTCCCCTGAAGGAGTCCCAGCATTGTTTCAGAGAGTAAAAAGGGTGGGTAAATAAGAAAATAAAAGTTAATAATCAGTACTACAATAGTAAGTAGAAAATTCTAGATTAACTTTTTCTCTTGTTCAACCTCAAACACCAAACGATTCCTTTCAAGTTTATGTTTCTTAATTGTTTTCTCCAGTTCTACCACCCTTTTCCCCTTTTTCCCAAAAATATGTCTTGATGTGTTTTAACGCCATTTAAACGTCAAAAGCAAGCAATATCTTTTCCAGCTATACACACAAGCAGCTTTTTTGCTAAGTTACTAAGCTGAACCGTAACTTCTGGCTGTAAATCCCTTTTGAAGTTGATGCATATTGTTGTAAGATAGTTATAAGTCAAAGTCATCTGCAAATTCACTTTTTATAGAACTCAAGGTACGACAACTGTTTACTTTGGAAAGAAATGAGCTCAAAATTGATACTTGAGGAACTTTTATTCTATTTTAATTCAGTGACTTTGCAGGTTCAACGATTCCTTCAAAGTTTATGTTTCTCATTTGCTTTCTCCAGTTCTACCACTCTTTTCCTCTTCCTCTCAAAAATATGTCTTGATGTGTTTTAACGCCATTTAAACGTCAAAAGCAAGCAATATCTTTTCCAGCTATACACACAAGCAGCTTTTTTGCTAAGTTACTAAGCTGAACCGTAACTTCTGGCTGTAAATCCCTTTTGAAGTTGATGCATATTGTTGTAAGATAGTTATAAGTCAAAGTCATCTGCAAATTCACTTTTTATAGAACTCAAGGTACGACAACTGTTTACTTTGGAAAGAAATGAGCTCAAAATTGATACTTGAGGAACTTTTATTCTATTTTAATTCAGTGACTTTGCAGGTTCAACGATTCCTTCAAAGTTTATGTTTCTCATTTGCTTTCTCCAGTTCTACCACTCTTTTCCTCTTCCTCTCAAAAATATGTCTTGATGTGTTTTAACGCCATTTAAACGTCAAAAGCAAGCAATATCTTTTCCAGCTATACACACAAGCAGCTTTTTTGCTAAGTTACTAAGCTGAACCGTAACTTCTGGCTGTAAATCTCTTTTGAAGTTGATGCATATGGTGGTAAGATAGCCATAAGCCACAGTCATCTGCAAATTCACTTTTTATAGAACTCAAGGTACGACAACTGTATATTTTGGAAAGAAATGAACTCAAAATTGATACTTGAGGAACTCCTTGTTCTATTTTAATTCAGTGACTTTGCTTAAGCAGGTTCAACGATTCCTTCAAAGTTTAAGTTTCTTAATTGTTTTCTCCAGTTCTACCACCCTTTTCCCCTTCCTCTCGAAAATATGTCTTGATGTGTTTTAACGCCATTTAAACGTCAAAAGCAAGCAATATATTTTCCAGCAATACACACCTTGCACACAAGCAGCTTTTTTGCTAAGTTACTAAACCACTTCTGAACTGCAACTTGTGGCACTAAATCTCTTTTGGAGTTGATGTCTATTGTGGTTAGATAGCCATAAGCCATGGTCATCTGCAAATTCACTTTTTATATAATTAATTTTACGATAGCTATAAATGTTAGCAAGTGAAGAGTCTAAAATTGATCCTTGAGGAACCCCTTGTTCTATTTTCATTCAGTGACTTTGCTTAAGCAGGTTTGGTTTTGATACTTCGCGTGCTCTTTTGAAAAACGCTGTACAAAATACACATTATTGCCTAAAGCACACAACTATGACAAAAACCATCGGAGGTTAATGATGTCAACAATCAAAAGGCATAAAAAAGATCGACATCGATTATGATTATACGTCTAAGCCTACAACTCAAGCTTGAAAATAGAGAGGGGGAAGTCAAGTGACAAAATGAGAACAATTTGTACCAATATTCCTTAATTTTGCAAAAAGTTGGTGGTATGAGTACGGTATCTGGTTATGGGTGCACTTTTAGGATCTAAAATGAGCTTACATGCAAAGAAAAGACATAGGTATCGGTATTGGAAAGACAGCTAAGAATCAATTCACTAACACTGTAGATGGATAGAGAGGTAGACATTAGTGAAATGGAAATAAAAACCAATATACCAAAGAAAATGAGAGCGAAATGGCAACTGAGTATAGTTAAAATAAGGAACAAATCTTGCTATGGGGGTTTGGTAGAGGGACAGATTGGTATGTCACTGGTGTGAGGATGGCTTAGTGGTTAGAGGTGCTGACTACAGACCACGGGGTCCGTGGCTCGAGGCCCTGGCAGGACCAAACTTTCACGCAGAGTGGGGAGAGTCGCCAGCTTTCTGTAATTCCAGGTGTAGGAATCACGAGGTGTGGTCACATCGAGAGAAAAGAACAGGACACTGCTCAATAAGCACAGCTTCTCAGTGTCCTAAAAACTACCTTCGAATGCTAGGTAGCAACAAATACAAGAACAAGGCACAGAGAAAAGTATCGAAAAACGTATTGCAGCATTCAGAATAAGAAGTGTTAATCTTTGTAGATGCAAAGCTGTAAGCAAAACTAACGAGGATGCAAATGTTTCAGAGGAAGCCAGATCAGTTTTCCCCTTGGTACTCCCCGATATGAATTAGTGTTATGTTGTTATTCCATAAAGTGAAACCCAAGAGGCAGCTGGAGATAGAAGAACATGACTTATTGTGGATTAAAAAGGACGTCCAGGAAATTAAGAAGAATCGCGAAAGGTTTGGAAAAGCAGCAAATGATGTTAATATATGAAGATAATTAAAATGAGATGATGAACAGAATCCCTTTCAGAGATTTCATCTTGCTTGAAATGGCAAAAGTCTTGTAAATCGACCTTCTCTTGATGAAAGTCGACTAATGACCCCGAATAGATATATGGCGTTAATAATCATGCTTTTCCGTGTTACTTCACATTCCAGTCTCGAATAACACGAGGAGAGAACGTGGCTGTCGCAGGTACGATGTCTGGTGCTGAGATATCGATTTCGTAATATCATCCCTTTACTGGTTTTAAGAACAAGTTAAGTAAATTAAACGTCTGGTGTTAAACTTTTTGAGTTGTCAACTCGTGGTGCAAAGCAGACAAGGTTTTTTCTTGTACCTGTATCTACCTGTCCAGAAATACTGGTGGCCCAGTCTTGTGGGCTTCTCTGTCTCTGCATTATAATCAGCCTGTTTATGTCAACTGATCAATATTCACAGGACATTGCATCTTAAAAAATTGTGAAAGCCGCTAAATATCATGCGAACTAGCGATCTCTGCGTCTCCGATTACGTAAGCATCAAAATGACTCCGACCCAACCCCCTTGGTTCCTGTTTGGGTCTTTCAGTACTCTAAGGTGCTCGATTCCGATTATTTGACAAATTATAAACAATTTTCATTTTCAAATGCAAAAACTGCCATGTTTAGTGTGCTGCAGCGTCCTAAAATTTCAGTGAATTTGTTGAAAAGGGCGGGAATGTTGGTAAGGGGTTTTAAGCCCCAAAAGTTATCAGTGAACCCTGAATGGGCTGGCCTCGGCTTCTTCTTTCTCGGTCACAAGATCCCTCCACAGTTGAAGCAATAGAAAATATAAAAAATGTTATCACTTAGAGCCTTAGCCTGAAAATTTCACCCATTCAAACGAAAATGGTTTTCTTCCTGTATATGCCCTTTTAACCAGTGCAAAATATCTAGCAATTGCTTGAAATTTTGATGCTTTAGGACGGTCAGGCAGTCTTGTGGTTTACTTCTTAGATCAAATGAGGCTTCAAAATATGGTGGAGTGTGTCAATAAATCAAAGGTAACAGAGCAAACTTAAGCAGTTCCGATGAAGCAAAAGAGATGAAAAATTCACAAAAGTAGGATTGCAAAATCGTCTTATAAAACAGTATAATGGTTACAAAAGATGGATCCTAAAAGCCTTTTGTCGGCTGCAAAATCACAAGGATTCCTATACATTCACTACATATTCATTTCCAAGATTCTATTAGGAAATCTAGATTCCATATGTGATGATTATTGGCCTAAAACTCAATTGTGAATCGCCCTGATATCCTAACCAAACTTCCTACGATAGTCATACTTTCAACCTCTGCACTGCATGGGGTGAACCTTCATACGATACGATTTAAAATATCTTACTATTTAAAAAGTTTAAATTTTCTAAATAAAAGGAAAGCAGAAATTTGGTTTTCGATTTAAGGACGTGAGCAATGCCACACCATGTTTTATCTCCCTAGGGCTATCTGTGACCTAATCATGGCTAATTTTCAAAAGAATACATAATCGATGGCCACTGGATTCCTCTCGATGTCACCTAACCTTGGTTTTCAACTATCCTTAAAAGCTCCATTTGCTAAAACAATCATACACAGCCGAGTATATATTCAGATCTTGTGAATATTAGCTTGTGTTCCCGACTCTACTTTCAAGTTAGGCGTCTGGATCACAGGCTAGTAAATGCAAGAAGGTCGAAGGCTCACAAGGGCCTAAACAAGGCTGGGCCTATAATTACTTGCCGATAGCTCAGTGGTTAGGGTCGCTGACTGTGGATCCAAGGGCCTGTGGTTCGAGTCCCTGATATGACTAGACTTTCAATTGAGAGTCAGGAGAGTCGCCAGACTTCTGTAATTTCAGTCGTGGGACTCACGAGGTGAGGTCACATCGAGAGGAAGGATCATGACACTGCTTGATAAGGACAGCGTCTGTGTCCTGGAGCTACCTTTAGATGCTAGGTAGCAAATACAAGTACAAATAGATAGTAAGTTTCAAGAAGCAATTCTCAAAACTAGGATTTGGTTCAAGTCGGGTGTGATGAAGAAGGGCGATGTCTGTTAACAGCCCGCTATTGGCGGTATTGTCTGTATGTTTTCTCTTATGACAAATAATTTTCAGAAAAAGGAGGAATCGAAACTGTAAGCTCCGGCTTTCAATTTTGGACGAAATGGCTAACGAAGGAGAAAAGGTGGATATATTACTGGGATGTATGATCTTTTCTTGGGTAAAATCTACATCCTTATGGATATAGATTTTTTCAAAATTCAGGTAAATTTAACTATAAATTGGCTCAACATTGCAAGAGCTTTTGCAACCTGGCCTCTTGAAACAATGGCAAGATCCTTACATCCCACTAGATCTTTTAACCAATTCCCGACCTCCTTTTTCTAGCTACCAAACCATGGAAAACGTGTTTGCGAACGTCACAAGATGCGTTTTCACGACTTTCTGCGAAGAAGAATAACACCAGAACCAATTGGACAACAGACCCCTTATCGCACGGTCCCCTTTCCTATTGAGTAACAGACCCCTTATTGCACGGTCCCCTTTCCCATTGTACATCAGACCCCTTATCGCACGGTCCCCTTTCCTATTGAGTAACAGCCCTTTATTGCACGGTCCCCTTTCCCATTGAGTAACAGACCCCTTATCACACAGCCCCCTTTCCCATTGAGTAACAATCCCTTATTGTACGATCCCCTTTCCCATTGAGTAACAGACCCCTTATCGCACAGCCCCCTTTCCCATTGAGTAACAGACCCCTTATCACACAGCCCCCTTTCCCATTGAGTAACAGCCCCTTATTGCACGGTCCCCTATTCTTTTGTACATCAGACCCCTTATCGCACCGTCCCCCTTCCCCATTGAGTAACAGACCCCTTATTGCACGGCCCCCTTTCCACCTTGAATAACAGACCCTTTATTGCAGGACCCCCTTCCCCATTGTACAACATACCCCTTATCGCACGGCCCCCTTCCCCCATTGTACAACATACCCCATTGTACAACATACCCCTTATCGCACTGCCCCCTTCCCCGCCTTGATTCAGCCACAGAATAGAAATGACTAGTGTTAATTTCTATTACCACTACTCCATTTCTATTCTGTGATTCAGCAGTGTTCTCTGTAATTCATTTATTAATTTATGAAAGAATAAAGGAATATCAGTATAAAGTTTATCCTATTTATTCAGAAAAAATAATATAAAACATTTAACAAAATTTATTGGAAAATGCAGCCGCTGATCAAATTATACTCATTCAAAATATTCAGACAGTAACTAAGTCTTATAAAACTAAAATTTTGATTAATATATCATCTATTAATTATGAATGTGCTAGCCAATAATTTCCTGTATTGAAGAATAAAACAAATGGTGTTTTATGTTAGCCGCAAAGAATTATTTAATAGTACCCTATGAAGTTATAAACAAGAAGGATTTCTAAGTTTATGGATGTACCAAAATCACAAAAAATAGTTTTATGCTACCCGTATCTGTTGATGGATTCCGGTTAATATGGCTTTAATATGTATTCTTCAACCAAGCATCAAAATACATAGTAAAGATTAGTTATTCTAGGATATTTGAGAAAGTACTTGGAACGAAGTACCTAGGGCCTTCTCTGAAACTTATACATTAAAAACAAAAAGCTAAGGGAGAAAGAACGTTGGCTGTAACTAGGGGTGCAATTTTATGGCGATTCTAAGGTATCAGCGCTCTTTGTTAATTGACAGATTTGAATTTTTTTCACTTTTTTGATGCATTTTTCGAAAAAGAGCTTGCCATTTTTTCTTTCCTAAGCACTGCATCCCGAAATGTAATGAAAATAGCCTCTGTACCGGCGTAGCATGGACACTTTCATTAAAAATCATACAGCATTAAAGTTGGAAAATCTATATCTAAAAAATTATAGACAAGCAGAAATTCTAAGGCTTGATTGGAACGCCTTGCAATTTGCAGGGGATGAGAGGCTTGATGGATGAAAGATTTCCAGTTTTGTCTGTAAAGATTTTCAGTGTCACTTATTGAAGAGGCAAAATAATTGGAAACTTTCAAAAGCGGCTCATGAATGTTTCCAAATTATTTCTACAATGATTTAAAGATGAGCTCTGAAAATGTATCAGAAGAAATTGGTTTCTTAAGAAAATAAGCTCATTTCCACAACTTAAAAAAATCCCAAGTCTCGATTAAGAGCTAAAAATAATTAAGAGACAAGGATTTTCCAGGTTTCCAAAAATTCCTACCGAAAGAAACAAAGTTTTTCATTGTCCTGATAAGTGGGTTTCTTGGACGGATTCTTTTGTGCTAAATGTATTAAAATATTTTATGCCAACCTAGGTTTAAAACTCTCAGGATTTAGGCGCCGTTTCATTTGCACAATGATGTTTTTACATTAAGCAAACTCCAGTGACCTTATTTGCCACTGCAATTTGAAACGTTAAAGAATCAATCGACGAATTTCAACATTTAAGGAAAAGAAAGTAATCTAGAATAACTGTTAGAGAGGTTAAATATCCTATCCTACAAAAATCCTATCCTATCCTATCCTATCCTATCCTATCCTATCCTATCCTATCCTATCCTATCCTATCCTATCCTATCCTATCCTATCCTATCCTATCCTATCCTATCCTATCCTATCCTATCCTATCCTATCCTATCCTATCCTATCCTATCCTATCCTATCCTAACCTATCCTATCCTATCCTATCCTATCCTATCCTATCCTATCCATCCTATCCTATCCTATCCTATCCTATCCTATCCTATCCTATCCTATCCTATCCTATCCTATCCTATCCTATCCTATCCTATCCTATCCTATCCTATCCTATCCTATCCTATCCTATCCTATCCTATCCTATCCTATCCTATCCTATCCTATCCTATCCTATCCTATCCTATCCTATCCTATCCTATCCTATCCTATCCTATAAAAAAATATCTTATCCTATATGAGGAAGGTTTATATAAAAAAATTGCTGAAAAACAATAACAAAGTATAAAAATTGAGTAGGTACAGGTCGCTGCCCCTACACCCTGAAACTTTAACTTCAGTTATAAGTTCAAAAACAAAGATAAATTGTATTTTAAACGACGGTTTGCATTCAATAATAAACATTATTCCAAAAAGCAGCATATTTTAGGTGCTGTCTATGGCAGCCCTCATCAGAAAAATTAGAATTAAATCTCAAAACACGTTTCTAGCTAAATATTTTTGGAGTTTAATATCACAACACGCACATAATTTGCAATATTTATTGTAGCTATTCTTCTAGAAACAAAAATCAACGAGAATTTGAAATTATATCTCCATCTTAGTCCATCTTTACACTGTCGACAGAGAAATGGATGACTTTATCCTCAATAATCTGCTTATATAGATATTCTACCAAGCATTGACAAGAAACGTTATTTTATAAGCATTACAATTACATAGATCCCATTTTGTGTGAGATTTAATTCATAAACCATAATATTACCTAACCGTTTACAAATTGTGATGATAAAACCGTGCCTTTTTTAATAAGATTTGTCATTTTGTTACTACTAAAGTGAGAGGACTTTGCCACCGAACTGTGGTAGCGATACATTTTATTTGTTTTAAGGGATACCATGAGAAGACAAAACAGTTTGTGGCTTACATCGGAACTTTTTTACATTATGTCTTCCTGTCGCTCATAAACGTAATATTCTTTATACTTAAAAAAATTTCTCTATTTCCTTTTGACGGTGGATAATGGACAAGGTTTTGTTGTCGGCAGCCACAAGCCATCAAAGTTTCAAGTCTGAGGTTGCTAAGATAAATCAAAGAAAAAAATATTTGCTGATAAAAGAGATTGTGCTTGGATTTTGGTCGGGTGGCTTGTTTTCCCTAATGTCTTAAATTTGTTTAAGAAGTTTCTAAACCCAACCGAATTCCATTACCTTCCACAAATTTCCGTAGTATGAGTAAATCCTAATTTGTTTTAACTTTATAACATGCAAATTCAATACGTTTTGTAATCGGGGTTTACTCTGATTTCAGACTTCATTGTGGAAACTGAGAAAATTGGGGCAAAGTTAATGCAGAAAGGGCGTTATAGGGAAGTAACGAGATATTTCAGCAAAATCTTGTCTAGACAGTAAGAACACACGATTGTTTACATGAGAAAATATAACTTCTTAGAATAAAAAATTTGGACAACGTCAAGGTGGAGAATAATCAAGAAAGAATTTTGAAAGTGGTCGAATGACTAAATTTTTTAAAGAAAGGAGTTTTAATTAGATAGTTAAAACTTTCCAAATCTTCACACTAATATTGTGTTTAAGAATCAGATGTAAAGAATAAGTGTTTAAGAATTGAATATCATGTTCCCAGGGGCTTCCCAAAGGAAGGAATGGGAGCAATTACTGAACCTGTGTTTGCCTGGGTTTCTGTTATCCCTCCATATAGAGGGGAAATTTGATTAATGTCATTAAAAACTTTTTTAAGCATTTTTCATCAAAAAGAAAATTTTGAAATATCGCAATTCTGGCTTGTTCTCATTGTCATTAACCAGAGCAAAACAACAACAATCCATTAGCAAAGTTCAAATCTTCAAATGCCTAGGCCAAATAGTAACCAGATTTGCTGACTCTACATTTTTTCTGGTAGTCTATAGTGTTTTCCAGTGTATATACCAAAAATATTTTCATGGCATCGTCAATCTCAATAAAAGCAATAACTCTTGATATGCTTTTATGACATCAATAATAAACACCCCATCCCGGCTTATCTTTTCTGGATTCTTGAAAACTCTCGCTCTTGGAAGGTATTGAAAAGAAATTCGAAAATTTTGCCCCCAGAAGATGACAGGATCAAACTTTGACAATATGCGCATTGTTTACAAGAGATCGAGCCCTAAGATAAAATCAAGAAATAATGGTAGTGATCACCCTAAACCTTGGAAATGATTCTTTTCGACCATTAGGCCTTCATTTTCTGTCCAACTGACATATGTAGTAAAAAGCAAAACTCTTTGCTACTGATAAAATATCGCCATTGGGTTGATTAGGATGAACATGTCTACCCTAGCTTTGCCAGAAATCGGTTTTTTAACTTATAAATCTATCAAAAAATTCGACGCTTTTTGTCTTAAGGGCGTATTTATAAGGAAGATTTTAGGTGGTTCACCCTTTATACCCCCTTTTGACCAAACTTAATCTTTTCAGGCTAGCGTCACTAACGGTCCTTATCATTGCTATGTGTTTAGTAATTTCGTGCATCCCATACATGATTGAAAATCAAGAAGATGATTCCTGACAAAGTTTTCCCCTATTATCCCAGTTTTTTGGAACAAATTAATCCTATAATTGGTGTTCAAAGAACACCAGTCACACGTCATCCATCATTTCTAAACTTTGAAGAATGCAGATTATCTTAAGGCGGATATGACTTGACTTAAGATATCACGAAAATTTGAATATGCCTAGAAACACTCGCGCTGCACCTGCCCAAAAACTGTTAAAAACAGTCGACATTCGTCAAGAAACAGTTGACATCTGTTCTTAATGGCTGCTTGCTTGTCTGAAAAAGCCCAAAATCAGAGGATCTGCGGTTTTGAATTGTACTTCTCATCAACAGCATTCAATAGAACTGTAACATGATGTTCTCTTCTCCAC
Organism: Rhopilema esculentum; assembly: GCF_057945365.1. NCBI lineage: Eukaryota > Metazoa > Cnidaria > Scyphozoa > Rhizostomeae > Rhizostomatidae > Rhopilema > Rhopilema esculentum. The sequence continues at coordinate 5,201,783 of NC_142816.1, forward strand.
GTGGTCACAAACATCTTTTCCAGAATTAAGACAGTGCGTGCCCAGATGCTAATAGGCTTCGGGGTCCAATGGAAAATAAAGCTATTAATCTGGATACTTTTTAAGACGCAGATTCTCACAAATTCCAGCCTAGTTTCGTAACTTCTGCTACAGGGGGGTTACTGTATCTATCGCTAATGGACAACGTATGTGATTATTTGAGACAGGAAAGATCTCATTTGCGAAAAAGCTAAACAAAGTGAATTAACTTATGTTGTCAATTGAATCTTCTTTCAGGATAGAGATATAAACAGGAACATATCCAATCGCTCGACCAAAACAGAGTAAAAATATGACTGCAATTCAATGTTATGGATTACCACAAGGATCCCATCTTGCTCCCATAGTAGCAACACTTACACGCCTGCACTGTCTTACTAATTCTCGCTTGGAAGGCTTCAAAAGCTCGTTTTACAGTCGGCTTAAACTGTGAGTCACAAATCATCCTTTGTAGCCAGTAAGATCTGTTGCCGAAAATTTGGCAGATAGTTCTTTTATCAGTAACGCTAGACATCGCTTTACGTAAGGAGCATCGATGGTAGCGAACGAAAGAGTTTATAAACCATTAAGGGTTGCTGCTAGATTATAAAGGAGACATCAATGAGAATAAATAGTCAAGGTGCTGCAAAGCAAATAGACAAAAAACACACTTGCTATATCTTTTTATCACCAACCTTAAACAAAATCATCGGAGCTAGCAAATCCTAGGCATAAAACCTAACAACTTCGTTCTAAACAGCGTTCAGCTAAACAGCCACCTTTCATTACCCTCAAATATTACTAAAAATTGTCTACCAATTCAAAGAAGAGCCTGATTAAAAAAGGAATATCCATTCGTAACATTTTACAAATGGATATTCTTTTTTAAACAGGCTCAAGCCTGTTAACATACTTTATATAATAAGCGTGATGCTGGTTAGGATTCATAGGCCTGGCAGAAATAGGGTCCGGGTGGCTGCAGCCCATTAAACCTTATTAAATTATATGATCATCAGGAAACTCGTCTTGTCGTAATCATCATCAGCATAGCCTGTCCTGATCCAGCCATACCAAGGACACAGTTGAATTCTGATCATTTTTATTCTGCGCCAAGGACATAATCACTCCCTGCCCCTCCCCTCCGATTTCTTACGTCACCTAGCTATACGACAAGAGGTAACGATCGCTTCACATCAGATATTTCAGCTCAGTCTCCAAAGCATGGCAAGTTTTTTACACCTTGGAAAAAAAAACCTCTCAACTTGCAAAAATTCTGCACGCTAATCCCGATTTAATAGAAGATACAAATAGGATTTGCGTACTCTTAGACTGGTTATGCACTTCAATAAAAAAGCAGCAGATTACAAAGATGCAAGCAGTTGAAAACATTGTAGATTATACAATTTGAATAAAATGTAGACACGGACAGTAATTCGAGCAACAATGTGCTGCCTTCCTAAGTCGCTAAAAATTGCAATTGAATGACAACAGCGGAGCAAGTAAACACAGTTTAAACCCAGACTACCGTCACAATCTCTCGAATTTTGATGAGAAAAGCAGGTGGGTGAGAGAAAAAACTAATTAGTTTAATGAAATTTTTATTCATCTGTGCATTGCACGATCGACAAAAGAAATGCCTCCCAGTGCTCTGCTTTCTCGCAAAAAGTCAATAACCACCCCCGCTCTCGAATTGAACTATGTAGTTATGTATGGTTCTATGACAGCTCTAATGTTCCTCAGCTGATCAGCCAGAGAGACAAAATTCGGGGTCGTCGGAAGCATTGGCTCTCACCCCCTTACCTTCCCCTGCTCTCCAACTCCAACACAATTTTCGCAGATGTGACAGCAAATTAATAGTTTTCAAAAAAGCGCTAAAAAATACAGGGCCTTCTAGCGGCTGCTGGCTGTGATTGGATGTGGACGCTTCTAGAGGTATTTTTTACGGGTTGAGAGAGGAATTTGATTACAAAAAGGATTGGGGTGTATTTTTCAGGACTGTCTGAACCAAGGGGCTGGGGGCTGGAGCCCCCCCAATAATCGTCAAACTGTAGTATGTTTCCTTGATAACAGTGTACTGCATGAGAAGGAATAAATTTGGCAGCCCCCCAAATATGAATTTCGTTCCGACGGCACTGTCTTAGAATATACTTAGGGTAGTATGAAAATCAATAGCCCAAATAGCACGCAATAAAGTATAAGCAGAGCTGCACACGCTTTGGTGTATAGAATAAAACGGTTCTAATATAAGTTGCAACTCCGAGTTTCACACTTTGCAATCATCAGGCAAATTAGAGTAGAGGTTTCTATAAGGAAAGGTTACATAGAGCCCACACCAGTCTACCTACTGGTTCACACCAGATGTAGAATGCAGATTATGTTTTCATAAAGATGAACTTCTTTGCCTCAGCTTGGAAAGGAGGCCTTACATGGCAGTTCTTTGTTCAAAATATGATGCTTTATGGTAAGATGTTAATAGAATAGTAAGCTCACGAAATCTCTGGTGGTTCCCGTCAGGAGATATCAAAACAGAATAAACACTTTTGAGTTGACTTTTGATTGGAGATGTATCTATGGAGAAAAATACACGATTGTTAAGGCTTTTTTCTTTCCTGTTTGTGACATCTATGGACCAACGATAATGTATTTGCGGGCTAAACAAAGGGGATACTATTGGCAAATAAGCAAAGTAAATGGTAATGGTTTCATTGCAATCTAAATGAGGGGCATAAGCAAGCGAATGTCTAGAACAACGTGCTATGAGTTGAAAAGTAATGACATTCTTACCATAGGTTTTGGAATAATACTCCTTGGAAATAGGATGTAGCAATGTGACAGACAACATCCTATGCTCGTCAAACCTGAATTCTACGTCATCATTCAACGGCCTAATTCATTCTGCTCTAAATTGTGATTCATTATCTGTCTCCTATTTCTGAGGCCGATTCGATTTTCATTGATAGGTTGTGTTTTCTATATACAGGGGCTGTATATTTCGCTAAATAATTGGTTCCACATTCGATTTTAGCACATAATAAAATGCCCCCAACCTGACCTCCATTCATTTATAAGGAATGAAAACTTTCTTTTTAAAACACATCATCCCAGCCTTTAAAAAAGCCAAGCACCCCCAAGAATGCAGTTACTAACTTCAATTTGATTACATCTGACCATCTCCAATACCCTTCTTATTAGATATTTTATACCCGAATCACTAGATAGCTGCCAGTCGAGCTGGTAACAGTTGTAAATCCATCTTTAGTGTTTCAGGCATAAACCATTTTATACTAGCCTCGGATTAGAGTTGATCGATTAGATTAGATCAGGGTCTGAGTGAAAACATGGCGTCTTGTCTCGTGTGCCCTCTAGGACTAGCGTTAGGTCGCAGCGGATCTTAGGCATCGCGCGCGCATACACCACCTTTTTTCTCCTCAGCTTTTGGTTAGGTATTCATACGAAAGCGTGAGCATTAGTAAATGAAAAACAATTTTTAATCTAGAGCAAATTTGATATTCATTTAAAAGCAAAAAATTGCAAAAAACAAAAGCAGCACGCATAAGCTAAGATTCGTGCAAGACAGTTAGCAAACAGGGAATCCAATAGGTCGTCAAATCAAATACATCTAACCAAACTACGTCAGTGAACTAATGCATTTTCTGCACTCCTCCTAAAGTTTCTCTTTACAGACAAGCCAAAGTCGATACCTCCCCAGCTTAAAAGATCTATACGGGGTCAGTTTCAATTTAATATAAGTTTTATAAACTGTCCAGGGTAAACTAATTACAATTACTAGTGTGATATACTAATATTCTACATCAAATAGATTAAAAATTGGATAACTTTGATTCATACAAATAAGAGCTTATACAATCAAAATTATAACACCAAGTAATATAAAGACAAACAGAGTATGATTTTTCATTTATTCATGCTAGAAAACAAAAAGGGTAAAGGAAGCAATTGCCATACAGCTTTCGTTATGAAGGAAATATTTCAAGTGATCAGACTTTCAGCTCGTAATAGCTAGAAGTTCGTTAAAAGCATGCCTCATAAGAGCGAGATCACACTGTGTGTCTCGAAACATGGCCATAGCATCAGTTACACTAAATAGCTGCAAGAGGGGCATGGCACATGATTCCCACAGGGCCCCATAGATGTGCTACTTCAAAGGAATTGCTTCGTACATTGAAAGACGAACCTCTATATCGGTGGTTATAGCCTGCATAAAGACAGGAGTGTGGAGAATGAGAGCCAAGTTAAAATTGGTCACGCTTTTTTAGAGAAAATAGAAAAAGAATCGTGATGTGCTGCCCATTTGATTCAACCATAAAAAACTCAAAATTCAACACTCAAACCATAAAAAACCATGGAAAATAACCATGGCTAGATATTGGAGGGCAACTTTGCTTGGAAGTGGGGGAGGGTCAAGGTTGGGGGTGAATTACACAACGTAATGAAAGCCCAAATGAAATTCTGAAACTATCAAGGTTTGACGTCATAGTTCAAATCTTGCAAGATATTTGTTCAATCCTTCACAAATAAAAAGGGCATTTGATCAGAACACGTTTTAATCAAAATTGAACTTTTCTGTGGTCTTCGACTCCTTCCACTTGGCTTCGTCACTTCCTGTGCCTCTATGATATCTTAATGGCAAACCATAAAGGTGGGTTTTGTAAATAAATATGATTTCCTTTCGAAAACAATACGGAGCTGTAAGCAAACCCCAGAGGCGCTAAATCATTGCACCGATATAGTTAATCTTGGCAAAGAACGAAATTTTCCAGTTATACATCAAAATCAAAAATTTGGTAAATGGATTAAAATTTCAATATTATAACTCATTAATGATTTGACAAAAAAACCTGACTCGATGATTACACTATTTGCTCACTGAAAAACCTATATAGGAAATGAATTTCCGCAAAGAAAACACACAATCTTCAGATGATTTTAAGATGTTTGGATTGTTAAGTGCACGTTATCTAAAGGAAAAATTACTTAGCTCTTTTAATGAAAGAAATGCAAACGGCTATCTATCCGTTATCTATCCCTTCACCTTAACAAAAGTACCGAATACGGAACACTTTTCCCTATACGTATCAAGCAGTTTCGGTCAAGGCGTGACATTCGTAATTTTTGGATAGTTTGAGGCTCAGGTGTTCTAAATGTTGTCCTTATTTCTACATTGATTTTTCTACATATACATACTATTTATGTTCCCGAGGTCGCTAAATAAAAGTTTTGCAAGACATTAATACTTTTTAGATTGATTTGCTAATTAGGCCTGCTCTGTTTTGCTAAGATGGACGCTAATCCTCAACAACACATTGCTTTCCCTTCTTAATTTTTTATCTGGACTGGGAATTATTTTACGTTGTTCTGATTTTTTTTGCCTCGGTGTTCTTATCATGCATGTCTTCATAAAAAAGTGCAATGAGCAGTGTAGCGAGCGGGGGATGTAGGGGCTGTGACACCCCCAAATCCTCATAAATTTATTAGTAAATTTTAGTCAGTCCAAAAAATCCTTAGTTTGGCCGATAAAATCTCCTACTGGTAGGTGAAATAACCTCTAATACTTCTCCTGTATGTCTTTGTCAGTGAATATCACTATTGATGAACCTCTACTCCCCACTCAAGAAGGTCAAGCAACGCGACAGAGTGTAATGGCTGTTATAGATAGGCGTGGTCATACCTCTTTATGATAAAATTTTAATCATGAATAATTACATTTTTACAATCAAGAAGTTTTCAGGCTGCACAAAACAGAGCACAGTAAGATTGGCTTCGTTTCAAATAAATTGCCAAAGAAAGCTTGGGTCAAGCATTGGGAGATTATTCATCCATACCACGTGGATTTCCATTAGTGCACCTCCGGATTTCAATTGTTTCCATGAATCACGACAATATAGTTAGCGAATAAATTGAGTACCAGAATGAAATAAATTAGTTTGATAGTTAAAAACACGACATTTTCAGCATTTACTTGTTATCAAGTCGTGAGGTGCGGTACTATATAATGATTTGTATAAAAGACTAGAGCCCAGGCTCCAAAGTAGTTTCGAGTTAGAAGTTATTATCAAGAGATTACTCGTGTTATGTTATGGACTAAAACTTTATGTTGTCTCAGCGTACATTCTTCTAAGCGGAGGATATTACATACTAGTGCATTTATATCTACATACTTTACTTGATAACGAGTACCTGCTCGAAACGTCGTGTTTTAAAGACAATCTGTCACGACGTTGATTGATTATAAGAACAAAGGGATTTTTTATTGTTTCAAGTCCCCCTTTAATTTATCGCATTCTAAAAAATATGGCGGAGCGCTGGAATTGTGTTTAGGCTATTGTTCCAGCTCGTTAACCAATCCACAACGAGACAGATTGCCTTTAACTAACAAACCAATTTAGTTCATTCTGGTACTCAGTTGATTTGCTGGCTATAATATCGTTATTTTGGATGAAGTACCACATGCAACGTTCATATCTAGTTGGATTTCAATGGATCAGTTTGTTCCTGGGTTTAATCCTAGCCAAGATTAAACCAGTCCAGAAACTATATCGGTTTCTACATGAAATGTGTTTATAGAGTTTAAAGGTGTGACGCCATAAAAAATCTGAATTTAGAATTGTCAATTTTTGATCACGTAACCTAGACAATCAGAAATACCTTTACATATTCAAAATCTGTTAAATATATTAGAAATTTAGCGAGATATGATCAATGAAAGATTGCTAGTGGGCCGAGCACTGTTACTTTGGCCTTGCTCATACAATTAAGGACAGAGTCCAAATTATAGTAATTTGATGCGGAACGAGTTTCTGCTTCAATGTGGATAGATCTAAGTCAATTCGTAACAAATTTAGCTGATTTTATACATTTCACGATGTTCTTTTAGACTTTGTGATCTGAAATAAAAAATTCTATAAATGGCTTTTTGTGATGCCATCAGTTAAGTACCCAGTATGTGAGATCTGTTCTTAGAGCTAATACTTTTCTTAATGTAATCCATTACTAGATTAAATCCGTTCTTTAGATAAATCAGTTCCTAGTTTTAGTTGATCTTTCATGTAAGACATCCTTCGAAGTAATCCAGTTTCTTACACAATCTGTTCCTATCGTTGTAAATCGGTACCTATGGGCAAGCTCATCTTATACGTAATCTTCTCGTAAATGTGATCTATTCTTGTATGTAATGCGCTATCCGATTGTAAGTGCAATCTGTTCTTACGCGTAAGCCGCTTAGTATCTGAGGTAACGTAACAAATCCTCTAGACATAGGCCACGGAGTCTCCAATATTTAGAGTCAGAAATATAGTTCGAAACTACTCATAGAAATCATTTTCGGAAGGAAGTGGAAATAGAGACCTTTCCCTCCTTCGCATCCACTCACTCTGTACTACCGCAGCCGTCTACAATAAATTATCCTGGATTAATGAGGCTCTGGTACCCAGGGTAGGCCAAAGTATGAACCAATCTAAAACCACGAGAGATACTCTTTTGAGTATTGAAGGGGTTCAGCTTCTTAGAGACATGGTAGAAATTGAAATGCCTAAACTTAGGTTTGTGCTTGCTCCTTCTTTGAAATGGCTTTGAAAAAAGCAAACATTTGAGTAAACTAAAGCTTTTCGTCTGACGCTCTTCGTCTGAAACGAGATTAGAGTATGAAACGTCAGAACATAGATCAAAAACTCCATGCTAGGAAATGCATATACCCAGTTGTGGATCGGAATAGGCGATGTTATTCATTCTTTTAAATGAAAAAGCAATTCAGTGTCTTTCCTTTATATCATATGCGTTTCTTTATATCATACTCATTGCGCATTCATTTGTTAATCAACGGTACTTTTCTGTCTCTAAGATTCGTTCCAAGTTTCCCACGTGGATAAATTGTTAAAAGAAGTTTACAGCCGTAAACAATTAAGAAACCCCATTGATAATATGAAAACCATGAATTCAAAACGATCACTTCTACAATTTTGTATTGAATCTTTTCAATTGATACGAAAACTGAAAAGATTTAATGAAAATTTTACTACGGAATCGAAGTTAACACAAATGAAGATTGAATTAAATGAAATGGATAACGTGATTAATCAAAGTTTATTAAATGTAGTACAAGAATATTGGTTTGATTATTAAATTTATATAGAGGGATTTCGCAATTAAATCTTACAATTACATTATAACATGCAATTTTATAAGAAATTGAAGGAATTGAAGGAATATTTTTGAGTTGGACTGGAAAATTTGAAAATTCTCAGAAGCAAGAAAGTTGAAATTTTCTGATTGAAGTGTTAAAATTTGGTTAGAAAAGAAACTTGTTTTTTGTTCCAACAATAATGAATTTAATGGTTAGATGGGGGCAAGATAAAATAATAGCATGATTTCATCTTGATGGGTAAATGGCAAGAAAGGGCAATGACTTAGAGAGGTTTAGAAAACCTAAGATTAATAACGGTCCTTTAAGGTATATGATATATTTAAATGGAAGAGAATTTTCCTCTTATTGTGACGCAACTGGAGGCAAAAACGAGATCAAGGCTACAAGTATGCACCACGAGCTTAGCAAAGGATCGATTGCAATGAAGGGTATTCGGCATTCTACTGATCTGGGAATTCAAGAAGGAGAGACAACTTGAGATAGCGCACAGTCGCGTGACAATCACTTGGAAGCACGCCGTGACAAAAGCTGACGACGAAGTACAATCAGGGAAGTATTCCTTTATTTCATTGATTAGATATAGCTACGGCGGAAAATCTTTGCAAAACGTGCAAATGGAGCAAGACCCCCCATCTGCACAGGTTGAAGTTACCATTCCAACCACCAACAAGGCTGGTGGGGACATGGAATATGCAAATGTGATCACGAGTCTTGAGCGCAGCCAAAATGAAAAATTAAGCAAATTTTAGAGAATATTACGTGTAAGGTTGAAGTGAGTAGCGAAAAAGTCGAAAATTTCGAAGAGATCACAAATGCAAAACCCGTAGAAAGTACCTATAAGAAATTCGTGGACATGATGTAACTTTTTGTGGTGATTTGTGTAGGTTTCTGGAAAGAAACATTTCTTGCAATGCAAATGTATGGCAGTCTACAGCACTATCAACAAATAGCATGCTTCCAATGACGTCATCAATCACGTCACATGAGCAAATCCTATAATACTGGCTACGAATTTGATCATGTATGACACAAGGTCATTTTGCTATGATTAGAATACAGAAAACCACATATCTAAAACGAAAGACCATCTGCCTAGCCAAGTAACATGAAAGACAAATTACGTCTGAGAATATCAAATGACTCTCGTGTTTACAGAAAGATTTAAGGAAGAAATATACCCAGAGATTTGTGCAGCATAAAACGAATTTACATCCAAGAAAATCACCATAACATCGACAAATAAGAAATGAGAATTGGGCATTGACTGCAGAGTGTATACAGAACAAATACTGTCTTTGCAAGTCAATAAAAAGTTTTTGCCCACACCAGCAATCAAGAGCCTCTTCTGCTCATTCTCTGAAGAAAAAATGATTTTGAGAGAAAACCAAACGGCAAACGTAGCGAAAAAATGAATTTTGATAGCTTCTTTCCACGTGTAATCGTCTAGTTAATTAACCAAGAAACTTTAGCCACATCTTACGAAAGACGATATGAAGGATGTTGTAGAAAGCAGTTTTCATTATTATATTCAGAATGAGGTTTTAAATAAAAAAAATCTGCCGTTAAATTGATCCAAGCTCAGCCTGAAATCTTCCTATAAACTTATTCAAGCTTTCACTTAAATGCAAACATTGGTCGAAGACCTGACGAGATGAGAGCCATACCAATATGAAGGTAAACTTAAAAATTGGATGAGCAATCGACGAAAATCTTTCTTAAACCTCATTTCAGTCTTTCGCTCATCCAAAAAGTATAAGATTGAGATAACTTCTTTTCACTGAGTTTCACGAGAAGAAGAAAACTCGTAGAAACTGCAAGTATGGATTCGTGAAGATTCTTTAACTATGAAAATTATTACTAAGTTTCAGAGAGCAATAAAACATCAAATATTTTAAAGGATACTAATTTACTTGAAATAAATAAAACATTCTTACAGAACTACTATCAATTTAATATTAAATGTAATATTAGCATCTATCAACTAAAAAGTTATTCAAACAATTCAATACGGCCTAAACAAAATATATTTACAAAACGGCACTCTAAGATTTCAGAAAAATTAAACAAACGCTAAGGAGTCTTGGACGACCGAGCCCCCGACGAAGTAATTAGGGGAGGGGGTGCTCTAAACAAGTTGCCAAAAACTTATAGTAATCTGCCATCATTATTTTTGTGCTCCAGCCCCCCAGCTACATTCAAATAGTGCTTTGTCTATTGACCTACATAACTGACCTAATGATACGGCGCAGAAACAGCGTCAAAAAATGGTAGCACTAAATTCCAAGAAAAAATAACCACTCTCAAAAGATACGATATCCTTTAAAGAGAGTATCGAGTAGTCGCTTTAAAGTGTAAACAAGTTCTTTCGAGATTAGATGCTCTTATCATAGACTTAAGAATCTTGATCGAAGATTCAGTTTATGTGCAATTCTTCACTGAATATTTGTACTTTATCGAAGACTCGATTTATTATCAAAATTTGCTTTGAGAAAACGCCAAGGAAATTTTCAAATTAGCTGGAAGATTTTGAAAATAATTCAAGTATTGCTATTGACGCGAGGCTTAATGTTTTGGTATCTAAAGTTCGATGAATGGTTTTTACTTCTTATAAAGAATAGAATTATTTGACATGTGGAAAATTTCACAATATCTAATTACAATACTGTTTAGCTCAATATAAGCTATTAATTTTGGCTTTTTAACACGACTATTGAACAAGCTAGTTACGTTTCGTCAACAACAGCAGTTTTCTCATGAGCAAAGAGTTCACTTGCTTCAAGTTTTCTTTCTCCGTCCGTAATGCTTTCTCTTCTTCCTGAAGACGCGGTACGAAGGCTTTCGCTTTCTTCAAAATCACTACCTTAGGCGCCCGCTCGTTATTTTCGATTTCGGGAATCGCCGCGCGTAAGCAGTCGAATTTTCGCTTCAATTCATCCCTTCGTTTTCTTTCGAGATCGTTGTGCGAGACTCTTCCGTGAGTCGGACCTCCGTTCCGATTTCGTCCGGAAGGAGAGACCGATTCGTCGGTATCGGAAGAGTTGGGTGACGCTGAAACCGATGCCGGAGAAGAACTGCTTGTTTTACAAACCGCCTTTTTCGGCTTCTCTGTAGCTTTCTGGTGGTTTCTATCATGAGATATGGTCGTTGTGTCAGTCGCCGGCGTATTCTGTCGTTCGGGAACGCTTACAACATCGATTTCGTCTTCTAGAACGAGAAATATCGGATTATTGCAATGAAACATCGACGAAAACCCAGCCTCAAATGAACAGTCTAAAGTATATGAATAAATTGCAGAGAAATTTACCAATCATAGCGGTTACGAAAACCTATCGTTACGCATTACGACAATGTAGCTGGTGTCACTTTAACCATATAAGAAAGCGCGATGCTCACGCGGGTAAACGCAAATTCATTTTCAGAAACCACGCGCTGCACACGCTAGAGTTACCAGTTATGCGTACTTCAAACAACCGGTATTTCAAATACAACTACAGAAGCGCCAACCAAAGCAACCAAATAACAGCATGTTTGCAATGATTAGCTGTTAAGAAAACTGAGCAAATATCATAGACTTATTTTAAATAGGTTGTCTATTTCTACCATGAATAAATAGAGTTGCTAAACCAATGTACACATCCAACCAGGCCCGGCACTAGAAGGGGGCGTGTGGGCTGTGACACCCCCTGTGAAAAATTCCATTACAGAAAGGAACAGTTTTGCAATATAGGGGTATTTAGTCGGCAAATTTCCAAACTTATCGGCAAAAAAGGATGGCTCACCCACTTTGTCGGCAAATGGGACTTGGAACCCCTTTGAGCACAATTTCTGGCGAACGGCTTGCATCCAGCATCGTTCCCAAGATACAACTTAATACTAGCTTACCTAGTTGTAATAGGTAACCAAAAGACCGGAATGTTTACCAAAGACGACAAGGGGGCATTAACAAGAGGGTTCAGCAGAACGATCGAAGGAAGAAATCAAGCCTCAATAGAGAATAGCTGTTATAACTATGATGATGGGTCTTTGATACAGGCACCGCGGAGCAGAGGGGGGATGGGGGGCTAGGGGGATTTAGCCCCAACTTTTTGAAAAAAAAATACAAAATATTAAGAAGTGACCAATCAGCAAAGTACTTTTAATCCGGTTTTAGACCTCCCCACTTCTTTTAGACCCCCTATTTTTCGCAACGCTCCGCAATGCCTGTGGTAAAGGCGTGTATCGCAATCTGGTACCTGTAAATGCACGAATACAAAGAAGAGTTAGGCTATGATAATAGAATTAACCAAACCAGACGGATTGTTTAGATGTTTATGACTTTGCTCACATGTGGCCAACGAGCACGCATTAAACATTTACAAACGCCCTGATAACTAGGCATATGTTCCAATACAGTCGACAAGAGTAACAAAGCAACTCATGTTTGCAGAATGGCAATGAGACTGGCAGCTTTCTTTGAATCTTACAATTTCATGTAATCACTTGTATTCGTTTTCACCCTGGTTATTTCTTAACACGGACGTTTTAGCTCCTGGAAGGTCGCCATTGATTGCAAGTTTAAAAATTTCAATAGAAAATGCAATTTTTCATTTCGATTCGCAAAATACCAAAACGGGGACTTTTATTTTACTGGCATGGCTTAGCTCTTTCCAAAGGAACAAAAGCAGTTTCAACAAGTTTCTAAATCAAAATTTGCTGTTCGATTGCAGGCCAAACAGATGTCGGGATGTCCAATCGGGAAGATCCCCTCCCATTCAAACCTCCCAAGAAACTGTTCCATAAAATAGCTTAACATGTTCACCTTTTCTGCTGACCCCCTACCCAGACGAGATACATATGACATTATCAAGCGATCTCATATCCTTCTATATCCAGGACCTTAGACAACATGACGTCAAACAGTGCTTCTTACATTAACAATATCAAACGTGTGTTCACTATTGCTGTTTATATAGTTGACTTAACATATCTCTGTCTGAACAAAGTTTGATTCAGTTGATCAAATTTGAGGCGATAGAATGAATAGACCAGACAGATGAGCTGTTTTTTCTGTTTTACTTGATTGCTTCAACTGGCAGGTGTATTTACACAGAATTGCATCATTGGTTTTGAAGCTGATGACTTTCAAGGAGGGGGAGAATTATTGTTGCCTTGATGCCTAGGACGTCGCCGAGGGTAAATGGACGACGGAGAACAGTAAATTCAGACTGAAGGAACCGGTACATTACTAGGGGGGGGGGGCAATTGAAACTGTTGATGCTATACAAATTGGCGACTCCGTTAATTTCAAGGGGAGGAGAAGAGGTCATTTCAAACTTATTTGGGCGGCTGGAACTAAACATTTTGCGTTTCGATAATAAATCCAATTTTCAAAAGACTACACCAGGTCTAAATTTTACCATCTTGAAAAACAGCATAGACAAGGAACCATTCGCAGCTTTTCGGTTTCTAAAATATCCATGTAAAAATTGCTTGGAAAACCTGACGCCATTTTCATTTATTTCGTTTTATAATATTTGTAGACGAAAACGTCTAAATTTACTCTGCTAGGTAAAAAACAGCTAAAATTGAAATCCCTGAATTCTAAATTCTTAATTTTTATTTAACGAAAGTAACTTTAGAAAAATGAAATTTATAAGCTCGTTGAACACGCAGGTCTGCTGCGCTTAAAGCGCGAGTACTGATATTTGGCTACCTTAGCGTCATGAGTAAAAATCCATCCATCAAGACAGAGACTAAAGGCTGATTTCCACTAGGCGAATTCTTTTGCGGGAATCGAATTTTGCCAATGTGAGCATGCGTGGTGTAATGTTCTCAGATTTTGCAGCAAAAAAATTCGATTCGCAGAAAGTAGATCACGGTCCTACTCTATCGCTACGAATGTTTATTCGATTCGCGCGAAAGAATTCGTCTAGTTGAAATCGGCCTTAAGAGCGTGAAGCATAAATTACGACAGCCAGGACAGATTTCGAGATCTGATTACGCAGACTCGAAACAAAAGTTCAATACAGTCATCTAGTATTTATCCAACGCTTCAAATTGTATGCTTCTATTTGCTTATTTGCTTCTATAGCCAGATAATGACTTAACAAGGAGCAGATGCGAGTCAGTATGAGCATGTCGAAGTCTGGGAAAGTATTCAAAGGCGTAGAAACGGGGGGATTGTTGCTAGAAGTGAACATAATCTAAAGGAATGAAATCTGGAATCAGGAGGGGGAGAGTATCCAAAGGCGTAGAAACGGGGGGGTTGTTGCTAGAAGTGAACATAATCTAAAGGAATGAAATCTGAAAGCAGGGGGGGGGGATATTCAAAAGTGTAGAAGCAAGGGGATTGTTGCTAGAAGTAGACAGAATCGAAAGGAATGAAATATAGAACTCATAGTAAGCCATTCAGCAGGGAAAGGGAAATCTAAAGACCTCAAAACTCCAAACACCTTTTTCATGCAGCATTTTTGCTTGATGTATGAAATAACATTGTCGATACACTTAGCCTACAATTTTTACTTATAAGGGCAAGCTTTCAAACAATATTTATACGATAAATAAATAATATTAAAAAAATGAAGAAAAAAACTGAAATTTCGAAGAATTGAAAAAGATCAGATTAAAATGCGCAACTAGAGAGCGTTTATCTGTGGATTATCTTGTTACAACATCCCGCTTAATTACAAAGTTACATTATGGACTTGAACAGGCAGATTCTAAGGTTTACAAGTCTCGACATAGCCTTTAAGAGGTAAATTAGCTGGGGTTGGGGTCTTTGCTTATATAAAGAGATGGAAGAGTCAGAAGGACAATAGCTACTTTTTAAACAACGGAAGGTCACGGGACTGGAGGGGTAAATGAACCCCTAGTTAGCGTGTGAAAAAGGGTTCGGGTTTCGAATAGAAAAAGTGCTCACTTTAATGTAAATTTGACAATTTAATGTAAAATGGACCCGCCCCCGGCCTTTACTTACTGCTTGACTTAATTCTTCTTTTGCAGGTACATCTGTGTACCGAAGGACTGATTAACTAAATTCCGTTAAGATTTCTTTTAAGATTGCTTAACAGGTAAGATTTGATTTGTTACGTAAAGTTGCAGTTACTCTTAAGGCCTACGTTAGCAAAGTCACAACGGCTACTTGTAGTCTATTTACAGAATTCATCATACTTAAGTTGTTTTTCAAGGTTCAAGCATAGCAAAGGTTACTGGGCTATCAAATTTTACTGGGCTACAAAATTAGACCAAGCTTGATTTTAACTGTGCCCATTCTAAAATTGTTAATCAATTATTGTTTTTTTTCTAGCTGCACAACATAAATTACCTATTTTATATCTATCAGACTGTATAATACCAGCTGTTGTATTAAGACCAGCACAGCCATTAAGCCAGTTAGTAATCGCTTATTTTTAGCGACGATCAGTTATGTTAAATGAGGTCCTGAGAAAAAGCGGTGATTACAGCCCAGAAACATGGCGGTCTCACAGTCCGTGGCCGTGCGGCAAACCAATGAAAACAAAGGAAATTTAGGTGCTCGCCCTCGAATCCACCCTTGTTTACATCTCTTTTCTTAATAAGGTTTTCAGTGTTTAAGAGTACAGTTGAATCTTATTAAGTTGTATCCCAGATGACTTGGAAATTCGCCAAGTCGGTCTGATTTTAAATTCCCATCTGAAACTTTTACCTTGTTCAAGTCAAAAGACGTACCTCGGATAATACGGACATTCACTAAATCAGATCATTTGCTTACTTCCCTTACGGAGAAGTGAACAAGTTTCTGGCTTCTTGATATAAATTAGTAAGAAACAAAGACCACTCTAACCAAACTCTTTCCGATTCACTCAAGTTTTTAAAGTCCTATTGCCCTCAGTCTCTTCGCAATGAGTACACTATTGCTAGTAGTAACTGCTTAAAGTAAAGGTCTGATATTTTTTTTCGATTTTATACATAACAGAATAAGAAAATGTTTTTGGAAGATGATGAAATGACGATCAAGGTAAATAATGAGCTGGTGAAGATCTTGGTCATGTAAGAAAAAAATTCTACAATAGGATGAATGAGGAACCCTAAAAAAGGAGCATTTGGCAGATTTCACCAAACAATGCAAAAGCTCCTTGATCGAAACTAACAACAAAATAAGTGTAAAAACAAGTCTAGACTTGAATAGCAGGGTTTAGAAAATGAAATAAGAAAAGGCTTCTATGATTCAATGAGATCAAAAGTTTGTGACGAAGATATTGATGAGGCAAACCAAAGTGTCAACAGTCAGAGATGATTATGGGAAAATATTTGTTTGAGAAAATCAAAATAGCCTTATGTACATTACTGAGCAAATCTTCCCTATATTTATATGGTATTTAAACCGATACATAAAAACGAAGTTAAATCTGTTTGACAAGGAATTATGACATTCAGCAAGGTGATTTTTGACCTAAATAAAAGTACAGCATATAAGATAAATACCTATTAAAGTTAACAGTCATAAAAAGATGACGACAAAATATTTATCGCATATCAGTGAGAAATCAAATATATGAAAAATGTAACAAAAATAAGAAAAATATGACACTTACCACTTTCGGTTTCATTTGGTGACAATAACGGTAGGTTTCTTGTAGCTGTAAAATTCGAGGAGAGTTTCAATGGCGTAACGGCATCTTTCGATAAATTCTCGATTTCTCTCGGCGAAACAGTGGATGTGATTGGTACAAAAAGGTTCATGCTACTGCGGTCGTCGAAAATAATCGGAGTTGTCGCTGTAGAGCGAAAAGTTAATTGAAGTGGCGTTGCGGCGAAGTTTCGAGACGGGCATCTCGTAAGTGAAGTATTGTTGTTATCAGGCGAAGAGCGAGATGAGCGAATTTGTTCCGCTGTTCCCCACATACAGTCGCTTTTCAACATCGGCAGGCGAAGGTCCCGGAAGTCTTCGGCGAAATCGTAAAATGGATCGTTTTCTTCGTTATCATCGAAGCATGTTGTCGAATACAAATCAAAGTTATCGGTAAAAGTCGATTCTTTAACGAAATAGTCGCTTTCGTCGTCATCAACGAATGATTCAAGTCTTGGTGTTGACGGCGGCGTCAAGTAGCTGTATATTCTGCTGGCGTACTGATGGTCGTCACCTATCAATGGGTCACGTTCTTTTCGCGCCATTTTCAAATAATAGTGACAGTAGCTGATTGCTGTAATAACAGATTTGATATCCTGTTTAGAAACTTTACTGTAGTCAACGATGAGTTTGAAGTCTCTTTGATTCTCTCTGAAATTCTTTGGTGACTTTGCAACTCTGCCAGACAGCTCCAGTCGTGTACAACCACTCTCACTACACTACACTTACTTCCGCGATCAAACAGATGAAGATGAATTCTTCCGACTTTTACGATCACCCATATCTTGGCAAACTTCTCTCTCAAAAATACCTCCGAACCCTCAACGCTGTTTTCTTCAATGTAACTCTTTTGAAGCGATAAATGCTTTGCCTTACAGAGTGTCTGTACGCAAAGAAAAATCTTCTAGTTGTCCACAAAGACAGCAAGTTATTTCGGAAAGCTAAACAAATAGAATGCTGCCGTGCAACGAATTGCTAAGTGTACTCAAACGTGTGTTGTTGAATCAACTGAATTTCTTTTCGATAGTGATTTTCAATCTCTTTCAGTCGCATTTATGATCAAGAATTTGTCTAAAGCACTAGTTATGTTTACACCATTCAACTGGGGTACCAGCCGTTATTGCAAGTGCTTTATTGGTAACGGCCGGCGCACGTGTTTCACAAGTGTACACATAATCTCAAAAATCTTATGATCTTTCATCAACGAAAGAATCACTCGCGGCTTAAAAGAGTAGGGCACCCGCGCGGCACGGGGGATCTGTTAGCTCAACAAATGCTGCAAACAGTTGAAAACCGCGTTTGTTTCACCTGATTTCAGTGAGTGTGGGAGTAGGGCCACCAGTTGATTAGAAACATTTGATACTAAAACTGAAAGTATCTACCATTTAGACCCCCTGATTGCCGAAGGAAACCTTTTGAAAAGATACACACCGGTGATCTTGTGCCGAGACGGACAAAATATACTGATGCCGAGCTAGAAAATCTACTGTAAAAGTTAACTTTATTTTATGACCTGATAATCGAAACCGCAGAGGTAGCGATAAATTAGTAGCCGCGTGTTTTCGTTATGTCACATAGACCTGTTCCAAGATGCCAAAGATTGGCAGTTTAGGGATAATTGCGTAATGGGGAAATTAGGGGGGGGGGAGGTTTTTATCTAGACCTTCGGCGCAAATAAATTGTGATCCAGCTCAGTTTTGACGATCTGAAGGCTATTGGAACATTAGATTTTCTGAAGCTTGATATCTTGTTGACGTTTGCTGAATTTTAAAAAAATTCTCAACAAAAAATGTTAGGCAAACTCACCGATCCTAGCTGAGCAAAGGAAGGCGGGAAATTTGAAAATGAGTGACGCGGCACCTAGAAAATTTCAAAAATGATAATAAACTGTCAAGATAAAACAAGTAAAATTTTCTAAAATGCATATCTTATAACCAAAATGAAAAATTTTTCCTTTGATTTTCAACGAAAAACATACAAAGCAAACAGAAAATATCGTTAAAATAACTAAATTCGGTTTATTGTAGCATCCCTCTGTTCTGAATAATTTTTGAACTTCAGTGCTGTCCAATTGACTCCTTTTTAGATAGCTATAATTAATAACTCAATGTATTGGGGTAGGGGAGACGCAGGTTCTGTTTTGTTTGCCGAAAGATATAATTTTCTAAAAACGTCTTAGCTTCCCCCATCTAAGCATACAAACAGGGGATTATTTTCTGGTTATAGGTGCCCCGCTTCAGTTCTATTCCTAAGGGCCCCGATACCTTTGTTACTGCACTAGTTGCAGGCCAAATCGCGGGCGCATTTTATGGATGATTATCCGTCACTCTTGAAAACTGGGCGCAAATAAACTAGAATGCTTACCAAAAGTCTTGGAAAAATAAGCTAAAATTACGCATAAATTCAGTAGCACCCCCCCCCCCCTCAGATAATTTAATACAATAGTTTCAAAGCTTGAAGCTTAACTAATGTAACTCTATCATCTAGGGTAAGCAATAGGCTTCTCCCCGTTTTGGAGAGGGTGATATTTTTGTATCTTACGGCTGGAAACTTTTATTTCATGAAAATCAATCATTGACTGCAAGGTATTCCAAGGGCTTTTGGAAAGGATTGAAGATAGTAGAAATACGAAGTTTTTAATGGTTTATTGGACAATTTGCAAAGGAAAGAAACATTTGTTTGTATTGATGTTCCAGAGAAACGAATTTCTCATCTTGTGTAAATACTTGTATGCCAAATATGTGTTCATATGCGTAAAATCTTGATGATGAACAAAATACTTTTCTTTATCCTCATATCACATAAAGATGATTTGATTGCCAAGGTTTAAATCTGCATCAGCCAGGAAAAGTTTTTATTTTTTAGGACCTAATATTTTAATAAGCTTCCTCTTGAATCTCGTAGCTGGAGCGAATTAAAGTTCTTTATATAAGTATTACACGTAATTTATCTCCTTCGTTTTAACCCTCTTCCATTGTATAGCTCGCTCACTTTGACATTTTTCTAATTTGGTTTTATCTTTATTTCTAGACACACATTTATAACAGCTTTTCGTAAGTTGAAGTGTAAATTCAGTTTAAATATTCGTTAAATAAAAAATAAAAAAAATAGAGAGTAGTAATGTTGGTAAAAATTCAAGGGAGATGGGGATGTTGTGCTTGAAAATTACTTCGTTATAACATTTGAAGCTGGTTTATTCAAGAATCAAGATAAACACAAAAGGCAACACTTCCTACGCCTCCAACGAGTTGTACGGCCATCAAAAGTTAAAGCTTACAAACTGACTATTAAAAACAACTAACATAGTTCACTTTGGAAGCATCTTTGGAAATCTTAATATCATCATTATTATAACGATCAGTAAAATGGTTAAATTGCTTATCCAATAAGCAAACACGGCCTAAATGGCGGGAGATTTGATTGAATTATATTATATAAAAGCGGGCGACTGCCATCAAAACAAAAATCGTTTATTCCACGTGGCTTTGATAGCGAAATACAATGCATGAACAATTCAATTGTTTCGTTTGCGCGCCGATGTAAAGTGCGCACAATTCTAGAATTAACTGGACTTAATAAGTTTCAATGTAATAATGACAATCTAACGCCACCAGGTGTGCATGCCCTTTGAGGCAATCGTTTATATTGTGTTGTTCTTCTCAATGTCGTAATAGGATGGCGGCTGCAAAGTTATGAAAACATTTAGAGGTCTACTGTTAATATGAATGGCTTTTGCAATAAAGCGGTGAAGCCCTGAAAAGTGGCAGTTAACAGACTGAAAATTATGGAAAAGTCGTCAAAGTTTTATTACCACGCCCAAGCCTACGCATTCAAAGACCGACAAACAACTTTTTGTTTAGGGGGGCAGCCCTGATAAATAATTGTAACAACAGCCATATTTCATAAAATATAAGTATTTTACTTATGGTACCTAAGTATTTTGGGGGGACAAGTCCCCCCGGCTCCCCGGTATCTCGGTCCTTGTACTTATTTATTCATCGCTCTAAATTTGGGTTTTCAGAAAGCGAACTTCATGCCCAATAAGGGAGAGACACATTTTTCTAGATTCTGCGACATGGCTTCTGTGAAGCGGTCCGAAAACATAATGACAATAATGATCAATTCATTCACAGAAGTTATTAGATTTGTTTAGGCGTTCTGTAAGAATCAATTAAAATCGAGGCGAAAATATACAGAAATTTTGCCAGTGAACTACAGCGATGCTAATGCAAAGAAAAATATATTTATCAAAAATCGAGAAGGACTAAAGGGGGTTTTTAACAGAAAAGGAAATGCCAATATTAACAGCAAGAGGAGTAACATCAGTAAAAAAGCGAATGAAAAGTTCTACCAAGGCAAAGTAATTATATTTGTGTGCTTTATGAGAATAAGCTGGTAATTTAAAGTCCAGACGTTCATTTAGTACGCCAACTTTAAACAAATTATTCATTATTATTATTATTATTATAAAGGCTTAGAGAGGCTTTGGATCTAACGATATCGCGAATCATTTTTCATTATGAATCTTACAAACGGTATTGATATACGAAACCAGAAGATTTTGTGATACATCGTCTCATGCTGCAGGAGTTTCTTGTCATTTGCTCTAAAATATTTTGGGTAGTTAAAAACGGGGGATTAAAATAGGGGGGGCGAGAAAAGCCTCAAAACTTCCGAAACAATCACAAGATATAATTGAATCTAACATAACTGATATGTGACTATGCAAATCAGGCTACATTAAGGCTCCCCCTTCCTACCACTGCTCATTTTGAAATCGAGGTTGCTGTCTTTCCATTGGGTGCCCGGGAGTGCGACATTCCCAAAACCTCCCGGCATTGGCGTGCCTTTAGGTGGATCCCTGTCCCTAATAGAGGTTTCACTCCAGGCCAGAGCTGGACAGTACAATCTTTTTTAGGCATGCTCTAGACTGCACCCCAGGATCTGAAGCGGTTTACAAAACCGCGAGGTTTACAAAACTCGAGTATAACAAAAGTAGCTTGCATATAGTAAGTTTTGAACAGTTGTTTTTGCCCTGCAGCATGCACAGCGGATGCTTAACTTGGCTTTTTATTAAGCCCCTAAAATGGTTTGTTATAAAATGAAATTACAATTTTGCATGCATAGGGCATAAACATTGTTCTCTTTAATAGAGTGTATTCACATGGGATGAATAATTGATACTGTCTAAGACCTGAAACCTTTGTGTACAGTCAGTTTTCATTTGTCAAAAGTACTTCCTGTTTTGGCTGACAGCGATATCTTAACAAGAGGAAATAAGAAAACAAGTAATAATGAAACGACAAGACGGCAATTCACATACAAAATGTGTTAACAAAGAAACAAAGAAGGTATTTTTATATCTACCACAAACGTCATTGGAATATGTGGTCAGGGCACCAACAGCTGAGTATAGAAACTATGGCTTGCATTTTAACTTGCTTTTGTAGTATAGCTTGCATTCTCATGCTAAAGGATTTTAAATATCAAATAATTTAATATGAATATGAAAAATATGAATGTGATCCTCCATTTTCGTACATAGTTGAAGCAAAATTCTCACAAACAATGTAGAATATATCTCTCTCATCCTCCAATTTCAATATCTGATGAAGATTTTGTCAAAAAATTTGATCACATAACAGGGCTTTTAAAGAAAAGCCAACAACTAGGCCTTTGAATTCTTAGGCCATGGTACTCAGAAAATTGTCGTTGAGAGAAGTCTTGAACAATTGCGATAAAGGGGTGGCCAGCAAAGAGCGGAATTGTCTAGTTTCCATACTCCTCGACCGGATAATCATAAATAAGCATGATTAATAGTCATAAATTAGTATGATTAATTATTTCAAGTAAAGGGTTAGGGTTAGGGTTAGGGTTAGGGTTAGGGTTAGGGTTAGGGTTAGGGTTAGGGTTAGGGTTAGGGTTAGGTTGAGGGTTAGGGTTAGGGTAAACTAAAAACGTCACCAGGTCGAGCAGTATGGAAACTAGACAGCTCCGCAAGGAACGGGCTGATACCCCCATAAAGTTTCGGGGGATTAATGTGAATTTCTCTGGAATTTGGGGACACTGTTGGGTAGGGTTCTAAAATATATACCCTTTTTGTTCAGAGACTAGTAACTTGGAAAAGATTTTCAACCAAATTGAAAAATGTTATTTAGCCTAAAAGATGGAAAACTACCAATACAGCAAAATATCATGAGATGAAACCTGACAATTTTTGTTTTGCTTTAAGGGAGAGGTAGACAACATATATACTAAATTCATATTCTGACGAATAGGACGAAAATATTTCGGATTAACCCCTCCCTCTTGAATAAAGAAATGAAGTTGTATAGGCAAGAGGTACTGAATGGGCAACCTTAAAAGTAATGTGTTCGCGCTTTTGATTGGCCTTTTTCGATTTACAACTGGGTATGCATATTTCCTAGGTTAGCATTTCGATCATTTTTCTAACGTTCTATGCTCTGCGAGAGAAAAGCATAAGTGTGTTTCAAAACTTTTGTTTTTTTAGACCTTTTACCTTTTTCCATGAATACAAAGGAGCCAAATTACAAAACATACATATTTCATACCTTCTTATGCCATATAGATGTAGCAAAATACGGGGCACGATCCTCAACGAAATAAAATACATCCTAACTTAACAAATATTTTAAAATAAATTATAATTTTCATTTTACAACAGAATATTTTCTTATGCATACAACAGAATAAATAGTACTTGTGACCAATGCATTGTATCTTTATGTATATGTGGTATTGTAACTTTAATGAATTGGTTTTAGGAAGCTTTAGGGTAGCTAGATATTGTACCAATTTTAAATAAAGAAAGAAAAAATGACGAGATAAAAATATGAGGATACCACTGTAGCGTGGAATGAAACACTGAGATAGAAAAGAGCACAATCCTTCAGGGATTGAATTGTATTTAGACACGTTTCACTAATCCGGGTTAAACAAACATAGAAAATCCCATTCACCGGACTGGTAATCAGAACATATCGATTCTGGTAACTGTTTAAATGTTTGTTTACGAGCTGGTCATTCAACCGGACAAAACAAACTTCTACGGCACGAATTGTTGAAGATTTTCCCAAAAGAGCATTTCAATAGCACACCCTAATGTAGAGCAGAAAAGCCGGTTATTTGAAATGGAACCAGAAAGCACCGAAACCGCACGGGTCATTCGACATGTGGTCCGTAGCTGGTTACCAAGCAACAATCCGATTCATAACGTCACAACGTAAACATTGTTGGTACCATTAACAAACAGCTCTGTTGGCGTTATCGAAACACCTGCTTGAAAAAACAAAGCTAGATCAATAGGTTTAATATTGGTAATGAGTTATAAAAAGGGGCACCAGTTTAAAACATCGAAGAATGATTCGAAGCATGAAAGAACGTTGAGACCACATGCTTACTAATTACCGTCTATTTTGAAGCACTGATTTAAGTCCCGTTGATCTTATGTTACAATTAAACTCATTCAATAACTCGCTACACAGAGATGTCACGCTATACATTTCTATTACAAAGCGCAAGGTCAATTAACAATTGAATTCTCAATAGGAGTTTAGCTACAAAGTTATCAGATATAATCAGCATATTGCATTTTGATCAGGAAAACGCAGACATTAAAGGTATTGCCACAGCATTGCCAAAGCTAGAAATCCGAGTCAAGTGTAAGCAAATAAATACTCCTTTACCAGCAAGGGGCGAGGAAGGACGGGGTTTCTCTCTTTGTCCTTGATCAGATGGCCTTGATTGGGGTGGTGACTGAATGGTACAAATCTTATGTTGGGGGAGGGGGGGGGGGGTCTTTGGAACTCTCTATTTCAAACCAAACACGCATCTAAGCATTAGCAAGCACCTTGTGTTGTATTTCAATTCATTTAAATTTTGCTTTGTTGACCGACCATCTAAGAATTTGTCAAAGAAGTTCTTGATGCTGATTAAATAAAGTTACATGCCTTGCTTTTTGTTATATGTACATCCTTGCCTTAGAATTTCAATGCAATAATCATTTAATGCCAAGTCAAAAACACGTCTTGCGGTCTCTTTGCCTAGCAAAGAAACACTCGCTAGGATTTTGTCTGTTTCATGATCGTATCTCTGATCTTGAAATAAAATTAATCAAGACGAAAGTGTGTGCTTTCAAAGCATGCCAACGTCCCAAAGAAATTCACGGAATATGCATTTATTATGCATTTGATGCCAAAACATCAGTACATGATTCTCATCGAGTTTAAGCAGACAAAATCTATACTTCCGCACTGAAAATGACTCTTGCTAGAATTGCACTCCTTATTAGAAGATACCTCTACGGCATGTCTCAGTTGTTATTTCACTGAATTCATTATTCAGTTTCCTTACACTGTTCTCTTTATATAAGGAAAAAATGTCTATAAGAATATTAAGGCTTAAAATCGCCGAAATTTAAGAATAATTTAAGAATAGAGCAAGGGTCAAGCTTCATCAAGAATCAAATTTGCTTTTTATTTGTGTTTTTATAAAAGCAAAACAAGTGCTACTTTCATGCCTTGAAATTTGGCCAAAAACACATTTGGCCAAAAACACCATCATGCAACCCAGTTACATCTTGTGTCGCTTAAAAATGATTTGAGCAGTGGCCGATTTAAGGGGGGGGGGCAACTAGGGACAGTTGCCCCTCCCTCAACGAGTTGAAGCAAGTCTGGCGCCCCTTTTTGGAAATTGTGCGCCCCTTTTGAAGAATGAGAATCAGGGGGAAAAGTTTCTGAGACCGATAGGTTAATTTGCTTCAAGGATTACCTCAAAGTTATGTTGTTTATTCTGAAAAGGTATATGAAATTGTCGTATACAGCGTACTCTTGTCATCAATTTTTGGAAATTTTCCAGCACCCCCACTATCGACAGCCCCTCCTTCAAATTTGCTCTGGATCCGCCTCTGAATTTAAGAATAATTTTGGGCTTAAAATTAAAAAAATGAATATTGAGGCTCAGCAAAAAAATTAGGTATTCTTATAAAAAAGTGTGTATTGCCTGAAAGGATTAGAACCAACAGTTATAGAAGGGGCATTCTGTTTGGGGCTAAGAAAACACCTCTATCCCCTGAAAAATGAAACGTATTTTTTCTATGGGCAATTAAACGACAAGAAACTATACAAGTCCAGTAAAATGATTCAATTATGAATATCATACAAAGAAATTTCACTGATGAACCTCCACCCTGGGTATAAAAGTTGGGGATCGAACTGTGAAAAGCGTTAAGTAGAGATAGGGTCATCTTTTGCGGCCTTTCATTGCTCAACTCCACTTTTCAAGTTTTAGAAACCGTTTTGAGGCATTAGTTAAAGAACCCCATGAAATATTTTCATCAAAAGCCAAAGATTATCACATCAAGTTCAACTGATATGGGGACGCTCATGCTAGGGTACTGACAAGCTGTATTACTGATCAGAGACGCCGGAGAGAGGGCACAGGTCGAGTGTTCCTGTTGCCTTTTGATAGGAGGGGCAAGGGGGCCGAGCGCCCTTTTTATAAAATGCCCTGGACATCGCCGTTTGTAATTAGCAAAAGATTCATATGAAATTCTGACTTAACCACCTTATTCATGATGACATTTTTCAATACAGTTAGCGGATTTTCAAGGTACAACGAGAAAATTAAAAAAAGACAGTTACGAAAGAATTGCTAAAAGCTGAGAATTATTTTTCAGATGCCTGCCTCAAGCGTGCCTCCTTGCCCCTTGGCTGTTTAGGCATTCTTGTTACTAATTTTTGGGCATACTAACTTAATAGCATACGCAGCCCTCGAGTCTAAATACAGATGTTCCAAAGGCATTACTACCACGACGTGTCCTGAATACTGATCTCCACGAATCACAGGCAGAGCAACTGATAAAACAAAATCAAATCGCTGACCAAACAAAACGATCGCTGCAATTTAAGTTGTTAATTTCCAACACGGAGGTGTCAGCCCGTCAACTTGTCTCCTGTTTTCCTATTCGACATCATGTTGTACTGAAGCAATTATTCAAATACAAACCCCCTGTATATTGCTGTAAAGAAAAAGTGAGCAATAATATGTTCTTTCGCAGAGACATAGTCTAACATTGTACACTGCAAACCAGGACGATGGGCAGCCAAGCATTACTTGCTGGTTTACTGATTACGGCTGACATTTTGATATTTTCAATCAAAGCAGATCAGCATAAATATGACCAAGATGGACATACACATTCTACGAGTGAAGATCATAAGCTATTTTTAGGTGAGAAAATGAAGAAGGAATTTGATTCTCTGTCGTTGGAAGAATCCAGACGACGATTGAGGTAAGACCGGATAATTATAATATATTAAGTGTTTGATTTAAGGCATAAGTTGATTATACTATAATTTATTAGTTTAAGAACACGCATTTAATCATGTAAAGAAATGACAGAAAGAACCCAGAGTTGGGCGTTTTTGTCATTTTACCAAGAAACAGATATCAGGAGAATGGCTGTGTGACGTTCGAAAGTAATTTTCAAATTTTCAAGGAAATTTGTTGGTATTTAGAAAGTAAGTTGGAAACTGGCTTCGTTGAACATCGAGCCTTCAAGAAATATTCGTAACTTCAAGGACCTTTCTGGCCGTAAAATTTTCATGGAAAATTAACAGATGTACTTAGTAAAGAAGGTCAAAATTTCATCCCTCCTTACAATAATACTGTTTTGATCCTTTATGTCCATACGTACGAAAGGAAAAACATAAATTACGATACCAAAATTACAGACCTTCTTTTCAAAATCCCAATGTGAAAGTTAGCCTTTTTTTTTTTTAAAAATGGGTGACTTATTTTAAAAGAGTTTGCCAAAAATGAAAGATACGAGATTTGTACGATATTGAATTTCATACCCACAAGACAATTCTACACTTTTTTTAATTTTTGCTTGAAAAAGACCTGATCACAAAATGCAATTATCTAAAGTATGAATGGGGTTTAACCAGAGACGGGTGCTTGGTTAATGGGATTGAGCTTAAAAAGAGCAACAAGCTTTTACGTAATTGAAACACTGAAATGCTTGTATCCAAGCTACAGCTACATTTTTCCATCCCTCTCAACCATATATTTTTCCGATCATTACAAAGGCACTGCAAACAAATACACAATTTCACTCAGTATAGATCTCCCCATATTCAAATTTACTCCTTAAACATATTCATAAACAATCAATAAAAAAAAGTTGAAAAATTACCTTCAGACGAAAGCTTCATGTGGACTAACTCAGCTGCAGATACGTTGGCAGGCAAGACACAGGGTATAGGACCCACGATGCCATTTTATTAGATTCCATTGGCAAAGCAAAATAACCAGTCCATCAATTGGCATTTGTAGAAGCTTGTCGTTTGCTAGAATATGAAAAAGAAGATTTTGTGACTTAGCTACTAAACAAAATGGGGTTCACTCTCATGTTTCTCCAATTTTTACTTTTAAAACCGCACGTTAGCTGGCGTTTAGCTTTACGCGGCTATGGAACTCAGGTACACAATTCAGCGTATCAAACACTAGAGTTTACATCACGTAATCTTTGTTTTGTTGCATATGCTATGGTATTAATAAATTAGGGCACTTCTCTTTGCACAAGAGATGAGACTAGCGATAGGCCAGCGATACATTAGCTTGTCCAACTTAGGCCAAGTGAATGTGGATCAAAATGTGCAAATTGGATAGCTGTGATAACATGCTTCTTATTCGTATGATTGAAAAAGTTTTACAAAAATTACAATCTACAATTACCTCGATACTTTTCTGAATGACTTTTACAGGATTCGGGCCTAGCAACTAACAAAAAAGTAAAATAAGTATCTTCCTTCGCTATATTGAAGTGAAAATATGGTCTTGTACGTTAAATCCAGAAGGATTTGTAGTAGGACTAGTGACTAAGAGTAATTGATTTCTCAAAGTCCAAGATAGATGCAGTTCCCAGCATAAACATCTTTTTTACGGAATTTATTGGAAACAAAGTGACATGTTTTGAATCACGCTCTACACTATGCTTTTATGCATAAAAAGGCATGCATAATTTTGGCTTTAAAAACTCGGCAGAGAGAGAATAAACATTTTTTTTAAATTCTGTGACTTTTATGAACAAATTCCTTGCAAGTGCTGAATTTTTGTTTCGTCAGTAAATCGCTCCACAGCATCAAAACACGAATCAAAAATGTTTCAGTCCTTCTCAAAACATGGCTTAAAATACTGTAAACTAAACTTGAAAGATAATGCATCAGAAAAAGCTACATTTCATATTGAAGAGTCTCGTTTGAATTATTGACAGGCTCCTTGTTCCTCATATTGACTTGGACAAAGATGGTTTCATCACTTTCCCTGAACTAGAGACATGGATAACACATAAATTGAAGCGATGGAACATCAAGGAAGATGTAGAAGCGTTATACAGAGATTGTGACAGGAATCGAGATGGCAAAGTGGCATGGGATGAATTCTCATTAACCCACTATGGTTTCCTGGAATCAGGTAAAACGATTGAAGAAGGCTAGAATACCAGAGAATAGAAGATCAGGGTTTAAAAGGGTGGCTTTGCTTTGATGTGCTAGGCAAGATATACTGTGTATGACCAAAGTCACCAAGGATACACAAAATACTAGCTTTTAAAGAACTCAATGGTAAAAAGGCTTTCATGAGAACTGGTGTATCTGAGGAAACGTGTGGAAGGGTTAGCAAAAGTAAAGCAACAGAGTGTAATGACAACCTGTGGAAGTAACTTGGAACCGGACCATTTTCCAACAATCATTAACAACTACTCCATTGTCTAACAAACAGATTTCACCTTTGCACCTACCACAGTTTTTAACTACAAATGTTTTAGAATACCTCACTCTTATCATGACATTTCAGGGACAATTTAATAAATTTGACCATGAATCCAGGAAATAGCCCTAGAAGTAAGACATCACTGTTGTTTTGAAACAGCTCAGATTTTAGAGCAAATAACAATAACATTGTGTTAATGCAGAGAGCCAGTAGTATTCATGTGGCCATATCTCAACCAATTGGAAACAATTTTAGCTTCTTTCTCACATTTAAAGGTATTTAAAAGTGCCCTTTTAGTTCATATGGTCCAATTAAAAAATGCTGTATAGATTATTAATATGACATAAATCTCAAAATATTTTATTGGGGTTCAAGCAAAAATTTTGGATAAAATGTTAGCATTTAAAGTTAATTTAATTCCATGTAAATGTATTTGCAGACACACATGGCTTGGCAGAAGCAGGAAAAGAAAATTTCAAGGACCTCATCAAGAGAGACAAAAGAAGATGGCTGGTTGCTGATAACAATAATGATACAATGCTAAATGAAACAGAATTTGAGTTTTTTAGGCATCCTTGGGAACACGAGGTCATGATGCGAATTGTAGCAATGGTGAATAATATGATCAAAATTAATACATTTCAGTTAAATCACAATGACCTCTCCTTCTGGGGAATACCCCCTCTGGCTATATGTTTAAGTGGTGGCATTGCTATTATAATTTGATTTAAAAGCATAGATTGCTTAAAACCTTTAAGGGTCCAATTTTATAAAAACATTTAGCACAGCTTCAAATAAAACTGGCTATTAATTAAAAGTTAAGCTAATGCCATTAGATTCTAGTATATTTTTAGCTTGATCTCAGGCATCCTCAGAGAGAATATTCTCCAAAGACTACATAAGCAAATATTTTTGAAGGAATAAACTCACAAGGAAATCAGTACTACTTTGTTCTTTTATGGAAACATTCACTTTGTTACTCTAAATGACACGCTTAGTCCAAAAAGGGAGAAAATTCCAGAATAAATATGGTCTGATAACAGCTTAATAAGTATAATATACAATAATATACTTTCATACAAAAAACTACACAATCAATAAATTGAAAAGAAACAATTAATCAGTAAAATCTAGCTTGCAGGGTTACCTGTAATTAGATAGATGAAAAAGAACAAAAAAATCAGACATGAAGAAAAGGCCTTCAAAGAATTTTAAATTATTACTGTGAATTGTATTAAGTCTAACATAATACATGTTGCAAACAACTGTATGCCATAAAATGAATTTAGGTATTAACAATTAAGACATTTATATTAAAACCTACATAGATACAGGAGACTGATTATATGGTAGACTTATTTTTGGAATCAAATTTTATTGACAGGAAGAGCTTGAGGAAGCTGATACAAACAAGGATGGTTTTCTCTCCATGAATGAATATATAGGTACATTCCTATTTTATACGACAAAGAAATAGTAAATTTAAAATATGATATATTTAGTCTTTAACTAACACTTACCCTTTGCCATTAACTAGGGACAAAAAGGCCCCCCTCCCTCAAACGTCAAATTTGGGGGTTAATATAGACACTGCTGCATTGTCTAAAGTTGTAGGAATATAACCTTAAGCCTCCCTCCCTCCAAAAAAAATTTAATCTCATGCTGTGTCTCTGACTACCTACCTACCTAACTTACCTAACAATCTGAAGAATTATCCCACAATAACATTATTATAAATGGCAACCAACTAGTTCTGAATTTCCTGTTGATATTTAAATTTGCATATTAAAAGTATTTCATAGACTAGCCGTTATTAGCAGTAAATGGATAACTTTTCATTTTAGCGTCTATACACCTCCCTGAAATGAGGCATTTCTATGAAAAAGAATTCCATGAAAAACATGACATAAACCGTGATGGAAAACTTGACCTTGTAAGTATATTCTGATAAATTTATTGAATTTTCCAAAAGGGAAAGCTTAATTTTACCACAGACAGGCGTGCAATGTTGATAGAATTTAAGAGTCGATCAATAAGACAAATTTAAAAGCAAATTTGTTCATTTAAATGTAGAAAAATACCAGATAAGAGGAGTTGCGGAGACAAAAACATGAAGAAAATGTTTTTTTAAAATGAAACAAAGCAACAAACAGGTCAGAAATACTAAGAAGAACAGTGTGAATTGAACAAGATATCATGCGCGTGTTCACTCTATGGGAAGGAATTCGTCAAAACATACCTGTCGTCTCTCTCCAAAAAGCAACGGCAATGGATTAAGTAAATGTCGAATGGGCGTATATCTTCCATAGTAACGATGCATTCGATTCGAATTAAGCAAAAACTTCATGATATCTACCTTTCCTTTATTTAAGAACGAAGATAAATTTCTTAAAGCTGCTGCATTCTCCTCCCTCCTTCTGGCGGCAAAACAGCTAGCATGTTAGTAATGCCTCGTTCTCATCACAAAGCCCGCCGTTTCTCATTTAAACCACCTGAAATTAGCTGACACCAGCATTTTGCAATATGAATATGTAACATGATTTTTTTTCTGGGTCTTTTCTTTCAAACTTTTAAAATTGAATTGATTATATTAAGTTTTATTTAAGAACTAACAAACAGTCCCTATAAAGACATTTTCCTTTGATTTAGGATGAAGTTGAAGAATGGAAGCGTCCTGAAGATTTTAACAAAGCATCTTTAGAGGCAAGACATTTAATTGCAATGGCAGACGAGAACCAGGTACGGAATTTTTTTAGACGGGCTTGAATCTAGATTTCGTAGGCAAAAAGCGCAAAAATAAAAATCAAACGAGAGATTCATGTTTCTTTAATGGTTTAGCATCTCAGAAAAGTGGAGTGCATTTTTATAAGCTATACTCATACCAATCTGCATTTTCAAATGAGCACTTTTATGCCTAATGATCACAGTATTTACTCAACTCATAAGAAAGCACATCAAAAGGAAGTCATCGTTTTGGATGACTCCTTTAATATGCTCAGTTAATATTCCTTGATTCTCTTAAGTTAGTTAACCGTCATCTTTACAAGCGTAAAATTTGAAAATAGCAAGGAAATAACTTTAGCTGCAGTACATTTCATCCATTACCTTGGGAGTAAAATGTTGGATAAAGGTCTAAAATGGTAAGTAGAAATTTATATCCAAGTAAAGATCGAAAATTGCGGGGAGGAAAATTGGCGCCTTTGATTGGTTTTGTGGCTTGACCAATCAGCAACCGCAAAGCTCTTACTCAGTTAACGAAACCGGATATAATTTCCCGTGTCGTTACCAGACGTTTGTTAAATGGAGTTTCAGACGAAAAACTTTTTTCTTTATGCATGATATACTTCAGAATTACAAGCTTTTTTATTCTATTTTCAAACATGATCTTTTAGGAATAGAAGTGTAACGTTTTGAGACGTCTTCGAAATCAGTTAGAAAACAAGATCAAAATACTTAGGCTTTTATTTTCACTCAACTTCATCGGAAAAACTAATTTTTTTTACATATCTTAACAATGACAGTTGACAAAGTCACGTGATACAATCATTAGTTACTACAGTCAGATGACATAACCTCACAAGAAGGACGATATACTATCAGAGTAGACAGGAGGATTTGAACGAAAATCCTAGGGCAGATATAATCATGAAGCCTTTGGTTCAATCAAATTAACTCAAATGTTATTTCTTCAACAGGATGGAAAACTCGATACAGACGAAATTATCATGCACCACATGATTTTCGTTAGCAGCAGTACGACGCAGCATGGATTGCTTTTACATGAAGAATTTTGATGCTTCTACGCATCAATCTATAAAGACTTTGAAGTATTTAAAACATTATAATAACGTGAACAAGAATCATCATCTTTACTTAAATTCTATTCTACGGTAGACAAGAAACCGTTTTTTTCAAAACCTTTGTATATATACAGTATAATTTCGGCAATCTGGACTCCTAATAACTCAACGTCCTGGTAACTAGAAACTTCTTTGTGAATTCTTCTTTAACCTTCACCAATACGTCAAAATTCCTGATAGCTCGAACACCTGTTACTCTGGCTACAATCATCATTCTCTTTGAGGTTCGAGTTATCAGGATCGAGTTCGATTGCTTTTTGATTTTATTGTACTACTTTATCTTAAAGCAATTGAAATACGTCATGATTGAAATAAAGATAAACCAATCTTGTCTATAATAACTCATTTTCATTTCTGCATACTTTATGTTTCATCGTTGATAAGAAAGAGTTCTATTAAGAAAAGATGTCTAGAGGGCTTCTACCGTCTCAAGTGTACAGAAAGCCAGAAAGCTAAAGTCTTAATTCCTTGAAATGATAGCTTAATTCCATTTGGAGCCACTGAGGGGTCTTAGTTTGCGATGGACAAAGTTGGAATGGTTTCTATGCATATCACCGTCATAGAAAAATGACAACATCCAAGTAGAAACTAACAGAAGGTGTAGGAGGTCCAGACGAAGAAATTCCAAACAACTTTGGCTAAGTACTATGTAAAGCAATACATTAATTTCCAATGCCTTTTCGTCAATTAATCAATCAATTTGTAGAACAATTTTATGCTAATAATAAAGCATACAATATTCTACGAGAGCAAGTTGAAGCATAGCTCAACGAGACTTTTTAGGCCTTTTTTGTATTTTTCTCTTTACAAATGGTGACTTTTCCACTTAGTAGAAGCTTTGCATGAAAACATTCTCAACGGCTTTCGTGGCCTCCTTGTGAATCCTTGCAAAACAGTTGAATGTGGAAAGACGCTAAAATATTCAAATTTAAATGTTTTTTATCTGCTTAATATGTGCATTGATGTTCAACAGAATGCTCATAATTAAAACGATGAAACCTCTTTTCAACTTATATTTAACAAATGTACTACAGTAGAATAGTGTACTACATTAGAAGAGTGTATATGAAGCATGTTTGTTTTTCACTGGGTTATTTGGAACTAAAAACAAACATATAGAGATGAGTCAATGAAATTGAGAAAGGAAACGCAGGAAGAGACGAGTTTTGAGGAGATTTACATCTTACATGTGCAAAGCATGTTGCAACACTTAATAATTACATACCCATTTCAGGTCTACTTCACATTGACAGAAGGAAAATATACAAAGCGAATATTCAAATTCTAAGTGAATATTACACTGTTCAATGTTTATTGGGTGCAGATATCTAATACAAAGAAACATTAGAGAAGGATAAAAAATGCACCATATACTAGAAGAAATACAAGCTTTAAAGGTTGAGGAAAATAGTTATTTGAAGGTTCTTTGACAAGACGCATTTGCAGCAAGGGCGTTGCCAATAAATTCTGGGCATGGGCGTGGTCAAGTATGATTAATTTAACTTTTTTGATTCAGCAGAATTGTACAAAGACTCGCATTGACATTAAAAGGGTCACTTAAAAAAGCAAATGAGGCAGAAATTCTGAGTGGAAGGGCACAATTGTTCTTTTTCTTAAAAGTGGGCGAGTAACATGCCCTCAGTAGACTGGAACAAATCTAGATCTCTGATTGGAACCGTTGGTAAGATGATAAATAGTTCGGGAGAGAGAGAGATTATCATTACAAAAAAGGTTCTTTTTGAAAGCTAACTCCACGAAGGTTTCCTGTCTGTTAGGTAGCCAAGCTCTACATACATTACCAAGTTAAAGAAATTGCCAAAATAAGTTGAATAAAAGCTATTCATCCCACACTACCCCCTATCTAATTTATCCTTGATTAAAACATAGGTCAATGTCTGATTCAAAGAATTACTTGGGAGAATGCTGGCAAATTTTCCAGGAAATTCCCTTGCTTTTCGGCTGCTACAACTGAATGGCGAGATGTCTCAATTTACAGTGCTGATGATGGCATTGTGTTTAAGACACCGCTGGAAGAAGAAAGAAAAGTATGCATAAATTAATGAGTTGAAAAAGGAAGTAAAAAATAATACGGTCGACTTTGCTTTCAATCTGGCAATGTTATGGTTATTAGCAGTGTTTAAATTTGGGTGTAATTGCTTTGAATGTTGGCGTAAACTTTTTAAATGATGACAACTTTCAGAATTGGCTATATTAGTTGTCAACTAATGACATTAAACACCGAGAAATGATGACCAAACTCGTAAAATATGTATGTTGTATAAAAGTAGGCGTTTTGAGGGAACGATGATTTGTGCTAACATCATATACTATCGATTGCACTGCCAAAATAATATAAGGCCTGTAAAAATGTAATACTTGGATGAAACATATTTTTAGATTTTCTGCATCATTAGCTTTGACTTGTCGAGATCACAAGATTTTATCAAATCGAACAAAGCAAGATTCGACTCAAGCATACCTTGAATTTACTGGCGCAAAATTTCGTAAATTTTTCTGTCCTTTAATTGGGCCTAAATGCTCAATTGCTCTTCGGACACCTAGCATGTGACCAGGGGCGTTCTTTCTTCCGGATAATAAACTATAAGGAGCAGCAGCACTTGAACGTGACCTCCTTCTTGATTCTCGCAATTTAATTGGGTTACTCAGAGTGTTTGATCTTCTCCTACGTTCTGGTTTGTGGTGCTTCGATCTACTCCCCATTGCAGTGTACCTTGGATTTTCGTCATACAGCCTTGGTTGAATCGACGCATACTTTGATGATTTGGCTGCAAGAAACGAGATTGAAAGAATTGAGGAACTTGGTTACCAGAATTTTCTTGGTTACATGGTTATAATCTCAATATGACTAGTTATTGAAGGCTAGCTTCGCAAATGTTTAAAGTTTATATTTGTTCGTTTGAAAATGAAAACCCTTCGAAACTGCAAGGGGCCTGGGTAAAAGCCTTTAATTTGATTGGCTATTGTTGATATTATCTGGGTCAGTCAGATTCTCTATCACGAGTGATGAAATACACAACACCTCTCAAACTCACATAGAGTGTGATTCTTGAAGATTCCCAAAAAACAATATAGACTTTAAAGGGATGTAAAATGCACGGACACATCTGATTCACTACCTGGATGGCAGGGGCGAACCCATGTTCAAATATGGGGAGCAAGCCTATTGTTTTGATAAGATGA
Organism: Rhopilema esculentum; assembly: GCF_057945365.1. Taxonomy (NCBI): domain Eukaryota; kingdom Metazoa; phylum Cnidaria; class Scyphozoa; order Rhizostomeae; family Rhizostomatidae; genus Rhopilema; species Rhopilema esculentum. The sequence goes on from NC_142816.1 coordinate 5,238,405, forward strand.
CGTCACAACTTCCCATTTTTTAGAACAAAAGACAATTGTATTCCAAAATATTGGGCGGGGGGCGACCGCCGATTAGCCAATAAAATTCGAATCACACAAGACGAATCGGTTTTTGATTGCCAAAAGGAACATACACAACTGACCCAAAGCAATTACAACATACTTGCTGATTTTGAAGCCGAATATGGAAGTTTATGGGGATCATGTTTGGATGCAGACGGCGTCAATGCGACCTTGCTTGTCTTAAGATTTGAACCATCCCGCATTGACGGCAAGCCGAGTTGGTGTAAATTCATCGCGTCTGGCATTATATTATCATCAACAGGCTTGTTAACGCATAAAACTGCCAGCGGCTTACGGTCAGGGGTCTCTGCTAAAGGTTCGATGCCTGAAACTTCATGTTGTGGGGCTTCGGCAACTTTGTCTTTATCAGATTGCTCTACAGCCTTTTCGGTTTTTGAAGCACTTGATAATGGAAGAATATCAAAAGTCGCATTCAAATTGCTATATGGCACTCCATTTTCAAGATCTTGAGTTTCTGTTGCGGTTTCAGCGACATTTTGCTCTGTAGCAAACCTGAATCCCCCAATATTATCAATCTGAGAGCTCACGACTGATGCAGCCGTAGCTAGCGCCTCACTGCGCTCTAAAACTGTCACGGGAGCGTGGCATCCTCCAATCAGCGGCAGATCTTTGACTTCCTGCGGCAGTTTATGAAGAACTATCGTCCCGCGCCGGTCTTTTTCCAACATGCAGTCATCAGTTGCACACTGCTTATCATCTTCCGTTTCGTGTGATGCAGATGGTTCATCAGTTGGTACGTGCGGCAGCAAATCTGGATCGAATCGCGGTACCTTGACGCGTGATTCAAAGTCGCTGTCCAATGTGACTGTCCTACGCCGCGAAGGTGACGGCGCCACTTGAAAGTCCTTTGACTGCAGCTGCGGTTCATCTGGTTGCATTCTGAGCTCATGGCAGAGCGACTGCTGTTTCTTCGCGTTTTCATAAGCTTCGTGCGAAGTCTTTAAGAAAACTGCCTCTTGCGTATTAACAGCTGCAACTTTAGATGCTTCAATCGGTTCACGAGAAACAGTTTGCGAGTTATTGACTTTATCAGATTGCAAACCTGCTACAGTTGACCGACTGTTGAGCAGTGAATTCTGCGCAGTTAGCAAACTGTAATCACCTTCTTCTTCTTCTATAGCATCTGCCAATAACTTAGCCATTCGCACCGGCGTGTTGGATTGCAAGACATTTCTTGTCCGCGCGGGAGTTCTCACAGGTGTGCAAGATGTAAAGTTCAAAATGGATGTTACGTCAAGGCTTTCCCGCGTCGATTCATCCGCCCACATAATTCGCCTGCTTCCCTCAAGTTCCTGAAGAACCGAAGAGTAGTCTTGCTCGATCTCCATTGGACAATTCCCTGATGCTCTTAAATTTGCATGTTGCTTTTTGATAAGAGAAAGCAGCATAGAAACAAGTCTGAAAAAAAAGACAAAACAACCATTGAACATAGTTTGAATCATAATTGGGTCATCTTAGATTCTTATCTATCTTTTATGATGAAGACACCTCACAATAAAGCTAACATTAAAATAAATTTTATAGAATTAATTTTTTTCAACGACCTTTTCTCGTTTTCTTCAAAAATGGCATATAAAAAGCACTTTGCACCTACAACAACAACAACTCAAACTATAACAACAAGGTTAGGGTTTTTTTATTTTTCTTATTGGAGAAAACCAGGTTGTTTAAAGTGAAATTTATGAGATCAAAGATCCTCACGAAAGCTCGTTTTTAGCACAGGGAACTCTTACGTAATTACGAGTATTTTCAAGACACAATTTCATCGGTCATCGATCGATCTGACACATCCGTCATCTGATCGATCATGCAAAACTCGTTGTGATACAGATGCTCTGTATCAATGCTCTCTATTTATTAATGTAAGATGATACCTACCTCTCGGTTGAGTGAGCATCTCTTTCCTGCATCAATGCATATCTTCGTAGATGCCTGGCCTGGGCCTTTGCAGATAGTTTTTCTACATCAGAAATTCTAGCCTCATAAAAGACGACAAATTGTTCTTTCAAAGGGTCATCAGCCAATGACGACAGCCATTCATCTGCACGTGACTTTATCGTTGTTATTTTTTCATCATTGTCTGCTAACTGTTTCTCGAATGCCTGTGATTTTCGTTCTAACTGGTCTTGCTTCACATTTGTAGCTTGTAAGAACAACCCGAATTTTTCTGAAAGCTGTGGAGTAGGCCAAAAGATTGTTAATCAAAGCTTTTTAATGGAAACTTTTTGAAATATTATTCTACAGGAGTTAGGACATCAGAGACGCAGTTAGGACACCAGAGTTAAGAGTACACTGCAAAGGGTATTGGGATTGATGGGTTTTTTAGTGAGATAATCTTTGCTCAAATGTTTGGTGGGTGCACAGCAAAATATCTACTCAAATAACAGCGTAAAAAGGGAAAAAAACAGAGGATTTTTGGTAACTTTTCTATATGACACTTGCACAAGAAGGCACTGCAAGCAAACAACAAAACTATTAGAAGATCAGTGAAGAGAGACAAAATCACACACCTTATCCATTGTCGGGTTGTCTTCTTCAAGAATTGCTTGAATTCGTTCCATGTTACGTTCCTGTGTGAAGAAAAATGAGATCGATAATAAACTTGTTTTTCAAAATATAAAATAAAAAAAATGCTAAAACAAGAAACTGCGACAATCACGAAAACTGATCACGTGGGGCGAAGAAGAAAATGTCCCATGAGCCTTTAACATATAGGGATTTACCAATACATCTACAGTAAGTAGGATCTGGGTTGAAATTGAGAAATCACTTGTGTGTACTGCTGGGTGTTCCCATATAGAACTGCTTCAAATAATGACAAGTCCAAAAAACTCTTACAAACAGCACTTTTTATAGAGATACAAAAAATGTGTTCTCAATACCAACAACACAAAATCCCCATTTTTCATGCGCATTAAAGAAAGGCTTGTTGAAAAATTTAACAAATTGAGCTGCTATATCTACAATTGATCCGGGAAGGTTTATGGTTTCTCGCTGGTGCTCATAAACTTTTAGTAAGTGCATAAGGATTTATTGAAAGACGGGAAGAAGGCAAAGAGTTGCAAAGAAAATCTGCTTTATGTACACAAGATGATTATGCTGAAGCCCGAATGCTTACCCGCTTAAAAAGCTTGATTTTCAATTCTTTCTCGGCAGCCTCACAGTCAATAATCTGTTTACGAATGAGGCATCGATCTTTGTATACTGCACAGAGCTCATCCTGGATTCTATTGGAAAATTTGACATTTTACTTCAATCTATATTAAAATCATGCAAAACTTTTAAAGTCAAAATTTAAGTTCTGATATTTCATTTACAAATACTTTTGACAATAAAGAATATCATACTAAAGGCAATCGACAGAAGCTAAGGGGGCGTAAGCCATTTTTCAATCAAAAATTACTTGTCTCCATCTTTTTTTAGAAATGATCACATGCAATATCTTTAGTGATCACATTAAAATTTCAAGTCCTAATTGTCAGCTGTACTTGTCTCAATCTTTTTTTAGAAATGATCACATGCGATATCTATGGTGATCACATGAAAATTTCAAATCCTAATTGTCAGCTGTACTTGTCTCGACCTTTATGCAAATGATCACATGCAATATCTATGGTGATCACATGAAAATTTCAAGTCCTAATTGTCAGCTGTACTTGTCTCGACCTTTTTGCAAATGATCACATGCAATTTCCTGTGACCAAAATACTGCACTGCCATTGGAAAGCATACTTGATCTAAATTTAGATTTTTCGTTTGTTGCAAACGCACGCTTTTTCAATCAAAAAACTTTTAAAAGTTTAAAAAACACTTAATAGGTGAGTTTTCAATTCTCTAATCGAAATATGAAACAAAAGAAACAAAAAAGTAAAACGTTACAAGTATTTAAAGCGCAATGTTAAGAATATTCAATTATTGAAATAAGACTTCAAAATTAACTAAATTTTTCATTAAACATACATCTTCAGCTGATCGTGTTGGCAAAATCTCAACTTTTGCTGCTTCATCGGAGTGGCTTCTCCACTTTCAAATCTTCGAAGTTTACTTTTCAATTCATCAACCTGATTGAAGAAAAGATAGCTGTCGAAACATTGATGTAATAGTTATGAATTGCCGTCGAAACATGTAATAGTTTTGAACTATCGTAATACATCACTTCTGTGCAGAAATAGTGAGTTTATTATTGTTTTTGCGATATTCGTGCTTTCAAAAAAGTCATCTATTTATACTGGCTATTGGTGAAATGTCAAGAGCTCTGGATTGAAAAATAGGGTATTTGGGGTTTAAAATCAAAAGTAAAAATGCAATAATTTCTTACACTTTCCCTTCGAATCATTACAAACCAGTTTTAACAATATCTCAGAAGAAGATGAAAACGTTTTGAGCAAAAGTGAAACATTAATATCGCAATCAGGAATCAGACAATATCTTGGGATAACCAGGCTTATGATATGATGGATCACTTTATTTCTTTGTCTTAAGATGTTTCAATGTCATAAATTAAACTTACCAAAACAAGAAAATATATTCCTTTGCAACAGCAAGCAAACTATTTTGTGTTCCTTTTGCTCAAAGCCCAAGAAAATGGTGATCATATAGTTAATGCTTTTGATGAATGCCAATTAAACAAAAGAAACTTAAGTTCCTCATTCAACCCCTGCCTTTTCTAATTGTCTAATTTTCTAATTTCTAATTAATAATATGGAAGCTTTCACACCTTCGAATTATTTTCCAGACAAATGATAAGCTTCAACATGGACTCTACAATTGCAATACTCATTTATTGACCCTACATCCCTTGCAATGTTGCAGCAAAAATAAGACGAAACTCCTAAAATCGAATGGTCATACCTGTTGTTTGAGCTCCTCTACAATCTTGGCATATTTACTGACGTGGAAATCCACACTGATAACATTGCTTTTGAGATCTGATTTGATGCTCTTTGCTCTGTCTGCATACTTCAAAGTGTTGTAGGTGTCTTCATAGCAAGTGCTGGATGGACTAAATGCATCAAAAGATTCATGAGATTAACTAGAAATTGAAAAGATCTGTCTAACCTTTAATTAAACTTGATGCAAACTGTATCTGCATTCTTTGAAGGCTTACTGACTTGCAAAAGAAGATAGCAAAAAATAAACTACACAAGATGCTTTTGGAAAACAATGATGGGAGGTTAAAAGCTTTGACTTTTACTGTTGAAGATTGCATAAAAAACCAAAAACATAGCATACTATAGCACCTTTTGCTCGACACTCCTCAGAGTTAAAACATCAGATAATGACAAAAACGTAAGCTAGAATTTTATATCCAGGTGTGGATCAAAAGGAATGTGAGAGGAAGAAACAAATGTTTGCTCCAAAAGTAAATTGGGCCTTCAGCTTGACAAAATCAAGGAAATTTTTCTGGAGGAATGGCTACCCAGAATGAATTTCTCAATTGTGAATACCCCCAGAGCCTGTTGTTAGTATGAACTGATGAACAATGGGACTTCAAACATTTTAATCAAATTCATGTTTGTTGAGAAAAGTATCCATAACAACATCAACAACTGAATAAAGATGATTGATGTGATTAACATAAAGTGAAGATTTCCAAATATTAAAAAGTCTTACCTAACAGCAGCTATCATTATTGTTTTACAGTTGCCACCAAGGGAATCTTTTAGCAGACGAGTCAACTTACTGTCCCTGTAAGGAATGTGCACCTCTTTCTTTCCCTGTACAAAAACAGGTTATAATAAGATAAACAGTTTTGCTAGAAGCTGAAGATTTCAAGAGAGAACAAACTAACTTAAGCATCTAACAACACAGAAAGATCTTTATATTAAAAATTTATACACTTTTTAGACTTTTTTCAATATAAACACAAATAAATGTTTGCTTAAACTGATTTGCCTGGTGAAAAACTTTTTTTGATAAATGCCTAGCTATAATAAAGCTAATAAAGTTTATGAAAAGCAATATATTACTCAACTTTATGCAATGCAGGATTGGCTCAGAATTTTGTTACTAGAGCATTTGTTACTAGGATATAAGATAAAAGGCCTTTTCAATCCCAGTGACTAAAATAAAGTAAAGAACTCAAGAAACCAACAAGCACTGGTTCTATCTGAAATTTGGGATAAACTGGAAATTGAAATACATGGAAAAGAGGGGGACATGTCCAATTAAAAAATTCAATAAATGGGAAAGGATAGAAAGTGAGGGCAAAGAAATTTCAAATTTTAGTCAAAGATTTTGGCTGGTGAAGCAATCCTACAAAAAAAATAAAAGGGGTTCTTGTTTATTTGCAATATCAGAGTACAAAATTCAACTAAGCCAGCTAAAATGGGAAAGTATGATACTAACCCTTGTTGGTTTATTGTCTGCCAGTGCATTTATACAGTTGCCTAGAGCCAGCAATGACCTGTTGATATTGGCACCTTCTCTGAATCTTGCACCTCTGTTCTTTGTGACAGTAGCTCTTTCAGAGCCAGCAAGGTCAATCAGTGACATCTTAGCAACCTTCACATCAGTACTGAGGCCTGAACCTTTAGGTTGTTGTCTCACAAATACCTATGAAAAGTATGAATTGTTCACATTCAGGCAAGGGACACAGAAATGTAACAGTAAAATGTTTCAAAACATTACTCAATTTATACTTTTTTGAAGCTGAAACAATAATATTTACTCTCAGTGTTGCACAAGATTGAGAGAAAAACAATTACAATAAAGCTTGAATAAAATTTGAATCATGTTGTTTAATTTGATGGGGAGAAAACATATTTTGTACACTTATGACCTTGAAGATGACCAACTTTTAGCTTGATCTGATTAAACAGTCTAGAAACATTGATATCAAGAAGCAGAGCAACCACATATATAGGTGTACAAGATAAAAAACTGGGGTTGACAAGCTCTCATTGTCATTATATTCTTGCTTTTGTTGAATGTACTTTTTAAGACTGAGTATAAAAAAGATTTTGACAGCTTTCCAATGCTAAGGAGGAGTGCGTCCATTGAAAAATTTTGTTGTGTCATTTATCTTTTCTATGTGTCTGATTGAAATGATGATGATGTACCTGAAAGACGGCATGAGACCTGGATGACTGCTTATTAGCATCTGTTGGATGTTGTGTGCGGTTGTGGTTACCAAATTCAAGCATTCCAAGTAATTCTTCTGCATTTTGAGGCTAGTTGTAAAATAGAAAGACATAATGTAATACAGATCCTTTGGTAGTTCAGACATTAGTTGACAACTCCAACAATAGTGTTTTGCTGAATGCACTAGAAAAATAGGGGCTTATATTTGTCATGATCTAGTAATGTTCAGGTGCTAGTGTGCCAAGGCATTTAATGACTCTAAATCCTACCTTATGCAAGGTTAAGCCCATGACACAAACACCTTTCTGAGGGTCTTCCCTCACAGCTAACGTTGAAGAAGATGGCACTAGTAAGTCTCTTGCATTTTCATTGTAGATCTAAGAGAAAAAGCATGGATTAGTCAAAACAAAATAGAAGTCTTAGCTTATGGCCCATATTGATAATTCAAAATCTACTGAACTAATCACCGTTTACATACCCATAGACTCTTTTCTTTTTACAAGAATATTGTTTATAAGAATATTCAAGCTCAGAATCATCCAATTCCTAAAGATATTTTAAGAATACTGCTCAGCCTCAGCATGCATATTTGAGCCTTGTTTTTAAGCAGTTTTGTGAGTTTTTACAAAGAATTGCAAAATGGACACATCTTTTTTCAAAAAGTGTTGTTTTCTATTCGAGGACAAGACTTGTATATAAGACAGATGATGTTGATCTTGTAATTATGAAAGGTCCAAGTAGATCAACATTGGTCAAATAACATAAATTTCAATTTGGTATTATTAGCCAACAACCATGACTGTAATGGGCTTCAGTCTTACGTCTTATTCACTTTCATCAAATCATGGAAATATAATCATATTTATTTCAACAAGTTTCCTTATCCATATTCACCTCCAAGTATGAAACTGAGACATCACAAGAAAACTCTTCAGTTTTTTCATTAATTTTTTTGTACAGTTCCATCATTGTCAGAAAAATAACTCCTGGCCGCTGCGGACTGCCTAGCATTGTGTGTGTTTTTCCAGCAGATGTTGCACCATAAGCAAACACGGAACAGTTGTAGCCTTCAAGAAGATAATCAACTACAGAATATGTAGTATGCTCGAAGATTTCTGCATTTGTCGCATGCTCATCAAAAACACGATCAAAAGCAAAACGGAGGTCTTTTGTTCGACGATCGAGAATTGTCTTCCTTGAGCGAATCTTTGATGGAGCTCGTCCAAACCGTACTGCCTCAGAGTCAGTTTTGGGATCAAAAACAAGCATATGATCATCAATTACTTTAACCACTGATTTACAACCCTTTTCTCTTTCCATCGAATTCGTAGGGCGAACACGAACGACAACCCGGACATTACTAGATTGGGTCTTCTGGACCTCACCTTTCGCCATGGCAAGTGAGTGTACGTGAGCCTAATCCAGGACAAAATTTCTCAACGACAACGAATTACTGCTTTAACTTAACAAAAATTTCCGCACAAAAATGTTTTTATCCACAATCTGGTTACATTTCCATTTTTATCAGCTAAAAACTGCGCCAATCGTCCAATAATATATTTGTATATTTGTTCGACACCCACAACATGCGACGGTCCATTCGAAAACTGGCGGTTGATGTTTGTTATTCAAATATCTGGACCCAGACTCTTTAGCGTGACAATGGCACGCGATCAATCCGCGTTAAGCCCGCGCAGCACATTAGAATTCTTAAAATTTGCCACGAATCTCTCCAATTTGTTTGTAATTCAAGTTTCAGCCTATTTGCAATTTGAGTGAAGTAATATACCTCTAAATTAATGTGCCGGAAAAAATTCTAAGGGAACAACAGAAAAAACATGCCCGAGTCCTAATTATACAGAGCCTCCTGTACGTGCAGATATGAATCGTTGCAATGAATAACTTTCGTTAATTTCATACAAGCATGAATGAAATTGGTCAAAGTCTAAGGAATATTCTGCAGTTTTTTAACAAAAAAATCAACGAGCTTGATAAAGATTTGCAAACGAAAAATTGTGAAATTTATTTACTTCATGTATAGTGCTTTTTTATATTTCACGATTTTTAATTTATTTCTAGTTTTATTAAACAACTTACAATTAGCGAAGCAACATTGTTTATTTGTTATTGGTTTTAAAAGTTGCCTATTGACATCTTACATGATTATAATATTCATGCGTGATTAATTTCTTCTCTAGAAAAAGAATACAACATTTTAGGTTCACTTTAAAACAAGGTAAAAAATTGAAAGCGTAAAAATAACAATTGTCGGCGATAGATAGCATAGATCAACCCTTTGTCAGCAAAATAAAGCGTAGCAAACAAGCCCAGTGGCGGATTTAAGGGGGGGCAACTAGGGGCAGTTGCCCCCCCTTCGATGATTTGAAGGAAGTATGGCGCCCCTTTTTTGGAAATTGTGCGCCCCTTTTGAAGAATGAGAATCAGGTGAAAAAGTTTCTGAGACCGATAGGATCTGAAATTGTTGTATACAGCGTTCTCTCGTCATCAATTTTAAAAAAATTTCAGCGCCCCCACTACAAACTGCCCCTCCTTCAAGTTTGTTCTGGATCCGCCCCTGAACAAGGCAAGGACAAAAAGTCACTGCCGATCATAAAAAGGTGTCATGGCAGTGGCGTTGGAATGAGATTCATATTAAGGGGTGGGGCTGCCCACTGTATTGCTTCCCATAGTACACTGCTAAAAAGGAAGTATAGTACAGCTTGACAATGATTGGGGGTACTCCACCCTCCGCTTCCGATGGTCCTACATGGCACAGCAAAAGTGAACAAAATTTTAAACATATTCTATGTGTAATTTATCATTGATTTGTTACACTGATCTAAAAAAGTCATTGGTTTTTAGTTTTTAGATGATTGATTTGTTACTGGACTACCACAAAACATGATATGGTGTCAAGTGAGGGATTCCAGCCCACCCCCATATTATTGTCGTAGTTGGGATACACGAGGATTTGGACAAGGACACGGCATAAAGGAGTTATTCAATTTGGTATTCTACTGAACTGCTAGACTGGTCAATAAGCAGGCAATCATGGAAGTTTCAGCGAGAGGCTTGGTGGTGACAGCCTGTGTAGGAGGCACATCCTCGTTTGTTTGTTTGTATGTGCACACAAGCTGGGTTCAAAAGTGCTCACCTCCAAAGCTTGTAACCCTGTTTTTTGAGCAGGATAATATGATATTTTAAGCTTTATTGCGGTAAAAAAAAACACAAATGTTTTGCTGCCAATTTCGGGAGTATTCTGCGATAGTATTCTGTGTGGCAAATTTTACGAATACTCTTCAAATAAAGTATTAAATCGGCCCCATCTGACAAGACGTGGTGTGTTGCTTTTCAAAACAAGGCAATGTCAATGTAAAAGCCTTTTTTTCTTCAAAAGTATTTACAAAAGAATAATTTGATATACTGACGATTCAAAAAATTAACAATAAAAAACTGTTTAGTTATTAATTAACTGCTTATATAATTGCTATATTCTTCCTTTCCAACCTACGAAAAATGTTTGTAATCTATGTTAATATTGGTATCGCAGCAGGGTCACAGAATAGGAAATAGGCAGAAGGGTAACTCTCGTCGGTTCCTTTGTTGTTTTTGAAGCCTGAGTCAACAATAGAAATCCTTAATTCCCCTTTAACCTCGACTTCATTAGACGAACCTAGCCATGACAAATTATCATTCATTAACCAGATATAAACGAATTATGATATATTATTGAATTTGTTCACTATCATGGGGCATTTCGTCTCAAATAAAGTTGTCTATTTTCATTCTTTTTTAAAATTTCCCCGACAGATACATGCTAAACCTAGTATAAGTTAACGCATGCGTTAGTTTTTTCAGGCTTCAACTGATAGGCAGGAGTCCCCCTTGCGCCTAATTTCTATTCTGTGCCAGGGCTAAGCTGCTCAGACGAGGCCTTCATATTGCTAGTCATTATCTTACATCGGAATGCTTTTTGCTTGTTAAAGACCTAGCACGTGCCAATAAAACGTTCGAAAGGGACCTCCTTCGTCTCTTTTTATCTTCAGGTACCCAAGCTTCATAGATCATGCCTTGATTTGGAATAACTTGAATGCCAGTAAATGCTAAAAGAAAATCATATTTCACAATATATAACAATGTATACTATTGTTGATAAAACAAATTCATTTGCAGTCCAACATAAAGCATGGCTGTTTAACAAATAAAGTGCATAATAGGATATCTTGAAAACTGATAGCAGTTGAATTGAATGGTTATCCGGAGTGCATCAGTGACCATCCATAGGTCTTTCAATAAATCTATGTCTGAATGTTCCATTAAACATGGTGGGTCTTTTTACGATCAATCAAAGCATGTAACATACAACTAAATATAACTAAGTTGCAACAGTTCCAGGAAAGGTCACAGAGTTAGAGAGTCCCTACAACTGGTGCTTTCGGTTGATCTGGCAAGTCATCATCAATCTTTATGAAACGTTATTGCTATTACTTGCTTTCTTAAATTCTATAAGCTGATCTCATTGTTGATAATATACATAAAAGTATATTTTAATGTGAATGCCAATGAGTAAGATTTTCGTGGTAAAATTTGAAATGAACAAATTTGCATTCCATTCTTATTGGAATTTTCTTTTGTAAAAATGGGTGAGAGGAAAAAAATCACTAAAACATAAATTTAGCAAAGAGCAAAGTTGGTCAGTGGTTAGAGTTACTGACATGACATTTGATTAAAATAAAGACAGTAACAGAGCCTCTGACAACGATTAAAACTTACACATAGAATCACCGGTTTGTACATCAAGAATGGGGTTTCTTCTCCTTGCTTTCTCGTTCATAGAAGCTACAAAACAGCAGTGTTCAAATTTAAAAGCTGAAAATTGCAATTATAGATTGTTAAGATAAAATTTTCAAATTTTTAGTTCGAAATTGAATTAATCACAATGCTCGAGTCAAAATTTAAAGAGCAAACAGGCAAACTATGAAACATTGCGGTTTAAGAAGTATTCAAAACTTCATATGGATCTTTCTCTATAGTTACACAAAAATGAAACAGTTTTTCATTTGTTGATAATCAAAGGTTTACACAAATATATTAAAGAAGTTGCTTCCAGCTAAAATATTTCGAAATCTCTTGCTTTCAACTGCTGAAGATAAAGCTGTTGATGTTCTCAGCCGTTTACACAACGATGCTTCACACATTCCCTTTAGAATAACCCTGATTTTTCATTGCATTATAGCGATAAATGCAATAAATAACAATGACTTCTTGAACACCAGCGTGCTGTTTCTTCGACAGTCTAAACGTTTGTGGCCAAATGTTGCCCAGCATTTGCTATTTAATGTAGAAATCGATTTTGAAGAGAGATTATCTAGATATATTGACAATAGAATGGCAACGTGATGACATCTTAATAATACTTTGTTAGAGTTTTTGCACTTTGAGCACACCGGAAATCTGAAAGAACACCAAGATCTGATTCAGATTGCCCTAGTTTAGGCTTTTCCCCATCGAGCTACTATAAGTTAGCATTGGTTCTGAAGTTTATGAACAACGTAAAAACAGCATTTTTCGGTAGCAAACTTCAAATCTTTAATTGGCCATATCTCAAGAAATCATTTCCCGATTAACTGATTTGCAAATCTAGAGATATCTTCACGTGCTCTTCCTGCTTATGTGGTCAAAAATAAAAAGTTATGAAACTGATTTTTATGACGTCATCACTTTGCTACTCATTTAAAAATGTACCTACCTTGATATTTATCACCAAACCCTAGCACTTTCTTCAACTTTTCCTTCGATTTTAAAGATTGGCTGGCTGCTTTTGTTGTCTCCATTATCATCGATGTCGTTGCAGTTGTGGGGGTCGATGGTGTGGTTGGCGTGGATGGCGTTGTTGGTGTCGTTGGCGTGGTTGGTGTCGTTGGCGTGGTTGGTGTCGTTGGCGTTGTTGGCGTAGTTGGCGTGGTTGGTGTCGTTGGCGTAGTTGGTGTCGTTGGCGTGGTTGGTGTCGTTGGCGTTCTTGGTGTCGCCAGAGTTGTGTCAGTTGTCTGTGACATAGGACCTGGTTGAATTCCTGGTAACTGGCTCACCGTAACTGAGCTTATGATCTGATGAGTGCCTGTATTATAGATGATGTTACTCTGTACGCTCCCATTCGGTAATGCCGGGCTTCCATTGGCCTTATTATTTTCTGACAATGAAGAAACGTCTGCCTTTGTCTTTTTGTTCTTCTTTTTTGTCGGGTTTGGAGGTTGTGGGCTACCATTGTAGTTGTCGAGAGTTTTGAATGCAAGTGCAGCCAGCTCTGGCGGTTCCTTGATATTTGGTGAAAGCGGATCTCCAACAGGGGTGCCAAATCCCCAGCCAGGCCAAAGAGGATGGTCTACACGATAAAGAACGATTCAGAATCAAATGACAATGCAGCAACCTTTTCACTGTACTTTTAACGGCGAGTGCAAGAGAGATCTTCTTCAAGACTATAATTTCGAACAGTTGGAGATTTAGGCCATGTATTTCAGAATCAAACCAGATAGGAAGACAACATACCTGCAACAACTGCTTTTGGGTTCATATTTGCAACATCTTGGCTTTTTAGCGCCGCAACAATGTGCCGTGCTTTTCTCTTTAAGACTATGAAATAAAATGAAATAAAATATAGCACTAAAGATCTAGCTCAACTTTATGTTAAGACATTAAAATTATTTCCATAGATTACTAGCCCATATCAAAGTTTCCTTTCTAAGTTGAAAAGCAAAGGCATAACCCTCAAATATTGCTGCCGCGCAGTTGATGACCATTGTGGAGGCCAGTGAAACAAAGTAAACATAACTGCTACACCCAAACCCTGCCTTGATTTCATTATCTTATGTAAACGGTTTTCAGAGCTCAGAGTATTAACCGGTGAAAGTTGATACTTATCTTGTCTCTGAGAAAACGTCGTGCAAGGAAGAAGAATCACAAACATAATGGTTATGATGAAGCCCCATATGCCAGGGCGGAATGTTATTTTGCTTATATTTTAACAATTAATTTGATTAAATCATTTTCGGGTTGGATTTATATACATCACATTGGATTGTTTCTCGTCATTTTGCGATGTTCCTATCTATAATGAACGTACATCATGGCAATTTCATATCAGATTCACATCTATCTGTGACTTTAGGAAGCTTTCCCAACTGCATTCCAGACAAAAGATCATACCCACAGCCCTTTTATTAAAAAATAACATTTGTCTATTAACAGATCTATTTCAAATATATTCAAAGAAAATCTCGTAGCTTGAGCAGTCAGAAATGCAACATCGTATAAGTGTGTACCGTTAACTCTAATAGAAGTTCAAAAATTCAAACTATGAAACAAATGGTTAGTTATAAAGTTAACGTGTGGTTAGTACAACATACCCTGTCCAAATTTGTTTTCGAATGGCCTGTCTGGTAGAATTAGAAGGTTAGTTTGGTTAGAGGCAATGAAGTGACGTAATGTTTCTTTGGAAGGTCGATAATATACTCGCTTTGAAAGCGCAATAATATTTCAAAAGCAATTCCTTATGTGCAAGTAATCTTTTGGTGGTACAGAATTTCAAAAGTTGATTTGAAAAATGTAGGAGTTTAATTAATCATATTCTAAAGCTTTTCGTCCTACACATTTCAGAATGTAAAAAATCAGAATTTTGCCTATCTAAAAATATTCTTAAGCTTTTCATCCTACACTCTTTAAAGTATAAAACTCCAGAATTTGGCCTATTCCGATCCATGAATGTGTATATTTCCTTGGTTAGAGTTTTTGATCAGTGTTCTCACGTTTTACACTCTGAAGAGTGTCAGACAAAAAGCTATGCTTAAAAATGTTTGCGGCAAGTCATTCTTATCGACATTATATAGAGCCTCAAGCGGTAGCCAGCAAAGCCCTTCGGTCCCTGGTTATTAAGCAACATAGAGATGTCGCTATGTTAAATACGGAGAACTTGAACTGCTTGTGCAGCATGCTACGATAAATCAAAAGGGAATGACAAATTAAGGTTAATGTTATGCTCGTTTAACATGCTAGCGATGCTATTTACAAATACTTAAATAGCTTGGTATTCAAATAAAGACGGAGTTTACCAAGGCATTTGACAGAGTTTAGCTTATCAATCTATGGTTTTTAGTTATAACAGAACTGAAAAGTTGTCTTACCAGCAGAGCCCTGCGTTGTAGTGTGTAGCAGACAGGCGAACATAAGTAAATGAAATATAGCCATCATGCATTGTGCATCCATTTGAGCGGTATGCCTGCAAAGTAAGCAATAGATGTGCTAGCAAGACTGGAGATGGGACGGAGCTTTTGCGTTTTCTGGCTTTGTCTTATCTTGAAAATACAAGAGCTTCTTTATATCGTCGTTTGTGGCTCTAAAAGGTCTATTTAAGAGTCTAGGAATGTTTTAAGGCATCTTGTCCCGATCTATCTCCCCCCCCCCACCTTCCTTGGCCTTTCCCTATCTTTGCCAACTAAAATTATACAAGGCTATTGTCCCATTTTCAAATCCTCATCACGGGATTAATCCTCAATTTCAAAAGTACAGCCAAGAGTATTGTATAGCAAGAATGGCTGGCTGACTGGACATAGTTTACTGGTTTTAGAAATCTCTGCCAAACTAAAAAAATGTTATTCCACTGCTCTACTTACGTCACGTCTTTAAACGGCTTTGATTCTAGACTACATAACATTGCAGAAAAAGTTTACTGCAACAAGAACAAAACAAAGTGTGGTAACATCATATAACATATCCATTAGTCAAGAAAATACTCTTTGCCAAAACTGTAATTGTTAATCTACAACTAACCCAATTTTCTTGTTAGTTTTCAGAAAGCGCCTTTCAAACTCTTAAAGCAAGAAATAAAAACTTGTGTGCAAAACCAGAATCGCTAATCAAGGACCTTTGCCTTATCTAGAAATTACTTTGAAAAGAAATAGTCTTTGTATCCCAAAACTACTTTGGAAGGCAAAGAACATTTGTTTATTAAATGGATCTTCTTTGAGCTACATTCCTTTGGAGGAGAGCAGTTAGTGTCAAAATCGATGACGTGGAGCAGCATTTGAAATTGCGTTTAAAACTTGTCCATAGTTTTTATTTACGCCTGTTAGACTATATGAATAAACCAAATTATGAAGAGACAATGTGATATGAAAGACTTGAAGCCGATTTTACATACCTGCGTTTAGCGGTTAGGGTCAACGGTCATTGAGCTGGTTACTTCTTCTAAGCTTCTTTAGTTGTTATTGGCTCTAAGATAATTCCGTTGGTTTGCAGCAAATTGAAACTTGAGTTTAGTCAGTCGATCATAACTTTGCATAAACGGAGGAAGAATAAAAGCAAAACGCGATGTGAAAAGCTCAGTCCATTGGCGAAGCAGAAAAACAGACAGCTTGCAGATTCTTAATTTCGTAAGTGGGACCTGCCTGCTCAGCTAGACGCAGATATGAGTAGCTACGCACAAAGCTTACGCGGTTCAGCGATTTTATGCCGCATTGCGAAATGGAGCATGCGCAGCCTACACATTGATTATATCACATTTGAAGTCAGCTATAACCATCAAATTCTTCCTTGAAGCATTAAGACTTAATCTTCCTTGAAGCCTTAATAGCATATTAAAACGCTTTTCCACAATATAAAACTGGACATTAAATCATATAGAAATACAGGGACTATCTGTTAAGAGCATGGACTTGAAACTTAGAGTTGAAGTTGTGCGGGGAAGAAAAGTCTACATTCATTGCTTTTGAGCGTGTCACAACCCCCACACCCCCACATTCTCCCTAGTTGTGGTAGGATTAATTGCTGCTTACGTGTATATAATTATCATAACCTAAGTATGCTCAGTGTGCTGCTATGTAAATATAAAAACTTTCTGATTATGATTGTAGAGGGAGATAAAAAGTTGAAGATGAAATAGCTGAGTTTTTTTAGTGTGAAACTGCTTAATTCAACTGCTCTACCACATAGTGACGTAGCCAGGACAGAGCTTGTAAGAGGGAGCTCTGCCCTGGCACTCCTTCGCGATGGGAAGTTAAGTCTACACACAGGCTAATAGAGTCGGCCCTGTCCAGCTTATCCCCTAATTCCATCACCATAGTAACAAGAGGTGTCTTTGTTCTCGACCACCTATCTTGAACGATAAAATATGGAGAACATAAATCCTTGTTTATATCCTAAATTAAGGATCTGGAACGCAAAAATTACTTCACTATTCCATAAAAAGCAACGTTAAAAATATTTCATACAACCGTTTAAGGCTTTCTTGAGTTTGGTAGAATCAAGATAAAATAAGGAATCTTTTGGTAGAATGTATCAACACTAGAAGCTAAATTCGAACTCTTGAAATTTTATTCCTTGCTATTTATTTAAACATTGACAACAACCTATCAATCACGAATTAATTTAGGATGTCAGTATGTTCAGAAAAAAAACTTGAAAATAGTAATACATGTTAAAGTTCTGTGTGTTGTGAATGGTTGTCAAATAAATCAATGTGAAATTATTTATATCTTAACGTCCAACATTATATCAAATAAGTTATATAAGTTACTAAACAGATCATATCTTAATATTTTTATGCCATATTTACTAAAAAATTAATTCCAAAGAACGCTGAACTACTTCTGCTTCTCCGTCTTATAATTTTAAACTGTACTGTACTATAATTTGTACATATTCTATTTTAAGCAAAAAATTGCCCAAACAAGATTGAAAATCTTATTCTTGAAACAAAAAGAGTTATTGAATGTAAAGTAGATCCATTTACAAAACAGAATTACTAAGGACCTACATTGCAGCATAAAGGAAGGTCTGATCAGAAGCTGAACAAACACTATTCCATCTAGATCTTTAAGCATGCATAATACTTTTTGTTCAGACAACAAATAAGGGGGAGGATTTCAATTGTCTAAAACCCTTGTTTCTAATCGCCTTTTGATAGTATGCAAAATGTAAGAGCCGAAAAGAGGACTTCCAATGGATGCAGGCTGGTGCATTCGCAAAGTACTGTGATGATAGATAAAGGTTCACCTTGAAAAACCTTGAACAACCCTAGATGTAACTTCAAACAAACAAGTACTTATCTGTTTATTGTTTAAATTTCTGTCGTTAGAAGCATTGAAAAATTTGGAAACATCTTATTGGACGCAGAAAAAAATTCCTTGGAAAGTTGCAGGTGGAGTGCCCATTATTGATCCCTATTTCCTAAGCAGAAAAGTTACTGAGTACAGTTACCACCTTAAAATTCTACTTATAAGAGAAAAAACATTATTTGCTCAAGTCATTTTTCCTGATTGGTCCCACAAGTGCCCGGAATCCCTTCAATCATTAATAAAGCATTCGTATCCAAATATGGAAATTTTGTGTCCAAATATGGAAATTTTGTGTCCAAATATGGAAATTTTGTGTCCAAATATGGAAATTAGTTTGAACTTTTCAAGCCATCAATTACAAAAGGCTGCATTTACCAAATTCGCCATTGTGTGTGGGATGAAAAAGAGAAGGAGAGTCTGGAGATTATTAGCAAGCAAAGGGCGCGGATCAAGGTAAGAATCAACAAAGTGAAGATTTCTCGCGTCTTATAAGGATTACCCTAGGTACCAGACTCACTATATATAAAATAAAATAGAGATTCTCTATTTTATTTTATATATAGAGAGTCTGGTACCCAGGGTATATAAGGATATGATACCTAAAAAGGCTGGGTAAAGAGGTTGCAGGTCAAGCGGAAGAACAATTGCAAAATAAAGAAAATTGCTAATATTTTCGAAGGCAAAGGGGTCAACCACCCCTGTAGGCCCCTAAGCGCCGGCGTCCTTTGCTTGGTATAAAGAAACAGGGTGTACTATTGCATTTAATTATCCTTAACCTTAATGTCTTTAAGAGATAGACTTTGTCTTATCGTATCCAGTTCAGGCAGCATAAGTGAAGCTTCATCCTTTTTCTTCAAATTGATCTTTGCCAACGTTTTGCGCCTTTTATGTTCTTTTGCTGTTTTGTGGCCTTGTGTGATCTCCCTACAGCAAATATAACAGTTACAGAGGAACATCATATTGGATAGGTAGAACAAAAGGTACATACTGCGAATAAATATATATCTGATAATTCCTTGTAGATGGATGTACTAATTCTAATATCATAGGGAAGGTAATTCATGAAAAGAAAGATACAGCCAAGATACAGCCAAGCATAACATATAGAGTTCACATAAAATACTATGCAGTATCGAAAAAATCGTCATTAATCGTCAAAATCGTCAAAATCGAAATTTCCAGAAAGGTTCATAAGATTCCTGTTCATTTGAGATTAGCCATTCAACAATTTTAAAACAAAAACACAAAATAAAATTTCAAAAATTTCACGTTTTTACAAAATCACCTGAAATAACAAAATCACCGCAATATAAACTGAAAGCAATCTACTTTTTATACTTACGCAGCACGCATACACCCGCATATTCACCCGCAGACTTACCACAGATTCACCCGCAAATTAGCTCTCGTAACATAAATATGAACGGTTACGTATGAAAATTAGGGGTGGACGTATCTAAGCAATTCTTTTACGGCCTAAAAATATCAGATATTTGCGCTTTATACAAAAATAGAAACTGATATAGAATATAAATGCTCAAAATATACCCATAATCAATTGAGTCACTGTTGTCTTTGTCAATCTCATTTATCAGTTTGTCCAATTGTTTCTGAAACGTAATGAAAAGCTAATTATTATCGCCAGATTAAAATAAACAAAACGAAAAGGTGACGCAACAGTACAAACAAGGAAAAATTGAGCAATTGGTTTTGGGGGAGAGAAAGAGACTAAAAATGTTTTAGTACTCTACAAGTCAACGGCAACTTGGCTCAGTACATGATCCTGAGTGCTTCTCTGGGGCCATTCAAATTAATTTAATTTTTTCAGAGAAGATTTCATTAAAAAGTTCTTTAATTACAGTTGAAATTTTCCATTACCAAATCCATTTGAATTCCCATCTCTTTCAAGCCATGTTTGAATTCCTCCCTAGTGATATCTCCACTGTGGTCTTTATCCAGCCTAAAAAACATATCCTTCAGGCGAAGCGAATTGTCCTGAAGGAATTCCATGAGAATGTCCATTCCGTTCTTTTGCTCCTGGAAACAAGAAAATTTTATCAAAAAAAGACGAAACACTGGAGTGAATGTCGTTAGATGTTTTTGATAGGTTTACCATACTGAAAGCTCTAAAATTGGTCGCTACTAGTCCCACACATTAAAAAAATTCTGAATTAGATCAAAGGCAACCAAATGTTAAGTGGCATAGATGTAGAAGCCAGGTGGTTCAAGGGGTAAGGGTCCCCATTTTCCAGAAACAGAGGTAAAGAACCTATTTGCAGCTCACATAGGTACATGCCCCTCCCAAACTTTTGAAATCCTTCCTACCTCTATGCTAAGGGACATAATGTTGAGGGCATTGTCAGTGATATAAAGCCATGACTCTTTAGGAAGATCACAGTGCGAAAATGTATGTAAAGTATAACTTACTAAGTTGACTCTATATAGAGAGCAATTTACCTCTTTTTAGAGCTCATACTCTATCAGAGGATATCCTGCAAGTGTGGGTCAAGCACGTCAGGGGTTTCGACAATTTCTATTCTATGGGGTGTTTGGGATGTGTCATATCTCATCCCTTTATAGGAAAAGGTAAGCTTACCTTGAAAGTAAAACACTCGAAAAAACAATGAAACTTTCTTTAAATGTCAAGAAAGGGAGTGGGGGCGCTGGTTGGCCTAGGCCAGGGTCCTCCGAACTTCTTATATTCCTGAATTTTATACAAAACGGTTAAGCAGAACAAAGTCTTACTTCATTTGTTGATGTGCGGGTCTTTTTGTCAGTCACAATCACTATCCCTCTTTCCTTCTCTAATTTTTGGATTGTTGGAAGGAACTCAAGTGGAACAGATATGTCCTTGAAAAAATTAGAATGTTTAAGGGAATTCACAAAAGATGATTGCAGTACACAATAACAAAATGGAATGGAAATTACCGAGGTGTTGAAGGTTTGAGGTTCAACTGGCAGTCATCCTGTTTGGTATTCCGGGTTCAGGTGCATGTTACAATTGTGTTTCAAGACTTTAGAATTATATTATTCTAATAACGAACATCCATAACATTTGTAATTGTGTTATCGCTTAATACTTTCAATTATATAAGACCCTGGTTAAGACTTCCCAGGATAATGCTCTTCTTAATACGAACTACCATAATATTTGTAAGTGTATCGTCGTCAAATACTTTCAAGTGTATATGATCCTGGTTAAGACTTCTTTCCAATGACGATATTCTTCTTAATACAAACTACCACAGTATTTGTTAGTGTATTATCATTGAAAATTTTCAAGTGTATATGATCCTGGTTAAAACTCCTTTCCCGTGACGACTTTCTTCTTGATACAAACAACCATAATATTTAAAAGGATGCTATCGCCAAAAACTTTCAAGAATATCATCCTGGCTAGACTTTTTCCCATCACCTGTTCAAAAGTTTTTGAAAATCTAGGGATTTGATTGCCTTTAAACCTTGGCAAATCATCCATGGTTCTTATACTGATACTATTCTGGTAGCAACTCGATTGTATATAATATGTATTGGAACAGCCTAACGCTGGATGGAACGAATCTACCACAATTCATTGCAAGTTTCACAAATTCGACGTTATAAAGGGTGATATTTAGTGCTGAATATATCATTATTGTCATCTCCTTGTTATATGTACTTGCTTCAATCTGTCAGGGGCAAAATCTTAAAGTTCTACTTGTTTTCCAACTATAAATTGGTCGTGTTACTTAAGACTTCTTTGCTCCATATACAAACCTCTAGGCCAAGATGAATAATGTTTAGGTTTAGGCCAACAGCTTCAAAGATCTCCCTTACACCAGCCTCGCCAATTGGATTTTGACCAACCTGAAACAATTATGAAAGATTATCTAAATAAAGAAATAAACAGAGAACATAGAATAACAAGTCACAGTTATGTAATAAGTGGATTATTACGTTTGAAATGCCTACAAAAATTGGAAAACTTTTGATAAACATCTGATTTTGTGTATTTCTGTCAAGCTCAGGTTAGCAGTAAATTTTATTGATTATATTTACAAGATTGAAAAAATACTACAGAAAATAAGCTTATACTACTAAAAATATAAATGAATGTATTCGCTTTGGTGCTTAGAAGAGGATGGTTCAAATTCGCAGCTATAAAAAAATCTACTTTCGAATATTTTACTTTTGAAAATTCGAATAACTTAAAATAAAACCGAAAAATACTTTTAAATATGGAAATTCAGCTAAATATATTAATAATTATGTGAAATATGGCCATGTAAGATTTGAAGTTTGCTAACGGATTACAGTTAAATTGTCTTGATTAATAAAGTCTTGAAGTATTTGCACATTCAGAGGGAATTCATAATGCCATGCAGACGTGCAACCAGAGATGGAAGCTAAACGTGTGTTTCATATGGCACTGTTAATAATTTTCGTCGAAAGTTTGGTGTTTTACAGAGAGAGGAAGGCGTATTCCAGTTGATAACTATGTATAATTTTACCTTGATTTCAATCAGACTTTGGTGAGAAGCAACAGCTGGCATAAGCTTCAATATTGCAGCTTCATTCAAATGGTTGTTTCTACAATTTGAAAGGTATGGTGAAGAAAGTGACTAATGAAAGCATATGATTGTCAAATACGGAACAGAACGATTTGTGTTTAAGCACTGAGTTCTTTATAGCAAAATAAAGAATATTTTGTCTACCTTAGGTCGAGATGCTTCAAGCTTTCATTCTTCTTAAGATAAGTACTAAGTGCCATTGCACCGGTGTAGCCAAAGCTGTTCCAAGATATGTTCAGCGATGTCAAAGTCTCGTTTACCTGCAAAATTTAAGAAAAGGTTTGTGATTTCAGAGAAGAATAGAAAGAAGACTTGTTTGTCCTAATTAAAGGCGTGGCTTTATCAGTTTAAAGTCAAGTCTTTTCTACTTAAGAGCAGAACTGACTAAGTTTTATTCAAGTGAATATTCTTCTAAGAAGAAGCTACTTCTCAGGAGCATTTTCTGTGTACTGTTTACTTTGATAACACACCCACCGATAATGCATGAGCAATCGACACAGCCCCTTTCCCGCTAATTGCGTTCCATTTCAAGTTCAGCATTGCAAGACCATAATTCATGCCCTGTGAAAGCAAAAGTTTTCAGCATTATGACGTCATAACCACAGGGTTAACAAAAGAAATCACCTTGCCTACAAAGGCAGGGTAACAAGAGATCTTTTTTTCCCAACAAATTTCACAAACAGAGTACCAAAGTACATTAGCTTTTGTACCAGAGCAACACTAAGGTGTTGTGGAGTAGGAATGCTGCAATAAAGAGGAAAAACGTCTTCGCTCGTCTCTCTTTACTTCCCGACATGTCAACAGAACACCATTTCCCCACACCCAAAGCGATGGTCTAGTGCCTTGGGCATTAGCACGGTAAGTTCGATCTATTCTACTCCCCAAGTCTAGAATAAGGACAATACCGTACAAAGCATCAACAGGCAATACTCACTGTGGTATGAGATAATGCTTGGTCCGAGCATACGTTTGTAAACACCCGGAAAGTCTCCCTTTTTTATACTTTTAATCCACGTAGACTTAAACGTAAAATATTGTGTTAAAAATTGATGGTTTTAAATCGTCAGGAGAGCAGTGAAAGTACGGTCATTGGTTGAAGGATAATCCAGATGTATAAAAATATTTCGATAAAATGGTGGAGTAGACATGCGCACTAATATTATTCATCAATGCAAAAATCGAGGAAACGCTTTAAAGCATGTACCGTATTTCCCCCAATGAACGCCGTCTCTGATAAACACCTTCAATATATAACAAGAGAGTACGTACCAAACCAGCACCTAGATAAAGGCCACCCATTTCTCCCAACTGATTGTAACTAAGATCCAGTACATGCAATTTCTCATTTTCCGTCAGCGCTCCAGCAAATGCCACGGCCACTTTGTCTGTAAACTGATTTCCTGCAAAAGAGATCGTCAATTATGACTTTCGTGATGAACAATTATAGTGATTGTGTTGCAATGATTAGGTGATAGTGTTTTAATGTACGATCATAGTGATTGTGTTGCTATGATGAGGTTACAGTATTGCAATGCACGATTATAGTGATTGTGTTGCAATGATTAGGTTACAGTATTGCAGTGCACGATCATAGTGATTGTGTTGCAATGATTAGGTGATAGTGTTTTAATGTACGATCATAGTGATTGTGTTGCAATGATGAGGTTACAGTATTGCAATGCACGATCATAGTGATTGTGTTGCAATGATTAGGTGATAGTGTTTTAATGTACGATCATAGTGATTGTGTTGCAATGATGAGGTTACAGTATTGCAATGCACGATTATAGTGATTGTGTTGCAATGATTAGGTTACAGTATTGCAGTGCACGATCATAGTGATTATGTTGCAATGATTGGGTGTTTGTGTTGCTATGGACAATTATAATGACTTATGTCGGACGGTGAACGATGTTGACGAGAAGTGATGATGATGTTGATGGTGATAATGTTGATGATGATGATGATGATGATGATGATGATGATGAAGATTAATAATTGATATCATAACAGACCTCGTAAAATGAGACGTCTAATCGATTTGTTGACCTGCAGTGCATTAGCAATAATGATACCGCCCGATATTCCAATAGCATTCTCTGAAAGGTCCTAAAATATAAACAGATTCATTTACATGGACACGTTCAAATAAAAATTTAATCTGAAAGCTTAAAGAGATGCATATGCATTGTAAACATTAGCGGACAGTAACATGAAAGGGGGTACTTATATTGCCTTCAAATGATAATAAAAGATTTACTTCAAACAAAAATTGTTTATTCTTATTTGAAGTCTGAAGGCATTCATCTCGCATTGAGATCTTGTAGAAACTTTGGTCCTACTACAAATTTATTTGCAGGCGTATTTTCAAAGAAAGATAAAATAACACATGGAAAAGATTTCTGTTGTTATGTTTATTTTGAGTTGTATGAAAATGAACGGGTGAATCAGCATATCGTGAATTGTTTTTGCATTTTGGAAACACTGTCTCCGCAAAGGGATGTAAAAGCAAAGAGCAATGCAACGAGCTACTGGGACATTCCTACTGTTACATTTTGCTACCATGAGATCAAGAAGGAAGAAGATGGTGGTTACGGGATACTTTTTTTAGAGACAAGTGTAAAACCTAGCTAGAGGTATTCCATGCTCTACAAAGTCTACAATAAAATTTTACTAGAATTTAGTTTATCTTGCAACAAAATGTTGAAATGACATACCAAATCAGTGATGTAAGAATTCTCAAACAGCATAAAACCAAAGGACATTCCTCCCTTTGAACGCAAATCGTTGTCAGACAAATCTAGCCTTTCTACATATGCGTTTACCTGTGGTGTAATATGGAAGATTGAGAGTCGACTTCACATGGGCTTATGGCTATAGTTTCTTAGGAAGGGGGAATGGGGGAATGGGGGAATGGGGGAATGGGGGAATGGGGGAATGGGGGAGGGACGTGGCTACGATTCCGATAAAAAGAATTGTACAAGTAGAGCATAGGCCATTGCGGTTTTAGCGAAGGCAGGGTTTACCAAGTTTTGCATTACAAGATTTGTCTATCAACAAAAACTTCAAAGTAACAGGAATGTAAATTGTGATTATCCAACAAACCCGAGAGAATGCAGCCAGAGGGGATGTTGCCCCCAAACCCCTGTCCCTTCAAAAACCACGGATAATGATAAAATGTGATACAAGATATTGAAATTATTTATCGAAATACATTGATAATAGGAATAGCTAAGGCCCACTTCCACAAAGATTCCCACACAGATACGTATTGCAAAGAGATTACACAAATGTTGTTTCTTGATGATGTTAAATTGCATACCACAAGTCCTTTTGCAAAAGCTTTTCCGCCTTCTGGTCCAAGGCCATGGTGAGGCATCAATATTTCAGACTCTGTGAATCTTGACAATAAAAATGACGCTGGGATAAGCCCTAAAAGAAAATAACTTGGACTGTTAAGTTAGACAAGCTGAGATAGGTGCCGCCCAACTTAGAGAAACAGGGCTTAACAATAAAACCTTTCTCAGAGTAAAGCAAATATAGCTTATCAAAATTTGCTAACAGAAGCCAAAAAATAATGATGAAATTCAAATATAGCAAGGGACCATTTCAGTGCTGCACGCTAATTTAGAGATTATATTGTTATGGAAAAGATTTAATAGGTAAAATTTATCTTTTTACACGCCAATTGATAGGAAAAAGAGAACTGCATACAACGCGCGTTTACACGGGAACTACTCTCCTCCGCAGAGGCTATTTGGGAGGGAGATTGGGAGTGAAAAAGGATAGGATAAAAGAAACTGCGGAAGAAAGGAAAAAGTGGAGGAACTGCGAGGGGGAAGGAGGAAAAAATAGCTATTTTTCCTTTCTTCTTCTCCTCCGCCCCCTCCAATTCTCCGCAGCTTCACCATTTCTCTCTCCCGCAACTTCACCATTTTTCCCTCCCCAATAGCCTCTGTGGAGGAGGGTACTCGGGAATGGCCGTTCTGCAATCTATTATCACCGCTATTGCTCAGAAGAAAGATTAACGGAACCTGTTCAAACAACATTATCGACATCCCAGGATTTGAATTCTTCGATCAAAGGAAAAAGAAACATTTCAGTCTTTAGTAAACGATCTATGGCCGCTAGCATAAAAGAGAAGAGCAAAATTTCAAACTTTGAACCTCACCCTCTTTCTTGCACATATACTCGTAGATTTCTTTACCAGTTTGGTGACAAATGAATTTTCGACCTAAAATAAATTATCCTTATCTAAAATGATATGAAAAACACATTTTAACACTGAAAGACGCATGATATATTGCCCTCTTGCCCTTTTCAAAGTCTTTTAGCTACTCAGAAGGAATCTTGTTCCTTTGCATCAGGAAACCATGAACGCCTCTCCTCCTAAGTCCAGGCATTGAAACATATGTGCAAACCCATGTACAAAAGCCAGCCATCCAAAAAAGACATCATTCACAGTTTTTCAATTATATTCTCAGTCACATGCTAAAATGTCTTCCAATTATAAAGGACTCTAGTATTATTAAAGCAATCAGTGATTTAATCATGACTATCAAAGGGATACCGTAAAAA
Source organism: Rhopilema esculentum (assembly GCF_057945365.1). NCBI lineage: Eukaryota > Metazoa > Cnidaria > Scyphozoa > Rhizostomeae > Rhizostomatidae > Rhopilema > Rhopilema esculentum. The sequence goes on from NC_142816.1 coordinate 5,265,808, forward strand.
GCGAAGTCTACCCTTAGAGCTACACTAATAATATTGTTGTCGTTGCTGTTTCTTGTTTTTAGTGACTCATTGTTGCTGCTGTTGCTCTGTTTGTTGATGTTGTTGCTTTTTGTCGTTGTTGTAGACTTACTCCACGAGCCTCTGTTTCGCCACAGCCTCACTTTATTGACACTACAACAGACATAACTCTATCGTTGTTGCCGCTGTTATTGTATCTTTTGTTGCTGCTGTTTAGATGTTGTGGTATTTTGCTATTGTTGCTGTTGTGATCGTGAGTTCTTAAGTCTTAATTTTTCGACATATTACCGATTATATTCACAAAGTAACAAGTGAATAAATGTAACAGTGGATGAAACAAGAAGTCACTGACTAAGCAATACCGAGCTGTGGTGTTGAGATATCAAAAATGGAAGCCAGCTATCCTACAACATTTAGAGCAATCGACAGATACTAAAGTGGCTAAAGCCATTTGTCAATCAATATCAGCCAATCAACAAACGTGTGCGTGTTATCACATTCACTGATTGGCCAATTGTTGATTGATTGATGGACTTCATCAAATCACGAATCTGTCGATTGTCTTCAAAAATATCAGTGATTCATAAATACCAGAAAACTCTTCTTCCAGGTCAGTATCATACAAGCTGTCACTGTCAGAGCTGGTTTCATCCAAATTTTCTTCATCCCTCTCCTCTTCTGAAGCTTTTGGACATTCTTCGAGATCTGTGATTGACAGTGAACGAGTTCCTTTCATAATTTCACCTAACAAACGATTGATCTTTCATTAGTTCAGTGATCAATGAGATGAATGAAAAGCATGAAATTCTTACTTAGGCAAATGTTATCTCGTTTGTTCCAGAGTTGAATATTTAAATGGCTTTGAAAGAATGAAAAGATGATCTTGGACTCTGATAAATCACTGCTAAGCATTCAACCTGGCAGCAAATTGATGAAAAGTCTTCATACAGAATGAATAATTCTGATAGTTGATTTATGATTGATGATTATGGGGCGAAGATGTTGATCACGAGGTAGGAAGCATTTAAATAGTAGGAGGTACATGTAAGCAAAAATAGGTACCTCTGTGAGCTACAAATAGGTACTTTACCTCTGTTTCTGAAAGTAGGGGTGGAGCACACACGCCCCCGTGCCCTAGGGTTCCTGCGTCTTTGTTGAAGACGATGATTATGATGGTTCATGAACATGATCAATGATTGATTGATGATGAGTGATGACGATTGATGATGATTGATGATGATTCATGATATGGTGATTACAGCGGTGATATGGTGATTACAACGGTGATGACGAAGATGAAGATGACGAAGGTGTTGGTTGACTATGATTAAAATTTTGGCTGAAAATAAGGATGATAAATTGTAAATATCTGTAAAGTGGCTGAAAGCTGTAAGAATCAGAAGCTAAGATAAAACTTAATTTACCTGTAAAGCGAACCCTGAGCAAGGCCTCGTTCAACTCCTCCTCCTCTGACTGAAAATTGCACTCATCATCACTGACATCCACAAAATCTTTCAAATGCTCTTTCATCCGTATAACCTGTTCTTCGTCTTCTTCTTCTTCCTTTATTGATGGTGAAAACATTCTTCCATGCATCGCACGCTGCCTTGGACTAAAACCACTGCTTCTGTTTTTGTGCTCGCTCGCGGTTTCCTGTTTGCTATCATCAGACACCCAATCAATTTTACCTGAAATATGGGTCCCTGCCCGACCCCTACCCCCATTATTAGTTTTACTGCTTCTTTTAGGGCTGTCACCCATATTTAAGGCTCCCGGATTAAAAGTATTAGATTGAAAATCATTCGCCGTGTGACTGAATTGAGTTTGGTCATACTTGGCTTTATCTACGCGAACTGTACTTAAACGATTAGACTCTGATTTTGGAAGAGTTTTCTTTCCGTTTGACGATAGTGCAGTATTAATACTGACAAGTCTGTAGGAGGCATCTTTGTATCTGCTACTCGTTCTTACTGAATTTGTTCTTCCTTGCGATTTCATCTATTCAAAAAAAAGATAAAAATTGGCGTTTGAAAAACTTCAAGCAACTTTCTCCACGTGAAATTTTCTCCCTTCACGAGATAACTTTCTTCAATTAAAGTATTTTTGTTAGGCAATTGTAATTTTCATTCGTTGTGTTAACTCGTGAAGGAGACAGCAATGGTACCCGTCAAATTATTGTCTAAACTACGGTGTCAATCTACTCAAATATTAAAGGGATATTATTCTTCACAATATAGATGTGTCTTTCCTGTTTCCCTAGTAAACCAGCTGTATTCAACGTGTGAATATTGGAAAGCCTGCTGTTGTAGAAGCATCTGGCGTATATCTGGCAAAATAGGATGTTATTGTGTCTTTTTAAAGGCCTAGCCAAACGAATCAAACATCCATAGAACATATAACATTGTTGGACGACGTTTCATGACACGGCCAAACGAATCAAACAAATGTTAAAACATCCGTGGTGATCAAGCGCTGCCGCATAGCTTCCTACGGTTACGGCGTTATAGTGGGCCAATGAATAAAACATATTTTATCCAATAATGTTGGATGATGTTTCATGCCGATGTTTTATTCGTTTGGCCAGGGCTTAAGACGATCACTCGTATAAGCGCCCTTAATAATAAATGTAAGCTGGTCATGTGTTTAGGATATTGGAAGATTAGCATTTCATAATTTGAATGAACATCTCAATACAAAATGACTGTGAAAAGGGGAATGTTTGGGATAGATGAATACAACATCTTCAAAATGTGCGGAGGGACTCTGATTGACTTAACATGTTCGCAATTTCGAAAAGTCCTAAATTTAAACTATAAAAGAAGAATGAATAACGAGAATGTTATTCAGTCAAATTGTTTCTGCAAGATCGAGACTGACATTGTCTGCTTTTGCTATGTAAAGCAAGCATAAAAAATCCGTCTCTTTCAAAAAGTCAGAAGCGATCAACGCATTATATTTCCTGTGGATCTTCAAAATGACAACGGAGGAACTATCAAAGATTCGACAGAATGCTACCAAACCTAAAGATTCTAGGAAAAAACAAAAATACTACTAATGACCGTTCTCGCATGTGAAACATGCTTATAAAACAGTTTTGATTGAATTGGCTGAAGGGAATAAGAACAAGAACATGCTTAATGAGCTCTTAAATGAGAAGAAAAAAGTCTTACATCTTAAGTTCTTGGAACTGATTAGCAAAATATCACAAATAAGGTTACCTTGATTTTCTTCTCCTAAAAAACCACGAGACGTTACGCAGTGAAAACCAACGGCGAATTCCTCTCCCTGCAACAGCTTACAAAAAACTCGTCCGGTTTTATTCCCCGATTTCAACACGATCAACGCTACACACCAAACATCATTTAGTTTTGGAAATATTTGCTGGTCCGTTGCTGAAAAATGCATTATCGATACGTTAGAAGTCTTCCTTTCAATGCGTCAAGATTCTATCTAAAGAATCCTTGCCTTGTGTACTTTGCGACTTTTTTAAATAAATTTTGTAATCTTGTATGAAATTTTAGATGAGTACCAGAATGTTTTCAATAACGTTTTAGAATATTTAATTAATTCTTCTCATATGTGTTCAGTTTGAATTCAAGCAAAGATTTCTTCGACAAAATGTATATAAAGGTTTTCAACAGAGTTTAATTGACTTGTTTTTTAGTATACAGCTTTAGCCAATTTTGTCAAACACATTTGTGATGCCGCGTTGCTTTAAAATAAAACTCTAGATCTTATACTTAGAATTGGCATTCAAATCTTTAAGTTTCTTTAGTGACTAACAATAAAATGAATGACTCTGGGACTGCACAAAATTTTGGACAAGATTAATGTATATTCGACAAGATTTCCTTTGCTGATCCTGCATTTCTTAACTTCTTCTTTTCCAATTCATTACAAAAATGAGTTTCAGTTAGGAGAAGAATTAATGACTCATAAAGAAGATAAGAAAACTGTCTAAGAATTGACGAAGAAAGTGAATCTTAACTTACTTTTGTCGTGGTGTTCCTTCATGAAACCTCCGAAAATTCGAACTTGAATGTCTGAAGATTAGAATTCAGCTTTCTACTAATCAACAGATGCTAATTTTACGCTAGTGGCTGCCTAGACTTACTCCATGAGCCTCTGTTTCGCTACTGCCTCACTTGACGGACGCTACAACAGAGCGTCATTTAAGTGAGACAGTATTCTGTTGTAGCGTCAGGTAAGTGAGGCAGTAGCGAAACAGAGGCTCATGGAGTAAGTCTAGCTTGCTTGTAACATAATAAACACTGTTGCGTATTTCAAACAATTAATTTGAATTTCCGTTTGTATTTGGTGATAGTGGGGACATCCTCTGGTCCAGCAATGTTTTCTTTGTATGAAGCCCATGCACAGTAATCAGACTAAATGACAATAAACAATAATTGATGGACAACACGGCCTTAGGCAGACTCCTTTTTGCATTTTCCCGCAAATATTTAGTTAAGCAACAGTTTTAAAAACTTGCTTAATGCAAAAATATCTTACGAAAAATTTCCGCAAAAATATAATTCTCAAATTCATTTCGGTAGATACCCCTAAAGCTATTGGACATCCGCTCCTTTCACTGGTTTTAGAAAAACCACTCCTAACACATTTTAGGGCACACTACGTCGATAATGGGTCTGCGGGCCAATTGGGTTTGCAGCGCAGGCTACGTCGATAACTTAGGGCCCCCAAACCGAAAAGGGTCCCGATATTGTTGTTGTACCAATGTTTTCAAGACTCCACTCAAGTTCACCTCATTTTAGTTCTTCAACTGGAGCTTCTTTAACTCAACTCCATTACATAAATAACATTGGCATTTAAACTTTTATAAATTTGAATAAGACGACGCTGCATTAATAGATGCACATATATCTATTAAACCCTTTCAAATAAGTTGTCTTCATCTCCGACGGCCTCCCTAATTTCAACAATAAAACCAAAGAGGGCCTGAACACTGCAGAATTTTATAAAAAACAAACAATACACAAATGGCGCTTGTAACAAAGAGAACCGTAATTCTTCAACAGATTTTCATTGCATTTAGACAGTACTAGATGATAATAAACTTTTGATTGTGAAAATAAAATGTAGAAGGCAGATAGGACGCGGTTAAACGCCCCCATTTACCTCCATCTATCAACAGTATCAATGGTTTGGTAATGTAGAAAGGAAAAAATGAGGTGTCCATACAGGGCCTGCGTCACCGATGCTAAAGTGCGGGATCAAAAAGGGAGGCTACCTATTTAATAAGTAAAGGGGGCATTTAATACCTATAGTTAGCAAGAAAAGTGGGGGCGGGGGGCATGGCCCCCGATCCCCCTGTGCCACGGGCCCTGCCATATGTCTCCACTACCCCCTAATGTTCAAAAACCTTCCTTCGTTCTACTATAATGCTTATTAGCTTTTCGTCCATATTTTCATTCATCGATATAACATATCCAGGAAAATGTCACGACAAAATGATGAATAGCAAGGGAGATAGAACTCAGGCGTGGGTAACACCCTCAACTCCATTCTCCATATCATCCTGTTTCTTTTGTTCGTCAGTATCCATCTCCTCCTCAGCCTTTCTTGCCTCCTCAGCAGCCTGTTTGAACACATCTGTTTCGGTTGGTTTTGACTTTTTCTCGGCGGCTGTTCTCCTCTGGTCCTCCCGGGCGAATCTTTCAAACATATTACCTGGCGTGTAAAAAAACATGCAAAAATTAACTTGTTACAATATAACTGTTTGTTATTGCTTGTAGAACGGTTCGATGATGACGTCATTGAAGTCTTACGGCTGCTTCTGTAAATTTTAGAACTATATAACAATCATTTGATAGATAAAGAGCCTAAGAAGGTCATTTAGCCGTTTTAAAGACTCACTGTCAACCAACAAAGCCTCTATATTTCAAGGGGTCTTCTCTTGTTCTTCAACATCGCGCCTACTCAACTTCACGAATTTCTGTGTGAACTTGAACATTCTAAAAATATACTTTATGACGTCACCATCTAGCTAATCGATTGGCGTGTTTGCATTGACAACAGCACATTCGATCAATTCATGAATGCAAGAATATTAGTGGTGATATAAATCTGTGTTTTGAAACAAAATCTTCATTGAATCGTCAGAAATAGGCTTTGAAAGATTTTACATTCCTGCTTTTTCACTTACAAAAAGTGATTTCATTTGTAGATATAAAAAGACTATTCTAGTATACCTAACAACGCAGCATTAGTTGGATACACAAGTTTTAGCTACAGATTTTGTTCCAAAATTAGCAATACTTTGTCTCTGTATTCTGTAGACAGATTGACATGCGTGAAAATCCGCGTAACAAAATTGCGACGCATGTTTTTTGTAACTAATAGCCCGCGTAAGGTTTCAGCATTCTTATCTTATGTCCCATAACCCAAGTATAAGCAAGCTGACACAATCATAAACGCTTTTAACTTTGGCTTTTTACATTTCAGTTTCTTTGATGAAGGCTCGCTACACCAGAACGTACTTTAGTAAAAATTTATGGCACAATTCCTGAACCTCTTTAGATAATTTATAGGGTAACAGAAAAAGAGCACACATAAGAAAACGAAGTTATGGAACAGCCCGTCAATCGATTCAAAGCAGGCAACCTCCCTGTATAGTTTCAAAACAACCATCTAGCAGAACACTTTTTCACTTTCTATTTTTTATTGTAAGTTTTGATATTATATAGCTTGAAATTTTGTAAAGAAGATTCCATAGTTTAACTAACAGCTCTGCGAATCGTTTTGTTAGATTGCAGTTAGTGTTTTTATCTGAGTGCCCTTTTAAAACCAGCTTCTATTGAAGTGCAACCATCCTTAAAAAAATAAAATATGAATAAAATATGAAATATGAAAACGATAATCTACACTTAGTAAACTAAAGCTTTTCGTCTGACACTCTTCAGAGTTTAAAACGTCAGAACATAGATCGAAAACTCTACGCTAAGAAATATATATACCCAGTTGTGGATCGAAATAGGCCAAAAGCTTCTATTGAGTTTTCGGTCTATGTTCTGACGTTTTAAACTCTGAAGAGTGTCAGACGAAAAGCTTTAGATTACTGAATGTTGGTTTTTTCAAAGCCATTTTCAAGTTTTGTACCACCAAAAGATTGTTTGCATATTCTGCACATTCGTTCGGTACACTAAACAATGATGCCGAATTTGCTGCATCGTACAGAAAGCTCTTACCGTATTTTTTCCTTTCTTTTGCATCTTGCTCTTTGATTTTGTTGATAACAGCCTTAAGCTGGTCGTGAGCAGCCTTGTTCTTTGGGTCTATTTCTAATGCTGTTTTAAAATCTTTTCTTGCTAACTCGAATTCGCCTATTCCAAAGTTTGCCTTATTGGAGAAAAAGAGCATGTCAGGAAACCTAGATAGCAAATTATTATTTCGTTTATCACTTTGAAATAAACTTAAACACGTTAATTAAAATAATAAATACTGTTCTAACTTTCTGTTAAATACTCTAGTGACCTGAATAGACGGGGATCTGAAAAAAAGGGTGGGTGGAAAATTTTTCAAATAATAATTTACGGAGTGAATGGGTGGTAGTCCTCTAAAATTGAAAGAAGGAGTTCAAACATGTCACACGTAACTTGTATGTTGTTTTCTTAAATTGCGATTTTGAAATCTTGTTTTGGCCATGGCTGGGTTTAAAAAGTCGTCACGACTGCAAACAAAATTAAAGACACGACTTTTCAATTTTCTTGATACACGAAGTTTGAAAATAATGAAAGGGGGTTCTGAAATAAGGATTTCATGGGTGGTTTGTTTCAAAATACTAATAGACGGGGGGAGACGTTTTAAACGAGGGGCAAATCACTTCATAAAAATCTCGTACACCTTTGGTGGAAATCCTATTGTTTCATGAGAAAATTTCTGGAAATCCTTTTGTTTTTGTGTAAATCTCGTACACATTTTGCAAGAGTGAACTGCCCCTCGGTTTTAAATTCAGCTCCATTGTTTCCTCTTTCCTACCTTCGCATTGATTTTCCTACAACCTACCTAACTCAACCAGGAAGTAGGACGTAAAAAACAGTGGTGTCAAGTTAAAAACAATACGCAGGCTACATAGGCAGGCTATATAGAGCGACGTTTGAATCAATCAAGTACAGCAGATTTTAATAAGTACGGGAAAAGTAGTTAGGTCTTGCCCAACAAGCTGATTGGAGTTCGACTCCGTTTCAAACGTCGAGCCTATCATGTGCCGAGCTAAACGCATAAATTATTTTCCTTCACAGAAACCCACGGTACCAAAATTTCTAGGAAAACGTGCGAAGGGGACAAAACTGTCTGTGCGTTAGCGAAATGGATTCCGCTGTCACGAAGCTTTTCAGTGCTTGTCATTTGAGCACCAAATATCGTTGCATTGCATGCAAGGTTTTAGTTTGCAATAGATGTTCCACTGCAGAGGAAGGCGGGTTGATAGAAGATTGGGTCGCAAGCAGGCAAACAGACTGTTGAGGATCCACAATGGCATCCGGCACTTCGGAAACAATCATTGACATGGTCAAAAACCCAATACTAGCCATCTCTGCGATTGTGTTGAGGTAGTCACCTCTTCCTAAGACGGTACAGACAAATACCTAGCTTACATTCTGGAGAGATCGGCTCCTCTGCCAAGGTTTCTCTCTCCAAACTGTGACATACCTTTGACACTGTGGCAAAAAGGATGCTGTTAGATGTCTCTTTAAAACCATGAAATGTTTTCTTGCAGCACTTATCACCATATGAATTCCAAACAACATTCCACCATCCCCTGTTACGTGCTAGTATTCGGCAAATCTTATTGTTGCAGCACTTGTTTACAACATGCTCTTGGTTGCTGTTAACAATATACATGGGAGTAGGGCTACTCAAAATCTTCTGGCCAGGGTTATAGCAATTCTTAGTCTGTATTCGGCTGCTCGATGTTTTCATCTACTTGATGTCTGCCAACATTCATTTCATTTACAAGAATTTAAGAGCTGTATGCAAGGCCGTTCCTGAATGATAAGTTAGACGTTTGAACAGGGCCTAAGTTGCAACCTCGAGATTCAAGCCTAAGGCTGGTTTCTCATTGCACAATCTTTTGCCGATTTCTGCTATACTAACACCTGGCTGTGCTCAGACTTCTGTAGTTCCAGCATGTTAGTTGAATAAAATGAGGGACGTAGATTCGAGAGGTTGATTAATAAAGGATATAGTTGATACAAGATTGATATGGTTTCAAAATATTTGGGAAGAGGACTTGGCACAGATTGAATCTGGAGAAAATTCAACATCGACTTTAAAATTTGGCATTTTGTTCAAAAAGTGGGGGGCTAAAGTCCCCCCAGCCCCCCTGCTCAGCGGTGCCTGACACATGAAGTCAAACAAGGGCCAGGGCATCATTGCTCGTATTCAGTGTCTGCAAGAAAGATGAAAGGATGAGATGAATTCACTACTCACGCGGCAAAGTGCAGAAAAGCGCAGAAAGGCGCAGAAGGGTTTCAGTTAGATATGCAGTGGGTACCTACCTGTCCTCTCCGGAAAAATCCTTTCACGTTTTGGTCTTCTATCTCTAGTGCTTTGTCGCAGTTCTTCTTGGCTGCCTGGTATTGCTTCATCTTCAGCTCACACATCGCAGCATTTAAATGTCCTATACATTTCAGAGGGTTGGCTACTAGTTTTTCGTCATCTTTGTACACATCTAACAGCTTGATCATTTTATTGTATTGTGTCAAGGCACGTTCGTAGTTGCCGGACTAAATGAGAACGAGAACGAAACAAGTGATAGGTGGTAGAAGCCAAATAAAATGAGTCAGTGGTTTTTACTATGCAAATAGGTACAGAGCAGCAGGGTGATTAGTCTTTGAGCAACAAGCAGCCCAGTAATGGTTCAAACCAAAAAGCAAATTTCACTATCAATAATACAGAGTTGAGCCAAAATATTGGTTCACTGGAAATACTAGGCCAAACAGGATAAAGGTAACTGCCGAGTTTTACACATTATTCGCAGGTTCTTGGCTTGTTTCATAAAATGATGAGCAGATGCCAAAGTACAGTGATTTGATGAGAAAGGAACCTTTGCTAGTGTGGATCTATGTAAGCCAATTTGTAAAAAATGTAAAACTAAGAACAAAGTAAACTTTTAGGCTAGATGATCAAAATTCAAAATTCAGAAAAAGACTTTACTGATATCAAAAGGTAAGAACTCTATTTAGAAAAAGCACTAGAGCTCAAAAGAATCTGTACCTAGATATTAAATGAAACATTTCCGGCATATCAAGAAAACTAACAAACCTTGAAGAAAGATGTACCCTTGTCTTTCACTTTTTGTGAAACTTCCATCTTCTCCTCCAATTCCATCTCATAAGTTTCTTTTGGATTTTCGAAGGCAGTTAAATAAACTTCATACGAAATTTCTGCATTTCCTGGGATGTTATATTCTTCACTTCCTTTTTCCCCAAAACCATAATTTGCCTGAATTCTTAGATGCACTTTTTCTCTCTTCTTCATTTTATATAAAGCCTTTTCTATTCCTAGGCATATACCTTTTTCTTCCCCTATGAGAAATCAATCAACTTCAAAGAAAGTGTAGAAGACTTTCTTACAAGCAGCGAAAAGTAAAATCAGACATAAAAAATCTGATTGATTGATGTGTTATATACTGGCAAAGAAACACTGAAAAAATTCTAAAGGGCCAAAAAAGGCAAGTATTGAAGGATTCATTAGCTACTTAACCACTACTAGATGATTGCATGAAATCAAAATAAGTAGACAGATAATTAAACTGTTGACCGGCTTACATGACTCTCTTGTTGAGCAAAACAAATAAACTATAATACTGGCACTTGATTAAAGGCACAAACAAAAAGGGGTGGGGGTAAAAAGATGGACTATTTCATAAGAGTTACTGCCAACCACAACCCTCCAAGAAATCTGGTGAGAAGTGATCACAAACTTTGCATGAGATTTGGATAGGGCAATTTTATTGGATAACGTGCAAATATATAACCCTGGTACAACAGAAAAAGACTTATTTCAATGTAAAAGCAAATCGTAAGAGCCACTGATTAGATTGCTCCTCAAAAGGGTAAGTCTAAGTCCAGCATTGGGTGTTAGCTGTTGTGACCTCTTAATTCTACAACTTGCTAAGCTCAAACAAAATCATTCAACATAAAATTTCTTTAAATCAAAAACAGGGAGCCTCAGGAAATTCAATCAAACTAGGAAATGTTGATGTTAGCAGGGTTGTTAAAGGTTGGGAGCTTATTCCAGAAATTGAGTGACACTGAGCTCAATCAAAAGTATTAGAAGAGAAGAGAACATGTAGATATTCTACCAACCTTCACCCAGTACAAATTCTACATCTCGTTCTTCAAAAGCAGTATCCTTGTACATTCCCCTTATGTGAGCTAAAACAGAAGATACAATAAAAGAAACTGGGTATTAAATATTCAGAAAGATAGAAATCTTATTTGGATCTGGGTATTAAACTGGGTATTAAGAGAAACTGGGTATTAAATATCTTCTGTGTACCAGATTGTCACAAAGTGGTTGTTGAGATTTACTGGTGGGTAGAAATGCTAAGGAGAAATTGAAAGAAATGTAACCATGGAATACCTGTGGGATGCAAAAACAGAAGGTAGTTGTAGTAATTTGTTGCTTTGCGAATTCTGTTTTTGTCCACAGGCATCTTATACCAGATAGAGTACAATTGTGACGTACATCAGTCACACTTCACATGGTCTTTTTTGTCAAATTACCACATTTCAGGAGTTTATTTATTGCTTATAGAAGACATTAGAAGTTAATCAATTTTAAGCAAATTTTGTAATGTGCACCAAAGGGGCATTTCCTCCAAAATATAAAAAGCTGAAAGTTATTTGGAAATTCAAACAGGCTGGGCTTGTCCTACATGCATCATTTACTGTCTACACAGAAAAGAAGTTGAATATAACGACCCTTCATCATGGACATCAAGAAAAGAAAAACCTTGTTGCTTTAAACTGACATATGAGCTAAACTAAGGAGAAAACTAAAAAACACTTTAATTCATTCATATTTGTCACATAATTATGAAGAATGAACTGAACTATTTTTCACCTTATTTACAATCGACCTTTTGCATTTTCTGTAACTGACCTTTGCATTTCTGTAGATTTTTTTAATTTACTATTACTTTGAAAAATGCTGTGTTGATTGGAGGATGCATATTTTGGACTCTTTGGATGATTTACTTTAGGTGGTACAGTCTACGATCATTTGCTTGGTAATGGAATGTACTATCAGAAATTTCTTCTTATATCTCAGACTTTGAAAATAAAATATTCCTGGAAACCCAGAAGAGCAAAATGGAAACAATTTTACTGCTCTCCTTTTTTCAAATAACTTTGAGCAAAACTTACTTGTAACACAAGCTTCATCCTTTGGCATTTTGAAACCTTCACCTTTCAACAACACTTTTTTGATAACACCACCATCCCCTGTTATATCTTCATCCTTCCAATAAAACAGCTCAACTTCAAATCTAAGCGTGGCATTTGCAGGAATTTTAGGTGGTGACCCAGCACTACCATATGCATAGTCTGGGGCACAAGTCAACACACAAACTTCACCTTTCTTCATTGTTGCCACGCCTACATCCCATCCTTTGATTACAGAACCTAGTTAGAAAAATTGAATATTTGTGATAACCACTCAGAAATACAAACTTGTTTTGACAATGATAGACAAATCAGGAAGCTGTTTTTTCACCAGGATTTGAATATGTTTTAAATACCAGAAACCCAAAGGTCCCAAAGGCCTACCTGTTTTGAAAAATGCTTGATTTTAGAAAATTTGGATACAATTTTTCAATTGTTCAATTCAATTTCATTGACAAATATACCTAAATACATTACAATACAGAATAAAAATAATTAACATAACATTACAACATAGAACTTAAACATAGAATATTACAAGACATTATGTATTTAAATATATCATGTAAATATACAATAAATCATTTCTGATCTAGTAATCCTGCAGAATATAAAATACTTGAAAATCAGATCTTCTTAGCTAAGAATTGACAAAAAGCTGGGGAAGATGCAAGCCTTGGTAACAACCTTAGCAACATAGCCTGTGAATTGCATGCATGGATCCCAGCGACCAGAGGAATCAGGGGCTGTGGAAGGCAATCCTAACTCTTCAAGGGGGAACCAAAAGCCTGGAGAAAAGGAGCATGCACTTAAGGCAACCCGAAATAGCTGCACTTCGAAGATTTCTCTTGGTAGAGCCTCCTTATTGCTTGAAAATAGAATGTAGCTCACATAATAAGTTATCAATAATTGATTTATTATGATTTTACATCCTCGTCTACTTTTTAAGCGCGTTTTAACAAATTGGAAAAATCTAGCCCTTGAATATAAATGCATTTAACTTTTTATTGAGGGTCTCCTAGATACAACTCTTTGTTTGGTGGGGGGGGGGGTTAGCCCTGATAAATAAGTGAATTATTGGTGCCATATTTCACAAAGGAAAGTATTTTACTTATGCTACTTAAGTGTTTGGGGGGGGGGCTCGGTCCTTTTCAAGGGAATATCTTTTTATTTTTAATGGGAACACGGGAACATTATTGGTTGTTTTTTAAAGGGAACACGGGAGCAAGTACCCTACCCTCTCCCCTCCTTGGGAGACCCTCTTCGTTTGAATGTTGAAGTTGAACTGATTTGCTTTAATCGCTAGGTTTAAATTTTATAGAATATAATTAAATTACCTTCTCCTAACTTAAAACTGAATAAGTCATCTCGGTCCCTGCTTGAATCAAATTTCTCTCCATTTAGTAGCGTCCCTGTGTAGTGGACGAAAACTTCACTACCAACACATGGACACTCATCTCCCTCGCCATCCTTTAAAATCTTCTTCAGAACTCCACCATCTTTCTCAGGCGATATATCGACTCCCCCGTCATTCTCTGAAGGAACATTCATCTGCTGATCCGCAGCCATCTTGTTTCTCCTAGTAGAAATGTCTCTCTTACCGAGTAGACTTTGACGAGTCACGTAGAGTGAAGATGGACATGGAGCACGTTGTTCCTTGTTATTCAAAAATTCCTTCGTAGCGCCTTGGAGCAGCGTCCTTGAATCTAGAAATTTCTAAGATCACAGGGAAACAAAAGTACAATTTTATGTACAAAGAAGCACCCACTGATCGATAGCCAATCCTTTTCGAGCAAGATATGATGTACAGATACGATTAGTAGATAGAATTTCTCTCGGATAAAACGGTTTACACTGTACTACATAACAATCTGAAAAAGTAAAATCCATTTTCCTAGGTGAACCAATTTTGTTCGGATTCGTGAAGATTCGGAACCTGGGTCTAGTGTAAACGCGTCGGCGATCTGATTCAGAACTGATAGAATGCTGATAGAATTTATTCGGAACAGTGTAAACGGGGAACAGCAACTTTTCTTAAAAAGTCTTGACTATTTTTGTACGGAATTCTAGCTACAATGTTTGCTGCATTTTTCTCTCTCCATTTTATTCTATTCTCTTAGGGTTTTTAAGAACGTTAGCCTTATTTATAGCTAAGCCTAGCAATTGTAGTGGCGGGGGAGAAATACAGCTTCGGGAATTTCGCTGTGTCCTCTATTGAACAAACCTTGCAGAAAAGTTTATCTGACGATGATGTCAACGAACTGCTGATCAACGAGGTAAAAAATCACAGCTGTACACCGGACCCTAGTTTTACAGCTTACAAATATAAAAACAAGAAACAACAAGCACGGGGAATAATCACATCATTTCAAAGCATTTCTGCCTCCAGATGGGTAATGTAAAGCTAACAATTGGATAAGAGGAGATAAAAGGCATAGGTAGGCCTATTGATAATAATATTGTAGACCTAATGCCATTTCTGAAAACCACAACTTGCCCTTTGCATTGCAAAAAAGCAAAGCGATTTTGGATCTTGCCTCCCACCTAGAAGCATACTTGTACCTGCATACATTTCAGTAAAAATTTGACGTTATACTTGCATGCTCTTCTGCGCAGAGGCTATCGGGGAGGGCGATGGGGATTGAGAAATGGTGAAGCTGCGAAGCTGTGAAGAATAGGAAGGAAAGGGCGGAGGAGAAGAGGCTATTCTTTTCCTCCTTCTCCCTTACAGCTCCTCCACTTTGTCTTTTCTTCCGCAGTTCCTTTTATTCTATCCTTTTTCCTCCCTTTCTCCCTCCCCAATGCTTGCATGCCAACCTGATGAAATGGTACTTAGGATCGCAGCTTGATAATCTACATTTAATTTGATCATACACACTGCATTTATATATATTTGCTCTTTCAATGCCACAAAAATATGAAAAGTTTTCTATGTATTTTCTCTTTCAATGCCACAAAATTATGATAGGTTTTCTGAAAATTTGATCACTGCTTGGAATTATTGGAAAGGGGGCGTGATACCCCCATAATCTCCTAGTAGCTATGTCTCTGCCTGCTAATATGTAAATGTTTCTCCTACCAAATAACTTTGTGATAGAAGACATCATTTAGTCATTAATAAAAATCCCCACTTTATTTATGATAAAAAGTGTATACAACAAGTATCTAAAAAGCTCATACCGACAGACAAACTTTTACTGATTGAACATTACTTTCCATAGAATCAGAGCTTAAGAGAAAATGGAAGAATCTACGTGATGCCATTGGAAAATGTTTAAAAAGATTGAAGCTGATAAAGCTCCGGTTTTGCCGGCAGGAAAGCATGCACTTGCCAGCACTATGAATCTCTATTATTTCTTAGGGATACACTTGTGACCCGTACAACAGAGTCAAATATAATTGAACAGCCTGCTGCATGCCTGTCTCCATTTCGGAGAGTCTTTTCTCAACCTTCACCTCCTCAGTTACTCAGTCGTTGTGGATCGCTAGGGTGGAACTTGTTCGCTAAGAATGGATAAAGACTGCCAACGTCCGTCAACGACTCTCAACGACTATATGGAGACCAGGCAGAGCTGTAACAGGATAATTCTTATATTGTATAACCTCGTATTCATATGTACCTCGTTTAGTTTTATGTCAATCATGTAATTAACCTATTGTACGCTGTTAGTATATATTTCTAGGCGTGCCCTCCCCCCCCCCCCCGCAGAAGCGTGGCTTTCGCCCAAAGGAGGCTCCAACCAAAAAGACGCTGTGATGTGCTCCCCCGCAGAGGCTGCGAGGACCTCGTCCTCTGCTATATCATTAGATTTTGTAAATAGAGGGACTTTTGGATATGCACGATTACAAGGATGTAAGCACAGAAGAAGATCTCATTTCTTCGTTTCTCTCATGAAATCCTCTCGCATAAGTCTGCGCAATACAGCATAAGACGTTTGCAGAGCTGTAGAGGGGGGCTAAGCTGTAGAGGGTCAAATCTTAAATGACATTGGCATTCATGTGTGACCTCAATAGCTCTCTTGATAACCGAAAACTCAATAAATGCTGGCAAAATTTTATTACTTCGAATTCTTTATTTTTAAGATTTTTCTTTTAAAGTAACTGGTAGACATTGGAAAATTATTTAACCGTAGAAAAAAATGGAAAGGTAAAGAAATTGATATTGAGGAGGCATGGAAGCCAGAACGATTGAAACGTTCATTTTGTATACAATATAGAGAAAGCTCTATGCCCCCCAACCCCTCTACATTTTTACTATCTTAGGTTAATCGCGTGATAAGTTTGAAACCAGAAATGAACATAGCCCTCAAGTTGAAAATATCAATGAACCATAACATGATCCATTGTTCTAGCAGAGTTTCCTATCCAGTCATACTTCCATTATCTTTGGTTTTTGATGACAATTTGAACAATCCAACGGGTGTTCAATTGGAACCACTTTTAGTGCACAGAGGATAAATGTTACTGATTTAGCTGATTCTTTTGATATCTTTTGTTCGATATCAATGCGCTTAGTTTGCATAAAGAGACTGGGGCGAGAAACTAGCCAATCAGCCTGCAGTTCAAATGAATTATTTATCATCATAAACTATACTTCGTAAGCGACACAGACCACTACCTCAGAGTTAGATTCAGATCAAGGGTATCTACTTCCTGAATCATCTTCAATTAATCCTACAAAAAAGAGTGGTATGTACTTTATGATAACAGAAATAAGTATATAATGTATCCAAATATCTTTTATGAAATAAAACGAACTTTGGAGAAGGCTTTTAAAGTCAGGCAGGAAACGAGTATCATAGAAAAGTGAACGCTAGAATTTTAGGGCATAACTCCTTAATGTGAAGACTAGAAGACTGCAATTTCTTGTTGTCTCTTAGCTTTTTTGCCGGCTATATTTAAAACGCAGACGTCCAATGATCTGTTGGTAGCATCCTTCAACGCCTATCAATTGGCGCTTTCATATTCACTGTAAATATTCACTGTAAGACTTTGTGCAATTCATCAAAGAATTTTGATTGCTGCAACTTGGTCTTCCATGTCACTAATACCAAGACAAAATAAGAGAACTAAGATAGTCTAACTAAAAAAACCCCTAGATTTAACTCCGTTTTTGCATCCCGACTTTTGGTGAAACCATAGTGGTGTTGTTGTCCAAAACCCAGGGTGCATTCCATGTTAGACCAACGCCAGAGAAATTTCAACCTATTCTAGTTGCTACGCCAAGTGTAAAACATACAAGCTTTCGATTAATCTATAGTTTGCATTGCTTTTACTGTCCATATCAATATAATCAGGCTGCCCACGTATTCTGTACAAGTACCGTTTTTGCTACGCCGATCGCGAAAATTTATCACGTACGCCAATGCGTCAAGGCTCGCAAATAGCAAATTTCACGCCGCTACGCCGAGGAAAAAGCTAAGTCCACGCCGGAGATCTCCGGTGTAAACTACATGGAATGCACCCTGGTCCAAAACAAGACCACCTTTGACATAAGCAAGCCTTGACAAGGCGTGTGATGTTTTGGTACATTTCTATCATGTTTTGGTACGGTTTCAAACTACTTTTAGTTCTCATATTTTATCTTGCTAATACTGAATCAATGGCGGAAATCGCAGGGGTGTGAGCTCCAAGCTTTTGCTAAATTGTTGGTTGAATAACACTTTTTAATGCCCCCCCCCCTCATTTGCAACACTTGAAAAATGAATTTAGGCCTCTGAAAGACGTTATCATTGTAGCATTGTGTCGTACTGAAGTTGTTCTGTTAAAGCATTAGAGCGCCAAACAAGGCCTTGGCCAAACTACTTTCAAGACCAGAAAAAAATGCAAATTGCAAGATGGAAATGAGTGATTATAATTGAAATCTTTTCGTGTTTCGTTTTCACGGTGAAAAGATTGGCTGAAAATTTTAGGACCCAAGAAACTTTAAATCATACAGAGAAAGTTAATGATTATTAAAGCAATTTTTGTTTTAAAAAAAGCCAGCGCTGCTGGGAATAATTTAGTTGAAACAATGAATAGATGCTTGTATTTTGAAATTGTTATGGCAACGATTTAGATATAAAACCACATAAGATGTTATTTCCTAGAAGGCCTCAACATCTGTTTCCTGTGTGGAAGCATTGAACACAGGGGTATGACAGAGCAACGATATGGCAAACAGCAACTACATTTCGACTCCTGGGTTTTCACCGCTGTGGTTTTCACTGCTGTTGGTTGCCCTGTATCATGATGTGAACGCTCTTTGTGGATCAAGTACATACAGCGCCAGTACAGTAAAGAGAACTTTCTCGTATATGAACTACCAAAATAACGAGATTTGCCATATCACCATACAGCCTTCTTACAGCAGAGGTTACTACTTAGAGATTCACTGGGATCAGTTTGATGTAGAGGGGTATATGCCATCCTGTTCACACGACTATATCGAAGTTTTTCTTACATTGTAAGTTTCTTTTATGTTTGAGAATCCTTGTCTTTCAGAAAGATTTCTTTCTAATGCCATAAAGATTACGCAAAAATTGAAAAAATATGTCTTTGATCAATTTTCTGTTGGAAGCATTTTCATGCAACCTTCTCGGGGGAGCGAGCGGCACTGGGGGCACGTGTGGGCACAAAGGGTACCTTAAAGAGCTGCAAGTAGGCACTTTTCCTCTGGTTCTGAAAAATGTGGGTGTGTGCCCCCCCTTCTCTTACGTGTATATCTCAGGTCATTAGGCCCTCGTCAGTTATGATCTGTGATGCGGGTTTGGGGAGTCGGGGGCTAAATCAAATTCAAAATTCCAACACAAATTTTAAATACAAAATAACTGAAGTTAAATAAAAACAAATATAAGAAACCAAATTAAAGGACAAACACGAGATTTCAAAAGAAACAGCAGAGGAACTGTATTGTAAGATGATTTCTTAAGGAGGGGCTCTCTTAGTAGCTAGGCTAATCAAGGAAAGAGCACCCCCTGTTTAAAGTTGATTGGCTATTTTTTGAAATATTGAAAGAATTCTTTTTAAAAATTTCGTATCTAATTTCGGATCGAGGCTGAGAGGAAATCTTTCATGGTCTGTAATTGTTATCAAAGAAAATTTTTTAAAGTTTACAATGAAAACTACGAGCAGGTGGTGAATTTTTTTTCTCCAGAGGAATGTTATTCCAGCATTTAGCTCCAAAGTAACGAACTGAGAGCGGAAACCATATTGAAGAGTTTTTCCGACTTAAATAAATAAATTACTGGTTGCTTGCCATGTATAATATTTGTGAACGGTTTCAATTAGGTCAAATTCTCAGAGACAAATACTTGTTTTGACCATTCTAGGGTCCTCAGAGACAAATACTTGTTTTGACCATTCTAGGGTCCTCAGAGACAAATACTTGTTTTGACCATTCTAGGGTCCTCAGAGACAAATCAAGACCTTGTAATTCTTGATGCATAAAGAAGGCCGTCTGTTACTAGGGTTATTAGTAATGGAAGAATGACTAGGAGCAAAAATAATAACATTCTGGTAGTTGTATGACCATTGACCTTAGAGGCATTTGAAAAGTGGTAGGGAACATATTAGCAAAAAATGGGGCATCTTCGTGTACGGCCAATTGGCGTTTAAAAACTGTTTACAAAAAGCTCGGGATGTGCATCCCAGTGGCACCCAGGCTATACCGTCCATCACTGGTGTCTAACCCTGTCATAAATGAAGATTTTGAATTCATGCAAAATATTTCTATTATTTTTTCTTTTAGACAAAGTAAATCCATTGGAAGGTACTGTTCTGATAACATTGGAGTACAGAAACTCTTCAAAATGTATTCTGCTGATGGCTATGCTAAGATTTTCTTCAAGACGGACAGCAGTATCACCAGAAAAGGCTTTCAGTTTACTTACCAGCTGAAGAGTTACAGCAGCGGATATCTGGGTACATATGGAAGGGATAACTGCTACTAGTGAGTAAACCATGTTGGATTTTGTTATCCTTTTTTGGTTACTTCGGCCCCCTGTCTTTTACTAAGCATTTTCTAAATAAGCATCGTCATTACTCACACTCCCATCATCGTAATGTTAGGAAACGGAGAAATACCGATACCGATCTTTCGCTACCCTTACGGAAAACAAACAATGGGCAGAGAGCTATTTCTTTTCGTGGACCTAAGCTTTGGAACCAACTTGAACCTGATGCCAAACAGGCACCTTCTCTTGCCACCTTTACAACCACGTAGCTGTAGGTGTCTGCTAGGGGGACAAGCTTGAGCAAGAACCATACCTGAGGGGGGCAGGCTTTAAAACAAGAAAACAGATATATAACAAACATATTTATTTGGACAAAATCAAGGTCATGGAATTATAAATATGCTAAATTTTCAAAATATCATTTGGAAAAACTGTAGCCAAAGAGGGCAAGCTGTTGACAAAATTTTCATTTGGGGGGCACAGCCCCCCTGCAGCTACGTGGCTGCACCTTTAAGAGAAGAATCTAAAACTAACTATAAACGACCATTTCTATTTCGTAGTATCTATCTCCTTACTTATTAATGTTTTTGTCACGGCCCCCTGAAAAGCAGTTCTCATGGACTGACGGGGCTACCGTGCCTGCCTAAATAAATAAAAATGATATGAAATAAAATCGTACTCGTTGTCTCTGTCAATTCTATCATTGTACTAGAATGGTCATTCCCTGATGGCTCCAATAAGATTCTTCCTTTATACCTAGTGATATCGACTCCAAATATGCTGGAATATTCTATTCGTCTGGTTGGCCTAAGGGGTACACCAAAGGAGATGCCTGTACCCATAGTCTAAATGTGGCTGAGAAAAGACATACGCGCATCGCAGTTATGGATCTCAATTTGCGCAGTATCTCAACACCGTGCAATAGTAGCAGTGACAATGTTGTAGCTCGAGGTAACATTTTCTCGCAGTACAGATTTCATTATTACAATCCAGAAATAAGGGGAACACTCTTCAAAGGACATAGTTGTCACAACAGTTAGGTCTTTCGTAGACATTGTGACTCCAGATATACACGTTTTTTTATAAGAAACCGGTTTTAGAACTAAATCAATATTTTAAGAAACTCCGAAAGAAAAGGGGACTTTTTGGGCCGGAAAATAATAAGTCAACAATCCATTTTTGCTTGGTTTAAATTTGCCAGCACATTTTTATTTAGAGTTACACAGGAAGTTGAGTCTACTTGTAGTAGCAGGTGGGTGTCCGATAACTTTGCCATGAAATACTTATAATGAACAAGAGATACGATATCAAATCTTACTGTTGTGTTATAAACTTTAATGCAATTAATATGCGAGGGAAAGCGCAAAAATTGATGTTAAATGCTTATCTAAAAATAAGCAAACTTGTAAGAAACTTTTAGTACTAGAAACTGGTAAAAAATTAAGAAACTTTTAGTACTAAGACCAAAGCTAAATTTCTTTTAAAAAACGTGTATCTTATTGACTGATGGTTATAACGCTCTGGGTCTTGATTGCTCGAAAAAGACAGGGTTCAAAAATTACGAAAATTTTCCGTGTATCAAATACTACCCTGGGTACCATAAAGGAGAAGCGGAGGCTTAGAAAGCAGCTCCTCCGCTCCTATCTTCTATTTCCGCCCTCAAATTTATTTGGCTCTGGTACCCAGGGTAATCCGAAACTAGAATACGCTAAATAATACTACTCTTAAATGCAAAATAGATTATATCTAAATAATATCTACCCATACTCAATAGAAAAAATATAACTCTTTAATATACCACAGGGTTTATTTTAAGGAATTTTTATCGCTGCACATTTTCAAAACTTTTATGACAACACCTAAGTACCTAACTGTTTGTGAAATTATCGAATTACACCAGCTCTCATCCAAGCTTTACAAGAGATTTCGACGAGGAACAGTGGTCTAGGTTTAAACAAGTTTTCGAGAACAAAGATATCAAAGGAAAAAACAAACTAGATAGCTTCTAGATGCTGAATGCAATAAAATTTTAGAGAGTTTTCATAGATTATTATCATTGTTACTGTTGTATTCTCGTTTTTAATATTGTAATGCTCTTTTATAAGCTTTATGTGTCTACTAGTGTTTGCTGCAATTTTACCTTTCACTAGCAAATCTCTTTCGTTTTTAGCTTTATCAGTGCACAAATGTTCAATTAAATCTCTTTTCATAGTAATTGAAATCTTGTCTAGATCGGACTGTTTATAAATAAGGACGGAAAGAAGCATCTTCTGAAAGTGGCGTTGTTAAGTGTTCAAAAGGGCGTGGCCTCCAAAAAATTTCAGTGCCACGCCCCGGGCTCTTCACTTTTAGTCTGGTGCACGGTCTCTGCTTATAGCAGTATTATTGAGATTTACTGTAACAAAGAGCATGACTTCCTTAAAAGCTCAAGGGTAAATTATGATCACCTGAACCTTTTAATTTACGTAAAGGAGTCGTTTTTAAAGGCAGTCGGTCCCCTATTGTGCTCAACCCTATTTTCACGGGAGTGGAATTCACACACCGTTGAGCTTGATCGATAATTAAACGATTTAAACCAATCAGAGACAACTTTGTTTCTAGAGCTTTTGAAAAAAATGGCTGTGTTCCCGTTGTAGTGAAGCTGTGGCTTGAAAAATTTGGTTCCCTGTTTTGTTTCTACTACAGATATGTCAACAGGGAAAAGATGTTTCAATTATTATCATTCAATTCCAGAAATTAAATCTTCTTGCCATTTCCGATAGCCTTTTGCTCGTAGTTTCAAATGTCGTACACTACCGCAGCTAGGCCAGCCAAGGCGAGCAGGGTGATCCATTAGGCCGGGATAAGCTATGGTTCATATTAGCCAATCATTGAGAGGACAGACTGCCTTTAACAGGATGTACTCAAAAAATGGTCTTACCTGCTGTTGTTAAGCAATTATTTTAACTTGTGTCGTATCCAAAAAAAATATTTCATTTCTTCCTCCGCAGAGGCGTAGCGTCCCAGCGGTAACTGTTTCACCCCCGTCTTCACCTCTTAGGTCCCAGCAGATCACAGTTCACAATCATATTTTGGAACCCCTGCATATGTGGGTGCTTGAAAATAAACACAGAATTTATTCGCATTCAGTTGGCACCTACCTCAAAATTAACCTTGTCTATATATTTTTTCATATTCGCAAGCTCACTGTGTCATTCAGGCAATGTGGTTGCTTCAAATACTGAAGTCATCATTTAACCATTGTTACAACTATATATTTCTTACTCTAGAATCATCTGCGTATTATTCGTCTCTGCTTAGTATAATTCTCTTCGGAACTGCTGTGACAAAGACACTTTGCTCAACGTGGCAACCCGGAATTGCAACAGCTACCAAGCAACATACATATATCACGTTCACTAGACCACTCGGCTCCTACCCGACATACACAGAAAGAGGCTTCATGATTGGTTACATCAGCTATAGTAAGTATAAAAAATCAATCTTTCTAGCTATCTTTTATTGAATTTCTGTTCATTTTAAGAAAAGAGGCTTGCATAAAGATACGTAGGAACCAGGGGGATAGGTTTAAGTTTCTTTTGCAGCTCACGGAAGAGCCCCTTTCTTGCCCCTCCCCCCCAATTTCAAATGCTTCCTACGTATTTGCTTACACCAACTTACTTACGAGTCGCAAATTATGTACCCCTATACATTTCAGGAGTATGGAAATATATCTATTATAATTGCTAGAAAATAAAAGTTTTGTTGTTTTTTATATATTTTACCTATCAAGCTTACTATATCATATCTACAAAGCAGGCCAATCTAATTCAATCGATAGTTAAACGAATAAATAAAAAAATAAATAGATAAAAAAATAAATAAATGAATAAATAAATAAATAAATAAATAATAAATAAATAAATAAATAAATAAATAAATAAATAAATAAATAAATAAATAAATAAATAAATAAATAAAAAAATAAATAAAAAAATAAATAAATAAATAAAATAAATAAATAAATAAATAAATGTTCATAAAAAGTACTTTGACAGTATTATAGCTAAAGGAATATATAAAAGCTAACTTTTAGAGACATACTGGCAAGCATTGCATTTACAGTTTGTACCATCCCATATTTTCATCAATGTCTGATGCTACTTAAGTTTTTTGCGTATTTCATCTCATTCTGTAGTCCATTCAAAATTTGAGATCCCAATGACTGTAGGATTTTAGAACCAAAGGTTTCTTGGTTTATTCTCTAATGGCGTACATCATTTAAATTCCTTGACGAATAAGTAGAGGATCTAATTTTGAGAACGTTACGCATGAAAGATGGATTTAGATTTTTTAATGTTTTGAAAATTTCAATGCAGAGAACTTTTATAGAAGAAACGTGCACTGTACACCTTTCTGACTTCACAATTACCGTAAAAGCTCTATTTACCACCACCCCGGGGGGCTTGTCTGATTTTCAGTCCTAGAGGGAGGCTTAAAAGAGAGGGGGCTTTTTAGAGAGGGGCCTTATTAGAGAGGGAGCTTATTAATAATTCAATGTATCGAAATGTTAAAAGGGCCCTTATGCATTTTTGTCCTGAAAATTTTATACAAATTTTCTCAAAAAACATTGCTAGCAGCTCTGAAAGTTTCTTAAAATCTATCAATTATAATCAATTGATAGCCACTGGGACATCTTTCAAGGCGCACAAGTAAATCTTACATGGGTCTTATTTAATGCACACGATCATATAATCATAACACCCGTCAAGAGACCCAATCAATGCGCATGTTTCTTTGTTTGACTATGGGGGCGAAAGAGTGGGTGCTTATTTTAAATGTTTGCTTGATAAGGGGGCTTAATAGAAAAGGGGGCTTAAAAAGAGGGGCTTTATAGAGCTTCTGCGGTAAGTCATTGTAAGAGGCGAGCAAGGATACGTTCTTGAGTCTTTTCAATTTTTGCAAATATTTAGCTGATGAGAAGAATTATACAAGAAGATATCAAAATTTGTGTACACAAAGCTTTGGATAAGAATTGTTAAGTTGTGATGCAGCTTTTTGCAAAGTTCAGGGACATTTTGACAGTTTCTTCCGACTTTATCAGTTTGCCTTGGAAGTTTTTTCCTCAAATCCAGCTCTTTCTCCAGTACCTCATCAAATATGTGAATATTACAGGAACTGATGAATATTTTGCTATTTTCTATTTTACCTTGCCCCTGTAAATTCGAATTTCCTTTTCCACCGAAGCAATGTTGGATTTGCAGTTCAATAATTTTTGCTTCAAAATGATGCATTCAACATTGAATTGGGGGAGGGGAAAAAGCTACTTTTCAAAGGAAAGAGAAAACATAAAGTTCTCTCGAAAAGTTTCAACTATTTTCGCCCGGGATTATAGGTTTTGAAAATTTATGAATGGCTCAGTCGTTTCTGCAGTGTATTGATTGCAGTAAATATAATGAGAACCCATAATTCGAAAAGGAAAAGCTTTATAAAATTATTTTTAAAATGTCAATGTAAGAAAATATTAATGTTCTTTTAAATGTTTTTTTTCTCACTGTTTGTGAATTTTTCAGTTTGCAGCTGATAAAGCTGTATGAACTTCTATGCATGTTATTAAGAAAAGTAGACAAACTACAATTTTCAAACCATTTTCCAACAATAAGATTACAAGCTGTTGTCTAAACTCTACCCTGGGTACCAGACTCACTATATATGAAATAAAATAGAGATTCATATAGTGACTCTATTATTTTATATAGTGAGTCTGGTACCCAGTTTATCTAAACTCATGCATTCAGGAAAAATACATTTTATTTGCCTCAGGCACAGACATATGTTTTCAAAATCCTTGCATCAATGGCGGAACATGCGTTGCATCTGGTAATTCACGAAGTTGCAGCTGCCCTCCAGGATTCACCGGAGTTCTCTGCCAATTTGGTAAGGACTTTATGCAATGTAGGATTGTGTTTTATTTAGGTAACTTAGTACCTTTATTTTGTTTAGAAACCATAATCAAAATCGTGCCAAGTTACCTAAATCAAGCACCGCGAAGCGTTGAGAAAAGTGGGAGGGTCTAAAAAGTGGGGGGGCTAAAACCGTATAAAAAGAGGCTTTACTGGTAGTTTATTACTTAATATTTGGCATTTTTTGCAAAAAGTGGAGGGGCTAAAGCCACCCAGCCACCCAGCCCCAATGCCCCCAGCCCCAATGCCCCTCAGCCCCCCAGCCACCCAGCCCCAATGCCCCCCAGCCACCCAGCCACCCAGCCCCAATGCCCCCCAGCCACCCAGCCACCCAGCCCCCCTAATCTGCGGTGCCTGTAAATAGAACTTGTCGTATAACACACGGGATCTAATCAAATCATTGACCTATAATACCAGTGACCATAAACACAATGTAGGATTGCTTGGGCTCAAGATAATGTAGAACAATATTTCTAGATTTTGAGGGAGATGAGCACAGGAAAAATCCCGCTATTCCTGGGTTGACGGAGCCAGGAGCACCAGGGGCATGTCCCCCAAAACCTGTACCCACACAACTTTGATTCCAACATCTCTGCGCTACTCTTTATTCATTTTTATCGAGCCCATCTCTATTTTCTTAAATGGACGGCAGTAGAATTTTATGATATATTTATGCTTAGAAGGGTGTGGCACTGCCACTCCGGAAATGATCCGCGGATCGGATCAGATCGCGTTGTTCTTTCGATCCGCGAATCGTTTCAGATTCGAATGCACGTTGACATTATCTCGACGGGATTCGTGCGATTCGTGCTTCATGACGCAAGTGCCCTATTGTTTAAAAAGTTCCAATTCGATTTTGATCAAAAGAAAACAACTGTACCGGAACGGTTCAAAAAAAAGTTGAAATGATTTCAACTTTTTTTTCGATCCGTTTCGATCCGCATTACATTTTACAGCATACTTAAAGCGTTTTTGCCTCAGAGTATAGAACTTCAGAATCATTTCGACCCTTATTCTGTTGCAAAATGTTTGCTTTGTCAAAGCCATTTTCATGAGGAATTTACTGTCATCACGATTCATCAAGACTGTCTTCCTTATAATGAAATAAAGCTCGCGTCTTGAAAACGTTGGGTGATTGTGGTCTATATTGAGACAATTCACATTGAGACAAAAAACAGATTGAGACAATTCAGTTATTAGCTGTTTCAGCCTGGATTTTTTTCCAAACTGTGCTTTTTACTTTTGAGGACCTCCCAGGGGGGGTACTTGCTTCCGTGTTCCCTTTAAAAACAACCAATGTTCTCGTGTTCCCCTTGAAAAACAAAAAGTGAGTAATAATGTTTCCATGTTACCAGCAGAAAATTTGAGCTGTTACCGTGTTACTGTACCATTTGTTGCCATGTTCCCTTATTCCTGAAAACCCCTGGGAGACCCTCACTTTTCTCACATGATCGATTAGTATGGTTTTTACTAAAAATTCTCTGATAAAATCTGAGTTGAATATGCAGCTCTGGCATCTAGGGTCGAGGGGCAAATTACTCCCAAAAATCTCGTACACCTTTGGTGGAAATCCTTTTGTTTTATCTGGAAATCACCAGAAATCCTATTGTTTTATCTGCAAATCACCAGAAATCCTATTGTTTTATCTGGAAATCACCAGAAATCCTATTGTTTTATCTGTAAATCACCAGAAATCCTTTTGTTTTGGGGAAAGTATCGTACGCTATTTGCAAGAGTGAATTGCCCCTCGTCTAGGGTAATATGGCCTATGGTTTAGAATTTATCACAAAAAGCTTCACATCGCAGAATAATCGTCTTTTTAAAATGGCTTTCATAATAAGTAAACTTTGCGAAGCATTATTAAGTTTTTCATCTTATACGCTTCATAGTACGTCAGAACATAGACCGAAAACTCTATGCTAGGAAATATATATACCCAGTTGTGGATCGACAAAGGCCAATCAGAAACACGAGCACGTGAGGGTAAAGGTTGCCAATCAGTACTGCGTGCCTACTGAAAACATTACCAATAGAGTTCATATTGGGAAGGGCCGCCTATTATATTGCTCCCTTTTTTAGTACACTATTTTCAAGAGAACATAGTAAAGTTCCACAATTATTGAGGGACTTCAGCCCCCCAGCCCCCTCCTATTTCCCCCGCTTCCGACAACCTTGAATAAGCATACACGTTTTTTATAAGAAAGTATTTTATAAGAAAGTTGTGCTCGGTTCTTCAAAAAGTTAAGAAATTTCAGGGCTGGAGCTTTGAAACCGAAGGAAGTTGAAATATTTAGATATTCAAAAGGAAATTGTGGTGTAAGAGTGAAATATTTCAACAATACAGTAATGTGCTGAACAGGAAACGACGAATACAGTATGACGTTGAGGGTTTTTGAGAAATATAGCATATTTACAGCATTTCATCTTCTCCATCACTGCGCAGGCTTAGTATCGTAAAACTTTCCAATTTTACGTTAAGAAAGTGTTAGGAAAGTTTTAGCGCCGAAATTGGGAAATAGCTAAGAAAGTCTGAAGGCTGGGCTTAAAAATAAACTTTCTTATAAAAAAAACGTGTAGCTTCTCAGTATCATTGCCTCCGGAGAAACAAAAAAGTATTCCTTATGTCTATAAAATTGCCGTTTTCACTGTTATGTAGATGGTGTCTAAACCTGCTAATGGGAACGACGACCAGGCTCTGCTTATTATGTGAAACATGTCACCGTTATAGTTTTTGACACACTCGTTTTTTTATCTTTTAAGGAATAGATGAATGTACAAGCAATCCATGTCAGAACGGAGGAACGTGCGCGGACAAAATAAATGGATACAATTGTACGTGTACATCTGAATACAGTGGCAAGAACTGTGAGACAAAAAAGGGTATGCATATCAAATATCATTAAAAAGGAAGGAAAAGTCAGGGGGTAACCAATATTCTATTTTGCCTCTTCGCAGAATATAGGCTCAATTTCCTAAGCACAGTTTGTGATTCCTCAGTTATCCAAACTTTTGAGTTCTGAAATTTTGAGTTCTGTTCAGCGCATAGTAAAGCAGCTTGAAAAGGAATAAAGTCACTAATCGTGGGAGAGTCACTAGAAATGTACATTAACATATTCGCTTTCCATTTGCTGTAATATTCGTTATCTACGTATCCAAGCAGGTTTTGTTCTATGGGTCTATTCATATCATTATGCAGCTCCTCATTGACTTGATGCCTTAGCTATGGTCTTGGCGAACCCCCACATGCGGCCCGTCTACTTTCAAGTAAGGGGTCTGGTACACAGGCTACCCGTCGCTTGCTTGTGCTCAAGGGGGCTTTCCAAGTCCAATTTGCTGCCAAAATGGGTGACATTGGATCCGACACGTCCAAGGGAAAATTTAACACCCGATACCAAAGATTTTGAAACAGATTTTTTCTGGCAGAAAATTATGGGACCATGGCCTCCCTGGCCCTCCTTTCGTCGGAGACCCTGGGAAATTTGCCGACTTGGTATTACTAGATGGCAAAACACAACACGCCCCTTATAGCGACGGGCCTGCCCCTAATATTAGGACTTTAGCCAACAAGCATCCACAGCTTGCGCCTTGCAGTTATGCCTTCATCCTTATCAAAATGGAACATGATCTTTGACATGGTATTATATCTATTGCAGATTCAGGGGACACACTGACCACCATACTAACTGCAGTTTTTGGAGGTACAGGGGGATTGTTAATATTATCTTTCATTAATTTCATTGTTGGCTTGATAAAGAGCCATAAAGGAGGTGAGGAAAGAGGTTGTTGTACAATATTTTGTACATTTAATATAAACACAAAAAAACAGGATGACTAGCGATAAAAAGGGGTTGAAAAGATCATTCTTGTGAGATCGCTGTATAATTAATTACACAATATTTTTGTCAGCTTTTCTTAAAATATACTCGATAACCCCACGTTTTGAATCCACCTGTCGAATTTTTTAGTAACAATTTAAAGGGCACCTATCACCATTTTAACGACCATCGTCTTTCCCACAGGCCGGTGTCATATGCGTTTCGGTAACCTTATGCACTTCGGTCCAGGTACACAAATACTGGTTATGCATGATAATTTTGGTTATGCAAAAACGTACTCAAGCACTTGAACAATAGGGTGCCAAAACGAATGATGGAATTTAGTATGCAAACCTGTCTGGGACACAAATGTTCTGGATCATATTCTTCAGAAAGGAAACCCTTGTTAAGTTTATGCAAAAAAGTAAAACATTAATGGTGACTCAAAAGTACATATAATGATGAAATCACAGGATTTGAAACACATTGCGTTTCACAACGTTACACTTTTGCATAGGGTACCGAAACGCATATTACACCGGCTTTTATCCTTATCATTTATCACCATGTATGGTTTCCTCAGTGGCAAATTTAAATGACATGTGACACACTTTTCACCCTATCTTTTCTTTTCATTAACTTATAGATCATCATTAGAAGTAAGTTTTTCCTGGTTTAGAACAAAAAATTCTAATCAGGGGGCGCAGGGGGCGCAATTTTGCTTTTTATCACGTGACCCTATGACGTACATTGTGATAACTTGGAATTTTCCTGTCATTAATAGAGAGTTTACGAAACACAACGCGACAGGTCCAGACGAACTGAATTCGTTTAGAAGCGTGTTGTAAACGTTACCAGTAGCAGTATACCAGTAGCAGCAATAACAAATTATCACAATCTACGTCACGGTGTCACGTGATTCATTTCCCGCCATAATTTGAAAAGGGTTTTTAAGAAGAAAAATGAAATCAGAAAGGAAAAATATTTCAACAACACTCAGCATTTTACTTTAAGTTAAAAGAAAAAGAAAATTCGCAAACAATCTTTTGGTGGTACAAAACTTGTAAATAGCTTTGAAAAAAGCAAACATTTAGTAAACTAAAGCTTTTCGTCTGACACTCTTCAGAGTTTAAAACGTCAGAACATAGATCGAAAACTCTACGCTAAGAAATATATATACCCAGTTGTGGATCGAAATAGGCCAATCAGAAACACGAGCACATGACTGTAAAGGTTGACCAATCAGTGCCGCTTGCCTATTAGAATGTTTCTAACAGGCCATAACAAATTGTTTCTTCGCGGTTAACCCACGTGTTGTTTACAGTACAAAAAAGGCCCTTCCGTCCATTCAAAGGACTGCGTTCCTGCCACAAAAAAAAGTTCTGTTGTGTATGAATTCACGTGCCAGTGTGATTCTGGCTACGTAGGACGCACCACCCAAAGATTGGAGGATGGGATAAAACAACACGTTCCATCTTATATTAGAAACAAAACACATCCCCAAAGAGAACAGCCGCCTCGGTCTTGCAAATCCAAAATTACTAATAAAGCCTGCGATTCTGCTATCGGGCAGCATTTGCTAGAAAACCCAGATTGTGCAAAAAACTATAATGGCGACATGTTTCGGATTATTGGTAAAGCCCGATCGTCGTTCCACCTAGCAGTTTTAGAATCTATCTACATAAGCACGAAAAAACCGCTACTGTGTAGACAAAAGGAGTTCGTTTTCACCTTAGGACTCCATTGGTAACATTCTAATAGGCAAGCGGCACTGATTGGTCAACCTTTACAGTCATGTGCTCGTGTTTCTGATTGGCCTATTTCGATCCACAACTGGGTATATATATTTCTTAGCGTAGAGTTTTCGATCTATGTTCTGACGTTTTAAACTCTGAAGAGTGTCAGACGAAAAGCTTTAGTTTACTAAATGTTTGCTTTTTTCAAAGCTATTTAAAAAGAAAATTTGGCGCCAAAAGCGTGTCACTTGTCCTTTAAGGGGCAAGGACTTTCTCTAAGTGGAACTAACTTATCATTCACATCGGATGTCTTTACCTTATTAAAGTCGAAAATCGTACCCCGGATAACTCGGACATTTACTGAATCAGACTAGTTTTTTATTCCATCCAGTTTTTTTAGCTTATTCAAGAGAAATGTCGAATCCCAGATAAATCAGAAATTTGCTAAGTGTCCTAAGTTGGACGAAGTAGTAACTAAGAACTGGGTACGACACTACAACCTTTATTTTTGTCTTCTTCGGTAAATTTTGCTTTGATTCGATAAAAAGCAATTTTTGGTAGTCAGTAGTGGCAAAATGACGTAGGAAAATTGCTTTATTCACCTTCTTATCCACTTTACTTTAGAGTTAAAAACTGAATTTTAAAATATTTAAAAAAGAGCGTTTCCATCACTTTCCGATCACATGAATCGTGTGGCATTAGAACCAATTACCAATTATTATCTAACCCCCCTAACGTTGGCGATTTTTAGCAATGTGTAAAAAGTCGCTCAATTTTTTAGTAGACTAACCATTTGCATTATTTTAGTCTATTTGTAAGGTAGTTTGATTTAAATTCAGAAACGGGCACAATTAAATCTCAAAATATTTGTTTTCTTTCACCTTCTCGGCCTTTTTATCAAACTTCACATGATATATTCTGAGAATTGCATACAAAGACTATGATTCTAGCTTCAACACTCTGCTAGAAAATGATGGCTCGGTAAATATTCATGTAAAACACCTGCGCAATCTTGTGATTGAAATGTTTAAAACAAAGGGAAATATCAACCCTCCTTTTATGAGGGAGATTTTCTGCGAGCGTCATGCTGTTTATAATTTGAGAAATAATAATGAATTTATGGTACCAAGAGTAAGAACAACCATTTATGGAACCAAAACTATCAAATATAGAGGGCAGCGTCTTTGGCTCTCTTTATAGTTTTTTAATGGATCATTTTGTACTTAAAATCTTATGTATTTAATCTCGTATGTATTTAGTTGATGTAGTAGTTTTAACAGTTGGCTTGGATTAGCTCATTTCTTTGTAAATAGCTATGTAGTGCCAACTTTAAATAAATTGATTATTATTATTATTATTATTATTATCACAGAACTCCTAACGCAAATTGATTCTTTACCTCTCCATCCAAAGAATAAGCTGCTTCTTTATAACAGCTATCTTCTCTCACAAGTTTCGTGGCACCTCACAGTAGCCGATCTATCAAAAACCTGGATCGTCGAAAACCTTGATAATCAAGTTTCTGCATTTATCCGCCGTTGGCTCGATCTACCCATAAGTGCTACTTTAAGTGGCATTATTCTGTCAAAAAACCAGTTCGGTCTTAACTTGATTCTTCCTTCTGTTAAATTCATGCAGTGTCAAACTGTTTGTCGTAATGCACTGAAATCCTCTCCCAACAAAAACATCCAATCTTTGTGGAAAAATACCAGCCAGAGCATGAACATCCAATATGATGTTTACAGGAATACTAGAAAAGTATTGAAGGCTGTTAGATCAGAACATAAAGAGCGCCTTCAAACCATCTTGTATCTCAAGGTACCGTTCTTTCCTTCATCTTTGACCACTCTCTTCCTATAGCCTCTAAAATATGGACCACGGTTCAAAGCAACATGCCCAAGAACATTTACAGTTTTACTATCAAATATCTTAGCAACTCCCTTGCCACGCGAAAAAACCTATCTAAATGGAACATTACTCAGTCGTCCGATTGCTCTTTTTGCAATATGCCAGAAACGTTACTTCACATTGTTGCAGGCTGCAAAACATACCTCGAAGAAGGCCGTTACACATGGCGCCATAACTCTGCATTGAACTTCCTAGCACAATCTTTAAAAGCTATACCTAATTGCTCTCTTTACGCAGACCTTTCAGGTTATCTCTCACCCTCTATCATAACAGGAGACTCTTTCCGTCCTGATCTACTTCTAGTCACTTCTGACCATCGACTATTCATACTCGAGCTTACAGTAGGATACGAAACTAACTTGGATGTTAATGCTAACCGCAAAAAAGAGAAATACTCGAATCTCATTCACAGCCTAAGCTCAGCCTATTCTTCTATCATGTTTGTTAATCTTTCTATCAGTTCCCTAGGTATCTTTGGTCTCTCTTGCTCCTCTTTCATCGACATGTGCAACGCTCTAGATATCAGCGAGAATCATCTCCGCTTCATGATCTCCAAACTATCCAACTTAACTATCCGTACTACCTATTAAATTTTCTGCCGCAGAAATAAATCTTGGAATAATCCTGAACTTCTCCAATTCTAACGATCTCTGCTACTGACGACTTCTAAAACAAACAATGACGAACACACTTTTTCCTTCTTTTTTTTTTGTTAATTTCTTTTGTTTGTGCTTGTAATAGTCTTTTTCTTTGTAAACCCAGGCTAGCCAATTGCAAATTACCTTTGTAATAGTGAAATTTATAATTGTAGTTTTAATTGAATTGAAAATGAAAAGTTTCCATTATTATTATTATTATTATTATAATAATTATTTAACCATTATTATTATCATTATTATTTATTTATTTATTTATTTAATTTATTTATTTATTTTATTTATTTATTAATTTAATTAATTAATTAATTAATAATAATAATCAGACCTATCGAAGACCTGGGTCATTGAGAACCTTGATAATCTTGTCTCTAAATACATTCGCCAGTGGCTTGATCTTCCCATAAGTGCTACTTTAACTAGTATAGTTCTTTCTAAAAATCAATTTGGTCTCGATCTTCAGCTACCTTCTGTCAAATTCACTCAATGCCAAACTGTTTCACGCAATGCCCTCCGAACTTCTCCTAACACAAACATTCAAGCTTTTTGGAAAAACACCAGTAGTGGGATGAATCTGCAATACGACATTTACCGTAACACCAAAGATGTACTGAAAGCAGTAAAATCAGACAGTAGAGAGCGCTTGGCATACCAATTACTATCCCAGGGTGCTATTATTTCATTTCTGTTGGACCACACTCTTAAAAAGCTCAATGGTCTTTGGTCTGTTGTGCAGAGCAACCTACCCACGAACATCTTCAACTTCACCATCAAGTACCTGAACAATACTCTCCCTACGCGCAAAAATCTAAGCCTTTGGAACCTAAGCCAATCATCTGATTGCGAATTCTGCCTTCTTCCCGAAACTTTACTCCATGTCGTTGCAGGCTGCAAAGTTTATCTCGAACAAGGTCGTTATACCTGGCGTCATAATTCTGCTCTAAATTTTCTTGCAACCTCCTTGAAAGCAATAGAGGGATCCTCTCTTTTTGCCGATATACCTGGCTTCTCCTCACCATCCATCATAACTGGAGACAATCTGCGCCCAGATCTACTTCTGCGTACAAAGGAAAACATTCTTTATGTTTTGGAACTAACGATAGGATTTGAAACTAACCTTAACTGCAATGCAGAAAGGAAACGTTCAAAATATGCTCGCCTTGTCTCAGATCTAAGACCAAGGTTCAAATCTGTGATATTTGTAAATCTCTCCATCAGCTCTCTTGGCATCTTCGGCGACTCATGCATCTCATTCCTTGAAATGTGTATGTGTGACTCTCTTTCCATCGATGATCAACACAAACGATATCTCATTTCT
This sequence comes from Rhopilema esculentum, assembly GCF_057945365.1. Lineage (NCBI taxonomy): Eukaryota > Metazoa > Cnidaria > Scyphozoa > Rhizostomeae > Rhizostomatidae > Rhopilema > Rhopilema esculentum. The sequence continues at coordinate 5,301,542 of NC_142816.1, forward strand.
AAGCTTTCTACGATATCCATTCGTACCACCTATTACATTTTTTGCTGTAGGAACAAAACATGGACTAACCCAGAGCTACTCCCCTTTTAACGTTTTTTTTTCTTTACTCTTTACTACGATTGTAATAGTCTTATTTTGTAAAAACAGGCTAGCCAGTTACAAATTACCTTGTAATAGTGAGATTTGTAATTGTAGTTTTAACTGGAATTCAAAATGAAAAGTTTCCATTATTATTATGGTCGTCGAGCGGTGGCGTGCGGACGTTACTGCACACGGCTCTTGTTTAAACGTCGAAATTTAAGCCTGGAAATTGTATTTATGCCATACTTTTGAGATTCATAACGTTGCTGATCGTCCTTGTTTCACTTCGATCATGTTTCGTTGCACTTTGCTTACGTTCCTGTCTATTTTCGTGGTTTGTGCAACTTGTGGCAAAGATTTTGTATCGTTAGGCCGCCATACTTGGCGCTGTAGGAAACGTGTCGACAACAATGGTACTGGCCCCAACGGAGCAATTAACATGCCTTTGATCGACAATGGAATTGAACCTCCCGCTAACAGTCAAGTGAAATGCTGTTGTGGCAAGATTTGCAAAGGAATCAAAGGATTGAAATTACATCAACGCAGTTGCAGGGTCATTACCGGTGTAATACTTTTTTTTGCGTGGTTACCAGAATCTGCGTGGGCTACTGCATCAGGGCAAGATGCATTATGCCAAACGCTGCGTCACATGACGACAACATCAAATCATTCTCACATCTACTTTTAAGATGAATAAAACTTTGAGGAGGAAAATATGGGATTATACCCACGCATGCGCAAATATAAAAGTAACATGAAATGTTTCAGGTAGTCTACAATCTTTTTGTGTTCCTCTTCCGTTCAGACGTTCCTCTTCCGTTTTTATTGAAGGAAACCACTTTATTTTGGACAAGAATCGAAAGTAATGAGCCTACGCAGAAAAATTGGAAATGTTAAGTTTCAATTTATCTGCGTGGCCTACCTTATCTGCCCCCTGTCCAGTGGCGGATCCAGACTACCGCCATTACCGCTCGAGCGGTAGTCAGATTATTAAAAAAATTATAGAAACAAGGATCATTCTCATGTTTATCCTACTACTTTAATTAAACCATAATTAATTATTGAAAATATTTGATCGCGCTGCAAACGAAGCCTTTCTTCCTAGGAACATGCCTGAAATTTCCACAGAGACAGAAATATGTTTTAATCCATATCGCTATGGAAATTGCGTGCCAGTTGCCGAGCCACATGTTTGCAAATAGAAGGCTAGCATGGGGGAATAATGAAATCATGGCTTGCTAGCTAGGGGGGTTGAGTCGGTGTAGAGCGGATTCGAGCTGCACTGAGCGGTAGTCAGCTTGCCTAAACCAATCAAATCGTCAGAAATCACTGCCAACCTGGGGGGATGCATACAAATTTTGTTGACAACCAATGAACAACCGAGTTGACTACCGCTCAGATGGGGGGTTGAAGTAGTACTGCCGCTCAATGCGGCTCAAACGTTACAGAAAGATGGGGGGATGCCTACATATTCTGCAAGTGGGCAAACTGTAACTTCAAAGCCGATGTGACCCATTATTCTGTACAATACACAACTATTCGTAGGAAGTTATTTTAAAGGAATATTAAATTAAAAGTCAGGCCCACAATATTCGCCAAAAGTATGATTCTTTGTTTAACAAAAGTTGCTCTCAATAGTTGCAAATTTTATCTAGCTTTTTAAACTTAGTAATTTTCAACAGGTCTGATTTTCATAAGTAATTGTCCGACTAAATGCGAGTTTTAGGCGACACTTCGAAATTCTGCCAAATGTATCTTTTTTTCTAATTCGATGGTGTTCCTCGTCTAAATGCCGTAAATTTTTTTAGAATATCCATCCTCAAAATATTGAATAAGATTATTTATTTCTTCTCAAGCTTGTTGTAAGGATACATGAAATTTAAGTAAAGCACCGCTTGTCTCTTGAAAATGGTCTACATAAGAAATTATAGAAAGCAATAATCATTTTAGAAAACCGGGTGTGACCAAGAAATGGGTGTGGTCCAAAGGGTGTGGTCAACCCTCTATCTCATTTCGGCGGTAGTCAGATTTTTGGCTGGATCCGCCACTGCTGTCTAAGTCTACAAGTTGTCACTGTTCTTAATGCTTCAAATCGATGAGAACTATCGTATTATCAACGTTTTTGATAAAAAGTTGCTATATTTTGGACAATAATCGAAAATAATGAGCCCACGCAGAAAAATTGGAAATGTAAAGTTTCAATTTATCTGCGTGGCCTACCTTATCTGCCCCCTGTCTAAGTCTACAAGTTGTCACTGTTCTTAATGCTTCAAATCGATGAGAACCATCGTATTATCAATTTGATAGGAGGGGCAAGAGGGGCCAGCGTGCCCATTTGATTAAAGTACCCTTGAAACCGCCCCATTGTAAAAATCAGAGAGATTCCGTTGAAATTCTGATTGCAGTGCTCAATTCATGACGACATTTCTCAAAACTTGTAAAATAAATCCTTATGCCAAAGTTAGCCAAATTTCAAGATACGAACAGAAGATCGAAATAAAATGTCAGTTAGTAGTTAGTAGGAGGAATGAGTAGAAGCTGAAAATTATTTTCAAAGGCCCTTTACTCAAGCTTGTCCCCTTGCTCTTAAGTCGTTCCACTTCCAGTGTCCATGATAACATACCTTGAGAACCTGGGACAAAACTGCTCCTGCTCCCCCTTGCAGCCATTTTAGAAGTCGGAATCAAATTTGAGGACCTTAGAGATGCCTTTTATAAATTTCTTGAAATAAAATTATAATTTAGAAAAAGTGTATATCAGCATTTTTCTCCGTGAGGTCTTATACTTAATTACTCTCCCTAAGAAATCAAATCAAATCATAGTATTTACAACGCACAAAGAGATGTTATTTTCCAAAATATTGATTTCCAAAATTATTTTATCTCGTTAGTTTATTTTACTAATTTGTGGCCGAATGTATGTGCTATCAATCTTGGACTAAAATGTTGTATCTTTCTTTTCTTTCTCGATTAAAAACCTTTGGGGGATTGAAAAAAAATTTAATCCAGGGCGAGAGCTTTTTTGAAGAGAACCTCTGTTGTAAGATGTTGTAAGATTTTATGACATTATGCAAGGTACAGGCGCCAAAATAGCTTTCGCATGGGCTGCATGCAGAGCGGCCTCTGTTATGCAAATTAGATGATCCAGACGCAAAAAAAGATTTGGAGTGGGCCCACGCAGATTTGGTTGCCACGCAGATTTTAGTATCACACCGGTTTTGACAAAGAAGAGTTGTTTGAAGAGGTCGCCGATAATTTGCCAGACACAAATACGGGTCAGGATACGTTACCTGAGGAAATAATTGATTTAAAACCCGGTGTACGTCTCCCAAAAACAGATGAGCAGTGGAAACTTGCGAATCAGTTCTTCCATTCAATTTTATCGAATTTCACTCTCCGTCAGGATTCGATTGGTGAAGCCATCATCCACATGAATGAAGTCATCTTTAAAGCCTGGTTTCCATATAGCCGTAAGACTGCCTGCGGCTGCCTGCGAATGCTTTCTGCCATATTCCATCTTCCATCCCAACGGTATCGCCGGCAGATAATTTTTTATGGAAACGCTTTCTCACGGTACCGCAGGCAGCCGTTTGAAGTAAGACTGCCGCAAGAGCCGGGAGAAAGTTGAACGAGTTCAACTTTTCCCGGCTCTTACGGCAGCCTCCCGGTACCGCCGGCAGCCTCCTGGTACCGCCGGCAGCCTCCCGGTACCGCCGGCAGACAAATTACAAATGGAAACGCCTTCCCTGCGGCTGCCGGCGGCATTCTTTTGTTCAAACGAACCATGTGATGTGCAAGAACCAATTGAAATAGGGCCTTTGGAAATTGTTATTGTTTTTGATTGTCACACCTTAAAAAGAAACATGGCGTCGTCCTCGTCTTTCGTAGTCGAAACTTCGGAACAGATCTCAGAAATTAGTAATAAAAAAGTAATGGACTGCATAAGAAATTATCGTTCCATGTACGACAAGAAATGCAAAGACCATAAAGTTCCTCCCAAAACCTGTGCTTTCTCTCAACTTTATTGCGTCTTCTTCTGTGTCTCATGTAAGCAAGTAGCAATATGTATTCATATTGAAGCAATAATCGTTCGTTTATTGCAGCAGCAATGTTTGTAGTTGAATTTTGCCCGCCAGTTTTTCCCGCTCAAACTTTACCTAGTTACCGGCATAGTTACCGATACCGCAGGCAATTGCAAACAAAACGTTTCCATTTGCCGGCGATAATGTAAGGCTGGAAGATGGAAGATGGCAGAAAGCAGTCGCAGGTAGTCGCAGGCAGCCTTACGGCTATATGGAAACCAGGCTTAATTATTGTAAAGACACATATGGGTTTCAAGAGAACAATTCAAACACAGGACTCGTCGAAAAGTATCAACATCATAGCCTCAAAAACTTGAAAAAAGACCTGAAATTACTTAAGGATAGTCATGCTTCGTTAGACGAAATACGATACGTCTCCCGTCTCTTACGTAGCAAACTTGCTAAGAAGACATCTACTATCACTTCTTGCGAAACACTTGACCATGATCTTTCTATTTCTAAAAATTTCTGGGGTTATGTTAAACGCTTTCTACAAAAGAAACCTTCCCTTCTTCCATCGTTCTCACTAGAGCGTTGCAAACAATTCTTTATAGAAACACTCTCTGCTAAGCATCCAAACAAACAGTTTCCCATTCCATCTTGGGTTCCTTCCTTCAGTAATCCTACTCATCCTTTTCATTCAGATCCTCCTCCGTACCAAAAGATAACCTCCATTATCCGTCGCATGAAATCCTCTAGCTCTCCTTGTCCAATTGACAAAATATCAGTGATTTGCTTCAAACGCTGTCCTTATCTTCGCTCTTTCTTAACTGATTTGATTCGCTTAATCTGGTTATCTGGACATGTCCCATCGGAATGGAAAAAAGCTTGCACTATATTAATACACAAAAAAGGAGATACAGAGGATCCCTCAAACTTCAGACCTATCACTCTTCAATCGGTCCCACTAAAAATCTTCACATCTTGCCTCCGAGATTCTGTATTTGATTTTCTCAAACAAAATAGTTTCATAGAACATCAGATTCAAAAAGGTTTTACCCATCAGATATCGGGTACACTAGGATATACTGCGATGATGAGCCATATAATAGACAAAGCTCGAATAAAACAACGGTCTCTAGTCATAACATTATTGGACCTAAAAAATGCCTTCGGAGAGGTTCATCACAATCTAATCAAATCTGTTCTGTCTTATCACCACGTACCAGAAAACATCCAGTCCCTGATTTCAAGTCTCTACATAAATTTTAAAACCTCTATTATCACAGATAAGTTTGTTACCCCTGCTATTCCTGTTAAACGTGGAGTTCTTCAAGGTGATTGCCTCAGTCCCCTTCTATTTAACATGTGCTTTAACACTTTCATTCAATACATAAAGGCAGAAAATTTCAAACAACTTGGTTTCTCTCCCCATAGCCAACCAGACTGTATGTTTACCCCAGAGCACTGGTTTCAGTTTGCAGACGATGCTGCAGTCATTACAAACGGGGAGAAAGAAAACCAGCTACTCTTAAACTGCTTTACAAGATGGTGTCAATGGTCTAACATGATTATAAGAGTAGACAAATGCACAACCTTTGGTATTAAAAAATTCTCAACACGCTCCCTACAATATCAGCCAAAGCTCTTCATCAATAATGAAATGGTCCCTCCTGTCGTAACTGGAGAGTCTTTTAAGTATCTTGGGCGTCACTTCGACTTTAATATGAGCAACCAAGAACATATGTCTAAGCTCAGCTCCATCTTCACAGAACTCCTAACGCAAATTGATTCTTTACCTCTCCATCCAAAGAATAAGCTGCTTCTTTATAACAGCTATCTTCTCTCACAAGTTTCGTGGCACCTCACAGTAGCCGATCTATCAAAAACCTGGATCGTCGAAAACCTTGATAATCAAGTTTCTGCATTTATCCGCCGTTGGCTCGATCTACCCATAAGTGCTACTTTAAGTGGCATTATTCTGTCAAAAACCAGTTCGGTCTTAACTTGATTCTTCCTTCTGTTAAATTCATGCAGTGTCAAACTGTTTGTCGTAATGCACTGAAATCCTCTCCCAACAAAAAACATCCAATCTTTGTGGAAAAATACCAGCCAGAGCATGAACATCCAATATGATGTTTACAGGAATACTAGAAAAGTATTGAAGGCTGTTAGATCAGAACATAAAGAGCGCCTTCAAAACCATCTTGTATCTCAAGGTACCGTTCTTTCCTTCATCTTTGACCACTCTCTTCCTATAGCCTCTAAAATATGGACCACGGTTCAAAGCAACATGCCCAAGAACATTTACAGTTTTACTATCAAATATCTTAGCAACTCCCTTGCCACGCGAAAAAACCTATCTAAATGGAACATTACTCAGTCGTCCGATTGCTCTTTTTGCAATATGCCAGAAACGTTACTTCACATTGTTGCAGGCTGCAAAACATACCTCGAAGAAGGCCGTTACACATGGCGCCATAACTCTGCATTGAACTTCCTAGCACAATCTTTAAAAGCTATACCTAATTGCTCTCTTTACGCAGACCTTTCAGGTTATCTCTCACCCTCTATCATAACAGGAGACTCTTTCCGTCCTGATCTACTTCTAGTCACTTCTGACCATCGACTATTCATACTCGAGCTTACAGTAGGATACGAAACTAACTTGGATGTTAATGCTAACCGCAAAAAAGAGAAATACTCGAATCTCATTCACAGCCTAAGCTCAGCCTATTCTTCTATCATGTTTGTTAATCTTTCTATCAGTTCCCTAGGTATCTTTGGTCTCTCTTGCTCCTCTTTCATCGACATATGCAACGCTCTAGATATCAGCGAGAATCATCTCCTTTTCATGATCTCCAAACTATCCAACTTAACTATCCGTACTACCTATTACATTTTCTGCCGCAGAAATAAATCTTAGAATAATCCTGAACTTCTCCAATTCTAACGATCTCTGCTACTGACGACTTCTAAAACAAACAATGACGAACAAACTTTTCCTTTTTTTTGTTAATTTCTTTTGTTTGTGCTTGTAATAATCTTTTTCTTTGTAAACCCAGGCTAGCCAATTGCAAATTACCTTTGTAATAGTGAAATTTGTAATTGTAGTTTTAATTGAATTGAAAATGAAAAGTTTCCATTATTATTATATACTTGTATCCTAAAATCAACATCTCTCTACAGGACTCCGATCTCTGTTTTCTCTCTATTCTCCACACCTGATTACATTGAATTGCTAATTCACACAATGTAAAATTTCATTCAATGAACAAGCGACTAGAATCCAGAAGGCCCTGTATACAAGTTCAAATTCTCTGAATTAAATTAAATTGTCATGAATTAAATTGGCGCTAGCCAAAGTATACCCTGGGTGCCAGAGCTTCAGAGAGTCAAAAGAATGAAGAACAGGGGAAAGGAAATGCGAAGGAGAATTGAAGAGGAAAGGGGAGAGACAAGGCTCTGGATCCATCGTTCAACAACCTCCTTTCAAATTCTACTTCTAAACCAATCGGCATCCAGTATACTGTTCGCAGTATACTCGGCGTTGGTTGGCTAACTATCTTTGTTTACAATCATTATAAAAAATCATCGATCAAATCATATGGTCTCTCCCCTTTCCTCTTTCATTCTCTTTCGCAATTTCTTCCCCCTTTCTTCATCCTATGACTTTCTGAGGCTCTGGCACCCAGGGTAGCCAAAATATTACTTGTATTCGTTTTCAGCTCGAGGTTACTTTTTTTATAATAAGGGTGTAGGTCGAAATGACCCATCTCCTGCACAATTGCTATACTTACGAGTTAACATAGCCACTTACCACTTAGATGGGGGGATGGGGGATGGAGGGGGGGGACGGAGGGATGATTACACTAGATAGTTACACTAACCACGTAGATGGGGGAATTCCTCAGAAAGAAAGGTAATAAAGCTGATTCTCCTTGCGGATATCAAGAAACTTTCAGAATGCTATTTCTCAGGCAATTCTTCACAAGATAACTTGAAACGCTTAGCAATCTGCGCTTAGTTTTTCTAGATTGTTTCCCCCCGAAAACCACTAGTTCCACCCCTTTCCCCTCTAGAACAATATTGATAGACTATACAAATATCGTACAAATCACATAAATGTACCCCATAATCTATTTCGCTTTTTACAGTAAATAGACATGATTCCATGAGGGAGAGTGGGTGGCAGAGTTCGCTTTGACGTTAAATGCCCAAAGACATTCGGCAGTAGTTGTAGCTGGTTGTTGTGTGGCACAGTTGTTTCATTTTTGAACATTGTAGAGCGACAAGTAAATATCGTTAAATCATCTGAATTTGCATTTTCACAATCCTTCACAAATATATTGAGACCACATTGATGGGATCAAAACAAGCTTATTGATTTACTTCTACTACCATTGTGTTTAAACTCCCTCCCTCTTCAAGCAAAGTTGTTGAGAACGTGTTACTATAAACGATCTTTCCACACGCGATTTACGGCTATTTCACCAAATCTCAATAAACAATCTTGCTTGGAGGGAGTGGGGGAAGGAAGGGGACGATGGAAGGGTTGAGCAAGAAAGTAGCCTGCCTGTCTGGAGCTTAAAACAAAATTAGGAAGGGTTTACGAAATAATTATGGTAGGTTTCCTTTTGGTGAAATACACCAGGCAGATATAAGCATTAACGTGAGGTGGGATTGAAAAGCAGTCTCTTACGTCACACGGCTATTTACATTCAAACAAGATAAGATGCCTTTTGATGCCCATATCTACAAAAGCACAACCTGAATTCTCAGGAAGACTGAAAGGTGTGGCCACAGGAAAAGTTTCTGAAAGTGGTCCAGTTTTGTGAATCGCCCCTGGGCCCAAGCGGGCTCTCGACGGCCCTGGATCTACCCTGTTTGTTCAAAACGCCCCCATTCACGCCCACATCCTCTAAAAACCTAACACAAAAGGTACCGGACTGTATCGAAAAGTGCACACCTCCGCTCTCACCTTTAACTCGTATTAGTATTGGGAGTAATAATTTATCTGTATGCAGTACCTTTTGTGATACAAGGACATTAATGGGGTGTTTTTCACAAACCGAGAAAAAGAATAAACAATATATGTGCCTTAAATGGCATCAATGCAAAGCAACAGATAAGAAGATTCTACGAAAAGTGGATCGCGGAAACAATTGACTGTCAGGAAAGAACCACCGGAGCATGACATCTATTTCTATAGACACTATCACTTCGTGAACTCGAATTCTTAAAAATCTAGATTTGTGGTGTGCAAAGAGTCACGTTACAGCAAACCCTCTGCATAACGCTTTGCAGTATTGTAATCAGTATAAGACCTATCAACGAGTAGGCAACAAACGGGATCAAGAAAAGAGAAAAAAGGTGAGTCTCTACTCTTTAGTGTCAATCTCTTTTGAAAAATTCTAGTGTCGATAAGCTGTTTTATTTTACGTGCTTATTCTAGAGGTGGATCGCCAAAAGGGGGGCGGGAAGGACCGTCGCCCCGCTCCTTTCAGCAAGGTTTGTTGATAATTGCATTTTGATCAGAAATTTGCAGCTGTCATGACAACTGAACACAGCCTTTGAAACAAGAGTGTTTTCATGGCGATGCATCTAGGAACATTTCGTTTTCCTCTAAAAATTTTCACTAAAACATTAAACAGTGAAGTTTACTGGCCAAAAGCCACGAAAACTGACCAAGCCCAAAAACTGACAAAGCCCACGAGATCTGACCTGGCCAAGCACACGAAAACTGGCCTAGAAAAAATAGTCAGAAAAGTGTCCCGTACTGTCATGTTAGATCAATTAGATCACAGTGTATATATGTTTTTCATATCACAATTCGTGTTTCTATATTGTATGTCAGAGTTATATTAATATAACAATCTGAGTTTTTCTATCATATATGCAATATCACATACCTGCTTGTATCCACTAGTGTCCTCAGTGGCGTCGCCACCTCGAAAAACTAGGGTGGACAAAGACAAATTTTCTCTGCCCCATACTTCAGAGGTTCAGACGGAAAACGTTGGAAATGCATTTTTGACCTATTTCGCAGCTTTAGGAAAGCAACTTTCTCAAGCAGCCTTTTTCGTAACGGGGGCCTTTTTGCAAGAACAAAAATTGATCTTATCAGCCCCCCAGAGGCTTTTCAAAGAATTTCGATAAATTACAAAACCGATTTCTAGGAAAGCTGGGGTGGACACGTCTACCCTAGTCCACCCCGTGGCGACACCACCGAGTGTCCTTGCAGTCACTAGTATTTTTCCCATTAGCTTTATTTATTATGAATGCGAAGCCTTGCCTACCATGCACTCACAACATAAATTTGGGAACCTTACACAATCTTAATTTAAGCTATATGGAAGCAGTATTTTCTCAGAAATATGGATTCACGCTAACATAGCGAGGGGAGGGGTACCCTTGGTGCCAGAGTCTCAGTGTATCTGTCATCATGTCCAGCTTCAGTTAAAAGTTCACAAGAAGAAAAGCAATGTGTGTTTGAAAAATTCTATAATGTTAACAAAACAGAACATATTTTTGGCTAATCAGTTGTGTTTATAAACACTGTCACTTTTCGAAACAATTTTGATGGCGAAGTTTTAGAAAAACTATTTTGAAATAAGAGCATAAAAATTCGAGCCTAAAATTATCCAGAAAACTAGAACCTATTTCTGAGAATACAACAAGATCAAGTCAAGGGCTGCTTTTCGAAACATTGCGAGAGGGAGATGGGCTTCTACTAGGGCGTATATACCTTTTGAAGAAGCGAGGGGCACATCAAAATAGGGAAGATTGTTTGTGTCAAAATCTTTTTCAGATGTAGGACTTGCCATGTCATCTGAGCATTATAGTTTCTGGCAGATAACACGGTAAAACACCGCAAACGCATTCACACTGTATTAAGAATTTGCCTCGAATAGCGAAATTTCCCAACATGTAGCTTTTTTCCTCAGATGCACAACTGATTAATTGAGAATTTGGAAATGAAAATGATCAGCACAAATAGAGAATTTGGCTGAGCAAAAACACACGCAAGACATTTTGCTCAACATTTTCCTCTTCATTTTCATTTGCGACGGGCTTTAAATTTATTAGTCTGAAATTACTAGTTAAATAATACTAATAAGTTAAAATTAGTTTTATAGCTTCTTGACTTTATTTCACTAAACACTTCACTCAACATTTGTTTGGTGAAGTTGAGCGAAGTTTAGCGAGGGTGGCAAAAAGTGACTAAACTTTTCACTAAACTTTGCTCAACATTTTAGAACTGCGACCTATGTAGGACGCTGTGGGGTAGTAGGGGATCTTGCATAGGAATTTGCTTGTTGTTTGTTTTGTTGTATGAAAGCATAAAAGAATTCAAGTGCAAGAAGTGGTTAAAAATAAGAATTTGATAGAAGAAAGGGAAAAGAAAGTACTTTTAGCACATCGATAACAAAGTTGACTGTTGAAAAGGACACAGTAGCGTACAAAGAGATGAACCAAATGTCTCATGAAGGAATTCTAGAGATTTTGGGTCACGTAGAGGCGGGAAGACCGAGAAAAACCCTGGAAAACATTTGGATTCCTACAGCTACGGCGCCTGCGCTAGCACAACAAATGTATAATTGGTGGCAAAACGATTAAACATTGCTAAACAACACTAAACAACACTAACATTTTTTACCAGAATCAAACTTTGCTTAACAACACTCAACATGACTAAACAACACTAAACAGGGTGGCAAAACGAATAAACTTTCCACTGAACTTTTCACTAAACAAAAGTTGTGTGAAATGTTTAGTGAAATGTTTAGTCGTTTTGCCGGGGCTTGAGACGTTTTTTTTCAGAGAGGAAATTCCTGGTTTTGTTCGGACACTTTCGGATATAATTTTCGTCATGACTACAGATTAGATTTGTTCTGAAAACGTTTATTATTTATTTCCTAGAACTCAGAGTGCTGGACAGGTTCCGGTTAGAGACTGGACACAGGGCTACAAGAATGAGAAGTTACAACTTGCAGCTTGTTATCATTATCGTCATGGCTCTGATTGGCACGGTCGACGCCACCTGTCAATCAACCACATACTACGCTTCATCCTCAAAGAAATATATTTGGAATTTGAACTACGAAAATAACGAGTTATGTACAATCTATATACGACCTAGTGCTGCTTACACCAGTGGGCACTACTTGGAGATTCGCTGGGATCTGTTTGAAGTTGAAGGATATATGCCTTCATGTTCACACGACTATGTTGAAGTTTTTCTTACATTGTACGTTTTATAAATTTTTTTGTCTGCAGGGGGACCTGAAAACATAAACGACAACCTTGTATATCTCTGGGAATGGCTCAAGCTATAAAGGAAATTATCATAGGGAACGCCCAGGGGGTACTCCCGTTAAGGCCTGACAGGGGGTCCAGTCGATTTGAGAATCTTACCAAATGGCCCAGTTTCGATAATGACACAACGGCTTAGTTTAGCTTGCGATTTATTATAGACAATGAACAAGGTTTTATCTCTCCCGAATCAACAACAGTTAATGAAATTTGTCAAAGAAGGACCAGGCAAGCACAAATAAATGGATGCTACCAATGACAAAATTTCTGTCTTTATGCTACCATTTGAGGGTTATTGTCAAAATACACTACCATTTGAGGGGAATTTTTAAACATTTTAAACATTGACCCTGACTGGACCCCCCTGTTAGGCCATAAAGGGAGTAGCCCCTCGGTGGGGGGGGGGCTACGTTTTGAAGCCAAAATCCATACTTCAAGAGGCACTGACGCAAATTTTTGCAACCGAAGATTTCAACAATTCTTTGTGCGAAATTCCTTTTTCACACATTAAACTTAAATTTTAACGATATAATCGATCTAAAAACTTAACGTTGCTGGCCTTGCTTTACATAAAAACCACCCTTTTAGGACTTTAAAACTACGAGTCCCAGTCTCTCAATAAAATCCAACAACAACAGCAACAAACAAAATTAAACGTACAACTTTATGAGCGACAGGTCGGGGGTTCATAGTACCCGAAAATATCGTCTGTTTCTCTGTACTAGCTGTGCAAGGAAAACTTTGATACTTTGAAAATTGGGATGTACATTTTTTATATCCTAAGGGTTTGAAGCATTTGGCAGTTCTTGGTCAGCGCTTGTTGCCATTAGTCAGCCAGCTCGATCCCCCACCCCTCCAGACTAGCATAGGCTAGCCTATTGGGGATCAAGAACAACTGAACAGACCTGTTATAATCAATTCATGTTTATTCGAAAATTGACAATAGCCTTAGAAACCTAAGCTGCTAATGATTTGAGACATGCTGTTAAATCTTGACTAACAGCCAGCCTAAACTATCCAGACTAAGATTTACGAAAAAATTAGATTAGTCGGCCAGAAAATAATTACACTTGTTCTTATAAAAAAGTGTTTTGAATAGATTCATAAGTTTTTCCCTGTGCATGGCTATTTCATAATGCTCATTTGCTTTAAAAATGTTCCAAAATCCAAAATTAGATCATCTAACCAATGTTTTTGTTGGAGAATCCTTGAAATGGAGGAGGCAGGGGCCTTGGTCGTTCTATTCTTCGTTATATGTTGTTACAAATAATAACTGAAAACCAAACACTTTATACTCTATTGCCTTCCAACATTGAAATTCAAAATCGAGGCTCCGGCAACCAGATTTGGCAGAGGCTATTATTACTTTCACCCACAAGGATAACTGGGATAAAACTGGACACTTTTTGCTTACCATTCAAGGCCTTTTCAAAATTTGTAGTTCTTCTTTAGATCTTCCGTTCTGAAGCTTTTTGAATTTTCTATAACTTATCAGAAGAGGAAAAAGCATTGGAAGGTATTGTTCCGACAATATTGGTGTGACGAAACTCTTTACAATGTACTCTTCGGATGGGTATGCTGCATTGGTGTTTAAGACAGACAGCAGTGTGACAAGGAGAGGCTTCAAGTTTACATTCCAACTGAAGGGTTATAATACCGATTTTCTGAATACTTATGCAAGTATCAATTGCTACTAGTAAGTTAAGCAAATATTTTTTAATTTTGCTTTTAATTTTTAATTTAATTTTACTAAAATTCCTCCAAATATTGCTGGAGAAACAAATGGACTTCTATCTTCGCTAGAACTAGACCAAATTTTTGGAGCATTCATGCACTCTTTTTATAAGAATATTTTTAATAAGAATAGTCGGATTCAGAATCATTTAATTTTCAAGTATATTATAAGCAAGGGTGCCGTCCTAAATGTTAGTTGGGGGGTTGTGCTGAAGGGAACACGTCTAGAAGCCACATCCAAACCAAACGCATGGTCACATCCTTAATACTTATATTATTTGTTTGTTATTTGTTTTAAAGATTATCTGTCTTCTGCATGAAAATATTCAAACTATCACTGATAGAATTGCTCATACATGGAAATTCAGTAGCATAATAAAGGGTTAATTTGCCCAATAAAACATCTATTGACTTTGAAGGGGGGGAATGAGCCCCAAAAACTTGTTTTTGTTTTGACAAGGGGGCGTAAGTTTAACGAGTTTGACGACTATGCCTTGATAGTGTAAGTTTGACCTGCCTCCTTACATGTAAGTGATCATCACTTTTACGTCTACATTACTGAAGGTTACTGTCTATATCAATATCAAGTGAACCTTAATCACTTCCTTCACCGGTACATTATCAATCTGTATTGTTGCTGTTTCCTGTCTCTTAGTTTTTTACTCGATGCTCGTAAATTTGCGCTTGTCATTGTTAATTAACATTGAATTATTCTTGAACAAATCATTTAGCAACTTTATGCCTACGTAAAAATATTTTTAACACTGGTATGTTCTGTTCAAGTAGCGTTGTTATCTGCATACTACAATAGCTGGGACTCTTATAAATAGGAAATATCGCTAATAAGCTTGTTAAAGAGGTAAGGGGCCTAAAATACAGCCTTGTGGTACACCTTGCTTATTGCCATCCAGTCACCAAATATTCAAAATATCCATAAAAGATTGAAGCAAAAATCCCATTTAAGAAATTATGCATTCAAATTCCCTTGTTCTGAAGCTTTGAAGCCTGTCCCCTTGCCCCCTGGGTCATTCTGGCGTCCCTGAGAATCAGCACCATAAAAATAGAAAACATTTTTTAGATGGCATGAATGCATTTGGTACATTTGGCATAATACATATTTGGTACCAGACCAGTAAAATATTCGAAACTATTTATTTCTCTTTCTTTCAAGCAATGTCGATTCAAAATATGCTGGGACATTTTATCCCTCTGGTTGGCCAAAGGGCTACAAGAATGGCCTCACATGCTACCATTCACTAAATGTGGAGGAAAAGAGAAACACACGCATTGTCGTTATGGATTTGAACTTGCGCAATACTTCATCTGCCTGCAACGACAGTAGTGATTACGTCCAAATACGAGGTAGCATTTCACTTTTAAAACTTGGATAAAGCTGTATTCAAAGCCCTCCCCACCTCATGAAGATCTATCTGTGTGATGGGTACAATGTTGTTTATGGGAACGTATTAGTAAGCCCAACGACATAGTTCTTTAGAAAGGAAGGGAAACTCGCAAAATATTTAGAAAAGTAAAGGAAACAAAAAGTTAGTGAAACAAAATGTTTGGCATTATCCAGTGTGGTTGAGCCCCCAAGCACTTCACCCCAGCTGAAAGCTAATAAGCCCCTCAAACTTCGTTATTATTTTCAAGACTCAAGTAAAACTGTACTCCGAGTTGTGTTGCCCTTGCTTAATGCCATTTATCTTGCATATGCTAGGTATTTACATGCCGGGGCGAAATATTAGCCTTAACTGATTTACGTGTTTTTATTGTTGTTTATTCTCGACGTATTTCGGTGTTTCATATTTGCTACATATTTACATTCTGCTGGCGATTCTTCAATGATTTCAATAAAATGTGCCATTTTTAGAATCTTCAAACTACTATTCAGCCATGTCTGTTATACGAAAACTGACTCAGACGGTAACAGGAAAGCTATGTGGCACATACAACCCTGGATTTACAACAGCTACCAATCGATACCCATACATAGTCTTCAATAGACCAGTCGGATCCTATCCATCACACACAGAGCGTGGCTTCATTACTGGATACATTACCTACAGTAAGTATGTTATCTAGACACAAAGTACCCAGACTAGCGACTCATCGAATGCCCCGATAAGTCAAACTTTCACTAACTCGAACTGTATTTGGATTCCTCTTGATTCAACCTTCTTTAACACTCTTAAACCCCCTATAATTGAAGGATTTGTCACTAAAACCATTTCCAATAATATTCCGTTGAAGATTCAAGTTATCCTGATAAAGCCGGCTTGTGCAAAATGTGGCCCGCCATGTTGTCTGACGCGGTACGGGCTGAGGTCAAACGAGATCCAATCAAAGCTTGTGCAATAACGCGCGCGCAATTTGGCCAGTTGCAATTCACCGCAGTGAACTCAACCCTCTACTTTTCGTAGCTCAGCATAGGTTTCCGTAGCCAGTCCTGTGGGGTAGGGGTGGCAAACTCCCCAAACCTGTTGCAAGCAGGCATTTCAGCAATTTTCCTTTTCAGGTTTTTGCTCAGCAGCGAAATCTTTTTGATCGCAAGACACCATCTTAAGTCCTAAATGGATAGTAAGGGACCCCAATAAACAATTTTTCTTCTGTCAGTATTAGCTTGACTCAAATTGTCGTGGCAATCCAATGACAACGACGAAAAACGCCATTGAAAAATTTAGAGACAAAATTATCGGGTTGCAAACTGCTAGTATTCTCTTGATCCAGGGTGGCATTGCAAACCCATGCCACCTTCTTGGCTACGGGCCTGATGAAGCTTAAAGCCCAGTTACATTTTCAAAAATTAGCTTTCCTGAAAGGAAAGTTTCTAGTCAAACATCTCTAAGCAAATCAAATTTTTACAGTTCAGATTGTGCCAAGAAGGTCAGCATGCATGTTTGCTTATCTATTTTGGGGGCACATACAACTAAAAAAATGTGAAAACCCATCGCAGAATAAGACTAAGGCCCCGTTCACATTAAGACGATTGCGGATCGTTGCCGGTAGCAAGTGAAGACTGGGTACCAGATTCACTTGCTACCCAAGGTAGGGCAATGCAAGCGTTTAGCCAAGTCAGTTCACCTGTTCACACGGGAACGAAACAAATCCGTACCAAACCGCTCAAACTGCGTACCGTACCGTACCGTATCACTAAACGGAACGATTTCAAGTTTTCCCTTGTGATTGTAACCCCTGAGCGTTCCACTTTTTTTAACGGAATGTTATTGAACGATACGCGATTGTTCCCGTGTGAACAGGGGCGTCACTAAAGACGAAAGAGGGTATGGGGGGTGCGTTACCCCCAAGCACTTCACTCCAGCTGAAAGCTAATAAGCCCCTCAAACTTCGTTATTATTTTCAAGACTCAAGTAAAACTGTACTCCGAGTTGTGTTGCCCTTGCTTAATGCCATTTATCTTGCATATGCTAGGTATTTACATTCCGGGGCGAAATTTTAGCCTTTACTGATTTACGTGTTTTTATTGTTGTTTATTCTCGATGTATTTCGGTGTTTCATATTTGCTACATATTTACATTCTGCTGGCGATTCTTCAATGATTTCAATAAAATGTGCCATTCTTAGAATCTTCAAACTACTATTCAGCCATGTCTGTTATACGAAAACTGACTCAGACGGTAACAGGAAAGCTATGTGGCACATACAACCCTGGATTTACAACAGCTACCAATCGATACCCATACATAGTCTTCAATAGACCAGTCGGATCCTATCCATCACACACAGAGCGTGGCTTCATTACTGGATACATTACCTACAGTAAGTATGTTATCTAGACACAAAGTACCCAGACTAGCGACTCATCGAATGCCCCGATAAGTCAAACTTTCACTAACTCGAACTGTATTTGGATTCCCCTTGATTCAATCTTCTTTAACACTCTTAAACCCCCTATAATTGAAGGATTTGTCACTAAAACCATTTCCAATAATATTCCGTTGAAGATTCAAGTTATCCTGATAAAGCCGGCTTGTGCAAAATGTGGCCCGCCATGTTGTCTGACGCGGTACGGGCTGAGGTCAAACGAGATCCAATCAAAGCTTGTGCAATAACGCGCGCGCAATTTGGCCAGTTGCAATTCACCGCAGTGAACTCAACCCTCTACTTTTCGTAGTTCAGCATAGGTTTCCGTAGCCAGTCCTGTGGGGTAGGGGTGGCAAACTCCCCAAACCTGTTGCAAGCAGGCATTTCAGCAATCTTCCTTTTCAGGTTTTTGCTCAGCAGCGAAATCTTTTTGATCGCAAGACACCATCTTAAGTCCTAAATGGATAGTAAGGGACCCCAATAAACAATTTTTCTTCTGTCAGTATTAGCTTGACTCAAATTGTCGTGGCAATCCAATGACAACGACGAAAAACGCCATTGAAAAATTTAGAGACAAAATTATCGGGTTGCAAACTGCTAGTATTCTCTTGATCCAGGGTGGCATTGCAAACCCATGCCACCTTCTTGGCTACGGGCCTGATGAAGCTTAAAGCCCAGTTACATTTTCAAAAATTAGCTTTCCTGAAAGGAAAGTTTCTAGTCAAACATCTCTAAGCAAATCAAATTTTTACAGTTCAGATTGTGCCAAGAAGGTCAGCATGCATGTTTGCTTATCTATTTTGGGGGCACATACAACTAAAAAAATGTGAAAACCCATCGCAGAATAAGACTAAGGCCCCGTTCACATTTAGTTTTAAGGCCTGAGCGTTCCACTTTTTTTAACGGAACGTTATTGAACGATACGCGATTGTTCCCGTGTGAACAGGGGCGTCACTAAAGACGAAAGAGGGTATAGGGGGTGCGTTACCCCCAACACTTTGTCCATGCTGGGCAAAAGAAGCAATTTTCCTGTAATCTCCCGGTAATCTGTTTGCAACAATCATAACATATTAACAATTCTGTAGTAGTTGAACTTCCAAAGTATGGCACTTAAGTATGCAGCATATTTAAAGGGTATTTATCTTTTGGCCACACCCTGAAAGAGCGATACACGCCTTTTTGTGATGGGCAAGAATCTCTACTTTTCTCCTCCAAAGAAATTTTGCAGCTATATGTATAAATATAAGAGTGGCCCTCCAGTTATTACCTAATTTTGAAAGTTGTCCTCTTTCAAAAAACGGCTGGACAACCCAGTGATAAAGGACGGATTGATCTGCGACCTTCCCCAATAGTTTTATATCACTATATAAATTTCAGTTTGATTGGGTAAAAAGATTTTTTTGGTAGTCGATATTAGTTAAACGACGTCAAGATCTCTATCTTCCTTATCTTCTTCTTCTTCTTTATCTCTATTATTTTGTATCTTAAAAATGGAAATCTAACATTGCCCCCCATAATATTTGTCTCTAAAACCCGTCCCTAGTCTTGATTAAACTGTATAACCATTAAACCTAGTGAATCAGTACTCGTTCTGATCCGTTCTCCAAGATATGCTTGTATGGATCCTCTTGAAAAAGGTTTTACGAGTACATGTATAGACATCGCCTGTTGTTCTACCCCTTTTTAATTTAAAGAATTTTTAAAATATTCTAACAAATGCCTTCTCAAATCCCTGAACAAGCCAACAGAGGGTCGTAAAGGGCGAATAAAGCAGATATGTTAAAAAGGCATCAGAGTCACTCACCGGAGTGTCACGTACGGCCACTGACAGAAGGAAGGTCCACGAAAAACAGTAGAAGCTCCTATGACACTTCCAAGCCACTCCCACTTTCTATTGTTTTGTGAGAAAGGTTTGCCTTCTTGGATGTTTTTTGTTCGAGGAAGGTTAACAACTTTTCTGGACTCTGCAGGGCATTTATTTCACTTAGTCAAAATAATTTGGGACGTTAAAGCAGGATGTTATCAGATACAGATTTAAGCGGCAAGGATTGACAGGGGGAGAGGTATTAGAGAATAATCTGATTTTGGTGCCACGCCCTTCACGTCACTGGAAAATGATAAAAACGCTCGTTTTTAAAATTCTGTTTTTAACTTTAAGAAAGAGAAAATAAGCAACTTTTACCAAAAAAAAGCCAAATTGTCAAAAGGACACTAAAATATTTGGGGGTTGCCGCACCCTCTACACCCCTGGTAAATCCGTCCCTGATCTGCATAATGATTTATCAGGTTGATATTGTTTTATTTTCCACAGGCACCGACATATGTTTTCAAAATCCTTGCATTAATGGCGGAACATGCGTTGCTTTTGGTAATTCACGGACTTGCAGCTGCCCACCAGGATTCACCGGAACTCTCTGCCAATTTGGTAAGGACTTTATCAAGAGTGCAACTCTTGCGAAATTCTTCAGTTTTCCAGCAAAGCTTGATTATGTTGCTTTCTTTATAAAAGAATCTACTCCACTCAATATAGGTAAAATCTTTTTCATATTCATATTTATGAATAATATGCTAAAATCAGAGTAGGACTTTGCATGGCCGTCCCACAGGAAGAAGTTCGAGATATGTGCACTAGCTGAACCTGCTTTCATGCTTGTGTTTTTCAAGTGTTGATATGCACATGCTCTACAGACTTTTGCGGAGATACCCAAACAGTATTTTGTGTGTAAACAGTATATAATAGTATATAACAGTATATGAGTCATTTCTGCTTGCTTTTATCATAGATACCCAGTTATCTTAACCGAACAATGTTCGCTTAAGCTTTGTTTGAAGCGGGTTAGGCTAATGGGCTGCAGTCAACAAACAGTTATTTGTAAGCAAAATATGCTTTGCTCTTTCCTCAATCCTTCTCCCTTTGCCTCTCTCCCTATCCATCTACCCCCACTCTGCCTAATCCTCTTTCTCGCCTCTCTCGCTTCCACCTTCCCTTGCCTCTTTCCCTGCCTCCTCCTCTTGCCTTCCTTCCTGCTTCCGCCTCTTGCCTTCCTCTCTGCCTCCTCCTCTTGCTTTCCTCCCTGCCTCCTCCTCTTGCTTTCCTCCCTGCCTCCTCCTCTTGCCTTCCTCCCTGCCTCCTCCTCTTGCCTTCCTCCCTGCCTCCTCCTCTTGCTTTCCTCCCTGCTTCCTCTTCTTGCCTCCCTCCCTGTCACCTTCTCTTGCCTCCCACCCTGCCGCCTTCCCTTGCCTCCCTCCTTGTCTCCCTAACAGTCCTTCAAGTTGCATTGAGATATCAGATGAATAAGACCTTCAAGATAATCATGTCAACTTGATCATTTTAACCAACGGAAATATCTAAATAGACAACGCTTTGTTCACATTAAGGCAATAAGCATGTAGAATGCAACCCACACCTAAAAACTAGGTTGCATGAACTACCTTTACTAAAGTGAATAACGATTTTGCTAAATACAGCTTTCGTTAGTCACCCTCCCCCTCCCCCTCAAGTTGAATTGAGACAATTGCATTGAATTTCAATCCAAGGGCATTGCATCTCTCACTAAATGTTTCCGAATGTTGGAAATGGATTTATTAAATCCTCTTTCGTAGATTTACCGAGTGACAAAACTTCGTTTTAGGAATAAACGAGTGCCAGAGTGACCCATGCCAAAATGGAGGTACTTGCGAGGACAAAGTAAATAAATACATTTGCTCATGCTCATCAGGGTATACTGGGAAGCATTGTGAGACCAAAAGCGATAAAGGTTAGTGTTTACACTAAAGCCCTGCATTTGCAGTCAGTGGCTTTAGTTTTTTACTAAAATGCCAAACATTAAGTATCCCCCCCCCCCCACTTTTTACAAAAAAAGCCAAACATTAAGTATCAAACTACCAGATAAGCCTCTTTTTATACGGTTTTAGCCACCCCCCACTTTTTAGACCCCCCACTTTTCTCAACGCTCCGTGATGCCTGAATGACAGATAAGCAATGTATGCATAGCAAAAAGAAACCAATTGTATTTTGCAACGGTTTTCGACAAGACTAAACCTTACTTATAAGGCTACCCCTTATAAAGCTAGACATATTTACAGACGCTGATGGAATCACAGCGCAATGGTGCAATTGTCAGGCGATATTACCCGTAAGGAGACCCTGTGTCGTATCAAAAGCTTATTCAAAAATTATGATAACATAAGATCGATACCTTAGCTCTTTCAACTGTTTTTCTCCTCATCGAGGAACAGACACTTTTCTCAACGCTCCGTGATGCCTGAATGACAGATAAGCAATGTATGCATAGCAAAAAGAAACCAATTGTATTTTGCAACGGTTTTCGACAAGACTAAACCTTACTTATAAGGCTACCCCTTATAAAGCTAGACATATTTACAGACGCTGATGGAATCACAGCGCAATGGTGCAATTGTCAGGCGATATTACCCGTAAGGAGACCCTGTGTCGTATCAAAAGCTTATTCAAAAATTATGATAACATAAGATCGATACCTTAGCTCTTTCAACTGTTTTTCTCCTCATCGAGGAACAGAATTGATTTCATATATTTTATTGGTATCCCTGGTTCCCCTGTTTCCATCGTGCCTGCCAGGGAAAACCTTCCAGCCAGCTTAAACCTTTTTTTTAGCTTCAAAAGAAAGGGATAAAGATACAAAAACTGAGTTGATTCTTGGTATTGGCATACCAGTAGCTGCAACAGTAATTGGAGTAATTGGTTATATCGCAAAAAAGTATGTGAAAAGGAACTGTTTTCTTGGCGGAGTTGTGTGAAATGTATTAACTATAAGATTCATATACAATGGAAATTGCTTTAGTTTTTATCGATTCAGTTTTATGAAAGTATCTTAGAGGACAAAGAGAGACAGGAACGTCAAATTTGAAAAGTGAAATAAACGAATGAAATAGTTTTCCATGTACCGCTTTATGGCGCAGCAGCTTCCCCTCTTTAACCCTTTTTACTGAGACTCTTCGCTCTGTTACCAATGCATTAATGCTTACTTGAAAAGTTATTAGCGAGTATATATCGAGCTGTAATTAACCGATATTTGTACATAGCGTCTCATCTCATGCAATATTGGGTTGGCATACCATCAGTGGCAAATTGTAGACATTTTGAACAAATGAAATCGCTATCACATTGGAAAACTTCCCCCCTAAATGATAAGGGCGCGCTGAATCAATAAGAAGTATTGCTTCCCTCTCCTGGGTGTACGTTCATGCGACAAAGTATTCTTTAAGGTTATTTACTCAATGTTATTATGCTGGTTTTCTTGAACAAGCGATATTCCACAAAAGAGTATTTGAATCCACTGAATCCATATAACTTTAAAAAAAACAAACAACATGAAATTAGATGGGGGTCTCCCTCAACCCGAAGGCAAAGGTGCCATTTAGTACGGACGACCCCAAATTTATAACTGTAGTACTTCCAATTCATACAGTCATATTGAATGATACCAAGTGTCTTTGATTTGGTAGCCTTTACTTCAGGGTGAAACTTGAGAGCCATCAAGAATTGTAGTTATACCTGTTTTTACTTATCATTCGAATGTACTTTTTTAGGACACTGAGGTTGTCCTTCTTCTCAACGTGACTGTATCTCGTGATTCCCACACTTAGAAATGCAGACGTCACTGATGTTTCATACAGGCTACTCGTTTATTATATCCAGAAAACCAGCTTCAGAGTAAAATAACGTAGAGCAAATTTTTGTTTCGGGCTCCTTAGTTTTTTAACTAAAGGCAACCTTAGTCCACTTCGCCACTGCTTATGGGCGATTTTATCAGCCTAGTGTCATCGCATATATAATGTATGATATGCAAACATGGTTCAAAATTGTTATTCTTAGTAGTTATTAAATAGTAGTTCTTTAAAAAAACTTGACAGTTTCAAGCATTGAATCGCACTATTGAATCGGACAGAGGCGGCAACACAAAGTTGAATCTGGGGTTGGGCAAAAGATCAAGTTTAGTGATAAAGGAGAACCCACCATGGTTTGGTCTGACGCGCAAGAAAATTTTTGAAATCAAGCCTTCTAGAATGGCTAAAAATGCATCTCCCAGACTAAAATTTAACAAATTACTATGATGCTCAGCAAAACATTGATTTTTGACTTTTTTAAAAAATTTGGGAGGGGAGGATTCATGCGCTGGGGAAAAAAGGGTGACCTTTGGTTCACATCGATGTTAAAAACAAGAAGCTGCTGTATTGATTGCCAGGGTGCATTCCATGTACTTTGGCCCGAAGATCTTTGGCGTACACTCAGGCTTTTTGGCTTTCCGAGTACAAATTAATAGAAACAATTTTTGGCATACGTAAAATCTTCGTTAGTTGGCGTGCTAAACATGAAGCCACGTACATAGTTAACACGAAAACATATGAAACAAATGTTGATTGGGTCATGGCAGCGCAACATGCTTCGATTGTAGAATCACATGTCTTATTAGATTATTCACAGCAAGTTACAGGGAAGTGTTCTACCCGTGCACGATCATTTTTGATGTTCCTAGCCAAATATTACAAGCAAACAATTTTGGCGCCCCCTTACCTCCATTTGCACCCCTATTCAGGGGGGCCATGGCCCCCTGGCCCCCCTGCCGACCACGCCACTGCCTCTACAAACAAACACGGAAGTAGCGATATCTTCTTTCAAAACTTGTCACTTCGAATTTTTAGATTCTGCTTGGCCATCGATTTGTGAACAGATGCCAAGCCAGTTTGCAGCATTTATGTTGGGATAAATTCCTAATTCTTCGATAAATGCACATGGTAACAAAACGATATGATAACAAAACTAATTTATCTGTGTACTTACTTATCTAAATTTTCGAAATTGCAAATTTTTTGTATTTCATCTTTTAGTGTTTGGTATACTGTAATTAATGCTTGTTTTTGCTGATAAAGATTTTGAGTTTGAGTTTTGAGCTATCTCCATGTATTATCAACTATACAAAACAAGCTGTCAACGCTCCGGCAAATGTAAACATAGGCTATTGTTTCTAAAATCAACAACGCAATTAGATTAAACAGGCAACGCCTTCCTGGCCTAACTATCAACGGCTGCACGCAGGGAAATGGAAGTTCTACACATTCTCACAGTAATTGCACTCATTGGCTTTAACGAAGCAGCACGATGCAAGAACACGACTTTTTACGCCACCCCTTCACTACGCTGGGTAAACCTTTTGGAGGAAAAAAGTGCAGATTGTACATATCACATAAAGCCAAACACGACATATGCAAGCAAATATTACCTGAAACTAGACTGGTGGGAAGTTCATGTTGAAGGCAAAATGCCCACCTGCGAGGACGAATACATTGAACTTTTCCTCACCGAGTAAGAAATTTTTCGTTGATAATTATCGGCCCTCCTCGTTCAGATGTTTTCTTGGTTTGGAGTTGAAGTTAGGAATTGAAAGACTTGCGGGTTAAGAGACCGAAATGTTTGTAGGAAGGCTAAAATTGCTGAAATAAAGTACAAGGCAATTTATTGCATGCTTTTGGAATGGTAAATTTGGGGAATTATTGGAAGTTTAAGCCCCTCGGCCCCCTTCACTTCTGTAGTCGCTGGTTGCCATGTTGTTAACCTTTTTTGGTCCCAGGACCTTTTCCAATGTTGGGGGAATTGTCCCTACAGCCCCAGTGACCTTGTCTTGTTATCGATCGAATAAGTCCTTGAGGGGGGCTTATCATAGAGGGGGCTTATTAATAATTCCATGTAAAAAAGTTACAAAAATACCCTGAGGCATTTTTTGTTAAGAAAATGTCATACAAATCTTTTCACAAAACTTTGCTAGCAGCGTCGCAAATTTCTTAAAATAAATCATTTATATGTTCCCATCTTCCTCAGAGTCACCAGAATCAATTGAAAACCCCTGGGACAACCTCCAAAAAAAATTTCTTCTGACTGACTTCTAAGATGCACAAGTGGGACATATTTTACGCACACAATCTTATCATGATCACACCCATCAAGAGACTCAATGTTTTCAAGAGACCCAAGTTTTCTTTGTTTGACATTGGGGGCTAAAGAGGGAGCTTAATAGAGAGGTGGCTTGATAGAGAAGTGGGCTTATTTTAAATTTTTGCTTGATAAGGGGGGCTTAATAAAGAGGGGGCTTTAAAGAGAGAGGGACTTAATAGAGCTTTTCTGACCATTTCTTTCTGTTTTTGGACAAGGCTTGAGGACAACACTTTAAACTAAGGGAAGGTTCTGACCAACATGTCCCATTTAATACCACCCCCTTGTATACGCCACTTCTTACTGATGTCATAATTTTTCTATCATTTCTATAATTGAATAAGTTTTTGGTACAGCAGAAATTGAAGATGGCCAAAAAACAGAACCATTGCAATCTGAAGCCATTTTCTTTCTGCCACTCTAATTAAAAGTAAGCAGAAAATATATATCCATGTGTCGATTGAAAACACCGCGAAAGGAAGGAGGATGAATTTGATTGGTTTTCTGTTTTTTTACCAATCAACATCTGCCAATCTCCAGTTTGTAATTTTTCCACTGTTTTGTGCCATCTTCAAATTTTCATACTTATTTATCACTTTTGTTTGCATTTCCTTTTTGTGGCTTATGCCACATCCATAAAGACAGACTGCAAATATGATTTATTTTTAGCCTTTGAGGGACTGCCTTTATTTTGTTATTTATTTGTAGCTTCTCGACCACGTGTGAAACGGAATCCTGGCCAGAACCAATTTGTTCCCTTATACAAATACTGTTGTTGTTTTTAGATCAAAGACTTATGTAGGGAAATTTTGCACCAACAATACAGAGGGTGTGCCTTATGAATTGGTATCTTATGATGGCAGCGCAACAATAAGAATCTTCTCTAAAACAAACTGGATATATGGAAAGATCGTTTTTTATATGCAGGTAAAACCATATGCAGAATCACTTGGTGGAAGTCAAGATAAACGTTGCATGTAAGTTTGAAGTTTTAAGTCTAGAGGACATAAAATGGGCTTTGAGAGATATCCCTAGTATTTTCCAAAAATTACTTTTAAAATCCACTGCATTATTTTGTTCTTAGTATATTGAAAGTGTTTTAGCCAAAATTAAACTTACAAAGGCCAGTAGGCAGGAGTTGTCTTCTTCTGTGTTCTTTGATTTGTCAGTCTCCAGTGGCAGCGCCAGCTGCTGCAGAGTGGGAGGGTAATGGGTGTTACCTGTGAGACCATGCCCTATTGGCCTCGTTTCATTGCTTTGTATCAGGTCAAATTTCCTTAGGAAATATGATCTACCCCTACCTAGTGCTTTTTAATCCGTTTTTAGACGAAATATGTAGACCATGTTTCGACAAAAGTGGGGAGGTAATTACCTACCCACCCCCACCCCATACCACCCCTTGGTCTAGACAACTTTCCATTTAAGAAAACATTTCTGTCAAAAGCAATGATCAATTTCAAAAAAAATTTTTAATATGTTATGATATTGTCAACTAGTTATTAAATGGTTATTGATGACATCAGCAATATGACACACAATATCAGATCATTAGGAGCCATTTTATTGAAGGAGACGTCACGTTATGACATTGCCCTTACTTCCAAAACTTGGCTGTAGTGAATATTATAACCCCTGATTTCAATGTTTAAGGTCAATTATGTAATTATAAATATTAATTTATTCTCATAATATATAGCATTAACCCATTGGCACATACTGGGTATATCCATTCCACTGGTTGGCCAAAAGGGTATATGGCATCTCAGGAGACTTGCCATTATTATGTGAAAAATGACTTAGTACAGAAGGAATTTGTCTTCATTTTCTGGGAATTGGATGTTGACAACAGGTCACCTGATGTATGTGATGAACAAGATGACTATGTTATGATCAAAGGTAAACTTTTTTTAATTTTCAAAAGCTAATCTTGAAATCATTAAAAAACATTCACACAGGATCAACCAATCTGTTAGCTTTGCCCTCTATAAGGACAAACTCTGGTAAGATGTATAAAATTTTGCTAAGTAGAATCTAGGCCAAAGTGTCTTTCCCTATCTAATTCCTATGAAAACTGTTGGTAATGCTAAAGGTTTGTAATTTTTATGAAAAATTTAATGAATTTTAGGGCTTACCTTGTTAGGATGCATGTTTTAAATTTTATGAAAGAGGCCATCATTGTATTGTTGTTTTGCCCCTATTTAGTTGTGTATTCCCACGACGCATGGGTACTGCAGAGCTCTCAAAGTCTGTCCTAGCTGCATTTAAGCTTTTGCCTCGCATTTTTAGGAAACCCTTTATCTTTTTATCATAAGTTGCGTTTCTATCGACATTTTGATAAATTCCGCGCCAAAATTTTGACACTGACAACACAGCATGTGGTTGTACTTCATGTAAACATATAATTCTCTTTAAATCCCTAAACCTCGTTTCCAAGCTATAGATTGGTTATGAATTATCAATAATGGCTGTGAAAAATTAAAAAGCCTTAAAAGGCAGGCAAAAATCATGTTTGATTTTGTGATGTTGGGAATTTTTTGTTGATTCGTATAGATTAAACTGTGAAAAAAGGAAGGGCCTATCAATCTAAAAGGAAACATGTTAGCTCTTCGGCTACCCAGGAAAATAGCCTTGATAATTTTACTCTATCTCGAAGGTTTGCTATTTTTATGGAAAATTGATGAAGCAACCTGCAATTTCTTATCCTGATTTAAATTTCTCTGTCTTTTCACAAAAGGTGCGAATGAAGATGATAGAAGCAAAGCGAAGCCGGTCAGTGGCCGGGTGTGCAGCATGACTCAAATGAGGTTCTTCAGGACTAGGTATAAACACATTTTCGTTGAGTTTGTAAGACAACGAGGCTCAGGACCAGCACACAGAGGATTTGTTGTTGGTTTCAAAGGATACTTCTTCAAAAATGGTAAGTATCGATCCCTCACACTAAGATAGAATAAAGAACTAAGAACAATGGGTTCTATCGACACACATATCTGAGAACTGTTGAACTCGAGACCAAAATTAGATCATGAATGGAGCAAATCGTCACTTTGCCTTGGTAAAGGGCATGCAAAACACGAAAGTTAGCGAAGAAAAAGTGGCTAGAAACCGTACTTGATAGAAATGTAAGAGCAACGGCTCATTCGCCCTATCAAGGCTTGCTCTTGTCAAAGGTGGTCTTGTTTCGGACAACAGAGCCTGTTCCACCAAAATTCGGGATGCGAAAAAGGAAGGTATACCGAGGGGTTCCAGTTAGGCTATCTTAGTTCTTTATTTTATCTTGCTCTCAGAAACCCCACTAACATATTCGATGGGGAGAAAACATTGCCTCTTCGTACATCTCCTTATTAATTACAAAAGCCACCCCATTGTGATTTCTTGCTATTTTCAATGTTTTGCAAATTGATCATGCAGAAACAAAGTATTTTCAAATTAGGACCCAGTATTCCGCAGTATGTTGCGTCATCCTTAGCCAGGGCCGTAACCGATTGAAAAGGGCAATGTATGACAGAAAACGTCATTATTCTGCACGTGCACGCTCATCAGACATAATAAATGCTGTTCAAAAATTTCAAGAGGAGGACTGTGCTGTAGGAAACATTTAAAGCCAAACCCAAGGCCACACCCATGGTAACAATAAATATACCTGCATTTGTGTTAAAGATTCTATGTTGTGTATATGAATTCATCCAAACTATTAGCTGACTCAAAAGGCTGATAGGCTGAATAATCAATAGCACAATTAAGGGTTAATTCACATTGTCAGGTAAGAAATTCGTTCATCCAAACAGCTGAGCCACGCCCCTCCCCCTAACTACGACTCTAACTACGAATGGCTAAAGTTTATCAATAGTAGGTATTGAAAAAATTTACCAGCCATTGTCTCGAAATTCGGCAGATTGGTTACAACGTATACGCACCTAAATTTTGTCTATTTTTCCAGGCACAATTGGACCAGATGAAAGACGTAACATTACGAATGGAACTACGAAACCGGGGGGCGACAAGAAAGATGGAAGAAACCATGCTGTTCTTACTACTCATAGTTTAAGTCTAGTTTCTTTTGTGTTTATTTTCTGGCAATGTTTGACTTTAATTAACTAAAAAACTGAGTGAAAAAAAATTGCAGCTGTCTTTTTGCGTAATTGGTTATTAATTTTGAAGGAGATAGCTATATTATTTAATATTGTTAATAAATACTACTGCTGTAAAGCTAGATATGAATATTACATGTACTTTGTTTTTCTGTCCATTTTGAAATAGCCTCGTTTTTAAATTTTGTGACGTTATCATTGTGTAGCCACCTTTGAAGTAAATTGATGATTACAATTACTATTGAATCGAGAGGGTGTCTTTGCTTTCTTTTTGCTTTATCAACTATCTCCTTCTCAGGATCTACGGTAGTTTTATGCTAGAAGCTGAAGATTATGAAAAGAAGAAGTCTTTCAAAAGACAAAACTCGGAGTTTGTTTATGTTATCTAGAAAGGAGTGGAGGGTTAATGAAAGGTAGGATAAAAAAAAAGGGAAGGCAATATATTTGCATTGACTCTGTTGGAATTGAAAAATATAATTTACTGTTTTTCGTTATCATTTTATCGACCAAAATTTGGCATTTTATCTTCAGATTTTAGAATGTGTCGTATTTACTCTACAAATTTCACTGAGATCCAATGTGCTTAGAAAAGGAAAAGCTATTTTTGTATACGAAGCCATTTGATCCTGCTACAGCTGGCTTACATATTGTAGCCCTATTGAGGATACCCAATGCGAAAATTCGCGAAAATCGTAAACACTGACCGCAATAATCTTTCCAGTTGCAACTATCTACTCTTTTTAAGCACTGAATACTCATCTTGTGACGGTCTTATGACTTTACCAAAAAAGGCGCAAAAAAGATACTTGGACACAAAGTCATATGATAGTGTTGGAGAGAGATACAGGTATAATAATGAAAAAAATCATTAGGTTGGCAATCCAATAATCGAATCACTACTGTTTTACTGTGTTTAACTTTAATGTTTCGATTACTGTGATTACTGTGATTAGTCTGATTACTGCGATAACTGTGATTAGTCTGATTACTGTGATTACTGTTACTAACTTGATTACTGCGATAACTGTGATTAGTCTGATTACTGTGATTACTGTTATTAACTTGATTACTGCGATAACTGTGATTAGTCTGATTACTGTGATTACTGTTACTAACTTGATTACTGCGATAACTGTGATTACTGATTACTTTCGATTTTGCATTATATCAGCATACGTAGTACTTGATAGCAGCTAAGTGTGCATGCTTGCTCAGAATCCATAGAAAATGAGAAGCAGGCAAGCAAGCAACACCTCGTGGATTACAAATGGATGCATGCGATGTCCACTTGCTTTCACAGTTGTGGCCGGTCTTTTTGTAGTACCCGGTTTGCTGTTAGTGCCCGGTCTGTTGGTAGTATCCGGTTGTTGAGAGCTTGTTATCTTTGTTGTAGCCACTGCTGGTGTTGCTTTGTAAAAGCGATTGTGAAGTCCAAATGGAGCAGCACTTGGGTTTTTGACAAGGGCGATTTGTGACAAGTCGGTTGCATTCAAAATTGCCAAGAAACTCGTTCCTGCAGGCATGGAAACGGGGCCAGAGCACAGAATGACACCATCATCCTCCCCAGTCCCCCCATCACGCTGTATGAATATTGGCTCTTGTGGGTAGAATCCGACGGGGGGTATCCAGCGAATAATGCTCTTTGTCTTAACATTCAGTTTAACGATCTTCGCCTCGCGATATAGCGCATTTTCGACAAAGTATGTATACGTGTAGTCCTTTTGATGATGCTGCTCGTAATTAATCATGGGAAACTCAGCTCTGCCAAAAGGATCTTGAGCTGTTAAAGCTTCACTCTTCGCCTCATCGTAGGACCAAGATCGCTTGTCTATAGCGATACGAATTATTGAAGTATTCCACTCTAGGTTCGCAATAACTTCTTTTATAACAGGCACTTTCAAATAGGCATCGGCGTTATCGTAAGCAAGCGTATCTAGGTATATATGCGTGCTGTCTTCGTAAGCATTGACATCATGGGTGAAAAACTTCGCATATGGTAGGTAGACCTCTTGCACCTTACTCATATCATTACGATCAAAAACCAAAATGCTTGCGTTAACCCGCGGGTGCCACACGTAATCATGGAATCCTGGAAATATTTTCCCGCGGTTTTTATAGGATTGACAATAATCAAAACGGTATGATGTCTGTGGGACAAGTATGTACCTTTCAGTCGTCTGTATGAAATGGGAATATCCAGGCATGATATTTAAGTCCTCCTGAGTCAACGAGGAACATTTGGTAAGGTTGTACTTTCCCAAGACATGTTTCGTTACCATTGTCCTATTCCGACCTCTTATCTTGTAAACTGCGATTGCAGCCTCCAAATCATCTATCTTTGTTGTTGTTGGAGACTGGATTCTAACTGTCGTAGTCCATATTGTTCCGTCCGGATCGGTTTGCTCATGTGCCGGATTATCAATCACTAATGCACCTTGATAGAACCCTGCTGGGAATCCATGATTTACCAGCTTTCCCATATACAAACCAACAACTTCGAGGTCTGGCCGGATCTTGAGTTCTGTTGGACTGAATATTGACTCAGTAATAGCAAGCACTGGGTCGCTTGCCCTAGACTGCCAAAAACTGACAGTGGGGCTAACAGGGAGTGTTTCGTTATACTTGATTCCAGTCTCTTTCTTGTAGGCCGCCTCGTCAATGTCTGAAAATATTGTTCTCCAACTCACTTTTGAGGCACTGATATTATTTCCATAATGCTCCCAGATTCTTTTTTGTCTTGTATCGTAGATACTATTTGAGTAGCTAACGCCACCATTTTCTATTTTGTATCTTCCAACCATTGATATGCAGTCAAACAAATGTGACACATAATCATATTTCTTCCCTGTATAAGATAGATATTAGGGTATAGATATAGCGAATATAAATTTAGTGAAATGAGTGAGGATCCAGAGCAAATTTGAAGGAGGGGCAGTTGGTAGAGGGGGCGCTGAAAATTTTTTCAAAAATTGGTGACGAGAATACGCTGTATACAACAATTTCAGATCCATTTTCGAAATAAACAACATAACTTTGAGGTAATTCTTGAAGCAAATTAACCTATTGGTCTCAGAAACTTTTTCACCCGATTCTCAGTTTTCAAAAGGGGCGCACAATTTTCAAAAAAAGGGCGCCAAACTTGCTTCAACTCGTTGAGGGAGGGGCAACTGCCCCTAGTTGCCCCCCCCCCTCAAATCCGCCACTGTTTCTCTCAGTTTCTCTAATCAAATGATGCGTTTTACGTTTTTGTGCTGCATATCTATATGGCGAATCGCTTCCTATATTGTAATAGAATCTTACTCGTGCAAAAGCCCCATGGTATTAGGATTAAAGAGCATATACCTTGCGGCTCCATTACTGGGCTGCAGATATCTGTATAAAATATGATTTTGCTCGCGTATTTTGCAGCAGCCATCATCCATATGTACTTCGTAGAACCAATCCTTCACCCAAAATTAGTTGGCTAAATTACGTTACCACATTTAAGATACACCAATTTCATGAAAAAATGCGAAAACCAGTGCCTTCAAAATATTTTATAAGATATGGTATTGTTTTCTTCCCACCTCCCTACAATCTTGTTTATAAGAACCAGTAAATTTACGTTCAGGCTGACTGTTCTTAATTTTTTCGAAAATCTGAGGCTGGATTGTTCTTAATTTGTTCTTAATTCAAAAGGATGTAAGCAGTGCGAGTGCTAGCTTTTTCACTCTAGGGAGTGTCCAGGGCTCATTTGCCAACATAATGAGTGAGACAACCTTCATTTGTTGACAGATTTAAATATTCACCAAAAGAGCACCCACACATGGCTAAAAATCCTCGATTTTGAGAAATAACGTTGTTCAAGATTGCACTTTGCAGAAGCTCAGCCTCAGCTTGTTCTTAATTTGTTCTTAACTTTTGACCAATTTTGAGGCTCGTATTCGTATAAAATTGCCCTTTTAAAGAAAAAAGAGTGTAAATCAAAACATTTAAAGCCTGATTTACACGAGACGAATTTTTCGCGCGAAGCGAATTTTTCGCCACGAATTTTTCTCCTGCGAATTCGCTGCGAATTCGAAGTTTAATTTCCACTGGCAGAATTTCTTTTGCGAATTCGCCGCGAATAATGCCAAAGAAAATGGCGTCTGTTCGAAGATTGTTGTTATTGAAAAAAAGCGAGCAAAAAAGCAAATAAATGGGTACTTGGTTCGGAAAATTTATTCAGAACGTCTGCAGAAGGGGGAGTTTCATCTTTTGGTAAGTGACTTATGCTTACATTGTCAGGAATAATTACTTTCGAATGTCGCCAACTACATATGAGGAGCTTTTATCGTTTATTGCACCAAAGACGCCTGTTGCTAGAAACGTCCCATTCCATTGTTTATGTTATAGGTGCAGGATTTTCCCAGCATTGTTTAGGCCTAGTCATAGGTTACTCATTCTTCACCCATGTTGTTGTTTGAACCATTGCGTAGTTTTCTGTCGTTTTGCATACTTTTGATTTAGATATGTTTACATTGCGTAGCACCATTCGGCCTAGCCCTTCCTTTGGGTTCGTGTCAGATGTCTTCAATTGCTGTTCTGATTGGTTTATTTTACAAGGCGAAAAAATTCGCAGCGAAAAAGTAGGAATGGTTTCTACTTTTCGCTGCGAATTCGCAGCGAATAATTCGCTGCGAAAAAGTAGAAACCATTCCTACTTTTTCGCTGCGAATTTTTTCGCCTTGTAAAATAAACCAATCAGAACAGCAATTGAAGACATCTGACACGAACCCAAAGGAAGGGCTAGGCCGAATGGTGCTACGCAATGTAGACATATCTAAATCAAAAGTATGCAAAACGACAGAAAACTACGCAATGGTTCAAACAACAACATGGGTGAAGAATGAGTAACCTATGACCAGGCCTAAACAATGCTGGGAAAATCCCGCACCTATAACATAAACAATGGAATGGGACGTTTCTAGCAACAGGCGTCTTTGGTGCAATAAACGATAAAAGCTCCTCATATGTAGTTGGCGACATTCGAAAGTAATTATTCCTGACAATGTAAGCGTAGGTCACTTACCAAAAGATGAAACTACCCCTTCTGTAGACGTTCTGAATAAATTTTTCGAACCAAGTACCCCTTTCTTTGCTTTTTTGCTCGCTTTTTTTTAATAACAACAATCTTCGAACAGACGCCATTTTATTTTGCATTATTCGCGGCGAATTCGCAAAAGAAATTCTGCCAGTGGAAATTGAACTTCGAATTCGCAGCGAATTCGCAGGCGAAAAATTCGTGGCGAAAAATTCGCTTCGCGCGAAAAATTCGTCTCGTGTAAATCAGGCTTAAGCTAAGCTCCACATCTATTGAATTTTACGACCTTGCTTGTGGCTCTTTGTTGTCTCAATTTCAACAGGCTAATAATACCAATAACTTTCTACTCCCAGCGGCCTCTGTGGGAGGGAATTTTTTAGATTACATTTCACAACAAAAAGTCGAGAATGCATGTCATGGCATGCAGATCAGACTAGATGTTTGCTCGAGGTTGGTACTGCGCAAGCAAAACGAGATATATTTCTTTTACTTTCTATTGAAACAGACCAGAATTGAGGGCATCAAAATTGCCAATATGGCTGATGATGTTGGTATCTTGTTAGCTAAAGTGAAGGTTGTGCTAAAAGAGGGCAGGGTGCATGATCTACACTTCCGGCACTTTTTGATTGATAACCAAACTTCTTTTACCATATGGTTCCCCATTTTGTAAGTCCTAGTATCTGCTTCTTGCTTCCAGCGAACATGTAAACTTTAAAGTATTTGAGATATAAAGAAAACTTTTCTCACCATCAATATCTCCAAAAGAAGCACAGTTTTGTCGAACGAAGTCACCTGACAGCCAAGAGGGGACACTGCCATTTACATCAGTGAGTTTCTGGTTTTGAACTTCTTTTGTAGTTTGGTGGAAGATATTTTTGAAATTAACATCTGTGGCAGTAGCAGCAGCAAAGGCTAAGACGAGGACAATAACCACACTCGCCATTTTCTCTCATGTGCTGGACTTTGCTTATTCATACCTCCGACACCAGGTATTGATTTTAACAAGTCAGCAAGATACCTTTGTCTGAACAGAACAAAGATAGCCGCCATATTAGGATCCAGGCAATGAGGTGTATAGAATACGCCTCATTGCGTATTCTATACACCTCATAGGCGTATTCTATACACCCATAGAAATATACGCCCTTCTATTTCTAAGGGGCCCTTTACATGAGACCCGAAATGAACTCATGCCGGCATGAGTTCGTGCCGGCATGAAAACTCGGTGAAATTTGCTCGCCGTTACATGAAACCCGACACAAAACTGTCGCATTCTTTCGCATGATAGGTTCTTAATTCTTCATACCATGTAATATTTCTTATAATTTAAAAGACTTACACATCTGCTTGTTTTTAGTTGTCTCTGTTTTACTGTTATTGAAGAAATTCTAATTACCGCTTACATTTTTTTGGATTCCCATTTTTTGGATTTTTTGGATGGTGTTTTTTCCCCGACATGATTGCAACCAACGAGCATAAATAAAGAAAATGGTGCCAAAATCAATCCGTAGCGTCCACCGTGCAGCATTTGTGCAATGGAGGCTATTTTATCACTGCACGAAAAAGCGACATGAGATTTTCGTGCCGGCATGAGTTTTCATGCCGGCATGAGTTTCATTTCGGTCAACGCCATGTAATCACAACAGTAGCTCAGACCAGCACCCGACATGAAACTCGTGCCGGTGTCATATGCGTGTGAAATATTAAACTCTTAAAAACGTGTCAAACATCGCACAATGATGAAATCACACGATCTGAAACACATTGCGTTTCACAATGTTACACTTTTGCATAGGGTACCAAAACGCATATTACACCGGCATGAGTTTCGTTTCGGGTCTCATGTAAAGGGCCTCTATGAATACACCTCATTGGATCCAGGCAAATGGTTTCCATGGGGAATACGATTTATATTGAGAAGCCGGGGGGAGGGGGGGCGTTTTCCTTTCAGGTGCTTTCCATTCAAGATTTTTCAAGATTTTCATTTTTCCATCAAAAGCCTAGTACAAGACAACTTGTATATTTAAGCAGCTACTGAGGAACTAACTAAAACAAACTAAATGAAGCAATACGAATAAACAGTAACATATTTCAAAAAGAACGTGACTACAACTTCAAATAATAAGGCGAATAAAAAAAAATCATAAAGGTTGTACATTTGGGGCTGTGTTCGGTGAACTTTTTAGGTCGTATGAAGCTTTTACACAATTCACTGGAAAACTTTGTATCAGAGGACTTAGATTAGGGTCATCATTTTGCATTAAATGAATGAACCAATTTTTCATTTTCTTGCAGTAATTTTCTTCTCTTGCAAATTTTTGCGGCCGCGCCCTTTGAATTAGGTTCAAATACATTTCAGAATGTTTCTTGCAGTCATTTTCTTGCAATCGTTTACAACGTATTGCGATTGTTTAGGTAAATTTGTTGCGTTTCGTTAAAATTCAGTGTTTGAAATGGAATTCCTTACCTTAAGAGGCCCCTAGACCTCGAGTCCCTTGGGCAGTTTGCTCCTCCTTGCCCCCCTTTCAGTGGCATTGTTCATAATTCACATATTTCTATCACAAGGCCTTGTTTATATATGTTGACCTTAAAGTCTTTAATTCTAAACTCACTTGAAAGGGGCCCATCGGGAAATATCCCGGTGTCCCGTCTAGCCACAAAGCCCCTAGAATGATGCATTATCGTTAAAAAACATCTTACTTCTCTGCGCGAGCATTGCCCCGGCTGAACCCCCCAATTGGCGCTACTGCCATTCAGCACCGTGTTTTAAGAAAAAAGAAAGTAGTTTGTTATTTTTAAGGGGTTTCGTCAGTCCCTCTCACTTCCAACCACTTTGGATAATGTGCTTTCTGTTACCAAAAACGTTGTTGTAAAGTAGGCAGAGATGCAAAAAGGCAATTGTTTGCATTTTTTGAATTATTTATAAAAACATAACAAAACGAACAGCAATTTATTTAGCCATAAAAACTACAACCTACTCTCCCTATCAATCACAGTGTCAGTCTCGAATTATCTGCAACACGCTGTTTTTATAAGCTGCATAACACGTGACTGCAGATCCGGGGGTACATTCCAACACACTCCCCCGGTTTGATTCTGAAGGAATTAAACTAATTTGATAATACATTTAAATTCAAATACAATTGTTATACCATTACGACTACAAGTGTCCATATACCAATTTCTGAACAAGTCAGGATCTGTATTTACGTATTAATTCACCAATAACCGCTGCGTTCCGTCTAGCTCTACCGGACTGTTGATTGTGAGCATGCGTTGTGATATTCTGCGCTTGCGCGTTAGTGCTTGGTGCTTGCGTCACAGTGGGACTAGATTCAATTGATGAATGCTTATCAGGCGTAGACGTAGCTCTTATTTCTAGAGGAACTAACTGCTTCAAAGATCTTAAAAACAACTTCTTACTGCCATGCGATAAAACTGAAACTTGTGCTGATCTGACTGAGCCATCTCTACCTGTAACTAACTGTTCAACCTTACAAAGTTTCCAAAAGGCTCTCTTGACTTGAGAATTGCGTAATATACATATGTCATTGACCTTGATATCTGGATTAAACATAGAATCATCTGAGGGCCTATATTTTTCCATCAAACTAAGCAAATATTCATTTTTCCATCGATTGCAAAATTGCGATAATAATTGTCTGTGATATTTAGCCCGTCTTGATAAACCTTGGTACGTATTTATGATCTCAAAATGTGCATCATTCGGAGAGCTGTTCAAGTTTCTGCCATTTACTAACTGAGACGGTGTAAGAGGGTATGATATTCCGTCGCTATCATCTACAACGTATGTAATAGGACGAGAATTTATTACATTTTCAATTTCGATAATCAAGGTTGTTAACTCGTCGTATGAGACCAATGCTCGCCCAACAATTTTGATCAAACAGCGCTTGACAGACCGAATCATTCTCTCCCAAAACCCGCCCTGAAATGGTGAAAGTTCAGGGATAAATCTCCATTTAATGCCCTTTAGATTGAAATGTTCGGAAAGTCTTGGAGAGCGTAACAATTTCTTAATTTCCATAGAAACCGACCTAAATGTTTTAGCATTGTCCGTTATTATTGTGGCCGGTAATCCTCGACGCGCACAAAAACGTCGAAATGCCCGTATGAAATTTTCTACCGATAAAGACTCGACCATTTCTAGGTGAACAGCTCGGGTAGAGCCGCACGTAAATAAACATAAATAGGTTTTTACGACTTCACCTTTTTCTTTACCTACCACAAACAGGGGGCCCGCGAAATCTATACCTACGTGAGAAAATGGGGGTGCTTCGTCTACACGCATCCTTGGTAGATCTGGGTTATAAACTGTCTTGAACGGTAACCCCTCAATTTTCTTACAAACAATACAATGACGAAGACTTCGCTTAACTTGCTCTCTCCCCCGGAGTATCCAATACCGTTGCCTTATCAAACTCAAGGTATCAACAGTGCCATTATGAAATACCTTTTCGTGTGAATCTGAAATTATCAATTCGGTGTACCTATGTTTGGCCGGCAAAAGTATCGGCCGTTTACCCGTGTCCGGAACTATGGAATGCCCGATGCGTGACCTACAACGAACTATATTATGTTCATCCAGATGTAAATTGAACTGTTTAACATAAAGAGGAGTTTTCATCGTCTTTCTAATCGATTCCGTTTGAGATAAATAATGAAGATCATTAGCAAAGGCTTCTTTTTGGATGGATTGAATCAACATTGTCTCGGCTCTTACTACTTCAGAGACTGTCAAATTTTGTTCAAAATTCAAATTCGATTTTTTAACGGACGCCTTGCAATTGGAAACAAATCTTAACACCCAACCAACACATCTTAATAACTTATCCTTTTGACTAAACCGTTCCATTTCTACAATTTTATCAACACTCGTTGTCGGCTTATTACTTGTGATTACCATACTGTGCGTTATTTATGGATCAGATTTTACCCTTTCCTTCATTGCCATTTCTGTTTCAAGGTCATTCGCACATGGAGATTTAGGCCATTCATGGGGTTGTGAGGTAAGGAATTCAGGACCTTCCCACCACAAAGAGTTTGACTCAATATCACGATACTTACCACGAGAAGGCAAATCAGCGGGGTTGAGGGGACCTGGGCAATAAAACCATTGTTCTCTATTTGAGTGTTGTAAAATTTCATTAACTCTACTACGCACGTACTGGACCCATGGTTTACAATTCTTTACCCAGCACAAAACAGCCATTGAATCCACCCAATAGTATTTTTCAATAATTTGCCTCTTAAATTCTTCTTGCATAACCCCGTAAATAGTTTCGACTAGCTTGACCATTAATACTGCCCCTAGAAGCTCTAACCGAGGAATACTCTGCTGTTTAATGGGCGCTACCTTCGACCTAGACGATAATAACCTGGTACTTATTTTGCCTGATTCGTATTCTACACGCAAATATATTGAAGTAGCGAAAGCAAATTCACTTGCATCAGAAAAACCATGCAACTCCATGCGCAGGATCTTCTCCCCTGTTAGAAAAGGATAACGTGGAACTTCGATGGAAGGGAAATTCTCAATCGCCTCGATTAAGGAAACATATTTTTTCCTGTTTTCTTCGTCCAGTTCATCGTCCCAAGCTAATTTCTTTAAGCAAAGTTGCTGAAAAAAAGCCTTATAATTTATTGTCAAAACTGCTAAATACCCCATGGGGTCAAAGATTTTGGCTGCAATCTTCAGGACAGAACGCTTGGTTATAGGGAGGGTTTTTGCAAATTCTACAACCCCTGACAATTCAACCTGTAGTGTATCTGCGCTGTTATCCCACCCTATACCTAAAACCTTAAGTTGATCGTCCGTTTTTACCGCCCAATTAACGTATTTGGAATATGTTTGGTCATCTTCAACTACTTTATCATTACCACATAAAACCTTACTATTTTCGAGTTTGCTTATTTCCTGTGAAACATTATTATCATTGCTGTTCCACTTTCGCAGATTAAAACCCCCTGAAGCCATGATTTCCTTAGCTTGTTTGTATATCATCAATGCTTCCTCCGTAGAACTGGCACCACATAGAAAATCGTCACAATAGAGATTTCTTAAATGTTTAACAGTTTGAGGATACTGAGACTCAAATTGTGACACGTGTAGTTTTATGGTCTCGCCTAAAATTGAAGGGCTGCATGTCAAACCAAAAACCAACCTACAATACCGGTATTGAACTATGGAGGGGTTTTCACTCTCTATGTCATCGAACCATAGGAACCTCAAAACGTTGCGATCGGACTCTTTAATTTGCACTTGGAGAAAAGCTTTCTCAATATCTGCCGTGAGCACCACAGGGTGCATCATAAAACGGATAATTGTATTAAATAAAAGCGGCATGTGGTTGACACCCGAATCTAATCGATCATTAAGCGATAATGAAGTGCTAGACCTTGCGGAACCATCGAACACTATGCGCAATTTAGTAGTCTGCCTTTCATTTCTAACCACCCCGAAGTGACATAAAAAATGGGCGTTACTGTCTTCATAGGCACACTCGTTTACTTTCTCAATAATACCATCGGACAATTGTTGTTCAAATTCCTCATTGTACTGTTTAAGTAACTTAGGATCGGCCTTCAATTTGTTATAAAGTGACAAAAGTCGCCTTTTACTCAGATCGTAATTCGTTTCTAATTCGTTATCAATATTATCCTTCCAAGGAAGGCCTACTTCATAACGCTGATTTTCCTTAAACATAATTTCTGTCGGTGCACACTTTCCCGGTTGTTCATCATTAGCAATTCCCATAGACTCATGTTTCCAAAAACGATCTAGCGACTCTACTATTTCACGAGATTCATCTACTATTTCTTCCCTGCTAGGTATAACATCTAAAACCAAATTAGATTTGATAACGTTATTAGTACTGCATACTTTAAATGCTTTATCATTTGAAAAGGATACAGGGCCTGAAAGCAGCCAACCAAGCTTGCTACTAATCGCCACTGGTCCTGCGCTACCTTTAATAACCTCGCCTATTACAATGTCGTAATAGTGATCTGCGCCTATGAGAATATCTATACGCTTGTTGCTCACATCCACGCTGTCAGCTAGAGCTAAACCATTCAAATGATCAAATGAGGGTAATGACTTACATCTACTCTAGTGTTTAAGGGGGAACACACTGCAGGAGATGTTAATGCTGAAACAGTTACAACCTCATCTTGTACTACTATATTAACCTTAACCCTATCGCTGGATTTCTTAATGTATCTCTCAGAACCAAATGTATTAAGGTTAAGAACTTCCGTATTCTCAGATTTCAACTCTAATTTACGTTTAAGCTCTTCAGAAATGAACGATTTCTGACTACCATTATCGAATAATATACTAACAGTTACCTTCTTGCTTCTATCTTCACCATAGGCAATTGCGGTAGCAGTCTGGAGCATAACATTCGTCTTTTCTTTGACATTTGACATCGCCACAGATGATTCTTGTCTGAGCTCTTGTTCATCCTTGTTGCAAAGGGCTGAGTTATGATTGCCGTTGCAATTAAAGCATTTTCGGTTGAAACTGCAGTCCTTTGATACATGTCCAACTCGCAAACACTTGAAGCATCGTTTCGCCGCTTGCAAAATCGCCTTGCGTTGTCTGAGGTCTGTCACCTCCTTGCACTCGTTTGAAAAATGGCATTTACCACAGAAGTAACATCGAATTGACTTCTTATTCTTCGAGGGACTCTCTAACCTGGCCACAAAGGATTTGGTAGTGCTTATTGGTGGTACATAAGGCTGTTGTTTCGAAGCATTTCTTCTTTTCTCTGTCCCAATCATTTTTTTGCTAACCTCTCTTGCTTCGATCTCTTGTTGGATGGTGGTCATGATTTCATCGACACTCCATACATCCTTTGAGGTTTGTCGCGTTACTTGGAGGGCAATATCTTCTGGCATTCTAGATATGATAACAGGAATCAAAAGGCTTCCATACTTGTCTGATGACATACCAAGACTTTCTAAACCACGTATGTGAACCATTATCGTGTCATATATTACGCGGAGGTCTGTGATCTTTTCATTTTCGCATGATTGCAACTTTAACAATGCTTGCATGTGAGCACTGATTATACCTTGTTTCTTTCCAAATCTTTCTTTCAGAAGAACTTTGGCCTTTTCATAGTTCTCTTCACAGATTTGTAACCCTTCCAGTGCCTTATAAGCCTGACCTTCCAGCGAGTTGACTAAATAATTCAATTTGTGTACTTCCGAAAGTTCTTCACTTTCGTCGACTGCACAACAAAAACTCTGCCAAAATTGTTGGAATTTTGTGATGTCTCCGTTGAATCGCGGTAAGGTGATTTTTGGTAACCTAACACCTTGGCTTCTACCATTGCTTGTTGAACGTTGCGAAACGGGAGATTCGCTAACTTGTTGAGTCGGTTGTCGAGGTGGCGTAGAAATTGTTGGCGGAGGGCGTACTGCGATATCTGGAGATTGCGATGTTGTTCTTCTCTCCACTGAATTTCCATGCGTATTGAGGTAGTTCCTTACTTTTGCAATACTTTCGTCGATTCGTGTACAAATATCCGTTGATTGGTCTACCTCACGATCTATTTCGTCCAAACTGCATTTTTGAATTATTTC
Source organism: Rhopilema esculentum (assembly GCF_057945365.1). NCBI lineage: Eukaryota > Metazoa > Cnidaria > Scyphozoa > Rhizostomeae > Rhizostomatidae > Rhopilema > Rhopilema esculentum. The sequence goes on from NC_142816.1 coordinate 5,345,248, forward strand.
GTTGTCTAGTTGCGTTAGGTAGTCTCTCTTTTCCTTGATCGATTGTACCTTTATTTCAAGTTTATTCCTAATTTCGGGGTCGATTTCCTCTGTTCTTGGGTAACGTTGAATAATTTCTTCGGCTTCGTTGATTAACTTTGTTGTTTTGGCTCGATTTCCACCTCGTATCTTTTTTAGGCGTTGTAGACTTTCATCTTCGTTCGGTTCGGATTGCTGCTCGTCTCCACTGTACATCTCTGTATCTATCGTTGATTCGACCTAATTTGCCTCTCGTGCCCCACGTTGGGCGCCAATGTGTTGTAAAGTAGGCAGAGATGCAAAAAGGCAATTGTTTGCATTTTTTGAATTATTTATAAAAACATAACAAAACGAACAGCAATTTATTTAGCCATAAAAACTACAACCTACTCTCCCTATCAATCACAGTGTCAGTCTCGAATTATCTGCAACACGCTGTTTTTATAAGCTGCATAACACGTGACTGCAGATCCGGGGGTACATTCCAACAAACGTAAATGCAGAGTTGCCTTGTAAAGGGGGTGTTGAGGAAGGAGATTGGTTAACTACATAAAATAGCTTTAATTGGACTAATGTAAAACGTAGTTCTGAAAGGAAATGTACTATAAAAGAAGGGATCCAGACCATTTTATCTTATAAAAGGTTATTTCACGAACAGGACGCCTGTGCTACGAAGTGGCAGTTTCAAACTCATAGAATAGAATCGCAAAGAGTCAAACATTACTAAATGACATCACATGAAGTGGATGGGAAAGGGAAAATTTAACACCCATAACAAAAGATTTTGAAAAAGCTCTATTGTTTTGCAAAAAGGTGGGGGCATGCTCCCTGCCCCCCCCCCCCATTTGTCGGAGGCCCTGGATTTGCCTCCATCTTTCCTTACCAATTTCGTTACTTTTATGGATAAATATCAAAGGCAAAATTTTTTAAAAGCGAGGGCTCTTCTATCCACTTTTGCCAGAACGCCCATCGCATAAAAGCATGTAATGTGTTATTTTTATTCTCCAAAATTATTTTATTTATTGCTGCATTTTTTAAATTTTTAATCATTTTAATCAAAACTTTAGACAACAAACGTTTTGACTACCTTATATGCCAAACATAAACTTGTTAACTTGTAGAAGGCAAAGAGAGCAAAAAGAAAATCAAAGAACTATAATACGATCCGCAGGATAGACGTAGAAATGACGAATAACTGACGTTTTCAGATGTATTTTCGACCCAGTTTTGAAGCACAAACAGCAACTAAAAAACTCAATCTTAAACTTTCATAATAACACTGCAAAAACAAAACAAAATATAAACGAAACAATAGGCTGGTATAAAAAGTGATGCGTACCGAGCATAAGGGATTCCTTATATAGATAATATGTGAAGTAACTGCTTGCAAATTCCATTAGTTTCTACGAACGAAGTTGGCGCGTGGCGCGACGCATAAGAAAGCAAAATAAAGTTAGCTTTGATGGGTAACATTGCCAGATAAATAATTTCTCCCGGAAAAGTTAAACCGAGCAATGTTCCCGTACGATGAATTCAGTTCAAGACAAACAAGAAGAAACAAACTGGTTATGATTCCAAGGTTCTTTGAATCAATCGTCTTAGGAAACAGTGAATCTACAATCTAGATTTCAATAAAAACGATTAAAAAACGATGTTCAAAAGTCCAAAGTATATTCTCGAAACATATCCAATTTTGATTCCGTTCATGCGTTCGTGTTAAAATCGATTCAATCCCTATATATACATCACGGAAATAATTTACAATATACAATACGCATTATTTACGTGTCCTCCGCAGAGGTTTCCTGTTTACTAACGAGCCTTATTATATTTTATAATAAAGTCAGCTCACAGGGACATATCACTCCATGTGAATCTCGTACGCCTTTGGTAAAAAATCTTTTTGTTTTCGAGAATAGTCCCTCAAAATCCCTCAAAATCTGATGTTCAAAAAATTGTTCTAAAAAATTGTGTACGCTGTTTGGAGAGAGTGACACACCCCATCAGTCAACTCTACGCAATTCGAAATCGCTGGAGATCGCAAACACATTCTAATTACAAAATGTTCGACTTATGCATTTTTTCCAAAGAATCGTATTTAAATTTCAGCTATTACAAAGCAACTTCAGCTGTAAAACTATTGGTTTTATGAAAGTTCTAAAATAAGCTTTGTGGTCACGTAGTTTATTCAACCTTTAGAAACACTGAATCAAACAGTTCTGTTCTTCAACTGGACCCACTTCTTGATAGCAGATTAGTTCTGTCAAATGTATTTCTCGCACGAAATTAGCGTAAGAGATGTAGACGACCTGGTGCATGGTACTTCGCAGTTTCAGAGACGGGGCCACATTTGAAATTAAGCCTTCTAGAATGGCTAAAAATGCATCTCCCAGGCTAAAATTGTCTCTGTATTTGTCAGATTGTCTTCTGTGATGTTCCTGAAAATTCTCTTCTGGATCAACGGAAAAACTGAACTGCAGAACTTTTTAATTTCTTTGAATGTTTTTAAAAATTACACGAACGACAACACGAACGGCGGTCAAAATCCTAATTTTACCAACTAAAATCTCAATTTTACCGACTAAAACACAAATACCTATTCTTGGGGGGGGGGGTGTTACACCCCCACACCCTCTATGGGATCGGCCCTGGCTGAGTTTAATCTTTAATTTAGCAAAAAAATTGGGAAGGCTAAGGCCCCCTGACCACCCCAGTGGTGCGGGACCCGGTATATTAAGAGATTTCAAGGGACCAAATAATTTTGTTCGAATTAGTAAAAGTCAAAATTACATTAAATTACAAGTTCGAATAAGACAGAGTTGAATTTACATTCTACGATACATTTTGAATTTGAATTTACTATTCTACGATACATTTTGGTTTCTAAAAGTTTAAAAAACTATTTACAACAATAGTCTGAAATGTAAAAATTTGTTTGCCACTTTTTCAACGTAGCCAATTGATCTCTCGTGACGTAACGCGAATATAGTACGCATAAAGTCGTCTCTAGTATCCTTTGGTTTTTCTATACTGTCGTCTCGACTGTTGCATCTGAAACAAGGAAAAGATTTTACACTTTTATTTTCGTTAAATAATCATCGTTGATTGTAGTTTATAATATACTGCAATCATCTCTTCAAACTTTCATCCAAGACTCAACCTTCAATCGTTATATCAAAAGTTTAGAGTCTTAATTTTTGCAAGACCCTTCATCCACGCTTCATCGTCGTTTTCAAAAGCTTTATTCACCTTTCATTCTTTCTAAGTTCAATTTCAGGTTAAAAACAGGCAACCGAGAATATGGAGGCAGTCTTTGCTCAACAATTTTGGTTGTCATATCACCAATAGATCTTGCAACAGATATGTAAAACATGATCGGTAAAATTCATCGACTTCTGCACGGCAAAAATTCTGTGAATGTTACAGTGTTGTTTAAGAAGTAGTTTTGTGAAACATTGGCCTTAATATGATAAAATATGATATATAAATCGTATCTATAAGAACCGCAAACCCTTACAAGGCAACATAATTTGACACGTCGTTGGAGTCTCCTGTAATGCTTTCCTTAGTTTGTCCAAGACTTCCTTCTTTAGATTCGGCACTGAAAGTAATGCAAAATTCAATCATTTTAAAAGCTCTCAAAAGGAGTGGAAAATTTACTCTCTCGGAGTAAAGGAGAAGAAAATGACTAGTCATCTATTATACACAAAGCATTCTGTTAAAAAATACAGGGGAATTTTGTCTACCTGATTCCCAGTTTGGCCTACCCTGCAATTTATAACTGTTTTTCTATGTCAAAACAACTATTCAAGTAAACAGTGTTTTTCAATTTAAAAAACAACTTTGGTAGATAATGGAAAGACAAAAAAAGCTTTTGGTATCAAAAAATTTGTGCGAGGATGGCTCAGTTGTTAGAGGCGCCGACTACAGACCCAAGGGTCCAGAGTTCGAGTCCCTGGCATGACCAAACTTTCACCCAGTGTAAGGAGAGTCGCCAGTTCTCTGTAATTCTAGGCGTAGGGATCACAAGGTCGAGAAGAAGGACCCTATTGCGAAGGAGACAGAAAACCTCCATTCTGGTCCAGGGCTCCGGGACACATGGTGAGAAGGTCTTACCATATTTGGCATTTCCGGCATCTCTTCGCATTACGCCCTCCCGTCGCCAGTATTGATTAGAATTAGATGCACGAGGCATGGAGAGAGGTTCGCTCTCTTGAGTATAAATAATCAGTATAATCATATATATATATCTTCTTGTTAGAAAGCATGTGTCTCTCTGTGGTACACACCTATGTTCCGCCCAAGTCACAACATATGGCGCCCAACGTGGGGCAGGGGCAGTAGGTATACCATTTTTATTTTCGCAGAATGTCGTCCGAAGAAGACGAGGATCGAAGCCGCCTGGAAAGGTGGAAGGCCTTACGAAGAGGCAATCGCTCAGTAGTTACGAAGTTTTATAGAGAAGCTTTTGCTATTATCGATAGTGCTCAATCATCTCAAGAAAAAATCGCTCGCTTAAACTCGATAAAAGTTTCGTTAAACGAGAAACTTTTGTATCTCAGAGACTTGGACAGTAAGGTCTTGGACTCGTGCAATGTTGAGGAAATCGAAAACGAAGTCGAAGATTCCTCGGAATGGGAAGCAAAAATTCACGAAGCAGTTAGTCGTATCGAAGATTTCCAAAGGGAAAATCGCAGCTCATTCTCGCTACCCACCACTCAAAATGTCATGGCGGGCAGAAGTTTCGAAATACCGTCGCCAGCAAGGGTTGGCAGTGAAACACAGCACGAAGCAGTTCCACTCGGGGGGCCTACTCCAGCATCGCCATCTCGAAATTTGAACGGAAGTATTGCCTCAAGTAGTGCTCATGCGACTGTGAAGCTCCCAAAGATAAGTTTACCGAAGTTCAGTGGTGACATAACTCAATTTAATTCATTTTGGGAAAGTTTTGAATGCGCAGTGCAACGTAATCCTGGCTTATCAAGCATCAACAAGCTGAACTATCTATTCAGTCTGTTAGAGGGACCAGCATATCGAGCAGTACAGGGTTTGGCCTTACAAGAAGTAAATTACGAACACGCTATCGAAATTCTTAAATCGCGTTTCGGGAAGAAACACCAGATAATCAATGCGCACATGGAAAAATTACTGAAGCTCCAACACCATCTAAATGAAGGACTGGAAAATCTCAGAAAGATATACGACAATATCGCTGTTCACGTTCGCGGATTACAGTCACTGGGAATACCTTCGGAAAGTTATGGGAACCTTTTGATTCCAATCATCATGTCTCGCCTCCCACAGGAAATTACGATACAAATCGCAAGAAAGAGGACAGAAGACTGTTGGAACATTACAGAAATTCTTGATATCGTCGAAAGAGAAATTGAAGCGAGGGAGATCGCGAACAACATAGCGCAGTCGACTAGACGGCATGAAAGGAATCCTCCACAATCCAAGGTGCCATTATCATTACAAGGAACAACTCGATCCTTTATTGCATCAGGTGGAGTTAAATGCTACTATTGTCAAGGAGACCACTATTCCTACGAATGCGGCAATGTGACTAGTGTGAAAGACAGGAAAAGTATTCTCATGAAGGCAAGGAGATGCTTTAATTGCTTGAATTTAGGGCATTTGCTAAAAGACTGCAGAAGCCAAAGGGGATGTCTAAAGTGCAAGGGACGCCATCACCAATCTCTGTGCCAATCACACAACGAGAGGGCAGAAAATAAGCCACCGAAGAATGCAAAAATTCAAGACAGCTTTATCACGGCTACCGCTACGCAACAGGGATGTGTGCTCTTACAAACAGCTACAACGTATGCGTATGGAAAAAACAGGGACAAGAAGATCGAAGTTCAAGTTTTGTTTGACAATGGCAGTCAACGCTCATACATTCGAGAAGAACTAAAGGAGAAACTATTGCTGGACAGTGGCGAAGCTGACCAAGAACAGGTGGTCCTGCTCAAAGGGGGTCTGGGGGCTACGCCCCCAGAAAAATCGCGTGAAGCCACGCCCTAGAGACCCTCGGAAAAGGGGGAAACGCCCTTCTGGATATGTTGAAATCAAGATTGCAGTGAAACATTCTTCACTGCCACATTTTGGAAAAAAGGGGATGAAGGTTCGGATCCTTGTCAAAAGAGCATCACAAAAGTTCTTTCTAAAATAAGTAACATTTGAAAATGTTTTCATTGATTGAAAATTTTGAAATCATTGTCTAAAAAGAAATACAGATAGGCATATACAGTTGTAATACATACTGGAAACATAATGGATTCAAATTATTTAAAAAAAGTAAAAATATTTTGTCACAACATGGATATGTCTGATGCAAGGTAAATAGGGTCTTGAATCAATTTGTTTTGAATATCAAAGGAAACCCCTGACATTTTGCCAGTACAATACAATCTGAGTCACCGAGTACAAAAGCTCCCAGTAATTACCATTGTTTTCCTTTTCATCCTTTTCAAAGCGTCCTTTTCATCGGGACCTCTGAATTGTATGGTAGTTCCTGTTTAAGGCAGGAGGACGAACTGCTGAAATTAAATTTAAGCAAGCCCTTTTTCTGTCATGCACACTTCATCTCCCCTCGATCTCGACTTTCCTGGTACAAAAAAACGAAGATTCTCTCTCGGCAGCGGCTGCTAAATTTTTCTACTGTTTATAATAGGCCATCGAATATGACTTCCTTTGCTCTCTGCAGTCTGAGAGAAAACTATTAAATGTCAGGTTTCTCGCGATGTCTGTGATATTCTTGACCTATAACAGTAAATAGGACCAACAGAACGACTCTAAACAATTTTATTTCAATAAGTACCACTCGTCTTGAAACGATTGATTCTTGTATAAATCAAGTGACGACGGCCGAAGCTTCTAGCAGCAAAACTTCTTCAACAGCAGAATCATGACGGTTACAGTTAGTTTTATCCATGATTTCAAAATAGTTAAGCCTGACTATGGCCTGAGTGAAAATTCTTTGTGACCTGTGACCACGGTGCAGAAAATCAACAAATTATACCGAAACATAGGGCTCCAAAGTCTAGGTCCTGCCTTCATGAAAGAGCAGGACCTGAGGTCCTGCCATTTCTGAAGGGCAGGAGTGCCATTGTTTTCTTCTATTGTGAGGCAGGACCAAAAACAGGGCTACAAGGCGTTTGCCCATTGTTGGGCAGGACCAAACATAGGGTTTAGTCCTGCCTACGAGTATTGGGCAGGACTGACCACAGGGCTAAATTTTTGACGATATCAATTTACGAACGGGATACTCGAAATTCCATTTCAGTCACCCTGTGTCTCAAAATTGAAAAAGGGCACAGCCACGAAGTATAAGTGTAGAATAAGACAAGAAATGCCTTTGAATCAGGCATATAATGATTTCATAAAATGAATAAATTTTTAATATTTTAAAAATTGTTATCTTTGGAAATTTGTGGTCCTGCCCGGCAGGACAAGCAGGACCTTTGGCTTCGCCACTGTTGCTGGACACTGTTAGCAAAGAAAATTTGAAATTGAACACGTTTGGTTCAGATAAGTTTAAACCTTTTGAATGCAGTAAAGTAAAGTTGTATTTAGAAACCGAAGATAACGAGAGTGTAGAAATTACAGCGCTTACTAACCCCGTTATTTGTTCACCCTTAGGTGCAAAGTTAGATATCGTAGATTTTTCGCATTTGCATGGTTTAAGGCTCGCAGATCGCAAATTAGGACGTTCTAATCGCATAGATATTCTCATTGGCGCTGACAGTTATTTTGATTTTGTATTGGGAGATGTCTTGAAGGGAGGATCGGGTCCCACTGCAATAAGCAGTAAATTGGGTTGGTTGCTATCAGGACAAATCCCAGGCGAAAGTGAGTTTGTCATCTAATGTTGTTTCTCATCTTACCTTAGAAATGCGATCAAGTTCTCTATTCGTAGCTCAGAATGAGGAAACTAATGAAAACCCTGCAAAAACCGAGGAATTGAAGGAAGCTCTAGCAACGTTTTGGAAACACGAAGCTGGGGGCTTATCACAAAATGACGGTGAATCAGAGAATTCAAGCAAAAAGGTCTTGGATATCGAGTTTACTGGTGAAAGGTATTCGGTAAGCCTTCCTTGGAAGGAAAACTATGATTCTCCATTACCATCTGATTATAAAATGTGTTTAGGTAGACTCGAGTCAGTTTACACACGATTGAAGGGTAAACCAGAATTGCTCAAGGAATATGATTCTATTATTAAGGAGCAGTTAACTAATGATATCATTGAAATTGTGCCAAACAGTTAAGACATGAAAACAGTCATTTCATTGGCCATCATTGTGTCCTTCATGACGATAAAGTTACCACGATTCGTGATGGTCCACGAAGGTGAGAGTCAGGGTTGCCACTGTATGAAAGCCAGATATACCTACAGCGCATGCGTTTTCTCCCTACTTTCTCCCTACGCATTTTTCCTCAATTATCAAATCAAATTATCAAATTATCAATTACAAATCCCTACAAGTTCGAAATTATACCCACGAAAACAACCCACACAATGACAAAAAAACTCAATTCGCTTTGTAACCTGTCTATTTTAATGAAGCTGGTATAACTTTAGAACGATATAATATAATAATATGATGCAAGTAGCAGTTAAAAAAATATAAACCAAAGAAAAGGCAAGGGAAATTTGCTTCAGGTAAATAGTCAGTCAAACTGTTCAATGTTCTCAACGTCTTCCCGGTCATTATTATTGTATCTTTCCATATATGATCCTCTGGCACTGGAATAGAGAGACGATAGCCTAGCACTAACTTCCAAACATCCAGGGAACCCTTCACCAACTCGGATTACGGCCTCAATCGTGCGGACTGCCAATCTGTTTCTCAATTTTGTATTGTTACAATTTATTTTAGAGAATGTGTTGGATCAACCTTGAACGCGAGATGCATACCAGGGACAGGGAGAATTTCATTGAGTTCAATGTTTCTTGTGCAAATAAAAATTTACCCAAAGAAAATTCTTTAATCTTGATTATACCTACAATTTTAGCGATTTATACCTACATTTTGCATTTTATCCCGTAGGTTTATCCCTACAACCTACAAAAGGCAAAAAATCCCTACTGTAGGTAGAAATCCCTACGAGTGGCAACCCTGGTGAGAGTTGTCTTTGACGGAAGCGCCTGTTCTAATGAAAATTCTCTTTCTTTGAACGATAGGTTGGAAGTAGGTGAGAATTTTATACCACCTTTGTTCGAAACTTTAATTCGCTTCCGAGTACATGCTGTTGCCTTAACTGCAGACATAGAAAAGGCGTTTCTTCAAATAGAAGTTAAGGATTCCGACCGAGACGCCCTTAGGTTTTTATGGTATGATGACGTCAATTCAGAGTCTCCAAATGTTGTTCAATTCAGAATAAAACGCCTTCCGTTCGGTTTAACTTGCTCTCCCGGCATTTTAGGTGCCACGATTCGCTATCATGTCAATTTATTTGCAGATCAACATCCTAAATCGACTAAGGTGTTAAATCGCTTGTATTGTGATGATTTGTCATGCGGGGCGGCTTCTTTTGACGAAGCTTTTGAAATTTATCAAAATTGTCAAGCCATAATGGAGAAGGGTGGTTTCAATCTTCGGAAATGGAACTCTAATAAGACAGCTCTATTAGATAAGATAAATCCAGCTGATAAATCTCTCTGTGATAGTACCCCCTCTAACATCTCTCTACAGGCTCAAGAAGATGATCAATCCTATAGTAAATATAAAGTCGGTATGCCCTCAAACAGCAACAAAATTTTAGGCATAAACTGGGATACAGACAGCGATCTATTGATAATTCGTATTGGCAGTGTCGCTATTTTCGCAAAATCTTTACCGCCCACTAAAAGGTCCGTTCTCAAAATTGCAGCGAAAATCTTTGATCCATTTGGATGTTACAGCTTGTTCGTTATTAACATGAAACTTCTATTTCAGGAATTATGTGAGGCTAAATTACCTTGGGATGAGGAACTGCAGGGTTCTTATAAGACTAAATTCGATTCGCTTCTTAAGCAGCTAAATGAAGTACCTAATGTAAAACTACCTCGTTTTGTTTTTCAAGAGGGAAAAACGGTTGAGAAAATTGAAATTCACGCCTTCTCTGATGCCAGTGAGAAAGCATACGCTTGCGTTGTCTATCTTCGCATTATGTACACCTCGGGGGAAGTAGATGTAAAATTCATTGCGTCAAAGGCCAAGGTAGCACCTTTGAAAAGGCAGACAATACCTAGGTTAGAACTTCTAGGAGCTTGCTGAATGTCTCAGTTAGTAGAAACGATAAGAACCACACTAGAGGATGAGTTAGGTCACTCACGTATTCAATCATTTTATTGGGTAGACTCGGTTGCGGTTCTTTGCTGGATAAAAAACGATCGAGCTTGGAAGCCTTATGTCCATAATAGAGTAAGAAAAATTATTCAGGTCTCGCAAAGGGAAGAATGGCATTATTGTCCAGGTTCACTAAATCCTGCCGACCTACCCTCTAGGGGTAAAAATCTAAGTAAGGTATCCAGTGCTAACTTATGGTTAAAGGGCCCGCCGTTTTTACATCTTCCTCCCCAGGAATGGCCCGCACAAGCATTTACCAAGTCCTCCTCTTCTGCCGCTGCGGAGGAGAGAGGGTCAAAACAATCAGAAGTCACTCACGTAAATTTAAGTACTGAGGGCCAACAAACGTCAAGTGTTCTCAATATAATAGACATAAACAGGTTTAGCAGTAAAGGTAGGCTGTTGCGTTCTCTAGCTTGGGTGCATAGATTTTTGAACAATTTACGATCGTCCGTTCGCAAGGAAAATTTGGTACTAGATCAATGGGTTACAGCAGATGAGATCAGTCAAGCAGAAATTGTATTAATAAAGGGAATTCAACAGCAGTCGTTTAACTCGGAGATAGAATTTGTTATAGGAAAATCGAAAAGTAAGCAGGTACCACCCCTGGTAAACCAATTTAATTTGTTCACTGATGAACAAGGATTATTGAGGTGTAAGTCAAGACTTCTGCATGCAAGCGTTGTCAATGAAAGTAAAACGCCAATATTGTTACCGTCGAAAAGTTATTATTCGGAACTTGTCATTGCTGAGGCACACAGTAAGGTGTTCCACGATGGAATATCAGAAACGTTAAACTGCGCTCGTCAGAAATACTGGATACTCAGGGGTCGAGAAATGGCAAAAAAGCATATTAGGAGATGTGGCAAGTGTAAGTGGTTTGAAGGGCCAACTTTTAAATTTAATGTCACCCCCGACTTGCCAAAAATACGGGTAGATGATTCACCCCCGTTTAGCAATGTGGGAGTAGATTTTGCCGGCCCTTTGATGAATAAGGGTATTTATACTAAAGGGAAAACAGATAATAAGAGCTATGTTTGTTTGTTTACGTGTGCTGCAACTCGTGCAGTCCATTTAGAGCTCGTGGAAGCCCTAGATGTCGACTCGTTCATTCGCTCCTTCCGCAGATTCACTGCTCGCAGAGGTTTACCAACAAGGATCATATCCGATAATGCTAAGACATTCAAAACAATGTCCAAAGAAATTAAACAATTAATTCGAAGTCCTAAGTTGAGCAGCTACTTAGAAACCCGGGGAGTAAAATGGGATTTTATCCTAGATCGATCCCCCTGGCAGGGAGGAATGTGGGAGCGGTTGGTAAGAAGTGTTAAGCGCTGCTTGAAGAAGGTTATAGGGCGTGCTAGTTTATGTTTCCAGGAACTAAGCACGTTACTTACAGAAGTAGAAGCAGTTGTTAATGCTAGGCCTATAACATATCTACATGATGACAGTGAAGGTATTTCATACCCCCTTACTCCATCTCAGCTCATTAATGGACGCAATCTTTTGCAGGGTCCAAACGAGAGGTATTTTGAAATAGTGAATACGTACGCCGCTTTGTCAAAGCGCGCGAAATACCAACGCAAATTACTCGAACAATTTTCAGAACGTTGGCGAAAGGACTATCTGTTAAATCTCATGGAAGCCTATAAACCAAAACAGGTTCACGATAAACCATCAATTGCAGTAGGCGATATAGTAATATTAAAGAATGATTTCTGTAAAAGAGCATTTTGGAAATTATGCAGAGTTGTTGAGTTTTTTGTAGGTGCTGACGGAAATATTAGAGGAGCAAAGGTTCAAGTGGCATCAACTAATGGTAAGAAAATTCTTAACAGACCTTTGCAACATTTGATTCCATTAGAGGTTAACGCGAATACACAAAGTATAGGTACTGTAGAGGCGCCGCATGCGCAAGCAGACCCTACTAACGAGCCGCTAACAAGTAATGCTAAGGGTAGACCTAAGAGAAATGCTGCTATAATAGGTGAATTAATTCGTAGAGACACAAACGTACATTAGCTCAAGCTACATTTATCAAAGTATCATTGTTATGTTGTTTTTTGAATCTTCTCATAGTTAATGATTAGAACTCATTCGTATAATCGTGTAGTAATGGTTGATCGCTAGACGATCAACGGGGGGAGTGTATTGCGAAGGAGACAGAAAACCTCCATTCTGGTCCAGGGCTCCGGGACACATGGTGAGAAGGTCTTACCATATTTGGCATTTCCGGCATCTCTTCGCATTACGCCCTCCCGTCGCCAGTATTGATTAGAATTAGATGCACGAGGCATGGAGAGAGGTTCGCTCTCTTGAGTATAAATAATCAGTATAATCATATATATATATCTTCTTGTTAGAAAGCATGTGTCTCTCTGTGGTACACACCTATGTTCCGCCCAAGTCACAACAGACCCAGAACACTGCTCGATAAGGATAAGCTTCTCAATTTCCTAAAAACTACCTTCGGATGCTAGGTAGAAACAAATACAAATACAAAAAATTCAAAACAAATTTAATATTGCAAAGGAAATCTGAAAAATAGCATACTGAAGTACTCTTCGTTCGACACTGCTCACGCTGGATAATGACACGAGGAAAACATAAATTTTTATCCAGATGCGGATCGAAAGTAGCATGAGATTAAGAATGGCCCGTTTAATTGGTTCGTTGCTTTTGACTTGATCTAGTTTTCGATCCACTTCTCGATAGAATGTTTCCCTTGTGTTACCTCCCGATATTCATACTCTGTGGAGTGTCGGACAAAAAAAATTTTCGTACGCTTTTTCTTCTTTTCTGTGCCATTATCAAGTTATGAAATGGACGATTTTTTAAACGAAGGCTTTAGCTTGTGTTATAAATATGTACGTATTAGAAAAGTTTGCATAGGTTATTAGAAAAAAGGTTAAAAATTACGAAAAAAGGAAAGCCGTAGCCTTCATTAAAAATTGAACCAAGAATAATTTCAAAATAATCTCTTTATATTTGTCTCCACCAGTCAATTGGCTGATGACGTCAATAGTATAATTTAAGATAAGGTTAAATTGAAGTTAACATAGTTGCAGTAAAAAAAATCGCGCTTTCGAATTTATTGAGAGTAAAGCATACCAGATTCATGATTGTTCAACCAATCTTTTAACAGCACATAGCATGCTTCGACTGATCTCCCAGCGTGGTCTTTTTGCACATTTGCAATATGACAATCAGCGATGCCGAGGTGCCTTAACAAATAAGAAAATAACACCGATGTCAATGAAGCCACGTCATCTACAGCACCATCAAACGTTTGTCAACCTTAATTTCCCTATAGCTGCAACACCACATCGGTGCAACTGCCACCAAGCCAATTTTTCCCAGGCTATCATTTTGGAATATAAAGTTTCTAGATAATTACTGTTGTTCTGGCTTATATCATTTATGTCTATACCCGCAGTCAGTGGCGGTTTTAGGCGGGTCCAAGGGGGCCATGGTCTCAGGCCCCGCGCTTATGGTAGCCAAAAGGGGCCCCTCACCTAAGAAAAAAATAGAAAACTGTAAAGAACAAAAGCCCCGCATATGTTTTCGGCCCTGGGCCCTGCAGTCGCTTAAAATGGCTGCTGCCCACAGTCCAGAAAACATGACGGTCATTACGGTCAGCTACCACGAGGAAGGCTCTTACAAACCAAAACAGCTTAAATGCCACACTTTAGTGCCGCCTAGTTTTCGTTGTTTTTCTGAGGAAGTATTCCTATCTTGAGGGTATGGCCACTTTTCTCAACTCTTTAGGTACCAAAACCAAATTATAGTAGTTTGAAAGGGAAATAGCCGGTGCTTATTTGGTCATATCTCTGGCAACGTGTAATATTTTTGTCATGTTTTTCAAGTTAATTGTTTAAAATTCAAAAACTCTTAAAATATTCTCTAATGACGTCAGGTGACGTCATACTCTTGTTATGATGGATTCAACTGTCCTTTCAAATATAGATTGATGATATCATTCTGTTGATCTGTGTGACTGATAAGTTGGTTGGTTGATTTTTTTGGTATATACAATAAATGATTCAACATTTGGCGCTGTTTGTATACCGAAAGGCCGCCGGTTCACACAAAAAACTTGAAAAACTTGAATTTTATTTTAATTTTTAATGATTTCAAATATAGATTAATTTATACTGCTGTATTTTCATTCACAGGTTAGCGTAGTGGGAAACATGTAGTCCCCGACTGGTTTTTCATTCAAAAAACTTCTTGTTTGACTTTAGGATGGTAGTCGGTAGAAATTAAAAAGATTTTCGCATACAACTCCTAGTCGCCTACAACCACTTTAAGTTCCATTCAGTTTGCAGCGGAATACATTTGCATTCGAAGTGCATAACTGCTTGAAAATGTCAAGAAATAAAAAAGTGACCTATCCATAGATCTTGTTATCGCCATGTGACCATCTTTATTAGCTTTATTGATTAACATTTTCATCAATTATCTTTGAGTCGATTCAACATTAAACCTATATGGTATTCAATTGAAAAATGAAGTGAAAATTTCAATTAATGTGAACTACCTTGCAAAAGTTTCGTAACATCCTGCAATATGCTCGCTGAGTTTGAGAAATGTTCGTCGCAGATATTCTCTCGGTTCAACATTCTTGAAGGACTGGTCATATATCACGTGGACGGCCTGGTGGCTTGTCATTGAGCAAAACCCAGAAGAGGTGGAGCCGAAACGAGAAGATCTATACTTCTCCTCGAGGTACTCTAGAAAATGTATTTTTCTCTTTAGACACATTGAAAAATATAGAATAAATTAGTAACAATATAGAGTACGATTCCAAGTAGAGTTGTTGTGTGTAAATATGATTTTTCAGCAAAAGTGTCTTCAATACAGGGTCTACCTTCAGTGCCTTCGCTAAGGAGGTGTGGGAGAGATGTCGTGACAAACCCTTGAAAAAAAATTTATTGTAAAAACGAGGGGTTTTGTACCATCTAGGTGTGTTTCGTCGGCACATTTGTCGGCAAATGGGTTCGGAGCAGGAACAACCCCCCCCCCCACCCAGAGTGAGTCTGGTACCCAGGGTCCCCCCCCCTTAAGCAGAAAGCTAGCGAAGCCATAGATACCTTACAGGGGAAAATCGTATTATTTTCCTGAACGCTTGTCTAATCCTCTCTTCTTTTTCCGCAAACGAATTCATATGGCACAGGTTCCCAGGCTACAGTATTCATGACAAAGTCTTACAAACTCACCTACTTTCTACAAATATTTTGCTCATATTGATTACATGCATACGTACAAACATAAATATATTTGTCACAGCAGGTCATGGTTAAGCTAAAAAGCTGACGAAGACCTGCAAATTAAAAGTTAAATGAAAAAATAATTTTTCCACAGATGTATTTAAAAACTTCTAAAAGCAAATGAAATTAGAAAATGTGTTTTGAAAGATATTTGTCATGTGATCCTTCATATGATATGTCATATGATCAAATCACTAAAAATCACTAAAATCACTAATCACGAAACATAATAGAATCAGGCTTTGCGATATACCTTGGCTGATTATGACTTTCAAGTCGATTTCTTTTTTTCCTTTCTGTACAATATCAACTAAACAGCGAAAACTAACCAAATCCTCAGATCGTCTATGGAACGTAAAGTCAGCTACTGGCAGGTTTCCAATGCACTCTGGGTCGAAAACTGAATCAAATGAACAGTCCTGTAAAACGAAGTAATATATCTCAACAAAAAGCTGAATTATATATATGAACAAGGCCCAACAATAGATTCTCTGGGGCCTGGGGCAAAAAAAGGCAGGATCCGTAATGACGTCTTTAAAATTGTAGTTGTTATTGCTGCCATTATATGTAAGAGCTTAATTATAACTTCTTAGGGCTCCTCTCAGCTCGGGGCCAGGGGCAATAGGGCCACTGCGTCCCTTCCCTACCGGTCTGATATGAACAAATCAAATTCAATTTTCAGATATCATTTTGGGTGACACCCTAACAGTAGGTACAGGAAACAAGACCCCTCCCTGTTTTTATGTTTTGAAACAATTTCCTCTATGTTGGATCCAGGCCCTACTGTTGTGTGATAACACATATTTCTTTCTTTAAATCGTCATGTAAATTTAATAAAACAAATATCACACTACCAGTTTTTTCCTCGCATCATTGTTCCTGTTCTTGAGTCCATCAGATAAAACACAAACCAGTTTTTGGAAAGAAAACTCTCAAGGACTTTTATATAATAGCAAGGGAGTTTTTAAAGGCGAAGTTGATTTGCCCGAAGACAATCCAACCCGAGAAATTAAAAAAGCCAGCGAAACCCAAACCTGCTCAGACAAAGGCCAGGCAATTTCTTTGGCCTCGCCCCCCAGAACGCCGGAAAACCCCTTTTTAAAAACCTAGAAATGAACAAAAAGAATTCCCAGTCAAGAGGAACTGCTACTACTTAGGATCCGTTAGATTAAACTCTCCAAAGTTGTGTTTGGGTAAACTTTCCAACATTTTTTCGAATATATCATTGTAAAAAAGGGGGGTGGGGCTCTAGCCCCTTCAAGCCCAATGGCTGTGCGGTGCCTTATTCAGTCACTAGCAATTTATTAAAGAATGGTAAATAAAATCTAAAAACCTGTTTTAAGTCCCCAAACTCTAAAGGCCAATCTTCATTAGGTTTTTTAACTATTATTTCGACATATGAATTGTCGGCATTTTGTACTTTCAGTGCCTTTCGACTAAGTGCTGCTTCTGTAAATTCTTCAGCTTCCTTTTTCATCAACTGTAAATAGAGGTAAAAGATTAAATCAAAAATTACGTCACGCGCTTCTTATAAGCTCAAACTATGTACACTTCTATTTGGGAAAATTTTACAGTAGGGTAAATGGACAGAATAGAGATTCTCTATTCTGTGGTAAGATGTATAGCATGAGCGAGCATGGGAGTTTCATACTGCCTATCCTAATCATTATTAATGGGCTGCATATCTATAAGGACTATAAGAAGGCCTCAATTGTCTCTACTAGGTTTAATATAGGCAAACATTCTGCATAATTATAATCAAATTATGTACAATGAGCCGATGGGCAAATCATTCAATGAACATCTCGCACATCTTCTTAGAAATCCTATTGTTTCATCTGAAAGTCCAGGAAATATATTTGTTTTCGTGAAAATCTCGTACGCTATTTGCAACAGTAAACTGCCCCTAGTTTGAGCAATAATAATTGAGCATCTGTTAAAAAAATGTTAAAAGGAAGGGTTTTGTTGAATACAGGGTTGGCACTCCAAGCAAACGTTCAAGGTGACGGTGTTTATATAATTAGATTCATAGAAAAAGAAAAGAAGGACAGCACGAGTCTAGAAGGGTTTTCGAAGTACACTCTTTTTTTATAAGAACCAGATAATTTTTGCCGAGCCTCCATGTTCTTAACTTTTCTATAATTTTAGGCTCAAATGTTCTTAAAATCGTTCTTATTTAAAGAGTGATTTTTTGCAAATATTTGAGACGTTACATACTGTTTTACTGATGTTATCCTGATCTAAGACGTTTTACTGGGTAACTTTTAAAAATAAAGCAATGACTGCTAGTGTTTATGGACAAACTTGCATAGTTTTGCTCTATTGACGTGACATAAATTTCAAAATTCGAATTGTTTTTTTTTTAATTTCTCCACTGAAGCTGAGCATGTTCTAGCCTTAATCTTATTTTTTGGACAAATCGAGCATCAGTGTTCTTATAAAAAAAGAGTGTATGCATTCTGTATAATAAAATTGATGCCCAAAAGTTGTCATACTAATTTTCTTAACAGTCTTGCTCACCAAGTAAGAAGGCAAAAGAGGAGAAGGTTGAGTTTAAAAGAAGGGAGTTGTCAAAATGGCCATACCGTCTCGCCCTCAGGTGTCTGCTCCCAAAAAACGATTTTTAGCCCAAGGCAGTTACCAAGAAGACCATGTGTTTTAAAAAATGCACTTGCATTCATCCATTTACATTTCGGCTTCTTCCTCATAATCCTGCCACCAGTAAAGTGAAGATAGAATGCATGAAGCTTCTCTTTCTGAAAACAAAATGAGACACTGGGCTTGCATGTTTTGGCAGTCGATTTTGCTTGTCGGCGACTTATGCATTTTGTAGCAGATACCCACACAGCGTCTTGAGATAATACATCTTCCTCTGTAAATTCGAAGGTGGCGTTCTCCAGCTCGTCGCCAGGTGGCCGCCGGATGATGACCTCAATAGGCTTTAAAAATCGTGAGCCTTTTGGGCCTAACTCAACCAATGGCAGATCTGTAGTACAGCCAGATTTCTGTAAATCCTTCCAGTCGTTTGGGCGGCAAATATGAACACTGACATTTATCATCTTGATTTGTCCTTCAGGGATTGCACCTTTAGGTACTCGGATTGAAACCGAGGTTCCTTCAATATCAAGGTACCCTCCTGTTGATTCGAAGAACTTAGATCTTTGTAAAGTGATCCTGGGTTCATCGTAGCTTTCGCTGTCGATCGAAGATCCAATTCTACAAAAATTAGCAAATGATAGAACGGAAAAAAGGCTAAAGCAAAGGAATAAACAAATAATAGAAAATCTAAAACAGATATAAATTTGAGCAAAGAAGGAAAAGAGTAGTTTTTCGGCAATTGACTGTTTTAGATGTGCAATCATTTAATATGCCTGTCAAATTATACGGCTAAAATACCAAAACGGTTTTCTAAGACATTACCTCGAAACGAGTGTATGTAAATCACAAACGTTACTCCGTGCTGCAGGATTTCTATAGGTGTGGTCGAAAAATAGTGGTCAGAGAGAGTGGGGGTACTACAGAATTTACCCCTTGAATTCATTGAAGAGAACACAATACATACCTCGTCGAAAGGCCGCTGATGTCCATGTCACTGAAAGCCTCTGATGTTGATTCAGGGTCAAATAACAGTGCTGCCTCAATTGGGTTATCGTCAACTTCATTCCTATCAATGTTCAAACCAATAGATGGGCCATCAAATGGGTCATCGATGTCTAAATCATTAGGACCAATAGCATCATTTATTGAAGATTCTTCATTCGAAAGCAGATAAGAAAGATGTCTTTGGCTGGGGAAGTCTTGGCAAGAGGGATTAAAATGAAAGGTCTGATGAATAACTAGAGACTCATCTGTTAAAGAATTTTTAGATCCGAAAATATTTCTAACGTTCAATTTCTCGTCTTCTGGCTCTGGTGTTCCGAGATTTACTTTGATTGATGGGTCTCTGCCAGTAGTGAAAGTATCAGAGCATTCCCATGATATTATAGTTGACGTTGTTCTTTGAGTGCCTATAAAAAAGCATAAACATTTGTTTCTATAAAATAACTCTGTACAATTGATGCCTCCACAGATTACTATCGTTTACAAAGGATCGAGCCAGCCCAGCAGAACCTTTTTGGTTTAAATTGCCCTTCCTCTCTCACTCTTATAAAATTGCTGTTTTCTCTTTTCTGCTAAAGAGCTTTAAAATTGCCCTGGCTCCGAAAGTTGTGTTGAAGTAAGAGAAAATTCAAGGTGCAATTTTCTTTAACACACATATATGATAAAAATTAATTTTTTACCGGTTTGTCATACAGTGCTCGAAAAGTATAGGCAGAGCTGTACACGCTTTGGTGTATAGAATAGGACTGCTATAAGTTGCACAGACGAGCTTCACGCTTGATGCCATCATGAGGCACTGCGTACACACATATATAATGCCTTCACACACATTTATATATAAGCATGTACAGCTGTGCCTATACATCATTGAGCACGGACAGTAATTTTCATATACATATCTATTTATAATTTTCTATTGTTCCAAGATATGGTTCAATCCTAAGGATGCGTTAAGCCTGGCTTAGCCATTCAGGACTCCACAACCCCAAAAAGACAACTCTAGGTTGCTCTTTTATAGCCGCTGGAATTGTTTCACACTGTCCCCTCTAAAAACGAAACCCTGAAATCAACGGTAGCCTTAGAAAAATATGTACCAAAATAAAATATTAAGTTCCTAGGCTTATCTCTATTACCTTATTACTTCCATTTTACAGTTCTTGTCATATTTACCTTGTAATTAAAGAAAACTTTTAATGGAATGCCTTGATTGGCTATTAATTAGCTCAAGTGGTTTCATTGGTTACTGTAACAAAAATAATTGATGATTGTGAAAATAATCACTATAATTAAAACTTACCATCTCCTATGATATCATACGACACTTCTTCCTCCTGCCTTGGGGAAATGTTTGTAACAGTAACAATGCCCTCCAATGCTACATTAGCATTCTTTGAAGTACAAAATTTTCTCCTCATTTTTAGAATTAGAGGGATAAAGCACACAACGAGAATCACACTGAAGAACAATACAATTGATGATATAGTCATAGAAATTCTGTCGTTTCCCAAAACCTTCCTCTCAGGAGCTAGAAAACAACAGAACATACTTTAGATAGAATGAAAATGCAAGAAAAAGCTTGGAAATATAGCAGCCAAGGACACCTAGCAAAGATGATATAAGGAGCGGATCCTCAGGGAGTTCTTCATGACGTGGCCAACCTGTACTGGGCAATCAGCCCCCCCCCCCAACTTCCCACCCCACCTCTTCAGAGCTGTGGCAGAAGTTTTACTGATGTTGTTTTACTTGTGGATTTTGGATTACCAAATTGAAAATTTGAGGCAATTTGAATATTTCATAAAACGCAAAAACGAGGTTTCCCGTGAGCGAAGCGAGCAGACAATTTTAAAGACTACATCCTTTTGATAAACTTAAAATATTTTTCAGATCATTTTTTACAATCATTTTCTTGCAATCGTTTAAGACGTTTTACTATTTTTAGGCCCAATTTTGTTACCTTAGATCAATTCCATTCTCAAAATTGAATTAATTTCTTTATTAGGCGCTCTAGATCTCGAGGTTCTCGGGCAATTTGCCCCCTCTCCCCCCTCTCAGCAGCCCTGCTTATTGAATTCAGAACATTACAAAAGAAAGAAGAAAAAAAAATTCAGTAAATAAATGCAAATCGAACTCACTATATGTCATTGCCGAAGCCGAGGTCACAACTGCAAAGGGGGTCACTTCCTTAACGAGAAGGCCAGTATATTCAGTGAATGGCTGGTAATGTCCTCTGAAGGCGCATTTGGTGTCAGACACCGAAGTACATCGTTGCAATACAACGTGTTGGGGCGGGCAGTACGAGCATCTTTTGCAAGTTTGATTGATAGATTGCCCCGTGGAAAAAGTGCCCCATAGGCAGGGTGTGCAATGATGGTATGTCTTGAATAGATTCAGCGCTGCTTTATTCCACGAGGAATTCAAATCAGTCTGTGACATTCGGACACACTGCCAAGCTGCTCCATAGCCAGGCATACATACTGGACAAATAATTGCCCAACTTTTATTCGATTCACCGTTTAGATAAAACAACGAATAACTCGTAGAAGCGAATGAAATTTGCACGAAGCCCTAGGACAGAACCAATCAATGTAAGAAAAACATGGGTTAAAGGACACTATCATGGATGAAAATACGTATTGGATGAACATCATCGAAGCAACAAAACTTCAACACATATATAGGGTCAGAATTTGCGATGCGAATCGAAAAACTACTTGTTATCTTGAATAAATGTATTACAGTTGCATGCACTGAGAAGTGATATCTGCATCAACAACTCTAGCAGTCATGCAGGTCATAATTTAGGATTTTTTAGTAGTAATCATTTTCAAAATATGTTATGCCAATTGAAGCAAGCAGTGGTGTGGCTAGACAATTTAGCTTGGGGGGCGTTCAGAAAAAAATGACCAACTTAACTTTTTTGACCAACTATTTCTCCATAGAAAATTTATTAACAATGAAAAGAAAGTAGAAGAAAAAAAATGGTATGAAATTATAAGGAAATTACGTTTTACGAAGAAATTAAGTGAAATTAAGAAAATAAGTTAACTATTTAATTAATGCTAAAAATCCCGCTTCATGACCAATTTTCTTGCAGTTTACAGACATTTGGGAGCTTGACGCCCCCCACGCCCCCAAGGCCCCCTATCGGCACATCCCTGGAAGCAAGCACAGAATGAAATAAACCGATGCTTGAACGAAAATTGATTTTTACCAATAGGTTTTGGCGAAAAAAGCTTGCCAGTATCAGTGACAAGGCACTTGTTGCAGGAATGGGAAAATGTTTTGAAAGCTGCAGTTATAACCATGTTTTGAAAGTTGCATTTATAACAAGGGGCGTCGCCAAAGAGGGTATAGGGTGCGGTACCCCCTAACGCTTTGTCCGTCAGCACATTAAGGACTTTTGCCGGGCAAAAGAAGCAATCTTTGTACTCAGCCTGTAATGTTTTTGCGACAATTGTAAAGAATTAACATTTCTGTAGTAGTTGAACTTTCAAAGTTTGGCACTAAAGTGCGAACTTTGAAACTGAAACGCATAAAAACATCATATAAGAGTATTCAATTTTTTGACCACCCTTAAAGAGTGAGACACGCCCTTTTTTGTTTGCAAAAAAAATTCTTTACCCCTCTAAAAATTTCTTTCGGTTTCGCCCCAAATTTACCTGATTAAAAAATTATTGCCTGAAAATTTTTAGCTGCTGTCACAAACCTCTGCAATACATTTTGTCAATATAACTCTGTATGTTAATAACGGACTTTCCTAATAGTTTTGTCAAATCTCTATATCGGGACGGGCAAAGGATATAGTTACTACCTGAGACGGCACCATGGTTGCCACCGAAGGAGAAGGAAATTTTCTAATTTTGATGCTTCCAGTTCACTGGAAAATGATTTCTTTTAAGCAAATTTCACTAAAGGAATCCTTCTAATCATATTGAAAATTATTATTTTTTTAGTAAAATTTTTTTACAGCAGATAAAAGCAACAATTTCGCCGTGGTCTTGAAAAATACCAGGTTGTCAGTTACTTCTAAATTTAGATCCCTCTCTCCATCTTACCATGCCTTTTGAATGGAGCTCATAGTGAATTACAGTTGATGCTTCTACTGAGAAAATTTAGGAGAAATAGAGACAAGGCACAATTTTACCTAAAGAGGGCCTGGATTTTTAGATTTATTGCCAACGAGCAATCTTCAAATCTTCAAATCATTAGTTTGTTTACCTTCAATCATATCAAGGAATATCATATTTAACCAACGGAGCAACTGCCTTTGCTTGATTCTTTATTGATTTCATGACAAGAAGGTCTCTGAAATACCTAAAGCGTTTCTTCCACCGAGCGGATTTTACCTTAAATTTCCTATTGAGATACTATTGGGGGTGTGACACCCCCCATACCCTCCCGGTCGCGACGCCCCTGACAATTTTATTAGAGCAAATTAGGAACCAGAATTTAGCCATAAACCAACTAAGCCAAAGCAATAAAAGGTATTGTTTAGGGGATCTTAGTCGAGAGGGGGGCATTTGTTAGAAACTTTGGCCTCTTGAGGGGGCACCTATTCGAGGGTGGCAACCCCTGATAATCAGTGTGTATTCGGCATAAAACAGTTTAAGTAACGTTCAAGGAACAGCCTCGAACCAACATCAATAATTTGCTTTTTATATCCAAAGTAGGAAGTTTAACAGATTCATTAACGAAAAGTCGTCACCAAACGGAAACCCTAAGAGCAGATAAACAAGAGTGGCTTGATAAAATATTTCTTTATGATTGATTCTTCAAAATATCAACATTCAAGAAGGTGGCCTGTGCAAACTTTGTTCTCGATTTATCACTCCTGCACAAATTGGTGATCATCGCACATTAAATAAGGGCTACATTATAAACATTTACTCACAATTTGCATAGATAGCAGAATCAAATGATAGCACTTCATCTTTAGGCTTTCAAATGAGCGAATCCCTCCTCGTCGTTCTCTCGAGCAGCTATGAAATGAAATGCCAGCTACGACAAGGAACCTGGTTTCGAAACGGAAAAGGGGAATTCCCAGAACGAAGGTTAATTGTGAACAAAGCACTGCTTTCAACATTCCACTTCCTTTCATTTTAGAGTAAGCTAACAATGGGCCATTTTGTAACAATAAGCGTTACGTAAGCATCCCATAATGTATTCTTATTCTGAAATCATTTTGTCTATTGGATGGATTGTTCTCTATTTCTGTTGCTCAAAATCTTTTAATGTGTAGCTAATGACGGGCCATTCTCAAAGAAAACTTGAGAAACCCGAACCTCTTTTTATCTAAAAATAGTCCCCTGCCCGTTTAAACTACCTTCCCGGTCTATTTTAGTTCTCAGAGCATGAATCTAATCATTTCTTCACGCGAATACTTAGTAAAAAGTCTCGAAATTCTCTCCCCGAGGCTGACATGACGTCAGAATTTGTCGGCCCCTTTGAAAAAAAATGACGGTAGAGATTTTATTTTGACCCGGAGTCAAAATAAAATCTTCAACGATGGATCATTATCGCCAATTAAGCGGATTAAAAACGACAGATAGCATCAAACTTTTTTCAGCAATTTAGCCTTTTACACGATCGTTGTCGTTCATCGCGGTCCAATATCGAAAAAAAATTTAAGGAAAAACGATCGTGTAAACCCGCCTTTAGCCTTTACACGATCGTTGTCATTCATCGCGGTCCAATATCGAAAAAAAATTTAAGGAAAAACGATCGTGTAGACCCGCCTGTAGAGATTTTATTTTGACCCGGAGTCAAAATAAAAACTTCAACGATGGATCATTATCGCCAATTAAGTGGATTAAAAACGACAGATAGCATCAAACTTTTTTCAGCAATTTAGCCTTTTACACGATCGTTGTCATTCATCGCGGTCCAATATCGAAAAAAAATTAAGAAAAAACGATCGTGTAAACCCGTCTTAACCCGGCCTTTACGCGAGTTAACTATTGCTTTGCTGAAGTGCCAAAGTTGGATTTATCATTACGCATCGCTGTAAAAACGCGCTGCGCACGCGCTCGCATCAAATTACAGCAAAATTTGTCGGGAAAAATTCTTTTAAACGCTTGAGAATGTTCTTGTGCGGCAAAGCCAGTTGATTTTTCATCAACAATCTCAGCAACGGCTTCATAAATAATTACTAATGGTAGTCACACAATAATTCGAGCAAAAACTTGTAAGAGAGAGTTTCGTAGCTGCATGCAACGTGTCTCGTTAATGTCTCCTTTGTTTTCTAACGCGCGCTATAACTCTGTCTAGAAATTTCGCTTACTTTCTGTAAAGAGATATAAGACATTTGAGTGCATTCAAATTTATGAGACTTAAAGTAAAGTAGTTAATTGCCCACCCAACAAAATTGAGGGGCCTTTTTTCTGTTTTCGCTAGATTGGTTAACTCTGTTTTCGAATGAAATTCTTATTTTGTTAGGCCCCTAGATCTTAAGGCCCTAGAGCAATTTGGCATCGCCAGGGTAAGGAGGCAGGCTTCAGCCAAAGGGCATTTGAAAAAAACCTAGCTTCTTCCTCTTATTATATTTCGATTTTCTTTAGGCATCTTGAAAATGGTCTAACAGCTGTCATAAAATATATTTCAACAAGTTTTGAGAAATTTCGTCATGAATAAGAAAATGGTCTTACTGAAACTATGCCACTGAACAGCCAATATGCACAAGGGGCAACTGAAATCAACTTTATTCTAACGAGGCACACGTATAAGAGCTAGGTGGCTTTTTACCTTTTTGATACAAGACTCTTTGAACTCTCTGTAGAATGGGAAGGCTACTTGCTGCAATTGTTACGTTTACATACATCTGGTCATTGTCGCGGAAAGCAGGGAGTTTGCCGCGCAAACGCCTTTCCCACGGTTTACTTGCGTAATTAACCAGCGTGCTATTAATCAAGGTCGTGTTTTCAGTATTCTTACTATTTCTTTTGTCTCGTAATAGATCTACATAGGTTTAATCGTTAACACATTTATTGTTGGTAATATCTTTTGTATTTGCCGCTTGGTTAATTGACTTGGAACATTTACACATATCTTTTGTAATCATATTTTCTAAAGGGACCGATAACTAAAAACTAATTGCTTATGGTTTAATGAAGTGAGTGTGTGTTGGAAATGAGCGTGTAATGTATACCACATATTTTTACTAATAAAATGATAAAATACAAAATGTTGTATTGATTGTTGATTGCCTTACTGCAACACACTTTGTTGATTTGTTCGGACTGTTATGATAGTCATAACACAGGAAGGGTATGGAAAGAGGCTTTTCAACAACTTCATATTTGGACAGTAATGCTACATTGAATCAAATATTGTACACTTTAATTCTAGCAAATTTGTATCTTATACAGAAGCCCACCGAGTTATCTGCCAAAGTAACCTCAATTCTGTTTCACATGGTTAGTCATCCTTTACATCAAGACAGAAGGAGATCCCATAAAAATTATAGGCCATTTTGTATTCATCTTCACTACAAACAACGTTTTTAGTTACAGCTGATTAAAGTAAATAACCATGCAAAAACAAAGTTATTGTTATCAATATCTTTCATTGTTAGCCATCCTGTTACTATGAAGCCCAATCTTCCTTTTAGATTTCAAACCAACTATGTGCAATTTAACATCTCAACTTATTCACGTAGAAAAACTGTTTTAACAACTTTTAAAAACTTTAAAATTTGAAAAAAACTGACACTAACCATTTTTGTTTGTGCAGATTATTTTCTCAAAGAGCTTTCCCAAACATTACATTATTTTCCATATTTTTTGCTAGAACTTTAGAAATGATACTTAAAATTGAGATCCATTCAACTTAACCCAAAATAAGCATCCTTGCTAAATCTTTTTAATTAATCCAGCCCAAAATAAAGCTTGAGTCATACAAAATATCTATCTTGTCAATTCACATCCGATACTTTCACCCAGAATTGTCACCTGAAAGTCTACTGTCGTGTAGTGTCTTGAATAAATGGGGAAGTTACAATTGATGAGGACTGAAGGTAGCTTTGTGACCCTACAAAAACATAAAAGTGACAATGAATAGCTGTATAAAATACTTATGATTACACAAGGTAATAATGGACAAATATCCAGCAGAGTTAGCTTATGCAAATGTTATCTGTGATAACGCAATGTGATTGCAGCATGTAGGCTGGTATAATCATCTTCTAGCTTTTACAGTTAATTCAAGGAAAATGCAGAAAGATAATAAAAGTCATGAACTGATAAAGCTTATTTGTCAAAATTGAATATGGAATATTGCATCTTAAAAGGTGCTTATCTCATCAACACTTCAAGGAAAGCAAGGTTTGAAAGAAGATGCTTCTACTGCATAACAAAAATAGAATAATATCTTGCATGAATTTCATGCAAGTCAAACAAAACTTTTCAATTTGATTAACCTTCACCTGAATGTGCACAGAAGGACTACTTTGCAGCCATTAAGCAGGCCTGTTCTTTAATTTTGTCTTCATATGTCAACTGACTCTGCCTAAAATGAAAATAATTTAATTAATAGTGATAAACATCAAATGATCTAAATGGATCCCTTAATCTTATTTGATGATGTCAGGATGGTGGTGATGATGATGATAAAACAAGGAAATAAGCTGACTGGTTTCCCTAGTGACTTGATGTATGGACACTAACAAGAATTAACAGAAATAGGGACTGCTGGGAAAACTACTCAAATTTGGTGAGCATTAACAGTAGTAACCTTTTGCTAACTCAGCATACACTTTACTGACAGTGGGTCAGTAAAGTTCTTCAAAACATTTTGATAAAAGCTAATAATGTCTTAAATAAATTTTGATAAAAGATTTCAATTGTTCAGTCTGAAAAGTCATGTCATATCTGAGTAGTTACTTGTTTTATACACAAAAAATTAGAAAATTAGTTTTGGCAAAGAGAAGGTAACAACACAGCTTCTGTCCACTTACGCATACAATGCAAATGCTTCAGCTTGTGCCGGTTGCTGGAAGTTTGGTTCATTTAAGAGCATTTGAATGCCAAGAAGAACCTGATGTTGCAAAATTTTAAAAATATGCTATAGTGTTAGTCTCAATGGAGATTAGAGACAAATCAATGAGACATCATTTTCTTACAATATTACTAGTGTGGTGTCAGCCACTAGGCAGTGGGGTGGGGGGGGGGAGGGTGGCTAAATGCATATTTCATTACCATGACCTTTTTATTGTCAATAAAATGCCTACTTACCAACAGTGAACAACAATAAACACTCATGAGTATAAACACTTTTGGTTACGTAAAGGCAGTTTCAAAATCATAGAACAGTGTCAAAAAATATTTTGACAAAATATTACCCCTCCCCTAACATTTTCTCGTCAAATATAAATGAATACAAAATTGATGCTGTTGAGTACTACTACACATTGCATTGACTTTTATACACTTTGTCAGATTGCTTTCCAAAGCATAAAATAAACTAATGAAATGACTTGTTGCTAAAAAAACCATTTTTATGAAATAACAGCATGACATTACCTGTTTCACTGTAATCTGTGGCTTCCACCCTTTGTTTCTGTCCAGCAATGACAAAGAAACAGTTCCAGATGGGAATACATTTGGATGGAGGATTGGAGGGTCAAAATAGCCTGAACAATAATGAAAATTATTATTTATATGCTCATATTGTCAAAAAAAATTCAGAGGTTTATGAAACAATGGAACATAGCAACCCTTCTGCAATTCAAAATAAGCTAGCTAATCTCACTACAATTTTGAGATACAGATGAAAGAAAAATAGATAGTCAAGCATTTATAGGAAGAGGAAGAAACATTTTGAGTTTGTTATTGCTATTTATTTATGAGAGCTTTACAAAATGTTTATATTCAAATTGTTGAGAGCCTCTCAATAAAATACTGCTTCTTCAAAAGCCCTAACAATGAAACATTGACATCTCATTTTCAAAACATTAAAATATTGTTGGAGCTCAGCATCAAAAGCAAGCCATATGTCCAAGCAGGGAAGTGCATTTTTGGATAAAAATAATTCTACTTTTATAGAAATATTTTTGCAAATATGAAAAAAGACTTACAGGAAGGGGGCTCAAAAGGATAATTTCCACTAAATTTAATTTTCAATTTGTATAAACCTCCTTCCCATGGTGTCTAAAATATAAATCATGATTGATTAAAGTAAGTTGCATAAAAAATACCATAATAAAAAAGCTAAAAAAGTAAATATTGAAGAGGGGGAATCTCTGAGATTGGGAATCTCTGAGATGGGGGCAGGGCTGAGAAATTGACTGGCTACCAAATGGCATATTATATGGTCAAATTGAATTTGATTAATTTCATCATGAAAAAGAATGAGTTTATACCTATTTTCTGATTTTGGTATATAAGCAAAATATAAAAACATTAGTTTTATGTGCAAAGAATGAGTTTATATAGAAATGATGGGAGAACAAGTGTAAGTAACTAACCAACAAATTGACACAGTTTCTTTAACAGAATGACACGCAAGAATTCACATTTCCTGTAATTATTGTTCTTGCAATTACAAATTGGTGATGTCATTAGCAAGATAATTTTCAAATTTTCATGTTCTTGTAATTGCAGCAGTTGTAAATGTAGGATATATATAAGCTAACAAAGAGAAACAAGCAAGTTACCTTTGATTTTCCAGGAATGGCTGAAAAAATGATGGGAGGTTAGAAATACAGACAATGATATGTTTCTAAAAATAATAGATTGGTATCTCTAGCTTGATATCTTTTTCTAACCTCTATTATAACCAATCACATGTCCAATTGGACATAACTAATTGAGTAAGATATTCAAGCTAAATTTGGCAGTGGGAGGGCTATTGAAATTTGTTTTGGGACACATCTTTTCTATTGCATGGGGGTATTTTCTAATAATATGTTTGGCATTACTGGCATGCAAACTTTGAAACAAGTGTGGGAGTTATTTCAAAAACTCATAAAATGAGGAAAACTTTTTTTAAGAAATTAGAGAAAAGTAGACAAATTCAATACACAGCTTATAACAAGGATTAAAGTTTACAGACGGTTTGCAAATTTTATTGTTCTCCTTAGCTTCAACAGATAATATAGTTTCAACTTAGCCAGGGTGCATTCTTAAATGTACTTATGCCTGAAGATCTTTGGCGTACACTCAGGTCTTTTTGTGTTCATTGTGCAAACCAATAAAATTTTTGTTGGAATTTGTAAAACTTGATGTAAAACAAGAATCCACGTACATGGTTAACATAACATGAAAAAGAATAAAATAATGACTCATACACCACAGTTTTCTCTATTAATCAGTTTTCTTTGTCTGGCGTACAATTTTTCTGTTTTACTAAGTGCTCATATTTTGGCATACCTAAACCAATGCCCTGGTGCATGTTAACATGAAATGCACCCTGGCAGCTTAGAAGGCCATTTTATGCATTCAGGGCAAATAAGAAATGCCATACCACAGTCCCAAAGTAACCAGTTTGTCACACCATTTTCATCTTTACGTGGTTCAGCTGAGAACCCCTGTAAATTCAAATAAATAATGCCAGTAAAAATAATGCAGGGCCTCCGACAAAGGTGGTTGATAAACCAGATAAGAACTTGTAGCTTTCAATGCGTATCTAGCTATCTTTTAAACAAATGGAGCAAGCATCAGGTTGGTTTCTTCTGGTTTGAGTATGTTTTCTATGCAGCAAGATAATATTACTAAATAGGGAAGCGCAAAAACAAATAAATGTTTCAATAATTCACGAAAGATCACAAAAATAGCTAAGAAACTATCATACCTTTGGATGATGCAGTTTCCATACTTTGTGTTCTTCTTTAAGCCGTTCACATGGGTCGATTTTCGGTTCCGCAGTCGCCATATTTCTGATCATAACATCACCAGAGAGAGGCCGTGGCGCGAAAGCAGAACGTCCATGGAGCTGTCTAGTTTCCATACTGCTCGACCTGATGACGTAATTAGTTAACCCTTACCCTAACCCTTCACTTGGAATAATTAATCATGCTTATTTATGACTATCATGTCGAGCAGTATGGAAATTAGACAATTCCAACGTTCATAGGGGTGCTAGCGAGAGTGCTGTTTAGCAAGTTCCAGTACCATTTTTGCTATGTTCCCCTGTTCCCCAAAACTCCTGGGAGACCCTCGTTTGTTTCCATCCTTTTGAGGCGCTCATATCCAGGGATGTAGTCGTAGAATGTTAACAAGGGGGGCTTCATGAATTTTCTTAGTTTTTCTTGTCATGTGATTATTGCAACTTGAACATGGTGAGGGTTGACGTTTTACCGAACATTGGTTGCGCAGTCAGGTACATTGACCGTGTGCGAGCGGCAGCTGAGATGGGAGATTCGATACAGTGGAAAGAGAAGGGCGAAAATGTTGAGATATGGCCCTCTAAGAACGGCAAGAAATGCATCTAAAATGTTTATGGCATCGATAAGAAAGAACTTTCTTTCAAATAACAATTCACCCATTGGTTACAAAACAGAGGCGATTTCATCAGCTAATGAACATTGCTACTAAAAATGTCATACAGAACTGTGATTCAGTGGACTTGGAAAGCATTGATAGTTTGCATTGTTAAGAAAATTGTATTGTTCTAATAAAAAAATGTGTAATGCATGAAATATAAAAACTAGACAAGACATGGTCAAATAACTGGTTGTTGAATCAGGCATTTCTAAATGTAACAAAAAACCAACTGTCTATACAGAACTGCAACTAAACGTACTCAGTAAGAAATCATTCAAAAATTGTCTATCTGTATATTTCAAACTTTGTGTACATTTTCATGCATATAAAGCCTACGATGCCTTTAAATCTGCCAATCGCTTTTTTCCTTTTCTGGTTTAGTCGTCAATGGCTGACCGTAACAATTCTTCACAGCTTACTCTGCGTTGTATGATTCTTGGCTGTATCCAAGACCAAACAATGGGGAAAATGACCCCCCCCCCACTTTCTTCGGAAATTTTAATAAGGGGGATGCGCCCCCATGAGCCCCCTCCCCCACCACTTCATCATCATCATCATCATCATCAAAGGCGTAGGCCTAGTGGCCCTTGGCACCTCTCACAATGGCAGCCCATTCGAGGCGATCTTGAGCATGCTTCATGGCAGTTGCTAGTGGAAGACCAGTGTCTTTTCTGACCTGGTCTAGCCTGAGTTCCAGACCCCAAACTAGAAGTATATACTATTTGGAGTCTGGGGCTCAGGCTAACCTGGTCTTGCCATCTCAAAGGTGGTCTACCTTTGAGATCTTGGATAATTTCCCTGAAAATTTTTGGATAAAAACAGACTTGATGTAGTTGTATATCCACTTCACCCCTGTATATCCTATTTAATTTGAGCTTGTATCTGACTATCATTATGGCCACAGTATAAATAAGGTTCCAAATAAATACGCCGTTTTTTGGAGTACAATTTTTCAAGAAGAAAATTAATTTTAGGATTTCAAATTTGTTAAAATCAAACACGGTTATAAATTTTTGGATTTTGAGCAGGACCTCAAATTTTGGGGTATCACATATGTTTTCACATCTTTCATTGAGTTATTTGATTATTCAAATATTGGGTATGTTTTTATAATCCGAAATGGCACAGCCCCGACCTCTGCCTATTGAATTTACCCCTTTTCCCCCTGCCTATTGAATTTACCCCTTTTTCCCCGGGTATAATCTACATCAATGGTAACTGGAAAGTATCAGCACTTGGCCATTCGCTACCCCGGGAGATTACTACAGTTATGTCCTAACAGGGGGGTTATACGCTTTCAAATGGTAGTGTTTTGACAATAACCCTCAAATGGTAGCATAATGGAAATTTTGTCATTGGTAGCCCATTTCTTTGTACGCACCTGGTCCTTCTTTGACAAATTTCATCAACTGTTGTTGATTAGGGAGAAATAAAACCTTGTTCATTGTCTATAATAAATCGCAAGCTAAACTAAGCCGTTGTGTCACTATCGAAACTGGGCCATTTGGTAAGATCCTCAAATCGACTGAACCCCCCTGTCAGGCCTTAATGGGAGTAGCCCCCTGGGTTCTCTACCCTATTTTTTTTTTCATCGGCCCCAACAATTGCCGTTATGAGATAACTTTTACACATACTCAGGAACGACAGCTATACCAAGAAACGATATGCAATGAATTTGACTCCAACATTTACATACTTGAAATGGCATAAAAGCGACAGAAGAATTTTTGCATTCAAATTTCTCTATTTACAGAAAGTTCACAAGAATGACAAATACACGCATTTGTACAAAAATCTTTGCCAGAAATCTCACAAGACAGCTGTCTAAACAATCACCATATTCATACAAGTGGTTGAAATCAAGCTGAAGGGAATAACGTGAGGGTGAGGGTGTTGTGAAGTAGGGATGTACCGGATATCCGGTAGGCCGGATAATCCGGCGCCGGATCGCTGATTTTTTGAAAATCCGGTTCCGGCCGGATTTGTTTCCGAAATCCGGCCAGTTGCCGGATTTTCCAGAACTTTAATCATAACTAAGAAAATTTGGAAAACCAAGTCAGACTCCCTTCATACAGTGATTAAAAATGGATTTTCCAGGACTAAACAATATCGACGATAAAACAAGCGCCTTGAAAACAGATTTGAAATGAAAGTGCTCGTCATCACGAAACAGGAAGACTGGATGATATAATTCACAAATTTGGTCCAGGGTTGCCAGATCGGCTTTTTAGGCCAAATTTTTTAATTTTTGGTTTTTAGATTTAGATTGCCTGGAAAAATTGTTTTTTGCTTACTACTTAAATATGACCTTGTTGGCCTTTTCAGCAGACGTCCAAAATTAATAAGTAATTACTACATTCATAGAATAATTAGTAGTTAACTACAAAGTGTTAACCAAATTTCAAATTTTATCACCTAACCTAAATATTATCTTGATATTAGCAAAGGGTTTTGGAAAAAAGTAAGATTCTTATCAAAGCTAAGAAATTATCTAACAGGCACAAGCGTAGAAATGTAACCAGTGCCTGCTCGATGGATTCTTGAGAGAGTTTTTGATTTGGCCTTTTTATGAGCATTTTGGCTTAAATTGCTCACCAGTCTAGCCTTCGTTTGTAAATTCAATCTGGCAACCCTGAATAGGTCTCTTTGATCTTCTCGCTATACATTTTTTCGCAAGGTGGCTCAAAACTTTTTATTACTGAAAATTCTATAAATGGTCAGATTATCCGGTAGAATCCGGCCGGATATTCCACGAAGAAATCCGGTAAATCCGGTTCCGGCCGGATTCTGAAAATCCTGATCCGGTACACCCCTATTGTGAAGTTGTCATGGTAACGGTTACGACTCTTGCACAATTATTCATAGAGTCGAGTTAGAGAGAGGAGAGTAGTGTTTGCGAGAAAGATCGATGGAGTTGAAATTCGAGTGCTGATCTGAACTATGCTTTGCTAATTATCGGAATTTTCCTCAATCGTGTTAAACGGCAACCTATGATTACAACAGGGGATATTACTTGGCCATTAATTCCGCCAAAGATGGCATGGTAGTGAAGCTAAATGCGATAACTAAATACAAAATATGGACTCAGATGTTCCTTGAATTCTGACTTGTTTTTAGACTGCAATTAAACGGAGTTTCTTGATGCTACTA
Source organism: Rhopilema esculentum (assembly GCF_057945365.1). Classification (NCBI taxonomy): domain Eukaryota; kingdom Metazoa; phylum Cnidaria; class Scyphozoa; order Rhizostomeae; family Rhizostomatidae; genus Rhopilema; species Rhopilema esculentum. The sequence goes on from NC_142816.1 coordinate 5,380,094, forward strand.
AATGAAGTTTCTAGACCTGCTTTTGAGCATATAAAAATACGTGCAAGAGATACATTAGACTAATCATCAGATCATCAGCTCTGCTGGGTCGTATTATCCTCTTCATAATATCTCTGTTTAAGGGTTCTATATTTTCTTAACATATACAAAGCTTCCAGTTCCTTTATGACATAATTTCCCCTGTCTATCATCTTCCTTATATCCTCAGGATTTGACAGGTCTCTGTTCTTCATAAATGCAGTTTTCAGCTTCTTTCGAAAGTAGTCAAAACCAAGTGGATAATCTCGGCCAAGGTGATACAGCTAAGAAAAAAGGTTACGTAAGACCAACACAAATCATTTACGTAATAAAAATATGCTAATATATGCTCAATAATTCTAGACACTACGCTTAATAGAGTTCTAAAGTGTGACGTCATCAAAAACCTATTTTTAGAATTTTTGAATTTTAACCACATAGCGTAAAAGATCACCATGAAATACTTTCAAATACGCAAAATTGGCCAAATATGTCTAAAATCGGTTGAGATATGGCTAATGAAAGATTTCAAGTTTGCTAACGAATCACTGTTATTTTGGCTCTGTTCATAAAGTTATGAACAGAGACCAAAATACAGAGGTTTGATGGGGAGAGAACCAATAAACATGTAGCCATATCTCTGCCATTTCGTAATACACTTGCCTGATTTTGCAAATTTAGAGGTGTTTCATGATGCTCTTTCAGGTTATGGGATCCACGTCATCACTTTAGAACTCTATATCGACAAGTATACTGTCAAGAAGACCCATCATCAGGGCCGGCGAAACGTATTTGAAAGTGGAGGGGCCAAAATATCAAAGTTTCTTAGGGATGACCAGAAACTGTATCTAAAATGAATTTTGACTGAAGGTGTCACATAGTCGCGTCTATTTTGATGTTGACTTGAAATAGAAAAGTTTTGCAAAGTTTTAGAATAACCACTATCATTAGCTCGTAATGAAGAATAGCTTGTGTGCCAAGTTTAGGCAGTGGAAAAAACGAAACTCCGTCAATTTGTGCTGGCACCAAGTTATTCTGGACTAGGTTTCTCAATCTATTGCTAAACCAAGCTGTTACTCGTTATAAAACTTAGACAATGACCGATTTCTTCGATCTAATTCCCATCTTCAATTTTATGTATGTCTTCTATGGTAAAGACATAGCAAAGTATGGTAAAGACATGGTAAAGCTAAGGACACATTTAAGAGAATATCAGGCAAAGTTACTTACAGAATAATATACTACATTAATTTCCACTCTTGCCTACAATGTTTCTTTAGCTCTGCAGAAAAGTGGGAGGCATGGCCCCCCCAGCCCCACCCCCGGTTTCGCCGACCCTGATCATAAATGTCAAAAGGCATAGCAAATAAGTAGTAATAAAATTAGAAATCGAGTCTGTTACACATACCTGTTTGTATAAATCAATTACCTCCCTTCGAAGTGGATTCGCCATTTCGTTTGACAGATCTAAGAAAGATAGACACTGTAAGAAAAAATCTATAGGCACTATCCCTTTTAATGACCAATAAAACAATTAAAGTTAGTCAAGTCTTTTGACTATGATTTTAGATATTTAACAGTTCCAATCCTTTAACGAAAATTGCAATGTCACAGCCAGTATTAGCAAATACTGAGAGGTTATGCCTTGGTTACCCCATACTAAAAAGTAATAATATATAGGAATGAAAATAACAAAATTTTTAGACTATGCTCTTTTAATGTTTAACTTAAGAGTATGTCACTTTATGTAACATTTCAGTGCTTCTTTCTTCTAAACATGCTGAAAGACCATCCCAATAAATGTTCAATTATTGTTAGATGAATTAGGTAGCCTACAGTTTGGTAAAGATAGACTGGGAAAATTATCCCCAACCCACTCTTGAAATTACCACTGACTACACAAGGTATTGCCTTTTTCAAGGAAATTTGATTTTGTCATTTCTGATGGTTTCTTTGTCACTGTGCCGTATTTATATTACCCTCCTTCTTTACAGTCGAGGTGGTGCCTGAAATCTTGCCATTCTGGTGAACTAATATTTAAAAAGCATCTGAGTTTCGAACCTCAAGAACATAAAGTCTTTAGTTTTTATCATTGCCTAACCATAAAATGCAAAACAAGCTATCAAAGATATCTGATAGAAAAAAATTCAGATTAATTGCAGCTTTAGGTGAAATGGAAATATTGTAACTAACATAACTAATATTGAAAAGAATAAATTTACTGCCTTTTGATCTTTGAAAAAATTGAAATTTTCTGGTACTCTCGTCATCTCTTTAGAAGTTACCAATAAGGTAAAAAAGTAACGAGGGTAGCAAGCATTTATGCAAGAAACCCTTTTGGGAAAGAAGTAATAATATCAAACAATTCAGTTATGAGAAGTTGGGTCACTTTTTCTAAAATGGCTACAAATCGTCCTTGGATGTGCTAAAACTGTCCAATCTGTTTCGGATATGGGTAGTTAAAAGCTTAAGTTTGGTTAATTTATATTTTCGCCTGGCTCAAAAATAGATCATACAGAAAACTCATATACAAGTTTGGGCTGGTGTGACCATTCAGAAGTATTTCACAGTGCTCTTTTAGCTAAATTCTTAATTAAAAAATTCTTATTTACAGATCTATTGTTTTCACTTTCCCACTCTACTAACACCTCCACAGATATGGATAGACAACATCTTGTGAAAGTGGCATCTAGACACATCCCGAGAAAAGCCTGAGAGAAAAATATTAAAATTGTCTCTTGTATCATATTGCTGAAACTTGTGGTAAACAGAAATTATAAAATGAGTTCTGATCGAAGTCACTTAATCTTCTCCAGGAAACCCATCCATCTCTTTGTAGATCTTTGGCTGTGGTTTCACCAGCTGTTGTGAAGTGTGGATCAAGCACTAACAGGTATACTTCTCTATCTCTGAGTTTTGAATCATGAGCTATACCAAGGATACACTTAGAAGCATTGTCAACATCACCACCCATCATTACCGGAGATTTAAAATTCATAAAATGATCTTTCAAGAACTCAGTTTCTATAACATTTAAACATCCTGGTCGTATATGGACAATTTTTGACTGTATATCATACAATTGATCCAATACAAGACAGACTTCAAAGCTTCCAATCCAACTCTTTGAACCAAAAAAATCATCCTTTTTATCACCAATGTTTATGAGAATCCTTTGAATTTCTTGCACAGATGGTATGGTAAAACCTGGCTTTTTCTCAGTAGAGACTGATAGGTGTACCCATGAACAAATAGTCTGCAAAGTTCTGTAGCCACAACCCCATCCAATGTCATTGAAGCCATCTATACAATAATGATAATAGCCATAGTCCTTTGCCACACAAGAAGGAGGCTGGTCTCCAGGTGTTTCAAGCCCAACATGAACATTGTAAAGAACATTTGACTCCATGTTTTATTCTTTCTGTGACAAAACAATAAGCTTTTTTCATGAAAAACACTACAAGTTATAAGGACAAAGAAGCATTATGCCACTTATGTAGTGATGGTTCATTCCATTATATGAGCAAGAAGAGTTCATGAATCTTTTTTAATGAAAATAATGATTTTTGCAACTACTGGCAAGTCTGAGCATAAAACCCTTTGCACAAGATGACTTTAACAGTTTACCTGCCATTTATCTATCCTGGAAGTATCAACCTAAGCATAACTGTATCACAAAAGCATTTGCAACCAAAATGCTAGACAAAGTTCCAAATGCCACTGACTCATATTAACCTTTATCTCCAACTGTTTTCAAAAAATAGTGCTTAGGCTCACTTAGTATCGCAGTTAAATGGGATGATCATTGTCAAACTCAAAATCAAGGAAAGCTTCTCCTATTCAGACAAATAGTGATCTGACATTTCCGTTGTCATGTGCTTCAGGGCAGGACAACAGAACCTTTGAAGGGTCAGGTGAAAGTTGACAAATTCAGCAAGAAAGCTTGACAGACATGAAAGCTTGAATAGCAGATTAACACATATTGTTTGGACAAAATAGATTACGTTTGTCACAATTTTGTTATGTTTCAAGTGCAGGTGAGCCCGGGACCTATGCCAAAACTGGCAAGGGCACTTTGCCACAAAATTTGATGAAAAGTTCTCTGGTGGACATAGATAGTATTGGTATCCAGTCTGACAGACAACAAATCATGGAAATTTTATTGACACATTTAATGGCATAATGTTCCTAAACTAAGAAATGGAGCCAGAAAGGCCCTATAAAAATAAATAACATTATATAACTTTTGAAGAGACTTACAAACAAAAGCAAAACGATAATTTGATTTTAGTTTGTTAACATTTGCTTGACTGGTCGAATTATTGCGCTCTCAAATAATCTTAATAAGGGAACTTTACGCTTGTCAAGTGACTTCTTTGGCAGTAACCTTGCATACACCTTCGCAGCTGCTAGGAAAACTCTTTAGTTCGACCGAATGGCCTAGAAACTAGGTACCAATGATGCGTCGTCGCGTCATCTTTCTTTCTCAACAAACCCAACTTTTCGAAAATCTAAATTGATAAAATTGCAAACAAACCTGCTGAAGGCAAAACGGTAAATTTCCTGTTCCTCTGCTTATCTTCGGACTGTATCTGTCTCCAGTTTCAAATCTTTACAAAAATTGGCCTACGAACTGGAGCCTCGATTGCAGAAATGCCTTCGGCGCTCCTATGTGATCAGTGTATGTTATCTTCTACGCAGTGCCCGTGCCACCAATTTTAAACTGGGGAGGGGGTGCAAAAAGGTGGGTTATCTATTTAATATCCAAAAGGGGGATTTGATACTTATAGTTAGCAAGAAAAGTGGGGGACCACAGTCCTTTGGCCCCCTTGGCCCTGCTACGTTGTCGTGACATCGCAATCTTTTACTTCGTCTTACTCTATTCTACGTCGTCTTATTCTCTTACCCCAACCACCCAACCAAAGACCGCCTGGCATTACTTCGCAAGATCTTTTTGTAGTGACATAAACGAATAAAAAGCTTGCCAGGTTGCTTTTGAGTCACAGATCAGTACTGGCTAGTGGCGAAGCTAGCGAAAAATAGTTGGTCCTGATGTGAGTACAGGGCTACGCCCTTATTCAATAGACAACGCCCACTCAAATATTCTTTGTGCAGAGGAAACTGTCCAAAAATTCAGTATCAATTAAATGCTTAAGTGACATTGTGAAAAATTAATGACAAATAACTCCTTCTATAAAATGACTTGTTCTTGCTATCAGGTTTTTCATGTTTAAAAATCAATTAATTAGGTGGAAGCGGGGGGCTGGGGAGGGGGAGGGGCTGCAGCTCTCTAATAATTGTCAACATGTATTATATTTCCTTTATGACAGTGTACTGAATGGGAGCAAATCAACGGGCAGCCCCCCCCCCAATTATGAATTTTGTTCCGACGACAGTGATTAAATCTCAACAAAGGCCACCTGATAGGATTTAGCTGAAGAGGTTGCCTTTTTTAAAAAAATTATTTTATGTTGCCCACACCTTTACAGTCCAAATAAGAGTCTAAGCTGGGGTTAGCAAAATTTGACAATAAATGGGACCGGGGGTGACATATAGGGTTGCATAACATATACCTGCGTTCATAAGCGTACGGCGGAATTTTTACAGGGGGGGGGGGAGGCGGTAGGATTTTTGCCCGAGTACAGAGGCATGCATATATTTATGAGCCTGTTAGTGATAAGGAGCTTGACATAGGAATATTTTCATTACGAGTTCTTTTTCACCGAAATATCTAAAGTAAAAATAGTCAGTTGAGAGTTGAGCAAACCAATCAGAGACATGTTTGGGGGTACATGCTATCCTTATCGATTCTTCTATAATGTCTACTGTTCAGATTTAAAAGTTTGATGTAATTTTCTCATAGATAAGGGCAGCAATGTATAATATTTCCCAATATTTTATGTAATATCACTTAGAATACTACTATTAACTCTTGAATTCGACTACAGTCAAAAAAATGTGAGTCCCGACCCTTTCTATGTCCAAATGTATCAATCATCGCATTCATGTCACTTTTCAAAACTTCGTTTGAAAATTTCCTCTCGATGCTAAGTAGTGCCAATGTGAATCTCAGCCGTTCTTGGCCCATGGTTGATCTGAGATATGTTTTCAGCCGTCGAAGGCCACTGAATGATCTTTCAACTGAGCAAGATGTTGCTGGAATCGTTGCTAGCAATGTTGTTTCATACAGGAATGGCAGTACTTGATGCAAACCTTCTTTAAACACCTTTTGGACAAGCATTGCTGCATTATTACCATACGAATCAGAAGCGCTTTGCTTCTTGTAATTTTCAAAAACCATCTTATCATTTTTAAGGCACTTTTGGTCGATTTAATAATGCAACGATATTGACTCGTAGCTTTCAGTCTTTAGGTTATTTAAAGTCATTTCTGCCCGACTATTTGCGGAGAATTTTTGAAAATTTGCCCGACTGACATGGTTTTTCGAAAACTGGGGGGCTACCGCTCCCCCAGCCCCCCCCGGCCCGTACGCTTATGCCTGCGTTTGTTAAAATGGTCTTATAAATCTAAAAGACTACTCTAGATCTGATGAATCTAAATCCTTTCTAAAATATATTTAATAAACAGCGTTGGTAGTCGGTCATAACAAAGGAAAATTAAAATTCCTTTGAGCTCATGTTCACAGACTCTTACAAAATGCAATAGAAGTTTTCTGTTCTGTTTGTTTAATCGTGATTCTTACGATGACATCTTGCAAGTTTTCGTGGTAATTCAATACATGCCTATTGTCATAAGAACCATGACTTGGAATTTGGGTAGAAGATTATTATTTACAACGTCATTTTTTCTGCGTCCTCTTCTCGTACGTTGTTATAATTTACGTCGTCGGCATCATCGTCTTTTATGTTGTCCTTAACTTTCTCTACGATTCGTTTTCTACGTATCCTCGTCACTTTCTACGTCATCGTTGTTGTCGTCGTCGTTGTCGTCGTCATCGTCGTCATCGTTGTCGTCGTCGTCGTAGGCGTCTTCTACTTCTCCGTCGTCATTGTGAAGGTATTCTGGAAACTTGGACTCGCCTCGTAATAGATTCTGCCTCGATTAAATAGTTTCTTCAGAAATAATAATGGCGGTGACAGAAGATCACATGGATCCACTGTCCGGAGATGAAGCTGATGTTGAGGATGAGGAAAGAATCGATGAAGGTATGCTATGACAAGCGAAAAGTTACAAAGAGAGAATAAAGTAATGAACCGCTAAAGGTGGTGGTCATTGATACCGGCCCGTTCGCACTATGCTCTGGCCTGGCATAGGACCCATTTATTATTCGCACTGCAAATATGATAATGTTTGTCAAACCCAATGGGCTATTCCATTTTTTCTCCATACAGGGGGATGTAAGTAAGATTTCTGTTAATCATATATCCCCCGGAAAGTGAATTTGAAGATCATGACCACTCTGATTTTGATTCTTTCAACCCCCCGGAAAATTAATGTCATTCTTTTTAATGAATTTTCTTAACCCATTTGAGAAAAAATTGTACATTTTTTAATACTCCTTGGAAAACTTCATATATTTTTTCTTTCAACCCCCTGGAAAAAGCATACATTTGTCTGATACCCCCTTGAATATCCTTTGTGCCAGACCCCCCTGGAATTTTACTTCCATCCCCATGTACAGATATCAAATGGAATAGCCCAATAGTCTCATGCCAATTAAAAAACTTTTTCATGGCTAACAAAGTTTGTCAGACTTCTGTTTGCATTAGGCAGTTCTCTGAGATGTTTTATTGTTATCTAACACGTTATCGCGTTGCCATTATGAAATTGTACCTTTTCTTAAATCGTGATATGATTTCAAATAGCACCCTGGGCTTTATTATTGGTGTTAACATAATTCTGGAATGTCCGTCGTGTTACCTGCTGGTTATTATAGATTTTCATGAGACTGTGGGCCCGTACGCACTATGCTATGATATAAGTTTGTCCAAGTTGATAATCTCACGGTAATTAAAGGAACATTTTCAAATCTGACAAACCTTGTAAGATTTTCGTTTGCACTGACAACTACAGTGTTATGGCAGTCTATTTGATGGATAGGAGTCTATAAGCTTTTACATTTCTATTCTGTTGTGACTCTGATTGCTAATTAATGCCAGACTGGAAACTTTGTTACTTGTGCAGGCAAGTTCATACGCCTGACTGCACAACTGTGCACCTGAAATCACGCACTTTTAAGAAATTTGTATTGTTAATAATGTGAAATGTACTCAAATAGGGACTTTGCATGGCCAAAATGCAAAAGTGGGCAAATGGAAAATTTGAATGCACTGGCAATATATCGCGGGCGCACAACAAAATTTTCAGTCTGGCATTAATGTTAGAATGGATGAGGAAATCTCTTTACATTTAGGATGGCACTTGCTCCACTTGCTTCTGTCTCAAATGCAGTTTCAGTTATAAATCAGCAACAAAGCAATCTTATTTTGGCTTTTACATAGTAGCCATTTTATCGAAGACGCAAAACTATAAAATCATGCAGATCTGAAGTCTTTTGAAGCTTCCCTCAGCCTGTAGCATCCCTTTTTTAGAGCACACTTTATACAATAAATTAATATCTAATTTGCAGTTCAAGAAAAGCTTAAGGATGGAAGGGAACACATTTTGGATCATTCTAAATATTATGCCAAAATTATTAGTTTTATTCTAGAAAAAGGGCGGCTGTTTTGATCGAGGGGTGATTAACTCTTGCAAATAGCATACAAGATTTTGCCTAAAGCAAAAAGAATTTCTGGGGATTTTCAGATAAAACAATAGGATTTTCACAAAAGGTGTAAGAGATTTCCGTAGTTTCGGTTCATCTTTTCTTGAATATTGAGTACACAAGCACAGAATCGCAAGTCAGACAAAATGATGGCATCTCTTTCCTGTTTCATGCTGGTTAATCCTTGATTTTCATAAAAAAGTGCTGCTTCGGGGCTCTACCATGGAACCTTTGTGGGATTAGTGAGAATCAGGCTGTCTGGTGAAAAACAGATTTTGCCGTTGGCACGGTACCAATTTAACAGTTTCCTGAAAATCACATGATGCCTTTGAAGATGAACAATTGGGATTAACTTTGTAAGGTTTCAACCCTGTAGTGCGAACGGGCCCGTAGCCTGTGACCTACCGTGCTTTCTTTTTTTGGACACTACCCTGCTCTGGCCTAACAAACTTTAATGGGTACTGAATAAATAAAAACATGTGAAAAGAACAATCAAAACTCTTAGTAAATCAACAAAAGAAAAGCACTCAATATTTTAATTTACAAAATACATTAAACCTGTTTGTAATTTCAGGGGTTTGTAGAGGCTTTTGACCGTATTTGCAAATGCAAGAGAAAAATGTTATCGGTTAATTTTTTCTTGAAAAGATAGGTTGAACTTTAAATTTTTAAGAATTTTTTTTAATGTTTGCGTTGAAAAATTATCATTTTCAGGTAGTGTTTGCGAGGTGGTAACATAGTCAATTATAAGTAGAATTTGACTGAATCAGAAGTTAAAGATTACAATTTATGTACAAATGTAATTGAGGCTATAATTCATTTATTGTGTAGGACTGTTGACCAACTGCAGCAGCATAAACAAAATTAAACATAACTATTAGCAAACTTCTTGGTTCAACACAATCAAAGTTTCATTTAGCCCTAGATCTTATCCCAACTTTCATTTTGTTTTATTGTATTCAAGCCTCCAAAGAAGATGAAGCTGATGCAAAGAAAAAGAATATTGCTGGGATGAATGATGTGATTAGCAAAATTCTAGGCAAAGCAATTAAAGAAGATGAAATGGTAAAATGCTTACAATTCTCTGATTTTTCATTTGAACTACAACCACCAGGCCTTGCCCTAAAAAGTGTTTGATCACTTGCCTGCTACCCCAAAACCACAACTCATCATGTGCCACTAAGTATTATATAACTATGTATCAGAACAATGTAAACTGAACAGAAACCTTATAAGTGGTTGTTTCTTTAAATTTTTCCTAACACAGTCAACTAAATTTTAACATATACAACCTCTTAAGTGTAAGAAAGCCAAAAAATGTTTTTATTCTCAAAGCAAGACTCCTGCTGTGTTAATAATTTTTTATAATTTGATATCATTTAAGGCCTTGCTCTAAGCAAAATGAAGGTGCTCTATAAAAAAGAGCTCCTTAGAAACTCTAGGTGCTCTATTTTGTACCTCTAAATAAAATCTCCTTGAGAGCATCTTTCGAAAGCTTTGGAAGATTGTGAGCATCATATCGAGAGCTTTGGAAGAGCGTTAAATAAGAAATTCAATGATGATACCAAAAAGCACCATAATATGAAATAACAAAAACAAGCAACAAACACTATGTTAATATAAATATAGAAATGTAAGAAAACAAAGTCGCAAAATTGTTCAGATTTTCTAGATATGTAAGTTGCCATGTCTTGATGAGCTTTTATCACTGTCAGTATGACTACTGTTATGTTCAGCTTCACATATTGCTTCATCAAAACGCATGGCTTTAAGTCGAACATTTAACTTTGTTTCCTTTTTATATTATCCATTCTATAAGAAACGCTAGAACACCTTCTACTCACAAAAGCAAATGAGAACTGAAAAGCAATGTGATAATTTGGACGGAAGTCTGATCGCTGATTGGCACGTGTGATTTAAAGTTATTAAGAAAAAACAGAAAATATTACTTCAACAGAAGATTAACGCTTGCTCGAAAATCAAATAAATCTGCCGGAGAATATGCTTGATTGCCTGTGTCCTTGATTGTTATCAGAGGGTTATTAGAATAAAAATTGTATCGAAATCCCAACGTTGAATTTGCTGAATTTTTTCTCAAGGCCTGTTGAGAAGATTGTTTATGCTTGATCAAGTTTATTCAACAAATGTCAAAAACTTATTTTGCTCCGTGGTAATATTGCTTTTATGTTTTAAGGGGCTCTTTATATGCGCCTGCGCTCGATCGAGCACCTTTCCGGGCAAGCCTGATCATTTGTGTAGTATTGCTCCTAGATGTATAGTATGGTTTATTTATCATTGTTATTGTATCAAGCCTTATCTACAATTTTCATCACCCACACTCCATATCTCTGTGCATCCTGCCCATTATCCATCATTTCCCATGTCTTTGTCTTTTTATATTTCTGTCCCAAGAGTCTGCTCTCTTCTACAGTAGAATCCCGTTATAACGTACTTGGTTATTATGAACTTAATACCCTGTTTCTTTAAAGTATGTTATAACCGGATTATACTGTACTACCCTTTTGGCATTCTGTTTCTCAATTTCTCTCTCTATTTACTTTTTCATCTGTCACTTACAATTATTCATCAAACAGTTTTTGTTTATCAGGGTGTTGTATTGTCAAAATATAAGGAAGGGAAAAAAAGAAAACAAGAAAAAGAAGAAGAAGATGCTGCAAAGAAGGTATAATTTGTCATCTTGCATATACGCTATCTTCAGTTTCTCCTATTAAGGCTTTCTAAGCCTTCATAAGAGCCACATAGCCGTACATATTTATTAATGTCTTCAAGGCCTACAGGAGGAAATAATTACCCCAAGGGTGCTGCCAAATTGTAAATACTGCACTTGGTTGGAATCAAACTCCAGTTTGCAGTATCAAAAGCAAAATCATGCCACTAAGCCGAACAGCCTTAAGAAATGATTTCTGAAGTGAAATACTTAAAGTAATAGTGACAATTGTTTGAGATAAATAATAGTTAGGAACAGATGATGAAAGTGATGAAGAGAAATCAATGTGTTGTAAAACAGAATTTTGATTTAATTAAATTTTTAACTAATGCTATGCCCAGGCATACTGGGCTTCATCAGAGTCAATTAAACTTCCTCCTCCTTCTATTACACCTGTGCCTAAACCCTACTCATTGCAAGATGCACATAATCTGGCAGATGGTCCATCCTGTATACCTTCCTTCTAACATATTTAAAAATAATTGGTCAAGCAAGATTTTTTTTTACTTAAGGGCTTGAAGCATTTTCAAGCCTATGTACGTCAAAGGAATTAATGCAGACTTGTGCAGACAGAAAGAGTTTAATTCTGAATTCAGCTCTTTAGCTGCTTGAAGGCCAGCAGTTGCTGATTGGTCAAAACCAAGGAACCAATCAAGCTTTGGTCTCTCAATTGATAGTTTCTTCTTACCATAAATCTGTTAACAATCTTTTGGTGGTACAAAACTTGTAAATGGCTTTGAAAAAAGCAAACATTTAGTAAACTAAAGCTTTTTGTCTGACAGTCTTCATTTAAACTCTGAAGAGTGTCAGACGAAAAGCTTTAGTTTACTAAATTTTTGTTTTTTTTTCAAAGCCATTTATAAATCTGTTAAAAGAATTTAGTATTTCTTTAATCAAGTTTGGTTCTGGCAAAATGTAAAGAAATTGACTGTTAGTTGTGACTTGTTTGTAGGCAAGAGTCAAAACAAAAACTGAATTCAGGGAGAAAAACCATGTTGTTCCAGATAGATCTAATGCTGAAAAGGAAGTAGCTCTTCGCAAAATTGGTACAAAAGGAGGTTTGTCAATTCACATTCACTTCAGGCTAGCAAGTCTCGTGGATTATTGCATAGATTTTGCCTAGCATTGAAAGGATAGATAGTAAAAGAGAAAAAGAAAGGATAAAAGACCAAGATGATGTGGTTACCAAGCAAAGAACCAGTCTTGCCTTGTAATGTAACAATTTTTCCTTGATAAATCCAACATATTTGTCATTTTCTGCTTGATTTTCCATATTGATATGCATATAAAAATTACAATTTCTTGTTTTACAATGCCAATAATTTTACACCAATCATTGCAGTTGTGAAACTTTTTAATGCTGTAACAAAACACCAAAAGGAAGTTGACTCCAAACTTAAAAAAGCAACAACTGAGGTGAAAAAGGACAAAGGTATTTTTTGTTTCTTAAAGTGCTTCTTCTTTGAAAGCTTTTGTCAATCTTCAGTATTTTTATTCGTTGTGGATTCAAATTTTTTTAATCTGGCTAAATAACCACAAACACATACCCCTCTCCTCTAGGGGGGCCTAGAGTCTAAAATTCTCAGTGGGTCTACACTTTTGTTTTACTTTCTTAAGCTCTCTTTATGATCAATGCTTGAAACTAAAAACTTACAGGAATGTTCATTTTTTAAATATATAATTGTGCTTATCTTGTAAAATGTAAAGTAAGTAGCAGAAATTACCCCATCTCCCTTTTCTAAACTCAAAAGTACACCTTTTTCTTTGCCAACAATAATGTCTCTTGTTTTCCCAGTGATTGATTCAATGTCCAAGACTTCATTTCTTGACATGCTAAAAACGAATTCCTCGTCAAAGAAAGCCTTGAAAATGCAAGAAGAGACAATGGTAAGTTTTTCTTTGTCTCTGGTTGAAAATTTGATATGCTGTAAGGGGATGTTATCTGAAACAACCATATGTTGTTGTGAATGTAGACTTAATCAAGTGTTTTGCTTTATTCAGCAATGTTTTTGTATTAATTTGGGACATCATTCATATCGTACATATCATGTGGCTTTAACCACATTTCTTTTTTACTAAAATTGCTCCCTAGGCTCCATTGATTTCTAGCTTCTGTGAAAGATGGTCTCTGCTTTATGTCAGCTCTCACAGGCCTTTTGTTAGCTTGATTTCATCTTTAATCTAATCAAAATCAGACATGGAAATCTTACAGCCAGCTGGCCACACCTGGCCCTTTCAACGTTTTTGTCTGACCCACGTATGTTAGAACATGAACCTTTTTGGGTGCATTTTCCTGTACTTGATCTACACCACAATTTCATATATTTCTATAACCATTTATGTAATATAAATATCGTTCTGATAACAAGTAGCAGCTAAAATATAGTGTAATTTATTGCTTTTACGTTGGATGAAAAAGTATTCCACATAATAAAGTAATCATTGGTTTGGCCCTCCAAACAATCTGAAGTTTCTCATGTGTCCCCTTGTAAAAATTAATTGCCCACCCCTTTTCTAAATGAATTAATAGCTTTGAAAAAAGCAAACATTTAGTAAACTAAAGCTTTTCGTCTGACACTCTTCAGAGTTTAAAACGTCAGAACATAGATCGAAAACTTTACGCTAGAAAATATATATAACCACGTTGTGGATTGAAATAGGCCAATTAGAAAACACGAGCACATGACTGTATAGGTTGACCAATCAGTGCCGCTTGCCTATTGAGAATGTTACCAATGGAGTCCTAAGGTGAAAACGAACTCCTTTTGTCTACACAGTAGCTAAATGTGTAGTTAACTAAATGAATTAAATGCATCAAGAAATAATCATCTGTAGAAAGGTTTTTTTTGGCTACTAAAGGCTGCTGGAAAGGAAGCCCCGGCTTGGGACATTCTACGAGATGATTTCATGATGGGATCAAAAATGAAAGACTGGGACAAAGATGACATTCATGATGATGATGATGGTGATGATGTTGCAGCTGCAGAGGCGTTGGAAAGCAGTGATGATAATCAAAGTGAATGAAAGCCTTACAGTGGGGGTTAATTGTGGATGGTGTTGAACCATACCTGCAGATTCTCACTGTAGTTTTCCGCACTACTGGTCAAGAGACCAGTATAGGAGTATGTCAGAGATTCCATTAGATCAAATTGGCCGGTCTGGAAAGGGTCGAAATTTTCCAGCATTGGTCATTTCTAGAACTTTGCCAACGAAGGAGCACACGTGTGGATGAATGCAATGACCATTGAAATGACATTATCGCCACTTACGATAAAAATTTCAAGAGATAATGTAATTTTTGAATAATAGGCATTTACAAGTAACATTTTGCTGCGAATTTATGGGAGAATTTCTACAAGGTTTATATGACCTCTCAGGCCCTGGTATAGGTGCCGCTTATTAAGGGCGTCGAAAGGGGGGTTAGGAGGGGCAAAAGGTCCGGGGCCTGTGCACCGATGGGGCCCGTAATAATGTAATAAGATCTATTTACAATGCAAAAAAGCTACTTTTAGCTACTCATACGGAATCAACGCCTGTAATTTTATCGCAGAGAAAAATCCACAAGTCCTTGATTCATGTAAATGTTTTAGCACATTCTTGTAAAAGTCCTTAAAAACTTTTTCAACGATTGTATCTAAAAAGGGCGTTTCCCTTGTTCTCCGGGAAACTGAAGTGCGTGGCAACATGAAATCTTCTTAAGATGGTCCAGCTTTGTGAATCACCCCTGGGCCTGAGCTGCCTCTCGACAGCCCTGCCGGTCATGCATATATCACCAACCCCCCCTCCCACTTTTTTTGCAAAGTGATCGTTATGTAAATGTTATCCCAATCAGAAAGGTACTGAAACAAAAATTTTCTGTCTGTTATTAAGTGTATCGTTCGGTCTCAATAATGAAAATAAAGCTGCAAAATAACCTAAGCCCAGAAACATTCGATCTTTGAAAACAACGACACGTGCTTACACCAGAGCACAACAATGGCAGTGTATTCTCGTGAAAACAAGTTTAAGGTAGCTAGTAAGATACTATAAAGAAAAACAGAGGTAAGGCAAGAGAGGGGGGGTGGCTATTGATTGGCTAAAGTATGGTGGCTAGCAGCCTGCTCTAAATTGCCCCTCTTAAGTTTAAAGGTGCACAAGGAGTGAAATGGTTCTCTACATGTTTCGATATTGATTTTATCGCAAAGCTTGTTGTCACGCACATACTTTATTTTTAAACTATTCCCTTCCCCTCGTTATTGTACAGAACCCGCGTCACTGATTCTAAAGTGGGAGGCAAAAGGGGGGTTACCTATTTACTACCTTAAAGGTAGATTTGATACCTATAGTTAGCAAGGAAAGTGGGGGCATGGCCCCCTGCCCCCCTCCCTGTGGCGCGGGCCCTGTTGTATCCCCCACTCGAGGGAAGCCAACCCCAATCATTTTTCCCGCAAGGAGCCACAAGTCAGGCATGCGCACAACTGTTTGAAAACCATGCAGCGAGATTCTTTTCGCCCATAAAATTTCACGAGGGCAGACAGGCTGCAAGTCATTGGCCTGAAAACCGAATAATCAAAATTTCCAGTGTACATCGAAGTATCTGGAGTTTGATATCAGGTATGTTGAAATTCTTTATTTTCTAATTTTCTTAGTTTTCCTTCATCTAGGTATGGGTAATTCTTACCATAAAGATATGTCTGCAGTTTTTATGCCTATCACCATTTCGTTGATGCTTTTAAGTTCATCCATTCAAAGTCCGTTCTGCTTGTTTCGTGCACTGGCAATTAAACATTTACAGAAATTTAAGTTCATTTCATAACTTAACTAATTTTTGTCGGTGTTCACAGGTTTTGCATTGGTCATTAATTTTGAATTTCCTTAACTTGCTCTATCCTCTCTCCTGCCAAAAACCGCAGCGATGATTCCTGAAAGAAAAGCTTGAAAAGTTTGAGAAAATTTTTAAACATTGTTTTTCATGAAAAATTTATGTAGGGCTTAACATAAAAGTTAGGTACTTTTCATATCTTGACGGTTGGAAATAGGTTTTTAAAATTTTTTATCACTGTGAGTATGATATTTTCTAAAAAAGATTAGGCCAAACAAAGTTTAACATCTGACGATCGCATAATTGTCATAAAGGAAGACACAAATCGAAATCTCATACCTTGGGCTCTATCTCATGATGTCCCAGCACCCTTTGCCATTGCATCCCCATGAAAGCAACCAGATTTCATTAGTTTGAAAAATACATAGGCCTAATGTTTAAAACCAAACTGGAAAAGCTAAACTAAGGGCGAGAACACTGTCCTGCCCATGAAAGAATGTTTAGTGCAGTTGAAAACTAATTAAATATATGTTTCTAAGTTGAATAATGAAAAATAGACATTTTTTCAAAGTTACGTCTACAAACTATACTCAAAACCCAGGGTGCATTCAATGTACTTAGGCCAGAAGATCTTCAGCGTAAACCCAGGTTTTTTTAGCATTTGGCATGCAAGCCAGTAAAGAAAAATTGTTGGCGTACTTAGAATTTTTGTTAGTTGGCATGCTAAACATAAAGCCATGTACTAGTTAACCTAAAATAAAGACTCATACACCACAGTTTTCTTTAATAATCAGTTTTCTTTGTCTGGTGCAACAATGTTTTTATATTTTACTTACTGCTTTTATATTTTCGGCGTACCTAATCAAATACCCTAGTGGACCTTTGGCGTATAGTTGACATGGAATGCACCCTGGCTCAAAACTTCCATTAAAGGCAAAGCATGAAAATGTCTTTTTTAATCTTCCCGAAAGCATGTCTTTTTGTTATTGCCACAGGATGCTCACTCCCAATTTGCTCCCAGTGGTGTTTTACCTGAGTTGATGTAAAGTACACTTGTGGAACAAAAGTATTGCACAGGCTGAAACAGAAATGATGGCACTGTAACAAAATTTTTTAGCGAACCAAAATTCCAAAGGCCACAGCAAGTTTAATGAAAGTAATAAGGAAACTTTTTAGTTGGAAAATATTGGAAAATTTTTAATTTTTTGTCTATTTTGAAACAATATCAACATTTGCAAAAACACGAAAATTTGGCCATGATAATTGAAGTACCTGTGAAACATTGGCAATAAGAAGTTTAACTGTGTACCAATTTTTGATGTCTTGGTAAATTGTACTTGTGGATAATTACTTTATTCTAAGGTGTCTAGATCAGCTCATTTTTCTCACTGTTGTTAGAGAGTATGCTAAACAATTTGGGAAATATTTCGGAGCTGCTTTTGGCCTAATCACAGAGGCCGCTTCCTTATATGTTGCAACAGAGTTCAATCAATAAAATGTGTCACAAATTGTTAAGTCCATTTTTTCCAACCCACTGCGATGTTTTAAGGGAACAAATAATACTATAAATTGCCTAAAACAATTTTCATCTTTTTATTAAGTGAAAAGAACAAAATTCATGTGAAAAACAGGTACACTAAAGTGTCTTAAAGCCTGGTTTCCACTGGGCGATTATCTCAATAAAGGCGACAACTTCAACAGACTTTTCACTTTTATCGTGAAAATCGGCCAGTGGCAACATGAAATCTTGTAAAACAATCGTGCTTATCGCGCCACAATAAACGCGACAGAATATCAAAATTTTTTGATATTCTGGCGCGTTAATTGTTTTTATCGCCAAAATTGACGTCATTGGAATCTATTTTGAAAGGCATTCCTCGATCGCCATGACAACGTTCACGTAAAGAAAAGAGTCTTGGCATGACTGGGAAGTCTCAAGGGTTGAATCATTTCTTTTGCAATAAATTATTTGAAACACTCTTCTTATAAAAACTTATAAACCAAGTAGCGTAGCTTGACAAAATGGATCCCGATTGTATTCAACGAGACGAACAGCTAGCAGGAAGCAGTTAGACCGTACAAATGTCTTTATGCCAAAAGAAAAATAGACTGCAAATTTAAGAATGTCATGGCTAATGCCTGGAGAAAGGTGTCAGAATATAGGCAGACCTTTTTCTGGCAATGAGATGCTTTCTTGTAAGGGCGCCATGCTGATTGTGGAATCAAATTTTTTTCGCACTAATCGTTTTATTCGTGCAGTGGAAACTGTCATTATATTGATAAATTTAATGGCAATGTTCAGGTTTGTCGCCCTTATCATGATAATTGTGGCGCAATAATCACAATTAAATCATGCTTCCACTGGACGATTGTTGCGATAAAAGCGAAAAGTCATTTGAATTTGTCGCTTTTATCGCGATAATCGCCCAGTTGAAACCAGGCTTAATAGCTGAAAGAGTAAGACTAGAATGGATTGAATTATGCCATTTTCCACCAAATACATGGCCAATAATGACCAACTTGGCACTCCAATGCCTAAATGTGATCTTTCAAATGTTTTTCTGAATCTATCACGTTTAACAGAACCTGTTACATATATACAAAACTTTTTGATAGAATTTTAGCCAGTCTCACAAAGGTATCAAAGCAAATTCAATAAAAGTTGAAAATGTTTACTTTTTAAAAAGTATATAGCGTATTTCAATCTTTAAATTAAAAGTTTTGCCAATGGTTATAAGTTTGGTTTGATTGGTTTTTAACTATAAAAAGACACTTTGATGGCTTCACAAAAGCAGTTTTACTTCAGATTGTCATGTTGTTTGCATTACTCATTTGTCAAACCTGTGCAAAACGTTTGCTTACTAAGTATAGATAGTTATATTTTTCATTATATATGTATTGTATATAGTAAATATAGAAGGAATAGAAACAATGTTTAGGAAGCTCATTTCTCTAGCAATCTGAATATAATTATGCAAATTTGATTCTCTTAAGCATGCCTAAAGGAAAGAAGCCTGTTGTAGACTCAAGTGATGGGGACGATGCTGATGCACCATCTTTCAATGAGCAAGCTGGTATGTCTGCTTGTTTGGTATTTTGTTGAACTGCTGCATGTGTTTTTGTTTTCTAGCCCTAACTGTTAAAAAAGAAGCAAAAGTTGCCATATATTAATCAATGTGAAGATATGTGTTTTGTTTGCACCCTTCCTCTCTAGTTTAAGAAAATGTAAAAGTATTTAGGCATGGTCAACAAGAATACCCCACTAAAAGTGCCTTTTCTCTACCAATTAAACAAAAAGTAAGGAAATTTAGGCATGATCATCAAAAATAGTGTATACCCCTAAATAACTGTTCCCTCACAATACTATGTTTAGAAAACTCAATATAATGTCGATTTTTGCTTTTAGTTGCCCATGCATTGGCCACCAACCCAGCTCTGATGGAGGCTGTCCAGAATAAGTTGAATGGGCTTGTTGGTGCAGCATCTGGATATATTGAAAGGTAAAAGTTATTTTATTATTTTAAATTTGATTGGACCTAATTATCACTTCAATTTAAGATAGATGCTAGTTTTTCAAAATTGTAAGCAGCTAATTTAGTTGGTAGAATCTAAAGCAGGGTTTCAAACTATCTGGGCTTGGGTTGGGCCACCAACAAAACCTTACGTCACAGGTGGGCTTGGTGGATAATTATATAAGATATCAGCAAATTTGGTAGTGAACTGTAAATAGAAACAGTTTTAAGAAAAAGTTATCTATACAAAATTTTTCTTTTTCTATGTTCAGAAAGTTTTTTTTACATCATGCATAAAACTGGTAGTTTACTTTCAAGAATGTCATGTGAATGCTCGTCCGTAAACTTTGAATTGCCTTGTTCAACTTCATTAGAGAAAATGTCTGCTTTCAAATCAAATAATTTTGCATGAATATTAGAATGTTTGTTCAATAACAAACTTCAATTATCTTGACGGGAGTGGCAAGCTTGGAGTCTAACCTAAAGTTAAAGTTTAAGCAAATGATATCTTTCTAAGATAGGGGCTTTGATAAGATAGAAGATTTGATTAACAGCTCGTTGTTAGGATGAAATGCTTCTTTTGAATATAGAACGTTTGTTAAATCACTCATGTATTAAATAAGCATCATTTTGTAGTTTTGTTTTAGATCCATGTTAAAAGCCAAGGGGTAGTCATGATATTTTGCCCCTCCTGGGATCATTTTCATAGTATGGGATAGAAAAAAAGAATGAAAGTGTAATTTTGAAAATTTATGTTATGGTTTCAGATTTTTAAAAGTCTTAGGATTTTTAAATTTGCATTTTCTTTGTAGTCTTCCAGCTTCAGTGAAGAGAAGAGTAAATGCTCTAAAAAACATCCAGGTATATATAGAATGTGTTTATAATTATCAGATATTTGTACATACTTGTTAGAAATGAGCCTTAGGGGTCATTCCATGTCAAATCATCCAGTGAAAGGAAAATTTGTGACCATCATGTCTTGGATTTTGATTATATTTTGCACAATCAAAGCTTCTAATGAGATTACAAAAACTGCAAAATTTCAGCTTTATACCTTGAATAGTTTAAAAGTTATAGCAATCCGAAATTTATGCTGAATCAGCAAATATGCAGAAAATTGGGCATGGTACGCACTGACCTGTATCTCCTTTAACAGTTACAATTCAAAAACTATTGCAGATATCAGGCTAAAAATTGGCAGGAAACCAAAAAACTAGCTTAAAATTTCAAAAATGCAACTTAAAAATATCTGTGATGCTTATTTACTTGACAAATCAGGCTTTTTCCTAAAATGATGAAAAAATTGAGTTGTCCGCAAATTCCTTGAAATTTAAGGGTGTGGCCAAATAGATACAAGCCCACCTTTAAGATTCATTGAAACATAATAGTTTTCTCTTAATTTAGCACAATTTTCATCAATTGTATGTGAAGGCACAAGGAGTACCAGACATTTGAAAATTACAGTCCATTTTCACAGAATAATAGCTCTGAAACGTTAGGTGTAGCCTCATATATTTCCTCAAGATTTCAATTTATCAAAAATTGTCAATAACAGCTCAAGATTTATATAAATCTCAATTTCAATTTATTTACCACGATAATTGAACTACCAGAAAGCATCCATAACATCATGATAAAAAATCTTCAAATTTCCTGTTGATATTGTTAAAATCAATATCGCTTATAGTGTAAACCCGACCAGATGTAGTGTTGGGGGGCTCTATTTTACACATTATTTGTGTGCAAGGTACCCAGTAGACATCATCTCTTGCTGGCCATGTAAAGTTTTTACATGGTCCATGTGGATGAAGGAACTTGACTTTTGCATCTCGATTCTCATTGTCTATCTCTTCGACTAAACCTATCCACCATAAGGCATCATAGCAGCAGGCAATGAAGTCCATGGTGTTGACAGCTGCAGGTTGAGATATTTCTTCTTGCTTGTTGTTGAAATAAAACACACCACTAAACTGATCATCTTGACTTAGGCGTTTAAAGTGCACACCAAAGCCATCTTGCAAAGGTTTAAAATGGTGGTAACTTCTAGTACCTGGTACAGTTTGGCCTAGCATATAACGCTGTCTTTGCAAATTTCTTACAGCCACCATTTCCTCCTTTGTTGTAATGGCAAATTCAATCTTTGGCATAGCTTCTTTACAGAATTCTACCATCGATGTAACATTAAGTATCTGGCCGCTTAAAGGCCGTTGTAGGCTAGCCCTAGCTGTTAATCTTTTGATTGCACCTCCAAGCCCATCACATGAGGATTTCCCGTGTGAAGTTGCAAAAAAAGACCATATTGCAGACAGACCAAAATCATCTTCATGTTTACAGAGATTGACAAAATTCTTAAAGTTTTTGTATTGTCCACCACATCCATCTGAAAAGTAATGCATTTCTTTGATATGTGGAAGCTTTAACTTGACGTACTCTGTAGTTATCTGCTGAACTTTGTGGACGAATGGGGTATCGTGATTTATGTCATCTGACAAAACCCAAAGAGACATCTCCTTAAGCTGGTCAAAACTATCTTTATGATAGATGATAACAGGGTGCAAGGTACACTGTTGATTGTTCCAATGAAAGCTCTTCACCTCATCTTGAACAACAAATTTGTAATTTTCTGCAAAATCAAGAACAACGATACAGCTTGTTGGTGAAAGATTTTCTTTGCAACTCTTGTAAAACCTACTCTGGCATTTGGCAACAAATGAATGGATTGTCAAATAATTTATTTTGTCAACAAGAGTGTCTAGAAAACTGTCAGTGCTAGCTTTTACTGTTATCAGAGTTGGTCGATCAGTGCTTTGCCACTGACTGTACTCTATTTCATCAATTTCTTGTCTCGCCAATTCTGCAGTTATGAATTCCTGAAGTGGCTTTGTTCCAGGGCACTCTGGGCAGCGATGTATCATGCATTCACTGTTTTCAATATCACATACAATCATCTTCATCAAATCCTTGTATGTATGACTAACGCCTAAAGCACTAGCTAACAAGATTGCATTTTGATGATATGTGCAGACACAAACAGCATGAGAACCAGGAGTTCCAACAGGTACACACCATTTTGGACGCAGACTACAAAACTTGGAAAAACCTATTTTCATATGTGAATTTCTTTGTTTAAAGGCAATATAAAGTTCCTTGAGGTTACAAAGCAATAATCGCTTTTGCACATGCTTGTTTCTTCCTACACTGACAAAATCCTTCTTTCCTGGTAATAACCTTGTATATTCATCATCTTCATAAAATAGACCTACTGCTTCCTCTACATAGACTTCAATGGATTTTCCATTCTTAGGCTCAGGATCAGCTAATATACCCTTTGTTTCTTTCAATGAACGGGCAGTTCGGATAAGATACTCTGAAACACCAAAGAATCTTGCAGCATCTTTTCTTGACCAAGATTCGGGCACCAGAGTAAGAATTTTAAGTTTCTCTCTGTAGGATGAAACATTTAACTTTTCTTTCAAAAGGTACATGAGCTTGTCAAAATTTTCAGCTTTACCTTCAAGTAATGTATTTGACTGTTGTGTGCTACAGGTTTGCTCTAAATCTTGAACATCAACACCAATAGCATTTGCTGTTTCAGTTTCTTGTGCCCTGAACACTCTGTTAAGCTTTTCCTTTGCAAACGATACTCTCCTTCGTTTCTCGATGCCATGAAACTTTATCTGTGAAACACCACATAGTTCCAGACTGGTATTTACAATATCTCTAGAAATTTCAGCATCATTGATTTCTACATCCTCTTCCTTTTCTTCTTCATCAATCATATGTGAGGTTTCAGACTGGCTTTTATCATCATATTTAAGTATTTGCTGGTAGCAGTTCCTGCAAAGCTTCCACCCAGGCAAAACATTGAACCCCCTTTCTTTTAAATCTTTTGCAAACTGGAGGGATATTTTGAGGCTACCTTTGTTTTTCTTTTTGTGTCGCTTAAATGGATCACAACAGTTTATGGACTTTCTTTCAAATACTTGTCCAAACATCATTTCGTGGTGTTTGCAAATATTTCCACCATCATCTAGTTGGTTCAACCTGCTTCTCCATAGAAGTACCTCTTGATGTTCTCTTGGTAAGTCAGATAAAAGAGTTAAATGCACTCTTCTTGTGAAAGATTTTTTGTGGCACAAATCATCTAATAAAGTCCCAAAACTACAAGGCTGCATTTCCATCTTGCTTCTATGAGAAAACTAACCAAAATGCTAGAGCCTCCTCTTTTATTATTGCTCAACATGAATCTTTCATCATCAGATTAACACACCCACTCAATGCATTACTCATTGCAAAAATGAAGGCAATAAAAATATCTCTTTAGGTGGGGAGGAAGCATTTAAATGATGTGTTAACTATCATTAAATCAATTTACACCTAAGCATGATTTCCTATTACTTAACAATCTAGTCTAGGAATCAATTTAATACCCAGCTTGCTTTAAACATAACTGTGAGCACAGAAGAATTTATTGCCTTGATACTTAATTAGAATTTTGAAGAGAAACCTGAAGCTAAATGCTAACTGTAAAAATTGACTAAAATTTCTGACAGAGCAGAAATATTTGAAATTTTCTTACAAATTTGGTGTTTTGGGGAAAAGGGGGTAATAGCTTAAGGCTAGAGCACTCTGCTACCCCAGCCACAGTTCCCTACATTTGCTGGAAATATTGTAAACAAAGCAGCACCAAGAAAATACTTCACAATTTAAATGATATGGATTTGAACAAACCAACAGGACATTTTGTATTTATATTGATGCTTTGCATACAGCCTGGCTGTAAATGAATTGAAATTGAGATAAATATATATATAAATCTGAAACTGCCAAATAATAGTTTTTTTGATAAATTGAAATTTTCAGGAAACATTACAATGAAATTTAGAGAGATATGAGGCTACACCTAATGTTTCAGAGCTATTATTCTGTGAAAATGGACTGTAATTTTCAAATGTCTGGTACTCCTTGTGCCTTCACATACAATTGATGAAAATTGTGCTAAATTAAGAGAAAACTATTATGTTTCAATGAATCTTAAAGGTGGGCTTGTATCTATTTGGCCACACCCTTAAATTTCAAGGAATTTGCGGACAACTCAATTTTTTCATCATTTTAGGAAAAAGCCCGATTTGTCAAGTAAATAAGCATCACAGATATTTTTAAGTTGCATTTTTGAAATTTTAAGCTAGTTTTTTGGTTTCCTGCCAATTTTTAGCCTGATATCTGCAATAGTTTTTTAATTGTAACTGTTAAAGGAGATAGGGGTCAGTGCGAACCACGCCCAATTTTCTGCATATTTGCTGATTCAGCATAAATTTCAGATTGCGATAACTTTCAAACTATTCAAGATATAAAGCTGAAATTTTGCAGTTTTTGTAATCTCATTAGAAGCTTTGATTGTGCAAAATATAATCAAAATCTGAGACATGATGGTCACAACCTCTGGATGATTTGACATGGAATGACCCTTAGACATTTTGTACCTGTAATTGCCACTCATCATTTGTTGGTCAAAATGCAATGGCTCTCAAAAATAAAATGCACATCACTTCCAACATCATGTTTAGACATTTTTTAACACTGTCTTCATCAAGAAGTTTATTAAAGGTCTGTCGATAAAACTTAATTTCTTATATTTTCTTCAGGTGGAATATGCTCACATTGAAGGGAAATTCTACAAGGAAGTTCATGCTTTGGAAATGAAATATGCCGAAGTCTTTAAGCCACTGTATGATAAAGTATGTGGAATATGTATGTCTTATTTTCTTGTTGTTGAGCAAATGCATTATATGTACCCGATGCCTAGCTATAGCTAGAAACTAAGATCAGATGTAAGTTCTAAGGAATGTATGAACAATAGCCCAACTTTGTCCCCCTCGGTTCTTTAATTTTTCTTTTGAAGCTTGACACTTCATAGTTGGTTTTTTAGACTTTTATGGTAATATATACAGCTTTTGCAGTAAGCTTTCTAGAAAGCAGACATTATATTTTTTAAATTGATTATATTTGTATTTAATTTCTGTATTTGTTACTTTCTTGCTCACGAAAGTACTTTTTTGAAATACTAATGGGCTGTGCTTATTTAGCTGTGTCTATGTCCTTCTTTTCGATGTGACAAAACCTCTATATTCTTGTTGCCTGAAACTACAGAGAGGTGGCAACTCTGTTCATTCTTAGTGAAAGTTGTGCTGTAACAGGGACTCCAACCCCAAGTCCTTGTAACTCATCTGTAATTGGTGACCCTAACCACTGAGCCATTTCTACAAGTGAATTTACTGGTCTGCTATAAGATATGGCTATAGTAGTATTTAAGAGAAGTATTTAATTGGTTTTTGTGGTGGCACAGAACAACAACTTACAAGCTTGTGTTCTAATCAGTACCAAAAGAATATGGGCAAAAATCTTACATCAAATAAATTCACAAATCTTAACTAAAGACCATTAAAATAAAACCATGTTTTGATCAGCTAGGCATCTGAGCTGTTTATACAGCATCGTTTTCGTGGTAAGCATGTAGATGCTTGCACTCAATCAATCACCTCTCTTTCAGTATTTTTTAGGCTTTTAATCAAATACCATCAAGTTGTATAATAAAGATTTTTTCGTTATTGCAACAAGGCCCAGTGATACTCAAATGATGGGTAGAATCACTGATATTTTTAAAGTTGCAAAGAGGAAAGCTAGGTTGCCGCTATCTAGACTTTTGCAAATAGTCAGAAGCCTGGACGATGTAACCCAACAAATTATAAGATCATTTGCTTAAACTTTGCGTCATTTCTGTTTTCGATATATTAATTAAAAGCCTTTTTAATGATCAACCTTTAAAACAGGAAATATTCCTTTGGAAATACTGTTTACTTGAAATTATCATTAACAGCCTTCATTAGAAGGAAAGTTCAACTAATTTGAGAGTGAACTTTTATGTTGGTTGATCTTTGATTATATTTTTATTGCCTTTCAGAGAAAATCAATTGTAGCAGGTGAATATGAGCCAACAGATGAAGAAGCTATTTGGGTTGATCCCAGCGGGGAGGATGAAGATGAAGAAAAGGCTGAAGAAGAGAAAAAAGATGATGACAATACCAAGGTAAAAGAGAACAAAAGTGAGGCTGAAAAACTCGCTGTGAGTCATGGCTTTTCAGGTCTCTTTTTTGTCATTTTAGATACATGCTGAATTATCTGTGTGTATTGATTACATTGAAAGCTCTTTCATCTTCAGTTTGTACCTATCTTAGAGGGAGTCAGGCAAGGCGAGGCTATGCATACCTGACCAGCTTAATTTGAATCCTGAAGTCACCAGAAGATATTGCATGACTTCTTATGTCTTTAAAGACTGATTATTCAATACAAGTAATTGAATCATAAATCAAGCATGTGAATTAAAACACTTAATGATAATACAATTTTTACAAAGTTTGCAAGTGCAATCCTATATTTTGCCACATAGGCAAGGCCAAGTTTTTTCCTGTTTTTTTTTAAGAATTTTTGTGTTTATTTGCAGGAGGAACTGAAAGAAAAAGTTGATTTGGATGAGGACAAAAAAGAAGAAGGTTATTTTGTTTTCAAGATATTTATCAAAAACCAAATTTTTTGGGAAAAAATGTTTGGCTATATATATATATGATTTTGTTTATAATGTCAGGGATGGTATTGTTGATTGATATTCATCATTTACAGTTCATTGTTGTCAATTAAAAATAAATTTATTAATATAAATATATATATATATATTTATATAGTGTATAGAGGACAGGCTGAAGTTAAATATTTATAAAGATATTTATAGATTTATACTACATCCTCTATACACATTTACTATTGAATCATTCTTAATACATAGGATTTGTGGTGAATCTTACAAAATATTAGCAAAAAGTCTATACATTTGTTTACAGTTATGGAGTAAGCTGTAAATTCAAAATTAAGTGCTCAATCTTATTTCCCCAAAATTATGCATGAAATTGCAATATGTAACTTGTAAAGAACTCACTCTGCTAATAATGTTTATCAGTTCGTAGCCAATGCATCTGTGATTGAGATTTAAATTTCCTTTTGTGAATTATAGGTCCTGTATTTGAGACGATTCTGCTTCTCAACCTTCACTAGAAAGGCTTTGCAATACAGTAGACCCCTGATAACTCGAACTCTTGATAACTCGAACATTCGCTTAGTCAAGCTGATGTTGCATTCCCCTTGCCAAATATATTAATATAACCCCCACGATATCTCCAGCCCCAGCAAACTACAATAAAGTCCCCAGCAAACTACAATAAAGTCCCCAGCAAACTACAAAGTGAAACATCTATACTGAAGTTCAAGAGTTGCTGCAAGGATATCGACTTTGATTTTTAACTTTTTCTCTAGATTTAATTATTGTAAAAACTTTTTAAACTATATTGTTGTAACATTTATATCGTTGGTACATTAGTTTCACAGGTCCTTGATTGATAGCAGCAAACTCAATTTTGCTGAACAAGTTTACCTGTATAAATATGGTCTTATCATTATTATTATTATCTCGAAAATTTGCTATCTCGAACAATTTCATTGGTCCCTTGGAGGTTTGAATTATCGAGGGTTGACTGTATTTGCTTTTTACGAAGCTTTGGTGCCTTGAAAATGGTGAAATTTCATCTCAGTGTCCTAGTATTTTATCAATCGTGTAGTGAATTCGGTTTTTCAGTACCTGAAGTAAACTATTATAATTCAAGGGTTACTGCAATTACTAGTATTTTTGTGAAATTTGCAAACTTTTCCTTTTCTAGATGTTAAAGGTATAAATGAATTCTGGCTAACAGCAATGAAGAATGTAGAACTTCTCAGTGAAATGATACAGGTATAAATATGACTTTGCTTTATTGAAATTTGATCCTTATTACAGAACACAGAGCATTGATCCTTGTTATCAATCATCATTCATAATAATCATAGATGTTTACCACATTATCACTGTAAAATAAATCTTGATTTCCATTTAAGTCTAACTCCATTCTAACTCCATAGTTTAGCTTCAACTCCAACATTCAGTTCCTGCCTGAAACAAAATTAAAGTTTTGAACAGAAAGTATCAAACTTGAGAGAAAATCTTGTTTTTCATCAGGTCGAATAACTTGTTTTATCTCACTGATATCAAATCCTTTTACTTAGCCTCACAATGAACACATACTTATGGGTTTTTAATACCATAAATTTGTGTAATAAAGGTTTTAATGATTTTGCAACAAGGCCCAGTGATACTCAAATGATGGGTAGAATCACTGAAATTTTTAAAGTTGCAAAGAGGAAAGCTGGGTTGCCGCTATCTAGACTTTTGCAAATGGTCAAAAGCCTGGACGATGTAACCCAACAATTTATATGATCATTTGATTAAACTTTAGATCCCTTCTTTCCTTTATATATTAGATTTTGAATGGTCAACCTTCAAGACAGGAATAATTGAGAAAATATGTTTTAATTTCTAAAACTTTCAAGAAAATCCTGCTTTCTAATTGATTTTTCTTTTTAAGTGTTTTATCTAACAGGTATAAGTTTTTATCACTTAGCCACACGATGAACCCATCCTTGGTCATCTGACAGACATAAAACTAATCTTTAGTGGAAAAGAAGATGCTGGAGAAGAAGAGGCTGATGATGAACTGGTAAGAAATGATTTTTTAGAAAATTTATTTGTGCTGCAAGTCTGCTGCAGTCCATGAAATAATTTTGAGAACTACACACTTGACAGCAATGTTTGCAGATAAGATTAAAATAATGGAAAAACAATGTGACTAATAGTTTGAGTAATTCTCCCAGTAATTTGCTATCTGTTTTCTGCTATTGCAAGAGTGTCCTGTTGTTCCCGGCTTGCCTAGTCTTGAAGTAAATGCCTTTTTAAAGAAACTTCTACCCAAAGAATTGCCTCTTGTCGAGTTTTATCAGTATTCAGAGGACAACAAGCCACGATTCATAAATTAATCCTCGAATTGATAGATGTATTTCTTCCAATGAACTGCTTTTTTGGATTGAGAAGAATTGTTGAAAGGCTGATTTGCAAAGGCTGATTTCCATCACCAAATTCTTACCAACTCTTACCTGCAAATATGTGTGTAGAAAGTGAATTACCTGTTTAAAAAGGACCCTCATAGAATTTGAACTTTTTTTCTAGGGATTTGCAATCGAGTTTCATTTTAGCCCAAATGAATACTTTTCAAATTCGGTAAGCTTACCTTGTTTTTTTAGCTTCTCTTCTTAAACCATTCAAAAATTAAACATATTTATTCCATTGGGTATAATCTACAATGCCTGCCAAAAGTCTTGGAACACTGACGTAAATTTCCAATGTCAAAATCAATCATCCCCCTCTCCCCTACAGAGCAATGTTGGTTTACTATCAAACGGATTAGGATTTTAGGAAACACTTTCTTTTGCGCTTTTTTATGATATTTCTCTAAATTATCAACATTATTTTAAGGGGAGGGGGCGGAAGTAGCAATTTTTCTTCATGAAAGGAATGAAAGATATGAAATGCAGCGTAAATTGCTGGGTGTTCCAAGTACTTTTGGCAGGCATTGTAGTACCCACTAGCAAGTTGTTAGACCATTGAAAATCTTATGGTGGTGGGAATATCAAATTGAAGGTGAACTGAAATACTATAAGTGATTGGAATTAAGAGTGAGTGTGAATGTTTGCAAGCAGTTATTCTCCGGTATAACTTGAGATTAGAAAAACAACAATCAGAGAAGAATGTTTTTATCAAACCTGAAGACAGATGTAGGAGATGCTGGTGTTTGAAGAACATTGACACATCGGTTAATGGCTGATTACAAGAGTTAGATTACATTGCTTTTTTCGGAAAAGCAGGTATAGGTGTGAAGAAAAAGTTGGACAATGTGCCTCGATTGTATCTTGAAAACAGTATATACTTTTCATTGTGGCCTTTAATCACCTCGTTACATTTCTAAGGTCTATCCGAAATCCGTGCATTTATAATCGGACTCAAGAACGAAAGAATATTGTCAGATTTTATCTTACTGTGAAACGGCTCACATATGAACCTACAATCGTTGCCTAAAGTACTTGAAACACCCAGCAATATGTGTTGTGTTGTGATAATGTTAAATTCTTTTCCTGAATACTTCTTCCGCACCCTCTTCCTCCAGAAAACAATGTTGACACTTTAGAAATATATCATACAAGTCGTAGGAAAAATCATACTTTGCAGTAAAATTTACAAATGGAGGGGACGGGCAAGGCTGCATTTGCCATTGAAAACTGACGTTAGGTTACCAAGACTTGTAGCAGGAATTTTAGATGATCAAGATAACGAAGCTAACCAACATTGTTTGTATTCTGCTCTTTTTAGATTTAGCTTTCGTATTCTTTGCAGGTTTTAACAAAATCATACAAAGTTCAATGTCATCCAAGCAAAGAAGACCCATTTTCGTTTGAAGGAACTGAAATAACCGGATGCACTGGGTAAGGGTTCTTCTACAATGTTGTTTAATAGTTATTTATGTAGCGGTTTTGGTGTATGGTTGTTGACAGATTCCTGGAAGCAATGAAAAATTATCTAGATGGCAGTTTTTGTTCATTAGTGTTAAACAAGAGTTTTGATATGCAATAATGTTTATTAAATCGGCTTGTCTTTTCTGTTTTTGTTTTTGCATTATCTTCTTATAGAAAGCCTTTGGTGAACTTTTCTGATAAAAACTGCTAGCGTTTCTGTATAGGTTCAACATGATATCTAAAAGCGGACACTTGTTGAACATAAGTACATGTTCTTCGTAGGGATGTGAGTTTTGTTTTGTGGTTGGTTATACAATGTGCAAATTTCAAGATTGCAGCAGAGAAATTTTTCTGAGAGGTGTCCTTTTACGAGATGTCCGCTATTGAAGGTGTTCATTGTGCTGATGTGCCCGTTGCTTTTAGGGTTCTATTGTTCTGATGTGTCCATAGTTGAGAGATGTCCGTTGCTCTATGGTGACAGTTGCTCGTTGGGCTTCGTTGTTCTGATGTGTCCATAGTTAGGAGGTGTCTATTGACGAAATTCCGTTGTAAATATACATTCAAATATTTTGTTTACCAATCCAGTGGCATGAAAGTTTGTGCTTTTTATTTATCTGACCAAATATTGTTTTTCTGTTCGTCACATGTCTTATTCCTCCTCTTGCAGGTGTAGTATCGACTGGAAAAAAGGTAAAAATGTGACACAAAAAACGATCAAAAAGAAGCAGAAGCATAAAGGTATGCCCAAATTTTTTGTAAATCTAAACTGTAAGATAACATTTTCAAACCATGCTTATCAAGCACCGTGTATAACTTGCCCCGCCTCGATGTAGCCATAGCCTTTGTATCTGCAGCTGCAGGATGCTTGTAATTGCCGATATTAACAGTGCAAAGTTCTAGCATCTCTGCTCGCTCTATAAAAACTTAAGCTATCACAGGTTTTCCACACAGGCAGTGTACCTTAAAACTGGTCATTCCATTCCCTCCCCTTAAAAGGCAACTCAGTTTCCTCGCCACCCTCTTCTTCCACCTATCCTATCCCCCTAATGGTGGGGCTCTTTTACTACCCACCCTCGATCAATAGAGTTTCAATATCGTAGAAGTATTGCTGTCTATAGACGTAAGTAACGCTAATCATAAAACGTGCCAAACAGGAATCTACTTCTTGTGAACTGTCTCTCTTGTGATTGCTCATCTCCAAGACTCGTGCCTACTTCTTTTCCTTTTTACTTTTCCTTCCACTACTTTAATGCCACGTTATGAGAACACTGTCTTCTTGTGTATAGATTATTGTCTACTATTAAAGGCTATAAATTCTGGGGCTTAATATCTACTATGCAATGAACCCTTTTTTGTTTATTTGCAGGACGTGGTCAGACCAGGACTATTACAAAAACAGTGAAGAACGATTCTTTTTTCAACTTTTTTGCCCCTCCGGAAGGTAAGTTTTTCTTATACATAATACCTTTACATTGTTATGTTTAAATGTTCCATTGGGTCCGATGACATATTTCCTTCCTTGTATGGTTCAGCATTCCCAGTAGCATCTTCAAAGGACTGGCCTGCTTTGGTAGCCTGCTGGTTTTACAACGATGCGAAAGTGGAATTCCCCATATTGCTAGCGAACAGGCCACCCTGTCTGTTTGCCTTGTATAATGGGTAGACATAACAAGGATGAAAGTAATTGATGGTAGCTTCATATCCTCTATCCCCCTCCTTTCTCTCCCTTCTTTCTCTCCCTCCTTTCCGTCCCTCCTTTCTCTCCCTTCTTTCTCTCCCTCCTTTCTCTCCCTCCTTTCTCTCCCTCCTTTCTCCCCCTCCTTTCTCCCCCTCCTTTCTCCCCCTCCTTTCTCCCCCTCCTTTCTCCCCTCCTCTCCACTTTCCACCTTCTTCTCTCCCCAACATTGTGTTTGGTTGGAGAAGGTGTAACAATTTTCACAACTGGACGTTTCGAAAATTTTGACGGGATGCCATAGCTTCTTTTACAGCGTTTTACCTTTTTACCGTTTTTAGCCATTTAGCTTACACATTTAGAAGTATCAGCTTTTAAATATTTTTTTTACTTTTTCATTTACAGTTGATGATGAAGAAGAAGAAATGGTAAGTTTAAAACACAGTTTTGAATTTTTTCTAGCTTCTTCAGTTTTCTGTCGATCTGTTAATTGCAAAGTTAACCTCTCAGAACTTAATAAAATACCCAATCTATTATGGACCTGTAATGAAAAACAACTATCTGGTTGGACCCTGGTTCCGTTTTCCTTCATACTATTTTTAGGTAGGACTTATCAGTTCTATATCACCGTGTGTGTAATTGTAGTCACATCTGCAGTTAGGCCCAGTCCTGCTCAGTCAATGAGCAAGTTGACTGATATATCTATAAACTGCATATAGTACAACAAGGGTTGCCGCTATCCGATCAAATTGTCTCTGGTATTCTGCTCGGACGATGCATCCTTACATTTTTTTGTAAACCGATGTTACAAGTGCAAGTATGAGTATATAATTTGGTTTACCGCTACATCTGTTGGTAGCGATGACACTAAGGTTTATGCCAATGATACCGAAACCGTAACTCCATGCTATTTAAATTAAGAGGCATGTGCAAACACAGTTCTCTAGAGCTCCTTTTGATGAGCAATTATTTCTTGAACCAATCCAAATTCACGAACTTCCAGAAACAAACTCAGAGGCAGCACCTCATAAAATCCTGGTTCAAATAACTGAAAATACCACATTCTCGTTCTGCATTTGCTACGCAATACGCTTCGCAATATTCATAGTGCTTACTTCGTGTTAACTTTGCTTAACAAGTCTACTATCTTCCTTTCTACAGGAAGAAGACATGGAAGCCCTTCTCGCAGCTGATTTCGAACTAGGACACTTTTTCAGGGAACGTCTGATACCAAGGGTATTCTTATTTTTCAGATTTCATGATTATGCTTTATTTTATGTTACTTATTAAAACGATTAGTGATGTTACTTTTAGACAATGTCTTTCTTATACTTCAGAAATCGAACGAACGTTTTGCAATTTATATATTTATATATTATTAATATTTTAGAGAACAATGGTCTTTTGTTCTAAAACAATGGGAAATGTGACGTCATCTTATTAAAACAATAGGCTTGCCCCCCCCATATTTGATCAAGTGTCCGCCCCTGTTGGAAAACAAAATTCTGAATTTTAGTTAGGAACACCATTCTTCAAGAGTTATGGATAGCTTTGTGAAATAGGGCTGGAATCTAAATACTGATTTTTGCTAATTTTGCTGTGATATTCTTTCTGCTGTCTGGTTGGCAAAACGTGCCTGGCTGTGGCCTGTCTTTTATTCTCTTATATTTGTTTATTTGTCCCCAGGCTATTTTATATTTCACCGGCGAAGCTATTGACGAGGACGACGATGATGATGTGAGTACTGTGTTCTTTAATTCATCGTATGTCCAGGCGTTATTCTCGGACTATGCTCAAATTTCAATGTATTTTGTTACCCATGCAAACTTTTGATCCAGAAAATGCTTATCAAAAGAGCATGCAAACAATGCAATGCAAAGAGTTGTAATCACGTCATGTTTTCCTGTTATTTTTTGTTAACGCTGCTATATATTGATTTGATAGTTATAAAAGGGAATCAACTCTTGACAAAAAGTTTTAGATTGGTATTCGCTTGACTTTTTGTCATTGTGCAAC
This sequence comes from Rhopilema esculentum, assembly GCF_057945365.1. NCBI lineage: Eukaryota > Metazoa > Cnidaria > Scyphozoa > Rhizostomeae > Rhizostomatidae > Rhopilema > Rhopilema esculentum. The sequence continues at coordinate 5,415,050 of NC_142816.1, forward strand.
TAAATTGGTTGTGTTTTTATTTTAGTTCGAAGGAAGTGACGGAGACGAGGTGAATATTTTATTTCTCGTATTCGATTTACGTTTACGTCATTTTGTCCACATGGTTGTATTGAAAGTTGATCTTACAACTCATGAAACAAGTGAAATTTTGGAAGCCATTGTCAAAATTAGTTTTAGTCGAGTGACGACTGTCCAAATGTTGTTTATCCTCTCTTAAAGGGAAAATATCTAGCTTTTGGTTGTTATTGAACCTTTTTTCTTTCTAGCTCTCCAAAGACATAAAGAAGTAATAATAACTTTCACAGAGTAACATATACCGCCTACTGCAACCTGCAGCAGGGCCCACACCACCGTGGGGTGGGGTGACTATGCCCCCCCCCCCCCCGCCACTTTTTTGCGAAGCAAGTAGTTTTAAAGCTGCAGTAAAAGGGGATTGAAGCCTTGGTCCCCTACTTTTGCTAGCTTTGCCCCCTCCTTTTAACTTCATGGCAGGGGCTCTTTTGCAGGTTTCCTTTATAACCACTCCACTTCACAAGGAACTTAAAGCATCTTCAAAGGACTGGCACGCTCTATAGCATGCTAGTTTTACAACGATGCCAGAGTAAAAATGCCTATATTGCTAGCCTTCAGGTTATGTATGCCTGACGAGTTTGTATAATAGGTTGATAGAACATCCATTTTTATGATTTACGGTCAATAATGCTACAAGATTCTGTTTTTGAACCTATTTTATTGATATGAGTGCCTATAGGGTACATAAGATAAAGGTCTTGGGTATTTGTTTAAGTATGTTTTTGATAGCAACTTGTTTTCTTTCTCATTCTGCAGGGCGACGATGAAGAATTAGACGACGACGAAGACCCCGATTTTGTCCCACAACCGGTAAGATAACTTATGGGCTCCCCCTTGTCAGAGCTAACATTTCATCCAACGTCAGAAACATAGAGCATTTGTGAGAAAACATCACACCTGTTGTTGCTATCATATATAACTATTGCTATTTGCATTTAAAAATTCCAAAGTATGTTGGTGGTAGAAAGGGCATATATAAAGTAGCCCATATGTGGTACCAAGGACTTAGAGATTGTTAGAAGCAAAACTAGCAGTTTTAAGGTTTCAAGCGTTTAATATTGATAATCAAAGGCCAACATTGCTCTTGGGGAAAACATTGAAAACTAGCTTCATGGAATGTTATTTATTCCAGCATCATCTCGAAACCTGCTTTTCTTTCTTGTGGATTGCAGCGTTCCATTCTGATGCTAGAGACACCAATGCCAGATCTGCTCTAGCTGCATGAATTTCTGTTTCTAGCAGCTGCAGAAAACTGACGTACATTTTTCGTGCTGTGTCACATAGCATTGTGATGTTTGTCACATATTGTTATAATCAGACTTTGTCTTACTCAGGCAAATCACGGTCGCATATCGTATCATTATATAGTTGTAAAGATCAACTATAATCACGAATCGGTAATCATTCAATTGTGATCATCCATCTTGATATCCAAGTTGCTGTGATTATCAATCGATACCGCGTCATAAACCATTATCATCGATGCTGATCAAAACAGAAATCATTAATCACAGAATCTTTGATCATGATGATTTTTTATCATAATCACACTAATAAATCTGTTTTAGGGAGGAGATAAGCCCGCTGAATGCAAGCAACAGTGATCGATAATTCGCAGTTTCCTGCTTGCTCATTTCACTCCATCAATACACCAGTGTTTATTGCAGTTTATGATATCATTGCATTAGATTGTGACCGGTATTATCAAGAATTGTCCAGTATCGGCCATGCTGTCACCATCCGGAACTACTGACTGTGTTTATTTTTGCAGCATAATACATCCATCACCTAAGACTAAATGGCATTTGTGAAGATACATTTCTAAAATATTCGTGCATCACATTAATTAGTTCATTTAATAATGAAATTTTCCGGAAGTGCGGGTATTTGTTTGTTGTGTCTTTCAAGTCAAGTTCTAAAATTGCTGATTTCTGTTATGAAAAATTACACCCTTTTTTTATAAGAACAATTTTATAAGAACACGAGCCTCGAAACTGGTCAAAAGTTAAGAACAAATTAAGAACAAGCTGAGGCTGAGCTTCTGCAAAATGCAATTTTGAACAACGTTTTTTCTCAAAATCGAGAATTTTTAGCGATGTGTGGGTGCATTTTGGTGAATATTCAAATTTTTCAGCAAATTAAGGCTGTCTCACTCACTTTGTTGGCAAATGAGGCCTGAACACCTCCTTAGAGCGAGAAAGCTAGCAATAGCACTGCTTACACCCTCTTAAGTTAAGAACAAATTAAGAACAATCCAGCCTCAGATTTTCGAAAAAATTAAGAAAAGTCAGCCTGAACTTAAATTTACTGGTTCTTATAAAAAAAGAGTGTAGGTAACACCAATCCAAGTCGCTGTTGTTTGTGATTGGGTTTCGTTGATTGACAGTTATCTTTTGACCAATAATACACATCATTGTAGTTCAACTTCTGTAATACGGCCTTATTGCAGATAAATACCAAATATAATATGATCGTCGTACCAAATACAATTGGTCAACATAATATGGTGTTATGAATATGATCGTAAAGAGAATGTAGTTCTTCTAAGGGTTTGATCTACATTTAGACCAATAGCTGACTACCAGTGTGTTATGCGAGTAAAATTTAAGCAAGTGGCCTTCAGTGATTCTGGATCTACGGTCCTGTTTAAAGGCTCTTGCGCTACCGGCATGCTTAGCGGCAGCTGTCTTCAGAAATTGACTGTGTTTTATTTTTTTATGCAGTGCTATATTAGGCCGGTTCTTTGAATTACAATCGCAAAGCGTGCCGGTTGCGCAAGAGCCCTTAACCTGTGACATTGTTAAGGGGATCCTAGAAGCTCCAAGGTAAAACGTAGAACTTATATTTGTGTCTGACAATGCTGTTAAATGACATTATACGTTTAAGATTTGATATTTTATTGATCTTGCTGCAAGATTCATCATTACCTAAAGTTGTAGACAATTTTTAGTGGAACAATATTTTAAAACGGTTTTGAAATAAGCTCTATTGTGCAGACAGGAAAAGTTCCTTTTCATCCTTGGACCCAATTGGTAATATTTCCTTTTGGCAAGCGGCACTGATTGAGCAACCTGAACCGAGGGGCAAATCACTCAGAAAAAATCTCGTATATCTTTTGCGAAAATCCTATTGTTTTGTCTGAAAATCCCCAGAAATCCTTTTGTTTTAGGGAAAATCTCGTACGCTATTTTCAAGAGTGAATTGCCCCTCGACCTGAACTGTCATGTTATGATTGGCCTGTTTCGATCCACGACGGATAAATGTCTCCTACTTTAGAAATTTTGATTAATATACTCTGACATTTTATGCTCTGAAGAGTTTTTAAAATTTTTAATTATTCAAAACCGTTAATTGTTTAAACTTTTAAAAGATTTCCAGTCTGATGTTTGTGAACGGTGAACAATTCGAATCGCTCATTACAATACAGTCATTTTTGTAAGAAACTGGCTATAAAAAACGAGTACTGGACAGTCAGAAAAAATCAAGAAGCTTCAGTACTTGAAGCAAAAAATTATGAAACTCTTGAATCGTGATAAAACTGAGAACAATGAAGTTTTGTAAAATCCAAAACTTGATTGCCCTATACTTCCCATGTCTCAATCACAGAATAGATACGGAAGCAAATATGTGTCTAATTACAGCGTCAGAACGGAAGCGAATCTCTTCACGAGAAAAAATAATTAAGAAACTCTTAAGAAACAGTGAGTATTGAAATTTCCAGAACATTAAGAAACTGTAGTACTCAACATCGACCTTTGTTTCTTATAAAATGGTGGTGCTGTCAGTCTAGCTGGTTTTATCATCAATAGTTCCATTTAGCCAATGCAGTTACGTTGGACCTCTAGTAATACTACATCAAATTAGCGTTAACACGTGGGGCTCAGCCAGTAGCGGATTTAAGAGGGGCAACTAGGGGCAGTTGCCCCTCCCTCGACGAGTTCAAGCAAGTCTGGCGCCCCTTTTTTGGAAATTGTGCGCCCCTTTTGAAGAATGAGAATCAGGCGAAAAAGTTTCTGAGACCGATAGGTTAATTTGCTTCAAGGATTACCTCAAAGTTACGTTGTTTATTCCGAAAGTGGGTCTAAAATATTGTATACAGCGTACTCTCGTAATCAACTTTTTAAAATTTTTCAGCGCCCCCACCACCAACTGCCCCTCCTTCAAGTTTGCTCTGGATCCGCCCTTGGGCTCAGCCCCCTATCACTACACCCCTTGTTTTGGGTATATGTTTTGAAATAGACGTCTCTGTGTCGCGTAAGAATAGATTAAAAATATTCTTAGGCTCAAAGTCAAAGAAATTTGAGAATATTTAGGCTCAGCAAAAAAATCAGGTATTCTTTTAAAAAAGTGTGCACTTTGTAAAAATCGAGGGACAGTTCCTTCAGGCAAAAATGTATGAGTTTTTCACGAAAAAGAGAGAGTTCTTAACGATTTTCGGAAAAAGCAAAAGGATTTCCAGCAAAAGGTATACGAGAGTTTCACGAAAATGTAATTTGCCCCTCGAAAAAGGATTGGCTGAGGAGTGTAATCTTTCTCTCCGCGATGACCTAAAATTAATTTAACTCTCCTGATTCACCCACAACATTTTTATCTTTTCAAGGAAGGAAGTTGGAACTTTAAACGTCAATAAAATTTCGAAATACTTGCAGCAAAACAATAAAAATTAATTTACTGCCTTCTATTCGATTTTCCCTTATGCACCCATTTACCCCACCGATGCGAAGGAGAGATTTAAACTTGTGTCGCGCAAATAACATAGCTACAAACATACAAAATGGCGGATCTACTGTCCTGTTGCGAAGAGTAATATCAAACAATGGCAAATATCTACTATGATAAGAATATTGACATAGGAACTACAGATGATGAAGAAATTGAGGCTTTAATTCGCCAGGAGCTAGATGCACTGGAAGACAATGTGATTGAATTGGAAGAAGATTTAGGCCTAGATCAACCCGATGAAAACATCGACGAAAACGAAAAGCTAGAGGTTCAATTTTTTTCTTATTCCTTTAAATAACCATTTAACCTGAAGCATTCACAAGATGTTTTTGATATTTTGCGGTCCTTGAAACAATAATGCAGGGAATAAAGGATGCAGCATTTTGATATTTGGGCACGACATGAATGTCTCCTATTGCTTTTGTGCAAATGAAAAATCAGTTTCCTCAAGATCAACATAATATTCAATTGGGTTGATAGATACAAAACAATTGTAAATGAAGTTAATCTTCATATCTTTGCTGTGCGATGTTGTGGAAACTATATACACAATTGAAGTGCACACTTATGCCAAAAGACGAGTTGTACACTTAAAATTTTGCTCTTGTACACCCAAGATCTTATTGGAAACTGCCATACTTTGCAGTCTTGCAGGCAGCCGAGGGATTTTTCTTATTTTTGAGGCCCTTGGGCAAAACGGAAAGACAAGGCCCCTTGTAAGTGGAGCAAGCAGAAAATTTTTGCAACCATGCCCTTTAGATTAGCTTAAAATTCATCTCAGAAAATTTCTTGCAGTCATTCCTTGCAATCATTTAAAACATTTTACTTTTTGCAGGCATAATTTTGCTCTGCGTAATTAATTCCATTCTTAAAAGGAAAAACATTACTTTATGAGGCCCCCTAGACTTAGAGGCCCCGGGTGCAATTAGCCCCCTCTCTCAGCAGCCCTGCAGTCTAGATCTGAGATCCTACAGGATCCTTTAACGCGCGTCAGGATATTGTACAGTATCTGGTAAAAGTGGTATATTACAACATATATTTATCTTCACTTTTCTTGATGTTTGTGCGCATGGTTAATTTATTTTTTTATCTTTCCAAGATCGAAGCATATGAAAAAAGCATAAGTCAATACCTGGATTTGATAAAATATAACCAAGACAAAGCCAGCCAAACCATACTTGCAAGCCAGGAGACACTGATTGAGAAAAGCCATGGTAACAATATGTTATTTTTGAAAATGTTCTCTTATTTATATGACATCTGAGATTTGGCAAGATTTTGAGAAAGACATGTGTCTAGCTTAGATGTCATTTATCTACTTTGTTTTTATTGTTATGTCACAGCTGCTTTGATCCAATTTGTATCTCTTCTAGATTTTTATTGATTAATGCTAGATGGAAACCTATTTGATTTTACCAAAGCCTCTTTGCATCTGTTTCTACATAAGTCCAAAGGTAGTTTTTAGGACATTAAGAAGCTTTGCTTATCAAGCAGTGTCCAGGTCCCTTCTAATGATGTCACCACACCTAATGATTCTATGCCTGAATTGCAGAGAGCTTATGACTCTTTTCATTGTAGTTGCAAGTTAGGTTATGGCAGAGACTCAAACCCCACAACCTTGGATCTGTAGACTGCAAATCTAATCACTGAGCAACTTATTGGTTTTGAAGTGACAACTGTACAGTTTTTTATTTATTAATCAAGAAATTCCTTTATTGATAGCTTTTTGTTCTCCATTTTTGCCAGATTCCCAACCTAGTATGGACACGATTTTTGCTGAAAAGCTCAAAAAGTTGCTAGAAGAAGATGAACAGGAATCTGATTCTCAAACTGAAAATTTGATCCAGCTTCGAGAAAAGGTATATTTTCTAGATTGATTGATTAACAGACTTTTCAGTATTTGAATAATATTTTAAAGGCTTGTTCATTTAGTAGTTTTTAGAACAATGAAATTTTGCAAACAATTTTTTGGTGGTACAAAACTTAAAAATGGCTTTGAAAAATGTAAACATTTTGAGTCATACTTGAGCTTTTTGCCTGACACTCTTCAGAGAATAAAACGTCAGAACATAGATCGAGAACTAGTAAATATATATACCTAGTTGTGGATCGAAATGGGTCAATCAGAAAACACAAGCACATGACTGTGGAGGTCGCTCAAAATGTTTACTTTTTTAAAGCCATTATTAAAATGACATTCCTTGATGCCAGTTTTTTTATTTGGAGCCTGTTTATGTATAATTTGGTCTTGATGGCAAATTCATCATTCATGGAGACAATTTTTCTGGTACTTGATTAACAATGTTCTCAACTTTTTTATGATAGGCACTGAAGGAGCTGGAGAAAAATGATTTTGTGGGAGGACAGTCTGAAAATAAGCTCATTGTTGCTGTGTACAACCCAGGTAATTTCTTAAAGGCCATTAATAGTAGTGTATCTCAGTGGCATAGATAGAGGGGCGGGTTAGAGGGGATGAGAAACGTCTAATTTAAAGAGAAAAAATTGACAAACCTAACATGAAACCATGAATGCCTCTATCTGAAGTTAAACTTCTTTTGTGTCTGAAAATTTCTGATCTTGTTGTAAATATAACAGAGTTGTCAGTTTTTATCCAAGTGTTACATTTCGAAAGGAAAGATTTTGAAGATGAATATGATTACTTCTTTCATTTTTTTCAATCAGGTTTGCAATCTCTTTCAATAAGGCATGATATTCAAAAATGCCTTTTTAAAAGAGAAGACCAATAAAATCTTCCATTCGTATGATTTATGACACTTAAATTTGAATAAATGATAAGACTTTATCTATTGTTTTATTTCAGTTCCGGTTTTGTTATGTTTTATTCAAATATAGGTAAAAATAGAAGTGCTTATTAAATTTTTGTAGGAAAAATCTAAATTTTTTGCCCCTCCTATGAATTTTCCTATCTACGCTGCTGGTGTATCTAGCAATCTTAAGCTTCAAGATACGTCTAGTAAACTTAGATGGCTTTTAATGTGATGAGCGTTCTTTTGTCTTGGAATTTTTTTTGGCATTTCATAATAATATCTATTTGTACTCGTTTTACAACATAATAATCAAAAGAGAGGAAAAAGGTAATCTTTTTGAAAAATATTAGATAAAGTTTTTGTTTGTCAAAATAAATTCAAATAATAACAAAAAGAACTATAGGAAAGCTAAAGCCTCTGACTGAAATTCGCTATGGAATACGACCTTCAAGCTAATAAGAATTAGCTGCTTGAAATTGCCTCTTTGGTACCTGATGCCAACCAACAATAAAGCAAATAAATGTCTTATGTGAATGTGGAAAAGCCAGGTTAAAAGGCCCAAAGGAACTATAAATATTAAGAAGAGTTTGATCTTCATTCATTAAATCAAGCAAGTTTTGCTCAACAGAACTGGTTGAAAGCATCGCCAAACTTGAAGAAGAAGAAAATGAAAAATTACAAACTTTGCTTAAAAAACAAGAAGAAGAGGAAAAGTTGGAGGCAGAGCGTTCTAAAGAAACGATGGAGGAGCTACTTGTAAAAGAGAAGGTGCTTGATAACAAAATCGAACAGAGGATGAAAGATTTTGAAAAAAACCTAGAGACATTCCAGGTTTGCAGATTTATGTTTTAATTTTAAAAAGGCTTGAAGTCTACTAAACAACTTCCTGTCTAAAACTCTCAAGCCTTTAATTGTGATCAGTGCTTTTCGTTAATCATGTATTGAGCCAAAAAAAAATTTTAGAAGGTTGCTTTTTTATCCTTTAATCACTTGTTACAGGAGACGGAGAGAGTTCTCTCTACTGTTGATTCAAGCAAGGTTTCATTTCTTAAAGAGATGGAGGACGAGTTTCAGGTATGAGCATGTCTATGTGATAGAAATCTTGTAATCTCTTGTTTTTCAGTTGGTTACTGTTGGCATCTACCTCATAGCTCAGGCCATTCACTGTAAGATTTTTACTATAACCAGGGCGGGACATGCCCCGGGGCAAAAGACCGGACGGGCCCAAATTTGTTCCGAAGACGAAACATTTTTGGCAACGCCCTGTTCTCGTTCCTGGAAACACCCGTGTTTTGAAATTGAAGACTAAAACGGGCTTTATACGTTGTTTTGCAGCGTGGTTAAAATGTTTATCGCTTCTAAATTTTCTCACAAACCATTAGTCTTTGGTTCTGTTTATACAATTTTCTCACAAAAATAGGTAAATGCGGCGTTACAAATAACGTTAAAAAAATTAACTACGTGGTAATTAAATGTGAGTCAACTTCTGAGCCCCTCTCTCCCCGAAATATTTTATTCAAACTGTTACCCATTAATTTTCAAAACCTTTACAGTACCACTTTACGAGCATTTTAAGGCAAATGCGTCGACAACACCACTTGAGTCAATGTTTGTAGCAATATCGCCATCATTCTTTGTCGTTTTGACGGTCCCACTTTGCTAGCCTGAGTTCAAGATCGTCGAAAAGACGTTTTAAACGTAAACATCACAGAATTAATTTTAAAAACTTCAATATTTAATTTCAAGCCTTTTAGAGCCCTTACGGGAGAAAGCCTTACCTGGAATTATGCATTATCGATAAAAAACTCAGCTTTGAGCACAGGCCCCATTCGGGGCCAGGGGCATTGACCCGGCTGCAACCAAGGGTGGTGTGACTTTAAGCGGAGTGGCGGAGTCTGCTGTACCTTGGGAAAGCTATGGTCATCTACCAAAAACTTCAAGTACATTGGTCGTTTTGCTGTCAAAATATCGATGCTTATTATCGTGGCTGACAAGTCAACGTAAAGACATTGAAAAAAGGTCGATTTGAAAATCATGCTTTCGTTTCATCCCACTTTCCAACTGCTCCTGTCACAGATTGTATCCAGTCAGCATTCCATGTAACTAAATTTAGGCCCAGGACCCGAGGGGTCTGAACATTTTTTGTCAATATTAATGGTCTGGGAAAGCGAAAATATGCGAATACGCAGGCTCAAAGATAGAGATTTCGAGCAGTCAAGAGTAATGGCTGTAAACGAATCAACTCATCAAGAATAAATATGACGTAATGAAACCATTACACATCAAATTAAAATCAACCTTACAATCGCTTGATTTGCATTATTTTAAAAAGGTAATTACAGTCAGAATCTGATCAAATACTTAGATTATATTCAAGATCAATTTTAAGCTGGAAGTTTTGATAAAATACGTTTTAAGTAAATATTACCAGATCCCCAGGACCAGACCAAGCTGAAATTCTATAAAGGAGACCATGACAACAAGTAAATGAAAACAACTATAAAATACTGTATTCAAACAAATTATCCGTTTTGAAACCTTGGTTTCTTAAGCCCAATCTCCAGTGAGAAAAAAATCGGCGAAATGCGAAAAAATTTCGCGCGAAATACGTTATGGGCATGCGCAGTGAACTTTTGCTGGGATATCGCGCGAAGAATTTCTCTGTGAAAAAAAGTTAAAATAAGTTTAACTTTTTTCGCTTTTCGCTTGCGAAATCCTTCAACAGCCAATCAAAGTCCATATCCCTTTGTCATGCTTCCAAACTTGTCATCCTTCCAATGTCGTGAGGTCAACAAAAGCATTCAAAGTAATTTTTTCGCGTGAAGTATTTGGCACTGGAGCCTTGAAACACGGATAGTGATAATTGACACGGAATGTGTTTCTAATCACCTGGGGCAACCGGCAAGAGAGTCTTCTAAATTTACGTGTTTGGAGTATTTACAGCAAAAACTGATGTTCTTTGTAATGAAGCATGTCTGTTGACGTTCTTTGACATTCTGGGGAAATAGCAAGCCGGGTGTACGGTATCACAACAAAGTCTGGCCATGTTAGAAAAGGACAAAATCTCAATGCATATGGCTAGTCTATGTGTGTTGTTTTTCAACGGGGCCTTTAAATGCAAAAGGAACTGGCTTATCTTATTTTGGGGCTGCTATAGTTTCATTTATCTTACAAAAACACCCTATTAAAGGCATGGAGTCATGGCAAAAATGCATTCTCTATAGGGGTCATTTACTTTCAAAGGATTGCTCTAGTTTCATGTGATATCTTTTGTTGATAAATTGCTATTGACGGAAGCTGTTTCGTTTATCAGTTTGAGGCAACTTCGTATGATCAGTGTCAGGCAGGCCCACAAATAACATTGCAGCATTAAAATCAGGAATTAGCCTATATGGGTATATAGACTTTTTCTATCATGACTCGATGCCTTTAAGAAAGGAGAGACAATTTGACTAACATGATCCTTAAAACTCATACATATTGTGAATTCCCTAGTTTTCAATTAATTAATGATTTAATTTAGTCATTCATACAAAGCAAAAATGTTTTTTCAGTGTTTTAACATATCTGGCTAAAACATGAATTTTGTATGTCTTTGATGAATACGTGTTTTAAGAATATATACTTGCTGCAATGAGATGAATTAAAAAACAAGGCAATTTGTACAGATTTTCAATGAATTTCCAGCTGTTCATATTTGTCCGTTTTGAACAGAGTTATAAGCTGGTGGTGGTACATTAGGATAAGCAGGAGGTGGTGCGTCTGGCAAGGTACCACTGTGCTCAACTGGTGGTATGAATGATGTCTCAGGCCCCCCATGTGCAGAGTAAGTTACTCCTTGTGTATTGGGGGGATATGCTGGTGCAACGGAGGAGGTTGGTGCCTGCACATTGCCCTCTGCTGTCTGCTCTCCGGCTGGATTCACTCCTATTTCATGAGGATTAGTTTGGCCTACTGGCTGGGTTGTTTGTCCGTTATTACCTGCTTCTGAACTAGTTGCAGCATCATATGCTGGAGGTGCATATCCATATGTGGGGTAGCTTCCATCTTGGGGTGGGTACGATCCGGTGACCGTTGGGTATGCATCAGTAGTTGGATATGGTCCACCAGGAGCTGGATACGGTGCACCAGCAGTTGGATATGCCAAACTACTAGGTGGATAGGCATTATTTGCAGTAGGATAGAACGCAGCTGGGTAGGTGGAGGCTGGATAGCTTGATTTTGGGTATTGGTCTGAAGATGATGTCATAGTTGTTGTGGCACCAGTGACGTCAGTTGTGATTGTAGAGGCAGCAGTTTGCTCAGTATTCATGGCAATAACAGCCTGCCTGTTGGCCATTGCAATGTTTCGAAGTCTCATTTGACGACGATATTTAAAGAGGATACCAAGAGCAACACCAACAATAATTAAGGGAGTGAAAATCTTCCAAACCATTGTCGAAAAAGTAGTTTCACTCTCTTTGTGGCTATTGTCAACCTTTTTAGCTGAATAGAAAAAAATCGAAAAACCAATTATGAAGCTGGAATAAATGTGAAAACAGATCAAGATGGATCCACAAAACTGTGGTCATTCATTACAATACGGGATTTTGCACAATAATATAAAAGAAACATTTTATCAGTGCCACTCAAATCCAAATCCCTTTACCATGGCTACGGAAGTTTCAGGTTATTGGCTAATAACTTAAAATAGAAACCCCTGTTAAGCCTGCACCTCCTTGTTACCCCTCCTACTGCCTTTTCCTCTCTGTTACTCTTTACTAACCCTGCTACTCCTTTTTCTCCTGTTGCCCTTCTTTATTCCTTGCTTCTTTCTGTTACCCCTTTAAAGCGGTGCTGCTCCCTGTAACTCTTCGAGACTCCTTTTCAATAAAGGTTTTTATCTACTTTATTATCCTTTGTTTCAAATGTTTGATGCTATTGTCATTGGATATATGTTTTGGTCTTTCAATTATATTTTGATCAAAATGAAAACAAGAAAAAAGATAAGAAAATAGTTTGAAAATGCAAACATGTGAAAAGCAATAATTTCTGTAGATTTTCAATTTGGACATGGAGCGGTATGAATGGAGCCAATGACAAAGTCCTGATATGATTTAGAATTCATTAGAAAGGATTGCATATTTAAGTGTGGTTATAGGGAAACCATTTGTGGTCTTGGAATTCTTGCATATGGAGTTGAAATTTTTTGATGGTACACAGCTTGCCCAACTGTCATATTCAATTCAAAACTTAAACATGCATGGATGTGTCAATATAACCTTGTTTCCATAATATTCCCTCCAGAGGTGTTATAAAAAAATGAGTTTCAGGAAAAATGGATTTTGTATCCAAAACGTGGAAAAAAGTAATTCTGGCAAAATGTTAACTATCATCCTTTTTAACCTTTTTGGTTTTCAATAAAATATGTGGGGGCTATCTCTTGACTTTGTAGATCATCAAAGAATTTATCTTTGATCTTATGTTTGAAACGTTCTTTGCAGATTTTAGTTTTGATGGTAGATTGTTCCAAATTGACCAAGATATGAGACCAAGATATGAGAGGCAATTTTGCCCTATGTTTTTCTTTCAGAAAGGTTGATTCAGTTTGTTTTTAACAAAGCATCTATTAGGTGTTACAACTAGGTACATATTTCTTGAACAGAAAATGGGTGGTCTTAGAAATATTTCCTCTCAAAGACCTCTTGTTTTATGTGGTTTTGAACACTTTTCAGGTTGGGAAAGACCACATGTTCAAAGGGCATATGATCCCTCTGTCAGATAATTTCTGGCATAGTGGCACCACAGGGGAACGTCCCCTCAGGTCTTGGCAAGAAAGATTTTGTATTTTGTCTAAATTGAATGAGAAAATGCTGGGAGAGGGGTAATATTTTGACAGTGTACTTTTTGTGATGTAACCCTATGATTTTCAAACTGCCTTTACATAGCAAAAAGTTAGTCATGGGCATTCCCTTTCAGATAAAATTGGTGTTCCTTGCTGGTAAAAGGGCGTTTTCTGGTGGTAAAAATCGCATGGCCTTAAACAATTTTGTTTTGTCCTCCCCAGAGGTTAGTGGCTGGGACTGCTTTTGATTTCTGGTACCACCACTAAAGTATAGATTCTAGGGGTCATAAAATAAGGATTTTTAGTACAAATTTCAAAGATATTTCCAGCAAATGCTTTGAGTTTTACTAATTCATGATAATTTCCACGAATGATTATAGAATGAAGAACTAAATCTTCAAGTTCAGGAACATTTTTCCACTTACTGAATGTGATGTATCCTGCAACAAATCCTCTGTAATAGTTACTTCCAATATTTCTGTCAAATTCAAGTTGAACATATTTGTCATATGTGATGTAGGACTTTGGGTAGATTGATGAGCAAACCTTCCCAATGTAATGAGAAAAGTAAGTGGATGAATAGTTTGAGCCTGCCAAAAAGAAGAAAAATTGTTTCATTAAATAAATTCATGTTACAGATTAAGATATTATAAATCATACCTGAGCATTGCGGTGTGTCTTTGTTTCCCTAGGCACAGGATAATAATATGGTAGCATTTCCCTTTTTCCTGTTTTATTTCATTTCCTTGTTGAATCACAAGTGTACAGTAGAATCCAGTTATAACATACTCGGTTATTCAGGCTTTCGTCCGAAAGGCGTGCGATCGCACGCGCACGCACTGGCGCACGCCTGCTGCTTTCCAGGAGTGCAAAACATCGCACGCCTTCTTTTATTATCGGAGCAAAATTCATAATTATTGGTTTTGTGCGTTTTTGAGATGAGTTAATATATTGATCCCTCCTTGGTACAATTACGTAATGCCACTTCAAAAAGGCTTGACACCTTTTCAGGATTGCGGATTAAATATAAAATTTTGAAATAATCATAGAACTAATCTACAGTGGAATCCTGATATTATGAAACCTGACCTGGTTACAAGTACAACTAATTTTCCGGCATGACAAAAAATGTCTGGCCCCTAAAACTCTGTCTCTGCACATTTTCCCTCTGTATAACGAATTCCGTATATAACGAATTCCGTATATAACGAATTCCGTATATAACGAATTCTCGTTATAACGAACCTGATTTAGTCTCTTCATCATAATTTTCCTCAATATGACGAACTTTTCCAAAAATTTTCACCGTTATTTTGGTCTACTTATTCCTGGTGTATATTTATCACTATTTCTCGGTGGAGTCATTATTGCCAGCGACAAAACATACATTGGCAAACATGCACTTTTAATGATGCAAAAAAGGAGAAGAGATTTGTGCAAACGTTTACACCTTTTCAAGGCTTTAAGGCATTTCATCGAACAAATACAAACACCGAAGACTATAACAGACATTTTTTTGTCCCTGAATTTTAAGAGGAACATTTAGTGTTTTCAACAAGACTTTCATTTTCTATCACTAATGTACGAAAGTAGCCGATTTTGCGATAAAAAGGAGCCGATTTGCCAATGATGCAGAAAAAAATAACAGAGGATTCGCAGATTTCGCTACTCCCTGCAGCCCCCTCTTTAGACATCGCTATGCTTTAAATCTAGATTTTAGCAACATTTGATTTAATGAAAATTGGGCCATCATTATCTTTTATGTATCTGGCCAGTGAGGTACACAAAATAGCTGTCATGTTTGATAACAAAGGGCTCTCGATGCACTGATTTACACGCAAAAACTGCCATTACAACCAGATGAACGCCAAAGCATCAATGATTCTACTAAGGATTCATTATTGAAGCTAATGAAAACTGCTTACGACATGGCAAACATATTTCTATACTTGTAGTGCCATTTTTTTGGATATATTAAATAAGCTCAGTTTATACTTGTTTAGAAAATTGCTCAGTTGCTATAATGTAAGTAGTCGTGGTAAGAATTCAGCGAAATAAATTTCATCAAATTATTGCTGTCATCATTTTCGTGTTGGCCATTTCTTCATAGATCTACCATAATTACCAAAATGTTTTGTGAAAAAATGTCACACGCCATCACACGCCTGGATGTTTTCAGGGGTGCGGTGGTTAGCACGCCTGCTATATTTTTCCCACGAAAGCCTGGTTATTACGTACTTTCGGATAAAAGGTACCAGTGTGCTTGGTCCTGGCAAAAGGTGTGCTTGGTTTTAGTCAATTTTTACTTAGGACCCTCCTTACAACATACTTGGGATATAAAGTACTTAACACGCTGGTCCCTCAAAGTACGTTATAATGGGATTATACTGTAATTTAAATGTCATCGAAAGATAAAACAAGATAACCACATTTCTTTTCCTGTTGTAAATGGCATAGAAGTAATGTATGTTTCCTGTTATGATTTGTTTATATAAAAAAGTCATACTAGGCGAGTTGCTATTTAAAGCACAAGCTAATCCTAGCATCGGATTTGGCAACGCCACATCTTCTGAAATTATTTAAAGGCCCTGTCCCTCAAGGCGCTGATGCCTTTGTAAATATTCCTCTCAAAGTTGAAATTTGGTCAATGGCTTAATTTATTCAACTAGTTTTGGGTGAATGATAGCTTCTCTGAAATATTCATGGAAGAAATATACATCAAAATACACAAGCAAAATCTTCATTTGATACAGTAGTTGGCTGCCTGTTTTTTGAGCCTCAAGATATTTGCCCATTAATTCTAATATATATATATATATACTATTAAGCTTTTACATGAGAGTTAAACCAGACAAAATTTACCAGCCAAAAATGTATCATCTAATTAGAGTGAGAATGTGAAAACACTGTCTTATGCACTTTGAAGTAGTAAAGGCACAGCTAGCAAAAGTATAGGTACATTTTTGCAAATCCACAAAATTAATTTTCAAGCAATATTTTTTTTGCATTTTGCTGATAGTGGTCCTGAAGGAATTAGAAATGAAAAACTAACACCTTCCTGTTTTTCGCCCATTCTTCTAGCATATCTCCGCAAAGTAAATGAATATCTCACAGGCCATGATGATAGATAATAAAGAAATCTCAGGGCAGTGGTACGTTTTTGGAGGTTAATACCAGAGTAAGAGTTGTTGAATAGCATTGCATAAAAATAGCATTTTTCAAAGATGCCAATGAGGATTAGGTAATATTTTATTGAAATAGTATATATCATATAGCTGACCATATGATAAAAACTAGCAATAGAAATTTCTAGTGATTTTAAAAAACCAATTCATTGTGCCCGGATTATTGAGAATAAACATTTAATTTGACTAAAACATTAAAAAAAGCCCACCTTGCCCTTGATTGTAAGTTTACCCTATCAAAGATCTTTTGAATCCATTCAGATATATGAGTATCACCCTAAACTTCAACAGACAAAGAGCCGTTTTGATACAATCAAGATGCAGGTTCCTGTGATTCCTTGTTTTGTATTTCACAAGTATCAAGCTTGCATAAATCTACTAGAGTGAAAGTTTTGCCTTGTATTATTACACCCCTGGCACACAGAAATCAATTTCTTGTACGTTTTCGGGAAATGGACCTGGCCTGTCGTTCATATTGGGTTTTGAGGATGTCATATTTTTGTTTGGATCCACCACTGACCAGAAGTGAAAGTTCTGCCTTTTAGCTTACCTTGGATTTCAATGCAGTCACTTTGGTATGAGTTTGAATCAAAGTTCAGATCCATGAATATAATCTTCATTGCATTTTTACCATAGGAGCGAGTAATTCTATGTTTACAAGATGAGGAAGATGAGTCGTATTCCTTTGGCCACCCTTTTGAGTAGATCACTCCATTACTATTGTAGGAGTATGTGTTGCTAAAAACAAATATACATACAATTACATCCAAATTTTTATAAAATTGATATACATGAATATTTTCGGTGGTACAGAATTAAACAAATGCTTTGAAAAAAGCAAACATTTTGCAACGTTCTTAAGCTTTTTGTCTGACACTCTTTAGAATATAAAATATAAGTTAAAAACTCTAAGCTTGGAAATATATATACCCAGTTGTGTGAGGAGATAGGCCAATCAGAAATATGACCACATTACTATTGAGGTTTCACAATCAGTGCTGCTTGCCTATTGAAAATGTTACCAATGGAGTCCTGAGGTAAAAGCCAATTCCTTCTGTCTACAGAAAGCTTAGGTATGTTTCAAAATGTTTGCTCTTTTCAAAGCTATCTTTGATCTTTGTATTTAACAAAAAAAAAATTGTTTGAAAATATTTCTAAATGCCCCTTTAAGAAACAAAGCTTCTGTATATATATTTTACCCAGATAAGAACAGACTTTTGAATAAAATAACTCACGGGCAAGATACAAATGATGAATATCCAAGTGTGTTAGAGGTCTTTGATTTCAGTACATAATTTATACTGAAATAGCCACTGTTGTAGGCATCTGCATTCACAACAATCTTTGCATAACCATCATGTGAGTACATGGTAAACGGCTTCCCTGAATTGCTTGAACAGAACTTTCCAATACTTTTATAACTCCTGTGCGTAAGATAACAATATGTATAATCATACAATTTTGTTGTAAACTTTAACTTTCTACTGCATAGAAAATTTGATTATCATTGTAAGAAATCAAGACATTTTGATGCTGTTTTAACAGGCTTTGTCCAGGCTGGAAAACTTGCATATGCTCGCAGGAACCCTAGACTTCTTATGTTCGCACCTCGCACCTCCAGTGACCCAAAATATCAAGGAATTCATATATTATACCAAAATAAGTATATATGAGCATCGTTGCTCGCAGCTCAAATGCTTCTGCTGGCAGGACGCAGCTGATAATGTGCCATTAGTCTCATTGACGCGTCCACAAAATCATACATGTTTTCCATGCAGTTATTTAAAGGCAGTGGAATGGAATATGAGGTACAAATTAAGACAAATATCTTCCTGATCCAAAAGGGAGTTGTATCGTCTTATGGCAAGATCCACATCATTGAAAATTATTTAAGTTAGGTATCAAAGGCAAGTCAATAAATTATGTTTTGGATGGGTAGGAAGGGGCAAATACTTGCTAAAAAATAAAAACAAACTATGCTGAAATTTTCAAAAAGATTGAGGCCACCACTGTACAAAATTTCTGCTCAAGTGGTTAAAAGAAAAAGCAAGAAGGCCCACTGGAAGATAATTTCCGTCCTGAACCCAGTGTCTTCAACTATGCTTAATGAATGCTAATAACAATTAAATAGAAACCTACCTCAAAAATTTCATGCAATATAATTCACAGCATATTCTGCGGCAATTAGAAGCTTTTGAATATTGCTTTCAAAACAACTACTGATTCGACTAATTTTCACGTTAATATAAGTTGACAGACTGAGCCTAATTAATGGCCTAGAGGCTAACTACTTTCAATAAAAACAGCAAAGGTAAAGTTACTTTAATTTATTTGCAACAATCGAAAGTAAACTTTATACCTTGTCAAATACACTTGTACGTAATCTTCTTTACTGCAATCTGGCATATTTCCTTTGACACTGAATGATAGCCATGAAATCTGCAAAAAGTAAGAGCCTGACAACAAACTGCTCGGCTTGATATAAAAAGTGCAGTAATTGCTGCTACTGTAGGAAACATATCTGTAACTGGAAAGCTCTGTAGCCGTTAAGGAGTTGGTTGAACTGCATATGCTTTGCACAGTTCCAAACAATGTTGCTAACAAAGCAAACGTTTGCAAAACCGCCATAGTTGAAGTAGGCTGCAGTTTCTTTTGAAGCAACCTAAAAATGCTGACATGGTACAACGTTGCCTATATTTGTCATCTCTCTCGCGTATCAAATATTTATGGTATTTTTGCATGACGTCTGTGGTGGGCGGCAAGAGCAACGTCATCGGAAAGCAGGGGTGTCGAACACAATTGCACAAGGGGCCAACTTCCAATCACACTTTAGGTCACGGGCCGAACAGGATAAACATTTATTGAACACATTTTATAAACAGACTATATAAAATGATCTCGCGGGCTAGATATAATTACACGCCGGGCCGGTTGTGGCCCGCGGGCCTTGGGTTTGACACATAACGTAAGGTAATAATCTTTAAGAACTGATTGTAAAAATATTTCTCTAGGAACTGATTTTTTGCAGAGCATTTATGCTACCCCAGGTCAGGTTCAAAGCTTGTCTGTTCTGATTGGAAGGTTCATTTGGAGGGGGCCATAATTGGAGGGGGTGAAATCATTCGAGGGGGTTGATTAAAGTGGGAATCCCAGAAGATATTGGCATATCCACTGGCAATACATTCGTTTTCTATAAAAACGCCCAGTACTTGTTTTTTATACTAACAAAAAATTCATAGAATCTATTGAATTTGCCAATTATCAGCAACTCCAAATTTTTGTGTATTTCCATCAATGTGTCTGGTGTTGCATTAAGTTTTAGACACAAAGCTAATATAATCATAAGGTGTTGACAATTCTTTACAATTATCTTCAAAAGTCTTTCATTTTCTGTAACAAAATATAATATATAATATTTTGTTACATATTTTCTTATCCAATATCAAGTATTATACCCAAAATCTTATTGAAATTGCATTTAGAAATTTAGACAACTCCAATGTCAAGTGAAATGACATTAAGGTTGATGAGCTCGTTGATAAATTTTCCACAGCATTCAAACATGGGATTCTGAATGTCGATCTTTGTTTGTTTCTCCCAAAATATGTATCATATATCAACATAATACGTCCCCTTCTAGCTGCATCACCCTTGAACTCAACTGTCCCGAGCTACCTGAGAGCTGTAGCAATTAAGCCACTGCTGCGGCTTATTGCTAAGCAACCCCTCAGCAGGTAGCAGTTGATCGCAAACATTGGCAGAAGTCGAATCTTCTCAAAATGGAAGATTAGCCCGCTATAAGCCTTGCAAATCTTAGATTTTCATTGCTAATAGCCTTGCCAAGCGTTCAAAAGTTGACTTATACAGGCACCGCGGAGCGTTGAGAAAAGTGGGAGGTCTAAAAAAAGTGGGAGGAGTTTGATACTTAATATTTTGCATTTTTTGCAAAAAGTGGGTGGGCTAAAGCCCCCATCCCTCCCTGCTCCGCGGTGCCTGTTATATGTGCTATATCTTTCAAGAGACTTACTACTAGCGACTCCCGAGTAGTCAAAAACTGAAACGTTCCGTCTGGCACAGAACTATAGAGAATGCGCCGGGGTTTATGTCAGGGGCAATTCACTCCTGCCAATAGCGTTCGAGATTTTCACAAAAACAAAATGATTTCCATTGATTTTCAGGTTCAACAACAGGATTTACACACAAGGTGTACGAGATAGAATATTGCCTTTTTTCTAGAATAATTCGGTTTTTTAACCCGGTCTGTGCTTGGGTGGTGAAGAGTCGGATAGTCGAGGACTGTTAAGCAAGCAAGCATTGACTCCTGTATGCTCCAACCACAAGACATAACAGTCCTTTCCATTCCATTTGCTTCAAAATAATCTGTATAACCGTTTCTTAAATCATCAAACCGAATCTTTTTTTATACAGGAGCGAATCAAAGAAATAGATAACGAAAAGCAAAAAGAGGAAAAGGAATTTTTGAATTTCAAGGTATGTTAAAAAAGATGATAACTTTAGAGTCCTTCCTACCAATCTCTAGAGTTTTCGTTTGTGCTTTTGAAAGCTTTTTCCTCAGTTATCCTAATCTATATTTGAGAAAGACTCAATATCTGTGAAGGAGGATCTAATTTTAGCTTATTTACCTGAAATGATTCTCGTATAGGTAATTGGCATTGGTCAGACAGAAGGTTCAATAGTTCCAAAAAGTGATTTCGATTTTTAAAACATTATTCAATCAAAACAGTTAAGAGTTTTGTTGAAAGAAACTACAGTGGCGGATCCAGCCAAAAATCTGACTACCGCCGAAATGAGATAGGGGGTTGACCACACCCTTTAGACCACACCCATTTCTTGGTCACACCCGGTTTTCTCAAATGATTATTGCTTTCTATAATTTTTATGTAGACCATTTTCAAGAGACAAGTGGTGCTTTACTGAAATTTCATGTATCCTTACAACAAGCTTGAGAAGAAATAAATAATCTTATTCAATATTCTGAGGATGGATATTCTAAAAAAATTTACGGCATTTAGACGAGGAGCACCATAGAATTAGAAAAAAAGATACATTTGGCAGAATTTTGAAGTGTCGCCTAAAACTCGCATTTAGTCGGACAATTACTTATGAAAATCAGACCTGTTGGAAATTAAAAGTTTAAAAAGCTAGATAAAATTTGCAATTATTGAGAGCAACTTTTGTTAAACAAAGAATCATACTTTTGGCGAATATTGTGGGCCTGACTTTTAATTTAATATTCTTTTAAAATATATTTCTACGAATAGTTGTGTATTGTACAAAATAATGGGTCACATCGGCTTTGAAGTTACAGTTTGCCCACTTGCAGAATATGTAGGCATCCCCCCATCTTTTTGTAACGTTTGAGCCGTGTTGAGCGGCAGTACTACTCAACCCCCCATCTGAGCGGCAGTCAACTCGGTTGTTCATTGGTTGTAAACAAAATTTGTATGCATCCCCCCAGGTTGGCAGTGATTTCTGACGATTTGATTGGTTTAGGCAGGCTGACTACCGCTCAGTGCAGCTCGAATTCGCTCTACACCGACTCAACCCCCCTAGCTAGCAAGGCATGATTTCATCATCCCTCCATGCTAGCCTTCTATTTGCAAACATGTGGCTCGGCAATTGGCACGCAATTTCAATAGCGATAAGGATTGAAAAATATTTCTGTCTCTGTGGAAATTTCAGGCATGTTCCTAGGAAGAATATTTTAAAATATTTTCAATAATTAAATATGGTTTAATTAAAGTAGTAGGATAAACCTGAAAATGACCCTTGTTTCTATAATTTTTTGAATAATCTGACTACCGCTCGAGCGGTAATGGCGGTAGTCCGGATCCGCCACTGAACTACATGTATAAAATCCCATTTGATGGTGTAATTTTTTGAGAATAGTTAATTGATGTGGATACAAAAATTTATTACAATCCACAGGTTGACTGGTTTTCTTGTAAGAAAGGGTTCTCGTTACAAGATCTCAGCCTGAGGGTTCTAAAAATGGTTATTATACATGGGTGATAAATGCATCAAAAATTATGATCCTGGTATTATGATCTTGGTATTAAAATTTTGATATTTTCAATCCACTATAAGAACTACAGAGGCACAATTTCCACTCCAGGTTTTTGCAATAATGAAAATCTCTATTTAAGCGGGGGTGGGGGGGGGTCAGAAAAAAATCAAAAAATTAATAAGCGTCCCCCCTTCTATTAAGGACCTTAGAGTAAGCAACTTTTGTAAAGTTGTGGTTTTAATATTCATAGAAGTTAAACAACAAATACGACCTCAGTGTCAGTAATCATTTCCTAACGAGACGCTACATGTTGTAATTATGACGTCATTCTCAATACTAGGCGAAGATCGAAAAAGAGCGTGCCAGAAAGAGATTGAATGCGACAGTGGCTCTTCAAAAGCATTATCGAGGTTACCGGTTAGTGGTGATTATTTTCAAATTGTACATTTCAGGACCTCAAATTAATTATTAACATGATTTTCAAACCTTTACCCTTTCTTGGCGGTTTTCTATATGCTATCCGGGCAGCATTTTGCAGATTTCTCGTAAGAAAATTATTTTATCCTGGCTAAAAAGGTTTTATGCTCAATTGATGAGTGTGCTATACACTGTCTGGCGCTGAAGGTCGCTCTCGCGTAGAGCTATATTCAAATCTACTCTGTTGAAATTTCAAGTTCCTAGTATTGTATGTATAAGACTTGCCTGATCCATACATAGCCACTGAAAGTGGAGTTTGTAACCGTTATGAGAATTTACATATAACTGTATGTTTTTGCTTATTTTTTTCACAAGCAGGGGAGCGAACTCTAGCTTTTTCATCTTTGAAATTAAGTTTAGCTGTATCTTGTTCTTTTAGGGCAAGAAAGATGTACGGACCACAGCTTACGGGACTCAAAGAGGCTCGTCGAAGGCTACAGCAGGAAAAATTAGAACAGATTGCAGCAGAAGAAGAGATGAGAAGGAGAGAGGAAGAAATAAAGCGAAATGAAGAAAAGGAAAGGACGCAAAGAGAAAAGGAGAGACTAGAAAAAGAGAGGGACGAGAGAGTGAAACTGGAGATGGCTGAGAAAATAAGGTTAGAGAAGGAAAAGAACGAGAGGGACAGGTTGGAAAAAGAGAGATTGGAAAAATTGAGACTAGAAAAGGAGAGGGAGGAAAAGCTGAAGCGTGAGAAGGAGAAGTCTGAACAGATGAGATTAGAGAAAGAAAAGGAAGAGAGAGAAAAAGAAAGATTTGAACAAGAGAAGATGGAAAAATTGAAATTAGAAGAAGAGAGGGAGACGAAACTGAAGCTGGAAAAGAAGAAGGCTGAGCAGATGAGATTAGAGAAAGAAAAGGAAGAGAGAGAAAAAGAAAGGTTAGAGAAAGAGACAATAGAAAGGGACAGAGTGGAAAAACAGAAACTTGAAGAGGCTGAAAAAATAAGATTAGAGAAGGAAAGGGAAGGAAAAGAAAGGTTAAGAAAGGAGAAATTGGAAACATTGAGATTAGAAAAGGAGAGGGAGGAAAAACTGAAACTGGAGAAGGAGATGGTTGAACAGACCAAATTTGAGAAAGAAAAAAAGATACAAGAGGAAAAGTCAAAGGAAAAGCCTTTGGAACAAAAAACTGGCGAAGAAGGTGATTCAAAGAATTCTAGGTCGTGTAGTACCTTGCTTTCAGATAAACATGAGGAAATGAGGCAACAATGGTTGAAGCAGTATATGGAAATGAGGTATTGAGCCGTGTTGCAATATCCGCTTGATTATCAGTGAAAATTGTCTTTAGTCGACGAAGAGCTAATTTATATCATTACTTAATTACAGTGAATTTTACTTAATAGCCAACCAAAGTATAAATTAAAACCCAAAAAGTATTTGGTATAAAAATATTGATATATTCATTGTTTTCAGCTGTCTCTTCACCAATACCCCTTATTTTATAAGGAGATACAAGAAACCAGACTCTTCAGAAGCTTCGCCCTAAAGAAAGTACTTCTTTTGGTTCCCAGCAAGTTATTCCTATGCAAGACAATCAGTTGTTCTTTTAGAAATAAATACAGCTACTTAATGTCCCCTCTTTTCAAGTTAATAGAGGTTCAATGCAAACTTTGTTTTGTGTTTTGTAGGTCACGGTCAGAATCCAATAGCCGGCAGGAAGCAAAGAAACCAAAGTCAAGGATTTCAAGGTAATAAAAAAGAACCTCAGCCCAACAAACAGAGTTCTCGCTTAGATAAAACTCAGCCCTATCTTCATTGCAACGTTTTCGTTGCTGCCTTGTACCATACGTAACTGTTCTGGCTGAGCAGCATTTCATTCCTTGAAGAAAAAATACATCCGTATTCTTATTGCTCAAAATAACGAGTTTGAAACTCTTCAAGAGGGAGCATAAATACTGATAATGCTAGACAACCAAGCGAGAAAAACAATGCAGTTCCATTTTGTTCATATAATGCAGCTACTTGACTCTTGGAAACAAACTAAACGTGAATTATATGTAACTAAGTAAATACAAAACTTATCATGCGTTGATCTTTAATACTGAAATAGTTACATTTTCAGCGAACTAATATACCATACTAACCAGCAACAAGAGGGCCATGACAGAAACATAGGATAATGAAATTTAGGAAGGTGTTGTGATGGAGTTTCAGTTGAACCAAGTACTCAAAACACGTCTTAAATAACTTTGTCATTGTCTATCTAAACCCTAACTAAATATCTTTAAAATGCACTTAAAGTTTTTTCTTTTCGAGATAGTTGAGATTCCTGTCAGCTGAAAAGGCTTCCTAGGGCTATGAAAATTCATTTTGAAAATCGATGCTCTGTCAAAAGTATCTATAAAGTTGAAAAGGTTATATGCTTTGAATCCTTTAAATAATAGGCAAATAAAACTTGCCTGAAATCGCAATAAAAGTCCTTTCTTGGTTTTTGCAGCTCGAAATTTAGCTTTTCATTTCTAGTTATCATAAGGCAAACTAGCAGGTTTGTGTAAGTTAATGTGAGTCTGGTCGAGTATTTCTAAATCTCTCGAAACTTTCCTTTTTGTGTAGGCCTAAAAGGTCTTTGGAGACTTTTCCAGAACTTGACGTTGATGATGTATTGAGTGGACTACCAGAAGGAGTAACTCCAAGCTCTGTAAGTTCTTTGTCGTTTATTTGCAGCATTATACTTAAACAGCTTGATTCCTTTAATTTTATACCATTTCTTCATATATCTATAATAAAACAGATTTTGAACACGATTTAGCTTATGAAATTGTTTCGATTCTTTTGCAACTTTCAGTACCAATTGAATTTGAGGCTTAAAAATGTCCTCATTTTTCTAATTTTTGATATAGTCAAATAAGCAAAGCTTTCTTTATTTAAAGCTGATAACTGTGTAATTGTTAGTCACTTGATTGATTTCTTTGTTGGTTCACAATGAGCAATAACAATATAAGCAAACTTTACTCATTTTTTTCTTGATCGATCAACAATACTTCGATTCATCTTTGCAGTGTCAATGTATAACTGCCAGTGGAATGGGAAAGATACGCATGAAGGGTGCTCAGAGGTTTTCCAGACTGAGGCTGATCAAAATGGCAAACTGCGAACTCGAGGCTGTCGAATGTATTGAGTGTTGTGATGATCTAGAAAAGCTTGATCTCCCGGTTTGTTTCTTTTTATGAATATCAATTATGTATCTTTTTAGAATTTGCCGGTACATATCTTCTTAAGACTTTCCAGAACGTAAATTTTTGTTATCCTCGAGTACATGTCTTTTGTAAACTCAAACTTTTTTCTCTTATATAATCTTACATTAACTATCTTTTTTAATGGATAAATAATCATTATTAGATGATCTTCCAAAAATTATGGAAAATTTCAACAGATTGTATTTGAAACATTGCGATCAAAATCTTGTTCTTAGAGAACAGACCAATACTAACTTTAATGGCAATCGGCAGATGTAAAAGCGGCTTAAGCCATCTGTCATTCAATATTAGCCAATCAATGAGCGTGTTAGTGGAGTCATGCTCACTGATTGGTCAAATTTTGATTGAAAGATGGCTTAAGCCTTTTCACTATCTGTCGATTACCATAAATCATTAATTATAAATGATTGCATTATTTATCATAAATTATTGGAGCAAGGCTATCAGCAGGAAGTGTGTATAAGGAGGCAAATTTCTACACTCTTCACCTCATCTACCTTTTTATCACTAATTTCAACAGCCAAAGTAAATCCAATGAGATGATGTTACAATGCCTGCCAAAAGTACTTGGAACACCCACCAATTTACGCTGCATTTCATATCTTTCATTCCTTTCATGAAAAAAAATTGCTACTTCCGCCCCCTTCCCCCTAAAACAATGTTGATGATTTAGAGAAATATCATAAAAGAAGCACAAAAGAAAGTGCTTCCTAAAATCCTAACCCGTTTGATAGTAAACCAACATTGTTCTGTGAGGAAAGGGGAATGATTGATTTTAACCTTGGAAATTGACGTCAGTGTTCCAAGACTTTTGGCAGGCATTGTAGTTTACAGATTTTGCTTTTAGAAAGTTCACGAGACGTTGCTCATCCGTTTTGATGGCAGACGACGGCCCTCTTTTGAAAATATATCGTTAGAGCATTTTGATGTTTCTTGTTCTTTCTTTTCTAGCGGAATAAGATCGACACAATGTGTTTAACATTTCATGCTTCCCTGAGACACGTTTCATTGGCTGGCAACATGCTGTCGTCAACAACAGGATTGGAGCAACTCGTCAACCTCGAAGTGCTGGATCTGTCCTCTAACCGAATTACTAGAATTGGTGAAAACTTTTTTTAATGTCTTTTTACACAAGGCTTGTGTTTTCAAGCCGCTTACCACCCTTACCAAAAGTCCTTGAAACGCTTTGCCGTTTGAGTGATATTTTAAAGAAAATCAACTGTTTCCATTAGAAAACATTTACACCGCATTCCCTTTTCCCCAACACAATGTTGGTTGTAGAGATAAATATCGCAACTATGTGAAAGGAATCCAATGAACAACACCGAATCAATAAACATTGCATGAGGCAGCATTGTTCAGAGTAGGAGGCGGATGCAGTATAAAAGATTCAAAATTTAGTGTAGTTTACCTAGAGGTTT